>NW_026138053.1:9152500-11552500 GCF_025592945.1 Manacus candei
GAAAGATTTCCCCTATGAAATTCCTTCAAAATTCATCAAAGGAAAATGCAAAAATTTCTCATGTAAAAACTAAAATGCAAATGATCTCTTTCTAGAAAATTAGAACAAGGGCTGAGCACAAGATCAAAGTAAAATGCCTTATCATAAGTAAATAAATGTATGTTTGTGCATTAACTGTATCTGTCAACATTTCTGTATGCTGTTAGTTGGGTTTTCATTAAAGCAGGAAGGATTAATTTAAATTAAACCGAGTGAGATCTTTATTATCAAAGTAATCAGCTGCAAGCAAGTTGGTTAATTCCATTTCTACATTTATAAACGCTCCTCTTTCGGAATGAACCTTTTCCATTGGAATAATTTTCAAGTGGTTAAAAATAAAGACAGAAGGGAAACTTGCCTGAAGTCTCGTACATCACATTTGCTGTGCTGTTGTTTGGTTGAGCTCTACTGGAGTCTACTCTGCAGGCACTGGAGCATCTACTATGACTGTATAAAATGTGTTTAATTGGCATGAAAAGGCACTAACAGAGTGCTGGTGGAGTTTCCATTAGCTGAGAGGATATCTTATTTACTTTAGTTGAGATGGAGGGCAAGAGGAAAGCGAATGTGTACGTGTGTGTGTGTGCGGGTGTGCTGTGGGGGGGAGTGGGAATCACACACACTATAAACCCCACACAGCATTTATAATGCCTCTAACCTCCAAATCCCCAGGAGAACGGCTCGCAAAATGTTTTCCTAATTATAATTTTGCAGATTTATGTTTAACACGGTTTGCCAGTTGTGAAATTGGCAATGACGGTAATACAATTTGACGGGGATTTCATGTTAAAAAATATGCATTTTTATAACATACTTTGCCCACAACCAAGTGAAAGAACCTGCAAGTAGCCAGTTACACATATAGGTATGCGCATGTTTTCATGGTAATTGATACAGAGACCAGGTTGCATTAAGAATTGATGGGGTACTGTATACGTTGTGTTACAGTCGCTCCAGAGAGTCTATGAGATCCCAGCTCCCTGCTGAGCACATACTTATGTCAATATTTCTGTTAATTGTTGCATTACAAATTGTTACATATCCCAGTGGTGGGAGTTCACATTTGTGCCTGCAGTGGAGCTGACAACACCTCCACATGGTCCCAGGAGGCTTCAATATATTGTGGGATTTGCCTTTTGAAAACGTTATCACAGTTTATCAGTCCAATGTCATTCTGCTCAGCACTAATAGAACAGAACCCTCCACTATGCTGTGGGGCTGCCTGTTCCCATATCTCCCCTCCACGCACCAACACTTGGAGCTTGGAGCATCTGCACAGGATCACGAAACCAAATCAAATGAAGATTGATCCCCCTCTAGTTTTAGCATGGCTAAATCACATGATTTTTTTCCCTAAATACCAGGTCCTTGGTGCTAGTGTAGGGACTCATTAGTGGTGCACTGGTGTTATGCAGGTTCCTGAATGTGTCATGCTAAATAGTAAATGGCATTCATTTGGTGAAACTCAACAGTGTTACTGACTTCAACACACGCAGGATCAACAACAGGCAAACCCAGATCGTAAAAAAATACCTAGATGTAATTTTGTATTTTTGCAGGGATTACTGAAAGAACGACCCCAGGAGTTGGCTCCACCAGCCACCTAAGAGCTGATGGTTGCAATCAACCCTCACTGTGCCTTGCAAGCACCAGCCCCCAGCAAAGAGCAGGACAGCACATTTTTGGAAGATGAACTTGGATAAGCAACGTGAAATAGATTTTCTGGAAGTATTAATATTTACTGTGCTCTCCAGTTCCTTTAATTTCTTGCACTTCAGTGAAGAGGATCCTTTCTTGTGTGAACTACAAGAGGACAGTTACAATCCTCTCTCTGGTGACAGATACATATGACAAACAGGCAAATTTACTGTCACCAAAGGATCTGAATGAATTCTTAAATAGGGGGGCAGGTTTTCCCTGGACTCTTTACTCTGGGGGAAAAAAAGAGGTGTGTAGTGGGACAAGGCATTTTTCTTCTCTCCACTTTTGAGAATCCCTGAGATCTTGAGGGGACCCTGAGCCATGGGAGGGGAAACCCTACTCTTTAGCATTCCTCCCAAACCCCCGCATCCTCACCAGCTTCCTGCCACTGGGCTTTACTGGGGGAGGGGACTGGTGGTTCATCACCCCAGAAAATCCTCATAAATAGAGATTCCACAACAAGGAGACTCTGTGCAAAAGGCTAATTACAGCCTGGGGCTGCATTAACCTTTAGTGTGGGTTCCCCACTGGGATCTTTGTAAGACTCTGAGTGTGTGAGTGTGTGTGTGTTCATGGTTTGTGTGTGCACACAGACCTTCTCCTGTCCTTTATTTTCCCATTCTCCCTGTGCTTTCCCATATACACATGTTTTAGGGGTACAGAAAACCTTCTGCATAGTCCAAGGATTTGTTCACTGGGAAAGTCAAGGAAAAGACCAGACCCTCCCATTTCTCCTTGATGTGAAACTGAAGTGGCTACAGAATTCCCTCCTGAATGAGAGCTGGTAGCACAAATCCAACAAGACAATAACAACTGGCTTGTCTGTGGGAAGCAGCTGATATAGAACCACACTGTCAAGGAAAAGCCACCCAATTCCCCTTGGAAAAGCAAACAGAATACAATCAGTGTGAGCCAGGTGCATTAATAAATATTAGGACAGATGTAAATTTGTTACTAAGAGCAACCAGTGGTCTAATAGTTCATATGAAAGCTTGCAGGGATGATGTAGATATTCAGGTAAATCTCTGTGCTTTTCCTGGGCAGCTACTGTAAGTAGGTAAAATTGAAAGCAAAACTTCACAAAATTTAATTCACTGAAGTTGATGCTGCAAAATGACTATAATAGAGACCAAAGTCATTCTAAACTTGGAGATCTTATGAAGAAAAATGCTGTAACTCATCTGATTTCTGGTCTTGCCTACACAATAATCTGACTGAGGCTGACATGAAAATGTCAGCCTATATCAGATCTCCACATATTTGAAAGCTCACAGAAAAATTACCAAAGGCCTGGTGCAGCCTCACCAAACCGACGACCCAAAAGCTCTTGGGGTACAGTGTTGCTACAGGAGTGACTGTTTCACTTCCTCACAGAGTCATAGAATCATGGAATGGTTTGGGTTGGAAGAGACCTTAAAGCCCATCTCATTCCAACCCCCTGCCATGGGCAGGAACACCTTCCACTAGACCAGGTTGCTTCAAGCCCTGTCCAACCTGTCCTTGGACACTCATCAGTCTCTGGACACACACTCATCCTGCTGGATCTACCAAACCAGTAATACCAACTACTGCTGGTCCTGAAAGGCTACTTTCTCACTGAAACAGCACCAGAAATCCAGGCAGCACAACAGAGTGACTTATTCAAACCCTTCCCACAGGGAAAGACAAGAACAGCAAGAAACTGTTTGGTTCCACTGAGGGTTTTTACTTCAGGGCTTCCCAAAGGACCAATTTCTCTCTGTGTTTTATTTAACCATGGAATGCTTTAATCAAACAACAGGGACTCCATAACCAGTAGGATTCAAGTGAATGTCTCAGTGCCCACCACTACTCTTTGATCCTTGTCTTCAAAATGTTTCTAGGGTATCCATAAAGGTCTGGAGCACTAGGACATGAGCCAAAGGCTTCAGTCCCATCTCCCAGTGGGCAGGTGAGGATGTGGCAGGATTCCCACCACACACCAGCCCCAGACTCTAAACTCATTCACTCCAGTTAAATCTCACCACCTTTCACTTCAGCAGCACATCAGACTTCTTCAGAGTGGCCTTTGCAAACATTTATCCCAATAGGTAGTTTCATGTAATAAAATAAAACCTCAGCAAAATAGAAAAGCCTCCCATACAAACAATAAATCCCTACCAAAATCGGGTCTGCCACTGAACATCCTCTTCTCCTCAGGGACAGGAGGAGGGAAAAACATATGACAGATGTTAATCACCTTCTTTAATGAACTGCTTAGAGATATTTAAATACGGTGGTGTTGATTGTGGTGTAAGAACATATGTACAGTAGTATAAAACAAAGTAGAAACATGATGTATTATTAATACACCCTAATTCCTTTACATCTATTTAGAGGCATGGTGAGGGGAGAACATACTGTGTATTCTCACCGTGGCTTTTCTTGGATATAAAGAGACTCTCTGAAGCAAATTCTTCAGCTTACTATACTTCAAGAAATAGTAATCTAAAGCATCAGACACTTCCTATTAAAGTTTTAAAAACATGGCTTTAAGTCATAGATTACATTGAATGCTTTAATATTTCATCTGATTCAGTAGCTTTTAAACCCCACAGAGGTCACATTTGGAAGCATTAGTCCCTTTTTACAGCATCTCCAAACATCAAATAAAAATAAAAATTATTAGGAGGAATAGAGCCATCTGTAGAGGCTAATAATGTGTCAGTTTGATATTATTATTAATAATACTATTATTTCTGTTTCATATTAGGGAGATCAGGATTGCTAATGGCTATAAACTAGGAGTGATAGCCTTCATTCTGGCCCATCTGTGTTGCAACCAGAGCAGTGTGAGAGGCTCCAGTTACAAACCAGTTGTTTCTCCTGGCCCTATTTGGTGTCCAGTGTTATCCCTAAATCCTTGGCATGCCCAGCTCAGGTCTGGGATCTGGTTACAATAGCTTGGGCCTGATCCCTGCAACAGGATTTAATGGTCTTGTGACTGGCTCAAGGTCAAGCACGTTGTGACCAGGTACCCAGGGCTGATGAGTTTGGACACACAACGTAACCCATCCTGACTTCATCAACCACGGCAGGAAAAGCTTCCTACCCAATCTTTGGGAAAGGAACGTGGAGTAGAGGGATTTGAGTGGTGGCTTGCTCCTGATTTAGCAATAGGAAGGCCAACCTTGCTCTTGGTTCTCATCAAAGGTTTCCTTCAGTCAGCTCAGCAGTCCATCACTCTCAGCTTGGACTAAGAGTTAGTTCATGTGCCACAAAGCTTCACTTCATACTGTGCCTTTTCCCTGTGAACCCACCACCCCCCTTGGAAAACAAATGTGCTGGCATTTCTGGTGGTGTGACTTGGCTTCGACACCTACAGTGAATAATAATAGTTAATTCAACTAATTATAAATATTATGATAAGATACAAATGAAGAAGTGTCTATTGTGCAGAAAAAGCTCAAGGACTCACCAGGCAGAGAGCTCTGGTTTAAAGAGTACAGCAGGATCATTTCATTAGCCGATTAAACCAGCAGCGCTGAGCAGGCACTTTCCTCCTCCCTAACACCAAATACGTACAGACCGTGCTCCCTTTCCCCTTCTATGTTACTGTTTGGGGTCATATTTAGTGCTGATGATTTGTAATTTATCCAAGAGGTACAGGCACATTTCCCCCAGGTAACATTTGTAAACAGAAATAAAGCTGCTGGTGTATTGTTTGCCTCAGAAATTCTGCAATTCTAGTGTGCCATAGAGTAGGCAGTGATGTGTAACCAAGGCCAGTGATAAAAAGAAACTGCAATTGTTTTTTTTAAGGTACAGCTCTAAAACTGTACTATGTGGATTTCCATGGTGTAGCAGCTCAGACAGAAATTACTTTTTTCCCCTCTATAAGAACTAGTTATCTGATTCTCTTTTGTTTCCCTTATTCCAATGTTCAGTTGCATTTTAGTGTTCAGAGCTATAAGGATGCATTGAAACTTATGGAGCCTGACATTTTAACTATCTCATCTTAGCATGATTCATCTCAATTTACTTTCTTCAAAAATGTAGCCTGGAAGAATATGAACCATTTTGGGGGCTTGCTAGAAGGCCATAAACTCCATTAAAGAGTATAGTATCAGCTGCCTTCCAAAGAGGGTTTGCTTGTTATGGGTCTCATCCTGTAGAAGTAATAGGTGCCTTCTGGGAAATGCCATGTAGTCTCAAAGGTTGAATTCACAGGACTGGGGGGGGAAACTAAGCCCTGGATTGTGTCCTCCATCCTCACAGTGTTCTGTGCTCTGCTGTAGCAATAGCAGAACAAAGAAATGCAGTTGTTTCTGCTCTGCATTTGAGCCTTAAGCAGAGCAGAGGCACCTCAATAGTTAAATAATGAGGACATTAAAAGAGCCTCAATAAATTTGATGGGTTGGTATGAGCAAACAAAATCATTCATATGATATTACACAAGTGTCTGTTCAGAAAACACACGATTTTGGAGCTATGGCCACATGTGTCACATGTTCTGGGGCAAACCCTCTGTCACATCAAGGGTCAGCACTCTATCCAAGTCAACAGGGCTGTGACAACTTACACCCATGGGGGCTGTGCCCTTTTGTGCAAAACTCTTGTCACAATCCAGTTGCAGCACACACAGAGCCCTGGCAGTGTGACCATAATGGGGTGAAGTGCTCCACAGCCAGCAAGCTGGGCCCCAGCACTGAAAGGACAGGTTCCACTGCTGAGACTCAACTTCCGCCCAGATTTTGGATTCACGTGAGCTCTGCCTACCGTGATATGAACACAGACTTCAAATATGACTTCAAAACCCTGAGCAAACCCCCTGCAAATGAGCAGTAAACAGCATTCTGGGCTGTGGTGGGGAGGTGGACACATGACTGTCTCGCCAAGAGTTCAATGACACTTCACTTGGTCTGTTCCTCTCCTGCTCTTGCAGTCACTGATACAGTGAAACAATAATATATCACTAGACCTGACCCTTTGGCCTTTATGAATTATCTGTTTTAGAAAGATGTGAAACCACCTTTTATATCCAACATAATAGATATTTAGACATTGTAGATCAATAGTGAACAAGTTTTCTGGTTATAGTTAATGGGTGCCAGAGGGGCATTCTGACATTGACCTCTGACACTCCCGTTGACAAGAAATCTATAGAGGAAAAAAATAGGAAAGACTGCCAGGTTTTAAAGTTATGAATATAGATCTACAGCGAATAATGGTAATTTTCATTGAGCAGGAATTTTTCATACTTTCCGTTTCAGATGAATTTCTCCAAAATCCTTAATTCTGACCAATGTAAAATTAATAACTGGCCCTCGGTGAACATGGGAAAACAACTGTTCAGCTATATGACACAATTTGCCATTTTTTATTTGTATGATATTGTTCTGCTGTCAAAGAAGACTTTTTCCTTTATAAAATAGGCTGTCATTTATAATTCTAAACCAGCACAGATTTGTTAAACAGTCACCTCATAATGGGTCTGGCTGCGAAGAAATACAGGCTCCTGCTTCTTGAAAGAAATGGATCTAAGATGATTTTGAAAAGAAAACAAGTTTTCTTTTTTTCTTCAGTAAGAATTTAACATTATGATTTCTCACCAAATTGGCTGGTAATATCTACTGCCATCAAAGCACTGAGATAAATCCTTATTTCTTAATATTCAGATACTTTAGCTAATTCTCATGTAATTAATTGGTGTGGTAACAGAGTAGTAACAGAGGAGAGGCTGTTACTAAAGGTGGTGACAGCTGCGAGGATAAATGATATTGCTGTATCAAATACTTCTGGTGCTTGGTAAAGAAAGTTGTATTCCCCAGTTTAATGGAATCAGGAAAAGAGAGTGCATTCCCAGCAGCCTGTTTGGCACTGCAGCGCTATCCAGCAAGTGCTGGTAATGAAATTAGCTCTGTCAGCTCCAGCCAAGTGAAATCCTTGGGAGAGGAGGGTCGCCTTCCTCCCCAAGCCCATCCCTGCCCTGTCCCCACTGTATTATTGTGTCACACTCCAGTGACGCCGCGCCGAGGTCCCCGTGGCCTTCCCGCGGCGCAGCACCATGGAAAACACATTTGTCCTGCCTGCTCTTTTCTTTTACCCCTCCTCTCATCCCGGGCAAGATGAATCGCTGCAGGATCCAGCCTGACTCCGAGGGCAAAGCCAGGTCTTGAGGAGGTAACCTGCCTCCTACGGCTTAAACATTTTAATTAATTTTAACACTAATGCTCCAATGAGAGTTAATCACTCTGCTGCGGTGCCTTCTAATTTACCAAGTTTATTCATTAAAACTTTCCTCCCTGAACTTCGATTGAATGTCATGCTTTTTAAAAGGCCTCTCAAACAGCCTTAAGGCTTTTAAAACTGATGCTGGAACACTTTTTACAATTTGCTTTGCAAGGAAGAATGTGAAAGTGTGGTGGGAGAGGGGTGAGAGACTCAGTTAAAACAAAGTTGCTCCAAGTGTAGTGTGAGGGCTGCTCAGAAATACTCCAGTAAACACACATGGGACTAAGATTATCTCCCAAACATCAAAGATATGTCTTAACTTTCACAAATCCTGCACCAAGACATTTAACAAGCCTCCAGTATAAAACTGTCCACATGATGCTCATGCTGCCTTTTGTCACTAAGTGCAAGAATGTAATATATACTCCATGACTATTAATTTTATGAGATTGTACTGTTATATGTTTTATTGCTGTGCTGTATAACAAAAAGCATGGTCATAATCTTATTTGTTTTAGATAATATATTTGCAATGTGTTTGCTAATCTAATTATTTTAGAATCAATATAATAAAACCTTAAGTACACAGTTTGGTCTATTAATTGCTATAACTAAAATATGAAATTTATTGTTTAAATGGAGGTTCTTTATTTCAAATTAACTGAAGCAAAATGTAATCTTTACCTTTTTAATTAACTGTATTCAATATTAGGTAAAAAAATACCTCACATTTCCAGTTTCTTAATGAAAGCTGCAGTCAGAAAGGTTGACATTCAATCATACATTTAATTGGCTTTTTTAAAGTCATTTACATTACTTGAGTGTCCAAGGAAGTTGCAGTTAAGATTCTCTGCACACAGTTTTGTTGGGAAATTTCCCCAAAAACCTACATGCAGAAAAATTTATAAAAATACAAAAAACTCTGTGGGCATGACTGTAAAGATATGTAAAGCAAAGTAAAAATACTTATTTATATATTTTCTCTATGGGCACTGGGAGCTCTACGCAGCACCAGGGCTGCAGCAGGATCCATGATTTCTTTCAGCTGTGGAGTGCACAACTCTGTTTATATTTTTATATTTTCTATTATGCTTTATTTTAGTTTTCTTCTGCACTATGCCTTTATTTTGGGAAGTAGCTGAACTGTCAGCACAGACAGTCCCTGAGGATCTGAGCTGTCCTGAGCAGCCAAGCCATTTCGGTGAGGTTTCATTGTAAAAGCCCCATGACACCGTGGGTGGTTCAGTTAAGAAAACTGCCTCAAGTGTCTCTATTAATACCAAATTTCTGCCTCTGTAGCTCGTATGAGCTCAAAGTTTACTCAGGCAATGAAAATGTCTAGCTAGAGATTAAGGCTAACCTTCCTCAAGTTTATAAATCACCGCCACTTCTCCATTTGAATCGATTTTAAATATGAAAGAACTGTGATTCTTCCCTCTTCTATTGCCTTTACACTTCACCCACTGCCCTGCTGCTTCTCCTGACATTGCTCCAGGATTTTCAGAAGCCTGGAAAGTGGTGTCTTGTGCATGAGGAAACGGACTGACATGTCCAGTGAGCCTAAAGCACCTGGGACAGGATTCATGGCACATTTTCAGGATGTGCACGTGCACGTGAGCTGTTGGCATCTCACTGTGTCCTCAGCAGGGATGAGCCGCTGTCTCCAGACTGAGGAATATCTGAGCTTGAGCTGGCTGTGTTTGTCAACTTTTAATCCATAATTAGGGCATCTGAGATTTAAATACTGCAGCAATACAGCTTAGAATCATAGAATCATAGAATGGTTGGGGTTGGAAGGGACCTAGAGATCATCAAACATCCACACAGTTTCCAGCACCGCTGCCTCCATCTCCAGCCAGCCTCCTAGTTTTGTTTTGCCTCATCTACCTGTTACATTTCTGGCTGAGAAATTAAATTCTGGGGGAAAAAGGTATTTTTAACAGTCTTCTTTCGCACTTGGGAATTCCTGCAGCTCTCCTTACACCCTCTTGGAGCACATTCAATCCTGGGGTAACTTCTCACTCCCTTGCACTGTGCTGACAGCTGCACTGCCTTTTTCAAAGTCAAACAAGTGTCATGATTTTTCCTAGAATTCCTCCTTTAAAATTCTACTATTAGTGTTTCCTTAAGGAAACACTCAGGAAACTCTGCTTATTCACATGCTGCTGCATTTTAAACCTTTCTGCATCCTTTTCACACAAACACGTCCATTAGTGCATTGTATTTTGGGATGGAAATGTTCATCAACTTCTCAGGAATGATTGCCCCGTTTTTCTCATCTTCCTGGGAAATTTATGAATCGATATTTTCAGCTTCATTGCTGCCCAGGTTCTGTGAAACAATCCTTATGTTCAGATCTTTCTATGGGCTCATCAAACTGAAAGTCCTATTGAATTGGCTGCAGTTCTGTTTCCACCTCATTATGGTGGGTGGCACCGGAACATTTGGACAATTGGAGCAGGAGTCCTTTCTTCCCATTCCAAACAGGAAACTTTATTAGAATAAGAATTGAATTACTCCATCTCCTGCCTCCCCTCTGCAGCGCTTAAATCAGAAGCCTTCACAGAGATCCTCCTCTTAACTTCATGGATTTGTGCAAAGGCACATGTCACAGTGGCTCTGTAAAACACCAGCGCTCCAACTGCGTTCTCATTTCCACGTATACGTGTGTCATATTTAATAAAAAGGTTAGGTTTTCTTCAGATATTAGTTCTTATAACCACAGCCCTTTTTCTATACTCTGTGTAGATGCCCCTGTCCAAACCAGAAATAATGCTGAATCGCATTGGCAGAGAAAATCCCCAAATGAATTTCAAATAACAAGTAGATTTGTAAAACTCAGACTTTTCCAGCAGGCAAGTCACAAACAAACAAAAACCTCTGCTTTCTTTTAAATCCATTAGTAGTTATGAACAGCTAACCCAGCTCTAGTCATTACCCAGCAATGAAAAATTGACAATAGAGTTATTAGGATAATATACGTAATTAATAGAAATATTAAAAGATTCACTATTAACCTGCATTTGCTCAGAATGCCAGAGGGGTGATTAGTTAGAATGGCACAGAATATTTTACAGTACTTACTGCTCTTATAAGAAGTCAGAGAGACGAAAACGGAGATCCAAGCCTCTACTGGATTGAAGTATGACCTTAATGGTATTCAAGTCTTTAAGCAGGAATGAAGATAAAGAGAACATGGAAAAATTATGCTTTGAACTTACCAAAGGGATTAAGGCAGACCAAAAAGATGTAATTTTTTTTGTCAGGTAACTGATATTTTAAAGTTAAGGTGTTCCAAAACTTTTTTGACTGGAAGCAATTCTCCATATTTAACACTTCTTGCAGTTCAATATGTTATTAATGATCAGGTTTTTATCTGAAAACACTACAAATATCTCTTAATTGTGCATCAGACACATGAAGTGCACAGAACAATTCTGTAAGTTATAAGGGGTCTGCAAATCACTATCTCACATAAAATGTGTATGTATTTCATGTACTTCAGCAAAACACAGGTTTAAGTTCACTTCAGAAACTATTTATTTAACTGCAGAAGTTGATAAAGTTGCAGTAGGGGTTTTATAAAATGTATAAAAAATTGGCTGAGGAAAAAGTAACAACAAAGATTTGTTGAGAAGAATCAGAGAAATATATTGTGGTTTATTAGTGCTGTGGCAGATGGATGGACTTTGTGGGAGCTGGGTTTGTCTGTGGAGAGGAGTCACAGCTGAATTCCAGAAGGCTCGGCCAGATCTGGCCCCGATTTCTCTCTCCCAATAAACTGATGAGCTTTGTCTCCTTTTGTTATATGGGCTCAGAAAAGTCCAGGCATTAATAACAGTACAGTTAAAAGGAAAAAGAGGAGATCCCACACCTCATTATCCCTCTTCCTGTTTGAGAGGTGGTGTGAGACTGAATTAGTGTATGCTTGGGAAGCACTGGAAGAGCTAAGCATTGCAATAGAGATGCTAATTTAGAATTAAATAGATCACTGGGAACCAAGTTCACCAACAATAAATCTTAATTCAGTCACCTGGAAACCCCAACAAAGCTTTGATGCTATAGAAATTGCATGGATTCCTCTCCCTAAGTGTCTTCCTGTAGGAATGCAAAGTCACTTCCAACTAATATGACAAGACAATATATGTTGATTCCTTGCAAGGCCAAGACTCATTAAGGATATAAATCAGTTTTCTGATTTGTAACTTCTAAAACTTTAATTTTGGAAAGGAACTTCACATACAGGTTCAAATTTCGACATCCCTCTTGTTAACTCCTACTTAAAAAGGTGGAATCAACAGAAGTTGTTGGAGTCCCAGCCTTAGCCCTGCAAAACTTGAACATATATTCAACACATATCTAAATGGATGAGAGATTGAGAAAGTTAACAAAAAACACATTTTCTGCCTTAAAGAAATATTTCCTCCTGACAGATTTTGGATTGCATGCTCTTTGAAATATTGGAGCTATCAAAGCCTGTTCCCAGGGGAAAAATACTAAAAGTTACCAGCACTAAGTGCAAAATATGGGACATCCACACAGTCAAATACATGTCAGTATATGCAGATATAAAATCAAATCACACCTACAAATAATACAGGCATCAACAAAAATATTTATGAATGAGAAATTTAATTTCTTGGGAAAAGTCACAATTAAAATATTGTTGTTCATATTCAAGGACTGCTTGACAAGTCTGTCTTGTCCTGAACGTGCATTTTGAACTCTCTGCTCTATCGGACTGTCTGGGATAACTTGCTACAGCAGTCTGGGGAGACACTGGGACACTGCAAAGGGAAGAGGAGGGAAGGCAGGCTCTGGAGATGAATTCAGGGGTTAGTCTCTGCTTACCCAGGCTATAATTAGCAGTGGTATATGACAGAATCAAAGCAGATTTATTTTGAGCTAGTTTGGTTAATTTTTAAAATACGAAAATTCAAGATAAATGGATGAAAAATTAAAGAGATTTCTAAGAAGGAGAAATCCAGGGGAAGAATGAACCTAAGTAACAAATTTTAGGTTAAGGTCATGATTTTGCTGTATTCACCATCATACAGTGAGGGTGCTGAATTGTGAGTCTCCTGGAATTATCCAGACTTCAAACAGAAGAGGGTTTCCTTTTTAAGTACTTCTGTTTTCTACTATATAAATAATACCTCTCACCTTGTCACAACCCTTATCTGATGCATCAGAGTACAACTGGACACTTTTGATTCTATGATTTTTAGATTATTCATTCAAATGATCATAAAGTGGTAGAATAGTCAAGAAATGTTACATCTGGACACAGGTAACTAAGAAAATATGGCCCCTACCTAGTTCACAAAAATAGGGTGGATTGGGATGAAAGAGATTTTATTTTCTCTCCAAAAGAAAAAAAATATACAAAAAAAAGATTCAGAAGAGGTTTCAAAAACAGTCAGAGAACAAGGAGAAAGAACAAAGCAGAGAGAAAGAGGGAGCCTCCTCTACAACTCATCTACTCCCTATGGGAAGAAGTACTCACTGAGTACTCAGCAGTCCTGGAAACCAAGCCATACTTTCTTGTGTTTAAATAGAGAGGTGAGGCTTCAAAGAGGTAAAATTTTAAGCCAGAATGGAATATCTTCATTTAACTTTTGTTTGCTTTGAGAATTCCCTACCTAAGGTGTCACCTGGAGCAGGCAGGATGCAGATATCACATGGAACTTGTCACCACAACTCTGCCTTCCCTCTGTAAAACGGTGCTAACTCACCCCAAAGGACTTCTGAAACAATCCAATGAGCAGTTCTATCTATTTTTATAATGTTTTAAATACTTTAAAGCTTTGTTTCTTTTTTTCTTTCTTTCTTTAAAGTCGATAGTGCATTTACAAAAATTAAGCAGAAAATTAACTTTCCCAAATGTCTTCAGCAATTGGAGAGAATTTCCAGCAAGTGCCAGATCTTTCAAACGAACAAAATGTCTCCTGATTTTGGCATTATAATCCAAAAGTTCTCATTAGCTTCTTCAATTCATTTAATATCATTTACCCCTCCCCACAAGTTTTTAGGTGGTGGAAAAGATTAAAGATGATCCCATAACAGTCTGTTCACTATTTTACATTCCCTGACCTTTTGTGTAATTTGATATGTTCCTTTGGATGTCTATTCCAAGCATGGTGGGTGAGAGCTTGATTTATAAACAGTGTGTGCACACAGGATTTTTATGTACTTTGTTCACCCCATCAGTTTTTTCTGTAGTCATTTACAGTCTATTTGCAATTCATTAAAGTACTTTTCTTTTTGTTAAAACGGTCTTTCTTTTTTTTTATGTTTCTATGCCAAAGTAGGTTTCTTTAGAGAAAGGAAAGTCTTCAGATGCTGTGACAGCTGTTATGGGGTCCCCTGCTTATACTTCATGTTATGGATGTCTCAGCTGGAGCAGAAAAGGGGCAGGTTTGCTTTGAAGGAGGTTTTTGATAAAAATCCAGCTCTTTCCTTACCTTTGTCTTCAATGTTAAGCAATGGAAGATGATTCTCCCCACTAAAATTCAAAGAAAGTATCTTTGAAAGAGCAGATTTCTTGGGATTTGGTGCAGGATAAGGATATTTTTCCTTTACTCATAGTAAGAGAGTTTAGGAACACTACATTAGATGAAGAATGAATCTAAAAATGTAAAGCTTGTACCATGTCCTGCCTTGTTCTCAGCAGCCAGGTGTGCAGCTTTCTCAGTGCACTAGAAATGGGAATCCTCATTGGATGAGACATGGAAGGAGACCTCTATGAGGTAATACAGTTCTCACAAGATCCCAAGGCTGGAATTCAGGATAGCTCAATCCCAAAGGAAAGGAGGCCCACCAACCTCTCAGGATTCTGGGGACCCAACTGATGTGTGTGACACTGTGGTGGTTCGGGGACATTCCCAAACTACCTACAGAGGATCCATGGATTTGGATCTCCAGGAACAGCAACATCCCACAGAAGAACAAACCACAGAAAATGAATCTCCAGGTCCCCCTGTCCAGTAGCAAGTTTCTTTTTTCAAAGAGAATAGATCTAATTCAATGCACAGCTTAAAAACTTACTAGAAAACTCTGGTTTTTCTTCCCAAGTCCCTCACTGCTTCTCACCACTGAGTGTTTCTCTGCCCTCTGCCTCCTTTCAGGAGTACTGATGTGCTCTGCTCAGCCTGTTTAGTCACTCTTTATTCACTGTATTTGGGGTTTTCTGCAGCCTGAGTAATGTTACAGCACAAATTTAGTTAAAATAGGAAAGCAAACATATAAAAAGAGCCATTCCACTACTACACATTCCCACTTATGTGTAGCTGTCCTTTAGCAAAAGTAGCATATTTGTCAGTGCCAATCATTTGGAGGGATAAAAAGACAGTCTTTTGTTTCTTCTGTCATGTCCTACTTAGTAAAACAAATCCAAATACTCCTATTTTCTTCTAAATATACTGATTTTTCTCCCTTGAGCTCGGTGAGGAAGATGTACTGGATGAGGCATTAACTAAATGCCAGACATCCAGGGGGAGCCAGGGAATGTGGTGTCGTTAGCTATCCAGTAATCAAGGCAGAAGGCAGTTTTTAAGGATTTATATATGATCCAATTTTCTGTTTCTCTGATACTTGTACGTGTCATAATTTTCCTTGTATATAAACCCTCCTGCATGAAAACGTTTGCTGGCAGGAAATGTCTTTTCGTTGTTGGTTACCTGCTCTGTGGCTCCAATCTGAGGGTTTACAGATAAAAAAAGAATGGTTTCATCCCTCTGCCTTGCACTGCAGTTAATGGCAAATGTTTCAGTGCTCTGGAAAGGCTTTCTCTCTCTCTGTGGGGAGAACTATTTCTGATCCCCAATGTAGCAGTTAATAAAGTCTCAATAGTCTTTCCACCATTTCCCTCAGCACCCGTTTGCAGTCCTAAAACTCTACTGCTGCTGTCACTCTCCAGCCTCTCCAATCTTCTCTGCCAAATGATGTTTTCCTTAGCAGGAACTTCCAATGTAGCCCCAATTGTTTCTGTTTTATTGAGGGATTCCTCCTGAGTGGATTTTTCGATAGCATTTTTAACCACACCAGCAGCCACGCTCCTCTAAAGCAAAATTATCTGCAGCTCCCCAAGATTTAATAGCAGTAAAGTTTTTAATGCTATCTTACTCAAGTCCCCTGAGCCTGTAATAGGTTCCTTCTCTTAATATTCCATTATGTCTGACATGCTCTTGCCATCCATGGAGAGAGATTGGATCTTGTACTTCAGGCTTCCAGACTATCACATTTCCTCCCTTTTCTAAAACACATCCTGCTCTTTCCTGGAGGTCATTCCCCCTCGTCTGGGAGTGGAGTGTGCCCACAAACAGTACAGAACAGGAAATCTAAGTCCAAAGAATTTTCATCTTTTGGCAAAGGCAGGTATTTTTAGGATATGTTTTAACCTTGGGTCTGTTTTCCTTCTCTCCAACAGTTATAAAGCTGTTTCAGAGTGAGATGTTTCTCAGCAGCACACGAGGGGTAACTCACAGTCAACACTGAGCCCAGCAGTGCAGGGGACACACACTGGCACTTCCACGAATTGGGTGGCAAAATTAAGATTTTAGGAAAAAGGAAAATCAGAATTCAAATCCTACCTGTGTCAAACCAGGCAGTGACAGTGCTCTCAGTAACACACCTTGTCTGCACAACTGTAATTCAGAATAAACAATGGCTGTGTTGAGAGGAGTGAGGAATTCCAATAACTACAGTGAATTTAGGGACAATTTGGGTAGAGACTTGTGTTGAGAGTGTTATCACCTGATCTGCATTAACTCTGCAAGTAAAAATGTGAGACCACAAAGAGATTTTTTTTGCTAATATTTAAGATACTCAGACAAAAAGCAGTTAGTTTTATTAAGAGTTGTACTTCTACTCTGTCTCTGCAAGAATATTAGCATATAAACTATACAACCTATACCTTTAGATATCTGTAAGTAATCACCAATTTAGAGTTATAATCTATCCCATTCTACAGTCTTGCCACTTTGTGATTTTTGGGTTATGGATTGATATTCAAAGCTGAATTAAGACAAATATTTGGATACATTCCTTCTTCTTATAGTTACAATTCCACTTTTACTAAGCCCAGTTCTGAATTTCAACAGTTAAAAATCGGATGTCGGTCTTTGATGAAAGGATCATCACCTGAACCAATAATTGTTATCCTTGCAAACCTCAGCATTTACACTGCTTGTACAGTGACAAAATGTATAAATCACCCCCAAGGCTCCTAATTACTCTCATTAGCAGTTGGTTTGTTATCCTGCAGGTGAACCACTGATCCCGCATTGTAAGGACAATAGCTGGGCCTGGCTTGCAGCCAAGCCTTGGCTGTATTTAGCATAACTAAATGCCACGTGCAGGGCCAGACTGAGCCTCCAGAAACTCAGATTTTGGGGATGCAGCTCTGAAACTTCCTTAACATATTCATCTTATTTGCTTTATCCACTTAGTGACAGCACAAGAGGTAATGGCTTGCATTGCTACCTGTCAACGCTAACTACAACACCCAAAAATTCCAGTGTTTTCACCAGGCGTGATCACATAAGGGCAGTTACACCATAAACAGTTGCCAAGTAATATTCACTGTATGTGTTTATGTATTATCACTCTCTCTGTTATTCCAGCATGGCAAATACCAACTGTTAATACTACACTGTAATTTCTGTCGTGTTCTCTAGTGCCTGGTAGGTGTGTTTATTTGTTTAGCCTCAGAATAGAATTATTAGAACTCATAAATTAAAAGTTGATTGCTGAAAAAATTATTAAGGCAGCTGGGAATTATCTGTGTTCATAGAGAAAAAATTGTTTTATGGTAATCTGCTACTATACAGCTACCACAGAGTATATACGTACTTCTGCTAGATGTATTTACATTTGATTCTGCTCAGCACTCTGTTTTCTCTCCGTGTGACTCTAAGGTAATTCCACCAGAGTAACAACAATAAGAGATGAAGTGTTTACCTCCTCTAGTAAATAGAATATCGTGGCAAAACCACTGCCCCGACAGCGCTTTACCTGTGCTGCTGCTTCCACAATTAGAATTGCAGGAGCATTAGCAAGGAAGCCTGATGTGAAGAGCACTGGATTTGCTAGGGATTCTCTGCCTGGAGTAGCTGAAATATTTAGATATGCGCATCTAAACAATCCTGAAAGGAATAAATAAAATCAACCCCCAGCTACCACTGTGGGGGAAAAGGCAAAGGATGTGATAATCCACCAAGCAGATTGACCAAAACCTTCTGCATCTTGCTTTAAAATTTAACAAGAGTGTTTAAATGCTGCTGTGCCACTCCTCGTCTGCACAAGAGAACTGCTGACAGTGCGGTTTTAGAGTAAAGATGGAGCACAATCTGTATGCAAATGAGATGTTAATATGGCATATAAAAGTAAAATTCAATAAAACAAGTTTGCACTGAGCACCGAGATCACAGAAATTTGGCCATGCCTTGGCTTTGGCACCGCACCTCACGGGATTTTTGCTGACTCAGTTTTCCACCCCTCCCGTGCAGTTTATGTGTGTTGTGTGATTTAGCAAATAAAACTAAACAGCATCTTTACTGCTAATGAAGTGAGATATGGGCTTTTACTTGTGTCCACTGCCATTTAATGACCTAAATATCTCCAGCACTCTCGATGGCCGGGTTGAAAGCCATATTGATTGCCCTGAAGTTTCTGCTGCTTGCAAAGAGCTCCACTAAAAAACAGTGACTCAGCTGCAGAAAGTAAGGTGGTTGTAAACATGGCTTGGATGGGATACTGCTGGAGTAAAGAAATTGTAAGAGTAAAAAATTCTGGCCTCAAGCGTTTGTTGACAACCTGTGATTTTCAACAACAGTTGGAACAGTCTGCTGGTAAAATTCAACACCACCCAAACAACCAACAAAGTGCTTAAGGAGTGAGGAAAACAAGGAGCTGTCCATCCCTAGCTGGAAGAAACTGAAATTCAGACCTAACAGAAGAATTTTACAGGTTAAATAAAAACATGAGTTAACTATGAAATTGCCCTCAATACTCTATTTGTAATACATTTTGCTAACCGTGTTAATTTTCATAGAATCCTTTGGTTGGAAAAGACCTTTAAGATCGTAGTGCTTTACAAACGTGAATTAATGACTCATCAGTCACTGAGGTGAGAGTTCAACCCCCATTTCACACAGCAAGAATCAAAAAATCCTAGAGAGAAATTTAAAGGTTTTTCTGCCCTATATTTTGCCAGAGCGACTTTCCAAGCCCCTTAGGAGTTTAGTTTACAACAGTGTGCTTTTGCTTACTCTGGTCTTACACAGTGCCTAAACTATAGAGTTACAACAAGTATTTTATAGTATACAGCTATGGATTTGACTCAGATGCTACACTAGTATTTTTTGTTTAAACTAAATTGACTACGTTTTGTTACTGTAACTGCCAGAAATTCCTAATTCCATTTTAAAGCAGTTGGGCAAAACCGAAGAGGCAGCATCCTTCTTTAGGATTTATATAAAGAATGAACATTTATTTCACCCATAAACATAAAACCCCAATTTACTCCATCCAGTGAGCATTCCTAATTTCTGGGGCTCTGTCTTTGAATATTTACTCCAAAAGTCCAGAAACCTCATGATATTTTCATGTAAATGGCATTTCTTCATAGTTGATGTTTTGTGTGTGAGTTTGAGACTGTGTGCCAAAATCTCTCTCCTCTTCACATTCAGTTCAGAAAGGGCTGTTGAGTCAAACTCCGGGTTTCAGAAGACAAGATTTGCAATTTTTATCACTTTGTTTTACATCAGTACTTCAACACTCCACTTTCACTACCAGGGCAGAGTATTGCACAGAGTGTGGGGATGAACAAAGCAGGGAAGGTGAGGGTGTGAGCCAAGACAGAAAGAGTTCAGCAGGAAAATGGATAGCTGAGCTCCTCGCTTGGCAAACCAGTATGAAACAGTAATGATTTGCAGGCACTGCAGAACAGATGATCTTTAAAGATTTAAAAGAGAATATGTTCTCCTCTTTGAAAGAGAAATAGTGACTTTTCAGATTTGAAAAAATCCTCATACCTTTGCTTGCAGTTTGTATTCAGCAACGATAACTCCAGAAAAATCCCTCTCTTTACCTCCAGTGACCTACTGAATCCTGCAATTATCTTCCATCTCTTCTAAGGTATTACAATAAAAAGAAAAATAACAACAACAGTGGGTTTTCTATCAGCATAAATATTTACAGTTAGATTTTAATAAAATTCATGCCATTTTCCTAATAGAAAATAACCTAATGATCTAGCAGGTTATGCTTGTCCTGAGGTTCCCTTATTTGCAGATCAAGAGGAGATTTCTTAGGAGATGTAAATTGGAGTGATCTTTATTTCAGGAGCTCTGCCTCAAACGAGATGCTGTCTTTAATCACCCCATAGGCAAAGGATTTATTCCTACAGGAATGAGGAATGTGAGGATTCTCCTCTGTTTATATTGGTGAAAGCAACTGGTTTGCTTCTGAAGGCTGGCTCAACTCTGCTGTTCTGTCATATCCAGGTGTACTCAGTCCCTGTGGGTGACAAACACCCCTGGTTTTGGAAAATCCTCCTGTGATGTTTGGTAATTGTGTTCAACCTGGAGTGCAGGAAGAGCATCTGCAAATCCTTTAAATAATGTGTCCTAAAGCCAACACTTGGATTTACTCCAGCAAATACCGTGTGTTTAGTAGCAGCTGATAACAAAACATCATTTCCCATGCTATGACTAGTCTTTAAGCATCAGTAAAAATGTACTTAATCCACTTATATTAAATTACTCTGCAATCACCATGGCAGTTTAAGGCTATGCCTATGTATAGTATACATTTTATCAGATAATTATTATGTTCTCTTAACTTCTGAGCATTACTTGATCTTTAATATCTATACAACTGGTATCTTTAAATGGATATTTTATTATATCTGGGCTACCACAGTCAGTGTGGCTGTGCTGTTTTTGAAAGGCATTTAAAGATGATGCTTTTTAATTGTCTGTGCTGAGGATTATGGTCAAGGACTCTTACCTCCATGATGTGCTGTCCCTCTTCAAAGCACTTTCCTACCCTCTCTTTATTCCTGTGGTACAAACCTGCCCTGCTGATGAAAGTGAAGCCAAGTAATTTCACCATGAAGTAATCCTGAACCCAGTCTTTCATCCCCTGTGGTTTCCCTGGGCTTTTAAGGTACCAACACAAACATTAATTTTGGATTACTCCATGAATTGGCACAGCACAGTTTTGTCTCCACTTAAGGAGTTCGGAAGCCTTGACCTTTTCCTACCTCTGCTGCTCACTTCCACTGTCCTCTTGTACAAGTCCCTTAATTTCTCTCTGTCTTACTGTCTACACCATAAAAAAAATAAAATAATTAATGAAGAACACATGCTATTGAAATTTTGGCCTGCAAACACCATGTTTATTTAAGCACAGCACTATGCAAAGGAAAGGAGCAACACTTCCTTTATGTGTTCCTACCAGTGCCATTTTATGTTCTGATGTGAAATATAACCATTTTACATTATTACATTTGGAAATGTCTGTTGTCAGGATCTATTTATAATTATGGAAGTGTTTCCCTTGAGTACCCTTAGCAACTAATTTCAGGATCAGGATAAATAGAAAATAAACTTATGCTGGGCTGTGTAGACATTTATCAAATCAAATGATTACAGAAAATTAATCTTTCTATAGTGGTCTATCAAGTCACAAGAAACGGAGTGCATTTTTAAATGCATGAATATCAGTGCTGGGGAAAAAATAAACAAAACCTCATGACCACCCACCCACCCAACCATAAACATTGATCCTATGAAAAAATCTAAATATGAGTAATTTTTCCTCTCACTACCTCACTAGGCCCTCACTGTGAATTTCTTTGGCAAACAAACCAATTGGATGGGCAAATATTTGCTCAATTTTCCAAGTGTGCTGGCTCTGAAATTTTTCAGCTGCTATCTGTTCACTTGTTTTCTTTTTATAAATAGATTTTTAAGAGGTTTTAAACACATTTATGTGGATCACCAGAACACGAGGTTCTTGGAGGGAGAAATTTGCTCACTATCTATTGAGATAATTTAATGACATTCAGGAGGCTTTAGGTTATCTGCATATACCTGGTTTAAACCTCAAGTTTGTTTTTAGAAACTATGTGAGCTAAAATGCTAAGGGCCAACCTTGATAGGAGATTTTGATGCTTCTGCAGTTGTGTCATTGTAAACAAGGTCAGAACATGGGCTGGAAGCATCAAGAGCCCTTGACCAACCCAGATAAGACTCTGCTCAGGCATCTATTGCTCTCCTCCCATTGAACCCTAATCCTTTCATTCCCAGAGATCCATGCACAGGGTGCTGCCTCCCAACAGGTGATGGCATGGATCTCCTCAGAGCCATCCCAGGCTGTATCCAGCAAAAGCAGCCCTAACACATCTAAAGGAAGCATTCTTGGAATGCTCTCCACCACACCTGAGCTGGAGCAGCTCAGCAACCAGGCACAGGCTCCCCTTCTCCTGCTCCAACAGGCACATTCCCAAAGCCACCTATTTATTTAATGTTAATGCCTCGTTGTCTTGACATTCATCATGTGCTAAGCTGGGAAAGTAATTAAAGTTAATTTCTGCTTGGGGGAGGATGAGAAAAGGTGGGGGGAGCATCCTCACTGTAAATTCTTATTCATATTTCTTTCCTGTTTTGTGATTCTCAATCGGAGTTTTCTAATAACAGATCATTTCTTTTTGTCTAACTTTAATCTGGCCCTGCTTGACAAGCACCATCCTTTTCATTGAAGGGTAAGACCACTTAAAGAAAGGCCAATAAGCCCTTGCACTGCTCAGCTGACTGGGGTGATTTGTCACCCTGTGCAGTGGTGGTCACACCAATGGATTTATCTCAAGGTAAATGGAGATGCTGAGACCTGGGACCTGGAGCTTTGATTAAGGCCCCCTTTTTGTAGTGTTGATAGATGTTGCTTGTGTTTATCTATTTGAAATGCCACTAAATCTGTGAATACAATGGAAAAAGAGAGTAGTTTGCAGCTGAAAACATATTAGTGATTTATGTTTCACTAAGAAGCACAATAGAGAGACAGAGGCTATTAAGAGGAGCTATTTTCATGAGAAATAGTTCTGCTTTAAAACATTATCAACCACACCTTGATAAAGACCTACATGCATGCATAATGGTGTTTACTTATCCCTTTAGTTGAGTGCAATATACATTTGGAATGCACAGCCCCAAATTATTAATAAGCCAGGAGACACTTTGCCATGCAAATGCACAGGAATAGGATACTTTGCATGTTAATTGTCTTCCAGAGAAAAAACCAGAGTAAAGCACTGACCCGGGACTTCAGGTGGACTCCACATCCCTTAAAACAGCTTCAGATCCTGCTGACCATTATTGCCAGCATTTATTCACAACATTTTAGTAGAAATAACCAGTGGGGTGACACAAAGGGATTATAATGCATCGATATAAGTTATAACATGAATCAATGTCAACAAGACGCACCCATTGAAATGAATAGGGTCAGATGAGAATGCTGGATCACCCTGACTGCCTGACAGTTACAAATGCATAACCTACTCTGCATAATAGGAGTGTACAAACCAGTAGAGATTTGTAAACTTGGTTCATTTCAAGCAGAACTGACCCACAGGAACGGAAAAAGGCAAAGCCAACTGAGCTGTCTGGAAATAAGTGATTCTGTAGTTTGTTGTTTAACGAAAGGCGTAATGAGGTTTCATTTTCTCAAGCTTGAATAGAGAACATGGACCTGAACTGCTGTGAGGTAGCCAAGCTATTTATCCACAACTTCAATTAAAAGGCAAAGATAACACATTCTCTTGCAAACACGTTTCTGTTTACAAATGCAAAATAAAGCTTCAGTGCTCTGCCCCGTGTATGCAAATCCAAAGGCACGCTGCAATTACATGTTTGGAATTAACTGCTCTGTGTTATGATTTATTGAAATGTTCTGAGGATTCTTAATGAACAGCGTTGGAGGGGGGGAAGGCTGGATAATGTGTGTGCACCTGGAGCATGAAAACTAGTACAGTAAGTTATGTACCTGTAGGGTGATGCTCTGGCTGTGGCTTGGCACTGCAGTGCACCGAGAGTGTAGCAAAGCTCTTAAATCTGGACAACACCTGCACCTCATTTGCTTTACAGAAGCGCCATGACCTGACTGCTGATGGTGAGCCCTCCCTTCCATCCTCGGGATTATGACAAGTTATTAATTGCCACCATTAGCTGCAGCAGCCTGCCTGAGATCTCTGCTGCTCTCTGGAGGTGAGAAACCGCGCGTGTGGATGCGGAGAGAGGAGCCGGGAAGCACTGGGGCAAACAGAGCAACAACCTGCCCAAAAGGGATTGTGAGGTTGTGAATAATTTATTAGAAAACATTTTTCTTTGTCCTTCCCACAGACCCACAAATCCTCCCTGAGCGCTCTTTACCAGCCTTGCAGATAATGTACTTACACATCTCAGAGCTTGCTAAATAGACTGAGCAGGCCAGAGTTCACTCCTCACACACTCCTGCCGAGTGCCTGGCACAGATGAGACACCCTCGTCCTCTCCTGGAAGTCCTTCCTATGGAATTCTTTTGTAATTAGCTAGAAAAGTGAATAAAAAATGACAAGTCAATGCTTGGAAAACAATTTCTCCCCCCTTTTATTTATAACTGTATACTGAGTATGTTAGTTCCCAAATTTCAGCACGGATTCACACCTCATTTCACCCTCCTTCATGCTCTTGCTTGAAGGTGCTCAACCTGTCTCATTAATGTTTTCAGACACAAGACATCATATCTCACCACCTAATAAAAAGGTTGTGATGGAAACAGGGAAAAGCAAGTTCATAACAGGACAGAGAGAGGAGTGTCAACTTCAGTAATTTACTGTGCAGCCACTGGCACACTGTGGGGAACTTTGGGTATGAGTGAAAGACCACAGGTTTCAGAGAGGACAAGAAGGGAAGATGACCGGGATGAAATATGAACTGATGTCAGCAAATAGAGCTTTGAGGGAGCTGTGCTGGTTTGGAGCACCTGAAGAATGTCTTGAGACACGCTCCTGAGACATGCCCCTTGAGCATGACCAGCGTTTGGGTGTGTGGGTCACCCAGAGGAGGAGTCCTCTGGAGAGTGTGCACCCAGGGTTCCCTCCACAGGAATCCAGAGAAGAGAGCAAGGGAGAAAAGAAGAAACTGGTCTTTGTCTCATCCAGGTCAGGAGTTAGGATGTGGCCATGATTGCTCCCACACTACAAACTCATAAGGATGTCAAAGACAGACATAGCCCAGTGGGGTAAATTACAGAGAGAACCTGAATTGTCAAAAGAGCCAAAGAAAAAGCTGTATTTTAGCAACCCTTTCACAATATTTACAAGACATCCAATACCACCATGTTCAATCTCTAACAGAATAAAAATATTCAGTGAATTAACAGCATTTATTTTAAATACCATTTTTAATTTTTACTATCTGTCCAAACCTTTCAGTTCCTCTCCCTGGTCATCTTAAACAAAACATTTCAGTGTTTTTAATTTTGTATGGAAATAAATTACATACAGAACTTACACACCTGAAATACCATTTGGCTGGGTAAGAAAGGGTACAAAATGGTTTTTATAGGCCATATGTAGGTGGAATGTACTTATAATTGGGATTAGAAATAAGCACCACAACAGACTTCATCAGGATCCTCTCCAAGAACTGTAGAAGCCAAACATTTTATATTTAGTAAGTAATCCCATCATGGTGTACAGTGTTCTTCTATTTGTTATTAGATAATCTAAAGTTTAAAAGTGTCTTCTTAGGTTGGTTTGTTTATATTTTTATCTAACCATCAATACCTCAAGAGCAGCACAAGAGTTCATACCTCCACGTACCTTTAATATGTCCATATAAAAGTAAAATTAATGTGTAAATACAACTTGTAGAGATTATAAGTTATTAGTAATACTAAAGTATATGCTAAGCCTGAGTTTATAGTAAAGCCTGGTGAAACTTTAAGTCAGAGGAACACAATTTTGTGAATCTTCTGGGGCATTTCCCATGACTTCCTCTGGGGAATATTCTCACACATAATGTTACAAACCAGAGGCAGTTCTGGTGCTGCTCATGCACTGCAGCCTTAGCTGGAACACCAACCCTCTCTTAGTGCTCATGTCTATTTTAATAAGAAACTCTTCAGTTTGATCCCCAGACAGGGAAACTCCTGTCCAGGCAGAGGTTCAGGACAGAATCCAAGGGTTTGGAGAGGGATTGGGTTCAACTTCTTGAGCAAAGAAGTGCTCTGAGCACTGTGTTCTCGTGTAACGCTCGTTTTAAAGAGAGTGAAATTCCTCCTCTTTCAAAGAATACTCATAGGCTTCTCCCATTGGGGATGCTTTGGGACTCATGCTCTGTTCACATTGTTTTCTTATGGAGCAATAAAAATACAGTTTTCCTTACATTTATCATTCTTTGATAGAACCATTAATATAGTTTAAAAAGAAAAATAAATTATGTCAATTTTAACAAGCCAGAATGTTATGGTGTCCAATATGGACAATTAACATTTTACCAGCTTCATTTGCCTAAAATAAAACTTTGCTCTCATCTGTTCCCTCAAATTTCTCAGTAATACAGCCATTAGTTTTAGTTCTTAATTGGAATGGTAATAGTCATGGAAAACCAGTTAATATAGTGGGATAGCGCTGCAACTCCCAACTGGGAGCTCCCTGGGAGTAGGAACCAGTGTGCTGGAGAACTTGCTTATTCAACAGGGATGTTTGTGAGCAAGATTTTTCTACACAGAATATATAGATCAATGTCTCGAATATAGAAATGAAAATGCAGATAATTTTATACAGGTGTGGGTATATGTGCACACTGCAGTGAGCAGCTTTACTGCATCCTCATGTTGCAATGGTCAGAGAGAGATCAGCAAGTTATGAATTTGAGTTTGACTCGTGGTTCTAGAACAGCAGGAGGACAAAAGGAAAAAGCCAGCCAGAGATCTAACAGAGAGAGAGAAATTCAGGAACCATACAAGTCTCTTTTTGGCACAGCGAGAAATCCAAAGCTCACATCTAACTCCCAAAGGTGTTTTTGGTGCCATTTTGAGAACCAAACCTGTCTCTGGTGGAGGCAGCAGCTGACGAGAGGAGAGCAAAGGGTTAAGCTGTGGGACAAGCTGTGCACACACCCCAGGTATGTTTGTTTGGGGAGAAATGAATGGAGTCACTGTGAGCAGCAGAGTGTTATTCTAACACCTATTCTCTCCTTGGCAATGTGGCCAGTTCACATGGAACTGAGTGTTTCCATGGAGGAGCGAATCCATCTGTGTTTTCTCACCTGCAGGTGTTGGGGGTTTAATTAAAAGATCTAACTAATATGTTACTATTTTGTGAAGGAATGTGAATTATAGCAAAGGCAAATTATGAATGATAATGAGAGACAGAATAACTCACTTGGAAGTATTTTTGTGTGCTTTTCCCCTCTTCTAACACAAGAGAATGTACAGGAATGAAATAATCAAGAATGAACACTAATTTACTCTCAAGTCATCCTTGTACATGCAAGCAAGGCAGATATAGTTTCATTGGCATGGAGATTGCACCAATTTAATCAGCACAACCACTTAGAGCTTGACTATTAGTAAAAACCTTAAGATGCATTAAGGAAAGCAGACTTCTTACACAGAGTTTAAACAACCTGCCTTCCAAATTCAGACACGTGCAGTAAATTCATTTGCCATTTGCAATAATCAGTCCTTCAAGCTGCTGCTCTGGGTATTTAAAGGACACACAGGTGAGTTTCACAACCTGTATGGGACCATCTAGAGAGTTTGGATCCTTTCTCTTTATTAGTATTAGGAAGCAGGATTTTGAGCATAATCACGTCACTTTGATGCAGACATTAGGACTGGAAGCATTTCTGTGCAGTATGTTTTACGTAGTGAAATATGCTTTATGTCTTGGAATCTCACTTTCAGAACAGAATATAAATAACTCTATTATGACTGCTCAGAATGGTCCTACCTTTCTCTCCGTGTATCTGACATGATGGATATAGAAGGATCCTTTTAGAAAACTTTTGGGAAAGCATTCATCCAAAATCTCTCTAAATTACCATCAGGACATATCTTTATTTTATTACTCTGCCCCAGATTCTTGCTCCTCCAGACCTCACCATCTCACAGGGGCCAAGAGATCCAAGCAGACAGTGACAGGCTGCTCATTTAAAAGCCAGTGGAAAGAAATGTAAATAAAATTGGTCCAAGAGGCTGAGAGAGCCTGGGGCAATATCAGAGGACTCAGAGGCATTTAAGAGCCATAATACATGGGACAAACTACAACACAATTCCAGCAAGTCTCTCACTCCCAATCAAAATACACATGCCTATAAAAATTACAGAGAAATATACTTGTCAAGGTGAAATAATAAAGGAAAAGAGGAAGGTGATGAAATAATGGAAAAGGGAGAAGAGAAGGGCAGGTAATGACTGAGGAAAAAACACCCCAAAGAAAATAGCTGAGAGGGACTTGTAAGTGGAAATAGTTGGTCTTTAGGTGACAGTGCATAACCAGGCACTGGGGTAACAGAGAGAATGAGGGAAAAAAGAGTGGGAGAAAGGCAAAAAACAACAGGGAAGAAGGACAGAGGGAAGAGAGATGGAAGCAGCCCAGTGTCAGAGGGAGCAGTTCTTAATTACAGTGGGGTGGATTTGCTGTGTAACATAACCCATTCTGTTCTATTAATCATTAGTATCTGGGTGCCTCCAATGGCACATGAAGTATATGTTATCTGTCCTCTGGTCATTTCTCTGGGGAAAGATGTGTGTCCAGTGGGTACAGAGAGATTTCTTTTCTTCTTTCTTAATATACATGTTGTTGTGTTTTCAGTTTCGAGATGGCAAGGTCAAAGAAATACTCCTTCCCTTGCACAAATGTGTCTTTGAGGCATCAGGGAATTCAGGAGCGAGAGAAGAACCAAACAGAGCTTGTAAAAAGAAAGAGATCTGAAAATGTGAGGTTTTCCTTCACTGGTTCATTGTGTATTTTTTGTTCAGAGTTTTGACATCATCTCACTGAAGAAAAATAAGGCTAAAAGCTCTACCAGGGGCCATTTTCTCTATCCTCTCCCTGCTGCTTTCATTTCACTCTAAACAGGCACCGACATCCAAGCTCTGCTCCCGACTCTTACACCTAAACCTGAAGCTGCAGCACATGTGGGAATCTGGCACTGCCCCAAATCCCACTGTCCAGAGACCCAGCTGGGGGCAATCCCACACCAGAGAGGAAGATGGGACCTTTTTCTCACAGAACCTGCTCTAGGGATGAATTTAACCTAATTAACCTCTTGGCTCTGTAACCACATCCTGCAGTAGGACTGTCTCAGAGCACTGGTTGTGTGCAGTACGACCCCCTCTGCACTCAGAAGGACATCCTTGCCACTAATGTGGCTCCTCATCCTTGCATCCATGATAAGTCACATCCAGACACAACTGGTATAACACCGTCCCTTGAATATCTCGAGGCTCGGACACAGCAGGAGTTCCAAGTGCCATAAATGAACACAGGATATCTGGAGCACTCTGAGCAGGGCAGCCTGGCAGTGCTGGGGACACTGGAAACACGGGGACCACTGGGCATGGGGTACCAGGGACAGACACCACCAGCAGAGTGTTTTTCCTATTCTTAAGGAAGGTGTATCACTGATCATTATAAATGGATAGTGATTGTAAGGCTAAATTCCCATCAAGGGGTTGATGAGTCATTAAAACCCCTCAAGCTTTGTTCTCACAGTTTATTGCCTCATCATCATCACCACCCCTTCATGAAATTATTGTCTTTTAATTAGCTCTGGCCCTTTCATTACTGTCTGTATCATTGCAGAAAAAGAAATAGGGAAACAGCTCGAATCAAGTATGTGATTGCCCCTTCTGAAGCCAGTAATAAGATATTAGCACAGTGCCATATAAAATGATGGCCTTTATGATATGGCAAACTAATTTTTTTCCTAAGTGAAGGAAAACCTGGATATGTCTCCTGGTTCCCATTGTAGGAGTGCAAGGATCACGCTGAAGCATCATTCCCCTGCCACCACAAAGCCTCCAGTGGTTCTTATCATCTCTCAGCCTCTCCCACCAGCTCAGAAGGTGCTGAGCTGCTCAGCAATCCAATGGGAGATGTTGATTGGAATATGTGAAATAATAGCAACCATCCCAACTGGAGTGATCTCCTGTATTTAAACCACGGGTTTACATGCTCCATAAATTTCAGTATTTGTAATTATAGGATATATATGAACAGAATGAGTGGAAGAGAGCAAATATATTATGTGAGGAAACAGCGTTATCGATCCTGGATTATACAGTGCACAGGAAAATTAGTTAACCATACAGCTCATTGGTTTAAAGATGGCAGTAAAGTTTAAAGGCATTCTGTTGTGAAGTTAAATATAACAGCCATGACACAAATAGAACAATCGCTTTCCCCGGATTTCCCTGGCAGCCAAGGAATTCACGGGCTGGATCCTGCCCCAGTGAGCTGCTGCAGACTTAAAATAACCCCCCAGGAACACGTGGAGTTACTCCAGATTTACACCACAGTAGCTGGAGCAGGAATTTGGATACAGAGGTTTAAATAAGGCTTATGTAATAAAATGGGAATTTATAATGGTTCCCTGTGGAGCTAAAAGCTCCATCTGCCCAGATCAGGAAGGGAGTTGATAGACATGGACTTCAGCTCCACACAAGTTATTTGATCTGTTTTGTTTGTTCAAATGAAAACAGATCAGGGTAAGCAAAACTATTTACTAAAGGAGGTGCTCCTGGGAGTACAGGCCTTCTCTGCCACGAGCTGCTCCATTCACAATTCCTGGGGCATTCCAGATTTTAGACCACTTCTACCTGCGGTGGGGGCTGGCATCCCACCAGCTCCAAGTCTGGCATGGACGTTGATGCAGGGCAGGAATGGGAATGTCACAAGAAGCAGGGAGACTCCCAGACCAGAAACCACAAGTCCCAGGTCTCATTCCTGCTTCAGCCAGGCCTTTGCTTTGTGACATTCAAGGTGTCTCTCGCTGTGCCTTCTCTCTGAGAGGTGTCAGATGGATGTGGACTACAGAGAGGATACAGGGTCTAATTATTCCATGCTGGGCAAGATTTCCTGTTTCCCCAAGAGAAAATTCCAAAAAATACAAAATGATACCATAGCACTTCAGTCTGGAGCCATCAATAGCTCTACACCAATTGGGGAGTGCAGCAGTGGCAGTCAACAGAAAATACAAGGAATTGCAGAAATACTGGGTAGGAAGATGGAAAAAATAATAAATTCTGCATTTAATTTCTCTCCCCCCATTTCATACAAATGTGATCTAATTTAATTTCCGAGAAATCTCTCTCCTGGATGCTTGGAAAAGGTTAAAATGCAATTTTCTGAAACTAAGTTATTAGATAGAGGAATATTAACCTTTGAGCCCCATAGACTTTTACTCTTTTTTATCTCCTTTTCATTTTTGTTTGTGGGTCTATTCATTTTTTGGTGAGCTCGGCTGTGTTGCTAGGGAACAGGCGCTCAGCATGTGAGTCTATCTGTCTCTAGGCTCGGTCTAGCTGGGCCCGGCTCCCTCCTTTCGCTGCCGGCGCTGCCGTCCCCTCCAAAAAGCATTTATCACATCCTCGCCCAGTAATGGCCACTCAGTGGAGGGGAAATTGAGCTGACCCGAAGGCCAAAGCTGTTAGGGAGACTGGTGGGAAGGGTAAAAGGGTCACGGTACCCTTTTCCCACCCACTTAGTGGGCAGTAAGCAATAGAACAGCAGTGCCACTGTTTCCACTAACATATCCTGAGGCTTTGCACCTGAAATAAATGTTTGTTTGACATTAACGATAAAGAAAAAAAATAAAAATCTGCTTTCCTCACAGAAGCTGGTTATGCTGGTTAAACTTCACCCAGGTAGGGTGGGGAGAAGGGCTTAGGAGATGATTTGTTGTGCACTGTGGGCAATATAATTATTTCCTTTTTGATAGCAATAACTCTGGTACTTTCCCATCCTCTTTGATTTAGGGAAGGCAGGAATCACAGAACCAAAACAGTAAAGCTTTTGTTTCCTTTGGGTCAAAAGCCTACCATGAATACCTGAAAAAACCCGAGTTCTGTTGACAATAAATATATAAAATCGCTGCAAAACCTACCTTAATAAAAGTCTGGTTTATACTTCTGAATTGTTATGCTATAGAACCATTTTCTAATGCTGATCTAGATGTGGAAGCATTTACAAATTGAGAAACAAACTATTTCTCAATAAAAAACAGAGGGAGGAAAATGGGAATAAACCCCCTCTCTGTTTACCCGTAATAACCTAAACCTCCAATTTCTTCTGGAGATAATGTGTTCACAAGAGCTGTAGGACTGAAAATCCTAAAGGAAACAGAGAGTGTGGTTTTTAGAAAGCCATAAGTATTTATGTTGCTACAGTACTTACACCCAGGGACCTCAGGCTGGCACCTCTGGCACAGGGGAGGTGTTCCCAGGCAGGTAACACTTCACCATTATTGGTGTCAGCAAAGAGTAGGATTTGGTGTCTATTAATTAGTAAAACATCGTTAATTGTATCACTTTTCTCTTATCCAGACACAGAACTGTTAAATTACAATGAGATTTCTGCTGCTGGATCCAGTGTTCTCAAACAACAATATTTAACCAACAAAAAGAGGCCGAGTCAATCCCAGTTTTAGTGATTCCCAGGAAAGTCATCAAATAAAAATGTGAACTTTAAAATTGATCAGGATTAATTTCACTGACACTGTATCATAACATATATCCCTTTGGAGACTCATTTGTTGGGCTGCAGATGCAAAGAAAGTAAGGAAAGAAATAAATCAGAATACAATAAGGCAATTAGACTTTTGCCATTGATAGAATACTAAAAATGTCTGATTTATCAAAGCATTAACAAACAGAAGTAAACACAAGACGTATATTTTCCTGCAAAATACCTGGTTAGGAAAAATAAAATCATAAGCAAGGCCATGTTTATCAATGAATTTAATTTCCCAATATTGTGCCTCTCAGGGTGGAATGCCATTTCAGCTGCTAATTTCAGGAGTGCAGCAATAGAAGATGATTTATCACAGGAACACCAATCCAGTAAAAATCCTGTTCTCTTCTCTACGAAATTATCTTGCTCAGAAGAGAACATTCGCTCTTAGCCACTATTATATGCATATTAAGGATAAAATATTAAAGATTTACATGCACACACATACACATGCACATATACCAATCTAATTCCACAAATGTTTTATTGAATTCCGGGGCGATTATGAGAGATTCCTTTAGAAACCCAATGATTTGGAGCTCTGCAGGATTTACTGGAGCCCCACATAGTGGTAATACTCCTCATAATATTACTAAAGGCATGAAACACTTACATATTTTACAGTTGTTCTGTTATAATAATACAATGAAAACAGTCAGATTGCAAGTTTTATTTCCTATTCCTGGCTACAGGGAGATAGAATCCAAATGATGGGATGGAGTACTGGCTCATGGATCATATTTAGGCTGCTTATTGTACTTGAACATCCACAAAGATGGCAAATAATAGTGTCATCTGAAACATCTGAACAGAGAAGTCTTAATCTGGGTTACCTAATGAACTTCAGAAATCTCTGACATCAGAGGGAACAATGTCACCTGGGAAATGGAGGGAAGGGAATAATCCTCACACGAGGTCCCTACAAGGTTATTTTTCTGTTATAACTTATCAATCACCCAAATATCTGTAGAGGATTTCTAAGACTTCCTCCAAATATTTGTCCCCCAGAACAAACACAAAGCTTTTCAGAAGGCACAAAACTAAAGGAAATTATGTATTTTAGAGGAGAAAGGGAAGAGGGGGAGCTCAAAGCAGAGGTAGTTAAAATATAAAGTAATATTCCTATAAATATCTGAGCAATATTTGACCAATCTAAACTGGTCAAAAGTCTGGATTTTAGTTTACATTTTTTATAAAAAATAAGTAAGAAATCAGATGACAGGAAATGGAGCCTAGTGAGACATTTAACAGGTGAATGGTGGTGTAATATAGATGAGTGTAATTCCCCATCAATTCCACAAGATGAGTTTTCCTACCAATGCTCAAAATTGGATATACATTGTCTCTCAGCACTTGCTGAAAACAAATTGCACACTTCTACCCTGAGCTAACACGTGCATAACTCAAAATTTCCCTAAACCAAGGCAAGAGCCAATTTCCAAAGGCAATCTGCAAATTATTAATTTAAGAAGACTGAATGAAGTGCATCGTGCTCTTTTATTGATCTGAATACAACTGATTGGACTGGAACAGATAGATCCATTTTTTATAAACAGCAATGAGAAACTCATCACTGAAGTTAGAGAGGGTCCATGAGCAGCAAAGAATTTGGCTTAATGTATCTTAAATATGAGATTATAAGGAAGGCAGAGCACAAGTGTTTCACTGCTTTTGTATGCCAGCATTTATTAATCATAATCCTCCAGGAAACCAGACCAGATGTCTTGAAACACCCTGGACTAGTCACTGAACTGATAGCAAACCTGGAAAAATAGTGTAATTTATTGAGCACAGTACCAAGCTAAGTCCAAAAAGCTGTTTTAAAAATGAAGCGGGATTGTACAGACTTTTAAATAAAGCTATCCCACTTCCCCTCTTCCCCCTGTTATCCATTCCTGGAACTATAACATATTGTCTCTTGTCAGGGACCAACATGAAAAGGAAATTACATGGCTGTCTAAAGTTATGTCTTCACTGCAAACCAGTCTTTCAGTGCAGCTTTGCATTGATGGCTCTCCTGATGTTACAATACAAGCAAAGAGAAGGCCGGGGGGGTTTCTCTTGGTGTAACTTCCACAGGTCGACCTCAAATCGTGGGAGGGAATTAACCACAGCTAAATACACTGGGATGGTGACAATATTTCAAACCCCTCTGTAATTATCTACTATTCTGTTTTGCAGATAAAACCCTACATTTTCACTGAAAAAGAGAAAAGAGTGAAGAAAATGTGGGACAGTTAAAGGAAGGCAATGCTGTGCATGAAGGACTTTTTCAGAAGCAGGATTCTCTCTTATTGACCTTAGTAGGTTATTAACAACATCAAAACCTAATAAAGCACAGATTTTGGTAATGATTCGTTGTTACCACTTTACAGAAAGAGCAAAGAGACAAACACGATATTTCCATATTTGCTGGCTCAGGATGGAGTATGGCTCCACATCCTCAGCACTGTTTCCCGGATAATTATAAATCTATTTGCAACTGTCATTTAATAGAATAATAGAATCCTGGAATGGTTTGGGTTGGAAGGGACTTTAAAGATCATCTCATTCCAAATCCCCTGACAAGGACACCTTTCATCAGATCAGGTTGTTCCAAGCTCCATCCAGCCTGGTCTTGAACACTTTCAGGCATGGGGACTCCACAGTCTCTCTGGACAACCTGTGCCATTGTCTCACCACCCTTATGTATATATATATTTGTTTATATTTTATATATATATGTGTCTATATATGTATAAATTTCTGTCACAGAACTTTCCATACAAGCACCACAAACCCACACAGAGCTTCATGGCATCAGGCTTGTTTGAGCTAAATATCATCTGGGAGGAGGTGAAGATGAAGGAGAAATGATTTGCCTCATTGTCCTGTAACACCAGAAAACCTTTGGAGACAGGAAGAAGCAGCAGCCTCTACCCATTAACAGCAGCCTCTGTGGCACCTTCACTTCCTCAGAGCAGCAGCACCTCAGTACAACCTGCACCAGAAGCTCAAGTGAGTTCATCCTTCTGCCATGAGGTTCAGATCCCCTGACACCCGGCTGGTGACCCTGCTCTCCCCTTGCACACCAGTTAATGCTACAAAAACACAGCTGTGAGTTCTCAGGGAACAGCTGAGATTTGGGGGTTCTCAGTGAAACAGAAGCCCTGTTAAAGCCATGGGTTTGAGGGTGTGTTACTAAAACAGTCAGGACTCAGCTTCACTTGCTCCAGAGGCTGTTTACGGACTCACACACCACCAGTCTGACTTAATGTGAATAAAAACTGGAACTAAAGTATGAGTGATATCCTTTTGATGTGGCTTATGTGTGCACTTTCCTTTTATAGCAGGTGGATATTTTTCTTGCAGGAGATTAAGCTATAAATTGGGGAATGTTTTCCTTGATGTTTGCCACCACGGTCTTGACGGAAATGCATGTGAAAAATTAGTGTGAATGGGGTTTTTTTAAATTAAAATACTCATCTTTATGCTCCTTGAAGTCTGGGGATGCTGAGTAATGCTGTGTTATCTCCTGCATTCTCTTCATAGGTTCTATGCTGGCTAAATTAATTACAAGACAAGCCTTTGGAATTAAGTGTATTTTAAGTTCAGAGGCATCTGTTTAGAGTCTTCTAATACCTCCAGCCCCTTTGGAAATGTACTTGTTAGTACGAGTGGTATAATTTTCATTTCCGCTGGCATGGTTATAGTGGGACTTCTTTAGTTTCACACACACTTCATTTGACCCATCAAGGACATAAACTGAAGATGTTGTCTCACCATTTTTGTTTTTCTAGTAGATAGAAGTGAAAAGATTCATTTAATCATACTCTTAGTATTAAAAGAATGTTACTCCTGCTCTTTTGATCTTTAAACACCAAGATTATTGGTTTTTTTAAGAAATAAAAAATGCAAGAGAAAAAAATGCCTTGACGATTACAGAAATCTGCAAGAACAATGTACTTGTCTCCCCTGTAATTGGTGCAAAAATAAAATGTGTGAATAAAGTATTAAATATCAAATTCATTAAGTGGAATGGTAGCAATAATAAGTGGGAATAAATTGGAAATAAAACTGAGACTTCAGGAGGCTTGAATTCAAAGCAGGAGGAGATTTTGCTCTCTAAAGTGATAAAACTTTGGTTTTGTTTTATAATTATATTTTGAAGGTGCTGAATTTCACATAAATACTCAACTGAAGGAAGAAATTCCTCAAATATCTGCTTTTATGGAAAGGATTAAAGCCTGGCAGATCTATGACCCATAGATCCCTAATATTCTCGAGGATGCAGTTGGACCAGACATTGCCTGCAAGGGAGATGGAAATTCAGACTCAAGTCCACCACATCTACAGCAGAATTCCTACACCACACCCATCATGGATACATCAACCCAACATGGGTATCAACACAAATCCAAGCTAGGCCAACAGCAAATAGAGCTGAACTGGTTCTCCTAAAAACATTTTGGGCACAAAACATGCACAGCTTTGTCACTTTGAGGTTCAAGTGGTGCAGTTGTTCTGCAGTGCCAAAACTGTGGGAAAAAGCAGTATAAGAGAAGAGGAGAAAGATGTTGTCTGGCATTATGGCTGCTGTTATTACTGTTGCTGATTCCAGTTCACGTTGGTGGTGGCCACAAGAAGTTGGCAGACACAAGGAGTTTGGAAGGAAAAACATGAGTAAACACCTTATTGTGAAGGGAAAGGACTGATGTAGAGGGGGGAAGTCTTGTGTCCAAGGGGAAAGAACACTTCCATATGGATCTACTCTGTAGGACGACTGGAGCCACCAGCTAGTGAAGAAGACCCGCCATATATTAGGAAGGATCATGTTCTGCACTACCTAACACCAGGTCTCCAGTCTAAATCTGATCCCAGTTCCTCTGGTTCCTCTGGTGATCTCCCCTGTGTTCCCTGTGCCTGTAATGACTGGTATACTCTGGTTCTCCGGTGCCTGTTCCTTGACGTCATGGGAAAAATTGCGTATTCACTCCTGATAGCTGAAGCCCTGGAATCCAAGGAATCAGCTCTCTGTGCAGCCAAAATCAGGAAAGAGCCTCTTGCCGGAGCAGCTTGACACAAGCAAGAGGAGTCACCAGTGGGGCCTTCTCCAGGAAGACTCCATACCTTAGGAAGAGGCCTGTTATTTTTCCCTGGCTCACGAGATACCGAGATGGACACAGGAGGTATTTCCTTAGCAGGACCAGTCTTTCCTTTATTGCACGATGGTCAACCACAGGAATATCTTCAAAACCTTGAAGAGGTGGAACCAGCTTCTTCCAGGAAATGCACTGCAAGATTTTCCTGCCATTTACTTGCATCTGCAGACATTTGAAACCCCCCATTATGACACAGTTACTCTGCTGTGTAAACTGGACACCGTTTAAAATGTCATCAGCTGAGGGTGAAATGCCAAAGTACACAGGATTTAAATGGTCCTCAGCCATCAGTGTGGCCAAAGCAGACATATCTTAGATTAAACTTGTCAGCTGGATAGGACACTTGTCACTGAGACCCCGGGGTGCTCAGAGTGACAGCAGTCTGTCTGCAGTGCTGCCCCTCATTCCCACACTTCCCACTGTTTGGTTGATCCAAGTGTAACGCTAACTTCGAATTAAATTCCTGATACTCACTTAACCCACACTCCCCTATTACCTCCCTTTGCCCATCTAAAGTATTGCTATGTATTTACAGCCCTACCTGCACCTCAGTAAGGATTTTTTTGTCTGGGAGCTCTGTTGTGGTGAGAGGCAGAGCACAGTGAGGTGGTTCTGTGCAGAGAGTGCATTGCAAAGCTGTATGTACTGTAAATCTCTTTCTATGGGCTGTATTAATATTCTGCATATACCCCATCACCCCATAATCTCCTGGCATTACTCATTTCCAAAGCCCTGCTCATCCAGGTTTTGCATTAGCTTTTTCCTCCAAAACCGAGCAGATAGCGAGTAAACCAAACTGACGTGAAAAAGCTCCGTTCATTGGAATCTAGGGAAAAAATAAATTGTGTTGGCACATTTTATTGTGTTTCCGAACAAAGCAATAAGGCTCCAACCTTAGCTGAGAATAGCTGGGATTTTGGAACTCGCTGAAAAAGTTTTCTCTTGGAAGATGGATTAAATTGATCATTTTTTCCTAGACGGAGTGCACTTCAGGCTCATTTTGCTTTGTAATTAAGAAGAAAGCCAGAAACATCATTTACACATTAAGAATTTAATAGATATATTTTTCTAGCTTTATGCATTAGCACAGGACAGCCCATTAATGAAATAAGTCTTCCTTCAGGGTCAATTTAGATGGGCTGTAATCTTCTGCAAATATATTGCAAATGAGGATCATTTAATGATCTTAAAACTAACTGCCAGAAAAGGATTGTTATAACTCTCCAGACAACAAAAAGAGGTTTTGGCATGACTCGCAGTACCTTTGTAATTAGCAAATGTTTAATTTCAACCCGCCAGATCATAAAATTTAAAATATGATCTTGTGTGGAGGTCAGCTGCAGACTCTGTGACCTGGGGTGTTAATTCTGGGAAAGGAAAAGCCTGTGGTTGTGGTTGTCAGTCAATACAAGGACAGCTCCAAAACCCTCTTCCCAAATCCAAATGCTTCAGTCTGACACCTGAGTCCCACTTCTTTACCATCACATCCTGCCATGCAAGGAAAAGCCATTTAAAGGATTTAATAACAGCAATAGCACATGGGTGAGGAGAATGAGTATTTTACTCAGGGTACAATTGGTAAGTGTAGTTGACTACCTGTATTTTTTTCTAGGTGGCCACACAAAAGCACTTCTCCATCTCCTAATTTGTGTTCTACCTGTATCTGTGTCTCCTATTTCCACAGGTGTCCCTATACTATCTTAATGCAATTGTACTTTGTGCTCCAAATTATGGCAGACACATTCTCAGGAATTTGGGAAAGCAGGCGTTCAGAGGCTCCACTTGTTTTGTTACTCACTCACCAGTCCCTCAATTTAAACCTTTTCTGATATTGTGGGATGAGTCTTTATCTTTCTACCAGGCACAGAGATGCCTCCTCAGCAAAGAGGGTAGTGGGTGTTTCAGTAGCCCAAGCGGGGAAATTCCTTTCCCAGACTGACTTACAGGCTTCCTGACAGTTTTTCTAAGGCATTTTACTCCAATAAATGGGCAATTTGCTCGCTCCAGTTTGAAAAGTTGGTCTTTGTAGGATATTCCAGATTCCTTGCACCGGTAAAAACCTTGGGACAAATTTTGTAATAGTACAAGAAACACATTCTCAGTTCTATAAAAGACTTCCAATCTCTCTTCAAACTTGTGAGTAAAAATAAGTAGTTTTCATATTTTATTCACTTTCCTTCTTTCTTTTCTTTCAAAATCACTTTTAGACATTACTTTTAGTTGTTTACATTTGCTTGTTTTGTGTTTCATACACTAAGAACAACATTTTTTGTAAATGGTGGTTTGGTGCTGGGTTGGGAATTCTAACTGTTTCAACAGAGGCCCATTTGGGTCAACACCAAATATTAATGGAAATTTTAACCTTAACTTACTTCAGTCTGCCTAAATGGAAATATCTAGAGTTCGAGGATCTGCATATCCAATAGTGCAACTTTGAATGAAGTTAAGGATTCTACCAGCAAGAGGCTCATGGTCTTTGTTCTGCTTTAAGAGTGATTTTTTACTTACTTGAAGTTTTGTTTTAAGGAGAAGAATGCAGTAAACTGTGATTCCCAAATTCTTTTCTTCAGGTTTTTTATCTCCTTTTATTGTTAGAGAAGATACTGTATTAGCCTGTAGCAAAGGATTACTGAGAGCAGTAATTCTGCAAGATCTGGCCAACAAAAAAGAGATTTGGCTCTCAGTTTCCAAGAGGACTCTCTAGGGACTAGGCACATAAAAACTCAAGGAACAAGGAATTTGTGGGAATGCCTCATAGGCAGCTACTTCTCCAGGATATTTTAATCTTTGTCCTGTGCATACTGTTAAAAATACAGGGTTACAGGCAGAAGGAACGGCAATAATGGCAATCATCCTGGTGAGCACTCCTTGCCAGCATGACAGCCTTGATTCACTGGCTCAAGCCCTGCAAAATCATCAGGCTTTAAAGAAGGGCTCATACACAGCCTGTATTGTTGGGATCCATTGAACTCCGTAAGGAAGAAAACCTCGGAGGCCCACTGGAGGCATTCTGTGCTTCCCTCTGTTTTATTGCACACCCTCAGACACAATGTGTAAAAAAGGTCAAGACATCATGTAGGCTTTTGCATTAAGCAGCAGAACACTAATTAGTTTTACTGACAATGAGGTTTTGTGCTTGTGTTCTAATATTTTGATGTTTAGCTTTGCTTGAAAACGAAGTCAAACACCACACAAAGCCTCCTCTATTCTCTGTTGTCTTTTCCTCAACATTATTTTTAAGCTCATCATGTGTTCTCCAGCTTGAGTGCTAACTGTTATGCTGCTTCAGTTTTAATTTAATGCTCCTACTTCAAAGAGAATAAAAAAGCCAAGTCCTGTAGGCCATTGTATTCATCTCTGCTGTGGCATTTGGAGAAGACATCAGGTAGGAATTGTTTCCCCCAGCTCTGCCTCTGAAATCTGTCCTACTGAGAGCTGCTGCAGCACTGTCTCTGTGTATGTAACTCACTGCACTCAAAACACATTTTTGCTGGTTTTTTTCCCAAGGACATTTACTCTAGTTATAGAGATGAGAGGCCCTACCTAAACAATAAAAAATTTTGTTAATAGGCTTTTGCAACCAAATGATCTTCTATGAGTGTTTTTTTGGCTCTAGATAATGCTACATTGCATTAATTCAGATTCTAGCTTACTGCCTACATATATTTATGTTGGAAACAAAGACCAGCCTTGGTGAGCTTTAAATGTTCCTGTCTAGAAAACAGTCACACATCCAATTAAGATATATATATAGGATAGATATAGATAGATAGATAGATACAAGATATATATTCAGTTCATAGAATCATAGAATCATAGAATATGCTGACTGGGAAGGGACCCATCAGGATCATCAAGTCCAACTCACTGAAGTTACAGACAGACCCACCTGAGCAACAAACAATATCAGTGATATTTATTTAAAATAATTTTCCTGAGGAAATTTGTTTCATAGGAGATGGTTTTCAAACAAATCAGCAAGGTCACAAAAAAAATTTTGCAACAAGTTAAAAATATGTGTAAATGTCTGCAAGATGAAGGTCTGTTAACATTGGGTTCCAAACTGATGGGAACATACAGCGCCTAACCCAGTGACAGGTTTATTCCATCAGTCATTAATGGTATAGAAGTATTCTGTAATAATAATAAAAAATATCCCACTGGTTAAAATGTATCCATCCTGCACATTCTCAGAGACCAGCTGCCTCTGACTCTGCCATGAATCAGTCAAGTGCTTCAAGACAACTTTTGCCCAAATGCAAATCCAGTTTATTTAGTCAGGCTCGATGCTGTGCCCATGTGGTTGCAGGGCTCTCAGCTGGCTGGGGGAGCAGTAAAAAGAATGATACTGTTAAAAGTACAACAGTTAGGAACAAGAGCAGTGCAGAGGCACCACTCAAAAGCTCAATTCACCAGCCACATGACAGGCTCGGAGGCAGCTGTAATGGCAGCAGTTCAAAGGTCTAAAGAGCTCCAAGAAGAAGGAAGCCAAAAGCTACTGTGGAAAGGAATTTGTCATAACTTAGTATCCTGAAGCATACAAGTAAATAAAGCTAGTAAAATAAAAATATGTGCTCCTTCCTCACCTTCTGGGAGAAATGGGGAAGGGGGGAGAGCACAGATTAAGTCATACGTAATAAAACACGAGGGTGAATCTAAAGATTTTGTCCTCCTTTAATCACAGCCCACTGCAGTACAGCACTGATGCTAATGTTCCCTGATCCTGCTCTCTCGTTCCTGCACCAATTCCTGCACCACTGCCAACAGGAATGAACTGGGTGCCAAAAATTGTCTGTCAGGGACTCCATTTCCAAGAGCACTTTCTGCTCTGCAGCAAATGAGAGTGGCAGAAACAAGGCTGGATTTTGATTTGGTACTTTGGAAGAAAATGGCTTGAGCAGGAAAGCTTTGATCAAATCCAACTTTTTCCAAATTTGGTAGGTTTTAGTTTCCAGGTTCTGTTTTCAGGGATTTCCACCATGCAGTTTTCACACACATCCAGGATGGGATTCCTGTGCCCTGGGACAGTGGGAAGTTGGTACCCTCAGGTGGGGTTGGGTTACTGGCAGTGCCCAGGCAGTGGCACCAGACCCTCAGGGTGTATCCCCTCTATGGACTGGGTGGCTGAGTCCTCCCAGCCTCTTCCCAGGTCAAACTGGTCCATCTGGGGATCTTGTGATCGCAACAGCCCTCCATAAGAACATGAGGAGGGAATACAGGGGTGGAATCGGCACATATCCCAGGCATTGCTCATCTTTCCAGAAGGAAATGCTACCACGCTGCCTCACAGGACAGTAGCTGACATAACTGTGGAGGGATTTGGGGTCACTGGGAAGAAAAAACTCCTCTTACTTCCCCAGGAAGTCCGGGCTTGGGCTTACGTGGAACACAGAGTGTACGACCCAGTCCGCACGGGGCAGCTCCGATGTTCAATAAGGTAAACTGTTCAAGCTGAAAATTTTCTGTTGAACAGAGGAGTAGGTTTTTCCCAGTTTTCTCAGTGTCCATAAGAAACAAGGGTGGTATAAAGGTCTTTCAGCTCCTGATACAGAGGTCTGGTGTTACAAACCCAAGAACAAAAGGACAGGCTCTGTGCTGGAGGGCTCAGAACACAACAGTAGTTTCTATGCTCGGTACTAACTCTATCCTGTTTACAACAGAGTCCCAACCAAGTTCATAACATTCAGGGGCCACGTGCTCTGATACCTTTATTTCCACTGAGCAGCCTCCTCCTCTGTGAGTAGCTTTGAGGTTTTCAAAGGGAACACTCAGAGAACAAAGGGAATACAACAGAGTGGCACAAGTATGTGAGTAAGAATTTTGTCTCAAAGCCTTGTTGGAAATGTCATCTGACCTATCCATTCCCTAACCATTCCTGAAAGGAGAAAGGGTGGTTGCTCTTTCTCCTTATCTGCATATTCAGCTTGGCTGAAATCAGAAATTGAATGTTCTTTGATGGGTTTTTGATTTTTTTTTTAATTTCCTACTTGTTTTTATCCACTGTATACACTTGGAGCAGCACAGCAAATCATTTTGGAAGGACTTGGTTATTAGCACATCACGATACACAGTGTGTCTTCTTACTCAACTCAATATTTTTAATTACTTGCCTTTACTAGTGAGACAAAATTTAGAGTCAAGTTTCAAGTAATCCCTTTTATTGGACTAATGCAGCAATATTGACAGTGGAGCTTTGGGGATACACAAAACTCCCCTGCAGGTCAGGAAGGGGTTGACTCCAAGAATGGATTCCTATACCAAGAAGCTGGTTTGTCAATAGTGTGTGGTTAGTCCAATAAAAGGGATTACTCAAACATTGGCTCTACACTTAGTCTATAAAGAAAATATCTGAGCTTTTTAGTGAACACATTTATGACTTTAAGTATGTCTGTTTTGTGAGGAATCACTCCAAATTAGAGAGTTGCTCTAGATAAGCTGTAGCCACATCTTTATTTAAAAAAAAAAATAATCAAAACTCAAACAGTGGCCCACAGCTTTCCTTGGCATAGTTTGGGTGGTTCTGTGTAGTTTGGGGGAGTTGCATTGGCTTGCACCAGCTGAGAGTCTGCCCACAGACTTACACTGTTAGTGCTTATGTGCTGTTCTTTAGAAATAACTTTCTATAGCCCCATGAAAAGACATTCAAATACAAAAAGCAATATAAATAAACTGTCATAGATGAGCTGCACCCACCTGAACCAGAGCTGGGTTTGGTCAGGTTATGATATTCAGCACTTAGGAGGGGCAGCACGTTCTCTTTTACTCCATAGTTTTATTTGCACTAAGGTAGCAGTGGAGCACCCAGAGGACCTGATTCAGATCAGCTCAGGAACCTTCTGGCACTGAGCCACTTCAGGAGGTACCAAATACAAGAACAGGCATTTCCCAGATTCACAAAGTGTACCCACACTGTTCCTGCTGTCTGTAAGTTTGAAAAGATAAAGAAGCAAGAATCTGTTACCTTTCAGTGCCTGTCAGGTGAAAGCAAACCCACCTAGAACGAGGCAGTGTCTGCAAGTGACACAAGCAGGGACCAAATGGGAAGACAAGAGGCATCACCCACCGAGATTACAAGTGTTTCATTTCTTACACTCCCCAAAGGAAAGCTTCACAGCCAAAATGAATTTGGTTATGCAGTTAGAAGCTCCTGAAAATAGAGCTTTTATAAGGTAATATAAACCCTAACACAACCTTAATTATAGTGACACAATCCCTGTGCTATAAATAATGACATCTTTGCCCAATATGATGCACAGTAACCTGAAAAGTGATGTAACATAAGCAATGTCACTGCTAAAAGTTAAAGGGGAACACATTTTTCTCAGGCAGAATACCCACTATCAATTCAGACAGCATATATCTGATCTAGATTTATGGCAGTGAATAATAGTGTCATGAATGCTAAAGTGTCTGCAGCTTTCAAATACTTTGGCAAATCTGTACATCAAAATCAGTTTGAAAAGGAAGCACAACCCTTCCTCGGAGATAATGGCAACTAGAATAACATCACATATACTTTTAACATGGTTTTTAAGTAAGTGCCTTCATCTTTTGTGCTCTTAATAAACAGTGGAGATGGACATTATATATTGACTGAAATATCTGGAAGAAGCAAGATTTATACCAGTGAAAGTAGGAAAATCTTTAATAAGATGGAGATTATCCAATACCCAGAAAAATATATGAGGGGTTTTCCTTCAAAACTTAGCAAATATTTTGACCTAGTTAAAAATGCAGCTTTACTTCTCATATTTAAGTGTTGTATCAACATTTCAGTTCTGATGAACTGGAGAAATGCCCAAATAACAACAGGTGGCATTCTTTATGTAGGTACATATTTAGGTTAAAGCAAGAGATCTACATTATTCCTGAATATCTGAACTCCATGGGATGTCCTTAAGCACCTACTTCAGTCATGCCCTGAATCATGAATTCTGAACAAAATTTTGGCAGTCCTAATGAAATAAACTCCTGTTCCAACTAACAGGAATTTTACTGGCTGAAAGCAGAATAAGATCTTCAGGATTTGGTCATGAGCCCAAAACACAGGTCATTTCCTCACTGCTTTTCATTCCTGGGGAAACTACTCTATGACATCTTTATTCCTCAGAAAGCTTTAAAAACTGGGAAATAACCACTGGATCCCATATTCATTTTTACTTGACTTACAACACAACCACTGTCCTGGCTCCAGATACTTTAGGTTATGGTGGAGAAAGTAAATCCTGAATCAATCCAGGGGGGTTTATAAACCCCTGTAGCCCTGTGGAGGAACCCATGGATCCAGATTCCTGCAGTTCTGCTCTGCTGTCTCTATATTTAAGTACCTCAGTGCCTTCCTAGCCAGGATATTGAGGAAATGCTAAGACGTGCAAAAGCTGAAAGAATATTCCAAAAGCTGATTTTATTTCAGATGGATATATCCAGAAAATGGAAGATGTATTTGCTTTTTAGTGCCTGTGGGCCTTCATCTTCACCAGTATATCCCAGGAACAAAAGCAGTGGAGTAAAGAGAATTATACCAGCATAAAAACCATGCTACTCTGCATCATGATCACTCACAGATTACTGCATACATCGTGATTCAAACCCTACATCATTTTTTATTTTGTGTTAATATTTTTAACCTGATTAAACAAAGCCCAAAGAGCACAATGGCCTGCTAAGAAAACTGACTCCTTGCACATACACTTAAAATGAAATCCAATGAGACTTTGTGATTCAGACCTTAGTAGGCACAAAATTTAGAATAACTCTGTTTATCTGTGCAAACTTTCCTTAGCCTGTTGCAACTCCAAATGTTTTAACTGTTACACATGGGTGTTTGGTAGAATATACTAAATAAAAAGTTTACAAAGGCTTTCTTTTTCTCCAGCCTACAAAGGACTCCAAATCTTTACTGTTCAGCACAGCTGCCTAGAATAGGCACACTGGAGCTTTTGTCCAGTGAGTCAATCTGAGGGGGAGTGAATACCATTAACCCTTAAAACAGAATTATCTTATTCTTTTGATTTTAGTGGACACTGTAATATGTTCGTGGCCATATTTGGAACACATCCGGCTCCGTGTAGAAGGACACAGGAATAATAGATATCATTCAGATCATAATTAGCCATGGACTTGCAATAGCGGGATGGAAAGCAAAAGGAAAAACACTGAAAATGTTGTTTTTTTGGACTGTGACAAAGAGCTTTTTAAATGAGTTTGGGCATTTTTAGTGTCTGACTCATGTCTGGAGATTTCTGCTATATTCCAGAATCCTTTAACTTTTGTGTTTTTTATTTCTGCCTTGACAATGACATGCTAATAGCTTCAGGCTTCCTACTGCCTTCTTGTGCATATTGCTCTCCTTTGTTTCCTGCTAGAAAGAAAATGTCAGAATTTTACAGAGTGGATTTGGGGATCATGGCAAGAGTTAAGGAAATTTTAGTGTATCTTGTGATGACATATTGGACCTTCTTCAGAAAGAGTTTTCTCATTTTATATTCTGTTTCTTTTTTTTCATGTGACTACACCATAAACTCACAGCAGGCACAAGAAAATCCTGCTTTAAGAGCCACTGATTTATCAAGCATTTATATGAGTAGAACGTTTTTATTATTTTACCAAAGTTTTACACAAGGCCAATACATGCTACAATGAGAATGACTGAAAGGACTGAGGGCTCACCCTGCCCCACTGAATTCCACAGAAGCAAGATCATTTTCTGAGGGCCAGGGTTGGGATCAACCAGCACTTACTGTCAAGGGGAAGCAACACTGACAAAAGGGACCTCCACCACCAGAGAGTGGTAAGGACATTAATGACTTTACAGTGGCATTTGATGGCAAAGAATTTTGATGACCAGTGCACATCCACACTTGAAAGGAGGTCCAATTGCACATGGCAAGAAAAGAAAGGTGGGTGTGAGAGAAAAACAAAGGCCTGAAGTCTTTACTTACTGACATAACTCAGAAGTAATTCCTTTGATGGCACTGGATTTACAGGGGTGTCAACCTGATAGTGGAAGATGTCTAAAGATGGCAGAGACAGATGAGCAGGAGGATGGCAACAGGATGTAGAACAAAGTGAGAACAGATGCATATAGGATGAGCACAAAAATAGAACAAAGCCCAGAGCCAAAATTCTGCTGGAAGAGCAGCAAACTATTAATCGCAGTCCAGGGTGATGGAGCCTGCAGCACCTGGGCAGCCCCAGCTCTGCTCCTCTGGGAATTACACATCTGATGGCACAAAAACCCATACAAGCTCCTCCACAGTTGGCTCAGTGCAGGCTCTAACTGGTTGTGTGATAATAGAGAGGAATTCTCAATATCACTGCACAAAGCAAAGTCTTCCAGAGAGGTTAAAGTGGATGTGGCCATCATCTTGTAGGCTCGAAATGCAGCTGGTGGGAGTGATTAGGCAAAAGCAGTGTGAAGAAAGCTTAAAACATTCAAAGAGGTTTTAAAGACTGCTCAAAGCAATTCTTTGTCTACTATTTTGGGTTTTTCCTTCCTTCCACTGGAATCCTGGCTAGTAAAAAAGGTGATAAAATGGCATTGAAAGCATGCAGTCAGTTTCTTTAGGAATCCAAGATTATGAAAGCTGGCTTAGGCTGAGGGACTACATGTGCTCAAGTTAGAGACTCCAAGAAGCAGGGAGAGTGGGTTGCAGGTTTCTGCCCTGCCTAAGGATACCACAGAAGTCCCAAGAGTGCTGTGATCTTCCGTGCTTTTCCAAATTACCTTCTGATGGTACTTTTTGGGACCCTGTGTCTTTGCCAGCCAATCAGAGACAACCTCTCAAGGCATAATTAGCACACTTGGCCATGGGGGCTCTGCCTCAGTATGGAACTGCCTGCACCTGTGTTTTCTATGGCTTCACTGTAGCTGGATAAGCAAATAATGTCTGGGGGTGAGACCTTTCCTGTAGCCTGTGGCTGTGTGACCTGGCCACATGACCTGAGCCCTCCCCTCAGCTCCTCACTCAGGGCTGTGCTGTGACACCAAGAAGACTTATGCTTTGGGGGTCAACTCTTCAGATCTGTGTGTTCTGCTGACGTCACACACAGGCTGGCAGATGAAAGGATGCACAGGGCTGGTCACCACTGACAGCTGGAGAGAACAAATTAAAGACATTAAAAACTGAGTCTCTTACCATGTTCTGAGTAGTCCAAGAAGATGTTTTCCATTACTCCAAAGTCCTGAATCTGTCTGTATCACAGGACACTCATGGATGTGGCATAAGTTCATGAGACTCAGGAAGACTGGAGTTGACACAAACTTGCATTGGTGGCCACAGCCACTTTTGCCATTCCTAAAACTCCAAAGAGCTCAGACAACTAGATCCAGAGAAACACAATAAGAAGCAGGCAGTAACTAAGCCTGGCTGCCTAAGGAGACAGAAAGCAATCCCTGAGGATTAAATCATCAATATACCATAGCAGAGACCTGTCCTTGCTTGCACAGGACCACAGTGGGGGTTGGAGCCAGGTACTTAGAAACGCCAGAGGAAAATTCATGGCATTCACCCTTCCTCTTTTGGCACACAAAGAACTGGGTTTAGGTGACGATGTTCTCACGTCCCCTTTTGGCCATAATAAGCTCCATCCTTCCAGTTCCAGACCCAATCACCTCTTCTTCAGCTTCCACTTTTACTTTCCCTTCTCAGAATTTTGTTAACATGAAATTATAAAGTTGTATTTGGCAAACTTAGGAAAAAATGTGACAGGAATTTTGTCACTGGATCAGAGGAGAGCAATTTATCTTCACAGGAGTTTTGCTGCATTGCCTATTACTGGCATTGTGTCATATAATGCACAATTTCAAAAATCAAACACAACAAAATACATAGGGACAGAGTCATGTATTTTGCTGTCATTTTGGAAGTTCCTATTGGGCCCAAATAGGCTTCCCAGGACAAAATGTAGTGATATTCACTCTGTGATCTGTTAAAAACAGTCAGCAGAAAAATGGATTTCGTGTAGCTGGTGAAATTAGGAGAAAGAAGTGAAGCAGATAAGAGAATGAAAGAGATAATGAAAACTCTCCCGTCGACCTTATTAAAGGATAAACAGAAAAGAGGAGCTAAATTCTGTACATGGAAGTAGAACGTGATGAAAACCAAAGGGAATTAGGTAGGGAATGCAGTTCAGGTGCTGCAGTCACCAGCACAAGGGTGTCTCCTACATGGACAACTTCAGCTCCTCCACCCAAGTGCTCAGGTTTGGAGGTGGATGAGCTGACAAAGAGCCTTCAGTGGGATCCAGAAGGAGGTGCAGCTGTGGTAAGAGGCAGTAATTGATTTGTCAGTGCACCCAGCTTAAGACAGTGAAGAAGCCAATGAAAATTAATGAATTAACTCAAATGTCATTGCAGACTTTGATGGGAAGTATCCCTAAGAGAAAATGATGGAAGAAGGAGAGGAGTTTCAATACTAAATCAGACCAATGGCCCATCTAGTACTGGATATAAAACCCCTATAACGGGCAGTTATGCAATAAGACACCCTTTGGGGATGTTCTAATACCAGCTGATTCCAGTCTGAAATAAGAGGCCTTATATATTTCTTTCTTACCTGATGTACACATAGTTGTTCTTTTCTTCATACCATGGCCTAATCTTTGATTTTCCTCTGTTTCTGCCTTGTTGTCTGGTGACGAGGAGCTCCATAACAAAATATATTGTATTTTCCAAGTGCTACATCCATGCAGTTTTGGATACAAAAGTTAAACCAACCATTTTTTTTCTGCTGTGCTACATTTCACGCAACAAATAACATCAACCTTCTGGTTGAACTGAGCACAGAAACCACATTTTGGCTCCTACAATATAGAAGCTTTTCAAGTTCCAACAGTATTTATTGCTCTTTTGGAGATCTTTGATATTCCTACTCTATCTTTTTCAAAACGCAGCGACTAGAACTGACCAGAAGGTCAAAGACAAGAACAGCTCCCAGCATTAATAGAATGTTGAGGATGATTCTCCATTCCTTTCTAAATTTTTTTGACCAATCTTAGGCAGAGAGCAAACATTTTTACTGCAGCATGACTACACTATTACTTAGGTTTTCTTCGTGAGCACTTTTCTCCATGATACAAGAGAAAGTCATCAGATTCTTTAGAAAGACCAGTCTCTGACCCCTTAAAATTTAAGAGATGGAAGGGGCAGATTCCTTCATGGATGGCAGCTCTCATCTTATGGAATGGGATGATTCTTTTGCAACCATTTCAGTGATAAGGAAATGGGATGTCTGCTTTACTAAATGATCTGTGATCAGTTCATCTCTTAGACATAGACAATAAGACACTATAAAGGAGTAGAAGTTTAAAGAAGTTAATTTGTTTAAGTATCATACAAATATTGGCCCCAACAAACAGAAAGGAGCACTAGGAAGCTGATTGCCACATAAGGTCTCCAAAATGAATTAATGGTGGAAAGATTCTGTAAGACACAGTAAGGGTCCTCTCATCTCTACACACACACATATTTTAGGGTCAAAGGGGACTGTCCCCTTGCATAACAATGGCCACAGGACTGGTGTGGCCACACTGATTTCTCTAACAAGCATACCTTGCTGTGGGAGCTGTAATCCATCTTATAGGGGAATATTCAACCTCAATTCATGGATCATTTTTACAGTTTAATGAACTCAGACTTATCAGCAATGACAACAAACTCTATCAGAAGGAGAAAAACAGAATCTCAAATACTTTGTGTGACTGAGATGCCACAGAAAGCATGTTGGAAGAAGAGATGATGTTAGAAAATCAAACCTTATTTTTTATCTTATAATTTAATCCTGTTTCTTCAAACCCTGATATTAGCAAACTGAGTGCTGTATCCCTTACTAACTCACAGTTAGAAAACATGAAGCAGACGGTCTAAATAATTCTCAGTCTGTAAGTAACAGAAAAGCCAGTATTAGGATTTGCATTTTTCTTAACCCCTGTGTCCTAGGGCAGTACAGGAGCCCAGAGACTTTAGACCAGTGAAGTTGAGTGTAGTGCAATAACTCCAGGTCCTCACAGACAGACTGGTACAGGTCTGGTGCTTAATACTTCATATCTGCAAGATACACATTTGCTGACAGCATGTGACAAGAGAAAACAAGAAATTAATGCAGCTAAGAATTTACAGATATCATTCCAGCTAAAGGTCATAACTAAAATCAATCTTGTATGGGAAGCAGATTTCCCATTACTGAAATATCCCTGGTATCTCATGACTGCAAGATTGCTCAGTACATCTCTAGTAATAAGGTTAACTCTGGCCAGTATGACTTATCATATCAAGAGTTATGTAAGAATTATGTTCAGAGAGCAAAAGGTGCTGGAATATGCAGAAGATGCTTCCTGCAGCAAGGAATATTAATTGTGGTGGGGCTGCAGAAAAGGCAAGCAGGTGAAAGGAAAGGAATTTGGAATGGCAGTGTCTCATCTGAAAAAATCAGATTCTGTGGCACGTGAAAACAAGAGGGATTACAAGATAACATCCAGGTGTACTTAGCAGGGGAGATCTGGTGGAGATGGTGGGGAAGAGAGGATATAAGTACATACAATATTTTTAAGTGTAAGTAATTTATTTAGGGCTAAGCAAGACAGAAATAGAGAAAAGGAATTTCACAAGCAGCAGACATTATTTTCCAGAGGGAAAAAGTCTTCTTAACATAAAGAAGGACGGACACAAACCCATCATTTATCTGTGTTGCTGTGCTCCGCCTGTAATTAAGAAAAAACAGTCTTGCAAAGATGCAAAGAACAAAAAGATGAATCCTACATTATACAGCAGTAAACAAGGAATGTGGGAGGAAAGATCTAAAAGTAGATCCTGTGTGCAACCACCAGGTGGTTGAGAAGTGTATGACATATGAGGAGCTTAGGAGATCAGCTGGCAGAGGGGATGATTGAGTGGATGCCAGCAGGGAAGAGGCCACATGAAAGACCAAATCCAAGAAATTGGGTCTATGTATCCCAAGCTGTAGGTGACAGCACTAAAGCAATGAGATAAATGAATCAGCTCTCAAGGCAGCAATGATGATGGATAAGGTGGGATAGGATCAGCTGCCAAAGGACTGTGAAAAGGTTCTAGAAATATTCAGAAATGCATCATGGAAGGGAGGGGGGAAGAAAGGGTACAGGAAGGAATTGTTGGTTTGCTTGGAAAGTACTATAGAACATAAGTAATTGGATTTTATTTGCTGTCTCACCACTCATTTGGCTTTATGGAGTTTGTTAATGACTTTATGTAATGTCAGTGTGTGAGAAAGCTGGGAGAATATTATGGGCTCCACCCCATTGTCTCTCAGATTCTCATGGCTGGATATGTATGTGGAGTCCTTGCAAGGTGCTGAGCTCCTCAGTGAGCCAAACTTGAAAGCCTGAGTCGCTTCAGGAGGCACAGGGAGGATGCTGCTGCCACTGAAATCCAGAGGCTTTAACTGTGGAGAAAATGACATGGAAGCCACTGACTCAGTGCTTCACTTATCAGATCTGTGGAAAGCAAGGAAGCTCAGTCTCTCTCAGGATGATATTTCAAATGAGAACAGAAGAAATCTGCAAATTCTCTACCTCCACCACACCTCACCACGGGTCTGGTTTATTCCAGAACACCTTTGCCTTTGTGTGTGAGCTGGGAGCAACATACTGAGGTGTAATGAGGAGGTCCCAGAACATTCTGCAGAGCTGTCCTGTCAAAGGTGCAGTGATAATTTTTAAAAAGACCCTTTCCCACCAGCTTCTCAGGCACAGCTTTAAAGCAAACATGCAAATCCATCTCAGATCTGCAGTGTCCAGCTCACTTGTGCACTGAGCTTTCTTTCTAAATCAAAGGGCAATTGTTCAGGCTCTCTGCTGAGGGAGAAAAACCCTGATTTTTTTTTTTTTCATAACAATACCAGCCTTCCTTTCTGAGTGAGGACCGCAGTTGTTTTAAAAATCAAATCAAATATTTCAGTCCCATTTGAAAACAATTATTCTGGGCCAAATCCCAGAAGGTGCTGAGTGCCTTCAACTCCCACTGCATTCATGAGGAACTAAATGTGCTTAATGCTGTGCATGATCTTAGAGATTTTCCTCAAGTGTAAGAGCCAGATTCCCTATATCTTTTAACCTGAGGCACTGCTTACTCCTGCAAATAGAGCACAGCTTGACCCTGCAAGTCCTGAGCATGAAAGGTTGCACTTACTGCTGTGCCCAGTATCACTGACAATAATCTCTACCATCCATAATAAAGTTTTGCAGGATGAAGCCTTAAATAAAATTTATGTCACTGACCTACAACCAACAGCTGCAAGAAAAAAGTAAAACTGTGATGAAAATTCCCAGCCCATTAACATGGCTATTGCACTACTTCAGCCTCAGACAAAAGCTGTATTAACTCTATCCTTCAAAATGATGCAGTCTAAACAGCTCAGCTGGAGTCATTAAACATCATAGTGGGTTCTCTGTAGAACCTACAGCCTCAAACTTAAAGCATTCTTTAAATATGATTCATTAGAATTGTACTTAAGAGCCCATCAGCAAGGTGAATTAATTCCCCTTCTCTGTCTGTGCAGTGGAATGAGCAGATGTTTGCCAAACACCAGGGCCTGGCTTTAGGTCTTGCAAATGCTCACAGATACATAAACAAATGGCCAAAAGAGTGAGTTAAGGCAGTGAACAGTCCTCACTAAAACCTGAAGAGGAGACAGAGACTTGGTCTGACCACAGTGTCCCTGTTTGTACCAGTACCTGAGAGCAGCTACAAAGAGCACCCTGGATTCACTTCATGTGTCTGGTACAGTGTATTGAGTGTTCCTGTGTGTTTGTGTGTACGAACCTACTGCCTGTGAAATGGTTAAAACTTAAGGTTACCCATCCAAGGAGTAGAAAATGAAGGTTCTCAGTTTGATGGACAACAGCTCAGAGATCCCTGATGTCCCAAAATATTAGGTTTCTCTTCTAATAATGTTGGAAATATTGCCTACTGTCATGATTAATCTGAGCAACATCTCCGGCTGATTGCAGGTGACGCAGTCACAGCGCAGTGCCTGTGTTGGTTTCCACACACCGTCAAATCTGCTACAAATGCAGGGCTGAAGGGGAAGGAACTGTGATACCAGGTATCCCAGTGGCTAATAGATTGTGACATGAAAGAAGGAAACCTTTATTTTAATTCAAAAAACAAAAGCCAAATAGCAAAACTTATGTACGTGCGGAACTTTTTTTTCCTTCCTCAAGTGGAAAACATTCGCCTGCTAACAACTCTTGGCTGGCATCAAGGGAAAGTGGAGGTATTTGCAGATGTGGAGGAAGACATACAAAACATTTTTCAAATCAAAGGCTTGAATTATTGCACTGGGTTCATGAAGTTTCACAGGCATGTAGACACACCATTGTCTGCACCCTGGAACAAGCTGCCCTTTCTTCGGGAAGGAAAAACAACCCAATGTTTCTTACAATCCCATCTGTATGTATCAGGGAGCTATCTATATTTTGAAATTCTTTGCATTGTCTGTGGTAAGGGTGTGCTGTTTTGGCCCAACAATGGCAACATTGATTTTAGAATTTCAGAATTTTGGTGCATAGAACAAACTGTGAAACAAAACCGGCCTGCTCTCAATAGTACAACAACAGTGCTCTTATATAAACTTGCCTTTCCTCGCCATTTTACATAGTCAAAGATCAATACTGTTCATTCAGCCAACATTATTAAAGCCATTTATCAGCCACTTTTTTTTTTGTTGCTAATAAAAAGGATTTTGCCGACAAAGTTATGTCATCTTCCGCTCACTCGGGAGCAGCACAGATAATCAGCTTTGTTGTGTCCCCAACAATCGGGCCTTGTTGATGAACTTACATTTATTAAGTGAAAGTATTTGGAAACTGATGGTACATTGAAGTTTGGTTGCCATGGGCAATAATCATCCCAAAAAAGTCATGACCTCCCTGTTATGCAGCTAGTAACTAATTGAAATGATACAAATTACTCTGATTCTCTGTCTGCCAATTTAGAGGCTGGTTGTGGTCAGGGGTCAAATGAGCTCCTATTCATGAGCCCATGTTTGAAGTGGCTGCTGCCATGGCCGGGGTTCGGTGCGGACGCCGTGGCTCCTCCGGACACCGCCCCATACTGGGAGCAGAGTGTTCCAGGGATAACGACACAATACCCGGGCAGGACTACCTTGGGCTGACACTTCAAAAGCTTCTCCTTGTCAGTCATTTAGCAGCGGTTGCTACCAAGCAGGACATGGTTTGCTGGGTCGAAATAAGTGCTGTATTCATCCCCAAGGGCTACCTTACACATTTAACTGGCGCTGCGGTGCCTCCTGAGGTACTTCTACTAAATCAAAGTATCGCTCTGCCTGCACTCAGTTCACTGCAAACAACAAAGGCCTCCTTTTCTGGGAAACATCACAAGAGAAATTAAAACCTGATGAATTATCCGGGGTGTCATCCTTTAAAAACATTTGTGATAATTCAGCTGCGTGTTAAAAGAATACAACGTGTTTATCTCAGTAGATATGAGGACTTCAGGACTAAAAAATTAATAGTATAATGAGATTTCTGTCCTTTAGGAACTTCTAAGTGACTCCACGGAATATTACTCAAAGGCTTATTAAATATGTGCCAAAAGTACTGGTTTACTGGGTGAATATTTGCAATGCCACTAATGAGATTTCTTTCTTTGTGTGAGCTCCTACAGCTTTAACATGTCCAAATCTATTAAAAATCGGAGAGAAGAGGCCATGTTACAGGAACAAACCCAACTCCCTGGATAATGAAGATTAACATTTTCTCTGTTTCAACATTATTTTGAAAGCTTTACCATGTAGTTTGCAGCCAGTATGTTTCAAGAAACCTTTTTGTCAACACCAAATCTGTGTATCACCTATTGGGAAGAGAAACGATTCTCATGGCTCCATTTGTCCCCCATCTAATAACTTTTCTCTCTACAGAAAATACCAGAAATACTTAATACAGACTTTCAGCCCTGTTTAATGTCTTTATAGATGATCTGGATGAGGGAATCGAGTGCACCCTCAGTGAGTTCACATACGACACTAAGCTGGGCCTGAGTGTTGATCTGCTGGAAGGCAGCACTAGCTGTGCTTAGTAATATATATTTCTACACACAGTCTCCCTGAAATTGGCACCATTTTAAAATTGTTATCACTGATGCCCAGAATCTAAGTAGTTGTCTCCAGGTGTAGGTACAAGTCAGAGTGAAACAGAAATCAGCAATTTGTTTCCTAAGAAAATGATGTCTTTTTTTTCGATCTACATCAGTGTCTTCTCCTGGCAAGATTCCTACTTCTTGTCAGGTAACAAAAAATGAAAAACATTCCTTTTCAAATTAAATACATCACTTTGGAAGTGTTGTGTTTTAACAAGACACTGTCATGCTTAGAGGAAAGCGGGCACCTGTCATGAAAAATATTCATAGTAGAAAACCTAATTTTCCTTCAAAGACAGAAAAAAATTGACCAGCCCTATTACAGAAGTCTTTCAGTGCCATTCCATGTCAGCACTGTCATTATGTCTCCTATTGCAAAGACAGCCAAGAACATGTCTTTGAAAATTTATTCTGGGGTTGCCCCTGTGGCCTATTGATTGTGCTCTGTCCATGTGAGAGGCCCATGTTCCAGAGGGAGGGCTGGTGAGACAGCGGAGGCTCAGTAGGGATGGAGGGGTCCCCATGTGCTCCCACAGCAGTCAGCCTGACCATCTGAAGGTTTCCAAGAGTATTTTAATCTCATCTTCCACAAAACTTCCTGGGATGATGGTGTTGAAAGGTTTAACAGAAAAAAAACCCCTATTTTAAGCCTTCAGAAAGGTACCGAGCCCGATCCTTGAGAAGAAGACCCTCAGGGCTTTAGCACTGACACAAGATGTGAATGATGTGAAGGAGGCACAGCGTTGCTGATTTCCCCCAAACTGGGGGCTTTAAGAGGAATATTTGGACCTGATTCTTCAGCCACAACAGGACTGCTGGAATCACCTTCATTGTTTAGAAACGAAGTCCCAAAGAACAAATTATCTATTTTCTTGCTTAAAAACCTCCTTTAACTCCTTATAGCTTATTTCTGTCCTTTAGGACAATACTTGCCCACAGAAGTTGCAGATGCCACAAGCGTCCAAAGCCAGGCTGAACAGGCCTTGGAGCAACCTGGTCTAGTGGAAGGTGTCCCTGTCCATGGCAGAGGGTGAAACAAGATGATCTTTAAGGTCCCTTCCAACCCAAATCATTCCATGATTCTACGATTTGGCAAATGGTAGTACTGGGGTTTTTTCCCCCACACCGATAAGGGTGTGAAGTGTCACTCCACCCCTTTAGTGGAGTCATTCCTGATTTGCACCACCATGAGAAATGACCGGAGCCAACCTGTCCATACTGTAAGGTAATCACAGGGGTAATGAAGAAGCAGAAGCAGTTTTTCCTCACTGAACCTGCCATGAGTCAGCAGTAAAAGCCAGAGCAGATAAATTGCAAATCTGGAAGCAGAACAGGATATGTAAAAGACTCTCTCAAGCAAAACCTTATTCTGCTGAAGTTACTTGGTCCCACTAAAGTCAGTGAACTTGCACAGACAAAATCTAACCCATAGTTTGGAAGGCAGCACTTACTATTAAACAGTGTATTGGCTGCCAACTCAAAGGCAGTGCATCCATTTCCCTCTTGAAACCACGTGCAATAATAATAATAATAAGGGAGATCTCTGGGTCTACATTCTCAAAGACACTTCCCAGATATTGTTTATACTGCAACTCCTCTAATGCCTCAGCAGCCCATCTCTTCTAAAGACTAATATAAATCATTTAAAATATATACCTAAGGGTTGTGTTTGCTTGCTCCTCATTTTTCTTTGGCTCCTATCTTAAGAAAGAAAGTGTTACAATTCAAAGCACTAAGGACCAAGTTTGTCGACTGACACTAAACTCTGCCTCACTTCCCAAAAAGCCCTGTGCAATCAGCAGTTATTTATATTATAAGGTGAACCTCAGCATGGATAAAGGCAACACAATCCAAGGTGGTTATATTTTTCCATATATGGAGGGATGTATAACCTTCAGCTTCAGTGAATAAAAATAACCAAAGCAGGAAAATCAAAAAAAGGAAAACTGTCATGAGAAAAAAGGGGCATATAACCTCCTCTGGAATATACCCATTAACTCTGCAGGGATATATTCCCACTTTTCTTCCTCCAGTCATTATTCTGTTAATAAGCAACTTAAGCTGTGAAATATCCAAAATTACAAATTACACATGCCCTAGAATTATTCAAAGGATGACAAACGTGATTTTGAGTGATCATTAAAATACATGTATGTACTGTATATGTAGATCTGTATAGAGATTTAGTTCACAAAAGGTTACTTAATCTACCAGATACTGGGGTGGAATTAATTAATGCACTTGTCTAAAATTCAATGAGAACTGAAAACAGATACAAAATAAGAAAAATGGTATAAACTGATACCCAATCCCACATCTCAACAAATAACAATGGACTGTTTATGCTGCATTACTCTTTTCTAATCTCCACATATTACTACAATTATTAACTACTAGTCCTAAAATCTATAGAGTTATCATTATTGTTATTATTATGAAACTCAATCTCATTTTCATGTCATAAAGATAAACCAAATCTCATTTCAATTAGTTGCAGCAGGAGGGAATGAACTTTAAACAGACATTTAATTTCTGAAAAAAAAATTAGGAAGTTCTTCATGGAAATGTTATGGCATTTTGAAGCAGATTAATAGTTGGGGATGAACACATCCACCCTGCAGCTAAATGACGGCTGTACTGCGAGTGGGAGACAGGTTAAATGAGCAAAATCAGTTGATACCACTGGTTTGGATCTAATCAAGTAGTATTCATTTTTATGACTTTTTAGCTACATTATTTTTCCATCCCCTGTGCTGTCTGAGTTGTTACTGGGGGTTGCCTGCTAGTAATTGGGTTATAGTTGGCTTTGATGCCTTCAATTGGTAAAGAGGTACAAAGACCAACAGGGTACTTGGCATTTGGTTTCCTGGTGGGAATGGTTCCAAATCACACAATCTCCACAGACAGCACCTTTGGACTCACCAGCCATCTCCTGCATATTTTGTCATGGCTGGAGGGCAGGATCTAAGCTACACTAGGGGAGGCAGCCTCCCCAGCACACTGAGTCTCATCCTGGGCTGAGCCTCACCAGCACTGGGCTGGTTAAGGGTTGACCCATGAGAGTGCTCAGCAACAGGTTGATCCATGATGCCCATAGAATCCTGGAATGTTAAAGAGTTAGAATGGGCCTTAATGGTCATCTAGTCCCAACACCCCTGGCATGTGCAGGAACATCTCCCACTAGACCAGGTTGCTCAAGGTCTTATCCAACGTGGCTTTGAACACTGCCAGGGCTGGGGCATCCACAATCTTCCTGGGCAGCCTGTTCCAATGTCTAACACTCTCATAGTAAAAAATGTCTTCCTGATACCTAACTCAAATTTCCCCTCTTAATTTTAATTTCCCATCTTCCAGTTTGTACCATTACTCTTTGTCCTATCACTATGGTTCCTGATGAAGAGTCCCTCTCTGGTTTCCTGGTAGGCCCCCTTCCAGGCTGAAAGGTGCATGAAGGATGCCCTTCTGAATCCTTGCAGCTGGAAAAAGGCATCCAGTGCAGTGTCATTTACTCACTAGCTGAATCCATTACTATGGAGGCAGCTCTCCAGAAAGGCTCAGCACCTTGGTGACATTGCTGTGGTGACAGATGCCCTCAAGCCTTGAGAAATCCTGGTCCTTGTCACATTGTCAACCACTATAGACCTCAGCATCCTTTTTTACAGACACTTTGGCAAAGCTACAAAACTACTTAATTATTCGTTGCCCGGTAGCCCTAAGTTTTAAACCAGAAACTGAAAAAAATGTGACCAAAGCAGGAATCTCCTTTCCTTGCTGTCCTCTCTGCCCTCCACTTTCCCCCCTGCCGTTGCCCGAAGAAGCCCCGCAGCAGCAGCAGCGCTGAGCGGGGTCTCTGCTTCATCCTCCCATGGAATATCCCCACCTCCTGGTTAGCGTCCACATCACAGCTCCGGGCCGGGGGAGGCATCTCAGCCCAGCCTTCTCCCCACTGGCAGACACACGGTCACGTTTTCACCCTCTCCTAAAGCATGTTTAGATTTCAGAAACATCAAATGTTTCACACAAGATCAAGACTAAAATGCAGAAACACAAATAAAAAGACACCCTGTAGATACAAGTTGAAACCCAGTTTCATGAAGTCAGTTCCAAGAAGTTTCTCTCTTCCCACTACCATCAGTCATTTCCTCCCCAGCACTCAGGTAGCAAAAAGCAGGGATACATCAGGAGACAAGGGCCCTGGTTTGCAGAGAGGGGCACCATCGACCAGTATAGACCAGGACACCGAGCTGGTGAAAATCCCGGAACAGCCGGTAGAAAGAACACAGGACTGGGAGAAACTAGAGGGAAATTAGGGGGAGACTTATAATAGATAAAGAACTTTATTAACTGAGACCATGAGAAACTGAGATTAAATGAGAGGAAATTTTCACATAGGGACGAAGAACTGGGAAAAAGCGGAGCAGGGAAGGAGGAAGTAATGGGTTAGAAGCATGAAATGTTTGGGAGAGGCAGGACTGATGCAAGAAGAAAACGTAAAGTAGAGAAGTGGTCAGGACTGGAATGAGAGAGCTGGGAAAAAGACTGACCACATCTTGAAACATCAGGGGATCTCAGGCTTCCTGTGTGTCACAATTCCTCTACTCTCAGGAAGCATTCGTGAAATCCAGCGGCAAAGTAGGTCTCAAGCCAGTCCTGTGCTGGTTCTCAGGTAGGATCCACCTCCTGTTATCCATTAACTCAAAGTCCAAGGCACCGTGGTGGATCTAAAGGCACCAGCTCCTCAGACAAACAAGCTGTAGCTGTCCAAAATGTTTCATACAAGATTTTTCCAGGCAGACCCAATTTGCCCATTTGAAAGCCCAGGAATCATCGATAAAATCACCTTGGAAATAATCAACTCCAGCACTCCCATTCAGCAATACCAGAATTAAGTTTGCTTCAAACAACTCTAGTTTAGCTCCCTGTTATATTACAGCACAGCATTTAGAGATAACAGAATTAAAATCATTATCTCCCTTTTTTTTTTTTCTGCAGGACTCTCTCACTGCAAGGGCTCTTAACATCCTTTTAATGTAGGGTTTGGGGTTATTTTGGCTGTAACATGAAATGAAGTGGCTTGTTTCCATAAAATAGATTACGTTGAATTATGGGTGTGTAACATCATTTCAGGTCTCTGGTTGTTCAAGCAACACTCAGAATTGGCAGCAGAGCAGTCTGGTCAGACAACAGGATTCCCATTTGCCCTTTCTTTGCTTTATGTGTATTAATACTATATATTTAACAAAAATTAACTACATAAATCCATCAGATAATCTCTTATAAAATTTCAGGTAAGATCTAATAACAAAACACACAACCAGGGCGACTTCTGTGATCACAGACTTCAAATGACTCCAAATTTCTCTTTTCTGACTGATGCACTGATCACACTTCATGCAGCAGTAACCCACAAAGACCTTGGAAAACTTCTGTTAGAGAAGAATAAAAAGTAGCAGCTAGTTTGGCTAACAGCCAAATCACCATGCACCACTAAAATTTACTTTTCAGAATATGAGAACTTGGCACTTTACAAGAAAAAAGCAGAGTCTTCTTTTGTCTTCTCCAGCTAGGCATCCAAATTCTCTGTCCTTTTTGATAATGCTGACACACATCTTCTAACAGTCCTACTGTGGTTGTGAGCATCTACTGTAATCCTTCTCAAAATGAGGGAAGGGCAGTGATTTGCTGAAAGCTTTTGCTTCAATTCAGTGAGATAACAGCAAGTTTACAACTAAGGGAAATGGTTTTTTTAGCATATGAATGAGGTGGATCACCTAAGTAACTCGAATCACCAAGGCTTATTTGTTTGCTGTGTTTCCTAATTGTTTCTGGAATCAGTTGAGTGCTTTCCCTCAACAACAAGTTCGCCTTATTAAGCTTATCCATGCAAGAGAGAGAGAGATTCTTGACGTGCTCAGGATTGCTTCTGTTCCACCTGTGCTAACCAGCAGCGGAGAAAGTTATCCTGTGCTTACAAACCCCAGAGCTGTAACACTCCCCAGTCACACCAGACCATGGTTAGTATTACTAGAGTTGTTAAAATAAGGTGGGAGAAGAAATTGTTACAGGTCTTGGAAACTACAGAAGGTTGCCATTTAGACCACACTCAAATCTCAAAGGAAATAGGATCCACTTGGGAACAACAAAACACAGTGGGTTATGGTTCTGTCTCCACAGCCAGTTCAAGTGCTAAAGTGTGACTTCCCTTTGCAGAAGGATTTGTTTTACACTTTAAAGAATCTCAGGCATATTATTTGTGGTTTATTATATAGTTAATGGACTCTCCAAAACTGCATTAATATTGATAATTTGACATGGTGCAGCATTGTCCATTTGAAGATTTATTTGGGATTGCCCCATATGGAGTAGCAGGATCAGCTATTTGGCAGCACACTGTGATCCCACAATAGTGTCAGCTATTCCAAAGGGAAAGTGAGGAATGTATCTCACAGATACCACAAAAACAATGCAGGAAAAGTGAAAGCAATAATCCTATCATAGCCAAGATGCCAGGGCTATCTAAAATACAATCAAAAGATACTCCCCCAGGCTTGCAAGGCCTTGGTTTCCCATTTCAAGCTCACACATGCCACCTGGACAGTGTTTGTTCTAGAAGTGTCCCTTCTCCAACCAAATCAGAGCTGGAGATTTTCAGTTCTATCTGAAATGCTTTAGTTTAGGTAGCTCTAGAGAGTTTTGCCCTTTTTCCTGTAGCCTCACATTTTTGTGTGACAGCAGTGTTTTGTAAAGCAGCAGAATCAAATGAAATGTTCTGAGAAGGGTCATAGCAAAACAAAGTCCACCAATAGGAATGTTGTTAGTGCTCTTTTATGACTTGTCTGCATTTCAGGGAGGGGTTTGCTATTAATATCTTTCCTCCTGATCTCCTTCCAGACTGGTCTTCGTATTTTCAACCTCCATTCTCTTTATTTTAGGGCTCTCTCCAACTGCTTATAAATGTCACCATTTTTCATGCACAGATTCACTTCTAAAACAGGCTAAAACCTTCCAACTTTCCTTTGCTGCAGTTCAGCAACCCTCCCAATTTTAGAGCAACAAATCCTTTGTTGTCTCTAATATTCCCTCTTCATAATGTCTGACAGTGCATCTGACAGGACGTGAGCTATCCCTTCGCTTCAAGAACAGCCTGGCACATTTGGTTTGGGATAAATACAGCCTTCAGGCAGCAGTGTGTGAGCAGTATAAACACACCAGCCAGGCCCTGCCACATCCCGAGCACAGGGTATTTTCTTAGGAAAGAGTAAGGATGTTGGTTGGAAGGGTGACTCAGAAAGGGACCACGATGCTGCAGCAGCTGCACTTCTCTACTCCCACAACATCCACTGGACATTCCTTGGAGCAGCCAACACAACTGTTCAGGGAGACATTAGTTAGTCCAGGACTGTCAAATGATCTGGCTCAGCTTAAAGAGTTTTAGTAGCAGGTTCTTTGAAGCAGGATCACTTCTGTCTGAGCTGGGCTAATGACTCATTACACCAGCAGTTGTGCTGTCAGAGCTGAAGGCTGACAACCTGCTGAAGAAGGAACCACCACAACCCGGACCTGTTGCAGTTGGAGCAGCCCTTCTGACCCTGAGACGACTTACACAAATACATAGGAATTCAGATCCAGTGATTCCTAAAATCATCCCAATGCCTTGAGCCTATGCCAAGAGATTTTATTGCTGGCTGCAAGGAAAAGTTATATTAGAGGGATGACCACACATGATTAATCATTCTCAGCTATTCTGGCTTGGTGAGGCTTATGCTACATAAAAACATATCAGGCAGATACACCTGTACCAAAGGTAACAACAGTGGGTCAGTGTCATGTACCTGGCCATGTATTTACAAAGCTGACAGGGAATACTTAAGCATGAGGGATGAGAGAATAGAAGGATAAGAGGAGGTTTTTCCTCAGACTATAATAACGTTTTCAGTTTTCAGATCTCCTTGACTGTCTTTTGTGCCCCTTTGGATGGCTGAGAAATTCTGTGCTGTACCTTGCTACCTCTCACAAGCATGGCAATAGCTCCCTAATAATTGGGCCCCATCCTTCAAGTTTCTAACTAAAGTCAGTAGGAAATTGTTCATGGACTTCACACTTGGAGCTACAGAGAGTTTATGAACTGATGTTTGGTATTCAGACTCTTAATGGAAATGAGCTTGGTTTTGCTTCTCTTCGTGGGACTTTGTCTTTTACACAAGGAGGTGCTAGATCTCTTATGGAAACCAAATAAAATCAATAAATCCACTGCAGTTTCACCTTATCATTTTACCAGAAAACAGTCATGCCATGAAAAAGGCATATCTAGATCCAGACTGACAACATAGAAATAGAGCCAGAAATAGGTTTGGTCCTTAGTTTCTTGCTAATATTATTATTTATTTGCATTATAAAGCCACTTAAAGGCCATGGTGAGCAGAGAACTAAGCATGGAAACTGTTCAACATAGATGTAGCAAAGGCCAGTCTGTTCCCCAGAACATGTTGGCAAGACAAATTGCTGTTCTACAGTAATAGATATTCGAGTATCTCTTTAATTCAGTTTAAATTATATCTGAATAAGATTTAACATAAATTTCACAAAAACACTGTGATTAAAGACAAATTGATTATTAAGAGCATGTTTATCAGTTTTTAGTATCACTGTTAAATTTAAAAATATTCCTAATATTCCTTTAGTCTCTAATTATTCTATAATAACTCCTGTTAAATTTACATGAAACTAGCAGATGAGATGCACAAGTTAAACCAAGTATAATCAAAAAACTAGCTAAGGTACTTCCCCCCCCCAAAAAAATAAACAACATCAAATAAAATCTTGGGGGGGAAAAAACATTTTAATATGCTCAGGAAGCCTTTTTCCATCCTTTCTTTCCTTCCACCTATCTTCCCAACCTTTTCCTAGAGTCCTGCAGAAGAGGGATGATCTCATAGCCAGAATAACCTCCGTGTATGTGTGTGGCATACACTGTCTGGATGACCCACAGAACTCTCCCAAAACCAGTGCTGGAAGGAACAGTGCACCAGTCAACACTGGGAGTGTGGCACTACACAAGAGACAGGGTACAGTCACACTGTGCTGGGCTCTACCCTCGGTCACAACGGCACCCAATAGACACACCAACATCTTAAAATACCGTGCCACCCACAGCCACACCGAGCCCCAAAGGGAATCAGAGCACAAACCCCGAGGAGAGCAGAGGCTGTGCAGCTCTCAGGTGAGAAATCGTTCCACCCAAATGGCCCATGAGTGTAAACACTGCCTAACGAAAGCCGTACAGATTGGGCCATTAAAGGCAAGGCAGAGATGAATGGAAATGTCTGAGCAGCAACATAAAACACACCAATTTCTGCCACTAAGTAGGAGTGGGAGTATAACAGTCCTTGTTATAGAGTTGCTGGCAGTGATGCTATTGTTAAGGCTGAAAAAGATGTTTCGTTCCAAAGCTCTCTTTTCACTTGTAAACCAGTAAGATTTTAAGCTTGATCTCTCACTTCAAAGGTGGCCACTACAACTTCTTAACAAAGAGAAACACGAGATGGATCAGAAGGAAAAAATCTAATGGGTTAGCAAATGTTGTATAGAATTCAGCCCCAGAGGAAGCTGAGATTTCAGTTCCACTGAAGATCAGAGTTTGGGTCTTCTGCAGATTTGCCCCACCACAGTAGCCCAAGAGAAAAATAACCTAGTGAATAACCCAATTACAGCAAAGATCAGAGCCAGAAAAATACACATTTCCTAAGAGAGGCCAGGGGAGATGACAGCAAACTGCAGACAAAATGGGAAGGAGGGGAAACTGTAGGAACAGATGTCTGTAACCTCAAGCCTGGAAGTGGAAGCCTGGCAATTAGAGTAAAACAGACATTCAGCTTTAGAAAATAAACATAAATACTTCTACAAACCTTCTCATCTCCTAAATTTTTTTGACTCTATACAGAGGTATCCAGAAAAACAGACTTGAGGAAAAATGGGAAAGGATTTTTTTGGTTTTGAAGAAGCTTAGAATTCATTTAATATTTTGTCCATCAACAAAGAGTTCTGATTCATCTGTTTATGAATTCAAAAAAAAGCCAATTCATGGCTTGGTTTAAGAACACTGGTTCCTAAAAACTCCTCCTCCCACTGGTCTTCCCATGAGTCAGGCTGAGGGCCATTCTGAGTAAAGAGAGAGAAGAGCTGAGCAGAGGATTTTGAAGTTTGAACATTTTTCTTTGTTATGATCAGAAATGAAACCTGAAATTTTCAATGAGGGAAAATTTGTACAACATGGGAAATAGTTTCAGTGCAAAATTGAAACAATAATTCTAACATGGCCTTTTAGAATTTGACCTTTTTATCTCTTAACAACATTCAAATATAATGCAGAATTTGAATATTTGAAATGAAAAGTAATTTCAACATTTGAAATTTCCACTTTTTGCTCTGAAAATGTCAAACCAGGATATTTCAACTTTCTGGGAACTTTTATCCCTCCCAGTTTCATTCAAAAATGAGAACTTTCAGCCTGGGATGCTCATGAATCACAGGACAACTGGCTGTCAGCAGAGAAGGGAATGTTGATGGACTGCTCCATGATCAAGCTCAGCCATTAATTTCTTATTCCACAACCCAATACCGTTTATTTTTGATAGGTTGTGGCTACTTCAAAAATATTTTTGTTATTCACATGATTATACAGGTATTTTAGGTTGAAAATTGTTTGTCACCAGTTTATGGGGGAGAAATAGTGGTGATAACCTTTTCAACTGCTTTGACTAAATCAAATGGGCTTGTGAATCAGAAGGCTCAGCACTTGGAGTTACTTACTTTGATGTGAAACTGAAGTGAGAGAAATCAAATTTATCCCCCATGCACACATCTTTTGTCTAGTTCTGCACTGCAACTCTGGGGTGCTACATTTGCTCTTCAATCCAGCCCTGCCTCATGGACAACTGCTGGCCAATTGCGTGGTCTGAATTCCTCTTCCTCTAAAATGGAGCTAATAATTCTGCCCACATTTACAGATCATTTTGAGATGTCTGAGTGAAGAGAATTACAGAACAACTCAAAGTTATTATGTATCATGCATGTGTTTGCCCATAAATAATAAATTCCTGAAGCAGACACACGAAGTTCCCACTGTTCTCTCCCTTTATAACAAATTCATAAGCAATAGCGTCGTACATGAGTTCTCAGCTGTTCCTTTTCCAGTCATAGGTTTCACTCTAGATCCAAATGCACCTCTCTCCTTATCTAGGTTTATATGGATTTTGTTATTTTTAATATTTCAGGATGGAAACACCCCTTTGTGAAACAAAAGTTTTAAAAAAGCGTGTTGTTTCTAATTCTTTCACTGTTTTTTCCCTAATGCTCCTTATTTAGAGCTCTTCTCCTGTGTTTAGTCAAGGAAATTGCCAAACCTGATGGATATTTCTCCCTGATGCCCGAGGTCTGTCAGGATTATCACAGTGCAGCTGCCAGGCTCTGGCTGGTGCTTTGGTGGTGGTGGGTCTGTGGTAGCAGCCCCAGCTGAAATGGCTGCCTGGGCTCATTTCTCTGTCTCTGTGCATCCTACCAGAGTTTTACACCAGAAATAAATTGTCACGGGGAGAATATTTAAATTCAGGAAACAAAATGTTCCCACTAATTCAATGTAGCCATCTCCTGCCTACTAAAAGTTATGAGTTATGTGTGAAGTAAAAAACCTCTCTGCTGCATGAGATAATGAGAAAAGGGGAATTCTTTATTCATTGTACTTGTCCCTCTGCACATAACATTTGTATATCATGCCAGGACTAACCTGTGTCACTGCTCTTATAGCCACAGACCAGACTAAATGCCTGCCCTTCACTGTTTTTACGTCATGATTCATATACTCTCCCTGCTCTTTCTGACTGCCTGCAATTACTTGTGACAAATGATTCTTCAGTGTACTGTCTGCTTTACCTTTTCAAAATGTTTCCATGGTTCACAGATAAGTCAGCTAGTGTACACTGTACTGTCTGCTGGGAAGTAAATCCCAGGACACACACAGGAACAGGTTCCACACCGTTTTACTGGCAGAACTGCAGACATCCACCTCACTCAGCTGCAGCACAGGACTCTGGACCAGCCATGTAACTTTGGTTACAGCCCTGTGGAGATCCCAAAGGAACAGAATGTTCCTTACAGCTGCACTCTCCTAAGAAGATGAATCCTCGCTTCACAAGGAGCTTGATATCATCCATAACAAAATATCTGGTCAACATAAAATCATTATTTTGATATCTGCCCTGAAAGAACACCCAGCCCCCACTGGTGTGCTTATTCACCACATCTGTATTGAGAGGTGAATGCTGCCATGATGGAAACCTCTGAAAATCCAGGGGGGCTCATTCTGCCTTCGGTTCCAGAGGTATCGGGGAAACTCCACTGACCTCAGGGGATGGAAGTGCCAAGAGGCTCAGTCCATTGCCTCTTCCTGGCAGCACAGAGCAGGAATGAGCTTTCTGGCTTGTGATCCCCACCCTGCAATACACAGATTCTACTCAGATAATGAGTTTCAAGTATTTGTCTCTTCTCTGCCAGCACAGTGGATCAAAATATAACAAACACACATACAGTGTTTTTTCATGGAAAATGATCTTCCTGTCAAGTCTTCCTTTTTGGAATACCTTCCTTTCCTAGTTGACGTACTGCAGATTTCATTTAAAACATTTTTATGGCACCGTTGGCCTTTTTATTTATCTTAAGTTGCACTTTCTTATTCCAGACCTTTTTTTTATTTAATAAATAATAAGGTTTTTTTAAATTCAAAAATACTTCAGTGTTTGAAACAGTACAAGAAGTATTGCAGTGAATGGATTCAGCTGTGAACTGACAACAGCTTTAACACTGTATTTTCTATTCAAATTATTCTCCTCTTGTCCTCTATCAAAGTCTGCTCTGTGCACACCTCTTCTCACTACGCTAACTTTGCTCTCAGAAACACGATTCGTTCTGCTACACTGCAGATGTTTATTCTGGCCTTTTCCATATTTATTCCTCTGCATTGGCTGCAGCAGGAGTGTTGACATCATTCAAACACTTCTTCCAGGTAGCCCTTCTGCCTGGCTCTGTGCTGTCTTCTTCTAGCTGTGGAGAGTTTACTTCCTTCTAGGGTGGGTTGCTCTTTCACTGTGGTGAAGGTGTTGGGAGTGAAGGACACTGTGACACTCCCAGCTCCAGTGTATTTCCTGCTCACAGGTGGTCCCTGGCCTGCCCAGGCTTGTGCCCATCTGTCTGGGAGATACTGTCCTTCCTGGAGGGTGGGCAGGTCTTTGGGCAGACACTTTGGGTTTACCGGGGCAGGCAGCAGAAGCTGCAGTGACATCTGTTCTGCAGGAATCCATCCTTGTGGGAACGGTGCTGGTGCACGGCCTCTTCCACCTGATTGCACCTGTTGATCACCATGTGTGGAGGAAGAGGAGTAAAGTGGGGCAGGGCAGGAAGTGGGTGTTCCCAGGCAGCTGGGCCAGCCCCTGGGAGAGGCTGGAAGGGAACAGAGGCTTTGACATCCCATGCTGTCACCACAATACATGGCACTGAAAAGAAACCTGATTTTCAGGGCTTCCTCTTGCAAAACAGATGCAAAATGCTGCCATCTGTTCATCACTCCTATGGCTGTGCAAGGTGAAGAAGTGAAAAAAATACCTGCATGGGAAAGCCACTTCCACCCAACCCAGACAGACACACAGGGCTATGCCATGCAAGGGAAGGGCTGTTGTCATGGCAGGTCTGATTTGCAGTGCAGACAATCATTTTCAATTCTGAAATATTCACTCACTCCCTGGTACCTTAACCAAATAAATCCACTGCACCCCAGTAAGCAGAGAGTTTATGGATGTGGCTGGTTCTGGAAGAGAGCAAGAGTCCTCTGCCAGGCCTCAAAATTACTTATACAGGGGAAAGAAGAGAGACAAAACATAAAACACTTAGTGCTGATACACTATCAGGCTTCTGACTGGGCACCAGCCCCAAGCACCAGCCAGCCAGCGACTCTGTGCTGTGATTGCCACATATGGTAAAACCTGGGTCATCTTCCCTTCACTGATTTTGTTGGCAAGATAACAATCAGCATGGGTAGGTCTTCCCATGCTCCAGATGCACCTTCAGTTTGCCTTTTAGATGTACCCAGCAGGGCCACCAAGCTCCACATCCCCACAACTGCACCTCTGGAGAGACAAAAAAGAGCTTTGGTGGGAGAAAAGCCCTAGAGAGAATCCACAGCACAAAATGTGGGAAACTCCTGTTCTCCTAAATGTTTTCTGCTCTGGTCACTGGTATCCCTGCTCCTGCTTTGTCCACACGCCAGCCCAGCCAGTTGCTACTGCAGTCACAGCTGACTGTGCTGCCTCCACACAAATCCCAAGCGGGGACAGAGGCACTGCCATGGCAAATCCACTCAGGACACAGCACTGCTCACATTTGTTTTTATGGACAGGGACACTGAACCCAGACACTGAATTGTCAAGTGCCTCTTAGAATGCAAAATGCCACGCTAAGAAAAGAAAGAGAAAAGCAATTCAGAGAGAAGAAAAGGATGGAAATATCTATCATTCACCAACACTGACAAAAAACAAACCCTGGCAGCAGGCTCCTGAGCACTGCCTTGTTTATGCCAATGCTGGTTGCAGCTCCTGCTCGGATCAGAAGCACAACAAATTGTCTGTTTGCCTGACTCCAGCGGGCTCTGATAGCTACTGACCATGCTGACAGAGCCCATTGCCTGCATTTGAATGGGAACGATGGATAGGGGAAACAGCCACGCTTGAACACATACAAGATTGTTTTTAGAAATCCAAGACTGTATTTACAAGTTCCAGCTTTTAAGGCCAGGGTATTTTATTTACTTTGCTGGTTTTTTAGTAGTGGAAAAGCACAAGAGCAATCCATCTGCCTGAACTGGAAGCATCTTATAAATAAACAACAATAAAAAACAACACTTGAAATTCATTTCGCCCACTACTGTTTTGTCTGAGTCCCCCCCAGAATCTAAATCAACAAGAGATCAGACTGCAGTTTGTGAGTAAATTTCCTTCAACAGAAACAAACAAAAATAGACAAAGATACCCATCCTCCTCATACTTTATGCACAGTAATGCAAGTTATTTTCCACTCCATTTAGACTTTTCACCTTCCTTTCATTTACCCTGTTTTTTACAGTTCAATAAATATTTTTCCAAGCTCCACTTGCCAAACAAAAGAGTTTAGCTTCAGTGTTACTCCTCTGACAAATATCCTTATGGTGTTGCACATGTGAGCCATTGATAAACAAATTAAAATTCTGTCCCAGCTCAGAGCTCAGCTGGCCCATTTCATTTTGTGGTATGGGTTTGTAAAGGTCTGGGTGTCTGTCATCCTCCCCTAACCTTGTCTTTGTCAAAGGGATACAAAAGCCTGCACGCTCGGGGCCTTACGATACTGATTAGTGTGAGTGACAAAGTGGAGTAGCAAGTCCACTCAGCCCTTCATAATAAATCTATCAAAGAGTAATAGAATTCCATCAATTCTGCATCATCCCCGAGGGTCGCTGTGCTGGGATGGAAAGTGTGTTCCGCTGGGATTGTACAACTGTTATTATTCAATTACACTCTTTTCTTCCTAGTTAAAGACCATGATATCATTATCACTTAATGAATACATATAATTGGATCTGGACTCTATGTTTGGCTGATGAATACCACTCACTATTCATTCAGTCTCAGCTCATCTTCTGACCATTTATTATAGACTTTTGGCTGAAAACCATGATGACAAAGGGAATTTGAAATTAGCTGAGAATTCATTCAATGCTCAGTTAGACACAAAGGCAAAATACAATTCTGACGCATAAATGAGGCTGAGACCACACAGAGAAGTTTTGCCTGAAAGTTAATAGCTGTTGATTTCTGCATAAACACAGCGAGGTAAGAGCAAAGATATTTTTTAAGGCCATCTCATAACTTTGCAAGCAAGCAGAGATTTCCTCCCTCTCTTTCCCGAATAAGCAAAAAAAAATTATCTCAAAGGTAAATACCAGATCTTCTAAGTTGGTACTTTATTTCCCAACTTAGGCAAAATATTAGCTTTAAAGATGTCATCCAAGGCCATTATGAGCTTTAACTCAGCCCTGCTAAGCCAAACACCATTTTATGATTAAATAACATTTAAATCTGACAAAGCAAAAGTGCTTTCTATACAGTATATTTATTACACCTAATCTGGAGACCATCATTAAGTTTCATCAAACAGTGTGCCCCCAAAGGAAACTGGCCCTCCTATTCATATTGTTGGGAGTAAATGTAGCATACCTCCTTTGGATCACTGGTGAACAGGCCACCTCATTAATCCTAGTTAGTAGATGCTGCTGGGCATGTGGAGCAGCCAAATCCAGATGCTACCCACAGAGCCTCTCCAGGCAGTTAGGGAATCACAGAGTACCACCTCAAGCCCTCCATACATCACTTCAAATTAAATTTACATTAAGTGCTACTCCATCAGAGCCGAGAGAAGCTGACATCTTTGGAAAATGCAGATGATAATCCATTAAATCCTATTATATACATGTCTTCTAATTTTACTTAAGCTCATGCATACCAAAGTGTGAGTTTGTGTTAAAAATTAAAGACCCTTTTACTAGAACAAAAGACTTTATGAACTGTTGACTTTGGGAGGGTTTATTACGGGATCAGGCTATTCTGTCAAGACAAGTAGACTTTTTTTTTCCTGTAAAATTTCTGGTTAATCATTTGTTCCTGGGATCTTTTTTCAAATGCACAATGTGTCTTTGCTATTTCCATCTCCAACTCTTTGTTCTCTCAAATAGAAGTGCAGCCTCTTTAACTTAATCAAATGTTGTGAATGAAACAGTGGGACACATATTGTCTCCTTTTGCAATTAAGAAAATATTTGCTGGCAGCTTCCAAACTGGCAGCAGTAAGAAGATGCTATAAAATCATCACAGTGAAAAAGCTGAGGATTTAATTGCCCTATTACTGCATATGTCAATCCCTTTATATTTTCCTAGTGCTTAGTCACAGTTACTTTTACTTTGATTAGCCTCTCCTAATTTCAGAGCATTGATCTTACTATTTTTGATTCAAGGTACTTAATTTTTTTATATTTAACTGCAGTATTTTATATTTATGTTTCCAGCTGATTTACTTTTCTGAAAGACTTAAACTAAAATTGAAAATACACAGATTTCAGAAAAAAGGTAAGAATCATTTCATATATTAGGCAAAGATATTATAAAAAAACATATCAAGAAATAAAATACACACATAGACATATACATACACAATTAATTTAAAAGGTATTTATCAAACATTTAAAATTTAATCAGAGTTTGGATTTCAGGCTTAGATTGGTTTTAGCTTTCAAGCCAGTTCTTTCAAAGTGTTTGACTCTATGTCTGCTTTACAGAACATTTTTGTAGTATATATGTATATATACATGGAGTAGAGATGTTTTAGCTTTCAACTACTGTCAGTCTTTGGCAATTGAGAAGGGGCAGGCTGTCATCTGACAGAAAGAAGTGTAGCCCCATAAAATTCAAGTGAAGTAATAAGCTGACTGAAGTTTTTCAATGGAATATTTCTGATTTATGCAAACTGAGGATATGTTTCCCTACATTATTTTCTTGAAATACAGAACTAGTCTAGTTTTACACTCTGGGTTGCTCCTTTTTTGTCAGCTGAGGGTGGGCAACACCTTGTGAGCTGGTATTGCCTCTTGTACAATTCTAGGTGCTGCAGCAATAGGCAACAACACTGTATTGACAGGTCAGCTCACTGCAGCTTTAGCTCATTTTGCAGTATTTTTTCCAGTCTAATTTTGGAGTATGTTTTTAATATTACAAATACAGGCTGTTAACAAGACTCACAGAGGATGGATAATAAAATGAACACACAATTTGGAGGTGACTCAAAAGAAGGGAGGCATTAGCTGCTCTCACAAACCTTTACTCACCAGTTGCCTGAAGAGTGGGCCAGCAGTTGTACCAAGGCTCCCTTAACAGGCAGGACATGTAACAAATAAAAAAGTGATGTCACCAATAATTAAAACTGCAGAGTTTAGTTTAATCTTCTTGCACAAGGATTTATGCATGTTACTCCCATTAAAACTAGTAGGATCTGCTTCCATAAATTTCCATTCAGCAGGTTTATAACATTACCCAAATTATTGCTCTATAATATACTTACACCCTATGATTTCAGAAGCTTCCTTTGCCTCTGAACATCCCCAGCTCCAATTTTAATAAATCATCCCATTAGGAAAATATCATACAATGTCTACCATTTCAATATTCTTATTTCATTTTTAAGGAAGGGGCACGAGTTGTTATTTGTTCCCATCTGATGGGTCAAATTTTGTTTTCAGAATCACCAGTAACCGGTACTGAATTGGATGATTAAAAAACCAAAATGGATCTTAACTATTAGGTTACACTTAAGAATTAAAAGGAGTCTCTGAAAGATGATGCTGACTGCATAAACAAAGCAACATGCTGAAGTGATGGAGCACTATGTAGGATCATACTTTAATGTTTTAGATTCTCCAGGGACTGGAGAGGAATCAGCCAGGCATGAGCAAACACAATCCTGGCTCCATCATGGGACTCACAGCCTATCACCATGCCTGACCTCCACCAGACACTTTAAGAGATTTCCAGAATCTGATATCTGAGATGTCTTGGGAAAAGCATTGGGACTATCAAAAAAAAAAAAAAAAAAAAAAAGCCATACATAAAAAAAAAATAAATTTTCCAAGATATCCATAAAGAATTTTCTACTAAAGCAATGACAAATATAACCACAACTTACCCAATTCTGGTTTCACTCCTGCACCTAAAAGAGGGGCTTCAAAACGAAAATGATGGCTAAAAGGGTCCTTGGGAAGGGGCAGTATTGCCACAGATGACAAACATTTCTGGTGCACCCCTGCTGACGGGTATGAATCCTGCCATTACGTGGAGTCCCCAAAAACCAAAAGAATTTTCAACCTAGTCCTTCTAGAAAATATAACCATAAACTGAGGGCTCAGCTGAACAACCCAAGGCTGGGTTGCCACAGTTTTCCAGCTGGCCTGCAGGAGCTCCACAGCTGTATCCCTTGTTCACAGCAGATGCAATAAAGCATCACGTAATTTGGGCTAATTTTGGGCCAAGTAAGGCCCCTTAGTTTCCATTGGCCACGTAGAGTGGATCTGCCTCATGACTGCATTTGACTCAGTCCCTGAGTGTCTGCAAGTTGTACATCCAGGCACCGAGTGCTCAGGACAGCTTGTGATGGCCAAAGTGGCCTTACATCATAATCTGTGGGGCAGGGAATACCTTTCTGCTCTGTGCTTGTTTAGCACTCAGCAAAAGAGCTCCCATTAGGAGCTCTTCCTCACGTCCTTGCAGCTTGCCACCAGTTTATACAACTTTGTTTATACAACAGTTTATACAGTTTCTTTCTGTGACCTCCAGAGGAGGAGCTGAATGTTATTATTTACATGCAGCACCACTTGGAGATGAAGCTGTAGCAGAGGTCCCAGGGCACCAGCCATGGTACGTACACATAAACAGCAAGAGGTAGCCCTTGCCCCCGATAACTTACAGTCCAAATAAACAAGACAAGCAGGAGGTCAGAGAGGAAACAGAGGCACAAAGAACTGACGTGATTCGCCTGCAGTCACCCCGTAGATGATTGGCAGAGTCAGGATTAGAGTAATAGATCACTGAATCAATCCACTGGCTAAACATACTGCTTCCCATTATTTCTTGGGAGGCAAACCAGGAAGAATGATCTCACTCTGCTAAGAGCCATAATAAAAATAACAGCAGTACCAAGGGCAAGTTCAGAGCTTTCTACATGATGTGCTGCAGATCAACTGGTGGAGAGGCTGCTCTCTCCACCACCATGTTTTGAATTGTCTTCACGGCAGGAATGATGGAAGACAGAGGAATGGCTGACAGTACTGAATAAAACTCCATGTAAATTCCCCTTATGAACATCTGATAAGTATTTATATGGGCATAAAGGGTTATTTATTTCCCCGTCCCCATGAATGATTTACATGCTACTCTCCATTTTTATAACGCACTCGCTGGGGCTTGAGCAGGAATGTACTCTGACTGGCTCTTTTTCCAAAGAAATGACTGACACAGAACCGGAGCCAGGATGCTGGGTGGGGGTGGAAACATTTCCAGTGGTTTTAACTGTCTTTCACAGCAGCCATTTTCCTCCCTCCTTTACACTTTTGACCTTTTTTTTCCCCTCTTGTCAATGAGTTTCATCTTTCCCAAAGTCTCTACAGTCTCCAAGTTCCTTTGCACATTCTGTAGGTAGAATAATGCCTTTTTAAGTGACATCTGTTAAGGATAAGATTCAGGAAAGAGCCCGTAGAAGTTTAAACTATAATCACTCAGTGAATGTGACTGCAGTGCCCGGGAGGTTCCTCTGGTTCTTTAGCTCTCACTCTGACTCAAGCTGTGCCAGGAGTGCCTCCAAGGGTTTTCCTACTCAAGGGCCTGGGTTAGATTTTTGAGGACTCTCTAATTCCACACCAAACTGAGCCTCAGAATTTCAGAATGATTCATTCCAAATCTAGATCCACTTTTGTGATTTATAAAGGGCAAAATCAAAGCCTGGATCAATTGCTGTTATAGATATTACAGTTCAGCCATATCTCAATATTTTTCTCTGATCCGATTTCCCTCTCCTTGCCAAATGGGCATCCTAACAGTATAAAAAGTACTTAAAGAGATACAGTGAGAAATATTACAGATAGATTTTTATGGGACTTCCAAGGCATTTGGCCTTCAAATTCCAGGCAGATGAGTGGGAGTTCAGCTTGAAGAAGCACATTTTTTCCTAGATGCAGTCAAATGAAGTACTGAATACCTCACTTTCAGTAATACCAAATATAATATATGTGATCCCACTCAGCAGTATTTGATAGCTGGAATGAACACAGTAAATATGTTTACAAAGTGTTGGACAAAGATTTATCACTTAAAATTCAAAGAAAATCTTTTTAAATATGTCAAATTTATAAAACCTGTGGCTCTATCAGTTATTCTCTAACCCTTCATATTCAGCCCTTTTCTTAAGAAAACATGGCTACATTGCCTTCATTAGGAATTCTATGGGAATCATCCAGAATGGAGTTTGGTAATGTTTCCATCAGTCCTCATTTCTGTAGTTGTGTTGTAGCATTAAATTATTTTCAGAGCAAGAGAGTCACGGTTGTAAAATGCATACTGTGATTAAAAAAAACCCAACAAACCCCAAAAAACTAAAGAAATTAAAATATAGAGCTATATATCAGATAAGAATTGTGTACACTACCTGTGTACCAGCTTTTCTTGGTCTGCCATTCGAACACTTCTGATATTAAAATATTTCAAAAGAAAGACATTAGGATCAGCTCTGAAGTAAAAACATCAGCACAAATCTGAGGTTGTGCAGAACCTGAAACAAGGAAAACAAAATCAAGGTTTTGTTATCTGAATCCCTCATTGTGAAAACTTCAGACCAACTTTCTGTGAAGTCACAGTAGCCTCAAAAGCTACTGCTGCTCATCACAGCCTCTTCCATGCTTTTAAAGCTATTCCACAATCCTGACTCTCCATCAAAGCAACTGCAATAGTTTCCTCAGAGGATAAAGCTCTGGGTGGGAGTTAGGAGTGGTGGACAGCAGATGTTAGTCTATATTACTTCTCTTTGTAGCTTTGTATCACTTCTGAGGAGGAGGAGGATCTCCCCTCGCACCCTTGTGCCTCACGCTATGACCACGCAGTCAACCCTCCATATTTAAATCCCAGAGCATCTCAGCTCCCTGAGATGTATGAACCTGTATTACGGTGTGAACCTGCACATGTGTGAGCCTGACGCAGGCTGGGCAAACCCACCTGGAGCGGCCATGGCCGGCTGTCCCCTCACGGACCCTCAGGCACCCAACATGGCGCCCGCCTCCCCTCAGCGCCCCTCAGCCTTCCTCCTCCCCTCGGGGCAGCCAGGCTGTGCGCGAGTGTCCCGCTGGTCATGTTTTCACACAGGCAGGGGCAGAGCAGACTCACAGCAGCTTGAGATTGCCTGTGAAGGACTTGTTTTCCCACCTTCACACTTTCCCACCTTCCTGTTTTCCCACCCTCCCATTTTCCCGCCTCCTGCTGCCTCACAGCAGTGTGAGTGACCCAGGGCTGGGGTGTTGGAGGGGTTACCCAGTACCTCCTCTGTCACTGGCTTCAGCGCCATCCTTACCTTGGGAGCAGTCTGACCATGTGCTGAGGCAGAAATAACTCGGGCTAACATTCCTTGGGATGGAACCTCTGCTGCCCAACTTGTTCCTTCAGGCAGACATCCTGCCTCCTCTGTGCCTACACCACCTTCTCAAGGTTTTGTCCCATTAAATTCAGTGGATTCTCCACAAACAGCCCAGTTACAGTGGCAGCAGTGCTCTGGGCTATCCGGATCAGCCACAACAAAGGGGTCAAATCCATGAACAGTCCCATGCTCTGCTTTTCCTGACAAAGGGAAGCCATGCAGGTCCATGGGCTTAAAATCATAGCATATCTTGAGTGGAAAGGGACCCACAAGGGTCATCAAGTCAAACTCCTTTCCCTGCATGGGACAACTCAACAATCCCACCCTGTGCCTGAGAGCATTGTCCAAAGGCTCCCTGAGCTCTGTCGGCTTTGGAGCCATGACCACTGCCCTGGGGAGCCTGTTCCAGTGACTTGGGCAGAAACAGCACCCTTTGTGTCACTGCAAAAAGCCATCAGTGATAATCTTGGTCACGTCAGCACTGGAATTTTCAAATTAAAAAAAATTAAGAGGTTGTAAGCGGAAGAAATTGCAAATAGTCCCCCCTGTTGGTACAAGGAGTCTGTTTTGCTGCTATGAGATTTTATTGTGAGCTTAATGTCCACAGTTCAATTACCATAACAAAAGTAAGGCCAAATTTCATGCTGGCAGAGACTTCTCTGAAATCTTTCTCATCGGTACAACAACGTCTCCACTTTCCCCAGGCTTCCCCAGCATGTGTTTGGTTGGTCAGCTTCCCTCAGTGACCTGCTTTTACTAACATTTCCTCACAAAACAAAGAAGAAATTATCATAAACAAAGATTACATTTATTTTAACACTCAGCTTTTCATCAACATTTAACCTTTATGGGGAATCAAATTATTTTTCTCCGTGACTAAGAAAAATCTAGTGATATGTAATTAAAATAACAAAGACAAGTCCCGTTCTATACAATTGTAATTATGTTCATGTGGTACCACTGTAATTGAAACACAGAAGATGTTTCAGTCTGTATTAAAAGAGAATTTCTTTCAGTGGGTTTCCTGAAGCTCATTAGATATTCCCTGGCCTATTCTCCTAAGTAATTAGATTTTAACAGGATTTTCAACAGATCAGAGCAATCTCTGTGGGTGCCAATAGGAGACTCTCCCTCTGGCCTTACCAGCAGGGCAGCATGGATAACATCCAGGCTGGGAGTTAATAGGACAATTACTGGCCTCTTTTAAATGAGTTACATTAATGCACTTAAGCTAAATGGCTCTGCATATGATTAAATATTAACATCTGCAAAATATGAAATCATGATATGCAATCAAGTTTTGTTGTTTTAATTTCCCAAATGCCGGATTCCGATGGTGTATGTAAATGTGCACTGGATAGTGTATGTTAAACTTTCAAAACACAGATCAACACTATTTGTGAATGGTTCTTCTGGAGCTACTAAGTTAAACATCTTAAAATAGCACAATGCAAGAGGAAATCATCAGAAATTATATAAAAACAAGAAAAGGAAAAAAACCCCAGCCTTCATATTGAACACCTCGAAGTGAGCCAGGTCACGATTTCCATTGCAAACAGAAATGAAAGTTTTAAATTCAGTGCCTTGATACCTAACGGTTTCCTGGCAGGAAAAAGACATAGTGAGGAAGGATGAGGAAAAGGCTGAGGTGCTTAATGCCTTCTTTGCCTCAGTTGTTCATGGCAAGACCAGTTGTTCTCCAGATATTCAGACCTCTGAGCAGCAAGACAGGATCAGGGAGCAAAATGAAGGTCCCATAATCCAGGGCATGCCTTCCACTGGACCTGGTTGCTCCACACCCTCTCCAACCTGGCCTTGAACACTTCCAGGGATGGGATAACCAGAACTTCTCTGGGCAGCCTGTGTCAGGCCCTCATCACCCTCACAGGGAAGAATTCCTTCACAATATCCTTGTCCTCTGGCATTGGAAAGCCATTCCCACTTGTCCTGTCCCTCCAAGCCCTTGTCCAAAGTCCCTCTCCAGCTTTCTTGGAGCCCGTGTAGGTGCTGGAAGGGACTGTCAGGTCTCCCTGGAGCCTTCTCTTCTCCAGACTGAACACCCCGAACTCTCCCAAGCCTGTCTCCAGAGCAAAGGTGTTCCAGCCCAGGGAACATCTTCATGGCCTCCTCTGGACTGGCTCCAGCAGCTCCCCATCCCTGCCATGCTGGGGAGCCCAGAGCTGGACTCAGTGCTCCAGAGCAGGACTGAAGAAGGAAATCTCCTCCTTTGACCTGCTGATCACACTTCTTTTGATGTAACCCAAGACACGTTTGGATTCCTGTCCTACAGTACATCTATTTATTGTTCTGAATCTCTCACCCACTCACCAGACCCTGTGCCCTGTCCATGATAACCCTGACCTCTACTTGCACGTCTGCTGTCTGAGTAAGTCCTTTCTACAAGTTGACTCAGTCACCCCGACACACTCCAGCCCCCTGCAACACTCCCACAAAATCATCTGACAAGAGAAGTAAATAGAGCTTTGATGTGGGCTGGAAACACATTCATTTTGCAATAAGAAGATGGACTGTGTACTGATGGCCCTTCATTATTTCCCCAAATTCTTGCTGTGAGGAAGGATTTCTTTTTGTTTCTACGAGTTTCTCCTGACAGAATTTCAAAATATTCCTCAGGTTTCAAGATCAGCAGAACTGCACAGCACAGACGCACTTCACTGTTCCATCTTGGGCTCCAAAAGTTAATAATATCAGCAATATGGAGCACATTCTTCCCAAAGTACTCTACAAATATGAAATAATCACTCACTGTGAGACTGCTGTATGGCAGAGAAATATTACTCCTGTCTTTCAGCTGAGAAAATGGAGCAGGGATTAAGACCCAAATCCTTCAGTATCTACATCCCCATGAAATCAAATGTAGGGATCTGGTCTGAAGAGGTGTGTCTAGTGCTTCAAAAATTGGTGGAGAGCTGTGTTTTAGCAGTGATTTTGGTCCAGCAGAAACTCTGCTTGACCAAATATATTGGATGTAAAGAAGGACTAACAATCCAGTTGCAAACTCTCGTTTCCTTCCATGACACAGATTTACTCTTTGTCATAGGGTAAGCACTGTGTGGTGGAACTTAACTTGGGGTAGTGCAGTGATGCCTCTAGACAATAGAAACAGCTACTCCTGCTGGATGGTGAGGGCTGACAACAGCATTTTATCAGTTGCCTCAATTTAAAATAAATGCAGAACTACTTATCTTTAGAAAAAAATGAATTTCCTCTTTCTTTGCTCAAATTCTAACCAGTTCCAGTCATGCCATGGTCACAGACCATGCTTCCAAGAGAGGGAACTCACCCCAACTGCCTCGGGTGACAGCGCTGAGCTGTCACCATCTGCTCTCTGGAAACACTGCCATGAGAGTTGGCCATGCCATAGCAGCCTCCTCACAAATCTGATGGAGAGACACAAATGTTCACGTGGTGCAGCGGCTAATGATGGCAGCCCTTGGAACCAAGATGGAAAATATTAGTGTAACAGCATGACGGGAATGGAAAACAAAAGAGAAAAAGCAGGGCAAACCAGAGCCACAATATTAGAATATGAAACTCAGTAAACATGGAGATATTTTAGCCATAGTTCTATTATTAGTAACGTGGAGGCTTGTGATCATCCAGGAGTTAACCCAGGCAGGCTCTCATGAAAAGCTTTATTATTAATTCCATAAAAAGTGGGGAAGATCAGTGGCTATGGTTCAGCTTGTCTGACACTTCCCATTCTATAAATCTGCTCTCAGTTGCCCCTATCTTTGCCAGCCTTCACCCATATGAGATTAAATGTCCCATGATGATTGACTCAGACTGAGGGGGGAGGGAAATTAAGGGGGAAAAAAGATTCACATCTTCCTTAAAGCAAGGAAAAGGCAAAATATTTTCTTTTGCCCACATTAAAAGGAATATCACGACCATCTCATTGAGGAGATGTCACGCCAGTATGGTTTGTACTTAAAATTTGGCTGGGAGGCTTCCGTTGCTTTTGGGAATGAACTACTGACTCTGTCTGGATTTGGTGAAGTTCATAAAAAACTTACTCAGAGGTCTTAGAGTTTGTCAACTACATCCTCCAAAGACTCTGTCTTCTGCACATGGAAATCTCCTCACAGCTCCCATCAACCAGGCAACCATGATCCCATCGGAGCAAGGAAGGGAAGAGCAGCCCGCAGCTTTGGCATTGAGCAGGACTTCTCAGGCTCCCTCCTGCCTCAGACCACTCTCCTCCCTGTGTTCTCGGCTCTTCCTCACAACATCCCAGCAGCACAGATGAAGGAAACATAACCCTGGTGCAGAGGAGACAAGAGTCAGACCTGGCAGTGAGGTGTCAAACACAGGAACCTGCATCAGGGATGCAGATGTCAAGGACCAGGGCTGGAAGAGAAGGGGATTTTCAAGCGGCAGGAAAGGGAGTGCTGCAGCTGGAGGAGGCAGAGAGGAGCTCCAGACACTCAGAAGTGAGCAGAGTGTGCACACATGTTCACCTGAGCTTCAGAAGCAATCACAGTGTTTACCACAGCACGAACTACATGAAGGAGTTGTTGTCTCTAAGTTTGTACTTTCTTGTTGCAGAAACTGGAATCATGCAGCTGGAGACTGACTCTCTATTCAGGCACAGACAGAGACAAATGGAAGTGACCAGAATAGCCCTAAATCAGACTTTTTCTAACTTTGGCATACTCCCCTCCAGGAATTTTGAGTGCATTCATCTAGCCCTGTAAAGCCAGCTCAGTGCTTCTCCAGGCTCCGAGCACCACAGGGCCTCACCCAGCAGAGCCCACATCCACCGGGCATGGTGGGAGGGACAGGGTTTAGGCAGGAGAAAGTGCAGTTTATGGAGACATTGATGTTGAAAGGCTCTGCTAAAACAGGAAAAGACTGTAAGAGCTTTGGAGAGAGGGGGTCACACAACAGCTCCCCGTTCGCACCTTGGTTCAGTACGTGGGACTCATCTGCACCCCACCCCATCTCTTCAGCTTGTCTCTAATATTTCAGCTAGAAATATCTGACTAGTGAGCTCAGTGTTTGCCAGCATTGAGCAAAGCTTGCCATGGGATGCAGTTCCTGAAGGGTTGAACCTCCAACCTGGGAGGATTTTTGCTGTATCACACATACAGGTACATTTGTGTCATCCTCCACAGGGCTCAGAGCTGTGCCACATCTGGACATAGCAGATGAAGGAGGAGGGTCCTTGTACCCTGAGGGGATCCCTCTGCCCCCCAAAGCCAGTTGTCATGAGAGAACACATTTGGGTGCACATCACAGATTCCCAATAAAGGCCCCTGTGTTTCCTTTTGTGGTGTGGCCCAGCATGGTTTTTACAGTACTATCAGGGTGCTTTTATGAGATTCACCCCTTGCAATGGGAAGGTTTTTATTAGAAACACGCCTTCCTCTCTGTCATTTATGATAAATAATGTTTATTGATGTTCACTTCCTTCAGTGAAATAAAGTGTCAAACAGCACGTTGGTATTTGCCAATTTTCTTTTCACATTTCATGTTATGTGCTTTTTATGTTACATGCCTGATTAAAAATTTAAACATTGTCACCGTCAGTGCTAAAATACGTTGCCAGAGCATCTCTAATTATGCTTCCTTGTCTGCTCTGAGCAGGGACTGACATTTCTGGGTCAAGATCTGGTTGTTGATATGCAGCACGGGGAGTATCCAATAGCCACTTGCTGAAAAATAGCTCCTTCTCTCTCCCACAATTACAGTGCACAATGCAGAGCAGGTACTCGGGGCAGGCTGCTCATGCCATGCCAATTCCTGGCTCACGAGGTGTTATCCACTGCCTGCACATTGTTTTGGATTGCAGTTGATTCACCCAAAATAAAAAGCCAACAAAGTGCTAGAGAAGGAATTCCTCTCATGGCAGGGAAGGTGGGCAGGGGTCCCATCTGCCCTCAGTGCTGCCTTTGCTGAAGCCTCTCAGGAAGGTGATGATGACCTGAGCTGAAGCTCAAGCTCCTGGACACACTGGCTATGTGTTCAAACTCCCCACAGCAGGAGATGCCAGGGGTACCCACTTCGGACAGGCCTCAGGAAGTGTTATCTCCTTTTTGAGGGGGCCTTTGCTGTTTGATCTTCCTTCAGCAGATGTCTGTTTACTTTTTCAAGAGAAAGTAAAAATATGAAATCATCCTCAAGTTTTTCTCCCTCTATAGATACATCCAAACCAACAGACCCATTTCTACATGGTTAGGAAACATTTTGGAACAGACTTTTTAGCAAGAGGTTTTTTTAACCACACACACCACATCTGTTCGATTTTTTATTTTTGGCAGTTTGGTTTTCAAGTACATTTTCTGGCACAGGTAGGAACCTAGGCTGGTCTGCAAAACCCCACCTGAGTGTGGAGCAGGGCATCTGAAAACACAACTGACCTCCAGGAGGAGCCTTTGTACATATAAAAATGCCACCAGTGATATGTGTTGTTGAAAATGTGGCTATTAAAAAAACCTCTTACAGTATTTGCTGCATTTGTTTGCAATGATAACACACATCCTACAGTCAGTACCATCCAGGTTTTCCAAAAGAATCAATGTTCAGAAAATTCAGCTGTTCTTCTTGGGAACTGCTGGTTGATGAACAGTTATGAAATGCAGCCATAATTTATTGTGAACGTTCAAATTAGTTAAAAGGTGGTATTATATATGGCTCAATGTTTCATCAAGAGTGTCCTTATTTGACCCATTAAATGCACATTGTATGACAACTGATATGCTGCAAGATGTTATAAAAATCCTTCCCTGTTGTTGCCAGAATTTTCTTGCATTGTTATTTAGCCTCAGAAAGTATTAACATTTTCTCTTTGGAAAGAAGAAGAGAATAAGAAAAATGTGAAGTGAGTCTCCAAATTTAAAAGTAGCCAATGAATTCTAGAGGCTTTACTCAGTTTCATATCATTTTCTGAAAGCACTAGAATTATTCTTACATATTATTTTACATAGAACATCCTTAATTTGTGACCCTGACTAGCACAGAGGTGTCAAAGGTAAAAATGTGTGAGGCTAAAGGGAATTTGCAGTTTTAGCTCTGATGAATCTGGCTTTAAGTGCAAAAAAACCCCCATATCAGCAAAATAGAGTCAAATGTGTGGCCTTAACTACCCCAGGCATTAACTTAGGTAACCTTTTCCCTTTAAATAAGTTACATTATCATGTGGAACATTTCTGGTGTATTTAGCACCAACTTGCCAAAGTACCTGTTGAATTTCTGGAGCAACAACTTGGGGTTTTGCAGCTGATTCATAGTTGATAGGGTGCTTTCCCCAGTAGTGGGGCAATTTTGTCATCTTATAACAAAGCTGCAAAAGGGGCAGGACTCACTAGTGAGAAGTGCCTCACTAATGAGAAGAGCTCACATTTCAGAGCCTCTGCAGAATATCAGGCTGGATCTGCAGAAGGGTCAGGCTGTGTCTGTGCAGACCTGAGCATGGTCCTGATGCCCCTGTGAGGGAAAATGGTTATTGCTCTTGGAGGCACTGAGAGGGACATCACAGAACCATGGAATCACAGACTGGTTTGAGCTGGGAGGGACCTTAAAGCTCATCTTGCTCCACCCTACCATGGACAGGTTGCTCAGGAGGTGAGAAACAGGCAAACTCGCATCCCTGTTCCCCACAACACAACCATTACAGTAACAAAAATTGCAGGGCCAGCAGCAGCATTTAAAAAACAAACAAACAAACAAAAACCAAACCCTGAACCAACCAACCAACAAAAGAAAACCCACAAAAAATCCCCATGGATTTTAGTGGTTGAGTCCAATACGAAAAATCAGCGCAAACAGAGAAATCAGAGAAATTCAAATATACAAAGGGTTTCAGCAACAGGAGCATAACGCACGTTGCATCACATGGCCGGACACAGGAGGTGGATACTGGCTGTTCCTGCAACATCAGGCTCCAGGCATTGCTGGGAATCCTGTCCAAGACCCTGAGATCCAGCTCTGAACTCAGAAACCTGTTATCACTAACGAGGATGGGAGTCATTCTGCAATAGCTGTAATAAACATTTGTTCAAACAAAAAGAAAAGTGAGATTAGAAAACATGCAATATGTCCCAGCATTAACAGAAAACCTATTTGTGCCATCTATTTTGGAAAAATTATTGAAGAACGGTTCATCCATGTGAAAATATTAGCACTGTAATTCTGTCAAGGTCAGTGAGACCTAGAGGTTTGCTGAGAAATCACCTTCATTTCACCAGGTAAATAAAGAACTCGTTTTTCAAAGGAGCCTATTGAAGAAGGCACTCCATAGCAACAGTTAAATTATGAATACAGCACATATGTTCCATATCATATCATTTACAGCACACTTTAGCATAGACATAATGCTTAGTAACAAACTACAATACCATTCACAAAATGCATTTAAATAGCATAATTTAGTTCATTAAATTCAGTCATTTACAGTAAATCAAAATTATCACAGGAATTGAAGAGAGTACACAGTTGTTTGTTTGAATAGTTAAGCTAGGGAAGTCAATTCCTTTTTGAAGGTCAAGGACACAGTTGTTTCCATTTTCTGTTGTAAAAAAGATACAGCCTGTGTCATAAGATAATTTAGTATCATCTGAATGTGATCAAGTCCTTTCCCCCTGCTTATTCTGTATTATATAACCAGCATGCCTAAAATATATCTAAGTCAAGAAAACGCTTTATGTATAATGTTATCAAATTAGACTTCTTTTTCTTTTACGGACTGAATGGATGTGATTCTCGGTTTTTAAAAGGATTTAGTCTTGCAAATCTGCAGCCTATTACTTGGAAGTAAAGATGTATGTTTTCCTCTACTCCAGCCATCAATTGCTTGGCCTGTGGAAATATTATTATAAAAGAAAAGTGGGGTTTTTGGAGCCTTTCTAAGTGATACGTTCTGGCTTTTGCCATCAGAGGTGCAGTGAGTGTGTGTGTGTGTGTGTGGTGCTGGCAAGGTGGTGGGTGTAGAAATGACTTTGCAGCACAGACCAGCTGCACAGGGAGTTCAGGGTGAATCACCAAATCCCTCTGGGAACTCCTGAGATTTAAATCCTCCTACAATTTCTTGGATATCAGAGAGAGGAAGATTACAGGGCAAGACATGGTGCATCTCTGTGCCAGCCCTGCCACACTCTGCACCACCCAGATGCCCAAAATCCTCCCAGAGGCACCCAGGTCAGGCAACTCTGCATATTTGGCAGTGTTGAGGGATATAGTCCCTTCCTAATAGCTCCACTGCAGGGATGGAGGTGAGGGCAGGACCAGGAATATGGTCCCTCTGGAATATAAAGCCAGGGAGAACTGCTATCAGAATCACTTCCAGGAATTGAGACCCCCCTGCTAGGTCTTCTCTCCCTTGCAAAATTTTGGATGCAATGGAGATAAGTTATGATTTCCCATCAATGGACTATCTAAGCACCTTGAAGTGCTAACTAATTAAGCCTCATGTCACCCTGGTGAAAGGGGGAAGGGCTTGGGTTGGGTGTTTTATTAGTGATTGTGCTGTGTCTTGTTTAAGTTTATGAGTTTAGCCTTAACTGTGCTTTTTTGGGTACTGATGGCAGCCTAGCTGGAGCAGCACAGAGGATGGTCTCCACTTCTTAACTCAGCCAAGTCTCACATGTCTTGTCAGATCTCCTCTATCCTGAACGGGGCTCCACTGGAGGGCTGGGAATTGGGCAGCCTCCCAGCACCACAGCTGTCTTGGAGGCAGGAACACCTGAAACTGCCCCAAAGAATTTCCTTGGAGCTCTCCCCATCCCAGCTCACACCGAGCACCACCCTGGGAGCAGTCCCTGTTCTCATGGAGGACATGAGCAGCACAACAGCTACCACTTGGCAGCCAAAGGCTGACCCTGCTTCGATGGAACACCCCAAGGAAAGGCTGGGAATAGCCAGGCAAGCAGCAGCCAGCATAGGGAGGGACAATTAGGGCCCAAATATGAATGAATTATGCCAGAAAGAGCAAATTGCTTGTTGATGCTGGTGCACAACAAAGAGAGAGAAGGAGAAAATGTTCTTAAGACAAATAACCTTTTCCATCTTGCTGGGCACAGGGGGACAAACCGTGAGCAGGCACAAAGGACACAGATGGCAGCAAAAATCCTTTGTAGCACATGCTGCCAACACAGATGTCCTGGGGCTGCGAGGGAACAAACCCCTTAGAGATTACCGTGGGCACTGAGGAAGCACCAAGAGGACTCACTATAGTAAAAGTGCCAAAGTTTTCAAAGAACAGAGCTGTGAGCCAAGGGTCAGTGCTGCAGAAATGTGTCTGGGCACAGTTGGAGCCTCCTCTCCTTGTCAGAGTCCTGGAGCATTGTAAGGACCAGCCTTGCAGGGTTGTGCCCAGGGAACAGGGTATCAGCAGCTCCAGTGAGGAGGACTGTGGAATCACTTAGGATCTTTCTCAATTTTTTAGCTTTTCAGCTGACATCTGGAAGAGCAGACTGTGAGCAGTTTCTTATGGGCTGGGAAACTAAGCTTCAGACCTCTGCAGAGGAGGATGCCCCATCCCTGGAAGTGGTCAGGACCAGGCTGGATGGAGCTTGGAGCAACCTGGTCTAGTGGAAGGTGTCCCTGCCCATGGCAGGCTGTTGAATGAGATGAGGTTTAAGGTCCCTTCCAAACCAAACCGTTCCATGATTCAATGAAACCAACTTGGTGGAGTTGTTGTTTGTAATGGCTTTCCCCAGGGAACCCACGGCAGGGCAGAGTTCACCTGGGAAGGTGCAAGACCTTTTCACATGCTCAAAAACCATGCACACAACAGCAGAACAAGCAGGAGGAGTTTCCAATATTTCCCCCCTCCACCGGCAGAAGAGGATAGTCCCAGTTCAATCCTACATTAAGCAGTGTCCCCTGGGACAGTCTGTGTGACCATGTCCTGTGCACAAACTGTGCCAGAGGACACAAAGTGGCCTGTTTTACAGCATCAATAGCTTGGATCACTGTGTATATCTCATTTGGGTGCCAAAACTAAATTTTAGCTGCATCCTGCACTGCAGGGAACAGTGCTGAGTTATAGGATCTGTAATGGGATACTTCAAATGTAAATACCTGTGTATCCACTTGAGCAGATATCAGACACCAAAGTCACTGAGAAAGAAAGGCAAATTCCCTGTCTTACACCATCCACCTCCTTCAGGCAAACATAGTATGCATCTGTTCAGTAAAAACAAAAGGGTTAACTCAGGACTAATTTTAGCACTGGTTTTACTGCAGGAAAAGTTGGGTTGATTATAACTCCCCTTTCCTGCTCTGAAGTATTTCCTATACAGCACTTTTCTGAAATAGATTTAAATCATTTCACAGGAAAGGCAGGATATTTACTTATTTTATAATATGGAAACTGAGGCACGAGGAGAAAACAGTTACTTGTTCCTGGTGAGCTGCAGCCCAGGGAAACATCAGCTTCCAGGCTCCCAGGCTTCTGCTAACTGGTCTGGAAATTGCACAAAATCATTAACTCATCCTTGAAAATTTTTCATGATAGATTGTAACTATTCAGTCTGTCATCTCCAGAGCCTGCCTCTCACAGGAATTATAACCATGTACCTGAGGGCTGCCACTATGGAATAGCAGAGGGATACATCACATCTGCTGCCAGGCAATCCTTACTGCGGCTGTGCCTGAGTGCTGCCTGCTGTTGTTGGTACTGGGACTTCCTCTGTTCTTACTTTAATGCAACAATGTTAATTTGGCACCAAAACTGAGTTTAAGGCTTCACAGTGGGACTGAAAAGTTGCAAACTCAGGAGGAAAATTCCAACCCCACTTGGAGGTAATTATAAGTCTTTCCTCACCCATTCAGACACTATATTAAGGCTGATACATTGGACCAGGATTTTATCTTTAATTTCCACTTTTCTTGTTTGGATGGGCTTCATCCAAACTTTGAGAGGAGGGGGGTCAGAGCTAAGCACTGACAAAGAGCCTTATTCACAAACCCCATTTGCAACTTCCCCCAGCACCTCAGAAGGGACTGTGCTGTGACAGGAGGGACGTGGACATCAGACAAACTCCAGACTTCCCCTGCAGTAACCATTCTCTGATAACAACGCGTCTGCACTTCCAGGCACTGCTCTGCCTCTGGCATGGGCTTGCTCCTCTTGTGGAGCTCGGAGACCTCAGGCAGGAGCTGTCACGAGCCATCTGCCTGCATCGCTGGCTAAGGTGTTATTATTTATTAAAAAGACTTTGCTTCCTTCCAAAAAACTGTCTCAGGTGAAGTTAAAGGACTCTGAGCCAACCTCACCAAGTGTTTCTTGGTCTATATCAACTGAGATGTTGAGCTCAGCTTAGGAGCTGAACACAACAACGGATTACCTGGCACACTGGAATATTACACCTCAGAGGATGGGGAGGGCTTGGGAAAAAGGAACAGCTCTTACCCCTGTAGCCTTGCCCCTATAGCCATGCCCCTACACCCTCCTATAGAGCCCCTGCCAGGGACAGCCCAAACCCCCTTCCTGCAAGTCCTTGTGGGAAGCACCAGGAAGGACCGTCATGGCCAAGGGACCAGTGTGTGTTTGCAAAGCTGACAATAATTTGGCACATCCCACAGGGCCAAAGGGGTTTCAGTCCAGCTAGCACAGGGGTGGTTTTTGGAAGGTGATAGGGAAAGTCCTCAGGGCAAGCCAAATCCTTCCGTGCAGAGAGGTGGCACCAGTGGCAGTGAAGTATATTTACATCCCAATTGAAGTGCACAGCACTCCATCTGTTCCTCTGGAGTTTCCTCCCAGTGCCTGGAGCTGCCTCGGGTTTGTTAGGTAGACACCAACCTCGGGGTGTCCATCCAGCACAGAGGTCAAACAGCAGCATGGGCAGACTGAGAACAGGTCTCCTGGTCAAAGCAAGCCCACCCAAAACCCAGCCTGTAGCAAACATCCTTGGAAAGCTGGGGATGCAGACCCAGGGTGGGGTATGTACAGTTTAGACCTTTCAGCAACAGCGAAAGCTCTCCAAATCCTTATAGTAAGGAAAGACTTCACCCACATGGTGGTTAAGGTGCCAAAATCAGGCTCCTGCTTTTAAATTCTCCCAGGTGGTTTCTCTTTCTCACCATTGCACTGATAGAAACCCTGGAGCAGCTGGAGAGAGCCAGGCAATGGAATGTGAGGAACAAAAGCAGCGTAGGGAAGTTTTGTGGGTACCCATGGTGGTGTTCCCACCAAAACACGGGGACAAGGTGGGCATAGATGGCACAGTCAGCCTTGTTGGAGCAGGGCCAGGCTGGCACAAAGCCCTCTGCTCTCAGCCTGCCACAAATCAGCACCCAAACAAATGTTTCATGCAGCAATAAGCCTGTTGAAGGAATAAATGAGCTGCAAGGTTATGCTTTGGGAATGTCTCCACCATGGCAAAAAGGATCCTCTGTACCTACTGATTAGGGTTATATTACAATGTGGCTTTTAAGGCTCACTGTGCTGAATAAAAATTTAGGCAATTAGTGATCTTATTTCTTAGGAAGAACTGCTTGCTATCGTATATTAATACAGCTTTGGCTCAATTAAAATTGTTCGCAGTCAGCAAAAACAATTTCTGCACTGTAATGAAATAATGAAATAATTATATGCAAGGGAGGACTTCTGATCTTTTTAATTATTCTATTCTTCATTTTTAAAAGGGCTATTTGAAAACGCACTCTTATAATTGATTGCTATAAATCAGTCAGGAGCATTCTAAGGATCATAAATATTCTAACTTTTAAAAGACAAAGAAATGCTAAATATTCAATGAAATCCTTCAATATTCAGAAAATTTAATCTAGGGTAAAAGGATAGACTGCTCTTTTGAAAATAAAAAGTAAATTTGTTGTCCTGTGAAAAATGAAATATCTTGAATGTCAGTAACAGAAATGGAATTAACAAGAGATCTTTTTATTGTTTTTTAAGGTCATTAGGCTGTGAATTCTATAATTATGGAAATTGTCAGTCCAGTTCTGTGGAGTGTTTGCTCCCATCCATAAGGTATTGGAATGTTCAATCAGTCTCTCTCGTGGGAAAGTTAGGTCATAACTGTAAGTGTACCAGCAAAATTGAATTAAGCAAAGAGATTTCATTAGTATTTATAGCCAGAAGGCATCTGTAAAAGTACAGGGCAAAGAAGTTATGTGGAAGTCAAAGGAGAAAAAAAAATGGGTTTCTGGTGACAAAGGCGAATGTGAAAGAGATATAAGTGTATAATGAATAAGAGCTATTGAGCGCTGCTCCAAGGAGGGAGTTGCAAAGATGTCAAATATTGATTTTCTTGTGTATGCCTTTGGACTACATATGTAATTGTTTGGATTTGCTGTCTTCATGATACAACAATATTTGTTGTTGAAGGTTAAAAAGCAGAGTGTGAAATAACCCAAAAAAGTCTGCGACGTGTCAGAGAATTATAATAATTCCACAAGGAGGATTGCACAAGCAGAGTCTGTACTTTGGAGCAAATAAACACTTTTATGACAATCTGAAGCATTTGTCTATTGAAAGTGTAGCTCCTGGTGCTGCAGAAAGACTCGCTGTGTGCAGGGCCACCAAACCATATTGCATTTATTGATGGAAAATACACAATTTGCTTCTAATGAATTTCTCCACTTTTTTATACCGCGAAAATATTCTGTGATTGAGTATATACGTGCAAAGGGCTGTATGTGCTTTTGTGTGTTCTCTCTGTATGTGCACACTGACAGATATAATCCTCATTTGTAAATTGTTTTTTGAGGAATGACAGGGCCTCTCTGGGTCTTAATGCAGAAATGAGAATATATATTCCCCGATGCTGATTAATGTCTTAATGCAATAAAATTCTTGGAATATTTTCTTCCTGAAGAAACAAGTGCACAAATCACCTTAAAAATCGTTCTGATCTTCAATGATGCTGGCATGCAAGTTCTTGATATATCTGCACAAAAGGTATTTGTGATCGTTTGAAGTGACATATCACATGTGACATTTTCCACGTGTGACCTTGTGTTGGCATGCTCAGCAATCTCAATTTTACTGATGCTGGTGGGAACTTCGTCCCAAAATTCAGTGGGGTGTGGATTTCAATTAGACAGTCTCTTGGAAGTCCTGAAGAGCTAAAATCAAACAGTGTTCCTGGAAAGTTGGAGACAACCCAAACATCAGAGCCTACCCCAGTTATTCAATCTCTTTAGGTGCTCAGGCTGAGACATGAGGTCTTCACTTTCAGAACCTGACAGAGTCTGACAACCGGGTTATAACTAAGAACTTCCAGTGAGGAGTAACTTGGAAAAAGCCCAAGTAAACCCAGCTGTAAACAAGAATAAGAATGGAATCAAACTCCCAAGTCAGTGTCAGAGCTCCCCTTGCTCTCCATGGGGCTCTAAGTTCACCCTCCACCTGTACAAGCTGGGAAGGAGCAAAATCCTCAGGAAACCCTGGGAAAGTTGCAGCTCTCCTTAACTTGTCTAAAAGTAAAGCTCTCTCAGGGATGAAAATCACATCTTTTCCTAATCCAGGGATGCAACTTGCTGGTTATTTCCTTGCTTCTGTCCTGCATCAAGTAAGGGCATCAAGGCACCTCATTTTTCATCCCAGTCGCTGCTGCAGAGCCATCCACAGACACAGCAGCAATGTGGGGGAATCAGGAATTCAATTTCCTCCTGTGCAGTAAATGAGCATTATTCCCACTCAACAGAGAAAATTTGGAATATTCTGCCCTGTCTGTCTCTCATCTGGAGCGGTTTCACTCTGCCACTTGTGTGATGTAACTCTGTTTGCTCTATTACACCATCAGTGAGATGGGATTACAGTACAGACGGGTGGGATTAGAGCATGGAGGCATCAAGTGATTTTCTCAGGGCCTATGATAGGAAAACCAGGCAATAGAATACAACAGCTCTGATATCCAAATCTATACGAACTTTTCTAGGCTATGCTATATTCTTTTCCCCCAAATTCAACAAATCCTCCTTAAGAACTGATTTTGAGAACACCCATTTCCTCCTTAGGAAAGACTAACCACAAATTAAATGTACAGTTGTTAATCTTAGGTGAAAATACTTTGTAATAAGGCATGTTTAACACCAGTTTATGTGAAAATACATTTCCAAAACTGCTAAACTGGGAAACTACTTGATTTTGAAGCACCCTCAAGAGTGTAGGGCAAGACACTGGTGTCCCTTATCCAGCCCCCAAATCCTGCTGCCAGGAGTGAAGGGGTTGGAAGTTTTTGGAGCCCTGCTGTCAGAGTACAATGTTGCCTAAGCAAGCATTAAGAGATTATGGTAATAATAGGTGTGCTTACTCCAAATAAAAGGTTTCATTAATCAAGCCATACTGAGATAAACCTGTCAGTGGACAGAGGAAACTAGAAATCAAACGCTGTGAAAGTTCTGACAGATTGTTAAATAGAAACCCTTTAAAACTGAATTTAATTTACTGTGATATTACAGATATTTATGCATCAATAGGCAAGTGCAGATTGAGTTCGGAGGTCAGCTCTGGTGCTTGAAAAATAAACGTGCAGAATGAAACAGAAGGTGACAGTTACCTTTGGCAGAAATTACGGTTTATTAAACTAAATATGAAGCTCTCATCTGATTCCTGTTAAACAGCAAGGCACGGGGCTGGAGGGGAATTTACTGCAGTTATGGAAACACTCCCCCTTTTTTTAAAGTTGGATCTATAAACTTCAGCAGAAGAAAACAGGAGCAAACGCTGGAGCACAGAAGCACAGTCAGGCACTAACAGGCAGCAAGCACAGAGACCTTTCGGCAAGATTGTTCACGAGTTATGCCATTAAAATGCTGCTCTCCTGTCAGGCACTGTGTGTTTTTTACTTCTATATTAGCATTTATTTATTTAATTTATCTTCCTGAATTAGGAAACTTAAGAAGAATTAACTTGTCCGTTTTCAGATTCGTACCTTGCTCGGAATCAGGACGTTCCTCTTCCAGCCTCTTCCTCTTTCTCAGCTTCAGGAATTCAGGGAAGCAGTGTGAGAGAAACGTAAATTAAAGGAGAGATTTCTGTCCAGGTAATTCTGCCAGAGAGTTGCATGAAGTTTTTCATGACGAGAAGCATGATTCACCTGGGCAAGAGCTGCAGCTCAACCTGTTCCACGTCATTCTGCGAAGGAATAAGACCCTGGTGACTGGCCACTGAAGTGTCAGAGAGAGATAGAAAATATAACATTGTTCCTCTTTCAAGGGATTATCGGGTCTTGTACAGGCAGGCATAAATCTTTTTGCCATTGGATCCATATTTAACGCTAATATTTGCCTTAAATATAATGGTTGCGTTGTTTACATGTTTTTATTTCAAACAGACGACTGAATTTGAAGGGAAAATTTGGACCTAATAATGATCCAGTGAATCCAATAACAAGGCTGCTACTGACCCTACCAAGCACAGAAAGAAGTCCTTGATGCAAGCAGTCCTAAGCAAAAATAAGTATCTCAGTGCTATATGATATGAACATATTTATCTGAGATCATATCTAAATACATGGCTCCAAAACATACAAGTATATTACATTTCACACACATAAGAAACATGTAAATCATGCAAGACATGTTTGCTATAGCTATGCTGGACATATGTCCTGCCCACAGCTACAGCCTGAAAAATCCTTCCCAACTTGAGGAAAAACTCATGCAAATAATTACTGCAGTGGAAGCAAGACAGGAGTAAAGTTGTTTGAGATCCAGCACAGCTTTATGAGAAAATGTCCTTTTCTGCATGCATGAGGAGTGCAGAACTGGGCCATTAGTTATTAGGAGCCAAATTAATTAGTTAATAAAAGCCAAAGCAGCAGGATAGTATGACTGTCTCAGCCATGAGCCTCCTCCTCTCCGTGAGCAGAGTGTGTTAACACCAACCAGCACCTCAACAGCCACTGGAGTCACTCAGGAGCTGCGTGTGCTGAGGCTCCAGAGCAGGAATGACCATTGCTCCACGTCGAGGTGCACTAGAAACAAAAATAAAATGGTAAAATCTATCAGGAGAAAGGAAGGAAGGAAGATATTTCGTATATATGAAGACAAATATTTACCTTACAAATTTCAACAAGACTTATCTGGAAAATGAAACTCTAGTTCAGCATTAGGATATTGTCAACCTGAAGCACATATTTAAGTCCCATTAATTTATATGATTTAAATGCTATGAGCCTTTAGGCACTGGAAGGGGCTCTAAGGTCTCCCTGGAGCCTTCTCATCTCCAGGTGAACACCCCCAGCTCTCCCAGCCTGTCTCCAGAGCAGAGGGACTCCAGCCCTCAGAGCATCTCCGTGGCCTCCTCCAGACTCATCCATGTCCTTCTGATATTGTTCCCCAGAGCTGAGGCAGCTCTGCAGGTGGGGTCTCACCTGAGGGGGCAGAGGGGGAGGATCATTTCTATCACAAGAATCATGAGATTGATGAGAATGTCCATGTGCCCTGAGCGATGATCTCATTTGGATTCTGAGGAGGTAAACCACAAACTGGAAAATTTAAACAAACCCAAGGAACGAGAAGGAGCCCTCTCACACCTGTGCTGTGCAAGTCCTCAAAGGGAAGGATCTACAAGTATCACAGAGCCATTTTCACCAGTAGAACATGCAGGCAGCAGTAAAATAACTGAGTATAGAGGAGCCACAAGGGGTGTGAGTTTCCAGTGGAGCCAAAAGATGCCCAAGTGGCTCCTGTCTATGGCCAAGGGCTGGTGCAGGGATCACTCCACACCTCCATGACCTGCTCCAAGCCCTGTGACAACTTCCTAAACTACTGCACTAGCAGTAGACAGTCCCAAAACAGGAATAAGCCCAGCCCTGGGCAGGAATAGAATTTTTATCTCCGTGCCTTAGCAGAGAGCTGTGACAGCCTTCCACATTTTATTTATTTAGATGAGTTTACAAAGCAATTAAGACATTTTGGCAAATGCTGAGGTGCAGCTTTCCTCCCTTATGATAGATCATTCCTGGGTTTTTTTTCCCCCTCTCCTTCTGCACAGATAAATGTTTCACAGTCCCACAGACATATTTTCTCTCTGCCCAGTTGCTTAGAATCCAGTTTAAAATGCCTGTGAACTCATCTATCATGGAATATTTTAACAAGAGCCCCTAAATAAGCTTTATTTACAGACTGTAAATACTGCCTGACCAGCTCAATACACTGTTTCATTGCCTCCTTAGCTGGAATTCCTCTTGGAAATCTCTCTTATCTGGTCAAAAGCATGAAAAACAACAAAAAAATAATACTGATGTGGTTTAAAGAATAAATACTGCTTTTCACATCCCCCCCTTTCAATAGGAAATACCATCCTTTAAAGATTTTTGTCAAAATGAAAACCCTCTCTGATTTTATCCATTCTGTCCTAGACATGAGCTGGGCTCTGTGCTGCCTGTGATCCCTCAAAGAAGCTTCTGAAATCAGTAGGGTTTTACAACATGCCCTGGAAGGCATTAAAAGACTTTAATAAAATGTTTAATAAAATGCCTCTAATAAGGTGAAGTATCTAAATGGAATTCACAGAAATATCCTAATGGGCAAACTGACAGAGCTTTGTGGGGAACAGCAGCAGCTCTGATGGAAGGGGTCAGTGTTGCCCAAAAAAATTAAATATATATCTGTATTTTGGTCTGAAAAAATTAGATTTTGGAGGTTAAAAAAAAAGCAGACTGATACTGGCAGTTCTGCTTCTAAGAAGTTTGTGGAATCACTCACCTTTCACAGGAAAATTGTGATAACACAATTCTGTGTTTAGAATGTTGGAAGGAGAAAATGTTGGACTGGCACAGATATGTGGCAGGTCAGGATGGCCTTTCGGTGACTCCCCTTGCTCTGCCCTAAACCAGGACTTGAAGATGCTCAGCAATGCATAATTTCTTTACCAAATATAAGCAAGGAGTCCCCTAAAATATGTTACAGCACTCTCCAGTCAAGGAGCTACCTGGTTTAGGAGGTGAAGAGGTGCTTGGGGAGTTTTTGATAGAGAGATTATGGACCTGATTACATTAATACCTAACATGGGTTTTAACCTGCATTTTGGGTAAAATTCACCATTCTGCAGAAGGCCCATAAAAGGCCTGTGCACCACTTACGCCCCACCAAGGCCCCATTTGGAGGGTGCACGTGGAGCTGGGGTGATACATGGGCCCTGTGCCTCTGGAGGGGCTCCAGCCCTGATCCATCAATAATATTCCATGTGTTGGGGAAAAATATTAGCAGAGTAGTTTTATTAACAACAGCGATAACTCAGTGCTTGTCTTTCCCTGCTCAGTAAAGGGAATCCAGGGTGTTGTACACGAGACAGAGGAAAGGCTCACAAAACTATCCTGGAAAAAACAAACAAATGAAGCCTTGGGAAGCAGGAGAGCCCGTGGAGGGGGAGCCGGCTCCCACCAACACCCTGGCTGTGCTGATTAATAAAATTAAATTCTGGATCAGCTCGAGGATCCCACGATGTGGGAAATCTCACGGGAGTGTCTGTGAGTTAAGAACTATGTTTGCTCCACACTGGGAAGGGGACTGGCCCAGCACACTGAGGGCTCCCAGCCGTGCTGCTTTCAGCAAAGGGATTTCCCTCACATCCCTGGAAATCCTCTTAGCTTCTTCATTTGCATCTCAATGGCAAGGGGAATAACTGAGAAAAAAAAAACCTGCTGTGCCTTCCTCACACCTTCTGCCTACCTGCGAAGTCGGTGTAAAAACACACAGGGCAGCGATTTGAAACGAGATGCCACTGCTGCCTCTCAGTGGATCCTCATCTTGAGTGGTGTCCCTTCTTTTTGGGTTGCATTCCCCCTTTTTGAGGCATGTCCCCATGTTTGCCCCATAGCACCACCTGCACCATCCCTTTGAGCCATGCATAGATGGAGGGGAAAAAAACTACATCATGCTGATTTATTCAGACAATTAAAGGCCTTTTCATATAAAATGAATATTCCTTCCGGAACCCACTGAGTGTCCCCTCTCCATCCATACATGGAGGAATCTGCAGGTTTTGAAGAAGCGAGATGGCCCAAGCACATCCCTTCCCTGACCAGCCATTCCCTGGAGCGTGAGCTGGAGGGTGTCCATGTCACATCCATGTGCCTCCCACCAGAGCACCCCAGAACCTGGGCCAGGGTCACCCTTTTGTGTCCATCCCATTCCTCCAGGAATTCAAATAAATCAAATTTAAAGGATTTTTTGCATCTGCTTTTTGTTCCTATGTATTTATTATGCCTCACGAAATAGGAGGGACAGGGATGTGGCAGGATGTTTAGAGGATGAGTTTTAGCCATTTTTATGGGATGACTGGAGACATGAGCAGGGTCCTTCCAGGAATCAACACTGCTGGATGCCAGGGCTGCATGGGACTGCAGAGTGGGTGCAGGTGCTTGCAGGTGAAATTGGGGATAAATATCCATTTATTTAGAGTGGGGATTTGCAAAATGAAAATCTGAAGAATAAACGAATTTTGATTGAACAGTTGCCATATGCTTTGGGTTGGTTTTTTTTTCAAATCAGGTCTCAGCTAACTTTGCAGTCGTCTTGCCCAAAAGGCAGCAGAACTCCTTTGCTCACACACCCCAATTTGCCCAATAGTAATTCTGTATTTTACCTTATTTGGTTAATTTTGCTCTCTCCCTGCTTTGTAAAGCACCCGAATCTCTGAGCTGTACCAGGCTCCACTCTTCTGACCATTTTGATTTTGTTTTGTGAGTCCCAAGAGAATTCCTCATGGGGACACCTGAACGCTGCCACCTACTTTTGCCAGCTCCCCGGGATGTTTTCCTGCCTGTGTCCAACACGGGGATGTTTCCCTGCGAGCCGAGCGGAGCCAGCACCGCTGTGCCTCTCCACCTGCACCCTCCCGGCTCCCAGGGGAGAGGCAGGAGCGAGGAGGCAATGACCAGGGCCGAGACGCACCTACAGCAAAATTAACTCCAAATTCGAGGCGATTCGTGTTGTTCCATAAACACGGTGTTTGGCTGGTGTTTAGATCCGGAGCGGGGAGAAGCTCGGGGTGAAACCGTAGGGGCGGTGGGAGGACAGACACAGTGCGGGGCTGCAGCGCTGTCCGACCCCGACGGCGAGGGCTGCCCAGAGGGAGAGTGTGCGGGCACATATACCCGCATAGACAACCGCATCCCTGGGGGGGGGGCCAGGGGAGGTGGTTTGTGCCTCCCCTCGCCCGCCCGCGGTCCCCCGGGGCCGGGCGGGGAGCGGGACCGGGACCGCGGGGCAGCCCCGGCGTCTCCGCCTGGCTCGGAGGGGCGCGGGGGAGGGGGGCCTGTGTGTATTTGGGGGTGTCTCTCCCAGGAGGAAAGGCCTCGGAACGTGGAAAATCTGCGCCTGGATGAAATGCGAGCTCAGCGGGAAGGGCAGCGAGCAAACAGCGCGGGGGGCCGCGGGGATGGGGAGCAGCGCGGGTTCCGCGGGGAACGGCGCCTCGTCCCTGCGGCAGCCCAGAGGGCTCGGGGGGGTCCCCGAAGTTCTCTTTCCCCCGCACGGCGGAAAGTCCCGCGGCCGCGGAGCGCCGGCCGCCCCCAGCTTGGGTTTCCCTAAAGGCGAACTGGGGCTAAATAATGGATCGATCTAAAATTAACCGGAGGAATGGAAATGCTCTAAAAATAAGCCAGCAGCTGCCGTGGTCGCAGCCCCCCGCTCCCGTGGGGAAGGGGGAGTGGGGCCGGCCGGAGGAGGGGGCGCGGGTAGGGCCGGGCGGGCTACGCGGGGCGGTGCGGAGCGATCCCCGCAGATCTCCGCGGGCGCGGGGCTGCCGGCGGGGCGGGGGCAGCTCCGCGCCTCGGCGCGGACGGAGCCCCCCAAAACTCCGCCGCTGTCCAACCGGTGATTTTAATTTTCTTTTGCATTTATATATTTTTAATTATTTTTATTTGAGCTCGGAAGCGCCTGGGGGAGCGGCGGGTCGCCTCCCCCGGCATCACCGGCCCGGCCGGGGGGCGGTCGCGGGGGCTGCAGAGCGTGTGCGGGAGCAGCCCCGCAGCGCCGAGCAGGGAGAGGGTCCCGGCCCGCTGCGAGCCCCTCCGCGCACACACACGCACACACACTCACACTCACACACCTCCTCCTCTTCCCTCCTTTTTGATCCATGCAGCGATCCCATATCCTCCCGGCTTGTCTCTTTTATTCTTTTGTACTGAGGCGCGTTGTCCTGGCCAGCAGTGTGAACGGGGGCTTTGTAAAACGGGACAGATAAAAATGAGCAACATCATATTGTTTGACAGAATGATCCAAAATGATAAAATGCCTTCTCCGGAGGGGGTGAAAATGGTGAATTCCTAAAAAACAAGAGCGTCGCTTCTCTCCTCAGTCTCCCTGCGCTGCTCGCTGTAGCCTAAAGGGATCTGCCGCCTGCACCAGCCCGGATCACGTCCAGCCACTCTTTTCAATGGGAAGTCTCTTTTTAAAAGCCTTCATTTATTTATTTTTAAATAAATAAAGAAGGGGGGGGGGAGCGACTTCGTCTCGGGACCCCCCGTTCTCCTCGCGGCGAATGAAAAGCACAATTTTCGAGAGAAAGGCTCGTTTTGATTAAATCTGACATGCTGCTGATAACTCCATGCTAATGTGAAATAATTAACATAATAGCCATAATTAAAAGCACGCTAACAATGCCATAAATTTATCACACAATTTTACTAGCTTTCTGCCCCTAACTGCTCTCTCATCGTTAATTAAACGTGTTGCCTTTTACGGAATGAATGTTTATACATTTTCAATACAAATAAATCCGAAGCCGTTTTGGAAACATGACCAATTTCGTTTTACACTGAGATCTGCCGGGTTTGCGGGCGATTTATTACAATTAAAAAAAAAAAAAAAAAGAAAGAAAAAAAGAAAAGAAAAGAAAAAAGGAAATCAAACCTGTCCAGATAGAGGCCTAAAAAAAATAGGGGAGAAAAAGATATATATACGATAATCTGCATCTTTAGCGAAAAGGCTGGCTGGAGGGGGGGTCCAGGCGCCGCCACTCGACCAGCACCGACCCCGTCCCCGGTCCCAACCCCGGTTGGGGGATGTCTGTGTGTCCCTGTCGTGTCCCTCCCCTTGGATATGTTTATTTTACAGGGATTTCTCACCCGCGGCCCCTCTCCTGCGAGCCCCTTTACCCCCGCACGTTTGTACCGAACGACAATGCTGGTTTAATCCAGGTCAGGTCAACGATTTATATAACTCATTAGTGAAAGTAATAGGCTTAAGGAGCTGAAAGGGGACACCTTTGGTTTCTCCTTCCTTTAAAACGATTACAGAAGCAGAAATTGCCCCAGCCCTGCCTTTCCTCCTCAATCCCCCCCACCCCCGAGGCTCAGCCTCTGGATTTATTTTTAACTCGCTTCGCAGTCAGTATCTTGCTTTGCCATATTAGAATCAAATTGAGTTGTAATTAATTTCTCCGTCTCTATCATAACTTATTCCATCCTCCCTTTCCACGCTGCTCTGCCGTGTCTCTATTTGACTCCGTATCGATCCAGACGATACAGTTTGTTTTTCTCCTGTTGCTAAATCTATCTGTCTATATGGGCGCCCACTTTCTATTTCTGGCCGTGTCATTATTGTGGGTTTCCACCTCCACAGAAGCTGCTTTAATTATTTTATCGCTTTGCAGGACGCAGTTCCTGCTCCCGCTCCCCTTCAGCCCTTGAACTTCGATGGGTTAGGGCGCTCCCGAGATATTTGGGGAAAACTTTCCCGATTTTTAGAAAAGATTTTCTCCCTCCCCACTCCGGCTGGATGGGCTCCTAAATACTTTCTAACGGGGTGGGCTCCAAAATACTGCCCTAAGCTTCACCAGATGAAGGCCTGGAGCCGCAACAGCGCCCGCGGAGGGGCGCGGAAAGGCGCGGAGCGGGGCGGCCCCGCTCAGCCGGCAGCCGTGATTGAACACGGGATTAGCACAATAGAGCCCTAATCGAGGGGAAACGTTTCTTTTCACGCTAAGCACCGTAATTAATGGTATGAATCAATTAATTTGACTTTTATTGTGTCGAAGAACAGCGCAACAAATGGAACGGGGGGCTGCGGAGTTGGGGGGTTTTCTCCTTTTTCCCTGGGAGAGCCTTTGCGGTGAGACGGGGGGGACACATAACGGGAGTGTGCGAGTGCTGCTGTGGGTATGTGAGTCCGTGTGTGTGTGAGAGGGCGGTGCGCGGGTGCGGAGCCCAGGGTCATGGTCCACGGGGCGCGGAGATCCACTGGGAAACGCGGAAAAACGGAGCGCAGGGGGAAACCAGTCTGAAAGTCCCCCCCATCCTCCCCGCGGCCCCTTCTGCGGGGTCGGGCCCGCCCGCAGCGATCCGTCGAGGCTCTGGGAGAGGCCGGGACATCGACCTTAGCGAGACTCCGATGGATTTTGGGGGAAGGGAGGGAATTGCCTTCCCTAAGACAGCACCGCTCGTAGGAAATCGTTCGCTCCCGGGACATTTTTCTAATTTAATCGCATTCACCGAAATCGGACAGCACGTGGGAGAACTACAAGAGCAAAAGGTTCGGCGGGACGGATTAAAAAGTCAAACACCGTGATCCACCCGTGGCCGAGGGCCCGGGCGGGGGGTCCCGCACCGGGGCAGGGGTGGGTGGCCGAGCCCCCTCCCGCCCCGCCGGGCGCCTCTCCCCGGGCCGGGGCTTACCTGGGGCCGCGGCAATACGGTCCTCACATTCACACACACTCCCTCATTTCCTACTTTTTCTTACGCTAAGGCCCGCAATGATTAAGTCGTTAATACCTCTGGAAAAAAAAAAAAAAAAAAAAAAAAAAAAAAAAAAAGAAAGAAAAAAAAGGAAAATAAAAATAAAAAAAAAAAAAAAGAAAAAAAAGAAAAAAAAAAGAAACCGGCTAAAGGGGTCTTTATTTATAGTTTCCCTTTGTTATTTTACGTCTTTTTTATTTCTCTCTGCAACTAAGCTAATAGATTAATCAATAGCCATTCTCTGATCTTCCGTTCCCAGCTGGTGGTGTGCTGCTAGAAAAAAAAAAAAAATAAAAAAAATTAGAAAACCACAGAAAAGTGGTTTCGGAGCCCAAACTTGGTGCTTTTAAGCGCTGTGACGGCGGCGCATCCGCCGAGCCTGCGCTGCCGAGCGCACCGAGAGCGGCGGCTCCGGGCCCGGCGCACCGAGAGCGGCGGAGGCGGCGACGAGCCCCCGGTGCGGCAACTCGTCCGCGGGGGCCGGAGGGTCCCGGTGCCGTCGGGGGCCGTCGGGGCGGGCGGAGCGGAGCCGCCGCTGGTCTTTGTTGACAGTCCATGAAACAACTCGAGTTTTGCATGACTTCACAGCGGGGCGCCTGACGTCAGGCGGTCACGTGGAGCCGCCTCCGAGTATATCTTTAACGGGAAAGTAATCTATCAGGCAGTCGGGACCGCCGCGCTGCCAAAGTGGCGAGCGAGGCCCCGCGACCCCCGGCCTCCTGCCCCCGCCCCGCCCGGCCGCCGGGAGCTCCGTCCCCTCCCTCCGCCGAGGGGGGGAAAAAAAAAACAACCAGCAAAAAAAAAACAACCCAGAGGAGAGGAGGAAAGAGGGAAGGAAAAAAAACCCCCATCCATCCAGCGCGGAGGGCGGCGGAGCGGTGCGCGGCGCGGCCGCGGAGCGGAGCGGTGGAGCGGCGGCGGCCCGCGGAGCGGCCCCATGCGCGGCGGGCGCGCAGCGCGGCGGGCGGGACCCAGCGGAGCGGCCGCCTGAGCCCCGATGCCCGGCGGCGGGAGGTGACCCGGCGGCCAGCGCAGCCCCGCGCACGGGAGAGCGGCGGGCGCGGCCGCCCCATGCCCCGCGGGGACGGCCCCATGCCCGCTCGGGTGTAGCCCCCGGGGCCGGTCGAAGCCGCGGCGGGAGCGGGGCGCGGGGGGACCCCGGTGCGGTCGGGAGGCCCCGCCGCCGCCGCCCCGCCGAGCGGGGATGACCCTGTCGGGCGGCGGCAGCGCCAGCGACATGTCCGGCCCCGCCGTCCCGGCGGCCGAGGATGTGGATATCGACGTGGTGGGCGAGGGCGACGACGGGCCGGGCAAGGACAGCGAGGGCGAGGCCGGCAGCCCCGCCGCCCTGCCGCGCCTGCCGCTGGACGAAGCGGCGGAGCTGGCGCTGCCCGCGGAGCCGGGCGCGGGCGCGGAGAGCGGCAGCAGCGGCAGCGGGAGCCCGGCCGGGGCGGCCCCCGGCGGCGCGGCCGAGGGCGGCAAGGGGGGCGGCGAGGAGGGGGCGAGCGGCGGCGGCGGCGGGGCGGCGGGGCAGAGCAAGCCCAAGAGCAGCCTGGTGAAGCCGCCCTACTCGTACATCGCCCTCATCACCATGGCCATCCTACAGAGCCCGCAGAAGAAGCTGACGCTCAGCGGCATCTGCGAGTTCATCAGCAATCGCTTCCCCTACTACCGGGAGAAGTTCCCCGCCTGGCAGAACAGCATCCGCCACAACCTCTCACTCAACGACTGCTTCGTCAAGATCCCCCGGGAGCCCGGCAACCCGGGCAAGGGCAACTACTGGACGCTGGACCCGCAGTCCGAGGACATGTTCGACAACGGCAGCTTCCTCCGCCGCAGGAAGCGCTTCAAGAGGCACCAGCAGGAACACCTGCGGGACCAGACGGCTCTCATGATGCAGGGCTTCGGTGCCTACGGCCTGGCTGGCCCCTATGGCCGCCCCTACGGGCTGCACCCCGGCGCCTACACGCACCCCGCGGCGGCCGCGGCCGCGCTGCAGTACCCCTACATCCCTCCGGTGGGGCCCATGCTGCCGCCCGCCGTGCCGCTGCTGCCGTCCAGCGAGCTCAGCCGCAAAGCCTTCAACTCCCAGCTCAGCCCCAGCCTCCAGCTGCAGCTCAACAGCCTGGGCGCCGCCGGCTCCATCGTCAAGTCGGAGCCCAGCAGCCGCCCGTCCTTCAGCATCGAGAACATCATCGGCGTCCCGGCCGCCAGCTCGGCCGCCAGCGCACAGACTTTCCTGCGGCCGCCCGTCACCGTGCAGTCGGCCCTGATGGCCCACCAGCCGCTGGCGCTGGCCAGGACCACCGCGGCCATCGCCCCCATCCTCAGCGTGCCTACCAACATCATCGCGGGGCAGTTCCTGCAGCCCGCAGCCCCCGCCGCCGCCGTGCAGGCCAAGTGGCCGGCGCAGTAGCCCCGGGCGGTAGCCCCGGGCATCGCCCCGGAGGGCTCCGGCCGCCCCCTCGGGGCTCCGCGGCCGCTGGGGCTCGGGGCGGCAGCGGGCACCGGCCACCGCCGCTTGTACATATTTGTATCAAAAATCACTGACGTTGCTTTCGGGGTTTTTATTTTTCTAAAGAGGCGAAATGACGGTCGCGATTAAGGAGCTGCGAACTTTCACTTTTTTTGAAGGTTCCGGCGCTCCGAGCGGTTTTATCCGAAATAAACGAACAAACGAGAAAACGAAATTGTACAAAAAAATAAACAGGGGAAATTTTAAGTATTAAACGAACGAACATAAAAAAAAAAAGAGAGAGAGAATTTTGGAGAAAAAAAAAAGGAGGAAAAACGCTGTCATTCTATTATAGAAGTCTGTTTATATATGAATGAATATATGTATTCTAAATGTTATCCCTTCGTGTTGTACACAACTTTGTAAATAAATTTTTAAAATGCTCTGCCCGTCTCTGTGTGAGCGGCTCCTCTGTGACCCCCCGCTCGCAGGACGGGATGCGCGGCCGCGGAGAACGGCGGAGGGGGGAGAACAGCGCGGGGCGCGGCCGCGGAGCTCCGGTTCTCCATCCCGGCGGAGGTTTGGGTTCCGCAGGTCGCGGCGCGGGGCGGTGCGGGCGGGTTTCCCAAGGAATCTCCCGCCGCTCGGGATGTGCTTTGCGCGGCCGCGCAGCGAAAGCCACCGGCCCTGCTTGTTACCGGAGCAGCCGCCGCGGCGGGGCCAACATCACACCGATTCTTCCAAAATCAAACCTTCCCCTGCAGATCCGAGGCTCCCTCAACCGCGCCGTGATGTTTCCCTAAATATATACATTTTTCTCGGCCTGACTTCGGCTCCGCATCTCGACGCTGCGGGATTCCCAGCCGCAATTGGTACGCTTTGGGTCGGCGTTCGGGGCTAATTATAAGGGAAATTATTTTGCATAAAACACGTTGGGTCAGTTTAAGTAATGTTTATTATTTATTTTATATGAAAAAAAAATTATATATATTCAAGTCGTGCCCGTGCGGTGTCCGAGCGCGGATCTTTCGTTTCGATCAGGAAAATTATCGCTGTTAATGCAGCGGCTCTTCCCGCGGGAAGGAACTGGCCTTTCCCAGCTAATTCCTAAAAACTCTGCTTTAACGGCAGCTGCGAAAATTAAAAAAAAAAAAAATAGATTCAAGTATATTTTCGGGGCTAAAGTAAAGAGCCGGCCAAGAGGAAAAAAACAAGAGAGAGAGAATTAATATGTAGCGTCATAATATTTAAAGCAGCGCTTTGTGGTATTGAGCCTGGAGACATCTCGGTCTCTCCTGTGCACTGACAGTGTTTGATAATTCATTATCTTCTTCTTACAACGTGACATTTTTTGTCACCTTTGAAAACCTTCGTGGATTTTGCTTTTCCGCCCAAATAATTCGTTGTCTTTGTTAGGAAAATCGGCGGTGTGAAATGCAGGCGGGATGCGGGATGCGGCAGGCTCGGCTGCGGGAGAAGCTGGACCAGGCGCTTATTTCCCTTCCAAAAACCCGCTGGCAGCCGCGAATTTAAAATAAATATATAAATAAAAGTGTCCTTGCTTTCCTGGTAAGCAGTAAATATTATTTCTTCCAAAGTAAATATTTATACCTCCGCATACATAGACTAAAATAAACCGAGCAGCCCCGGTGATGAGATCGTTTGAACTTTATAAATAAGGACTCGCTAATCATCTGCCAGGGACAGGGAGAACCTGGAGAGAGCGGGGACACGCGGGGCCCTGCATGGGCACCCACGGCCCCGCGGAACCCCGCGGAGCGGAATGTGGCGGTGCGTGGCGGTGTCAGAGAAGCGGGTTGTTTCACAGTTGTGTCTGGGTAATCGGTTTTACACAAACAGCAAATGGTGGGTGATCTGTGCGATTGAGGGGGTTTCTATATTTAGCGGATCCCCTGGGAAAAAAGGAAGGAGCCTCTGCCCGGAGTCACTGTAAGGCTCAAGAAGCTGCTGATCCAGGGCTTCCAGAGGACACCGGATAACAGGGGCTCATTCCATTCCCCAGCCTTTGTTACTTATAAAATTACTCGCTCATATTTCCCCACATAGCAGCAATACCTCGGCTCGGCATCTGCGCGGCGGCGGCGGCGGCGGCATCGGCAACTTTCCTCCCGCTGCCTCCCATCGGGAACCGCTTCTAGCTCCGTTCCCTCAGTCCTCTCTTTCTCTCCCCCAGTCTTCCCTCGATCGTCGAGGACAGCGGCTGCCGGGAGAAGCCTTTCCCCGGGAAGGGGCGACGGCGGCGGCGGCCCCCGGGGCCGGGCAGCACCGGGAGGGCGCGGGGCTGGGGAAGGACCGCGGTGAGACCCCCGCCCAGCCGCCTCCTCCCCGCGGGAGCCGCCGGGTCCCGCAGCCGCGGGGCCGAGAGAGGCAGCGGGTCCGTGCGGGCGGGGGAGGCTCCCGGTGGCCGCGGGGCTGCAGTGGCGCACCGGGGCCTGCGGGGGGCGCGGCAGGTCCCGCTGCGCCCGCGGGAATGGACGCGCCCCCCCGGGACCGGGAGCATCCCGCATCCCCCGGAGCCCGGAGCATCACTCGGGGTTGGGATCACCCCCACAGCCCCCGAGGCCGGGAGCACCCCGGGGAACCGGGAGCACTTCAGGGGTATGGGAGCACTCCCGGTGTCTGCAGCCGCCCCCGGGACGGCACCGAATGGGCACAAAGCTACCGGCGGGGCTCGGCGGTCCCGGGGGTGCCAGAAATCGGTCCCCATATAGGGGAGGGTTTGCAGCCGGGACGGGAGCGGTTCTCCCGCACGGTGCTGCCCAGAGGAGCGGGCGCAGACTCCACAGCCGGACTGGGAGCGGCGGGCCGGGGGCAAACGGGAGCACCATGTCCTGGCGAACTTTCCTCAGCCACGGGCCTCAGTTAGACCACAGAAACTCTTTTCCTTGTTCTTTCTCTGCTTTTCCCTTCCACGAACTTGTCCGATGCATATGGCACAACTTGACACGGCCGGTGACAGATGCCCATTAGTGTAAGTCGTGTCACGTCGGTCCCTGGGGTGTGTTGGAAGTAACTAGATCCGAAACACCGCGAAAATGACCCTCCTCGCAGCCCAGAGAGTTTACCCAGAGCCACCTCCACTCCACTGACACTTTCCCCCCTTGTTTATTGCAATTACGACCCCGCCGCTCCCTCCGTCCGGGGAAGGAATGTACGATAGGATCTGGCCCTAATCCTCTAAACCATCACGTTGGTTGAAAAAGGGACGAGATGGGCTCATCAGGGCCATTTCCTAGGCTCCCGAGGAACTCTCACCTTTCCCTGTGCGGCCGCGGGAGTTGCGCCCCCTTTTCCCCCCCACTCCGCTCTGCCGTCTCCCAGCACCGTCTATTTATAGCACCACGGTCTGTTCCCGGGCAGAGCGCGGGGCTAAAAGTTACGGGCTGACGGGGCTAATGGGTGTTGAGAGGCTGCGGCGAGCGTTGGAAAAGGCAAGGAAAGATCTTCTGCGGACACTGTGTATTTATCGCGCGTGGAAGTTGTTCCTCTGTAAGGAGCCCACTCCGCCCCCAGTCCCCTGGCTCGGCACAGCCGTGTTCCCGGCGGGGTAGCGGTCGGAGACCCCTCTCCGGAGCTGCGGGACGGCAGAACTGAGGCCCGGTTTCCCGGAGGAAACACCGTCGGGAGCGCTCCGGGGACACCAAGGGAGGGATGCCCATCGGACACCTTCCTTCTCGGTCTGTCCCACAGGGAGGTGGCCGGAGCAAATCATCCACTGGGGACATCGAACCCCTTTGGGATACAGTTCCCTGTTCCTCGAGGGTTACTGGTTTGGGTCCGCGCGGGCTGTACGGGGGGGCGTTTAACCGCCCACCCCCCGCATATCGCAGCGCTGGCCGACTCCCAGCGCTCCCTCCGACTCTGGGGATGCGGCTCTCCTGGGCCAGAAATAAAGGAAGGGGGGCCAACATTTCGCTTTGGGAAGCGCCATCCCTCGTCCTTCATTGGGCTCTCGGGAGTCTCCCGCTCCGGGAAAGACACAAGGACTTGCTTTTGCGGGGGTGAAGATTTTTTTTCTCCCACCTGCGTGTGCGGGGCAGGGGGGCAGTTCCCGAGGGAATTCGATGGGATTTTGCCTCCTGGGGCAGCTCGGGCAGTTTTGTGGACTCTTCCTCGTGTCCGAGGCGCACGGGGGTCCGACCCCGCGGGGTCAACTCGGCCCGGGAGGCGGAAAAACAGCCTCGCCATTCCGAGGGGGACTTTATTGGTGTTAGAAGGCAGCCGGTGACAAATCACAGTGAGCTCCACGCGCAAGTTGCGCTGCCCATCCCCGTGGATCTGGGCACGGGAACGGGCATTCCCCGGGGCGGCGACTGATGCGCTCCCGCTTAAACCTCCGCCCGGAGCCGCGAGCATCCCTGTCATCCCTCCCCGAAGTCTCCCTTCCCACCGCTGTGCCTTTTCCCCGAGCCGGGAACTGCTGCAACTGGCCAAACATCCTCATGCAGTTTTCTTGGTAGACAACACTTCTATTTCGGGGGCTTTTATTGAAATACGTGTTACCAGTGCTAAAACATAAAGCGTTATGTACTTAAAAGATGCAGAGCATAGGTATTACATCCACAGGAAGTATTTTAGTCAGTGAATGTTCAATGTAGCAGGTAGAGATGAACTTAGCACGTCTTCCAGACTGAACTGGGAACAGACTCTTCAGCCATAAAATGCACTTAACAGTCTATTTAATAGTGGCGAGGTCCTTGAAAATGCAATATCCATGCTAATCTTGCCTTTTTCTAAATCAGAAATGAAAAATAGGTCAGGAAGGTAGAACCTTCCCCTTCCATTTAAAATGTGACATTTAATCTATTTAAATAACTAAGTAAACTTTATTAATCCAGGATTTGGTAAGCAAGCTGAGGAAGCAGGCACTGCGCGACTTTATTAAGACGGCGAAGTGTGAGACGGAGCGTCCTTGAACTCCAGGTGCAATAAAACCCCGGGTTTCTCGAGGTTCAGCAAAATGGGAAAAGCCGGGACACAGGAAAACGGCCCAATCTTTCCTCTCCATGAAGGGATGGAAAGTCTCGCTCTGCTTTACCGAGGGCTCGGAGTATCCCCCGGGCTGGGAGTCCCCGGGTCGGGCGGGGGAAGCTCCGTGTCCCCCAACGCCCAGAGAATCGCAGGGACTCAAGAAAACCACCCAAACCCTCAATAATTTCTAGTTACTTTATTAAGTCCTAGTATTTCAGGGGAATAAAATAAAATAAATCCATCTCCCCGGCAGTGGTTTCAAAAATGTTTATTCCTGTTTTTGCTCGGGAAAGGATAGGAAAGAGCCGAGGCTCCAGCGGGCTGTCGGTGCGTGGCTCCCAGCGCCCAGCTCTGTGCCCGCTAAATCACGGTCGATGTTCTGGTGTCGGCATAAAAGGTCAGATTGTGAATCTGCAATTGAAAACGTCTCCAGAGTTTGTTTCCCCGCTCGCTCCTGCATCACGGCTCCGCTCAGAAACGAAATCCTTGACGAGCTGGAACTTTTTATGGCCGCAGGCTCTTCCCTCCGTCTGCTCCAGGAAAGACTTTCTTATTATCCTGACCGCATTTCACTCCAAATTTATGGAACACCCGGGAGATATTTGCCTTGCCACCGCTGGGCTTTACATAAAGCCTGAGAGCCAGGGTGGAGGAGAAGTGGCAGCGGAGCTGCCGAAGCCTCCCGAGAACGCCAAGGGTTAAGAAAAGCCGTTTATCTGCTCATTATCGGTTTCTCTTTACTCCTGAGCACCAAATCCCGCTCGTCTCCTACCCCGCGGTATCAATGTGTCCTTAATGCCTTTTCCAGTCATTGATCTGGTCAAAGTCACCGCAGAAACACTAGTGACAGAGACTCAATTCCAGGCGACGTGCCCAATGCAAGTATTTAGAAAGCATTCAATAAAAAAGCTTTCCCGGGGAGTGAATGATTTCACCTTGCAACAAAGAGCGCTCAGCTAATTGAAATAATGCACTTGAATGTGCGGCCATGGGCTCCTGCTCGCCCATTCCAGCTCCAGAAACTAATTAGGAATAACCTGCAAGATAAAACAGAAAAACTTCTTCCTTTTTTTGCGGTAGGAGCCCATAGGCAACGATCACGGACTGGGGGTGGCTGAGCGCTGCTGTGCTCCCCGGCCTCGCCGTTTGGACAATTCCGGGCATGGAAAATCCTGGAGGGAAGGGAAGGAAAGGAGAGGAAAAGAAAGAGAAGAGAGGAGGACTGAAATAGGAATATGCCCTGGTGATTCTTCGCCGGGCTTAGGCTGGGAATTCACTTTGTATCGCGTGTTTTCAGTGTCATAAACCAGCTCCAGCCACAGTGGGTTCAGGACGTGTAACTGTGTATTCCAAGTTACTTTGTGGTTGATGAGTTTTTAGGATTATGCTTATTTTACAGAGTTGTGATCTCCAGACAACCCTTAAAATCCTACCAATATCCTGCATTTTACTTAGCAGTAGTATAAGTGATGGAGTACAACAGATTAGATAAACTGTGTAAAATTTGATGGGCATAATCTGCCACTTTCCACAGGATTATGGCTCTAAACACCACAGTAAAACAGCAAAGAGGTGTGATTTTTGCCTTTATCAGTTTAAGACCTCAGACTTTCAGTCTCTTCATGCTGCCTCACCTGAGGTAACACCACAAGTGACAGAAATTATGGCAGGTGTCGGAGGGACCAGGATGTCCAAGCAATTTACACTCAAAAATGGTTGTGATAGTAGAAATTAGTATTCTAGATGTTGTTGCACTGGAAGAACATAAAGAAAGAAAACCCATCTCTGGTGTTATGGAATATTATATTCATAGTGCTTATTTATTTTAAAAATTACATGTGCTTCTAAAAAAAAATAATTTGTTTCCTATCTCTGGTTACCTTAACATTTCATTTACAAGTAATCAGACACTTCTTCACCACACTTTCATTCAGTACCAGTTGTATTTAAACCCATCACAACTTTCAGTCCTGGGATTCCAGTTCAAGGAGAGCACTGCTGGCTGCTCATGTGGAAGGTCTGGACACGAAAACCTCAGTATGTGGTTTTAAAAAGAATCAGTTTTCTATTCAGTTTCAGTCAGACACACAGCCAGAAGGAAAGGCCAGGTTGGACAGGGCTTGGAGCAACCTGGTCTAGAGGAAGGTATCCCTGCCCAAGGCAGGGGGTGGGATGAGATGAGGAGCTTCTTCCCAGTGACCCGGTGTGTTGAAGAACAAGTCTTCCAGCTGCTCCCTTCCTTCTGTGAAAATGAACCCACACCGAGATTCGTTGCCTGAACAAAAAGCTGGTCTTCCCATGTGCCAGGACTGTGCTTTTCATCAGCAATGCCCAGTAGCGCATCCCCCACTTGCCTGAGCTGCTGCCATGGAGATGTGAGCACTACATGTGCCATGGAATCATGGAACGGTTTGGGTTGGAAGGGACCTTAAAGCTCATCCAGTCCCACCCCCTGCCATGGGCAGGGACACCTTCCTCTAGACCAGGTTGCTCCAAGCCCCGTCCAACCTGGCCTGGAACACTTCCAAGAATGGGGCAGTCACAGCTTCTCTGGGAATTCCATCCCAGCTCCTCACCACCCTCACAGCCAAGAATTCCTTCCGAAATATCCCACCTAACCCTGCCCTCTGGCAGTGGGAAACCATTGCCCCTTGTCCTGTCCCTCCAGGCCCTTGTCCAAAGTCCCTCTCCAGCTCTCCTGGAGCCCCTTTAGGCACTGGAAGGGGCTCTAAGGTCTCCCCGGAGCCTTCTCCTCTCAGGGGAACACCCCCAGCTCTCCCAGAGTTGAAGTTCTCCATCCCCCCGCGGATCCATGAAGGCTTCCCAGGTTTCCGCCCCGCGCATGCGCACAGCCCGCCCGGAAGGCGCCTCACAGGCGGAAGCGCGCGTGGCGGCCGAGCCGGGGAGGGAGCGAGGGCGGGAACGGACGGGACGGGACCGGCTGAGCTGAGACCGGCTGAGCTGGGCGGTGAGCGGGGCTGAGGGAGGCCAGGGCGGCTGGCACGGCTGGGACGGTTGAGGTGGCTGAGGGGCGTGAGGGCGCTGAGGGAGGCGAGAGGGGCTGAGGGGTGAAGGGACTGCGGGGGCTGAGGGGTGAAGGGACTGCGGGGGCTGAGGGGTGAAGGGGGCTGGAGGCTGAGGGGTGAAGGGGGCTGGAGGCTGAGGGGTGAAGGGGGCTGGAGGCTGAGGGGTGAAGGGGGCTGGAGGCTGAGGGGTGAAGGGGGCTGGAGGCTGAGGGGTGAAGGGGGCTGGAGGCTGAGGGGTGAAGGGGGCTGGAGGCTGAGGGGAGCAGGGTCCGCTGGTGGGTGGGAGCAGCTCGGGCGGACTCGCAGGGAGCCCTGGCCGTGAGTCCCTCAGCGACAGCTTATCCCGGGGGTCTCTGAGGAGGCCGGGGGGTGCGAAGTGCGTGAGTGGGATCTGAGAGCGGGGTGAGTGAGTTATGAGGGGGATGAAGGACTGGGAGGAGTAAAAGCACCTCCTGACCAGGGTGAGGGGAACAGCAGGATCACGGACGGGTATTGCTGCAACAGATTAAGTTCTTCATTCAGCGTTCGCGTTTCTGAGGAGGGGAAAGGCGCTGCTGAGACGTGTGCTGATTTAAAGCAGGTTGTATTAAGGGCTCTGCATCGCTGGCTGAGTTCTGTCAGCGTCCCTGTGGCCAGGAGTGGGTGGTCTGTGCTGGTGTTATTTATCTTCGTCGTGGGCAGTGTGGAAGGATAGTGGGATTTTTGAGTGATTTTCACCATATGCTTCCAGGTGGCATCTCACTACAGAGACCCTCAGTGTCGCACGTGCAGAAGCAGAAGGTGAAAAGTTTGGGACTGACCAAACCAGCTTTATCATCCCCTGGAACCTCTTCCTTGTTTAATATTGTTACTCACAGGATAGCAGAAACTAGAGATTTGTGCTCTAGATTCTAATAAAGGCATGGCTTTTTGTTTCAGGATGTACGAGATAATTACTAAAGCTGAAAAATAAGTAGGAAAGAATTATTTCAAGAACCACTTTTGAGGGGAGAGAAAGAAATTCAGTATCTCAGAAAAACAAGTTATTCCAAAAATAACGAATGGCAGAAGTAAATGAGAGGAACAGAGATGGGGGAGTCTCTGTTATGTGGAAATTAAAAAGGTGTAATTAATTAATAAATGTTTTGATGAGCTGGAAGGGAAGGGCAGATGTATTTTATAGAAGGGAAGGACCGGGCTTGTGATGCTTGATTTTGGAATTCTTATAGGACCCTGGGTCTGTTAGACCCAAATTTAGGAAGCACAGGGGTCCACTTAGAGTGAAAGGATCTACAGAGTCGACCCCATTATCTTTTATTTAGATAAAAGTGCCTCCCCTGTGGTTTAGGCACATTGAAAACATGCAAATGTCAGTGTTCACCTTTCTATGGATAGATGGTGATCTACTGCTGCCACAGATTTATATTATTAATTAACTTTTCCCTTGGTGGTGCTGGGTAACAGCTTTCTGTGAATAGGAAATAAATATGGATGTAGTTTGAGCAGAATCACCTAAATATGGCTTGGATGTTGCTTGTCTGTTACTAAAACAGCAGCTTAGTACTGCTGCTGTGAGGAGGTTGGTTTGTGGGGGTTTTTTTTGGTTGGTTTGGGTTTTGTTGTTGTTGTTTTTGTGTGGTTTTGTTGTTGCCTTTTTTTTTTTTTACTCATGAACAAGTATATTAAACTCTCTTGAGTCAAATGATGCCTTTCCTGCAAGGAAAATCTGTGCCAGTTGTACCCAGGCTCATCCCATCTCTCACTATCAAGGCTGGACTAGTTTCTTCCTCACTTTTCTTCTAATTCAGACTAAAATATTTTTGTTTCTTTGGGTCAAAGTTTGCATATTCTATAGTTAGTTAGTGGCTTGTTTTGTTTTGTTTTTTTTTTCTTTTTACATAGGGCAACATAATTATTTTCCTGTTTTTTGTTTTCTGAGTTTGATGCATGTGGCCTTTAATTTTTACAGATTTGGCAACGTTTCTTATTGTTACTAGATTCTTAGTGTGGTCAAGTAAGTTTGCTGGGAGATCAGCCCTCATTTAAATAACTTGTAATACCTTTAAACCAGCAGTGCTGCCTATCCCAGATCTACACTCTGCCTAATTTGGCAGTGGTGCTCTTAACTGAGAAACTAAGTGGCCTTAACCAGGACTAGCAGTAATCCCCAAGGAACAACCCCCTGGATGGTATTGTAGCAATGTTTGTGGTCTTTTTTTCAGGTCCCTTTTGGCTTGTTACAAAGGCCAGCCATGGAGAAGTGGAGCTTAATGACAATTACTGTGTTACTGGCACTGACTGTGCGCTGGGCTGTGTCACTGGGCTCCTACTCAGGTAATGCACCTTCACAGGCTGAATTGTGGACCTCGTGGTACATTAAAATAAGCTTTTTATTTCTGTGAAATCATAAATAGGAAACAATGTGTTATTTCAAGTGTCATCATATTTTGGTGTCTCTTGATTTCCCTCAGAATTCCTTGTTCTTGTTTTTTGAAGAGTGCAACGATTAACATCACAGTTGCTTGGAACAAAACACTGGGGAAAAAACACCACAACTTTTTTTTTTTGAGGGGTGATGGTGGTCAGCAGTGCTTTAGGTTGAACATCTGGCTGTTCTCCCCTGTGCCTTTATGTGCAGAATATTGCAGTCCAACTGTAGATTTGTTTACTATTGTCCTTTAAATTCGATATCAGACAGCTAAATATAAATTATGGGTTTAAAACTACAGTAGTGCTAATGAAGACAGGGTAAAAGTGACGTGCAGTGAGGGATTACTCTGCCTTGGAGCTGTGCTTCCTTGAGCTTGTTTACAGCCTGAGCTACAGCTGTATCCTGTTAATGGATGAGTTTTTCTCCTCCCCATGTCAGAACACTTGCAAAGAATTAGCAAGTTTCTTTCCAAGCCTCTCAATGCCATTCCCATTTAGCATAAGCTTGCTCTGAGCTTGCTCTCTGCAAACTGAGGAAAAAAATAAAAAACGAACCATTATTTTCAACCTTCATCAGTTAAAAGTATCACAAGCTCAGTTTAGTCCAGCTCTGGTTTTCTGTTGAGTCAGTTGGACCCTCATCCCCTGAGTGGTTGGAGCTGTTTAGGAGTGTTCTGGTGATTGAACTGGTAACTCCTGGGCTTCACTCAAGTGAAGGAATTTGCTTGAACCTGAGTTGCATGCCCAGTTGTTTTGGTTTGAGTTTGCTTTCTGAAAATGCCATTCTGAGAGATCTGTAGGTAACTGAGGCTCTGTTACCCATCTCTAGGCAGAAAACACCCTATCTTTTGCCACACAACACTGAATTTCTCTTGCACTTCAAGTATTTACAATTCCACTGCTAACAGGATTTTTAAAACTTGATTTAATTTCAAATCAATCAAGACTTTGAAAGATAGTCTAAAATAATACCTAAACTAGAACAACATTTTTTTTAATCTGATTTCCTACACAATGATCATGTAACTCCTTTTGGAATAGGAAAAGGAATAACCCTTTTAAAATAAAATATTGCATTTTTATTAATTTTTAACCCAGTTTGTCTGTGTACTCCATGCTTGCTATAGATGGAAGCTGAATATACATTCTTAAATTAACTGACCAGTCTGTATTTGGCTTTTTGTAGTGAAACTTTGGATTAAAATCTTGAATTTCAGTAATCCTATGGCAGATTCTATGTTCCACTAGATTTATAGCTCCAGAACTGACACTGATAAAACTCCTGTTCCCCAGTGACCTCACTTATTTAGGAAACTTTAGGTTGAATGTGTCATATCGTGGAGATAATCTATTCTCTCTACCATCCAGGAATAAATTAGCAGAGATAATATGTCCTTTCCACTTTCTGGGAATAAATACTACATAACTGAGCTTGTGGGACTCCCACAAACATAGATCATGTGAAGAAATATAGATGGCTTTCCTGTATTTTAAAGAAACCCTTAAATCTCTGTCTGGCTCATGTCAATATTTCACTGGGAGTACAATCAGTCCAGTCTCTGTTCTCAATAAGCAGGTTAATAGAAGTAAATAAACTGTGTGAAGGTGCTTAACATGCTGCCAGTATCAGAGTTAACCTTCCATTGAGGGAACTATTTGAGTAGACACTGAAGTGTTTGCATTGATAAAGCTTTTTTTCTCATGAAAAAAGGCTGGTTGTTGATTTTAATAGTAAGGTACCACAACGTGGCTGGAACACAGGTGAGAACATGGACTAAGCAAGTGCAGTAGTTCACACAAAATCAGTGAAAGTGCCCCATTTTTCATCTACACTTGGAAGTGATTTTTTTTGTCAGATGAGGAAGCAGTTCTTCACCGCACAGGGCCTTGATAAATGCTTATTGCAGAAATATCCAGAAAGCCAAAAGAACACGGAACTTTTTTGTCCTCCCTGTGAGAGTGCATAGCAGTGTCTGTTTGCTCTACAGTACCACAGAGGAATAATGGAGAATTAAATCAGTAGTATATTAATAAGCAATACATAACTGGGGGAAAGCAATCTGTATAAACCAAATAATTCCTGACTGCTTTGTCCTATTTTTGTAGGTGCAGGAAAACCACCTATGTATGGAGACTATGAAGCTCAGAGGCACTGGCAAGAAATTACTTACAATTTACCCATCAGGCAGTGGTAGGTGGTGCTGGTGGAGCTCAGCTTACAAAGGGTGAATGTACTGAAATTTTGGTTGTGTTTTACACCTCTGAGTCCTTTGTTCCCACCCATTTCCTATTAGATTTTTTAGATGTGAGTGCCTGGAATGTAGATGTAAGGATAGCGACCTTAATTTGTACAGACCACTTAAAACAGAAGGAAAATTATTCCAAATATTTTATTTCTTTTTACATTATTGCCATTATTCCTTAGATCATGCATGGCACAGTAAAAATTATTTAGTCCATATATATGATACAACACAAACTGGAATATATTGGAATTCCAGGTCATCTTCCAGCAGGGACAGTGGTGGTGTTTGTCTGGTGTAATTTTTCCTCAGCTGTTGGGGAACACACTGATATGACAGAATAGGATATTAATTCAATTGTATTTCTGTAAATATCTGCAGGTGGCTCTGTGTAGTGACCTCAGACCATCCTGTTGTATCTGTATTGTCATTTCCAAGCCTGGGATAAGGGATATTCCATAATAATAGAGTTGGTAGCTTTGATCCACTCTGCTACACTGAACTATATCTGCTTAAAATTAGGAGTTATAGCAGCCATTATTTCCAGGCGTTCCCAGGGGCCAGATGAAACTGTTGCAGGCTGGGTTTAGCTGATGGGCTGCCAGGTGGGCATCTTGGTCCTGGTGTGTTTGCTCTCTGTTTTTATCATTTATGTAATTTTATATTTTTAATGGAAGTTTTGAGTTTTTTTTGATTGGTTCTGGTCTGGGAATTCAATCTCTAATACAGCAAAGTCATATTCAATCTTGGGCATTGGGAAAAACACATCTATGCAAGGGATTACATTCTAGAATTTAAATAATTCTTATTTATGTTGTTCTTTAGAGTCTTGACATTATTTATTAAAGGCTGCTTTAAGAACGTTCTTATCCTACTGCTAATTAAAACTCTGAAGGCTTTCTTGATAAATATTACTGGATATGGGCTTGGGGTTTTTATTGAAACTATGAGTTTATGTAAGGTAAAATTAAAAAAAAAATAAACTCCCCAAACTTTAAAGTTCACTATAAGTTGCAAACCATTACATTCTGTTGAAGAACCTGCACCACCTTGGCATGAGTGGTCTTGAATTGTAGGATGAGAAGCAGAGATGCAACTCAAAGAAATGTGATTTATCATCAGCTCATAAGACACTTCAGGCAGCTCATAAAGAATTCAAGAAATATCATTTACTATAATAAATGTCAAAAATTGGCTGCATTTGAAGAGAGGAACTGGAAAAGCCAAGAGCTTGCCCTGTGGCAGCTGGAGTAGAGTAATCAGTATTTCACCGGGAGATAAAAAGGATCTGATGCCTTATTGTTGTAACTTTTCCTTGGACAAAACCCTCTGTTTCTCACTTGGAAGAGGTGACAATTTGAACTGCTGCCAGCCTTCCATAGAAATACTGACACAATGGAATCACAAATGGGAAAATCCTTTTCCTTTCTTGCACGTGGTCCACCTGAGTTCTGAGGGAGAACTAGGATTTTCCCGCTCCAGAGAAATGAACTTTAGCAGCTTTTCTAAACCTGTTCTGCAGCCACAAATATGTGAACTCTGAGTCACTGTTGCTGTTACTTTGTTGCTCGAGATTTTCTTTATTTGCAGTAAAATTACACAGATACACAAGTTGCTACCTTCTGTTTTAGATTTTGAATACATTTAGCATTCAGCCTTTTCCTTGGGCCAAAACCAAGCTGGAAATGTAGATACTTATTTAAATTTAATTTTATTTTTTCTAGGTACTTCAACACAAGTGATAACAACCTCCTGTACTGGGGCCTTGATTATCCACCTCTCACAGCCTATCACAGTTTTGTGTGTGCTTACATGTAAGTTCAGGATTTCAAATACTTCTGTGTTACATTCTCCTTTTTGCCAGGTCTAAATTTTAGCAGCTTGGATATTCAGCTTTCCACTGCTGGATCAGTGATGCCCAGGGAAAAAGTGCTGTAGGAATTGGGTGCATTGCTCGGGAAAGCTCTCGTGTGTGTCATTTGATGACTGGATATCATGTAAATAGAATTCTGTTATTGGAATACTTTTTCCACAAGGGCTTTACTGCCGTTGGAATGAGACTTATGGAATAAGAATGTAGGTTAAAGTGCACAGGCAGAGTTATGTGGGGCATCTATGTGAACTGTAAATGGTTTATATTTAATACTTAAGTATGAAAGGTATTTACAATTGTTTTTTTAAAAGTCAGTGGAACCAGACTGAAGGTGGTTATCTTGTTCTAATAAATATTGTATTCCCTTTTTACTTTTTCCAAAGATTAGGGTTTTTTAATTGTGAAATAGTTTATAGTGTAAACTGATCTGGGGGTGAGGAAGATCTCTCATTGATCACTATTGCTCTTTGAAATATTTCTTCTCATTCATCTTGACTCTTGGAATATGCTCCTGTGCCTGTCATCTTTATTGCTGAGAGGAGTGTGAAGGGAAATGAGAACTGTCTGCATTTTGATGTGTCTGTTCTTTGTTTTCCAGTGCCAAGTTAATAAATCCTGACTGGGTTGCCCTGCACAGCTCCCGGGGCTACGAGAGTCAGCCACACAAGCTGTTTATGCGGACAACAGGTAGGGAAATCACATTCCTTGGGATGGTCCTGCACCTTTGGCTCACTCATTTAACATGTTTGATATGCAGCTTCTCTGTTTTTTCTGGTTTTTTCTCAGTTCTTTAACTCAGGTGGCTTTGCAGGTCCATTTATGAACCAAAGTCCTGTGTTCTTTCCTCTTCTGCCATAGTGATAAATATAAAATACAAAAACAAGTTTCCAACCCAACTGATTCATTAAAAACTCTGAAACAAAGCTACTTTTTGTAGCATAGACTAATTTTTTAATTTTGAAAATAATATTTTTATTTTCCCTTCCATTCTGATAAATAGTCTTTTAATTTTTAGCTGAATTTGGTTTTTATATTAAAATTAATTTACATGTAGACTGGCATTCACTGACTTTACAGCCAGTTGAGGTCTCAGAGATCTTTATTATGAGCGGATACTTGATCTCAAAGGGAAAGAGATTTGATATTATTACTGTTAACAAAAAAGTAAAAATTTATTTTACCACATCTATTCTGAATTTCATTTTCCTGCAGTCACTCTTCTGACTCTTTGATTATGTTGAACTGCCACTACAAAGAAAATGATGAAACAAATAGAGAGAAAATGTGTCGATAACTTGATTTGGTAACTGTATCAGGAAAACAGCAAACAATGTCTCCAATGAACTCTTCTTATCCTGTTTCTGTTTTCCTTCATTTTAAGTCTGTGTTGCTTTCTCTAACACTCAAGTTCCACAAAATGCTTTTCTGATTGCAACAGCAGAATTTGTTGTTCATCAATAGCTTTTCTGTACTTCACAAACCTCTCAGTCTGGTCTCTGGTAATTGATTGAATTGAAAAAAAAATAAAAATCACTAGAACTTAATTACCCTTGAAATGGTCTTTATTAATTTTGAAATCAACTCACTTGACAAACCACTGATGGATCTAGAGAGCTGATAAACACTATTTAACAGTAGCCATTAGAAGAATGCATTAAAATAATTCAGAGTGGTCAATGTCAGCTTTATTTGAAGCATCAGTGTATTTGTTTTGCTAACACCTTGGGTATATTTGTTTAGTTGTGGCTTAAGCTGGCAAAACAATTCATCACTGGGTAACTGAGATATTGAAACGTTTTCTTCCAAAGACCTTGGCTAAAAAGAGGCAAAGTACACTTTCCCTTTTGGAACCATTGCACATTTTATGAAACTGGTTTTTAAAAATAATCTGAGGTTTTTCTCAGGCTCAAGGAGAATTCACCTGCTTGGCATAGTCCCAGGCAGGGGAACCTGCTGGTTCTGTTTTCTTGTCAACTCTCTTACAAATACTTGCTGTAGGCAGGTTATCAAAGCCAAATCACTAGTTTTAGTCTCTTTACCCACATCACTAATTCACACAGAGATTGTTACAATCTGGAGCTTCTTAGTTGTGCCCCCAGAGTATCTGTCCCATCAAAGAACCTGCCTGGATCCAGTCAGAGCCGATTTCTTTGGGGCATTCCCAAATGCCTCCCTGGTTTTGGCATGTGAGGAACTAGAGTGTGCTCCCTGTGTGACTGAGGCTGTGCCAGGAGCCAGGACAGCTGAACACGTGGAAGCAGCAGCTTTGGGACATCAGAAATGAGCCTTACACACATTAACAAGATCAAATTCTGTGGACTTGTTTCTTTTTGTCCTTTGAAGTGGAACTGCCCAGTTTATTCTGATGAAGAACTTTCTGATATTTTAATGCTCACTTGCCTGTATGTTGTCCTTGTCTTCTCCTAGGAGGATTCTAATGTAAAGTTAATCTTTATTTTGCAGTGTTTGTTGCTGATTTGCTGGTTTATATTCCTGCAGTTATTTTATATTGTTCTTCCTTGAAAGAAACATCTGCTAAAAAGAAGGCAAGTACCTGGTGTGTGTGTATGTGTAAATTAAACAAAGAAAACACTGTTACAACAGGGTAGAACTGTAACACTGAGTTAATTAACATCCAAAACCCATGTAAAGCTGACAATCAGTGTAGCTCATATTAAAGGCTTTTCAGTTAAAAAGATTAAAAAAGCCATTATTTTATCTTACAGCAATTATTTTAATGCTTTCAATAACAAGATGCTCTGAAGTTTAGTAGCCATGAACTCCTGAATTATATTTCTTTCTGAATTTGTTACTTGAGTAGTAAAAGCAAGATTATGGTGTGGCACAGGGGCATCTGAGAACTGCTTTTTCTTGAACACTCCTCACAGTAGATTCAATACATTTTGGAATAATAAATCTCCTGGTTTTTGGAGTGGTTTAAGGTTTAAGATGGGTGTGGGTGATCTTTGAGCTGTTTGCAAAGGACAGGCAATATTCAATATTTTCTCATTTATGGAAAATTTTTAACCTTTTTTATTCCTCACATTGTTACTGACAGATGATTACTTGTGGAGAATAAGATTCCTACATATAGGGTGCACCAAGGAGGGACATATTTTTGTACTGCAGAGGTGTAAGTTCCTCTGTCTAATGTCTAATGTCTAATTTGGGAATAATCATTTGTCCCCTCTTGTTTTTGATCCTTCTTTCCAGGTTTCCAGTGCTCTCTGTATCCTACTTTATCCAGGCCTCATTCTTATTGACCATGGACACTTCCAGTATCCTTGTTCTGCACTGAGATGAATTTGTGTTTATGGAGTAACACTGTTTTTAGCACTTTTTTTTTGGCTGGGCACAAGGTTATTCTTGCATACAAAGTCATCTGAGGGGCTTCTGCCACCCCAAAGCAGAGATATCGAAGAAACTGTAAACCTGAGACATATTTGAGATAAAAATTAATGATATTGGGACAAATCAATCCAAACATGAATATAATTCTTTCTGTGCCTCCAGCTCGTATTTCTGTCAGTCACTTTATTGCAGACAACACCAGTGGTGCTGTGACAGGGAAGAGAATGATGGCTTGTGCTCCTGTGATTTGTGTTTGGAGAGGGAATCACCTCAGATCTGCTTGGGTGGCAGAGGAGTGTCAGGAGTAGCTGTGGGAAATGTTCAGTTCTGTAAAATGGGCTGTTCTGTCCTGGCTTCACAGTGAAGTGAATCCAGGGCTGACTGGTCCTGTTGGTGCAGACACCTTCACAGGGGATCTGTTTTAATAAGAATTCTGGTTTTGTACTGGGTTTGTACATGAACAAGCAAATGCTGTCAGCTGACCTCGTGCTGGGGGGATGCAGTGGAAGCAGAGATGTCCTGCAGAGCCTCTGTGGGCTGGTCCAGCCCTGCCACTCTTACATGAACAGCATCACTCCCTGTGCCCTGCTCCCAGGAAGGCAAAGATTTGCTTAATCTGAACTGCTGCAAGATCAGGGCCTTTTGGTGGGAGTTTGCTGATGGGAAATCAATGAGCTGTCAAATACACCTGAGGACTGGGAGTGGGAAGTGGGAGTGGGCTGAAAGCAACATGGGCCATGTGGATGTGTCCTACAGATAGCTACACTGACAGAGGGAAACCAAGTATTGGGACATTTCTGGCAATACAAGAAATGCAAGGGACTGTTTACAAAGGCCTGGAGTGACAGGACAAGGGGATTAGATATTATGGAGAAATTCTTCCCTGTGAGGGTGGTGAGGCCCTGGCACAGGTTATCCAGAGAAGCTGTGGCTGCCCCATCCCTGGAAGTGTTCCAGGCCAGGTTGGATGGGGCTTGGAGCAGCCTGGGATAGTGGAAGGTGTCCCTGCCCATGGCAGGGGGTGAAACAAGATGAGCTTCAAAGTCCCCCCCAAAGCAAACCATTCTGGGGTTCTGTGCCCTATTGGTTGATCTCATTTTTTTAAGAATGCCAAGTAGAAGACAAAGCTAATATTTTGTTGCAATTTAATAGTAAGCATAGCTTGGTCTGTTCCAAATTTACTGATCTTGTGAACCTGTTTTCAAAGTCATAAGGCAGCAACATTGCTTTTAGTAACTATTATTCATTGTTTGTGCAGTATTAGCAGTTAAGGGAACTGGTCATGGATGAGGGTGCACTGTGAGTGTAATAGAATCACAAGAACCTCAGAAGTCCTTGAACTAAATTACATATAATTTAAACCCTGATATATTTGAATATTCTGCACATATCTTTTGTAAGCTGGGAGGAAAAACTTGTGAAAGCTTTATCCTTAATTATGTAAATACAGAAAGAAAGTTTTCCCTGATGCATGTTGTATAACACTGTCACCAAAAGCTTGGTTGACTGAATGTACTTTATATATGTAATTAACACACACATAATTTTTCCTCGTATTTGCCTGTGCAAGCTCTGAATCAAGCCTTAGAGATACAAAAATTACATTTTAAACGGAAGTAAAATTATTTCTCTCTGTGAACGAAACAGTCACAACTGGTAATGTGTTTTTTAAAACTAACTTGGAAAAACTAATTTTCCAAGCTATTTATGCCCGTCCCTCAGGGCATTAATTACTGACTTGCAGAACCAAGATGTGTGTCTTGTCCTTGACATAAAAAACCATATACAACTCAGTGAGCCTCGGCTTTGCCTTGTGGGGTGTCCTTTGTTTGTCCCATGACTGGGACCTCCTGGGCTCGGTGGCCTTTTGCTTGGCCTTAAACTACAAGCAAATGGAGCTCTACCATTCCCTGCCCTTTTTTTGCTATTTACTGGGGAAGTGCTTCAAGAAGGGACTGAAAGGAAAGGGGTAAGTGGCTTTAAACTGTTCTGTCTTTCTCAGGAATACGCCTGGACAGCCTGGCATGGAGAGTGGGATCCTCCTAATCTGCATGTGGGCATTTCTGAATTCAGATGTGGGGGAAGATTACTTTTGTAACGTCTTCCTCTCCTGCAAAATGAGTATTTGCTGCTGAGATCTAAGGCAGGTATTTCTGCTGGGTTGCTTTTCCTGAAGTGAGAGCTTTTTTCTTCTCTTGGGCCCAGGTTGGTGCTGTTGACCAAACTGGCAGGGACAGTGGTGCTGTCCTTCGCTGCCTGCTGGCTCCCGTTCGGCACCGACGTGGAACAAATCATGCAAGTACTCAGAAGACTCTTTCCCATTGACAGAGGCTTGTTTGAGGCATGCATGTTTTCTTCTCCCCACCCCACTGCCCCTGCCCTGTATTCTTAGATCCCTTGAGAAACCTTCAGTGTGACCTTTAGGGATTTCATGGGGGAGACACACCACGGGACGGGTAATTCGAGAGGCTTCTTCAGCAGGCAGTCCTTGCCAGTTATTTAATCCAGTGTTTAACCCCAGCTCAGCTGGCATCTTCCAGGATATTATACCAGTAGACAACACTTATCCCATCATCAGACCCATACTTCAATCCATACATTTTTCCATTGAAATAGATTCCATAGTAATTGACAGTGTCAGAAGATGTAACCTTGAAAGTGAACAGCTTCAGCCTGTCTTTCGTTCTTCTCAGCTCTTTTCAGTGGGATTAAGTATTTAAAAAAAGGATTTAAAACAATTTTGTGGGTACAGCCCAGAACTTCCTTTTTGACCCACCTTGTGCCAATTTCCACAATGTTTTCCAAAAGTTTTAGGCCAGTTCTGCTTTTCCTAAGGCTATGGACAGTTGCATGCTGGCAAGTGCTGAGTACTACTGCAGCCTTAATCCAGTAAAGCAGTTCCTCCCTTATCTAGTGGCAATGCCACAGGAGTTTTGGGATGAAAGAAAGGGTTCCCATTTCCCAGTTCACAGGGAGTTGTTGCTGCTCTTTTGCTTAATTAGGGCACGAGTCAGTATTACCCTCTTATACAGCAGATTCTCACCTTCAAGCTTAACCAATAAAATGAAGCTTTGAATTTCAGGTTGTGTTGTCACAGGGATTAAAGCAAATACTTATGTAGTTTAATTAATGTTTATTATTCTTCCAGTCTTTCTCAGATGTAGATAATATCACAGCTGGCATGTTTTTCTTCAGAAGTTAATGTTGATGTACCAAAGGCAGCAGTACAGAAGTGTTCTTAATGTGCTCTCTGCTAGTTTATTTAAAAATCCCAACAAACAAACACCAAACAACCTCTCCAAAAAAAGACCCCTCCTCACACAGACACCCCCTCCCCCCCAAAAATGACCCTTTTTCTTGGAGATTATTTGGAATTTATGAAGAAATAGTGTGGGTCACCACACTTTTTATTCAGTACCAAGTTTAAAAATACAATCTGTAAATGACAATAACCAATGAGTCCGAAAGAGCTGAAGGATTTTAGTCTAATATTAGCCCAGATATTTCCTGGGCTGCTCAGGGCAGTGACTTGCTGGATGCTAATGCGGATAAAATGAGAAATTGTCCACGTAAGCACTGCCCAGTAACTCAGCCCGGGGCGTGTGTGACAGGTTCTTTGACTTGTGTCCCTTTGCAGCCCAGGAACACTTGCTGAGGCTGTAGAATGGTGCTGGCTGTGAAGTGGTGTTTGCTGGTGCTGCCAAAGCCGTGTCCCCTCGGAATCCTCGGCATATCCCGTGTTGCTGGCGAGCACGTGAGGGAGGTGGCTCAGTTGTTGGTGCTGGTGCCTCCGTGGTGTTCTGTCCACACAGCTGTGCCTCCAGCAGCTGCTTGGGGATGAGTTTCACGAGCTGTGCTTACAGATTTAATTTGGAAAGTGATCCTAGCACAACTGCTAATGTCTTTAGACTCCTTGATTTATTAGGGGTTAACTCTGTCAGTGCTGGCGGGCACTGAGCACAGCTACGGCCAGGCATGAATGGGATGGGCCAGCACGGTGTCCTCCTGGAAAGGGACTCCCATGTGCCAGTGTTTGTTTGCTCAGGGACACGGTGTCAGAGCCATATTCTCACAGAATATGTGGCCTCATGAGTTAAGTAGTTGTCCCGTGTGCTGGAGAACAATTTCTCAGTTATTTTAGAGCATGTTTTAATTGAGTCTCTTGAAACTTCCATTCAGAATAAGCTCAAGTACATCTAAGAATATGATGTACATCTGCAAGTGTTTTTTGCACTCTCATAGTAGAAACCCAACAATCCCCACCTCCCAAGCCCCCCTGTTGTCACAAACATAAGTTTAAATGAATATAATTATCACTAATTACCTTTTTATTTTCTTCCAGGATAAAGTAGCCAATATTTGGTGCAGTCTAAGTGTCCTTATAAAGATAAAGAATGTAGTATCACCTCAAACTCAGCTCAAACTCAGGTAAGACATAACTTAAGTGCTTTAGGTAGTTTTTATCTGCGTTATTTTTTGCAAAAGGAGTGAATTTTCTCAAAGAACTATGAGAAGTTGCGTTTAAAATATTGAAAATACATTTTCTTTCCTATGCTGTACTTTTCTCCCGAGTGATGAGGGTTTCCCCAAATGCTGTTAGGAACTGAAAAATTCCCTGCTTGTCCATATAGTGATTTAAGCTGCCTGGTTAAAACAGTTAAAATTTGCAAATTCAAAGAATTACCCCTTTGAGTGCTCTTAGAAGTCAGAGCTCACAGGTCTGTTTCTCAACTAAGTGAAGAATTCAGGTCTAGGCCTGCAGAGTGAAGTACTAATGGATGTAGTTGCTCATGTATTTAAACTGTTTTTCTCACAAAACTCTCCAGTTTTGCTGTGACATTCCTGAGCCTGCTTCCTGCCTGTATCAAACTCACTGTCCAGCCTTCCCTCAGAGGGTTTAAATTTGCTTTGGTAAGTGTTTGTTTGTAATTGCTCCTTGTTTTCATCCACCCCTCAGCACTGGGGTGTGACCAGCACTCCAACAGCAGTTGCTGCAGAGCACAGAGGGGTGTGTGCCATGAAATGCTGAAGGAATTGGTTAAAAAGGGCTTTACTTTCATGTGTCCAGGGGGTCTGACCTGTCTTTTAAACCCAGACTTTTTACTTTAGCCTCAATTTTCTTTGTTTAATGTTGTATTTTATCATCTTCCTCCGAAGAGCCTTCAGAAGATTCCATACACATTAAAGCCTCATACAGAGTTGGGATTTCTCCTCTTTTTGTTTAGGTACCAAAGTGTTAGTTTTTCTTATTGCATCAGCTGCAAAATTCAATTAAAAAGTCCCCAAATGGACACTGTGAGCTTATTAGTGGTTTGAAAATAAAATGATCCTATTATCCCAAATGTTTGCCTTTCCTTAGTCATACCATTGAATTGAAGCACATTGCCATGACTTATGCAAAAATCAAAAATTATATGGAGCTGGTGCTAAAGTTTTGAGAGGTACAAGATAATTTCTGGTTTTGATTTATGTGAGAGATGTTTGAGAGTATATCACAACACTGCCTAGAAGTCACACTTTCTAAGATTTAGTTGATGTTTTCAGTGTGTTTTTTATTTGGTGGGAGCAAAACCAAATCCAAACCAGTTTATTTACTCCGGTGTATTAACTGTTCATGATGAGGAGCAAAATTTTATGTCAAAAGGGTGGGCAATTCTTACCATGTCTGAGGTTTTCCAGTGCCTGTGTGGGTGAACATTGTGTTTCCTTGGTGGAGATGTTCTTGGTGAAGCTGAGCAGGAGTGAGGGCTCGGTAGGAAGTGCTTTCTGACTAATCCTGGTCAACTTTCAAACCAAGTGTTTTCACCCACGTGTGGGTGGTTCCAGGAGCTGCTCTGGTGCCTGTAAGTGGCACTGGAGGAAATATAGCAGTTAATTAGAAAACTCAGATCATTGAGTTCCTGCCTCCATGTGGAGTCTGTGCCAGAGACACTAAAGCAGAGCTTTGCATTGCAGTCACACACACTAATCCAGCTCTGATCTCCTTTCCTAAGGTTAGTTGTGCCCTGTCATTTTTCCTGTTCTCCTTTCAAGTCCACGAAAAATCCATTCTTCTGGTGGCAGTGTAAGTAAATTATATTCCTGGGGATATATTTTTATCTTTTCCTCGAGCTCTTATTGCATGCTGCTCTTTAACCTACAAATATGTTGAATTTTAAACACTCTGCACATTTGCTTTTCTGAATAACCTGGAAATGAAGGTGTCAAGTACAGCCTGGCTGGTCTGTCCTGTGTCACTCTGGCTGAGGGGACAGTCACTGGTGCTGCTGTTCCATGTGCATGTCCCACATGGACCTGGAAGGGGCGTTTGACAAGGGAAGATCTGATCCCTGTTTTTCCTCTTTTCGTTCTAGTCCAGTTTGCTTAATCATAAATGAAATCCCCTTTATGGCCACGTGGTTTTTACTCGTATCAACTTTCAGGTGAGTTGGAAACTATTAACATGGTTGGAGAGGGAGTTTGGACAAGGGATAGAGGGTCAGGACAAGGGGGAATGGCTTCCCACTTGGGTTAGATGGGATACTGGGGAGAAATTCTTCCCTATGAGGGTGGTTAGGCCCTGGCACGGGTTGCCCAGAGAAGTGTCCAAGGCCAGGTTGAAGCAGCTTGGGATAGTGGAAGGTGTCCCTGCCTGTGGCAGGTGAGTGGAACGAGATGAGCTTTAAGGTCCCTCCCAACCCAAACCATTCTATGATTCTCTGAACACCATGTTCTTCCCCAATTCCTGTAAGGATAAATATATTTATTGGTTTTCCTCTTCTCATTCTTTGGAACACCTCTGGATCTGTGCCCTCACGCTGGGATGATCCTGCTCCCAGCATGTTGCCTCTCCTGCTGAGGGACGGGCTGCTCCTGCCCTACGCCGTGACCACACCGGCATTCCTGGCCACCTGCCTGGCCTCCTTCTCCATCCTGGACAAGACCTCAGCAGAGGACCTGCAGCTCAAAGCATTCTCCCTTTCCCTGAAGGGATATGTGTCTTGGTTTAAGTCCTTTCCCAGGATTGTCAGGATTCTGGTAAGCGATTTAATTGCTGTAACTCTGAGTTGCAGCACAGAAGTGTCAGTGGAGGGGGGGCTGTAACAGAGCACCCAAACAACGCAGTAACAGCTCACCTGTTTGAGGTGTTACATCACCAACACCTAATCCATCATTCCTTATCTTCCAGTTCCTCCTTTCCCTGTCCCTGATGGGTGTGCTGTCTCTCCTGAGTGCTGCAGTGCCTCCTCCCCAGAGCCTCCCGGATTTATTCCCCATATCCGTGTCCATTGTTTCCTGCTTACACTTCTTATTATTTCTGGTGTATTTTAATGTTGTGATACTCTGGGACTCCAAGAATAGCAAAAGCCAGAAGAAAATCAGTTAATCTACCTGTGGAGCTCCAGGACTGAACTGTGCAGGACAGAGTGTGTTTGGTGAGTGCTGTCAGCGCTGCAGGGGAACCTGTTTGGGATGGACACAACTGCTGGAACCCAGGGAAAGTCAGGAAACACGTTTGGCTTATTCAAACACAAAACAATCAGACTGTTTCAAAGGAGAAGTCTGTTGAAGAGCATTGGAAATATGATTTGGTGTGTTTTCTTCAGAGGTGTCATACTTTTGTTACCATTTGTAAACCTAAAATGCCTAATAAAGGACCAAATTTTGAATTAATGCTAAAATACCCTGTATTTGCTGTATTAGCAAAAGTAGCATTGAGTTTGTTCCTTTCCCAGCATAAAAAGCATAAGGAAGTCATGCAGGTAAAGTCAAAACGCTGGACGGGCAGCTCTGAATTGGTGTTGCTGAATTGTTTTGTGACACAAACTTTCCTCCACTGTGACATTTCTTCCTTCACTGTTGGTCAGCAGCTCTGCTTTAAGTGGTTTTAACACCTCTGCAGTCTTAGGACTCAACTGCTCTCTCTTCAACAGGACTGAAAAGCCAAACCCTCTTGGTTCTCCTGCAGTAAAAGCTGAGGTGCTGCTGTGCAGTTGGAAACCAGGTATGAGGGGGAAAGAAAACCCCAAAAGCCACAACAACCCCCCTCCTTGCACAGCAATTTGCAGATGTAAACTGAACTCAACTCTGCAATTTCTCCCTGGGTGCAGCACAGCCTCCACTGCCAATAATTCAGAGAATGCATATTGATTGAGTAATTATAAACATAACAAAGCATGGAGGAAGAAAATAAATCATAAAGCAATTTAGGGTTGTATGGTTTAATTAGAAATCAGTCTATGTTTTTCTTCTGTATCTATGTATGTATATATATTAAAAATAAGCCCCCCCATCCTTGTTGAGAGGCTTCCCCCTGCCCTGGCTGTGCTGTCACATTCCAGCCTGTCACTGCCATTAGTGTCAGTGTGTGAATCAGCTGTTCTGGGAACTTCCAACTGTGTCAGTTATGAGCCCTGTCAATGGAGTGGCTCCGAGCTGAGTGTATTTATGCAGTTTTTCCAGCCTTATTTGTTGTGGAAAAAGTACCCAGAGCCAACACTGTGCTCCTGGCAGCTCCAACAGAGTAGAAACGGTGCTCTGGAGTTACTCTGAGGATATGGGGGGTGAGCACAGTTCAGCAAATTCTTACAAACCAACAAACTTCAATATTTTCACAAGTATTCAGAATTTTCTGTGGGGGTGACTGCAACTCACAACACAGCCTTTCTTTTTGGAAGTGTAGGCTGGGTGGCATTGATGTGTATCAGGACACAAAAACAGGAATCTTTGTCTCCAGAGGCTGTGAAATCCCAAACCCACCATGCTCCCCCCCAGCAGGGCTGGGGGAAAGGCTGCCTGAAGTTTGTCAGCCTTGGAGGTCTCTAAGGTGACAAGGAAAATGAAGGTGGAGGGAAGCAGAAGCAGTTCAGGGTTTAATGAGCCTGGTCTGTGTGTCCAGCAAGAGCCCAGGCCTGTCCTTCCCCCCATAGCCAAACATTAGTTTTGAGTGTATCCCTTTTCTTTGTCCTTGAGGTGGCCTCGGGGGGTGATAAAGTGAGAGTCACCCGATCCACCTTGGGTGGAACTGGAAATGGTTCTTAACAGCCCCAGCTGTTTCAGAGGCAAGAGCTGGTACAGCAGGAGGTCAGAGCCACAGTAACTGCCTAAATAGCTGAGGCATGTGAGCGGGGCATGTGCAGCACAGCCTTCATGTACAGCTTTATTTCCCTAAAAAATGACTAAATACCAGATTTAGTAATTGCCATGGTGTAAGTTATGCTGTAACTCATTGCCCATCACCACCTTCACTGGTATTTCCTGTACAAGTTTTATGTTCTCCCAAGACTGCCCATAACAGCTTGATTTAGACCAGCACAGTCAGTTCCAGGCTCTTCTCAGATCAATAATTATTTAATTTCCAGCTCCAGAGGTTACAGTCAGGTTACATAAACTCTCGCTGGTTCAGTATCCTCCCCTCCTGCTACAGAGCAACGGGCTGGTGCCCCTTACACACAGAACAACAACCCACAGCTCTGAGAGCCTGACAGAGACTGGTGTGGAAGGGAGAAAAACTGTCCCAGTTCCCTTCCACCAGTTACTAATGTTTTTCCCAGTTGGACTGCACAGGTAGTGAGGTGCAAAAACATTTTTATTAACTAAAAACTCCCAAAGCTTGAGCGTGTGGAACATGTTCATCATTTTAGTGCTCAGAGTTTTAGTCATAAAAATCAGTTTATTTGAGGAGCTGGACTTTGCAGGAGTAAAAAGGACATTCAAGTGGGTGTTTATGTTGAACTTAAGAAAGTATAGATCATTGTACTGCACTCTTCCAACCTAATGAAAGGATTTGGGATATTGGGGATTCCCTAGGCTGGAGGGGTGGAAAAAAGAGAAGCAGCTGGTTTATATAAAACAACTCTGCTCTTACATCATTAAATACCAAAACTAAACTAAAATGTTGACCTAAAAAGCAAATGTTCCCAGAGCATGTGTGTTAGTGCTGGGTTTAAAGCTGAGGCCTTGGCTTGGGTTGAGTTTAGAGGAAACCTGGTTGTGGATGACAAACGTCCCCAAGTGCGGCAGCACCAACAGGAAAAGTGTTTCTCAACAGCTGAAACACGGAATAATTCCTTGCACTGCAAAGCTTCCTCTGGCTTTAGAGCCCAGAGAAAAGAACCTGCAGAACCTACAGTTGATTTCCCAGGCAGCAGCAGCAGCCCCAGCTCCCAGCACGGTGGATTATTTCCATGGGGATGATGTGGTTGTGCACATTGTTCAGTTTAAATGGACGCCAGGAATGTTATGTGACTGCACCTGCCTGGGCAGCGACGCTCCCGCACCGGGATTGGGGGGAGATTGGTTTACACTCAGTTCTTCGCTCCTTTTAAGTCCAGTCCAGCAGATGTAGAAGTTTGGGGTGATGTGGAATGCATTTTTCACATAATGCCTGGGGGGAGATGAGGAATGGCTAAAATAAATAGCAATTAGACAACAGCATCATCACTCAGGGGATGTGTCTGGAGGCTCAGGGCTGTCTGATGTCCAGGACAAACCTCACTGTGTGAGAAACACACACACACAGCCCCACACAATGCAGAGCAGCAGCTGGTCTGCCCTGGACTGCAGGAACATTTTAGGATGGTTTAAGGACATTCTGTAGAAAAAGTTGAGGAATGATTGCTAAAAGATCATTTAGCCACCACAATTGTGTTTTTTTAAGCAATAAGAAACGGCCTTACAGTGCTGGTCACTCATGGAAGGGATAAAAAGTACCAGGAAATTGTCATTTTTTGGGCATGAGGTGCAAAGCCTTATGCAAATACTCACTGACTACACTGCTGTCCATGGACATAAACTCACAGTAGACCTGGGCCAGCTGTGAACTGAAACCTTGGAGTTGCCAGCATGACTTTACTACAAGCTGATAACCCATTGTTAGACTTAACGTGTTACTGTACCATGGAAAGGCCACTCTGCATCTGCAGGACTCAATAGGAATTATGCTGACTGGAAAAAAGGAGGATGCTGGCTCTGCTCTCCTGGGCTGGGGATGCCATCCCTCGAGGACTCTGCCTTGGGAGTGGGAACTGGCTCGGAAGGAGTAGAAAAGTCTGGCATAAGCAGCCAGGAAGCAGTAGCGTAATGGTAGATTGTGGCCAAGCAGGGTTTAGAAGGCTTTTTGCTACTCAGTTACTTAGGGCTGATTACAAAGTAAAATGGGACCTTCACTGAGGAGCCAAATGCAGGTGTGTGAGCTCAGCCCTGCCCTATGGCCATACAGCGCTTCCGTGCTCCTCAGTTATGGGAATTAGACTTCAGCTTCCCAAAGAGAAACGTTCTCACACTGTTCAGGAATTGAGATCATCTGTGGGTATTCTCATCTTTAGACTTCATGAAACCAGTTTTCTCCTGCTCAGGTAACACACGATGACAGACAAGGTCTGTCACTACCTGGGTTTTTCCCTCACAAGGACAAGGAGCCAAAGGAGGAACAAACTGATCCCCTTGGGCTCTTGAGCTGTGCCTGCAGGACATCCCAGAGCCCTCTGGAAATGCTTTACAACAAGTACCTGTATCCTGGTCACATTCCTGGTCTCTGGGCCAGTGCCTGGGTGCTGGGGAGGGCAGGGAGCAGGCCCAAGGGCTCCTTGCTTTGTTCCAGGAGTGAGTTCAGGAACTCGGTGCTCCCAACAGTCTGGATGTACCCTGAGGAGGGGAAACAAATATAAACATGATGTGTGATAAACAGGGGTGTTATGGCAGAATGTGTGACAATCCCTCCCCAGTACAAGTTAAATAAGTTGCTGCAGTGGTTAAAACCCAGGAGCCCTTTTCCTTGGAGTCTCAGTTATGGGGTCTCAGCAGTAATTTCAGAGCTTGCCCTTGTGAGTGGATGTGCAAGTGTTACATTACCAAAGCAGAACAGAACGTGCTGCAAGTGTTAGAAGCTGGTGATTCTTTTTTGCTATTAATAATAAAAGAATAAATAAAAATACATCAGGACCATATTCAGCAGAACCCAACCAAGGACTCCATGAGAGGAACAACCATCCCTGGAGGCCCCCGCACCTGAGCCCCCCAGCCGAGGAGGGCAGGGCAGGATGAGGGCAGAGCAGGTGGCTGGGAGAAGGAGAGGAGAAGAGTGCAAGGGCAGAAAGGAACTCAGGGAATGAGAACATGCGTGGAAAGGGTCTGGAAGCAGGTGCATCTGAGTGCCAAGGCTGCCAAATGGTCCTGCAGCAGATGAGCAGCTCTGCCCCCAGGACCCCGAGTGTCACGAGGAGCTTTGATTCCACCACCACCGAGGGTGAGGAGAGAATTCAGAACTGTAATAAACACACCAAGAAGAACAGACAGGTGTTCAGAGCAGCTTACAGTGCACAGAAACCCAGCTGGGGAGGGGCACCAAACCCCCCCAGCCACAGGGTGCTGGGGAAGGTTCTCCTCAGTTCTCCCCACACAATTCCAGGACATGATGTAACACCAAGACCTGCCCATGGATCAGATTTGAGGTGCTGGCAATGTCACCAGCAGCTGACCCAGACCAAGCCCAGGCTCTGTCCTAAGCCAGGTCTCACACTCCATAAAAAGGCATCCAATCCAACTCGGCCTCAGGTCCCACTTCCAGCATTATTCCTGATAACCACCACTTGTTCACACAAATTATCAACAAAACCACACCACAATTGCTTCCAGCAGGAAACTGTCCAGTCTTGTATGACAAGGAACAGAAAAAAATAACAGATTGAATTATGACCTGGTTTACTTGTACCAAATGCAATTCCTAACTCAGTCTTTATGGAACTGATTTCCCTTCAACCATGGATTGCAGCATTTGGACTGTGCAGCATGTGGAGAACCCAAACACGCCACAGCCACCACACTGAGCTGTCCTAAAAAATACAAGCTGCCCAGATTCACATAAAACATCATGAACTCAGCTTTTTTTTCAAACACAGAATCCCAGAATGGGTTGGGTTGGAAGGGACCTCAAAGGCCATCCAGTTCCACCCCCTGCCATGGGCAGGGACATCTTCTGTTATCCCAGGTTGCTCCAAGCCCCGTCCAACCTGGCCTTGGACATGTCCAGGGATGGGGCAGCCACAGCTTCTCTGGGCAACCTGTGCCAGGGCCTCACCACCCTCACAGGGAAGAATTCCTTCCCAAAATCCCATCTAACTCTGCCTCACCTCAGAGTGAGCTGTTCTTAAAAACCCCAACAACACAGACAAACCTCCAACCCCTCCTCTCTTGATATCTTTCTATGCAGAGCTTCTGAGTAAGTCAAACTACATAAAACCAAAGAGAACACTCACAAAACTCCTGAATGAGGATGGATGTGAGCAGAGCAGCTGGGAAAGGGACGTGTGGAAGGGGCCAGAAGGCACCTGGGCTGCAGCAGAAGAGGTGGCTGGTGCAGGCCCAGCTTGTTCCTCTCCTCAGCTCCAATTTTAGGGTTCCCAGGGTAAGGCAGGAGCTGGAATCACCCCACCCATGCTCCTGGAGGGTTGGCAGAGCCCTCACTGCCCTTGGACACGGCACCTCCTGGCCCACAAGAGCATTAAAAGGGCTGGATCTTCCCAAGTTTCCTTCCCCCTCCTAGTTCCCCTGCCACTCTTCCCCAAGTTTGACTGCTCTAAAACATTTACAGATCTAAAAAGCAGAGAGAAAAAAAATGTTCACCTGTCGGGTGATATAAAACCAATCTTCTACTAAATGTGCCAGAATAATTTTTCTCCACCTCAACCACAGTTAAAACCTTCAGTCTATTCATTACTGTCTTTTTATAGTATTTTTATTTAATAAAACCTATTAAGACTACCATACAAATCTCTTTACTTATGCTTTTATCTTTTAACTGATCAATTTTTATATTGCTGACATCCCTTCTTCACCATTTGCTCATTTAAAAATTCATAGTATATGAGCTCTGTCTCTGGAGAAAACGTCTATAAAATTTGTTACAGCTGGCAAATGTGTATGAGTCAGTGATAGCACATGACTAAATGCTTCACAGAAAATAAAATTTGTTTCTGTAGTAAGCAGAACTGTTTAAATGTTATTTATTTTTATGTTTCAAAGAAAATATATTGTGAAGTGCTGCATTGATTTAATAGGCAGCAATGTCTGTGTACACGCTGTACCCGGGAAATTTATGAAACCTTTGCACAACTCCTTTAATTGAATTTTCCAAATCTCTCACCACACACAAATAATCAATATCTTCTGCAGAGAAAACCAGTCAGAATTATTACAGTCTTTCTTTTCAATTTTGTTGTCATCAGCACATACAGAGCACCTGGATATTTGTAATGTCTGGATGGCAAGTTATTTACACCTCTTAAACATATAATTGCTACTAAGTGAGTCCAAACTAATGTTTCTTTTCTTTTTTATTTAAAATAATTATATTCATGGGACAAAGCAGTATTTATTGTCGTGTAGGAGTTGCTACATGTAGCTGTTGGAAGAACTACAATTCTTCTGAATTTTTCATTAAGCTTAATACTCTCAACTAGATCCACTAGAATTAAAAATTAATAGCTGTTGTGTCTCTAAGAAGGTAAATAGGAAAATAGAGAGTAAATATGAGTGGAAATCTCTGAATAGATGGGGCTGCCACCCAAATCTGAAATGCAGGGCGACAGTTCTGGATGTGCCCGCACTCATATGTCTCACGTGCATTTCTGGATCTGCCACAGCAGGTAATGGCTTAATATTTTATCTGCATAGTACAGGGTGTTCCATCACTGCAGCTTTGGAACCTGCTCCTTCCTTCCAGCCCAGAGCTCCTCCTCACACCCAGAGAGACTCCTCAAACCTTGGGCTGAACTCTAAAATACGGACTGTTATGGAGTGGGGGCACCCAACAGCTCCCAATCCTGCTGGGAAGGAGCAGTGGAAACCTCACCCCAGCTCCTCTGTCAGGACAAGACTCCTCCTTGTCTTAGGAAAAGTGCTGCCACTGCAGATTTTGGGTACTGGGTGAGTGGGTTTTGTTACCTTTCTAGACTGGGAGGGACTTGCTTGGTCCCAGACTAAACCAGACCCACCTGCACAGACCAAGGCACGGGTGCAGCCAAATTCAGCCTGAGCAACAACAGTTTCTCATCCCCAGGATACAAAGCAGCCACTCCTCTGGGGGCAATCCCACACTTGTGAGGAACCGAGAGAACTTTGCCCTGTGTTGATGGTGGAAAAGCCTCAGGAGCACAAACTCGGATATCCTTCCCCAGGGAAGAGCAGCTGAACGAGGCCACGTCCCTCCAGCACCACAAAGCTCTGATTTCTTGGAGCTGAGTCCCAGAGACACAGGACACAACACTCACAGGGTTTCAGCTCCAAGGAATCATCTCCCAGTTGGAATGTGTGCTGAGCCTCTCCCTAATCTCTGCCTACACAGCCTGGCTGGGGCTGGGCTCGCTGAACTCAGTTGAACATCAAGCTTTAGAGTGTGTTTTTTCAGAAAATATTACTTTTTAATTCAACTCCTATTTTAGTTTCAGAACCTTTCTGACCAGGCCAAGAGGACAACTCATCTCCTGGCTGGATTACAAGTCAGGAGAACCGATGGCACCATCAGGGACGTGAACTCAGGGCAGACATTTGGGATGAGAGGCAAAACACCAAACCTGGCCTAAGCATTGAGTAACAATGTTTGTAAACACAACTCTAAGTCTCCATCGAATAATCTGCTTGAAAACAAGTCCTTCAGCATCATTTTTGTTCCTTCTAGAGCTGTTGTGCATCTGAATCACAATTTGAACACTAGAAAGCAGCTCAAGTTTCTGAATCAATTTAGTTGTGAACCTACTCAGTTCACTTAAGTTCCCAAGACTCACTTTTCCCAGCAAAGGGATAATGACATTTCTTCCCTGCAAGTGAGTCCAAAGTTGGGCTGAGAAAAATAACCATGTTTTTTAAGTTAAGGTTTCACAGTCAGAAAAATTCACCTCTGCAGTCTGATGTATTCCCCTTTTCCCAGGAGATCTCAAAGGAGGAGGAGGAAGGATAGGTGGGACAGACCCCAAGTATGTCTGAAGAGCAACAAATTAGTTTTACTTTATGTGAGAATGATGTAAAAAATAAATTGTAAATGTGACTTACCCTCACTGCCTTCAACCCACCAGCAGAGCAGACTCAAGGGGTTTAGTCCTAGGATACCCCAAGTCCAAACTCAAACTGACATGAATTGGGATAAATAGTGGAACATTGTATTTTTACCTTTTTATCTGGCTGGAGAAGGAACTCTGCTTATTAAGGAGGCTTCTGTATGTTGCAGTTCTGCCATGGAATTTATGTTTTGCCATCTATCCAGTCTTCAAAAAACTGGATTGGTGAACGGGAATTCAGCTTTACTTCATCCCTGATCTCTCCAGCTTTGCTTTCATTAGTGACTCCAAGTGGCATTAAATGAAAACCTGTCCAGTTGATCCTGACCCAGTCTCTTGGAAAGCCACCACTACTGATCCAAGAGTGCAAAAGTCAGTCCCTTGTACTAAAACCAAGATGGAAGTTGGGAATGTTTAGAACTAAACTCGGGGGGTGACTGTATTTCCCCCTGAGCTGGGCAGGATGAACAAGACCATGGAAAGAAAGTATTTTGGATTTCATTGTGGCCTGAGAACAGTTTTCCCCAACACTGCAGGATCTGATCTGCTCTAACAGTCCCTTGTTTCCCACGTGGACAGCAGATGGAGTCACGGATATGATTTATGTCACTGGTTTTGGGAAGCAAAGTATTAGTGTAGTTTGTAACAACCAGCCAAAGAGCTTTCCTGTTTGGAATCTTATCTTCACTCTTGGAATCTCCCAAGTTATTAAACTTTCCTTTAAAATATGCACAGCCCAACCTACACAGCCATTCCCAGCATACACAGGGCGTGGTTGGGACTGGGACACACCGACTCCATTTCATCTCTTGGCAGTTGTTTTACCATTTGCTTACTTTCTATTCCAAAACATTTTGTTTACTGTAAATTCCAGTCATGGCCAGACAATGCTGCCCTTTTTTCCTGCTGGTCACCCAAAATGATAAACTGAGCTCCACACAAGGCTGCCCATTGAGCCAGGAATGTTCTGGATGGAGTTGTTTTAAGAGGAGGTTGTTTATGTAAAGTAAATAAATTTCATGCCTCACCATGTGATGATAATGTGACATTCCCTGGGTACCAACCCACTGAACAGTCATAAGTTCTCAGCCTTGCCATAACTAATTAAAAATAATTCTGAAAAAACCACATCCAAAACTAAAAGGCAAAGGAAAACATCTCCAAATGCTTTCCTTTGATCACACACTTCTCTGCCTCTCCTACAACTGCATTTTCAAGCTTGCAAAATTGAATTTATTCTTTGTTAAAACAAAACTGACAGTGAAACTACATCAAAATTGGTCAACTTAAACTCAGAATTCTATTTTCCACCCCACTTTCATAAAATATTTCTCCTCTAACAAGACTGGGTGTGTGTTTGGTGTTAGAGGCTGGTTTTTAGAGCAAAGATGGAACTAAAAATGTGTATTAAAGAGCAGGGCACAAAGGAGGCAGCGAGTGTTTAAATCTGCACTGGCCCACGGCATTCCCATCACCGGGATCATTGGAACAGGAGGACACAGGGAGCTGTAAATCAGAAAGAGCAGACTGCACAAATGAGCCAAATTCCTTCCAAAGGGTTGTCACTCCTTTACATTTGGAGATAATCTGCTGGAGCCCAGGAAACCTAAGTTTAAGCAGTTTTCTTTCCTTTAAGAGAATTCCCCACAGCAGAGGGAATTTAGGTCTGAGCAGATCCAAACAAAAGAAGCAGCAGAGATGCCATCACTGCTTTAAAATCTGTTTTTGCTGTATTTTCAGACAGAATGTGTGAAGACAACAGAAATATCAGAATATCACTGGGGAAGTTGTTGATTTTACCGTGTGTGAAAGAAAACCCCAATCCTGTGTGTGTCCCCTCCTTCCTGCCAAGGCTCCAAAGTGGCCACCTGGTATTAAATGCCACCAACTTCATGGAGAAACACCCAATACAATGAAAAGAGCAGAAAATACTAAATTTGTGTAGTGGAAGTTTTCAGAGGAAACACATTTGATTCTCATAATTTTTTATAACTCCATGTTACCCAACTTATTGCAAGTGGAAAGAACTAAGAAGGAATCAACCAAAAGGAATCAAAACATGAGTTACACGGGAGTTACACACTTTCTCACCTGGGGCAGGGAGTTTTCTATGGTTTGCTTCCAACAGCTGCAGCTCTTCTACTTGACTCACTAGTGAAGAAATAAATCCCAAATCAGAGATTTCAAAGGAAATGATCCCTCTGCTGCCCTCTTCACTTTCAATGCATTTCAAGGAAAAAAGCCCTTACCTATGTAATTGTGCTTTAAAAAATTAACAAAAAGTTTTCAAAATTCAGATCATTTTGACAAGTGGTGCTTTCAGCCTCATACCACATTTTGTTGCCATTTTTTCCTGTGCTTTGTTCCTAATTCAGAGATGGGGAAAAGAGGATTCCTTCCCAAGGAGCTGACAGAAAGAGTGGACGAGACAGAGAATGTCAGCAGTAGGTCTGATCTTTCCTCTGGGCTGTTGGACTGTCCTATCCAGAGCAGGGAAGGGAACACAGACTGTTTCCAGGGATTTCCTTCTGTATAACAAAGGCTCTGCCATTACAGAGGGAACAGTGCAGTGTATACACATGCAAAAGGAAAAGGTTTGGAATACACCTCAGGAAAGAAATGGTAATTTAAACAACAGCAGCTGCTGGAATTGTGTGCATAAATTCCAATGCTCTGGGAAGAAGAATTCACTAGCACCTGTTGGCTTTACTGTCCACCTGCTTCCAACTGCAAACAGAGCAGTTCCAGGTTTTGCTTCCCTATAGCTGGTTCCAGTGTTTTTACACTTGGCAGAAAACAGAGCAACGAGGCAGGTTACAGAATGATGTCTGTTGGCACTTCTGGTGCAGGTTAAGAAACTATTTTATCACCTTTCCACGTTTGTCTGGAGAGTGGACACAGGGACTGGCTGTATCCAGGTATTGCTCATATTCCCTGCTCAGCTGGAGCCTGGCATGAAAAGTCTCCAAGAACAATGTAAATGACCTGGAAAAGGTGACCCTGATTTCTTATCCCTGGAAGCCAATATCTCTGGTCTTCTCCTGTAAATATCCACACTGGTTTTTTTTTTTTTTTTTCATTAAACTATTTCCCCATCACATCCTCCCCTTCTGGTTGGGAAGAGCAGGAGGAATGAACTTCAGAACCTCTGACTTGGAGGAAGGATAAAGAGTTTCCTAAAAACGGACACATATAAGTGAAAAAACTTCAGCTTTTTGGGTTCCTTTGGCAAAGTATTACAGATGTGCCATCTGGGAAGCGCCCTTATCCCAACACAATAAGCATCTGGAATGTCCATCATTTAAAGACACATGAATAGCGATTTTTAAAGCCTGGAAAGCTACAGTCAGCCTAATCCTCCTGCCAGGCAAACAAACAAACCAATTTCCTCGGAAGAAGAGAAGACAAGCAAAGCAATCCAAGTGCAAACGTTTATCCTAATTCCCAGCTAAGTACCCACTAAGTATCTAACTATTTACATGAGAAAAGGTGTTGCTTTTCCAAGTTTTCCCTCCCCATTCAGTTGGAAAAGCAGGACACGGGGCTGCCTGTCTTTTATGTCCCTGTTGGATGCACGAGGAGATTTAAAGCATTTTTCTTGACCAAAACAGAATCCCGGGCTGTGACACTCCATTATAACACCGGGAACCATCTGGAGTGATCCTTGTTCAGTGGTTAGAAAGGGGATAAACAGATTGGAAACCCTCCTTACGCAGTGTTTGGGTTTTCTGCACTTCAGCACTCAGGGCACGAGAGGAGTCTGAGACACCGAGGATATTTTCCAGCTCTCTGCTGCCCTCCAAAGCCTGGAAAACAACAATTAAAGACACTGGTAAATCCCATTCCCAAACTATCTACTAGTTGTCTACAACTTATCAAAAACACCTGAAAGAACGAACTTTTGGAAATTGCTCACAAATAAACATTTCAATTAAAATATTTCAAATAAATTCTAACAAATAAATTAATATTTTAAATTAATGTAAGCCTTTTTTTTAGTAAATAAAACCTTGTCAGATCATATAAAATAAATCACTACAGTACTCTGAGTACAGTGAATTATTTCCCAGCTATTGATATAGAGCAATGAACCTTCTGCTACATTTATTAAAAACGAAACCAAATGGGAATAAATTAGAAGAGTGATTTGCATTTTAACATGCATTAAACAAACTATTAAATGATGACATATTAGTGGTAAATTAAATAGTACCATCACTTCATCAAAAAGGGATAGTTCATTTTTAAGGAGACAAAAATCTATGTTGTAATAATTCATATTTCAAGTTATAAATAACAGTTGAGAACTACCTATGTTTTTATTTGTGAACAAAAGGAGGAGTGATACAAATTAAAAATGGTGGACTTGGAAAAGCAATTCTTCTAGTTTAAAAAATTTTTCTAAGTTCTGAGGTTTTTTGCATTTTCTGGATTTCCAAGTCAAACCTGCCTGGCTTCAAGTCTATTATTTGCTTCCCTAAAATTTAAATGCTGCATATAAAATTTTAATTTTGATTTCAAATCCTGTATTAAAAGCAGATTAAAGATAAATCAGTGTAAAGCAGACCTGAAGGCTCGTGAGATTTGCTCTTATTTTCAGAATTCTGGCCAATGAACTTCTCACTTGGGACTGCAGTTTCAGGAACCTGGGTCCAGAAAAAGTAAAACAATTCCAATTACTCTAATCACCAGTCACTGAAATTCCATGTTTGCAATGTTTCCCAGAGTTTCTTCCCAATGGAATCAGGTTGGATGCAGCTCAGTGACCTGTAACACCAAAACCAACCTGCCTTTGGTTGGGATTCATATCCCAACCACCAAAAATCCCTATATCCTAATTTTAAGGATAGGAACTCAGGTTCAGCAGTATCAGAGGATTTTCTTCAGGATTTGCACATTAAAAAAATTCCTGCCATGATAGTTTAGGGTATTTTCTCTTTGAACCATTTAAAGATGCAAATCAAATAATCTATTTACTGTTTCCTCTCACAGAAGGGAGAATTATCCTCATAAAACCCTCAAATTTAGGAACAGAGCTACAGTATGGAAATGTCCATATGGGAAAAGAAAACAATAATAGTAGTATATTGGACTATATATTTTCCACCTGTAAAACTCAAGTGTCTGGAAGTTCACATAAATATCAAGTGTAGGTGTTGGTTTATAAATGTTTTTAGTGCAGGTCAGTAACTGCTGGTCTTCTGCAAAGCTTTTAAAGATATACTGAATTACTGAAGGCAAACATTTACATGTTAATGAAGGCTCTGATTACTCCAATTGTTCTGTAGTTCAGGGTTCTGCCACCAAGAAATGAGTTGCCCAAGGGAATTGCTGAACCACCAGAAAAGCCCTTTAGTCAGTTTAGTTTGCCACTGGTAAAATTTTAATATTTTATTTTTCACCATGTAACATGTCACCCAAACAATTCTGTCGAACTCCATCACTCAGAAAACACCCTCCTACAATGAAGGAATTTCAAGCTCATGGTGGGGGAAACATCCATGACAAGGAAAAAGCCCAACAGATAAATTGAGAGCTCAAAAGGAAGAGCTACAACTTCAAACACGACATTTAGTTCAATAATGCCTATCTAGGAAAACAGCCCATCAGACACCTCACCTGAAACATTTATTTAAGTGCTTTACTAACTGGGGATTGCCCCAAGTTCATTAATGTCAAGAAATTTATACCTTAAAATTAGATTGTGGCAGAAAAGACGAGAATTGTAAAAGATTTTGCATTAATTTACACCTATAACCATTCAGTGCCTTTGAATATCTAATCCTGTGCAATCAGAAGCACTAAAAATAATGGCTATTAATTGAATTCTGTGTGAAATATGAAATAAAAATCACTGCCCCCATGACAAAGTGAACACATCTGATGCACTCACCCATCCTGCTCTGTTGGAGGCTGCCCTCTCCTGGATAATCCAGTGTGGGAATTGCTCTGCTCTCTCCCACCTCCTCGGAGTTCACAAGGAAGAAAAGAAACAATATAGATAAAAATAAGATATTTTCTATTTGAAGCACGTGAAGTAGGTGTTACTATGAATCTTGATTTTAGAGTGATCTTTTAGGAAGAAGGAAAAAAACCCCCAAACTCATTTGGAAAGCAGGACAGATCCCCTGGAATGAACCACACTAAATTCACTACAATTTACACTTCTGTAATCTGAGCTCTCATCAACTCACTTTACATTTATATTCCTGGAAACCTTGGGATTAGAGTATTAATAACTGGAAGTTGGGATAATTCTGGCAATCCCAGATCCCACCATTTGGAGTGAGGTGCTTTTCACATCTCTCTGTAATAAATCTTCCTGACATCAGACTAAAAAAGGGAGGCCAGGCTAAGCATTAAACACTTTGATTTCTTATTAAATTTGAATAATTACACACAAGTATCAGCACTCAAAGATGAATCAACTTTTAATTTTTATTTTGTAAAACACTTAGAAATATCTCAGAATGACAAAGTGCTATACAAGTTTAAGCTGTTCCAATACAGCAGCTGAAGGTTAAGACCCTCAAAGATTCAATTTTAAATCTAAGTAGTCAATAGAACTTGAACTTGATTTTGTAGTAATTTTTGCTCTGTTGTTTTCTTACATATTGGTCACAGAAAAACAGAATATTGATTAAAGTGTAACACCTCAAAGGTGATATCCAGAACCTATTAAAGCACCACAGCTCTTAAAATAAAAGTGTTTTTTCAGAAGGAGAACAGAGATTGTGGGTTTAAAAGGACACCCTGAAACCTGTGATTTAATAATTGTATAACACCATTTTGTACCTATATGAGCACAGGAAAAAAAGAGCTGGTTAGTGCTACATTACTGAGTAATTATCCATCTAAATGTCAGCTCTGCTCATGTGATCAGGCTTTTTATAGGCAAAAGGAATGTTCCCCTATGTCCATCCTTAATATCAGGCTGGAAATACACGTTCACCTTTCCCACTGACATCCTAATATACATTTTAATTCAAGACATTTTGCCCCCATCCTACTTTCACCTGAGAGATAAGGCATTCTCTAATTCAAGTGCAGAGAGGCTGGGAAAGTTTGAAAAGTTGCAGTAATTTAAACATTTGTGTGTCCTCATGAAAATTACCAGTTCATTAAAGCAGGTAATAAGGATAGTCAAGAGAACATATCTAGAGAGCTACAGATTTTTAATTTTAACTGCTATCATTATATACAATTTTAAAAGCTTTTGCAAAGGTAAGGAGAACAACTACTGGCAACTCTTCTGGTGGAAAGGTTTCTTTGTACAGGGTGAAGAGATTCATATTTACCACCAAGGACTACCAAATCTTGATATAGAAGTTAAAGCACTCAAACACAAAATTTCCTTTCTGCTGATAAAAGCAGAGACTGACAGAGAAATCTGACCTGGGAAATATTTGAAAATACCTTTCTCTCTGTAGGAAAACAGAGTAGATAAATTTAGATGCCAAGGACATAAGTTCCCTAATAAACAGAGTCAGGAAGCTGCTCACTGGAACAGTTACTTTTCACAGCAAGAAGAAAGTTGGAAACCAGTGGGTTTGGATTCCAAGAAAAAAATGCAACACATAACAAGGAGTATTTGTGGAAACATTTAAGACACAGCTTTAATGCAACTTTGTTGAAGAGGAAAATAATCCCAAAAAGAAACTGTTTAGAGTCTTTTAAGATGGCAGGAGTCAGTACCTAAAGGGCTGATTAAATGTCTCTTGAAGATTTTGGGATGTGAAGGAAGTGGGAGCATGGATATGCCCTCCATGCCAAATAACCATCTTTTCAGGAATCAAGAAGAAGCCACTCAGTTTGAGAGGAGGAATTGCTCACAAGACAGGGCAGGCCCTGTGATAAAGACAGAGGATTACTGCCTCCATCCCAGACCTGGAAGTACATAATGCAGGCCTGGCATTGCAAATCCCAACACAGTTCCTAAAAGGCCACAAAAATAAAACACATATCAGCTGATAAATCTTCAGTTTTGTGGAAGCAAGGCTGTCCTTTCAATAAATGAGGTTTCCATGACTGGTTGAGACACACAATCACTTTTTCCCTGTGGCTCCCTGACACTTAAAGAGATCACCCCCACAACCTACAGAGCCATCAAAGCACGTCAGGCCACTGAAAATCCACTTCTTGAGCACTCGGAGCTTGCACCAGAAACTGTGACCGTGGAACTAAGGGGGTGTAAATCCTAAAGGGAACTGGAAATAATATAATTACAAAAAAAATTATATATTTTCTGAAAGCTAATGACATTCAGTATTATGTTCATTAAAAATTGCCTTGAAGTGCCTTACCATGAAAAATAAAAAATACAGAAAATAAAAAAGGACTTTGCTAACATGCCAAACCAGGGGAATTAATGGAATTATTGACAAAAACGCCAGTGTGGAAGCTTTTTACTGAGTCAAAGCCAAACATTTTTAATACTGAGCAACAGAAAGCAAAACTTGCCTCATAAACAAGTTGTTTCATAAACACTCCCAAGATTTAGACCGAAAAGATTTAAAAGCTTTAAAAGTCAACATCAGTTTTTCCAAAAGACATTAAAAATTTTTAAGGTGAAAAAGGAAACAAACATAGCACATGAGAGACAAGTTACTAGGTCAAGCCAATAATCAGGAAAATATTGTATTAAGAAAGAGGGGATGTTCAACTAACCTTTTGCTGGGGGGTTCCTGGGATTTTGTTCCTTGTGGCTCACAGGGGATGAAAAGGGACTCATCTGGCGTGTTCCTGTTGTTGGGGAGTAAGAATTCAGATTTTTCTTTCTGACCTTCTGAGGTGTTGCATCAGATGGCTGAAATGCAGCAAAATACAAAAATATCTAGATTAACATTGATAAAATCTCTCTGAACATTTACCATCTGGTAAGAGCTTCTCCTCAGTAATTCCTAACTTTATGTACTCCCATAAATTGGAAGCCCATGTTGTATGTTGTGGTGGGTTGCTCTATCACTCCCCCTCCTCATTAATATTAGTTTTACTCTAAAAAAATAAAAGCTCCTTTTTCCATAAAGAAAAAGACTGTGTTTTCCAGAGATTTAGGTATCACCTGGTTGGTGGGTTTGGGTTTTCTAAAGCAGCCTAAACCTGATATTATTTTTCCTACAGTATTAAGAATTTAAGACACATAAGAACTATAAGCAACTATTTTTAGATTTTAATTGCATCAAAAGATAGTTATTTCTAATGATTATCTACACAAATGTTAATTTAAAAAATCCCAAGTAAGTTCCTTAAACCCCAAATTTTGTGTCTGGCTTAGGATTTCAATATGTGAAATCATACCAGCAGTGCTGGTATTAGTCATTAGTAATATGACTTACACCACATTTTGAAATGTTTAGTTTGCTGCCCACTCACCTCTGTCTTGTTTTAGTCTCAAACACTCTAAATAATTTCACATCAGCCGTTTATGCTCTTGTCTATCAGTACTGACACAACACCTGATGGAAACGCTCAGTCTGTTGCCACTGTTTTGCCACATCCAAGCAGGTTAAAGAAATGTTTCAAATGATCTTTCAATGAAACACTAATTTAAATATCAAGGCCAATTTAGGCACTTACATGTCAGCAAATCTCCAATCTGCTCACGGTTTCAGGATATTTTTCCTGCTTGAGCAGCAGCCACCTCTGGATATGGACAAGCATATCCACATCTGAGCAACTACCTGGAGGAAGTTACTGTTGTACTTACAAGGACAGTATTTATTTGGCAGTAAGAATTTCTCCTCCAATTATGCAATTTTTTAATGATATCATGCAAACATTCCAAAATCTAAAACCACTGATTTTTGATCTTTAGTTCATAGGTATTTTAACCAGGAGGTGGAATGACAGACTCCTGAAAAATAGGGAATGAACTGTAGAAACAGCAAAGATGAAACAGATACTTCAATCAAATAATGTGTGTTTACAACTCTATGTTCCTTCCTACCTTCTAAGAAGTTATTTAATTATGGCACACTTTAAATCTCTGACATGTCATTAGAGGCACCGCATGAACTAAAAATCAGTGTAAACCCACAGCACTGAGCTCCCACTGAAAGTTTTGATCACTCAGATGGGCTTTTGTGAAGCTTTTTGCTACACAAAACCTGAATGCAGGTAACCATCCAATAACTCCTTTTAGCTCATCTGCTTTAAGGCAGAAAAAGAATTCCAGGGAATTTCAGCTGGACCACTCACCTACAAAAATGTTACCACAGCCTAAGAAACAGATGCAAAATGACACTCACAGCTGCACTGTGAGCAGAACAAGTTGGGTAATGGTACACTAAGCTGCTAATTAAATTGCTAATGATTTTTTTTAGTGCCACTGCGGTATTTTGCCACCTTTGTTTAAATTTATAAAAAAATATCTAGAAAAATTTTTTAAATTCTGAATTTCTGCCTTGCTAAACACCAGTGAGGCCTCCAAAGATGTGCTGCATAGGAGCAAATCTCTTCACAATGGCACAGAGATGGAGATTTCCTGGGGGCTCATTTGCTGATCAGTTATTTCCCCCTGTACTTTTCCCAAATTTTCCTTCCTTTAAAGCCTGCCATCCTCCCAAAATCCTCTACAGCAACACCCCCCATGGTAGGAGAGACAATAAACCCACATATGTCCCACCATGCTGGGACTGGGAGGACGCTGGAGCTGCATTTACAAAAAATAATAGCACCAGTACAATTTTATTTTCATTGTGATAACTGGGGTGAAATTTATGGCAGTGTTTGTACTTTATTGTTTCATTCTGCCAGATTAGCTGAGGGAGGTAATTACAGCTCTGACATGAAAATGCCTTTGATGTTTTCATTTCAATTTTGCAGTTTGTAATATGCAGATTCCAGCATTGCCATAATTCCATATTGTTCCATGTACAATTACAGGGCAGAGCATTTGCTCCCCAGGATAATGGAGCTAATTTTTAATAAATTATTTCACCAAGGATCTTAACTCATTCAGCTCTTGGGTAAATAGTGATGGCAATAACAATGTGCATATTTTTCAAGTGATTCATGCAGAGGTACATTACTTAACACCAGGCAGTTCTGTGACAAATGAAATACTATCAATTTTATACTGTAATATTTGTCAGCAGTAATTTTGTGCCTTAGGATTCTCCCAGACAACAGCCAATCTGTAACAATATAAATGCAGCTCTAATGAAACAGCACGTTTATACACACATAATTTTTGCACGCAGATACATACACATATAAATATATATATATACATCTATAGAAACACACACATATAAATAGATAGACAGATATACACATATAAACAGATGGTTCCATACACCAAAAAATACTTACATTATCTTTTTTGACAGTGTCCAACTTTAATGCTCTCTTAACTCTGCAAGAGAAAAATATGGACAAGTTTTATGGTATCTAGATACAAAGATTTCTTTTAGAAATATCTATAATTGATATTTTTAAAGATAGTTTCCTTTGTCGTGTTTTACATTTACACAGGAAAACAAATGTCATCCAAAGCAAATCTATTAACTGATTAAAATACTGTGTACCAAGAACATTGTTTGTTTAGAAGGATAAAGTGTTTGCATAAGAAAACCTGATTCTCCATTTTATAATATAGATAAAAATCAAGACACTGAAGCGAAATCACACTGAATATTTGCTTTTTCCCCAAGATATAAACACCAAAAAAGCCTTTTCTTTTACATACCTTGTGAGCAAGGGTTGAAAGGATTTTGCCATTAGTTGAAACAATGCATAAAGCCATTTAAAATACAGGTACAGCCAAGGAGAAAAAAGTAGTTTTTCCCATCATTTTAGCTCTTAACATGATTCAGTGCTGCCAGACTATGACTTAACAGGGGAACAGATGCTCTATGTCTTTACAGGTCCCCAAACCATAAGAAACTATTTGCTTCCCTTCTTCCTTCTCCTGATTCAGGAACATGCCAAGCTCTCTCTGCAAAATCTGCTCTGCTGAACTGGATGCCCAGCTGTTAATGGCAACACTGGAAGGGGAAAGCTGAATATTTATAATACTTTATATGGTACAGCTGTCTGCTAAAGAGCAGTCATCAAAATTTTATTGAATGCAGGCTAAATGCTCCAAGGAAAGAAAGGTCAACATAAATTAAGACTATTTTTCCCACAGACAACTGAAAGTTTTTAAGCACGTTCCTAAATCTTGGTCTAAACCACGATATAAACCAACAAGAAACAAAAAAATCTGTGTAAGAACAGTCCCCAAGAAATGTATATATTATATTGAATTAAACAGGATTTGCAATATACATTTCAAGAACTTGGTTCAGTTTTCATCTTGGAAAAGAACGTTTTGCCTTGTAAGGAATTAAGATGACCTCATTCCAAACATACCCTTTTTAAATTTATGCTGCTGTAAATTAAAGACAATAGGAATGGAAGCACATCTTTGATATGTAGCTCAGGTAAGGGTCTGATATGAAAACTGTTTTACAACCATCTCCATTTCAAAAAGGGGAAGAGAATGTTCTGTCTTAAAAATGCCAAAGGAACAGGTAACATTAAAATTAAAAAAGCCTATGAAATTCTGGCCAAGGGGCAGTGAAAGCTGTAACAGTTTGATGGAATTCTTTACAATGTATTTCTTTTTTAAAGAGAAAGCCATATTGAAGGAATCCTGACTCCATTCCACCTTCCAGCCCATGGCAGCAGGGAAATATCCTATTTATTAATGGAGAGGATGCTCTGGGGGCCAGTGCATTTGCATGTTGTACCAAGGCATGTGATGATGGAAGATTTTATGACTGAAAGGCAAAGTAAAAAGCAGGATCTGGACTCAGCACAGCTGTAGGATGAAGAGAAATGAGAAACTAAATGAAAATCCCATTAAATTACAAACATTGAGAAGAATTTCTTAGGGGAAAAGTTGTGGACTGATCAATGGTATGTTCTTTGGAGTCTGTCAAATATTGTGGACAGGAACAGAGAAGCCCAAATTTCTCTCTGCTGGCCTCCAAAATTCTGCTGGCCTGCAAACTCCCCAGATTATGGGGGCAAAGCTGGAGCCTCATTCTAAGCACTTAAACATTGGAAAGGGCTGGAATATTACATTGGAAGACACAATTTTAGCTTTAGACAACCTTTCCTTGTGTTTCTCAATCCATCCTACACAGCAGCCTCGTTTGCTTGTGGCTGTGTTTTTAATGTTTGTCTTTTCAATGCCATAATGTGAGAAGTTACATCAAAATCATTTAAAATTTGTGCTCCCTGCCTTGGACTTCGAAACCAAATTCATCCCCACACCCAACACCCTGTTGGCCAAACTGTCTTCCCTCTGATCTTCCAAAAGGTGAGAAACCAATATATGCAAACCAAATTCCTGAAGTATTTTAGAACAATACGAAGAGCAGCAGTTCTGGTTTGGGTTATCTTTTTTATATGGCTGGAAAAGCCTCATTTTGGCTCCAGTGTAGAACCAAATGTCAGACTGTGAACAAGAAAAGGAGACAGAAGGATGAGGTACACGAGGTGACAGTATTTAACAACTCAGTCTGAGTTTTCTACCCTTGAATTGTAACCTGACTAGACTTAATTTATTTTCTTGACCATGCAGAGTATGACAGCATGTGTTTCCAGCCAGCTGTCCAACCCGAAATGATTATTTTGCCCATAATATTTATCAGGTTAAAGAACTTCACTTCCTCTCCTTTATAATTTATGAATGAATGCAACAGCGACAGCCATGTCCAAGGTTAATGCACAAAAAAACCATAGAGAATCAGGGATTTGATCATATTATTTCATTAAAAATGCCCTAGAGGTTATTGTAGTGCATTTTGAGGCCACTTCAGTTTGCTTCCTCTTTAGGTTCTACTTTTACTGGAGAAAGAAACAAAGCACCTCTCTGCTATTTACATATTGCTTTATCTTCAAATGTGCCAGTGAAAATGCCATTTTGATTGGAAAAGCAGAAAAAAATCCTATAATTTCCTGTGTTCAGCTTAAATGGTGGTGAAACTCAGTGTGAGAGAAGCCAACAAAACAAACAAACAAAAAAAATCAAAATTTGTGTATTGTTAAGTTTCCTTTGTATTTCCTTTGTATCCTGCCATGACTACTACATGGTCAGGACTGGCAGAGGTTGGAACCTCTGGTAGCTCTAACATTTACCTTTGAAATCCATAAGGAGTTATAAACTGGGATAATATCCCAAGCCTATATGGAGGCATCATGGATCTTATGGCCTCACCTTCCTGCTGTTGAAGTTGGTAACACCTTTTGCACCCGTATCTTTTGTGTCCAAATCCTTTGCACACCTGACCCTTCTGCATCCCGTCTCCATGTAAATCATCCTAAAGGGATTCTGATCCTATTTTCTTGTGGATGTTTCATCTATGTAGTAATAGAGTGAACCTTGCTGCTGAACTCTGTTAAAGTCACACTTTCATAAATCCATATTAAAACCTGCTTTTTGCCAATCCCTTCAAGGGAGGGGGCAGAGGATGGACCAGGCTCTGTTCGGGGGTGCCCAGCAATGGGACAAGAGGCAATGGGCAGAAACTGATGCCCAGGAAATTCCACCTGAACATGTGGAAGAAACTCTTTCTTGTGCAGCGACCGAGCATTGGGATTGCCCAGAGAAGGTGTGGAGTCTCCCTCACTGGCGATATTCCAGAACTGGAGCAGGTGACACAGGAACGAGTCCAGGTGGGTTTGGAATGTCACCAGAGAGGGAGATTCCGATGCCCTGCCTGGGCAGCTGTTCCTGTGCTCTGCCACCCTCAGTGCGAAGTTGTTCTTCCTCGTGTTGAGGTGAAACTCTCTGTGTTTTCGTCTAAGACCATTGCTCCTTGTCCTGTCGCTGGGCACCACTGAAAGGAGTCACCCCGGCCCCCTTCGGAAATAGAGAACACAGAGAGTATCACCCACAGCAACATCACCCACCCAACCCCGCCCGGGGAACCGCCATCGAACGCATTCCCCGGTCCCTGTTTTCCTCTGGAAACAAATCCCGCCCTCTCCCCGCCGCTCCTCCCCTCTCCCGGACGACCCTCGGCGCACGTTTCCCCTCAGGGAAGGGGCTCGGGAGCCGCCGCTCGGCGGGAGCCGCGCTCCCCTCACGGCTTCCCGCCCTCGGGAGCCTCCCCGCCGCCGTGAGGGGAGGGGAGCGGAGGGAAAGGGGAGAGGGAAGAAGAGGAAGAGGGGAGTAAAGGAGAGCAGAGGGAAAAGGGAGGAAAGCGGAGCGGGAAGGGGAGCAGAAAGGCTCCGCTCGCCCCTCGATACCCACGACATCCCGCCGCCTTCTCGCAGCTCCCGCCGTGCTCCCGCCAAACGCCGCCGGCTGGAAACGGCGCCGAGGGCGGGCCGGGCCGGAGCAGGGCGGGGGAGCTCCTCCGGGCTGCGGGGCCCAGGCCGGGGCCGAGTTGGGCTTGTCGGGCCCCGCCGTGCGCGGTACGAGCCGGGCCGGGGAGCTTCGGGCGGGAGGTTCGGGGCGGCCAAACGCACCTCAAGGGTCCCTTCAGAGGCCGCCGGGGGGAGACGGAGGGAGGGAGGGTTGTTGGTTCCCCTCAGATGCGCTGGGGGAAGGGGACTGTAATGTTTTCTACAGTGGGGGGGTAAATTTAGTCCTTGAGAGGGGCTGCGCCCACCCGTGAGGGAGGTGACGAGATCCATGAGGTAAAAGTTTCCTCGTTTCAGGTGGGCGAGGCCGGAGCAGGGCGAAGCTTCCCTGTGCAGGCGTGCGTGCTCTATGGATGAGCCTCGGTCCTGAAGGTCAGTGTTGTGAGGGGTCTGACTTTGTATAAATAATTTCTTCACATAAAGGGTGTTCAGGCATCGGAAGGGGCTGCCCCGGGAGGTGGTGGAGTCCCCATCCCTGGAGGTGTCCAAAGAACGACTGGACGTGGCACTCGGTGCTCTGGGCTGGGTGACAAGGTGGGGATCGGGCACAGGTTGGACTCGATGGGCTGGGAGGGCTTTTCCAACCTCAGTGATTCTGGGATTCTGCGATTTAGTGACTAAATTCCTGTTTGGAAGATGTTTTTTATCTGTTAGAATCATATGACCAAAAATCAAAGGTAGTAGTTCTTGTGTCATCTTCCTGCTCTATAGAATCACAGACTGGTTTGGGTTGGGAGGAACCTTAAAACCCATCCCATTCCACCTCCTGCCATGGGCAGGGACACCTTCCACTAGACCAGGTTGCTCCAAGCCCCATCCAACCTGGCCTGGAACACTTCCAGGGATGGGACAGCCACAGCTTCTCTGGGAAACCTGTGCCAGGGCCTCACTACCCTCACAGGGAACAATTTCATCCCAATATCCCATCTAAACCTATTCTCTCCCAGTTTAAAAGCCTGGCCCAGAATGCTCCCCTCCACCTATTTTGTCTAAAGTGTCATTTATCCAGTAAAAATGTCCCAGCGCAAGCCATGGGGCTGCTGGCAGTGCTGTCACTGAGCCATTGCTCCCTGGATTTCCCTCAATGGGTTGGTAGCATTTCTTGGCAGAACTGTGGCCCACACAGGAAATATCTCAGCAATGGGAAGTCCAAGGAGCACAAACGAGAGTTCGCATTTTACAAACTAGTTACTGGAAAATTAACATTTATTCTTCTTTTCCTCCTTGACTTTCCCCCCAGTTCATTCTGTGTGTGCAACACTGGTGCTTTATTATAGTGATACCCGTTTGCAGGAGCCAGACTGTGGCAGGGGGTCCCTGTGGGGTCTTTCTAGTGCCTGTGTAATATTAAAGTGTCAGGCAGGCAGGCTGGGTATTACAAATAGGGTACTTCATCCATGAGAAGAGATTATTATCTTCCTTTCCCAAGTGTAAAAGACCTGTATAACTCACCAAGGTGCAAGTGATTTAGGCCTCCCGAGTCAAAATCCAATGAGTCCTGAAGGGGACCCTCTGATGTCGTTGTCTTGTTGCTGAACTTGAGATATTCCATTTATTATACTGGAATATATTTTCTGAAGTCAACATTGGGTAAAATAATACGAGAGGCTGTTAGAGCAACAGCAAAACAGGATTTAGTGGCCCTCTGTGGTGGCCTTCTAAAAACCTTAATCACCCTTGGAAAAAGCAGAAAGCTGCTGTTACCATTTACTGGCCATTGGTGAGCAAACAGCATCAGTTACTGCTTGGAACTGCTTTAATAATTGAGGAAAAAAGCGAGTTTCATGGTTTTTTTTCAATTCATTAACAATTATATAGTCTAAGTTGCTCAAAGTTTTATGCATATTCTTAAAGTTTTATGCACGTCTGTTTTTATTATTTCTATTTAGATAACTCTTAGAAGCAGAATTGTGTGCATGACTTGGCATATTTGAAAGACTAAGGTGACGTTTTTGACCAGTTTTGCTTTTATCCATATGTTTTATTGAGTTACAACTGCAAGAAGAGAAAGCATGGATAGCAATGGCTTGTTTCACAGATAACGTGAAAAGGTGGTTTTATGCTTTCCAAAAACGTGATTATATAATATTTGTATTATCTAACATATATTAGATAATAATTGTAATGTCAAAAGTCTGAAATTAAAATAAAATACCATAAAATTAAACTTTTTTACTGCCAATGAAGAATAAATTGTGAGTTAATAAGTAGAACTCAAGCTTTTTTTTTTTGTGGATCTCATGGTGCTACCTACAAGTGTAGACAGTTATTCCCATCCCAGATTTAGGCAATGGGAAGGATATCATCTAAATGCTAGGATAACTGGTGCCAGTCTGTGTTTCACAGGACAAACAGAGCCATTATTAAGCAGGGAAATGGTAACAAATTCTAACTGTAATTGTACCCTTCACAGGATGGCCAGCAGTCCCAGGAATAACTCCGTTCAGAAAGCCACACAGGCGGAATATTCCCAAGGGAAGAAGTCCCAGCATACAGAAGAAGCAAACTTCTACATGAACTGCAGAGCAGCTTATCTGACTGTTCTGAAAAGCAGCTTGGAAAATATCAAATCCAGAGAACAGCTCAGCCTAGGTAATGATTTGATCCTTTTCCCTGTACCTGTTGTGTGGGATGGGGACAGTGGGTGGTGTACAAGCAGTTCAGCACTGAGAGTATCCCAGTGCATAGGCTCAGTAATAGTTTTAAGGAATTCATAGTAGTTTTGGATAAGGTTCAGATTTCAATATCTTTGAAGACATTTTCCTGTTGTAAAATATCACACAGTGATTTTTCGAAGTTTGTAGGAACTGCCGTTCCTCAAAACTTTTCATTTTCCTCAAATCCTTAATCTTTGTTGCTGGGTGTTGGATGACTCATGGAAGTGAGAATATCAGACAGAGCTTTTTCTCTATAAGTCACCAGTGTGAGTGCTCTCAGTTCAGTTTAGGTTGGGCAATTGCCCTGGCACAGAAAATCACCATAACTGGTATTCCATAGGAATTCTTACTCTGTATTTCCACTCCTACTGAGTTAGGATGCTTCCATAGAATGGAATAAAAAGTTTTCATTTTTTAATCCAGACTGTATTTGTGTCAAAGTAGTTCCTGTCAGCAGTACAGCAGGAAAGAAATCTCTCTGGCTGCTTCAGCTGCACTAAATAAAGCTGTTGGTAGAATCTGACTGTACTTCTGTGTTACACTGGTTGGAGCTTCTTTCCCTACAGCAGTACATGAAATCCTACCCATCAGCAGGCACATTCTTACAGCATGTGACTTAGTGCTCTCCAGGCTTCCTCAGCTGTAATAAAAGTGCCTTTATAACATCCTAATGATAGCTTAGGATAATCTGGATTTTAAGATAGGGGTGGTGTGAACAAGTGTCATCTCTTTAATATATGCTTTGGCTTTCATCTCTATCCATGTGCCACTCAGCTCCATAGCAAGTGTTTGGGCATTTTGGTTTCAAGGTTAACTTTGAGAGGGCAATTAGTTGCTCAGACTCCCAGTCTTTTCAGAAGTATTTAAGAACTTGTGTTAGAATTTGTAAGCATTGAGAATTATAGAATTATATTGCATCTTAATTCTAGCATTTCTCAAATGTGCTAATGTTTAGACATTTCTTGCTACATGATGTTTGGCTGATACTCTAAACTGTAAAGTATTCAACTTAGAGAATGGCCCTGTGACCTTTTATTGCTAGGAGTTTTGCTTATTCACAAGTGGTAGCTTCATTTCCTGTGCATTGTAATAATACTGAGGTTATTTAGCAGAATCAGTCCATAAAGAAATATAAATAAAAGGTGCAGGCTAATTGAATTTTCACAAATGCAGACTTGGGAGGCAGGTAGGGTGTGGCAAGTGCTGATCTCCCTGGATATATGGAAACACAGAGTTGTACATTAGAAGGATAATCTGTTAAATGTAAGTAAATACTGTGCTGTGCTGACATTCCAGGGAACTCTGCTATCCACAGAAACAACCACACAGAGTAACTGCCCTTCCTTGGCTGACCTTGACACTGCAATCTCCAAACAATTGCTTTGTGCCCGAGCGTGGCACAGATGAAGATATAAACTGTGCTGTGTCCTCCTGGCGCTGCCTGCAGAGGTGACAGGGCAGAAATCTTTATTTAGTCCTTGGCATTCAGCTGCAGATTAGCAACAAAGGTGTCTGGTTTTGTTTGTTTGTTTTGATGGTGACACAGTTGCCCACCGAGCATTGTAACGATGCCACCACCTCATTTCACAGATGGTCCTGGGCAGTTCTCAGCACGGGCCTGGTCAGTGCTCAGCTGGCTCAAAGTCAAATGTCAGCCCAGGTGGAGATGAAGGATCTCTTGTGCTTCCCTAAAAGACTTGATTATATGGCAAGATACAGAGGCATCCCTCTGGATTCACACAGACTGTTCATTTGAGTTTAATTTCAATTTAACGTCATACCTTCATCACACTGAGAACTGATGAAAGGATGTTTGCAGTATGACTTGGAAGAGGCAAACTAGATCTGGGAAATTAATGTTGAAGAATGCCAGGTGTGAGATCCAAGGCACTGGTTGCATGTGTGGGCTTGGCTGTTGGCTTTAATGTGTATCTGTTGGTATCATTTTTCCTTTCATGTTGTGTAATTGAAATTGATAAGCTCGAATGTGTAGATGTGACAGAAAATATTGTTTAAGATAAATTCTACACTAGATCTCAGTTTTTGGCAAACTAAGTGGAAAGACAGATTTTAGTAGAAACAGGATCTAATAATGTGCAGGTTTACAAATAATGTGCTATTGATATTAAGGCACAGGATATAGGCTGAATTTTACACTTGTCACTTGGGAAGACTTGTCTTTGAATTTGTGGATATTTTGATTGAGGCTATACCCAAGACTGTCCTTTAGACCCACTTTTCCCTTGGAGTGATTTGGCTTAAAAAAAAAAGTCTGAACATGGAAAATGATTCAAGAATGTTTTGAGAAAACTCCTTTACAGACAGCTGGAATATATAGTTAATATTGTGTTATATTGTTCAGTACTTCAACAGGCTGGAAGAAACCCATCTCAGAAGACCATTAATAAATATTGGACTTCACAAACAACTGCACTGAATTTTGATGATTTTTGTGCTATTTTAAAACAAGAAAAGCCAGTTACAAAAACTGAGCTGCTCGAAGCATTTGGAAAAATAGACACAGATAAAACTGGATATATTTTACATGATGAACTCTATAAAATCCTTACAACAGTAAGTAGCAGTGGAAACTCAGTTATCCATCTTTAACCATTTGTAGAGATTTTGGAAATGAGATGGTAAAACTATGCTACAGTATAAGAATGATTGGTTTGTTTTTTTTATTGCAGAGAGGTGATAAAATGACTTGGGCTGAAGTGAATGCAATTACTAAACAGGCTGATTTTAACTGCAGTGGCAAACTTGATTACAGCAAGGTATGGCAAACAGAGATACTTGGTTTTGTGTTACTGACTTGGTGTTATTGTCTCCAGCAAACACAATATTGCCACCTCCGTGTGTCTAGTGATGATCTTACCCAGGATCCCAAATTGCCTGTGACTAAATTGTGAACTGGATAAACAGCTCGCAAAGATTTATGCATAGGTTTAGTTTCACAGGAGGAAAGCTAATATGATTTTTAATGAAGGATTCTATCTTCAAATTTCTAGAAAGAAATATAAATCATCTGTTGGGTTGAAAGTCAAACTTAATTTTTATTCAATATTTGGACCTCCTTGTTGAATGGCTCTACTTTACTGTGTTACTGGAGTGGTTGTTCTGATTCAGGAAAATTAAAATTGTGCTTGAATAGAAAATGCGTCACATCTGCTGACCTGTCCTTTCCTTATTGATGTTAATTTTACTCCTTAAAACCATGAGAAAGGATGTTTCACTAACCAGATTCCCTTTCTTTCCTTGCAGTTTTGTGAGTTGTACCTGAGCACCAGGGAGCAGAGCTGCAGGACTGCCCGGGAGAGGCTGGAAGTTGACAGTAGGTTGAGGCAGCAGCAGTTTGGGAATCAAGCTGAAACTTCCTCTGAAGGGATCCCGCTGCCAGTGCCAAAACCATCGCCCAGAATCTCCAAGAAAACTGATCACAAACTACCAAAAGGTGTTTGTATTTCACATTGGGAGTTTTCTTCTGTTGGAGGTGAAGCTCTGGGCCAATGAGCAGTTGAGTTTTTGTTGAATTTTTCTCAGATTAGTGAGGATGTTATTGATTAGTGTAATTTCAACAGTGACAATCACATAAGTATCTCAGCAGAATATGTTCTCAGATTGCTAAGAATAAGCTCTCAGATTCCTAAGAGTGAATTCTGTTGGCTGTCATGTGACACAGCCCAGAGGGAAGAGAGAAAATGAATGCTCAGATGTTGCAACATAGACAAGTTATTTATTTCCTTCCCAGATCAGAGCTGAAACCTTAAACATTTATCAATAAAATGTGTGTTTGTTTCAATTATCGAGGCTGCTCTTCCAGCACAATCAATAGGGGAGTTTAATGTTCTTCCTGGAGTTACAAAGATACTTTAAAACCTTCCCAAACTGGAAAAAGACCACACACTGCAGAGGTGCAATGTATGGAATATTGCATGGAATTTGTGCTGGTTGCAGTTGCTTCAATTCTGGGCAAAAAACCATTCTGACAAACCAGTGATGAAGGGACTCAGTTTGTCTGTGTGCTTACAAACACAAGGTTTATGATAAATAGCACTAGGAGGGGGTTGAAATAATGTAATTGTAACTAAATATCTGTGTTTGTAGCTGACAGCAGAGCTCCTTCAAGGCCCTCATCAGCCCAAAGTGGCAAGGCTTCCACTTGTCCCGCTGTCAGTGTGGGTTCCAGCAGCAACAGGAGCACAAAGCTAATTGAGCCTGACACAATGAAGGTATCACACTGAAATTATGCTGTTTTCCTCCAGGCACACATGTTATTGCATTTTAAATAAGCTAAAAATCAGAGAAAAATGACTTCTTATGTTTTATTAATAGTTTGTCAAGGGCAGCTATAAACTACTGAGAGTTTGATATGTGTTATTATTAACATTTTTATATACTGTTGGTTTTGCTGACATCTAGTTATTGAAAATAATTTTTCAGGTGTGAAGGTTTAATAGAACCAAGTGTGTTTTTTTATAAATGAAATCACTGTTGGAGAAAACGTTTTAATGACTTCTTGAGAAATTTAAAGTTTAATAATTTATTAGGTTGGTGAGAACTTTAAATGCTTAAGTAGTCTGAAAGATTGTGTATCATAAACCTTTACATGAAAGGTAATTGGAAATAAATAACAGATCTGGGAGCATATTCAGTTTGTTGGGCATTACTTTCTAAATATATGCTATAGCCTGAAAATATTGATTTTTAGTTAAACTAATATGTTCTATCAGTATTTTCTTTTGAATAAATCACTCATTCAATATAAATTCCTGTGGGAGAGAGACAACAAAGTCACTTTGCTAAGTCAATATTTGTAGAGTGTTAATATTGATCTTTTTCCTTTGTTTTCCCTTTCCTGACTGAACCTTTACTAGTTTTCTTTCACCAGAAAATAATAGCTGCAGAAATATAAAGCATTAACTGGAAACTGCTCAGATACATTAAAAATGTGCACCTTGAGACTCCTGTATAAAAGGGAAAAAATGGTTATGACCACATAGTGTAACTGCTGCTGGAAAACTGAACTGATTGTTCTCAGGAGCTACATTTTTGTTTCAAATAACAACTCTGGATTTGTTATTGAACTCTGAAGTCCTTTATATCTTCCACATTGCTGTACAGTGACATTTGTTCTATATGAAAATTTAAAAACATCATCTCAGAGGAATTTTTCGCAGTCTGTTTTGGTATCTGGACCTCCATGCAATTTAACCTGCAATTTCACCTTGTTCAAGCCTGATGTGTGGTGTACAAAAGCAGCACACACTTAGCTGAGATTGGATTCTTCTTTCTTTGCACAAGCCAGTAAGAACTGACTGAAAAAACCAAAGCAGCTGCAGATATCAGTTAGTATTGATTAGCATCATACAAACCCTGCAATCAGTCGATAAACATGAAAAGGTAGAACTAGAACTGTTAATTTTCATAAACTCTATTTTGCACAATGCAAACTCTGTCAGAATCAGTGAATAAATAAATACCCAGGGATTCATTTGTGGTGTGGATCAGAATGTAGCACCCAAAAATTCTTCTTAGTCATCTTCTATTCAGAAATATGTATTTATTTTTCTCTGCTGTTCACCTGTGGTTTTGGGGCAGTAAGAAAATATTGCCATGAGGAAGTTGGACCAAAGCCAGTGTAACATTTCTGACAGAGGAGAACACTGGAAGTCAAAATATGGTAAATGTCTGAATTAAAAAACCATGGAATGTGTTCCTAGTGCATTCTTCCATGTGTTTTCTTTTTCTCAGTGGAGTTTTGGGATGTGTTCAAAGCCATATCAATAAATTTTGGGAGAAAAAAACCAGCCAGTTACAGATGTGCATAAACATCGTGTTGACCTGTTGGGCTTCAACTGCAGCTGAATCCCAGTTCATGAAAACACTGATGGAGATGTTTAATTTCTGCAGAGTGTTCTTGGTGTTGGTTTTAGTCAAGATTGAAAGACATCAGGAAAAAAAGAGAGTGGATCATGTCCTAAAAATGGAGCTCTTTCCTTTAATCACAGGAACAATTCCTGTCACAAACACTGGTTTTTATTTGGAATTCTGCACCGGTGTGTGGACAATTTCAGTAGTAACTTAAATTGCAGTAGCAGTGACCAGCAGCAGGTAGTGCCTAAATTTCTGTACAATCAACATTTCTAACACAAACATTTCCCACTTTGGCTGTTATTTGACAACTTCTGTTATGCTTTGAAGTGACATAGTAAAATCAAACCAGAAAATCATCTTTTATCTTCCCAAATTTGCCTATTTGTAATTTGACATGGATAATTTAGGGCACTTAGCACCACCTTATGCTCTTTGCAAGAATAACAGTTCAGGATTTGATTTCCTAAAGCTTTGATCAACTTTTTGTCCAGCAGTTCTGTCAGGTATTAAACTGGGAGACTAAATGAGCAAACACCCACTTATCTCAACTGTCATGTTTTAAGGATGAAATAATTGTTGCCTTTAGATCAACATCTTGGAGGAACATAACAATAAATAATTTGAGATTAAGATAGTTTCCAGCTATGTGAAATGAATGAATGACAGGTGTTTAGAATAGAGGAGCTGATCCTGTTCCCACAATAGTCAGTGGCAAAACTTAAGGCTCTTAGATCCATGAGTCCCTGAGTACCCATTAATCCAAACCAGGGAAGGCAAATCAAGGATGTCTCACATTCCTCAAGGCATACAGTGTGTCTGTATTTATTTTATCTCTTTTTTTTTTTTTTGCCAAAGAAGTATCATTCTAATGATATTTGAAATTGAAAATTGGGAGCTGCTGTTCAGAAAAAATAAATAATTGAAGCACAGGGCTGTTTCAGCAAAATCATGGTATCCCTAGAAACATTATTATTATTCACAAACACAGCATGTTTCAGTTTGCCTTTCCAACAGCTTTGACAGAAGTCAAGAAAATTCACATTATTTGACCAGTACTTGTGTTTGTGATTTGACTGAGCAAATAATCCCTCATTGCTCAGCTAATCAGTTGTGTTCCTTGCTTGGTTGACCTGAGGGATGTAGCAAAATTCCAGCCTTTTGGTGGTAAATCACACAGTTCAGAAAATTTCATGAATTCACTGGCAATTCAAATTTGATTTTATCTGTTTGAGCATTGGGGGAATCTGTTTTTGAGGCATTTTCACAAGCGAAGCAATAAAAATTGACTACAAAAAGGACTATTTGAGATAATTCTTGTTTTTAAAATAGGGTAGCAGTGCTGTATCTTGTGTATTTTGTGCAGGATTTACTAAATAATAAAATCAATATTTCAGAGAAGGTGCTTTTATCTTGATCAGAGATAAAATCTAATACTCACTCGGTTCCCAGGAATGGCAGTGTGCACAATCCAAAGGCTGCTTCTACTTGGAAGAAGATGGTGAAATCATCAGTCACAAGTACAGGGTGCACTTCCCTCAGAGGTCCTCAGTTTGTGTCACCATCAAGCCTTTAAATGTTCCCCAGGTAGAAGGTGAGTGTATTTTTATTTCATTTTCCTCTTCAAAAGAGTGAAACCCACCATTTGATCCACCTGGGATCAGTCAGTGCTTTCCAAACACTTTGTGGTTTACTGAGGGGCTTTGTCTTGTTGCTGCATTGGAATTATTTTCTCTCCAAGAAGATTATTTCTTTTCTAATCCTGTAAAACAGGAGCCATGAGATTCCAAAGTTGGTTTAGACTCATCTGTTGTGCTACAGGTTGGTGATTGATTCTGACTGAAGCTGGTAATAAAAACTTCACTGCAAATAATTGATGGAAAATAGTCGTTTTCCAGTTACTGCCTGGCTGAAATGGGAAGCTGATCAACAGACTTCAGTGAGAAAAAGGGATCTGAATCTGACAGATTGGAGTAATTTAACAGATCTGAGGATGTCTCGGTGCTCTGCTCAGAACTTTGGGCACCCTTTGTACCTGTACCTTAGACAGTTCTGCTGCAGGATTGTCCAGACATTGTCTGTAACCAAAAAAACCCTCATCTTTTGTATAAAAACATTCTACTTTTGCCCAATATTATTGTCCTGAATATAGAACTATCTCCGTGTTTTCTTGTGGAGAGGAAGGCACAAGGTTGGTGTGTAAGGAAAGGATCCATGTCAGCAGAGCAATGACCTTTTTAGGAGAAAAATGTCTTCACATTTTGAACAAATTTGTGTGGTGTGTAACCACTCTTTGGTATTCTTGACTCTTAATGATAGAGCTATTCTATCAATACTTCCTAATGATAGAACTATTAATAGGAATAATTATCTGTAAGACAATCACAAGGCTTGGAACAATTTCTCTGATTGGCCTAAATAGGAAGGAAATCCCAATATCGTGTAATGGATTCTTAATTTCCATTTTACACTAACAGGGATTAATATTATAAATACCATGAATATATGTATTTTGAGGTCCAGGGAAAACCACTTTTGTGCCATCATTAAGCATTTATGTGTGGGATATTTTTCTTTTTAGGAAGATCTTGTCACTGGTTGTCAGTGGATACAGCTTTATTTATTCTGAAGGAGAATGAAACCCAAGAGAATCTACAGCTTGTGAGCTTTACTGAAGTACAAAACAAAGAGGTCAGATATTGTTGTGTTCCAGTTCTGATTGTTTGTTATTTAGTGTGTATGTTGATATTATATGGGTGAGTCCCATGTGATTGGAAGGAGTTCAAGCTGTGCTAGTCAGGTTAGAGAGAAGCAGCACATTTTCCATGCATGTTCCCTTTCAAAACTGACAGCACTTGTGCAAAGTAAGATGTAACAGAATCACAATTCCACATGTATGGAAGTTTAATGGAATTCTTGTAAGAACCACATTATTGTGTGACATGTTGGCAAGTATTGCTGAGTTGCTGATTACATTTACAGATACTCTCAGAAACTCACTTTATTCCTGCGCCTTCAAACCCAAAATTTCAAAAGCAAAATGTGTTAAAATTTCCTCTAATTTTCTTTCTCCTTCCACATATGATTTTGAACTTCACAGAGCACAGGATATTCTTATCCTCTGACAGAAATAAGGGAGGAGAAATGGCAGCATTAACTTAGTTCTCCCTTCTGCCCTCATCTCTGGTCCTGTATGTTTTCTTTAAATCTTATTGTAAGAGATTCACTAGGTGTTTTTATCTTTAAAATGGCATCTCTAAGGAAAGCACCCAGCATTACCGTTGTTTTCAAGTGATTAATCACTTTTGTCTGGATATTACTGGTAATGAAGAAAGGCATCATTTGAGAAGCGAGTGACAAACTTGCCTGTGTTCCTCCAAGAGCAGATGTTTGGCTGGAAAGGGGAGCTTGGATCTGGGAATTACTGGCTGCTCCCGTTCACAACAGGCTGCAGGCTGAGGAAGGGGAGAACACAAGTTACTGAAGAAGCAAAATTGGTGTATAGGGATGAAGATGGAGAGCTGGCTCTCACCAAAGACTTCAGGTGAGTCATATTCCCAAACAGGAATTCCCAAACTTTCTAAGAGGGTGTGCTCCAGCTGAAGTGCAGCTTTTTGAAAGCTGTATCTTCCTAAAGTACTCTTTATACAGGATATTCTCAAATAGACTGAACAGTTCCTGACAATATTATGAGCCAGTAAAGCAAACAGAAGCCTTTGGAAATAGTTTTGCCTTTTTTAATCTTTCAGAGCTGCTTTATTGGATATATTTGAAACAATAGATTTGGATGGGAATGGCCTCCTGAGTCTGGAGGAATACAACTTCTTTGAGCTGAGAACTAGTGGAGAGAAGTGTGATGAGGAAGCATGGGCTGTGTGTAAAGGTAAGTTCATTGCTGTACTTAATTAAACTAATTAGGGCCATCAATCTACTTCCAGGTTTTACGTGTATAGTATAGAAGAACTGAGTATTTTGTAGCCTATTCCAAGAACACACGTGGATGTTGTTCTCTTCTCCTTTTGTTTTCTTTTTTCCTTTTCCAGTCTCCTGTCCTTTGTTTTGCTTCATTCTGGTGTGTGTGCCACTGACCTTCTGCTGAGAAAGTTCTTCCCATTCCTAATTGTTTTGTAGCTGCCAAAACCTACAGGTTTTCTAATCCTGGATCCCGTGGTGAATGAAACTGTAACAGGTATTTGCTTAATCCCTGTCCTTTGTGCAGATTAGTCTGGGGCTGCTTTCCTATCTCACAAAGGGTTGAGAGGTTCATTTCAGTAGTGTCTGTGGTGCTATAAAATGGCATCCAGAGTTGCTGTGGATTGCCAGTGTCTCACTGTGTATCAGCCCATGTCATGTTTGACATAATTCCTTTGTAGGCTGTGACATGCTGGCTGAGATACTTTAGATCTGGCAAATCCTTCTAATCATTTCTCCCCAAAACACTCCAAGGTGTTGGATTTTTTTCCTAATTGATGGAAAACTCATATAAAATCCTTTTCTCTAACTTTCTCCTCTGTTTCGTCCCTGTACTTTTCCACACTTGGACTCTGCACTTATCTCCACACAAGTAGGAGGGGTAAATATGTGTCAATAAATAAGGGAGGAAAGAGGAGAATCTGGTGAATGTTTTACCAGGTCATTAATCAGTTGAAAGGGTTCAGACAAATATCATAAATCTTGATACCAAAGTTCAAGCCATTTATTACAGCAGCTGTACCCTTGGATAGATTTATTAAATTGGTAATCCCTTTTTAATAATATATAGTAAAGATTTAGCATTGTTATGAAGATGAGAAAACCATTTTTAAAACTCTCTGACACAAGGACATTTCCATTATGTGTTTGCTGACATTAGAGTGATATCTATGATATTCTCCCTAGAGAGGGGTGTTAGGATTACTGGAATTTTATTGCTTTTTAGGAACTAAGTAAATCATTTCTATATCAAGGACCTCAAGCACTAAGGGTGCTGGTTCCAGCTGACTTTCATTTCCCGTTCCTAAGATACCCCTTTCTGCAAAACTCAACCACAAAGTTTTAGCATAAAGAAAAAAATCAATATCAACTGTTTGTGTTTTGAAATCTCCCCCTCTTTCGGGTTATCCAAAGGACCAGCTGTTTCTAGGTAGTATCCAAAATCCACAGGGCAGCTCTGCAAAGAGCACGTGCCTGGTCAAGGACAGTCCTTCCCAAATAATATTGGAGAGCCCGAGGTTGCAAAGTGGCTCCATCTTTTAAACGTTGGCTTTGGAAGGATAAAGGGTGTTTGCAGAGAGAACAGATTTTTGAGGAATACTTTCTGTTTCCTTTAAACAGAGAATTTTGAGATGAAGAAGAATGAACTCACGAGACAAGGATTCCTGGATTTGAATCTCATGGAAGCCATGGACCGGGAAGGGGATCCCAGTGACCTCTGGGTCACTCTGTTGTCCCTGGGCTACAACAAGGCCTTAGAAATGACAGAGGTATGAGGGACACAAAGCAAAACCAACTGCTCATGTTTAACTGCAGCACTGTTTGTGTCTGCCATGAACTGATTCCAGCAGCTCAGGGATCCACTCCAAAATGGTGAATTCAGGATTTACCCTGTTTCCTAGGATAGCACTTGGATTGCTGGAAGAGGAAGTTTTCTTTTTGCTTTAGAGAAAGACAGGATTTTGTGGGTTGTAGAGGAAGAAATTTTGGATTATACCCATTGAAAGAGTTCATTGCCCTTGCTGGTGAGATGTGATAAGACAGTGATGGTAAACTGTGACCTCTCAGCAAACTTAGAAAATGCAGCACTTGCTCTCCTTAAAAAAGCCACTTTCCTGGCCCAAACCACAACAGAAATGGATCATTTTTTTCCACATGATTCAGAATTCCTAATTTTCAGACATGACTATTTCTGTTATTGTTGCCTTTCACAACAGTGTCTGAATGTGTTCAACATAAAATTTTAATGAAGAGGCTTTGGGTGACACACTGTTTACTTACAGGCCCAGGGATTTTTTTCTAACGTGTACATACACTTAGATATTTTATTTTATTATTTTATTTCATTTTTTAAATTTATTTTTACAGAAATAATTTTGGTGTTAATAGTTCTCGCTCAAGAAAGAGGATCTTTTTAATGAAGAGGAAAAAAATTATGAAAACTTAAAGAAAACATTAAATATACAGATAATTAAATATTTAAGTTTCGTTCCCAAGAAAAGACTTCTAGGATCATAGTCTGATAATGTCCTTTAACCTTATTAAAGTAAAACAGGTTAGTGTAGTCACTGTATAAAATATCTGTGTGAAACAAATAAATGCAGACCCCAAAACAGTCAGTATGAGAGATACGAGCTCTCAGTGAAAATCTTGGCATCCTGGTGAGTGATTTCACGAGGAGCAGTTTCTCCTTTTCCTCCAAGCTGTGGTTGGCAGAGCCCCTGCAAAGCTGTTTTTCTGCATTTCAGCCGCGAGAGGGAGCAATCCTCCAAGAAAGAGGATTTTGGGGAGGTTTTTATCCAGTTGGGAATTTCGGGCAGGTGTTTTGTGCCTTACACCAGCTGTGGTTTATGGCTCCAGCCTTTGCTTTCCAAAGGACAACATTAATCTAAATATCTCCATCTGTTAACTTGTGTCTATCACTTAACACTTTAATTCCTTGATTTCAAACAATTCAAGAGTGGTGTTTTGGGAGCATTGAGCCTCTAACAAATTAAAGGCAGAACTTGAGAAATCCTGGTGGATTCCAGCAGGCATTTGAAAGGAACTGAGGTGCTGTTACTGTATCTGAAAAAATGCAAACTCCTGGTTGTTACACCAGGAGTAACATTGCTTGATGCAACAGGGCAGGTGTATTAAATCGGTGGGAAGTGGCACAAATAGCAACAGTGTGGCAGGGAAAGGAGTCAGGGTTATTTCAGACCCTGGAATACATTTGTGCTTCATCCTAATTCCTGTGTATTTTGCTGTCCAAGGAAGGGTTTCCTGTGTTGGAGCTGAACGCACCAAACTAGATATCGAGTGTACTGTGGCTGGCATGAAAAATGTCATTTGTCCTCTACAATATTGCCACGGCTCTCAGGTTTGGCATATTTGATATTCAGGGACATATGTGTATTTGGGTAATTGTACTTCAGAGCAGATATGAAAATACTGAGGAGCTGTGGATGAAAATCCGAGGGGAAAAGCTACAGCTCAGGTGATGATAATAAACCCCATATTTTCCATTGCAGGCCTGTCCCTTTGTGATTGACATCTATGCAGAGAGATGCAAACCCCGAATTAAAGCCATGTATCTGGAGGCAGGGGGCTCCCAGCTCAGCAGGGCTGTTTGCAGGGCCGTGGTGAATAAAGGAGAGCCCAAAGTACTGGATGGCTCTGAGAACACTGTGGTCCACACCTACAAATCAGGCAGGAGAATCACTTCTGTTATTGAAAATAAGGTATGGCGTGAGACCTCTGTAGGGTACTTTGTGGGAATGTCTATTATTACAGTTCTTCCTCCCTCCTGTTTGTCATATTTGAGAATTACATTTTCTGATATCACATTTTTGTATCTGTTTCATAAAAAAAACACCCCAGTGCCTGATGTGCTCCTTTTGACATATGACTCGGACTTCTAAACATCAGTGTCAGAAAGGACAGTTTATTAAAATGAGGCAACCAGTTCTAAATATCATATAGAATCTGAATATTTTTGTGTTCACATTCCAATTTTTCAGTATTTTGATAATAATTAGAGACACAATATCATCATAATATGAGAAAACAAACACTAAGAACAGGAAACAAAATTACAGAAAGTTCAAAGAATACAGCATTTACACTATTTAGCATTTTCAGCGTCCACAAGAAAGTCAAAGAACAGTGATTTGCATTGATTGTGTTATGGATGAATTATTAACTGGTTAGTCCTACAGGATTATTACTAATCCAAGCTAAGAATTGTAAATGCAAGCAGAAGTGGTTGGTGAGAAGCAGAGATTTTAAACCTTTCTGCACAGAACATAATGAACCTGCTGTTCCTTCTCAGTCTCATTTGTACCAGGAACTGTGAGTAAATAAACACAGCTCAGTAAGATGCTGAACTTAAGATGCTTTAAATCTGAAAAGATCACAGCAAGAAGTATATTTTTAAAAGGAGAGACATGCAAAAGGGAATGGCTTAGAGGACTAATATTAGGCTCCCTGAACTCTGGGTATAGATGTGCCCTTTAGGGTAGATGTTCCAGAGTTATTTATATGTTTGGGAATATGTCAGAGAAGGAGGTGAGGTCTGCACTCAGACAGCTGGATGCTCTCTGGTATTTCAGTGAGTCTTCCATTTCTGACCGTAGATCTGGGCTCTGTTGGTGCAAAGGTACATTTGAAACTGTTACTCTTCAAAAAGTATCCTTAAAGCATTTCTGTCCTGTAAAATAGCAAAGTCAGAGGAGGCCAGAGGGATGTGTAGTCCTTACAGGAAGAATAGACAGTTAACCAGAAAACTAATGGGTTCCCTCATGTTTTTTCACTTACAGTCTGAAAACAAAGTGATTATTCATGTCAACAATGAGCAGAGTAAGAACTGCCTAAATAACAGGGGACTTACAGTTTTTGCTGTAGAAGTGGCACCAAAATCCATGATGGTAAGGGGTGTTTTTAATTTTTATTGCTCAGCCAACTTAAAATCTAAGCAATAAGAAAATCATATGACATCTTTATAGTTTTCTTTTGTAGATCTTTTATCATGAGATAGGAGCATGTGGAGAGTGGCATCTTTGTGACCAGTACAGATCAGATGTAGTTCTTGATGTTTTGTTATAAAAGTCCATAACAGTTCAGTTTTTCATACTTGGGCCTGTCTCAGTTTTCCATCCAATACATTACCATTTACTAATAGTTTTAATAATCCTTTTCTAAGGCTGTATTTTCTTTTTATTTTTCACTTTAGCAAATTTTAATCAAATACATTGATACCTGTGAGGGACAGATCAAGCATGCACTAACCAGAAAGAGCAATAAATGCATTGCAGTCCTTCTGCACAGTGTGATTTGCAGACAGCTGCTTCTGTTAAACTTGGCTTAAGGATGTTTAGCCACAAGGCATTTTGATCTCCTGATCCTTGTTGCAGAGCTGGGCAGGCTGTAGTGAAAACTCTAAATGAGAGTTCTAAGGGATAGAATGTGAAAATGCATTACAAATGCAGATGATGTTTTTCTTCATTTATTTATGAATAAAATCCTGGTTTTATTATTCTAAAAGTACAGTCCCTTTGTTTAAAAGAAGAGGCTTCCAAGCTATTTTATATTTCCCAGCTTTCCCGTGTGGATTCAAACCCATTGTAAACAGCACAGTCCCGTGACACAGGCAGGGCTGGGGCCTATTCTAATACTGCTGCTGACACTTTAGATATCCATAGGTTGGTCCTCTAAGGTGTTTTTTAGTTGTAATTTAGGCTTCATTCAGTACTGGGTTCAGTGGCTCTGTGAATGTTTTGCTGTCATGTAATTAAATTCCGTGGTAATTTTTGCCCATCAGCTGTCAATATGGATGAGGAATGTTCATCATTTAGTGGTGTGTTCATCATTTTGCTTACAGAGCACGTGAGGTGACAGTTCTCCAAACCCAGCTGTTTCACCTGTTTTCTCTCTCCTGTCCAGGTCTGTCAGCACGTGGTGCCCCTGAACGAGCAGGAGGAGTGGATTTATAACTGTGTGCACTCCCTTGTACGTTAAACCTTCTGGTTACAGAGCTGGGAGCATTCACACCAAACCAGGAGTGGTTTTTGGCAGCTTCCAGACAATTTATAATCTTGTCCTTCTCAAAAAGCTGCCATACATTTGCGCTCTGCAGAGTTTGATTTGTTAAAGCCAATGAATCACATATTTCTGATATCACATATTTCTGCTAAAGGCTGTGAAGAAACACGTACAGTGATAGATTAGGATGGAATAAGTGTAAGTATGTAAAATCCTTGACAGAATAAATTATTGGTATGAAAACACTGAGGCACAATAAAAATTAGTGCTGTTCAGTAGAAATACAACTGACAACTGTAATATAATAGTGTTTTATAAAGGCTGGTTTCCCTAAATGTGCTCTAGTTTTCTATAACATGTACTGTAGTTCCATCACAGGCTGGAACTGCTTCACTGAGGAAAAACTTACTTTGGTGAATGAGTCTGGTGGGTTCCTAATTAAACACTGATGTGGTTTTGGTGTGAGAAGGATAAAGGAATGAGACTCAAGATTTTATTTTGCCTCTTTCCCCTTTTTTCCCCTCATTGATAATACTCATCTTGCACTTCTTCTGTAATGACTGCCTAATTTTATACTCTTTTATGTAAAATAAAGTCTGCCTTTTTGTATGTAGTAAAGAAATATTATCATTTGAGGAAAATGAAGGTTTGTCTTGGGCTCTTGACTGTTAACAACAATTAATTATTTTCAGGGTAGCTGAAATAAGGAGACTGAAGTGCACCAAGTTTAGGCTGCAACAGCAAAGAAAACCAGCTTTGAGGTACTAAAAATATTCATCTTACTTTTCTGGTTCCTCTAAATGTCTGTTAATGTGGGGGAAAAAAAAGGATGACCCTGCCCACTGGATGCTTAAAAAGTGTCTGAGTTTAAAATAGCTGTTAAATGTATGTGACCTCATGTGTAAGGGCAGCGAGCAGTGTTGCAAAGCTATTTTTATCTGCCATAACTCCTGCACTCTGCTGTTCCTCTGCTGTAATCTTACACTGGGCAAGTAAATGTCAGTGCCAAAAGGAGAGCTGGGCTCTGATTTACACACTTGGTGCTAGGGCAGGTTTCCTGGTAATCCTTTAGTTTTCCATTTTTTCCCCATAGCGAGTACAGTAGATGTGGTTTTCATTTTCAGAACTGTCTAAAAAAAGTAGAAGTTGAGGCCACACAAATATTTGGTGATTTCTAGCTCTGCCTGAGCTCTTGAAATGCTGCCTCAGGCAAGGTGTGGGTAAATCAGAAGTTCCCAGCTACGTGTCTAAGGAGGAGTTAGGAAATAATGAGACACATTCTCTGTAGAACAGACACTAGAAAGTGAGCAGCCCATTATTTGCATTTCTCTTGTTTGTCAAATCAACCTTTTTAGATGTGGTAGGAGTTCATATGCAACTCTCTGCATTTTAGGAAAGGAATGGTTAAGGCTGAAGGAAGAGCTTAGTGGAGAAATCACTGCACGGGAAAGACTTGGTTTTGCTGCAGGTAAAAAACATGGCACAGCAACAGGGGAACCTCATGTATGTTCTGATTCTCTTGCTGCTAGGAAGGGTTTAATTACCCAGATTTTAAAGGGGGAACATGAGCAAGCTCTCCATGGCAGGCTCTGCCTTTCCTGCCCTGGAGGAGATGAGAACAGAGATCTCAGAATCTACAGATTATTTTCCAGTTTGCTTCAAGTCCAGGTGCCACCAAGACAGAAGAACATTCCAGCTTCTCTTTTCAAGGCTGAACATAGGTACCAGCTTATTTTCTTCAAGGGGAGACATTTGAGAGAAAAAGTGTCTGTAACACCTGTAATTTTAATTTCTGGAATTACCTTACTTTTGAGAACTGGTGCTATAATAACAAAGTTCAACTTATTCGTGGGTTTGCTAGCACTGACCTTCCCTGACCAACCTTCTGGGGGTATTTGGGGGGGTCCTGGTTGCGTGGGGTGGTCAGTTGAGGCCAGGGCCTGCCTGTTGTAGGGCCTGTGGTGACATCCTGCTGGTAGCTATAGGGACATGGAGGGTCTGGAGCACCAGGAGCAGCTGGGGGGGCTCAGGCTGGAGAAAAGGAGGCTCAGGGGGGACCTTCTCACTCTCTGCAACTCCCTGAGAGGAGGGTGGAGCCAGGTGAGGGTCGGGCTCTGCTCCCAGGGAACAAGGGACAGGACAAGAGGAAATGATCTCAAGTTGTGCTGGGGGGGGTTAGGTGGGACGTCAGGAAGAATTTCTTCATGGAAAGGATGATCAGGCTTTGGAAGGGGCTGCCCGGGGCCGGGGTGGAATGCCCATCCCTGGAGGGATTTAAAAACCCTGTGGATGTGGCATTTGGGGACATGGGTTAGTGGTGGCCTTGGCAGTGCTGGGGGAACAGTTGAACTCCATCACCTTAGAGATCTTTTCCAGCCTAAACCATTCCATGATTCGTGACACCTGGCCCAAGCAGAGCACCCACCCACGGAGGTGCCCAGTGCTGTGGCAGGACAGGGGAGCTCAGTGCTCCTCTCTGCACACCCAGAGCTCGGCAGCGCGGCACTCGCACCCTCTGGGAGCAGGACAGGACACAGCAGGGCAGGGCAGGGCAGGGCAGGATGCTGTGTCTTCTCTCCGCTGGGTGCCCGGGCGGCCGCGCGGGTGGTGCCTTTAAGGGGCGGTCTCGGGGCGGTGCTGGCGGCGGGGCCGGTCCGGCCCGGTGCCCCCCTGGCTCCCGGAACTCTCCCGGCGCCGGCCATGGTGCGGATCGAGACCGTGAAGACCAAGCCCTACGGCGACCAGAAGCCGGGCACCAGCGGGCTGCGCAAGCGGGTCACGGTGTTCCAGAGCAATGCCCACTACACCGAGAACTTCATCCAGAGCATCCTGGCCACGGTGCCGCCCGCAGAGCGCCAGGAAGCCACGCTCGTGGTGGGGGGCGACGGCCGCTTCTACATGAGGGACGCCATCCAGCTCATCGTCCGCATCGCCGCCGCCAACGGGGTAAGGATCCGGGATCCGGGATCCCGGAAATCGCTGGCGCTTTGCGTGTCCGCGGCGTGGAAGTAACTCGGTGAGTGACAGATGAGCTGACGAGGCTGCCGTGGGCACAGCTCGCGGTGCAGGCAGGAGAACCCCCCCGGCAGCCTTTCCCCCCTTGCGGGACGTGCGGGAGCGAGCGGACATCGGCCAGGGAGGAGGCAAACACCACTTTCCTCATATTCCTTCTTCCTTCGGGCCGCCGGGGGGTTTTCCAGCTGAAACACAAACCAGTGCACAGCGTGCAGGTGGTGAGGTTTGGGAGGGGAGCGGCGTTCCCTTCCACGACACTGGGATGTGTCTCCGTGCTGGGGTTTCATCCCTGTTGCTTCATCTTGGTCCTGTCACTTGGGCAGCCCGAGGGAAGCCCAGCGGGGACCGGGATGTTGGCAGGGAGAGCTGCACTGGAGTTTGTAAAGGGAGGCTTTTTCCTGCATTTGTGTTTTCCAAATGAAAAATATCCCCTTCTCTTGGGACACCAACATCAGCAGCAAACATTCTTCTTCATGGACCACGAAGGAGGGAGTGGGCTAAGGATGTTTGGTGCTCTGGGTTGGACATAGGGTAAAACCTTAGAGTTCCCTATTTCAGCTTCCCAGTGCCTCAATGACCTTAAAGATCTGAGTAGTTAAGAAAAGAATTAGCAATTTGAGATCTGCCTTCTTAGGGCACAAAAAACCCCAAATAACTGGTTTATTGGGGGGGGGGTGTTAAGCTATGTAGAAATTTGCTTTTTCATGATGTGTGGTTCCCTATTCCAGCATCCCTGAGCAGCACCAGCCTTGCTCTGTGCACCTCTGGAAGTGATGGATAGTGCAGCCTTCCCTGGTGGAAAAGCAGCAGACACTGGTGTATTTATCTGTTCTAGGAAGGGGTTGTAGTTGGAACATGCAGCTTTCATGCCTGACAGCACACACAGACAGGATCCCTATGGATCACTGTGAATAAGCAGAATGGGAAACTTGTTCCCTGGGATAAAGTGTTTGTGCAGGTTTCTGGATGTGCACTCGGGGCCTGGCGGGATGTGGCAGCTTTCCAAGCACTGAGTTCTCCATCATCTGCACTTCAGCTCCATCCCAGGAGTAAGGAAAGGCCTGGAGGTAGAGCCATGCTGGGTGTGAGGAGGTGTTCTGGGAGGGTGTGCAGGCACTCACGTACGTGCAGAGCTGAGCTCGCTGCCAGAGCTGCAGCGGGTCCCAAGGGGTGCCCTTGCCAACAGCAGTTTGTCTTGGAGCATTTTGTCCACATGAATTCAAAGTGCTGGGAGAGAATTTGCTCAAAAGGCAGGGAAAATGGGAGGTGGAGGAAGAACACATGTGGAAGAATATGTGGGTTAATAAAGGGACAGCAGGTAAAGCCTGAATAAGTAACCAGAGGAGGTACAGAGGGGTGATCTACAGAGTAAAGAGCTACTGAAAACTTGATGTACAGTTATTGGCTACATTTGGTATAAGGCAGTGCAAGTATTGCCAAATTTAAGAAGGGCAAAATCTCAAGAAATGAGGTGACTAAAAATAGTAGTTTTTACTAAAATTTTAATACATCTTTTTTGTGCTTACCTTCCTGTTTTGGAATGGCTAAGGGATGGTTGCTTTGTGGTTTTTCCCTGTAATTGTAAATATTAGTTCCTAGTGGTTACCACAGTGTAGTTAAGGAAGAATCTATGAAAATCCTGTTTCTTCATAGTAAATGTGAAGTAACTAGAAGTTACCAGCCCTTCAAAGAGAAGGGTGGACAACTGCTGTTAACTGGTAAGAAAGTGTCCAATAGAACAGGGAACAGCACATGGAGACTCATTCCTGGAGCCTTTGGTTTTGTCTGAGTGCTGGGGCTCTTGGAGATCACCTGATTCCAGCACCAGGACTCAAGGAAGGATTCAGTGTGAGAAATGCTGAGAAATACAGAGAAAACGAGTGCTGGAAAACTGCATTTCTGGTCCTAGGGATTAAGAGGTGATTGGATGAATACTTTAAAACCATGTGGTCTTAAGACCTGGCTGAATGATCCTCTGGAAACACAGGACAGACCTGAGGGCCACAGTTAGTTAGTTTGTTAGTTTTACAAGTAAAAAGAAAGGATGCTAAACTGAGTTTTAGTTTTGTCTCTAACTGGAGTGGTTAATATGTAACTAAGTAGTTATATTTTACTGGCAATTCAGTTTGGAGTTGTAGAATTAAGGAATGTTTATCTTGTTTTTAAGTTTGCATTTATATAAGTAAACTGCAACAGAGGTTGTTGGGTTTGGCATCCAGGGTTGCCTCCCTGCTTTGTTTTGGTCTGTGTGCCAGGTTCCCTGGATGTGATTCCCACATAGTGAGTCTGACTCTTAATTACATGAATAAAAGCTTGAAAACTCCTGTTGGAGCATTACATGTCAGTAGAATGGCAGTGCAACAGCTTTATTTCAAAAACAACCAGAAATGACAGAACTGAAGCTGTAAATCCAGATCTGATCATATAACCAGCACCAGGCTGATTCACTGACATTGTCACCTGCTATTCCACAAATTTACTGTGCCCTTGGTTCCTTCTTAACTAAACAGTTTTCCAAGAGCTGCAAAGTAGCTGGAAGGTGTTTTGAATGCCAGGCAGTGCTTTGCATGCTAAATACTGCCTGGCTTTGTTTTACAGCTGCAGGACACAGGGATTTTATTAGAAATGCTGCTCTCTACCCTAGGAAGTTTGGTTTCCTGGCTTGGCTGCTCTTTACCTTTTTCCCCACTCAGTTATCCAGGAAAAACAAGTGTTTAAATGCTCTTTACTTGCCACTGCTCTACTTTTGGAGCTCCCTTTGTGTTGTTCTACCATAGCCTCCAGATCAGTTCCCACTGAGATCTTTCCTTCAAGTTAGAGCTCGTGGTGTTAAAAATATCAAAATAAAGTGATCATACAGAAAGTTATTCCAAAAAGCAATCCCTGTGTACCAGAACTAGAAGCAGTGATGCTGGATCCTACAAGCTGGTAAGAAAAGCCTCAATTTCTGGGCTTTCTAATGTTCCTGTTTTTCTCAGAAGCAGAAGGGGAAACTGAGGTGTGATATGTGAAGTAAGGAAATAAATACAAACTGCAGATATTTCCTGGCTGCAGATGATGGTGGATTTTAGGAGGCAGCCAATGCTGCAGCAGCTCTTACAGGTTACAGGCTGCTGTTACAGCAGCTTAGCCTCTTTCTGCCTGTAAAGTTAATTGGCTTATGCCAGTTTATAGTGGAAGGTGATTAAGGCAGTGTCAGGTTGTCCAGTTTCAGTGCCTCTTTGGAATTTTAAACTCTACACTAATGAAACTCCAGCTCAGAGACAGAGCTAAGGTGCTTTGCAGTTAATCTCTGCAAATCCAGCAGGCAGAGTTGAAATTCATCCTACAGGGATTTAGCTGTAATCTCTGGGACAATGACTCTGTATAACCAGACACCTCAGCTGTGGTTGGGCTGGCAGGGCAGCAGGATGGAGCCTAAAGCCTTCTCTTGGTCAAGGCAAAGTTTGGGATGGGAATTGGGCTGGAGAGCTGCTCTCCATGTGTGTGATGCCAAGGCCAAGCTCATCGGGATCTAGGACTGCACTGTGGGGGGTCCTGCCCACCCTGTCATGGGTCTGAGTTAGCCAATATATGGATTAATGTTCCGAATGATGAGCTGGAACATATTTTAGGAATAAACATAAATAACATAAATATCAGTAAAAAGTGCGAAGAATGCAGAAGTCCTAAGAAATGTAATGTGTACATACTATATATTCATAGCACAAGATGCAGAGTAACACACTAAGCAGCAGATCTGATGAGCAGAGGACAAAGACTGGCGGCAGGATCATCCAGTTATCCAGAAAAACATCATTTCTAGATTTTAAGGTCAGGCTGCGTAAATGAAACCCAAGAAATAAAGTCTCACCAGGAACTTAAGTCCTGACCTGGGGCACCACCCTCAGAGAGGATCCAGTGTGGTTGGGGGAGACACCAACAGAAATGGCCTGACGTCATTCTGGGGGGAAGGAGTTTCTCCCTGTGAGGGTGGTGAGGCCCTGGCACAGGTTGCCCAGAGAACCTGTGGCTGCCCCATCCCTGGAAGTGTCCAAAGCCAGGTTGGATGCAACTTGGGATAATGTCCCTGTCCATTGGAGGGGTTGGAATGAGATGAGCTTTAATGTCCCTTCCAACCCAAACCATTCTGGGATTCTATGAGGAGGGACAGGTGGGGCCAGTGAGGAGGGAATGACCTGAGCCAAGGGATGGGGAAGCACAGAGAGGCTGCAGGGAACATCATTCTCTGGCCTGGTGGGGACAGGGCAAGAATTATAAGGTCAAATGTTGAGAGGCATTTTGGAAGCTTAAGGCTAAGGAAAGGAGTGTGTTGCCTTGGGAAGGTCAAATAATCTCTGCCTGGGAAAACCTTTAAGGAGAATGGTTTGTGCAGGGTCATCCCTGCCTAAGGGGATTTTTTTGGGGTTCAGGTTTTCAAGAGGATTCGGGGATAGGTGCTGTCAATCAGTAGGCTGGGGCCAGAAATCCTGGAGCATTCCTGGGTCTGCTTGAGGCAAACCAGCTGGAATCCCTGCCCTTTCCCTGGTGCAGGGGCAGGACACTGGAGATAATATGCAGCTTTGGGTGTACTTTGAAGGGCTGACCGTTGAACACAAAGTTTCTCAGTCCTGGTCACTACTGTGGACTTCCCTGGACAAACCTGGACATGGGGGTTTCATTCCCAGCCCTGCTGGGCCCCTTCTGTGCCACCCAGTTTGTCTGCTCATTTTAACTGGGATGCAGTGCAGGAACAGAACAGTGTCTCTTAATTCTGGAGTGATTCATGTGGATGTGCTGTGGAGATGGTGCCAGATAGTTTTTTGCCTCTCCATAATCTCTGCAGCAACTTCCAAACTTGGCTTTTTTATTAACTCTTGATAGAGACAAAGTGCAGTGTGGTTGGAGCAGCACTCCTTGTATGATTAACAGGCTTGCAGTCTGTTTATTTGAGTTGGGCTCCAGTTGTCCTGGCATTGCCAAATGTCACAGCAGTGGCTGCCTGGACCAGAGTTGTCCTCTGGCACAGAGTACCAGGTTTTGGCAGCTGGTCAATGGGGTTTTTCAGGGCTCTTGGCACCCTCTTATGGCCAAAGTGCATGGACAGTGCAGGGAACTGTGCTTTTCAGAGGGCAGGAGTCAGGGGAATGGGATTCTGTCCTAAAGGAAAGTCACCAAATAAGTGTGAAGTGATTTTACTCTATTTGCTGCCTGGGATTTTGTGCTCTGTGTCTTTTGAACTAAGCACAGAAAAAGGGTGTAAGGAGATGATGCCTGTCAGCAGCTAGTTGTTGTCAGAAATTCCTGCAAAGCTGGAAAAGAAGGATTACAGCTGAACACAGCCCCACAGAGGGTACCTGGGCTTTATCTGCCCTCTGAGTGGAGCAGTTAGTTATTTATTTTCACTCAGTTCTTGTGTGTCTGAAGTGCAGGTCAGGAAAAGGACCCAAGCTAACAAATGTCCTGGCCTGCAGTGGGAGGGGGAGATGCCCTCACCAATCCCTGAATTCCATCAGGAACAAGAGACCCAGGAAACATGCCCACAAGGAAAAGCCCAGGGGATTGGGGTTGTTTGCTGTAGCAGAAAGGACACTCAGAGTCTATAGCCAAAGGATTTCAAGTGTGTGAGGAGTTGTCAGGAAGAGGATTATGATTTGTTTGCTGTGTCAGCTCAGGAGGACTTAAACCACTGCAAGGAAGATGTCCAGCAGATTGTAGGGAAACAATTCCAGCTGCAAGGCTGGTGATGCACTGGCATTACCTGGAGAAAAAGATTTCAAGAACAAGTTATATCAACTTTTGGGGTGTATTTGATCCAGTTCTGGGGAGGGAACTGATGACCTGCTGAATTCCTGAATTCCTTTCCAGCTGTGAGTGATCTGTAACGATCACAGTCATCCCAGCAAAGCCTCCCAGATCATGGATTTAATGACCCTGTCTCAGTCCAAAGGTGCTCAGCATCAACCTTTGGTGACCTTTTCCACCTCTGAATCCTCTGGCAGCCTGTGATGCCCAACCCCTGACCAGTCCTGCTTGGCCAGTTAGTGGTAATTTAGATTATCCCAGCAGTGATGCAGATGTTTCAGGAAAGCCCTGGGAGCAAGTGAGCACCCCAAACCCAGGGTTGTTGTTATGCTGTTCTTGTCCCTAAGCTTTCTATGCACTATTTTATATTTCATTTGACAGAATGTGTTTTTCCTTTATGTACACAAACATTTCACTAATGGCCAACACCCTCCTCTCCAGCTTAATCTAATTTGATTCCTCTGTCCAGTCCACATGTACTTTATTGCGCACACAAATTCCAACCTTCCATAGGCCTTTTCCCTGCCAGTAATTCCACATGCAGTCACAGGAGCTGGGAGGTGGCCCGTGCCTCCTCCTGTCACTTAATGCCACGACATTTCACAGGGCACCAAGTTTATCTTGAGAATAAGAAGCGAAAGAGCTCGCTTAGGCCTTTTGCTGCCAGGTGTAATTTTGGGAGCTGGATTGTGGTTTCTGTGCCACTAGAGGGAAACCTGTGCCTAGGAATTAAGGGAGTCTCAGGATGGATAAAACACAACCCAGTTGTTTCTGTATCCCAGGAAATCTCGTTGTAGGTGTAAAAGATGTGTCAGCTCATACAAATTATGCAACTGGATTTTAATGTACTGATGCATAAAACAGGATCTGGGGGCCATGGGTTAGTGGGGCCTGGGTGACTGGTTGGACTCACTGATCTCAGAGGGCTTTTCCAACCTCTATGATTCTATGATCCCTTTACCTGTTGGAAGAAAATATATCAATGGCTGGAGCAATGACAGACTCGGCACCTCAGGAAAGTCTCCGAGCACCTTTGTGAATTCTCCCTGTTCAGCTGAGTACACACCTCCTGTCCCCTGCAGTCATAAGGGACAGATGGAGTTGTTACAAAGTGTCTGTGCTTTAACTGCTCCAGTAACATCCATACATTGTTTCCAGCAGCTCAGACGGAGGGCTCTGAGTGTTACTGAAGCAGTTTGGAGGAAAGTCTGATTTAGAATCATAGTGTAGTTCGGGTTGGGAGGGATCTTAAAGCCCACCTTATCCCACCCCTGCCATGGGCAGGGACACCTCCCACTAGACCAGGGTGCTCCTTTCCCATCCAGCCTGGCCTTGGACACTTCCAGGGGTGGGGAGTTTAGAAGTTTCTTGGTGTCTGAGTCTCTCCTGGACATGTTTAAGCTGCTCCCAAATGAGTATCTTTGCTGGATGCAGTTTTCCAAAACATTTGATGTTTTTTTGTGGTTTTAATCTCGCTGACATTTGCTGGGGGTGTTCAATTGAACCTATTGCTTCTGTAACTTTTCAGCTTCTCTGGGTTTTCCCCACTGTTCCTGGTGGATAACATCCCGGTGTTTGAAGAGGGAGAAGTTGGGTTGTCAGGGCAGGAGCTGCGTGAGCAAACGGGAGGTAACGGATCCGCTCCCTTCCATTTTAAGAGTGACCTTTAACTCACCAGACTTTGCTAAATAACTCCAGCAGGATCCCTCTGGAACGTTGCCTCCCAGGGACCCAGCCTGCTGGCCTGGCCTGGCACTGCCCTGTGGATCTGCTGGGCTGGCAAAAACACCCGAGCGGGAGCTGAGCTGCTCCCGCCTCCCTGTTGTCCCTTTCCTGAGGGAGAACCACATGGATTGACACTGCTGGGCTCGGGAATGGCCAGGAGCTGTGCCTGTGGGAACCAGCAGATGGTAAAGAAGACAGAAACCCTTTCCTAGCAGCGTGGAATTGTGTGTTCTCCGGGACGTTGATCCTCCCCAGCAAGTGCGGGAAAGCGTCTTCAGTTACAGAAACCAGCGGCAGCTCAAGGTTCAAGGGGCTATTTTTGGGTGTCCAGCGGCTTCCCTGAACTCCTGTCTAATAGGTGGGCCAAGGCTGGGGACTAATTTTGGCATATTTTGCTTTTTAAATGCATTTGTATGAAAAAAGAACATGGAAGACGCTCCTCTGCCCGTGCTAACTGTGCCAACAGCCCCTTACAATGACCAGAAACCGGGAACCAGCGGATTACGGAAGAAGACCTTTTATTTTGAATCCAAGACGAACTATTTGCAGAACTTCTTCCAGAGTATCTTTTTTTCCATAGACCTGAGAGACCGCCAGGGATCTTCTCTGGTCGTTGGAGGTGATGGGAGGTACCTCAATAAGTCTGCAGTGGAACTGATTGTCCAAATGGCTGCTGCCAATGGGGTTGGTAAACGTTAAATCCCTAAATTCCTGTCAGTGTGTGGCTGATAAATGCAGGAAACCTTAATAAATTAGTCACTCTGAGATTTAATTTCCCCAAAGGCTTTATTCAACTTTAGGAGTTAAGTTTTTAATGGAAAACCAGTTTGGTAGTAGTATTGAAATGACTGATTTCACTCTAAGTGATGCAGTTGGGTAGAGAATACACCTGGAGAATGGAAAATAAATACTGCTTGGTGTTTGTGTGTTCTTGGTTTGGGGTTTGACAGCCCCAGGCTGCTGGCACTTGGATTTTGTAGCCTTTCCATGAGAATATAACCCCCTGATATTGTTCAGAAATGAAGTTACAAGGAGAGCCACCAGAGTGGCAAAGGAAAAGGTAAAACATGGTTGTTTCTTTCTCACCATATATAAGTTGTGATAAATACTCCAGGAGCCTTTGAAAATTGAGATCAGGGTGAGGAAGTGAGTGGCAACCTTTATGTGGATCTCAGTTGTGCTGGAATTCTGTGTTTTGGAAGCAGGACAGGCTTGTCTGTTTGTGGTGGATCATGATTTATGCACTGCAAGGCTCTTGGGCTTTGGGGTTTTATATCTGTTTTCTTTTGCTTTTTAAGAAGAAAAGGCTCTGCTGTCTGTCCTGGATCTCTTGTTATTCCGAGAGACCTGAATCTTGGGAATTTTAGGTGTTCTTTATTTCCTGTGTGCATCTTAGTGGGCTCTCAGTAAAACCAGGGTGGAAATGTTGTCTGGATTGCTCTGAGGGGCTGTAACCCAAAATTGCTGCACCAAGTGGGTCTGTTTTGAGAATTCCATGAAAGGTGTTTCTCCAGTCTTAGGTTTTTCTCAGAAGAAATTCCAGAGAATCCAAAAGGATTAAGTGTAAATTTTTCAGCACATTGTTGCCATGAGCAACCTTTTCCAGTGGTTACCACAATGGATTGAGCATTGGATGGGTGGGGAATGACAGCTGAAAACCTCTGGAAGCCAAGGAGGGCCCTAAATCAGAGAGCAGCTCGTATGGAGACAAGTGTTTCTTTCTTTCCTTCCTCACTGTGGGGAGGAAAAGCTGCAGTTCAGGTGTGTGGGGAGGACCAGGAGCTCTCCTGTCTGGTGTGGGAGGGAAAATCCCTTGTTTTGCCAGTCCTCTGCAGCATCCCTTGAGCTGCTGCAGAGCACGGGGGTGCTGCAGAATGTGACCCTCAAAGGGAAACTGGGGAACAAGAGGTGAAGTTTTGCAGAGGAGCTTCCTGGAGGTCCTATGAATTTTTGGGGAAACTGGAGGAGCAAAATTTGGAGGCTGGAATAAAGCACAGGACAAGGTGTGCTGGTGACTAAAGAACAGATCACGCAGTGCTGGCTTTGGCTGAGAATGGGGAAAAGCAAACCCTGTGTAGGTTGGGCCACTTCAAATGAAAACCCAGGAGGGCTCCACCATGAGCTGCTGTCCCATGAGCTCCCCCCATGCGCAGGGCCTCACCTTGGGGTCCTAAACTGCTGTTTCATATTTATGCTCATTATTTGCTGGAGGTGCAGATCTTTGAGCAGCTGGTCTCTGACAGCTGTACTATGCACTAACTGATGGGCAGGAGGCTGGGGCTTAGCACCTGACAGTGCCAGGGGCCCGGAATCACACTCATCCCGTGCCCTTGGCCCAGCTCCCACCGCAGGCCTGCAGTCGGGAACACTCCTCCTGATCCCTGCTTTATCTTGTGTTTGAATGGAATCCCTCCTCTTTTCTCTTTCGATTCTCTCTCTGATCTCAGCTGATACAGAGTCTGGTGTGTTTTTAAATCTCTGTCACCTCATTTGGGGGCTGTGTTGAGGAGTGTGTTCTGTCAGGGAAATTCATCCTCTGCTTTATTGCGTGGACTCCAGCAACTGGATTCTGATTGTATTGCTCAGCACATTGCTCTGGATGCAGTCTCAGTGAGCTTACTGAATTTATGGGAAGGAGGTGTGTTACTCACTGGAAGAACCTGCAGCTGGTCCCATGGGAGCAGCCATGATGTCCAATTTTTGTGCTGTTTTGGCTTCTCTCCGTCCCATTGTGTGTTTGGAAACCGAGGCCACAGCCAGAGGGGTTGGTTGGTTTTTGGTGTTGTTTAGAGACAACTAAACAACATAAAAACAGGGACAACTGGAGAGCTCAGCCCTCCAGTGCACCATGTCCAGCTGAGCTGCAGCATTCCTGAAGGAAAACGCTCCAAAGGCACAACAGCGTGGGGTTGGATGCACCAGGGAGAGCTTGGAGGCCTCCCAGGAACAAGGGTGCCTCTGCCATCCATGCACCTCAGGGCTCTGGTTTACCTGTTGCTGGCGTTTGGAGTTTGGTGGATTTGGCATTTGGGATTTGGGCCTCACAGGAGTTTGTTTTGCTGTTCCATCCCCAGATCGGGCGCTTGGTCATCGGGCAGAACGGGATCCTGTCCACCCCGGCCGTGTCCTGCATCATCCGGAAGATCAAGGCCATTGGGGGCATCATTCTGACAGCCAGCCACAACCCTGGGGGGCCCAGCGGGGACTTTGGCATCAAATTCAACATTGCCAATGGAGGTGAGGGCCCTTGGCCCCTGATTTGCTTAATTTGTTTGGTTGTTTCTCATGTTGACCCCAAGGAACCCAATTTCTGCTTTAATATCACAGAGACCCAGTGCCCTGAGCAGTAGGTTTCCCTAAACAGAGCAAACCTGGATGCTCAAACTCTGGGATTCCCAGCCCTGGGTCTTTCCTGAACTCCTGAAGTACATCCCTCTTTTACCATCTTCCCCCTTGGCCATTTTCTCTCCCAGGTCCTGCTCCTGAAGCCATCACGGATAAAATTTTCCAAATCAGCAAGAAAATTGAGGAGTATGCCATCTGCCCAGATCTCCAGGTGGATTTGAGCACCATTGGGAAGCAGCAGTTTGACTTGGAGAACAAATTTAAACCCTTTACAGGTAAACAAGTGTTCTTCCTTTTGGAAAGGACGAGGAAATTTGGTTTGTCTGAGGACAGACATGGCCATTCTGATCCCTCCTTCTCATCCACTGGATAATCCAAGAAAGACATTGCTCCTGCATCCTGATATTTATTTATTTTTCTGGTTTGCCCTGCATCTTACCTTGTGTAGATCAGTTTCTGTCCTACAAAAGTTTCCACTTCAGTGGGAAAATCTCAATCCATCAAACTTCTCTAAAATCAAAGGCTGTTTTGTCTGCAAAGCAAACTTGTACTTGAAAACAGACACCTCTGCAGTTACAGTGCATTTTTTCAATTAAAAATATAGTGTTTACTCTTGTAACTGGTTTTTTCCATGATTTCACAATTAAAAGCTCTCCCCATGAGTGGGAAAACTGTTATATTTCATATGTGATTTCTGTCAGTCAGCAGTGAAATATGAAAATGCATTAAAAAAAGACTTTGGAAAAAACACTGCAAGTATTTTTTTACCATCTCCTGGTGACTTGTCCTGATTAAAAAATAAATTAAAAGATGATAAAAGTTGGTGTTTCTCTCAGTCCCCATTTATGTAGTGGGATTTTTATATTAATGGGGTTTTTATATTGCCTGTTGGCTGCAAAGGTGCAGCTTTTTTGAACTATTAAGTTCACAATTTCCATTGACTTTGGTGGAATTAAAGATCTGATTTTATATATATATATTCCCCTTTTCCCTTAATCCCTCTCTCCAGGCAAGAGAAGTGGGACTGAGTCTCTTGGGAGTCATAGCTGGGAACAGAATTTTCCCTAAGGATTTTGTTGGTCCATTTGTCTGTGACCTGATTAGCAGTGAGAACCTGTAATTTAATTCTTAATTTGACACCATTATTCCCATCTTTATCAGCTGATCCTGTGGGATGTGGAAGGCTTTGTGCTGAGCCCTGACCATGTGCTCTGAGGATGCTCAGCACAGCAACAAGGACTTTGTAACAAAGATTTCAGACTCTGAGAGTTGCTCTCTGCTCCCTTTTCTTTTCCAGTGGAAATTGTGGACTCTGTGGAAGCTTATGCCAACATGCTGAGGAATATCTTTGACTTCAGTGCACTAAAGGAGCTGCTTTCAGGGAAAAACCACCTCAAGATTCGCATCGATGCCATGCATGGAGGTACCCTGGGTGGGCTTGGGGCATTTTAGGGAGCTGGGTGTCCCAGGGGCTTTCCCACCTCCTTCAAAGAGAGAGATTTTACTGGAATTTATATCCATCACTTGTAAGTTTGATTTTTGTTTTGTAGCATCCTGGATTTTTCTTCTTGCAAGCAAACTTTTATGCCTTACGTTATTTTCTTTTGTCAAATATTGTATTTTGGGGGTTGGAATGAGATGATAACTTTGAGATCCCTTCCAACACAAACCATTCTAGGGTTCTGTGAAATGTTTGGGCTTGGGAATTGCCCCGGGGCAGAGGTATTGGTGGAGTTTGGGGAGTGCTGGAGGGCTCACATGTGTTAGTCAGCACTTGAGAGACAGAGGACGAAGCTGTGATCAAAGCTGCCCTGACTTCACATCAGTCAGTGTCCCATGGGGGTCACAGCAATTAGGCAAAGATGTGCCCATAGAGGTTTGAGTACAAAAATGAGACCATTAGACTGATTTATATAATTTAATATATCGGCCAGACTTGTGAGTCCCTTTCACAGATGTCATTGGGAGCACCCTGGCTTTCTTGGCACCTTGTTCCTCTTGTCTCAAGATCTATGGAGCTCCTGTGCTTCAGTACCATAAACCACATGAACTGACCATCCTGTGGGAGCTCCTGTGCTTTAGGACCCCAGTCCACACAAGCTGACCATCCTATGGGAGCTCCTGTGCTTTAGGACCCCAGCCCACACAAACTGACCCAGCCTGAGCAGCCCAGGGGTGGGTGGTGACGTGGCTGGTGCAAAGCTGACCAAGGGCAGAGACAACTTGTTTCTCTCCATGTTTTGCTGTGACAGTTGTGGGCCCTTACGTGAAAAAGATCCTGTGTGAGGAGCTGGGAGCCCCAGCAAACTCAGCTGTGAACTGCACCCCACTGGAGGACTTTGGGGGCCACCACCCTGACCCCAATTTAACCTACGCTGCCGACCTGGTCCAGACCATGAAGACGGGAGAGTATGACTTTGGAGCTGCCTTTGATGGAGATGGGGTAAATGAGCTGATTTCTGGTCACTTTTTGGCCTTCTAATCAGCTGTGGGAGACTGATGCTCAGCTGATTTTAAGCAGAGGACGAAGGCAAAGCTCTTTTCTCTCCCTCTGTAGTCTTGAATGGAAGTGAACCACTTGCTGCATTTTGTCACCTGGGCAATAGTTGGCTACTGTGTCAATAAAGAAACCCAAACTGCATTTAAATAACTTTAAAGGCTGTGAAAAACCAGCAGGAAGGTGAAACACTATCCAGGTGTTTCAAAGCTCTGCTTTTATTCCAGTGCAGTCAGAAAATCCCTGGGAGCTGTTGGGTTTATGAGCAGCTCTTGTGCTGAGCAGGGAGCAGAGCTGTTCCCCTCTTGTCCTCCTCAGGATCGCAACATGATCCTGGGAAAACACGGCTTCTTCGTGAACCCCTCCGACTCGGTGGCCGTCATCGCTGCCAACATTCTCTGCATCCCGTACTTCCAGCAGACTGGAGTCCGTGGATTTGCCCGGAGCATGCCCACCAGCGGGGCCCTCGACAGGTACCAGCTGTTCAGGTGGGAGGGGGGAGGGAGGAGGGATCCCTGTCCCTTTCTTGGGATTGAACACATCTCTGTAGTAGGGAGCAGAGCTGGGCTGCGCTCTTGGCTCTTTCTCTTCTCTACAGATAAGTCCAAACAAATGACCCTCCCACCCTTTTTTTTTTTCCTTAAATTTTGTAGTGCTAATTTGTTAAATGTTTGGAGATTCATAACTTAAAGTTGCTTTAGAAGAGCTGTGTGTTTGTATCTGTTCTTTAAATGCACATCCCACCCATTTTCCAAATGTTACACTGGGATAAAATAGAGGATAAACCCCGAAAGCAGTGGCATTCCCTGCCTGCAGTGTCACCCCAAGGGAGAGGCTGATACTGCAGCATCTCACATGGGAGCACCAGGAATCCAGCTGGGATGTGACTTGGCCTTCTTACCTTTGCAGGGTGGCCCAGGCTACAAAGATCGCTCTGTATGAGACTCCAACAGGCTGGAAGTTCTTTGGAAACCTGATGGATGCAAACAAACTGTCTCTGTGTGGAGAGGAAAGTTTTGGAACTGGTAAGTCAGCAATTCCTGGGATCACCCAGGATGGTGTTAGTTCCTCCTGTTAGTTCTTTATTCTTTATAGCTTGGGATTTCTCTTTCATCTGTAGTTGTTAATGCTTCTAAAATAATAAAATACAAAAAAAGGCTTGGAAGAATCAGTGTGGAAAAAACCAGTGCTGAAAGTTTTGTGAGGCAGGAGCCAGTTCTCCCTCAGTCCTTCAGGAAGGCACGTGGAGATATGCAGGAAGTTTGAGGGCCTCTTTACTAGTCCGGTCATTGAGTCTGTGGGGATTAAGTGCAATGTTAAATGTATTTTTCAACTCTTGGTGGCCAGGAAAGCCTTCTAAATGTTTTCATTTCTGGAAAGAAATATGGTTTGGAGCATGGAGTTTTATTAGGGAAGGTTTCAGGTCACTATTAAATCTCTGAGCTTAATAGGGCCCTCATTTTCCTGTTCTGAAAACAAGGTATGATTTATAAAGTTTAAATTAACACTTGCCTTTGAACAGTCTAAGCAAGTTATTGGGTTACTGAGAAACAAAGTGAACATCACAAGGAATTTCTAAGGGTGTGCACGTGACACACAACTGTTATTTGTGCAGGGAAGTTGAAGGGAGCAGGTTTTGCTCCCCATTGGAGCAGCATGTGCAGGACACTCAGAATTCCTGGGAGACCTCAGCAGTTTCTGAGCTCTCCCATGGCATCTACCACATGGTGTTAACATCCTGACTGTGGAAAAGGCACCTAATTCCTGCACAAAGGCTGAGTTTTACCTGGTCTGAATTCTCTTGAGATCTTGTTTTCCCTGTTCTCTAAGGACCTCTGGTGGGATATGCAAGGCACAGGGTCTTGAGGGAATTTAGGGTGGATGATTTCACCCTCAAACCTTGTGTGTTTTTCATTTCACCACCTTTTAACCTGTGCATGGGTGCCTTAAATCCCCAAATGCCTGAGGTGAAGTGCTTTGTAGAGCTGGGGTGCACAGCTTGACAGGAAAGGATTCCCCCAGCTTCCCTGTGCCTGAGGAAGGGGATCCCAGGCTCTGGGTGAAAGCAGGGGGCTGTGGGGCTGAGCAGTCCTCAGTGGCAATATTTTTGCAATCATATGCTATTCTGATACACTGGATTTGGCCTCAGGTTGGAAGGAAAGGGGAACTTCAGGAAATGTGGTATCTCTGTAAAGAAATATTGAAGGAAATTGTGAGTAAAGATTTTGGAGTGCTTGAGTGATTTCAGCATGTGCTGAGTTTATATCCTGGACCTTGGCTAATGAGAGGGCACTGGTGCTTCAGGAAATAAATCAAACCAAAAACCAGCAAATGCTTTTCCACCTTCCTGGAGCTGCTGATGGGATATGGTCTGGGATGAGCAGCTCTCTAAAACTGTTGTATGAACAACAAGCTCCCAGTTTCTCTCCATCCCCCAGCAGGGAAGTGACTCCATCCCATATAAAAGTGACTGATTCCATTTGCAGCAGGGGCTGAGGGAGAGGTTTGGGATTTTGGCCAGACAGCATCAAATCCAAGTGGCTGGGGGCTCCAGCAGTTTGGGGGACAGAAAGGGCCTGGGAGTGCTGGGCTCCCCCCACAGTGCAAAGGGTGTTTGTCCACCTGGCAAATGCACTTAGGAATGAAAAAGGAATGAAAAGGGGTGAGGAAGGTTGGCTGATAGGAAGTTAATGAGGAGTTGTTTGGAGCTGGACATAATGTGAGTGTTGAAGGGGAGAGAGGTGAAGGAGCAGCCAAATAGATCCAGTAAAAATTGAAACAAACTGTGACCTGGTGGGACTGGAGTCCAGGAGCAATTAGAGTAATGCAACATGACAGAATTCCTGCTTGCTTCCTTGGGTATTTTATTCCAGCCATAAGCTGATACATCACATGGGACTGGTGTTTATTTAGCATTCCTCTCCATCACCTCTGCCCAGCTCTCTCCTCCCTCAGGGACCATGGGGATAATTTATCGCTGCGTCCACAATAGTGGGATTTGTGCAAAGCTCCACCTAACCCATGCCCTGCCCCCAGCCCTTTCCCAGAGGATCCCCACTCTGGCACTCCTGGAGAGGGTGACATGGCAGCTCTGGAGTGCTCTCTGCATTAACTCCTTGGGATTCATTAATACCTGTTTGGATGTTTTCCAGAGTGGAAAGGCGAGAACTTTGCAGCTGTGGAGCATACCATGAGCTGACGAGGCAGGAGCCCTGAGGGTGGGTTGGGGGTGTTCTGGGCCATTTGATCCCATTTCATTTGGGTGCTCAGGGTGCTGTGTAAGGTCTAGCCCCTCTCGGATTTCCTGTGTGTTCCCAGCCCCCTGCTGTGCTCCCAGGGCAAGGCTGGGCTGGGCTCCGGTGGCTTCCTGCTCTCTGTGCAGTGCCAGCTTTGGTGGAATCAGGAATGAGAGGCAACAGGCACAAACAGGCACAGGAACTTCCACCTGGACATGAGGGAGAACTTTTTCCCTGTGTGGTGACCAAGCACTGAACAGGTTGTCCAGAGAAGGTGCAGAGTCTCCCTTACTGGAGATAGTGAAAAACCTGGATGCAACCCTGTGCCATGTGCTCTGGGGTGACCCTGCTGGAGCAGGGAGGTCAAACCAGATGACCCACCGTGGTCCCATCCAACCTGAACTGTCCTGTGATTCTGTGAATCCTCCTCTATCCAAAAGAGGGTTTTTCCAGCCTCTCCGTGCCTGGTGTGTGGGAGCTCTCCTGGTCTCCACAGGTGGATGGAGTCTCTCCTTGCCCTGCTGTTTTCCAGCCCCATGGCCAGTGCTCTCTGACCTGCTACTCCTCTCCCCGTTCTGGGCTAATTCCAGAGTTGCTGGGGTTTGGTTCCCCAGGAGGGCTGACATTTGTCCTGGTGCTGGGCCAGGATTTGTGCTGATCCCAGTGTGCTGCTTGGCAGACAGAACGTGGCAGCTGCTCAGGAGCTTGATGTTCTTCCTGAGCTGCTCCTCTGCATTTGCCTTTTTTTTTATTTGATGACCTTTTTACTGTGCATTCCCCGTTCCTTCCTTGGGAACGGAGTTGAGGATCTGTGAACAATGAGAGTGTGTGTGTTGAAAGGGGCCGAATGTTTTACTTGGGCTGTAGCTGAAAGCAGATGATATCCTGCCCCGTTCTAATGATGCAGCCCGGATGGAGCTGTGGGAATGCCTTCCATTTGGGAGCCTGTAGTGCTGCCAGATGGATGCAGGAGAGGAGGCAAGGTAGGTGAAAGGAGTGGGAGCTGTGTTTGTGCTGTTCCCTCCACAGGCTCCGACCACATCCGGGAGAAGGACGGGCTGTGGGCTGTGCTGGCCTGGCTGTCCATCCTGGCCACCCGCAAGCAGAGCGTGGAGGACATCATGAAGGACCACTGGCAGAAGTACGGCAGGAACTACTTCACCAGGTGGGAAAAGTGCTTCCAACACCTCACACTTTCTTCTGTCCCGTGTCCAACCCTCCAGGTCAGAGCCAAAGCACTGATGGCACTGGTGTGTCACCGTGGGGCTGCTCCTACCCTGGGGCACTTGCTGCTTCCCTCACAGTAATTTAAAACTCCCCGAGCAGTTTGTAACACACCTGGGTTACACGGAATGGGATTCACCAGAACCCTTCACCGTGTCCAGCTCAGGGTTGTTATTCTAGACATAAATCTGGTATTAAAGTCTGCCCAGGCTGTACATTTTATACATGCAAAGAATCTTTCTTTTTAATTATTTTTTTCCTTTCAAGTCTTTTTTGCCATCAGTTCAGTATGTTGGGCTCTTGAGAGCCCAAATCAGCAGTGAATTTGTGATACCTTCAGTGACAGCAGTATCTTTTGGAATGCCCAGCTCCCAGGCTGTTACTTACCTGGATGAGTTTCTGTCCAGTCCCAAAATACTCTAATTTAAGCTGCAGTACACATGGAAGATGGAAAGGGAAGGAGTGAGAAGTAGCCTGCACACAAGCAGAGGTGGGAATGTCACCTGGAGTGAAAGCATTAGGCAGAAATCTTTCAGCTTGGAAGACTTACATGAAAATTCCCTCTCAAATTGCCAAATGAAAGAATTTGCCTTTTTATTTTTTATTTCTTCCTTCTTTTTCTCCCCACACCACAAAGGCAGCACACACCTGAGGCATGGAGACCTGAGGGGAAATGCCAAAGTCTGGGTTAAAAAGGCAGCCTTTTAGCACTCGAGGTGTCTGCAGAGCACACTCAGTGCAGAGGTGGGCTGGCAAATAAAGTGGCACAAATCCCACTGGCACTCGGAATACAGAGTCTAGGATCCCTTATGTGCTCCAGCCACTCTCTGCTGTCTCTCAAAGCTGGCAGTGGGATGTTGTCCTGGTGCAGTCACAGTTGCAGGGGATGCAGACGAGGGTGTTCAGCTGTGTCCGTGAGGGGCCTGCTGAGATGCTGTCGGCAGAATTACAGCAAATTCCTGGCAGGAGTTGGAGCCTGGCCCTGGATCTGTAACACACCCAGCGTGAGACAGCACTTTGTGCTTCCATCTCCTGACACCAGCTGCTGCAGTGTATCCCAGGAGTCTGTGTTGGATGGAGCTGTAGTGCTGCACACAGACCCTCCTCTCTTTTCATAGAATTCCAGACTGGTTTGGGTTGGGAGAGACCATAAAGCTAATCTCATTCCACCCCCTGCCATGGGGGTCCACTATCCCAGGTTGCTCCAAGCCCCATCCAACCTGGCCTTGAACACTTCCAGGGATGGGGCAGCCACACCTTCTCTGGGCAACCTGTTCTGGTGCTTTTTCTTCCCGTGCTCCCCTGCAGTGTGGGAGCAGAGGACATCCTCAGGGCAGAAGGCAGAAGTCAAAAGGGGCATCCCAAACCACCAGTGCCCATTGCACCCTCCCCTCCCTGACCTGTGTTGGTGCCTGGTGCAGGTATGACTATGAGGAGGTGGATGCAGACGCAGCCAACAAAATGATGAAGGATTTGGAGGCGGTGATGTTCGACCGCTCCTTCGTGGGAAAGAAGCTGTCGTGTGGGGACAAGGCCTACACGGTGGAGAAGGCTGATAACTTTGAGTACAACGACCCTGTGGATGGAAGTGTCTCCAAAAACCAGGTGGGCACAGGAGTGTTTTCTTTGTGTCTATTTTTATGGAATAGCAGTGGGTTGGGAATGTTGTGTGTGGCGGCTCTTGTTTCCAGGCATGTGCTGAGGTAGGAACCTCCCAGCAGCAACATGCTTTGTGTTCAGGAGCTCTGGCAAGTTCTCCAGCGTGGGGTAGGGGGGACAGTAATCCCTGTGGGAATGGGGAGAGAATAACAAAAGAGCCTTCTGTGGCTCCCTGAAGAGGAGGAGCACAGGGATGGTGCAGATTGGGCAAAGCCACACTGGCTCTCATGGAAAATACCTTGGATACCCAAGAGCTGAGAGGCTCTTCCCTCTCTCCTCCCTGCCCAGGGCTTGCGGCTCATCTTCTCCGATGGCTCTCGGATCATCTTCCGGCTGAGCGGCACCGGCAGCGCGGGAGCCACCGTGCGGCTCTACATCGACAGCTACGAGAAGGATGCACAGAAGATCCATCAGGATCCACAGGTGGGTGTGGAATCCCAGCTGGATGCAGCTGTACTTAAGGTGGCACTGACCTGTTCTGTAGTGAGTTCAATATGTGTTCTTTACAGCTTAAAAACGCTGCTGTGTTCTTGTAGGCACGGGAGGAAAAGAATCCTCCTCTTATATTTAGGTTGAGGATGGATATCAGGAAAAGGTTCTTCCCCCAGAGGGTGGTCGGGCACTGAACAGGCTCCCCAGGGCAGTGGTCACAGCACCAAGGCTGACAGAGCTCAGGGAGCGTTTGGATGATACTCCCAGGGACAGGGGGGATTGCTGGGGTGTCTGTGCAGGGCCAGGAGTTGGACTGATGATCCTGATGGGTCCCTTCCAGCTCAGCCTATTCTGTGATTCTATATTCACCAGTAAACACTCTGTGAGCTCTTTGTGCACAGCTTGCTGTGCCACTATTGACAAATAGACTAAGAATCCCACATTCTGAGAGGAACAAACTGCACTCAGGATTTCCCTGTCCTCTGCCATCATGCAACAGAGTTTGGGATACGGCACAGCAAGGGTGGCAGCAGCAACACTGGAGCTGAGCTTGGGATTCCTCTCTGAGCACTGCATCCCTCTCACTGGTCCCACAGCTCATGTGAGCCCAAACTAGTCCTTTGGTCAGCAGAGCTGAGCTTTGGGTGTCCCGGGCTGAGCCCAGGTGCCCACAAGGGAAGGCTGGACGTGGCATGTGAGAGCTCCATGTGCTGCAGTAGTTCTGAGCCATCTCTCTCCTCCCTGCAGGTGATGTTGGCCCCTCTCATCTCCATTGCACTGAAGCTGTCCCAGCTCCACGAGCGGACCGGCCGCACCGGGCCCACCGTCATCACATAGAGTGGCACCGCCGCTGGATGCACACGGGGAAGGAGGTCAGCCCACCTCCCCTTGTCCCACCTGTCACTGAGAGAGGAATGTTCATTTTATCCTTGTAATTAAGAACACTGTTTTGCTGCTAAGGATAGACAATAATAAACCCCAGCCCTCAGCATCCCGTGTTCTGTTGCTGTGCTGCTTCTCTGTGTCCCCATGGGTTGTGTGTGGTGCTTGTTAGACAACTTTTGGGTCACCACACGGACTCTTGGCTTTTCCATAAACAAAAGCCACTAGGAATAACAAAAAGTCTACATTTTTCAATACTCAGAGTTTTTTTTCCTGTAGTGAAAACTTTCCTGGAAAAGAAGCACAAATACTTTTTGGTAATACACAGTCTTTTAATCAGCCATGGCTGTGTATTAAAGCTGAGTATTTTTCACTCAGGTGGATTTTCCCTTTTAAACACCAGTTATGAAAATGAATCTCCATTTGCCTTCTGTGTGAGAAACCCCCCAACAAACTCTCCATGCAGAAATGAGCATTGCAGGGTATTAAAGGGATGGGCCACAGTCACTGCTCAGGGCTCTTTTATTTGCCCACATCGCAGCTCCCGAATAGATGGTTTTGATGAGCTTGTTTGGTTGAATGTGGACAGTAAGAGCCTTGGAATAATCAGATTTGCAGGCATTAATGTGCAATGTCTTATCCAAGGGCACAGAGAGGGTCACTTTGGAGACAGGTGTAGCTGTTTGATGTTAGCTGTGTGAAAACAATGTAAAGCTGCAATTATTAAACACTCAGAGGGACCAGAGAATTTAGATTTGCACCAATGAGCATCTGATTTGATCATAAAGAACAACTGGAATTGCAAATAATGGAGTTTGTAAATTGTGTTAGTGCCCTAAACCTGCTCCATAAAATGATCTAGATCAGGGTTAGGGGTAAAGAGAAAAGAGGAGGTGTTAATAAAGGCTAAAAGCTGAGGTAGGACCCGGGAAAAACCTGTGCCTGAGGTTGGGAGAGCCGTGTTTTCCATGCCTGCCCAGCACTTCCCTTGGCAGGATGGTGTCCCGGAGGTTTCCCTACAGCCCAATGCAGAGCACTAAAGCAGAAAGCTGGATTAGTGGGGGGGAAACAATTTGGCTGCTCTAATTTGCCTTTTAAGCGTTGGGTGAACAAGTGACCCCAGAGTTTATGGTTGGCCTCTTAAAGCAGGTCAGTCCTGGGCTCCTCCTAATAGAACCATGAGCACTGCTCAGTCAAACTGGGCTAAAAGCTGCTCTCTGCTCATACTGGGGCTGGCTGCTGCTAACAGCTCTCTGGTGACACCAGCTCTCCTCTCCTGGGGCTCCTGACTTCTTTCAGCACCTTCAGGTGCTGAAAGGCAGAGCACCAGGGGAGGTTCAGGTTGGACATCAGGAGGAATTTCTTCATGGAAGGGGTGGTCAGGCACTGGAAGGGGCTGTCCAGGGCAGTGGTGGAGTGCCCATCCCTGGAGGGATTTAAAAGCCGTGTGGATGTGGCACTTGGGGACATGGGTTAGTGATGGCATTGGCAGTGCTGGGTTAATGGTTAGACCCCATGATCTTAGAGGGCTTTTCTAACCTTGGTGATTCTGTGATTCCATGGCTGCAGGCCAGAGATCTCTCCTGGGGTAGCCTGGGTGGATTTGCCTGTGGGGTCACTGAGCAGGATGTAGCTCTTGGCAGCTGCCCCAGTGCCAGCAGTCCCTGACCAGACAGAAAGGAAGGGACAGTGGCTGGTGGTTCAGGATAAACAGTGCAGCTTTGGGTACAGGAGACTTCTGAGCTTCAGTTAGTCCTGATTTTCTCAGGAAACCCACTTTTCCAGCAGATCCCTTCCCAGTCAGTGACTACAGGAGCGGGAGCACCGTCAGTCCACACAGCACTTAATGGGCCACCTTTGCCAAAGCTGTGGCCACAGAGGGTTTGCACAGACCCCTCTGCAGCTGGAAATTTGCATGAAAAATTACTGCTGCTCTTTCCTTGCTGCTCTCCAGGCCAAAGCACAGGACTCCTGTCCCGGAGGAGCCCAATTAGATCCAGATGTGTGTCCAGCCTATGTTTTAAGCTTTACCCCGTGGTTACGTAATGCAGGATCTCATGGCTGCAGTTTCACTACACAGAAAGGAAAAGCCATCACAGGAGCTGTCTGGGAAGAGCAGCCACAGCTGAGCCTGGAGCAGAGCTCAGGGGTTCCTTGTCCCATCCAGGGGTTCACGCAGAGGTGCCATGGCCAGAAGTGGAGCTGGCAGGAACCAGAGTGTCCCAGCACACAGGGTGATGGTTTTACTGCACACGCACCTTGTGGTCCAGGCAGAAAAGCTCTAAATCCTGATTGTCTGTAGGATCTTCCACCCTGGAAGAGACTCTCTCTCTCTAGATGGCAGCATTGGTAAAGAGTCTCCAGGCTGTCTGCAACCGAGCCAGGGTCTTGGCACACCTCACTCCAGTGTGATTTCACCAGTAATCCAGGGATTCAGTCACAATTCCTGCATCTCTGAAGCCCTTGGTGAGTGCATCGGCTGCCCAGATGGGCCCTAAGTGTGGACTCCACAGCACAAAGCTGAAACCCAGCCTGGCAAACCACAGGTCACTTTGAGACTGGCTAAAACAGTTCAGGGAAATGCTGCACAGTGCTGTTATTGGTGGGGTAATTCCATGTCATAAATCCAAAGTCTAATCTCCAGATATTCAGCATGCCGAGTTCGGGGCAAAATTTCCAGGTACCACTGAAAAAAATGTGTTATTTGGTATGTTCCCTTCACAGCACTGAGAGCTGTGCCCAGGCTCAGTGGCTGCAGGTGAGCTAAACAAATTACCAAATCCAATCAACCAATTCTCATTTGTTCCCTCCATGTTTTCACACACTGACCAGGGACATGGGACCATCAGCACATCCCAGTGTCTCTGCACTTTCTCCACCATCAGAAGAGCTGTTCTCATCCCTTCCCTTAGTGTCCCTCTGCACTCCCCACCTCTGTGAGGCTCTGGAAAAATCCCAGAAATGGTGAAGTGGGACCAGCAAGGAGCAGGATCTGGAAAAGGAGCAGGTCAGGGAAGCCTGGCAAGAACGGGATGGGATCAGGAGCTGGTGCTGGGATGGAGGTGGGAGCAGTGGGAGGGGTCTGTATGGAGACTGGAAGGGATTAAAGCTCCAAAACAGGGAGGGATTTGGTTTTACTGCCTTTGTTTTCACAGGTTGTGATTCCCAGCCAGAATCAACAGGGATAACAGCCCCATTCCCCAATCTGGGAAATGGCTTTAGAGGTCAGCACAGAACCTGCTGCTCACAGCATCCCACCTGCACTTCAGTTCTGGAAACTCCCACTCTCCTCTGTGGATGAACACTCAGCTACACACACACAGCTTGATTGCAGGGAACAAATTAAGTTTTAATTAGGATGAGGAATCCTAGCAAGGAGCAACAGTCCAGGTCTGAAATTCATCCAGGCTTGTGTGACAGTGTGTGAGAGGAGCCAAGGCTGCAGCTGTTGGGATGGTTCATATGGCATCTGAGTGAGGATGTTGAGATGTTCCAAGGGCTGGAGAACCTCTGCTAGGAGAGATCTGGGGGTGTTCAGCCTGGAGAAGAGAAGGCTCTGGGGAGACCTTAGAGCCCCTTCCAGTGCCTAAAAGGGCATTGGGATCAAATGGGATGTTGAAAAGGAATTCTTGGCTGTGAGGGTGGTGAGGCCCTGGCACAGGTTGCCCAGAGAAGCTGTGGCTGCCCCATCCCTGGAAGTGTCCAAGACCAGGTTGGACTGTGCTTGGAGCAACCTGGGCTAGTGGAAGGTGTCCCTGTCCATGGCAGAGGGTGGGACTGGATGGGTCTTAAGGCCCCTTCTACTACAAGGCAGAGGCTGGTGCAAAAATCCTTCCTGTCCCCAGGGTCCCTCCTCCACTCTTTCCAGTCCTGGTGAACCTCCTGCATCCACAGCACAAAAGAAAGAAGGTAAGTCGTAGAGGCAAAGAAAGCCCTGTGTCACAGTGAGCAAGTGTGCAGAGCTTTGAATCATTTGACTCCATGTTTATCCAGCGCTCCTGGGAGATGAGGGGAGCTGGAGGGAAGCGGAGGAGTTTAGGAAGTTCACAAGCAGAGTGCTTGTGTTGTTTCTGGCACAAATTCCCAGTCATGTGTGTCCCTTCACAATGCCATTAACCCCCCATGGTGGGGCTGGGAGATCTTCGGGAAGGATCAGCTCCACCACATCCATGAGGGAGGACTTGGACAGTTGCTCCTGGGCTGCCCAGAGGAGCTTTGCCTTCTCCTCTGGGGTGACCTGCCTGCAAAGAGCCTTTCTGGGTAAAAAACTAGAGACAGGGTCTACAAATCTCTCCTGTCCCTGTGCAGCCCCAAGATAAAAGTGTTAAAATGCTCTGTAATTACAGTCAGCCTCAAAGAAAAAGCTTTATGAGGGCAGGAATCAGCAGCTCAGCTCTTACAGTCCGTGGCACAACATGAAAGAATGTGATTTTTAAACAATGCTGTGGTTTAATTTGGCTCAGGTGTTTCTCCCTTTGCAAGAAATTCCAACTGTTTGAGAGTTTGGCCACTGGAATGACAGAGAAAGAAATACATATACATACAGTTAAATGATGGTCCTGCCTAGTTCCGGGTACCTACATCACCCAGGGTGAAGCACAGCCTTCTCCAAAGCAAAATGAAAGCATCAGTGATATGCTCCAGCTTAGGCTGAAGAAGTTAATTAGTATGTAGGTGTTATTTAAATATCTAAATTGGAGTTTATTGGAATGCTAAAATGAATATAGCCCAGTTAAGTGCCTTTTTCACCTGAGCTCCCACCAGTTCTAAGAGGTCAGAGCACACCTCACACTCACTGGTTTCTAGCTTTGAGTGTCCTCCTGAATTGTTGCTTTAGTGGAAGGTGAATTGTTAGGTTTTATGGAGAGTAGAGAAATTCAATGTAAATTGAAGCCCTTTATTTTTTACTTTGTTGCAAAGCAGAAATGTGTGCCACGTCTAGGGCTGTTCCTCGGTGTCTCGCTCGCAGCAGCAGGTGGGACAGTGCAGCTCCTGGCAGCATTTCAGGCAGTTACTGCTGATAACATTTATGGCAGTAGGAGCAATGTAAGACATTTTATTTTTCTGCTTTCTCAAAATAAAAAGCGATGGAATAGATCAGTTCAAATTAAAGAGCAGCAGCAGTGAAAGTAGACATCAGTGGTTTCAGCTCCCCAGATGCACTGGTGAGCTCTCTATCAGGGGGAATCAAAGTCAGTTTTTAAGCAGCTCTTGGATGTTCAGCTTTGAACTGGCTCTTGTAGATATCTTATAAAAAGCAGCTGAGCTGCATTTTTCAATTTTAGGTACAGGCCCTGAAAAGCCAGAGTAGCTGAATGTCCCCATGTATGTCTGGGAAACTTACTGTGTGTGGAAGAAGGTACAGCAATAGCTCAGCTCCTGCAGAAATAACATAGTGCTGATTTCTTCTGCCATTACAGCAAATAGCTGCTTGGTGTTTCATAGGAATGGTTTTGCAGATGCAGGGAAATGCAACAGATTCCTCTCACTGTGCACTAATTCCTGCACAATTGTGCCCAATGGTTTGTAGCTCAGCTTGCACATGGGATCCTTCATCTGAACTTCTGGAGTTTCTTCTCTCCTTTTTCCCTTCTTTGTTTCCAGCTTTTCCTCCTTTTCAGCCTCCTTCACAGTTTCCCAACTTGCCACCTCTGTACACAATATGTTTCCCCTCTAGACTTCCTTTCTCTTCTGCAGTACTGTGGGAACTCAAGACTTCAGGATCAGTATTTAACATCATCTATAAACCCTCCTCTGGTCCTTACTTCCAGCACTGATTAAATTCCCTTTGTGGAGCTCCAGTTTGGGTGTCCGAGGAGTTACTGTACAATCAGGTGGAAAAGAAACTCCATAAACCCCAATTTTCAGAGCTGGTAAAAGCAACTTATAAATGAATCTGAGAAACAAACAGATTCACACAGTATAAAAAAATGGAAGAGGCTCCATCATGAGCTGGATGGATTAAACCTCACTTGTCCAGTTGTGCAGCAGCTCCATGGCCACAACCCTGCACACCCCCCAAAGATCTCCTGAAAAGTTAGTCTCCCTCAAAACAGCATTTGAAATGGCCTTCAGAAACAAGTTTTGACACCATTTTTTTCACTTTAATGATGATTACCATTATTTTAAATCTCTGTGGAGAGCCTGTGAGTGACGGCCAAACACAGAAGGTGCTGATGCCAAAACCAGAGAGGATGTATCCGTGGCGGGAGAATACACAGGCAGGAAAATTCCAGGGAATTTTCCTAACAGCAAGAGACTTTGCTAAAAGTTATTTGATGGAATTTTTGCTGGAACACTCTTGAAGACATCTCTAATTTTTATGCATTTAAAGCTCTGTAGATTTTCACCTTAATTCACTCCATAGAAACTGCTATAAATGTAAAGAATGTTTCAGCAACCTCCTTTAGCATAAACGATGCACTGGAAACATTACAAAATGTGAAGTATTCAGTTACATCCCGGGGTCCCATGGCTTTTATTCCACATACAATGAGATGTATGAGGCCTGAGAGGTAAAGGTTAAATTATGGATATGTATTCAGCTTTTCAGAAGGCTGAGAAGCTGTCAGGCCCCGCAGCCCCTCTCACATGAAAGGCTTGTCAGCACGTGTTGCCCAGATCGGTGGGAGATCCACACTGGAGACAAGCAGACATGTCAGGGGCTGAAAGGACAAAGAAGAATAGAACTAGTAGGGTCTATAAACCCAATATAACTTGTGTTTGTTCCCTAACCACTCCAAAACAGAGGCCAACTGTTAACAGAGGCAAAGCCAACTCCATCTTTTGCAGGCTGACAAATGGTCATGTAAGTTACCAAATAACCCAAGACCTCGGGATTAAACTTCTCCAATTGTTTTCACATGATGCAACTTTAAATCTTGCTTTTGAGCAGTATTAAATTTCCTTTCATTCCCATAAACTTCAGAAAAAGTTGACTGCTCTCACATTTCAGACTGTGACCCAGCTAACTTGCACTTTTCCCCTCTGCTAGTCTGGAGAACAGAATAATGAAATTCAGACAACAGTGACCAAATGTTGTTCCGTAGAACTTTCCTTTTACAAAACAGATGAATACTCCTGGGCTCCAAAACACTGCAGGGAACAAAACTTTCAAACCTTATGGAAATAAAATAGTAAGCCTATGCAGTGACTTCATCTCCTTTATCAGATCAGAGGCATTTTCACTGGAATTGAAATGGATTTAAAAAAAACCACCAAATCTAAATAGAGGAAAAGAATTAAAAAATCCCACTGAAGCCATTACTGAAATACTGCTTTATTTAAAAACCCCACACCCATGTGAGAAAAAGCTAAATTTCACAGAGCTGTAGAGGGAAAAATACATCTCCATCATCCTCCTAGTTGACATAATTCTTTGTTGCATATAGAAGTGTGCTTTTAGAACACAGGAAAATAAATATTTCAGAGTTTGTGATTAAAAAGGTGATAAGCAAATGCACTGTGTGCTGTGATTGGGACAAAAGGCTATAGAAAGGGACCACAGACACTGTGGGGAGGTTGGAAGGGTTGGAATTTCTCCCTGGAGGTGCTGAGCAGTCTCGGATCTCACTGAAACCCCACCAAGTGGGTCCCCTCAGCATCCTCCCAGACTGTATTTATACATCCCTGTATTTACACAACCAGAAATACCCACTGTGCTGCTGGTGTGAGTGGAATTGCATTCATTCAAAGCCCATTGCAAATTTAGCCACCAGAGTCAAAATAAAAGGAGCCAAATATATAAATCCAGCAGACGAGGTTTATGGGGGAACTAACCCAAACATTCAAAATCAAGATTTAGTGCAGCCAAATGGTTCTAAGTAAAGGGGGTCCCTTACATCATGTTGGGTCCTGGGGGCATAGTCTCAGTTTTAGTGGCCCCCTAAACTCATGCTGATAGCAGTAAAAGTTTTACATGCAAAATGAGTGGAAAATACGAGATGGGAGATAGTACAATATCAGGCTATAAACCCGATACCCAAACCCCATAACTTCCATGCAAATTCCACCCAGGGATCCCCGGTTCAGTTTGTCTTAACTGAGAGTCTTAAGGGTGAATTGAAATGTCGTTGGAATAAAAAGCTGTTTAAGATGCCAAATCCTTCACAAAATCCCTGGGTAGACTGGTAAGTAAATACACTGTAAAGGCAGATGCAGAGGCCACCTTGTGAACCTGTTAAAGCACCAATCTTGGATCTGTTGTTCTCCTGCAAAACTTGATGTTCTCCTTCCTCTAACGACTGAAGGATTTTACTGCTTCACGTGCCTGGCCACAAAGATGAGAACGTTTAGGAGGGTGGTGAAATCTCCTGTGTTCATCCTGACGGTGCCTTAGCCCTTCCCTGCAGGACTATTCACTCCCACTTGGGCCGGGGCTACCTGCAGGTGGTGTGATCATGGATTATTGAGTGGACTATTGTTCAGTTTTCTAAACTATTGCCTTAATAGCCTCCTCCCTGAGTCGGGTTTTTTGAGGATTGGGTTAGTTGATTCCTTTTGGAAAAAGCAAACAAACTCTGTGTGAGGAACTTTGAAGTTAAGGAGGAGTTTCACCTGAAATTACCTGAGACGATCTGCAAAAGGACAACCAACCCAAACTGAGCCATAAATCCATTGCCTTCTTTCCAAGACTTCCCTCTGGAGCTAATGAGAAAGACAGAGATAAAATAACTGTAACTCTTTCCTCCCAAAGGATGACTACAAAGCTCAGCATGTGAAGTGTAAATACCCACACTGTGTGACTTACACACTTCTCCCTCTGACTGCACCACGTCTGCTCGTTAAATTAAGGCCTTCAAAGTGCACAGTGGAGCTCAAATGTAAGGAAATGCTGGAGTGCCAACACACAGTTCCAAAAATAAAGTAATAACAACAACAAAAATAAGGCATAACAAGCGTGCCGATATTTGTATGTGCTATTAAGTAGTTGCTGGTGTTTGTGTCCCATTCTATCACCCTCATTTTTCCATAAGGGTGACATTACGTGTTATGAAGGTCTGTAATTAAAGGATGTAAAGAATAGAGTCCTCCCAGTGTATATACATATACATATATATATATATATATATAAATAATTCCAGTGTAATACACATATGAAAGAATTGTGGTCTGTTTCAAGGCTTTCCTTTTATATTTTCCATACTCTCCTGCCAATTTTCAAAGTACTCCCAGACCACAGACTGAAGTAGATGATCTGAACAAGGCTGACCTGCACCTCCTGGTGCTCCCTGTGTCATTCCTGCCTCCAGCAGTGCTCTCTGCCATGTTCCCTAAGGCTCCCTGATCCTTTGCTTTCCTCTAAAGGCAAAGGAAAAATGCAGCCTGAGAAAGAGACGGAGCTGTTACAAAGACTGGCACAAATGCACTGCTCTAACCTGTTGCCCCTGGAAGGGGATGTGTATCCCACTGCCTATGGACACACCTTGGGCCACTCTCTGATGACCTGCCTGATTCCAGCAGGGAAAGCCACGGACCAGCACTGGATTTAACTCAACTAAACCATCCCATCGAGCACCACCCATTATCTCCCTGTCCTTGGTGTCTTTTCTTAGTCCTGCTGCAAACACAAACAATGAAACCAGCCTTAATGGTGTCCTGTCATATCAACCATTTTTCATGGACCTGTGAACAAAAGGAAAATGATCCTTTTTTTGCTACAGGATAGTGTAAAATTTTTCACATGCACATTGGCCAATATCTGTATTTCTTAAGCTGACTTTTACAGGACACCTATCACACAGCACAAGGCATGTCTGTCTTGTATGTGCCTGTTCTCTATGCCATGGCTAATTTCTTTTAGGGAATTCAGATTTATGCTCATATCTCCTGTTCATTTTAAAGAAACGTTATTAATTCCACTAGAAAATGAAAAACACATCAAGTGGATAAGTCCTCACCTAAGTTAGAGAGAAGCCCTTTTCTAAAGAACTGAGTGTAAGATATGTCTAAATCTTCCATCTTTTAAAAGTAACAGCAATTGTTCTCCATCTTATAATTTAAATATCTACAGTGAAATCAGATTTACACATGGTCTTTTCATGGATGCACAGATTCTAGTAATCCATGGGAAGTTCAAACCTCACTTCAGGTTCCACTCTGGAACCCTGGACACACTGGTGTAATTCCAGTTGAATTTCAAGTGGGCGAAGGATGACTGATACGGCTTCAAATGCTGGAATCAAGAAATCTGGAATAGATTAATAGGAATATTAGTGAAAGATGGAAAGGAAAACAAGGATTCTTTTATAATGTGACATGATACTTAAGAACACACATTGTCAGTAACTACAAATGCGAAATGTTTCTCTTTTATTTTGCTGTACTTCTGACACGATTCTCTTACAATACTTTGCTTATCATCCTCTTGTGAGGTTTATTGTACTTACAAATCATTCCCAGACAGCTTCTTTGCTATCTTTTCATTAAACAAAAAAAAAAGAATAAAAAAGTTTTGTGTGTAATACATTTTCCCTGTGGGAACTAATTCCACAAAGATATTGACTACAGGCCTTTTGTTGTTTTAAAATATGTGGACATGGACCAAATGGTTGATTCTTCTCCCCAGAGTCACCTTCTAGAGCTTTATCTGTGCACTCCATCTCGAAAGCCACGTAGGAGAAACCCTGATTTGTCCTCCCAAGCCAGTGCTTGTCCTTACCTTGGCTACTTTTTGCCATCACTAAGGATTCTCTGTGCTATCCATTTTTTGGTATTCAGGCTGTGTCCACTCTATTCCTTTGTTCAATATATTTTTAGCCCTTCCACTGTGGGCTGACAGACTGCAGCATGTTAAAGCAGGGAGAATATTTGTATTGATTTCCAAAGGCTGCAGATTGAGAGCAGATGTACCATGCGCTCCCCAAACGTATGGTTTAACTTTCATTTCTGTGCTGTGCTGAACAGTCTGAGCCAGGAAGTGATTTAGATTTGCTAATTGCATGGACTTTGGTAGATTTGCAGCTAAAAATAAGTGGTTTGATTTTTAATTATAAGTGATTTATCCTCTCACACTGCATGTAGCTAAATGAAAACTTGGAGAATCTGCTTTTAGTTTCTCCATCTGCCATAGCGTTTTTTGGTATCGTTAGGCCAGGAGTGCCCAACTCAGAGGGATCTGGATCTCATGGACATTTCACTTCATTGCACAACAAACAGAGAGGTGAAGGAAACACTTTTGTGTTGCAGCTGAAGAAGTGTAACAGCAGGTTGCTGCCAAAAGGATAACTGAAGGCCCTAGAGAAGGGTCCCACTTGCCTTTGCTGGCTCCAGCACTCCAGCAGCTGTGGGGAACTGACCCAGCTGGCTCATCTGGAGGAACATCGCTCCTATTTTCTCTCATCACAGGTTTAGTTGAATGGCCTTGCCTGGGTGAACATACAGGAAACAAAAGAGATTTTTCCTTGCTGTTAGATCAGTCAGAAGTAACGCGAAATGTCACTTCAGAGGGTCAGGGCAGGCAAGCCTGGGCTGGTGCTGCAGCAATCCAACCCCAGCTGCACGGCCTGACCTTCCCACTGGCACCAGCTCCGGTATTCCCTGTCTACATGATAAGTGTCAGGACCCTGAGGGCTCTCATTGCTCTTAATGACTGACCACCCTCAGCTGGGGCCTCCAACCCCACCCTTGCCCAGAGGCTCTCTTTAAGCTCAGCTCTGACCTCCCTTAGCTCCTGCCTAGGAGGGGAAGTCTGTCACTCCCTCATCCCTGTGCCTGGCTATAGACCCTACTGGGTTGGACACTGAGGTGTGGATGGACTTCCCTGCTTGACCTCAGACCTGTCTTATCCCTGCAGACCTGCTGGAATGGATTGTGAGGAGTGGGCCCTGACCTGTAGCTGACTTCTCAGCGTGATGTCAGACCTTGCCTGATGATCCAGACTCTTGGCTGGACCCAGGCCTGCCTTGTTCACCTCAGTTGGGAGTAGTGGTTTAAGGACCTAAATTGGCAGAAACACAGGCACCAGCAGCTGATAGTTCCTTCCATGTGTCATATCAGATCCTAAAACAGTATCCAGTTTGGCTTACCTCTTCCATTTAGTTCATGTCTGTGTATTGGTGAGCTTTCACGAGGAAGTGGATAATCTCTCGTCCTTGCCCTCCCTGGTGTGAGGAGGAATATGTGTATGTGTGAGGAGAAGGTAGTTCCAGACCTCAATCTCCTTCCCCAACATGCAGCCAGACTCTTATCTGGGTTTCTTCCTCCTCTTGAAACTTTATTAGTGTCTGACAAGAAATACAAGATTCATACGGCACAAGGCAAGCCTAAGGGATCTGATCTAGCAGGAAGTGAGAAGGAAATTCCTTTAATCTTGTCCTTGTTTCCACTCTGCTTATGAGCTTTTTATTAAACAGTTGCTGACTTTTGAAATCTTAAACCTAATCTAAGCATCCCGGGAACGTGATCATTCTCCTGAATGGAAAGTAGTTATCACTCCTGGAGCTTCAATGAGCTTTGGCAGTGCCCTGTCTCTTTTTCAGGAAGGGTTAGGAGAAATCAGTCTATTCAGTATTGATTTCACTTAGGCGAAATTCCACCTCTGCTCTGGAGACAGGCTGGGAGAGCTGAGGGTGTTCACCTGGAGAAGAGAAGGCTCCAGGGAGACCTTGGAGCCTCTTCCAGTGCCTAAAGGGGCTCCAAGAGAGCTGGAGAGGGACTTGGGACAAGGGCCTGCAGGGACAGGACAAGGGGGAATGGCTTCCCACTGCCAGAGGGCAGGGTTAGGTGGGATATTGGCTGTGAGGGTGGTGAGGCCCTGGCACAGGTTGCCCAGTGAAGCTGTGGCTGCCTCATCCCTGAAAGTGTCCAAGGCCAGGCTGGACAGGGCTTGGAGCAACCTGGCATAGTGGAAGGTGTCCCTTATGAGTTCCTGGCTGACTGTAAAAATAGGAGATATCCAGTAAATCTGAAATGTTGCGAGGGGAAAATCAGAAGCTTTTAACTATCAACTCATGTATGAAGAACAGTGGAGAAATCATTTTTCCGCACTGCTGGCTCTCAGTTTCTTTGCCTGTTTCAATGGGAAGACTCTAAAAAGTAGAACACATCCATGGATCTCAGTGGGATAAACTTAAATCATGTAAGATGGATCATCTGCCCTCCCCATAGCCATGGCTGTATCTGGGCAGTGAGCGATGCCCCTTCCAGGATGGAACAAAACTGGATGGACTCTGCCTGGAAAAGTTTAGATTTGTCGGACACTAGGAGAATTTCTTCATGGAAAGGGTCGTTAAGTATCCCTGGGGCTGCCCAGGGACGTGGTGGAGTCCCCACCCCTGGAGGTGTCCAAGGAACGACTGGACGTGGCACTCAGTGCCCTGGGCTGGGCGTCACGGTGGGGATCGGGCACAGGCTGGACTCGATCCTGGAGGGCTTTTCCAACCTCAGTGATTCCGTGATTCTGTGAAAAGCGTTTTTACCCGCAAGTGCAACAATCCCACGGACTGCAGTTACCATCTGCGGAGCAGCCCCTTGGGAAGGGATGATATCCCCAAGTGCCGCCTCCCAAGCTCGGCTCCGAGGACGGGCGGCCCCTGCATGGCGCCCCGGCCCCGCCGCTCTGAGGGGGGACAAAATGGCGGCGGCGGCCGAGCGGCGCGGGACAGGAGGGGGCGCTGCGGGCCCGGGCAGCGTGGGGGGGGCGGGCGGTGACAGCGGGAAGGGGCTGAGGGAGGCGGAGGTGGCGGCTCCGCACTGCCTTCCACGCCCGCGCTCCCTTCCCCGCCCGCCGGCACAGCGCGGGACGGAGGAGCGGCGGCCCCGCGGTGGATGCGGGAGCAGCGCCGGCTCAGGAATGCAGCAGCCGGGCGGCGCGGACCGGAGCCTCCCGCTGCTGCTCCCGCTGCTCCTGCTGCTGCGCGCGGGCAGCCGCGCCGAGCCCGGGGACGCCACGCAAGGTAAGGGGGCACGGCGGGGATCCCGGGGCGGGATGTGCCGAGCGGCGCCGAGCCCGCGGTGCTGAGGGGCGAGGGCAGCGCAGCCCGGCGGCCCCGCCGCCTCCCGTTGACGAACTCGGGGGCTTATACTCGGTCTGCATTTAATTGCTTCGTAAAAAAGCTCTTTCCAAGTGTTCGGGCCGGTAACTATTCCCGGCGTAACTATTCCCAGGCGGTCCTGCTTTGCGGTCCGTGATTGATGGTGCCCGAGGTGTGTTATCACACTTGTGACTTGTGCTTTAGATCCAGCTCGGGGGGGGATGTTTTGCCATCTCGCTCCCCTTGTATCCCTCCAAAATGTATATCTGTTTATTTATCTATTTATTTATTTTTACCAACAGCCTCTTCGGTTTGGTTTTAACGACTGATACTTATCCCGCGATCCCTCTGTTTTATCGGGGTTCTGGTTTCAGCCTTTTTTTGCCAGTGATTTGCGTGTAGAGGGAAGCGTAGCACATGCATAAAGGGACCTCGGAGTTGGGATAGCTGGAATTGGGCAAGGACTGAGTCCTCGGGGCCAAGTCAGTAAAAAGTGAGCAGTGTTTTTGGACGCCTGCATGAGAATTTCAGTAAGAGTTGGATGTTCGTGAACTCCGGCTCCTTAAAAGTGTTTTATGGTGGGCGCTTAAATCACGAGCCACTTCTGAGAAGTCCTGGGTGATAATATGGTTGTATTTAATATTTCAGAAGGCGAAAAAGTGAATGCTAAAGAGATAAAGCTGTGTGAGTTTCAGTTCAGAACTGAAAAAAAGCCAAAATTTAAGCCAAGGGATATTGCAGATATAGTGGGATAACTGCCTTTAAAAGTTGGTCGTAGCTAACGGATACAACCCTTGTATCCCTGTGCCTGAATTTCGGTGTTTCAGGGTGTCCCTAATGATGCCATTACCTGGGACTGTGTGTTAGGAGTGGATGTTTGAATGACTTCCCGATATCCCAGTCTCCTGCTGCAGATTCAATGGCTGGATGAGTTCTGGCTTAGCGTAGGAATTCTTCATGGCATCTCAGTGGGAAAGTTTTCAAAAGTTGTTTTCTAGTGTCCCCAGGGAATGCTATGTGTGCTTAACAAATAGCTATATTTTTTAAAGGGAAAAAAAAAGTCCTTTTCCCCCTCCTGTTTTTCAGATAATTTCAAAACCTTAGGGTCATAATGTGAATTTTTGTGGGTTTCTAAGAGTCTGAAAGAGAAAAAAAAACATAAAGCAACTGATCTCATTGGGTCCAGAACTGGCCATTTCTTATTTACTGTGAATTCTGCTGGGAAACATGTTTCATTGTATGAATTCATCTTTATGTGTGACTTAATATAGTCATTATAGTACAAGTTGCACCAAGAGGGGTTTCAGCTCAACATATGAAAGATTTCCAAGATGAGACTGGATAATCTCAGCTGGGCTCCCTTTCCCACATGAGGTTGGACAAGGTGATCTTTCCAGTTCCCTTCCAACCTGGACTGTGATCTGTGACTATGTACAGTTACTTTCCATACTGAAGTATTTCCTATATTTTCAGTAATATCTCTGGCAAATGCTTACAGTGTTGATTCATAGGCAGATCAAGTGATTTATTTATTTTTTTATAGATAGACATCTATCACATGTTACAACCACAGACTGTGTTTTCCCCCAAACTTGTTAAAGATCTGCGTTTTGTGGAAGAATAAGGGAAGCTGAACATCTAACACTAATTAAAAAAACAAAGAAAGAGAAAGCTATCATAAAACTTCTTACAAATTTCTTTAAGGTAACTAGAATGGTAGGGTAAACAGATTCTGCAGCAGACATACAGAACCCTTCAGTCCCTGCCTTTTAAGACTGATATTTTTAAAAACAGAATGTGGACCACTGTCTGCTGGTGCTCCCTTTTTGTCCATGAGCAAAACAACCCGGAAAGCACGTTTTCCCTTGTACATTCCCACTGTCTTTAATGCTCTTCCCAAGGTGCTCATGGGTTGGCCCAAGTGTTCTGAATTAAAGCACAAAGGTAACGTCAATATAAGCAACAGGAACTCTCCACTTGGATGTTTTTTTGCAGTATGTGACTCTGGATTTTCCCAGTTCAGCTTTATTATTATTATTATTATTCCAGATCATGTAACTTTGTGAGGAGTCACAATGGAAGAATCATTACTAGTATAAAAGCATTTTAAAAGCGTGTAGTAAACCCACAGATCTCTAGATCATGTTTTAGATTATAAGTACTGCTGATTTCCTTGAAACTTGTGAGATAAAGTTCCCCAGCTCTTGATTAGTCCCTGTGGTTAATTGTTTCATCCCTGGGTCACCGGCTGCTGGTTCAGCCACAATCCAGGAACGAGTTTACAAACAAACAAAATGCTTTTGTTGCCTTAAGCCTCTTAGAGGATGAGAGTAGATGTCACTGTTTGAGCTTGTAGTCTGGTATTTTTTGACAAAAGTGGCTTGAAGTATCAGCAAATTATCTTCAGGACACCATTTCTTTGTTTCTGTAATTAACATCTACTGCAACTGCTGTGTTAATTATGTACTCACAGGGATTTAAAGCACTGCAAATGAGAGCTGGGCAGGGGAGGGTTTTAAAGCTTGTGTTTGGATTTAAGTAGGCAAAGAGAGGAGGGAAAAAAGAGTTTCCCTGAGGTGTGACACTGGATCCCACTCTTTGGAAACAGATGTAGAAATGCAGAAGTCTTCTGAGGCTGAAAAGAGCACCTCAGAATTGAAAACTCTTTTAAAACGTCTCTAACTAAATGCAGCTGCTTTGCACACGGCGATTGTCTTGCAAGCCAGAAATATGTAGAAAGTTAACTCGCACAAAAGAAAAAGTGTAAACCTTTTCTTCCCCGAGCCCTGTAAAAAACCCCCTCGGTCATCCTCAATTGCGAATTTGATGTTCACAGTTGTGCGTGTTTTGAAATGTTGTATCCTAAGGAACAATTTTTAGGACTCTGGCTGACTCTTGAGCTGGAGTTATTTTCTGCTGCAAAGCCCTGAGGTTTATCTGCTGTGTCAGAGTGATGTTCTCACCTTGCTGTGGGTATCCAGGTAATCTGTGCCGGTGCTTCACAGGGGAAATTGCTCCCTGAACCAAAGGAATTTGGGCAGCCCTGGCACAGCTGGAGAGTCTCACACCCAGCCTTGTGGAGGTGGAGGTGTGACAGGGATAACCCAGCTTGAGTTTTGACAGTGACTCCTACGCCTTGGAACACTTAAATGAATATCAGATGAAGTTATTTTATTGTTAAGATGCTGGTTTTGATCCAAGTTTCTGCTCTTAAAAATCAGCAAAGTGGGAGCTGTGTCTTAAAACCAGCTCGCTAAAGCTGAGCTTAAAGAAATTAATTTGGGGCTGGGACAACTCCAAACAGTTGAATAGTTAAGTGACTTTGTAGGGCTTCTTCCATCCTGGTTTCTTTTTCATTCTAATTGTGGAGATATTGAAAGTCAAGGAGTCAATCCATTTTTAAATGGAACAATAGTGAAATGAATGTGAGAGCAGTTGTCTGTCATTCTTTGGAAAGAATAACAAAATCCTGGTGTTAGCTGAAGGATGCTTCTGTAGGTTTGGGGATTGCAGTTTTACACACTTTGTGGTGAAAGAAATGGTGTAAAATACATTTGGTCAGGTGCTGCAGGAGAAGTTACAATTTTTTCTGTGTGTTTACAAGCAGAGTCACTGCTGTCCCTGCCAGGAGTGTGGCATGTGAGAGGCTTGGACATGTTTAAGGTCATTTAATTGGCCTGAAAAGACGATGCACAGGAGGGCTATGGAGTTTGCTAAGGTGGAAAAATAGAATAATTTCAGCTTAAACAGATACCACTGGTGTGTTATATAATAATAAAGCTCTAAATATTACTGGTATTCAATAGTAAAGTTCTTTTAGGTCTCCCTGGGAATATAACATAAAATAAAAGAACTTGCAGATATTTGGAATCTAATGCGATGTGATATTGAAAATGATGCTCTGCCAAAGTCAGGCAGCTTGGGAAAAAGAAGTAGCTTGGGAAAGGAACCCTTTAGTGAGGGAAAGCAATAAGGCAGACTCCTCAGCATAGTTCCATGCCAGCATCCTGTAGTGAGGAAGATTGCTTTCCAGGATCTCCTCCTGAAGTGGAGACATTGGAGTGCCACTGTTTCCAAGTAAATCTGCACAGCACTACATGAAAGGAAATGGCTGGTGGCTGGGAAGGGAATCCTGTGGCGCATGTTGGTGGGATGGAGACAGATTTGGAGGCTCATTATTAGATAGGATTTCTGAAGAAATAACGCGGAGTGGTCACCAACAGGGACAGAGAGGCAGGCACTGCCCTGGAGGAGGAGCTGACAGGTACAAATGAGCTGTGGGGCCAGGGCCCTGTTCCAGCAGGGCTGTGTACAGAGCTGGGCTCTTTCTACTGTGTTTCAACAAGTCATTACCTGGAGTTCCTGCCCAAGGCAGAGGCAGAAGAAAGCTCAGGTCAAATCTGCTTTGTTACGTCTTTTGAGTTTCACAGAGTAATTGTGTTTGAGATCCTGCTCTAACAAAGCCCTTTGGAGAGCTGTGTGGAGGCTGTGCCTGTGTGGTCAGTGTGCTACAGAGCACCTTCACAGGAGGGCAAGAACAGCAAAGCAGGGTCTCCTGCAGGCAGTGTCCTGTGTCACTGCTGTCAGCAGGGACTGGGCAGTGTGGCCCTGTGGCTGGGACAGGCCACTTTGGTGCTGCTGGTCCAGGCACAGCTTAACCCAGCCGGGGCTTTCTGAGACTTCTGGTCTCTTCACTCTTGTGACCAGTGACAGGACTCGAGGGAATAGCATGGAGCTGAGCTGGGAGAGGGTTAGGTTGGATATCAGGAAAAGATTCTTCCCCCACATGGTGGCTGGGCACTGAACAGGCTCCCCAGGACACTGGTCACAGCACCAAGGCTGCCAGAGCTCAGGGAGCGTTTGGACAACGCTCTCAGGGGCGGGGGGGGATTGCTGGGGTGTCTGTGCAGGGCCAGGAGCTGGACTGATGATCCTGATGGGCCCCTTCCAACTCAGGATATTTTATCATCCTGTGATGTCACATTGGAGACAGGGATCCTGAACATATTTGTGATGTTTTGGGAACATTGAAGGCAAAGGAGATCTGTCTGGCCTGGTCAGGGAAAGTTAAAAAAAAAAAAAAAAGGCAGGTCCCTGTATGTGGAGGCAAGGCACACTCCCAAAGAGCTGGAGCAGAAGTGCTGATAACTTTGTGCAGATGTTGCATGGTTTTTATAAGCTCTGCTGATGCCCTGATCTGGCCTTACAAAGCTGTGCTTTCACTCACTAACAGATATTTGGGCCCAGCTTTATGTTCAGGCTTTGCCATCCCAACATTCAATGGGGAAGTTTCATAACTAGATGAGTTTTTGAGAAAAGCTAGTGGAGGCTCCAGGGGAAGCCTGCATTTTATTAAAAGCGTTTTTTCAATCTGCTCAGGTCACATGTTGAAACCGATACTGCACAAGGGCTTCCTGTGACCTCGTGCTCCTTTCCTCCAAGGGGTGTCCCTTGTGTGTCCTTCTGTCCCGTTCCCAGATGCTCTGTCTGTCTGCAGCAGAGCTCTGAGCATCTGTGGATCCGGGAAGAGCTGGAATGGTGGAGCTCTGTCAGAGCACAGCAGCAGGCCATGGGAAATGGGAAGATCGGAGATAAGCACGGAAAAACATTCGGCATCTTTATAACCTCACACATTCCCTCCGCAGACTGGGAATATGCTTTCCTTAGCCTCAGAATTTGAGATTATCTGTGGAAGGAATATACACTTCCACATTCACAGTGTGAACATTCCTCTTCAAAGACAGCTGTTGTGTCCCCCTCTGAAGGAGGTGGCCCAGTCCCTCCTGAAGATGTTAAGCCAAGCTTTAAAGGACGGATGGTGTAAGTGTGATGAGCTGTCTGAGAGTGTCCACAGTGGGGCTGGTCAATACAGACTACCAGGGCTACTCCTTCAGGGAAACTGCCTCAGTGTGAGAAACATGCTGGAAAAGGAGGGATTTGGGGTTGTGTGGCCTTAGTTTCAAAACCCACGAGGACCTTTAGCTCTTACCATGTTTATGTCCGTGTTTGTGGAATGTGGAACTTGGAGGTGAAATTTTTTTTCTTCCTGTTGAAGTCGGTTTCAGTAATTCTGCCTTCCAAGATAAGTGTCATTGTGAACAGAGCAGCCTCTAAGAGAAAACAGAAGCTTGGCCAAATGATAAAAAAAAAATTAAAATCAACGTTAGAACTAAGACTAGATTCATTTTTAATCAAGTGAAGTTCTCTCTGCAAAGCTTCTGTTACCTCACCTCTCTTCATGGAGAGGGATCCTCCTCCTTGTGCAGGGAATATCAGTCACCTGTGACACCTCCATAGAGTTCATGTATATCTGAGCACCGTGGAGTCTACACTGTATTACAAGGGATGTTGCCTCTCCCAGTTTTTCCTGTAGTAGGTGAGTTATCATGGGTGAACATCTCTTCTCCAAAATTAACTTGGCTTCAGATAAAAGGAGGTGTCTTTGTAATTGTTTTGTTTACTCTGAAGCAGTTGATGTGCTGTATAAGTAACAAGCGTTCTATGCATTTTCATTTTAGGATTTTTTTTGTATATGTTAATTATTCATTCCATATGTTTTGATTTTTCTTTCTAAAGCACATTATCTCTCTGTGAATTTCCTGCAAATCTGCAGCATGATGGAGACATCCCTTTTTCTCCAGAACGTGCTGAGTGGAGAGAGCACCACGTTGAGCTCTGCTTTCAGTGTGTTTCACCTAAAATGACAAGAGGTCATTTAATTCCCAGTTGATTGTCAGGAAGATGGATTTATATCATTAAATGCTTTCAGGAGACCAGGGAATATCAGTAGGTGGATCTTTGCTGGCATCTCTGAGCCTGAAACACTTCACGCTCACGATGGGACGTTTTTGAACTGAGGGCCCCTGACTTTTACATTCACTTTTCTTGGCAGCCTGTCAGAGCACAAGTCTGGCAACCTTTGTAAGTGAGATGCAACAAGCCTCACTTATTTTAGCTATTGCTCTGTCACTGTGTTTTTAATTTACTGTAATTTAATAACTGACACAATGCTGGAATAAATAAATGGGCTGTGAACATTCTCATAGACCTTGGAAGTCCAGCTCAGGGCAAGATTTAGCTTTTAATTAACACTGTCCTTGAGATTTATTGTTAAAATTGTATCCTTTTAAATAAGTGAGTCTGAAGTTGATTAAGAGATGAATAATTGAAACCTGGTGTGGGCTAACAGGCTGCATTCTAGTGGATGCAGCAGTGGAGGACCGCTGGAGCTCTACACTCCTTTCTCCCAGGTTCTGGGTCATTCCCCTGCCAGGCCATGAGTTGGATGTTGTTGTTACCCTTTCTGTGTGTGATTTGTTGCTCTGTGTTGAAAACGCATGTTCTTCATCCCGGTAAGAACAGTAGCATCTTCCATGTGTATGAAGTAGGCTTTTAGAACAGCAAAGGGCTTTAGGAAGGCCTTTGAACGCCCAGCTAAAAACTGTTGGAGGGGTTTTGCTGCTTTTAGTCCTCACTGCTATGTAAATTCTCCAAAAAGATGCCCAGGCAAGAGAAGAATCTGTAAAAGAATCCTCTCACTATAGAGGAATCTAGTCATTAGCAAAATTCTATTTCATCAGGGACTAAAAGAAGATGTTCTACTGCTTTTCTTGCATTACACAGGGAGAAATGATATCTGATTTGCCATTTTTCCTTGGAGAGGCTGTTTGTAGGATGGGATTTATGTTCTCGCATTCTTTGTGATTTTTTTTTTCAAACGATCTCTTTTTAAATTCCAATGAGTATTTCTAACTTACAGCTGGTGCTGTAGTGAACCCTGAGCAGTAGTAAAAGGTTCACAAAACTTGGGAGTATTTTATGTGCCGAACTTGGACATTCCATATGGACTTTTCTCTTAAAATCCGCGATCTCTTACTTTTCATAGCAGCAAATGTGGTCCTGATACGAGGAGCTCTGTGATCAACCCTTCTCATTTCAGGCTGAAAATCTCCAGGGAACGTCAAAGTCAGACTGATTTGGTTTATTTTGTTGGCTGAGCTATTCAGGATGAGACAGATTAGGTTGGACATTAAGCAACTGGCCCATTCCTTCCTCCCTGAACTGATTTTAATGGGGAGCCACATTTATCACTGATCACACTTGTGTCTCTGTGGTTCTGTAGATCTTAATAATTCAAGTTGTTTGATCTGTCTCGCAAATTTAAAAAGTTGATAGCTGGTACTGGGGGGAGGAGGAAATTGGTCTTCTCAGTGTCCACAGCAGGTACAGTGAATTTTCAGTGAACTCGCTCAATAAAGGAGCAGAGACCACCTGCAAACTCACTGCTTTTCCTTGCCATAAGCCCTTGGTGGGTGACAGAATCTCGTGGCGAGTGCCACAGGTGGAAGTGGCTTCTGTAAACATGGGACCTCTACAAGGATTTTTGGGAACCTGAACATCAAAGGCTACTCTGTTGTCATTTGTGGGGCATGTTCAGTTCTATCATCCCAGGCCATTCTGAAGACTCTGAAACACTGGGTGAATTTTTTGGTCTCTGGCATATTTATCATGAAGTACCTCTGGTATAATGGTCCCATCCAGCTTTAAAAATCCAGAGATAGCTCCAAGAGCAATTCCCTTTTTCAGGAAGATTTTGGCTGAATGCAGCACCAAAGTCTTAACTAGTTGTTCTTCCAGTAGATGAGTGAAGCTGTTGCCTCAGGCATCCCAGACCATCCAGCAGGGTCACAGCAGGGACAGCAATGCTTTGGGAATACCCCAGTTTAGGGTTCTGCAGAGGTTCCTGCATTAGGTGCTGTTTATTTTTTTGTCAGCTCTACAGAAATCCCCTCCCCAAACCCTGTAATTGTCGGATGTTCTGTTATCCTATTCCTCCTGCCAGTTACTATCTCCCGAGATTATCAAGGGTAACTTCACATGGACTAATTGTAATAACTGAAAGGGCCCGAGGGCAAGAATTCTGTCTCGGTGTTGCAAGAAGGGGATTAGGTGTGTATATGTTCTGTGTAATTTGTGAGAGGTGTCTCTGTAACATCTGTCAGAAGAACTGTAAAATCACTTGAAATGTTGCAAAGGATAGATATGTGGTGATAGGAGGCTCAACTTTCTTCAGCTTTTGTTGCATTATCCCACTGAAACTGATTTAATACACTTTTTTCTCCCCTTGCCTGTATAAGCTGGTGTCAGGCTCCTTGAGAAGGCACTTATGTTCTTGAAGGATTATTGTGCTAATTTAGCTTTCATTTCATCAGGTATTAAGGCTTGATATTATCCTGCTATTTGTAACTTTGCTCTTACTGTAAATTACTGCCACCAGAGATGGTTGGGGATTACAGGGACTGAGGTGCAGGAAGGAAATACTAATTTTTGATCTACTTGCTTTGTTCTCTTAAAGATCCTACAAGTGGTTATTGGCTCAGTCATTCACTGATGCTGATTAATATAATTTGAGCAGCAGAGCCTGGCAGATTTTCTACTTGGGTCCTTTGAAAATACATGTAATGAATCTTTTAGTAAATGTAATGGTCAGTTGCTTTCAGTCAGCTGCAATATTTCCTGTGTAAAGGGATCCCTGCTCCGCTGGACTGGTGATGGGAGGTTGTGTCCTGTCAGAAATAACAGGCTGGATTCATGGCATCTTCTCCTCACAAATCAGTGTTTTGTGTGACCAGCACTGGATTTGTATTTGTTCTGTAGTATTCCTGGGTTCCAAGTTATTTCTTCCAAACTGTAGCATAATAAGTAATCCAGGTGTCTGAAGCTGGTCAGCATATCTGTTTTATTTAAATAAGGGGTAAAGGTGAGTTACTTACCCTTTAAAAAAAGCCTTAATTTTGGCCTGAGTAGAATCACTCCATAAGTTTTCTTAGGACTTGTGGGTAAAACAGAGCCACTTTCCACGTGAAAGTGATGATGTGCCCACCCCTTGCGTGGGATATTATTGCTCTAAAAGAACTCAAAGTATGAACTCATTCCTGCTAATGATGGTATTTGCTCCTTATTTTTAAAACCAAGTCCACTTTTCCCCGTAGAAACTGCTTTTGCTGCTTTGTTTCCAGACACACTTTGTCCAGTAGCGAGCCAGGGGAGTCCCCTTACAGTGCAGAGTGTCCTGGAATATCTTATTCTGCAGAACAGGGGAGTGCAGTTCTTCCCTTTGACTTTGCTGGGACTCAAAGGACACGTGGGGCTTTAAAGACCTTCCAAATGTCTGGTGGTACCATGGAGATGGGTTTTTTATGTGGGAAAATTGGCAAATGGGACCAGCTTGGAGTTCACGTCCCAGAGATGGGAAATATCTGCTGCAGAACGTGTGAAATTGGAATACTTGGGATTTTGTCTTCAAGCAGGATCTAGTGTTGCCTTTGCTTCCTGCCTCAGGTGCCATGGGAGGAGGGATGGCTTTGATCCCTGCTGTGGTGTGTGGCTGGCTCAGTTTCCAGGGATGAAAGACAAATGTCACTTCCAGCACAGGCCATGTGAGCTGTTCTTCCACGGAGAAAAACAGTGCTTGGCATGCAGGAAGAGTAGTTGCTCAGAGGGGATTGGATTTCTCCAAACAAAATATTATTTGCATGACTTTCATACCATAATAGGGTTAAAATGACCAGTCAAATGGTTGCACTTGTTCCATATTTGTTCTCGTGCCATCCACCAACCTAATCCATAATATCCCGCTTTTTTCCTCAAAAAAATCTATACTGGGAAATTAAAAGGCATCTCATCTGCCTTTTGTATAGAATTCAGTCAAATCCTAATGAAAAGATACTGCTTGTTTCTATGAGAAATATTTCTCAGACTGAATGTGGGACTTGAAATAAATTCCAAATTTTAAGTCCATTTGTACGCCAGGAAAACATTTACAGTATTTGATGAAACCTGTTGCTGTTTGAGACAATATTTGTTCCTGAAGCCCATATTTAGTAACTGCATGTGCAATTCAAGGAGATAATAGTTCTCTGAGCAGGAACTTTTCACATTTTGGAGGAATATAAAGAGATAAAAAAAGGAAGTGGTTAATGCTATGCATTTAAATCAGCTCTCTTGGTTGGGAAACCACTCCTGCTTTAGTCTCTTATGTGGCTTTTTAGCTTTTATTAGTTTTCTCGTCACTGTATAGAGTTCTGCAGTGACTGATTTTTGTCTATGTAGGAAAAGGATTTTATAATCTTCAGGATTTTTCTGCTTTGCCTGAATCTATCAAACATTTGTTCAGATGAAGTGAAACGGAAAACAACTTCAAGTGTGTCTTTCCCCTTGCCCAAAGTCTGATCCTTGCTTGATCTCAGCAGAATTTACTGGTTTGAGCCAAACTGGGAAACATTTTGGATACTTTGTGTTCATTCATCTTTGATGTTTGGGATTTGGGACTTCAATGGTTTATTTTGGATATAAGCCCAGTGAAAATGTGCTGGAAAAGGGGTGCACCTGGCAGGGGAGACTCTGACAGCCCTTTTCTGATCTGCACCAACAGGTTCTGTCTTGGGCCAGTTTAATCTAAGATATTTCTTGGTTTCCATGGCATTTCTGGATACTGGTGTGTCTGAAGATGCAGGATACAGGAGGGTCACCCCTGGAGAGCACAGACGCTAAATATTTGGGAATTCAATGCTAGTGCTGCTTGCCAGGGTGGATTTTTGTTATTTTCTCGTGTTTTAGTGATGAACTTGCCCTCTGTGGAACGGGATTGTTTAAGACTGGGAGGCCAAACGACCTACACTGGACTTTGAGAGTTACACAATCAGAAATACTGAGAGATTTGAAAGCATCTTCCCACAGTGCAGCTGCTTTTCCACTCACATTCTTTCAGGAGTTGCAGAGCACACTTGGGACTGTGGATCTGCTCTGATGGATCATTCCTATTGGCAGCTCCGAGTCCTGAGGGGTTGTTTGGGTTTCAGTGTGTTCTTGTGTCAGCCAACAACTGCTCCGAAGGTTTCTATTAACATCCCTTTAATTTTGGGACGTGCTTTGCTTAACTGGGGCTTTGAAGTCCCAGGCAGATATTTTGAGCAAACCTGTTCTTCCTTACGCTGATGGAAATGCAGAATAAATGCATCCCGTGACTGATGCTGGTAATAAATTGTTGGAGAGCCCATGATTTGAAAGCTTCCAGTTCCTTTGGTTCAGCAAGAGTCCACATTTCTTGACTTTCAAGCACACTGCAGGTCTTGCCTGCTCATCTGAGCTGCTTAATAAAGAGTGGGTGGAGGGCCCACTAATGACAGTGCAGTTTCCAATGCTTTTTTTCTTTTTTTTTCCATTTTTTAGTGAGTTATTAAAAAAATAAATAAATCCATCTGGCCCACTTGGAGCAGGATTGCACATGTTCACGTGCCCAGCCTCTGGAACAGTATTAGCAAATGAAAAATCTGCAATATTATTTGGTGTGGTGGCTGAAATGATTGACCTGTTTTTCCTTCAAAACTTTTGCTTGTATTAAAGCTTTATATCTCAAATAAAATTAGTTTTATGGGAACTGGAACTATACTTGTGATGGTTTAGTTTAGAAAAGTAATGTCAACACCCCAAAGGATTTCTGAGCTTTGATTTTCCCGGTGTCCAATGGAAGCCTTTGGTAGGGGCTGGATAATGTCTCATTCTGACTCCTGTTGCTGCACACTGAGAAGTGTCTTGACAGCTTCCAAACCAATAATATCTTACTTATGTTTCAATATATGAATAACAGCCCAGGCTTTCTAGAGACTACCTTGTTGTACTGCAGTTCTGTGACATGTTGGAGCCAGATGAATGGAAATCCTGCAGCATTTGGAAGAAGGGGAACGTATCCCTTTTAGAAACTTGTGTTCCAGCAGGGATGTGCAGCGACATTAATTCACTGAGCCAGGGTTGTGTTCTTTTAATTAAGAGGTGCAGTGAGCAGAGCACATGATACTTCTTCCTCTTCATGCTGTTTCTTTCCTCTTTTCTAATCTCTGTTCTCCAGTGGGGTTTTTTCTTCCTGGTCCTTGGGAATATTGTATTTCCAAAGTGATCCCCTGCTGACTGTTCTGAGGTCTGTCTAAGCAGTTTCTTCAGCCCTGATTGAAAAGAAGTTGTTCCCTTTGATTCCTTAAATAATTCCATTGCTGTGTGTGATCAGTGCCTTTGTGGTGGAAGAGCTGCCAGTGTCCATGTGCTGTGGTGATGTCTCATCCAACTGGGATGTGTCCTTGCACATCCCTGGCTTGTCAACCCAGCCTGGGGACTGTGTCAAGGAGTCTTGGCAAGGAGAGACTTCTGGGGAGGCCATTCTGTGCAAACTGGTGCTGGAAAAGCTAGAAAAGGCTCTGCTGCAGATGTTTGGTCATTCCCAACTCCTGTGGCAAGGTCTGGTGTTTTATCAGCCCCAGCAAGAAGTGAGAACTCCTCCTGTTCATCCTCTCACTGAGGAAAAACACCTCAAGCTGTTACCTCCTCCTCAGGGCTACTTTGTTTTCCCCTCTCCTAAAGGCTCCCTTGGCCCCACTGCCTGTGTTTGCCTTTTTCCCTGGACTGACAGCGAGCGGTGCTAATTTATTCTTGTCTCGAGGAAAACTTCGAAAATAGGAACTCTCCTTTTAATTTTATATGTGCTGGTTCCTGCATTACTGTGGTGGCAGAATGTGAAGTGTTCAAACTGGGGACATCTGTGTTTGTTCAAGAAACAACAGGAGATGCAGAGGATGGAAAATAAATGAAGTTTGTTGAGGCACAAGGCACTGGCACGACAACTTGAAGAAAGTGTTAAATAACAATCCCTGCTCGAGGCCCCGGTCCAGCAGAGCACTTACACATCCATTGTAACTGTAAACACTGCCGCTGATTTAAGCGGGACTAGTTCTGTGTTTAACGCTGGAGCCTCGCCTGAGTGCCTTCCTGGACCAGGGCCTAAGTGAGTGAGACTTGGAGCTGTTTTTCATTTACAGGAGTGAGACTTGAAAGTGAGACCTGCCCGGTGCTTAGTGGTGTCCTGGGGCATCGGGGAGCTCAGAGAGGCTTTTTCGGACTCTGTCCCTGCTGCTGCTTTTCCTGCCACTTGCAAATGTGCTGCTTTTTCCTGGCTTGTTTTCCTGCTCACGAGTCAAATGGCTCATGCCGAATGTGAATCTGGAAGATGCGAATAATTCCCTGCATGCCAGGGCAGTGGTGGAACCGGGCATGTGTTTCAAGGGCCTCAACCCAACTTGTGTGGTGGAAGAGGGGGAAGAAGCAATAAAAGCAGTGATGTAGAGGCAGCTTTCTACTTTGCTGGCATTAAATACCTGTAAAATTCTTAGTTTTACCTAAGGACACAGAAAACTCTAGTTAAGGTTTTAAAATACCTAGATAATCCGTATCTTTTTGTGAATCTTCAATCCAGTTTAGAAGAGATTCTTAAGAAAACAGGATTGTTTCAAGCAATTATTTCCATATGACTTTCATTCCTGGGAGGAACTTACTTAGTGGGCTTGATCCCACAAACTGTTTCTTGCAAGTTTTCTTTGCTCCAGAGAGCTGGGTGCTGGCTCCAGAGGAACCTTCCCTCAGGGAATGCCCCTCTGCTGCAGGTTTGCCATGGATTTACTCCACAACAATCCGTCCCCTTCCCAGTCTGTGTGAAGCTGGATAGTAATGTTTACCCACCTGTGCAATACAAGTTCAGATCCTTGAAGGAAAGGCCCTACTGTGCAAAACTACAAGGTATCACTATTGAGGGGAGGGGTCATTCTGTACCTGCAGCTTTGGACTATTTACAGGGAATGCAGGGAAGTTTTCGTTAGTGAATAGGTGAGGGGTAGCTTGTTTGCACTACTGCATGGAATTGCTTTGAAAAGAAACAATATTAAGAATAATGCTACAGTTGTCACTGTCTTAGCATTGGTGAAGGTGTGAAGGACAGTTTCCTAATCCTTTAAGTGTGGAAATTCTGCTGTTGCTGTTCCTGTTGCATATTCCTATTACTGACTATTCTACTTCTGCCTAAGGTGCTGTCTCCTGGATTAATCCACTCCTGGATTGTGTGTCTATGTCATTTCTGACTCTAAATGGCAACAGCAGGGTGATGAAGAGGAACTGGAAAAGTAAAAAGGTTGCAATAGCTGGATGATGAAAAGGAATGAAGATGAGAGTCCAATAATACTTACAGAATAATATAATTTTTATTGTATTGTACCTGTGGGGCCTGGACAAGGTTTATGCCACACTCCAGGTGGTACAAACACCTGTGAGGAAACAGGCTCCTTTCTCTGGTACCTTCATAGTTTAGGTCTCAGTGGTGGTGATGCCAGTGGTGAAGCTCCTTTGAGTCCAGCAGTGGCAGGAGTTTGCCTCTCTCCTCAATGTACATGCAAGAAAGAGGGAGGAAACTTTTGACAAGGACACGCAGTGATGGCACAAGGGGGAATGGCTTCAAACTGAGAGTAGGTTTAGATTGGATATGAGAAAGAAATTGTTCCCTGTGAGGGTGGTGAGGCCCTGGCCCAGGTTGCCCAGAGGAGCTGTGGCTACCCCGTCCCTGGAAGTGTCCAAGGCCAGGTTGGACGGGGCTTGGAGCAACCTGGGCTGGTGGAAGGTGTCCCTGCCCATGGCCAGGGGGTGGAATGAGATGATCTTTAAGGTCCCTTCCAACCCAAACCAGCGTGTGATTCTATGATTTTATATGATGAAGTGTTTGAGGAGGAACAGAAGCCTGGAGCAGAGATTTGACCAAAAGTCACACAACAGGTTAAAAATAAAGCTCAGCTCTCCCAAGCTCCAGCAGCACTTTATGAGCTGCCCAAAACACTTCTGAAGAAGTCAATGTAACAGTACAGAAAATTATGAAATAAGCAGGTCTTCTGTTAATCTTCAGTCATGGACCAGGGAGATGTGAGTGTACAGCACTAAAGACCCCTGGAATTGTTCCTACAGAAGCCTTAGGTCAGGAAATACACCTGACAAAGCCCTAATTTGTAGACCTGTGTAAAACACCTTTTCACAAGGCTTTGTTTCGTATTCCTGTGGCCATATCTTCTGACAAATTCTCCCGGAGCTTTATGTGCACAAACTGCATGGTTGTTTTGGAAAATGCAAGTCTGACCACTGTAAATGGGTTTATATTTCCAACAGGGCAGTTATTTAATTTCCTGTTGGAAGTCTGCAAATGTTGGCACTGTTCACTCCTTGGCAGGGAGCCAGAAGAGAGCACAGTATCATTAACAGGCTGCAGCCCATGTGAGGTTTCTTTTGGTTTCATCCAAACTTTGACTGGACTATAACAAAATATAATTTTTGATTGCACTTCATAAAAGCAGTCAAGGATGTCAGGGTGAAAAGGATGTTCTCTGACACGAGAACAGCTTTTGTCCTTCCTTACCTAGTCTTGTGCTGGACTAATCCTCATTTTGCTGCAGATTTAATCTCACTTTGTAGTTCCTCATTAAAGCACCACAATGTGAAGGCTGAGGTGTGATCCTGAAATTGTCTCTTTTTGTATGAACATATTTCCCAAGGCAGTATCTTCCTTGGGATCCACATACACCATCCCTGTGGAAGGATGAGTGCCAAGGGCTGAGCCTTCAATAGTCACAGTGAGAGTCCTGAAGTCACCCAGGTGCATTCCCAAAGGATTCCTCAGCATCCAGAGGACTGACTGTTTGGAAAGTGCTATCTTTAGAGACAAATGCTCAGGAATTATTTGGAAAGCAAAGCCTTATAAACAAAAAAGGTATTTTTGTTCAGAGTTTGTTTTAAATACACTGACTTAACTCTGGAGAAATGAATCAGACTAGTTTAGTGTGGAAACACATCATTTATTTTGGGTGCCTGATGGAGGCTCTATAGCTGATGATGCTTCAGGCAGGGCCATTTCCTCACATGGACCTTCTGGTGCCCCATTTCTGGTACCCAGCTGGCTCCTGGAATTCTTCGTGTCAGTGTGGTTTCCACTGGGATTCGATATCTACAGCTTGAATTAAAGGGAGCCAACTTCAATTTTCCTACTTTGAAAGCAGCAATTTGTTGAAAACAAATGGTCAAATGATGTGGGAGGCTCTGCATCACTGGGAAGCCTTTAAATCAGGGCTGACTTTGGGAACAACGTGCTCCCAGCCGCAGTGGGATGTGCACAAGGATTGCTGGATGTTAGGAATTGCGGCGTGTGTCATGCAGAGGATCAGGGTTAGGATTATTGTGGTCTCTCCCAAATCTCACATAAAGCAGTACTTGAGTGTAATCTGTTTGGATTTACCCTGTTCTGGGCTGGAGCAGCTGGTTTTCCTCAAGGAGCCGGTTATGGAAGAGGAGGCGCTCGTGGAGAAACGTGCACAATTTATACATTAAAGTTAATATTTGCACTTGCTTTTCCTGGCTTAGGGAAGCTGGAGTAGGTAAAGTGTGTGATAGAAAGCAGAAGAAGGATAAAAAGCAGGTTTTGAACACCTGTCATACCTTGGGATTGTTTCTTGACTGATATTCTTGGCTGCTGAGAATGTGTAGCTCAGGCCACTGATATGTGTTCAATCAGGATGGGGAGGACCCAAATAAATCTCGGTGTCAGAATATTCTGTTGTTTTTTCTCTGGGTCCTGACAAACCCGCAGAGCAGCTAAAGGAAAAAGCACATACACACAAACATGTAAAAAATGATGTGCCTGGACTCATGTCCTGCAAACATGTACCTTCATATTTTTATGATAACTTATTTAATAAGATCTGTAGTTTGGTTTTTTTTCTTTTTAGTCTTTAAACAGATGAATGCACTTATCTGTATTTCCATCATCTCCAGTCAACCTAGCGAGTGTTCTTTCCATATGGTCCTGGAGCTTCCAGCAGTAATAAGTGTACAGGGACATGAGACCCTTCTGCTCCTTTACAATTCCTTCTGGGTGTAAAGTTTCATGCAGAAAATATGGCTCCTGTTGCAGTTTGGCAGGCACCAGAAAAAAGCAAATCTTTTCAGTGTTCCATCTGAAAGAAATATAGTGAGCTCAATATTTATTTCTTTGGTGATAGTATGAAGAAGTTGTCAATTTTATTTTAATAGTAGTTTTGATCACAGAATCTCAGAACTGTTTGTAAACAGTTTTTAATTTTTCATTGTGTCTTGCTGTGAATGACGTATTTTCCCCTTTTAGATCCATGTAGAGGAGCACAGGTTAAATAGTTTGTTTGAGATCCCACAAGAGAACCCATAGCAGGTCTGGGAATAAAAGCTGGGAATCTATTCCTCCACATGCCTCTTTTACCAAAATTTCAAGATCAAAGCATTTTTATTTATTAATTTATTTTAAGGTAGTATGGGACCTTGTCTCTGTGTGACATATGCAGCCATCTCACATCCATTAACCCTTATTCCTGAGCCCAAATTCCTCAACCACTGTCTCCAATCCTGCAAAAGCTTTCTGCCATCCCACCACCCACCTCCCAGGTGTGTGGATTTGGAGAGGGGGGGAGCAGGATGTTGACAAAAAGAAATCATCAATTTGGTTTTGAAGTTGCTAATTATTTCAAAATTGTTACCTTCGTAAAATAAATGCATTTTCTGACATTTCCTGAAATTGCTCAATGTGGGATTGAAATGCTCTTTCCTCAAATATAAAATGACCAAGTGCTTATAAATTTGCTGTCTTGACTTTGGAAAGTATTTTATTTAACCATCTTGAATGATGGAGTTCAAAATCCTTAGGAAGTAGGGATAATATAAAGGTATTGTGATTTGGTAAAGGCTAAAGTTCATAAGTAAGGAAGATCCTGTGGGAAGCAAATCTGAAGAGACAATGTATTCAAGGGAGAATACAAGTAACTAGTTACTTGAAGAGATTATTATTATACTTCTGATGTGAGGAGATCCTCTTAGGATATGGGAGTGATGGGTGTGAATAAAAGAGAGGTGGAGGCCCCAAATAGAAGAGATTGTCATCTAAATCCCATGAATGAGATTGCCAGAGATGGGTACAAAATTCAGGATGAATACAGCAACAAAGTCAGAAAAGCTGAGGCACAGGATGGAACTAAAGCTCTGAGTGATAATGAGGGAAGCAGAAAAAGAGAAAGCCAAGAGAAATGCTGACTTGGGATTGAGAGCACAGGAAACATCCTGGATAGTGAAACCAAAGGTTTAAATCTCTAATGCTCTTTTTTTTTTTTTTTTTTTTTGTGCTGCCCTGAGAAACACCATGAATGCAACGATGTAAGGGCTGTAATCTCAGACTAGAATAGGAAAAACCTTTCAGGGAATGCTTGGATAAACTAGATGTTTTAGGATTTCTCCTGACGGGTCTTTAACCTCGGTCCAGGTCAGTCTCACAATGAGACACTGTGCTGACGGGGGGAAGCCTAGAAAATTGGGAATGGAAAAAGGACAAACATAAAACCTGTTAAAAAGGGAAGTGTGAAGGATTTCAACATCAATCTGCTTAACAACAGATAAATTGTTTGCAAGCAGCTGGAAGGTAACAAGGAGATTAATAGCAAGTTAAAATGATTTTGTCAGGGACAAATCACACTTGATCTCTTTTCCCCTTCCAGCTATCCATGGAGTCCTGTGGGAACACGACATGAGGTATCTGGAGTTCTGTTATCTTCTGATGTCACATCCCATGTGCCATTCCCACGAGTCAGAGACAGACATGGGGGCTGAGTAAAACTGTGAAAAGGCAGAACTGGAGTCATTCCATGCCAAGGATTGCTCTTGGAGTTTGCAGGAAAATAACTGGAAAGCCTTGGGCCCAGTGATTTGGTGCTTCTGGTGGCAAACTGGGAAAGGGAGGAGCAGTTGTGCTGGAGGGACTGGAGGGGTGTTGGCAGGCAAGTTTCAAAATGGTCTTTCTAAACAGAAGAAATATGCAGAGGTGGAATAAGTGCACTGCATTAAACCTTTGAAGGAGTAATCACAGAACAGGAGTGTGGTTGGGTTGCAGCTCTTCAGAAATGATTTTGGAGTTTTCATGGAGCAGAAGCAGAGCCCAGCCAACAGTGGTGCTCTGTGAGGAGAAGCAAACATTGTGTTCAGCTGCACCAACCGCAGCAGAACTGGGGGGGGGACAAGAACTCGTCTGTCCCTCTGCTCAGCATGGGAGAGACCTCAGGAGGAGGAATATGGGCCTGGTTTTGGGAGGCATGTCTTGGGAAAAGTGTGGATCAGCTGGGGAAAGGCCAGTGAGAACAGCAAGAATCATAGAGCTAAGAAAACATGACCTGTAAGGATGGCTGAACTGTGGTTGCATCACCAGAAAGAAAAGGGTGAAGAGAAAAAGGCAGATGATGCAAGTTACTGGGATGTAAGATGTCACAGGGAGGGGAAAAAGCAGCTTATTCCCAATGGCACTGATTGCTGGGACAAAATGTATTTGACTTAATTTAAAACAGAATAGATTTAATTTAGATATGAGGGAAAAAACTTGCCAGGGTAAGGAGAATAAAGCCCTTCAAAGTCTTGAGAGGCTGTGAGGGCTGTGTTTTTACAAGAAATTAGGTTTTCATCTGTTAGGACATGTTTTGGGGAGGGATATGGCAAGAGGACTCTGCCCCATCTATAACACCTTGGTTGCCTTGGTGACTCCAAAGGGATCCCAGAGAAACCAGGTTCCCTAAGCTCCATTTAATGAATATTTCTTGCACCTATTTATTCAGGCCTTTGCAAATACACTCATTAAAAAGCAGTAATAGTATCATACCTAAATTGTTTCTCACTGCTGACCTGAGTATAAAATGGTTTTTGATATGAAAGCTCACAGAAAACAAATATTACTCAGACCTGAACTGTAGTACTTGATCCTGAAACCCTCTTCTGTCCTTGCTCCTGGGAATTCCCATAAAAAAGGGTGTTTGTGCAGAGCACATCTCGTGCTGTGGGTGGGATTCACCTGTGGTGTTTCTCTAAAAACCTATTCATCTTTCCTCCTAACAAAGTACATTTCTAGTTCTGTCCAAGGAGATGACAAATATGTCTCCTTTATTAATCACATGAGTCACTTGAGAACAGCAAAACATCAAACATTTTGAAAGGATTGAGTCTGTCAGGATCTCTAATGTTTTCTCTGTATCTGTGTAATAGTCTTTGATTCACTTCTGACTTCCCAAGTAGTTCCAAGTCTGCCAAGAAGCCTCATCACTCGACACCAGCCCACAAAACTGGATAGACTTGGGTTCACTGTCGTTTTGAGTTAATGCACCAGTGATGAGTCCAGGCCAAGAGCAGGAAAAAAATGTCTTTTCCAAAGCTGTGTGAGCCATTAAGAGGGGGAGCTCTGCTGGGACTAGTTTACATATAAGTTAAATACCAGATATCGGGGCTGTCTGTACTGAAAAATAAGTAGTCTGTCGTTCTACAGAGAACAGAGGCCTGTTTCTCTCTGTACATGTGTCTAACTCACAATTTAGGCCCCAAAGGATGTGTCTGTTGAAAAGAGAAGGCAGAGATTGCCAAGAAAAAAAGGCATGCCCTGCTCAAATAACAAGTGTTGCTCTCCTCTTTCTCCTTCCCCCCAAAACACATGTAGACACAGATTGCCCCCCCGCCTTTTTTAATACTCAATTTTTTATTCAAGTGGACTGACCTGTGGTCTCGGGGGTCTGAGGGCTATGTTTAGTTTTTCTTCCTTGTTTTGGAAACCCCAGCAAGGCTGTTTTGCCACAGCAACCTCCATCTCACATCACCCTCTTTGTGCTGCTGCTGTTCTGGAAGGATCAAGCTCAGCCTTTGCATATTTATTAATTAGACTTTAGGTGGGAAGTTTTGTATAATGGTGTCAGTCAGTTGTGCCAGCATGTCGTTGTTTTCCAGGATGCAGAGTGTCTGGATTTTATAGAATCATGGAATCCTCATAATGCTGCTCCAGGGGACTCGGGGTCACCTGGCCCAATCTCCAGCTTGGAGTCAGACTGTTTTCCCTTGTCACAAAGGAAGGAAAAGGGATTTAGGCAACAACAAATAGATACTTGTTCGTAAAAACCACCCAAACCTGGGTTCTGATGTTTGACTGAAAGGAACCTGAAAATGAATGTACAGAGCAAGGTCAGGGGGCTGTGTGGGAGCACCCCTTTAATATTATGTACAGAGGGCTGTATATATATTATATATATTATAGGGAACACACCTATAATGTTATATACTGCTGTGGAAAGGTAACGCTGCAAAGGTTTTCAACAAACTGGGTGAAACCTTAGAGGAAAAAATTGAAAATGGATTCTGTGCTTTTATTTAGGGCAAGAGCAAACCTGTTGCAGTTCAGAGGGGGGATGTTTTGTGACCCCAGCAGGGCCAGGGTGTTACTCAGAGCAGTGCAAAGGAAGCCATGACTGTAAATAGGAGGGAGCCAGTGCAGACCAGGAAACCTCCAGAGTCTCCTAACAGTCAGATCTGTTGGATGGACTGAATAATCTTGCAAGAGAGGTTATTGAAGCTGCAGTGCCTGAGGTGTTTAAATTGGACTGGGCAGAACTGGGGGGGATTATGTTTCTGGCAGCAAGTCCTGCTTGGCAGTGCTTGGATGTATAGGTTGGTCCAGCACCTTGGGAAGTCAATGGGAGCCTTTGAGCTCGGTCTGGATCAGACCCTTCCTGACTGAAGATGCATCTTCTGTTCCTGTGGTCTCTGTCTGGTTTAAATGTCAGTGCAGATTTTCAGGTTTCCTTTACTGGAGCTGGGAATGAGAGATAGGGCTAAATTTGCTGTCGTTATTTAATGATCTCAGACCTTAGAGAGTATTTTTTAATATATGATTGATAGAGATGGGAATGTATCTTTTTTCCCTCTCCTGGCTTTTCATAAACATATTCTTAACCTGCACCTATTTCATTAATACTGAAGTTGAAAGATTTTTCTGGTGGGTTTTTTTATGGTTTTTGTTTCTCTGCTTAATGCAAAGTCCCTGTAACAGGAGCCTTGGTGGTCTTGAAAGAACCCCAAATCTGGATTTGGTGGATAATGTGTAACATAAATAGAATTAGTAGCATGTGCTTGTTTGGGTGTTTGTTTTCCTAAGGGAAGAAGGTCTGCAGTGACATAGGGCACACCAAATCCACAGGAACTGTGGTACATCCTTAGGTTTGGTACCTCAGATTGTGTAACTGCCCTTAGTCTTCACATTCCAGAGGAATAAAGAGCTGTATTTTTAGTCTCCCAGATTTAAATAACACAGTATGATCCCCTGATATTGCTCAGTCTCTGTGGGAAACAACTGGGGCATATTGTGTTTTTCCTCCCTCGTTTCCTTGCCATCTGCAGTTAATAGAATAATAGTGGGATGCCTGTGCCTGGATGTGGCCACCACACTGGAGGGGACTTTAAGGGCCTTTGGCTTTGCAGTGCCCATATCTCAGCACATCAATTCCTTAGACAATGGAGCGAGTTCCTCACGGATCTGTGAATCCCTTCTGCTGGCACGTGGCAGCCGCTTGACTTCTTGGCATAAAAATCTGCTTCTTAGGTATTTAAAGCTTTCCTCTTAGAAATCAGCTTTTGTTAGAGTTTATAGAAGTCTTTGGTATTAGAGCCCTCTTTTTCTTTTTCGTTAAGAAAAATTACTTCAATCTATAAAACCATATTTGTGTTCCTAGAATTGTTTGGGAAAATAGCAACTGATTTTTTGTTGTTTTGTCGGGTTTTGTTGGTTTCTTTGTCATCCTCTGAGCTTTGGCACTGCTGAGACTTTACTACTTATTTTTGTGGGAAGTGGGAAGACACTTTTTCAGTCCTTGCACAGCACGGTGCAGCTGCACAGAAATGGAGACAGCCTGGACTCTTCTTCTTCTGCCTTCCCAAAATCCACAGGGCACATTTGTGGCCACCATTTTGGATCCTCTCCTGAAAATGAATTCTTTCCCACAGCTATTTAAGCTTTTCTAAACGTGTTTTTCCATTGGAAAGATACATTTGGACACTGAACATGTGCTTAGAGTGTTGTCTTAGCTGAGTAAAAAGGAGAGGAAGAAAGTATTTTAACTGGGCACAGCAGGCTCGTTTCTTCTTTCCCGGCAGGAGCATCCTTGGAAGCTCTGTGTGTGTGTGTGTGTGTTCATCCTCCTGGATGGCACTGGGGAAGCCAAAATCTGTGCATCTCTGAGCATTGGGATGCCATAATGTGACTACACAGAGCAAAACGATGGGTCATTCAGAGTTTCAGCCCAGAGGGAAGGTTGTTGTTCAGGGGCAGTTCCCTCTCTGTGTGGGTGTTTCTTTGCTCACAGCACAAGGAGGATGGAGATGCTTTAGTCCCCATCCATCTTATTAAATAGTGCTGAGCAGAACCAACGCTGCCCTCAGAACACTGGGAACTGATTTCCATATTGATTTTTGGATAAGACACCATTTTTTCCCGTCTTCTGGTCCTCACTGTAAATACCCCAAACCCTTATGATCCTTGACATCATTTTCCTCATTAGTTCCTTCTGAGGAAGGCAGTTCTTATTGCTATTTTTTTTACTGCTATTCTGTTGTACAGTTGGGAAATGGATACATGGACAAGTTAAATGACTTTGTGTAGGCTGACATTGGACAAAGAGATAATTATGCAAGGGTCAAACCTTGAGCTCTCCTTGCTCAGACAGGTACTGGAGCCCAGAGGGGTGGCAGAGCTTCTCCAGGTGAAACCATCTCATCCTACTCTCACCGTACTCCAAGCTGCACAAGGACCTCAACCCTGTTCCCTTTCAGGGTGGGTTCAAACTCTGGTTAAGAAATCCTCATGCACATGTTTAGATGACAAATTATTTGGATTTACTTTTTATTGCCTTTTTCTTAATAAACCCGATTTTAGTTGGAAACCTTGAATTTACAGCAACGTCTTTGTTGCAGTGCTTTTAGCAAGTACTTGTCCTGACACTGTGTCTGCAGTGTCAGGTACTCAATTCAGCTTTTAAGTGTGACATGGCAAAAAATGCTGGGATATATTAAAGTAAAACCATAGACATGAGTTAGTGTTTATAGAACGATTTTTAATCAGCTGTTCAATACTTAACATGCAGCACCAACACCCCAGTCCTTCGTGGGCTGTGCTCGAAGCAATTTTTTCCTGCATTTTGGGTTAACTATTCCTGTTTTCAGTACTTTGTGTTTTACATGCAATGCAAAAGCAGTGAATTCTTCCCAACTAGTTCTAAGCTGCTCTTACTCTGGCAACACAGAGTGGAAACCCTGGTTGTGTTTGTGACACAACTTTGTGCAGTTCATGTCACTGCACACGCTGTCAGGTAATGGCCTGATTTCTGGGCTAGGTTATCCCAGATTTTAACATAACTGGCCTGTACATGTCCCAGAGTTTGGAAGTTAATTTTGGCAAGCTTGGCATAGGCAGTGGGTGTTTGTGTCCGTGGCAGCACGAAGGGGGTTAATGCTGCAAGAGTCCACTGGCTGTGGAGGGAACTGACCTGCCCTGGCTGGAACAGCAGGGAACTAATGGAAGTTTTCTGCTCTATTCAGAGCAGGGTAGTCAAGCATCTGAACTTCCCACCAAACTCTGTTTTCTATTGCACTTTTGATGCCAGATTTCTGTAGCACTGGGCTCCAAAAGACAAACATCCCTCCAATTCCAGCCATACGGCATTTAGGCTTAAAAAATTAGAATAATCTGGAAGAATACCAGTTTTACTTAAACGGACTGAGGGAGAGGGGCTTTGCTTTGCAACTAAGACCATTCACTAAGTTTCAGAATAGAGTATGTAAATAAATACAGCACACTTCCACTTGTGTGCTGAGATTATGCCACTGAGTTAATCTTATCCTGGTTTTCTTTAGGAGTAAAGCTTCCAAGTTTAGACTGGGGGGAATGTAATTTTTATATCTTTAAAGCTCCTGTGGTATTTTGCTGTGCCACAGCAAAAGCAGAGGACCTGATTTCTGCTGTCAGATTCTCACTGCTGCTGCTCACTTAGTTCAAGCATTTTGCATGAATCTCCCAACAAAAGAGAAAATATTTGACTTCCATGTTACTGAAGCCCAAAGCTCATTTTCCTTAGTGTTGTTTCCCTTTTTGCTGTGTACGCTTCGCTTTCAACCCTAATTTTTTAAAAAATAAAAATAGACAAAGAAATCTGCTATAAATTTGACATGGAGAGGAGGATGAATTCTCTGTGCCTGGATATGGAGCATGGAGGTGCAGGAACATTTTGCCTGGAGCAGGACAACCAGACAGACACTCCATAAAAACCTATATTGCCTCTGGAGCTCCAAGTAACTCCTACCCCAGCCCAGAGAAGTGATTGACGTGATGAAGGGGGGGATCTGAGCTCAAATACTTGGCAGGAACAAAAACTGCCTTGTCCTGACTTTCTGTGATCCCTCAGTTGGAGTCTTTTGGAAAACCATAAGGATGGAGACCCTGTGTTGAAAGACTGGCTGGTAAGATATTGTTGAAAAGAGGCAGGGGGAGAACAGTTTCTGAAGAATTTGGGGCCCTGTTGATCCACAAACTCTGTTGAAAAAATGAGCTGAAGCAGAAAGTCCCCAAAGGGTTAAATGGAGGCAGGTGTTCAGTGGACATGATAAACCAGATCCTTTCAGCTCTCCAGAAATATCCCATTTCTGCTGTGGAATGGGGAGAGCAATGAGTCTGTGCACCTCTTTATAGCTAAATACTTTCAAAGGGCTGATTAAGTTTCCCTGTTAGCTGTTGTAAATATTCTCATTATTAAAAAAGAAAGAGAACAAGCTTTCATCTGAGGGACAAGTCCTTACCGATTAGATGGGGGGTGTTTTTTTTTATGTAAGGAAGAGTTAATTTGCTTGATAGCAGTGACCCTACATCAGGACAAGCCTGGAGCCTTCCAGATGAGAATATCAGGATACTAATTGTGCTGTGTTTGAATGCACTTCAACAGGACTGTTTATTTTAGGCTACAGAAAGTTTATCTTCACGTGAGCATGATAAAAGAATATCCTTTTTTCCTTCCCACCTGAGCTGTCCTCCTTTCCTGGAGCAATGTGCAGGATCTGGGCTGAGTTCACTCTTTCTGTGCTTATTTTACATACAGCCTGTTCTCTGTTGTCTCCTTATTCTCCTTTCCCTGTTCCAGGCATGGAAAACTGAAGGAATCAAATTCAGGCTTGTGAGGACTTCTCCCTTGTCCTTCCCTGCCCTTAACACGTGTCTCCAAGTTTCACTGGACATCCTGAGAGTTTTGCCACATGGCATGTGTGGGAATGCTGGTGAGGTTAATGGGACGTCAGGAGAAATATTAAAAATCCTGATTTATATTGGAACATCTGGCAAATCTTATTTCCAGAACCTCTTCTGGTCTGTAGGTGAATCCTGAAAAGTCTTAAAACTTGATAGGATGTTCTTTGAACACTGTGGGATCTGCTCTGTCCTTCACAGTATTGTCTCCCCTGTCTTGGCAATTATTTGGTGCTGTGTACTCAGAACTGATTTTGGACAGAGCTTGTTTGGGCTTTATCTGACATGACACATTATTTCTGTTGTTTTCCCCTCCCCTTTCATTTCTCCAGCACTTTTAGGGTTGCTTGCATTATTTTTCCTTTCTTAGAGCAGGTAAAAAGACATAGAACACTCTCTTTTTTTTTTTTTAATGGATATAAGATTTTTGGAAGGCCTGACTAATTTTTTTTTTTTTTTTTTTTACTGTAATTTATTTAAATGTGAAATATTACTGCACATGTTAACATGAACAAAAGATCTCAGGAATTTTTCATTTACCAGAATGAATTGAATTTATCAAAAGGCCCTGACATCTCGAGGCAAGCACGATGCCTCCTTTGTGTTCCAGCCTCTTGCTGGCTCTGAGCCACGGGGCTCTGAAGGATCGTTTTCACCCGAGGCCTCTTGTAGTTGGAGGAAATCAATCTTGTGTGAGACAAAATGCCTGAGCTGGAGGCTTGTCCATCTCCAGGAACTTCAAACTCCTTCGCTTCCTTTCAGGGACTTGGCTTGGAGGCAAAGGCTGAGCTCTCCTCTTATCCAAGAAAAATGCACAAGCCTTGTAAAGATGCTTTCTCCTCTGCCTGGATGTCTATTGAGCTGGAAGGGTTTGACTTCTCCCTGGAGTAGGGAAGATGTGGGTGGCCCTGAGCGGGGATGAGGCTGCGGAACAATGGGCCCATTGTTGGGGCTGCTCCGGGAGGGAGCTCAGTGTTGCTTTAACATGGTGCTTGTGTTGCTGGTGGGCTGGCCATGCCGAGCCCTGGCTTTTTGTCTTGGAATTATAACAGGATCAGCTGAAGGTTTCTCCCTCACTGCTGTTAATCAGTAACGTCCATGTGACAGTGTTCAGGCCGCTCTTCGTGTGTGAGGGGAAGAATCCGTGAAAAACAAGTGTGGGATCAGAAAACCTGTTTTCCCAGGGAGTGAATTTGAGGTATCAGCATTTGAGTGCTCCCTGCATTACGATTAAAAAGGAATAATAACAACAGCAAAAATAAAACATCCACCTTGAGTCTCACAGCCCATTGCACTCGTGTGAGGCCCTGGTTTGTGCAGCTGATGGTACTGGGGAGCTAGTGCTGGAGAGATGTCCTAGAGACCAGGTAACCCCCTTACACCAGAGCCTGGAGTATGGATTCAGATGGACTTTGCAGAGTGAATTGACTCAGGCCTTCTGTAGTTACTCCTTTCTCCTTTTTTTTCTTTTTAATTACAACATGTTTAATCTGGGAAATCATTTAATACAGACTTCTGATTGCTATTTGTAATTCCTCTCTGCCATTGTGTTCTCTGCTCAGGGTACAGGCACACAGGGTGGGATTGTTGGGGTGTCCTGTGCAGGGCCAGGAGTTGGACTGGATGATCCTGATGGGTCCCTTCCGACTCAGCACTTGCTGTGACTCTGTGACCCTGTGGTAAGACACTTGACTGAAGGTCTCCTTGGAAGAAGCCTTGGGGTTTTTTTTTTTTGAGAAAATCTGTACTTTATTCTGTTTCCTCACAGCTGCTTCTTGCAAAAATTCCTTCTAGTTGGTATTAAAATGAGCAAATAAAAAGTCTGGTTTCTTTTTGCTGGTTTAGGTTGTACCTTATAAATCATCTGTTTGGAGCATATGGAATCTGGACTGATGTCCAAGGTGGCACACTGTGTACACATTGCACAGCTGTGAGTCCATGAGAGGGGAAATGTGGATGTCACTGCAGTGCAGGTATCCAGATATCCAGCAGGTCTGAGACTTCACACTTCCTCGCCAAAGTCCCACTGGATGAGTTGCTCAGTGTTGGGTTTTGGGGGTGTTGGGGTGAGCTGCTCTCTCTGCATTTGGGTTTTGTTTCTCAAGTTGGGTAAGACTAAGCAGCTGCTGCTGCTGGAGGCTTTCAGAATGAGTTTGAAGGGGGTAGAGATGGAAAGGATTTTTAAATTAAATATTTTTAAATAGTTCCGATTTGATTAAGAAAAACATGCACATAATTTGGAGGTGACTCAGGTAGGTTTGTTATGTTTCCCATAGCAAAAAAGTGAGGACTCATCTCTTCTCCAGTGTTTGTCCTGCTTATTTTTGTTGGACCTGCTGTTGATGACCATATCTGCAGGATAACTGGTGGCTTTTCCCTGTTTGGAGTGGGAAATCACTCAGCTGCAGACTCATTTCTCTGCCTGTTCACTGAACTGATCCTCTTGAACTGTACAGCAGAGTTGTGTCACAGCACCTGCCCACCATGGCTTTTTCTTGGGCTATTTATTTCCAGAAGAAAACAATGGATACACTGGCTAAATGAGCAGGAACATGAACATCAGCAGTGCATTATGTGATCAGGGTTAAATGTGATTGTGTCAGAGCAGCTGGGCACAATGTCATGCACTGAGACCTGTTCTTTCCTTCCTGCCGTTTGCACTTGTCCAGCTGCAGTGCTGGATTCATAACAACAGAGCCAAGAACTTGCACGGTGAGGTTGCACTTTTTAAGGCGTGTTGGAACTCCAAGTTGAAGCCTTGGAGTGGTGGGTGAGCTCTGGACTTTCCTCCCCACAGCAGAAGGGGAGTGATGGCTTGGCCAGGACAACAAAAGGAGTTGTTGTGCAGCAGCTCCTGCTCCAGGCACATGACACAATTTACCAACACACAGCCTGGTTTTAGCACTTCTAATGTCAAGCATAGATCATCATTAGTCTCACTCCAGCAGCCTATGGATTTTCCTTTCCTTTCTTTTCTCCCTGAAAGCTGTGAGCGGCTCCAGTAATTCTGGAGAATAAATCTCACTCCATCAAAGCCTGGGCAAAAGGCCTGTTTGTCTTTGGAGCCCTGGCTGGGCTTTAATGCCTGCAAGGAGTCAGGAGTGGCTGCATTGTGCTTCCTGCCGTGGGGGCACTGGGATGAGGCACATTCCTGGCATTATTTTCCAGTGATTAGATCTATTAAGCCACGAGGACAGTCCTTGTTTGTTGAGCTGATTCATAACTTTATTCCTTCCCAAGGAGCTCATTGATTTGATGTATTCTGTCAGGAGCACAGAGCTGTGGAAAGAACTTGTAAGCACATGGAATTCCGATGACTTTCCATAAAAATCAAGTGTGTGCTCACAACCTCTTGGGTGATTCTCCAAGTACTTGTTCCAAAGGATTTGAACTGGGAAGCTCCAGGGGATAGAGATGCCATAAGTTGCCTGTGTGTCTCTATAAAGATGCAAATATACAAGTGATATTAAATGTCCCACACTGAGGCTTTTGCTGATGTTGTGTCAATGGGAAAAAACAATTAATAGTTTTTAAAGACAGTATTTTAAAGTGATGCTACAAATGAAAGTAATGACATTGTTTTGAAACTTTTTACCTAATAGTGCTACAAATAGTACCGAAGGTGACAGTAGTTACTACCTGTGCTTTTCCTTATTTTTTCAATTAAAAAAAGTGGCAAGAATTATGAAATCCTCAGAATGATTTGGACATGCCTTCCTTTCTTGGAAAAAACCAAATTGACGCTTTCAGATAATTTTTCTTTACATTATTCACATTGAGCTTTCAATGTATAATAATGTGATTTTGTTCCTGTCACTTGATCAATTTGTTATTACAGATGCTTGTATTTAATTATTAACCACTGCTTGGATGTTGTTTGTGTAATTAAGCATAACTAAATCCAGATCTGTTATTAGTTACTGATAAGCTCTGGGTAACACACACAGCTTTGTATGAACCAACAGTGGCAAAATCTGAATTTGTAATGTTCAACTTCATGGAGTTTTCCTCACTTATAAACTGTTTCTTTTCTTTTATAGAGAAAGGAAGATGCATAAAGTCAGTTAATGCCCAACTCTTATGTTCAGGTTGAATGACTTGCTGTAGATGGTTTAAAGGGAAAGAGAAATATTGAGAGGTTTTTTTTTAAGCCAGGAAAGTACCTCTCTATTGTAAAATAAGACATGATGGGAAGGAAGCTATTTTTTTAAAATTATCTTTAAAATATTTCTGTTTTTTAAATTCTCTTTGAAACAAGAATTAATAATACATGATCCCATGACTCCCAGTGTACAGCTGGCAGTAGCACCAATTTCCTGCTTTAAGGATTGGCATAACTCACCTTTCCCCATGAGCAGTGGGGAAATTCATCCTGAATTTCCCTGCCACCAAATCCCAGCAGATGCCTCCTGTGAATGTGTGATCCTGAACTCAGTCTGATCGAGGCATAGAAATTATTTTTCCTGAGTTTTTATTTAACTGTGATCAACGGAGCAGGTCAGGTCTCCAAAGGGATGGTACCTGGAGCTGCTGCTGTCACTTAGGGAAAGGCCACTCTGGGTTTGTGAATTCAGAGGTGCCAAGGTGCTTCCATGACAAAAGCAGGAGGCTGAGAGTTGTTAATGGGAATGGAAGAGCCCATTTCCCCTCGGTGAGGTCTCTGCACAATGGGTCGTTGGGAGCCTCCGGAAAAGAGGTGGAAACTCCTCGGAGTAGTCTGGGACAGTGGCAGATGTGCTGATCCACATCAGTAGGTGCCAAAACCAATTCCCTGCTAAGGAGCCATTCTTCCCTGTGTGTTGGTTGGTTGTGGAATTGGGAGGCTGGCACAGACCTGCCAGACTAGCCTAGGGTGTCACTGAGGGAGGGATGGCCAGGAGACCCCACCTGGGAAACACTGTGAGGGACAGGGTCCTCACAGGGTTAAGAACTCCTTGAGCTGGAAGCAGGTTATTTTTTTTAGGATTTGATGGAAGAAAATCTGGTGCACCAAGAATGAATGAAGGATACAGGGATACAATACACCCTCTGTAGCAGATCGGGGTGGAAGGGGGCAACTGGTTCTGCTTGGGGAACAGTAAGGGCTGTTGGCTTCCCGATCCATTAATTTGTGCTGGAAAATGATCTCAGCCCGGCAGAAGGACTTTCTGCAGAAGGCATTAAGTGGCTCAGGCTGGATTCCAAAGGCGCTGTTTGACAGAGCCTGACATGGGGGCTCTGGGAACGAGGTGATGTAAGTGTGACTCAGCCAGGCTGGGCTCTACAAGGCCTGACCCGAGCGGGGCCTTACAAATGTACAGTAAATTGGCTGCTTTAGGGCTGGAAACAGTTGGGTTTTTCAAAGCAAGAGCTGTTTGTGTAGGATTAGGGCTTTGATATTTCCCAGTTATTCTGTTTTTCTAAGCTTTGAGCATGTAATACCTGCAGAGCCGTGTTTGTGCAGAGCCAATCTGATAGTCATAAACCAACAAATGCAGCAAAGGGAACCCTTTGGTTCCTTGTGCAAGGATATAATATTTCATATAATCTTCATGTGCACTTCCAGGGGAATGGAGGTAGTTAAAGATCAAACTCTTGTCTCCCTCTAATAACCAACACTGATAAATAAGCTCTTAAATTGTAGGGAGGAAAGTAGTTTTTTGTAAGAAACGTGCATTTCATTCAGAACTCTGAGGCCGCTGTAGCTAGAGAAGAGATTTCCTTCTAAAGTAGGATTTTCTCTCTTTTATTACCCACACCCTTGGTGTGTTGCAGTCTCTTGGTGGCAATGCCTTGTCTAAACCAGGAATATTTTATTACTTATTTTAAAAAACCTGTCGCTTGAGTTACTGAAGGTATGGCTGGAGTGAGGAGTCACATATTTCATTTGAAGCTGATTACTTTAACTTTAAAAATATTTGTCTAAGTTTTCATTTGGTTTCTTGCCTATTACATAGAAGTGACAGTAGTTTAATTAGAAAACCCAGTTTGTATTTATGGAAAGTTTTCACGTGGTGTCTTTTGTGAAAGCTGAAGAATTCAAGAAGGAACACAATGTTTCCCACAAACTATACATCTCCACAATTCCCCAGTCTCTCAGCAGCTGGATTAAAAAGGGTTTTCATAGGAATTATGTGTTTAATTAGGGAAGGGAGCCTTGGCAGATCTTCTGACTTTTAGTTCATTTTAAAGTCTTCCAAGAAAAAAAAGAAGGGGGAAAAAAAAGAAATCAATCCAATTTGGTTTAATTGTCATGTATAAATTAAGAACTCATTTTTTTTTTTCCACTTCACAAAGATATCTTCTCTGGCCCCCCTTGATGGATTGCACAGGGCAATTACTTCCAAATGAGGAGCGTGGGGTTGGAACTGGGCTGGAATTCTGCAGTGGGTTCTCATGGTCTCCCAGAAGGCCTCGCATGGATCCCCCATCGCAGCCCTGCGGTTTCACTCCCCAAGCTTTGGCCTCTCCAGTTCTCCCACAAGGCCATTGCCCACCCCAGAGGGAACTTCTTCCAAAATCTCCAACCCTCTGGAGTGTGGGCTGCGAGTCAGGAAATACCTCACAGGACATTCCCGCCTGGAGTGTCCATCCTGCACGTTCAGCAGGAGGCAAGGCCAAACTCTTCCAGGCTCTGGTTGGGGGTCCTCCACCACCCTCTGCCCTTTTCCAACTGCTAAATCATTTTGGGGAAGAGAAATATATTCCCTTTGTACCAGTTCTGCGTGGGAGAGGATTAGTGTGACAAGATCACAATAAATGGCTTTAAACCACAACAATTTAATGCAAGAGCACAAATTGCCTTCCAGTTCCTTCTATTAAGTTTAAAGTCTTGGTAACAATTCCGAAACAAATTGGGAAGAGAGGAGTTGAGATGTTTTAGTGTCTTCCTGGGGAACCACGCGGCAGATTTGAGCTCCAGGATTATGCCATGGCACACTAGACTTAAAAAAATAGATACAGAAATAGAAAAAGAAGTAGAACTAGAAAAATAAATCTATAGAAATACAACAGCCTCATTTTCAGCATATAGTGTTGTATACAGCTAAGGGTGGGCAATTCTTCTTATTTTTAATCTAAAATAGAAAAGTTCTAGTGCTTGTGGAGGTTTGTAGCCTCAATTATGAACTTTGCAGCTGCCTTGCTGTCTCCTCTTTGCCCTCAAGGAGCCAAAATGTTCCACTGGTGGATTTTAGTGGATCTGCAGAGCAATTCTCCCTGTCTGTGCTGGATGTCTGACTAAATTTGGTATGTATCTTGTGGGCTGGGGCAAGTGCTGGAAGCGATTAGGAGGCTGAACAAAAAGCTCCATTCAAGGCCCATCGCCTTCCTGCCGGGGGAATCCAAGGATCAGAACTGGAAAATGGGGGGTGGGAGACTGTGGCTGCCACAGCCCAGGACTTTGAAAGGTGTCTAGAACATCCACTCACTTCAAAATGTTGCTTCAGTGGTGTATGATTAATTTGAAAAATGCACCAAGGCAGCCCAATATAACATAGACATCTCTATCCAATTAAATCCAATTGGACACTTTTAATAAAGTGGAGTTGCAAGCTGGTAAAAATTTTCTCTTGTCACTCAAAGTTAGGACAGGAAAACATTTTTCTTTGCCTTGAAATAGCTGTATTTATTATATCTGACCTGTTTAACATTGCTGGTTTTACTTAAGAACTAGAAAGAAACAAACGCTTTTCATCCTTTGGTGCCTTTTTTGTAGCATGAAATTGTTTTACCAAGAAAAATAAGGTAGAAATGGTTTCCAAAACACAGCCCAGAATAATCAAATATTCCTTTTTTTTTAAAAAAAAGATAAAAATGAAGCTGGTTAATCCTAATAGTTTGAATCTGTTGCTCTGTTATCTCCATTGAGTCTGTGCACAAAACTGTTGGAAAACTTTCATTTTGTCAAAGTCTTTAGTTGCTACTTCTGTGATATCAACACCAGTGGGAAAATGAAAATTCTAATTTAATCCTGGGAAGTTTTAAGTAGAAAATTATAAGGATTCATTTATAAACTAGAGACTGAAAAATGGGATTGCTTGGCACTAATTTTATATTGAAAATTATAATAAATGAGCAACATACAAATTGTAATAATTCAGTCTGTGACTGCAGGGCTTCTGACAATCTATTGTAGCTGGAGGGAATCGTTTTTCCCATGGGATGAGCAGCAGAATTTCTAGGAGTGTGATCTACTTGCTGGGTGAAAGCACCATGAACATGACATGTGGCAATTGATTTTATAATTGTTAATTATAAATTACAATTGTAACTATTCATGTCCATGAACAATGGTAATTGACTTTAACTTGGATTAGTTTTGTTCTTGTCATTGTTGTCTGTCTGACACCGTGTTTGCTCTGCCAGGGCCACCTTTGCTCCAGGTGTGAATTAGTGAATCTTTAAGTGATCAGTACCTGACCCCACAGTGTTTCTTTAGAACAGACACAGAATATTTTGGCAATTTTAATAATTTTCAGGACGGTGCTGAGGCAGATGGTGGGGTTTGTGTTATTTTTACTTCTGTCTTTTGTGGAAATAATGAAAAACTAGTCAGGGAAAGCCCCCTCCTGCTTAAGTGAAAGGTGGGTTTAATTTCTTAACAAGTTAATAATTAATGACTTGGTTTCTGGCTGAGGACTGTTAGTGAAATGTGCTGTGAGGATCCCCCTGACTGCCCACGGCCAAAGCTGGGCTCTGTAATGGGTGTGGAGAAATGAAAAGCATCTGCCTGGTCCTGGGTAAGTCAGGCCTGGCTTTAAACTCCAGCACAAGCAAATGATGTTAAAGGGGAGCTCTGGGACCTGCTGATAATCCAGTGCTGAAGCAAATTTCCAGATTTCACTTCTCATGGCAGTGGTATTCCAGGATTGCCTCATGCTTTTTCCATTTGGAAATAAATATGTGTTTTTCTGACTGTTCCTGCTGTCAGCTTTGGCCAGTTACAAATTTTAATTCCATAATGTTACTGGAGTCATAGAATCCCAAACTGCTTTGGGTTGGAAGGGACCTTGGGGACCATCTCGGGGACCATCTTGTCCCTGCCATGGGCAGGGACACCTTCCACTAGCCCAGGTTGCCCCAAGCCCCATCCAACCTGGCCTTGGACACTTCCAGGGATGGGGCAGCCACAGCTTCTCTGGGCAACCTGTGCCAGGGCCTCACCACCCTCACAGCCAACAGTTCCTTCCCAATATCCCATCTAACCCTGCCCTCTGGCAGTGGGAAGCCATTCCCCCTTATCCTGTCCCTCCAGGCCCTTGTCCCAAGTCTCTCTCCAGCTCTCTTGGAGCCCCTTTAGGCACTAGAAGGGCTCTAAGGTCTCCCTGGAGCTTTCTCTTCTCCAGGTGAACACCCCCAGCTCTCCCAGCCTGAGCCAGAGATTCCACCAAACATCAGAAATTTGCTATTATCATCCTGAAAACATCCAAATGCCAACACTGGTATTAAGTAAGTGTTTAAAAACTGAGCCTGACCCAAAGTCTGTTGGGTCGACAGGGAAGACTCAGTGAGTTTCGTGGGCTTTGATCAGTAAAGTACAATCCATCAGGGGATTTCCATGCTATTGTTTTCCTCTTCTGTTGGGTTCACAGAGGAAAAAGGGTTTGATAGTGACAGAAATGAATCTGAAAGATGAATGGAGGGGAAAAGTGTACACAGGCTGTGGGATTGCTCCTGTTCCAACACTGCAGGTGTGGGGCTGGGATCCTGTAGGATCAGCTGGAGGATGGAGAGGGAGGTTCTTTTGTGTATCTGTCATTTGCTCCCATTAAACTGGTTTGAAGACAGTTTAGAAAGAGTTCAGTCCTTGGCAAGAACACTGAAAACCAAACAAACCCAGGAAGCTCCGTTTCCCACTGCCGGTGTCTTGTACTGTCTGTCAGGCCGTGACTCCCGACTGGAATCCTGTGCCAAAGACACATGCAGGGGCAGGTTCTGGAATAATGGAGACTATGCAGTGGAAATCTATCTGCACATGGGGCAAAAACCAGTGAGAAGAACTGTCTTTTGACTTCTCTTGGTGTACCTGCCGTGTGGTAGGGCTTCTGTGGAAGCACCATTTTTGTACTTCTCCTTCAAGACTTGCCTGGGAAATGTCTTACTGCAAAATAAAATAAAGCAGCTGATACAGATAAAAAGCTTGAACTAGTGGTTGGGAAGTGTGGAGAGTCTTATTAATGCCTAGCAAGTTGTCATGGATTTTGTCTCCTGTTTCAGGGTGACTTCCTTTAACTCTGTTTAAAACTTTTTTAAAATTATTATTTAACTCCCTTAAATTCTGTTTATTCCTGGAAATATTAATAGTAACATCATCTCTTTTTGGGGTGTTCAGGGAATGGCTGGAATGTGTGATACAGGGCAGGTGTGGGCTGGATATCCATTTATATAAGCACCATACAGTGTGTGTATATTTATCTATCTATCTATATATAAAAGTGATTTTGCCTGCAGAGTTACTCATGAGAAGGGATCCACAGGAGCTGTGTTGGCACGCAAGGAAAAGGTATTTTTCCTCTTTCCAAACTGGTAGCCTTTAGTGACTCACTTCAAAGGGAAAACCAGGTCTTTATTCCTGTATACCATTGCCTTTCATCCCTCTGCTAATCCATAGGTTTGGGAGACTTATCCTATGACTAAACCACACGAACTGGTATATGATACAGAAAAATGTAGAGGAAGGGGGAACAACCACCAAAAAGAGAATTTGAAGGTTGCAGTCTTGTAGGAGGATTTTATTTCTGCCTTGAGATAACTTTTCCTCATTTTGGTTGAAGAATGGAGATGGAAAATATGATGGAAACTTCCTTTGCCTGATAACAGAGCCTTTGATCCGAGCCCTCATCTGTGCTCAGAGTTCAGTCTGGCGGGGTGAGGTACAATGAATTCCTCATCTTTTTGGGGAGCTGCTGGATCAGGGAATGAGCAGGAGCAGTGACTGACAGGGAGTGACACCCTCCTCACTCACCTTGCAGCTCCTTCCTTGTGTGTCCCTTTCCTGACGTGGTTTTCCTCATTTCTGCTCCTTTCTCAGAGCTCTTTTTCCTGAGCTTTTCCTGGGTTTTGTGTTTTTCTGTTGGTTCTGCTTTGTTATTTTGTTGTTTTCTGAACGAAACGCTCCATTTCACTGGAGTTAAAAACTCCCTCTTTGCTTTGGGAACAACCACAAGCGGTTCAGACCCTCCCATGGGAAGCAGCACATGGAAAACCACAGTCACTTGCTTTTTCCACAGCATGAACCTCCTCAATGTCACCTTCAGGGAATCACCCTCGGAATTCCCTGTGGCATTTTACCTTCTCCTGGAGGTCTCACATCAAGGCACTGACCTGACCTGACCTCTGCCACCTTCTTTGACCCCAAACCATCACAGCCTCAGGTGTTGTTATTGCAGGAACACCTGTGACAGGCATTTTTTTCCCCACTGGAAAAAATATTTGGCTTTTTTTTTTTCACACCCATTCCATCTAAGCCCCATATTTTCATCATTCCAGAGGTAATGATTTGAAATGACTTAATTTTGCTTCCAAGGATAGCAATCAGGATTTAATAAAGACTCACTTGACAGAATTTACTGCCTCATCATATGGTATTTTTAGGAGAAGTTTAAGTTCCTGTGTAGTCCAAAAAGTACAAGGTGAGGTCATGGCATGTTTTATCCTTGTTCCAACTTGTTTGGAAACTCAGGATTTTAAAGGCTGCTTAGAAGTGTTTCTTATTGTTCTGTGGTTCTTGAAGTTTGCTGGCCAGTAGGGGGTCATTATACCTAGTATAATACATTATATTTTATATATATGTGTAATATATATGTATGCAATGCATGGTGGCAAGGCATTATTAACCCTGACATCTTATTTAGAGTGCCAGTATTTTTTTCCTATACTGAAAACAAGGTAAACAATGAGCAATGTTTGGAAAGTGTATTAAAGGCCTGTGATTTGCATTATCTATACATTCAGTGTCTTTCAATATTTCTGGTGAATAAACCTAAAATCACAGAGCAGCTTGGGCTGAATCATGAATAGTTTGAGTTGAAAGGCTCCTAAAGCTCATCTCTTCCATGGGCAGGACACCTGCCACTAGACCAGGTTGCTCCAGCCTGGCCTTGGACACTTCCAGGGAGGGAGAGAGAAGCGAAATCCAGCTTTGCCATTGGATCAGGATGCTCAGAGGTTGAGTACTTTCTGTCTCATGGGCTTTGAGGGGTTAAAATCAATTTGCTGAGTGATAATACTTGAGGTTAATGATATTTCTTGAACCCTCAGTACCGTCAAGGAAACCTTCTGGATGTGTCCCGTGTTTCAGTGCAAGTCCATATTGTCCCTAATCTGCTTCCAATAATACAGCTTTTTCTGCTGACAATGGATTAGGGAGGAAGGAGGCAGCTCCCCAGTGATTAAATGACACTTATTCTCGTGCTCTTTATTCAGCTCTTCCCCTGCTCTGACAAAAGGTGCTTTTTGTGAATGCAGAACAGCAGCTGTGCAAGTAAAATACTGTAAATTCCTGATGCCTTACAGAGAATCTTGGCTGAAACTTTGGATCAGGGAAAAAGTCCACTTCTTCATTAAAAGCAAAGTTTTCTAGGGAATTTTTTTTCCATTTTCCCTTAAAAGTTTGTCACTTGGATTTTAAATTCTAATGAAAGACTGAAAACTATTTGGAAAAATTTCCATTATTGCAGGTTATACATGGGAAGAAAAGTGTTTCCTGCCCAGTCATGATTTCAAATTGCACTTCCACAATTTCACAGCAGTCCTTGTTCCCTGAGGATTTGCACCAAGAACTGATGTTTTAATTAGGCATTTGCAAGCACACCAATGTTTGCATCAGTTTTTATCTGCTTCATGAGCAGGAATTCTGCTGGGTTTGTACATTTAAGGTGTGTTTGAAAGCTCTGCTCTTGCCATGGTTGGCACCGTGATTTCCTCAGGGGATGTGCTGGAGCACTGGCTTCCATCTGATCACTGGGACAGTGATTGTGGTTGGAGATAACCGGCAGTGTCTTTAATTAAAGGGCACCCTGCCAGTCCCCAGAACAACTGGGGCTGCTGAGAAATCCTGTCTTGGGCTGTGCTTGCCCACACTGTGCTTCCAGGTACGGCTCCTCAGGACCTGCGTTCACAAAGGATGTGGCAACTTTTCCTTGCTCTTCAGCTCTCCTGTGGTTTCCATTCTGCTGTTCTCATTGTAACCCAGGATTTTTATCCTTTTGCAGCAGGCAGGGAGAGTTGTTGCTTTAGTTTCCAGCGCTCCATCAGGCCTGTGACCGTAAATAATCCGTGGTGGAGCAGCGATTACACTGCATTTCCTGGGAAGCTCCGGCTGCCTTTGCACTGGACACACATCCTCAGCGTTTGAGGGATTCCTAATTCCAGTCTATTTTAAAAAGCTGCAAAGAGACAATTTTTTCACTGGTTTGTTGTTGTTATTTAAGTTGATTCCTTATTTAGACTTTTGTGCTTTCAAGGGACTGCAAATTAAAAGCAGTTCAAGTCAGGAATGTGTGTTCGCTGCAGCTTTGGAACACGGATGGAATCCAGAGTTTATGGCTCTGAAAGCATTTGCCCTCTTTCAAATGTTTCTAATAAGATAGAGGGTGGTGATTTACACCTCTGGAGATATTGAACTGCTCTCCAAAAATGCTGTTTGGCTCCTAAAGAAAGTGAGCACTGGTGGGCCCGTTTTTGGGAAAAGGACCAAAAAGCTGCTGTGGTTTCATTGAGACTTGAGCAGTAAGAGAATTGCTGATTTAACACTTTCTCTGCACACCACGATGGATTTGGGATCCACGAGCTGGGAGTGCCTGGGGAGGCCAGAGGAGCACAGAGCCCTCGCATGACCCGTTTCTCCTCCCGCTCCAAAGGCGTTGCTGTAGCAGGAAAAGAACATTTGACTCTGCTCCCAAAGGAGGGATTTTGTCTCTCCATGAGCTGATCACACTCACAGAGCTGCAAATCTGGGGGGCTGAGGCTGTGCCTGGGTCACACAGCTCGGAGGAACCCCTTGATCCCCACGCTGCCTCCATCCCAACACTGCCGGATCGCAGTTCCCACATGGGGTAGAAGACCCTTGGAAAGAGTGAGCTGGGATTTTTTCATTTGTTTCTCTATATTCCTATAAAGCAGGGTGTGTAGCTCTGAAGGGCTCAGGGTGTGGTCCAGCCTAGCTGCGAAAAGGGAAGCGGGGATAGGGAAAGGAGAGAGAGAGAGAGGGAGCAGGATGGAATCTTATATGCTCATCAGAAGAGGAAGGACTTCGAAAAGGCTGTTTTGGAAGAGCTGCTAGGAATAAGAAACGGTGTCTTGGGAATCTGGGATGTGTTTCTTAGGGTTATATAATGTGGTTTTTTTCTGATATAAAGTGGAGAGTTGTGATGTTGGTAACCCCATCCCTGTGGGACAGTGCTGCTTCCACTCCACGCTCCTGACTCCCAGAGGTTATCCACTTACACGTGCAAATCCTGGGATGAGCTACAAATGATGTTTTCCCATTCATTGGACTGGAAGGACTGGGGAGAGGAGGCCTGAAGAGGGCAAGAGGAGGGTCAAGTCTGTCCTGGGAGCGTGGTTCAAGGTTTAGTCAGTGTGATATTTCCTCTTTCTGTGGGCCAGGGAACACCTGTGTTTTCCTTTCAGTATTCCAAGGGACAGCTGATGGGTCCTGCTGTTTTTAAGGGAATCTTATTAAAGCTCATCTGCATACACTGGCTTCAGGGGGTGCACACAAGGTCATGGCTGATAATTTCAAAAAAATTCGGATGAGAACTTTTAACAGAGCATCTGTCCTGGAGGGACCTCAGGGCTGATCTGGAACATCAGCAAGTTTTGTGTCATAAAGTTTTAAAGCACTTCTGGACCTTCAGGACCAGTCTCTTGTTTGGAGGTTATGTTTCATTTCAAAGGACAAACACTGTTCTTCATTTCATTCTTTGTTTTGTATAAAGCTGGGTTAGAAAGCTGTAAAATTACATCTCTGATTTTCTCTCCTGGATCTTTTTCCACTCCTGAGGACTTTAATGGGAATTGTTGCTCCCAGGGCCATGTTGCAGCTTTGCTGGAGTGTCCCAGCACCTCTTGGCACAGGTTGGGAGCTCTGGAGGTGGGTTGAAGGGAAGCACCATAGGCAGCGCTGTATCCACATCCTGGAAGCAACTCCATGAAATCTGCAGGGGCACAAACTCAAGCAGAGAATCTCTGTGATCCACAAAACTGGGAACTGCTGACTCCTGCTCTCCCCCCTGGATTGACTTGTTTGTGTTTTTGAAGGATTCAAATTGGAGTTGTGTGGAGAAGGATGATGACCACCGAGGGAGGGCTCGGCCTTTAAAAACTGTGGGATTGCTCAGGGTTGCAGGGAAAACCAAAGCTGTGAAATTCCCTGTGAAGGGAACGGGCCCTGACTCGGGACAAGCTGCCTGGGGGGTGTGTGGAGCCATGGGCTCCTTACGACACACAGTCCTGGGAATGATGTTTCCAAGCTCTGGGCTGCCCTTTAATCTGCCAGGTGGGCTGAAGGGAAGCCAGGAAACTGGAAGTCTGAGGAGCCACGGCTCCGAAGTGTCTGGCTCAGCTTTGGTTGCAGGCTCTGGCTCCACATCAGCTCCTGGTGGCGAGCCAGGGAGTCCTGCTTCCCATACCCCCGGGAGCTGCCCTGGAGGGGGGCCATCCCGGCACTGGGAGCTGTGGGAACTGCAAGGCACTTTGCCAAGGGGCTGGGATGGAAAGGCAAATCCCCAGTACCATCCCAGGGCTGGAGGGGTTATTGTCAGCAAGGGAGGGTCTGTTCAAATGTTGCAGCACCGAACCATCTCCAGGTGATGTTTGGAGTGTGCAGGTTTGGCATTGTCTGCTGGAAACTCACTCTCTGAAAGAATTTCTGGTCAGCATTTCTAAAATCCAGGGATTATTTTCCTTTTCAAACAAATTAATTCTGTTGATTAAAGCCTTGCTTTTGTAGCAGTTAAATCACCTTATTTGCTTCCTTTGTGCCATTGTTGCTGTTTGTTATTCAGAATTTCTGGTTAGTTTTCCATAGCAAATGTCCAGGAAGGTGATCAGTACATCTTTCATATGCTGGAGTATAAACTGTCACAACATGAGGAAAACTTGGTTCCCACGGAAGTCAGGACAAACTTCAGACAAATTAACTTTACTGCAGCATACCAGGAATAGAAATTTAGGCCTTGGTCATGTCATCATGTGGCTTTGTAATGGAATTTAGTCCTTTAAAACATGTTGATTGGATTGTCACACGTTCTTCTTGAGCAATGTGGTCCCTGTCTTCCTTTCATGCTCCTTTAGTACCCATCCTGATTTTCCTTTCCTCATAACTAAGCTCTAAATCCCACTTGTGCCCATCATGTTAGTTGGTGTTTCTTGATGGAGATTCTTGGTCCAGCCCTTTGGGAGTTTTTTGGTCTCACAGATGCTTTTCCTAAGAACCCTTTTCCTTTGCCTGCTTGTTGTTCCAGATAGATGGGAATTTTATGCTGGATTTCTCTGAGGTAACATTCTGTCCTCTGTGTTTTTCTCTGTGTTTTTTCCCTTTTGGAACATGTGGAGAACTTGGGAAAAGGAAGGGAAATGGGAGCGTAGCAAGAATCCAACTGGGAATCATCCCTGTGGGCAGGCAGATGAACAGGCAAATGGTGTCCTAGGGTGGGAGCTGATATTAATAGTGGAGCAAGGACAAGACCCCTGGAATTCTCTGCACAGCTGTGGTTTATAGTTCTGGAGACCACCACAGCTCTGGACAGGCTCCTTGGTGAGACTGCAGACACAGCTTGTTCAGTCAAGCCAGTGGAATGTTACTGCTCTGGATGAATCCAGCAGTTATCCTCAGAAATGCCAGGGAGGCAGGGAATGCGACTGAGGCACAGATTAATGCTGATGCAAAATGAAATTTGTCTAAACTGGCCATCAGCAAATTTCAGTTCATGTTTTCAAAGTGGAAGAGCTGTGAGGCACTGGGATGGCTTTCCAGCGGGAGAAGTTTGGGCAAGACCCATAATTAGCTCACGATGGCACCGGTTCAGTTCCTCAGCAATAAGGAGACTGTGCCCAACCACCCTCCATCCTCCAGCATTCCCTCCTCCAGAGGTTATCCCTGGCACTCCCAGCATTCCAGCCACAGCATCCCTGGTGCCAGCAGCCCACCATTTCTGGCGCTCCTCAGTGAAAGGACGTTTGTGGGGCTGATTCCCGGCTGTTTTCCCTCTTGGCTCCTTTGTGCAATCCGTGCTCATCCCAGCCAGCAGCTCCTGTCAGATGCCTTGCCAACAGCAATTGTGATCTTAACATTTCATGCCAGGTTCATCTCGCTGTCCTTGCAGGGTAAATGAGCCTTGTGTGCACTCCAGAGTGCATCTTTCCTTTTGTGAGGCCTCAGTTAATTGCAATTAACAGGCAGCCTTTGTCACATTAATATTATTATTGCTGTGCTCTGCCTGTGCTGGCACTTGGGCAATGGCTGACAAATGTCAGGCAAATACAAGTGTAGCCCGTTGCTTACTGGGATTTTTAATGTATTTTAATCACCTGTTTGCCTTGGCAAAAATGTATATTTTAGATATTCAAATCAGTGGGAAAATAAACTGGTAACTTTGTTTAAGTATAATCTGACATCTGTTCCTTTCTTCTTTTCTGTTCAGCTTCCTTCATTATGCTTTTCCACAGCTCCCTTTGTTCTCAAATATGTTAATTTTTTGGGTTGTTTATACCATAGACCTAAAATGGGGATGGTAAAGAGTTGTTTTAGAACTTAAAGTTGCTCTTATTATCCACAAAGCCAATTCTGCCACCACTTGTACACGTACAAACAGTTTGTGGGCGAGCAGAGTTACCAACTTCAGGCGTTTCCAGACCAGTGGAAGTTTGTGTGGCACATCCAGGGTGACCATCCAAGGGGAATCTCCATGCTTTTACTGGGAAGCAGGGGCATAGCAGCTGGTGGTCCACAGGCAACTTCCTTTTCCCAACATCTGTTGGAGCCGTGGTTGGACTGCACTGAGCAGCGATGGCAAGATCCCAGTGTAGGGGTAGAATCACAGAATCCTGGAATGGTTTGGCTTGGAAGGGACCTTAAACATCATCCAGTTCCACCCCATGCCACGGGCAGGGACACCTTCCACTATTCCAGGGTACTCCAAGCCCTGTCCAACCTGGCCTTGAACACTTCTAGGGACAGGGAATCCACAACTTCTCTGGGCAACCTGTTGCGTACCACCTGGATCCTGTGTGATTTTCCCCCATGGAATCATGAGCACAACTATTTACCTAAAGTTCTATTTAGAACAAAAAACTCTTTTTATTATTCCTCTTTTAATGTTAGTTAAATAATAAGTAAATAATGTTAAGATGGTCTTTCACCATCCAGCAGGAGGATTTCCAAGATACTTAAATTGTTCATAATTTACCACCCTGTGTAAAACGAAGTGGGTGTTGCCCTCTTGATCCCAAGTGGGCTTTCCTACCCCTCTGAATGGTGCCTCCTGTAGTTCCCCAAAAGTGCCCCCACCAGAAATAAGTGTTATTTAGGAAGAAAAACCCAGGAAGACCCTTGTGAGTGCAGCCCTCTCGTCTCGGTGGTCAGGCTGGGGGGACACGGTGCTGAAGGCTGGAGATAGAAAGGATTTCAGTTCCTATGACTCCTGATGTTCACAAGTACATGTTTCTTTCAAAATTTAGGAGAAGAAAAAGTGCATTTTGCTTCTGGAATGCAATTCCCTCTCCCCCCAAAGAGATATTTATTCAGAAGCTGGAGCAGGTCCAGTTCAAATGTTGAACACTGAGCCTGTACAGAGCCATCCAGCACATGTTCATCCCCGTGCAGGTGCAGAGGGAGAGGGACTTTGGGCTGGAGCTGGGTTGAAATATGACTTTTACCTCCATGTTTGACATTTTCTTGCTCTTTTATAAGGAGTGATGGAAATCTACGTTTTTCCTCCTTTAATAAAACCAACTTCTCGCTCGTTAAAGGTGCCAAATTGACAAGTGTGGAGACTGAGGTCTTGTGTTTACCCAGAGAATAAGCACAGCATGGGAAAGCTCCAGGACAGGCTTCCTTCAGGTGCTACCTAAGCCTTGACCTGGGGAGGAATTCCTCCATTCCCATCACTGCTCCAGCTTTTATATCCAGAGGAGGATATAAAAGCCAGGAGGAGTCAGATCAGGCGAGTTCTGGTGGTGCTGTTGCTCCTTTAAGAGATTTTCGGACCTGACCAGACCACCCCACAAGCTCTGGAGGGAGTGCAGGAGTCAGAATAACCTCATCATCTTCTCCTTCACTTTGTACACACAACACTGAGCACGTCTTTGATGGACCCCAGGTGAAAATTCAGGGCTTGCCATGAAAAATAAGGAGCAGGAAAAGATGACTAACTGAGCACATACAGGGAGAAAACCTCAACCGACGCCTCGCTTTCCTCCCCTGCTCCCCATCACTGGTGGATTTGTCCTTCACAATTAGGGAATGTCTGGATGTGTGTGTTTCAGGGCATTAATAAATAGTGCCCTTGCATTAAGTGGGGTCTGGGCTGCATGTCCCGGAAAAAGGGAAGGGGAGAATCTCAGGGTTAAATCCAGAAGTCTTTGCACTTCTCTCATTTTCACAGCAAGAAAAATTCAGACAGTTTAATTTTGGAGAAATACATGACACAGAACCTACTGGGTCATCTCCAAAGCCAGTTTGTAATGATTGTCTGACTTCCAAGAGGAGAGATATGCAAACACTCCAGTGCAACAAATCAATTAAGGGTATAAATTTATATGTAATAGTAATACTGCTGACCTCAGAAATTTAACTTGGCAGTGAATGTTGCTGTAGACAACATTTTCATCACTGCCCTATCCTATATCCTTTTTTTTTTTTTTGGAATATTACTATTTCTGTGGAGAAATAAAGTCTCTTGTGATGAAACTGGTAACAGTGAGATTGTAGCATGATAAACATCAGATTCCTTAAACACAGATTTAGATAAAGTAATACTAGAAATGATTGATTTTGTGGGTTTGCAGTAAATAGCGGAATCACCAGCTGCTTTTCTTACTGAAAAACACTCTTTTTTTGGGAACACGCCCTGACTGTGCTGTGGGTCCGTGTGAGCACCCTAGTCCTGATACCCTCAGTGAAGCTCAGTCCTACAACTTTCCTGCTAAAGGGACAACTGGGCTGTAAAAACAGATTTTATCCACATTATATTAGGCAGGAAATGCTCTTGGGGAAAATTTGTGTCAAGGAGATCCTGAAGGACAAGAGTCCTGTGCGTAACCTGACACACCTTCTAGGTTTCTCCAGTCAGGGAGGATAATTTGCTTCTGGGAAAAGGTTAAAATGTCAAACTGGGACAGAGAGGACATGCAGAAAGTAGTGAAATATGAAGATGGCTTTTAGAATGCTGAGCTCAGGCTTTTGGTGATGGAGCACAGGATTGTGCTATTGGGGCAGGAACTTTCAGATAAAGTTTCCAGACGTGATTTCTGCTTTAAGGCGTCGCCAGAACTAACATTAAACAAGCTGAAGGATAGGTCTGGTTTTTGATATCATCTTGATATGTGATGTTATTAACATAACTCTTAATCTCGTGTCAGAGCAGAGATAAAACCCCTTTGGATCAGGATCCCCAGGAAACTGCTGAGCTGGGGAATTTTAGGTGAGTGACTGTGTCACACTGGGGAAGGGAAAAGCAATTGAGGGTAAGAGGCTGAAACACTTCAGGGCTGTTACAGGTCCCATATGGTGAGAAATCACTTTTTTGGCAATTTCCAAGAGATAGTGCTATGATTTCACTCCTCCATGTCTGTCACCACATCATCCAGTGTGGAGAGCAGCACAGAGGAATGTGAGACATGAATTTAACTGCTGAATTTAGCATGGTCGTGCAAATTAGCTTAAATATACTTTCACTGAAATGGTTGTCTAAGTTCATCTTGGTTTGAAGGTGAATATTACCCACCTTCTGGTGATTACATGAGAAAAATGTATTTTTTGGTTTGGTTTCTGTGAGTTTCTCTCTGCGTGTGTGTTAGTCACTGCTGGTTCATGTGGCAGTGACACAGGGGTTTGTTTTCTCTGACACCTGGTTAGTTTGGCTTAGTCTTACCCTTGGAAGGTAAATTGCAGAGATGCACCGGTCTCTCAAATTCTTCTGCATCCAAACATTCACCATGGAACCCATTCCTGCTGCTGCTTAACAGGGAAGAAGGAGGGGAGGGGTCCTTTTAATTAGGAACCATAAGGATTTCTGAAGTCACTCATGTCTCCAGAATCCACATATTTTGGGAGAGCACTGGAAAGGCCTTTTCAGTGCCTGGGCAGCTGGGAAACATCTTCCAGGGGTGGCATCCAGCAGCGTGGGATTGGGATGGCACCGGTGCTGCTTTCAAACGAGTAGAATGGTGACAAACAGGACAGTAGGAACTGAGTAGTTATTCCATATGAAGTTTGCATTCTGTGGACAGCTGTGTCAGGCATCATCACCACCTCAGTCTCAAGCTGGGAGCAAAGGGTGTCCTCCTGTGAGAAGCAATTCCCAGTAATCCCTGCTAGTACCCCATGTACTGGTGGTGTTTATAGGGTGACACACGGAGGTGGAACTCAGTAACACTCACACTTTGCAGGTACAGGCTGGATTGTCAGTGATAGAGCAATGCAGGGACTTTTCCATCACACTTCACTTGAGAGTGTTGCAACAAACTTCAATCCCAGTGATTAAGTTGTTTTCTGTCTTCTCTTACTCAACCCACCTTATTTTACTATATTAGAATATTTAGCTTGAGTAAGTCATACTGAAGGTTAAGAAAAGGTAAGAATATGAATTAAAAGTTACAAAAATGGGATTGTCCATTTCTCAATTTGTACAGAAGTAGAACATCTATAATTTCTTCCTCCCATCAGTTTATATCACCCAAGGAGTAAAATGCAGCATCATGGTTTAGCCTTCACAAATCCTGTTTGATCAAAATCCTTCACAGAAAATTGCATTTTACTTAGTATTTGTACAGTGGGCTTCTAGTTGTGTATGTGGGAATGTGAAGTTCCAAATCAGGAATTCAGCTTCAACCAACAGGAACTGTTTTCTTAATTCTCTGTGCAGTAAGTTGGTAATTCCTGCTTTGGTGCCTGGGATATTATCTTCAAAAGATAAGTATTAATGGAAGTATTTATTATGACTTATAATTACTAGCAGCCAAAGGAGAGAAAATGAACGTTCTTGAAGTGGTTCTTTATTGTACCTCTGGAAGGAGCAGGATGTGGTGGTGGCAGTTCATACTGTGCAGGGAAGAGCCACTTCAAACAGTACAGATAATAGCACAGGATGCTCAGAATTGCTGGATTGAGCTGCACATCAAAGTGTTTGAGCTTTTTCTCTCCCCTGACCCAATGGTTCCTGTTCTGCCCCAGTTCTGTGGGTCCATTAACCCTGAACACATTTCTCCAGCACCAGTTTCTCCAGTGGTACCGAGTCTCTGGTGTGACTTGTCCAAACACTCGGCTCTTCCAGTGAACAAACAGCTGGATTGTCACAAGGGCAAGTTGCACAAACTGGTGTCCTGCCACTTCCTAATGATCCTCGGGGTCAGGAGGCTGATTTCTCAAGAGTTTGGACCAAAATGCCCTACAGAAAAAGGATATTATTTAGAAAGCTCTGCACTTCTGATGTGAGAAAGGAAGATTTTTTTAATCCTCTCATATGTGTTTAGTAACCTTATTCAGATTTGTTTCCTGAAGGTTTTTAACTCCACTTTTATGCTTTGTCACTAACAGCTTCTTTCTTATTCCTTCCTAATGCATTTTTTGAGAGAACTGCACATGAGGATGCTGCACTTGGAATGGGCTCACTTGTGTTTTCCTGGGGAAGAAACAAGTCCTGTGAACAGTCTGGTTCTTGTACTTTGGATATTGATAATTACTGGTCTGAGTTTGTTGAACACTTTTTGAGATACCTTTGATGAAAAGATGCTGGAAACCAATGCAGAGATGGGTAAAATAGAGTATTTGGCTGTTTGTTACTAACTAGTCTTTTACTCCTGGATGACTAAGTTATAGAACAGGCTCTCTTGTTTTAGCAGGATCCATGGAGCTCAGGAATCTTTGTGTGCTGGGAGCAGGGAAATCTCATGAACCCAATGTGTGCAGGTCCTGTTTAGGTCCATTTTGCCTTCCAGTGACCTTTCAAAGAATTCCACTCACCAAGTTCCTTTCCACAACTTTGCCCTGAAGTGCAAAGCCACATGTTTTAGGTGAAGTTAAGCCATCAACACCTTGTACCCTTAACCCTTGAGTTCCATTTCTGGGACTGGACATTTTTATTGCACCGTGTGTCTTGCTCTACTCCCAAAAAGAATTTAAAAGGTCGATACAAGCACCTCTTGAATAGTGTTATTTTCAGCTTGTTGATTGATATTTGTTCCAGGTGCAGGTTGGGATTTAATTTGTTATTTAATGCATTTCATAGCCCTGAATGTGGCAAGTGCTTCTCCTGGGGGGGCCTGACCACATTTCAGCCCATCCAAGGAAGAGGCAAGTGCAAGTGCCTGGGATGTGGGATTTCATGGGCCAGTTGCTCTCCAGCTTTTATTTACCAAAATTGTCCTGGTGGTTACTTTCTACCCTGCCAGCTGCAGCATTTGAGGAGCTGTGCAGTGCCCCTAAGAAAACACAGGGTTTGCTCTAGTCAGTGATTTCCCTGTCTCTGAAGAAGTGCCCTCTCTGGACCTACTCAGAGTAGTAGATCCTACAACTGATGTAAAGCAGTGGCATGAGCTGATTAATGGCAGGGCTCACCAGAGCTGACGTTTGGGGTTACATTTTTTGAAAGACACTTCTGAAACTGAGCCTCTAATGTTATTTTACAGCCTTTTTTTTATGCCTTGAAATTCCTTGAGCAATACAGAATGTTATTTTTCCTTTTTATCAAATTTTAAGGGTATTTCAGCAATTAAACTTGGTGCACTGCAGCCAAAACACATAGTACACTTGGGTTCTTTGGCTTGATAGATGGCAATTCTTCCTATGTTAGAACAGAGCAAATATTGCTGTGTTTGGCACCTTGTGAAAAGAAAATTCCAGAAGAAGATGGGAAAAATATGCAAGATTGGGACAATTTTTGACATGTCAGTGGATGGTGAATATAAATTGTTGTTCTGCTGGTGAGGATCCATCTTGTACTTCCAAATACATCCTGGAAGATGTTCCACCAAGTGCCTGCTTTCAAATTCAATGCTGGTCCTGGACTTGCAGATTTGTTGTTCATGATCTGAAAGAGGAAAGATGGAAATGGAATATACTGGCAGTGATTATCCAGTGTGGCCCCAGAGCCAACCTGTGCATAGATAGCACATGTAATGGTTTTTTTTTTCTGGAAGCTTGGAGTTTTCCAGGCAGTAGCTCACTCTATGGGCTAATGCCTTCTGGGTAGTTTGGACAGGGAAAACAATATGAGACTAAGATGCTGTTGTGTTTTTGGGGGAGCCATGTGACATTCCTGCTTTTCAGCAAACATTTAATTAGGATTTGTGACTCTCAGGAGCTGCGTAACGAGCCAAATAGTTGCTGGATTTAAGACTCCTGAATACTCCTTTAAGCCACTGGAACTGTCCCAGTGCTGTGAAACCTGAGGGTCAAAATTGCCTTCAGAAAAGTTCCCAAATGCAGAATTTTTAATGTCCAGTGGTTAATCCCACCTGTTAGGAGATCTCTCCTCATCCATAATTTTCAGGTGATTCCTCTGTTGCATCCTCATGGGCAGTGACAGGTTTGCTGTCAAAGTCAGGGGCAGCATTTGGGCTCCTCAGTGTTGGGAACAGGCAGGAAGCAAAGGGAATTAATGACAGTTTGAGCTCTGAGTAGGAATTCTGTGGCTGGTTTAGTTCCTTGGAGTCCTGCAGCAATGCTCTAACACTGGGTTTAATGTGGATTCAGTACAAAATTTCAACGTGTTCATTGTCAGAGTATTTAGCTGTAAATTATGATCTCATTTAAAAGGCTCCATTTCATGTGTAGTTCTTAAAAAGCCCCAAAATTGTCTTTAGAAAGCTATTTTTACTTACTGCTTTAAATAACCATGTTTCCATGCTACACTCCATAGATGAAAACCTTACTGAGGAACTCCAACAAGGATTTCACTCCATGTTACACCTGCATTTAAAAGTATTAAAGGAAGTGTCCAGGGAGCTATCCCTGAGGGATGACTCCTGGAACCACCTTCCAGGTGCTGCCAGGGGGTTTTGGGAAGGAGCTGTTGAGTCTAGTCCAGAGCTGTTGGTGAATCCCAGTTCCTGTGGATGACTGATGACACAAAGTGAGTTTGGAGTTGTCTTAATTCCATGTTTCCTTAAACAGCTCCCATGGCCATGTGGCATTGACCAGACTACCTTTGGGAGCAGGTCTGGAAATGGAGCTTTCATCTTCCTCAGCCCTCCTGGGGAAAAATGAGGATGTTAATGGAGCAGTACTTAACAAAGCTAAACTGCTGCAACTTGTGCTTTTAATCTATCAGGGATAAAAATGTGCCTTTTTTTGGTCAGGACTGAACAGTTTCCCAGAACCAAACTTCAAAAAAGCAAGAGTTTAGCTGTCTAGAAAATAACATATGTATGTTGTTATACAAATATATATAGACTGTTATATAGAACATATAAACATGTAACTTCAGGGAATAACTTCAGTGAATATATGAACATTTATATCTCTGCTTTAATGGAACTGCCAGCAGAAGGAATCGTGAGTTCTCCTTAAAAATCCCACAAACAGAAGGGTAAATTTTAAGGTTAAATTTAAGAGTAAATTTAAAGGTAAATTTTATATTGCCTGAGATATGGGGTAATATAATATCAAATTAAAAGGTGTCATGTGTAACATTTTAGGTAGAAATTTCTGGCTAATTGGCAGTGAGTCACTTGAGGATGTTTTCCAGTATCATCCACAAATTAAACCATTTAGTGATTTTGGGGTTTATATTTATTTTTAAATTTTAAATTTATTTTACTTAATTTTATTTTTATCATTATTTTTAAGGTCAGGCTGCAGTTGGAGCTCTCCCGTGGTTCTGTGCCCAGCACAGCCTGGGTAGGTAGAACTGCAGAGCTCTCCATAAACAAGCTGTCAGGACTGTTTGGATAAGGGCTGGGGAAGGGACAATAATGAACCAAGTGTACAACAGAGTTTGAAAAGCCAAGTTTTCTCAGACCGTTTATTTTTAATGGGGTTCCCCAGATAGAAGGTGCTTTATTGTCTGTGATGCAAATAAACATAATGAGTTTGCAGGTCTGAGTCATTTGCAAAATATAATGAAATATTGGATATTCCTTCAAGAAAATCCAGGAGAAAATTAACTGTATAGGCTCTGATTAAAAGGCTAAATAAAGGCTGGAATTCCCTGTGGTTTCTTTAGGAAGTGGGTAAATACAGCGTTGTGCAGGTGTGAAGGGGATGTGGCATCCCAAGGACATGGGGCTGTTGGGAAAGGCTCCAGCTGCCCTTTCTGCCAGTCCCCCTGAGCTCAGGGCTTGGCAGGTCTGGTTTTTATCATTTCCCCGCGTAGACTAAATAGAAAGAAATCCCAAATTAATGCCATCTTAATCAAAAGAAACAGTAAGAAGTTTACTGTGTTACTAAAACCAGGCTTTGCTGTTGTGACAAATGACCTGCCCTGAAATCCTGCTGCTTTCAGGAGCCCAGAGTGCAGGTGTGGGGCTGGGAATGCCCACGGTGCCGTGGGCAGGTTTGGGCTCCCTTTTCCAGGGCTGCTCTGCAGAACATCTCCAGAAGGTGTGGGGGAACTCTCCAGCCTCTGCTCCTGACCATGGAGTTTGGCTTCAGGGTTGGTCCTGTAGTCTTCACCTGCTCTCTGTGTTCCTTGTATCCCTGTTTCCTTGCAGCTGGTTAAGGAATGAATTTAGCTGAACCAAGTCTAGTGCACTGTATATCCACTATATCCACAATATAACTCCTGGGTGATTTCTGTTTGAATTTGTCCATATTATTTTTCTACTCTCTGGTTGTGTGTTAACAAGGGACTTATAACCCTGTTTGTGGCAGTGCAGCCCCACAAGTGCTTGGCTGCTACTTTAAGTTTTCTTTTAAAAACAGATGACGTAAAATAATAAATATAATCATAGAATCATTAAGGTCGGAAAAGATCTTTAAAATCATCAAGTCCAAGTGTCAACCAACACCACCACCATGTTCACCATTAAACCATGTCCTCAAGTGCCACTTCTACATGTTTTATGAACACCACTGCCCTGGGCAGCTGCCCAGGGCTGGACAACCCTTTCCATGAAGGAATTTTCCCTCATATCCAACCTGAACCTCCCCTGTGCAACTTGAGGCTGTTTCCTCTCATCCTGTCCCTTGTTCCCTGGGAGCAGAGCCTGACCCCCACCTGGCTCCACCCTCCTGTCAGGGAGTTGCAGAGAGCCAGAAGGTCCCCCTGAACCTCCTTTCCTCCAGGCTGAGCCCCTCCACTCCCTCTGCCGCTCCTGGTGCTCCAGACCCTTCCCCAGCTCTGTTCCCTTCCCTGGACACACTCGAGCCCCTCAATGTCTTTTTTGTCATGAGGGGCCCAGAACTAATACAATAATATTCAAATATTTCTGGATGACCAAATGTGAGATGTTTCTTTTGTTTTAAGATGTCTGATTTCTTCTTGGCAATGAGGACCATTGGTACCAGTGAGCACAAGGGCACGTTGCAGGGAATGTGTTTGGTGGCCATGGCCCAGGTGTTCATCACACAAAACCATCTGAGGCATCCAAGTGCTCCTCAAGTACTAAAGGTTATGTCCTCAAGCAGCCCCAGCACAGAGTATATAAAGGAAAATGCTCCTTTCCACCCCCCTCTGCTTCCAGAAGGGTTTCGGTTTTGCTGCACAGAGCTGGTCCATGGAGGGAAGTCACCCTATCCAGCTTTCAGAGTTGCTGTTCTGTTCCTGCTACACCTTTAAGTGCCTTGGAGAGGAGGAGGCTCCAAGGAGCTCATTGCTTCCAGTGCCTTAAGGAGGCTTAGAAAAAGGAGGGAGAGGGACTTATTTGGGCAGAGAGTGACAGGGCAAGGGGCAGTGGTTTTAAACTGGAAGAAAAAACGGTTAGGTGGGATACTGGGAAAGAATATTTGGCTGGGAGGGTGGTGAGGCCCTGGCACAGGTTACCCAGAGAAACTGTGGCTGCCCCATCCCTGGAAGTGTCCAAGGCCAGGTTGGACGGGGCTTGGAGCAAGCTGGGCTAGTGGAAGGTGTCCCTGCCTATGGCAGGGGGTGCAACAAGATAGGTTTTAAGGCCTCTTCCAACCCAAACCAGTGTGTGATTCCCTGATTCTCTCCAGTCTCTCCATTCTCTCCATCCTACCTTCCTCCATTCCTGTTGCTTCCTCTCCGGTGTCTCAGCCACAGAAAGGATTGAAAGGATGCTGCAGTGGGATGCAGCTCCAATAACAAATCACTTGTGGAGTTTGAGGTTTGGATCTCAGCTTGGATCCCTCATCTTTTTCTTTGAGCAAAGTCCACAGCTGAGAATTGGCATCGAGTAGATTTTTTTAGAGAAGTAAAACTTTTAATGTGGAACCAACAGAAACTGTAAAAATAATTGTTAAAACACTGAAAAAAAAGATTCACTTTGACTCAGAGTATTTTATTAGAGCAAACCAAACCATCTTGCTTGGTTCTGGCTGTTTTAAGTTTTCAATTGTGTTCAGCAACAATTCGAAATGAAAGGTCATTTCAGCTGAAATAATGACTCTTTCCCTGAAGCCATTTAAAAAGGATTCAGAATGGTATGAAGCTTTTGTTTTTACATAAACAATTCATTAAGATCAACATGAACCTGCAAAAAAAAAAAAAAAGTGCCATCAATCAACATGTGTTTTTGCTTTAAAAAACAACGAAAAAAGAAAGCCAAGAGATGTGGGTTGATTATTTTGCACCAGCCCAGATTTATGGGTGGCTGTAAATCAGCTTCCCCCTCCCAGGTTGTAAAGGAGTGATAATGCTGCTCTTGTTCAAATTCTGTATTTAGATAGCAAAGGGTCTGCTGCAAGAACTGGATATATCTGAGGGGCCAGGCTGGATCCTGCTCCCAAATTTCCATGGATAATGGGAGGAAGCAACACAGCCAGTTCCCTTTGGAGACGGCAACTGCCAGATGACAGAACCCAAAAGAGGCCTTTTGGAGGCTTTATTTAATGAAAACAGTGCAAATGGTGAGAAATGTGGTCTCTCTTGATTCATTGCCTGGGCAGCCTTCAGCTGGGAATTAATTAATAACTTTGGGAGGTTATTTTTATAAGCCTTAAGTAGCAGGATATTATCTGGTCTGTCCCGGGGCTTCACCTCCTCGGAGCAGTAGCCAGGATGTCTGAGAGGGCTCGGAGGGCCTTGTCCCCCCTCTCAGCCCATCTGGTCCCTGGATGAGCTGTGCTGGGAGTGGGCTGGTCTTTGAAGTTTGTTTGGAGTCCTGTCTAGACTCCCAAAAAATTCCTTCCTCCCCAGCTTTGCTTTTCTATTAAGCAAAGCTAAAAACTTTTTAAAACTCTTGCCTCTGAAAAAAAAAAGTCATTTCTCATGCCAGTACCAGCTAAACTCTGGGAGACAAAAGCTTTTGGAATTCATGTGATGGCCCCTAAACTACCTTTTTTTTTTTTTTTTTTATAAACCCACCCTGAAGGACTTCCTTTGCAGGCAGGAATAAAATCTCTGTACCTGTATGAGGGCAACCTGTTTTCTTTGGGTTCTATATGATAAAGAAACACCAAATTTTAGAGTTTTGCTTATTGTTTTTTTTAGATAACACTCGTGGTTAATCTCACAGATACTGGAGGAAGATAAGTTTTATTGCTTTAAAATGTGCACGGAAACCCACTCTATGGCATTGCTCAGTCATTGCTCATTTTGTTAAAATTTGTTCACATAACCAGAGATATTTTGGTTTTTTTAATCATAATGAACTGAAAAATTCAGAGTCAACTGTAGTATTTTCTTTTATAGATGGCTACTGTTGATTTTCCTTTTAATGTTTTTTAGCTTTTATGTGCAGTCATTATTCCTTGAGGTTAAAGCTTTTGGTGTTTATTCTACATTTATGTTTAATCTGAGTTTCAAAGTCCTGCAAATTATGAATGCATTTTTTTCAACCCAGTTTTCTTTCCTACAAACCTCTGTGCTGCTTGGAGCTGATCTCCAGGCTCAAACTCCTTGTTGCAGTGCCCATATTCTTTTTTAAAAAAAGGGGTTTTGTGAACAGGCTGCGCAGGTTTTGCTCACTTGAAGAATTGCAGAAACCACGGGGAATTTTGGCAGAGCTTTTTATCAGGCTGATCCACTGATCCAGATTTCTCAGAAGCTCTTTTTGACTTCCAGGATGTGCAGAAATCATGGTAAATTTTTGAAGTTAATTCTATTTGATATCTATTTAAAACGGCTGTGAACATTTCCTGACCCTTCACACAGACCGTGCTTGAAGCTGGCACGAATTTCATCTCAGAAATCCCATAAGAGATTTACTTTTCTTTCCCCCTTCCCTTCTTCTCCCCAGTCCAAACTCATCCCAGGTCCAAAGACAATGTTACACCAATGGAATACAGGATAGAGGATTCTGAAAGCCTAAAGCACGTGCAAGGCCAGTAGATTATCGTTGTTTTTAGTTTCATTTGCAAAGGTGTAAAAGGCAGCAAAGGGATCGATCCTCATCCCTGCTGCCAAAGAGGATCCACAATTTTGTGGTCACCTCTGTCCCTAAATTATTTGGAGAGAACAAGTCCCTAGTGGGGCTGCCTTATGGTGGAAATCTGATCCCAGAATCCCACAATTATTTAGGCTGGAAAAGGCTCCAAAATCATCGAGTCCAGCCTGTGCCGAATTCCCATTGTGTCACCCAGCCCAGAGCACTGAGTGCCACGTCCAGTCGTTCCTTGGACACCTCCAGGGATGGGGACTCCACCACCTGGATGCTCCTGTCCCATCTGAAGGGAGGGAGAAAGGAGTTCCCGTCCACAGTGCAGGGTGGGGAACTTCTCCCCATGTTTCATACCTGACCTGTCTCCCCTGGGAATGTAACCCTGCCAGGGAATGTAACCCTGCCAGGGAAGAAATCCTTACTCCAGCATTTTCAAAATTCCCCTTTCAATTAAACTGCTTTTCTTTTCCCCAGTTGACTCCTTATCTTTCCTCCAGCTTCTCTCACACAGACTTCCCAGGTGGCAAAATCTGACTTTCCTCTTAATCTCTGAGGTCAGAACAAAAACAAGGAGACTTCTTATTTTGGGGATGACTCAGTAACTGGAGAGTTACTCAGCTGGATCTGAACTTGCCAGGGAAAAGCAGTTGAATTCGTTAACTTTGGAAAGGTGTTTTTCGTCATGGAATGGGTGGGGCCAACCCAGCGCTGCCAAGTGGGAAAGAAGTTTTGCCAGAGGGAAAATCTAATGTTTCTCCCAGGTTGGGCTCCCAGCACAGCTCAGGCAGCTTTTCACCTGTGCAGGGAGGGGGAGAGGGAGGGGGAACTCGGGGCAGGATGTGGCACAGCACCCTGGGCAGGACCAAGATCCCATTTCTCCCTCCCCACTTCCAGGGATCTTCCTCTCTGAGGAACCAGTGGACACTCTTTGTATCCAAACGCTCCTGTGAGTCCTCAGGGACCAGCTGGGCTGGCCTTACTCCTGCTTAAGAAACTCCTTTTATTGTTGAGAGATACATGGAAAATGGGAGCCTGGCAAACCCAAAACAATCCAAGGGAAAAGAAGGGGTGGGATAAACCCTACACTTAAGGATAAACAATTCAAACTTTATTTTTACAAAATAGGACCATTTAAATAAGAATATTTTCATCTTGAAAATTTACAGCATTGAGATTTGTGAGAAAGATTGATTTATTTTCGATTATTTTTGTAAATAACTCCTATAGGTTTGTAGTCTGGCTTATTAAACCAGTTCTGTCTGGTTTGATCTTGTAAAAAAAGAAATATAGTAGTAATAGGACACATTTGTAGTTAAAGCAACTGTTTTATGTCTTGCTTTTGGGTAAAATAGAGAGTTTATTAGATGTGTTGCATTTCTGCTTATCTGGTGTGTCAGAGGCAGGGAGTTGTACTTTTGGGTGCACGTAGAGCTTGAATTTTCCTTAGGACTGTTTTCCAAATTGCTTTTAAAGAGGTCTCAGAGGTAAATGGGGGGTCCAGCTTTAGCCTGGACTTCCCAGGGGTGGGATTTGGCTCTTCTTTCCCTGCTCGGTGCAGTTCGGTGTCTCAGTGACTGTGGAAGAAGATCCTCCTGCAGCAGCTGCTGACTCAGAAAATCGTGGAACCTGCTCTCAGCATTGTGCTGATGTGGTGTTCCAGTCATTAAACACAAAGGATTTGGGATAGCAAACACATGGGCCGGAATCTGGAATCTTCCCTGGGTGTCAGACACAATCTCCCTGACATGGAGCGCCCCGGGCTGTTGTGTCAGGTGATGTCACCACCCGGTGACATGATGGGCTGTGACAGCCAGCCCCAGGGAGGCACATGCCAGAGGGGGAGCTTGGGAGGGGGAGCTGGATGGATCCCATTCCTCTCTTGGGTGAACTGTGCACGGAAAAGTCTTGGCCAGCGATTTCTGCTGAAAGCTGTGTGGGATCCCAGCCCTGGAACTCTCTGGGAGCTGCTGTTGCTGGGGGTCACTGAAAGGTATTTTTGGACATATTTTCATCTAAAAGAGCAGTTCTTCTGGAAGAGACGTGAGATGGGGGTGACACTTGTTCACACAAACACACATCAAAAATCTGTTGTGGCTTTGCCAGGAACTTGGCACTTTGTGCAGTGTCCAAGGTCCAACAAGCAGACCTTGGTTGCTGCTTCATGGAAACACTGGAGGATTAAGAAAAGTGACAGCAGAAGTGTCACATTGCTCGTGGACCGTACTCTTTTACCCAGACTTTGTTGCTGGTGCCTGTGTAACCTGTACCTTTAGCCTGGAGGAAAGGAGGCTCAGGGGGAACATCTCACCCTCTGCAACTCCCTGAGAGGAGAGTGGAGCCAGCTGGGGGTCGGGCTCTGCTCCCCGGGGAACAAGGGACAGGATGAGAAGAAACGTCCTCAAGCTGTGCTGGAGAGGATCAGATTGGACATGAGGAGGAATTTCTTCCTGGAAAGGGTGGTCAGGCACTGGAAGGGGCTGCCCAGGGAGGTGGTGGAGTCCCCATCCCTGGAGGTGTCCAAGGAACGACTGGACGTGGCACTCAGTGCCCTGGGCTGGGTGACAAGGTGGGGATCGGGCACAGGTTGGACTCCATGATCCTGGAGGGCTTTTCCAACCTTAATTATTCTATGATTCTATAATAAAATGATGCACAGAAGGTAGAAATCAGATGAAAATGTAGATGGGAAGGAGCCTCTGGAGGTCAGCTCACCTGACCTCCTGTCAGGGCTGACTTCAGAGTGGTCTCAAGTGGCCCATGAGTGGTTCTGTCTGGTGTAAAAAATGTGCAAAGGTGGAGGTGCTCCAGCCTCTCTGGGCCCCTGTTCAGCCATTCCTGACAGAAAAGATATCCCATTCAGCTGCTGAGGAAAAGTGACCTTATGGTTTAAGGGCTGACTCCAGGGATTCCCATCATTCCTCATACAAACGCATCCACCCTGTGACCTGGGTAAGGGTCTTGATTTTCCTGTGCCTCTCTGGTGCATCTGCAAACATGATGACAACACTTCATTCCTTTCTTTGTACCATCCATTAAGCTGCAAGTTTGGGAATTGTGTGTTAATGTGTTCAGACAGTGGCTGGAGCTTCTCAGGGATCCTCAGGTAGGACTCTGATGTGAAGTGACAGCAAAGGGCCCACAAGACAAAAAGCTGCACAAATATTTCTGAGATGATCTGAAAACACCCCGAGTTGTTCACAAGGTAAATGTCAAATACCTCAACTGCATGTTCTAAAGGAACCAAGTTGCTCCTGCTATAGGCGTCTAAATATCTTCCTTTTTTTTAATCTGTGAAGTTTCATCTCACTGGTGATTATTAGGAGTGTTAATCCTTCTTACTTCCCCTTGCAACTTTCTAAGGAAGCTGGTGTTCAGGCAAGGAGGGAAAAGATGTAGTGAGCTTCAGGTTATTGGGAATACAATAGTATGGAAGTGGTTTTGCTTTATATAGGGAACTGCTAATTGGGTGTTAGGGGCTGCTAACTTTATAGTCTTGTAAAACTGCTGCAACTGAAGCTGCCACTTGTATAAAGTCTCCAGGGGGAAAGGCAAGTTTTCATGTCACTCCATGGAAAAGGTTAAGAAACAAACAGAAAGAACAGTTGTTTTGGTGTTTGTGCTTCAGCAATTCACTGGTCTGTGATTTAAACAGGATTTCAGGCAACCTTGTGGTGTTTGCAAACTGGTTGTAAGTGCTCATTCTGAAACAGCAGAACAAATTTTAAAATGCCATGGACTTAATTTGCATGTGACCAGACCCAACTCAAGGTTCCCATTCCCTCTCCCTGTTTTCAGAGAGCCAGGAAGTTGAAATTCTCCAGAAATTTATTCCAGCAGAACCCAGAGTTTGTATTGTGGGCACAGACATGGGTTCTTCCAGAAGAGGCTGTTTCATAGAATCATGGAATCCTGGACTGGTTTGGGTTGGAAGGGACCTCAAAGCCCATCTCATTCCACCTCCTGCCATGGGCAGGGACACCTTCCACTAGCCCAGGTTGCTCCAAGCCCTGTCCAACTTGGCCTTGGACACTTCCAGGGATGGGGAATCCACATCCACAACAATCTGTGTGTCTGCCTGGAGCACCCATTTTGCTCATTAGTTGATTCCCAGTGAACTGTCATTCCCAGGAGAGGGCACAGTGGAAGTTCTGCTTGGAAATGCTGTTTCTCATCCTGTCTGGATCCTGTTACTGATGTAAAACAGTGTCAATATTTTCTACCCTCAGAGGTAGAAAGAGCCTGTTGTTTTAAATACAGACTACTCATAGTTTCCCCTCCTTTTTTCTTGCATAAATAACAGGAATAACAGTGAAAGGGTCTTGAGGGTTTTTAGAAATCAGATCTCTCTGAGAAAAAAAAGCATCATTTCCTTAACTTCTGAGATGTGTTAAGAGTGTATAAATCTGTGTATTGGGCCTTGAGGGACTGCACTGCTGGACTTGTGCAGGTGCACACGGTAGGAAAAGCAATAAAACACCCGAAGTGCTCTGTACTCTGGATTTATTCAGATCTATTGCTGTGTTTTCGTGGATGGAAACTGCACCACCAGAGATGACCCACCTCCTTGGAAATGATGGAATGTGTTTTGTGCCTGCACAAAATGTGAGGTTAAGAATAAACCATTCCTAGGTTTAACCTTCATTTTTTTTCTGAGATAGACCCTGAAGGTGTCATTTTTATAAATAAGGCAGTGTTGTTAGAGGTGTTGAGTGCTTCCCTCTCACTCTGCTTCCAGGGACACTGTGGTTTGATATGGAGTGGCTGATCTTTGCAGCCCTGGAAATGTGATCCAGGTGAATCTCGGTGATTTATGGCCTTGAAGTGATACTGCCAAGTATCTTACACTCAGAAAGAGAGAAAATGCCATTAGAAAATGGGTGTGAGGTGACCAGTGCTCCCCAGGTGACAAATGTCTGTGTGTCCCTTTGCATTTGAGAAATTAGGAACAACTAAATGGTGCTTTGTGTGGTGGTAAAATGGTTTTGTGCATTTTTGGGGGAACTCCCCAAACCATGTGCTGCTTCTGGGCACTGTCCTTGATCCTGGCTCAGGTGTAACCCCCCATTCCAGAGCTGTGGAGGAATGATGCCATGAGCAGATCTCACATCTGTAAGGATGGTCCTTCCAGCCCCTCCCATCTATCTGGCACAGCACACCGGAGGGAGGAGGGAGGTTTCGTATCGAAGCTGGAGGTGAAAGTGTAATTTTCCCTGGGTTATCCAAGCTCTGCAAGGATTCCAGTGGGACTGGGAGTTAGGCTCTGCATGACTTAGGTTAGCAGAGCCAGTTTGCCTGCAGCACAAAGTGGAGACAGAGCCTTGGCTGGCTCAGGAAGGGTCAAACATCCTGGTCAGGCTGAGTTCCTGGAGCCTCCTGAGCTCCAAATCCCTCTGGAGCTGAGGGAAATTTTCTCTCCATCAGTTCTGCAGGCAACAATAACTTTCCCATCAGAGCCCTCAGCCTCCTTCCCCATCTCTTCCCTGCCTCAGAAGTGCCACTCCTTGGCCTCGTGCCAGATGTCTCGGGAGAAGGAGGGGGGAAATCCCACTAAATGATGCTGGAATTATTCTTAGTCGGGAAGGAAATGAGTGATTAAGTGTACACGGGACTCACGAGTGGCCAACACATTATCAGTGCTGGTATTTCAACTATGTCCAGCACATGGATGGGGAGAGAGAAAGTATTTCCTGATATCTGGCTCTGCCTTTCTTCTGGGCTGATCCAGAGATAAGGGCCGTGCTCTGAGGGATCCCTGGGTGGGAGATACTAAGATTGATTAGGTCTAGGACTGAGGGAAGAGGTCAGAGACTCACAGTACAAAGCTAAACTTCAACTTTGATAGCTCTCAGGCTATGCTTTTATGTTCCCCCCCCCCCCTCAAAAATAGCTTTTATATCTACAAAGAGATATTTAACTCCTTAAGAAAAGCCTATTTGCAAATTCAAGCTGGAAACCCACCCTCCCCAGTAACTGTGCTGATGCTTTACCTACAAATCTTATGGCTTTGTAATGACATTTAGTGACACTTGAATGTCAGGTAAACCACCAAGGTGATGAGCATCTCACAAAGACCTCCTGGTAATGGTGTAATGACAGATTTCCTCTATACTTTTATTTATTTCAGACATTAAACAGAGATAGTTATGTGTTTAGATAATTTAAAATAAATAATAATTTAAAATAAATTAAACTATGAGGGCCTGTGTAAAGATGGAAAAACGGCTCTTCCAGGTCAGTCCTCCAAGTCTCGGGCAATAAAGTGAGTAGATAATTAGTGAGCTCTATTAAGGAATTAATGTGTTTAGTGGAGTTCAGACTTCCTGAACATTCCCACAGGAATTCTGTGTTGCCATTGTCCAGATGTGTTGTTCTCAGTCCTGCGTGAGCTGGTGATGGCAAAGCCTGGGTTTTACCAAGTGCTTTTTAACTGACTTCAGGTTTGAATTCACAATTCCAAAAGTAGGTTTGAAGATCGGAGGAGATTTCATAAGTTGACCTGTACATCACTGAGAGACAGTGGAAAACCACTGCCAGCACTGCCCAGATGATATCTCTGGGCTTTTATGGATTTTCTGATACCGAATCCAAGTGTGTTGAGCTGGTTTGTGGTTCCTCAGGACACAGCCTGTGGTGCCAACATGTCTTGCAGGAATAGTTGTGCCTGATGCAATGCTTTGGCTCCATCTCAGGCTGCGCTTCTGAGACATCTGAACCATTGTCAGAATTGACAGGAACCTTTCCTTTGATTTTTGAATGGATAATTCTTAGCAACTCATCAGCAAACCATACTTGTAGTACAGAGGGGGCTCTGAGCTGAATTCATATTGTTGTCATATCTATCTAGGGAAAGGTTTGATGAAGAGGATCCAAGAAAGTCTATTGGAGAGTAGGAAGTAGTCTACAACTAATGAGGTTTGGAATCCAGAGCTTTAAATGTGTGTACTGAGTGATGGGAAGTGCCTTCTGTGGATGGGCATGGCTGGAAACGAGGAAAATTACTTTACCAGTGCGAATAATTTCCTGCTGTGCTGCTTATTTTAATATTGTGGAATACTAGGGAGAGTCCTCTACTGTCACTGAAAAGTACCAGGTGATTTGGGAACATTTCTGTGTCAATGGAGCCGAGTTTCCATGGCAGAGACACTGCTAATTGCAGAACTTCGAAGCAGGAGTTCCCTCTGGAATACCTGTTCTGGCAGCCCTGGGAATGCCATCACATCTTGCTTTGGCATCCTTTGGTCTCTTGTGGTTTTGTTTGCTTTGCATCTCACTTGCCTGTTTATTTCCCAGAGCTGTGTAGTTGTTTATCTGGATCATCGGGAATATCCAATCTGTTGACATGTAAATAAAGCAGCTGTTATTTGTAGGGCTTTTGTGGTCGGTGATCTACAAGTTATTAGAGGTGATAATCTGTGCTGTTGTGTTGCAGTGCTCATTGCTCACATGTGTAAACTAGATTTATGTGGGTTTCATGGGTCTTATAGATTTAAAAACCCAGTAGAGAATAGTAATCAAATGATACCTGGTCTAGTGGAAGGTGTCCCTGCCTATGGCAGGGATTTGGAGCTGGATGAGCTTTAAGGTCCCTTCCATCCACCCCATTCTATGATTCCATAATGCAAATAAAACCCAAGTGATCAGATCCCTGACCTGATGCTACTGGAGCTCTGCTCACAAACAAGTGTCACCTGGGAAGGTAATATCTGGAAATATATATCCTTGTGGAATGCAGCAGTCATTTGACTGGAAGTGGTTTGGGATGCTGTTTCCCAATCCTGAACCTCAACTCATGGTCCCTTCTGGAGTGGTGGCTGTGGCTCTGCTGGGCTTCTGCAGGGAGACATTGGGAAAGGTGAACCACTCTGACAGAATTCACTGATAGAATCCTTAGTTTTTGCTGTCCTGCAGCAATCTCTGAAAACAGGGGTACCAATGAGAAGCCCTCGAGCTGAGGTCAGGCCTGCAGAGCAAGGACCAAGTGCTGAATTGCGCTGCTGAAGCCAAGTTTTGTAGGCAGCTTCTCAGCTTTTCCCTTTCATCCATTATCTTTCCCTCGGGGAGATGACTCAGGGAGGTGGATGTTGCTGATGTGAATCAGGTTTGTGGGACCGGCCCGCAGAGCTGTGTTTGCAGGGCTGTTAAATCCCGGGATCGTTTCGTGGCGCAGCGTTAAGGATCACGTTGTTGCAACATGTTAAATTGCTTTAAATATAATCAGCCTTCACATCATGCCTCGGGTTGATCATTGCCATATTTGTAAAAGCAGAGCTGAAGACATTTTCTTGGCACGTCCCAAACTCCATCGCACAGCCCGTAACACGATCCCGGATTGGAAGGGCTTTAGGACTTTGAGGGAAATGAACCCTTGGAGCCTCAGCACGGGGCTGAAATGGGCAGGGATGTAAAGGCTCTTAAAGCAATCTCATGCAGTAATTGCACTTTGTTGAACTAGGTTTAGGCGATTTGGTTTCTCAGACCTTTCAGGTTCCATTCTGATTATTTCAGTGACACAGCAGAGATAACACTAAGTGGCTGCAGTTTACTTTTGCTGTTAAACTCTGCATTTAAAGAGAGCTCACAGGTATGCATTTGTTTTTTTTAACACTTGGCATAACCAAAAATGCACAGCCTTGATAAAGACAGGATGGCTGAGGTGGCTGTTCATTCTCCAGGTTTTTGTATTTGTTTTTCATACATCCCTGGCAGATCCTGCAAAGGGAGAGCTCCAGCTGGCTTGGGAAGTTCAACTGTAAAAGAAAAGGTCTGAGGTGAATACACAAGATTATTGTGCTTGAAAACCTCAAATCTCATTTGTCAGCTAAACACAGTATTAGAATTAAACTATAAAAAATATTGAAAGATAAATATTTCAGCAATATCACTCCACTGAGGGAACCTTTCAAATCCCTCCGTTATTGAACACCACCAATAGGTATTTATAAAATGCCACGTGGATTTAAACAATGAACTCAGTCATTCCATGAGGAGCTTCTGGGATCCCATTGTTCCCAGCCATGACATTATTTTGTAGGTAACTATCAAGTTTCAAAGCTATTAAAGGTTATCCAGCCCCCTCTTCCCTCCCCTCTACAATTCTCTCAGCAAGTTTGTGCCACTCCACAGTCCCTCTTGATTAGACTCTGTTGAGAAATGTGGAGGTGAATGATCTTTTTGTGTTCCTGGCCACTGGGATGCAGGAGTTGGGAAAGCAGGAATGAAGGCTGATATTGCCCCAGCGGGTTGTTGTTAACTTTCTGAATTCCTGGCTTAGGACAGCGTGGGTTCAGCAGATCCTTTGTGTTTGCTTCTCCTTGGAACTTTGGGATGGAGCCTCTTCCCTGCCTGGGTGAGAGGGCACTTCTGTAGGAATTCTTCTGGCTGCCCGAGCTGCAGCCACTCAGACAGGAGAGTTTCGGATTCCAATCAGTTTAATGTTATTTTTTCCCCTCCTGAAACACATAACAGGATCTTAAAATGCAGCTTTTTGGTGAGGTCTCAGGCCTTGATTCGAGACTCAGATTAGCAGGTAGATGATGAGCACAGAGGTCTGTATAGGAGGGCACCAACATTTCTAAACTAAATTACAGAAGAGGGAAAAAAAATTGAGATTATATTGTAGTCTTACTAATGCCTTTAGAAATGCCTAAAAGTGATACATGTAAACTATAAATAAACATCAGCTATATATATTCCCATCATGCTCTCATGCTTCACATCATACCTTGGGTTGATACCATGCTATAAATAAATATAAACTATAAATAAAGTGATACATATGAACAATAAACAAACCCCCAGGGAATGGTTGGAGCTGTGTCAGGGAGGGTTAGGTTGGATCTTAGAAAAAGATTCTTCCCCCAGAGGGTGGTTGGGCACTGAACAGGCTCCCCAGGGCAGTGGTCACAGCACCAAGGCTGCCAGAGCTCCAGGAGTGTTTGGATGATCCTCTGGGGCACCTGGTGTGACTCTTGGGGATGGGCCTGTGCAGGGCTGAGAGTTGGACTGGATTAGCCTTGTGGGTCCCTTCCAACTCGGCATATTCTGTGATTCTATATGGAAAATACCCTGAAACTGATTGCAGAAAACACATTTTTCCTGTTTTTCCTTAAAATCATTTAAAGGACTTCTCCAAACTGCCTGGAAGGTCTGAGAAACTTGCTTGAATGAAGCAAAGCCCCAAAATCAACACCTCTCACTCAGCCTCAAGCACAGGCAGCAAGGGCTCAGAGAGAGGGAAGGGCTGCATTATCTCACAGTATATTTGTAATTATTGTGTTCCAGCCTTTGCTAATAGTTACCACACAGTGTCATTGCAGATGCCACGTTCTCCCCTCCAAGTCTGGAATGGCAAACAGCTCTGTGGGAACTGCTGACTCCCTTGAAGTGGGTGGTGTTGGATAGTAAAGGGGAAAACCAAGAGAAGAGAGGAACTGTTTTAACAGAGTCCAAGGGAATGATGGGTGAAACTGAGAAGTGGAAAATACAGAGCAAGAGTCAGGAATGAAATCCTTAGTGCAGGATTTTGTAGCCTCCAGGATTAACTATGAAAGTAAGTGGTGGGAACTCTGTGCTTGGGTCAGCTGCAGTAACATGGAATAAACTTTTCAGGGTGCAGTAGGGAATAATGTTGGATAGGTAAGAGGCAGGAGTAGATGGAAATGTGAATGTGATTGCCCAGCATAGAGGGGAGAGTTAGACTCAGACTGGTCCACTGAAGTCTCAGCACTATTTAACTTCATGCTTGTTACCAGGTTAACCCAGCAATTGTTGATTAAACAAAATAAAAAGTGTTCCTCTGGCCAGGTCTGGCCATGTCACAATTTTGGGGCTTTTTATAAGGTATTAAATGGGATTCTGACATTGTGTGTCATGTATGGCTGATGGGCTGGGAGAGCCTGAGGGTCTGACCTACATCCCTGGTTGTGTCAGGATAGCAGGCTCATACGTCTTCCAGGCTTTCTGACAATTGGAAGGGCAGTCAGCCTTCCCAAAGAATTAATCTCTGTCCCTCTTTCTCTCTCTTCCCCCTCCCCAAGACTGAAAGAGAAGGGAGCCAAGGAAAAATTTATTAGAGCACAGCAGGCCTGTTTCTTTTTTTTTTTTTAATGTTAAATAAGCGTTGGATTTAGTTAAAATATGTTTTTGTTAAAATGGAACGTGATTTAACCTCTTCCTTCCCAGCAGCGAAGGATCAACACAATGTCTGTGCCAGTGCCAGCTGATTTGTTGGTTATAGGTTAAAAATCACACATTTTCATCTGAAGGTGGAGTGGCTTCAGCCCCAGAACTGCCATTCAAAAGCAGATGAGCTCTTTAGCCAGCAAAAAACAACCGTTAAAGTGGGTGGGAGTCAAACTGTGGAGCATCCAAACCCATGTGGTGGGGGGGGTCCTGCAGATCAAAGGCTGCTGGAACCCTTGGGACATCAAAAGTCAGCACCTACACCATGGCTCCTCCAAAAGCAGCAGGAAGGAAGCAGGACATGTGCTCCATTCCTTCCCCATTTTTTTGTGGAACAGCGTGTTCATTGTAGAGAAGTGAAACCAGGATCCCTGTCCTGTGTGCTTTGATCAGGGTTTGCTCATTATATGTCTCTGTGTCATTTCCATGCACAGACAACACTTGGAGGCACATTTTCCATCATTCCTCTCTTTATTGTTAGGCAGGACAAGTGTATAAACGTCTATTCCACGTAAAAGCATATCAAAAGCTTTTACAGAACAGAAGAGTTGTCACATGGAGGTTTGCTCCTGAGCTGACAGACAGCCCTGGAATTAATGGGATTGGAGGAACGGGCGGGCTCTGTGAAAACCAAACCCCCCCCCTTCCCCGGCCCCTGCTGTGCTCCAACTCTCCAGGAATCATCGCTGCCACCAGCAGGTATCTGTGATAAGGACACCAGTGCTCTCTGACCTCCTTTGGAGCCAGCATTCCCCATCTCTTGCTGGGTCTCAGCTGGATCCAGGGAATGCACACTGCTCTTCCCTTGCAGTTTCTGACCAGGTTTAACTATTCACTTCCCCCAAAATTGTGCAGCATGAGCAATGTGAATAGAACCCAGTATGAGCACATGAGCCAGGGAAACCTGCTTCCCTAGGGATTTATGCCTTGCAGCATCCACCGCCAGCTCAAGTGGAATTGAAGTGGAATTGGAATTTCACATCTGGAGCGTTTAAAAAGTGCTTTTTGCCATGTAGACCCCGTGGCGGCTGTAAAGGCTGAGCTCAGGGTTCTGCCACAGGATTTCTCTCCTTTATCCACCCATTTATATTAACCCGCAGGGATTTACTCACAGAGCCCTTCTGCTCCCTTGGGAACACACACCCAACCCAGAGCCAGCCCAGGAGGAATTCAACAGGGCTCCTTTGAGCAGTGCAGGAAAAAGAAATTCAGCTCCATTTTCTCCCTGTGCTTTCAAATGCCTCTTCTTCCTCAGCCATATCCCAGGGAAGTTGCTTCCCTTCCCTTCCCAAGCCAGCTGTGCTCTGCTCTCTATCACATTCCCTGGGCTGAGGAGGGCAGGCCCTGCCTTTCACTGGCTCAGCCTTCATCATCTCCTCATTACATTTTCCAGCAAATGACTGTGTGTGTGCTCATCCTTCGTGCATGGAAGGAGCTCCCTGTCGGTATCTAAGGGGCTATTCCTGGAATCCTTCCTTCCAGCTCTGCTGTGCTGGAATCCTGACAAAACCAGCCTTGTTATCAGTGGGGCTGCTGCTGGGCACACTGACCCCACTGTTCCCTGAGGCTCCAGCTCTCCGGGTCACAGGGGCTTCCTAATTCCTGCTGGCAGAGAAGACAAGGAAGATTGGAGCTGCTTAACCCCCCCTTTGGATAAGGCACAGGAGGGAAAAGCAGCAGTGCAGAGGTGGATTATCATGTCCTGTTGTTCCTGGTGGGCACAGAGGAGAAGGGAAAGTGGCCATTTCCTTTGGACGTGTGTTATGGCATCCTATTAATCTGAAAAAAAAAGGGAATTTAAGTCAGGAGATGAAGGAGCATTCAGTGTTTGGGGCACTTCTTGGGGAAATAACACTCTGGATTCAATCCTGAAGTCTCAGTGAAACATCTTAATTTTTTCAGTTCTTGTTGACTCAACAAGATATTTAAAAATTGAATTTTTAAAATTACATGAATATATTTTTAAAACTGTCCAGGCCAGATCATTTTGACATGAACAGCCTGCAAGACAAGTGGTATTTAACCCAGACTTCTCAAAACCCAAATCAAAACAATTCTCAGCGAGAAAGAGATGAATTGTTATTAATTGCTCTGACTTGTCCTTTTTGACTTGAGTCCCTCTGTGGTGTGGCTTTGCTCCCTAAAATCCAGCATTTTGGAGCAGCCAGAGGAAGCAGCTGCAGGATACTTTTCCCAATCCAGGAAACAAGTTCAAATAATCTCAATATTTATCAGTCAATGTTAGGAGAAATTTATTGGCAAGTTTAACTTAAATTGTGATCGATCCATTCTCTACCTGTTGTTTCTCTTCCTGTACTGTGTGCTTTTTCTTTCCTGAAGGTATTAAATAGCTACATAAATCCTGGTAATCCTTCATTCATGGGGTTTAAGGCAAAAAAATCCAGGAAGAAGGTTGTCAGGAGAATGGACAGTTATTTCCAGAGTATGTGCTGCAGAAAGCTCATTGTTAGAGGGTTAGAATGGCTTTTGCCATGTACCAGAATTACCTGGAAAGGTGGTTTATTGTAACAACTTTTGCTGAAACGTTTGACTACCTGATTCGGGTCTCACAGCAAGTTTTTTTCAGGTAGAAAAATAAACATCCTCCTTAGTTAAGGAGGGGTTTCTTTTTCTTAAATGTGAATTATTGCCCACTGGTGTGGGCAGCCTGGAAAGCTCTTTTAGCGTGGGAATGAATGGCCTCAGGAATTTTAGTGATGCTTGACTATTAAAAAAAATGATGATACCACTTTTCTGGAAGTTTTGCACATGGCTTGGGTTAATACTGGGATTCTACTTTGGCTGTGCCATTGCTGCAGATCTGGGAAGCAGTTGGAATAATGACCAATGGAATTCCTAAGGATGCCTTGCATTAATAGTGCCATTAAGCAAACAAATCTGAATAATTGCAGGAAGTCCATAATGTACTTTATGAACTCTCATAGAATCATGGAATGGTTTGGGTTGGGAGGGACCTTAAAGGCTCATCCCCCTGCCATGGTAGCTCTTTCCCAGATTTGTACCCCAAAGATCAGTGATTTAATGAAAAATCCTTTATCTCTGTAATTATGCTTAAAGTGTACAGAAGGTCAAATTGAAGTCTGGTATTTAGTTTTATTCAAAGAAGCCTCAGAAGGTAGTTTAAAAGCCTGACCTGTCACCTAAAGTTGGAGCTGAGCTGCCCTTTTCCCTCTCTGGGACAACCTCAGTTAAAACAGATGCTATAAATAAAGTTATAGCTCTGAGCACTGTAAAGTGTGAAAATAATTCTTCTCATCTCTCTCCTCTGCTGGGCACATTTCAGGGGAAGATTTATTATTCCACAGGTTTTTCCCCCCATAAATCTTCATTTCCTAGAATGTTTGTTGTGTGTACTTCTTTGAAGCTTATGTATGAAATGTGAAGGAAATAATGAATAGAATCCCAGAAAAGAGTTTAATTGAGTATCTCTGAGCTGTGCATGGGAGGCAGCTTGGACAGAACTATCCTGATTCCAAGCCAGTCAAAATCCATGGAAAAGCTCCTATGCCTTTGCATCTTGGCTCACAATTCTGGCTTCCCACCTTGTTTCCAGCTGCTAAAGTGCATTAAAAGAAGTTAAAAATACATCAAATAGTTCTCTAACATTATTTTTTCCATGTAAGACGCTGCCTTAGCGGCCATTTGGGGCTGTGGGTGGTCCAAGACCATGTCTACTGATACCACAGGCTGTGCTGGGGGGAAACTGGGAGGCTCTGGAGTGGATCCTTTCCCATTTAGAGACAAGGGAACTGTGCAAGGAAAAGGAGTGGCGAGTCTCAAGCAGCTGTGACTGGTCTCATTGTGCTAATGTGGAGGGAAGAAAAAGAGGGATATCCTAAAAAGTGAATTTTAACTTCGAAGGACAGAATACAGCTTCAACAGGTGCTAATGGGTGGGAGGTGTGATGTACTGAACACCTTGTGCAAGGCTCTGTGGGTGGGGTGTCCCTGAGCCCTTCCACCCCCCAGCCTTCCCTCCGGGGTATTTCTCTTTCTGAGGGATCAGATAGGCACAGACAGAAACATTTCTCCCTGCCCAAACAAAGGTGTTGAGAGAGGCACCAGCCTGCAAAATACAGATTTCAATTTCAGGGAATCTATTTGAACTGTTGCCCAGAGAAGCTGTGGCTGCCCCATCCCTGGAAGTGTCCAAGGCCAGGTTGGACGGGGCTTGGAGCAACCTGGGATAGTGGAAGGTGTCCCTGCCCATGGCAGAGGGTGGAACAGGATGAGCTTTAAGGTCTCTTCCAACCCAGACCAGTCTGGGATTCTCTAGTTCTCTGAAATTAGTAGAGAATCCTCTGATTTCAGCAGAACTTGGGTAAAACTTCAAATTCCCTTCAGTTTTTGAGGAAGGGGAGTGCTCAGCCTCCCCCTGTGCCCTGGGAGAGCTCAGATCAGGAGGGGTGGGCAGTGCTTTTAGGTCTGTCATTTTGCTTGAGCACTGCTCCATCCCTTCCCCTTCTGTGTTTTATCCATTCAGATCATGGATTCTGTTAAGCAGGGAGGAATCTTATTCCTTCTCAGCGTGGTCCCTCCAGCCAGCAATTCCTGGTGGGAGCAGCAACAGGGATATTTCTCGAGCCTTGTCTCAGGAAATGCCTGACAAAAACCAGCTGTGGCAGTTCCCAGCTCACAGGATTTCTGAATCATGTATCAGAACAAAACACAAGGATTTGGGATAACTCTGAACTTTGGAAAAAAGTTTGATTCTGCTCTAAACTTGAGCACTGGTGCTTTACTCTCTGGAATAAAAGCCCTGCCCGTGAGCATCTGTGAACTCTGCACAAGTTCAAAAACCAGAACCAGACCCTCACTTTGTGGCTTCAGCCCATCTTTCATTCATTAATTTCTAAAGTATTTTATGGCCTTGGTTATCTGGCTGCTTCCTGATGCCTTTAACAGCTTCCTCAGAGCAAGTGAAGGTAATAAATTTACAATCACCATTCTTAGGGAAGTCTTAAGCAGAGTCACTTTCTTTAAAATAAAATAAAAAGGAGTGGGGTTCTTTGTTTGATCTCTCTGCTGTCTGGCTGTTGGTAGGGAGACAATACAAATAATAATTGTGGCTGATGAAATGTATAGGAAGAAAATTTGATAATTGGACACGCAGGGAAATGTATGACCTGGAAGATCCTGGATCAGTCTCAGTGTTGAGCTTGGGAAGCGTATTCCCAGCAGCATTCCCAGCTCAGGGCCCTCATAGCAGCACAACTTGTTAATCATCACACCATCACACTGGCCAGAGTGCAGCCATATAACTCAGGCTTTTGTGCTGCCATGGATGCTATCTAAGCATTCCTGGAACAGTAATTTCCTTTTTGACCTCCATGGAAACAGTCATAAACCAATTCTGAAAATGTCAGGAGAAACTGCATCTAATGGTGGGGCTTCAGCCAAAGAAAACATACTTCAGTTTTGAAGCATTCCCACCAAAACACTGGAATCCTAAAGCTACTAATAGGCTGTGCATCAGTGCCTGAGCACTTTACCATGACATTTAATAAATGTAATTCATATTCCAGCTCTCCTGAAAAATGGGACATCCCTGAATCAATGCCCACAGCAACAGTGGGTGTCCTTGTGTTTGTCTTTTATAATTTGGAATTTTTTTTGCTTTTGCCAGCAGGAAAAGAAGATTCCTTGTGATTTTTCATGGATAAGTATTCTCTTGAATTTCAGGTCTCTTGTGCTCTAGTGAACTTGAGGAAGGGAAGTTGGGACTGTCACATGTGCCAGTTGTGACTCACTTTGTCACTTACCCAAACCATTCACTGCAGTCAGTGCTTGGTGGCTCAGGAGCCTTTGGGTCTTGTTTCCTTGTGTCCCATTGGATCCAGTGCTCAGTTCTGCGACTCCTTGTAGCAAAGTTTTCATGTTCTATTGAACTGGGTTGCAGTGCTGGGAGCAAATAGGGTCATCCCTGGCCTTGTGCTGGGATTGTACAATGGGGAGAGGTGGCATGGTAACCATGAAATCCTGGAATGGTTTGGGTTGGGAGGGACCTTAAAGCTCATCCCGTTCCACCTCCTGCCATGGGCAGGGACACCTTCCACTATCCCAAGTTGCTCCAAGCCCCGTCCAACCTGACCTTGGACACTTCCAGGGATGGGGCAGCCACAGCTTCTCTGGACAACCTGTGCCAGGGCCTCACCACCCTCATAGCCAAGGATTCCTTCCCAATATCCCACCTAACCCTGCCCTCTTTCAGTAATGCAGGACACTGCCTGTGCTGGGACATGCTGGGCTTCCTCCACTGCTGTAGAAGTTGGAACATTGGGCTGTTGATGCCCTTGGAGTTCTGAAGGTGCTCATTCACTTTCTAGTAGGAAAACCTGTGAGCTGTTCCAGAGGCAGTGCCAGGGCTGTGAACAGCTGGATGAGCTGTTGGATGAGCTGTGTCTGCTCCGAGGCGGATGCACATCAATGATCCAGTGGGGCAGACTTCAAACGGCTCAGGGGGAGCTCATGCCAACACTCAGAGTTCAGCTGCTTATGGAAAGCCTATCCAAGCATATCAGATGCTTTTGGGCTGGAATTTGGACTGTGGATCTTTCAGGATTAAGCTCTCTTTGGTCTGCTGGAGGACAGTAATTCCTGTTTCCAGCAGTGCTGGAATACCAGGAGAACAGGCGCCTTGGATGTTTGCTGAGATCTGAGTTCCCATCCCAAAGATTATTCCCTGGAATCAAGTTGTGCTGATAGATGAGGGAACAGAGCCCTGAACCACATTTTGTTGGTGCTGGGTATGACTTCTCAAGGTTTGGATTAAAGCCGGAGTCGGGGCTTTATTAGAACCAGCTCCCACAGCTCAGTTTATCAGAGACTGTCCCGTGGGTTCCTGCCCTCACCCAGGTTCCTTCAGTTCCTGGGTGTTTCTCATTGTCTGCATCATCTCATCCTGGAATACTTTATTTTAATTCACACTTGGTCCACAGAGCGTGGAAAGCCTTAAAAAAATTCTACTTGAACCTATTTGGACAATATTTAAACTCTACTTTAAAACCTTCCGGATTTCTTTAAATATTCCACCTTTCTTAAGCTTTTCTGCACTTTGGAACACGCCACCACTTTGAAAGATGCTGCCTATTCATTTTACTTTTATAGTTTTATTTTGCTAATATTTTTGTTTAATTGGGACTGAGCTAATTCTCAGTAACTGATACAGATATCATTTAACTCAAGTGGGTGTAAACTTTCCCCCTTAAGACAATTTTAAAATTATATTTCTAATCCTCTTATCTCTTCCCCATATCATCCATCTTGCTTGTAGGTTTTCTGGAGAGAATGATTTAATTGTGAATGAATTCTTTACATTTGGGTTTGTTTATTTTGAAGGGAGATAAGTTATCTTTCTCTGCATGAGAGACAGCAATTAAAATGTTTCTAATTATAAATTTGACAGTGGTGCAATTCCAAGGACTTCACTGACTGCTGGGGTAGCAGAAATAGAATTGGTGGAATCTTGTTGGAGAACTGATGAGCCTGTGAATTTGAACATTGTGATGAAGTGATATGGAAGGGAAGAGTAACAGAATGGCAGGAATTGTGGAATAAATTGTGACAGATTGTTATAATCCTGTGTGTTCACACGGTGGGAAGAAGGAATCTAAATATTCCTTTTTCCCATGTGGATACAGACCTGGTGTCCATGGGGAGTTGTACCCCATGTCCTCGGCATGGGCATTTTCCACCTCCCAAGGATGAGCCAACGCAGTATTGTGAGGGGCCCCACATCAACCTTCTCCCACTTTTCCCACTTTAAGAGCTGTGGTTTCATTGGGAACCTCTTTTGAGTCCATAAAACGTTTTTCCATCTGTGCTGCCTTGCTCTGTGCTGCTGGAAGGGGCTGCTCTGGCATTTGGGAGGAAATCCCAGATTTCCAGGTTTCCCTGATGTTCACAGGGAACCAATATCCCACCAGCAGCATTTACAACCAAAAGGTCTGGAACAAAGTGGAAATCTCCAGTGTCCAGTGAAGTCCAGCCCACATCAAGGCTTTCCCTGTGAAATCATGTATTACAACACATTCATGGCTGTTTCCCTCCAGTTTTTCCAAGTTATTTTTCAGCTGTAGGCACTGTTTTTTGCTGGTGCCATCATTCCATTAATTCACTGGACACATTCTGATAATCCCTCCGTTCCAAGCTTGGGGAGGGAGCAGCTGGAGCAAGGACTGTCCAGCAAAAGGTCTTCCAAGTTTCCATGTTGGGTTCACTAGAAAAGGAGGATAAGCATGACTGCACTGGCAGTTGGGATTTACAATGGGAATTTCCAACCATCTTCTGGAAAAATAACTGCAGGATGTTTTGTCTGCTTTTACTGATGCACCTTTAGGAAACTTTGAGCCTTTCCAAGGGGGTGATATATTAATTACATCCTTAGATACACATGGTTTCTTCCTCCAAAAAAAGAAAACATGGTCAGTATTTGTACTGTTAATGGAAAAGGAATTTAAACAGGAACTTTTTGGACAAACTGTGTGAAGGTCTTCTATAATCAATATTTTTTTACATAAACAAGACCCTAGAAATAACTCCCACTTGTAAATATGAAGAATTTTGGAAGAGAGGCGCTCACCATTTGTGGCACAGCAGAGAAGGTCCATGAACAACACCCTTGGATTCACACATCAAAAATTCAGTGCGTGGGGAAAACCAGAAAGTATCCTATCTTTTGCCAGTAATCACTTGGTGGGCTCCAACTGCAATGTGCTTCCAAGGGCTGATGCTGAATTTTGCCTCTTCTCACCAATAATTGTAGAATTCTGGAGTGGTTTGGGTTGGAGAGGACCTTAAAGATCATTCATTCCAACCCCCTGCCATGGGCAGGGACACCTTCCACTATTATTCCACCATTATTTTGATGGATGAGTAGTATGTTTTTATCAAATAGGAAGGGCTGTATATTAATATTTTCAGTTCCCATAGTATTTTCATAACAAATACACTGTGAGATGCTCATAAAACAGGTAAATAAGGACAGCAATTCACAGCAATTCTTCCCTTAGAGCTTGGGGACTCGGGATCACCTGGTATCCTTGGCATTTTGGGCTGGGATTTTTTGGTTCTAGTCCCTTTGTGATCTGAACCCTCTTACAGTAGAGCATTTAAGCACAAACTTCAACCTTATTAAAGTTACTGATGTGCTTAAGCACTAACTGGGCCCTGCAATACATTCAGGAAAAATGGGTTTGAGGCTTTTTTGTTGAAGTTTACCTGGGTACACAGCACATTAAGAGTGTGTCATGCCCCACTCCATGTAATTAACATTCCTGTTAAGATTCCTTTAAAAGTTCAGCAATATGGGATTCTTCAAAGGACTGGCCTTCAACCTTTGACCCCTCAGAGTGTTTCTAAGGAGCTACAAGGATGGATACACTTCAACTATTCTGAGTTGCTCCTTCCACAGTAAAATGTGTTTTATTGTTCTGAGTGGCCCAAGACAGTCTGTTTTTTGGGAGAAAGAGCATCAAAAGGGATTTTGGTGACTGATAAAAGGCTCTGGGAAGGTTTTTTGGGATAGGTATCTTCCAGCTGCAGGAGGGAAAGGACAGGTCTTCTCACCTTCAGGGTGAAAGACCTTCTGCTTCATCTGTGCTTCAGGGAGTGCGTAAGATTGGGGTAGGGCTGCTATTCCTCACCTCCAGAAGATCTTCCATCCCTGGAAGTGTTCAAGGCCGGGGTGGAGCAGCCTGGGACAGTGCCCATGGCAGGGGGTGGAACTGGATAAGCTTTAAGGTCCCTCCCAGCCCAAACTGTTCTGGGATTCCGTGATCCTCCTCTCAGTGATGCTGTGGGAAGGTGACATTTCTCTGTGACATGAAGTACTTTTAATGGTTATCATGGCCCTCACGAGGGGTTATGAACTCTGGGAGTGCAGGAGTGGGGGCTCTCCACATCCTGAAAAATAAGAACAAGTAACTCCAGCACTTCCAGTCTCACAGACTTTTCCCAAAGAGCGGTGCTGGAAGGGGCAGTTCCATGGATCTGATGGACTCAAACACATAAAGAGCAGTGGGGTGACATTTTTCTGTATTTGGATAATCCTCCAACACTGGGCTAATCCAATATTTTGGTTCAGATGGCTGATTTTTTCCCCCTTTCCTATGTGAGCCAATTGAACCCTTCTTAAATATTGACATTAATCTCCTCAGTTGGAAGCAAACCAAGCTTCTGTATTTCTTATCCTCCCAGATCGTCTGTACTTCAGCTCTGTTTACCAAATTGCATCCCCATAAATCCTGTAATTCCAGTTTGCTGTGATATTAATTTATTAGTGCACATGCATTTTCAACATCAATTAGGCTCTATCTCAACAGGCATAATTCTCCCTTCAAAGCACATCCAAAGCTGTGCAGCTCTTGGGTTTCCTCATCCCCTCCCCTCCCTCTGCCCCAGCTCAGCTTTGAGGCACCACAACGTGGATCTGTACAGAGGCAAAGAGGGGGATGAGAAGGATCAGGGTTATTTTGGGTTTCCTGATATTTTGCTGAAATGGTCCAGAAAGTGGTTTGTGTTTTTAGGAAGGAGCTTGAAATTATGATGAAAGTGCAAACATCTGACTTGGAGAGCAAAAGAGAGCATTAGCTTTCAAAATGTTATCATTTTAAATCAATTTGAAGATTTTAAGATGGAGAAAGAGCAGTAAGTCTTTATTTTTTTAAACCTGACCAGCAGGAATAAATACCTACAGATGTGCACATCTTCATTTAAACCCCGAGCTTCCCACTCCTCCAGACATTGCCATTAAGGGAAAACCATGCCAAGTCTTTATTTCTTCAAATGGTAAATGGCACAAGACTATTTCATGAAAAAGTTCTTCATCCCAGATCTGCTCCCCCTGTCCTCATATTGGAGGGGAAAGTAATGGGAAGGAAAAACTGCTTTAGTGAAAAAGAGTTAAGTGCCTTCATTTGGTTCCTTCCGTTGGGTGGAATATAAGTGGGGCCTTGTAAATGGAAAATAACTTCTTTTTTAGGTGACCTGTTGCAAACTGGAAGTGCTGGTGCAGTTTAAGAAATGCTTGTCACTGATGCAGAGGGGGAAAATGAGAAGCACATGGGACTTGGAGCCGAAATTTGAGCCAGTTTTCCCCCTTTCCACTGTGCCTGGAGGCGCTCGGGTCGCTCCGCAGGCAGGATGTGCTTTCCCATTTTAATGTGGAAGTCGGAGCATTTGCCTTGTAATTCTGGCCAGGATTAATTATAATTTAGTAAGAATTATAATAATTCCCCGTTTTTTTCACTCAGCATTTCAGAAGTTTTCAGGACTTGGTCGCGAAATGAGGAAGTCCCATTTTCCCATTTTTTCCTTACAAGCTGCAATTGAAATCACTTCCACACGTGGTGAGTGAGCCTTGCAAGTGCTGGGAGGGGATTCCAGAGACAGAAAACCCCTAAAATTTTTCTCACTTGCTTTTTTTCTCCCCAGTTGCCTACTCAGCTTAGCCAGGGCAGCTCTGGATCCCGTGAAATGATGGAAAGTTTCTTACAGTCCATCACCCCTTGGAGATTATTCCACAGGAATTCCAGCCTCCCTTTTATTCTAATTTTTCCCTAATTTCCCCCTAATTTCCATATATATTCCCTCTATATATAGTTCTATATATTCTATTTCTAGGTATATACTTCTATATTTTTAATTTAAATTTCCCCCTTCTTTTTATGTTATTTTTTACAATAGTTATTCTTTAGTCTTTTATTAATTCAAATGGAAGCAGGGTGATTTTTTAGAAGTCCCTTTCCATTGGGATACCTTTCCATCTTGCCCCACTAAACTGCAGCACAGATGTTAAGCACATTTAACTGCACAGTCAGCCTGTGCATATTTTTAACATAACTTGTCTTGAAAATATTTATTCAAGCCAAGACAACAGAAAATTAGAGTAATTTGATTGCTCAGGCTTAAGGAATAGATTACTACTGTTCCAGATGTAAGGAACAACACACTACTTACCCTCTCTAGGCTGGAAAAAAAGGCTTTGGCTCCTGATTCTGACCATATTTGCTATTATGTTCCCAATAAATCTTTGAAAAATTGAATACCTTGAAGGATTTTCGGTTTCAGCTTTTGCCAGCCAGCATTAGGAGAATTTCATCCCCCAAATAAGCTCATTAGGAAGGGGTTCCAAATCCCCCCTACTCCAAGGGTGCAGTGTTACCAAGCAGAGTTATAAATCATCTTTGCTGGGAAATGAGGGTGCCAGATATCTCTGGGGCTGGCTTGGCATTGGCAACACAGGGCTTTGAGCAGTCAGTGCTGATTAAGTTTGAAAGTGAGGCATTTGGCACAAAACTTGAATAATCTGGTTTGCAGGTTGGTTTTTTTTTTCTTCTCATCTTCAACTAACTCTTGTTTAGATTTGCAATTATCACTCAACCTTTTGGACCTGCTTCTGCCAGGTTTTTTCCCCTCTCTTTGAATGATTTACATGCAATTATGGGTTTTTTTCCCCTCACTTGGTGTGATTTACATGTAACTACCATTTTTATGCTTGTTCTTTGTATCAGTCACTGTGTTTCTGAATGTGTAGAAATATGCAATAGGAAAGCAAGCTGGAAATGCCAACTGCCTTCCCAGGATTTAAAATACTTGTTCCTAAAGCTTGTGGTAGGAACTGATTGTACGATCAGTCTCATTTCCTGGGTACCATTTTCATTCAATCTTTTATTTCTGGTGGTATTTGCTGTCAATGATTTGTGAAGGGAGGATCAAGGTGGAAGGTCACTTATTGTTAAAGAAAGGATCATTCTCTGGTGTTTCCCTCCAGTGTGTTCATCCTTTCTCCACAGGCTGCTCTGTTTATTTGGAAGATTATTTTTCAAGGATTAGCTTTCTCTTTTTTTTTTTTCCTGACCTTCTTCAACAAAAAATTGTCTGTCAGGGGTTTTTCAGGAACATGTGACTTAATGGATTCTTGTTGCAGATCTCCCCTCTCTGTCCCACCAGCTGACTCTGCTCCAGTACATGGAGAAGAGATATAAACCCCTTGGTTCACGGTCTGGTTTTCTTAAGGACCTTATTAGTTTAGGATGAAGATGAGCATAAGGAAATAGCTTTCAAATTGCTCTTAAACAGCTCCCTGGGTTTGAAATTCCTTCCTTAAACCCATCCTTCTTTTCTATATTCTGGACAGCAAAGAATGCCAGATTTCCACTTCTCTTTCTGCAGTAATGCCATGTATTTGTCCTGTCAGAGTTGAGTGAAGGAATCATTCAGTGGGGAATTAAAGCACTGATCCCAATCCCTTTTGGACAAACCCTGTGCCTTCCTTAGCCTGGGTGTAACTATGGATATCCTTAAAGCCAGGTTCAACCATCAGTGTTTGGGAAGAACAGCACTTTGAAACGTGGTTCCCTGAATCTGAAGTCATGAAAGCACAATCTGTAAGTGGATGAATGTTTTTGGGCTGCTGACGTGGTGGAAGCTCTAAGAGTGTGTGCACTGGAACTGGAAGTCTGGGTGAGTTGTCTGAGATTTCCTTCATTCCTGTCCTTCCACGTTCATCTTGTGAGGAATACAAATGTTTGTGTATAAAGGTCTTGGGGAGCTGAGTTAGTGCTGAAATAGCAGCACCTTGTGTCATTTTTCACATAATAGCTGGGATGGAGCAGAGCACCTTGGAAAGGGAACTTGAGCTCTGCTGCTCAGTGTTAACTGACAGCCCAGTACAAACAAAGCTCTTCATTTTCCCCATTTGTCTGCTTTCTAAGCTGCCAGAGAGCTCTTACTAGATCTCCAAGCATGCAACAGGGAGAAATCCTGGGATTCTAGAGTTGCTGAGTACACACCCCCGGTGCCACAGTGTCCTTGCCCTGTGCCAAAGCAAATCTCACAGTTCTGGAATTCTTCTCCCCAGTGTTTGCATTGAGGAAAACCTTCAGTGTGGCTGAGCTGCTTCTGAGAGCTCAGAATCTCCACAGGGTCCTGCAGTTTGTCGAGGTGCCACCGGCAAACACCGTGGGCTTGGATTTCATTCCGTTTCATCCAACCCTCTGGAGCAGGACTGGCCATTCTGGCTCGTGCCCTGGGGCAGTGTCTGCTGCTGGTTCTGCTGATGTGTGAAATTGGGTTGTGTCTCTTGGGTCAGGCAGAGCTTCTTCATGTCAGGAGGTTCTTCATGGGCAGGAAAGCTGCAAACCAGGAGTCAGCCGAAGACCCAGGGCTGTGAGCCCACAGCACCAGAGCAGGTCACTGCTCCAGTTCACAGAATCACAGAATCCCAGGATATGCTGAGCTGGAAGGGACCCATAAGGATCATCAAGTCCAACCTTCAGCCCTGCACAGGACCATCCCCAAGAGTCACACCAGGTGCCCCAGAGGATCATCCAAACACTCCTGGAGCTCTGGCAGCCTTGGTGCTGTGACCACTGCCCTGGGGAGCCTGTTCAGTGCCCAACCACCCTCTGGGGGAAGAACCTTTTTCTAAGATCCAACCTAAAGCTGCCCTGACACAGCTTCAGACCATTCCCTGGGGTCCTGTCCCTGGTCCCCACAGAGCAGAGATCAGTGCCTGCCCCTCAATTCAGTAAGTCCTGGCTTTATTTTATGTCTGCAATCTGCCAAACTCCCAACTCTTTAGGCCCACAAACCTCAGGAAGGTGACTCTGGTGGCTGCAGAGCAGGGCTTTGCCCCTCTCCTGCATTGTGTAAATAAACATTCCATTTAATTAAAACCTGGAGCCTGATGAAGTGGCTGCAGTGGGTTGTGTGCAGATGAAAGGGGCTGCAGGCTGTCAGCGTGTGATGGTTTAGAAGGGCTTTCAAACATTTCTGCCCCTTTCTTTGCTTTTACTTTGCTCTCTTTATTTTCATTGCTTGTAAGTTGTAGAGCAGTTGGGAGCTAATAGCTTTGTAAGGCACTTGTGCTCCACTTGTGCAGCTCTCAGGAGTGCTCAGCATTTCCTAATTCAGCAGCAGCTTCATGGGGGACTTCAATGAAGCACCAACAAAACCAAGTGCCTCTTGAAAAACCACACTGCTTTCTCTGGGGTTTGCTCTGTTTAATTCACAGTTCAGAGAATAAAGGAGTAACATCATCGAGTGATGATTGAAAGAGTTAAAATTTCAGCACATTCCTCGATGTCTGTTTGATCCTGGTGTCACCAGACAGTCCTTTCAAGGGGACATGCAAATATTAATTTGTTGTTAAGAGTTAATTGCTAAGGAGAAATTCCTACTCAAATCGAATACATTCCTGGGGATATTGCTATTTTCTCTTACTGTTTGTGGGGTTTGCTCTGTGTTTAAGCACTCAGGGTAGGGAATCTCCTCCCTCCCTCCAGCCTAGCTCTTTCCCATCACCACTGACACTTGGTACTGCTGGGACTTTCTTCTCAACCCAGCACATGAGATTCAAATTCTACCCCACTGTTTTCTGCTGCCTTCCAAGTGCTCTGCAGTATTTTTGTATTTATTTGTTTGAAATGTAAACCCACCTGTGCTGCTTTCCATACCTACATGCCGAGATCTCCCAGATTCCAGTGTTTATCCACTTAGAGCAGAGACCAGGTTCTGAGATCAAATGTTCAGATGTATTTGGTTTCTTTCTTGTAAGGTCAGACTGGGAAGTGTAATGTCCAGGTATCACAGGATACTTGGTTTATTGTGGATTTTTACCTGGTTTACCCCAGGTTTAGCTGGTCCTTGCCCAGAGAGGAGCTCTGTCACCTAACGTCAGTTATTTCCAAATTAATCTCTTGGATTCACACACCCCACAGCAAGACAAATTAGTGCCCAATTCTATCCCTGTGCCCAGCTTTGAATGAGTATAAAACTGCCCACAGATGCAGAAATATGTTTAATAATTAATTCTTACCTGGAAGGGATAAAACAGAGGTTCTGCTCATCACTAATAATAAGTAACAGTTGTATTTATTGCTTTGGATATGACAGTGCAGGTGACTAAAACTCCAGGCTAACCGTGTCTTTGAAGGGCTCAGGTAGAAGTGGATGAAGTTTGGTGCAATAACTCCTTGGGTTTAACTAATTTGAGTTTGAAGGAGCAGCAACAAAGATGTGATTAGTAAAAATATGTGTTTGTCTGAGTCAGCCATGCAATTGAAATGCAGTTTGTTAGTCAGAGCTTCTGGCCACAAGAAATGCTTCTCAGGGAACACTGAGAATTCCCCACAGGCGAGATGTTTGGGATGTGACCCTGGGTGAGCAGGATTTTGTTTCCCAACCCGACCTCTGTGCCTGTGTGCACATGGTGTCTCTGTGAATATGTTTGTGTACGTATCAAATGCATCCAGAGCTCTAAGGCAGTAATGCCAGGAAACCAAAATCACAGGGCATGATTTGCTCCGTGGTTTGGAGGGAACCACATCTTCTGGGAATTCCCACCTTCCACATTCCAAGACCAGGCATTGCAAAAAAGACCCGATTTGCTGAGAAATATGGTGGAAAAAGGCACTTTTGCACAATTGGTACTTATGGTGTGTCTCAGTTTGCTCTGAGAGGATGTTCCTTTGTACCATCTCATGGCCCTGATGTGGCAGGAGGAATTTGATCAGGATTATAACCAGGATATACCTGTCTGTGGAATCCAGTCCTGCTTTATTCACGTCTTTTTGTGAATATGCCTCCTATTGCAGGTCATTTGTCATAAACTGAGAGTACTTATGATAGATTGCAGACTCCTTGTCCCTGGAAGTGTCCAAGGTCAGGTTGAATGGGGCTTGGAGCAACCTGGTCTAGTGGAAGGTGTCCGTCCCCGCCCATGGCAGGGAGTGGAACTGGGTGGGATTTAAGTCCCTCCCAGCCCAAACCAGTCTGGGATTCTCTGATTACCAATTTGGATTCCTGTGAGAATAGTGAGATTTGCCCCATTCACAAGCTTAGGACTGACCTTAATTTCCCAGTCCCTCCAGACTGAGTTGTTCCTGTTCCAGAGGAGTACTGGCACTGAGAGATCTCTTGCTGGGAGAGAGAGAAACTCAATCCTTTTGCTCTTGGACTTACCATGAGGTTTCCTTTGTCTGCTGGTTGTGCTCTCTGTGTTTGGCTGCTGGGAGCTGGGCTGAGCTCAAGAAATAAAATGTCATTATCAAATCAGGTAATCCACAAAAAAATAATAAAATCATGGGTTGGGTAGGAAAGGACCTTAAAGCTCATCCAGTCCCACTCCCTGCCATGGGCAGAAACACCTTCCACTATCCCAGGTTGCTCCAAGCCCCCTCCAACCTGGCCTTGGACGCTTCTAGGGATGGGGCAGCCACAGCTTCTCTGGGCAACCTGTGCCAGGGCCTCCCCACCCTCACAGGGGGGAATTTCTTTCTAATCTCTAATCTAAATCTACTTACTTCTGTTACACCCCTTCTGAGTCTTTGATAGCTGAATTTTTCAAAGATTATTATAATGCTCTAATCTGCCATCCCTGGCCTTACATAAACACAGGGATAACAGCAGCACACAAACCCCCTGTCAGAGTCAATCAGTTTGGGAATTTGGGTAAGAAAATACAGAACTTGGCAGTACTGTGTTTCAGGAGGATTAAAGACATGACCAAACCTGAAATAGCATCCAAAATCATTAATTGTTGCTGGATTTTCTGAGTATCTCAGTAAAATCTGGATTAGGTTCAAATATTCCTCAAACATCCATGTTTTAAATAGTGGAAAGTTTTTAGTCTTTTAATGCCACAGGGTAAGTTGGTTACTTCAGTATTTTAATTTAAATTAAGCAGGTGTTAGGTTGAGATATGTGACCAGAATCAAGAAAATGATAAGGAAATTGCCAGAATAAAAAAAAATCACTACTTCCAACATTTTTCTCCTGTATCTGATGGAGTATTTAGTTTTTGTGTATCAGTGTTCTGTATCTCTTAGGCAGGAACCCTCCTCCCAAAACTGCAGCCACTCCTCAAGAGATAAGGACTGCAGTTGAACATGGTCTATCTCCATCTTTCATTCACAATCTCCTTTGGTATCATGAAGGTTTTGGGGTTTTTTGGTAAAACGGAGTCCAGGACACAATGGTCAGTGGGGCAGAACAGAGGGCGTATCTCCTGGCAGCGTGAGGAAGGGACCTGGGAATGAACTTGAGGAAATTTGAAAAGCTAAACAGCATAAAAATTTGGCTTGACCACAAGGAGTGGTTTGGGAACTCATTACAGATGAGTGGAGAAAAATTGGAGGAGCAGCCTGTAAATACTCGGTGTGAAATGAAGGAGAATTCTCCGGGACATTCCCCCATCCCAATTTCCTGGTGTCATGTTTGCTTAGAAGCTTTCAAGGGGAAACTGTGTTTTCCTTGACTTGTAAATAGTCTGTACAAAATATTTCAAGTGTGTCTGGATGCTCTCAGAGCTGCCTGGTGGTAATGAACCCCCAGGCAAATTTTTCCCTGTAATGAGTATGGGAGCATTTGAACTCAGCAGAATCCCTGTGCTCGGGCTTTCTTTGGCACAGAGTCGCTCTTATCACCTGCTGAGCCTGATATTGCTGCAGTCCTTTGGCCTGGAGAACAAGGAATTAGGAGCAGCCACGCAAAGCCTTGGCACAGCTGGGATTTGCAGCTACTGGGGGAACAGTGGGGCCACTGGAACTTCATGTGGATGTGCCGTGCTCAGCGTGTTTATTTGGATTGCCTTCCCTTTCAGGGGGAACCTGGATCCATTTCCAGGCTGAAAATAGTTCCTTAGAGCAGGCAGTTGCCACGGCTTTGAAACATAATCCCCGTGGCTCTGCAGTAGCGTTACACCAAATGCTGAGCCTCTTGTTTGTTGAGCTAATAAAAAAATCATCAGTGGTTTATCCTTCCATGAGGCTGCAAAAGCAGTTAAAGCCCAACAAGGCAAGCCTGCCCTGCTCCTGTTGATGTTCTATTGTACAGGCTGTTAACTTTTACAGACTGTGGGCTTTGCTTTGTGGCAAAGCCATTCCGGGGTCATGGAGACCACAGACATTTGTGCTGCTGGGGGCAATTAAGGTGAAGGCTCGTGAAGGCTTAATTATGTTGTTTAGAAGTGGCTCTTTATCACCGGCCTTTCTTCAGCCCTGACTGTGCTTTGGGAAGTACATAAGGATTGCTGCGTAATTGAAGGATTCAGGAGGTTGATTTCATCAAACCTTTGGATTTGGGGGCTCTTATTAAGCTGCCAGCATGAAGCTCGTGGTGCTGAGGGATGCAGGGTGGTTGGCAGTCCCTGGAACATCCTTTGAAATCATGAGGAATCTATTGCAAAACTCTGCTTAAGTCACCGGTGAAGCAATTTTAAGACACTCCCAAGTATAGCAGTGAAAAGTTAATTTTGGATTTAGTTTTTCTTAATGTTAGAGAGTATCAGAATCCTGGAGATTTTGATAAACCTTGGATTCCGGAAACTTTCTTCTGGTAAATAAGTTGTAACTAAACCATTACATTAACTCGTTCCAGCAATGAAGGGATTAAAATAAACCTCTGAAACACTGATGTAAACCTTTTGTGCAGCCTAATTACCTGTATAATTGCTTTTGTTGGCTGCCGTGTGGACAGCCCTGCTGCGGAGTGCCACGAGGGCAGGACAGGGACAGCCTGTGTCGTGTCACCGCTGTGTCTGAAACCCAACCCCGAGCCATGAAAGGGGACTTCAGTCTTCACCTCCAGAGACCTCTCCTGGGGCTGCTAATAAACCCAAATTAGCTGGAGGGTCGTGGTTTGGGTTTGGTCCCTGGAGGATGCTGTGCCTGCGTGTGCCGGAGATGGAGGGATCCGGGTCAGGATCCTGCCCCCGGCGCTTCCCTCGGTGCTCCCGCTGAGACCTGGGCTAAGCCCAGCTCTCCACACGCACACGGGGCAGCTCTTACAAGTGTCAGCTGGTTGACTTGAAGTAAAATTGAAGAAAACAGCCTTTTAGCAGAAGAAATTAAGTTTTAAATCCACCTTCTAAAAGGCACGGGCTCTAAGCCTGTCTGAGATCAGGCTTGTGTGGGTTTAGACTGGGGTGTAAGTTCCTCTCAAACAATCAATGTAGCTCAGTCCGGACTTGGCCAAAGCATCCAGCTCTGGCATCAGTTAAATATTTACATTCCCCCCTTTTAATATAAATTGTGCCCTATTAGCATACGTCTCACAGTGTGTCCTTGTGTTTCAGCCTCTTTCTGCATTTGGCAGTTTGTACATTAATCAACATCATGTAAAATCCGAGGCATGAGGCTGGAGCCGTCAAAGGGGCAACATTTACTGTTCCATCATGGGCAGCCAATAAGTCATGTTGCAATGTCTGCCTTGTAGCAGGAGGATATGGCATAAAAAGGAGCGTGTTTACACTGGGGAGACTTCTGTGTATTTAAGGAGTAATTGTTTCAGGCCCTTCCATTAATTCATGAGCTGACATGGGGACGTTTTTCGTCACTGCAACAAAAATAATTATCCAGCTCGAAAAGTAGTAATGGATTTGCACATGGCAGAGTTCTGCTGTAATTTTCTGCCCAAGTTATAAGGGTTTAATTGTAGATTGCTGGGAGCCTTGTCCCTCTCAGTCATTCCTGGCCCTGAGGTGCAGGAGTTACGGTGTGCCGCGATTTATGGGGGATGTAAATGATTTCTTGTTTGCCCTCTCTGTGCTTGGCTGGGTTCGCCTTCTTTAAAGCTTTTGTGGGTGGATTTAGTGCAGTGGCACTGATGGAAGCCAGGGACAAGCCAGCAGGTGCAATGCAAAGCCCTGTCCAGGCACTTCATCCTTCGTCTGCAAACACGTCTGTCCCCACTGTGCACTCGTGGGCACTGCTCTGTCTGCTGCTTGGGGAGATAAAGAAATGGGAACCTGTGCCAATAGGGAGGCAGAGCCCAGAAATCCTTCAGCATGGCATCGATACCTTCAGGAAAGCAAGCTTCCATAGTCACTGTGGGCTGTGGATCACTTGGAGTCACAAGGTCTTTGCAGGAGAGACTGTGCTCTTTGCTGGAGGGATCTCGACACTCTTCAGACTCAGGGCCTTTTATGGGGGTTCTTAGGGAAACCTCCATCTCAGACAACCCAGATTGCCCCCCAAAAGTACCTAACAGGGAGTGCTGCCTCCTTCCATTCCTCCCTGGACCCTTCCTCACCGTTCCTGGCACTGAAGTGTCCTCACTTAACAGTGCCCTGGGACGTCCTTGTCCTTCTTCATACCCTCGTGATATGACGATGGGTTTTTGTGACTCCTCTGTTTCTTGGCACATCCACTTGCCCCAGACTAGTCCCATCCAGGAATTTCTTGCTGTCACTGTTAGTTTTTTGTTTCCTTCTGTTGCAATTTCCTTTGGGTGCTTCCCACTTCCACTTTCCCTCCTGACTTTCCCAGTCTGACATGCCCAGAAGAGAACAGCTTAGAGCATAGAAACAAATCCAGTATTATTTCAGGTAGGTTTGGAGAGATGGGAAATTTGCATTTATGATGCAAATTCCCAACGTTTGTAGGTTTGCATGACAAGCAGCTGTGCTGTGCTTCCTTCCAGGGTCATAACTACAAAAAGTCAATCAGACTCTGATTTCCGTATCCAGCAAAACCTGAATAATGGGCAAGAAAACAGTGTGTTCCTCCAGTGTCTTCCTTCCACATCCCTCGTGTTTCAGATTAAACAGAGTACAAATAATTCTTCCTACAAGAGCATCGAGGTCCTGTGAGTTTGTGCAGTGCAGGATCGTGCTGGGTCCACCTGAGCAGTGGTTTTCTGCTCCCGAGCTCCACGTCTGCTTGAAGTGCCTTGAAGTGCCATTGTAGCCACATTTCTCCAGTTCAGAAGCACAAAGACCCGACTGTGAGCTCTGAACTGCTGGCATTCATCCAACTGGCCATTTCTTTTCTTCCCTCCCTGTCATTAAAGCCGTGGGTTGCTCCAGGGTGCAGTGTTTTGCTCTTCTTAAGTGGAACTGTTAACGACCCAATTTAGAGCCACGTAAAGTGCACCCAGATTCCACAGTGACTTCTAAATCCGTATAACAGTAATGATAATCTGTAATTAATAGCTGCAATCAAAAGGAATTGTAGTTCAGTAATTAGAAATTTAGGATTAAAGTATTAGCATATAAAAAAGGCCTCTTAAAAAGCTCCTCTTCCAAGAGATGGCTCTGATCCCGCGGGAGAAAACAACTTTTAACTGATATAACCTGAGCCAAAGACCAAGTTACTAAAAATACTGACTTGTGTAGTCACTAGGCTGCTGCCAGAACATCTGAAGGTATTTTAAGAGTTTGCAGACACTCATAGGTAGCAATCACTTAATTTTCTGATGATATTAATATTCCAGAACAAGTCTGAAGAACGATGTGTTCCAGAATTAGCTTTAATCCCCCAGTAGCCTTTTGGGGTGGGGATTACTGGTATCCTGCACGGGAAACCCCAGTGAGTGCCCACCTCTGAGCCAGAGGTGTATCCTCATGGAATAGAGCAGATCTGCAGGATAAGGTACGGCAGAGGTGTCAGGTGCATGAAGCACTCTTGGCTTTCTGCCTTGAAATCAGGGATTCTTTCTGATGATGCATCATAAATGGGCTAATCCTTCTATTCATCTCCAGCCCTCCGGAGCTTGAGGCTTTTAGAAACATTCCCAGGCAGAGGTGGGTGCTGATGAAAGTGCCAATAGTGGTGATGAGGTGCTCTGATAGATGGAACAGGCTGGGATATAAATTAAGTTCCTAACAATTTCCAGTCCTGCACTAAATTAAGTCATCCTGCTACACATCCTGCTGCACATCTCCCTTTTGAAACTGGAAATTAATGTCTTGTAAATTTGAAATCCACAGAGCTTGAGTTGTTCACTGGTGTGACAAATTCCCCAATCCAATGCTGATTATTAACCTCTCTGGGCTATCAGTAATGACACACTGCAGGTAAATAACAGGTAGATGTGTTGGAGGGTTTTAAATTCTAAGAACATGAACAAAATGAACCATTTGAAGGTTATTGGGATCCCACAACATCATCTCTGCATGGAGCAGCCTGGAGAGCTCCAGAGGGTCCTTTTCCAGCAGAAAGTGTGTTTTGGACACCACAGTGACAGTTTTGAACTCTGAGGGAATGATGTACATCCTGTGAGGAGCTGGGGGGGCTCAGCTTGGAGAAAAGGAGGCTCAGGGGGGACCTTGTCTCTCTCTGCAGCTCCCTGACAGGAGGGTGGAGCCGGAGGGGGTCGGGCTCTGCTCCCAGGGAACAAGGGACAGGACAGGGGGAAATGGCCTCAAGCTGCACCAGGGGAGGTTCAGGTTGGACATCAGGAGGAATTTCCTCATGGAAGGGGTGTTCAAGCATTGGAAGGGGCTGCCCAGGGAGTTGTTGGAGTCCCCATCCCTGGAGGTGTCCAAGAAATGACTGAATGTGGCACTCAGTGCTCTGGGCTGGGTGACATGGTGGGGATTGGGCACAGGTTGGACTCGATGGGCTGGGAGTCTCTTCCAGCCTCAGTGATTCTGGGATTCTGTGATCTGATAAACCCTTATCTCCTGGGTCTACCAAGGCAAGGTTTTGGCAGCACAAGCTTTGCCTTTGCTTTTTCAGCCATGGAGTAACCAGGTGGAGCACAGCACTCTGGTGTTAAGCTTTTGAAGGAGAAATGCCATCATGCAGCATCTCATCTTGCTTACCAGGGAGATCGTTATAAAGGCTGTTCTGAGGTAGATTTATTGCCCCAGAATATTGAACTTTGAAATATTTGAAACAACAGCTTCACCTGAGCATGGAAGGGGAAGTCTCTTTTCAGAAATATATTTTGAACATGGACTATCTGCTGCAGTATACACATATAAATATATATATATTCTCCTTGAGAGACACCCGCCTTACTCAAAGAGTAGAAATGCTCTCAATTTTTCCCATCTTCCTGCAGTTTTGCCACATTCAACTGATTGAAGTATTCCCAATTCCCACCTCCTTTTGAAGCACATTCTCATGCAGACATGTCTCCTGACACACTGAGATAATGATGTCATGACAATCCTTTCACACTTTAAAGGTATAAGCAGAATTTGAGATAAATTATAGAAATTTCAGGCTGGTGCCAGCTTTGAGACAGACAAGAAAATTAGTAAAATGAGGTAAAATCCATTACAGTCTGCAGAAAGTATGTCTAGATCTCCTTCAGCAGCTCCGGGGTGGGCTGTGGAAAGGCTGTAACTGGTGATTGCAACATGGAATATCTTGGGAGATCAGATGAAAACCTGTGGGGAACTTACAAAGGAACAGTGAAACAGAGACTGCAAAAGGCAGAAAAGGAAGATGAGGCAGATAGGGTGAGAAGAAAAACAGCCTGGAGGCAGATCTGTGGGAAGATCCTGGAAGAGATCAGTCAGGTAGGAACCAGACAGGGAGAGAGATGAAGAGTCGGTCTGGAATGTGCAGAAAAGCAAAAAATACTGTGCACTCGGGATAATTAGCTTTTCTCTGAGTTGTATAACTTTATCTACAATTCCTCTTTTCTTAATGTTCCACCCAAGTAGGATTTCTGTTTCCTAGAGATTTTTCTTCACCTCTTTGAGGGGTGTTGATGTTTCCAGTAGATCTGCTCCCATAAAATGTTTGGCCAAAATAGTTGTGCCCGTGTCCCCTGTTGAGCTGTCCTGCCCTGACCCTTCTGCCAGTGTGGGATAACTCCCCTTTGTGTCTCTAGTGATGTCTTGCCCAATCATGTTCTCAACATCTCAGAAAATTGGGGTTTTATCACTTCCTTAGGCAAATTCCTTCATGGAATAGCAAAGCTCACTTAGGGTAGGCTTTCTGCTCGGACTCAGAAAGAGACTTACAAATGGAAAACTGTTTTTCTGTAGTTTAAACATTCATTTTGGATAGTTTATCTTATTACTCAGACTTTGAACTCCTTTTTTGCTGTTTTGGCTATCCTGTAGTGAGATCTGAATTACATGTGTTGTAATCACATTCATTTTTGTATCAGGAAAAATTAATTACTCCTGATTATATGTATATAATTATAGAATTAGGGTATATAATTAAGGTATAGAATGACCCACTGGTGGGATATAAAGTAAGACAGAGGGGGCCCATTAATAAAACACTATGAATTTTTTATTTGCATGGTTTAAGTGGACTTTTCTTTGACCTTAAAAAGATGAGTTCCTGCAAGCCTGAGGATTTTAATCTCTGCTTCCTTTGCTCTCTGCTTTGTTTCCGTACAACAGATTTATTCCACATTAAACTCTTCATTCATTTCTGGGCTTGGTGTCATCTCAGTTACCTTCCTTCTTCCCATTTTGGCTAAGACTACCTTTAGTTCATGTTAAAATACATTGCACAGAGAGGCAGCTTTTTGTAAACTGTATCGAAGTTTATTTAGTCACAAAGGCTTTACAAGGACTGACGTGTGAAATTCACTCCACACTTATGCAATCTGGTCATAAAATCAGCTATTAGCCAACTTCTCTGTGGGGAGTGTGTTTGAATACACTTGACTTGGCTTTTCACAGGGTTCTAATTGTCTGTTGTGACTTCTCATTAACTTAAAACCAATGTTTCTTAACAGTCAGAGAGATTTGAACAGATAATTATCTTTCCAAGTGTTAAGAGTCATCATTCATCTGCAATGATTCCATATATAAATAAAATCTTAACGGGATAATGGCTCTCTCTGCTGCTCACATTTCTCAGGTTGACTCTTTTCCCAAACAAGTTCAAGTTCAAGCAGGGCATGAGGGAATTTTTAAAGATTAAGGCTTAACTTTTAAACTCTTCATTCAAAATTCAGTTGCAATATTAATGGGACAAGAGGAAATGGCCTGTGCCAGGGGAGGTTAAGGCTGGATATCAGGAGGAATTTCTGGACGTGGCACTCAGTGCTCTGGGCTGGGTGACACGGTGGGGACCAGGCACAGGCTGGACTCGATGATCCTGGAGGGCTTTTCCATCCTGGATGATTCTGGGATTCTGTGATTCTAATATTAAGGAGATTTTTTTCCTCTATTTTTTACTGGTGACAGCAAATGGACAAGCCTGTTGCCGTGCCCCCAATACAAGTTGCTGTGTGTAAATGCCGTTTATGGGATTCACAGACTAAAGGGAGCAGTTGGTGGGGGTTTAAAGGTCAGGGGTGTGAGTGAAATGGGCAGATGGGCCATTGGAGTGATGGATGCTGAGCTCTGCTCCCTCCTCTCCACACCCTGGGTGGAATAGCTGTCGGTGCCTTGCATTCCATGTGACCTTCCTGGTGCTCCAGCTCTTGGACCCACTACACATGGTGAGTCCCAAAAGGGAGAAAAGTCCTACTCATTCCTGGCTTTTTAGACCCATTTTCCTCCTGGAGACATTTGCTGAGCGAGGTGGATCACGGATGAGTTTGCTGAGATGAGGCTCTGATCCTTCCCCCATCCATGATTCATCCCTTTCCGTGGCTGGCTGGGAGTCACCTTCTCACAGAGCGCTTCCTACCCGGCCTGGAGTTACAACAGAGCTTTTCCAAGGAGAGGAGTCACTGCTGTCACTTCCATGCACAGCAGTCCTGAGTCAGCACAGGTAGAGATTAAATCTGGGCATGTCTTGTGGACCTCTTTTCTGGGAGGCTTTTGTGTTCTGCTTTGATTGGGTGATATGTTCCTACACTGTGTAGCTGCTCTGAATGTTCCCTTCAGTCAAATAAAACATTTGCTAAGGGCACAGTAATGCTTTGCTCTTCAGTCTGAGCTTTAATTGAGGGATATCAGAAAATGCCCAGTTGTCAGCCTGGAGAATTACCTCACAAACAGTGAAGTTTGGTTTTCTAATATGGTTTCCTTTGTAGATGAGATGATGGACATCTGCTCTGTGAGATTCACTGTGATGTTCTCAAAGCCTGTTTAAGAAAACATCAATTTGAACACTCTGGAGTTTTAAATATCAAAATACCTCTGTGGTCATAGCATTGTTAGTACTTTTGTTTTGGTGAATGTGTTGCCTGTTTGCAGAATATGGTTCTTTTGTGGGCACTTAACACTAAAATATTGCCAGATGAACAAAAGTACCTATGGAAAATATATTGTCCAGTGCCCTGTGAATGGGTGAGTGGTGGGAATGATGTAACCCATTATTTGTGGGTTTGAGCAGTGCCCTGGGACATAAGGAATGAATCAGTTTGGTTTCAGCAGGGGCAACAGCACCTCAGATCGCTGTCTCTGAGGGGTTTTCTCACAGGCCTACAAGAGCTGCCCCATTTTTGGGTGGGAGAGATGGAAAAATCAGGACGTGGGGAGGCAGGAGATTGAGCTTCCAAACCTTGGGTACCAGCATTACACTGACCAGGTCCTGGTCAGTGTTTGGTTCTTTGTCACCTCCCCCCCATCTCAGCTTTATCCTCAGAGCAAACCCATCGACCTCGGTGTCCTGGATGATCCTGGTCACTGCGAGGGTGACACTGGCACTGGATCCGCGCTGTTTTCCATGAACCCTGCAGGTTTAGCCAAGCATTCAGGTTAGATAAGAGGCTCAGCTGTTAGTTGAAAGTCAAGAACGATGATTAGCTCAGTTGGTCAGAGCATGGTGCCAATAACACCAAGGCTGTGGGTTTGATCCTTGTATGGCCATTCATTTGAAAGTTGGATTCAGTGGGTCCCTTCCAACCCAGAACATTCTGTGACTCTGACTGCAAGGTGCTTAGCAAAGGCTGGACTCCGTGATCTTAGAGGTCTTTTCCAACCTAAAGGATTCTGTAACGAGGAGGGATGAACCCAGTGGGCCAAAATCTCAGCTTGTGTGAAGGGGTGTCCCTGGCTGTTCCACTTGACCTGGGCCCAGGATCTGTCCCCAGCAGTGGTTCCTGCCCTGTGTGTCTGCACAGGCTGGGCTGTGTTTGGAGGTGAGTTATAGTGCCTTCCAATTGGTGTTTACATTGGAAATGCTTGCCAGAGTGTTAAATAAGCAGTGCTACCAGGTGGGCTTGTGAGCAGGGCCATATTTGTAAGAAGTGTGGTGGCTGTGTCTGAACCGAGCGGCTCCTGCATTTGTAACTTGGTGTTCACAATGTTCTCGGGATTTTTTCATGAGATAGAAAGTTGCTAGTGGGTCAAATAAAGGCAGAACATCTTTGCATATCCTTGCACTGCAACTTTTTGCAAGTGAAATCTGGGAATAAGGTAAAGGGATGGTGCCAGAGTAAAACAAATACACTTCAGAACATTCCTGGTCTCACCTGACACTCAGCCCCTGACTCTCTGTACACCTCTGGGACAAATGAGATCACCCAGCACTGGGGACCCAGCCAGGGTGCAGGATTGGGTTGCAGGATGGTGCTTTGTAGTGAATCTTTTCACATTGAGCACTGCTTGATTTTATTTTCAAATTCCCTCTCCTCTCCCACGTTCAGGGCCGTATCCAGCATCGCTCTCCTCATTTTTGAGGTCAGGTTTCCTGGGGCTGGGTGGACACAGGGAATTAGGAGGTGCACTGCTTTTCCATGCCATGGAATGTGTGTGCACACCCCTTCTTCCCACTCTTCCCACCATCACTCACTAAAGCTCTTAGATACGGTCATTAATCCCTGGAGCCTGGTGGGATGTGGCAGCTGCCACGGATGGCCACAGTTCCCAGAGTCCTGCATGGGTGTTAGATGAAATCATCCATGTTTGAATACAGGGAGGTGTTTTACCATGACCTAGAGCTGAGGCTGTACATGTGCTGGCAGTTCCCTTAACACCATCCTCCCTGCAGCTTGCTGATTGCATGTTAAAATTAGGTAAAAATACAAGTAAAGACTGAAGTCCCCATTCAGCTTTTGCTCGAGAAGTAAAGAATTATCACAGCAATGAACAAATGCTGCTGGTGTTCAGATGAGTCTGTCCAGCCCCTGTTTAGGAGAAGTTTTCATAAATATAGCCCTATTGTGCTCATGGTTTGCAGGATTAAAATCGCTTGTAAATAGTAATAGATAACATTTTGAGAAGCCTCATAGCTTTGGTGTTTTCCTCACACTGCAGAGTCATTCTGCCTCTGTAAAACTCGTGGAGGGATTTTAAGGTGGGCCAAACACATCCCAAGGATTGGCTGCTTAATTAGCACAAGGCCTCCCAGTGAACAGTCTTGCAAAACAAGCTCCAGCACTGGCGCAGTGCCTTTTTCCACTTGGCTGGTCCTGCTGCCCATCTGTCTCAGCCTGCCAGCATTTTAATAGCTGCTACTCTTCAAATAATGTCATTACTGTGCCAGGAACTTTATTCCTGATCATGTAGGATCGATATATTATAACAGCATCTCTTGTTTTTTCTCTTTTTCCCTTCCAGGGGCAAATTCCTCAGTTGTTGCTGATTTCATGCCCACATCATCATGGAACATCTCCAGTGAATTAGATAAAGGTAAGAGGACACAAAATACATAGAAGCACCTGAAATCAGATTTGAAAATCCCAATTCTTGACCAGATCAGCCAACAAAGGGGCGAGGGGGCATTTAAGATAAAGCTCATTTGCCTTGTAATCCTTTGGCATTTAATTACATGTGGTTCTGTGATTTCTGGAGATTGCTGTGTTTGTTTCTTGTATCAGTAAAATGTTCCACATGGCAAAAATATTTCAAGATGTGAGTTCTGTTGGTTTATGAACTGCTTCACTTGTTTTGTCTGGTGGATGTTAAGCTTTGGACTCACAATTCACAAGCACTGGGCAGTCACTTCGCCTTGGTGTGTTTATTGTGAAATTTTGAGGCTTTAATAATAGAGGGAGAAATACATTTGCAGGTGGGGATTATGTGTGACTCGGAGCTCTGTGAAGGGATGTATTTCTCATTCCCCTTGATTGTGTAAATGATGCACCACTAATTATTTAAGCCAAATTGCTCAGATTCCTCCAGCCCTTATTGCAAGGCAGTGGCTGCAGCTCCTGAGTCAATGTGGTCTTTGAAATGGTTCTGATGAACCATTCCAGTGGAGTGCAATTTGTCAACCACTCCTTTCATTTGCTTCAAACTTTACCGACCGTTTACTTTTTAGCTGGAGATTTCCCATGGTGGAATTCTGCCACAGATGGTTTTTCCAACTGTTTTTGTCTGTATTTTGTTAATGTTTTTTTGAACATGTGTTCATAATGCTTTATGTTTATGCATAAATATGTTTGCTGTGCTTAAGAATGAAGAGAATATGTGGTTCTGAGTACTTGAGGTTGATTCTTTCACATCTGCCTTCCCAGTGGGGAAGGATCAGGACTTTCTGGTGACCCAGGACACAGTGGAGAAGACAAAAGTCAAAGGGCTGGTGCTTTGTGGTGGGACAGGGAGAAAAGCTTCTAGTCATTAAGCAGAGAATTCCCAAATCACAGCAAATTGCTGAAAGAAGGTGTTGCCAGACTGGATGTCTTATCCCAGTGCAGGGATTCATCCAGGTGCTCGTGGCGGGGCCGGGCTGTGCTCAGGGAACATCCCAAAGCTGCAGAGAGGTGAAGGCAGTGGTCTCCCCAGACAGGATCATGAAATGGTTTGGGTTGGGAGGGACCTTAAAGCTCATCCCATTCCACCCCCTGCCATGGGCAGGGACACCTTCCACTATCCCAGGTTGCTCCAAGCCCCATCCAACCTGGCCTTGGACACTTCCAGGGATGGGGCAGCCACAGCTTCTCTGGGCAACCTGTACCAGGGCCTCCTCACCTTCACAGGGTAGAATTCCTTCCCAATATCCCACCTAACCCTGCCCTCTGGCAGTGGGAAGCCATTCCCCCTTGTCCTGGCACTTCATGCCCTTGTAAAAAGTCACATTGGAGAAGAATTTATTCCTAATATCCAATCTTAATCTACCCTCTTTCAGTGTTTCTTTACTTGTTTGGCAGCTTTCTTTGGTTTTTCAAAAAGGAAGAAATAACTAAGTGGCCTAGAAAATGCAAGTTAAGGCCACGAACGCTCAAAATTTGGAAATTGCAGAGAGAAGGAAAAACTTTAGACAGTCAAAGCAGAGCTGACACCTCCTGTGCCAGCTGAGCCTGACCTCTCCATTAATAACTGAACCATTTTCCATGTTACTTCCATGGCACCTGTTCCTGAGCTCTGTATATTGTCAGAAACAGGTAAAATTAACTTCCAGGCTCCTAATCCACCTGGAATGCAGCAATTACCACTGGCTGGGCAGAATCCTGCATTCCTGGGGGATTACTAGCCCCTTTGCTGGAGCTGATTAGCATTCAGGCTGCTGTCAGCTCCCACACCTAAACACGAATTTACATATGGGATTAAAATGCAAAAGCTGAGTCAGAGGGCGAGTTCTCCTCCCAGCAAAGTGAGGCACACAGGTTTTGTCTTGTCTGGGAGAGAGCAGGGGCTTTAATGTGGGAGCTGCTGCTTCTGCTGAAGGTCTTGTATAAAGCACATGCTGACCTGGGGAGTTGAAACCTCAGAGGAGAAAATTAGGTGTGCACTTAGTTTCCATTTCTTTTGCAAACAAGCATCTCAAGGAATCAACATCCACTTGTCTTTGCTGCACTCAGCCAGGAGGTCACGCAGTAAAACTCAGTTTAAAGCCTATTAAGTTCACCACATGAAAGTGGTTCCCAGCCAAATTTCCCAATTAAATGGCTGCCTGCGCTAAGTGGCTCCAACTCTACCTGCTGCCTTTTGGAAATGAGCATCTCCACTATATCCCGTGTGTTTGGGAAGGAGGAACAGCTCAGAGTCTTGATAATAATATTCTGCATTTTGAAATAATGACTTAATCTGCTGCTTTCCCTCGCTCTCAGTGAGTCCTGCACTGATTATCTTACAACTGAGCCCTATTCAGGTTTCAATTTCTATTAAATAAGCCAAATCGACAGCATTAAACAGTTGCCTGTTTATTCTTTTTAGCAGGAAATGAATTTAAAAGAGACGCAGCCACCCGTGAAGAGCTGTTGAAAGCAGCGATTGATGGGAGGGAGGAGGTGGTTTCTCACCAAAACCTTAAAAAAACAAACAAACTGGGCATAAAAAATAAAGAAATAATCACTTTTAAAACAGGGGGGATTTAGCTGTGAGCATTTCTCTCTCTTTTCCCACTGCTAAACCACAGGGTGCAGAGGGAATGCCACGAGGGAAAAAGAGAAATGAAAATATGATTCAAGAGATATTTAATTATATAAGGAAAATTAAGTGAACTTCAGGGGAAAGAGGGGGCTCTGGTGGTAGGAAAAGACCCATTTCAGGGGGTCAGTGGCAGGATGTGAAGCCTTTCACCCCCAAGTTGCTGGTTGAGATTCTCTCAGGCTGAGGGAACCTGCAGCTTCAGGTTTACTATCAGGTCTTCTTTTTCTTCTTTAAAAAGGTGAAGAACCCTTCCTTCAGCTGCTTCTCTTCCACAGAAATGATGGTGGAAGGGGAGGCTTTTCTTTCCCTCAGGCCTGGGTTTATTTACAAAGAAATAGGCCTGAATTTGAGTGAGAGCCTATTTACGTCTGTACAGTGGAGGAATTGTTTGGGATCTCTCCATCCTTAGGCTAAGATAATACTGGAGTCTTTGCCAAGAAAGAGTCAGCTTTGAAATATTATTTTCTTTTGACTGTGAGTGGGATTCAACTTCAGTGACTGTTGGTTCTGCGGGACTGATAAGAGAACGATGGAGTTGTTCTCCTGGCGGGTTCTTGTGATCCCCCCATTCCCACCTGCAGCCTCCTCTGGAGCTTGTTCCATCATGGCCATGCCCAAGGATCTGTCCTGGAGCTGAGGGCATTGGGGCTGGAGTGCAGCTGGAGTGCTGGTACCTCCTCCTCCTCCTCCTGGCATCTTCACTTGGTCCTTCAGCTTCCAAAGAAAACTATTAGTGTGAAGTTTTGCAGATACTGCCTGTTTTCCTTTCCCTTCCATGGCCTTTGGCAAACAAGTATAAAACTTTGGAATGGTTCAGGGCTTGGGAGCCATTTCCATTTACAGATATCCATGATTCCAAGCCTGGGATTTGAGCTCCCAGCACTCCCAGCCTCTCCATGTGGCACAGACCTTGTAGTCAGCACTTGGCAGTCCCATGGTGCTCCAGGAAAGGCAAACATTCCCTGGAGAGCTTGGCAGTAGGAGTCAGGATTTTACAAAATGCACTCCAAATCACTCAGTAGTTTAAGGTTAATCTGGGATTTATCCTTAATATTCAAAGGCATATCAATACAGGGATCACCTATAGCAAGCATCCCCCTGGGATGGTCTGGGCATCCACAGCAAGAAATAACTGTGGAAGGTCAAAACAAGGAATGGGAGAAGTGCAGCATGTGGGAATGTGTCATTAACTTCCTAGAGATCCTTGTGTGGGCAGAACATTCCCTGGCAGGGTGGGCTGGACCATGGCTACAGCACAAGGAAGGGTCTGTGGGACATCCAGATTCTGAGGGACCCTTTGGGCGTGTGACTTTCCAAGGGGAAGCTCTGCCATCCTTCCTGACAAATCCAGGCTAGAGCTGCCCCTTGGAACATCTTTCCAGGGAGAGAAATGACCTGGCTTCAAGTTCTTGTAGGGGAGATCTTTGTGATCTCCTAGGGAGAATTTGACTCTTAGGCAAACTACATCTTAAACAACATAAACAAAACCAAACGTGGAGAAAACCAGGTGGATCGGTGCCTCCTGCCTTTGGCCCCAGCTCTTTGGAGATTTCCAGATTCTCCTTTGAAATCACTGCATGTGAATTCGATCCGTGTGGTGAAAGGGGAAGAATTACAGCTTTCACATTCATGCACAATTTACCTTTTTATTTTCCTTTATTGTCTGGGGGATATTGGGTAAATCAAGGTCCCCTGATGGGGCTCAGGATCCTGATTCGATTTGTGGGGTCCCGTTAGTAGCGAGGCAGTAAATTACTGCTACTTTGTTTGAACATTTTTTTAGCCACAGTACATTAGCTCCTTTTGTTTGCTTTTCCACTGACGGAGTGTATGGTTTTATTTGAGAATTTGTGTTTCTTGAATGTCTCATTTATAAATAATACAGGGTGTGAAATTCGAAGGTCACAGAACACAACCCGAAAAAGAAACCCTGAGTAACTTGGGGCATTCATGGCAAAAATCTTTCACAAAAAGCTTCACTTAGGTTGGATTTTTTCTATAAGCTGTGTGTGTGCAGTGAATATTGACCATTATCCATAAGGTAACTATATATAATAATCTTTTCCTGGCTCATCCAGCTATCTTTGTTTATTTGAAAGATTGATAGATCAGAGGGTCAAGGGACGTGTTTTATTGTACGTTTCTGGTCCAAATTTCCTGACATTTTTGGTTTTAAAAAAATAGACCTTTAAAAGGCACAGAAAGGGCTAATAAGAACCAGATCCTAAAGTGATGCTATGTCAAAATGTCAGAAATAACAGCTTTTCTTTGACTCTACAGCATTAATCTTGAGGCACATACCTTTCCATGCACCCTCCCTTTAATGCTGCACTTTTTCTACGTGGCTCTTTACTGCAGAGCAGCTTCTAAAGTGACAACAAAATCCCCTGATGGTTTTCAGTAGTTGGGTTTATAGCTGGATGTGGACATTTGTTTACCTATTCCAAATCACTTTTTTTGGGCGATCAAGTTTAGAGGCTTCCTACTTGTGCTATAAAACTGGTTCCTGAGTAAAGAAAAGCTTCATTTCCCCTCTCCAGATCGGAGCGTCAAAGTGACCTCGGAGACATCTGTCCTTAAACCTCAGAGTTTCAGTAAAAGGAGAGGCAGATGCCACCTCTCAAATGCACATGAAGAGTTCACAGTGCCGTGGAGAGGGATGAGTTGTCCAGTTCCCATCAAAGCAATAGGATTCTGGCTCCAGGTCATTTTTTGGAAGTCTGGTTTCCCTCCCTCCCTATGGCCCAGGGCTGTATCTAAACTGTTAATTATCAGAAAGCAGCAATTAGTTCTGAGAATCCCAAGCACGGGGTGAGTGTCACCCGTGGAGATCTGCAAAGCCATCGAGCCTCAGGCAGCCTGTTTGGGTTCAGGGAGTTATCCTGGGTGGCTCTGAGGCCTCTGGATATGTTTGGGAAGAGGAAACCCAGCTTCCATGTGCATCCCAAATTGAGTCCTGCACACACATACCACTGAGAAAACTCCTTGGAAATTTAGCTGGGCAAACAAAGGCATGGAAGGTTTCCTTTTGTCCCAAGACAGTTGTCACTGAATATCCCACACCATTGTCTGGACTTTTTTAGTGTTAATATTCTTCATATGGGTCACCAAATCATGAGTTGAGTGTGGCATCTCTTCCTCTGCTTTTATTCATTTAAAATAAGTGAAATTCCAGCTGGAAGTTTTCCTTTTGCCCCTTTTAATAGCAAGGATCTGGTGATCAGACCCACGGATTGGGAGTTGTCTGTGTGTTATAGGCAGATCAAGCAATCAGTGGTCAATCCTTTTTCCAACAGAGAATTATGTGCCCTGTCTATGGCTGCGCTTCCATCAGAAGTCCTGCTGGTTCCTTCTCAAGCTCAAAATTCCAGCTGACTGAACATATGGAACAGCCAGCAAGCCCCTCCAGCGACTTCAGGCTGGATGGGCTTCACGTTGTTCATTTTCTCCAAAGACAACTGGAGATTTTCTAATTCCATACAGAAAATTTCCAACAGGCTGAGCTCAGTGGTGGTGCCGATACTTGTGAGTATGGGACACTTGTAAGTGTAGCATCAGACTGGACTCTTGTGGATAATCCAGAGCACTGAATGAATGAAAATGCTGCTTTCCAGGCTAAGATATTAAATGGGACAGAGTGTGTCAGACCCTCCAACATGCCCAAGAGGCTCCTTCCTTTTAGATAGAGGTTTTCTAACTAATGATAACTCTTGTGTTATCATTCACTAAACAAATCTGTCTTGCAGTCACTGACTCAGACATTTTTTGGCATTTCTTCTTTCCAGTGCATGGTATGACAAAGAACCAGGGAACTGCTAGACCTTTTGGTTCACAAAGTTAATTCAAGGCCAGGTTGGATGAGGCTTGATCAACCTTGTCTAATGGAAGGTGTCCCTGCCCATGGCAGGGAGTAGAACTGGATGAGCTTTAAGGTCCCTTCCAACCCAGACCATTCCAGGATTCTATAAATGCCATAAGCAGCCTGTGGGACTGGTATCCCACCTGCCTTATTCCAGCCAGGTCAGGTGGTTGCTTTATGTGCTGCAGTGCAGGTTTGAATTTTCAAATTCAGAATTAAACAAGTTCTCCAGTCCAGCAGCTGGAAATGGTTCCCCACAGCTGCAGGTTTGCTTTAGAAAAGGTCTGGAGATGCTCCTTTGCAGGGAGGTGTGTTGTTACCCATCTGTAATGGAACTAACTTGGTACACCAGTCTCTGGTGCACCTGGATTAAAGCTGGTTTAGGCTTGAACAGAGACTTTAATTTTAACTTTTCTTTGAATATTCTGAAAGATCAGAAGGGCAAAAAGAAAAGGATAAGTGAAACAACAACTCTTCTCATAAAATGACCCTTTCAGGGTCTAATCCTGCATCCCCTTCGTGCTTTAAACACCTTGTGAAATCAGAAACATGCAGCACACACGGTGCTGGGGGGGATAAAGGTCTCCCTGTGGCCAGCAAAATCCCCTGCAAGCAGAGAGGGTGTTACTGCCCTAAGATGTGTCTGTGGTAATTTAAGATAGAGTAACCATGTGGTCACACAGGAGATTAACATTCCTTGGCCAGCCAGGACGAGCTTTTATTTTGAAAGCCACCTGGGTTCCACTTAAAAGTAGTAGAATATTTGAGGATTTATTACACTGGGCAGGCTCCTATTTAACAATGTCAAGACAGAGCTGTGGAAATCCACACACTTTTCTTCTTCTGAGACACGCAACTCTCTCCATTTCATCCTTGCACAGCTGTTGCTGCTCTGTAACATCAAACCAGCAAAAAGTTTGGCCATGAAAGATACCTAATATTTGGGTTTTATATGCAGTGTCTCCAATTTATGTGCTCAGAATCATGAAGATGACTTATGATGTGTTGTGTTTGCCTTGGCAACGGCTCAAACCCAGAAATATATTTCAAGCTTGGCTTTCCAGATATTATCTCAAGTCATTTAAAAGTTCATTATAGGGCACCCGCTAGTGCTGCTCCAGTAAAGGAGCTGTCAGCATTTTTCAAGGGTTTATAACTCAGCCATTAAAAAAAAACTCTCTGTGGGCTGAAACTTGGCATTAGGGGTCTGGGCCCAGCAGTAAATTGTTTTTACAAATTAAAAAAAAATCAGTTGGACTATTATTAAATTATAGGTGGGCTAAATTTTATTTAGAGCTCTTTACTTCTGTAAATTAAATCATTTCCCAAATGTTTTTATAGAGTGCTGCTCTTAAATATGGATAGGCTTTTGTTATGTGCTTGAAACCCTGAGATTTAACTTAAAATATAATAGTAGTGCTTATCCCACCATAGCACTTTTCACCTTCAAAGTGCTTTATGAGCATTATCTCATTAATGTCCATAGCAGCCTCCCCATGATGTAAGAGGGATTATTATCCTCGTTTTATAGCTGCAGAGATTGAGCCAAAAGGTTTAAGGCTGTTTTTAAAAGGCCTTGGTTGCATAAATCCCATGTGAGCTTTGATTGGCTTTGGGTGTCTACTTCCCTTTGGCTCCTCTAAAAATCACAGCTGAAGTGATTCACCCAAGACTACTCAGAGCCAGGATTAAACTCAGACTTTCCAAAGGCCAGTGCCACTGGACTGGTTCATTCTCAGAAGTGCAGCAATTACTTTGTCCATGAGAACCATCTTGTTTCTAAGAAATTATTCTTTAGGTCAGAGGAAGTCAACTCTGGGCATCTGGGGAGCTCCTTGAAGGCAGAGAGACTGTCAGGTGAAATATGGTGAGATAGTTTGGTTGCTCCAAGCCCTGTCCAACCTGGCCTTGGACACTTCCAGGGATGGGGCAGCCAAAGCTGCTCTGGGCAGCCTGTGCCAGGACCTCACCACCCTCACAGCCAAGAATTTCTCCTTTGATGGGCTTTGGTAGGTGAGAGTTTGACACAATTAATAAAAATAAAACTGGGTTTCTTTTTGGCCCCTCAGTGCCAGGGAAGGACAGTGATGGATGTTTTTGTGCATGCCAGGGAAGGAATGCTCGTAATTCTGTATGCCTCAGTAACATCCAAGGTTTTCTGGGAACTTGTTTTTGATCTCAAAACTCCTTTATCTGTGAGAAACATCTTCTCATGAAGCTTCCAATGGCTTGAAACCTGCCCTGTTTAAATCTCATCTCAGGTGAGCTGCTTGATCTGATTTATGATTCAGGTGCTGAATTTATGGATTTGAGGATTAAGCTAAGCTGAATTTAGCAGATGCATTTTGTTTTGGTGTTTCTGTAGTGGCTCAAGGAGGAAGGTGGAGAACAATTAGAGAAGTCAGAAGCTAGAGAGAAGTTGTCCCATAGCTCTTGCATTACAGCCCTTATTTTTCACTGACTTACGGTTGCTACTGGTACCTTAAAATCCTTTTCCAGCCTTTGGAAACCTGCCCTACATTCTTACTCCTCTATTTGCCTCTCCTGTATTCCACAAGACCTTTTTCCCTGTTACACTGTGGATGTCTGGAGCAGCCCCTGAAACATTATCAGGAATTATATAAATGGCTGTGGTATAGAAATGTTACATTGGGTAATTAACTGCGGTTCTCCAGTTCCAGGCTGTTAGTGGGACTTTATTAAACCCAGATTGTGGAGGGAACCCAGGCTGACTTAAACTCTGCTTCCCAGGGAGGTTATTAAGATGGCAAGTCAGAAACATTTCTAGCCTTGAGATGGAGCTTGGAGAATGATTCCGGGGAGCTGAAAAGCCAATCTGACACCCTGGAAAGAGCCATTGAGCCCTGTGGTCTGTCTGCACCCAGGGCTGGGATCTCTGCCCTTTTAACCCCATACACACATTTCCTAAGTAACTGGATCCATGGGAGCATAGAAACAGCTGTATTTGCATCAAATCATGGAATTTTTAAGGTTGGAAAATACTCTCAACCAACACCACCACGTTCACCACTAACCCATGGCCCCAAGTTCCACATCCACGTGGTTTTGGAACACTCCCAGGGATGAGGACTCCACCACTGCCCTGGGCAGCCCATGCCAATGCTTGACAACCCTTTCCATGAGGAAATTTTCCCTAATATCCAATCGAAACCTCCCCTGGCACAACTTGAGGCCATTCCCTCTCATCCTGTCACTTGTTACCTGGGAGAAGCAGTTTCATACCTGCACATTAAAGGGTTGGTTTTTTCCACATATATGTGGAAAGAAAATTACGTGGCAAGGCCAGTGTTTGTCCTCAATGGCTCCTGGGGACCAGCTGAGGACAGGAATGCCCTGTTCAAAGTGCTGTGCAAATCCAGGGAAGCGCTGGCGTGTTCGACAGATGGAATACAAAGGGAAGAGATATTGCTCTACACAAACCATAATGAAGGGAGTAGCTGGTAAAGCCATGATTACAATAAGTAATTAGGGAAGTGGCTTACTCCGGTGAGTTAGTTGGCTGAGCTGGTTCTCTGCATGCTGCAGGGGTTGTGCACACCTTTAGGAAGGCTTGTTGCTGGAGTGAATGGTGGGTGGACCTGAGAACGGTGGAGCGGGAGCAGCACAGCACAAGGTTGTGAACTCCCCACCCCTGGAAGTGCTCAAGGCCAGTTTGGAGCAACCTGGTCTACTGGAAGGGGTCCCTGCCATGGTAGAGGATGAGAATGATCTTGAAGGTCTCTCCCAACCCAAACCATTCTGGGATTATATGACTCCAAGTTCACTTACTGATACAGGCTTTTCTTGACCTCTTGGGCTGACTCTGAGAGTGCAGGAGCTGGATACGACCTGGATTTCCCATTCCCTGGCTGCCCTGCTGAGACAGCCAGGGTCTGATAATGCTTTGGACCACTAATGACCACTGTTAGGTTTGAACCTCTGACATGGAGATGAAAGCCTGAGCGTCCCATTCACTGATCCCAATCCCTCCCACTCTCTGCCTTTAGAGGATTTAATTAAATGTTGAATACAGTTTACTAGAAATAGGCCTCTTCCTGAAGGATGCAGAGTGAAACAGCCCTTGATAGGAGAAGGCAATGCTTGGGAATGAATTAGAAGAGGTTAATTTTGATTTAATATGATATTTTAAAAATCTGATTTAATTTTGCATAATTTTGATTTAATTTGATTTTTTGATCATGAGACCAATTTCAGGTTGAAGATAAAGTTTAGTGCTCTTAGCAATGGACATACTGACTGAGAACAAAGTCTCCTCCTCCTGAATAGGATCCTTATTCCTCATATTTGCAGTTAGTGATTACAAAGTCATTGACAACACACTGTCTGCACTTCTTTGTGAGTCAGTTAAAAATGGCTCCAAGACAGGATCAGAGAATCCTGGAATGGTTTGGGTTGGAAATGACCTTAAAGCTCATCCAGTCCCACCCCCTGCCATGGGCAGGGCCGCCTTCCACTAGACCAGGTCGCTCCAAGCCCTGTCCAACCTGGCCTTGGACACTTCCAGGGAATGGGAATCCACAATCTCTCTGGGCAACAAGATCTTCACTTCTGAGCAATTAATTTCATATATTCCTATATTTTGTGGATCCAAACATGAGCAGAGGCAGGTCTGCATCAGAATGAGCAGCTGGAGCTCTGATACGTGTTTTTCACATTTACTGGTTGGCAAAAAGAAAAAATAAAAGCCAAAAGAGAAGCAGTGTTACCTCTTTTTTCTGTGTTAAATGAAGTCAAATTGGATGATGTTGAGAAAGTAGAGGGAAACCTGACAGTGACTTCCTTTGTTTCCCTTCAAAGACGTTCAGAGCTTTCTTCAGAATGACATTCCCTGCTCTGGAGCTCTTTATGCACCTTTTTTCCTCTCTGTGTCCCAGATTACTTCCTGACGCTGGATGAGCCCATGAACAACATCACCACCACACTGGGCCAGACAGCAGAGCTGCACTGCAAGGTCTCTGGGAATCCCCCTCCCACGGTGCGGTGGCTGAAGAACGACGCTCCGGTGGTGCAGGAGCCCCGCAGGATCTCCTTCCGTGCCACCAGCTACGGGTCCCGCCTAAGGATACGGAACCTGGACACCACGGACACCGGCTACTTCCAGTGCGTGGCCACCAACGGCAGGAAGACCGTGTCCACCACCGGGGTGCTGTTTGTGAAGTTTGGTGAGTTCTCTCTTTGGAAAGCACTGGGAAAGGTGTGTTTGTCCACTGAAAATGAACACACTGATGTACTAGTGTCATGGAATCATTAAGGTTGGAAAAGCCCTCTTAAGATCATCAAGTCCAACCATCAGTCGTGTTCACCACTAATCCATGTCCTCAAGTGCCACATCCACACGTTTTTTGAACAGTTCCAGGGTTGGTGACTCCACCACTGCCCTGGGCATCCTGTTCCAACCCTTTCCATGAAGAAATTTTCCAGAATATCCAGTCTAAACCACCCTTGGCACAACTTGAAGCCATTTCCCCTTGTCCAGTCTTTTGTTCCCTGGGAGCAGAGCCCGACCCCCACCTGGCTCCACCTCCTGTCAGGGAGTTGCAGAGAGTGAGAAGGTTCCCCCTGAGCCTCCACTAATATGGTACCTGACTGGATTCAGACCAGAGGGGAGAAAACATTTTATTCTCAAGTGCCTGAGTGACCTTTGTCCCTCATGAGTGAGAAATTTCAGCTTGCACAACAGACTGAGGGCATGGTACTGAGATACATAGGTACCTGTCAGGTAAAATAAGCACTTTTTCTTCCAAGTATATGTTGAGATAACTGCCTTCAAAGCTGATCTTACAGCTGAGAAGATTCCAAACAAGAAACAGGTTTAGTGTGTCTTCTCTTCCACAGTTAGGGGAAATAACTTACTGAGATGAAGATATTTGCACAGAGTGCTGCTAAATCCTCTTAGAAGCGGGACACAATGAATCATCTATGTGATGAGTTTCATAGTCTTTTTTCATAAACCTCCCTCATTTTCTAATTTCTGATAAGAAATTAATCCTTAGATGTTCTCCTAAGGCAGTTTGGAATGGGGGCTGAGTTCCTCACCTGTTTATTATCCTCCTCTTGCAGCCCATCAGTGCTGCAGGATCCAGGCTTGTCTGTGGGCCTGAGGAGCTGCCACTCCTCTGCTCAGCTACACGAACCACATCCCACATGACAGACTGTTACTTTTATCTTTTAAAAGCTTTTCAAAAGCTTCCTGTTCCCACCTCACCATAACTCATCCCGCTGTTTTTCTTCTGTCACTTTTCCAGGTCCCCCGCCAACAGCCAGCCCAGGATCCTCGTAAGTTGTTTCATGTCTGTTGTATCTATTCATTAATCTTCCATTTCAGCAGTCAGAAGTTCATTTGTCATCCTGTGTGACAGGAGCACTTTTACATTCTGCTTTAAGTCAGATAGGATGGTAATTTATTATAACTGAATTATCTGTCTCGTAGCTGTATTTTCATATTGTCATGTCAACTCCTATTTCTTATCCTAGACTTCTTAATTTCCAATATTACTGCCTTTAGATCCTCTGGTGCCTTCAGTCCTTGAGCTGATTTCAGTGCACTTCCAGGTGCTTCATGCATGTCACAGCCCAGTATAGAAAATATTTATCGCTACAAGTAGATTTTACTACCAAGGGGCTTCTTACTGATTTTAAGGGGACTGCTGGTCGTAAACTGTGTCTGTATCTATCTGTACCTGCATTAGTAAACTGTCTTAAACCTGACTTTTTAAAGATTGAGTATGTGGATGGGAGCAGTGGCTGTTGGTACAGCAGCTCCCTGTTTCCTGGAGCTCAGGTTTGGCTCCTGCTGCTGGGGCTGAGCACTTGCCACGTTGTATTTTGGCAGTGGAGCTTCTGTCTTCGGCAGGTTTTGAGAATATACACTTTTATCTCCTGTTTCAAAACACATTATCAAACTTACCTTTTGTAGCCCCTCATTGTGTTTCAAATGTGATTTTCACTTGTCCTGAAGTTTGAAATGAGTTTTGTAGTGGTGTGTCCAGCTTATTCACATCTCATGTGTGGAAAAATAATGAAAATCCACCTCTCCCGGTGAGGGTGAGAAATACAGAACCAACTAAAACACAAAATGAAACTCTTAATATAATTACAAGAGATGCAAAAACTTGAGGATTTGAACATTCCTGGCTCCTTATGGCAGATCTTTCCCAAAGCGTTGCAGAGGATATAAATTAGGAGGAGCATCTGACCACAAAAGGACATGCGAGGATGCCCTCTAATGGAACATCAGAAAATGTGGTTTGTCTCCCCTTGTGAAGGTGCCTGACAAGGAGTTGGAGTTTGTTTTGGGAGGGGAGCTCTTTGCTGGGATTTCAGCTCCATTTTGTGATTGTTCTGGGGAGGAAATCACGGTGCCTTGGGGAGCGGGGGCTGCTGAGCTCTTCAGCAGTTTGGAGACTTAATGAATGAGGTGAGAAGATGAGTATTTTGTGTCTGCTCCCACCTAGTTTGGGGTTTCTGAAATTTGTGAGGTTGAGCAAGACATCCTTGGTGGTCAGAAACCCACGTGAACACAGAAAGCAGAGCTGTGCTGGAATTTCACTGTCCGGGCCGCTCAGGATTGCCTCGCTTTTTAAAACAAACTACATTTGGGAACCTTTTTTCCCATTTTTATTTTCTGGCAGGATTTGAGGGTTGCTTTGCGCCCCTGCAAAAAAATGAAATACCACAACTTAACCAGCTAAAATACAAACACAATGAGAAAAGGTGAAAAGAAAGTGAGATGTCCTCTTTAGTTTTGATTTTATAATCGTGCCTTATAATTTTGTAAGCATAAAAGATATTTAGTCACACTTCATTACCCTGGGAGGTTGTGGCTCTGTGTGGTGAGAGGTCACATTGTGCTAAACATTGGCGGGAAATACATCCAGAGAAATAAGCAGAGGGATCTGTTTTACTGAACAGAGAACATTTACATTCCTCTAGAAGCCAATCAGATTTAATCTAGGAAATCAGAGAATCAAGAAGGAGTTTATGACAAAGAAATTACTTGGAACTTGTTTTAAATGAGTGAAAAAACGAGTCCATGCATGTTGTGTTGAACCTCATTGATAGCATGAGTGCAAGAGCCTTATGGATACAGGTTAGGCCCAATTGTGGGAGGGAAAATTGGAAATAAAGGAGGGAAATTACCTCAAAATCTGGTCCCCACTCTTTGTTGTTCCTTCCATGCGAACAATACCCTGAATATTGGATTTTGTGACCTTCTCAAGTGTAGCCTTCTCCCTGTACAAGTTCACAAAGGAATTTGTAGATATGCAATTAATTGATCTGCTTTTATCTGTGAAAACCAACCCCGGTTTTCAAGTTCTCAGGTGATAGGTTAGTCCCCTCACCATCCTCCCTCCAGGGATGGGGAAATACTTCCTTCGGGAATAGTCCTGGAAGCTGCGTGATAAAACATCTTCCTACCATGTTTTTGAAAGTTAAGTCATTAATCCTGGTGCTGTGGCTAAACTGGTTGTGGATCCATGGGTTCAGCTGATTTTCATTCCCTAGAATACATCGATGGGAATCTGTGTCTCCTCCTTGCTGTGCCGGTGGGGCTGGTGCTGCTCTGAGCACATGGACACTCCCTGTACATCTGGGGACATATCAGAGTGGTTCAGATGAAGGCTAAATCTGGAAAGCACTTCGGAGGATGTTGAGGAAATGAAAACTTGTACTTGCATAGTGTTTGTGCCTTATCAGCATCAACTCAGAACAAAACTGATGGCAAGTAGCAGCCTTTTCCCTGGGCCTGCTTTTCCCATGTCCTCTTTATCAGCCTGCCAGGAGGGGAAGGTTCTGTTCATTTACAGATTTAATTTGAAGATCGTGTTTTAAAAAAAATCCATGTGCTCAGCACTTTTTCTTGGCATAATTTATAGGAGCAGAGCTCTGCACTGATGTGAGAAATAGATGGGCCAAGTGTAGCTTAAAAATGAAAAGGTTAAATGGTGACTTCTGTAAAAGAAGGCAGGCAGTGCTAGATAATCGAATAATTCATGTGTGTGTTACATGTTTCTGCTTTCCCTAAGCACTGGTAGAGTTATCCAGAGCCAAAAGTCTGATTTTACAATCAGTCTGAAGCAAATGAAAGAAAATCCAGCAGTGCTGTCCCTGAGAACGTGAGGAACCCAAGGTATTGCTGGGGTGGGAAGCACTGCCTGACCTGAACGTCCTTCCTTTAACTCTCCCATTTTTGGCAAAGGTCAGCTGTAAACCCTTATCTGGGGGTTATCACATCCCATTAACCTGCTCTGCTGCTCTGACTTAGCTGGAAGAAGCTTCTTTTGCTTTAAAAAAAACCCCAACAACTCCCACTCCTGCTTCATAAATAAATCATTATTTTATCTCGTGTTGTGCCGGAAGGTGCCACAGATCCAGTGCCAGCTCTAAGGAGCTCAGTGAGCTGTGGGGAAAGCAGGAATGCCTCTGTCCTGCACTCCGGATGCATGGCCAGGAACCAGCTCTGGCTCCCAGACTCCTGGAATAGTTTCCATAAAGTGGATGGTGTCAAGGGCACCTCCACAGCAGGCAGGAGTCTGGGAGGGGCACATGGGGCACAGGGCTCTGGCTGAATCTGGGTGTAAAAGGCCACCATCAGCTCTGGTACCCCCTTCTTTTATCCATGGGATTTATGAGTGTGGACTCCAATTGGATTAATTTAATAATTTGAGGATGATGAAAGAGAGCATTTAGTGGTTAACTCGTGTACTTGTGCATCTTTCTGTGTGTGTCTGTATATTGCGAATACAAATATATTATAGAATGGTTTGGGTTGGAAGGGACTTTAAAGATCATCTTGTTGCAGGGACACCTTCCACTAGCCCAGGAATATGCACCAGTCTAGCCATGGCTTCTAAAAATGTCTTGAAAGATCATAACTTTAGCATTATTTTTTAAGTTCTTGTGCTTCACATCATTGTAAAACTCACTTTATATCCATGATACATCCACAGCAAGGTTTGGTCCTTTAAGGACATAGCAGTGTGTATCTTCACCTCAGGTCATGAAACAGATCGAAATCAGAACAGGCTGAGGTCAAAGCACAGCAGATTCCTGGAGATGAGAGAATCTGATGTAACAATTGAGATACTTTGGCCTGGGAAATGGTTGTGTGCCCAATCTTTTCCATTATTATTATTTTTGTCTCATTCTATATTGTTTCCTCTTCCTGGAGTGAGGGCCCTGTGCTTGCCCTGAACTTCACCCACTGCAGGAGAAACTCTGGGTACAAATCACTGAAATTAGAGGTGATGGAGCACAGTTCAAGAACTGCCACAAGAGCTCTAGTGGGAGAGAAAATTAAACCTGCAGTTTACATGGTCTGGTCTAAAAATGAGCTGGAAAAACCCTGCTGGAGCGAGTTCCAGTGGGAAGAGTTCAAGAAAATGATCTCTGTGTTAGAAAACCACACACAGTTTATTGTGTCATGAGCACGTTCCAAGAAGGTTTAACCTGCAGGTGAAATAGTTCACTCAACAACACAGACTTTTGACTTACTGCAGTGGAAACATCGGAAAATCAGTGTGGCACCTCTCGGGAGTATTCTGTGAATTCACAAGGCATGATGTTTTAGGTTTTAAAGGAGAAAAATGACTGGCTCATCAATATTCCCGCTCTTGGATGTGCAGTGGTTGCTGTGCAACAGCGGGAATGTTGATCAAACTGGATGTGGATGTCATGGACTGGCACCTCCCGAGCAGAGAATATAAATTCCTTGTGTCAATATTGCTCTGAAACAGTCCTTTTATTCTTAATAGAGCCTCTTGTATATCTATAACCTTTATTTTCTTTATTTAAGCACTGGGAATGAGAAGGGGAGAAAAAGAGGAGATGAGAGGGCTGTAATTTTAAGGGGCACTTGATTCATAAAATCAAATGGGGTTTATGATTCCCAGAAATAGCTTGGAAAGCTTATGAAACCTCAACCCTCCCAGGATTCCCTCATCTTCTTTTTCAGTGATTAAGATTTTTTGTATTATTTTTTGCTTGTAGTGAAACACATGTGGGTTTTTTAATAAAACAGATCTTTATGCAGTGGCTCTGCGTGGCTGGATGTCACCATGGTCCCTTCAATGAGAAAACACGTAACCACTGGCCAGCATCCAGGAGAGACCTGGCCAACTGTGTGACTGTGCATTTCAGAGAGTAACAGAGAAATTTTGGCCATAGAAGTTAAAATTTATAGAAGAAAAAAAGCCAATAAAGAGGCAAGAGCAGATTCATCCTGAGACTGAGCTCCCAGCCCACAGAACCCAAGGCTCTGCCCCCAGGAGGGTGCCAGGCTTGACCCCGAGAATCTTGGAGGTGTGTTCATTTCCAGTCCTGTACCATGTTTTTGGCTGTCACAGAAGCTCCCTCCCTGCTGTTCAGTGATGATGGAAATTTTGGATGAGTACTGAACACAATTCCCACGAGTTTTGATGCAGGATCTTTTATAGCCCCGCTGTGTGTTGGTACAACAGCTTGTACCTGTGGCCTGTAGGATCTTAGACACAAACTCGAAGTGGGATATTCCATGTGGAGGCCAATATAAATATATTTGGGAAGAAAAAACCCACGTGGTGCAGAGTTGGAGTGTGAGTGGCTGATGCTGACAGAAACCATGTCACATCCTGCTGCATTACTTCATCCCAGTGAAAATAATACTCCCTCAGTTTTGCCAGAGGCTGGGAGTCAGGTTATCTACTGTGAGCATGTCAGGGGGGAATGGGAATGTTTCCAGGGAAAGCTGGCCTTGTCCTCTTCACTTTGGTCTTTGATCTGGGGCACACTTATCTGTTATGCCACTGTCTCACCTTTTCCCTGGTTCTGATTATTCTGCTGCAGTTTGCTCTGGGACATTCCTGTGGCATCACAGACAGTGAGGTGGATGCTGAGGCACCAGGGTGTACAGGTTTTTGGGAGTCAAGCTATTGGACTTTCCTGAGTGAGCAAAAAGAAATAAAACCTCTGGGTAATTGTAGTACAGAATTTAGGAAACCATATTTGTGTCTTGTATTAAAGGAATTGGCTCCTATTTTGGTGTATTTTATCTACCTCAGGGTACTTACGTAGCTAAATATACCCACAATCTGGGAATCCCAGGGTCCTTTGCCTCTTTACCTTCTCTTATCTCCCAGAACACATGTGGGAAACTGAGCCAAAGTGAGATTAAAGGTGTGTCTCTGTGGCCTGAAGTGGAGCTGTTTGTTCTTCTTCAGATGCAGCTGAAGTGCCACTGGTCACTTTGGCTGGGTTTGACATCCCAGTGTGATGGGCCCAAACTACAGAATGAGTGGCCTGTAACAAAATAAAGGATAGAATCATGGAATGGTTTGATTTGGGTTGGAAGGGACCTTAAAGCTCATCTTGTTCCATCCAGGACACCTTCCACTATCCCACATCGCTCCAAGCACTGTCCAACCTGGCCTTGGACACTTCCAGGGATGGGGCAGCCACAGCTTCTCTGGGCAACCTGTGCCAGGGCCTCACCATGGTCACAGAACTCCTTCCCAAAATCCAGTTGTTCTTTGCTGTGGCCCTGCACCATCCACATTTCCATGTGAGCAACGCTGCAAACACCCAAGTTCTTTGCCATGGAGCTCTTACTAATAAAGTGGCTTAAATTGTATTTTGTTATGCTGGTAAGTCTGTAGAAAAGAAATTGGCCTGTGGCTTGGGGAAAGATTGACCTTAGAAAGTGCTTTTGACTTTTAAAAGGGTATCTGATAAATATTTTTGCAAATTTTAGCTGAAGTGTTCCCTTATCTGCCTGCAGTGCAAACAGAAAGCCCTTCTGTCTGCATGTGGCACTGTATGGCACAGTGTGGAGGCAGAGTTGTATTATCTGAAAACAAATGAATTACAGCCATGTCAATATTTTTTTAAGTGGGGAGGGAGAAGGGACTGAGGTACATTATGACTTGGATATGGGGAGCCAGATTTCCCTAATGCATTTCAGTAACACAAAGGAAAAGACAATGTGCTATTTAAGAACTGGATTTGTTTTCCTTCTGTGCAGGATCACCCATAGCAACTACATATGTGGATAAATGTTTGGTATAGAAATGGCCCTTGTGGAATGCTCCAGTCAGTATTTGAAGGGTATTTGGACTTCTGTTTTTTTGAGATTTTAATACAAGCAGTTGCATAGTCAGTAACCTCTGATGTGGCACATGGGATTTGTGGCAAGACCCCGAGAGACTGGGGGAGTTTAGTGCTGAGGGTAACACTGAAAAATGCATTTATATTGTCATTGTATCAAGACTTTACTACCTTTATTTGTATATCAAGACCTTATTGCCATTTTTAACACTGTGGGTGTAGGAACTTTTCAAATCCCACTCAGGATCCTGGTTACTGGTTGGACTAGATGATCTTGGAAGTCTTTTCCAACCTTTAGGATTCTAAGTGGGCTGATACTTAAAGTACAGATAGAGGATAGAGTTTCCTTTCTCTAACTGAATATCTCAGTTATCAGTGTTTCTACAACACTAAAGAAATCCTGTAATTATATAATTTGACATGAGTTACAGACTGTGTGTGTATTTTTTGGTTTATTTAAAAAGGAGCAAAACAAGGATCATTATGAAGTTTCTCACATTGAAAAAGGAGGGAAAAAAGTCAGGAAAGGCTGAAAAGTTGCATTGCTTCTGCTGATCATCTCCTTCATGGAGATATTCTTCAACTGTTGTAAAAAATAATATTATTTTCTCAGAAAATTCTCAGCACATTCTCACTTGAAGTGAGGAAGACACTGGCTCTGCTTCAGAGCAGAGGTAGAACCTGGTTTTCCCATATTTCATGTGGTCATTCCAGGTAACAACTATTTTGAAGCCAACCCAAAAATTCCTTGTGGAGCTGCTAAAACACTGCAGCAGCCATTTGGGCCAAACCACTGGGTTTGTGTGAAACATTCCAGTTTTCATGTTTGCTCTTTAAGACAATTTTGATCAAAAAATTCTCATTTAGCTCTAATCATAATGGCATTTTTGAGGGACTTAGACATATTTTTTGGAGCCCAAAGGCTGTGAGAAAAGATGTGACAATATTACAGCAACAATGAATTTCACCCATCCTGGCCTGGGTCGGATTTCAGTCCTGTGAACAGAGCTTGGCTTTGTGCTGCTTGATTTTGGAAAGGACTTGTCCTGAATGTGTGTCTTGTCCTCAAATGAAAAAGTGATGGTTTAGAGTGTCCCTGATTTATATGGGATTAGACCTGATTTATGTTATGCTCAAGACACCACCAAATCTTAAAGTTTCTGGCAGAGATCATTGATCTGTTGTTTTATTTGTATATTTGTACAACCCAGTACCTTCTTCAATGGCTCCTCACCAAAGAGTTGCTAAAGCAGAGATGGGTGCTGTTATTCTGGGGACAAGGGTCGTATTTTACAGAGTAAAATACATCCCAATCCCAGGCTTTTGGAGCTTTCTGTTTTATTTTGGAGGGTTGCTGATCTATCTTAAGTTAAAAAGTAAAACACAACAAAAAGTAAAGGTCTGGAAACCAAATTCCTTGATTTCACAGTCACCCCAAGACTGTGGTGTTGCAGGAGAACACATTGCTGGATTTTCTCTGGTCCCCATTAGCACTATTGTCCAGTGTGTTACTTCTGGGGAGGAGTTGTAAAGGTCTCTGGAGGGAAATAATTCTCTAACCTGTGTCATGTATTTATGGTATAAAGTGATTTCTAGCTGTCTTGGAATGAGTTAAATGCAATTAAGTCAGAAAACTGTCTGGTGGAATTGTGACTCAGTTGTCTTTATTAGGATTTTCTGAAAGAGAAAATTGAACTTCTTTCACACAGAGCAAGTGTGTTTCAGAGTCCTCTGTGGTCTTGTTTTACTTCAAAACCTGCAGCATCTGGTGGCCCAATGTTGTTCTTGTGTTTTTCTGGAGTTGGGAGTTGGTGGGTGTAAGGGGTGGAATAAAGAACCAGTCACACGTTTCAGAAGCCAGTTAATGTCTGAGCTCATCTCTGAGGTACAGGAGGTTCCCCTGTGCTGTAAAGCCTTTAATTAGAAGGGAAATCCTATTTAAAGGCCCATAATGTTTCTGTGGTCGCAATAAAACATCTTGTGTAATCGGGTAATAAAATCTCAGTGGGCAAATCTCAATCTCGTTCTCATTTTGTTCTTTTGCTTCAGTGCCCAGCTGTTGTTGATATTCCTTAAGCAAATCCTGCTCCTTGCAGTTTGTGCTGATGGGGAACCAAGGAAAAGAAGAGCAATGAGGGATGTGTCAGATCCTAATGGCTCAGCTCTGGGCACAACTTCAAGCAGGTTTTTGGTTTATCTGCCAGCCCTGCTTTTCAGTGGGCTGAAAACGGAATTAAGATGAAATACTTGAAAGATTACAGTAGTGCAAGCTCTGGTTGCTTGTGGCAGGAATTATTCAAGAGAACAAAAACTGGTAATAATAATAACAGTTGCAGTCTTGCAAACAAAGTGTGGGTCCTGGCAGGGGAGGCAGTGGCTGTGGCTCCATGGGATGGGGTGGTTTCCTGTCCTGGGCTCTCTTTCACCCATATGAAAAGTCATCTCTGTGTATATGTAACCCCCTTCTTCCCACAACGCCTTTCCCATGGGCAGTTTAGGCTTCTCCTCCCCCTTCAAATGGACTCACTGCCGAGCCTTTGATTTTTTCCCTGGTGAGACATTCCAAGGCTGGGATCCAGAGCCGTGTGCTGGAGCACTGCTTGTCCCTCAGCTGGGAGCTGGGCTGCAGAACTTCCTTCCTTCAGAGAATCACAGAACTCCAGAGTGCTTGGGTTGGAAGGGACCTTAAAGGTTATCTCATCCCACCGCCTGCCATGAGCAGGGACACCTTCCACTATCCCACGTTGCTCCAACCTGACCTTTGACACTTCCAGGGATGGGGCAGCCACAGCTTCTCTGGGCAACTTGTGCCAGGGCCTCCCCACCTTCACAGGGAAGAATTCCTTCCCAATCTCCAACCTAAACCTACTCTTTTTTGATTTGAATCCATTTCCCTTAATCCCCCCTGTGTACCTCTAGATCTTCTGATAAATGTTTCAGTGATTGTGGGCTGTTTCTCCTTTGACTCGGGATCATGTCCCACCTCCCTTGTCCTGGTGTCCTGCTGGGAGCCAGCTCCTCCTCTCCCAGGGGAGGATGAGTGGGGGCATGCTTAAAGGGATCTGTCTTGTGAAAAACACTTGAAAATCAGCAATTAAAAGGGACATCTTTGGTGGTCATGTAATCATCCAGTGTCAAGGGTGTTGTGAGCCCCATGGTGAGGGAGCTGGGAAAGCCCACGTGAAACTGGAAGGAACAACCCTCGTTCCTTCATGAAAGGACATGTCAATCATCCCAAGCTCAATTTAAGAGTTTACTCCAGGCTTCCACCGCCTGTAGGAGAACCAGTGTTGGGGCAAGTGTTTATTCAGTCAAGTAAAAAGATTAAATTTGGGAATAACTCTGTATTGACCCAAGGTGTTTCCATTACTGCAACACAGTGTAAAACCTTGGCAGTGAGCTTTCCTATAAGGATAACATCGCTGCTCAGCCAACCTGTGTGGAGTTACTACTCACTCCCAGTCTGTGTAACTTCATCACACAGTCATTAAGTGCCAGGGAGAAGATTATAAGGTGTTACATTATTTATCCTGATAATTGAAACCACTCCTGACGTTTCAGCTTTGGCCTTCAAAGCAATAACCCTTCGACTTCAAATACCGGGAAGGGAGTTAATCAGGGATTTCTGAATGTGTCAAGTTTATTGATCTTGTTAACAGGAAAATACGTGTGGTTACCTGGGTGAGGAAGGAAAGCAGTTATCATCTGAGCTGGGATTGGTTGGGTGCTGTCATTGATGCCTGAGACAACAAAGATCAGTGTTAAACAAAAATTAATGGCAAACGTTTCCCTGCCATAGTTTTCCAGCCAAATTTCTTGTGTGGGTAAATTTACCTTAAACAAATAAATTTCCTCTCAGTCCTGATTTTGCTGGAGGTGAACGGGCACATTCTTTTGCCACAGTTGTGCCCAGCAATTAGCACCAAGAACACCTTGCAAACCGATCCCCTTTCAAGGTTCACAGCTCCTTTAGAGACTGGGAGGTTTTAGAGGTGAGGAGTCCCCACTAGAGAGGCTGTAGGGTGTGTCATGTTCCAAATCTGGTGGGTTTGAATTAACTAGAGCACATACGTGGGGGAAAAAAGTGTCATGTTGATTTTGCCTATCTTTAACTTCTGAACATACTTGTGTGAATGCCTCTAGAAGGTTCTAAATATACAGCCACTGTTATCTTTACAACCCAGCTCTTGACTTCACCAAAGCCAAAGTGCAGCTGAGAGGTCTCTTTTCTGTGGCCTCTTGGGAATTGCTCCCAGCTCTGTTACCACCTCAAATCCTGGCTTGTTTGGGCTTCATTTCAGCCATTCCACTGTTTTGTCTTGGATATATAAAGTCAGCAGATTTGGAGCCACTTGGGTCTCCTCAGGATGTGTGTGAGTACCAGCAGTGCAGGGGCTGCACGATGGGCGTGAAGAGCTCATGGAGATGTTCTCTTTCACAATTCCTGGATGGAAGCTGCCTTGACCTGCCTATGTTTGAAAGATTTGCCTTTAGTAGGTGCTTTCTAAGGCCTTCTTTAGCTGCTTTTGGAGTAGAAACTCTTTTGTTGTATTTATATGACAAATAAATAAATCCCTTTAATTTTGTGCCATTGGTGACAGTTCAACCACTTCCATCTTGAGACACACAAATACAAATTATAGCAGAAACTCTTAATCTTGGACTTATAAGCATCATAAAGCCTCTTCTGCACTGTTTGGAGCTATGATGAGGAGCTGTGACTGTGTCAGTCTGGTCTCAGCTGTATGGGGATGAACCCAGACTAATTCCATGGGTTTCTGTGGAGCAGCTCTGTATTTTTACCCCAAGAGTAAGACAGGAGTAAGACAGGACTATTAGTCCATCCTTGGCCTATAAGACACTTTTATGACACAGAACAGGCAATCATGGTCTTGCCAAAATGAAGTTCCTTGGCAGGATAGAAGGAGCAGTGGTGTGGAAATACCAGGATTTCCCTTGATTTTTGACTCACACACGATGCACAAATTGCTTTGCTACATGGATTGTACCTTTTAAATGATGTTTGGCTTGATCCTCTTTTGATTGTTTTATGCAGTTGTAAAATACATGTTTTCTATGACAAGCCCACGATAAAAGCGAGTATTGATATGAACCAGCGTTTCACCTACTCAGAGATAAAAATATTAATAAAGTACAACTGCCAGGACAGACTTTATTAAAACAAGGTTCTAGAAACAGTTCTGTTATCTTAAATAATATTTTTCTAGTGAGGAAATGCATTAATATCATGCATTTCATGCATTTAAGCTTATCAATACCAATTAATTTCAGATTTACAGCTGAAATGTTGGTGTCACAGCTCAGCCAACCATTCCATGTAGGAAGTCTGGCAGACAACAGTCCCCTGAATATAATTTGCATCAAAGTACCCAAGTAATCCTGTGTAAAATGTCTTAGAAATTTGTGAGCCATTCACAGTGGCAAGTTAACATAATTACTTAACATAATGCAAAATTCAATAGAATTACTATTCTCAATTGCTGACTCATTGGAATAATAAAAAAAACTAAATAAAGCAATTGGGATAATTTGATGTGTTAGTAAATATCAATAAATTGCATATCCTAAAATTTGGGCAGGTCCAGGAAAAAATGGACCTTTCTGCCACATGAATCAAAAAACGTGGTGCTTGTTATGGGGGCTGAAAAGTGATTTTTTCCCCCTTGAATACCAATTATTGGCTGTAAACGAGCTGCAAAGGGATGTTATTTTACATGTTTTTTACAAACACCTCACTGCAAAGAATTTGGGGTTTTCTTCGGGTGGCTTAGAGAAATTATTTAAACTTGTAGAGTTTCGAAGGGGTTGGCTTTGCAAAAATAGATGGTTTCATCTTTATTTACCGCAACAAAAAAAGAAAAAGAGGTTAAAATGTCCTTAATAATTCCTTTAATGCTGCTGCCAGAAAACAGGCAGGAAGATGTGTTGCAACATATTCACTCTTTGGGGATAACAGCAGGAAAAAGCAGTGACTGCCTTTTTTTTTTTTTTTTCCCAGAAACTAAAGTTTTGGAAGGGATTTGGCCCATTTCTGAGCAGAAAACTGCCATTTTTACACAGCAGGATGTGTAAAAGCAGGATTTTTAAAAGCAGGATTTCCAGAACTTAGGGCTTGGCATCCTTCTGAAGGCTGACCAAAATATGAACATTTGGGCCCTAAACTCTGAATATTACAGCCCAGCATTCTGCAATAGGACTGCTTTGGTCCCAGGGTGGGTACTGAAGTGTGGTCTGTGCAGCCTTCGGAGAGAGGTAAAATGCTTTTAAAGAAAACAAAGAGGTTCTCCCTGCCTTATCCAGTTACCACCAAGGAATGAAGGCACAGCTCTTCATTTCCACTGGAGCATATTGTCACTCGTGTTTGTTGTCTTAAGAATGAGTTTCTTATCTGCAAAGCGATCTTTTTCACCAGCCATTCCCAGTTTAATCTGACTCCCGATGCCCTTTAGAGCAGACTGGCTGTTCCCAACTGAGGAGCCACTATTTATGTGTGTCTGTCAGGAGCACAATTTATGACAGACCTGCGAGTTCTGTGGACTTGAGATGTTTTCACAGTTGTTAGACCTGAGCAGTTATTTCAGTCAGACCAACTGCTTAAATCGGGTTTGGATTTACCCCCAGCCCAAGGTGGAGGTTGATGCTCATAAACCCAGCAACCCCCAGCAGAGAAAAATGCCCTGTTCCCGCCTCGACATCATTCCTAGGAAGGTTGGTTGGAAAAATACACTACATTTTTAAAGGAGTCTGGAATTCCGTAGAATCATAGGATTGTTACGTTGGAAAAGCCCTCTAAGGTCATCAGGTCCAACCATCCCCCAGCCAAGGCCACCACTAACCCATGTCCCCAAGTGCCACATCCACACGGCTTTTAAATCCCTCCAGGGATGGGAACTCCACCACTTCCCTCTTCCAGGACTGGACAACCCTTTCCACGAAAAAATTTTCCCTAATATCCAATTTTGGCCCAACTTGAGGCCGTTTCCTCTCATCCTGTCCCTTGTTCCCTGGGAGCAGAGCCCAACTCCCACCTGGCTCCACCCTCCTGTCAGGGAGATCTTTTTGTCTGTGAAATAAAAAGACAAGTAAAACACTAATTTTTGTAAGTTTGGGCTCATGGTAGTTACTGTTATTTTTATAGTAATTGTGGGCTCTGGTAGTTATTGATGGGTGCAAATTTTTGGTCAAATAATAGTTTAACCAAGCTAAAGTTATACATATTATTTTTAATTAACTTGTGCCCAGGCATGTGTTTCACTTTGAATTCAAGTGTCACATTTGGGAAGTCTGTTTCTCATCATGCTTAAGGTTAAAATATTAGGTCACCAGAAGAAAGAACTATTTGAGGCACATAAGACAAATTAAATGTTAGAAGGAAGGAGAGGGGAGGGAGAAACAGAAATAAAGCTGTGACTTCAGAAAATAAGGTAAAGCAGGAAAGAGTTGGTGAGGGATGAAATGGGCTGCAGAAGGTCTGAAACTCATTTTGTAGTGTTCAAAATTACAAGTTTTTGTGTCGGTTTGGAACAGTTCAAAGCTGTACTTGCAGTGTCCTGAGGCCCAGGAAGAAGCAGGATGTTGCTTTCTGGAAGAACTCCCTCCAAAGCAAAGTACAGTCTGCAATAGTTTTAACCAGATCTCTGGAGAATGGGAAGTTTGGATGTTCTTCCATGGGAGAGAAAGAAAAAAAATGCATAGAATAGAAACATAGCTTGAAAAAAAATATAATTAATATAACAAATAATAAAGATAATATTAATAAAGTTTTACTATATCTACATATTCAAAGATGTAAAATTGTCCAAATTATATGGTGCAAAGGTGTTTGCATCTTGCTAAGAGCAACTTTAGAACATTAATCCTTTTATGTTTCCTTATACTACATTCACCCTGCTGATGTCAGGTGCCTTTTTTCCCTGGAATTGATACTATTTCATAAAAAATGAGCATCACAGAAACTGAGAGAACACTTGGGAATACCCACATTTCAATAAATGTGTCATTTAGCTTCAGATTAAATTGTAGAAGCATATAATCTCATACAGTGTAAAATATTTTTTAAAAGGTTTCAGCAAGTCAGTGAATTTGTCATCTTTTTTAACAGTATTTCCTCTCTCTCCCCTGCCTGTCTTGTTTAGTGTCCAAGGTGCAGGACATGGATGTGGATGGGATATGCTCCAGTCCCAGCCATCCTCTCCCAAGGCCCATCAGCCCAACGTCCCTGTGGGGCCAAGGGCTCTGGTATCACTGAGGGCAGAGCTGATTTATGGGGTGAAGCTGATGGTCATTCCATCAAAACCTCCTTATCTGGAGCCTAATGCCTGATGAGAGGTGGATAAAGACCGTGTGTGTGAGATCCCTGCAGCCCCAGGGGGGAATCCAGGAGGAGGGAGTGTGTTTTCCTGGGCAGCACAAAGGTTTGATAGAGGAGGTAGAATTTAGTGCCTGGAATCTTACCCTGCTTGACTGCTCTTCAAAAACATCTCAGAGTTTTTTTCCCTCTGCATCCAAAAACTTGGAGGAGCCGACCTTCCAAAGGTAGCCTTAAAACAGCTTTGTCAATCCAAATATAAGTGTGGGGAGTTTTCTGCCATTTCCAGAACTCTTAGGGGATGATTTGCAGTTCATCTTGAATAATGATGTAAGAAATGTGCCAGGAAAGATCCAAGTGCTTGTCCAGGGTTGTTCCCTAACCAGCTGCAGCTGCTGAGCCGGCACAGCACCCTCTCCTGCAGGGAAAGCCCCTCGGCTTTGCAGGAGTTTTCTTAGCAAAGAGATAATTCAAGTGTTTAGGAGGAGAAAACTAGTGAATCTCAGAGCTCATTTATTTAATTTTGATCAGTATTTAGATCCAATATTTAGAACTCAACTCTCCTTTAAGCAACACCCTCCATAATCCTGGGTTTAAGTTGGAAATTTGGAGGTGCATGACTTGGTGTTAGGCAGGACCCTTTGGAGCAACTCTGGAAAAAATACAGGAGTATCCCTCTGATCCCTGTGGATCCCTGGATGAGCCAGGATGTCAGCACCTGAGCTCTGCTCACGCTTCTGTCCTGCACTTCTGGTTTTCCCTGGAGGGAAGAGTATAAAGCACTTGGTTGTGTAAAATTGAGCTTTTCATTCTTGTCATTATTATTTTCTAGGCAGATCTTTTCTCCCAAAATGAGTTGTTCTGATAGAGACACTAGAACTTCCTTAGGATGCCAAAGAAAAACAGGCAGTAATTGCTTGGGATTGTCCTTGCCAAGGGATTCATTGCAGGAGAGATGGATTTTATGGAGCTCCTAGGGCTGTGGATGCTGCCAGGCTGCCAGGACGGGGTTATCCAGCCCTGAGAAATGCTCAGACTGATATGTTTGAGGAACTGTAGGATTTGGAGGGGATCAGGAAATTTCGTCTGTCCCAGTTTTAGTGTAGAATGGCCCAAATGGCCTCAGGTCTGGGTTGGGCCACCTGGTGCCAACTCATGTTCTAATCTGTTCAAAACAGCATCCCAAACCCACAGTAATTTTGGATGCTTTATCCATCATGTAAAGCATACATCAGTCTGGAATGTGAGGTAACAACTAATTAAAATAGTTACTGAGGCAGATCATATTTGCATATTGATATTTTTTAATCACAGAGTCCTAAAGTGGTTTGGGTTGGGAGGGGCCTTAAAGCTCATCTCATTCCAACCCCTTGCCATGGGCAGGGCACCTTGCACTAGACCAGGTAATTATTATTGTTGTTGTTATTATTATTATTATTATCCAGTGGTGCTCATAATGATATCAAAGGACACCATTAGGAATTTTTTACTTTATGCCCCTGCTTTCCTAGTGAACCCTTTCACCCCTGTGACTTTAAAGGGATGTCAAACAGTAATAGTTTGTATTACCCAGAACTTTCCCTTAAGTTACACAGTGACGTGGAAGTCTGGGCAGTTCTTTTTGCAAAGCCCTCACATTGCTGGGATATTATTATGAACCAGAGCCAATATATTCCCATTTTCAAAGCAAGGCACAAGCTTTTTGCTCTTTGGAAAATATGAGAGAATATTATTCATCTGTTTGCTTTAAGGGATATCTGCCAAGCGAAAACCCTTTCATTTGATTCTGTGTGAAGCTGGAACACAAGTATGGAACAAAATCTAATTTATTTAACAATGTAAGAATAATTTATGCAGCATGAATGGGGATGCATTGGTTATATGTAATCATAAAAATAATTTATTGACACACCTTTTAATTAATGGCAGAGTTTTCTAGAGTGTGTTTCTTCTCTCTGTGCTGTCACCTCTCAGCATCCGTTAGGAACAAAAATGCCCTGAAGTTACACCCTCCATAACCCACGTTTAGGTTGTAAATTTGGAGTAATTTTGGTGTTAGGCAGGACTCTTTGGATGCAGCTCTGGAGAGGGCACAGGAGTGTCTTTCTGATCCCTGTGATGTGCCGGGGTGTCGGGACCTGCTCACACTTCTGTCCTGCACTCCTGATTTTCCCTGGAAGAGAAGAGTATAAAGCCCGTGGTTGTCTGAACTTGGCAACATTGGCTGCCTTTTCCCATCAGTCCATTTTCCCATCAGGACTCTGATGTTGGATATAAATTATTTAGATTAACAACTCTGACTAGTTCAGTGCTATGGTACTTTGGGGTTTTTTAAGCAAGACAAAATACCTTTCGCTTTGCAAGTGAAAAGAATGTCTGGAGAGTCTTCACACAGAACCAAAGCTTTTCCATCTCCACTTGGTAGATTGTGGAGATGATACAGCATTATTTGCTTTTGCTCTTCAGATTGGATCATGTCCACAAACGAGCCTGGCTCTGCACACACACCTTAATCCCTGCTGGCTTTAAGGCATCTTCCAGTGCCACTGGGCCATAGGATGTCCTTTCTGTGGCTGATTTTGTTAACCCCTCACATTCCTCTGTTTACATTGCTGTCACTTAGAGATTTACTTAGCAAAATAATGGTGATCCCACCTAACCAACCTGCTGACAGACCTAAGTGGGAGCTTGAGTTCTGGCAGGATGGTGTTGGAACAGGGATCAGAAGGGAGGGCAATGCTCTTGATATTCAAAGCATTTGGGACTTTGTCTTGCCTCGTCCTATTCATTCATTTGTCCATTTTTGCTCAAGATATCAAAATTAGGCCTGTATTCATGATTCTTTCTTGTTGGGTACTCACTCAAATCCTTCTTAAAGCAAAAAGGGGAGAAAAGACAGAAAGAAAGAGAGAAGGAGGGAGGGAGGGAGGGAAGGAATGGAGGAAGGGAGAAAAAGAAAAGAGAGAGAATCCATGGGGTGTGGTAGAAATGACCACACAATTACACCATCTTTGGAATATGTATTTTTAATATGTTGGATTGCAAAAATAATTACAACATGATCTCACAAGGTTCAGTTTTTCTGTTAATATGTTAAAGCCTGGTTACAAACCTTTTGCTAAATTAAGTTCTAGTTCCTGCCATGGGCAGGGATGCCACTTTCTATTCCAGGTTGCCCCAAGCCCTGTCCAACCTGGCCTTGGACACTTCCTGGGATGGGATGGGGCAGCCACTGCTTCTCTGGGCAGCAGATCTGTCCTGACATGGCCCTGTCACTGCCTCCTCTGAGATCCCAGTGCAAACTCAGAGGTTTTGGGTGTGGACTCAGTCTTCTGTAAATTTTGTGCAATCAGATACTCAAAGACACCTGAGAACGGTGTAAATTTAATCCTCTGTTCTGTTATTCCATGAAGCCAGAAGTGTTGTCACAGGGGGAACTGCAGTGGGATCCGAGAGCAATGGACAAGCTCCAAGGGAAACATCAAGGCTAGAAATATTTAAAGCATCAAACAAAACAGAGTGGAAATCAAATCTTATAAGAAATAATCTTAAAGCCCTACAGTGCTGTGTCAGCTGTTGGTCATTAAGATCCAGCACTTTCCTCTGTCTTCTGTAGCCTTCACTGAACGGTCTCCGGGGCTTTGAGGGGTGCAGGCAGCGGGAGAAGTGTAAGTCAGTTGAGGGGCAACACCCAGACCCCAGAAGCTGCACTGTGATTAGGCTGGAATTGTTCCTACAAGCTGGCATCCCTGGTTTTGACCTGCTGACTGTTGTCCTCTCTACTTGAGCCAGAATTTACTCAAGAGATTAAGTCCATCCACAGTCAGAAACCCCTCTGGGCTTGGATTGACTTCCATTTCATTAGGACTTAATCATTAGGACTTAAGCTTGTCTGTAGATGTTAACACAATAATTGCTGAATAAAACCTAATTTACATCCTGTTGGAGCCAAAGGGACCCTTCCTTTTGCTGTGGGAAGAATAGGATCAGGACCCTGAAGCAGGTACACACTGGAGCAGGGATGCTGTGATTTGCTTACACAAAGCAGGTGAGGGATGCAAAAGATGGACATTGAAAGGAATCTGCAGCTCAGCCTTGATCCCAAGAAATTGATATCTGTGTTTAAAGCCAAAGCAGCTGCCTCTTGGCAGCAGGAGGTGGGGAAAGTGTTTAAGCTGTAGGAGCCCCTGCATGCTTCTCTTTGCTGTGTTTGGATGGGACATCTGGTGAGCAGAATCTGTCCAGTGGGAAAGGGTCTTGGAGAGCTGGTGACTGCTCCCCAAAACCAGTGTGTTGTGGGCAGTGGTGGTTCAGGGAGTGCCTGCTGGCAGCTGCACTGGCAGCAGCACTGACTCCAGGGAACAGCTCTGGGTGCCGATCGAGGACCAAAGGGATGCACAGGGAGTCCTGAGATACTAAATCTAAATGTTTCCATCCTGAGCCATCTCATGGAAAACAGTGCAGGCATCAGGGAAACATCAGGAAGAGATGCAGAGGCAACAGGGGATTTCGTGAGACCTTCAGCAGCTGACAAAGGGTGACACAGCAAGGGAGCCAGGGAGTGGCCTTTGTTCATTGATGACATTGTGCCAATAACTTCCCCACAGCGATGTGTTACTGGCCTGGATCAGGAGTCCTGATGTGGGAGCTGCTGTTCTGATGCAGGTCCCAGCCCAGTACATCCCTTCTTTTATCACCATGACCCAAGGCTCTGGGAGCAGAGACCAGGGGACCACATTGTCTGGGGTCTCAGGGATCCTCCTGTCATACTTTGATGCTCCAGTTCCTTTCCTTTGATTTATCCTTCTGCCCCATTAAGGAACTGATTTCCGAAACAATTCTAAGTAGTGCCTGCTCTGTAGGAGTTCCTAATCTCCTGTTTTCCCTCTGTGAATTCCCCTGGCATGCAGCCCCAGGGCAGAGGTGCTGGAATCCAGGCCCTTCATTTTAAATCTTCACCTTCTGAGGTAATCTGCAAAATCCTGCTCCTCGGGGCATTCCCATCCAGGTAAACTGGTGTCCCAGATCACTCCTAATCCTTGCTGTGTGCAGCTATTGCAGTTAAATCTCCTTCCGTTCAAAAGTGAGCCTTTGTGTAGCCCCTGAGTTAAATTCCATAATAAATTTAGCCTGGAGAAAATAATAAATGAATAATAAATGAATAATTAATTATATCCTATTGGGGGATTTGGTGGATGTGGTTTGTGTCCCTGGTTACATCTCAGAGTATCTTTGTTGGCTGAATACAACACATTGACTGAGGCATCTCAACCCACCATTGGGCTGTTAATGACGAGTTTAATTGGCAGTTAAAGGTTGTGCTTTTGCAATCTGTTTCCAGTGTGCTTGGGAACATCTTGGGAACATCATCCAATGAAGCCTGGCCCCCTTCCCATTGATTTCTCAATTGTAAGATGCCTATGGAAGGAGGTTTCCATCTCTCCCATCCCTCTTTCCCACCCCCCTGTCTTCACACTCATAAATTACTGTGGTTAATTCCTGGTGTTTGGCTTCTCCCTATGAACTGGAAAGCGACGCTGCGGGAATCCCGCAGGCTGCTCTGGAGCTGGTAGCTCGGGAGTGCTGGGAGATGTCTGGGGTGTCCTGGAAGGCAAGCCTAGCCCTTCTTCCCACTAATCCCATTAGCTGGTCCTGGCTGCTGTGACAGGGACCAGCCGCTGGCTCTGTGAGCCACGCACACAATGAATGGGCCACTTCAAAGAGGATAAATGGAATTTGCATTTCCAAGCTCTCACAGCCAAAATCTTCAGGAGGGGATGAAAGTGCCTTTTGTTAAACTTAATGGCAGAGTAGATTAAAAAAGCTCTGATTTTTCCCTGTTAAGGCATAGGGTGATTCCACTGTTCGGCTTTTGGCATCTGGGGGAGGATGAATTCTGCAAAAAAAAAAGCACACAAAGAAAGTAACCTGTTGCCTCCCCAGCTGTCATCATACTCAGGGATATTCCAGTATCTTTTATCCAATTTTGAGAGCCATATAGGAGCTGTCTGGGGTGGGTGTGAATAACAAAGAAATTATCAGCAAATTTTCATTAGGCATCTCCTTTTGCCGGGACCTCAGCAGAGCCCGGGTGTCTGCCCAGAAAATGGATCCCAAATATCTCAATGCAGAATGCCTCCACCTGGATTCTCAAAGCAAGGAAGTAAAAGGGCTGATTCATGCACCTCAAAACACCCCTAAAACCCTCCATTGAGTGCCAGCACAGAGCTGTGGATTATCTGTTCAAAATAACCAGGTCTTCAGAGGTTTAGTAATTTCCTTTCTTTGCTTTGTTTGAAGAATATTGGCAAATAATTTCACATCTGGATTTATGTATTAAAGGTCTCCTATATTGCCTAAAACAAAGCACCTAATGAAAGAAATGTGTCCATTTAACTCCTGTCTTAGCCTTGGTTCTGTTTCATCACTAAATGTTACCACACACGGAAGGTTGAGGGAACATTTCCTATTTCAAGGTCATCAGTGCTGGGAGAGTTTGCATTTTCTATACACACTTTAAATAATGTCTCTGCCTGCCGTATTTATCAATATGAAGTGCAAGTTTGGTTCAAAAATAGAAAACAATGTGTTAGCTGCTTTAAATAAACATAAAGATTTTTTTTCAGTCAGTTTATGGTTCTTTTCTAATCAAGGCTGGGTGTATTCTTGAGTAGAACAAGAATTATGCAAAAAACATTAATTTCATACAACATGAACGGATATTTTGGCTGAGCTGAAATGCCACTAATACTTTTTACCAGGCCAATGAAGATTTTTTAGAATAATAAATATTCAAGATCTTGTTGAATATAAGGAAATAATCCTTATTATTTTCAGCATTTCACAAAGAGTTTTCAATATCTCACAAAGAGTTTTCAATATCTCGCAAATGAACCTAAAGTTAATAGAAGGAAATAACCCTCATCTTCACTTTGGGCTGGTTGGTGAGACACTAAAAACTACCTGCAGCAGTGTGGGAATGTTTGAATGTTAAACTCTCCAGGGCACAAAGCCCGTGCCAAGCAGTACCTAAAGACCAAATAATCCCTTATCCAAGATCTCCCTGGAAGGGACGGCGGGTCCAGAACGAATCGAATCGTGAGCACAAATCCCAGGAGCCCCTCGCCTCGGCCCCTCCCAATACAAGAGGCAGCTCCCTGGGGGGACATTTTGTTGCAGAGTTGCCTGTGAAATGTTTCAGCCCTTTGTGTTCCTGATTGATTTCAGGGATGAGTATGAAGAGGACGGGTTCTGCCAGCCCTACCGGGGCATCGCCTGTGCGCGGTTCATCGGCAACCGCACCATCTACATGGAGTCCTTGCACATGCAGGGGGAGATAGAGAACCAGATTACAGGTGGGTAAACAGCACATTGGCTTCTTCCCCACAGAGCTGTCTCTTCCCAAAAAGCTGCTAGAGTTTTATAAATAGCAATACCGTTTTTATTTGCACTTTATTCCCTCTTGCCATGAGCTTCACCCTGGACTCTGCCTTGCATGGTGTCCGTGGAGGGGTCACCTGGAGAGTGGCAGTCTGAACAACTTTCATGCCTCTACTCCTCCAGATCCCCCAAAAAACCTAAAAACTGATTTTTCAAGGAGAAGGGCCTGTGTATTTACAGCTTCTGGGAGGCTCATAGCCAGGCTACCTTGTGCTGCTCTTACCCAAACAGATTTTGAAAGCAAAGGGAGATCAGAATTAGTTGATTTTATGTGGTTGAGGTCATTTAGGTGCTGGAAAAGGCTGCATAAAAAATCCAGCAGGGAGTGTTCTTCCTTTGGATTTAGTAAAGAACCAGTTTTCATTGTTTTTGTGGGATATGCTGATGGGAAATTCAAAGAGAGGCCTCAGAGATATCATGATACATCTGTTCTTTTTAATATAATTTACTCCTGGCCAGGTCCCAGCCTTGGTAATCATCTTCTCTATATTCAGATTTTTCTCTTGCTGTCAGATTATCCCAAATTTCTCTTCTCCTCGGAATGTTCTTCCTTTGACCCCAAACACTGTCAGCATCACAAAAAAGGCTTCTGCATTGCCCCCAAGAAAGGCCAATGGTTTTTGTACAGCCAACAGTTCATAACCTCACAGCATTTAGTTTGAAGAGTCATTTGGGATTGTATGAAAGTTGTCGTCTTCCACAAAGGAACTGGTACTGTCATCCTGCAGCCTGCAGGAATTTGGGTTTTACCTGTTGGCCAAGAGGCATCCAAGTATTACAAGAATTTGCAAACTATTAGAAGTTATTCGGAGGGGAAAAAAAAAGAATAATTGGCTTTGTGGTTTTGGTAATGTGCTTAGCATTAACCCTGGTTGAAAACCAGGTGTATTTTCCTTGTCAGTGAAGTTAGCATCATTAATAACTTCTGGTGTAATTCGTGATGTGTGTTTCTGGAATCATCACCTGAACCTCTGAGAATAAAAGCTGCAATGGGAAGTGAGGCAAGAGCACAGGAATAGCATTCCCAGCAGTTTAAGTGCAATCCCTGTGTGTGTTTTTCAGCTGCCTTCACCATGATTGGCACTTCCAGCCATTTGTCAGACAAGTGCTCCCAGTTTGCCATTCCCTCGCTGTGCCACTACGCCTTCCCCTACTGCGACGAGACCTCCTCGGCCCCAAAGCCTCGGGATCTGTGCCGGGATGAGTGTGAGATCCTGGAAAACGTCCTGTGCCAGACAGAGTATATTTTTGCAAGATCCAACCCCATGATTCTGATGAGGTTAAAGCTGCCCAACTGCGAAGATCTTCCCCAGCCAGACAGCCCCGAAGCTGTCAATTGTATCCGGATTGGCATTCCAATGGCAGATCCCATCAATAAAAGTAAGTGAAAAATGTCTAGTTTTCCATGGAAATATAACCTAAAGAACTAGCGGTATAAAAATAAATATATAATATTATTATGTATTTTATAACAATCATATTTTATATTGTATAATTATTATATATAATTATATATTTTATAATGTAATCTATAGCATATAACATATAATATATAAATAGAAATATATAATATAAGTAAAATACTGCTGGGTAAAGATTGGCTGTGAGGGTTTGTGCATCCAGGCTGGAGCTGATGCATCCAAGTTGGAGCTGGTGCTGGGCTTTGCCAGCTCCCAGGTGCTGTCCTCTCTTAATTCCCAACTCCAGCACTTCTCTGCCAGCTAGTCCAGGGTGTAGGAATTTGGAAAGACTTCTTCAGGTAATTTCTAATTAATATGAAATTTTTCTAATTAATATAAAGTAGGAAACCCTGAAGTGTAAGCATTTGCATGCTGAGGAACGTGGGTGGCTTCATCCTCCCTGCCCTCCCACTGCAGCCCTTGCTTGTTGAGAGGAATGGTTGTAGGGGCTGGATCCATGGCTGTCCCTGCCTAAGCCAGCCTAATTTTAGGCACTGGCTGAGCTCACTCTTTGATCAGGCTGGGCTGCAGCCTGTTCACAACCCTTACACATCTGAATAGTCAAATATAAAACATGGCTCCCACAAATTCTCCACCTTCCTATGAAAATAATGGCTGCAATTCAGGTTCCCACTGTAGTTTTTATTTCTTTTGTGTATCTTATATTAAAAACGCTCGGCATAAGCTGTTTTCATTACAGAAGCATAAGCTTTAAATCCTCCCAGGAATGTGAATGCAAAGCAGGCCCTGCATTAGAGCCGCAGCAAATTGGGAGCCCGTGTTCCCAAACTGGCTTTTCCCGGCCCTGGGCCAGCAGCAGTTTGCTGAGGGATGCTGGCAGCTCATCCCCCCGTGTGCTGCATCCATCTGCCTTTCTAACACTGTTGGGTTTCTGTGACCAGGTTTTGGTAGCATGGGGGCTACCAAAGCAGCTTCTCTTTTCTCTGAGAAGCTGCTGGAAGATTCCTCCATGTCCTGCAGAGCCAATGCCGGCGGCTCCAGGACGGACCCACCGCTGGCCAAGGCTGAGCCCAGCAGGAATGACAGCAATGCCTCTGGGATAACATAGCTAAGAAGGAAAAAAGTTGTGAGGCAGATGAAGATTGCAGCCAGAGAAGAGCAGAGTGAGAACATGTGACCAACAGTGCAGACACCCAGGGGCCAGTGAGAGGCCCCTGCTGGAGCATGGTCCTAGCAGGGACCTGTGACCCATGGGGAGAGGAGCCCATGCTGGAGCAGGTTTTCCTGGTAGGACCTGTGGCCCTGTGGGGGACCCACACTGGAGCAGCCTGTGCCTGAAGGACTGACCCCATGGAGAAGTGACCCACACTGCAGCAGTCTAGGGAGAACTGTTACCCATGGGATAGACTCACACTGGAGAAATTAGGGAAGGACTGTCTCCCGTGGGAGAGACCTCACAGGGAGCAGGGGAAGGACTCCAACTCCTCTCCCTGAGCAGCAGCAGAAAAAAGAAGTGACTGTGATCCCCATTCCCATCTCCCTGCACCACTGCGGGGGAGGAGCTAGAAGCATGGAAGGGTGGAGGAAGGTGTTTTTAAGGTTTATTTTACTTCTCATTATCCTGCTCTGATCCTGTTAGTAATAAATTTAATTAATATCCCCCCTTTGAGTCTGTTTTGCCCATGATGGTGATCAATGAGTGATCTCTCCCTGTCCTTAACTCATGAATCCTTTGTTGTATTTTCTCTCCTCTGTCCAGTTGCAGAGGGGAGCGAGAGAGTGGCTTTAGGGAGTCAACCCACCACAGCCACCAACCATTGCTTTGGCTTATTTTCCTTTCCAGACCACAAGTGCTACAACAGCACGGGGGTGGATTACCGGGGCACGGTGAGCGTGACGCGCTCGGGGCGGCAGTGCCAGCCCTGGAACTCGCAGTACCCCCACACCCACACCTTCACCGCCGTCAGGTACCCCGAGCTCAACGGGGGCCACTCCTACTGCCGCAACCCCGGCAACCAGAAGGACGCCCCGTGGTGCTTCACCCTGGATGAGAACTTTAAGTCCGAGCTCTGTGACGTCCCGGCATGTGGTAAGTGCTGACCTGTTTTATGTTTCATTTCGGGACAGAAAGGGCAATGGTTTTCATAGAATTTTCATAGAATATTCTAAGTTGGAAGGGACCCACAAGGATCAAGCCCAGCTCCTGTGTGAGTGGCCCATATGGGGATCAAACCCCTGACCCGGGTGTTATTGGCACCATGCTCTAAACAACTGAGCCAGCCTCAGGGTCATGTCCTGCCAAATGGGAGGTCAGGGAGATGTGCACAAAGTGTCTTTTTTGAACCCATGAGAAAAGAGGTGTAGGCAAGGCTGACTGCAGTGTTTGTAATTGAAGGCACAACATCCCTGCTCCAAGGAGACCTTTGAGCACTTATTGCTCCTGCAGCTGATAAAGTGGTGCCATGAAAATAATTTCCCAGGGAATACCTGCACATTGGCAGCCCAAGTGTCCCTGACTTTCCAGGTTGCTGTTGCAATCAATGCAACTCCTTAGCCCAAATTAAGTCATAGAATCAAAGAATCCTTTAGGTTAGAAAAACCCTCTAAAGACATCGAGTCCAACCATTCCCAGCACTGCCAAGGCCACCACTAACCCATGTCTCCAAGTGCCACATTCACACAGCTTTTAAATCCCTCCAGAGGTGAGGACTCCAACCTGACCCTCCCCTGGCACACCTTGAGGCTATTTCCTCTCACCCTGTCCCTTGTTCCCTGGGAGCAGAGCTTGGCCCCCACCTGGCTCCACCCTCCTGTCAGGGAGCTGCAGAGAGCCAAAAGGTCCCCCCTGAGCCTCCTTTTCTCCAGTCTGAGCCCCCCCAGCTCCCTCAGCCGCTCCTGGTGCTCCAGACCCTTCCCCTTCCCTTCTCTGGACACTTTCCAGCCCCTCAATGTCTTCTTGTGCTGAGGGGCCCAAAAATGAGGAGAGGGTTCGAGATGCATGTGATCCAGCCCAGACTGTCTGCCTCTCCCCTGATCTCCTCTTTCAGTAAGAACATAATTTAGATCCCATTTTGGCATTGATTCCCATCTTTTCATTAATTGGAAAAGACTTTGGAACAGGCTCAGAACATGTCTCACTGCAGGAATGTTCATAACCATAACCAGAAAACATTTAATTTGGTTCTGGCTATAGAGCAGTAACATCAAAGGTATCTCCTTTCCAAGGGGAAAGAGAATATTACTGTGACAATTTGTAGGCAACATAAAATTTTGTGTGAAACTTTTTACTCTGAGTTTCCATAACATTTCTGGATACATTTCTGGCATGTCCATGGAAATATGTGTTTTTTTCTTGGCATGTCATCAATATTGTTATTTTTACATGCAGATAAAACAATTAGGAACCATTTGTTTAGGTCTTCCATCCACTTCCCCCAGGTCTCTGAAAAGCAGACTCAAATGAGATCTGAATCTTCAATTTTTGTTCGTTTTGCAAAATCAAAATGCAGGTAGGGCAGTTCTGTAAACACGAACTTAAAATACAGCTTAGAGGGCCTGGCAAGATCACCTCTATTTTTCAAACAAGGTCTGAGCTGTGTTGGCAGTGCTGGTTTAACAGTTGGACTCGGTAATCTCTGAGGGCTTTTCCAATCTCAACAATTCTGTGATTCTGCTTTTTGGTTTTAATTATCAAAACCTCTCACCACTGCCTTAACTGGTCCTCATTGTGCAGCTGTTATGTGGCTTTATTATTCCAAAGACAAACAGGGCTGTATCAGGTGAGTAGTAATTTAATTGTTAAATGCTAATCTGCATATTAAAACCAGAGTCCTGTGTGGGACTTGCGTTCTGCTGGCTTTGCACTGGCTGAAAGAGCCATTTCAGGCACATTTTAATCAGCATTGTACATTCTGCCTCACCAGGACATGCCTAGATGGGAAATGGATTTAATTAGGGTGGCTCCCAAGAAACCTATTAACCTAATGAGGCTTCACAGTGGGGGCTGCTACTTAATAAGAATAATAATTCCCTTTGACTGGAGTAGCCCAGGTGATGAACTGGTGCCCAGGTCTCTGCCTGCCTCGTGCTGCTGCTTTCTTTTCCTTTCTTCAACTGTATCCCACGAGCTGCCATAGATTTGTTTCATATAAGTTTGTCACCCTGATTATAGGGAGATGTGAAACACAGAGTAATTCGAGCATGAGGCTTAGCAAAGAAGGTTTTGAAGGAGGGGGGAAGGGCAGTGATTGTGTGTCTGTGCTGGAGAGCAGCAGCTGCCAAAGAAACCCACAGTGGATCCACGCTGGACTTCCACTGGAGATGGAATGAGAGCACACTGGGCACAGGGAGAAGGTCATGGGGTCATTAGTCCTCTCCTGTTTCCCAAATGCTGTAGAAATACTTGGTCTACCTCTTCTCTTAATTAAAAAACAGATGGCACAACTTAATCTAAAAAGAAGGGTCCAGGAGGAGTGCGGGAGGAGCAGGACAGTTGGAGCCTGTGAGAAGAGAGGGGGAAGAGGGCTTATGCAAAGTGACATCCAGAACCATTTGAACTTTGCCTCTGTCACAATTTGAGTCAAGCCCAAGCTTCAGATCAAGTTTGTGTTTAATTAAGTGCATAAAAGATATCTGTGTGGGCCGCTGAGCACTTGGACAAATCCACCCTGGAAAACACCAACAAACAAACTGGAATGACCCTGTAGAATAACAAAACATTCCCCATCGTGTCAGAATCCACTCAGCCTGATGCTGCCACAGGCATTCCCCATCTCCCTCATAAACAACCAGGCTACAGCCACCAGTCCTGCAGCTCAGGGGATCCTCCAAGTTCCCTGGTGTGTTAATCCGTGTGTAATGATACCCTAAGCCTTAGGAATGCTCCTGGGAAGCAGCAGGGCAGGGCAGGCGTCAGCAGAGCGGGCGGTGGAAGGTCTGTCCTTGTCAGCACCAGCGGGTGCTGTGTGGGCTCCTTCCCAAAGCCTCTCCCCTCCTTCCCTCTGAGCAACATTCCCTGGGAAGCCAGAGCCAGTAGTGCCTGATGTCTTGGGCAGTGGCAGAAGGGGGGTTCATGTTTCTAAAATTAGTCACTGGGAAGAGACCTGAGTGCAGAGGGAACAAATATTATGTGGAGCATTCACACTATGTCAAATCAACCGGCTTCCCAACCTCTTCCAGATCCTTCTCCTTTATCCCTGCTCTTGCTTTCCTTTCACCTCACATTGCTGTGTCCTTTGTGCCAGTTTTTGCCACTCTGCTCAGCTGACACTCAGTATAGAGTTGGTAGAGGGGTGGGTTTTCCCATTAGCCTGTTAATCCTATTAAGACCAAGTCCTCGGGAAGATTTATTTTAGGATTACACTACAGCTTTTGTCTGTGTTTGGACTTTTTGAACCCCTTTCCTGACTTCCTGGGGTAAACCCCAGGACTGTTCTCTCTATTTCTTGCCATTTCTGTGCATTTCCTCCCACTTCCCGTGTGATCTCCCTTTCTTCTGCTCTGGAGTCCCTTATTGTTCTGCTTCTGCACCTAAAACTAACTAGGAAATCAGTTTTAAGCTGCACATGCTATTTGTTCTGGTGCCCTGGGTGGCCACAGAAATGCTGGGAGATGTTGAGAACAGGAGGCTGGAAATACATAGGGGGATAAAACTATCCTTTTTTAATGGGTCCCCACATTTTTATTGGATTAAGGAAACTATAGCACCAAAACCTAATATACGTATTAAAATTAGGAGTCTGCAATCCAACCAGAGGTTTTTTTTAGAATTATAGAATGGCCTGAGTTGGAAGGGACCTTAGAGATCATCTAGTTCCAACCCCCTGCCATGGGTAGGGTCACCTTCCACAAGGTTCTTCCATAAACTACTTTAGGAATTAACTTTTCTGTAGATCTGTGTTAGGCCAAGACTCCGTTTTCACCCCAAGCAATGGCCATCTCACTTCATTCAGTTGCTTCCTGACCATCAGAAGGTTTGACCAGGCAGGCTGCTGGGAAATTGTTCTAGGTCATTTTGGATCCTTACAGAAATGTTACTCCACCAAATTATTTTTTCTCTTAATATTAAGGAAATAAAACAGCATTCAAGGTGAATTGCAGTAAAATAAACTGGATGTTTTATTCTTTTGAACACTTGAGCCAGGGATGTATTTGACTCTGTGGGGTGTTTCAGCTGTTGTTGGTTTGGTTGGTTTTTTTTTCTGAAACAGATTATAAGGATTCCAAGGAAAAGAATAAAATGGAGATCCTGTATATCCTGGTGCCAAGTGTCACCATCCCCCTGGCCATAGCCTTGCTCTTCTTCTTCATCTGCATCTGTCGCAACAACCAGAAGTCGTCGTCCCCTCCGGTGCAGAGGCAGCCGAAACACGTCCGAGGGCAGAACGTGGAGATGTCCATGCTCAACGCCTACAAACCAAAGGTAATCCCACATTCCTGCTGTCTGGACAGGCAGGGAGGGAAATGCTTCCAAAAACTTGGGGCTGAAATGCTGAGCTGGTTTCCAACTTGTGATTTCTGTGATTTTTGTAAGGGCTTTTCTCAGCAGCAGCATAGCAAGTATGGGCCGTGGAGCCAATTCCTATGATATTCTTGTTATAGGAATATAATTCCTGATATAAATCCTATGCTAAATTCCTATAATAAATTAATATATTTATATTATTTATTATTTATATAATTTATATATGTCCTATAATTTATATAATTTCTATTCCTATATTACTTATAGTCCTATAACTTATATAATTCCTATATTTATTCAATTATTATTTATATTTAATTTATTAGTTATTATTTAATTTTTATTTATCGTTCTTAATTATTATATATTTTATTAATTTGTATACTTTATAAAACTCCTACATTAAATTCCTATAATTCCTATATTAAATTCCTGTAATTTGTCCTCATCTGGACAAATAGGAGCTGGAGGGTTTTTTGTGATAAAGCAAGCAACCCTTTCCTGAAGCATCTCTAAAATGCCTCATTTAAGTTGGAGAGCAGTGCTGATCAAGACGTGGCTCAGCATTTCCTCTAGAGAGTATTTTCACGGGTCTGCTGCATCCATGTGTCGTCTTTCACTCAGCTGAAATCCCTTTGGAAAGACTTGTTCCTTGTTTTTTCAGGCTTTCATTCTCTTAGTTAAAAAGATAAATGACCAAACCAGCTCAAAGCTCTGCCTGCAGCTCTGGCCAACGTGGCTCTTGCTGCTGGTGTTTGGCTTCACTTTAGTCCCAGGTTCAGGAAGAATTTTTTCAAATCATTTCAGATTTAAGCCTGATTAACCTCGTGCTCCTTGTTTAGTGGCAGGATGTGCAAACCTGTGTCACCCTCTCAGGGCTGTAATTGCCTCCTGCCATCTACAGGCAGAATAATGCCCTCGGAGTGTATTCCCCTTGTTTTTCTCACCGTGCCAAGTCTCTTGGATTGGCTGATCCATGTGAGTCCTTCCAACTCAGGATATTCTATGGCTCTTCAAGAACTTGATGAACTTTGTTCTTTCAGAGTGAAAAATCTATATTTACAATTAATTAGAATAGAAACTGTGCAGGCTGTGGTGTCTGAAACAGTCAGGCATTATTTTTGATAGAGAATGACAAAGCAAAATTAATTCCAATTCGGATTTTATTGAGTTTCGGCAGTGTGAACTCTGACCTTTAAATATTGCTAGAGTTGGTTTTTCTTCAGCAGTTCTAATAATTCAGCATCAGGAAAGGTTACACTTAGAATTACGGAATGGTTTGGGTTGGAAGGGACTTACAAGCTCATGTCGTTCCAGCTCATGTCGTTCCACTAGACCACGTTGCTCCAAGCCCTGTCCAAATTTGGTGTTATATTTTAGCTCCTCAGTGTCCCCCACATACCAGCCCAGTGAATTTATCCTCATTTTCCTTCAAAGTTCTTAATCTCAACTGTTGTGTATAGCTTGGAGTAGCTTTATATAAAAATGTTGGTAATAACACAAAAAAACCCCATTTCATAAGTGTCAAAACTACATCTTGCACCCAACCTCCATGGAATATCTTGTTAAATTTGGATTTGCTTCTTGCTCCCTTTTCTAGTAGATATTTTGGAGACAATCCTGGTTAAATTAAAGATAATGGGAATATCAGCATGATTTTAATGAGGTCATAATTCCCACCCATCCTGCTGACAAACACAAAATGGGAAAACAACTTGCCTGGAAATGTTTGCAAATATATAGACCATTTGTTTTTTTATTTTTAAGTCATGTGCTGCAAAAGTTTTCCATCGTATTTATGCTAATTCTGGATTTTCCCACTGAGAAACCCAGCTCTCCCTGTCTCCAATGTTTTGATTGCCTTTCAAACAATATTTTAAAATAAAGGAAGTGGAATCTTATTTTTAAATAATATAGCCAGTATTAATGTCAACTTTGGGGCAAAACACACTTAGGCTTCGAGCTCCAACTGAGGGAGATGTTTCCTTGGATAAATGGAAATGTTAGCATTTCCTCCAGTTAGAAGGGATTTTAATTGCCTTCAAAAAATATAATAAATTAGGGTTCTCTTGTCATCCAGCTAATGAAGAGGGGGAGGGGTTGGGCTTTCCTCTCCCTGCTCCCCCTTTCCTTTGGCCTCCCGCCTCCTCTGTATTTTACACTTCCCTACATTTTAGACACCCATGGATGACAAATACTTGTCAAACAAAAACTGAGCAGATTTATAATCACTCCACTTGAAATGAGCCCTTCCTGCCAAAACTTTATGACTTCATTTTCTTCCCTAGTTTTCCACTCTGTTGGTTCAAACAGACGAACCCAGGCTCAGGTCAGACAGAGGTCATTTCACTTTCATTACTAAAATATAATTTACAATATACCAGACCTAAACAAGTTTTAGCCTAAAGGATTTGTGTAATATAAACCATCTGTTCCTCAACAATATAGCTAATTTCCTGCCATCAACGTACAGTCTACTGACTGACTGCTTAAATGGCTTTATTATTATTATTATCATTATCATTATTATTATTATTATTATTAATGTAGAATTTGTCTAAAAGTCATAAGTGATCACTGTAATTTGAATTAATTTATGCTAAAATGTCAGTTTTCTGTGATTATTTTAAATGCCAGTTCTCTCCCATTTTGCCACTGTAAAGCTGCTGTTATATGATTTCAGGAACGCAGATGCCAATGTTTACACTGATTTACAAACCCCAATTTAGATCCCAAACTCATTAGCCTTAAATTACTACCTGTGGCTTTACTGAGGACCCTAAAGAGTGGGTTTGGGTTTGGGTGTTACAAGTACAAGTGGAAGTTTATGTCTGAGAATAACACAGCTTCTTTATGGCCTGAGAGTGAATATCTGCAAACAGAATAACAACGGTGTTTAGAAGTTTGCCTTTCTTTTTTGATCACTCTCTCAGTTTTCCAGGTGACTCTGTCCTCCATGTTTCAGGATGGAACATTCGGTCAGGTCTGTGCTGTACCTGGGAGGGTTAATAGCAAAGTCAAGGGAGAATTGGCTACAAGGACATAGTATAAAAAAAACCAGTTTTTTTTTCCACTAAAACTTTAGGCTCTAGCCCAGAAAACACTTGAGCATGGATCTCTTAAAGTATGGGAATTGCCTCAATTCCTGAAATTAGTCACATTCAATTTGAAGTACAGGAATGCCCAAGGCCAAGTATATAAATGCCAGTGCTGAAACACTGATGGATCCTGCATATATTTGCATCTAATACTTACTTCTTGTACCTGATCCTGTGGAGAGGGTAAGAAGGAAACCTCAATTACTTTTTGGAGCACAGTGCACCGAGGTGAGGTGGTACTTTCCTGATGCTGGGATCCTTGTGTCCCTCAGGCTGTGCCTGGCCCAGGGCTGATGCTGTTGCCCTGACATCTCACAAGGCCAAGCAGGAACATTGCCAAAAGGGTTTGTGGACCAAGGAGCTCCTGTGTTTGCTTAGCTTCCAGGCATCTGCACAAAGAGATATTTTACTGAAAAATGTGTTTCCAGTCCTGTTTTCCTGATGTGTTCCTGCTGTGGTTTCTTTACCAGAGCAAAGCCAAGGAGCTGCCTCTCTCAGCCGTTCGCTTCATGGAAGAACTGGGTGAATGTGCCTTTGGGAAGATCTACAAGGGACACCTCTACCTTCCCGGCATGGACCACGCTCAGCTCGTGGCCATCAAGACCCTCAAGGACTTTAACAACCCTCAGCAGTGGGCAGAGTTCCAGCAGGAGGCCTCCCTGATGGCCGAGCTGCACCACCCCAACATCGTGTGCCTGCTGGGCGTGGTGACGCAGGAGCAGCCCGTGTGCCTGCTCTTCGAGTACATGAACCAGGGCGACCTCCACGAGTTCCTCATCATGCGCTCGCCCCACTCCGATGTCGGATGCAGCAGCGACGAGGACGGGACCGTGAAATCCAGCCTGGACCACGGGGACTTCCTGCACATCGCGGTGCAGATCGCGGCAGGCATGGAGTACCTGGCCAGCCACTTCTTCGTCCACAAGGACCTCGCCGCTCGCAACATTCTGATTGGAGAGCAGCTCCACGTGAAGATTTCCGACCTGGGGCTCTCCAGGGAAATCTACTCGGCAGATTATTACAGAGTGCAGAACAAGTCCCTCCTGCCCATCCGCTGGATGCCTCCGGAGGCCATCATGTACGGCAAGTTCTCCTCTGACTCGGATATTTGGTCCTTCGGAGTGGTTTTGTGGGAAATATTCAGCTTTGGGCTTCAGCCTTACTACGGGTTTAGTAACCAGGAGGTCATAGAGATGATCAGGAAGAGGCAGCTGCTGCCGTGCTCCGAGGACTGTCCCCCCAGGATGTACAGCCTGATGACGGAATGCTGGCACGACCTGCCGTCCCGGCGGCCGCGCTTCAAGGAGATCCACGCCCGGCTGCGCTCCTGGGAGGGGCTCTCCAGCCACACGAGCTCCACCACCCCCTCCGGTGGGAATGCCACCACCCAAACGACTTCCCTGAGCGCCAGCCCCGTCAGCAACCTCAGCAACTCCAGGTACCCCAACTACATGTTCCCAGCCCAGGGGATACCTCAAGGCCAAATCGCCGGGTTCATCGGCCCGCCGTTACCTCAGAACCAGCGGTACATCCCCATCAACGGATACCCCATCCCACCGGGATATGCTGCTTTCCCAGCCGCCCACTACCCCCCACAGGGCCCTCCCAGGGTGATCCAGCACTGTCCTCCTCCCAAGAGCCGCTCTCCCAGCAGCGCCAGTGGATCCACCAGCACAGGGCACGTCACCAGTTTGCCGTCGTCGGGATCCAACCAGGAAGCAAATATCCCTTTGCTATCCCACATGGCAATTCCTAATCATCCAGGGGGGATCGGGATTACAGTCTTTGGAAACAAAACTCAAAAACCATATAAAATTGACTCCAAGCAGTCTTCCCTGTTGGGAGACTCCAGCATCCATGGACCCAATGAATCCATGATTTCGGCAGAGTTGTAAATAAACGGGGCCTTTGTAAATAGAACTATTTACAGCACAAACTAGAAAGTCGTAGAAAAGATTTATATGCAAATATTTTATTACAGATTCCTCTGGTTGTTGAACAGACATTGCAGGAAGTATCTTCTGTGAAGTTTCACTGCTTGACAGGATGGGCAGAAACAACCAGGGACAGATCCTTGTGGTGGGAATACTCAGCCTTGGCAGCGGACGCGTCGTTTCTCCGAGTGCCACCGACAATTCAAAGAGGGGAAGGGGGAATTTTGTTTTTTTCTTTAAATAAAAACATTTTATTATACACTTTTTCACAGCTTTTTAAACCTCCAGTGTGGTTTAAATCACAGAAACTTTTTTTATACTGAAAACATATTTTAATATTTGTCTCTTTTTTTAAGGGATGCAAAGATTTGGAGATCCACTGGGTGTGCAATTTCAGTGCCAATGGGTGGTAAAATATTTGTAAATGTTGCAGTCGAGGATTATGTTTCAAATATGTGATCTGAGAGCTGAATAAATCACTTCAGGTAGGATTTTGGTCCTTCATTAAGTTGGGAGTCTGAGCTCAGATTCAGACCAAAAACCGTCATTTCTCTGACAGCACAAATGCTCGAGTTATCAACTTGCAGCCTACAAAACTCATCTGCTGCTGGCTGCCAAAGACAGATGGAGTTCTAAGGAATTGCCTTAAAGGAAGTGAAGTTAAAGGGTTTTAATTTCAGAACCTGAATCAACTTCTTCAAAAATAACATTTCATAACCTAATCATTCACGCAGAAATTTTATCTCCTTTTGTTGCTATGCAACTGTGTAATGGAAAAGCTCCCAACCCCAATTTTATAGATGACAATCAGTTTTCCCTGGAATATTTATTGTGTCATTTCAGTGACTCTGACTCCAGTAACCCTGGAAAAAAAGGGAGACTCACATTCCATCAGGCAGCAAATCCATCGATAGCAATTGTGTCTAATAATGTGAATTAGTGTTGACTTTCCACTTAGAAATACATCAGTTGTGTAATTGCTAAAAACCCATTCAGGTACAACCAATCCAGATTCTTCATTTGAAACCACTTTAATGAGTTACACACGTGCTGTGTACGGTACAGTTTTCCACAGACTCTTTTTTTGTACTGAATAGTATTTTTATTGTACACGAAAACAATCTTTTGCTCAGTTGACAATGTTGTATAATATGACTTTGTTTTTATCTTTTTGCACAAGAGTGTGAGGATGTTTTGTACAGCAGAAGTGAAAATACATCTCTGCATTTTATATCTTGGTCTGTTTCTTTTTATTTTTAACCTGATGTAGATGTTCTTGAAATATATTCTGGTGATATTCAGCCACTACCTTATACAAATATCTTTCTTTGTTTTCACTGCATGCTTTTAATCACTGTATTACTTGATGATTGATTTATTAATTATGGGCATTTCAATTAGGCAAGCATGAAAATGTAATAACAAAGGCTATTTTATAATTAAGATATGTGCATTTTTGTATTTCACATGCCAGAGATATTAAACACTGATTATTTTATGCTGCTGTTTATTAAAACATTGTTTTACCATAAACATACCGGTATTTCCTCCATCTTGGGGTAAGGTACTTGAAATGTTTTGTGTTCATCAGGGAGTAACAGGTTAAGAACAGTAGGTAATTGTGTAGTAAGGACTTTGGTGTCTTCTGAGGTATTTTATGATCCTGAGGTATCAGCTTCATACAGGTTGAATTTACATCTGGATCAGTAATGGAAATATGTTACATGTCAGCTAAAATTTGGGTTTGACTGAAGATTCAGAAAAGGACAAGGGGGAATGGGTTCAAACTGAAAGGAAGTAGGTTTAGATTGGATATTAAGAAAAAATTCTTGGCTATGAGGGGGGGGAGGCCCTGGCACAGGTTGCCCAGAGAAGCTGTGGCTGCCCCATCCATGGAAGTGTCCAAGGCCAGGTTGGACGGGGCTTGGAGCAACCTGGCATAGTGGAAGGTGTCCCTGCCTGTGGCGGGGGGTGGAACTGGATGAGCTTTAAGGTTCCTCTCAACCCAACCCAGTCTGTGATTCCATGGCTGAAAAAGATGCTGAGATATCAAAGTACTGGCTCATCCCTGCCGAGGAACAGCCTTCACAGAGTGACTGAATGGAATGGAAGGATCACCCTCACCTGGTTCCCATGGGATTGACCTGTACCAGGTAAGCTTTGCTGTGTACTTCCATACTTGGCTTTAATGCCCCTGATGGGAAGGAATAACCTCATCCTTCATGGAGCAGCAGTGGGATCATAAAATAGTCCCTCACACGCTTTGTGGTTTTATGTTCAAACCCACTCACAGCTCAGTTTGGGGTTTTCCTTTATTTCAAAGTAACCTGGGTCCTTAATGTTAAAATATTTTTAGACTCACAGATGTGAACCAGCTCTGAACAACACACCTGCAAACTCCTGGAAAGACCTCTCCCTGCCCTGCCTTCTCTCTCCCAGCAGGCAAAATTTGGGAACTGTGAGGCTGAAATCACAGTCTGGCTCACACCTGATGCACAGGGAGCAACTGCTGACCCAGGAAGGAAGGAATTCATCAGAGAGTGAGGAATTAGAGGGGAAAATTTGAAAAATTGTTAGATGTGGAAAATAAATATTGCCAGAAATAAAGGAATCACTCCTCAGCTGGGAATGCAGGATGAAAGCTGGTTTTGTGGCAACTGAAGGAGGAGGGAATATTCCATATTTTAATACTACATACCAGGATCATCATCCCTTCTTCCTTCAAGGGGAGAGGACAGCCAAGGCTGTTGGAAATGCAACAGTCTTGGCTGGATTGAGAAGCTCTGGAGGACTGGAAATAAAGCTGGATAAACACTGTTTAGTGAACCTTCAGTCTGGAGAATCTCATCCCCTCCAGCTCAGTTATGTTTCTGCAAAAGAGAATAAATATTTGCTGATTTAAAGACCACAATGCAGAGCCTGAAATGGAGATTTGGATCCTTTGTTCCCACAAAGGAGTGATTAGGGTGGGTTTCTGCATTCTCTGGATTGAAAGCAGAAGGTAAAGCACAGATCTGCTTGTGCAGAAATTTGGGCTGGAAAACTCAGAAATCATCAGCATATGTTTATCCAGAGCTTGAGAAATTGTCCAGAGGGAATCTGTGATTTGCTTTGAATGAATCAGGTTATCCAGGAGGTTGGAAATACTCTGTTACATTTCCTTGTTCTGTAACCTGCATTCACCAGAAGAACCTTAAAATGTCCCCGTAACTCAAACCACTCCTGACAGTGAGGGAGGTGGGTTGAAAGCTCTCCAAGTACAAACACATGCTGTTCCCCATGGATCCAGTGCTCTGGAATGTGTGTGTACCTTCAACATCCATTGGTTCCAGTTACTGCTTATTCATCAGAAGGAATTTGGCTCGTTGGCAGGATTCACTTTGAGGTGCCTCCTCAAAGTGGGGTCATGTATCCAAAGTAGACCTGGTTTACAGTTTGGGTTGGGAGGACCTTAAAGCTCATCTCCTTCCACCCCCTGTCATGGGCAGAGACACCTTCCATTATCCCAGTTTGCTCCAAGCCCTGTCCAACCTGGCCTTGGACACTTCCAGGGATGGGGCAGCCACAGCTTCTCTGAGCACCCTCATAGGGAAGAATTCCTTCCCAATATCCCATCTAAATCTACCTTCTGGCAGTTTAAATCTCACTAAAGGCCAAGTTTTGGGGAAAAAATTCTCCTCGTGGTTCCTTATGTCTTGGCAGAAACCTGAGCTCCACAGGAGCCTTTGCATTGATTTTCATGGTGCCAGAGCCAGGCTTTGCACCTTCTGGAGAGTTTTTAGGAGTTTTAATGGACTTGATGAACCTCTGAACTTTCAGGCTGGACCTGTGAGGGATTTGGTGGTGCAGCACAAGATGGTTCTGGTGCATCCACAGTGTGTTATAAAACAGGTTCCCAAGACAGCGAAAAGAGACAATGCTGAAAAGAGACAGTTGCTCAAAAGAATATTTTTGTCCAAAAAGTACAGGCTTTTTTTGAAAAGTACTACATGAAAAAAAAATCAATTTTTCATTTGCAGAAAATAATTACAGCATCTTTCCTGTATGTTACGATATTTTAACGAGCATTTCTTTGTGAATTCATCATTCTGCAGTCAGGGAATGCAATGAGCAGCCCTTTAGCTGTTGCTGCTGCAGAACCTCTGTGGAAAAAACAGGCAACTGGGCTTCTCCCTGCTGCCCAATCCCTGGGCCTGGAACCTCTCAAAGATGTGATGGCTGTGGAATCCAAGAAGCAATTTTGCTCTTGCTGTGGGCTATCTTTTATAGGAGGAGTGAATATTGCCCCTGAGTGGGTCACTCTCCAGCCCATCATACTCCTTCCTGTTTGATCTCCCAGAGATTAAAGTTCAGTGTGTTTCAGGGCAGTTTATATTGCTGAGGTAATATAAAATTATTAAAAACAGAGAGAGAGACAATATTGTGACTGCACATCAAAAGCTCTTTAAGACAAAGGAGGGAAAATTGACTTGAAACTGGAATTATTAGAAGCATCTGTGGTGTCCTTTATTTCCCATTTAACAATGCAACACATTGTGGAATGGTGTCAGACTGTTTCTATGCCTTAATTTTCTGATTTTTACTCTAAGCCCTCTGCTTTATCTGCTCCTGCAGAGGGAACAGCAACTGCTGGTTAATGAGTTTTGACCCTAAGACACAAAGGAACGTTCTCCAAACCTATAACCTGTGTGAAGAAGAAGCAGCAGCAGCATATTTTTATGCTCACTTGAGAAATTTAAAGCAGAAGTATCTATTAGATTCATAAGGATCACATGAGTTTATAAACCACAAGTTGTGCTTGGAGTAGAATGTGCATCTCTTTGTTCAGACCTGGGGTAATATCTATATAAACCCCAATGGTTTCAGGAGGTATTTCCTACTACTTTAGGTATTTTCCTTACTATTTTAACTATTTCCAGTGACATTTTAGAACAGTCACTGACAGGAACCGGGGTAACATTTATTTCCAGTCACCTTTAATGTAAACGCCAGGGAGGTTATTTGGGTGAACCCCAAGCTGTGGAAGGCAGAAGTGCTGCCTGCATGGGGTGGTCTGTGCTCCATGGATCCCCATGGAAGGAGCAGTGCCGGGTTCCTGGGGTTTGGATGCTCGTTCCCAGCACAGCTGTGGGTGGTTCAGCCCCTGGCTGGGTGGCCAAAGCCACTGGGGAACGAGCAAAGCATCTCACCTGGTAGAAGCCACCCTTTAATGTGAGCTCAGCTGCCTTCACTCACATCTTCCTGCACTTGGACTGGGGCAATCCCAGCACAAATCCAGGCTGGGGAGAGAACGGATAGAGAGCAGCCCTGAGGGGAAGGACTTAGGGGTGCTGGTGGATGAGAAGCTTAATGTGCTCTGGCCACGTGTCCTGGGCTGGTCCCACAGTGTGGGCAGCAGGGGAGAGGGGGAATTCTGCCCCACTCAGGTGAGACCACACCTGCAGTGCTGCCTCCAGCTCTGGCAACAGCACAAGAACATGTGGAGCTGTTGGAGTGAGTCCAGAGGAGGCCATGGAGATGCTCCAAGGGCTGAAGTCCCTCTGCTCTGGAGCCAGGCTGGGAGAGCTGGGGGTGTTCACCTGGAGAAGAAAAGGCTCCAGGGAGACCTCAGAGCCCTTCCAGTGCCTAAAGGGGCTCTAAGAGAGCTGAAGAGGGACTTTGGACAAGGGGGAATGGCTTCCAATGCTGAACTCCAGGTTCCTGCTGGAATGACCATCCCACAAGTTTCCATCTAATTATTCCAAACTAAATTGGCATAAGGCGTGTCCTGAAAGAGGGATATTTTTCCCAAATATAATTGGCATAAAATGGATCAGACATTGCATAAAAGTTCAAATAACTTGTACCCAGTAAAAAAGTAATTTTATGCTGACAAAATTTCTGGTCCCAAGGAAACGCCTCCCTCAGCAGCCAAGCTATGAGGGTTGCACAAGGAGCCATAAATCTGGCATTTCCCAATTTCTGAGAGCTCAGCATTGCAGCTGAAATGCTGCTTCTTTCCAGTAGCACTGTGTGGGCAAGTTCTTCAGGATATAATTTATGGATTTATTTTCTTATCTGGTCATTCATCTCACTCCTGAAAATATGCAGATGGCTCAGCAGAGCAGAATCAGAACTTAACACTGTTGTTGGTCTGTATCCTACAAAATCTGCTGCTGGGCCGGAGCAAGGGCTGTCAGGATGCAGTGCTGGATCATCCCGTGCTGGGGCAGAAAGAAGGGATTGTGTCCTGTTTCTTCCATGTTCTGCTATTGCAGCAGCTGGCAGGGGTGTGGGGAGAACCTGCTTTTTTTGCTGCTGTTTTCCCTCTTGAATTTATTCACTGCTGGCAGCTTTGGGAGGGTTTGTGCAGCTCTGAATAAAAATGGTGCTGTTCCAAGTGGCCTGTGGAGGATGACAGGAACCCAGGTGGTGGTGGTGGTGTCCAGCTCTTGGTTTGATCCTGCAGTGATTCCAAACACTTTGTCTGTCACTGACATGAGATGGGAACTCCTCACCATGGAGGAGAGGAGAACACACTCACCAAACTGTCTTGGCAATGACCAAAGAGAAAAATAGAACCACTGAAGTTGGAAAATCCCTCTGAGCCCATCAAGTCCAACCATTCCCAGCACTGCCAAGGCCACCACTGACCCATCTCCCCAAGTGCCACATCCACATGGCTTTTAAATCCCTCCAGGGATGGGGACTCCAACAGTGCCCTGGGCAGCTGTGCCAGGGCTGGACAACCCTTTCCATGAAAAAATAACATCCCCAATATCCAATCTGACCCTCCCCTGGCACACCTTGAGGCCATTTCCTCTCATCCTATCCCTTGTTCCCTGGGAGCAGAGCCCGACCCCCACCTGGCTCCACCCTCCTATCAGGGAGTGGCAGAGACCCAGAAGCTCCCCCCTGAGCCTCCTTTTCTCCAGGCTGAGCTGGTAACTGGAACCCCAGAGAGGAACAGGTAAATTCCTGGAAAATCAGAAATGAGGAAGGAGACAACCATGGGGATGTGACTGTCATGGGTCACCTGGGTAGTGCTGCCATATCTCCATCCAGGATAAGACGCAGGGACACCTTCCAGGTAGGACTTGCTCCATGCTGCTGTTCATTTTATCAGTGCATTTGTCATCAGCATTTGCAGGGCTGAGATACAAGAGGTTGGTAGGAACTGTTGAGCTTTGTTCCAGCCTGGCCATTAAATGTCCAAAAGCCTTGAACAAATTGAGAAATTTGAGCAGTTTCTGCCAGGACGGATTTTTTTCTGGGTAGAAAAATGGGAACATATCAGGGAAACCAGGCAAACATCCCATAGATAGGAAGCCTGAAGTTTGAGTTGTTTAAAAATACAAGATACACAGAGCAAACAGGGATGGTCTCTGGTTCCTTTAGTGCCTGGCAACAAAGGTGTCCTCTTCTGGAGTTACACAGGATCTGAATGTTTCCCTTTGTGCCATGGATCAGTTTGGGAGGCCATGGATAGACCTTCAGAAGAGCAAAGAAAAGTAACATTTCACTTGTGATCAGGTAAGGAAATAAATGGAGTTTCCATGTCCTCTGTGCCAGAAAATAAGATATATTTTCTGTAATGGCTGTGAATTTTAGAATACAAACTCCTGGGGCTGTTCCTCTTAGCAAACAGGGATCATTCCTTTCCCCTCCTGCACTTCTTCACCAGTGGCTCTTGGCAGCTCCTTCCCTCTGCTGAAAACAGCTGATGACATGAAGGGCTGGGGCTGGACTTGTCACTGGTGCTAATTTTCAGATAGACCAAGGGAACTGCTTCCTTTGATCTTTGGGATTTACACTCCATTATCTCCTGGAAGTCAGCTGCTCCAGAGGCATGGACCCACCAGCTCTCTGCACTTCAAAAAGGCCTTTAAAGCAGCTGATAATTTTACTTTTAAGTTTTCTGGGCTCTCATATTGTCAAATCTTGATCAGGAGTGTTGGGATGGGTCTTAAGATCAGTGATAAAGTGTTGGTTCATTTGCCCCATGGGTCTCCATGGCTTAGGTTTATTTGCTGTTTTTACTGAGTTTTAGTTTCTAAGACAAATTAATTCAGGTATTTTTTTCTTGGAGCACTCTTTGCCTTTCTTTCTGTCCTCATTTCCATCATATTAAATGATACTCTCCTCTCCTATGTCCCCTCAGTGTAGCAGGGTTTTTCCAAACATTTTCATTGTAATTATGATTAAAACAAATTTAAGGTCATATATCATTTATGGCTGTCTACTGGGAATTAGAAAAGAATGAGGGGGGAAATCAAAAAGTTTTTCTCCAAAGTTAAGAGGACATTGTGATTATTCTGACCAGAAAGCAACAAGTGGAACAAAATAGAGCAGTGAAATTTTAGTAATTAATATGAAATCAGGGATTTGATCCCTTACATAGCCTTGTTCATGTTTCTTTAGGTGATGTTTTCGAATCCAGTCACAGAAAATGCAGAAAATGGACAGAGCAGAAGTGGTGAAAACCAATATACCTTTATACAGGGAAATGGGTTTACAGTGTCTTTGAAAGAGTCCGCACCCAGAAGGTAACACCATTCCTTTTTTATTTATCCATAAATAAATAGTAATATTTTAAAAGTTTATTTAAATATTTTAATAAATAGAATAAACAAATTATTCACAAATAAATGCTAAGCATTATTTAAACTTTCCAAGAAAATTCTAAAACCTGTGAATTTGGATATTGGTTTAATTTTAATGGACAGGAAGTAGAGTTTTGAAAGCAAATATGTGGCAGGACCTTACCAAGGGTGCAGTGGGGAATGAGACCCAGAGTCCTGGAGAGCTCAGCTGAGAGAAAAGAGGGAGCTGGGAAGTTCTGATGTTTTCTCCCTGACACACCAGCTAGTTTCTCCACCCTCCAGTCCAAACACAGCCCAGCCACTCCAGAAATCCTGGCTTCATTTCAAGGAAACAAACAGAAAACAAACCTCTATCCTGTCAAACCAGGCAAAAAACCCCATCCAAGTGTCTCCTCCTCTGCTCAGATATTTCTGGAATGGAGGAGAAAACCTTCTGTCCCAAAGGGAGGTCCCAAAAAGTCCTCCACCCCCAGAGAAGCCCATTTCTACCGTTCCTTCCTGGCTGGCCCTGAAGTCCTGTGGCCAGGAATGCTCTTCCATGGTGATTCCCAGCAGTGCCACACTGGTTCCCAGCACAGGGAGCTCTTCTCCAGGCTCTTTACAGGGTGTGTGTGGGCTGATGGATCCCAGAGTTTCTGTTTTACACTGATCAGCTGCCAGAAGGGATGTCCTGGGGGGAAAACCTGGTGCCAGAGCTTTCCTGTTTGCTCAGCAGGTGCCAACAGGAAGAGGGAGGAGCACGTGTGGATCCAGGTGTTTTGTTACAGTGGCACAAAGTGTCCCAAGTCTGGAGATCAGGAAGGTATTGTGAGGGTGGTGAGGCCCTGGCACAGATTACCCAGAGAAGCTGTGGCTGCCCCATCCCTGGAAGTGTCCAAGGCCAGGTTGGACAGGGCTTGGAGCAACCTGGGCTGGTGGAAGGTGTCCCTGCCCATGGCAGGGGAATGGAATGAGATGGGCTTTGAGGTCCCTTCCAACCCAGGGTTTTATGGTTCTGTGAGGCAACCCAGTAACTTGTCAGTCTGCCTTGACCTTTAGAGGATATTTTCTATGTTCCTGTTTCCTGCAACTTTTATTTTTGTAGTGGAGTAAAACAGTTCCTAAGTTTTGTAGTACCCTGTGATAGGAAAGGAGGGCAAGTTCCTTCTCTGTTACAAAGCCAGCACAGCTCCATTGACCAGAAGTAGCTCATGCCAGTGGGATCTGGATGAGAAAAGTTTTAAAAGCCCCTGTTTTCCATTGTGGAACTTCCTGGCATGGGGAAGGACTGTGTTTCTCCACTGAGGCATCACCAGCCAGCTCAAGGGTCTTCTCTTGGCTGTGCCAGGTGACAAATCACAAGCAACATTCTGCTTTCACTGCCACCATTTCAGAAACACCACCCTAAATCCAGGGTGGCTGGAGCTGTGTACCAAAGAGAGCAATTATTTTCTTTTTCCTGTGAATGAATATTCTCAAATATTTAATTTCCTATGGAGAAATTTGGCAAGAGGTTCCCCCCCCAGCCACTGCCAGCAACTCTTGTTCCTAAATGAAACAAGTTCTTGGCCTACAGGAGCACAGCCAGGAAATTTGTCATTGTTGGGCCAAGTGATATTTTTATTTGACCTAATCAATGACATTTATTTCAGGCAATACATATTTTAAGTCCATTTATTATATTAATAAACAGCATAGGGAGAGCAATGAATTCACTCTAAGAAAAACAAGATCCTGGGTTGTTTTTATGATGCTTTTCTTTCTGTGCTGCTGGGGTTGGATGTGGCATCACTCCTGAAACATTTCTGAAAGCAACTTCCAAATTAACAAATGGAGTCACATTTTTGTCCTGGTTCAGTTGCCTTTGCTTCCCTCCCGAATTTGGCAGTCCTTGGCCTGCTGACAGTTTTCTTAAGGACAAGAAGTTCTCAGCCCGGGTAATTCTAGTGCAGTGGATTCCTAACACAGGCTATTTCCAGACCCTTGCAGTGGGGATGTGTCTGGGACACTAAGGATAAAATCTTGACCCTTCTGAAGATTAAATCCTAATTCACGTTGATGGAAACAGGATTTCTTTGCAGAATTTTTACTCAGGTAAAGAATCAGTTTGATTGCAAACCCCAAATATCTTCAGTTTATCTTCAAAGTCTGGTTGATCTCTTGTGTTTTTGATGGTCAGGTACAACTTCCATTGGTTTCATCATGAATTCCAAGCATGGAATGGAAGGAAATTGGGGTTTGTAATGGAATTGCTTCCTTTTATGGACACAGCTTTAAATATTGCTAAAAGCAAAAGGCCTCTGGCAAAGAGCTTTTGACATTTTACAGGACTACAATGGCAAGGCAGGTTGGAAGGATATCAAAGACACAAAAATGTTGATCACTGAGCTCAAGAGACTGTGTATGTTCATAACTGGTGTCTTCCTCTGCCTTTCATTGTTACTTCCTAAAGGATAATGGACAGGAGTGGGATCACGGGGGATTTTGTAATTCAGACAGTGAGGATTCAATGTTTTGTTGTGTAGAACATTGCTTTGGCCCAATATGTTGTGTTTACACTTTAATCTTCCTCCCCAATCAATTATTTTTATGGAAGCAGGAGTAATAAGGATGAGATAACACAGAGCTCCAGGAGGGCTCTAAGTCAGACAGTGCTGGATGTCCACATGGAGACAGGAGTCCTGGGAGAGTTTGCCAGGTTTCTGGTGGGGGCCAGCAAAGGGGATCCAATTTCTAATTTTCCTCCTTCCCACAAAAACATCCTGCTAAAGAAATGTTCAGGGTTCTGAGTTGTTTCAGAAGTGTGGGATGGTGGCAAGGATTGTTCCAGGTGGGATGAGCCAATGACTCCTGTCAAAAAAGGGAAGAATTGTAGAATTCCAAACTGGTTTGGGTTGGGACGCACCTCAAAGCTCATCTCCTTCAACTCCATGCCATGGGCAGGGACACCTTCCACTATCTCAGATTGCTCCAAGCCCTGTCCAACCTGGCCCTGGGATGGGGCAGCCACAGCTTCTCTGGGCAGCCTGTGCCAGGGCCTCACACCCTCACAGCCAAGAATTTCTTCCTAAAATCCAATCTAAATCTCTCCTCTTTTAATTTAAAACCATCCCCCTTGTTCTGTCACTACCTGCCTGTGTCAAAAGCTGTTCTTCCCTGTTTTTAAAGCCCCCCAAATACTAAAAGGCTGCAATGAGGTCTCCCTGGAGCTTTCCCTTCTCCAGTCGGGATAACCCCAGGGTTGTTCAGCCTGGAGAAAAGCCCAGAAGCAGCCCAGGAATGGGCTCCTTCCCATTCCCAGCCCTGGAGAAGGAAGTGGCTCATTCTCTGCTTTGCCTGTGGCTGGAACGAGCTGACAGAAAGATCCCGTGGATGCCAGAAGTGTCCTGAGGGACTGGGATCGTGGGATCGAGACTTTGTGACCAAAGATGATGGTTGGTGACAGTTTGAACCTCCTGGTCCCGCCCCCTCCCTGCCTGACCCTGCCGTGTCCCGGCTCCGGAAGCCAAACTGGGGGAAACCTATCCTTTTTTTATTTTATTTCCTTGGTTTTCTGATGGCTTCCCTGTCAGTTCTCAGCAGGATCAGATGAACCCCAGGGAGGGGTAGGAATGTGTGTGGACAAAAGCAGGAGAGAGGTGAGGTCGTGAGCCCAGTTAGGCTCTTTTTTAGCTTATTTTTAGCTCTTTTTTCTCATGAAACTGAGAATTGCTTTACTTTACTTAGGTTGTGGTTTCTCCCTCTTGGTTTAGTAAAAGATAACATAGGTATGGAGTGTATCCAAGGCAGGATCCAGGCCTACGGAGTGAGCAGCCCAGGCAGTGATGGGATGAACCACAAAGGAATTATAGTTAAACAGGCCCTTTCCTTCATTTATTTTCAATGTTTGTGCAGTAACTTTGAAACTAAGGCTGAAAACTCATGCAAAAATACCAAATGGATCTTGCAAAACTCGACTTAATGGCAAAAATATGTCTTCCCTTGGCTTTATAAATGATTTTAAACAGAATTTTATTTTCCTTGGAGTAGAAGGGAAGGGCAGAATATTAAAATAGTCTTTGCTTTTGCTTTTCCCAGCAGTAATGAACAGACAGAGATTTCTTGTGGAAGTCATTCCTCTTGGGTTTGCGGGGCTTCGTGTACCCATTTGTTTGTGCCATTTGTCAACTATTAATAATATTAATACTAAAACAATTAAGAGTTTTAAATCAATTTAATTATTTTCTTTAGTGAAACTTATACAAGAGCCTGTGTTAACTAAAAAATCGTTTAATGGCCAGAAACTCCTGCCTGCAGCTGAAGATGTGATGAGGGTTCTTAAATTCTACTCCTGAATTCTCCTGGGGCTTAGTTAGTGAGGAAAAAAAATGTAGGGAAGTTGCAAAACCAGGGTGCTGCCTTGTGTCTCAGAAGGGATTGAGTTTTCCTCCTTCTTATTTCCAATGTGGTAACTCTCTAAAAGTTAAAAAAGTCCCTTTTCCCTTTGAATCCCATTTATTTTCAACATCAGTTAGAAAGGAAAGGAGCAATTTATTGGATTTGAAGGACAACACGTCCTGAATTCCAATACGGAGTGTGTAGTAGAACACAGGGTTAATTTTCCTTTGCCATGGCTTCCATGGGTTGATGTCCTTTAACAGAACTCCTTTGTTTGATATGTTTGATAATTGTTTCATTATGCAGTAGCACAGCATCCTACAGGACCCTTGGAAGTGCTGCCCTGTCCCTTTTTGTTCCCAACAGCTCAGGAATCCTGGACCTGCTTTAGGAGTTTGACTTCACCTCCCAGGACAGGGATTATTTTCCTTCCCCCCATTCCATTCCTAAGAAGCAGAAAGGAAATCGCAACTTTCTGATTTTTAGGGTATGAGGCCGTTCCCTGGCGATGGGGAATGGCATCATCTCGGTGCCACCTGGTGGCAGCAGATCATGGGATTTTGGGAGATTCCTGCTTGCCTTTGAACTGCTGAGGGAACAAAGGCAGGTCCCGGCACTCGGTGCAGGTTCAAACACGGGGTTGTCTCGCCTTTTTGTGTTGTTTTCATTTCCTCAGTTGCAAACAGCTCACAAAACACGCTTGTTTTTTAAAAGCTTGCGGTCTGCTCTTAACTCCTGGCACGGGATTAGAGAGGAGAGAGGCCAACAATTTGCTGACATAAGTGCAGCAGCAGCAACCTTCATTTCAGGGTTGTAATGAGGCAAATGAGAACACTTAAATGTGTTCTCTTCAGAAAATGAGACCTCTAAATTCAATTACTTCTGTAAAAGAGGGTTGAAATACAGCTTGGTTTGGTATAATACACTGTTCACATTACTGTGAGCACTTTGTTCAGTTTTTACATGTTCACTAATTATGGTGGCACAGAGTCAATTTTTACATCATTAAATCAATGTAAAGCTTCAGGGATGAGTGATTTGGCGTAACAAGCAGTTTGGTGCACGTGATCTTTGGAAGAACTGAATATTGTAAAAGAGATGATGGTGAAACACAGGGAACTGGGGATGTGCAAGGTATGAAATACCACGTGGGGAGCGTTCGGAATCACAGGACAAGAAGTGGAGTGGATCTGGAAGTAGCACTTAAGCTGTTACGGTAGAGACTGGAAATTTGGATTTTGATGGTGGAGGACAGAAGTGGGACTGAAACCCACATTTTCAGAGAGCTTCTTGAACAAACTGGGGGTACTGTAGTGCCAGGACAAGGGGGAATGGCTTCCCACTGCCAGAGGGCAGGGTTAGGTGGGATACTGGGAAGGAATTCTTGGCTGTGAGGGTGGGGAGGCCCTGGCACAGGTTGCCCAGAGAAGCTGTGGCTGCCCCATCCCTGGAAGTGTCCAAGGCCAAGCTGGACAGGGCTTGAAACAAAAATGTGCAGGGTAGAAATGTATTTATATCTTTCAGATATTTTTTTAATTTCCCTCTATGGTGTCACTGGAATTCCCAGCGTCCAGAGCCTGCCCTGTGCTCCCTAAACCCTCCAAAGATTGTAAAACACATACAAGGTAGAATTTGACGTGGGTTTTGCTGAATTCCTTAAAAACCAGAGGTGCTGGGATTTTATTGCATGTTCGAAGCTCGTTTGCCATCTTGTGGCTGCCGAGAGAAGGGAGGGACCGGCTGCTCTATTTCAGTGACTCCTTGGCTTCGTTTCGTGAGGTGTAAATTAAACATCTAATTAACAACGGGATATTTAGGAACTGTTTTTCTCCGCTACAAAAACTACCATTCCAGGAAGCATGAAAATACAAAATATGCTCTAAAAGTCAAGGCAGAGTGGCAGCCAGTTGCTGGGTTGCCTTATGGAATCCCTGAATGGTTTGGATTGGGAGGGACCTTAAAGACCATCTAATTCCACCCCCTGCCAGGGGCAGGGACACTTTCCACTATCCCAGGTTGCTCCAGCCTGGCCATGGACACTTCCAGCAACAGCTGTAGTTTGCATTATATGACATTGTCTGAAAGAAGTGTATTGTATATTGATTTTATCCACCAAGTTTTTATTTACAGATTCCATCTTTCTGCTCATGAGGAACCCCCAAGATTCTTAGAAATGAGTAGGATAAAGCTAAAAACCCACCCATCTCCAGGCAGAGTCAGTGCCACATAAATTAATTTTGCCTATGAATATGTATGACATGATTTTCCCCTCTTTCTTTCACCACTGTAAATCTGCCACAACTTCATTGTCTTTTAATGCTATTGGGAGTCTTGAATCACGTATTTTAATGTTGTCATTTGTGGATTTAAATGTTCTTCCACCCAGGGGAAAAAGTCCTATTGGAAATCATGGACAGAATCAAATGCCACAGAAGAAAAATCAGTGTTGTTATAAATAAATGTGCAGCTCTCCAATATGTTAGTGATGGTCACAGGTTATTTTTTTTACCTATTCAGAAGTGAAAATGCTAACAATTTATTATCATTTCTGCAGTGAGAATTGACCTGCTCTAAACTGTCCTAGTTTGGCTGGAGTTTGTAGGTTTGATTTTTCCCTACTGACAAAAAGGAATTGGTATCAATTTCAATCTCAAATATGTGGAAGCTTTACCTGAATAGAAGCGATTTAAATGAAAGAAGAATTGGGTTCTACATATCACAAGTCAGGAGGTGGGTTACACACTTTTATTTGCATAGGGTTTCACTTTGAAATTTTATTTCATTTTTTTTCCAAGAGAGAAGAAAGAACAGATGTAAAGTTGTCATGTAGAGAAGCTGTTGGAATACAGCTGTTACATATTGATTTTAAATATGTATTACTTCAGGGGAGCACTGGTAATGGCTCTCCAAGCTTTATCTTTGCTGACAAGGGAATCCTCCTGGTGTTTCTGATACTGTTTACTTTGACCCAAACCAACATTGCCACTGTAATGCTAAATAATACAAATTGCACCACACCTGCAAAAAGGATGATCTTGACCCAACTCTTTAGCCTTAACACTACTAAACTTTTCTTATTTTCTTTTTTTTGCAGTCTGGGCATACTTATTGTAACATATATGTGAATGTAAAATCAACAGTTTCCCAAACATTTTTAGCAGATAAATCATAATTTCCCCAAATGTTTTTAGCAGATAACTAGTCTCATGGAGGATGGAAATCTGATTTATTTTTACTCAAAATACTTATAATTTTGCTTGGGAAGCAGCAATCCTTTTTCCTATTTCCTCACCATCTTTTCATTCGGTTTACTGTAAATATATGTAGCAAGTGTTGGACTTGATGGACTGGATGCAATATTATAACTCAAACATTGACACAATGAAAATTATATTTTTTGTCAGTACCTTAAAGGGGGGGTTTGGAACTCAGTGATCTTTGAGGTCCATTCCAACCCAAACCATTCCATGTTCTTCATAAGTGCCTTGGGCTGTTGTTTCATAACCTGCAACGTTTCAGCCACATCTGAAAAATATAAGTTTCCTAAGCTCTTTGTTTTCCCTCTCTTTAATATACAAAGCAAGAGTTTAGTGGTTTGAAGCATTGTGATTTTCTAACATTCAAAGTCCATGACATCATTAACTGGCTGCAAATTAGTCAGAAAAAAACCATTTAAAAATAGCAGCATTTTCTCAATAGGTCTGTTCCTTGTTTGTATTGGAGCATCTGGGCTCACTTACCCGACAAAACCAAATTATAACACTGTTAACACAGCAGAGCCCTCCAGCTATAAAAGAGCAAATGGGAATCCTGCTGACAGAATTGTTAATATTGATAATGCTGGGAGTGGTGGGAGGGAGATTTCACCCACTTGCAGCACAACATTTTCAGTGAGAGCCTTGGAAAGACGCTTGATTTGTGACAGGTTAAAAAGCAGTTGTCCAGAAGAGTTTGGAAGAATCTCTGTGGTTTGAATTCAAATAGATTAGCGGTCAGACTTCAGGCAGAGCTGTCAGACAGATGAAAAATGGAGTTTATTACATTATTCTGCAACTTGTTATACAAATACTTCCCTATTTATAGCACGTGAATCTCCATGTTCCTTGTGTGTTCCTAGCAGATGCAGTTTCATGGATCATGACAAATTTGGACCTGCATTTAAAATGAAAAATATGTTTTGGCTTGGTTTAGAAGCCTCCTTTGTGCCTTTTTCCTGCTTTACTTTGTTTCCTTCAGTCACTCTTGATCTTCCTGGTTTCAAACCATGGGTGTGATGTGCCCAAGATCCTCTTGGAAAGGCAAAGAGCCCATGAGGATGGACATGAGAGCCAAGGGCAGTGATGGGGGATGGAAATGGACAGTCTGGTAGCCTGGATTAATTGTCTGCCAAAAGATTACAGGATTAAATTTGGGACACTGCGCATGAAATTTCCTCTCAGTAACATGTATCTTGGTGATTTTTATGCCTGTGAGGATGGTCCTGAAAGACTAAAAACATTGGACATGTGTCTGCAACTGCTTGCAACTGGCATCAGTCTCTAGGAGCACAGGATGGGAGGGTGGATAATCTGTCACCTCCTTGTGGCTGTGCTGCTGTGACATGACCATGGGCAAGTTATTTCACCTTTCTGAGCCTTCCTCCTCATTGGACCCGTCTCTTGAACCTCTGAGGGCAGTAAAATCTGGGCTATCATTTGTTTCTGGGATGTGCTTAGTGTTCACAGCCAGTCTGAAAATATTGCCCTGTTTCTGAAGCAAGGCAGGACCTTCAGAACCTATCAATAAACTCACTCTTGCAATACATGAGGAATTATGCCCGGTGTGTTATAGCTCCATTGTGACACCTCCTTAAATGGGAGGAGGGATGATGCTGCATCCTGTACAGACCTACAGAGGTGCATCTCGGAAAACTAATACACATTCTTGGTCTAAAAGAGTCGTTCATGATCAGCCAGCACAGAACAGGAGCCAGGACTGGCCAGGTGGTGGCTGTGCAGGATGGAAGGTCAGGGCACCTTTGATGGTGCCTCTCCAGGAACAGTTCAGTGCCAGGAATCCAAAGAGTCTGTAACTGAGGGGAGGTGGAGTTTGTACTCGGTCTGGCTGCAGGTGATATCACTTTAAAGCTGTTAACCATGTGGAACATTAGCTTCAGCTACAAACGCCTTGCGTCCTTTCCAGTGAAAATCCAGCTCCGGATTTTCCCACGTTCGGGGTGATGGGACAGAGAACTGCCCTCCTTTAAACTTCACACTTCTTTACGAGCTCCTATCTGTGACCTTTGCTTCCTAGAACATGTTACAGGCAGAGCGAGCCCCAAACCCTGTGCCTGCAGTGGGGAAAGGCAGCGTCTGTCACACGGGGGGTCATTAATGAAGATTTTTCACTCACTATTTGTCAAATACCTGTAGAAAAATTACCCGGCTGCAGATGCCCTCCGTACCCGGCTCTGGTTTACTTGCTGGGATTCCAGAGGGAATTCCTGGCCTTTCCAAGAACTGCTGAAGAAGCTTCTCCTTCTCCTTCCTTCTCCCCTAGATGGCCCTGTGGCCCTGCCCGGGACGCTGCTCCCGGCAGGAGGGAGGCATGCTGCCTGCTCTCAGGAGCTCCTGCTTGGAGTGTCAGCTGCCAAAAGCTTAGTTCTGCTTTGAGTAGTCTATGGAATCATAGAATCATAGAATTGCTTAGGTGGGAGAAGTCCTTTAAGATCACTGAGTCCGACTGTTCCCCCAGCACTGCCAAGGCCACCACTGACCCGTGTCCCCAAGTGCCACATCCACGTGGCTTTTAAATCCCCGCAGAACTCCACCACTGCCCTGGGCAGGTGTGTCAGGGCTGGACAACCCTTTCCAGGAAGAAATTTTTCCTAATATCCAACCTAAACGTCCCCTAAACCTCCGCCTAAGAAAACTTCTCAGCTTTTCACCAGGAGATGTGTGGTCTTGCCTGAGAAGGAGGAAAAGCCCCTTCAACTAACAGTGACATTTCATGTTAAAGACACATTTCAAAATAGCTTAGAAGGAGTTAGTAAAGTGGAGAAGTTTGTAGCGAGACCAGTCTTGGGGTCAAAGATGACAATAAATGGTTTGTTACTCCTGGTAGCAACTTCCACTGCAGAGTGTTTGTCACCCCACGTATTACAGTACCTGTGTAGGTTCATGAGATGTTCACAACAAATATGTTCTCCTTTTTATAATTCTGCTTTTCCTAACACTGAGGATGACCCCTCTCAGAGCTTAGGTGACTTCAAAGTGCTGTCTTAGCTCAGCAGAAAATCCCGATGGCAAGGGATTGCTGAAAGGCCTCCTTCCTGCTGATCCTCTTCTCACTGGGGGTGTCCCGTGGTTTAACATCCGACAAGCAGGTTGATCAAAGGTATCCAGTGAGAAACAACGTGACTGGCTCAACCAAGGGGTGAGAGAATGCAAGCTGAAAGATCTCTTTTATCTTGAGCACACTGTAAAATATGTTAATAATTTAGAGCATCCAAGGACAAAAAGATAGCACTTGAAAGGGAGGTGAGAGAATGGCCCAAGTTTATGAGGGTTGTTTGCAGAGCTGCTAAATCAAACAAATCTTTCATTTGACTCTGAGAATAAGAAAGAGGTGTGAAGCAATACTTAATTAGATTGATGCCCAAGGCAAAGTGCTTTATGCTGAAATTGGGCTGCCTGGCTCTTTTGTGGTTAGGTTTCTTTTTTATTTTTAATTATTTCTCTTAAATAGAAAATAACATAAGGAATCATCCTAAAATCTCGAGGCCGGGTCCCTTGTTTTGCTGGTGTGAATAGCCCTAAAAGTTGCAAGATTTGCCTTGAAGTGAAGTCCAGGCTGTGGGGACTCTGCTCCTCCCCTCCCTCTACCCCAGCTGAGCAGCAGCAGGGCAGGAGAGGCTGCACTGCTGTTAAGGTGAAGCTCCATCCTTGTACCAGGGGGCTTGGAAACTCTTACTGTAGCTCTGGGGTTGCCAGGAATGCTCCTCAGATGCTCTACAGAAGCCACGTGGCCTTCTTATGGAGGCCCAAGTTTTGGGGCATGACCAGGGAGGCAGTTCTTATGTTTTATTTTGTTTTCCTGAGAATAACATTCCCTATTCTCCTGACAGCAAGAGCCTAGTGATTCCCCATATGCCATCCTGAATTGGCTTTTTAGGTCCCCACCCCCCCAATACCTTCCACAGGTGTATCCCTTCTGCAGGAGATGGCTCTGAACCTTTAAATCTGGCCAGTTTAGCAGCTCCAAGCACAGAATGCAGGAGATCTTTCCCTTGCAGAGCTTGCTGTGAATGAAAATACCATCTTTTGGTGTGATGGGTGAGTTAAGAATGATTTTATATCTATTTTAGCTTTTGTGTGTGTTTAATCATCCCCTGGATATAGATAAAGCTGCTTCTTCAGTGTATTTGAGTGCAGTGGTTTGAACAACCTGACTGCACACACTTCCCATGGTTAATGAAAAAGCTATATCAGCAAATTTACTGCACATTTATCAGCAGATGTAATACTACAGATATATTGTCCTGAGTAGGGTGGGGAACCAAAACAAGCTGCTCATGGCAGGGCAGATGAGCCTCCCAGATCCCAAGCCTTTGAAAGCTTTCCAGCTATTCTCCCATCCCTGCTGGATGCTGTGGCTCTGATGATTTCCGTGTGTGTGCAGAGCAGGGACAGCTGCAGTTTAAAATGACGGTGCATTAATTGTTAAATAACATCACTGGGCTCAGGAAAGGCGTGTTAGTGCCACACTAACGCCACGTTAATTTATCGTGATGAATTGCGCCAGGAATCTCAAACGAATTATTGATTGGGCTCTCATCACCCCAACAGCTGCCTGTCATTACTGCTCCTGGTGGTTTGTGATAACTATTACCCTTGTCATTCTCTGGGCTAAAGCTCTGTGATGAATCATAATCTACATTCCCACAATGAACAGATGCCAATTTTCCTGCTTTCCATGGTCAAATGAGGAGGTATTAAAGTTCAGTGTAGACATAGACTAAATAATCAAATAATACTTCATGTGTTGTTAAGGACTGAAGAATTAAGCTGTTCTGAAAGTACAACCAGGCAGGGGGGTGAGTGTACCTATCACACAGTGGTTTGGGTTGGAAAGAACCTTAAAGCTCATCTTGTTTCACCCCCTGCCATGGGCAGTAACACTTTCCAATAGACCAGGTTGCTCAGAGCTCTATTCAACCTGGCCTTGAACACTTCCAGAGATGAGGCAGCCACGGTTTCTCTGGGGCTTTTGGAGCGGAAAGGTTCTGCGTGTTGAGCTCAGCTTTCATTTTACTTGCCTTGAAGTCAATATTCTGCTGTGTAGATCAAGTCTACGCAGTAAGGCACTGCTGGGAATATTCTGATGTGGGATTTGTTTGTGCTTGCATCATTCTTTCTCTTTGGAACAAGTTGCAAGAGCCTCTTCTCCCACTCTACTCATTGACAAGTCAAACCTCATGCCCAGCTCAGAGTGGGCAGAGGAATGTTTTATCTTCACTCAGAGGCACAACAGACACTAGCACACCCTTATTTTTTAGCTGTAGGTTTGTAGGTTAATGTTGACTCAAATTTCCTATTCCTGGTGCCTCTTGCCTGGCAGTCACTTCCTCTGGACACTTCTCTGGGGATGTTGGTGAGCGAGCTTTGTTCCAAACACTATAGGAACGACTGGGAGAGATGTGATATGTGGGGATTATAAAGCCCTGAGAGGGTATGACTAATTGCAATGACAGGGCAGAGCTGGTGGATTCATTGCAGAGAAATGAAATAGCACATTCCACCCCACTGTCTGATCAGCTGTCGGCACATACAATGGGAAAGAAAGGCCAGATCCCCTCCACAGCCAACCAGCCATTCATCCTGGGAATTCCACCAGTGTATGTGTGTGCAGCAGGAGAAGCCAAGCTGACAGAATGGCCACTGGTGATTGATTAGTGAAAGGAAAAGAAAAATGCAGGAGCGGGAACAAGGGAAAGCACCTCCTTGGGGCAGGTATTCCTTGTGCCTTGATGGATCCAGCATAGTTTGGCCTGGCCCATCATGCTAAATTGATTTGAAGTAAAACTCATTTAATTCTTGCAAGTCTCAAATTAGAGGGAAAGCTGAAATTTCCAGTGGCAACACATAGGAAAACACTGTATGCTTTGCTAAGGAAAACATCATTGCCAAGGCTGAAGCCAGAGGAGGTGAATTAATTTATGGTCACTGGAAAAATCAAAACCATTACCTAAATCCTGCAGGAATTGACTGTACCAGTGATTCCCAGACTGTCAGTGTCAAACCCAGAGCAACAGAATTACTTGAAGTTTTTGTGTAATGGAATGTAGAGAGTTAGAGCTGCAAGGCTGTGACCCTAGGCAGAAAACAATCAAGATGTTGGGGAAATCAAGAGTAGAGACCAACTTCGCAGCATCTTCCCCTTTCTGTGTCTGACAGGCCAAAAAGAGCTCCTGCTGAGTGCTAACAAGGGGGTCAGTGTTTGTGACAGAGCCTCACACAAAGTTTGAAAACATCTAAAAATTGAATGTTATGATAAATAATATTGTTACCTGCGGTGAAAACAAAGGTAAAGGAAAATTCAAATGCAAATATTTTGCTGAAAGATGCAATTTCAGCTTAGCCCAAATGGTTGGTAAATCTGCATTAAATTCAGTGAGTGCAGCCAGTTTTCTGTCAGGATGTTGAGGGGCTGCCATACTCCAGTTAGTAAATAAATGCAGATAAATACAGTAATATCATCCTGCCCAGGGCCATTCAGGTCCGTAAGGGCTGTTGGTTGCAAATCATCTCCACCCTCACTGGCTCCATGTCTTTTCCCCACACCCTGTTTGTGCTCTGGCTTTCGAGACAGTGTGGCTTGGATTAAGAAATAAATCTAATCAGGGATGCTGGAAGGGAACTGTTGGTACTGCAGGAGACACTGGGAAGAGAGCTGGGCATGATGTGCTGGGTGGAAAGTTGGGGCCATGGACACAAACCTGTTACAAACTCTGTTATTCAGCTGTTGCTCACAGTACAACTTGATTTTATTAAGAATTTAATTCCAAGGCTTTTGATTCACTTTTAAAATTTAACTATTTAATTCAGCTATTTCAGTGTATGTGGTTTTGATTTACCATGACAGCTTGATAAATTAAGGAAGCAAACCTCAGTCTCCCATAACTTTTCCCTTCCCACGTAAGCCTAAAAAAAAGGAAGAAATTAAATTTTTAAAGCTTTCTGTCTCCTTTGCTGTGCAACAATACTGACACCTGCAAACCCAAATTCTACCCAATGGCAGATATTTTAAAAATTAATTTATATCTGTTGCAGTAACTGGATCCTAATTGGTGTCAGTGGCTGTATTTGCATTAACTCCCAGAGCAGTTTCAGTTCTCCCTCTCTGTTTTGGAAGATGCACCTTCATCTCTTAAGGAGAACAGGATATCAAAGAATCCCTGAATGGCTTGGGTTGGAAGGGACCTTAAAGACCATTTATTTCCACCCCCCGCCATATATTCCTGTGCTCAAAAGCAAATGACAAAGCACAGACCTTTTCTTTTTGCAATCAGCAGCTGGAGGCCAGTTGGTTTCAATGAGAGCCAGATTGTGCCCAGATGTGCTCAGAGAGCTGGAAATAGAGAGTTCTCCTCGCTCACCCTCCACATCACCACTGCAGGGCAGGAGAAGGGTGCTGTGAGCTGAACACCAGAGCTTTCAGGGCTGGATTCTGTCCTTCTTGCCCCTCTGGAGCAGGATTTGGCTGGCAGCCCTTGGCTTATCGGCCCCAAGCCCTGTGCCTGGCAGCATTCACTCAGCATTATCCTCACTGCCATAGCTGGATGCTGCTTCCCATCGGGAAGGAAAGGCTCTTACTTTACTTGATGCCTTCAGTTGTCATTATCAGGGACACAATCACAGGCTGGTTTGGTTTGGGAGGAACCTCAAAGCTCATCCAGTTCCTGCCCTGGGCAGGGACACCTTCCACTATCCCAGGTTGTTCCAAGCCCTGTCCAACCGGGCCTTGGACACAGCTTCTCTGGGCAATCTGTGCGAGGGTCTCACCACCCTCCCAGGGAAGAATTTCCCCCCAGTTTCTAATCTAACCCTGCCCTCTGTCAATTTAAATATCCAATTGTTTTGATCAGGTTGCCGTGGCCGCCTTTGCCTCTTGATTAAAACCTCGTGCTGCCAGGAGCCCACTCCCCCACCCTGAAAAGGGAATTTGCAGAGCAATCAGAGGAACTTCCACTGGTATCCATCTGTCTGAGACCCAAAGCCTTGCAAAGGAAACCCTCTGTCATGAGCTATCTCCTGTCATTTCAAAGATCCCCCAGATTTATCCAGCTACGCCGTCCATCCAGAGATCTGAGAGTGGTTTGTATTTGGGGAAGAGATTTATAATCTCCTGTGAAAACTGAGATGTGAGCTTTGGGTTGTCATTAAGGAACATGCATGGGAAGGCAGGGAGCTGAGAAACTTCCATTCATCTTGCCCTAGCTAATGGTATTTAGTACTAGGCTTAACTAGTTACTCAGACTAATGATAAAACTACATATAGAGAAATCTATATGTAGATTATTATACATTTTTATTGTGCTTTATTTTTTATTGTGGATTTAAAAAAATTTAGATTTAGAAATTTAATTTATTTTATTTATTGATAATTTTGAATTACTTAAATATTTAAATCAAGTAACTAATATTTAAATAATATTTAATTCTGGTAGTGAAGTAGCTCTTTTGTAGCTGTATTCGTTAGATGTTCCTAACTATACAGTGGACCAGTTGTAGAACAAACTGACTTCTACAGGTTTTCTCACTTGTAAATCAAAGTTTGTTGTGATATCCAAGTATGACAAAAATGATTTGCTAGCAATTAATGTAGAGGTACATCAGGTGATGACATAATAGTTGGACCAAGTCAGATCTATCAGTTTTATCTTACTATTTCTAGCCTTTAAGCAAGAGCAGTTATTCAAGATTTCATTATCATTTTTTCAAGTCTCTGATCTATTCCTGAATAGATCTGAAAAGTTAGGACTATTTTTGTTTTTGCAAAAGAAATACAGACAAACGCTCTTTAATGAAGACACTCCTGTATTTTGAGATGAGCTACTTGCTCCTTCAGATCGTACTCCACAGTTGCATAGATATTATAACATAATCTGGTATATCTGAGGGGAGTTTGATGCTCCAGGAGCTCAGGCATTGTCCATGGATTACCCACAGCATTGTCTGTCACTGACAGCCTTGTCTGGGTAAGTGATATTAGGCACTAACAGGGAAAAAATGTATAAAATGAAAAACTATGATTATGCTCTTCATCTCTGAAGTAGTTTAAATAGTATCATTCCAGCCTGAATATGTAATGTGCCATTAAAATCTCATAACAGGATTAACCCATCACTCATAGACCCTGCAAGAATAATTTTAAAGGAAGTTATTTATATGGAGTAGCCAAGACACTGCACTTTTTACAGGCACATAATGGAGACTGGAGGATGATTTATACCAAATGGAAACAATTCCTCATAATTGCATGAAGTACTTAATATTCCATCTCCGCCCCCACGAACAGGAAACTGTCTGGGTTTCAATTTATGGTTAATTTGTAATAATCAGATATTAAATCTATCATGTGTTGCACTCTGGAATACAATGAAGCCTTTTCCCCTGGGAGTCCTATTCCAAACCCTCACTCACCCCGGCTGTCAGTAGCAAGATTTCCTTTCCTCACATCATGTGCCTCTAATCAATCAGTCTGTAATCAGAAGTTGCACAGTTAATTCAGTTAATATTTGGAAACAAAATCCGTGCGTTCCCATCTCCAGCAGAACAAGAATTCCTGAACGTACAGAAGGGGAAAACACTTAGTTTGTGTTGCAAACTGGGAAGTAGCAACAGGTATAGAGCAGGGCAGTGGGGGCTGTTGTTCACAGTGTCCTTTTCCAGCAGGATTTTGGTGTTATATCAGAGCAGGAGAGGCTGGATGTGGAGCAGAAAGTGCCAGGTGTGTCTCCAGGCTCCCACTTCCAAGCACGGCTGGAAGCTTCCATCTGGAAAGGCACGACTTACCCAAAGATCAGTGGGGATCTATTCTGTATCCAGCATCAGTGTCAGAGGAATTTGCCTGGAAATTGGTTTGTTACAGTGTCACGTTCATTCTCCAAAGCTTAAGGGTCTTGGCTTGAGCTCTGACTGAAATCCCACAAACTTTAATTTAGTGGGATGGCCTGAAATTGGGATTCTGCCCTGCAGCAGACCCTGACATTAACCAGCTCCCCACCATCTCTTCTTACCAATATAATTACAATCTGAAAAGCTGCCAGAGCACACGTGCCCAAGAGGGGGCAAGGAACTGATTTTGGAGGCTGTAGGAATGTAAATAGTTAGAAATATCAGAGCTGGAAATGCATGGTTTGGGCTCATCATTAAGAGGAGAGGCACAGGCTGGCATTCTGGTCTGTGAATTTATCTTCGCACAAGTGGAGGAAGAAAGCGAAAAGCAAAGATTCTTTCAATGAGATCTGAAAACTAAAAGCCCCGGGAGCTGTGCAGAAGGAAACAAGTCTGCTCTGACCCAAGGCTGACACAACAGGCTTCCTGCACAGGGACACCACGGGGATGTTCCTGCAGACTCTGGATGTTTATTCCAAGCAGAATAAGCATGGAGCTAAGACTGGAAAAATCCACCATAGATGTTTTGTGAGAAATGGAAATCCTTCCAACCTGCCTGTGGAGTGAGACTGACTCCCTGCATAGTGAGGATGCTGCAGGGAAAGGGTTAATGTGGGAGGGAGATGAGCAGGGCTGGTTTGAGGTGAAAGAGTTCACAGGAAGGCTTGACCAAACAACAAATCCTTTGTCCTCGGGTAGAAGAAACCCAGAGCTCACTCAAGGCATGTCAGGCTGCTCAACTCCTCCACCAGCACCTGCAGATTATCCCGGTCTGATGGGATGATGATGGTGATCTGTGAGGTGCAGGACAGGGGTTGCATTTTTCCCTTTTCCTCAAAGAGCTGCTAACATCCTGATCACACTGACATGATGCATGCAAGTCAAATAAACCATCCACAGAGACAGGGGGATTTATTTTGGTGGAGTTTGGGAAGAAAAAGGGCAATTCTGTATAAATATAAATTTATGAATGACTCTTGTAGAACCCATCAGAAGACAACCACAGTGTTTTGAACTGCTGCAAAGAGCAAATGTGTCAAATCTCTCCTATACCTTGATTTTTCTAGGTCACAGAAACACAGGCTGAAATCTTAAAGGTCATTCCTGAACATCCCTTGGAAAAGCCAGACAGTGAGAATGTGCTTGGCCACAGTCAGAGAAGTGATTTGGCTTTTTCAGTGAATTCTCCATGAGCTTGGAGATACCAAAAATGTCTGTATTATTTATAATCCCCTGTGGAATCTAACTAGGCTAAGAAATATTTTCCTCTCGTCTTTCGATTCTTCCCTAGAAAGACACTTCCCAGACATTTAAGCAGATTTTGAGGATGACAGCTAACTGCAATCCAGGAGTTGCTGCTAATATTGAAGCACTGCTTGATTTTAGAAAATATCTGAAGGAGCTGTTAAAAATCCAGTAAATCTTCTTGCTTTCTCTTGGATTAATGAAATATCTGGAAAAATAGCTTTGCAGCCACGGCTGTGCTTGCAGACAGGCTCTGGCTGCACAGCAGACAGTTTCCCTGTGTCTTTCCAAAGCTTTCTCCAGGCTATTCCATCAGCCCAAAGCCTTCTGCATCCCAGCAGTGGGCTGGGACTTGGAGCAGGATGTATTTTATATTGGCATTGCAGAGGAATTAGCAAGAGCAAGTTTGTTAGTGGGAGTCTTATGAAAAGAGCTTGAGATGCAACTGAATTAGAGCTCCACTACTGAGCACATACACGTGGCAACTCTATTTGCCAGGAATCTGGGGGAATGCTTCCCTCCAAGCACAGAATTCCTGGAAGAGAATGGCTTGCAGTAGGAGCCTGAGCATCAGGAATAAAATGCCCAGGATTGTTGCATCTTTCCTTTATCCCTCCAAGCAACTCCTCTCCCCAGAGACAGGCAAGTGATGCATCTGCAGTATTGATTACATGGGACACGGGGCCTCATTTGTAATGCCTGAATCCAGTAGGAATCCATTGGGATTCATAATAATGTGGTCCTTTTCTCATCCCTCCCTTTGCTGTTGCCCTGGTGACTTTTCCAGCCCTAGTGACTGACTCAGGCTCTGTCCATCTGTTAACATGGTTTCCAAAGGCTCTGGTTGTCCCCAGGAAGGGAAAAGCTGAACATGAGTCAGAAATACAGCTGTTGTCAGCAGACAGGACTCATGATGAATGAAAACTTAACTTCTCCCAGATGCTCTCCTATTCTTTCCAGTTTCCCCATCTCCTGTGCTTTGCATTCATCGACCCTTTCATCCTGCTGCTGTTTGAGGTGGTGCCTATGGCCAGGAGAGCTCTCCTGGTTTGGATAATGGATGTTGACAGGGAACTGAACACTCAAGGCAGAGATTGAACTCACGGCCAGGGCTGGAACTTTAATGGTTCAAAGGCATCGAGAAGGCCCCTGCACAAGGGGATCATCTGGAAGAAATTACAATCAGAGGTTTAGGCAGCTGGTTGGCATGTTTTAAGCAGGTTGGACAGAGCAGGAGCAGTAGTGTAATGGTAAAATTGCCCTCTAATTTTGGCCTGCTCTTGTAGATGTCAGGGTAGAACCTTCCTGGCCAAAGGGCCTCCTCAGAAACCTGCTGTCAGGGTTTAATTCCTCATGAGAGTTCAATAGTAAAGCTTGGAATCAGAGTCAATCTTATTATTTTGTTGATTTATGTTTTTCCATAACACATGCAGAAGCAGTTGCTAGAACAGAGGGTGGTATTTATAAATGGTGGAAATTAAAATATACAGGGATGCATATGTAGCTAATCATGCAAAACATTGGGTTTGTATTAATGTATTATATGATATAGACCAGCATGTCTATATATATTTCTAGGCAGAAATCCTTCCCTGTGAGGGTGGTGAGGCCCTGGCACAGGTTGCCCAGAGAAGCTGTGGCTGCCCCATCCCTGGAAGTGTCCAAGGCCAGGTTGGATGGGGCTTGGAGCAATCTGGGCTAGTGGAAGGTGTCCCTGCCCATGGCAGGAGATGGAATGAGATGAGCTTTAAGGTCCCTTCCAACCCAAACCAGTCTGTGATTCTATGATTTCTTTCCTTTTTTTCCAACCACTTTCAGTGATGCTTCCCTTCCCCTGAAACTCTCCCCTTTGCCCTGGCTGATCATGGGCTGCAGGTTGCCTTGTTTCCTTGTGGGGAAATCATGTTTCCAATAAGGAAGGCTGATTGATCCATCAGCTGGGTCGTGTCCTGCCCAGTGGGCTGGCTCTGAGTGCAGCAAAATATCTGAGAGCGTTGTGCTGTATTTCTTTTCCCCAGCTTTTTTGCAGATGCACCCAACCCAGAATGTGATCTCAATTATTTTTGTCATCATCAATGACAGTTGTGATTCATCATCCAGTTTTGTTTTCTTGCACATAATAACTTCTCTGGGGCAGAAATGCTCTTCAGCTGCACATCTGTCAGCAAACCATGGCTCCTTAGCCCAGTAAACAAAAGACCTTCATTTATTCTTTCTAACAAAGACATTTTCTAAAATAGGCTGTAAATATTTAGAATGAGTTGTGTTGCTGTGTGATCTTTATACGCCTCCCAAATATCTCTGTCATTATGGTCTGTACTGGAGAACAGATTGAAACACAAGCTCTGTGTGCCATTAAAGAACCAAGTAAGAGCTTCAAAACACTCTGAGGATGTAGAGGGTGGTTGTTCTTAGAGCACTTTAAAAGTTCAACTACTGTAGCTTGACTATAATTGCTGTGTATCTACTCAGATAAATAATAAGCATTTTAATGGACAAAAGAAATGACCTAAAAAAGCCCAGTGTGTTGCCTGGGCTGTTTTATAAGAGCTGGAGTTCCTGAAGGCCTGCCTGGCCAAGCTCACATTGTTTCCAACCAGCGCCACGTCCCTTCCCTGTGTGTGCTGAGGTCTCAGGACAAGCACAGCCAAGTCCCAGCAGTTTTCCTCCTCCAGCACATCTCTGGGATGGGACGTGGCACTGTTCTGCTCCAGCCACAGTGCCCTCACCCACGTGGTCTGGAAGATTTAATATGTGGGAACTGGAAAAAAACACCCAAAAGTTAATTGGTTTTAAACATGATACTGTAGGAAGAAAAAAACCCCCGTGAATGTTCAAAACATGGCAAAAGAACAGGTTGACAGTTTCTGTTTAAATAAAATGTTGTGGCTTGAATAATTTGGAGTAAAGTCAATAATGAGACATCAGTGAGTAAATGCTGGGTCTGGGTTAGAGGGAGCAGTAGGATCCTGTGTGGGTTTTGCTGTGTGATGCCACTGACACCCCAGGGACATTAATTTGAGATTGTGGAGAGCAGAGTGGGACTTACTGGATGGGATTTATGTGATTTTTTTTTTTTTACTGCAGTTGGCAAAGTCAGTCAACTCAAATATTTTCCAGTGGAAATTAGATGTTTTCTTGTCTAAGCAATTTAGAAAAGCCTGTTTTCTATCCATTGGTAATTCTTTTTTTTTAAAGACAAATCAAAATTTTATTTTGGTTTCATTGAAAATGGGAAGGTTTTGTTTGGGAAACACTGCCTCAATCCCACTGGGGAGCTGGAACTGCCATCTTTCCTGTGTCCATCTTCCTGGTTGGCCTCCCCATCCCACACTGGTGGCTTTTCAGGGAGGAGACCCTGGGGTATCTGACAGCAATACAACCTAAGTTTACTTACTATATTTTTTCTAAGTATCTAATATGAATTCCTCTTGCTGTGAATTGAACTGATTTCTTCTAGTTTTTTGCTCAGTAGGCACAAAAACCAGTTGATAATGTTCTTATGTAAAGTAACCTCTGAGGGTTGTTACTTTCTTTTATCTGCCTTCCATTTTTTGTGTGCAGCAAAGTCAACATTCCTCAGCTTCCCTCATGGATCTTATTTTAGGAATTTATTATCATTTCTCTGAACCTTTTTCCAGTTGTCTGTGTGGGTGCAGAATAACTCTATCCATAGAGATATGACGTTCCCCCTTGGAATTAGATTGGCCTCCTTGGCAGGCCAAGCTCTTGCATAAATATTACAGCAACACTCTGCTCGTGCCTGGCTCAAAAGATCAGTGAGTAGCTGCTCTCTGTTGCAAAGCTCCCTCCTCCTCCTCCTCTCCAAGATACTCAGAGTCACTTCTGCTCTCTTCATCCTGCGTTTGCCTTTGGGGAAGTGTTTGCACATCAGGAGCAGCCCAGCAGAGGGGGTGCAGATCTCCCTTTTAAAAGAGGGTTAAGGGATGGTTTGCAGCAAAATGCAAATTGCATTTGCATTACTGGCTTTCTGTTCTTGTACTACCAAAGTTTCACTTTATAAAACAACACTGGATCTTCACACATCACCCAAGGGTTGCTGTCACCCATGTGAACATTGAAATATTTGCTTTGTCGATACTGGGAAGCAGAGCAGAGGTCCCTCATCAATGTTTAATCAGTGCTTAATGGGGCAATATTCCCTGTGACCTCTGATAGTGCTGCTTGAGCAAGAATTGCAAAATCCAGCCTTCGGAGAAGAGCTCAGTGACAGGGCAGGTTCTTATTATGTGTCAGTGACATAAAATTTATAAAGCAGCTGAGAGCAGAGGTGAGCCTGAGGGACACAGACGTTTGGAACCTTTTCCAGAGGCCAAGAAGTAATTGCAGGTTTTGGATACATTCCTCCCAGCAAAATACTCCCAGCAATAGAACTCTGGCTCTCAAATGTTTCTTCTTTTGTTCCCTGGGAGCAGAGCCCGACCCCCACCTGGCTCCACCCTCCTATCAGGGAGTTGCAGAGACCCAGAAGGTCCCCCCTGAGCCTCCTTTTCTCCAGGCTGAGCCCCCCCAGCTCCTTCAGCTGCTCCTGGTGCTCCAGACCCTTCCCCAGTTCTGTTCCCTTCTCTGGACACGCTCCAGCCCCTCAGTGTCTTTCTGGTGATGAGGGGCCAAAAAATGACCCCAGGATTTGAGATGTGGCCTCACCAGTAGAGGGGAAATTGCCCACATGCACTGCAAGGATGGTCTGCATCCTCAGCATAGAAATTTAGGGTGTATCTCCATTTTAAAGGTGGACTTATTGCTCGTTATTTATAATGGTTCCTCTATGGAATGGGAATTCCAAGCTTTCTGCCAGCTAGTAATAACATCTTGCACTTTTAGGGCACCTCTTGTCTGAAGATCTGAAAGTATTTTTAAAACGTTAGGTAATTATGTGTGACAACACACCTATCAGGGAGGGAGATGAAGGGATAGAGCAGCAACAAACTTCCCCAGGCACTGGAATCAAGCCATGGTTTGGCTGGTGCACAACCAGGCAGGAACTGGGTGTTTAACGTTATAGGGAACAAAAACTCCTAAGGATGGAGTTTGAGAGCTGCATGTTAAAATTAAAGTTTATCAGGTGGCTTTGTGACATCTTTAAAGTCATATTTGCTGTGCTGTTTTCTCCCTCCCAATTAAAAGGAGATAAAGAGATGTCAGGATGGCATCTCCCAACCCTAGTGGGGGCTCAAAGCTTCCTTCCATGAGGAAAACTCTTATTTTTGCACAGAAGAGCTGACTGTGCTCATCCCTCTCTGTGGCTGAGGTAGGTGAGCTTGGGGACTCTCCTCACTGAGCTCCAGTTTGAGAAACCTCCCCCAGACCTTTCCTTATTGCATTAGGAGAGTGACTCTGAATATTATGGAGCTTCACAGGGCTCAGTTCAGATTGAACATTCAGACATGGATCAACTTTGCTTTCCAAAGCCATTTCTTACAGAAGGTGTTGCCCCAGCTTACAAAACCCCAAATAAGCAGTTTGGAGCTCTGGGTACTAAGATGGTCCAAAACACACAACACCAAACATAGTGAACACAAAACAGAAACAAAACCCAGCCTCCTCACCCATAATCATAAGCTGTACCAAAACCCACCCCAGCCACTGCTCTGCCCCAGCACTTGTTTTCCATCCGCACACAGGCTTGGATTCCACTTCCCCAAAATTCCCCATACCCCCCAGACCAGCTCTGCACTGTAGTTGCCTCAGAATTGCGTCTGATTTTTTTTTTTTTTTGGTGTGTGTATATCTGTTTTTTTTAATTTGTGTCCTTGCTTTTTTATTTGTATGATTCTGTGTGTGGGTATATGATTTTTATTGTGGGGTTTTTTTTATTTGTGTGTACGATTTTTAATTTGTGTGTCTGATTTTTTTATTCATCCTGCTATTTGTTGCCAGGACCACAGAAACACAGGAATTGGGGACCAGGAGGGACTGTGGGCTCAGGGAGGCCAAGCCCCTGGTTTTGCAAGGACCGCATCATCCATCTCAGTGAGCAGGGTTTTCTTCCATTATCCATCCTTTTGGGTAGATATTCCAAAACACCATGTCCTGGTGGCTAGAGATGGTCTAAGCTCCTGCCTAGATGTCTTTGGTCAATTTTTGCCCATATGATCTTTGTTCCCAAACACAAATAACTCTTCTCTCCTGCTCCCTCTTCTTTCCTTGGGTGTCACCTTCCAGATGCTCTTCCTATTTTTATCTGTTGACCTCCTGCAAGTTAGAGCTGAGAATTTTCAATGCATTTACAGCACCTGCTCATGATGTTTTGAGAACTTCAAGGCTTTTTTGGAGAGGCCCTGACATTGTGCCTCCCATGAAGCACATCTGCAGCTTTGCTGTCTTCCCACAGTCATATCAGTTTCTTTCAATAATTTATGGATTTTCTTCCATTTGAAAATGTGACCAATTTGCCTGAAAGTCAGACAAATTTAAAAGTGCCAAGTCTGTATGTGCTCAGGACTGCACTTTGGATGGCCCATGAGGCCACTTCCCAGCACAGGCTGGGTTCCATCTCATTATCATCTCATTGCATCACCTTGGTCAGTAGATGTGCCAGGGGTGATCCAGGCATGTTTTTTTGATCCTTGTTTTCATGGTCTCTGCAGGATATATTTATCTATAATCATAAAGGAACTCTTATGAGGAGTGGCTGAGGGAGCTGGTGGGGCTCAGCCTGGAGAAAAGGAGGCTCAGGGGGGACCTTCTGGCTCTCTGCAACTCCCTGACAGGAGGGTGGAACCAGGTGGGGGTCAGGCTCTGCTCCCAGGGAACAAAAGACAGGATGAGAGGGAACAGTCTCAAGTTGCACTAGGGGAGGTTTAGGATGTAAGGAACCTTAAAGATCATCTAGTTCCACCCTCTGCCATGGGAAGGGACACCTCCCACTAGATCTGGTTGCTCCAACCTCATACAACCTGGCCTTGAACACTCCCAGAGAGGGGGCAGCCACAGCTTCTCTGGACAACCATCCCCATCTAATTCCTGCTGAGCTCTTTGGTCAGTCCCATGGCTTTGTTTGCTCCAGGACTCAGAAATCTTCCCAAATAGTCTACTCCAGTCAAACCAGATGAGCCAGAAACATGTGGAAACCTCTGGTACCTGCTGCAGGCCTGACCAGATCATGGCAGGACGCCCCGGCACGGCAGTGACTCCCAGGGGGGCTTTGTTCTCCAAAAAATAGAGCAGAGGGAGAGCTTTGAAACCACCAAAGCTCAAAATGCAGACTTCATTTTAATGAGATTATATCATCTTCTGTGCTACATGCCTTCAAATGTTGTGACTTTACTTACATACTTTTAAATGAATTTTTCCTCCCCTCTGTGGGGCCACTGACCTCCCCCACCATATTGCCTCCAGATGTCCAGGAGGGAGCAGGGAGGGCAATCCTTGTGAGTTCCTCTGGCAAAGTGCTGGTCCCTCTTGCTGTGTTGTATTTTCAGCCAGATTAAATGAGTATCATCACAGCCTCCATCAGAAAGGTGGTCCCACCACCTCCATCCCTGGCTGCACCTTCCCTTTTCACTTTGAGCCATCTTGTGAAACAAATCAGGATCTAAATAACTTTTTTTTCTTGTCCCAGTGGTTTAAGTTTAACCCAGAGGGGTTGTTTTAAGTTGGATCTGGGTTATTGAGGTGACCTCCACAACTGGTGGCCATGGCAGGGACCTGCAGGGCAAGGAGAGGTGTGTGGGCCCATGTCCTCTGGGCTGGTGGCTCTAGAGCTGCATAAAGCAGGAGAAATGTTGGCTGCCAGGTAGAAACCCTCAAAAAGCTTAAAAAAAGAGAAAAAGCTTAAAATCCAGCAGGTGAGAGAGCCCTGTGCCCGCTCCCATCCTGCCTTGTGCAACATCCTTGGGTAGCAGAAGTTTGCCAACACAGGGGTTTTCCATGGGGTCTTTTTCTGCATCAGTATTCCTCGTTGCTTTTTTGTTTCCTCCAGATGGGCTACAATAGTTTCCTATCTTCCTTCTTTGGTCTTTTTATCTTTTATTTCAATCCAAACATTTTCTGTGCTTCTTGCCAAACTCTATATTGTATCACATTCTTTCCTCCTTCAGACACAATATCCTCCTTGACCCAGGCTGGCACATTTCCACCTGTCCTGTTGTGTCTATTCCTTCTACAAATTCTTATTTCAACATTAAAAGCAAAGCCAGAGGGATGTGATATCCTGTTGTCCATCATGCCAGTTACATAAAGTGTCTCTTGGACATCATGGGGACAAATTCCCTTTCCCTAAAGCTCTGCAGTGCCCAGGAGGGCTGGACTGGAACCATCCCTTTATTTTGGTACATATTTTTGTTAAGCATCCCTTTTAAGTGAATCATCTGTTTGCATGTACACTCAATCTCTGTTCCAGGTTGACTCTTGCAGTTGTGTACATGTGCATGTGCCAAAAAGCACATTTTAAACTTCTCAATTGTTTCTGCTGAACAAGTCAGGACAGCATTTCATTGTGTGGCTGCGCCTCTGTCTCCCAACTCCCTTGACTGGAGAGTAAAATTATCCTAATATTTATTCTACTTTGTTATTTCTTATCTTCAATGGCTAGAAAAAAATTGTGAAGAGCCTTTTGAGTATTTCTATGCACTTGTTCAATTTTTCTAATGTCATCTCTGCATACTTGGGTCTTTTGAGGTAAAATACATATAACGGTGGTGAGGCCCTGGCACAGGTTGCCCAGAGAAGCTGTGGCTGCCCCATTCCTAGAAATGTCCAAGGCCAGGTTGGATGGAGCTCTGAGCAACCTGGGATAGTGGAAAGTGTCCCTGCCCATGGCAGGGGGTGGAACGAGATGAACTTTAAGCTCCTTTCCAACCCAAACCAGTCTGGGATTCTATACAGGAATAAATGAAGTGAAATCCTGCTTCTGAAGAGTATTTGTGGTACTGATGGTTCTGTCTCACTGTCATTTCTCAGCAGATCTGAATTCCAGGTGATGGTCCCATACCACCATGGTCATTAATTTAACAGATTGTGCTGGATTTGCTCTCAACATTTCTATTTTCTGGTATTTTTAAAAATGTATTTGACACAGACAACCCGAAAGAGAAATGAAAAGTAAGCAAAGTATCCTATTGTCTCCAAGAAAAAAAAAGTGAAACTCTCTGCTGATAAGTTCAGACTAATTTGACTAATAAGTCAGAACTAATTGAAACAAATCATAAACTGGAGTAATTTACTCTAATTTACTATCATTTCAAAGTGAGTGCAAAGGTGCCTTGGAGTAGTTAATCTGGTCCACAGGATTGTGAGGGGGTTTTTGAGATTAATGATGTGCAGGGAGGAAGAACCCAGTTTGACTCTTGATATTTATGAATATTAATGAGTTTGCACTGGTATAATTTGGACAACAATTTGATATCTATGTAGCATATCCTTAACATAGAGCTAGTTCCTCTAAGTGAAGATGCACTTAAGCTGTCCTTTTTTGTATAATTATTTAAAACATATTTACTTTGCACAAGCTAAAATTTTTCTTCCATAGAAGAACCTTTTTCACCTGGGATAATTTGGGTCTGTTTGGAGTTAGGGAAAATATTTTAATGTTATCTGAGCAGCTTGGAGTCAGGGTCTGATTTTAACAGATACTCTTTCTACAAGAGAAATGCAATTGAAATTTGCTTAATTGCTGAATAATAGATAAGAGAAGTGAAGGAATTAATGCCTTTCTAGACTCAGATCCAAAGAAGTACCAGCTAAAAGATGGACTGTGATCTGTGGCTTTGCTCTGATGTGTCTGAGGCTGTGCTATCCATGGCCCCATCTTAATTCGTCATTCCCACTGGAAAGCAGGCAAAGGGTCTGCTGGGAGATCTTTTCATTGCTGCTGTTAAAAAAGGCCATTTTCTTTGCAAGCCATTTGTCTCTGCCTTGTTTCTAACAGCAGGAGGGGTGGCTGCACATGTCTGTCATATTTTAAAGGGCCACTGGTGATAAGATGATCAAAAGAAGGCAGTTTCCTTGCAACCACTTGAGTCCAATACAACGTGTCTATCCAGTACAACAAATAAATTATTCTACTTTTTATACCATCATTTCCACTGAGACTGTAGGGTACAAACATATTCTGCAGAATGCTTGCAGTGGTTGTGCAGTGTGCTTGAGTGGATATCAGTTAGTTCTCAGGAACCTTTTGTAAATGTCACCTATTCCTCTACCTTTGATGAAACATTAGCAGTCAATTTGCAAGAGGCTTTGTGCAAGTCCCCACCAATTTTCACACTGCAGAAACATTTATTTCCTCTTCATCTGTTGGTAGGTAGAGACAGGTACCTGGAACTGCCCACTCTTCATGACTCATATAAAATAATCACATTTTGCTTTGATTAGGGTGAAGATCATCTCCACCAGTGGAGTCCCTGAGCCCCCTCAGTGACAGAATGACATGCTGTGTGGGTGGGGGAAAGCAGCAAATGTGGAAAACAAGAGTTAATTAAAGGAAAAAAATATTTGTCTTCAGTCTTTCTATACCTTCTGCAGCATATGAAACATGCAGGTCACAGGGAGCCTAAACTGTGAGCCAGGGGGTTAAATGTAATACAGCTCATCTTTGAATGACAAAAAACTCTTCCATGGTGGATTTATTATGGCCCTAGTATGATTTTAGGATGGATGGAGAACACAGCATGAATTAGCTCATCAAACATTCACAGCAGGAAATAAGATAGGTTTTCAAGCTGGGATTGAGACAAACCCACAACCAATCCAGACTTTGTGGTTGCCATAAGGCCACTCTACATCTGTGGTGGCCACACTACAAAACAGAGCCTCTGGGCTGGAAAATAAGGAGTCTTTTCACTTGAATTAACGAGGATGCCACACTGAGCCTACATATCATAGAATCATAGGATAATTTGGGTTGGAAGGGAGCTTTAAAAGTCATCTAGTCCTGCAATGAGCAGGGACGTCTTCCACTAGACCAGGTTGCTTAAAGCCCCATCCAGCCTTGAACACCTCCAGGGATGGGACATCCACCTCTTTTGGCAACTTGTGCCAGTGTTTTACCACTCTCACAGTAAAAAAAGTTCTTTCTTATATCCAGTCTAAATCCACTCTCTTTTACTTTCATGCCATTACTCCTTGTCCTACTGCAACAGGCCCTGCTAAAACTTTGTCCCCATCTTTCTTACACACCCCCTTCAAGTGCTGGACGGCCACAATAAGGTCTCTGCAGAACCTTTTCTTCTCCAGCCAGAACAATCCCAGCTCTCTCAGCCTTTCCTCATAGGAGAGGTACTCCAGCCCTTTAATTATCTTTGTGGCCTCCTTTGGATTTGTATTTTTGGTACATTTTTTATCTTTAATGGTAAAATCCCATATTATTCTTGGATAGGATGTCCTTCCTCCAGGACCTTCAGACACCTCCACAGCAAATGTAGATCACACTTCCAAGGGAAGAGAAATTATAAGCAAAGTCAAGCTACGATTACAGTATGTATTGCCTTTGCTGTCAGCAGCCAATCTAACAAATGAACCTTTTAAAATGTTATTATTGATCTTTTCTACCCTCTGACCCTACTTTTGTCTTCTTTCCTAAGAAGGGCTGCAAGTAATTCCCTGGGACACTTAAATGCAATCCTCTGACTAGAGCTGTTTCATATGTGTTAGATCCAACCTTCAGGATGAAGGAAACTGGAAAAAAAAAAAGGTCTGTTTCTTTACCATATTCAGCTGTTCATTAGGTGATGGAGCAGAAATCTGTGATAAGAATCAGAAGGCAAAGCCAAACTGTTAAGTACTGTAATCCTGATGATGGAAGAAAAAAAAAGAAAACCAGCTGGGATGTTTCAGTCTTTGTTTCTTTAATTAAGTCTAGACTATATTTATTGTGCAGTTTGGGAATATCTGGAAATATTTACCAAATTGCATTCAGACTACGGTGTCAATAATCAAGTTAAAAGAATGAGAGCAGAATGGATTTAGGAAAGAAAAGAAATCTCTGATTGGCAGATCCATGTTGTTTAACAGGACAGCATTAAACTTCAAAGACAGAAAAGTTGTTTCTTCCTAGTTTGCAAAACTTATTCTCACCAGCACTTGTGGTTGCCATGAAACAAGAATTTTACATCCTAAACTCCAGAGAAGTGATGGGGATGAGGCGATTTTATTTCTTGCCCTCTTGGCTTCATTTAAAAGATAGATTACCCGAGTTTAGCCTTCAAAAGGATTTCTTCAGCAAATCTCAAATAGTGGAAGGGAAAAACCAACCACAAAGTTTTATGATCTCTGGTCTGAGGTGGATTGTACACAATTTCAGTTTATTCCTACATGTTTTCTTTTAAAGTCTGTCATTAATAAAAAAGCTAAAGCTTCAAACCTATAACGACTTGTGAATGTGTCTCACTGCAGGTCAGAGGAGCATTTCAGATGAGTATCCGCAGCCCAACAGTGGCAGGATCCGAGTTTTCTGTTGGTACTTGCTGTAACAACAAAGAAATAGCAATGGGCAAAGAGCAAGCCAAAAAAACCTGTGGAGGCGTGGAATTACACCCAGTGTTCATCAGATATGCAGAGATCACTCTCCTCTCTGCTTGTTCATTGACTGCAGCACTTAAAACAACAGTTTTGGATGAGCATTTCCATAGATGGGACCTGGCATCAACACTGACAGTGACACTTACTGCTGTTTTCAAGAGAAAGCTTTAAGAGCAGGTAAGTGACTGGATGCTCTGGATTCATACCAGAGGAGCATGTTTTGACTGTTATTTAACTAGCCTGTAAATGAGCTCTTTAATTAACAGGTAGACCAAGTAATTTAGAATATGCAATTATATTCTGAACACAGACATAAAAACTGCTCTCTTCGATGGCTTCTTTCTTTTTTTTTTTTTTTTTTTTTTTTTAGTTCAGGGATACTTTTTTAGTTGATCAGCCAAAAATTTTAAAGTCTGAAGTGAGATCAAAATATGGCCAAATTATAGCAAAGAGATATATCATAAAAATGTAGTAAAAGCTATGACAAACCAAAAGACAGCAATGTACTCTGAAGAAATAATGACCAAAAAAAGACAGATATATTGATTTTTCTGAATTTTGGTGCTTGTTTTACAATCTGTCACTGATTCACTCTGATAACATTCCCCAGAAGGTAGCAAATTCTACCTTTACTGTCACATCTTGCAAGATAGAGATATTCAAGCCAGTGTTTTTTGGCTATTAGAATATGCATTTCCTTTACTTCTTTAGGTCTTAATGAGTGGCCAGATTCCAAACCACTGAGCTGGATACACTGAAAATGTAACTACCTGCAGATGTTGTCATTTAGGCATTTATTTAGGTGCACATTAGGTATTCCTAAAAATGTAATAAAAGAAAATTTCACTTATTGACTGGCTAATTTCAGTGACTATAACCAGCTCAAGGTGTTCCCAGGGCCATGGTGTGGATCTTGTTGCAGCCCTAAAGAATTCCAGATGTGCTGGGGCAGAGGAGGAGCATGGTGGGGGTTTGATACCAGGTACAGAGGAGGGTATTCATTAGGAGGGAAAGAGCCTTGGATTTTGGCCTTAGTTTTTGGAATTGCATTTTAATTGGTGGTTGTTGAAGGTAAAATGCAGAAGAGGAGCAGAGCCTGGTGTCCAGGCTTGGAAACTTGGCTGCTGGGTGATGTCCCTGGCTGAGGTGGACACCTCTGGGTGTCTCCTGAGGAGGTGGTGATGCACCACAGAGTAGATTATCAGTGATTATCGCAGTGAGGGGAGCTCCACCCTGCTGAACTTCAGAAAGGACTTCCCAGAACAGTGGGAGATGGAGAAAGGGACCCAGGTGCTGCTGAACACGTAATCCCCAGTCACAGAAACGCTCCTCAGCTACCTCCTCCATGAGTGCATCCCTCATCCAGGCAGGCTGGTGGAACCTGTTAGACAGCACACCCTCCCTGCTTGCTTACAGCTCTTCCCAAGCTTTGTTTATGTGCTGGATTTGGGAGGTTTAAAGCCCCGGTGTGTGGGGATGGCTGTGGTGGCCAGGAGGGACACACTGCTCCACTCCCAGGAGCACACTGCCTCCCCTGCCTAATTAGAGAGTGTGTTCAGGGAGACAAAGATCTTGTCAGCCTGTTTACAAAGTGCTCCACAAACCATATCAGGAGGTCTAGCAGGAGTTATTCCTTCTCCCTCCAAGCCCTGGGTGACAGGGATATTAATAGCAGTGCAATACCATGTTTAAAGTGTCTGCTCAGCACGTAGAGGGAAATTCAGATGAGGGACCTCAAGGAATTCCCATGACAGGGACAGCTGTGATATATTCTGTTTCCCAAGAGGCAGGAGAGAGATGGGTGGCTCTCGTGTTCTCCTTGTCACCACTGTTAATACTTCCATCCAACCCATCTCACTGTGACAAAGTGACACCCTTTTGGTCCTGTGGGATATCATCCTCTTATGCCCTTACAAAGTGCTCATGTTTGTGTTCAGTCCTGTGGCAGGACATGGAGAAAGGATAACTCACACCTACAAGCTGTGAGTCCAGGATGGCATGGATGGTACACCAGAAATTTTGCTTTACTCAAATAATCCAAATCAAACTATTTTAATTTCCAGAATGAAGCCAAAGGAAAAAAAAATAGTGCTGTAAATTCCATGGCATCAACATGAAGATAAAAGAAGAGATGCAGCAGGAAGATAAAGAGATTAGAGGATCAGAATTATTACAAATATTGCCAGTAGCAGTGCCTGTTCCCAAGGCTCCCTGCCATTTCCCAACAGTAAGATCCAGGTTTTCAGGTTGGGTAGTGTTTCTTTTTTCCCTATTTGTGCTGGAAAGCTCTGAGCTATTTTTCACTTCAGGCTCCAAGATATTTAGGCTGAAAGATTCAGCCATTTCTACAAACGAGGTTGCAGAAAACCAAAACCAAAGTTGTTTGGCTGAGAAAAGAGAAAAGCTGAGGTTGTTTAAGTTTTGCCACACTGGCCAAGAGTGTGTTCTTTGATCCACTTGTGAAAATCCAAATTTTGCCTAATTATGAGTCTCTGAAAAACTGTTGCTTACAAATAATCAGTAAGTCTTCGCTGGAGTCTGGCAGCTCCAAGGGTGGAAGCATCCTGTAAAAAGCCAGTGATTATCAGAACTAAGCTAGAGGTGCATTTTTTTCACATGACCAGTAAAAAGTTTGATGCTGAATTCAGTGGTCCAATCCTGTACTCTTTGTGACCTGAGACCCATGATGTCAACAGCTATTGGAGCCTCGTGAGGGTTCGTGTGGTTCCTGAGGGTCTAATGTGGCATCTGCTGCTGAGGGAAATGTGCACTCAGTCCAGTGCAGGGCACTGAGGATGCAAAATGATATTGAAATTGAAAATAAGTTAAAAAAGATAAGGAGGAGGCATTTGATGCTAGTTTTGGAAACATTTTTCAGATTATCCTAAAATTATAGAAAAAGTACAAGTAACATAGTGTTTTGATTTGAGCAATAATCTCACTAGCAGTACCTTTCTGTTCATATTTGCTCTTTCCATTGCCTGTGTGTAGCTAAAATACAAAATAAGAAGAACCATGGAAGAATGAAGGGATCAAAAATGGGAATTAGAAATTTGTATCCTTTGTTTCACAGCAAGGGCATGTCCTTTCACCCATAAGCATGAAAAAGTGCTTAGTAATCCATATGGTCTTGATTCAGGAGAGAACCATGGGTATCCAAAGAATTCCAGAATATCCAGCATGTTTCAAATGGAGTTTGCTTCTTGAGGACAGTTTGCTTGGGTTACTGCCTGGTGAACCATGAACCTTTGGAATAATCTCCCCAGGCAAGTGGTGGATTCCCCATGTTGGATGCTGGGCCACCTCGTCTAGACTGTGCTTTTGCCATGAAAGGTTGGACCAGATGATCCTTGAGGTCCCTTCCAACCTGGCATCCTATAATTCTGTGATAATGGAGTTCCCCCCCGAACTGTGCTGCTAAAAGAGGTTATCCCAAATGTCATATGGGCAAAGGAGACATGCTGAAGTAAGGAAAGCTCACCAGCAACCAGGGTGAGGTGGTGAGCCTGTGGAACCACAATTTCTGGAAAAGGCTCCAGCACACTTTCCTGCTGTGTGGGAAAGCACAGCCAAAACCTTGGTGATGTTCAAATATGGTACAGCAAGAACAGGATGAACACTCTGACGCCTGCTGGGGCTGGTGAACTATTAACACCTGAACAGGCTGTCTCTCTCTCAGGTAATTATGTGATTATATAAAGGTCATGACTTATAAATTGTCATGGACTGCTGGACTGGTTTAAAAACTGGGAAAAAAACCACCATGCCATCTTTTATGGTCATAATAATCTGAAACTGTTGGACTGCAGCTTTCCTGCACTGTCTAGTCATCATTTCTACACTTGGATAAATTGTGTCTATTGTTTTTTCCTGTATCATGAACTTCTGTTGTAGCGCCAATCTCCCACAGTGTTTTTTTTCAGGAGAAACAAGATGTTCTGAGATGCTCTTGTGCCCAGACCCTGAATAACTAACAGGTAAGAAAATGCTGTAATACCAGAAAGCTATACAGGGAGAGATTTCTGGCTTTGTATCCCAATTTCTTTCTCTGAGGATTTCAGGAGCAGCAAACCAAGATCCTCATGCCCTTCTATCAGCTTTCAACTCCTAACCTACCCCTTCCTCTGGCTGTCTCTTCCTCATGGCAGGGATGCCTCTGCCTCTCCCCATGTTTAGCACTTTCTTAAAAATTTCAGCCCTGCAATGTTGATAGTTCGAAGCTTAGAGTTTGTTTTCTTCCTGACATCATCACTGGTATATTTAGTACAAAATTTCATATAAATTAGAGAGCACAGCAGTTATCCTGTGTTCAGCTCTGCTGCTCACATCAGGCCCCTTCAGCTGAGCTGTGCAGCTGGGCACAATGCTCACTTTGAAATCCCACACCACACACGTGATGGCTTTCATTAAAAATATTATCTGGTGCTGATGGGGCCATGGAAAGAACTCCCTCATAGGCAAACTCACAGACCCGGCTGGGGAGGGAGGAGCCCAAGGCATTTTTTCCATTTTCATTACTGGTTGTAATCTATAGGGGAATGACTGATTAAGTGGGCAGATGTTGCTCTGAGTATGAGATAAAACTTGGATTTTAGAAACTTATAGATCCTAGTACGTGATACATGGGCACATATAAGGAGTACAGATCTAACAACAGGGTTATACAAATTCACTCCCAACCAGGAATTAGTGAAATATGTTCAAGGAACCATTATTTCTGATGTATAACACAATTTGGCATCTGCATACAAGAAAGCAAGGCTTAGAGAAGTGGTTTCCAGACACATTCATCAATTACTACCTGAAATATTCCACACTAAATCAAAGAATGGGAGTTGCTACCCTTGGCTTAATCCTGAAGTGTCAGTGTGCAATATGTAACTCCCAAGAGTGAGCAAAGATCAAACTTTTTGGGAAAGCAACATTTGTAGCCAAAACTAACACAGAGATGTAACTTGGAGAGGAAACATTTAAAGGCATAATGAGAGGATTGGGAAACTAAACATGAAAATCAACAAGGGGAAATGAAGCCCTCAAACTTGGCCTGTGTGCTGATGACCACAATCTAATTAAGGCAAAGGGGTCAGATGAGAAAGTAAAACAAAAGCACAGGAATTGGGAGATACAGGAGGAGGATTGTAGCAACCCAAAACTTCCATTTTCATGCAAACTTTCATTTTCTCTATTTTTAATCTGGATTTCTACCAAAGGATTAAGTTTAGTCTTTGCTTTGAGGTTACACATGAGAGCCACAAAGAGTTTCTCAGTTCCTTTCTTGGTGAGGGACTGGGTGTTGCTCCATCTTTACAAGGGTTACTGGATGTACAGTTTGCACATGACCAGTTAGTGAAGGGCTACAGACTGAGACAGAGGATCAGGCAGAAAGGATGAGACTGCCAAAATTTCTTATAACTATCTTATAACTTCTTGGAGTGTTTTTTGTATTGCTCGCAGGCTTGAAGATCGGTGTCATAGAAGTGCCACTTTCAAGGAGATTTTCCAAAGGTCCAACCATGTGTTTTCAATGTATGGTGCCCCTGATTTGCTGGGAGGGCACAGGGATGTGGCACAGAGCGAAGCAAGAACAACATCCTGAGGGTACCACAAAACAGACCTCTGTATTCATGTGGATCTGTATATTCAGTTAGATCACTTTTCAAAATATAAATTAAATATTTATCTGCAAAGCAACTTTAGAAGATATATCAATAATGTCCTGATCCAGAGGGAGATACACCATTAATAAACCATGTTGAGTCATACACTACAGAAATAGTGCTTTTCTCTGGGGCCATCACATGCACCAGCTATTCTGGAAACATCTCACTTGTTCTGTTTCTCAGCGTTGCCATATCCTGACCTGCTCGGCATCTCTGTGTGCTGCTGTCAAAGCAAGTTTACTCCCACCATGGTGCTGGGATTTATATCTGACATATGTTCCTCCTCTTCTCATACTCCAGCACTTAAACTCCGGGTTCAGTCTTTCCATGCTCTGTAAAAGAAAAGGGATGTATTTCTAGCGTGGCCACATTTTTGCAAATCAGAGGCTGCATTATTGATGCCTGAAGGCTGTTTGCAGAGCACAGCCTTCACCTCTTCATCTTATGGATCCTTTCCCTCTCCAGCCTCTGACATGTACACTCCACTTTTGGGGATGCCACAACCCAAGCAAGGGTGATCCTCCTCTTCTCCAGGGCTTATTCCAAAGCAAAACAACAGGATGAGGGGAAACGGCCTCAAGCTGCGCCAGGGGAGGTTTAGGTTAGGAAATTTTAGGAAAAAATTATTCATGGAAAGGGTTGTTAAGCCCCGGCATAGGCTGCTCAGGGCAGTGGTGGAGTCACCATTCCTGGAAGAGTTAAAAAAACATGTGGACGTGGCACTCGAGAACATGGTTTAGCGGTGAACTGGGTTGATGGTTGGACTTGATGATCCTGAAGGTCTTTTCCAACCTAAACAACTCCATGATTCTATGATAAGAGGAGACAGATTTAATCCACAGCTGTGTCAGCTCAGCATGTGAAAGACCAGCCTGGTTTGAGAAGGTGATAAACACTGTGTTGTCTAAATTGGCAGCTTTGACTCATGTACTATGACTCCAAAGATCGTAGAATCTGAATTTTGGGGTCTTTTTTTAGACACTCTCTTTTCCCCATGGCACTTTGAAGGGAGCTTTTTCCTCTCTTTCATTAAATATTTTGACATGTGAAAGTGAGCGTGTGTACAACTCATTTAGAAACAGCCCCAGTGGTGGTTGTAACTCTGCATCGGGTCTGCTTCCCACATCACGGAGCAGCTCCTCTGTGCAGCAGGGTGGAAGGAAGGGTTGCTCCTGCTGCTGTGCTGGAAGCTGGTTTGCTCCTCTGGGAAGGCACAAAGCATATGGGAACTCCAGGAGGAGTCCAGGTTTGCCTTGAGGGCTGTAGAGTAAATGAGTTCAGGTTGTACATGAAAATGTTAAACCTGTTCAGTCAGTTCCCTCGCCATGAGCAGGATCCTGGGGCTTAGGAACCAGAAGGACAATTGCCTCATTCATTTCCTGAGGTTAGTTTGTTAAAAAAACCCGAAGACTATTTGTAGCATTAACCTTGGGATTTCATAATGGGGTGCAGGAATGGGATGACTTGGAAATCCTTGGAGCTGCTAATGCAACTGGCTACTGACTGAGCTCCAGCTGTGACCTTGATGTGATAATTATGTAACAGAGTTTACAGATATGAAGTTCTTTTTTCAAACATGCAGCTATAATTAGAAATATAATACAATTTTTTAAAAGTGTAGTTTAGCCAAGATGTTGAAAAACCACTCGGCTTTTCACTATAATTTAAAACCTTTGTGTCCTGTACTAGTGAATCTAATAAAATAACGTAAAATGTAATACGAAAATGACTAGTGCTAAGAGTGAATTTGGCTCAGCTTTGCTTCTCTCTCTCTCTCTTGGACCCAGGGAAAATATTCCAACAGAACTCCAAAAGCTTCAGCACAATGGAATGAAGAATCCTTTTCTTTAAGGCTGCAAATGCTGCTTAAACTTTGGAAATATGAGATACCAATTAGGCAGCTTTGAGAGGCATCATTTTGGTTTGGATTGTTTTGGCTAAACCAGAAATCCTCCTCAGAAATACTGAATAAAAATATACTATATTAGACCCATAAATCACCTAAATGAACAAAAGCCAAGGATAAACTGATACAGCTTTCGCATAGTGAGAATTATGTTTAATTCACTGAAATCAAATTAAAGAGAGTTTTGCTGATGTCCCTGGGAGATGCCAGTGGATACTCCCTGTCCTACAGGAGAAGAGTTTCAGGTCTGACCCAGCTCCCATCCTTGACAAAGTGGGATGGGGAATCACTGCTGTCACCAATTGCTGGGAGAAGTCAAAAAATCAACCATTAAAGCAGATAGAAACCACATTTCAAGCAAATAGGAGATGATTATAGTAAATAATATGTTGTGTTAATGAATTGTTAACTGATGGAATTTACTGCTACAGGACATGAGTGGCTCCAGTAGGAGTGAAGTGGGTATTGAATCCGTCAGAATCTTTGGGTCAGATTTGTTTTGAAATGACATACAGCCTGCAGGGTTATGACATAAAATAGAGTTAATTACTGAAGAGTAAATCCAGAGGGTATGTATTTTGCACGTGCCTAGTATTTGGCTTCTTGGACTTGTTGATTGCTGGGCAGGAACCACTTCCAGGTGCCAATAATGGGAATTAGGCTTTTTTATTCCTCATATGTCTTTCCTAATACAACCCAATGTGCACACAATGCTTCTGTTCTTAACAGTGAGGAGAGAAGGTGTAAGGAAGACAAGGCTGCCCAGAGAAGTGATGGAATTTCATCCCTGGAAGTGTTCAAAAGGTGTGTGGATGTGGCACATGGGGACATGGTTTAGTGGTGATTACAGTGGTGCTGGGTTAATGGTCGCACTCAATCCTATGATTTTAAGATGCCGCTACATGCCACTGGATGCAGGATTGTCATCTGCTTGCCTGCATGGAGCTTCCAGGGCTGACAGGGTTATGAGCAGAGGTTTGGAATGGGATTTCTCTGCATCATCCCCAGCATGTCTTTTGACAAGGGCATGAAGTCAAAAGAGAGGGGGCATGGCTTCCCACTGCCACAGGGCCGGGTCAGGTGGGATACTGGGAAGAAATCCTTCCCTATGAGGGTGGGGAGGCCCTGGCACAGGTTGCCCAGAGAAGCTGTGGCTGCCCCATCCCTGGAAGTGTCTAAGGCCTGGCTGGACAGGGCTTGGAGCAACCTGGGCTAGTGGAAGGTGTCCCTGCCTGTGGCAGGGGGTGGAACAAGATAAGCTTTAAAGAAGTCCTTTCCAACCCAAACTATTCTTTGATTGTCCTACTCCAAAGGGGATGTTTCTTCAGGGGTCTCAGCTTGTTATCTCCTCTGTGCTGCCCTTCCCTGTATGGACATCTCTGTGTGTGCCATTGGGTGGGTTCAGCTTTGCCAGTTCCTTTCATTTATTTATTTATTGTCCATGTCTGTTTCATGACAAACATTTCCTCAAGGCTTGTTTCTTGACACGAGGCCGAGCTGCATGGGGCCACCTGGGGATGGATGGCTTTGTGCTCCGGGTTGTGAGAGACAGGGACATTGAGCACCGGTTTAAGATAAAATAAAAATTAATTACAGTTTTAAAAAGGGGTAAAAAAAGTTTTTAGAAAAGTAAAAAAAAAAAAAAAAACAAACCAAAACCAACCCCAACCCCAAAAAAACAACAACAAAAAACCAACAACAAAAACAGTTTAAAGAAAGGAAAAAAAAGAAGGCGGAGCGCTGCCTTTGCGGAACACTCTCCCGGCCGATCCAACACGCACCGGTCCGTGTCCCCAGCCCGTGTCCGGGGGGCACCGCGGCCTCCGGGGCGGGGCTGGCGCGGGGGGCCCGGCCCGGCCCCCGCCCGCAGCGCGGCGGCCCCAGACACCTCCTCCCTCCCTCCCTCCTTCCCTCCTTCCCTCCCTCTGCCCGCGGCGCCTCCGCTCCGGCCCCGCCGCTCCCGCTCCTCCTCCGCGCCGCACTTTGCGTCTCTCCTCGGCCGCCGCCGCCGCTCGCAGCCGGGCCGTGTGTGCGGGGCCGTGTCCGCGGAGCGCGGTGTGTGCGGGGCCGTGTGCGCGGGGTCCGCCCGCCCGCCGTGCCCTGCATGGCCGCCCCGCAGCGCTGAGCCGGGGAAGGCGGTGCCGGCGGCGTTCCCGCGGCGCTCCCGCGGCTCTCCCGCAGCATGGCGCGGGGCGGCGGGCGGCTGCAGCCCCGGGCCGCCGCTGCTGCCCCGGGCAGGGGGGGCCGGGGGCCGCTCGGCCTCCTGTGCCTGGCGCTGCTGGGCGCGCTGGGCGCCGCCGAGGCGGAGTTCTCCATCCTGGACGAGGCGCAAGTCCTGGCCAGCCAGATGAGGAAACTCGCCACCGAGGAGCTGAGGGTCGTCACCATGCAGGTATGGCCCGACCCGGCAGGCGGCTCGCCTGGTTTTCCCCCCTTCCTTCCCTCCCTCCCTCCCTCCTGCACACGCTCTTCCCGATTCCTGCCTTGCCGTTTCTCTCTCCATTCCTTTCTTTCTTTTCTCCCCCCCCCCACTCCGCCAGTTCTTTTCTTCTTCGCAAACTTTCCCTCCCCCCTGCGCGGGCTGCTCCTTTCCCCCTGGCCCTGCTCCCCCCCGAGCCCGGCTTTCCCAGCCCTGGCTTCCCCGAGCCCGGCTTCCGTCAGCCCGGCTTCCCTCGGCCCCGTCTCCTCCCAGCCCGGCTTCCCCGAGCCCGGCTTCCCCCAGCCCTGCTCCTGCGGCTCCCACAGCCCGGCTTCCCGGCCCGCAGAGCCGCCCGGCCGAAGGGGAGCGGGGCTGGAGGGACGGGGCCGCGGACAGGCTCGTGTGTTATTTGCAGTTTACACAATAGAAACGGCAAAAATCGCCCCCCCGCAGCCCCGGAGGAGTCCGAGCCCGGCTTGGGGCTGAGCCGCCTCCCGGCCGCGCATCCCGCGGGCAGCTCGGGGAGCCGTGTCCTGCCCAAGAGCTCTGAGCTTCCCGGCCCAAGAGTACGCCCGATAAGTTTATTTAGATGCTGAATTCGCGCCTGAGGCTGGGGGAATGCGGTGTCGAGGAGCTTTTTGTTGTTTCTGGGGTGTTCTGTGAGGGGCTGGTGGGATTTGCGGGGAGTGCTGGTACCTGCGGTACAGCAGCGGCTGCCCACCCTCTCCGAGGGGGGAAAAGTGAAATCGGATCCCAGGCAGCTTTCAGGGGAAGGTATGGTCAGTAGCAAATGCAGTTTTAAAAGCCTCCCAAATTGAAAAGGAGACACTTTCATAGGATCAGCGGGGGTCTCTACCCAAATGGCCTTTTATCTTCTCTAAACTGGCTGCATTCTCTCACCTCTGGACCATCATTGTGCTGGGCGGCCTCCTAGGGCTCGTTTTGTCCTGGGAAACACTGAGCTGTCTCTTGTCCTTGATGCTAAGAAGACAGGGATTTAAATGACTTCACTTAACAAGGTACATTATTGATGTACTGAATTCAAGGAAGTCACTTTTTTCCCCCCTCTGCCGTGCATATACATGTATGTATTTCCTCTCAAAAGATATAAGCATAATCCTTTGCTTTGGTGGAGTCTCTGTTAATGCAAATCAAGTCAGTATAATTGCATTGCTAAATCTGTTTCTGGTGTTAAAAAAAAATCTAATATGATCATCTCAGCACATATTGTCTTTAAAAAAGCCACTTGTAAAAATATACCTTGTTACTGTGCTTTGATACACAAGCTGACTTTAGGATGAGCCAGGTTTTCTTTCCTAGAATTGTACCAGTGATCCAAGTTTGGGAACAATCTGGATGCCAGTGCACGGGGATGCAAATAATGTTAAAACTGTGTTTACCATTAGCTGGATATTTAGGGCCCCAAAGAAATTTCATGTGGTGAAACTGGTAGTTAAACCCCTTTTCATACTGAGCTCTATTTTTATGTGCTTCATATTTTGGCTGTCTGAACTCCCATCACGCTAATGCACAGCCTGTCCTTTGCTCCCCCCTGGAACATTATTACAGCTGTTTAAGATTAAAAACCAGTGGGAACAAATCTCCCCTGATTTTAGAAGCTTCTTTGCTGACCTCCTACAGTAGAACAAAAAATGTTATGATACATGTCACTGCAGCCCTTAAAAGCACTGGATTTTAAGGCAGAAATTTCCTAAGCCTGCCCAGCAGGGCTAGGTGTAGCTAGCACAGAATTCCCCTTTTTCCCACTTGTTCAGGGCTGTTGGTGAGTGGTGGTGGCCTGGGGGGCACCTGGTGCCGGGTGGTGGGTTACCTGTGCTGCTGGCACAGTGGGGATGCTCAGCATGTCATGATGGGGCAGAAGGGAGGGGTGTGGGATTTTGGAAGGAGAGCAAGGGCACTTTTGGGCTTTACCTAGATGTAAATCCAAGGATGTTTTCCTAGGTTTAGGGGGTAACGTGGGGGCAGGGCCCAAATGAGGATCTAGTGAGAGGAAGTTGCAGTAGCGAGAGGGAGGGTTGGTGTCCAGCCATTAGTGAGCTGCGGTTTTATTTAGCTTCATAAATTGTAGAGGAGGAAGCAGCAGAATTTAATGCTTCCCTTTCGTGCTCTTTTCATGCTTTGGTCCTTGCCAGTTGTGGCTCCCACATCTGCACATCCTGGTAATAGGCAGGAGGTGGTGTCACCAACGTAACCGTGGGAAAGGGAAACGGAGGAAGGATAGGTCTGAGCCAGAGGTGGGCAGGAAGCATCCAATGAGTGCAGGAGCAGGTGGAAATGCTTAAATAGAGTGAAGGTGGGAGGTTGGTTGGGGTGTGTTTTGAATCTGGAAAAAGAGGGAAATGTGGACGGAGCCTCCAGAAGCGCAGGAAGGGAGGATGAGGTGGAGTTTCCAGTTTGGACACTAGAGGAGCAAGTGGAAGAGGTAAGAGGAGAACCATGGAATCTGTGAGCCTTAAATGCCTGTGAAATGGGGCAGGGAGTAATGACCATGGAAGTTGTGAAATAGAAAATAGATTAGATTTCTGCAGGAGCCGTCAGTGCTATAAATGAGATCCATCCCCTCTGTGCAGTGTCTACTTCCTGCAATATATTCTTCTTTGACCAGTGCTTCATGTAATTAGTCCAACAGCAATAAGGACTTAGTGTTTCAAGTAAAATCTCATTATTTTTCATTGTTGGGAGGAGTGAAGTACATGTACATCTGTGCTGTAACAGGCTGAAGCTACAGGAAGACTGAGGATGAGAGAGGTTTCTGGTGCCCGCCAGCATCAGTCTGACAGTTGATTTTGGCACTCACACCACTGCTTTCTGTTTACAGGGACTTGCATGAGTGTGGTATCTGACTGTTACCTTTTAAGTAGTGCTTTGTTTTCTTGCCCACAGAAGTGCTCTGATTTAATTTATAAATTTGTTCCTTGAATGGTACTGCACAGAGCAGCTGGTAATGTCTAGGTGACAACTCATGAGTTACATCATTTGCTGAATGTGTTGTATAGCAGCTTAACAGTTTCTTATTTAAATTTCCAATTAGAATATGCATATTTGTACCACACAGAGTCTTCACTTAGTGAGGACACATGTTGGGTGCTGCAGTGTGTGGTGGGTTCCTGGGTGTCTGTGTGTTACCATTCTGGGTGTTATTTCTCCAGGAGTGGTTAAACACAGAAAGTTTATTGATTGTCTGACTTCCTCTGTTGCAGTGATTAATCATTGTTCCCGCTCTGTTTGACAGTTCTACCAAATCCCCAGTTAATGATATTTCTGTGTCTTAATATCACCAATTATTTCCTTTCATGCATCAGGGTACATACAGATGCTTTTGTGGGTTTTTGCCAGAAGCAGTCTCACCACAATCTCTTCCTCTTCCCTCTTCCTCCTGTGGGACAGAGCATGCAGGAGAAGCTGCTGGTTCATGGGTTGTGCTGCACCTACAGCCACCTCTAACCGTTACCTTCTTTTTTCGGTAGCTAAAGCACTTGCTGACAGCATCCATATCATTCCAGGGAACACCTTCTGGCAGCAGGCTGCATCCTTGGGATGCAGCATGCAATCACACCTCCTCTTGCCAGCCTGAGCTGCTGTATTCCTTGTCATTCCTCAGTAGGAATGTAGTCACATCTCAAATAGCCCATGGCATCACTTGCCAAGGGCTGGAGCTTGGTCAACGAGCAGCTCTAGTGACAGTCCTGGAATGTGTTCTCCTGGGCAGAGCTGACACACTGCACCAATTAAAAGTTAAGTGTCCTTTTATACTAAAATTATAACTAAATTGGTGGTTGTGGTGTGACCTGATCTGCCAGTGGAGTTTCACCATCCCTGTTACCTGTCTGATCCTGGCCTCTCTGACCTGGGTGGAATTACAGAGCAAGCTGTTGGTTGAAACAACTGAAATTCTTTAGTCGGGAGACAAAGGCAGGAAAAGAATAAATCAGAACTTTTGTGAGTGTTTTGTTTGTTTTTTGGCAAGGTTTACCCTCTAAATCTGCACGGGGTGCCCAAGGTGAGGACTGTTTTTGGATAGTGAGGGGCAGGGTAATGTTTCCATCTCCAAAACAGGGATATAATACTTGCAGCCAGAGTTGAAAGGATTAAGAAATGCTTTGAAGATGAAAAGCATTAAGTGCCTCTATAACTTTCAAAATGCTTGTTGATGTTTCTGTCCAGATAGTAACAAAAGTTGTAGGCCCAGAGGGCCTTGAATATTTTTGAAGGCAGCTCTGCCATCTTAATCCTTTACCGAGAAGGAAACATGTTTTCTCATTGTTACTGATCTTGGAGGTTGGAATAAAAAAAAAGAAAAGGCATTTTAAATCTGAAAAACAGCAGTTTGCTGGTAATTTTTTCCCTGTATTTCTTAATATTAATACTTTGTATATTAATACTATATATACTATAATAATACATCAGGTGACGTAGTGATGTGTAAAATAACAACCAGCTTAGTACAGACTTCTGGTTGATTGGCAAGCATATTATTTATTTATTTATCTTACTAACTGTTTGTCTGGCCATATGTTTTTCAAGAAGAACAGATTGTGCATGACAGGGAGATGGGGACATATCCAGAGGTTTATATGGGGTGAAAAATCCACGTTCTTTGAAGATTTCAGGGTGATGGCAAAGAGTTGCAGTCACCAGAACTGTCCATTTATTTAATCCCTTTGCAGATGAACACTGACAGAATACAGTGTTATTTATTTTTTCTAATGGGATGGTTTTCTGGCTAATGACAGTGGATTTAATACTTAGAAGAGTTAAATCCCACTTGAGTTAAATCCCATTGAAATGCCAGAACCATAGTTCTCCATCTCCAAAATCAAGGGTTTCACACAATTCCCCACTTATTTATATGGATATTTATAAATAAATCCATTGGTGACTGTGAGGTACTTTCACAGCAAGTGATGTAAAGCACTGGGTATGAAACCTGGACCTTGTGCACCCTCAGCCAAATCATAGCACAAAAAAATATTTCCCTTCTTTTTCCCTATTATTTCCAGCTTGTTCCCAGCTTGTGAAGCTGAAATACAATAGAAAAATATAAGTAAAGAGTGCTGGTAAGTGTTTGGCTATACCTTTTTAGTTTTTTTAAATATTATTTGGCAGTAATATGTGCTTTAGTAATAATTACAGAGCAGGAACCAGCAGAGTAAAACCTCATCTGTTTTCCATGATTATGTCTTAGTTTGAATCCAGCTTCAGCAGCTTTATCCGAGGCCTTCTGAAAGCTCAAGACTGCAGCAGTTTTTCATCCTTTTCCACGTGGATTCCTTTTTTTTCTGGCATGAAACATTTCAAAGAGGCAGCGAGAGGTCCTGGTGGAAGGGCAGCGGGAATGGGAGAGCCAATCTGAATTTTTAATTAGGCTTTGAGCTGTTCCTTCAAAGTGTGAGGACATCCTTAGTAATGTACGTCTTGTTGCATCAGCAGAGCCTGACATTTCACTTCAAACAGGGAAAATGCAGCTGTCCTGGGCAGATAAAAGTTGCTGAGAGTGGAGCAGCAAGGTGGGTTGGCAGATAATTAGTTGTCCCTTGCTCTGCCTTTCCTAAGAATCCTACCAGTCCTGGCGTGGGCTGGAGGGGTTTTAGCAGCAAGAAATCCAAGGACGCTGGGAAGTGATTGGGAATCTCTCAGCTGTGGCAGGGCTGATAACACGTGTGTTAAGAAGGCACAAAAGTAAATACAGCGTGTGTTAGCTCATTTTTCTTGGCTTAATTCAGCAGAGGAGGAATGGTTAGAGGGGATCTGAGCACAGCAGAGAAGCTGCTCTGCTGCCATTGCCTGGCAAGGGGAGAAAAAGCCTTGCTGTCAAATACTATCAAGAGCTTCATCTTTCAGACAGAAAGGCACAATGTGTTTGAGATGGAAAAAAATGTGAAGTAAAAGATTCGTGTGTGTGTTTCCCAGTGATTCTTTTATATCCATATAATAAAAGGGAGTATTAAGTATAAACAGATTTTTTTGTTGTTATATAACAGTTGGTGGGTTTTGCTTGTCAATTATGGGTGAAAAATTGGCCCAGAAATGCTTGGACCCTTGGCAGTTCAGTACCCTCATGTGTGGAAATGCCCAGCTATAAGGAAATACCCCAAATTTTTGTATTTCCATTGTCAGGGCACTCCACAAATTGAACTGGGGTAGGGCTACCCAAGCATGAGCCTGGCTCTGTGTGAATCCTGGAATAGCTCTGAGCTTGTGGGGGCTTTGCTGGGAACTTTAACAAGGGTTGGATAATGTCCCAGGAATTATTTATTTGTATGTAGTTGAATGGAAAAATACTAATTTTTTTTGTTGTTTTTTTTTGTTTTTTTTTCTGTACATGGATAATATAACTTAATAATTGAAATGTAAGTAACTTATCTGATGTGTCAGCCTTTGTTTTGTATGTCAAAATTTTTGCTGAGTTTTTGACTACTACCTCCTGTATCATAGGCCTAATGCAGAATGAGTGTAAAACCATAAAGTACAGAGGGCCTGCATTCCCATCATTTTCCTGTACTTTATTGTTGTTCAATAACATGGTGTGTTAATGAAATCTGAAAGGATATCCTTGTGCTCTCTTTTCCATGGAAAACAGAGTTTAATAGCGTTAGTACTTACCCAGTATTTGTTGTGAAGACTTGCCTTTCTGACATAGAATTAAGCCAAGTCATGGCCTGAATCTTGTGCTATGCATCCTTCCCTGTACAGAAATCTGTACAATTTCTGTACAATAGTTTGTCTAATTTAGCAGGGAAAATCTGTGTTGACTTTTGAAATAATCATGGTGCCACAAATCAGTAACACTCATTTCCAACCCCATGAAAAGTGTTAATGAAATCACTTTTATCAACGGCCTTTAAGGTCTCTGTAGAGTCTCCCAAGTGATTTTGCAAAAGTATATTTGAACAATTACAGTAATTAGTAAAAGCAAACTATTCCATCTCCCCTTACCAGCTTCCCAGCCAGAAGCAGCTGATAAAACCAGCTTTTCATGGTGCTGCTGCCCTTTGAGCCCATGGATTTGCACAACTTTGACTGTGTGATTTGAACCAGTAGAGCAGAACACCCCTAACACCTTTTTGATAAAAAACCTATAATTTTCCTTTCAGCATGTCTGCAGAACTGTCTAGCCAATGCTCTCTGTCCAGTTTTGACCTTCCTTTGCACATATTCCTGCGATGCAGTAGGAATTTCTGGCTACACTTAGGATCGTCACAGGTGGGAATGAGGCCAGGGGAAAAAAAAAGCTTTAAAATAGACACATCTGGAAGTTGCCATAAAAAGTTTCTAGAAGCTGGAAAGCCTTAAGCAGAATTTCTTGTGTGTTCACCCTGGTGGGGTTATAAGAGTATTTGTTTGCCGTTTTTTGTGGATTTCAGACCAAATTACATGTGAAGATAAGTTCAGCTTGACAGAGATGATGTGATGGTACCACACCAAAGGGCTGAGGTGCTACCACAACCTCTCTGACTCAGTCCCTGCTTCTCCTCCTTTCAGCTAAGGGAGAATTAGAAACATTTCCTCTTTGGCTGTGCTTTCACCTCAAAAGTGTTATCAAACAAAACCTGGGGAGGTGTTTGTGGTGATGGGGAGAAGGGACAGACTCCCAAAAATAGCTATGGTAGGAGCCTGTTGGCCTGACCAGGCTCTGAACCAAGGTCACAAAGGGCTTACCAGCCCTTGGGAAGACCATATGGAGAGCCAGGAGGTCTTTTATTTGCTGGAAAAAAAAGGAACCCCAAATTGTGTGGACCAGGAGTGCAAGGGTAGGATTTGACAGTGAAATGAATGGCAAGGTAGCAAGAGATCTTGGGTTTAACCAAATCAGAGCACTCTGCAGCAGCTCTTTCCCAGCAGCTGTGCCACCACGAGGATCAGCTGTGTGATCCCTGTGTGCTGGTGGTTATTCTCTGTCCTTCCCCTGTGCCACGTAACGGTGGATGGATGCGAAAACTGGTTGGACAGTGCTACGGCCACAGGGAGAGGTTTCCAGCTGCATCCAGATGATGGTGTAGCCAGGGACCATTCCATGGCTGCTCTGTATCAGGTAGTACTGCAGCATGGGATGGATCAGCTCCCTGATCCCAAAACCTGGCTGCTTTGTGAACAGGAAAAAGCCCAAGTCCTCAGCATGGACTGGTCATGTTTGACTTGCTACTAGGAAGAGAAAAATGAGTTATGGGATGAATTTTGGGCTGAAGTGGATGCTGAAATGGTGTATGTGTTGGCAGGTGTCAGGTGAGGAGCCCTTTTTGGGAATACTCTACAACAGGCTCTGTGATATGGCTACAGAATTGTGCACTTTGTGGGGGCAAAATCAAGTTTGCCTGAAGTGTGTTTGCTTTCAGTGGTAGCCTGTCCATTGCAAATCAACATGTGGGAAAATGCTGATGGAAGATTGGTAGAGAAGGAAATCACATCCAGGATATTTTTATTGCCTCCTTCATGGTCAGTGAACAAACATGTTATTTTTCATCTTTTTTTTTTTTTTTCTGGTACGGGACTTTTAACTTTTGATTCTGGAGAAGTAAACACTGTTTGGAGGATAAGAAAGAAGCAGGATCTCTCATCATTGCAAGGAGTGTAAAAGGAAGGGGAAAATTCACTTCAACTCCATGGATCCTAAATTGCAGTTCATGTTTTGTCAGTGCTGGAGGCTGAAGCCAGTGTTTGATCTGCAGGTTCAGTTCCCAGTTGCCAACAGCTGATGTGGTCAAACCCTCATGGACCAGTGTATTCTAGAGAGGCCAAACCAACATCTTGGAGACACAATTTTTGTGTTGTATGGAAGGATAAAATAGAAGGATTTGTAATGTGGGAATAATACATTTAGCAGGTTTAACAATGAAAGGATATTTAATTTAAATATGGTGTAGGTGGTTCAACTTCCTTGGGCACATTTTTTCTGTAATATGAATTTCATAGTTCTCTTCCGTTCCTTTTGCCCGTGGCTCTCCAGCACTGCCAGGTGTGATGTGGGATTTATTCCCTTGGTCTGGCTTGGTGGAGTTCAGCTACAGAAAAAAGTTTACAGGGAAAACTGGTGCAGGCAGGAAGACAGGGATAAGTACTGGGGATGGTTGTGTGTCACATTATGCAGCAGTGGTCAGGAGTCTGTTTTTAAACCGTAAATTCCAGTCTTTGATCTGTTCCATTAAAACTAGAAAATGTTATTCCTGGATACACAGTCTCTTGTGTCTTCCTTGTAGGAGGAAAAAAAAGGGAAAGAAATTAATACTCAAATATGTTGCAGGAGGAGGATGAAAATTGCAAACTTCTCGAATTTCTTTAGCTTTTGATGAACTTCATCAAGGTTGAGGTTGCAGATACAAAGCTAAGGGCACTTAAGTAGCCAACCTTCTCTTGTGAGTAATTTGGGAAAACATGAAGTCTTATTTTGCATTTTTTTTATTTTTGACTGAAATGTAACTATAATTTTAAATTATAAAATTCTGGCTTTTCCTTTTGAATTCTGCTGCTGATCTATTTTGTGTAGTCCTAGATCATTTCAGTAGCTGCTCTGAGGGATGTGCTTGATGCTCTTAAAGTTGTTAAATTCAGTTAGTTGCTAATCCAGCTGTTCTTGGAAGAGGAAGCTCTGCTGTGCTGAACTCATGCTGGGAACAAGGATTTTATACCAAAAGTTGTGTTTGGTTTCTAAAATTCTATATACTGACATACTGATAATACTGTATTTTCATTAAAACTACTGGATGCAAAGCCAAAATTAAAATAACCCCAACATAATCATGATAAGAGATAAATGGCTGGTCATTTCTAATAAACAAGTTGTTTCTGTTTGGTAAGAAATTGAATCTAATGAATTTTAAAGTATTGATTCACCGTGACGTCCCGTAAATATAATTTTGCCTCCTCCTTTTTATTTATGTATTTATTCAGCAAGTGGTTGACTGTAAGTCTAGAAATACATTTTAAAAAAATATGTTCTGGTAATTGCAACCTCAGACTTTGAAATGCTGCTTTTTCCTACATATCCAAGAATAGAAACTCGGCCTCCAAAAATAAATGAAACCCAACATCCATTGCCATGGTTTTCAGTGCTTGAAATGGTGGATTTCTCTTTGAGGAGCAGAGGTGCAGCAGCTATTTTGGGAAGGGAAGATGTGGAGTCAGGATGAAATGAGTGTAGACCTGCTCTGTGAGGGCTCATCTGAAACATAAGACATGCTGGGTGTGCTCTCTGCTCCGTGTGAGTCGTCTGGACAATTTAATAGAGCTGAAAATTCATGATAAAGAAGAGGAAAACATAAGTAGCTATAAAGAGATAATAGTAATTAAAAAAATTAGTAAGAAATGCATTAATTTGGGATTCTTTGAAAATGTACTGAAAGCTGTTGTCCTTGATGTGCATTTAGTGTGGGTGAATACAGTGTAGGTCAGGCTCATTCCAGGCCCTTACCTGTTTTTTTTAATCCACAAAAAATGTTACTGCATGTTCAAGGCCTTTGACCCCAAACCTTGACTCGTTGGGAAGCACAGGGAATTCCTGTGAAGTTGTACTTCAAACTCTCTTGTGGAGACCAAAGGTGCAGCAGAGCTGGATTTCTGCTACCTTCCCACACCCTTCCACCATTTACTGGCCTGTAGTTTGCTTGTTTTTTGTAATTTTTGCCATTCCCTGCCTCCTGGCTTTCCAGTACCATCAGTGTCCCAGAGACTATTTCAGCACTGGCTGAGCACTCGGTCCCACTCTGCATGACATGTGTGGGGCTGAGGTGGTTTGTTGGCAGCTCTGGTGTGGCAGGTGGCCACAACTCTCTGATCAGCACAAGAAATGGCATGGTTGTAACATCCCCTGAAATTTTGATGGAAGATATCCCAGAGAGACTTTTGTCAAGGACATGGAGTGATAGGAGAAGGGGGAATGGCTTTAAACTGATAGAGGGCAAGGTTAAATGGGATATTGGGAAGGAATTCTTGGCTGTGAGGGTGGTAAGGGCCTGGCACAGGTTGCCCAGAAGTTGTGGCTGCTCCATCCCTGGAAGTGTCTAAGGCCAGGTTGGATGGGGCTTGGACCAAACTGGGATAATGGAAGGTGTCCTGCCCATGGCAGGGTGAGGAATGAGATGAGCTTTAAGGTCCCTTCCAACCCAAACCATTCCATGATTCTCTGTGCCTGGCAGGGAGCTGGATGGGCTCCTAAGGCTGTGAGTGTGTAGACCTGAGGATCTGCAGAGCCTGGTCTGCATGACAAAACCCAGCAGTTTTGCAACCTTCCACTCTTACTCTGTGTCCAGGAGGAACTGGATTGGAGTTTTGCCACTGCTGCTGGGAGACGACATTTCATTTTGATCCTGAAAATAGATTTGCAGCCTTTCTGGGATTCTTGCTTAGAAATGAAGTTAGAGCCAGTGTTAGCATCGGCCCCAAAGTCCAAAAATATATTTAAAGTATGGAAGGCTTGCTATAGCAAGTCTGTGGCTGCAGTGTGGCTTGATCCAGCCCCTGCAGAGGCCGGAATGCAAAGCTGGCCCACAGCCATACAGACGATGGGGAGGATTGTCAACTTGTGGCCTTGCTTTGATGACGCAGAAAGAGAAAAGACAGATTCTTTTTTTTTTTTTTTAATTTTTTTTGCCTTTTGGTGGACAGAAAATAACTTTCACAGGGCTGGCAGGAATCTATATCTACCTTAGTTATTCAAAATCTCAGGAGATGCTGAGCCCCTGTGGGCAAAAGAAAAGAGAGGGAAAAGATGGAGGAGGAGGATAAAGTGGCTATTTACTGCTTTGGTGTTGATAAGAGCAGGAGCAATGCTCAGGAATGGCAGCTTACCTGTTCATCCTGATGGCACAGTGAAAGAGCAGGATCTGCTCTATTATTTTTATTTTTTTTTTTAACTTTCCCATTTCCAACCCACCAGAGCAGCGATGCCACTCTGCTCTGAGAGATGTTTGGTGCGGGAACACTGTCAGGGCTTGAATCATCCTTTCTGTTTATCCCTCTACAGTGCTGAAGGCAGACTGGTCATGGCCTGAGGTGCCTGTGTGTCACCAAATAAAGAAATTAAAGCATTAAAAAATAGAAAATACACCTTCAGCTGCTGTTGTGGGTACCAGGCCTTGGAGTGTTACTGCAGAGGAGCTGTGAAACATTCCCAGCTACTCATTTCAAACCCCAGTTTTCTAGTAATAGACTTAAAAATCTCATTGTGTAGTTGAGTTAGTGACTGAGTCTTCACTTTATAATCTCTTTATAAAATGTATGCACATTACCAGGACGTATTTAATAGACACACTGCCCCCATGAAAGGGAGCTTTGTGGGACGAGCCTTTTGTGCCTTTCTGGATCTCTCAGCAATTCCTGCGGAGCTTCCCAAGTCTGGCTGACACCGAGTGGCAGAGGAAAAGACCTTCTCCTTTCAGCTTGAGTGGAGAATAATGGGGAGCACGATGGGAGAGGGGGAGGGACCCTGCTCTGCTGTGGGCACACACCAGCCCAGCATTGAACACTCCAGTTCCTCCTGCCCCCAGCTGGGGCTTTGCATTTCCAATGACCTCGGGGCTTCTCAGGAAGCACAACTGGGTTTGTGGCAACAACAGGACCCCGAGACCACTCTTCTCAGCCCAGGTTGTAACTTTATTTCTAGTTTAGGCTGCAGATTTGTCTGTAGTGGCCGCTTACCACAGCAGCATTTTTTAATTTATTATTTTTTAAATTGAGATCTGATGTTGTCTTTCATCTTCTACTTAACCTCTCAGCTAGATTTTGGTGTGCTTTCTTCCTGTCTGTGGTTCTTAGTGGCAAAAAAGGTTTTCATTCTCAGAACTGAGGCTGCAAGGTCGTGGATGTGTTCAATTTGACCTGGCAATCATCTTCACAAGAACAAGAATCTAGAGGACATATATTTAATTTTCCATTAGCAAAAAGAGTTAAACCTCAACAAAAAAAAAAATCCCGGAGTTCTCTGATAAAGCCATCTTTTGCAGTTGCTGCTAATTCATCTAGTGCTCTGTGGGGTTACAAGCAGAAAAAGCTTCACCTCCTGCAAAGATGCCAGAAGATGTATTCCAGTTTGGAAACCGTGGAGTAAAGATGAAGTAAGGGAAGATAACTAATTAAAAAAAAAAAAGCCACACATTTAATTAGGATTACAAATTGGATAGATGTGAGTCCTTTGGAGTAGGGTTTCTAATTTGGTCAGATCATAGAATCACTGAATCATTAAGGTTGGAAAAACCCTCCCAGACCATCGAGTCCAGCCTGTGCCCGATCCCCACTGTGTCAGCCAGCCCAGAGCACTGAGTGCCACATCCAGTCCTTCCTTGGACACCTTCAGGGATGGGGACTCCACCACCTCCCTGGGCAGCCCTTTCTAATGTCTAATCACACTCCCAGTGAAGAAATTCCTCCTGATTTCCCGTCTAACCCCCCGGGTCTATCCCTGGTGGGAAAGGTGGTTGTGCTCTGTGTATTATTCCATGCTGGTTGCTGTGCAAATGCTGCTCACGTATTCCTAAGAAAGCATCCAGGTGAGGAAGAGCTCGGAGCTGCTGGTGGTTGGGAACCTCCAGACAGATGTGTAGCTCACCTCTGCTCCTTGCCTTGGACACAGTTGCCTGTCTGATCCTGGGTGTGTGCTGATGGTTTTCCAGCTGCTGTCACAGCTGGAGACTCCACCATATCAAGAAAGAGCAAATCAATCTGTCTGGCTTGAGTGGAGCTTCTGCAGGTTCCCCAAGGGTAAAGCAGTTGGTTGTGGGGTGGCTGAGGGTGAAAGCTGAGGGCTGGGCTACACTCAGGTACCTTCAAAGGGGTGTGAAGGAAATTAAATTGGAAAATGCTGCCAGAGGAACATCATGCCCAAAGTTAGAGTGAAACAGGTGAAAGGCAGGGGTATGGGCTCTGTGTGCTTTTCTTGTTTCGGGATAAAACAAGATATTTTGCATAGATGTCATTAGTCTGATTGAGAATTTCAGCTTAAGAATTGAGAAAAGCTTTTTGAGCCAAATCAACACCATTTTGCCAACAGCCCCAGCATGAGCTTGTAGCATTTCTGTGTTTAAAACCAAATTAAGCCCTTTCTAGGTGTGCTTGTAAAGGGATGTGTTCGAGGTACTGCACATTTTCCTCCATCTCCCCTCAGCAAAAAGAAAGCTCTCACAGAAAGTGATATCCTTGATTTAATTCCTCTCGAATTGTATCTGTCTTTCCCTGTTTACCCCCCATTGCCTCTGTGTTTAATAAAATGGATTAGTTGGGTATATGTGCAGCCTTCTGGTATCTTTTCCCCTCCCTCTTTTTTTTCATCAAAACAGAAGAAAATCTGGCAAAGGAGTAAGGCTTTCTTAAGTAATTGAGAGATTTTTATTTCTTTTTAATTACCTTTATTTATGACTCATCTTAAGGATAAAAGCTCCCTGGTTTGTGAACTTTCCCAGTTTCATTTGTTTTTAAAGTTTTGAGTACTATCTTTGGTTCATTAGCTAGAATGAACTTGGAAATTCTAAGAGGTAGAGGGTTAATTTAAAAGGAAGTAGGGATTTGTGTCCTGCAGGGTTCAGAAACGAGATGGCAGCACTGGAATCAGAAAATAGCCATTTTTCCCCATGATGTGGATCTACTGAAATTGGCAGTTTTCTACCACAGAGTGTCCCTTTCCCACATTTCTCCTGATTACAGTTCCTCCAAGCCATGCTGTTAATAAAACGAGCAGTTGTAACTCATTTATTATATATCTAAATTAATAAAGTAGTCCATTTTATTGTTCCAGCACTGCAAATCCCACCTTTCAGTGACCTTTCCATGCCCACGGGCTCATGGCACAAACGTGATGTTTGTTACCTGTAACCTCAGGCAACTGGTTGAAATTTGTAATTTTTGTGCATTTGGTGTCTTTCATGAGGTTTTTAGTGGTTTTACCGGTGAAGTGCAACTCTTCTGTAACAGTGAAATTCAGTGAGCTTTGAACTGTGGACTTTGAGCTGTGAAAGCAAGAGGGAATTGAGGTTGCTGGTTTTTTAAAGGAGGTATTTGGGGTAGATAAAGCATCTGAAACTCAGTGGTTTGATAACAATCTCCTATATAATTATCTAATGCTTTTGTATCCTACTTGCTTAGTGAAATACTTAGAGAAACACATCGTGGTAGTACTGTGCGCTGATTTTTTTTTTAATAATTCTTCATTATTTCACTGCATATTTGCTGCAGGTTTTGTGTTCTGCACATGATTTTGAGTTTTTTAGGAGAGAGTTAGTTGCACATTGAATTGATAGTCAGGTTCCTACTTGGTCAGATGAAGATTTCTCCTGAGGAATAATGTAATTTTCCTTTTCACATAGCTATTGCGTGTTCTGCAGGCTGGGATAACAAATACTCATTTTTTTTTTCAAGAGAAAAAAACCTCACTATTATTGTTATTACTATTTTATTTTTGGTGACTGAAAAACTGAACCAGGAAATGACCCGAGACACAGTTTCCATGACACCCTCTCACTTGAATCCAGTTTTCAAGAAGATGAAAGGCCAAAGCAGTCTTTTGATAGTGAGCAGCTAATTGGGTGGCTGATAGAGGCAGGTTTTTCTCTGGGAAAAAAATAAAGGAGAAAAGAAGTGGAACAGCTGTGTTTTGGTACATGTGTATAATCCCAGATAAAACTCTCCAAGGGCAAGGAAATACAGTAATACCTCAGTGAAAAGAAAATTAAGAATTTTTGGAAGCATAAATGTGGCTTTTTTGGGAAGCTTATGTGTAAAATAAAAATCTACTGGAAGAAGTGCATTAATAAATGATGGATTTGTAAGAGTATTTGGATATTTGTAATATATAATATTTGTTATACAATGTATGTGTAATCTCTGCAATGAACAGACTTCCCAGACATGGCAAAGGGGATAAGTACTTAAATTAAGTAAAATACTTAGCACAAGGACTTTTTTTGATAAATTATTTGAATCTCAGGTCTGTTTGGGATTTGAGGGATAAATCCTGAAGGAATCCTATGAAGTTGAGCTGCAGACTGAGCTGTGACTGCTGAGGGTGCAGTTCCTGAGTTAAGTGGTGGTGTTTGCTTCTTCTCCTGGCTTCATTAGGGTTTTTCTGTCCAGATGAGAAGACAATTGCCTTGTCTAACGTGCTTCTTGCCTCTATTCATGGGTTACCTTTGTTTTCCCCTGAAACTTTGAATACCTGGAAGGGAAAGCTGTAGCAACAGTTTGAGATCACTGCTGTCTTGGGACCTTGTATGCTTTCCATGACCTATTGGTCCTGGAAGTGTTTTCAGCTGATTAGTGCTATTTCCATGCATTGTTTCTTCTTCTAAGGTTTTCGTGCAGAATATGCCATCTAGACTGGCATGATTCAAACTAAGTGAAATAGTTTGGTTTTTAGGTTTAGTAGAGTAGGTTTAGATTAGGTGTTGGGAAAAAATCCTTCCCTGTGAGGGTGGTGAGGCCCTGGCACAGGTTGCCCAGAGAAACTGCAGCTGCCCCATCCCTGGAAGTGTCCAAGGCCAGGTTGGATGGGGCTTGGAGCAACCTGGGCTAGTGGAAGGTGTTCCTGCCCATGGCAGGGGGTGGAATGAGATAAGCTTGAAGATCCCTTCCAACTCAAACCATTCTGAGATTCTATGAATATCAAAGCGAGCCTTTTTTTGGAATGCAAGAGATTAGGATCTCCCTAATGAAACCTAAGCCAACAGTCCCTAAACTTTCACAAAGACTTTGGTGCTTTATGAACCTAAAAATTTGCTGCAGTGCTGCTAAACAACCAGTGGAGATGGGTCTGGAGGAGTTGAAAGACCTTTTCACCACACCATGCTGTGCTCATAGCTTCTGCAGTGGTAAGGGAGCAGCTTGTTGTCTGAAGGGCTACTTCAGCCTGAGTAAATAAACCACCAAAACCAGCTTGGCTGCTGCTGTCAGGCAGCTCTGTTGGCTTCTCATACGGGTATGTATGGACAGACTGGGGAATGAGCTGCTGGAAAGCAGTGCAGGAAGGGAGCTGGGAGTGCAGTTGTACAGTGAGTCAACAGTGCCCTGGCAGCCAGCAGGGCCAACTGTGTCCTGGGGGGCATCAGGCCCAGCATCAGTGGTCGGGTGAGGGAGAGGATTGTCCTGCTCTGCTCTGCTCTGCACTGGGGTGGCCACTTGGTCTGTTCAGCTGGAGGAGACTGAGGGGAGACCTCACTGCAGTTATAACTTCCTTGGGAGGGGAAGAGGAGAAGCAGGCACTGATCTCTGCTCTGTGGGGACCAGGGACAGGACCTCAGGGAATGGCCTGAAGTTGTATCAGAGCAGGTTTACATTGGATCTTAGATTCTTCCCCCAGTGGTTGGGCACTGAACAGGCTCCCCAGGGCAGTGGTCACAGCACCAAGGCTGCCAGAGCTCAAGGAGTGTTTGGATGATCCTCTGGGGCACATGGTGTGATTCTTGGGGACGGTCCTGTGCAGGGCTAAGGGTGGAACTGGATGATCCTTATGGGTCCCTTCCACCTCAGCATATTCTGTGATTCTGTGAAGATCTTGTTGGAAACAGCAGCATTCCCACTGCCAGTTTTCCCTGCAGACTGAGCCTGGGGGCTGCTCGTTAACTCCCTGATTGCGAGAGAGGAGCATGTAAAATTAATGCATGGAGACAGGGACACGGTCCAGCACTGTGGGAGTGCAGGTGGGATGGAGCAATGGGCAGGAATTTAATGGACATACTCCTTGGGAATTTAATGGACATCCTCCAGGAGCCTGGCTGTCCTGTGCAATTCCAGAGTTTTCTGCTGTAATGATCCCAGTGGGTTTTCACCGGCTCTCTCTGCTGAGAGAGCCTTTAATATTGTGAGAATTTTGGTGAGTGTCCTGTGTGAATTTTGAGAGAGGTGTTCCTTGCCTTCAGAAATTGGAAGATATTTCATTATTTATGACCAAAATGTGGTGTTTGCTGGTACTCCTGTGAGGCTGTGCAGTGTCAAGAGTGTCATTTCCCAGGAACAGTGCCTGCAGCTGCAGAAACTTCTGTGCACTTGGAAATTTTGAAATTTTCAAATCCAGTCTCATACCGGTGCTGTCAAAATGGAGCTTTCTTATGGCACTCCTTTTCTTTAAAGGCTGAAATTTTAATATTGATCCCAAAGTATGTTTGCTCCAAAAATAGTCATTCCATGTGCATTTTGAGATGCTGAAATAAAATAAAGTCAGTTTACTGGTGTGCGTGGGAGGCAGAGGGTGGAGTGTTCCTGTGCAGCTGTGACAGCCCTACAGGCTGTCCCTTTCTTGTAACAAATCTCTTTTATCTGAGATTAAATGAAGTCCACCTGAAAGCAAAAAATAATAGCAAGGTGTCTAGAAGCAGTAATTTAATTCTAATTTTGAAATTCATGGCAGTTCTGGAATAGATGCTGTTGCCAGAGCCCTGCTGAAAATGCATTTATTCTCTTAAGTACTTTATATGGAAAATGTTTAGCAGGCAGGAAATATGGAAAAATTTTTTTTGGCACTTTTTTCCTGTTTATCTTCAGAACAGGCAGTACAATAACTGTTTAGTAAGGGTGTTTGTCTTAAATTGAGGTAAAGAAAAATGGTGTTTTAAAACTTGCCGGTTTTAAAGATGGTGATCATTGTGTGCAGTCTCAAAGAATTCATCCTTCAGTGCCTTCTCTCCTTCGAAACATGGAATAAATACTCAGAACTCTTTGGGTTTTTATAACCCAAATGTATGTTTTCATTAGGGCTTTGTCAGCAGTTGAATCTTTCAGGGTTGGGTTTTTTTGTTTTGCTTGGGTTTTGTTGTTTTGTTTGGGTTTGGTTTGTTTTCTTCCATCTTTCAGGCTTGTTTCAGTGCTTGAACTGGACATGCCAAACTCTTAAAGTAACTTTGTAAGTTGTAAACTTAAAATACCACTGTCACTGTATTATTGAATGATAATATTATATATTATCATATATAATATTATGTGATAATTATATTATTACTGAAGCTGCTTATTTTGTCCACTCTTTTGACAAGGAACTCTTACAAATCCAATTCAGAAACCTTCTTTCCCCCACTTTCTTTTATTCTTTATGCATTTTATAGCTCTATTTTGGGAGTCTCCTGCTCTTTTTTGGTTATTTAAGTGAGAGGATCACTGATAAAATAACAGATTAGAGTAGGAGACAGGTATTACAGCTGGAATTACCTTTTTAACTATTCAACTGAAAGATGATTTGTGAAGAATATCTTCAAAAATAAAAATGAAAGATGCAAGAGGTCAGTGTTACAGCATCTTTTTTTCATTGCTTTGAAGGAGGTGCATTTTATACAAGAAAAACTAAACCAGAAATTTTGCTGATAACTTTTTTGGGGCTGAGCAGGGAGGATTGTGTTGAGTGATGTGATTAGAGAGGGTAGTAGGAGGGTGCATATTTAATTTTGGTTTGGGAAAAGGGATCTTTGAGTTGTTGGCACTCTAAGATCAAGCACCTAAACTTTTCAAAACCCTGTAGAGCTGACAAACCAAACCAAACTAGGACTCCATCTGGAAACGCTTCATTCTCCGTTGAACGCTTCATTCTCTGTTTTACCAATGTAATGAAACAAGAAATTCTGGCTCCTTTTAATTGTTAAATTTTGTCCTATCAATGCATTCTAGACTTTGAAAAGGTTTTGCTCTGATTATCATGCTTTGAAGAAAACCTCTGTGCCCTTCCTTCTTTCAAATCACTTTTCAAACCACTTTTATATCAACGATAGTGGAAACGGGATGCAAATATATGAAAAAATACCAAATTAATATAAGCAATTAGTGATTGCTATGTTTATCAGTTAAAATACCTTCCTAAACTGCTGTAAAGTTCAGTAATTCTCATTTATCTTTGATGATACATGGCTGACCTGGTTTATGCTGCATGTTTGGGGAGGATTTGGTTGGCATTCCACGTTTTTGTAGGATGATGCAGAGGTCTCCTCCTCGTAATTCTGAACATGTGGAGCAGAACACACATTTTTTGACTGGATAACTTATGTTTTCATTAGATAATGCTCAGACTGGAAACTTCACATTGTGAATAAGAGTGGGAGTGCAGTGGAGGAAGGAGCAGGAGGGAGCCATGTCTGGCACATGGGGACAAGGGGTGTCACAAGGGCAGGGGTGGCACCTGGAAATGTGAAAAAAACAGTGTGAACTGGTGGCAGTAGTTACTTCATACTTAGTGGTATTGTTCTAATTGCCACATCATGATTTGTACTTAATTTTTACTTCAAATTTGATTTCAGTTCTTCCCACTTTTACTTATATACAGCAAGATACAGCAGCTGCTTCTTATTCTTGTATTGCCACTTATTATTCAATTTGCAAGCACAGAGAGAAACAGGAGCTCATCGTATTATTTATAACCCTGATTTAATGTGCTATGAGACACTGGAGAAAGGGCTTTGCCCTGCATGAAAAAAGGGCTCTCAGAACTTTCAGAACTTAGTTTTGAGAAATTCGACATTCTGTGACTTCTTCCTACCCCCGAAATTCATGCTCTTACTTTGTCTTATGGTGCTTTGTCTCTGTTTGAGGATGAACATCACTTTTTGGGATCTTTTGAACTTTTATATTGCCTGATGCTTTTGATTTTGGAACCTTGTCTTTGTGTCCTTGTTAGGAGTGAAAAGACATAGGAAGAATAAAAATCCAGCTGGGGAGGTGAGACAGGAGCTATTTTCAGTGTAAGTCTCTCAGTTCTCAGGGCTCCTATAGCAAAAACCATGTAGTGAAAACACACATGAAAAGCTTTTGGAAATTAAAATACAGATTTCATGCTGAAACAGAGAGTTTAAGTTAATTGGTGGGTATCAGCAATTTATTAAAGTTAAAATTTATTCATTAATTTGTTAAGATCAATTATCAGTATCAGCATAATAAACAATTTTCTGCCCTGTAAGTCTTTTTTTTCCCCCCTTCACTCCCTGACAGTCAAATACTGACACCAGTGTAGTAGTAACTGTGTGAGACAACAGGAATATTTATTCCCTGAGTAGCATTAATCTCCTTCAATTCTACATTAATGCCTTTATTTCTCCTTGGTGCTTGAACTCGCTAATCCTGATCCCAAAGTGGATTATGGGGTCGTTTCCACGTATTCAGAGGGACGTGCAACACACAGATAATTGCAGAGAAAAGCCAAAGAAAGGGAATTTATTGAGTTGTGGAGCTGGAGGTGGTCTCTACACAGCCTTAAATCCTTAATTCCATTGCAGCTTTGCCACTCGGTCCTGTTGGAATCGTGCACCAAATGATTTTTTAATTTGAAAACTGCTTTGACTGATCCATATTTTATGTGCACTGAATGGATGGTAGGAAACCTTGAAATACTATGAAACATCGAATTTCTAATTTCCAGTGCAAATATGTGCCTAGAGACTCTTGATTATTTTTAATGAAGATGACACTACACATGATCAGCACAAGAGCTTTTTAAATAAGAGAGTTCATCCAAGTGGGATCTTTTGAAGGAAATCACAGCAGAGGTTTATTTTGAGTAAAGGAGCAGCCTTTTCCCCAGAGGTTCCAAAATACTTTATTTAGACAAAGTTAAACACGACTCGAGATGAAAAAAGAAGTCAAATAATTCTCTTTGTTTTGAAACAGAAATTGGTTTAATTGTGTTCATTTACCAGGAGCAGTGGAGTTTGCTTCATAGTTTGTCAATATTTTGTGAAAAAACAGCTTGTAATAGTATTTATAGAAGGAATGAAAAATAGTAATTGCATCTGTCACTGTTTGAATTTTAACAATGTGTGTGCAGGAGTCCTTTTTGATCTTCTTAGTGGGTACCACCCAACTGTCAATGACATCACAGGAGGAAAGGAGTTAAAACTACCATTATCAATTTCCTGTTTTGTTTTGGTTTTTTTCCCCTGAAAAGCTGGTTCCCTCTAGTATAAATTCCTTTCCTTTATGTGTGGATGTTTTTGATTTTCTCATCAAATGATTAACCTTCTGTACTGAGTATATTTTGCAAAGGCTTCTTATAATAGGTGCTACCACATGGTAGTTAGTGCAGGTCTGCTGGGGCTGGACGTGGTGCATTTCTCTCTTAAAAACTCGAGATTAAGTAGTGGGAGATGTGGGATAACCCCAGAAGAACACTCTTCCTGCAGTGACTCTGAGGATGTATGGCTTGAATGGGAAGCCACAGGAATTTGGCCACATGGCCAAGAGTTTCTCTTACATTGAATTAGGTGGAAAAAGCTTTTCCGGTGGCCAAGGACACTGAAAAACCCCTGCATTGTAACATGAGGTGTCACCTTCAGACAGGTGATATGCCTTTAAACATTTTTTGAGAGGAATTCTTTCAAATTTCAGCTGCTAATTTGAGGCAAGCATTTCCAGTCACAGAAATCAGTCAGTGTTGTTAATCAGCAGCTCATCAGAAAGAGCACATACTCTGATTTTTAATTAGAGTTCAGTCTAATTTCTTGCCACTCAGTGCTTGAAAGATAAATATATTTATAATAATTTCAGCAAAGCTAATTTTTAGAAGGTTGGAATCTTTGTCTTTAACTAGTTAGGAAATACTCTTGGCTGTTTATTCAGTGATAGTGAATGATACTTGTTTCAATGGTGTGTATTTATTATATTTATTTAAGAAGACAAAAAAAGTAGCTAATATTCAAATAATTAGAGCAGCGATTAGAAATTCTGTTTTGTGATTTTTTTCACAAGACTTTAATGCTATTTAATCACCTTTCCTTGAAATATGATTTATGCCAAAGTTGCTGCTGTGGCAAGAGAACAAGCAGGGCCCGAGCCCTCTCCGTCCCAGCAGCCGCCTTGGTGGGACCATCTCATCTCACATGCAAGGACCTCAGAGCCCCCCCCCTTGGCTCTGCAGTTTGTAAAACAATGAGGGGCAAGATAAAGGATCCTGCTTTGCCCAACATCTGATGATTTTTTGCTCCTGAAGGCTGGATTTAAAATTCCTGTGCGATGGCTTGGCACGAGTGCTGCAAAAAGCACTGAGGCGAGTTCTGCTCCTCTTCAGCGCCTTCCCTCATTAAATCTGGAGCTTTCTCTCCCTTTTTGGGGTTGGAATCTACTCTGTGCTTGATTAACACTGGAGGTTTTGTGAGAGTTTCGGTTGTTGGTTGCTTTTTGGTTTTTTTACTTGCTCCTCTTTCATGTAAATGATGTCTTGCTTTTTTTCCTTTTTTAATTAGAAGAATAAATGCTGGCATTCAAGCACAAATTGCTTTGAAGTGCTGCAGGAATTCAATTCATGAGCTTCCTCTAGTCTCAAATCTTTAAATTATTTTTTTTTTTTACAAACTGATAACATCTAATGACTCTGCTCATTCCAAAAGATTACATTTGTTTTCTGGGGCTGCCCTACCTCCTCCTGCCTCCTGAGATAACAAGTTAAACATGAGGAAGAGCAGTTAATCACCCAGCTCCCAGTTGAGTGTTTGACCAGGGGTGACTCATGCTGGACTACAGCTCCCTGAAAGGGCCAGGGAAGAATATTCCTGGGGACCAAGTGACTTCCTTCAGCAGGAGCCAAAGGTGGATCTCTTATGGAGATTATTGCCTTAATTATTTGCTACTTTGCATCCTTACGTTACTTTTTGGGCTCCAGGATGCAGTGTTTGGTTGTGCTGGAGATATGTTTGTTGGTGTTGGTGGTGTCAGGTGGACTTCTGGCTCATGGAACATCACAGGGAGAAGCTTATCCATTGGTGTCCTCACTCCCTGAGTTCGTTCCACCCCTGGTTTGGTAGCAAGGGGAAATATATCCTATTTCCAGCGCTGCTTGAGGGGTAGTTCTCTTTTCATTAGCACTGAAGTATAACAAAATGCTGTTTCCTAAAGCTCACAGAGACTCCCAGGGGATTTCACATTTCAAGGTCAAGAAGAGTGCAGATTAAACTGACTCTTCTCAGCTTTTCTAAGGGATTGGTGATTGACCCGCTGCTTAAATGTGGGGTCACAGCTCTGGCACTGGCATCGCGTCCTCAGGGAATTGGAGAGTGGCAGAGGTGGGACAGGACATCCTGAGGTCCTCAAGCTCTGCTCAGCCAGGACACTTCTCTTGTTATTTCTGGATCATTTTAAGCCTTGGGTCAGTTTGAGATGTAACAGTTATTTGAAAATAACTTCATATCCAGGTTGGAGGGAATGATTAAAATAATTAATGCAAAGTGTTTATCTTCTGGAGTTTATTTTTTTAACTTCGTTTAAAATTCAATTAAGAAATTAAACCTCATAAGAATTTAGGAGTGCACACAGAGTTGCTCCCACTTCCTTCTGCTTGGAAAAGGAAGTGTGGGGATTATATCAAAGAAAAATAATGCAAATAAGGTATGTAAACAAGTGACCTTAAAACTCTTCTACTTATTAATACAAATACTGTCATAGGAGAGTAACCTTGTACTTTTTATTACAGACACTGACTCACACAGGAAGGTAATTATGTCCCGACACTCTTTTTCAGGTTACTACTCATCTATTATTTTCTCTGATAAAAGTGTGTGTGTCTTGGTGGAAACACCTGCAAACTGTGTGTTAAAGCTTTAGACTTTGGTGTCAGTAGGTGCACTGTGAGACAGCTCCTGCTCTGAAGTGCTGCTGCAGTGCTTGTAGGGAAGGCTGATGGGGTATTTATCGTGTGTATGTTGATGGTTCCTGCTGAGAGATCCTGAAAAATGATCCTCTTGGACATTTAAAGAAAACAGTTCTGTGATTACATTACCATCAGCCCATTCATTTTATGCACAGACGTTTAGTGTTGTGATTTATGATCTACAAATCCCTGTATTTAAGATTGTCTTCTTGGATATTGTTTTTTCTGATTCAAGATCTCTTTATCTCAGTCCAGCCTCAGTGTTCCTGTGTTTCTCCAAATAAAACCCATCACCTTCTGCCTTGGTTGTGTTAAACTGATCAGGAAGTAAAATTAGTGTGTGTGTGTGTGTGTGTCCCTTTATGTTTTGGGTTTTGTTTTTTGACTTGACTGTAAAATTACACAATCCTAGCTGGATAAATTGATCCCTGTTTGTCCTGCATACTTGCATACTGAATTCATGACCAAATTGGACAAGCACAGGAATTTACACTGAAATGGTATCAAGGCCTTCTCACTCCAGGATTGCATCTATTTACAGGTCTTGGGCTGCTGCTTAAATGTTTCTCCCTTTTTAGTCATGAGCTTGAAAGCAAACCAGAAAAATGAAACCGAGAATTCTCCCAATAAATGCTCAGATTTCTGTTCTCTTTAAAGGGAAAACAACAAGATGCAGTGACATGAAAACAGTTCAGTAATCAAAGAATTCTCAACCTGAAATAACCCATATAAATATTTTACGTTTCACATCCTAGAGGTTGGAATGAGGAGTAAGTGTAGGGAGAAAAAATCCAATTCCATTGAGAAGCCCATCTGCTTTGTATTTTAATGTTGGGTAGCATGACTTTCTTTTTTTTCTGAAATGCTGCCATATACATTGTCATGTGAATAACCTTAGTCAAGTTACATTGGCTAAATGAATAATCTTTTTACCATGTGGAACTAATTTTCTTGGGGTATTTTCCCCTCTCGCTTTTTTTCCCTTCCTCTTCTCTGGACCCTTGAAAAAAGAAGACAAAAAAACCTGCCGGTTCTTGATTGCATTTTTGGCAGTTACTCAGTTTTCCATAGTTTTGTCTCTTTGCAAATGCCTGAAGTTTTCCAAGGGAACAAGTTTATAAGAATTGTGCTCTACTTTGCTCCTTTTCAAGCAGTGTCACACCTATTTATCATCTCCCCTTCTGAGTCGTGAAATGATCCCAAAGGCTTTTACCTCCCACAGTCTATATACAAATGCCAAATGTGATGTTTTTTACCATGAAAATTAAGATTAAACCTGAATCCCAGTTCTTCTGTTGTCCTCTGTGATGCACAAAACATCTTCCAGTGCTGCATGTGGCTGAAGGTGATGGCAACTTGAGTCATAAAATAGGGAGTTGGTAAACAATCTCCATTAAGATAAAAATTGGGAAGAAAGATGGTGTTTTCCTGCTTAAAACCTTAAATATTGGGGAATGTGTGCACCCATAAAGGTGTGTATGAGCATGTGGAGATACATCTCTACAAATGTCTATGTCCTGAGTGCCAACAGATTCTGTGCTCTGTTTATGGAAAAGTTGTGTCTGATGTCTCTGCTTTTTCTCACAATTGATTTTTTTCCACATTCCAAGTAATCTTGTGTAAATTTTATATGTAAAATGAGCAGAATCACCTAAATGAAGCTGCCAAAAGAGGCTTTCAAACGATGGTGTGGTTTAACAACACTCCCACAATGTGGATAACTGAGCACAGCCCAACTTTGCCCATTAGCAGTGACTGGAGATCTTCTCCCAGCACAATGAAGATGCCAGGAGAGGAACTGGGCCAGGACAGCAGAAATATAAGCTGTATGAGTTTTGGCATTTCCTCATTTTTTAATGGAAGCTGCTGCACGTGGTGCCTGACCCCTTTGAAAGCACTGACCTGAGCTCAGCCTGGGAGCCTGGCATCGCATTTCTCCTCGTCTGCCTCTGATACAGTTATCTGTTGCTGCTTGACAAATAATCTAAAGAAAAAAGCATTGATTAGTTAAATCCTTTCTGAAAACATGTTCTTTTTTGAAACCCACAGGAAGAGAAAGGCATTTGCAGTGTGGTGTTGGAATATTCCTTTTGTGCTCATCCCACTGAGTTTGCCTTTCACTATGTTTTCCTCCAATTTACTTCAGTTTCTTACATGGATAGTGTAAATTCTTGGAGAAAAACATGAAGCATGTCCTCGATCTCCTGGGAACCCACTATTTAATGTTTCTTGGTTTTAGGAAATGGTAACAAAACATAACACGATATGGCTTCAGACACTGCAAAAATAAACTCCAGACAGAAGCCACAGGTTTCCCTGAAAACAATCCCACTCGGTGAGTTTCATCAGAGAAAGGATTTGTTGGATATTTGTTTGCTCACCACTTTTGAAAACATTAACCTTTCAAATAGGAAACAGACCCTGGTTAGGAGCTGCCTGAAGTTTAAGAAAGATCCCAGCCCTGCTGAGCTAATGCTGTATTTTACACATGTATATTTTGCTACTGCACTTCTGTATAACTTTTTAAATATTATTGTTTTTTTTTCATCCTGTCATTACCTAAATATGACAGGTAACAGAAATCTATGCCCTAAACCTGCTGAAAGATGTTTTTTTTTCTTTTTTAAATCTCTTGTAGTATAGATGGTAAAGCAGCTTTGACATATTTACAGCTCAGTGGCTATTTTGCTAATCCTGGATTTGTTTTTCCTGGTTCACTTTGTCTCTAAAAATGTTATTTTTGTCGATGAGGAGATGGATTCATATCTCATCTGGCAAATAAAGTGATGTGCAAATGGTTGACTGCTCTGCAGAGCAGTTGGCACTTGTTTTTTGTTGGGGACCTTGGAGATTTGGGGCTGGTGGCTTTTTCTGTTTGTTTTGATGCTGTGCTGACAGGCAAAGTGGAGCTTTTTGAAGTGTTTTCTCACTGCAGTTCTTTGCTGCTGAGTTAATTTTAATCTCAAGCAACTGAGGGAGCAAGCCATTTAATATTTTACTTTTTACACTAAGCTTGGTTTAGAATCATCTCCCAGATCTCAAACTGAGTTGCCTTCAGCTTCAGATGATGAATAAAAGTCTCTTAAGCCTTGTTTTGGGACACCACAAAGCTAAGCCTGAGCTACCCCCTTATCTCTGGCTGGCTGGGAAACCTGACTCCATTCTACCGGGAGATGTGGGTTTGGGTGCTGGGCCCATCCATCACTGTCAGACCCCACCTGTGCAAGGCATTAGACCCTGATGGACCAAATCTTCCCTGTCCCAGCCCCCTGCCCTTGGATCCTCTCATTGCTTCCTGATGTATCTCACTTACCAAATATTTGTCTTGTAAAAGCTAAAATTGAGGCTGGTGGCACCAAGAGCAATTACAGTCATTGAAGGGGATATCGAGGTACCACAGAAGAATATTTTCTAGGAAGTTGCAAGTGCTTTGACTCAGAGAAGTAATTAAGGAGCTTAGGAAAGCAAATGTTGGCAATGTGTGTTTGTAAAACAAACCCCCTGCTTTCTCAGGACTCCATGCAGGCTGTGATCATCCCCTGCAGGCTCACAGGGACACAGCTTGGCTCTCCTCTGTGTGTCCTGGAGCTGTCATGGATCACCAGGAATCCTGTGGCAGTCCCTGCAGATACCATGATTTTCTCTTTTTAGGCTTCTGTTTGTGTAGCTAAACACAAGTGTTGAATGAGGGAAGGGGAGGATTAAGAGCAGGAATGATGTGCCCAGCAAATATTCAGGTGTTGCCAGAGGCACAGAGGCCCTGGGGATGGTGCAGGGCTTTGTGCTCAGCCCCTGCCAGCACCACTGAGTTTAAACCTGATATAAAGCTGCAGGTGACAGGTACAGCCAGGAGACAAGTGTTATTTCTCTCCAGTGTTTGAATATTTTAAAAAGAATATTTGTAAAGTTATAATAAGCTTAAAAATGTTGTTGATAAAAAAATGAGGGGGGAAATGAAAAAAATAAAGTAAAATGTTGTTCAGGGTTTGAGGTGGTGTGTGATGAGATGTTGGGAGTGATGGTGGGGATGGGGGTGGCTCCGTGTCTGGTGGAGCACTAGCTTAGTGGGAAAGGCTGGATGCTGAGCCAGCACAGTGGTTGCAGCCTTTCTGCATTGAGAGAGCGAGTGGTGATGGGTTATGGCAAATAATCCTGGGAAGCATCTCATTAAACACGTGTGGAATTGTTCTGCTGGAGGGAGCTGATCTTGCTGCCATCTGCTCAGCAGAGCCAATTAAACAACGAGGGGTGGGGAGAATGAAGATGCTAATGGGCTGCGTAAATGCAACGGGCAAGATCTAAATATTTAGACTGTTGTAAGTTTGTGGAGCTGACTTTTGGGTCTGTGAAGTTGCTTCAGCTGAGGTTGCCACTGATTTTCTGCTTAAAGTTACATCACTTTTTACCTTGGTGAAATTGCTTAAATACAACAGGGAGGTATTTTTTGTTTTGGGTGTAATTCTGCATTGGAATTCTTGAGTAGGGAGCAGATATCCTGAGTAGGGACTGTACCCAGGCAGGGCTGAGCTCGGGGACCTCAATGGGCGACAGATCACGTTTGGGTGGATTCCAAATCCTTAATTAATTTTAACTGTTGGTTTACTCATTATCTGTGCTGGCACTTTAACCAAGAGTCTCCTGTCCCGTCCCGTCCCCCGACATGCACAGTGCTTTTAATTAAAAAAAATAGAAGATACTGCATTGTTTAAAATATATTAGTTGAATTCAAAATCAAGCACAAATAGGTTAAAAACCTTAGTCCAGTGGCCAAATAAATTCCTGCTGGCACTGGGACTCTTATATAATGTTCTCTGGCATGATTTTGCAAGTTCATAAACACAGCTACGTGTGAAAGGGGTGGAGGAAGGGTCAGCTTTGTGTTGAGGACAGAAAGCTCCATTCTCAGTAGCTGACAGTCTATTTCCTCCTCATTCCTTTTGATGTCTGGAGATTTAAATGCTGCATGGAGAGAAAAATTCAATTCATTTAAAACATTTTGCATCAAAATGACATGCTTTAATGTATTTTCTTCTGATGTTTAAATTATCTTTTCATCTCATGAGGGAGAAAAAAAAAAGCCAACATGTTTGTAGTTAAAGTGCCCAAGCAGAACTTTAAACAAAGGTCTGGATGAAGAGGAAGTCTCAATGTACTAAGAGTAGATGCCTTTTTTTCCTCCCCTGCCCCCCCTTCTTGGCTCTCTGAGACTTGTAAACCAAGGAGATTTATTGCTGCCCTTCCAAAGGCTTCTTCAGAATTAAGAGCTCAAATTTTTGGAATTCCTCAAGTCCACAGGAGGGAGAGGGATAAAGGGAAAGTGATGATGGTAAGTGGGAGCAGAGCACACCAAAGGATTTTCCAGGCTGGTTTGGCCAGTTATAGCTTTAGTAGGAGGAAATCAGCTGAACCTGCTTCAAAAAAACCTCTTGGAGTCATGGAGCAGTGATGATTTCACAGCTAAGGGAGAGACTCAACAGGGCCTTTATGAATCACTGTCCTCCGCCAGATGTGATGTCATGTGTTTGACTTAACACTAATAATCCATTCCATCAGTGAAATCCCAGCTCCCCTTGAGTCTGGTAGAGAAATGTCTCACAGCCTAAATAACCTCAGGATATTACTGTTGCATTTATTGATAGTGAATAACCAGCACTATTGTTGTTTTGCAAGATACTGTTCTCTGAAAACTCTACTGTATGTTGCAGCTATTAAGACAGATGGCAAAGGAATATTTTAGGGACATTGTATGTTTACCAGTGGGGATAGCCCAAGCTGCCCTTGGAAATGAGAAATCTTGCAAGAGAAACTTAGGTGTATCATGCAAACTTTTCAGGGATTCCAATCTTATTTTTCAGTCTGGAAGCTGACTATTAACAAGATGTTGAGTGTTTTTTTCTCCACATAACCAGTGCAAAGTAAACAGAGATGGCAGTGTGGCTGTCACCTGTGGAAGCACTCCTGTCCCTCTGGGAACTGATGGGGAGCTTCCCCAGGGGAGGAAACAGCTCTCACTTCTATCTTCTGATGCATCCATTTTTGCCATTAGTGAGGTTGATCTGGTTATATTCAAAATTGGGTCTCATTTTCCTTTTTTCCAGATACCAAATATGTCTAAATTTGGCTCACAGCCTCTTGTGTTAGTTGGAAACAAGTACTTTTAAAAATAGTTGTCTTGGGTTAAATATTCAGCAAGAGAAGGGTCATAGTTTGCACAACAGTAGCTTTGTGATATTGTTTTTAGCACCTTATGTCAGTCTGATAATTAAATGGATGTTTTGGAAAAACCCTGTTATGCGCTTGCCTTCAAAACCAATGCAGATCCACAGATACAGACGGACATGATTCCCCTTGGGTAAACCTGGCATTGGAGACTCCCTAGGTCCTTCTCTGACCTGATTTCCTCCCTCATTTGCCTTTTGGAGCTTGTTTAATGTGGCATTTATAACAAAAAGTCTCTTACACATCCTTTCTGGTTTTTCTTGCAGAGGATATTCAACTCCTTTGTGTACACAGAGAAAATATCAAATGGAGAAAGTGAAGTTCAACAGGTGAGTCCAAAAGTCCCTTCCCAACTCTCACTGTGTCACCAAGGCAGAGTCAGCTTAGGGATTGCAGTTTTGCCTGCAATCCCTAACATCCAGCACATCAGATAACAACCAATGGAATAAATATAAATGGAGATGGCCTGTATGGGCTGATGATGCATTTGAGAGTTTTGAATTGCCATGAAAAGGTTTTCCATCTGTTTTTTGTGGGGCTGTCCCTTGGAATCAAAAGGACCCTCATGTAGTATCTCCCATTAATTGACAGGCTTTCATGTTGAAATTGTCTCTTTTAAGATTGATGTAATTCAGAGCAAAACCACTAATGTCACTGTGAATGTGGAAATGATGGCGATTGCTTTTTGGAAATATGGGACAGCTACAGCCTTGTGCATAACAATTGTGGTTGTGGGGCTTTTTAATTTTGTGAGGGCTTATGAGTACACACTTGAGCATTGAACTCTTCAGTTTAACATTGAGATAATACATCTCAGCACAGGCCTGCTTGCATTTTAATACATGTGTGTATTTTTAAAATTAATTTTGGATCCATTTAAAAAAAGATAAATAGATCATCTTATAGGCTTCAGGAAACTGAGGTACTAATTATGTTCACAAGTGCATCCCTTGTGGTAAAGGCGATGGGTTTTGGTCAAAGAGGTGGCTGCTGCCCTGGAACAAAAACCCAGCTTTTCCTTCCAGTTTAAGCCTAGACTCACTTACACAACCTTCAGCAAGTAACCTGACCCTCCTGGACCCCTATCACACCAGTTTTAATGTTCAGTAAAAACAAAAGTGCCTCAGAGTGGGGCTTTCCCCAGGGAAAAGGGAATTACTCCTCAGCAGTGCAGACAGCCCGATTGTGCATGAGGGGTGTTGCTGGTTTCCAAGAGCAGTGCATGGCATGTTCATGGGCACTAAAACTGGTCATGTAAAATAGAAAAAAATTACACTCTAAGTTGTGCTTATTGTAAATGGTGAAATTTCCAGTCTTTTTAAATACTTTTACCAAGGAAAAGTCAAAGCAGAGCTGATTCAAATGGGATTGTGAGGGTGGGTTAGGTTGGAAAAGACCTTTAAGGTCATCAAGTCCAACCATTCCCCCAGCACTGCCAAGGCCACCACTGACCCACGTCCCCAAGTGCCACATCCACATGGCTTTTAAATCTCTCCAGGGATGGGGACTCCACCACTGCCCAGGGCAGCTGTACCAGGGCTGGGAAGCCCTTTCAAGGAAGGAATTTTCCCAAATATCCAATCTAAATGTCCACTGATACAAGTTGAGGCTGTTTCCTCTCATCCTCTCCCTTGTTCCCTGGGAGCAGAGCCTGACCCCACCTGGCTCCACTCTCCTGTCAGGGAGTGGCAGAGAGCCAGAAGGTCCTTCCTGAGCCTCTTTTCTCCAGGCTGAGCCCCCCCAGCTCCCTCAGCCGCTCCTGGTGCTCCAGACCCTTCCCCAGCTCTGTTGCCCTCTGGCTTTGGCTTCCCTGTAATCATGCCCAGGTGGGTGCCAGCATACAAAGGGACCATGAGATTGTAATTGTCACCTGACTTTAAAAGTTTAAATCCCAAACCATCCTGACATCTTTAAGGAAGGGTTTCCTGGCTTTGTGTCGTGTAGGGCAGCATTTTTCTGGAGTAGTTCTGGGTGGTCTGAGCGCCGCAGAAGGGCCATGTGGGCTGGATTATACGTATCAGATGGCTTTTGAAAGCCAAAAGTGTTTTTGGGAAACCAAGAAACTGGATTAAAACTTCTTTGAAGTCCCAACTATCGATTCTCCACTTAGCAAAAGACTCTGCTTGTTCCCCAGTGCAGATGTCTGTATTCAGCCTAAGTAGATATAAATAGCTGTCTAAACACTGGAGGTTGTGTGATGGATTCGGAGCTGTCAGAGGAGAAAAATGAGGCCCTGGTGAAGCACAATTACTGTGGTTAAAAGCTCAGCAGTGAAATGGATAGAGGAATAATTGAGCACTTCTGTTTCATTAATAACCAGATCTTTTAGCCCTAATGAATCACCAGCAATATAACTGGAGTTTTATGAGTGAGAGTAGGACATGGAACAGGATCGTCTTGAGCGAAGGCAAACAAATGTAAGCAAATGAAATCCCCTGCCTCTCATTCCTGTTTTTGTAATTCATTAACATTTTCTTAGCAACTGATACCCAAAGGCAATTAATTATGGATTTATGTCAGCTGGGATCTTTTCTGGCAGACCAGTGGATTATTGTGGGGGTGGTGTTTTTTTTAATACCAAACTGTGTAAATAATGACTTTCAATTTGTTGAGAAAGTGAAAAACTCCAGCTGTTGGCCTTCAGGCCTAACTGTTCAATACCCTTGGCTTCCTTCGTGCCACACAAGAAGCAGTTTACCTGTTGACATTGAACTGGTTACACTTTTAAGGTCTGCAGTTATTACTATTGTACCTGACAGATAAAACCTTTTTTGCTTTGAATAGGTTATTAAAAATTGTGTGGCCATTGCCAAAAATAACTTGGATTCTTTCCCTGTAAGTTATTTCAATATCAGAGAACTCGCATATGATATGAAAATGTAGTTGTGTGAGTTAGTGATCTAAATAAAGTGGAAGAGGGGTAGTTTTCTTAGGGAAAATCTAGATTAGCTGATTTCAAGGAACTGTGTGTTCAGCATCCTGCCAGATGTCTGGTTTCTGTGGTGTGGAGAGTAGGAAATGGGGCTCCATGGAGGAGAAAGGACAGAGAAATGATCTCGAGCAGGAGTAGATTTCCCAGTTTTGGGGAGAGAAGTTGGAGCACAGCAGCAACAATCTCTCTGTGCAGAGAAAGATTTGTAATAACTCCTTGTATTTTTGTCTGTCCCAACAAGGTGCAGAGTGTTCAGACCTGGTTGGTGTGCATTGGGTTGGGTTGAATTTTTATTTAGTTTGTTTTGGGTTTGGCAAAGAGCTGTTGAACTCTTTGGAGAGGAAATATATCTGTAATATGCTGAAAAACCTCCATTTGGCTGTTGAGCACATCTTCCCTGGCTGTGAAAAGTGGGATGTTCACACCACGTTGAACTTTACATCGATGTAAAGTGATAAAAGGCAATTACACTGTGTTTAATGTACTTCCAGAATGATTCAGGAATTTGGCCCTTTCTCTAGTTTCTGTTGTGTACCATGTTTGACATCCTCCTTGGAGTAAGTCTGGGGAAGCTTTGCCAAAGTTACTGGCCAGTAGAAAACCTCAAATGAGTCTTGGTCTCTTTGAGGAAATGCATACTGGAAAGTAGTTTCCTGTATCCTGATTAAGTATATTTTCAGTATCACTCAGAAAAGTAGGAATAGGGACTTTTCACAAGGGCATGTAGTGATGGGACAAGGGGGAATGGCTTCAAACTGAAAGAAGGCAGGTTTGGATTAGATGTTAGGGAGAAATTGTTCCCTTTGAGGGTGGTGAGGCCCTGGCACAGGTTGCCCAGAGAGGCTGTGGCTGCCCCATTCCTGGAAGTGTCCAAGGCCAGGTTGGACAGGGCTTGGAGCAACCTGGGCTAGTGGAAGGTGTCCCTGCCCATGGCAGGGGGTGGAACAAGATGATCCTTAATGTCCCTTCCAACCCAAACCATTTTAGGATTCTGTGAATGGTTTGAATCTGTTAAAGCAGAGGTGTGGGAAGAAACTGAAGGTGATTCTATGATCCTTTCTTGAATCACATTGCTGGTAACCTCCGTGCTCTTCAGGATTGGTACAGAAGCAGTGGTTTAAGAGCCTGGCACATTAGGAATAAATATATTAAGATTTTCTAAAAAAGAATCTATGGATGCACAGTTGTCATACAGCAGGAGGAGTGCCAGGTGGGTATTGGAGAGAGGAACTTTTTTCCAGATTTTTCTGGTTGACAGAGGGGATTTAAAACTAAAAATTATAACTAAACTCTTCCATTTATAAGCAATACTTTCTGAGGAACCTGACAGTGTTAAATCCCTGGCTGTGAGTCTGTTATGGCATCCGTGCCTGTCAACCCCACTGATGCATATTTTATATCCAGTCTTGAAAACATGAAAAATACCTTGGCTTTCAAGCTACAGCCAGAAATAAAACCTAACCTTGGAGCTCTGCTTTCCCTCAGAGCTCCCTGCAAAGGGAAGACTTCAGAGCTGTGGAGCTTTGAGGGGGGAAGAAGCTTTAAAAAAAAAAGCTTGAGGGAACTATGCAAATGAGGCAAATGTCTCTGGGAAAATTAGAGAACCTCAGTGATGTTGTGATGAAAGGTTGTCAGTGGAGATGGTGACAATTGAAGTGCATTACCCATGGGTGCTGCAGTAATAGAACCAGGTGTTACCGTCCAACCTGTCTGCAAAGCCAAAGGCTTTGGCTGCCTGCCAGCTGCCAAAGGAAAGATGGAAAAAATAGGGCTAATGGCTGCATTGTTTGGAGCCAGCACTCATGGCTTATTGTTTTGTTTATTGAAATTAGGAAGAAAATACAGAAATCTGAAAAAAAAGAGGAATGCCAAGTGAGGCTTCCCGTGCTTTTGTTTTTAAGGTGAGGTGAATCAACCAGAGATGATAACATTTTATACCAATCTCAAGGTATCCAAATTTATTAAGTCTCCATTAAAATGCGTGAATTTGATCATTTTTGGGGGAGCAGGGAATGTCTGTCACACTTGGTACCCACCCAAGGGTGAGATATCAGCAACCTGCCCCTTGTGTGTGCCTGATTCAGGACACAGCTTTGCATTTTGCCTTAAAAATGTTTTAACAATTACTTTAGAATAGTTTAATAGTTCACTGCTCTGTCCTTTCATTATTTGTTATCTCTTTCTCTCTGCCCCTTTGAGGCTTTGTAACCAGAGTGGGTCTGGCATCCATCAGTATCCAGCGGCTCTTCAGCTCCAGGCAGTTTAAAAAAAGCAGAGTTTATGTTGGATAAAAAGTTAAAGGTTTTATTTAGAAAGAGGAGAAGGTGATTTAAGCCTGCAGCTTTTATTCTGACAGGCTCTAGTAATGAGTGCATCACTTTGCAAGCTGAATAAAGTTTGGGAGGGAATGATGTGAGTGTGCACATGTGCATGTGCAGCCGTGAGGAGCTGGGAAGGATGGATTGTTTTTTGCTGTTGTTTTAATCACTCAGGGCTGGAATGCCTGTTCACTGTCCTGGATTTTGTGCTCCACTGAAGCCCAACTATGGCAGAAAAATTAAGTTAGTTTCGTTAGGCTTCATCTGGATACCACTTCTCAATTTGATGATTTAGAACCATTTGTTTTTAGTAATTTTAGTAATTTTGTCTGGTTGGTGTGTTACCTTTAGTTTCTTAACATAATTTATTCATTGTAAGCAATTTTCAGTAGAAAATTGGTTTTGGATCATCTCACCATTGGTGACTTATTTGAGTTTACTGTTTTTAAGGTTGTTTGGATTGTTGGGAGTATTGTCTTGCTATCAGAGAACAGTATTTTTAGAGTTCTTTAGATTAAACAAACTGAATTCTTCCAACTGTGCTTCTGTCTGTGGGCAGGGAATGGATGTCTGTGGAGCTCTGGGAGGCTTCAGGTCCCTCGTTGCTGACATGCACTTGACTCTCTGCCCCGACCAGAGTGTTGGATCCCGTTTAATAAAAGTAACGTAACGACTTTGAGCCATTCAGAGGTTTTTCGGTGGGTGATGCAGTTTAGGAACAAAGCATTTGCTTCTTGTCAGCTTCTGAGGTACAGGATCTTCTGAAAAACAGATTTGTCAGATCCTTAGACTCGGCACAGCAGGGTGAAATTCAAAGGCTGGGGGGTGCTTTTATCGTTCAACCTCGAAGGTGAAAACTCATCAACACCGAAACCTCGTCTTGTACAGCCTTCATTTATCAGAGACCAGCCGTGATTCCCAACCAGAGGCCTTTTGTTCTGAGGCTCTGTGTTGGTTTTATTACTGCTAATGATGCTCATATGGGCCTTTTCTCAGCAAAGTTAAGCTCTCTCCCCTTTTCATGATTTCAGGTAGAAAAACCAAGGAAAAAAAGTACAGATTCAAATATCTGGTTTACTTTGTGCTTAAGCACAGCCATTTCATTTGCCTAAACTTAGAGAGAGACTTTGTACCCACAAAACTAATGGAAATTTAGGAAATTTGGCTTGTGTATGTTTGAGACTCTGCAGAAGAATCTACACATTTGAGTACAGCCAGACAAAAAGAAAGTTTACTCTAAAACAGCTTATTATCTAACAACTGGGAGCAATTTAATAGTGTTAGATGTCTAACATGGAGCAGCCCATTAGTAGTCCTCTGGTGCCTTGGCAATAAATCATTCTACAAAGCTAATTAGGTATAATTCTGCAAGTCATTTGAGCAAGGTCCTATTAAAACCTGTGCTCCCAGGAGACCTGTCGTGGAGCTGCAGCATTCCCTGGGAACAATGGAGGCAAAGGCAATGCTGTATCAGAGTGGGCCTCGTTGTTCACATAACAAAGTAAATCATGACAAAATGTCCTGTTAGTAATAGTTAGGAAAGACATTTGTTAGTCCAGGGGATGTGGAAAAACCGACGGCGTTTCTCGGCACTTGTAGTGGCTCCGTTAAATCATCCCTGCGGAGTGTGGGGTGTACAGGGAGCAGGAGAGGGGAGTAGTGTGGAGTAAGGAGCTGACTTAGCTCTGGAGAAGTTTGCAGAATTGCAAAATGCAGTGTTCTGAATATTCAACACCTCGGTATATTGCTCAGAGATTATTCTTTTTCATTTAGGATGTGTCTGGCTGATGATTAAATATAATAGAAGTATTGATGTGAAAAGGGTACAGAATGTGCAGAGCAAAAAAAAAAATGCCTGATCTGTTTTATTAATTTCTCACTTTGATGAAAGACTAGGAGCACAAGTCTCAGTAAATGTTTCTTGTAAAATCTGACTCTTCCTCCTAACTGTGTTTACTGTCACGTTTGCTCAAGGAACAGCCGCAGATTTTTCCCTTCCAGTTTTCCCTGGCAGAGTCATTAGTCAGGCTCGTTGGGAAGGGCCTAATGAAGGAGACACCAGTGAGCTCTTATCTGACAGCACAGTGACTTCAATGGGCCTGTGATGTGTCCCAGCAGGCTCTGCCCTTGTTAACACCAGGAGCCTTCCCACTGCTTGGAGTCTGCCTGGCGTGGAGAGAGCTCTGCCTGAAGAAAGTCCTTCAAATCACGCACCAACCAGCTCTGATAAAGAGCTTGGAAATACTTGTTCGCAAAAATGTGTTGATTTATTTTTACTTTTATTTAAATTCTTTTAAGAAATATTAAAAAAAGGGTTGAAGTACCTAATTTTCTATTTCTAAAGTTTAATTCTTTTAAAAGGCCTGAGAATTGCTGGGGAGGGCCGACAGTGTTTGTTTTCACTTTCTGAAAGGAGAGGAATTGGCTCTTACAATAGTGTAGCCTCTAAACCTTATCCTTATTTATAAGTGGTTGCCTTCCTCAGAGGGAATTCTGACAGCAGAAGGCTTCAGGAGAAATTTCACTGGTGCAAGACAGTTGTCATTATTTTCTTTCTGTTATATTATAACATCAATTAGAGATTTTTCATTTTGTAGTTGAGGTTTGTAGTTGAAACTGTTGTAGCTTGTGATGAGGCTCACTGAGCTGAGAGATCGATGAGGAAAATCATTCAGGTGATGCTCAGCCAAGAGCCTGTGAAGCCTCCCAGGAGAGCAGCAGGGATTACAGCAGAAAAGCAAGAACTGGGATGGCTTATTTTGCCCAAATCTACATGAAAGGAGTAATGAAATACATCTGCACAGATCCACCTGATTGAGGAAGCTATTGATGGACAGAGAAATATTCATGGCAGTATTTGGGATTCCCTGGATCCTGAGGTTTCTCTGTAAACAGATTCAGTGCAATGGGAGATTTGCTGTTGTCTGCTCCTGAAGCAGCAGGAAAGTTCTGTGGAGGCAATGGCTTCTCTAACACTATTATTTGGGCTTTCCTAGAGCTTCATTAAGTTGACCTGTGGCCTGTTTTAGTCTCCATCACATCCTTGTCAGGCCTTGGAGCACTTCAGTGCTAAGCCAGTAGTACAGGCAGAGTCATCTCCAGGTGTCGGTTCTTAATGAAAGGGAAGTTTGATGCAATGGAAAGTACACTTTTCATACATGGAAAACTCTTTAAGTTCAAGCACCCACTTCTAGATAGTAAATGTATTTTATCTTTTTGCCTTTACTGCTTTCTGTGGCCAGTATTATTAGTTACTTGATTTGCAGTGCTTGAACCACTGAAATAAAAGTCCAATGAGCAAATCAGATAACTATTACATTTAACACATGCAGCTTTTACTTTCCATTGATGCTGGTTACCAAGAAATGGGTAATATAGAGAAAGTGACTTAATTTTAATATTTCTTTTTACTTCTTTTTGCAGTTGGCAAAAAAAATTCGAGAAAAATTTAACCGTTACTTGGATGTTGTGAATCGTAACAAGCAAGTAGTGGAAGCATCATACACTGCCCATCTCACATCACCCTTGACTGCCATCCAAGACTGCTGTACTATTCCACCATCTATGATGGAGTGAGTATTAAATTCTAAATTACTTATGCTGTCTCTTAAAAACGAAGAAAAATTACGATTTCTTTGCAAAATAGCCTGTATTTTCTGCTATTTTTGATAACTCTGAAAAAGGGAGAAGGCAGAACTCCCAAGGTGCCTCTTACCTTGTCCTCAGATTCTTTTACATTTCTACCACATCAGTGTTTAATGAGAAGCTTTAAAGAAGAACTGGGAGTCAGCTGGAAACAAAAAAAAAAAACAAAAGGAAAAAAATTTGTTCAACCCTTCACAGTCTTCTATACAAAATGAGTCTGTCTAAATCCAGGATACCATTTTTGCACTGAGACACTGCTTGCCTTGAATAATTCTTCTCAAGCTGGTCATGGGATCATTTTTTTTCTCCTTTGAAGCATCCAAAATCATGAGTTGGTCAGTACATCACATGCTAAAAATGCTGCTTTACAGTTAAACAAGTTGACATGCTGCTGTTTGATACAGAGGTTTACAGAAATTGAGCATATTGCTTGGAAACTGGATTTGTTCATGTTAAATTTGTTTTGTTTTTAGATACAGGGGTTTTGAATAGTCTAAATCTGGGCAGTTGGTTGTGTTTAATCATGTTTTATTATGCTACCTATTTGCAGAATAGGCACTTAGGTTTCCTAGTTGTAGGAAGGTGTGATAGAAGGTCTGATTTTTCCAGTAAAAGGGTAATAATTTTTTCAGTGTTCAACATTTTAAACATTTAGTTCCATATGCTCTTGAAAAGAACAAGAGTAACTTTCCATTTCATAGAATCCTTGAAACATTTGGGTTTGAAGGGACCTTAAAAATCATTTCATTCCAGACCTTCCACTTTCCCAGGTTGCTCCAAGCCCTGTCCAGCCTGGCTTTGGACACTTCCAGGGATGGGGCAGCCACAGCTTCTCAATTTATGGAAAGTTTATGCAAACTTGATTGTGGAGTTTTAAAAGCATCTCCCACCTGGATATTGTGATCATATTTTGAATTCTTCCACGTTTTAATTTGTGGACTAACTTACTCTAGCTATGAGGAGGCCTGCACGTGTGGGATGTTAAATTGGACATGCTATTGCTGATAACAGCTTATCCTTGATGTTTAAAATGGGTGTTTTAGTTGGGCAGAAGAGTGCTGGCGTTAGAGCAACGGTAATTATAATATTTTGCTTTGGAGCATTTATCAGCTGGTGCTACAGAAGAGGTCACATGGAAAAAGATTTGTCTGTGCTATTTGCTGTTTTCATGGGATACTTTGCTTTAGATTGTGCCTTGAAAATGTGTATGTCCTAAGGGCTGTGACTTTCCTTCAGGAGGGTTGTGAAATACTTGTGTTACAACTCCTTAACTGTGTGTTCTTTTTCTTGGTGCTTTGTCATGTGGCCTCTTCACTTGAGCAAACACTTGGGGCAAGAACAGTGTCAGGAGCACGTTGTCTTCAGGGTGTATTTTTAAGGTAGATTTGAGGGCCTATCCCACAGTGTTTAAGGCTGTTTTTCACATGGTGTTCAGCCTCTAAAAGAAACATTTGAAAATCTGATGGCACTTCATGCTGCCAGGTGATTGTTCCATCGGCCTTTTACATTACTGTCCAACTTATTGACATTCCATAGGGAATGCTGCAAGTTTGGATTGGTTTTGGAAAAATTAACTTGTGAGGGAGATGCTGAACTATTCTGTAGAGAAAGGAATTTTTCTTCAGGTTTTTTATTAATGGTTTGTTATCTTCAGTTTGTATTTGTTGTTACCATTAACAAAATTATCCATTTGTGGCCTTGTCTTTGCTTGTCTTTATCTTGAAAATCCAAGCATTGGTTTCAAAGAGGGTTTGCCTTGTTGCTTGAGATAAACTGTGAGACTTTGACACCTGGTGACTGTAAATAAATGATACAGAATAAGACCTAACAAAGCACCAACTGGGTTATAACATGAACCTGGTATTTGACTTGCTTGTTTAGTTGAGTAGTAAGATATGACATGGAAAGCAATATTTATGTTATTGCCATTATGTGGTGCTGGATTTACAGTGAAAAGTCCAAATAAATAAGTTTTCATGTGACTGCAGTCCACAGTGATTAGTTCTGGATTAAAATTACCAGCCTGACCGTGTTTTGGTTGCTATATTGTACCCAACATATACTGGTTTATCTAGTGTAAGTACAGCAGTTGTGTATTTGTTCCCCCACCAGGGCAGGTTTGTGCAATGAAACTGCCTTGTTTTGGACAGTGGTGAAAAGAAATAAATTAGAATATGCAACACCAACTAGATGAGGCAGTGCAGTTGGTGGCTGTTGAGTGGTTTTGGCAAGGGACTATTCCCTAGGCCGTAATTCCACAAACATTTAATCATACAATTATGCTCATCTGGTTTACCAAAGAGTCTGAATATGTGCTTGGGTAAAGGAAAATTAATCACACGCCTAAGTACATGTGCAGGGGAGGTCAACAGAGCAGGGACTGTGTGTTCCTCTCTAGATTTTGCTGATCCTTTCTTCAGATGTATCAGTTTGCATTTTCAGTTCTACTTAATCAAGGTTTGGGAATGGCAAACCATGGTGACGTGGAGGGAGGGCAGAGCTTTGAGACATCTCAGAGTGGTTGGTTCAGAGATCTGGTACCTGGCAAAGCATCTGGGCCGTGTTTGTGTCCAGGTTGGAGCCTGGCTCCTTTTCCCAGGGAAGTGCTCAGAGCAGTTGGGAGGAGGCACTGCTTCAGCCAGCCAGACTTAATATGGATCAAGTGCTCCAGGCTCTTAGCAAAACTGATGGAAGATAAGGAAAATGGATGTCAAGTGACATGCATCTTCTAATCCTCCAAGAAATCCCTGCTGGAAAAATAAGGCTCTGTGTCTCCTCAGTAACAAAGGCTGCTGAAGGAGCCATGAGAAACGGATTTCATGCTGTCTCCAGACATTCCCTATCATGATTGAATTGGGTGGTCATTTACAAGACAATGTTTTAATTAAAGTGTCTTCCTCCTTAAGAGGATAAATACCTTTGTGCACAAGATGGTGTCTCCTGGTTTTCATGCCTAAAAGCCCTCAGTAGGTATTCAGGAAATCTTGGAACTGAGATGGGCTAATGTGCAGATGGGGCTGTGACAGAGTGTCAGCAAGAGGGCAGGGAAAAGAATAAAGAGTGTTTATTTATCAGAGGTCCTGAGCACCTGCAGCTTCCCTGCACCTGCAGTGGGAACTTATGGGATACATGTCAGTTGTGAGAAGTGTCTACATAAGGATTTACGAAATGAGTTTTGGGAAACAAGTTTGGAAGCATTAGCTTTGCATGGTCTGACATGTGAGTGACAGCTGAAGTAGCTTTATTCTTAAATATGGTGTTGACCTGGATGACAACAAGTAGATAAATGGGTGTTGTATATCAAACATTTGGAGAAGAAATAAAATCAAACTCTTTCCACACAAAGGGTAAGTCTGACACGTGGGTAATGTTTGAGTCATCTACCTGTTACACAAAATGCCTTATTTAGGAAAATCTGTGATTGGTGCTAACTGGCTCTTTTAGGAGGCTTCCAGAAGTAGCTTTATATAGTTCCAGTGTGCCAAGTTATAGTTCCAGTTTGCCAGGTAAGTCCAAGTTGTGTTTGCATCATAAGTACCTGTGAAGATACAGTTGCACATATGCACTTTACAGAACTGGGACCGTACAGGACAAACCAGTGGTTTCTCAGCATAGCAAAGCCCTGCATGGCTGCAGTGAAATTACCTTCCCAAAAAAAAAAAAAGAGGATTTAAGTTATTAATCAGATGCATTTGTAAGGAAACACAGAGCTGCCTATGCAGCTTTTCCAACAAAAAACCAGACAATGCTTTTAAGGGAAGACAAAACATTTTCCCTAACCCAACCTTGATCCTTCTCCTCTCCTGCCCAGTTTTGAGACCCATTGCTCTGATGTGCTTCAGCATTTCATGTCCTTGGTGTCCTTGGTGAGAGAAGGCAGGAAATCCAGTTTGCTTAAGTTGCCTTCGACTTGGATTTGAACAGGGAGAGAAGGACAGAGTGGCAGCTCTGAAAAGCCACCCCCTGTGTTGTCACTGCTGTGAGAGGGGGCTAATAAAGCTGTACCTCCACACTGGACATGGATACACCTTTGTACTGGTGGAAACATCCTCTGTACTCTCTGCTTCTACCCTGGAGGACAGAAATGAATTTCACTGCTGTTTTTTTATGGGAAGTTGTCACAGGTCTCCAAACCCATCTATTTAGAGTCTCATTGGCATCATCAGTGTTCCTGCTCTTGCTCTAAACATCCATGTTTCAAGGCAACTGGAAATCTATTTTTGCTTTTATTTAACTATGCTGATAAGAGCTCAGGGAATGCATTTATCTAAATTTCTGAAAGGAAATGGAATAGAGAAATGTTTGTTGGTAAAACAGGCTCCTTGGCAGTGTTGCATTGCAAACATTAATGGGGCTGTTTGAATAAGTGAGTTTACAAACCTATATTTGAAAATCATTTACTCCCTGACTGTGATACTGCCTTCAAAAGTGGTCTGGTTTTTTCTTTCTTTTTTTTTTTTTTGAACAGATGGTTAAATATTTGCTAATGCAGTTCAATTTTATCACAGCTCTTTCTGTGTTTATCTTTCCTCTCCCGAGCAGTTAAGTGGGAGATAACGGGAATCCCATTCAGTTCCTTCTGTTGCTGCAATATCTGAAGAGCTGCACTTCCAAAGGAGAAGTGGGTGGGCCACTCTGAATGAAATTTAAGATGTATTTGCTGTTCTTGCAGAGTATCAGGCTGCAGTAGAAGATGTAGGGAGTGTACATAGTCTTGGCAGGACCTTGATTTGTCCATAAACTGCAGCAGGTATTTAGGAAATTGCTCTTCTGGACTGTTACTTTACTTCTAATGTAGCCAAAAGCCTCATGAAAAGGTGGGTTTTGGAATAGTTTCTGTTACTGGGTTGAATCCTTCTTCCAATAATACACTTTGTTTACTCCTGAGAGCAAGAATGTTTGGAGTTTTTCAAGAATAGTTGAAATAATTGAAGCAATTTTAATGTCTTGCCAGAAGAAATTGGTTAAATGAACCATCAGTAGCTTTTTTGCCCAATTTATTAATAAAAACATTGTTTTCCAGCATTCTGTTTAGATGCAGTGGGGACCATATATTGAAGTATTTATGTAAAATAGGAGGTAAAATCTTACCCTGCAATCAAGCAAACAGGCCTAGTTGTGGATTTCAAAGGAACTGCTGAATTTTGAGCCAACTTACATAATTTCATTTGCATACTGATGGCAGCTTAAAGGGAAAAGGGAAAGGGGGGAAAGAAATGAGTGTTAAAACAACGTGAACCCCTCAGCAGCTGCTCAAGTGCCATTTTTATGCACAGCTCGCTAAACTGAAACTGTACAAAAGAGGCTGATTTACAGTGTAAATTCAGGCCGAGCACAATCCAATTGGAGCTCACTCGAGCCCTGGTTTGATGTGAGATTCAAAGCCCCTGCAAATTTATTTTATCTCCTCCACTTGCTGATCTCCTGCCCGTAAATCCTGTTGAAGGAGAATAAAAATGAGCGCGGCCTGATGGGAATTGAGTGTGTGAAGTTCAAAGCAGTTTGTACATCAGAGCCAACGTCAATCACATGAACATCTTGCGAGCCAGGCAGGGAGCGGGTTCTCCATGGGGAAGAGATCAAAGTGGGAGTCGCAGCTCTGTTTGCTCCCTCGGGATGCGCCTTCGATCGGGTCTTCATTAAAGCGAATCCAGAAGGAAGGGCTTGGAGAGAGGCAGGGAAAAGGGGGATGGGGTGAGCAGGCCTGGCTTGGAAGTGAATTTCAGCCAATGTCTTCTGCTTGGGTTTAAATAAGTATGAAATTATATATAAATGCAAGGGTTTGTTGCGTTTTCATTGGGAAGGATTCTGGAGGAGTTCCCAAGTGTTGGATGTGGTGTTGTCACCTAGAACATTTTGGGCCAAATCTCAGAGAAGACCTTGGTCAGCCATCGCTGTTTTCATCCACCTTGTAGTCGTGCTCCTTGCAAAAGTGGTGGACGCTGGTAAAATTTAGGGAGACACTGGTAAAAAATGAGGGAAGACACTGGTAAAAATTTACGGAGACATTGGTAAAAATGAGGGAAGACACTGGCAGAAATTTAGGGAAACACTGGTAAAAATTAAGGGAGACGCTGGTAAAAGTTTAGGGAGACAGTGATAAAAATTTAGGCAAACAGTGGTAAAAATTAAGACAGACAGGTGAAAAATGAGGGAAGACGCTGGTAAAAATTGTCTCTGAGCAGAGAAAGGGTGCTGAGCAATGCTTTTCTTCAAATATTAAAATACATAAATTTATGGGCTTTTTAACTTCTTCCAAAGCTAGTGATGGGAAGGTTTGTATGGTTTGAAATTAGCGTGGAAAATGTGCAAGGTATGAATATGTTGTAAAGGTAAAATCGGTAGTTACAGCCAAAAATATAAACATTTGCTGTAAGTGCAACTTGGCAGTGCTGGGGCTTTAGTTTTAATTGTGGCTTTAATGGGGAAGATGCTCAAATATATTATTCTGAATTAAAACAATTTAGAAGCACCCAAAAGAAAAACATGGAAAATTCTCCAAAGTAATTAAAATGATGGCAAATATTACAATGTAAGCTTACCACAGTGCTGCCTCTGCCCAGTTCCTGGTCTTGTTTTTCTAAGGATGTGCACTTGTGATGGGAACTGATCTCCTCTCAAGGTCCAGTGGCAGTTTAAAAATACACTTCATTGCAAGGTGCAAAAAGTCAATTTTAAGGCAAACTGCACCTGAAAAGAGGTTTGAAGTAGATATCCCACCTTAGCTCAGTCTGGAGCAGCCCTTGCTCTTGGATGACAGGTCTGTCTGAGGGCTAGTCTTTAATTTATGTGGCTTAAAACAATTCTTCATATTTTATTTATACCACTTTCTCATTAACTGTATTTCCTTTTGCTACTCGTGTGCTGTAACAAGAAGGAGGAATGAGATGTGCTGCAATAATTTTCTGCTCCCTTTTCCCAGCTCTGCTGCAGATTAGTTAGGCATCCATGTCTTCATCTTCCTGAGGGGTAACACAAAACTTGCTTACTGAGAAAAGCTGAGGACTTTGTTGATTTTTGCATTAAAATGCTCCAATGAAGAAATGCAATGTAAATGGGGGGTTTATACTTAAAACTGTGATCCTCTTGGCCTGTGGTGAGGGGTTTGGGGCTGCAGGAGCTCCAATGGAAGGGAAGTTGGGGGTGATAACTTTATTTTTGCCTTCCTAGAAGGCATGGCAGAGTCAAACCTGATGATTTTGAATTCAACCCCAGTATTTACTGCCCATGCTCTGAGACGTGAATAATGTTAGTTGCTAACAAGGTATCGTGTTGCCATTGCTAATGGATTTTGATGGGAGCACTGGGACAATTTGCTTACATCCTGAAAAGTCATTATTTTTCCCTCAGAGTTTGTTCTTTAGTGTTGCTTGAAAATATTTCTTTAGCATGGAGATGTTTAATTCACAGTTTTTTTGGTTTTGCCCCAAGATAAACATGCTTTTTGTGAAACCCATCCATTATCAATCAATCTCAGGCTGGAGATTCTTTAGCCAACAAAAAATCAGCAGTTTTGCTCGCTTGGTAAGAACTGTGATTTTTTTGAAGTGGTTGCATTTTAATGGGGATGGGAAAAGCCACAACCTGGCTCTGAGCACTGCCTTCCTGCAAAATGTTGAGGCTTTTCCTCAATGGAGAGGACTTGGGAGAGCTGTCAGGGAGCAGGTGCCAATAATGTCAACAAGCAGTTCCCAGTGGAGTGATGAGCCCGTGCAGAGCTCAAAGGCATCACAGTTTGGCTGCTTTTGGTGTCTGACAGAGGATCATTCCTGGTCTCACATCCTGGGAGAGGGGGTGCTGGTCAGGAGGGTCCGTTTCTCACTCTCTCTTCCTTGCTGTGAAGAGCCAGGATAATGCAGAAGATGAAAAGGGACTATTTACAAGAGCATGCAGAACAAAGAGGAATGGCTTTAAGCTGAAGGAGGGCAGGGTTAGATGGGATATTAAGAAGTTGTTCCCTGTGAGGGTGGGGAGGCCCTGGCACAGGTTGCCCAGAGAAGCTGTGGCTGCCCCATCCCTGGGAGTGTCCAAGGCCAGGTTGGATGGGGCTTGGAGCAACCTGGGCTAGTGGAAGGTGTCTCTGCCTGTGGCGGGGGGTGGAACAAGATGAGCTTTAAAGAAGTCCTTTCCAACCCAAACTATTCTGTGATTCTTTGATTGTCCTACTCCAAAGGGGATATTTCTTCAGGGGTCTCAGCTTGTTATCTCCTCTGTGCTGCCCTTCCCTGTACGGACATCTCTGTGTGTGCCATTGGGTGGGTTCAGCTTTGCCAGTTCCTTTCATTTATTTATTTATTGTCCATGTCTGTTGCATGACAAACATTTCCTCAAGGCTCGTTGCTTGACACGAGGCCGAGCTGGTGTGGGGCTGCTCAGCCACGTCCCTGCAGGACGAAATGATTCTGAATTGGGCTGAAAGAAAGTCTTTTGAATTAGGAGAGGTTTAGTTTGCTTAAGAAGACTCTCTTCATGTGGTCACAACTTGAAATTTCCTTGTGGTAACCAGTTCCATCTGTCTGTGGGGTTTGTTCCTGCTAATTGTTGTTTCAAGGGGACGATTTAGAAGTGAATTGTTTTATTGTCTGTGACTACAAACCAGCCCTTACAACAACCACTCTAAGGGCAGAACCAGATAATCAGTGTCTTCCCATCCTTACCAGGCACCATATTGGTTGAAGTAGTTGGAACTCACTGGTTTTGTCTTGATGGTATTGAACAAACCCCTGCTCTGCCCAATTTCTCTCCAAGACTTGTTTATTATCAGCTTTCACACCACAAAGGCTGGTTAGAACTCTTTGTCCAGAACAGGATGTTATGCAGACCTCAATTTGTTGTCATTTCATAGGAACAGAAAAAATGGCAGAAAAATTCTTTGTTTAGAAATAAATAGGTTTTTTTGAAGTACAAGAGTAATCACACTGTCTAATGTCATCAGAATATTCAAGGTCACAGAAATGTTATCAAATAAAATTTGCCTATGTAAATGACACAAAACTGCATTTAAATCCTTGTAAGCTTTAGAGGTTTCCAAGTTATAAATAACCCTTTTTATTTAAATTTTTTTAAGGCATTGGTTTAATGATATTTTATAGTTTTCTTGTTAAAACTATGCACTAGAATACTTTTTGCATTAGAGTTATGAATGTATTGATTTATTTAACCAAAACAAAACTTCAGACTGTAAAATTCCTTCTGCTGTTTGGAATGTAAATCCTCAAGTTTTTGTACAGAAAACAGGTTTAAAATTGTTCTGTAGAATCCCAGACTGGTTTGGGTTGGGAGGGACCTTAATCTCATTCCACACCCTGCCATGGGCAAGGACACCTTCCACTAGACCAGGTTGCTCCAGCCTGGCCTTGAACTCTTCCGGGGATGGGGCTGCCACAGTTTTTCCTGGACCCTTAAAATATACATAATGTTGGAGTTTCTGAAATACTTATTTTCATTAAAATATTAAAAATAAATGCTTCCTTTGTAAATACTGTGTAGGTTTAATAGCTAGAGTTCGGTTGGTAATCCTGTTGTTGTCTTTTCAGATTTGATGGAAATTTCAACACCAACGTTTCCAGGACCATCAGCTGTGACAGACTTTCAACCACTGTCAACAGCAGAGCCTTCAACCCTGGACGGGACTTAAATTCTGGTAAGTAGGAGACTTTGGGTTTTTTTCCTTCTGTTGTAAGGGGGTGTTTTTTTCCATTAGACTTGAACATTTCCTTGGCACAGAGAATTTGCATTGATTGCCATAGCAACAAGCTTTTATTTCCCCTTCAAACTGTCACCCTGCTCTTAATTTGAGATTTCATGATTGAAAGATGATACCTCAAGTAATGCCCTTAGTCTGAGTACTTGATAGAAATGTCATGAAGATTTGATTCCAGCCCACCATGGATAATTTTGTTGTGGTTTATGCACATTTTAGTTCTTCCTTCTTTTTTTTTTCCAAGGCATTTTTCCTTCCTAGGCCTGTCTGCTTTGGCATCAGCAGTGTCAGCTGCTGGAGGGGCCATGCCAGGAAGTTTCTCTGATCTTCTTAGCTGAGTTCAGCTAATGTGAGGCTGCATTTGCAGTGATATGCAAAAACTACAAAATACAGGGACATCTTAAAATATTTCCTTTCTTTGTCTTGTCAGGGTGTTTCTTGACACATTTACAGAGTTAGAAATATGCTTAGACTCAAAATACCTATGACTTATCCCTGAAAAATTCAGCCTTTGGTCCTCTGGTGCAGCAAGGTTTGCTCTTTTTGCATCTTAATCAGCCTGGATTAATACAGGGATTTGAGTTGGTTTTAGTCATACTTTTGTCCAGCTTTTTCATCTTACTTTTCAACTTTTTATGGTGCCTAAGGGCTGTAAATTAGAGAACACTAATAGACTTTGGTTGTGGATTTAATTTTGGGAGGTTTTGTCTGTTAATTGTTGGGGGGGAAGTAATGCAGACTTGGGATGTTTTTATTTTATTTTAATTTTCATGCGTCTTTTGGAATAAACTTGACTGATGAAGTGGCAGAGCTGCCATTCCACCCTCACCAAGCACAGAGCATTTACATATTTTGCAACAAATTGGGTGAAAAAAACCCAAAATTTTATAACCTCCCTTACTGTGTCCCTTCTTATAGCTTTGCTTTTTGGATTTTTAATGAAATGTAAAAAGAAGTAAAAACCAAAAGCAAAATGAACAGATTCTTTTCCATCCCACCCACTGAATTCCACATCTTGGATGCAGGTGCTGGCCAGGCTGATTTCCTGACATGCATCTCATCCCCATGATTTGTGTGGTGTTTTCCACCCTAAAGACAGGCAGTCTTTGTTCACTCACTGTGATTTGCTGGGCTTTGTTTTACCCATCTCTTAATTAAAAAAACAAACCCAAACAACTTATTAAAATAATGTATAAAATCCCATGCAGTGATTAATCAAAATAATATCTGAAAGCAAGTTTACAGGCGCTGTTGTAAAAGCAAAGCATTGAATGAATCACTTAATGTTTTTTATTAAATAAAAATCTTTTTCTACTGCAGGAGATGGATGTAAAAAAAAATATTCAATAAATATTTCTTATTTTTGAGTGGTGAAAAACAAATAAGTCACAGTTTCCTGTAACCATTTTTTACATTTCTGGTTTGAATTCTTACATAAATAGAGTATGTATTTAAGTTTCTTGCTGTCCTGGCTCTGCAGTGAGACTCAAGTGCCTCCTCTTCCCTTGCCTCTGGCTTGAAAGCTTCCTGATGAAAGGAGAAGCTTCAAAAAATGGCATTGGCAGGAAAGGGCAACAGAAGAGAAGAGGGAATTGGAGGGAGAGTAAGAACAGGGAAGTGCTTCAGGATTTATTGACAGCAGACTCTCCTCCAGCTTTACTGTTACAGAAACACAGCCCTGGGGGGAGATTTTTATTAGTGAGAAAATGCCTGGGATGGAAGGAGTGGATTGATGAAGAAAAATGAGATGGAAACAGGGTTTTTTGAGAAACCAAAGTTGATCCTGGGTACACACTCAGTGAAATGAGAAGTGAAGTTTTCTGTAGGTGAGGTACAATACCCTTAGGCCTCATCTCCTTATTGAAGGTGTTTGAAAGTCCGTGACATCATCACAGAGTGTCAGACTGGTTTGGGTTGGGAGGGATCCTAAAGCTGATTCCACCCCTTGCCATGGACAGGGACACCTTCCACTAGCCCAGGTTGCTCTAAGCCCTGTCCAGCCTGGCCGTGGACACTACCACAGCCACTGCTGTCGTTGATGACAGTTCCCACCTTCCCTTCCCTGCTCCTCTGTTGAGAACATCTCAACCACGTGAGCTCCACCAGCCTGTCCCAGAGCAGGGACTGGTGTGGCTTCAGAGGCAGCTGCTGCCAGGAGAGTCAAGCAGAATGAAGCTGGTGTGGAGCTGGACATTGCCCATATCCGGAGCACTGTCCCTGTGTGACTGCAGAAATATTTGGGGTTTGGGATAAACTGGATGTGGGAAGGTTTCGGGAAGTGAGGTTCAGTGTTTGTTTTGTGGGTCAAGGATATTTTGTTGGTTGTATCTGTAGCTCTTGCTTATGTAGCCATGGGCCAGGACCTGCTGTGCCAAAATATCAGTCTCTTCCCAAAGGAATTCTTGGTCTGAGATAACAGTTGGTTTGGGGCACACTGTGGATATAAACAGATGGGGGGGGCAGTTTTGGTTAGAAGGATGGAGTGCTGTCAGTGCAGCAGCATCCTCACAACTGGGGAGATGTTGCTAGGTTAGAAATGCTTTCAAAAGTACTTACTTAGTGTCATCTATCTCTTGAAACTCTTAATTTTATCTTAATTCATCAGTGCCCCAGTTCTGTGGAACCACTTACCTTTCAGGGTCCACTTGGGGCAGAGCCCTGGGTCTACACAGGACCTGTTTCTCAATAAATCTATCAACATACACACATTAAACTAAAACAACCTTTGAAAGAAAATTACAATTAAACAGGAAAGAAGTTCCTCTAATCCCATATTTTTCTTTCTTCTCTTTAAAGTGTCGGCATGCAGAGCTGGTGAGGAATATTTTTATGCTCTAAAAAGCCCAAGAGTTGTGGCACATCTGGGTGTTTTTATTGTGTATTTTTTCTCCTGCCTTGCTTCGCTTGTTTTGACTTAGAGGCAGGATGGGAAGCCACAACTTCCCCAAAATGATATCATACAGTCCTTCCCACTGGATGCAGTGTGGTGGGGAGGACCCCACATGCATCATCTCCTAAAGAAGGGGTTTGAAATCCTTCTGCTCCTCCAGCCCAGAAACAGAAGCTGCCATACTCTTCTCTAGCTTTCTTACAGTTTCCAAACCAGCCTGGCCTGCCCATCATCCAGGTTGTCTTCCTGAATGAGCTGATCACTTCATTCTTACTTCCTGAATGAGTTGATCACTTCATTCTTAACGGGAAAGAAAAAATTCCCAGGAGTCTCTCTCTCTTCCCACACAAGTTTTGCAGTTTAAATAATCCAGCCTCTAAAAAGCTCTGGGCAAAACATAAATTTAAACCCTGCTCTGCTCAACCTCCACCTCAATTCTTGAAATGTTAATCTTGGCTCACCCTGTGCTCACTGTAAGAAAGTGGGAGCAGAGTGGTGAAGTTGTAGGTGTTGGAAGGGAATGGAATTTGCACCGCAGACTCTGGGCAAGCCACAGGAGCAGAGCCTGGGAGAGCCCTTGGTGAGGACAGCAACCCCCAATTCTAGTCTGAACACTGTTAAGAAGGGTGAGTGGAGTTTATGAAACTTTCCAAGATCATTTTTTTTGCAGCACTGTTGTATTTATTATAATAAAAAGAAAATAAACACTTGTGGGTCTCTTCCAGCTCAGAATATTCTGTGACTTGGATTAATTTTAGGGAAGGGACGGAGAAGGAAGAAATAGATATATCTCTTTTCAACCTTTAAAAAATGCTTTTAACACTGTTTTTTCTTTATATTAGGTAGCTTTTTTTTTTAATGTCTCAGAAAGGTTTTATCTTGGTTTAAGTTCTACATTTGGATTACTTTTAGCCATTACAACAAAGTAGATAAGGGGAAAGTCTTTATTCTTCAGATGGAATCACAGGCTTTGGTTAGTTAAAGAGATCTGGGATGAATAGTCCTTTATTTATTAAGGGACAAAATCTTACCCAGAGCCCCAGTGCATTATGTTATCAGATTCCTTTGGAGTCTTTTTCTTTTTGAATGAACAAGAAACCAGTAAATCTTTCTCCTTCTCATCCTTAAGAGTGCTGATAGGTCTGTTCCAAGCCAGGCAGCTTCAGCAGTGTGCTCCTCCCCAGCAATATGCAGAGATGGCACCAAGTTGCCCAATAAATTTTGTCTGTGTTTTATTTGAGGTGTTGATCATTTAAAATCTTAGAATCATAAAATACCCAGAGATGGAAGGGATCCACAGGGATCATTGACTCCAGAACAAGCAAAGCCTTGGTCATGTTCCTTATATTACTGTACTTAAAACTGATTTTGGGTGAGTTAAAATAGCTGGGAGGTTTTTGAGCAGAGGAGTTAATACCCTTCTTCCAAACCCTTTTAATCAAGGAATCTGGTCTCATTCCTTAAAATGAAAGGTTTTTTTACTACTTTTCCCTTCAGAGCTCCTAAGAATTGAGCTGGACTCTGTCCTGGCTCATGCCATCAGCAGAATGTTAATTGTGTTCGAGCTGCAGAGCTTTTATTTCTGGTGAAAACATACGAGCTGGAATAAGGTTTGACTCGGAAAATCCTGGATGAGATTTGTAGGTCTGGAGAGTTAGAGAATGTCTTTACTTGTACAATAAACTGTTGTTTCTGGGGAGCACTGAAGTATGTTCATGATGATGGTTTTTAATGGAGATACTTGTCAGAGGAGAACGGACAATTAAACTTTCCTGGTTTTTGTGGGATGAGAACCGTGGGGTCAGCAGCTCATCAGATGTAATGCTGAAGAGGAGGGCTCTAAGAAACTCTTTTATAATGAGCAATTATGTTCAGTAGTTCCCTTTTTTTTTTCCCCTGACTGTTTGTGCTGTTCTTTGAAGATTAATTAGTTAATGATTTGACTGTGCTTTGAAGATGTAAAGTGGTATCTAGAAGTGCTAAGTGTTATCATATCGCATTCCCTTTGAAGTTTTATAAACTCTATCACACAGAGCTTTCTTCCTAAAAGTCCTTTTCGCCTTGTGAGATATTTATAATTAGAGAGAATGATCTTTTCAACTGCTGTCATGTTAATACTTTCCAACTTTTCCAGTCTGCAGCAGGATTTGGGGTCAGATAGTGCTGCATTGGAAGTGGAGGGGACAGGTTTCTGAGTGACTTGGCAATGCCAGCTTATGGGCAGTCTGTATCCAGAACTGAGGAATTCCACTAAGATTTCTGTGTTTATAATGCTGGGACTCCTGGGTTCCTCCAGGTGGTGTGAGGTCAAGGCTGGGTCTTTATTTAGTGGTGATGCTTCACTTTAGAAAAGCAAAATGATCGTATGTGCTCAGTAATACAAAATCACAGAGTCATAACCACAGAATCCCAGACAGGTTTACGTTGGGAGGGACCTTAAAACTCATCTCATTCCACCCTCTGCCATGGACAGGGACACCTTCCACTAGCCCAGGTTGCTCCAAGCCCTGTCCAACCTGGCCTTGGACACTTCCAGGGATGGGGCAGCCACAGCTTCTCTGGGCAACCTGTGCCAGGGCCTCACCACCCTCACAGCCAACAATTCCTTCCCAATATCTCACCTAACCCTGCCCTCTGGCAGTGGGAAGCCATTCCCCCTTGTTCTGTCCCTGCAGACCCTTGTCCAAAGTCCCTCTCCAGCTTTCTTGGAGCCCCTTTAGGCACTGGAAGGGGCTCTAAGGTCCCCCTGGAGCCTTCTCTTCTCCAGGTGAACACCCCCAGCTCTCCCAACCTGTCTCCAGAGCAGAGGGGCTTCAACCCTTGGAGCATCTCTATGACCTCCTCTGGACTTGTTCCAATGTGTCCACATCTTTCCTGTGTTGGGGGCCCAAGATGTACTTTGGATTAGAATAGGGAGGTGGGTACCTTATCATACTTGCACAAATGAACCTGACCAGAAAATGAAAAATAAAATTACTCTTTGAGTTAAGATGAGAACTAAAGGTTTTTCAGCCATGGCTTATCTGCTGTGGTCATAGGAAAAAGAGAAAAAAGAGAAAAACAAGCAGAGTTAGGATAAAATTGGTGGTCTCTGGGGAGGGTGTTACTGAACTAACATACTCAGTGAAAGAAATATGAGCAGAACTGTGTGAAAAGGTAGAACAGCAGAGAGAGGCACTGAGGCTATAAAGAGTTTGAGTTTCAAATCCAGTTGTTTTATGGGGAAAATGAACACTTTTAAATCCAGATACTGTCGTGGGGAAATAATACAGATTGTGGCCTTGTGGGAATGACAAGTTTATCTTTAATATAGCAAGGATTAAAAAAAACCCTAAACCTCTTAAATTATAAACTCCTTTATTTTAATACTGTTGGTAAAATTCCACTGGACAAGTTATTTCATCCAGGTTTTAACTGAGTGTTCACGTGTCAGATTCGAAAATACATTTTTCAAGTTCTGTAACTCATAACAAAAACTTAAATGCCAGAAATTCAGCCTCTTTATATAAAAACAACTGCCAGACTTCACCTCTAGAACTATGAAATCGTGGTGGCTGGACATAAAAAGGAGAATTTAAATGGTTTATAGTCTCATGGCCCTCCTGCCTGCAAGGCATTGCCATCCTGTGAACCAGCAGTTCAGACGAAAACAGGATGAGTGCTTTTAGGGGGGAAAAGTGGAGAGGAATCTCTGCTAGTCCTTGGTCTATCAAGGCACAAAATTCTTCAAAGCCACGCTCAAGTGAAGCTGCATTTTTGCACAGAACCCTACAGTCCCAGCCCAGGACTTCCACTGGGACTTGTAGGCACTGTGGGAATACAAAATTACTGTGGCAAAGAGGAGTGGGGAAACCCCAAGACAGTGGTTTTTCCAGGGTAATTCCCCTGAGCTGAATGTGGTGAGAACATCGTGGCCACAGCCAGTCTGGGAAACTTGAGTAAGTGCTAAACTGTTAGGGGTATTGAACTGAGACTGTACTCAGTGTGGATATTTTGTTGTAGAGTGTCTGGCTAAGGTTTGAAATGTGCCCTGCAGTCATTTCCAACCCAAATATTGGCATATTTGATAATGCAAGAGATCCAGGAGATGAAAATGGCCTATTTTCAGTGTAAGTCCCAAGGGGAATGCTCAGCAAAAGGTGAAGCGCTGGAAATCAGAGCCCTCCTCTGCCAGTTCTCTAGTTCTGTAATCAAAGAACATGAGAGGAGAAGTGGCAAGGAAATATTTTTTTTTAATGCATTTGAAGCTGATGGGATGATGATCCACTTTAACTGTTAGCTTAAAACTAAAAAATTCAAACATTTAGGCTTTATTTTCAGTTTGCTGCAAGCAGAGATGGTATTTTGCCCTGAGTGGAATATAATCCTGTTACTGCCGTGGTGGGAGAGGGTTTGTGCCTCCCATGCTAATGACTTCCCATTCCCTCTCTCCTGGATGTGTTTTTCCTTTTGTTTTAAGGAAAACTCAGCAAACCTAGTATCACTGGTGATCCCATGGGATGAACACCAATCCCTTCATGTCTCCAGACTGGCAGGGAGAGCAGATAAAAGGTCCATGCTCCAGGTGGCAGCTGGGACATTCCCATCGCATTATGAGGCAGAAATCCCAGTGCCCATGGGATTTATTCCCTGAAAATGGCAGGGGAGTGGAACAAGATGGTCTTTATGGTCCTTCCCAACCCAAACCATTCTGGAATTTTCTGCCACCTCTGCCCCAAGTGATTCAAATGTGACTGACCCCATCTGGGCTGCAAGTGCTCGGGATTTTCGCAGTATCTGAACACTCTGTTGGCCTCATTTGGTGTATTAATTATTATCTTTTTAAGTTCTTAGTGCATGTGGTCTTGGCCCTGGGGTAGGTGCCTTATTTTGTTGTTGGGTTTGATGGTGTTTTGTGTTTTTACTAATCCAGTCAGTTTTGTCATATTAGTAATATGTATTTTTTAATTGCTTTTATTGATTGTGTTGATTGGTGCTTCCTCAGAGATTATTTTAATAAGAAAGCACATTTTAAAGGTAATGAACATGGCCTATAAACTATAGGAGTGTTTGAGATCTCCACCCTGTGGTTGTATTCTGAGCTTGGTTTCTACTTGACTGCACAACTTGGGAACATTTTTGCTAAGTGTCCGTGTAGATGTTTTCAAACAGAATTCAGAATATATAATGTCAACAGGTTGAGTTATGTTTTGGAGCTATTTCAGTATAAAGAACACATGATTTTTTTTAACATTAGGGCGGGGGTTTTTTCAGGGAAACTATATTGACAATGTATTTATCATTACATGTAGATGTAGGTATTTACACATGTTATGTATAATGGCCTTAATCTCTTCCTTCCTTGCGCTGGCCTTCTTGGAACACAGTTAAACTGCAAAGATTCAGGAACTGTCATCACATATTAAGCAAAATCTGTCAAATCCAGTGTTTAGTTTCCAAAAGCCTTTAACTGTTTGCAAATTGGATATGATGCTTTATCAGTCCTCAAGTAGAGCAACTTTTATTCCATGTTGTGATCCTGATTATCCTTTTCCAAGCACATACAAGAGAGGCCAGGAATAACAATAACAATACCTTCAAGTTTTGCCTTTGTCACTCTACTTAGTTTTTAATTTTTTCTCTCCAACCTCCAGTTCTTGCAGATAACCTGAAGTCTAACCCAGGAATTAAATGGCAGTATTTCAGCTCAGAAGAAGGGATTTTCACTGTTTTCCCAGCACACAAGTTCCGGTGCAAAGGCAATTACGAACACCGCAGCAGGTACGGTCTGTCTCCTTCCAATTTCCTGGGAAAAGCACTCAAATTGGATTCCTCAGGCACTGATTTCATTCCAGCATTGTGCTTTGCCAAGTTGACAACATTCATGAGTAACTTCTAATGGAGTCCCTTGGGTTTTCTTAGGTTTGTTTTTTAAAGCACAAGTTTTCACTTCTAAGAAGCTTTGAAGTAAAATAAAATTACGTACAGGTTCCTCACCTCTCCCAAATCAAATAAGCTGTAAATAGCAGTGACTTGGAAAATGTAGGTCAGCCTGTAGGGAAAATTTGACTTATATTTGACTCATACTTGACCCCTGATAATAACGTAGCGAACATGTATTCTGCTGATTTGGCAGGTGCATTGCTTTGGGGAGGGGGGTAGAAGGATGAGAGACAGGAAAGGAGCATTTTTCCAGTCTCCACCCCAGGCTCAGGTGGCACATCATGGATAGCAGGGAAGCAGCAATATTGGAAACTTCATTTTTCTACTAAAAAAAGTCAAAAAAAGGATGGCAGGGTTTTCCTGCTTGGGGGAATACTTCTGTTCTGTACCCAGGATGCCAAGCAGTTGAGGTGCAGTATTTTTCCCTAGTTTATGCTATCAGTACCATGGGACTGATAAAGGCTCAAGGCAGGAATCTTCTGAGAAGGTGAGGTGGTTTTAGTATCTCTGGTCACACATTAACCAATTGTACTAGTTAATCAGTCTGTGCAGAGGAAGAATCAGGACATCCAGGGATATTTCCATACCAGGAGTGCACAGAGACTAAGGAGAATTTTGATTACATGTCAGGGTTGAACAGTCAAATGTTTACAGATGGTATTTTTATGTGCCATCAAAACTCAAAGTGTCTGAGCTTGATCAAGTTTTCTGTGGCCTTGGAAATGTGCAATCCTTTCATGTGAGAATGGAGGTGCCCCAGTCTTGGTCAGAATTTGGACACTAAAACCATTGGTGATTTTACCCAAGTCACTTAGTGTGGGTTGTAGTTTTTCCATAGCTAAATAAGGGATATCTTTTTGGTAATATTTACTTCAGAGGGTAGTTGGGGTGAATGAATTAATTAATGTTCCACTGCTTTGAAGATCAAAGGCCCTGTTTCAGTTCTAGGTATGAATACAGTGTAGAGCTGCAGGCTGTTTTACAGTTAAGAACTGATTTGTGCCACTTGTTTGTAGCAGTGCCTTGTCTAAAGTCTTTTGCATTTCCTTGCCTCCTAATAAGATTTCTATGGCTGCCTTTGATATAATAAAATTTAGATCCCCAAACTCGCACTTGACTGTAACAAGTTTTGAGTCTGGACTAAAGAGGAAAGAGGCTCATCTTTCTTTGTGAATCCTTCCTCCGTGCTGAGGATCTTCCTAATTTATTCCCGGTTGGAAGCTTGGCATGAGAGCTTGCGAACGCTTTCACACATCTCTCAATATTGAACTGGATCTGAGCACCACTTCCCTGAAAACATGGGGTTTGATGTTAGCACAGACACGTGGCAGCACCAAGAGTTTTAACTCACATTGGCCATGGGGTGTAAAACTGGACAGATCCAAGGGGCTGTGGAGCATGACCTATGTAAGAGTCATTCCAGGGTACCAGGAGAAAACCCTTCCTTGGCCAGAGGCATTCCCTTGTTACAACAAACCAAACACCCTGGGCTAATGAACTCCTCACAGTTGCACAGGTTTTTACTTGTCATGGAACCAGCACATACCCACTATTGTACTTACTTTCACGTGTGAGTGAAGTTCCCAGCACCCAGGATTTATCAGGAGGCTTTTCTTCCTTGTCAAAGCTTAATTCAAAACTTGATGTGAACTGCTGCAAACAGTGATCCCAAACACTGCTGCTGCTTCAGCAAAATTGCTTATTCCTGGCTGAAAGCACTTGCTGTGACAAAGGGAGATGGACCTCATTTAGGTTAAAAAATCAGGAAGAAATCAGGAGGGTGAGAGCGAGGGCCATTTCTATATGTTCATGTTCTCAGTTGGTTTCCCCATAGAAGTTTTCATAAAGGCAAAAATTCCTGTTCTAATTCATTGTTTCTTCATTGTTCTTTGGGTTTTTTTTTTAAATTCTTGACTGTTTTCACTTTGGTGGAAATGACAAGGTGTCTGATGACAGTGGTTTGGATTGTGTTCTCCCTCAGGCCCGTCTATGTCTCGACTGTCCGCCCTCAGTCCAAGCACATTGTTGTCATTGTGGACCACGGGGCCTCTGTCACAGAGACACAGCTCCAGATTGCCAAGGATGCTGCCCAGGTCATCCTGAGCTCCATAGATGAACATGACAAGGTGAGGCTTCTCCAGGCAAGGAATCTTCCTTGGTTTCATCCATGCTCCGAGTTCTTGGTTGTCATCCAAAATGGTGATTTTAACTCTATGTCCATGGTCTCCTTGTGTCTGTGGTCTGCCTCTGATGGGTGATGGAGACTTGAGCTCACCTCTGGAAACCTGTCTACTGCAGGGGAAATACCTGGGGATCCACAGGGTGGGAAAATGGTGAAAAGCCACTGATCTAAGGCAAAATCTTGTATCTGAGTAATCTTTAAAGGCTCCTTCATCCCAGCAGAGACTTTAGGTAACGGTCAGTGGTGTGATACTGTGAGGAGGACCATGCTCTGAGCCTGATGACTTGTGAAGTTCTAGATTGCTTTGAGCAACTCATTTTACCTCTGAACCTGTATTTTTTTTTTAAATTGAAATTATTTATTCTGCTGTGATAGTGGGGTGAGGTGCAACATAATTAGGGCCAAGAAATCTGGATTTTATTTCTTGCTCTGCCCCAGATACTCACTTGGCAATGAAAAAGTCACTTCACCTGTACTTTTTTTCAATACAAATTACAGCCAGGGGCCTAACAGGTGCTTCTGTAGGACCACAAGAAGTCTCCAGTTTAGTTTTACTTTTAGTAATTCTCTGCTGGTGGGACCTTGATCATTCTTTCTGCTTGGGTTTTCTTTTTGGAGTAGGAAGGGAGTTTCAGTCAAATCAAGTTGAAGAACAAGTGATGATAATCTTGGCCTTAAGTCTTCTCATTAACAGTATGGGAAAATCACTTGTAACTTGTGTGCTTTTTGAGGGATTTAATATTGTAAAATAATGGTTATGGTTCAGCAGAATTAATAGCACTTAAGTGTCAAAAGTGTTTGCCTTCATACAGACAATACACTTAAGACACAGATTACTGGGTCAGTAGCTCAGTGGTTATGAAACCTGTTACACAGGTATATAATTAATGCTTAATTCTGGGACTGTCTTGCATCAGTCATAATTTATAATGAATTATTCCACTGAATTAATAAGACTGGTGTGTTATATGTATATTAATGCAAGTGTTACCACTACATGCCTTAAATTATTTACAGGATAAAAACTGATGGCAGACTTGGCTTGCTTGGATTGAAATGTTAAAACAGCAAAATGCTTTGCCTGTGAAAAGTTCTTAAGGGGGTTGTTTATTTTTTTTTTCATCTTCTCTATGCACTCCACTTTTCTCCAGGCACTCCAGGCTTTCCTGAAAATAGCTTTCTGCTGGCTTTCCTTTCAGTTATCCCTGGCTCACTCAGGCTCCTGCCCAGAACAGTGTATTAACTATTGTGTAGGAGCAGAGCCAAGCTGACTTCGCCAGAGAAACAAAGAGCAAAGTCTCTTTTCCTTGAATCCACCATAAGTCTAATCCTTTTCAAATTTGACGGATTTATGCCTCAAGCATTTATTTCCTAACAATTGGGTTTTAAACCCACGGAATCTCTTCAGTTGGCTTATCATTGTGTTCTCTATATCAGTGCTTTAAGAATCCTAAAAGGAAGGTAATCCCATCGAGTCTCTTCTCTTTCAAGATCTCCGTGTTGACCGTGGCAGACACAGTCAGGACCTGCTCCCTGGATCAGTGCTATAAGACATTCCTGTCTCCTGCCACCAGTGAGACAAAGAGGAAGATGTCCACCTTCGTTAGCAGTATAAAGTCATCTGACAGCTCCACACAGCACGCTGTGGGATTCCAGAAGGCTTTCCAGTTGATTCGGAACACGAACAATGGCACAAAACTCCAAGGAAGTAAGTCCCTTGTTGTGCAATCCTGATTATTTCTGAGGCTTGCAAATATCACATTCTCACTTTGACTGAGGCCAAAGGAGTGTAGTGTGCTGAATATTAAAATAAAAAGGGGAGGGAAGCACGTGTTTTTGTTAAGTGGCATTTCCTTGATCTGGAATCCGCATGAGCTGAATGTGGCCATTCCCTTTTCATGTGTGCCACTTGCTGACTCGCTTTTCCTTTGAACTGAAATATGGAAATGCAGGATTGAATTGTCTGACAGCTGAATTATTTCCCAAATGTGTATTTTGGGGGGTCAGGGGTCATTTCTGCTTCTGCAGATTCATTTAATTATTGCTGGAACGTATGTCTATAGATAATGTGCTTAACTGGAATCCTATGGAAGTGGCCCTTTCTTCTCAGGGAAATGGGTTTTTTTTGAGGATATCAACTATGGGGTTTATTTTATGGAATACCAAGTTGTCCTGGCTAAATTTTCCTTCATCACAGAATACCCTCGTGAACTTTGTGTGCTCATTATGAGCTTTCTCCTTCCCATTCCCAAGATGGGGTTTTTCTGTGTGTTTTTTGTAATGGGGATGTGGTGAAAGATGTGGAAAAGATGGATGTGGAATTGAGTGCCACATATGCTTGCCAGGAAGCTGTGGAAGGCAAATTCTGTGCTCCAAGTGCTCCTTGGAACTGAGTAACATTAGCAGTGCCACAGTGGGGTGGGGGAAGCAGCCAGATCTCCACGGGGATAGTCAGTTTAGATCCCACAGCCTGGTGTTGTGCCTGCTCCAGTGAGTACAGATCCTTCAGTTTCCCAGAGGACACCAGCCCAGATGCTGTACAGAATAGGAGAAAGAGGAAAAGTCCAGGAATTAAAGTGCTTTGGAAAGAATGAGGAAATGCGCTCCCAATCCATGTGATTTTCTTTCTGTTTGTGAAACAGTGTTTTTGCTACAGTTCAGCCAAATGCTGAACTTCAGGCCATTGGTACAGTGACACCTTTATCTCACTGGGCACTACTTTTAGCTGAAGGGTAGGGCTGGCAAGGGTAGGATTTTACCATCCTCTGGGAAAATAGTGAAAGGGGAGCAACTCTGTCAAATAAAAAATAAACAATCTGAAGCTGGCTGGGATAGGATGCCTTAGTCAGCAGGAGTTATTCCAAGAACATCAGCTGTAGAGTCTTGCAGCATCCTCCTACATATCTACATATCTCCTACATATCCCCCCATCCCTGAAAGTGTTGCCCCACTCCTGGAAGTGTCCAAGGCCAGGTTGGACAGGGCAACCTGGTCTCGTGGAAGGTGTCCCTGCCCATGGCAGGGAGTGGCACAACATGAACTTTAAGGTCTCTCCCAGCCCTCTTCCATGTTTGTCACTGTTTATATATTATGATTAGAAGGTTTTGGCATATTCTTCATTAATGTGAAAACACACATATCAAACAATTATTCTGGGGCACAAGTACAGAAAGTTAAATGCAAATGATTTGGATTTAGGTTTTCTCTACATGTGAAAGATTGTGAAGACCTAATGTGCATATAGCATGTTTCAGAATTCCTAGGGTGAGGCACAATAGGTTTGAGAAGAGGATGTTTATAAAACATGTCTCATTTTCTTGTAAATAATCTTTACATCTTTTTAAAAAAAGAAAAATAAACCCAGAAAAAAAAATATCATTCATTTGCCCGCTAATTTTCTAACATCCTGTTCCCAGAGAACAATGTGTGGGTGTGTCAGGGAAGCTGTTGAGATACAGCCTCAATCCCAAATTCACACTGGAAAGGTTAGAAGGGAACAACTAGTGTGAGATGGGAGAATTGTGCTGTTGAACACGTCTGGATTTCTTGCGTTATTCCAGTTCCTATTGCAGTCCTGCTCAGCCAACCCTCATCCCAAACTGTGAGAAAATGCTCTGCCATGATTTCCAGCATTCCCTGAAAACTAAGTAAATGAGATGTGTGTCGGTTGCATATGTATGTATATATATATATTTAATTACATTTTATATACAATTTATATATTTATATAAAATATACAAAGACATGCTATAGATAAATGCAGTAACGGTGCTCTGAATATAAGGGCCTTTTCCAGCTCTCAGAAGTGCAGTGTATCAAATAGCACAAGATGATCAGCTGTGGAATGATAAGATGCCCAGTTGACTCTGGTCCCTAATGCAGACTTAGGACTGGTTTATGTTACTCCTCCTAGCAGAGCTTTGAGACTGCGGCATCATGCCTGACTGCAGATCCAATATCTATGTTGTAGCCTAGGAAACACAGCAACAATTTTCCTTAAACTCCAGGCAAAACTGTTTTAATACCTGGCTTTGCTTTTTTTCTCTAGTTATAGCCCTTAAAAAATTAAGGTAGAAATTCCCCCAAATTAACGGCACCTCTTGTTTATATCAGAATCCAGTTCTGGCTGAAATTCTTTTCAAGTCATGACGACAAAATACGCAAGTCAAAGCATTCTTACCTATTTAAAAACCAACACAGCAAACCCACCAAAGAACCCAGATGAGACAACAAAGTTGGGATATGACCAACTAACCCAGTGCTTTGGATTATATGTGGTGCATGATCCCTACCATTAATTATATGCAGAAACCACTTTTAATCCTGAGATGTATGTGATGAAACAGGTTGGGGTGTAAGCAGGGATTTGAATTGACGTGTTCAAAGGCTCTGAGGCAGGACTTTGGCCAAGAACATCCTCAGCCTGAAAAACGTGTTCCAGTTCATGTGCAAGGAGCCAGGTCACATTCCCAAGTGTTCCGCTCTAACCTACTCCATAGGAAGGCACTGGGTGAGCAGCTCCAGGCTTTAGGATTGCAGGGTGGAAGGAGAAAAGGGGGCAGGAGAGGAAAGTTGCAGGTTTTTTGCTTTTGTGAAGCTGGACTTGCACACTCCTGCCTGGTGGCAGCCAGGCTGTCCAACCTGGAGAAGAGAAGGCTCCAGGGATACCTTAGAGCCCCTTCCAGTGCCTAAAGGGGCTCCAGGAGAACTGGAGAGGGACTTTGGACAAGGGCCTGGAGGGACAGGACAAAGGGGAATGACTTTCCATTGCCAGAGGGCAGAGTTAGATGGGATATTGGGAAAAAATTCTTCCCCTGTGAGGGTGGTGAGGCCCTGGCACCAGTTGCCCAGAGAAGCTCTGGCTGCTCCACCCCTGAAAGTGTCCAAGACCAGGTTGGACGAGGCTTGGAGCAACCTGGGATAGTGAAAGGTGTCCCTGTCCATGGCAGGGCATGGAACTGGATGATCTTTAAGGCCCCTCCCAGCCCAAACCATTCTATGACTCTAAGCCAGAAGGTGCCTGTGGGGTCTGCTCAGGAGAAACAAACCCCAGTGCTCCTGGGTGGCTGGAAGGCACCAAACCAAACAGATGTTTGGTAAGTGCTAAGAATGAAAGTTTTAATAATTAATGCTGTAATTCATAAGGCTGCTGGGTGTTTATCCACTGTAGATCGCTGTGACTCTCACACATGAAGCTGTTGGCAGTGTGTGGCTGGGAGCAGATTAAGGGCTCTTAGCACATGTCTTGCCTGAGTTAAAAACCTAATGCACTTTCTGCTGTATCTGTGATTCTCTTTTAGATACTGACATGGTCATCATTTATCTCTCAGCTGGGATTACATCAAAAGACTCCTCTGAAGATGATAAAAAAGCTACTCTACGTGTCATCAATGAAGAGAACAGTTTCCTCAATAACTCAGTCATGATTCTTACTTATGCTCTTATGAATGGTGAGAGATGGTTGTGATTTCCAGTGGATGAACATTCCCTGTCCTTGCACAGCTTGTTTATGAAGCTCATTCAAATGTAATTCCAGGCCTTATTGGGAGCAGTTTGTTATGGATTTTGGCACTTAGAATCTAGAGGCTGAATCCAGATGTTCCTACTTTGGTATATATATATGTGCCACTATATGCTTATGTATCCCAGTGCAGCTGCTCAGGATATAAAATATGGTTGCCTGAATTGTCTGGTGGCAACCAGACTGAGTTAAATTTGATAATTATTGCAACTGTAAACCTTCCTGCCACTGCCCTGGTTCCTGGTGCAGCAGAACGGAAATACTTGTGACTTCTGTTTAAGTCCTTAGCCAGGGAGCATAAATGTGACATCAGACATAATCTGAAATGCTTTAATAACCTGGGACCCAATTTAAGAGTGAAGTTAAGTATGAAAATCACATTCCCAGTAGTTTGGCATCCTGTGCTTCTTCTAGGAAAGCATTTTCAGCACAAAGGCTGTTTGTTATATTTGCACATGGACTCTAACCAAGGAAACTAAAGCTTAAGCTAATGTATGATTTGATTGTAAATTTAAATACTCATTTGAGACTCCTACGTGCAAAAGGCTTTGATTTGTACAGGAATTGAACCTGGGACTTGTGTAAAATGCGAAACTTTAATGTTTAAGCTGAAGAACAAAGCCTGTTATCTCCAAGGGTGGGTGAGACGCTCCTGGTCCTTTCTGTGGGCAAGCCACCAGTGGAGAACAAAGAGCTGTCCTGTGGATTTATGTGGCACATAAGTCTTTGTTAAAAGATCTTTGTTTAAAGTGGGGATGTGAACAGCATGGTAAATTTTTTCACTGTGCAACAGCACGTGAGAGGCAATCTTATTTAATTTTGTGTTATCTAATTACTCTTCCTAAAACCAGTCTTTAGGCACTTTACCTTATCACTTAAATAGTGATTATGTAGTATTTTCAGTCCTACAGGATGTATAATTTTGCTTTTATTTACAGTTATTTGGAGTAAGATACAGAAGCCTTGATGGAAATTCTTTTGTCTGCTTCCTTCTGTTTCTTGCATCTGTGTTTCAGAGGGGGTGACAGGGTTGAAGGAACTGGCCTTTCTGAGGGACCTGGCAGAGCAGAACTCGGTGAAATATGGGGTGCCAGACAGAACAGCCCTTCCTGTGACCAAGGGCAGCATGATGGTCCTGAACCAGCTGAGCAATCTGGAGACCACAGTTGGGAGGTTCTACACCAACCTCCCCAACCGGATGATCGACGAGGCCGTTTTCAGTCTGCCCTTCTCGGATGAAATGGGAGATGGTGAGTGCTGACATTGGATTTGTGTATAAAAACAGAAGGGATCAGCTTCCCTTGGCTTACATATTCCCAAATAGTGTCACCAAGTGATGTGCTCAGGTGTGTTTCCAAGCCTTTTTCCAGTAGGATTTTCATCTGCAGAAGGTCTAGTTATGAAAAAAATTTTTGGATTCTCAGGGTGAAATTTGTTCTTATGTATGTGTACATACACAGCATTAGTAATTTAATTTGTGGAGAGAAATTCTTTGTATTTGAAGGAAACAGTCTTATGACATTGAAATTACATCCATCACACCCTGTACCATTGCAGGGTTCAATATTTCAGTACTTGTGTATGGCTTGGGGTCTCACAGGTAGATTTAGGGGATTGCACAAATCCCCATAGTGGAAGAGACAAAATGTTGTTACTGTTGGAGCTTCCCTTTCCTATGGAGCCATCAACATGACTTTGGAGTCACCCTTCCTGCTGGAGTTCCCTTTATTCTGTCTTTGCACCCCAAGCAGTGGCTCTTCACAACCAATTTATCATCCATTCCCTGTGTCCAGGCTGTGGAGATGGGAATGCTGGGTACTGGCTGTCACATTATGTAAGAGTGGGATGGAAACCAGCTTAGCGAATGGCACAAGGAGAGATTATTAATTATTGTCCAAAACTGGCCATCCCTAGCCCTTCCTTTAGCTCCAGCACACATGGTCTGCCCCCAGCTCTGGGCAGAGGAGGAAGCCCGAGCTGGCTGGTGCTATCATGGCATCTAATTTTCAAGTAAAAGGAAAGATCCATACCTTAAAATTAGATGCCATGATAACAAAAACTGTGTGTTCCACCACTCATCCAGTGATCTCACCACTACATCCAGTAATGGAGAGACTGAAGGTGTAGATAATTGCAGAGACTTCTGGGAGTGGACCAGCATGTCGGGGGTGACGTGTAGAAACGCAGAAATTAGACAGTTTAATTAATGCTGAGGGTTAGCCTGCACTGCAGGGTGATCCTTTTTGGGTTCAGGAGGTTCAGCAGCTCCCATGGTGCTGGCAGAGCTCCCTTGACTGTACACACCCCCAACCATGGGTCCCACTGCCTGAGCTAATACCTGCTGAATTGCCATCCCTTTCCCTTTGGGACTGGTGCCTTTCCTGCAGCTCAGTGGAAGGTCAGAGTTTTAGGGTGTACCCCTGCTAGTTCTAGGGCAGCTCACCTGACCCTTCTCTAGCACTGCTCCAGTGCTCTGGGAAGAGATGTGACATCACAGGGATGTCTGGAAATCCATCAGTGATTTTATATTGCTTTGACAATTGAACAAATTCAGTATTTCTTCATTCAGGACTTTGTATATACTTAGTCTTGTCTTGTATTTAGGATTAGTTGAGGTTATGCTGAATAGTTTTCAAGGGCTGCTGAGTTTAGGTTCTGTTGAGTCCCAAAACAGACTTAAGACTATTCTTCTGAGTCAGAACTCCTGCTCCTTCCTGCATTTCCTGAGTTATTAAGCTGTATTGTTGCCCTCTCCCAAAGCCATATCCAAGCATAATTGAAAATTTGAGCAACCGAAGGATTAGAAATGGTGCAACAGAGAAGGTTCATCTTGCAAAGATTTCCAACTTAAAAGCTTATACATGCAAATGAATTTTATATTGGGTTGAGGGAAGAGTTGCTGAGTTTCCAAACAGCAGTGGTGTAGAAAAGAAGAGTAGTAAGGTATTGCAAAGAGTTCTTACCTCAGCCATGAGATACATCCCAAAACATTGTGTAATTATGGGTATGATTCCCAGTACAATGGTGATACTGGAATTTAGTTAAGCAGAGCAGGTTTAATATTCTGAATATGCAATTAGATGAGCAATAATTCATTCCTAGTGTTGCTTTACAAGCACAGATTCTCTTCCTTCCTCCTCCCCCTATTTTTTAAATTACTTTAAATGATGTTAAAGGAACAAAATGCCATCTTGGCTTTTCATGTAAATGCATCTTATCTGTAAGGAATCCACTTGTAATCCGCTGTCAAAGCCCCCCAAACATTAATTGTGGTGTGTGTTTTAATAAATTGATTAAATGTACTTTAGGTCACTATCAGAAACACAGAAATTAACTAATTAAGGAGAGTGATTATCAACAGCCAGACATGACAGACAACCTGCTGAGCTTCCCTGTCCATATTCCAGCAAGGAATACCACATCAAATTTAATTGTGTAACGTTTGGAAATTTTAAAGTCCCTGCTCTGTTCCCTCTAAAAATAATTAACTAGATAATATTGCTGATGGTTTTATGTTGTTTCTGTCATTCCAAGGCTTGATAATGACTGTCAGCAAACCGTGTTACTTTGGGAACCTGCTGCTGGGGATTGTTGGAGTGGATGTTAATCTTGCCTATATCTTGGAAGACGTCACCTATTACCAAGACTCCTTGGGTTCCTACACATTCCTCATTGATAATAAAGGTAATTTGGCTCAGATAATCCCTTCTAGTCCCACTGAGGTCATTAACCACTGAAAGGAAACTCTGAATCCTCATGTCTCCAAATAGTCTATAAGTAATGAATGATAATACTTATTGACAGATTAATTGTATGTTGTTGGTTAGTTTTGCCTGAGAGTTGCTGGAGACTTTAGGTGGTTTCACGACTTGAAATGTCTGTCCTGGAGTTTGATGCGGAAACACTTGATGAGATTTTCTACATGTGTGACATCCAAGTTTTTCTGTATGTGCAGGGAAGGAGGAAGAACTGGTGTATATGTGTGTTCAGCTCATTTCCTCTCATCCAACCTCATTTTATGGCTTAGTTCTTTGAGATGTGTTTCATTTGCAACTTCTTTGATGATAACATTGCTTGGCCACTGACATTTGTTAAATGCAAAACCTCTGTGTAGTTACTGTATATTCTTTTTTTTCCCCCCTACAAATACCCATCCTGGGCTTAGTTGTTTTATTGCATTCAACATTTGGGTTTGTATCTTTATTTTTTAGGCTACACTCTGATGCACCCATCCCTGACCAGGCCTTACCTGCTCTCCGAGCCCCCTCTCCACACGGATATTATCCATTATGAGAACATCCCCAAATTTGAGCTGGTGCGCCAGAACATCCTCAGGTGAGGAACTGGGATGCAAATGCAAACATGAGCAGTGCTCAGAAGTATTGCTGGAGGAATTTTAAGAGAATGGAGGGCAGAGTTCCTTTTCCTACAGTATCTGAATACTTGGATGGAATTTTTTTGTTCCCCAATAGTTCTGGTTTGGTTTTTCCTCCAACTTTTTCATTTATCTTTGGGTGTGTAGGCAGTGATTCCCACATCTGATCTGGGGGATACTCCTTCTAATCTCTCCCTTCCATGTCAGGAAGATTTTTCACTGTTTTATCCGGGTTTTTCTTTATCCTTTGCCTGATCTGAGTATGTGTGAGCTCAAAATGTGGGGGTACACGAGTGCATTTTCAGCACACATACACTTTTCTTCACCAAGGACAAATAACAGTTAATTCCTTCAATTCTTATGATATTTTTATAAATATACAGCTGAAGGGTTTTCCTTAAGTGGTAACAATTTTGCTCAGTGTTTAATAATAAAATGCTGAATGTTTTATCTCCCACTGCAGCATTCCCCTGGGCAGCCAGATCATCACAGTTCCTGTGAACTCCTCACTGTCTTGGCATGTCAACAAGCTGAGAGAGATTGGAAAAGAAGCCTATAATGTCAGCTATGCCTGGAAAATGGTAAGGGAAAAAAACTAGGATGGCACAGAGTCAGTTTATAGCTCTATTACCAGTTGTAAGAGCTTTAGGAGAGCTCCTAGCCTTCCTTTCTTCAGCTTGGAACATATCTGAACACTAATCTTGACCTTGGGATTAAAATGGAATCTTAAGGTTAAATATAATCCAGGTGAATTTCACTGATGCCAGAAATAATTGGCTGTTTCTTTGTGCCAACAAACTCAAGAGAGTACTTGTGGATCATTTCACAGCATTAAGTAAAATCCAACCTAAAAGATTAGGCTGAGCAGTTTTAAGAGATTAAATCTGTCATTGTTTAACAGAAATTCACACAGGAGGGTATCTGGACCTGATTTTCTAATATTGTAATGCTGCATTTAATATCAAACACCCTTTGCAGAGCAGCTGGAACACTCCAGGCTTTGCTAGTCTGGTTATCGTAGGGTCCTTAAAATATGCAAACCAGTAAAACATGTGGCACATGAGACACATGGAGTGGAAAGGATAAAATCTTACTTTTGGGAGTTCATTTGTCTGTACTGTCCATAAAGGGAATACCAGTGTGTGTTTATCCACTGTGAACCTGCAGTCTCTCCTCTGTTAATGATACTTCAAAAAATATCCATAAAACAGTGCTACAAATTATTCATTGAGCAACAAAAGGAAGGTCTTATTTAGTTTTCTGGGGAAAAAAGAGATTACAGTATTTTTATTTGGTGTGTTAACTATGGCAAAGTGGGTTTTGTACAACTTAGTGGCTCCAATACATACAAGTTCTGTACATCCTCCACATTTTGTTTCTGTTTGATGACTTGCTCATGTTTTCCAGGTCCAGGACACGTCCTTTATCCTATGTGTGGTGGTGATACAGCCAGAAATCCCTGTTAAGCAGCTGAAGAACCTCAACACAGTGCCCAGCAGCAAACTGCTCTATCACCGGCTGGACCTGCTGGGCCAGCCCAACGCCTGCCTGCACTTCAAGCAGCTGGCCACCCTAGGTAAGGCTCTTCAAGTGGTCTTGACCACCTCAGAATCCCAGAGTTTAGGAAAACACCTGCAAGATCAAGTCCAACCTGTGCCCGATCCCCTCCTTGTCACCCAACCCAGGGCACTGAGTGCCACGTCCAGTCATTCCTTGGACACCTCCAGGGACGGGGACTCCACCACCGACCTGGACAGCCCCTTCCAGTGCCTGACCATCCTTTCCAGGAAGAAATTCCTCCTGATGTCCAACCTGACCCTCCCCTGGCACAAATGGAGACCGTGTCCTCTTGTCTTATCACACATGCATGTTTCTGCAGAGTGTGGCAGCAGAACGTAAAACTCTTCTCACAAAACACTGGAAATACTCTCCTCTTGAGAGGCTTTTATTTCCAAGGCTGGCTGTCCAATCAGCTGGTACCTTCTTATAGCTCTTCCTTGATCATAGTTGCCTGCTCAATGCTGAGCACTTACATGGATGAATGAGTGGGGCAGATCATCAGAGTATGAGATAAATGCACTGTGAGTTTTGCTCAGAGTTCCCAGAAATTGGAGTGGGGACAGTGAGAGATGTCTCACCAAGCTTAAACTAAGTCCCCTTCTCTTGGCTGTAAAGCACCTTACTGACAAGTAACATAAGTAGGATGAAGCCCTGGCCTGTTGTGCGGGACTGACATTCTTTTGACTTTGGATTTATTGAAGTTTTTCACTGCCAAAAGCATTTAATGCCATTGAAGTCAGAAGTTAAGCCTGTTGGGGGAAATGAGAACTTCAGTGGTGTGATGGATTCCAGACCCTCCTTACCTGCTGAAAAATTCCCAGGTTACTGGAACATTCCTGCTTTTGATAAGCTAAAGTGGTTCTGCTCTACCTGAGTCATTTCATTGCTGGAAAGAGGGAGGGTCTCCATGGCAGTTCTAATGTCTGGGAAGGATAGAGAAATTAAAAACCAGAATTTATATTAAGAACATAGAGGGTTTTTTATATAAACATCCTAAGTTGCAAACTTTAATATTTAGGTATTAATCTTGGGAGGTTTGCTAAAATCTGTGCTGTATTATAAGAAATTCTGAATTAAGTGCTTTTGTTTGTAGCAGGGTTTGAAGGTCTCCTGGTGGATTAGTGGCACAGTTGTGAGACTTTCCTTAGCTATTTGTGGCCCTGCAATATAACGGAGATTAGACTGGAGGAGTTATGGAGGGACTTGACAAACCTATGGAAATTGCTTTGCCACTTGTTTAAAATGCAGGGATTTCTTTTTCTTTAATGTGGTGCCTAGTCTTGATTATCTTATATCCAGAAAGATATAAATGGAAAATCTCCAAAAAATGCAGTACTAAGCTGTCAAGTGGAAAAACTTCATGCAAGCAAAATGCAACCCCATCAGAATATTTGGTCTGGGAAGCAGATGAAGGAGCAAAGCAGAAGTTTGTAAGTGATGGCTGCAGCACACATGGCTGCTGGATGGGGCTATGTTTTAGAGGAATGTGACTAAAAGCAGAACATTTCACAGGCTGCACTGAAATTTTTCCTCTAGATACCATTCCTCACAGGGAATTTGGGTTCCATGGGTCAAATATTCAGGTTCCATGGGTCAAATATTCAGAAAAGACCTTCTTCTCAACCTTCAGCCCTGCATTGTCATGACCATTTCTCCTTTTAAAAAGAAAAAGCTGCCTAGTTTTGCAGATTTTGCGCAATGAAAGTTTGCCTTCTAGTTTGTTCTGAAAATCATTCCAGGCAGCTGCACTTTTATTGGGGAGCTGCCTCTTCTGCACTTGTAATTCTCCAGTTGTTCATTGTCTGGGACTGAAAATGCTCATTTTCATTTTCCTCTGCTGTATGTAACCTAAACACAGATAATTACTGTCTTCTTCTTTAGCATAAAATCTTTCCTTAAGGGAAAGATTACAGCTTCTGTAATCTTTTTTGGAAAGATTACAAAAGTAATCTTTCCAAAAGTAGGAATTCAGAAGTTGTTTAGACTTTGAGAACAAGGGCACTGAAATACCAGATAACACACGGAGATCAGAGTAAGTGGACTAATGTTGTGACTTCTGTATTTTGAAGCAGGAAGGTTAGTTAGCAACTCAAGTGACTGGGGAGACAACTGTGCTAGGAAGTGCTCTGGTTTGGGTGGAAAACTTCACATTTCCTACCTTCCCTCACAGTCCACAATGACCTGAGAGTGGAGGAGCAGGCAGAGGAGTGGACAGTGCATCAGTATAACTGCTCCCACACATCCTCAGCTGAGACACCACATCAGAGACTCCTTTGTGGTACCAATGTCTTCACTATGCAACATGTGTAATGCATCATCCTTAAATTTCTCATGCTTTGGTGTTTTTAGAAAGCCCTACAGTGATGCTCTCTGCAGGCAGCTTCTCCTCCCCCTACGAGCACCTGAGCCAGCCTGAGACAAAGCGGATGGTGGAGCACTACACGGCCTATCTGAGCGACAACACGCGGCTCATCGCCAACCCCGGCCTCAAGGTACCCCACCACACTGGGCAGACCTGGGTCACCATGTCCCACACCTTTATATAATCACAGAATCTCAGACTGGGTTGGGTTGGAAGGGACCTTAAAGCCCATCCCATTCCACCCCTTGCCGTGGGCAGGGACACTTCCACTAGACCAGGTTGCTCCAACCTGGCCTTGGACACTTCCAGGGATGGGGCAGCCACAGCTTCTCTGGGCAACCTGTGCCAGAGCCTACCACCCTCACAGGGAAGAATTTCTTCCCTGTATCCCATCTAACCTTGCTCTCTGGCAGTGGGAAACACAGGTTGGTGCCAGGGCCTCACCACTCTCACAGGGAGGAATTTATTTCCAACATCTCATCTAAGAATAGAGAGAGGAAGGAGAGGGCTTATTCCCCAGGAGGAGCGAGTGTGAAAATTTGATAAGCAGCTCTTGAAACAAACCCTAGAAAAACTAAAGCCACAGTAAATTTTTAGCAGAAATATCTTTGTATTCTTAAGCGTATAAACGAGAAGTTCCTATTTTATGTGCAAGCAGAGCATTATTTATATTTACTTGAAGTGAGAAAACAAACTCTGAAAGCCACAGAGATAACGACAACAATATTTCATAATAACAAGCTTTTCCTTTGCTTGGAATGTGCCGGATCCGTGCGGTGTGAGAAGACTTTAACCAAGTAATTGAGTTTAGATGATCTCCGATGGCTCTTGGGGAAGCCCCGCCAGCAGCTTATTATCTTTTCATGCAAGTCTTGGAGGAACCCTGCCAGCTCTCCTTTGTTTTGCAGTTCTCTGTCAGGAATGAAGTAATGGCAACCAGTCACGGCACCGATGAATGGATGACACAGATGGAGATCAGTGGCCTCAACAGTTACATTGTGCGCCGTTACATAGCAACCCCCAATGGGGTGCTCCGCATTTACCCCGGCTCCCTCATGGACAAAGCATTTGATCCCACCAGGAGACAATGGTGAGTTTTTAGGGTCCCTTTATCAAAGCTTTGCAGGGCAATAACGAAAATATTTGGAATTGATTTCGTAGCCTGAGGGTTTTTTTTTTTTTTTTCATTTCACTCGAAATGTTTCCATCGTGTACTTAAGCACTTTGCTTAAGTGCAGCCAGTTAAAACATTTATTGGTTCTAATTTCAACTCTTTTTATTTTAGGTGGTAGTTTGTGTTGCAGATCCCAGCTATGGCAGATGGGAACATAAATATTCAGCAAATGAGCAACCCCTTCAGGGATTAGCTGATTCGGGAGCATTTTCGGTTCCTTGGGCCATTTTTGGTTGTAAATATTTTAGTCTTTTTGTTTGTTTATAGTGGGTTTCCTCACTGATTTAAAGGAGGGATTTGCTCTGGGTGTTAATTATGCACCAGCATCTGATTAGGGCAAATAGTTGTGTACATTGGGATGGGAGCCTGAGACCGGAGAGGGCTTGGAGAGTGTTCCAACATGTGGGGTTTGTGGGAAAGACCTGACCAGGTGCTGCCACAGTGTGACACTAGGAAAACATGAGCCACCACCAAGTCCCAACCCTCTGGCAGCTCTCCTGACCCATATTTTCCCTGAAATAATCCTGCCCATAGTTCCTGATGAGCTTTTCTTCAGGTTATTTACCGTTGCAATCCCTTGTCTCCATTTTAAAAGCTCCCAAATTATTTTCATTATTGTTTTGAGGTTTGGTTTGAATTGGATTTTCTTTTACATTTCACTGACTTTCTTAATCCATGGTTTGAAAAAACTCTGTCTGCAGCATTAAATGGTGTCTTGGGTTTTATATAAAGCCAAATTTGTAGTGTTTTGGAAAGAAGATGCAAGGAAAACACTGGGAATAAAGTAGAAGTGAGTTAAGCTGCTCATGGATTGATGCACTAGGGTAGAGAAAAGCTAAGTAATCACTTTTTCATACACAAAAGTGTTTCCAGCAGTTGTATAAACTTTCTTATGACAGTAGGAAGATATTTGATGTGATTGTGGCTTATTTTATGCTGACAGTGAGTTTTAAAAGAGATTGTAATTTGTAATCACTGTCTGACATATTTCTGCATTTTCTTGCATCAGTTCTGTCATTTCTCTTCAGTTTGCAGTATAATAATTTTGCCAGTGTTTGCTTTGAGTGTGAGACTCTGCTGGCACTAAGTCAGATGTTGTTCTGGGGAACAAATGTCTAAAAGTACATTAATATTTGTATGCAGAACTAAATTGATCTTTTTTTAATGCAGTTGGATGTACTGGGGAACCATTTGGTCTGGTTTAGGTACTAATTGTGCTTAAATACTTATTTAATATTAAGAAACATTAATTTGGTGGGACATCGTTCACAGTGTGAAGAATCCAGTGTCTGTTTACTTTGGCAAAATAAAAGATACTGTCCTAAAGTTACAGTAATCATTTTTCACTAATTATGAACATTTCTTTTGGCTTCTCTTAGGTACTTGCATGCAGTGGCTAATCCAGGACTGATTACCTTTACTGGGCCCTACTTGGATGTTGGAGGGGCTGGTTATGTTGTTACCATCAGCCACACAGTCCATTCCTCCAGGTAAATGGTGTTGGAGGTTTTGTAAGGCAAGAAGATTCCCAATTATCAAGATTTGGTTTGGGTAGGAGAGAAGAATACTGGGTGACTCCTGTGTGTTCAAGAACTGAATAAAGGGCTTTTGGTGCAATATAGTCTGACCTTGTATAGATTCAGTGGCAATAGTATATTGAAATACTGTGAAAAATACATCCTATATGAATATATAAATTCTGTAGCTTTATTGATATACATATAATATACAGCATAATACAGAATAATAACAGCCTATAGAAAAAAGGGATTGATTAGTGAGAACATGCTCCTGGATGAACATGAGATAAGATGCCACGTGTGCATGACCAAGAATTGGGAGGAGAAGAAGGATTGCTTTCCTTAGGCAGTTTGGAATGTGTTCCCTCTCTGCTGGTAGTTAAATGCTTCTCCATCAGGGCTGCTAATCTCTAAATTTCCTGAAGTTGCTCACTCACACTTACACTTCTGAAGTTGTAAATACCACGGTGATGTTTGGAAAGGAATAAGAAGTGAAAGCAGATCCAAAAGCAAAGAGAAGTCAGGCCACAAATGGGCTTAATTAAAGAGCTATCCATACTCCAGAAATTGGGGAGCTCTACCTGGGCTGTTTAAATCCAGCACTTTCTGAACAGGGTGCCTTTGGGGTCAAACCCCACATACAGCTGAAGGACCATCACAACAGATGTTGATAAGTTAATTTTGGCAGGAGAAGTGGGGTCAGTCCAGGAGTTGGACTGGAGGGTCCTTGTGGGTCCCTCTCAACTCAGGATACTCTGTGATTCTCTGAAATGACCTTTTCCTGGAGGACCAGACTGGTTTTGTCCCAGTTCCCTCCTGGCCCTAAGGCTGAGGTTTGGGATGTAGGATGTTTAAAGGAGGCCAGTTTACAGAACGTGTAGCAAACATTTCTTTCATAAACTCTGCCAAGTTTCAGGAAGAGTAGTTAATTTTGATTTTTACACGTTGTTTCTTGTAAGACTTTCACTGTGGCTTCTGCACAGACCCCATCCAACAGCCCACAAGTACAAAGTACTTCTAATGTACTGGTAAACACAGATCTCAAAGCCAGCAGAGTATGGGACATTGCCTCTCTACTCTTCCCAGAGATTCCTCTGCCCTCTGGGATTTCCCACCATGGGACATCTGCCTGTGTGTTTTGGCAGGAGCATTATCAACTCCAAAGCCCTCGTGGTGCTTCTCACCGAGGAATTTACTGAGGGGAAATAAGCACTTTTGGAAGTAGAGAAATGCAATTAATCACAATTCTGATTTTTATCTAACAGGAGATGGTTTACTTGGCTTTAAGAACTTAAAGCTCATGTGGGTTATTAGAACATGATTAAAGAACGGTTAAACAAAGTTTGGCAGATGTGAGTGTGATTCCTGGGTAAATATGACCTCTGAAGCTTATAGTCACATGCAGTTCTAATCCCCAAAGAGGCCTGAGTTAAAAATCCAGAGTGGTGGGGGAGAAATCCATGGCGTTAACAGGCATTTTGGCATGAGAGACTGCTGGGAGGGTTTAAATACCAACATCAGTGTGTCTGGAGCTGACACTTACCTCTCATTCCCGTGTCATGTATATCTTACTTCTTTTTTTAGAGGCTTGGAATAGAAGATTCATGTAAGAAGTTGTTTAATACAGTTGGTATCAGCAAACCAGAAGGATTTAATGCTTAAAAATGAAGCTCAAATATTTACAACCTTCCTTATGGCTTTACGTCTGTTAGGACAGAGCAGGAACTTGAGAGCTTGATGCCCTGTCACATACAGTTAAATGTATCTGTGCTGCTTCCTGTCATCCTTTTCCCTTTCCTTCTCCATGAAATGGGTTACATTAACAATAAATTAAATGCAGGTTTTTAAAATCTATGTTTATATACCTACAAATTAGATCTGACTACATCTCCACTGTACCTCCTGAAAAGCAAACAAACTCCAGTCCAGTAAACAGAGCTGGGTTTACATGGATAAGGGGTTGCCAGAACTCTGCTTTGTATAGTCCAGCAGTGCCTTTCAACATCATCTTTTTCAGAACGTTTTTATTCCTGTCTTCAGAGATAAAATTTTGTAGAAAAGGAAATTTTGAAAAGTAGCAAGTCAAAGGTGTCTCCTTGGTCATCAGTGTAAGGTCCACAGAGGTGCAAATATTATGCCCTGAGATTTGAGGAGGAGCTGATCCTTTTGTGTCCTTCAGGGATGAGAGGGGACTTGGTCTGGCTGTGTCCTCTGAGTCCTGCAGGGAGAAAACTTGGAGAATTTGGGTGTTGAAAATGGAGGAGAGAGAAATTCCCTCCTCACTCAGTCCAGCTGCAGGTTGCTGCACATCACCCCATCGTATGATCATTTTCATAACCTGTCCTAATAAGTATTATTTTCCTTTATTTTCTGCCTAAGATTCATAATCCCTCTTACACTTTGGAGTTTTAGGGATTTAGCACAATGTCTATGGCAGCTTCACATTCAGGTCCTCACCTGGGGGCTGAGTAGAGAGGAGGGTGCAGGTAACCCCCCCAGCTGGTGGGGATTTGGGTACTGGGAATGCAGGAACTGTGTCCTGCCTTCATTTGTGAGGGTGGGCAATTTTTAATCCTAATTTATGTTCCTAAATATTAAATGTCTGTAGGTGGTAGGGGGTGTATGTTGAGTGGAGGGAGAACAGCCTGTGGGGAGAAGGGTGTGATCTAGTCCCGGGCTGTCTCCTGCCTACTCCATGTGCTGGTTGTGTGAAGAGGAATTTATGTGGAGAAACTTGAGGATTTGCAGCAAATTCCCAGATTCTCACTGTTCCCTCCTTCACAGCTGCTCCAACTGTCCATTCCAACATGAGCAGGGTGAGCTGAGCTCCCATGGAGGTGTGGATGTGCTAGGGAAGCCAGTCCCCTTTCAAGCAGAGCACTAATTAATTAAAACATTAATTAATACAGCCCTGAAAGCCTTTCCCTCTTTTTTCCTCCCCTCTCTGCAGTGCACAGATGTCCTCAGGACATTCAGTGGCAGTGATGGGCATTGACTTCACCCTGAGATACTTCTACAAAGTTCTCATGGACCTGCTGCCTGTTTGTAACCAAGACGGGGGGAACAAAATCAGGTAAAGCTGTTCCTGCAGGCAGGAAATATCTAAAGTATTCATTTTCTTTTTCTTTAACCAGATGACCCAGAGGTTCTTTCCGACTTAATTTATTCAAGGATTCTGTTACTTTCAGTATGTGTTCTCTGATTTTGAGTAAAACTTGTACTTGTCCTTCTCATAAAGATTACATGGATGCTTTTGTTATTCAAGATCAAACTGCCATCAGCTAAGTAAACAGTCTGCAGGATTATAAAAGCAGAAGATAACTGATTTTATTTTTTTTTTTTTGTTATATTTAGACTTCACTGAAATTCTGGGGGAAAAAAAAACATTCTTTATTAAATGAACACACTTCCCAGTTCTTCTGTTTGTTTTAATTTTACCTATTTAGTTACTGTGAGCATGTAATAATGATACAGTATCTTTAGTTATTTTAACTGTGGTTATTAAAATATACTTTTGTTAGCTTTTTCTCAGAAATACATAGCACAGCACTAGTCAGAAGAGGTCTGATTTCATCTGGAGTATCTAATTTCATTCAGATCCCTGTGTATCTTAGTTGTTCCTTTCTATCCTTTTTTGAAAAATCACGTGGGGGGGTGGGGTAGACTCTGGTTTGGCTCTGGAGTGATTTGATAACATGGTTTGGACATTGTTGTTGGTTCTTTGTTTGCTTTTAAACCTTAAATTTGGGAAGGGAAGTGGTTTTCTGTCATCCTCCCAGTTCTTTTCTGGTTTGGGTATTTTTTTATATACTTTATGGTGTATAAGAAAAATAAACCAGGATTTCTGGTTTGGCATTCCTCCCTCCCAGTAAAAAACAACCAGTAATCAACAAGATCAGATCTTTATTCTGTTCCTACATTCCCTAAATGAGGAATTTCGAGCATATTGTTCAATGTTAGACCATCCTAATATAGATCTAATGCTTCTGGCCTCTGGGTGAATGCAGGTGTTTGGGTTTTTTAGAGTATCTCTACTAAGCTTTTTCTCTCTGCAGAGTTCTGGGGTCACCATGAGCCCAGTCATTCTCCTGTTTCCTACATCATCATCCAGGAAAAAGGGAAAACACACCATTACTACGTGCATTTCCAATGCAAAACCCCCCCAAAAAGCCCAACTCCAAGTTTTCCTGACTGCTCTGTACACTTAAGGAGTCCAGATGGCTTTCACTGCTCTCTGCTCTCCCTCCTGGCTGTAGGGATCTAACACACACCACAGGAATCACAGCCTTGGAAGTCACAGGGCCGGGATCCAGCCAGATTCCCGCTGTGCCGAGGACATGGCTGCCACCATGGGAACATTTGGGAGCATCCAGTGGGGCATTTACTTTCCCTGTGTCCCTTCTGTGGCCACCAAGTCTCTTGATGTTGGTGCCGTCCCAGTGCTGTGGCTGTGGAAACAGGAGAGGGGGAAAACAGGGTGGATTCAACCTCCCAGCACACTGGTTTCTGGAGTGGGACACAGATCCAACATTGCTTCCCTAAGATCACACAGGAAACTAATGGGAAGAGTGAAAACAGAGAGGAAAAGTTGGGAAGGCTGAGAGTGAAGCAGGAGTGATTTATCTCCCCCTTAAATTGAATTCTGAAGCAGGAGGTCATTAAAGGGGAGTGTGAAAACTCTGTTTAATTAGTCACATAGTAGATTAATAAACTGTTAAAGCTTTCCAAGTTTGTTATGCTTCATTTCTTTCTGGATCTTCCCCAATCAGACAATGCACTGATGGGTTTTCCTTTCTGGTTTTAATCAGCTCCATTTCCAAGTGTGATGGTCCAGGCTCGCTGGAACAGTAACAGATGGAAAAGCTTCAGGGAAATACTCGACACGTTCTTTAGAGACACTTTGCAGTGAATTTGTTTGATGACCCTGTTCTTTTCATACATGGAAGCCTTTAAAAGTTCCTCCTCTGGCTGTAAATTTAGGATCATGTTTTATTTCACCCTGTTTCTCTGAAGGCCTCACGGGGGGCTCTCACTGTGTTCATTGTGGACAGGTGCTTCATCATGGAGGACAGAGGGTACCTCGTGGCACATCCCACCCTCATCGATCCCAAAGGACATGCGCCTGTGGAGCAGCAGCACATCACACACAAGGTCTGACTCCTTTTCCTCGGTTTATTCCCATAATTTCTAATTTCTGAGCTGCAGAGCAGCTGCTGTTTGTGTCTGATTCCAAAGGCATAAAGTCCCACATTTCCCTCTTAGGAGCCTCTGGTAGCAAATGACATCCTGAACCACCCAAACTTCGTCAAGAAAAACCTCTGCAACAGCTTCAGTGACAGGACAGTTCAGCGGTTTTATAAATTCAATACCAGCTTAGTGGTAAGTGTGTTTTTCTATTTTATTTTGCTTTTGAATGTACTTTGGTTGGGTTGGGTTTCTTTTGGTGGAAACAAAGCCTTGCCAGGATCAGCAGGCGGGGCCGGGAGCCAGCCTTCCGTGTGGATTGGCCTCTGCTCCCCTCTCCAAACACAAACCCAGCGCAACTGTGCTCACACGAGGAGCCTGTTGACACACAGGGCTTATGGATGTGATCCTTGGCCAGCTGTGGTTGGTGTCTGCACAATCTCAGCCAGCATCATGAAAATAAGGGCAATTCTCTGTTGCTGGGTGAGGATTTTCCACCAATAATTCGGATTTTTTTGCTTTGCATCCTCTGACTTGACCTCTGGCTTCCAGCTCTGACCAGTGTCACATCCTCCTGTGAGGTCTTTATTAACTTATCTTTTGGTTAGGTGTCCAAATAGATCCATTTACTGGTGCAGTGTGGGTGAACATTCACAGAGTATCATTTATGAGTCTGAATCCTGAATGTTCTGTGGTCCCTGTGAGTTGTGTGTGAGCTTTCTCTTGTGCTCAGCCACACTGAGGGGTCTAAACCAGGGTCTGTCATCCCTCACAGCACCACAGATCCATGCTGGCAAAGTCACTCCAGAATTATTCCAAAGATGTTAAGCTCTGTGGGAGAAGCTGCTCTTGAAATAATGCCTTTCAGTTGTTACCGAGAGAAGGTGGTGGGAAATAAGTGTCAAAAATATTTGAAAATCATGTCAAATACACTGATTTATGTCAGCTAGGCTTAAACATTTTCAGATAGGCTTAAACGTTTTCCCCACACTTGAAATGCAAAGTAGGAAGTGTGTTATTGTGAAGGAAATTGTGGAGGTTGGTGCAAAAACTTCAGACAGTGGCATGGAAAAAGGAATCAGGAATGAGTCTGATCCCAGCAGGACAGTGCTAGGGTGTAGTTTTTATGGCACACGTGCCAGGAAGTTTTCAGCATGTGGTGGTGGTACCTCCCTGTCACAGCAGAGCCTCTGTGGAGGTCACCCAGCCATGGCTGGTGCAGTGGGGACAGGTTGGCAAACGATGGGAGGGAGTGAAATGTCACCTGCTGATGCCATATCTTGTAATCTTCACAAGGAAATCATATTCTTTTCTATCTTCAGCAAAGTCTTTTCACCCAGTAGTACCTTGGAAGCAAAACTCAACAGGTTGATGAACACTTTTATGAAGGTGACACTCCCACACATTTGTGTTTCCTTGGAAGAGGGAGAGTCTTCAGCTCCCTAAACCAACGTTTTACACCACTGACACTCTTTGTTTTTCCCCAGGGTGACCTGACAAACCTTGTGCACGGCAGTCACTGCTCCAAGTACAGGCTGACGAGGATCCCAGGCACCAATGCCTTCGTGGGAATCGTCAATGAGACCTGTGACTCTCTGGCTTTCTGTGCCTGCAGCATGGTGGACAGGCTCTGCCTCAACTGTCACAGGTGAGCAGGGCATGGACAAGGAACGGGCTGGTCCAGGAATTCACTTCTTCCCTCCTCCTTGATTCAAAGTTTACAAAAACTCATTTTTTTTATAAGCTAAATTGGTGCAAAACTGAAGGCAAAATGAAATAGTTGCTTTGCCTGTGCTCTTTGTAAGAGGCACAAGGACTTGGGGTACCTCTAATCCTTGCCAGGTTGTCAGAGTATTTAAACCAGAGTAGTTTGTTCTTGAGATCACAGAATATATGAGTTTGAAGGGACCCATAAGGACCATCGAGTCCAACCCTCAGCCCTGCACAGGACCATCCCCAAGTCACACCACGTGCCCCAGAGGATCATCCAAACACTCCTTGAGCTCTGGCAGCCTTGGTGCTGTGACCACTGCCCTGGGGAGCCTGTTCAGTGCCCAACCACCCTCTGGGGGAAGAACCTTTTTCTGAGATCCAACCTAAACCTGTCCTGACACAACTTCAGACCATTCCCTGGGGTCCTGTCCCTGGTCCCCACAGAGCAGAGATCAGTGCCTGCCCCTTCTCTTCCCTTCACGAGGAATTTGGGATGTTTGGGTAGATGATGTTAAAAGACCTTGAGAAATTCAGTGGCTCAGAGGCAGTTTCCTGTGGGCCAGGCCCTTTCTTCTGGCATATTAATGTCCATGATTTTATGTGGACCGACATAGTTTTTCATTAAGGGGATCCAGAAGATTTTGCCTACACCATCATTACATGTTTGTCGCACTGGCAAGAAGGATCTTTCCATCTAGATCTGAGGCTTGGCCAGGGGTTTCCTGCTTTTGGAATTCCAGAGGCAACTGTCATGACGTTGTCCTCAGTCCCAGTGCAGAACAGAGCAATCCCTGTTCCTGGGGAAGGAGAAGGATTACTTTAACAGCCTTCTCCATGGGAACTGCTGTTCCAGAGCTGTGCCGTGGGGTTAAAATCCTGGTGCAGTGTCTGATGGGGTTTCTGTGTGTTTTCTGCCCCTGAAGGATGGAGCAGAATGAGTGTGAGTGTCCCTGTGAGTGCCCACTGGAGGTGAACGAGTGCACCGGCAACCTGACCAACGCCGAGAGCAGGTGAGAGCAGATCCCCAACCATGGACAGCAGGGGCGCCTTAATTAACAAATCACTGCCGTGTCCTGCTGACTTACAGGTGACACAGCATCTAACAGGCAGTATTTTTAGTATAATTAAGCAGATGATATGCAACTGGAAAAGGAGGTGTTTTTAACTGATTATGCTTTGCCTGCTTTTGTGATACATGGCTTTGCTTCTTGCCCCACTCCAGGAACCCGAGCTGTGAAGTCCATCAGGAGCCCATGACATTCACAGCCATCGACCCGAGCCTGCAGGATGCCCTCCCACAGTGTATCAACACCCAGTGCAACCAGAGGACAGAGAGTGGGTAAGCTGGCCTTCTCCATCCCTCAAAACATACTGCTGTGGAAATAATCCAGTGGAAATAGCTCTTCCTCACATGTTTTAAAGAAAACAAAAAGAGAAAGTGTCCTGGTTTTAGCCAGGTAGAGTTAATTTCTCCTCAGTAGCTGTTCCAGTGCTGTGTGGATTTGGAATGAGAATGGTGTTGATAAGACTGATGGTTTAGGTTTTGCTAAGTTGTGTTTGCCCCACGTCAAGGAACTTTTTCTTGTCTCATGCCCTGCCAGTGGGAGGGGGCATAGCTGGGACAGGTGACCTGAGCTGACCACAGGGATATTCCACACCATGGAACTTCCTGCCCTGGAAGGTGCTGAGCTGGGTTGGGAAAGGGAGGGGTCTGGTGTCAGTCAGCGGGTGGTGAGCAATTGCAATGCACATCACCTCTTTCCTTTTTATTATCATTATTATTATTTACCATAATGATTGTATTTAACTTTATTTTAAATTATTAAACTGTTCTTATCTCAACATACAAGTTTTACTTTGATTCTCCTCCCCATTCCACTGCAGGGGGGGCTGAGGGGGCAGCTGCATCGATTAATTTCCTTCTGAGCTTAAACCATGACAGAAGGAAATAAAAAGTAGGATGCCTGAATGAGGTTCTGCTCCTGGCATTGTGTGGAGAAGTTTGAGGGCTTATTTTTGCTACTTCTCAGTCTCCAGTCTCCAGGCACCTGAGATGGCCAGAACATGTCATGCTCTGACCAGACTTCCCAAATCCTTTCTTCCATCCTCCAAAGGCTGCAGAAAAAAATTGGCCAGACTTCACCACACTGAGAAATGTTTTATTGGAGGAGTTACAAGGAGGAGTTCTTCCTTTGCTCAGGCTGAGTGATGGAAGAAAAAAACAAAGCAGACAGACTTGGAAGGTGCATGTTGGAGATGCAGCTTCCCTGGGTAAATTCCCTTGTGATACTTGAGCATTTCCATGGAAGTTTTTTCTGGCTAAACGTTACGTACATGAGGGTTTTGAGGTGATTTTGGTCTCCCTCTGCCTTGTGATTCCCAGACAGGCTGACCTTTGCAAACAAGAGGCGTTGGATTGGAAAGTAACTGTCTCTTCTTTGGTTTCTAATGCTCAGGGATTGCTTTGGAGTGTTGGACTGCGAGTGGTGTATGGTGGACAGCGATGGGAAGACCCACCTGGACAAGTCCTACTGTGCCCCTCAGAAGGAGTGTTTTGGTGGCATTGTGGGAGCCAAGAGCCCGTACGTGGATGACTTGGGAGCAATAGGTAACTCGGCCTTTCTGAGCAGGTGCTGCCTTTAACTGCTTGTATTCCATAACATGCACTGTCAGTGCAGAACATGCTTCACATGACATTTATATCTTAGGCCAGTGATAAATCAGCATAAAAAATGCCTCAAGCAGTAAAGAAGCAGCAATCAGGCCTGTTGTTGGTATTACATTTTTGAAAATACTGATGTGTAGTAGCTACAGATGCCTGTCTTTAGGATGTGTCCTTTAAGATGTATCCTCTCTGAATTTCTTCTCCTATTCCAAGTGTGTGCAGTCGAGCACCCAGAAGCCCTTTCAGAGCTTCTCTAATCTTTCATGCTGTTGATTTAAACCTTTGTGCAGAGCATTTATGGTGGGGGGGTTTCTCTGTTTTGTCCCTTTTGCTTTAGGAGATGAAGTCATCACTCTGAACATGATCAAGAGTGCCCCAGTGGGCCCAGTGGCTGGGGGCATTATGGGCTGCATCATGGTGCTTGTCCTGGCCGTGTACGCGTACCGGCACCAGATCCACCGCCGGAGCCACCAGCACATGTCCCCGCTGGCTGCCCAGGGTGAGCACTCAGGAGACACAAATAGCAGGCTGGGAATTGAAAAGAACCCAACACAACAAAAACCCATCCAAAAAAGCAATCCCCGAGTTCTTCCCTTGGTTTCGGTTCGATTTTCACCCTGTTTTATTTCACTTTTGGAGCCCTTGGAGAAGCCAGGCCTGGCCCTGGGTGCTGTGTATTGCTGCCCTCTCCTGGGTGCAGCCAGACCTGCTGCTGCCCAAGGAGTGCTCAAAGCCCTCAACATGCAGTTCTGCTCAGGGAGATAAGTTAAGCTTCTTCCAGAGCTCAAATGCTAATCCCAGCTTCCCAACTCTCTGCCCCTTGTCACAGCAGACCCATTGCACATATTTAGTTCTGCCCAACAGTGCTGCTTTTGGAAGTGACACAGTTTTCACACCCTTTTGCTTGGTCTGTTTGGGATGTATCTTTTTTCACTTGTGTCTCCTGCTTCTGGTCCGTGTGATGCTCATGGAATGTCTGTGCATAGATAGATAAAACCACTGAAGTCTGAGAGAAAACTGTGCTGGGAGAAGGGATACTGGTGGAAAGATAAAGATATAAGGGTGAGAACACCTCCCTGGAAGTGTCCAAGGCCAGGTTGGATGGGGCTTGGAGCAACCTGGTCAAGTGGAAGGTGACCCTGCCTATGGCAGGGCATTGGAAGGAGGTGATCTTTAAGGTCACTCCCAACCCAAACCATTTTGTGATTCTAAGTGTGATCAGGGCTCATTACCTCTGTATTTGATTATGCCCCAGCTCTGTTTTAAATCAGACAACTTTCTTCAGAACTTCAAAGCTGGTTCCTCTCAGGGGGAGGTGGGGTGTGGCATTTTCCTGGTATTCCCAGCCCCATCTGTATTGGAAGAAGAGCACCCCCAGCTCAGACCATCTCTTCACACACAAAGTGCTCCCACTCTGTTGCCAGGGTGACAGTTGGTAGTAAGATGATCCAAAATTTTTCTCTTAACAGTTGCATTTTTCTGTTTGTAATGGTGTGTAGAAATGTCAGTGCGTATGTCCAACCTGGAAAATGATAGGGACGAGAGGGACGATGACAGCCATGAAGACAGAGGAATCAGTAAGTACCAAACCACTCTGCTGTAAAAAAATGTTAAACTAAAGGAGCCATTTGTTTTTTAACACTCTAGAATTAAAAATATATGAGGAAGCCCTGTGCTGAGCCACAGTAGTAATGATAGAACAGTGTTTTAACTCAAACTGTAACATCCAGTGCACCTTTAGTCTCTTGCTGAAAAATTACATTTTTCACTTTTAAAAGATTATTCTCCATTATGTGTGGAGGAGCTTTGCCCCTTACACCCCCTGGTCATGACCACTTCCAGAAGTAACTCGGATCAGCTTAAAAATTGCCATTGTGACAGCACAGGGCATGGAAAACTCCTCTCCTTGTTCAGCCTTGGAAAGCAGAAGCCAAGTCTGGCAAGTATGGCCAACAAACCTGGCAGTAAATCTTCTTTGCATTGATTTTGGATGCCCAAAGTTCTTTGCCATTCAGTCAAAACGGCACCTTACAGGATCCTGGTATGCTGTAAGCTGAGCTGGTCCACCTAAACTCCAGGAGAGCTCCAAGGTCGGACCAGATTTCTCTCTCTGGGCCCTCACTAAAACAATACTCAAGATTTGAAACTGTGTCAACACTCAAAGATGGAAAAATAAGGATTCTGAGCTTCATGGCTTGCATCTACTGCTTCTCCACGTCCCTTTTAGTTTTGTTTTGAGTCAGCTTTCAGTGCTGTCACAGGTTCTGAAGCATTGGCACAGTAATTCTCTAAATTCTGTTAATCCAAGGTGAATGAGTTTGGCTAGATCTTGATCTATTCCACATTTAAACACCACTCTTTACTCCTCCTCTGTCAGTGACCAGTGACCGGACCAAAGGGAATGGCCTGAAGTTGTGTCAGGGCAGGTTTAGGTTGGATCTCAGAAAAAGGTTCTTCCCCCAGAGGGTGGTCGGGCACTGAACAGGCTCCCCAGGGCAGTGGTCACAGCACCAAGGCTGACAGAGCTCAAGGAGTGTTTGGATGATCCTCTGGGGCACCTGGTGTGACTCTTGGGGATGGTTCTATGCAGGGCTGAGGATTGGACTTGATGATCCTTGTGGGTCCCTTCCAGCTCAGCAGATTCTGTGATTCTTTTAAGAAGTACTGCAGAAGAATTAGTTACAGAAAGCGCGTTCCCTGTTCAGTGAGACCCTTGGTTTACGCCCGGCTGTGTCTGTGTGTCCGCAGTCAGCAACACGCGGTTCATCGCGGCGGTGATCGAGCGCCATGCGCACAGCCCCGAGCGCCGGCGACGCTACTGGGGCCGATCCGGCACCGAGAGCGACCACGGTAAGGCCTTGGATCACTGCCCTGGCCCCACAGAAATCACTGGGGTGACCTGGGTTCCTTCAGGTGTCTGGCACATTGCAGATAAGGCAGCCAAAACTCAAACCAACCAAAAAACATTCTGCTGTGTTGTTTCACGGTTAAACAGTTCTGACACTTGGTCTGTTCAGCCCAGGGAAGAGAAGGTTCTGTGGAGATCTCACAGCACCTTCCAGTATCTGAAGGGGCTACAGGGAAGCTGGAGAGGGAACCTTTATCAGGAACTGTAGTGACAGGACAAGGGGAATGGCTTAGATGGGATATTAGAGAGAAATCGTTTCCTATGAGGGTGGTGAGGCCCTGGCACCGGTTGCCCAAAGAAGCTGTGGCTGCCCCATCCCTGGAAATGTCCAAGGCCAGGTTGGACAGGGCTTGGAGTAACCTGGGATAGTGGAAGGTGTCCCTGCCCATGTCAGGGAATTGGAACAAGATGAGCTTTAAGGTCCTTCCAACCCAAATCATTCCATAATTCTAAGACCTTCCAGCACCTTTAAGCAAATACTGATCACCATTAGGTTCAGGGAGTTTGGGTATGTCCCTGCTGCCCTGAGACTAAGTCTCTTTAAATCTGGAAAGCTGTTAGAAGGGTGTAATGCTGTTGACTCATGAGGAGGCTTAACAGAAATTAAGAGGAGGGTTAGACAAGTCTGCACAGCTGTCACCTCTAGCTGGGAGCCATAGTGGCTGGATATGTGACAGCAGACCTGTTCCAGTATTAAACAGTGGTTGCACTAATGGAATTGCTGAGGGACAGGAAATCCAAAGGCCAAAGCCTTGGAATGTGGATGAACAGATGTCTGTGAGCCAATCTTGCTGTAGGAAGAATTACCCTGGATTTGGGGCCAGATTACCTGTGCTGAGGCAGATTTGCCAGATTAATGCTCCCTTTGCTCCATTTCTTGCAGCCCTAGGAAATCCTTCCCATCTTTTAGTCCTCCTGTCAGGGTCAGCAGGGGAACTGTCCTACCTCCATCTGAAATGTGTGCCACTATTTTTAGTTCCTGTAATTCCATCTTCTTCAAAGGGCTGCCCAGTCTCCTTCCCCAATTCCTCCCTGTCAGTTAGAAGCTGTGACTCAGAGCATGGGAAATGAGAGCCAGCTTTGGGTGCTCAGCCTGCTATTTTTAACACTCTTCTTTTAGGTGTCTCCAGCTGAAAACCTGACCAAGATGCTCAGAAGCACCAGTGGTTCCTCAGTTTTTGAGAAGGATTATTTTTCTGTTTAAAGCAAGATATATTTCCGTTTAAATTGCACTTGTGTTTCTCCATTTAGAGATACTGAGGTGGATTTGTTTGTACTGCAGGCTGGAAATAGCTGGTTTCAGTGATAAATCCAAATCTCCCAGTAACTTGAAGCACCTGTTTCAAAGGAAAGGGACCTGTTAGGAAACAGTTTCCTGGCTGAGCCTGCAAGGGTTAGCTGTTAGCTGCCTTTCCAGTGACATCATTTCCTTAGGATATCCCAGGGAATGGATGTCTCACCACTCCTGATCTGTTTCTTTTAACTTTTTAGACTCCAGTAGCAGATATTTTAGCCAAAAGAGAGCCCTGAGTTAATTGCACCACATGCATGAGTTCAGCGGGAAGTGTCAGTACAGTTTGGCTTAATGGACTTGCTGTTTGAAACCCTTCCCAGGAGGATTCCATAGATTTCCTTAAGTAGGGAAAGCTCCCCAGCTTTAAACACACGTGCTTGGATTTTGCCAACAGACCCTCACAGGTGGAAGGTGCTCTCACCCTTCTAAAAATTAAATACTAAGATTATAAAACACAATGATGTGAAGAGATTCTGCTGCTTCCAGATACAGTAACTGGCAATCCAGGAAAGGTGTAGATGGTAGGAACAGAGGTATGTGGGAGTGGATCCCACTTATTTCTTGTCTGTTTAAAAATCCAGGTAATATCTAACAGATTTTTTTGGGGTGGTATCTTATGTTTTGGTTTTGAAATCGGTGCCAACAATTCTGCTGTAACAAATTGCTGAACACATGGTTCTTGTTACTGTTTGGGGTGGTACAGACCCAAAGTTTATAACCAAAGATGGCGGCAGGGAAAGGGACCCATTATAGACTTACAGGAGGGGAAGGTTTTGTTTTTGTTTTTCTGTTTATTAAGGAAAGTAGTTTTATTCTCTCTGTAGAGCACTCTGGTTCCATGAAGGGTGCAGCAAGACCTTTTAGTCTCGCTTTTAACCCTCTGTGCTGCCGATTCATTTCCTTAGGCTACAGCACGATGAGCCCTCAGGAGGACAGCGAGAACCCTCCGTGCAACAACGACCCGCTGTCGGCCGGCGTTGACGTCGGGAACCACGACGAAGACCTGGACCTGGACACCCCCCCTCAGACAGCCGCCCTGCTGAGCCACAAGTTCCACCACTACCGGTTGCACCACCCAACCCTCCACCACAGCCACCACCTGCAGGCTGCGGTCACGGTACACACTGTGGATGCCGAGTGCTGATGGCCGACGGCGCGAGGGACAGGACCGCTGAGCAGCTCAGGGGCTGCGCTGCTCCCCTGGGACAACTTCACTGACTTCCCCAGTAAACTTAGGCATCAAAGCTTTACATTTTTATAAATGTAAGGTCGGCTCTGAACTGGAGACGTGCTTGATGAATGGACCTGCCAAAACATTGAATGGAATGGAGCAGGAGGCACGTTAGACCTCCAGGAGCGGGGCCGTGAGTTTATACAGCAGCTGGAGCTTTGTGCTGAGCCAAGAGGAGAGAGAGAGCGCTTAAAAGAGCTAGAGATGATTTGGTTTCCTTAACTGGAAGAGCAGAAATCTGTGCAGCTGAAGGCTACAGAAGTGCCAGACAGAGCAGGGGGAGGGCTGTTGGTTTCTCTGCGCGTGGAAAGTTCCCTGCTCCGACATTGCTGTATGGAACCTGGGACAATGCATCTCAAGATTTTTAAGTAAAGGATTATTTTTCTACTATTTATTGAACTTCAAACTTTGGGGGGAGGGAGGGAGAAAATGTGTTAGCAATTCTCAACAAGCACCACATGCATCCTGTGATGGTGAAGTGGTTCTTCTAAAGGAGACACATCTGTTCCTTATTAGCTGATGTTCATCCAGTGCCCCACTCTGCAATGGGAAAATGAAGAAGTCCTTTCTGACTCGGTGTTTACATTAGGAATGCTTTCTTTTCCACAATGGTTTTCTGTAAATATTCCAACCTGATTCTTATTACAGTATTGTCTTCCGATTTGCAGAGGAGAAATCCTGTACTCCATAACTAAAATTCTGAAAGTTCTGCCCATAAATCTCTCCAGCTTTACCTCTTTGATCATCCTTAAAGGATTCCTGTGTGGAAGTAATAAAGAATTTATTTAGCATTAGTTGCCAGATAATCCCAGATGGAATCTGTGCCATTCTCCTGTTTCTTTAGGACACTGTTGAGACCAGAAGTAGGGATAAACCAGTGTTTTGTAAAACTTGGGTTACTGTGGAAGAAATCTTGAAATCATCATGAGAAGCTGCTGCTGTTTGTCTGGAATTTTAACATTGCTTGGTAATTCAAACAAAGATTAATCAATGTCTACAACACAGGGCATCGTAATTATGAATTAGTTTGAAATCAGTGTTGTATTTTAGGTTCACATTTTGTGATTATGAGGATATAAAAACACTCTTGCACTGTGCATATGATAAACATCCATTTATATGTAGGGTTTTTTTTAAAAATCACTTGTTTTAATTAATATGGTACTTAATACTGTATTATGTAAAAATTGGTTCTTAAACAGTACAGTAAAATAACTATATGTGTGATACCAGGATACCCCTTTATACTATGTATAAAATTAAAATCTCTAGTGAAATAAACTGTATATAAAGTATAGATCTGTGAATAGTGGCTACATGGAAATGATTCTGTCTCAGTTTCCTTTTCTGGCTGAAAAAGTGCTGTAACAGGACTGAAAATTCACTCAGGTTCCTCTACTTTTACCAACAGCCTTGAGAGATCCAAACTTTACATATAAATGACAGTATCGATGTAAGTTTTAAAGCCTTTTTTTTAGCTTGTTGGTCATTATTTAGGAAGCGAACATTTCTGGAAGTGGTCAGCCACTGCACAGACTCACCAAAGCCAAGAATTTCAGGGTTTTCTTTTCTTATCTGCTCCTGAAAACTCCGTGGCTCTGGATTTGCCATTCTGTGTTTGTATAGGATTAGGTGGAGGCTTTTTGCTGACCAGGCAGCTGCAGAAATCTATTGAGCTCTGCTTTGTGCTCTCAGAGCTCTGCATCTGATGCCCTGTGTGTCAGTCTCTAGACCCAACTTGCTAGAATTTCTAATTTTATGTCCAAAATCATCCTGGATGGTGGATAGTGAACAAAGTGGCTGTTTTGTCAGGTTTGTCTTCAGAAGAAAATGCATGATTTTAATCTTGCTGCTAGACAAAGAACAACACAGCCAGGATGCAGAATGTTTAAGCATGAAGGGAAAATTGCTTTCAGCACAGAAACTGTTCACCTCTGAGTTTTAATAAGAGTTTGAGTGAAACATCAAACAAGATGTTTTGTGGATTCTTTTTGTCTTGTAGAACTCATAAAGTTGTTCTCTCTAAAATTCAGGCATAAATCAGGGAAGTTCTAGCAAGGACATTATTTGTTCAGCTCTGTGAACCACAGGAGGTGGAATTCAGCCCAAAGCTGTTCCCACACCACAGAAGTGTCTGTGGCAGGTGAAGCCAAATTTAAGTTATATTTTGCCCATCTACAGACAGATGAAGGAGTTTCACTCTGCAGATGAAGTTCTTCAACTTAAGTATTTGCTCCCCAGTTGCAATTTATGTCATGCACAGAAAATACAAACTGAGAGAAAGAAGAACACACCTTTGGCTTGGTCTGTTCCAGTGCTGATGTTGATTCCAACCAGGTAAGTCTGTGGAGCACATTCATAGTGAGAAGCAGGTCGTTAAGTCCAGCTCTAATTAAACTGCACTGTTAAATGTATATGTACAACTTGTGTTTGTTCATCCACACTGGCATATTCTCTGCTATGTTTTCTAGTGGGACAAATAATTTTTGACCGAAATGTATCAGAAATATTATCAATAAGGATGGACTTGGTGATCCTTGTGGGTCCCTTCCAATTCAGAATATTCTGTGACTCTGTACATTGGAAAATGGCATAATATTAATTACTTTAGCTACAATACTGTATCAGTAGAGATATTTTTTCGTGGTTCTTCACATTCCATGCCAGCAGAAGGTGCTTGCAGAGTTCTGTTGCAGCTCTGCCAGAAATGCAGCAGGTTGCAGAACCTCTTGGAAGTCACAGCAATAAATCCCCCCTTTTCCCTTAAAAGCTTTTCTGGAGCTGCTCCTCGCTGCTCTTTGGTCACTTTTCCTCTAGGACATACAAACTTGATCTGAGGGGTCTGACAACTCTGCTTAAACTTGAAGGTCATGAGAAGAGCCAAGGCTCTTGCTGTTAAAGAGTAATTACAGGGAAAACTGATTTAGAGGTGTGCCAAATCCCATCTCCAAATGCTGACAGCTGACCTTGTCCCAGCAGGAATGCTGGGAAAGATATGATTGTTCATTTAAACCAAAACCTGATAATGGGTGTAATTAGCGTTATAAGAAGCTGCATGATAGCTCTTCATTTTTATTGCCTGTGTTGCTGCCATGGCCTTCCCTCCCCATCATTATTTTACTGTGTTGACTGAGGAGCAAGATCATAAAACAAGCAGTTAAACCCTGAATCCTCCTTCCCTATAACTGTTCAGATTTTATAACCATTAATTTTCCACTTATTTCATTTTTGCAGCATAGATGTATTAATTTCCTGTAGGTTTTCTCTTATTCTTGGTGAAAAAAAGGTTCTTTTGAAATGAAAACAAGAATTGCCTTTGATTCGTGATCATTAATGTTAAATTGACTCGATGCTTTCAGTATTTGAGCACTGAAAGTGTATTGATTTTTCCCATATCCAAGTAACCTGCTGCCTGCCCATGGAGAAGCTGTTTATATGGGCAGAATACATTGCTTGGAAATGGATTGAGAGGATTTGATCATTTGAGATGATTTTTTATTTGTTTATGCCCTTGCCTGGATAAAAAGTGTGATTTGGAATGATGAGTCTGTTACAAATTGCCCATGAACATTTTATAAGGCCACGTAAGCCATGAAATATTATCTTTACCCTTGCCCTTGGCAAGGAGAGAGAAGATGGATAAGAATTCAGGAGAGGTTCACATGCAGCAAGAGTTGTGACTATAACTGGTCAAAAGGAGACCTCGGGCTTTCAAAGGCTTTATTCTGTAAAGTGACCCAGAAATGGGGATGAGGAGAGAAAGTGCATTTGTCAGAGGACAAATTATGAGAGTAAACTGGCAGCAAATACGGAAAAGTGAGAAAAAAATAGGATGCAAAAGTCCTGGATCAAGTTAAGAGAGTGCAGGTAATCCAAAAGGCTGTTTGCAAGTGCAAAGATTAATTTGCAGTGTTCATAGCTCTTGGCTACCCATTTAATTTGTTTTTAAAAGAGAATTCCAGCTATGGCTGGGATTTTCAAAGGAGCCTGCACTGGGCTGTCAGTGATGTTTGGAATATTAATTCCCACAGCAGTTAACTCGGTAACTGTTGCATTGTTTTGCTGTACACCATTCCCCCCCCCCCTTTGCCAGGCACCCAAACTGTGAGAAGGGAACATAAGTGCCATGGAATATTTCATATTCCTTATTTGCAGCCCTCTGGCGCGATGAGAGGTAATTATTTTCTCTGCTTTGTGCTTGAACTGAGTCACGGAAGGACCTTGGCCCAGAAGGGCTGGTGTTCCTGAAGCCAAGGCTGCAGTGGAATTTCGACACTCAAGTCCAAGAGTGAAGTCCTCCAAGCCCTGCCTCGTTAGTGAGGTGCCAAACACAACTGCTGTGGGTGCCAGAGCCTGCGCAGAACCGGTTCCACCTCGGGAGAAGAGCCCCATGGAACAGTGGATACCACTTTGGATACCACTTTGACTTGAGCAGAACAGAAGCAGGAATTTGATGGCAAAAGTGGAACATCTTAGATCTGGAAGTTTCTGCCTTCAGCTCAGAGTGGCCTCATCTAAATGCTGTGGGAAAATTCACTGTTATCTCTGGGCTGGTTTCCTTGGTGGCAGCAGTGGATGGGATCGCTCTGGGAACTGGGAGCCATCAGGAACAATCCTGCTTGGCTCTGATTTATTGTCAATTTTTATAGCTGACACTGGCAATTGCACCAGGTTCCTGGAGCAAGTGCTCTCCGCTGTGATTGTCTCTGATGGAACAACAGGATTGATAGCAGGGAAGAGAAACTGCTGACAAAAAAGCCAGGGCAGAAACCTTATACCTCACCCCTCACCTGGCAGGAGTGCAACAGCTGCTCCACGGACAAAGGGAACCTTGGCCTCCAAAAATGTTGAGTCAGGAGTTTTCACCAGTAGTTTGCATGAAAAAAGGTATAGAATCACAGGAGATGCTGAGTTGGAAGGGACCCACAAGGATCATCCAGTCCAACCCTCCGCCCTGCACAGGACCATCCCCAAGAGTCACACCAGCTGCCCCAGTGTATCATCCAAACACTCCTGGAGCTCTGTCAGCCTTGGTGCTGTGACCACTGCCCTGGGGAGCCTGTTCAGTGCCCAACCACCCTCTGGGGGAAGAATCTTTTTCTAAGATGCAACCTAAACCTGCCCTGACACAACTTTAGGCCATTCCCTGGGGTCCTGTCCCTGGTCCCCACAGAGAACACAGAAAGGGGTTTGCCTTATAAAGCTGATGGTCTGTCTCTCCTCTAAACCCAGGCACTGTTGCACCACTTGAACAACTGGCTCAGACTGCCAAGTATTTCCAGTTTGGCCAACACTGATGGATTTTGCTAATTTTAAAACTCTTCCACTGCACTCAGAGGTAATGAAACCAGGCAGACACCCCAAGATGAGCTGGCACCGAGAACAGGAAACTGGGAATGCAGTCAAATAGTTTTAATACACTTATTTTCACTTTTCCAGCATTCTGACACTTCGATTCCTTTGCTCCCAATATCAGTTCTCTTGGCGTAATGTATGCAAATCACATGCAACTGAGTGAGATTAAGGGTTGAGTAATTAAACAGCATTATCTAATTGCTGCAAATAATAATAACCTCATTAAGTGTGTTTATTTCCATTGCAGCAGAACCAAGGAAATCTCCAAAAACAAGGCAAAATGGGTTGCTGCTGTAACCTCAGCCAGGGAACCTGGAAAACAGGAAGGGGATGGATTTATTTTGCTCCCATGAACATGGAGAAGTCAGACACTTCAGTGAGTGTGTTTATGGCAAAAAGGCATATTGGATGACAGTCTCTATGGAAACCTTTTTATAACTGAACATTTGAAAATCTCATATTTTTTGGGAAGGTTTCACTTGCGTTCCCTCCTTTAGGCCAGTTTTCCATATTTAACAAGTTTTTCCGTATTTAATAAGTTACAGCATTTTTAAGGACAAAATATTGTGGGGGTGTTTGAAATTCCAACCTCTGCTGGCAGGGATAAGTCATGTACTGGTTTATCTTATCCAAACTAATTGCTGCTCACTCCTAGGACATCCCAGCTACTCAGTTTTCACAGCAAATTTTCTCCAAGTTTATAATTAGCCAGATCCAAGGACTTGTAAATGAGATAGTAATTGAGATGTATTTATTTACCCTAAGGAATGCTTTAACCCATTATTATAGTTTCCCTATATTTTAATGTGAAATGATTTTACAACTCCCTGTGAACTATCACTATCAGTTTCCATTTCCTAGAAAACTGGCCCTTTTAGGGAATTTGAGACAGAATGGTTTGAAACTACCCTTTGCAGCACATTATTGGGCTGGCCAATAAAAATACTTTGGGTAGGAATGTGGGGCTGTACTTGCTTTTGCCAGAAATCCAAGGAACATTTTAATTTTTTTGAAATAGCAAAATTGCCAAAGTGCACTTTGTGCCAATAAGTTATGACTAAATTTGAAGTTGAATGAAGAAAAATAAAGCCTATGAGGGAAGAATGGTGATTTAAAGCAGGGAGGGCATTGATTTAGGAGAAAGAATCCAGAGGTTCCCTTAGGCCATTCATTGAAGAGAACTGTACTTAAAATATTTGTTTGATCTCCTTTTCCTTTGTTCTCAGTTGTTATTCAAGAATTTGGCTTCGATTTGTGGTGGTTTGCTTTAATATTTACTCTCATTTTGCTGCCTTTAAATACAACCACAGAGATTTGCTAATGATGCCTTAGGCAACAAAGGTCATAAATTGTACTGCAAAGACCACGAGTCCCAAAATAGCCCATTACAGTATGGCCCAGTGTAATTTCCTTGGAATAGTTACTCACTTTGCAAGTTATAGCTCTTACCTCCTCCATCTCTTTATTATTTACTCACAGACCACTGAGTTACAGGATGGAACCTGAGAAGAAGTTACAACCAGGCTGTTCCTGAGATAATCCATCATTCCTAACACTTAGGAGCAGTGTTATGGTGAATTAAAAGCTGTCAGGTTCCACTTTAAAAGAAAATGTTTGGCTCTGGGCACAGTCACTTGAAGTGTTTTTGTGCCTGTATGGAGGAAAACCGCAGGAGTAAAGAAGCATCCCATGTTTGGGCATGTTACTGCACTACGGAATGGTGCACTGAGATGTCAAATGTATTGAAATTTGTTGGGAAAATGGGCAAAGGAACTTGTTTTGGCACCTCTGGTGTATGCATTTGTGAGATGATTGAGCATCTGGAGGATCATCACCCAACTAATTACTGGTGTTGACAACTGAATCTACATCTGTTGGGTTCAAAATTTCAGTGTCTTTATGAAACAAAAGGAGCAGCTGGAGCAGGAAACAGTGGGCACAGTATAAAGAGAATGGGATTGTTTATGTTTTGTTGACATGAAGTGGTGCTGGTAATCCATGATTTTTATGGAATATACAGCAACCGATGGATTCCACACCCTCACTGCAGGAAACACCAATTCATGTGGTTTCAGATTATATAAAATTGTTTAATTTCTCTTTCATATAAGCAATCACTTACCTAAAGAGCCCACAGATACATTCCCTGTATCTCAAATACATGGGAACATCAGGCTGGGTCTTAGATCCAGGAGATGTTCTCAATTTTTGGCTTTTATTTTATCTGTACAGATCTGAACTTGTTTGTACTTTTGAAGACAGAATCATAGAATCCCAGACTGGTTTGAGTTGGGAGGGTCCTTAAAGCTCATCTCGTTCCACCCCCTGCCATGGGCAGGAACATCTTCCACTAGACCAACCTGGACAATGATGTCTGACTGCACCTTTAATTCCAAAAGAACATTTGTGACACAATTCTAACATACTCATTCCATAAAAATTTTTATATATATATATACGGCTTTTATGACTTCAAGGCTGCAGAAGCAGGAGGAAATTAATCTTGAGCTTAGAAGAGCTGCAAGAGCAACTGCTGTGGTTAATTAACAAGGAATTTAGTGAATTGAATTAAATTAAATTAAATTACTACAAAGTGGCTTATCTGTGTAACAGCATCAGGTCAGTAGCACAACTAAAGTTACATTTGCTGTTCTGCTGGAGTGTTCTGCTATTTTTTCAATAGTGCTTTTTTGCTTTTGCTCTCTCCAGGTACAGCTCTTTTTTTTTTGGAGACCTGCATTTCATCCTGAGTCCCACCATCTCAGCATCTTCCTGAAGGTGTTTCCCACTCCTGCAGGTGTAGCAGCACATGGGTGTGTGTGAGAGGTTCCCTAACCTGTGTCAGTTCTCACAGCATGGGTTAGCAAGGACTCTTTAACCTTACCAATTTAATTGTGTATAAAGTATTTTACTTTATGGTTTCCTAATTTTGATTGTTCTTATATTCAGGTAGCTACTTGAGGGTAGTGCAGGTCAAAACAGGGCTGATATTTGGGTTCAAGAAGGAATATTTCCTCAGGCCAGTTGGGTATTGGTGCCTGATATTGGGTGCCATGAGGTGGTGGTGGCTCACCTCCTTCTCCATCTTCATGAGTTACCTCCATGGACAGTGGGAATATCCTGGATATTTCCTGCTCTCTTCACACAGCACTTTGTAGCTGCCTTTTAGTGCAGGCAATTCCTTTATTGACTTATGGAATGTCAACCACCTGTAAACAGAACAGAACGTGAACATTAGGAAGAGAAACAAATTAATACTTTGACCTACCAAATACAATCTTTTTAAGTATGTATCTCTAAGCAAAAAAAAAATTACATTTTTTTGAGTATATTCTAATTTTCTATAGTTTCTCTGGAACTCTTTACAAATCATATTGCACGAGTTTTAGTTTTGCCATTAATATCAAACTATTCATTTCTGAACTATTTTTTTTAGCAACACACTTTATCTTTGCTGGCTTTCATTTAGGACCTGCAGCCCATAAAAAAAGACCAAAAAAGGCAGTTTTTGAGAGGGTAATTGCTGTGGGTAGGATTAATGATCAGTGGTATACAGGTGAAGCAGTGTCCACCTTCAAATTAATGGTAAAATTAATTATTCTGCTTTAATTCCTTCATTAGCTTAACTAAATTTGATGATGTTTGAGTAGATTTGTTATTTGCACTGGAATAGCTTAGTCTGATTACTGTTTCTGAGGAGATAGTTACATGCTTCAGTATTTCTAGGAGAGGAGTATTCCTTTTTTGTGATCCCAGAATAATTTACATCACGTAATTGATGATAAGCTTCAGACAGGTTTTGAGGAGACAGTTTATAGCATCTCTACTTCAATTTCATCGCTTGACCTGAAAATCAGTTCGTAAAGTTACTAGCAGGTATGTCCTAGTTTTAAAATGCATATCTTCACCTGAAATTTTTAAAAATAGCACGTATATACATATTTTTCAGTCACATTTCTCAAAGAATGGTGACCTATAAAAATCTTGGTTTTCTAAAAATACAAAATTATCTTTATATCAGATCTCACTAATAATTTGTGATTATAACTTTTTCTGGTTTTGGTTTAATTTTGAAGATGAAGCTGATATTGTCCAGGACAGGCTGAATTTAGCAGTTTTCAAATTCTCCTGTGGCAAACACATGAACTCTTTACAAATGTCCTGCACACCTCTGATTTCCAAAAATTCATTTAAAAGAATGCAAATATTGAAGGAGGAGGGACATAACCTGTTAAAAAAATCACGGAAAAGGAATCCCTTGATTTGAAGCTTGTCAGCTGACAATTTTTTTAATAATACACCAAAAAGTACTTTGATTATTGTTTGCTCAGTAGTTTTAAATTAATTTTAGAACTACTGAAGGTCCAAGATACTTCGTAGTCTTAACTTGCTTTGTTTTGGGCTAAAGCAATTTCTAAAACCACTTATTTGGTGGAGTTTTTTAATCTGCAACTGATAATTATGTCTTTGAAATGGCACTTTAAACCTAATCAAGAATTATCCTTCGGAATTAGATTTTCGTGATAAGAACTCAGTCACATGCACTCAATTTAACTCCGCATTTTTTTCCAATTTCCTTTATCAGACTTATTATTTTTCAGGTCTGGATTCTCTTTTGCCTGTTCTTTGTGCTCGGCCTCGTGTCTAAAAATGGATACAAGTATTTAAATTATTTTTTATTCCTTTATAGCAATGATCACAATGTTAAGAGCTAAATTTACTGTATTGTAAATGACAAACGAGTAACTGTGCTAAAGGAGAAATGGATTTTCCAACAGAACAACCTATTTTATTTTTTAAAGGGAGTGCTGACTAATGTACTGAAATGTTTCTACAGACGTAGATGGGAAAACTTATTTTATAGTGATTCCCAGAAATATTGCCCTTCTCTTGGGACGTTGGGCTCCTTTTCATCACAGGTCACAGCCCTGTGCCTGCCCAGCCACCAGGACGTCGGGCTGTGCCACACGAGGGGGACTAGGGCCACCAGGTGTTGGTTTACTCATTTTGATGGTTTTTAATTAGTTTGGTACGTTTCTGATGAAGAATAAAATTAGGACAAGATCATCTTGGGCCATTGTGCCTCCTGACCTCTGATGGAGCACTTGGGTTCATTTGGGATTAGAAGTTGGACTAGATCTCAGAGGTCTTCTCCGGCCTAACTGATTTTGTAGGATCTGCTCAATTTTGTTGTAAATCCATATTTCAGTCCTTCAGGTGGATCAGTACCTAAGGAAGGTGTCAGTGATGGGGATTTGGGGAATGATTCCTGCTGGGTGAGGTGACCCAGATCGAGCCTCAGTGAAGGAGAGGGACAGTGCCCTGGTCTTGGCCTCCATCAGGATGGATCTTAGGGCAATTCCTTTCATAACAGAGTCCCAACATTCCTCCAGAGCACTCGAGTTGTTCCCTAAAATCCATCTGAAGATGTGTTACTGTGGGGGTGGAATGAAGAGAAGGTCCTGGTGGACAACCAGCTGCCCCATAGCCAGCAGTGTGTCCTGGGGGCCAAGCAGGGCAACAGAATCCTGGAGTGCATTAGGAAGAGCATTGCCAGCAGGTCAGGGAGGTGATCCTGCCCTCTGCTCAGTGCTGTGAGGCACATCTGGAGTGCTGTGTCCAGTTCTGGGCTACTCAGGACAGTGGGGATGTGGAGCTCCTGGAGCAGATCCAGTGGAGGCTGTGGAGATGAAGGGACTGGAGCATGTCTGTGACGAGGAAAGGCTGAGGGGGTTGGGGCTGCTCAGCCTCGAGAGCAGCCACTGAGAGGGGACCTTATTAATGTGTATAAATATCTAAAGGGAGGTATCAGAAGATGGACCAGGCTCTGCTCGGCGGTGCCCAGCAACAGGACGAAGGGCAGGAACTGATGCCCAGGAAGTTCCACCTGGACATGAGGAAGAACTTCTTTGCTGTGCAGTGACTGAGCACTGAACAAACAGTCCAGAGAGGGTGTGGAGTCTCCCTTAGTGGAGATATTCCAGAACCCTCTGGACACAGTCCTGTGCCATGTGCTCTGGGATGACCCTGCTGGAGCAGGGAGGTGGGACCAGACGAGTCACTGTGGTCACTTTCAACCTGACGCATCCTGTGCTTCTGTGAAATTCCCGTTTATCCGCATACACCCCCGGGAGCTCCGTTACAGACAGCGCCGAGCTCGCCCGGAGCCTCCCCCCGCTGCCCCGCGTCCCTCCCTCCTCAGGGGGCCCCGCGGCCCCGGCGGGGGTCGGGCCGGCCCTGCCGGGGTGGGCGGCGGGGGCTTCCTCAGGCTCCCCGGGCGGGGCAGGGCGAGGGCGGCTCCGGCCCCGCGCTCCCCCCGCTCGCTGCAAGATGGCGGCGGGAGCCGAGCGCGGCGCGGGGTTGCCCGCGGAGCCGCCGCCGCTGTGCCCCGAGGAGGTGGCGAGGCGGCTGGAGAGCACCCGCCGCGAGCTCAGCAACCGCCGCAAGATCCTGCTGAGGAACCTGCCGGCCGAGAGCAGCAGCCAGGTACGGCCGGGCTCCCCGCAGCCGGACCGCGGCGCGGCGCGGGGGAGGGAGCCGCGGGGCTGCCGCTGCTCCCCGCGGGGCTCGTGGGCTGCGGGTCGCGCCAGCGCTTCCCGGCGCCGGCTGTGCCGGGGCTTTGTTACCGCCCGTGCCTGCGGGGAGCGGCTCCGGCTCGGGATCCGCCGCCAAAACCGGAGGGCGACGCCGGGCTGGCCGGGCGCGACCCGCCGGGGAGAGCCGGATCCGCGCCCCGGGGCATAAGGGAGCGACCCCGCGGGGCTCGGTGTGTGGCGAGCCGGGTGACGGAGCACCTGCCGCCGCCAGGTAGGGCACTGCAGCACGGCCACTCGCTGTGCCAAAGCGATGCTCAAAACCTTCAAGTCTGGCTTTTTTTTTTTTTTCTTTCTTTCTTTTTTCTTTTTTTTTTTCTTCCATTGTGGGGTGAGCCATGTGTAGTCAGGGAAAGCGGCTTTCCGCAGTCTGATGGTGGTTTAGGAAAATTCCGCTCGAATTACTGCTGTCCGTAGGACAAGATCGCTGAACTCTTCAACCGAGTGCTGTGAGTCAGATGTTGAGGTGATTTAGCTGCACAGTCACTTTACTAGTTCCAAATACACAACTTGATGCACAAGTATATAAAAAAAAAAGTAAGTGCAGCTTTTGTTCTGTCTGCTCCTCGTGTCTCTCCCTGCTCTCTAAAGCACAGGTGGTTTTCCTACCTGCGGGTAAGAGCAGCACGTGCAGACTATCGGTTTCTCCATAACTCCGGGAGAAAGGGACTATTCATCTGGGAGAGAATCTTTCAGCAGTCGGTGTAATCCAACCTGCAGTACCCAGCTTGCACTTAATGATGTTTAGTTCTCTGGCTGTGCTGTAGTGTGGTGGCAGGCGTTGAGAGCTTTAGGTTATGACAGTTTTGTTAGGATGTTTTAGGCACCTCTATTTATAGCAACCTAATGACCTGATCAATAGCAAACTCACAATGTGGAGAACCCTGATAATCTTCATCGTCTCTGCAAGAAGCCATTGCGTGTCATGGTGTTGACAGAGAGGACTTACTGATGTGTCACCAGATGCTTGCTGTGGATATTCAGGGCAGGATCACTCTGTGACACTCCAGAAGTTCTCTTACTTGCTCCCGTTGCACACAGAAGGTACTTCATGGGTTGGTTAAAGGCACATCTCACCTGTATGAAAGTCGCTGAGTTTGGCATTGCTTGGTCAGACAAAAAAACCCCAACATTAAGATCAAATTTGCCAGCCACATGGTTTTCTGGAAGTTTCCCATTTTGTTTTGGTGACTTAAAAGCAGCACTTAGATGTCTTTTTCTACAAATGTAAGGTTCTAATGTTGCCTTGTAGAACAGTACCACCATGTAGAGATCCTGAAAAACAGTTTAAAAGATGTAATTTTAATTTTTACCACTGTTGAGCGACTGGTGTTGGCACGTAAAGGCAGAAGAGTTGTGCTGTAGCGAGAAAGTTTCTGTCCTGGAGCAGTTTTGGGAATGAGAGGTATGTTTGTGGTCAGGCACGTTAAGTCTACCTGTGTATTTGGCTGTCATGCATTTCCAAAAATTACCATGAAATTTAACACTTGTTGCAAATTAACACCCTTGGTAAACACTGTTTTGTCTTCTGTTTTCTTCTGGAAATGATTGGTGAGCCAAGTGAAATCAGTGAAACTATTTCTGACCTGGCCAGTTTATTCACCGTCAGGAGGGAGATGAACATGGTTGAAATGCAGCCAAGTCTCCCAGAATAGGTTTTCATAAATGTAGCTATTCATCTCTAATCCTTGGGGTGTTGGCTTTGCTGCCATTCGTTGTTGTTATGTGAAAAGTAAGGCCAAGATTTACCATAATACTTTTCAAGTGAGAAATTACTGTTCTGCTCATAGAGATTGGTGTAGATACTCAGTTTTGTAAGAAAAACCCCATGCTTTTTATCATATAAAATTATATAACAAATAAACTCCTCTGCCAGTTGTAGCTACATATTAACTTTATTTATTACTGTACTTGCAATCTTCAATTACCTTTGGAGTTCTGCCCGTGTTAAACTGAATTAAAAAAAATCTTAAGGCCACGGAAGAAATGTACCTTAGCAGTGAAGTTTCTGACCCAGAAACAGGGTTCCACAGGTTTGTAATCTTAGAAACCAAAGAGAGAGATCTCGAAGTGTCAGAAGTGTTCAGTGCTTTACGTGCAGGTGACTTGTTGAGGGACAGAGGTTGCCCATGTTTGAGTCTTGGCAAGTGGGATTTCTCCCTAAATGCATTTGGCAACATGTATGTTCCTAAGAAAATCCTGAGGAAGGACAGCCTGAAGAAAGCACTTTGCAGTCTGTCACACTACTAAGTCAGTCAATGTTCCCTTAGGAGCTGTTTTCCCTCAGGAGCTATGAGTGTCAGTATGGAACAAATCCAAAGGGAGAACAAATTAAGTCTAACTATGTCAAGAGCATTCTTCATTGGGCTTTATAGCTCAACCTGCAAATATGAGTTGCAGGATTAGTGTTTGTTGAGGCATTTCTCTCACTACAACCCTGGAAAGGTTCTTTTGTGACAAATCTGTGGTAGACATTGTTACATCTTCATTGTTATTGAAGGCAAAGTCTCCATTTGCTGTTTAGTTGGCAAGTCAATCGATTTTGTACTGAGCTATTATAGTGACATCTTCAGAGTTTCTAGTTATTTCCCCAGACTCACCCTCATGAGATTCTCCAGCACAGTACCTGAACTGTGTGGTGTGATAATGATCTGAGAATGCTCATAGGCTGATGCTGACCTCCCTAAATCTCGAGATGAAGCCCTGTTGGTGTCTGTAGCAGTGACTACTGTCTTAAAACCAGAGTTCAGTACTGAATGTGGAGTAGGCTGTGTGGAGGGTCACAACAGGCTTTCCTGTTTCTCCATGGAGCTTCAAGAACGTTGCTCTGCATTCCAGCCTTCACGCTCTGGAGCAATGATCCTCTCCTCCCACAGCCTTTGCACAACACGCTCCTCCAATTTGCAGTTCTTCTGGCGAGGGTGGGGAAGTGTCTTGTGCTCTCACCAGTCATTGTTTTATGGCTTCATTAGGGCAGGGCAGTGATATGTGATGTTTTACAGTTAGACAGACGTTGTCCTGTTGGTGTTAGTCTTTTTGAAAATATCAGATAGTGGGTCTGTTCTTGTTAACATTAATATTCTCTGATGTGGTGTTGTGGTAAGGCTGATGTTTGTATCAGGAATCTTTGCCAAGAGACTTAAAAGTAAGCATGGTTGTAGTAGTTCCTTTTATTCTGATCAGCGCTTGGCAATGAATCAGCAAGCTCTTGGTTGGGAGTCTCTTGGATTCCCTTGTTGTGTGAGCATCTCCCTGAGCCATCATCTCTGATCAATCATCTAATCCATTCCAATAGCGAAGCAGTCACATATGATGTTGAAAGTGCAGAAATTGCAAACAGAAGGTCCTTGGAACAGTTCAACTATTGAAGTAAAATAAAACATAATATATATAAAATTAATCTAAGACTAATAATCAGCTTCTGTTTCTTTTGGTTTTTTTGTTTTTTTTTTTTTTGTAATTACCCCAGTGGGTTAGAAGAATTGTTTTTGGTTTTCCCCAAGTAATTTTTTTTCAGTGTTGGTGGTTCCTTATTTGTGGCTGATGAACTTCATAGGAGCAGTGGCTCATCCCTGCGGTGCAATCAGCAGAGTGGTACCTTGGCGTACCAGTTCCTATCCCATGGACTTCCTGTTAGGAAAACTAGACCTTGGGGATATCTGTTTTGCTTGTCATTACTGAGATTTATATCAAAATCACCAGTGTTCTCTGCTAAGGGCTGTTTGCTTTTTGCTTCCCCTTTTTGCAACTGAGAAGCCAGCAAAAGATACACTTGCTCCCAACCTTTTTTTCTGTGCTTGATTATCCCTAAATGCCACTGTGTTACATTTGTTCTTTAAGCTGAGGCTAGAAAATAAATCTTATGGGGGGGATGCTCTACTTTAATGTAGGACATGAAGCAAAATAGGGCTGGTTAATTATTTAATACCCTGTGGTTCTCCTTGGGCATGACAGAATCTATAGAATGAGGGAATACTGAGGTGTTGATAGGAAATTGGTGCAGTCCACCTGGGATAGGGATTTATTTTGTGTTTTGGAACCTGATGTACCCATCCAGTGTTTTCATGGGTGTCTGTTCCTGATCAAAAGACAAATCACCACTTAGAATGACGCTATTTCTACTGGGGCTTTGGGTTTTTTTCTCGCTTTCTCCCTGGATTAACCATGATTTTTCCTTGTTCCGTTTTGATGGAAAGCCTTTAATGAAGTGTGATGATTTGAGGAAGTGCTGTCTCCCAACCTGTTGTAAGCCAGACCCTTGAGCAGAAGGAGCCTTTGTGTTTTCGTTACTCCTCCGTCACACTGACTGAACATGAAAGGCACACTTGGTGCAGAGTGAGCAGCTCTCCTGCCTTAGGATGTACATACTTTTTGATTTTCTTGCTTGCTTTGCTTTGCTTTGCTTTGAGCCCTTGCTGTCTCATGTTACCTCTTTCATTATCTTTTTCCTTTTTCATTTAGCTCAGTATACCCAGGATGATAGAATTAATTTCCAGTCCCATAGTGTTCCTCTTACCAACACTAATATGTCTCTGGAAGATCAGAGAAATAAGTTTTTCATTCCACGTCCATCATAAGTTTATTGAGAAACTGTTGATCTTCTGTCCTAATGTTTTCTTCTCTTACTTTACTGAAGATCTTTGAGGGTTATGATCTTACAAAAGTCAAATCAATTCTCAAACAAAAAGTTTTGCCTTAAAGGCAGTTTATGGCCTGGAATTCCAAGCTTGAACTTATTTCAGGTTTCATATTTTGGGACTGTGAAAATAGAGGGGGAATGTGCTGAGGTGGAACTGGGTGCCTGGGCAGGTTGACATCTGCTGCACCTCTTAGACTTGATCCTACAGCCACTGCTCCTCTGAGAACTTCAACAGTGAAAAACATTTGACGATTTGTGAAGGAACAAAGTATACTGTATGGTTTGGTGAGCCCAGTCTTTGAAAGGTTTCTTCTTAGGAGCAAGAGAGGGTTTATCCAGCAGTTGATGCCTTGGTGAAATTTTGAGACCTTCCTCTGCGGTCAAAAGATGGTTAAAACTGCTCTTTATATCCATCCTTCTGCCTTGTTATGAACCCTCTTGGTGCTGTGTGCTCCACTTCTTGTCTCCAACAGAGTCTCTGAGTTTTCCCCGCAGTAACAGATTATTATTTTAAACTGTGTTGATGTTCTCACACTTGCTACCTATTTTTTATTTTATATTTTTATATCTGCAGTAAAATCCATGTGTCATGTCCTGGACTCAAGATTTTGTGGTCTCAAATTTGAATTAAATGAACACCCCATTATATCATTTGTAAATGTAAAGCTTTTTTTTTTTTTCCTGAGAACTTCTCCTTTCCTGCCCTGCCTGCACAAATGAAAACAAAGTCTTTTTCAGTTCTGAGATGATTTAAAACTTCTTGGTTGGCCAAATAGCTACTTAAAACTTAATTGATTCCCATTTCAAGAATATGCGTGTGAAGTTTAGGCCTGTAGCTACTTAGTGAGAGCCAAGTTATAGACCAGGCTTGTCCAGTGTTTATATTGGAAACTTCCCTAAAGTTCACTGCACAAATCTGGCTAGGCACCCTTAGAATTGTTAAATATTTTGTTGCCAGAATAACACAATTATTACATTTAGTATTACATATAGTTTTACATCTAGAGAGAGAAAAATGCTTGGCTTTAGGGTGCTGTAGGCTTTATATAATGGTTTATTGTTCCAGGTGAGGACCGAGAATTTCTGGAATATTTTCCTCTTGCACTGTGAGATCCTGGGTAGGAAAAGCTGGTTTTATTAGAAATAATACACTGAGCTTTGCTAATTTGATAAATAGGGCACATGTGCTTGTGAATGACTCCCTTTCTCATTTGTGTTTAGAACAATGCAGGTCCTAAAGCACAAAGATCCTCTCTAAGGAAGGAATTCTTTCCATTTCAGAGATGAAAGTTTCAAATTGGTAGTATGTGGTGAAAACTCACATTGCCAGTTTTTCTGTCCAAGACAAGACAGGACAGGCCAAGAACTGAAGTGTTTCAGGATCACATTTGCAGTAGTAAATAATTAATTTTTTTAAAGTATGTTCATCTTATATTTGCTAGTCATTTCTCTTAAACTCCCTTTAATATATTTGGGTTTGCTTTTTCTGCTAATTTTAATGTATGAACTGAATATATTTTCTGGTTAGGATTTTAATTTTTGCTGATTATAAGATTATCTGCTTTTAAGAACTGTAAAGTTTTAAGGGGCTGTATAGTAGTTAAGCATTATTGGTTATATTTCTGTTCCACAGTCACAGAATCCCAGACTGGTTTGGGTTGGGAGAAACTTTAAAGCCCGTCTCATTCCACCCCCTGCCATGGGCAGGGACACCTTCCACTATCCCAGGTTGCTCCAAGCCCTGTGTAAACTGGCCTTATTTGTTGTAGAAACTCCACAGGATCTGTGACTGCAGTATATCTGCCAGATAGCTTAACATTTTTGCTGTCAAATTATTATATATTATATATATATTTTGTATAATATATATATGTCCAGTGTGTGGCACCCAGGGCAGCTGAGCCTTCAGCCCATCGTAGGCTTCAGCCCAACGTGTTGGTAGATGTTTTGATTAGACTTAATAAGATGCAGTTAAATCAGTGTTATTGTGGCAGTTATCAGTCAGTTTTTGTAGATTAGTAGATTCATTCATTTACTGAAGAGGAAAAAATCCTTTAGGAGAAGCAGTTTTGCAAACAGAAGGTTCAGATGTGGGCACTGCGAGTGTGGACAAGGTGGTGGCACTGGGGATGGCTCGCTTGTGGTACCACCACTGGTACCACTCCTGCTTTCCTAAACCTCAGGAGTTAAGGCAAGGCAAGTGCTCCCCGTTGTTTCCTGGGGGTGCGGAGCCGGGATCCCCAGAGGAGAAGGTAGGAGCTGCCGGGAGGTTGGGAACGGGGAACCGTGGCTGTTTGTTTGTGCTGTTCTCAGGGAAACAGCCCTGTGCTTACATTCCTTGCAAGTTAATAGGGTCGCACCAGAGAGTACACCTGACTTGGATGACCCTTTTCTCCTCCCAGAGTAAACATTCCCTCCTAGCCCAAGTTTGGATCAGAGGGATCAGCTGTGTTGAGTACTGAACCTGGATTGGAGCAGGGTGAAGTGTTCCTGTTCCTTTCCCTGACAGTACTCTGAGCTGTGGGGAACAGGACCTGAGAACATCTACCAGACCTGAGTGTTGGGAGATATTGGGGTTTAAGTTTACAGAAATGCCTGAGCTCAAAAGCCAGCTCAGTGAGTAGAAGGACCTCAGTCTAACACAGATATTTACATCTGTTTAATTTAAGGAGTACACATTTGCCTAAGAGCTGGCAATGATGTGTTTTACTTCTGTAAATTGTCACAAACGGTGTTTATGTGAAAAATACTTTCACTGAAGCACTGCACAAACCCAGTTCCACAGGTGAAGGTCTGAGCCCTGCCAAGGGCCCAGGAAAGAACAGGAACAAGAACCTTCCTGGGAGAGCCCTTTGCACAAACCTGGCAGTGTTTGCAACTACCTGTGGAAAATGCTGTTGAAATCTTTACTGAAATCTGTTTGCTTAAATTAGGTTTTCATTTTAAATCTTCCTTATGTTCTCATCATTTTTTACATGAAACCTCATAATTATCCCCAAAGAAATGTTCAATACAGACTTTTCTTCCTCTCAAAGTTTCAGGCAGTAACTGGGAAATCATGTGGAATCATCTGATTCACAGATGACTTTCAAAACAGCGTTCAGAGCTGTTTGAAATAGTATTTCCTGCTACCTAATCATCATAAAAAACTACCAGTGTTACTCTTGTAAAATAATACAGGAAATGCAAAAGGCAAATATGTTCCTCTTCTAAGTAGGACAGAAATAACTTTTTTTGAGTCTTCAGTGCCACAGTACAGCTGAGCTGCACAAAACAGCGCAGAAAGTGTCTTTTTAGTTTCTCATGACCGAGAATGAACCATCTAATTCTCTTTAGGGAAATGTCCACAGTCAAATCCCCTACCTGGCTTGAATCTTTGGCATATTTTGCTTTTCAGAAACCACATCTTTATCACACCTGATTAGAGGAGGTCTGGTAGCTGGAGAAGTGCTGCCATATTTTATTAATGTAGTATTTGACAGCTGTTAACTAGTGAAACCAGAGATAGGTGCTCGCTTGACTAAAAGGTGTGCACCTGATACCCGTCACAGAGAACCCAATTAACCTTTAGGCTCCATATATTGAATTACCAACCTGGCTGCTGGAAATTGGCTGCAAATAAACTTTCAGACAAAGCTGGTTTTGCTTGCTCAAATGGTCTTTTGCTATTGTGTGTGGAATTTATCAAATTAAATATATATATAAATATGTAAATATATATCTCCAGGTTACTCCTCATGGTTTGTCCTCGGGGGTAAAGAATGTTCATCTCTGCTTTCTCACCACTAAACTGACAATCATTTGTGAGTTTTGTGGGGCATATACACCTTGGTTTTGTTGGGAATAGCTGTAGCAAGCTGGTACACACCTCTTACACTTGCTTTACCCATCCCTCCCACTCCTCTCTCCCCATTAAATAGTGGGAGCAAATAACACTCTTGGGATCGATTCTCCATTGAGCATCTGCACAGTAACTGATAGAGGATACTCTCCAGGGGGTATTCTGGGCACAATTATCTGCTGGGTGAAAGAATATCTATTATTAAAAGAGTGAAAATCTGTTGAAGTGAACTTGAGCAGTCACAGGAAACTAAAGCAACTGTTGGATTTTGGGCCAGCGTTGCCAACCTTCAGTAAACCGTGTGATGTGATGTTGCCGGTATTTCTTGTCCGTGTGGTATTTTAGCTATGCCAGTTGTACTTCAGAGAAACTGAGGGGGTTTTGCTATTTAATGAACTGTGATGTTATTTGTCTTTAGTAAAAGACAGTTGACTGGACGCCCTTTTGTGTTTATGTGACCTCACAGAGTGAAAAGTAAATTAATCAAATTCAGTAAGCCAGTTTTTTATGGGAGATAAAAACATTGCTGCAGTAGTATAACCAGCTCTTCTAGAAACAAATATTTGATAGTGTTTCTATGGTGAGATTTTCTGTTTGTTGGGAAAGTTTTTGATTTTGTTTGAAATTCAGATGAATTTATACACTTGTTTGGTCTGGTGACTTGTTTACCTGATGCCACTTGTACTTTTCTCTTGCAGGAAATCCACGACTTGTTTAAAGATTATGAAATCAAGTATTGTTATGTGGACAGAAATAAAAGAACAGGTAAGAACTTAAAAACTTCCAATGATAGATGCTTAAGTTCTGTGAGGAACATCATCTGCAGTGTATGAAGTCATCAGCTTCTCTCCTGTCAATCACTTGGGCTCTTTGTCCCTCAGGGCCTCTGTTGGTGGCTCAGTTTGTCACCTTTCACTGAAGGCTGTGGGAAGTTGGAAATTTAGTGATGTTGGCCAGAAGTGAGTTGGTTCACTATGGTCTCCCCTAGTGAGTGTCTCTTTGGGACAAAACTAGCGCCAGCTGTCTGAATTCCCTTGGAAAACTGATCCTGAGGCTTCTCTTAGGACAAACCATGTGTGCCTGAGGGGAAAACATGCCCAGATGCTTTTCCAATTTGCTCACGTCAGAAAACACTTTTTCCCTGTGAGGGTCACCCGGTTGCCCAGAGAGTCTCCAGGTGGTGGAGTCTCCACCCAGGTGGTGGAGTCTCCATCCTTTGAGATAACAAGAACCAATCTGGACATGGTCTTTTGGTGGGTGATCCTCTTTGAGGAAGGGGTTGGACAAGATGACCCTGCCAACCTCATCCAGTCTGTGATTGTGTGAAGTGTTTTATGGGCTGAAAACCCAAAAAGGATCTAATAACCTCAAAGTGAGAACTGGAGGATGTTGTCAGCAAAGATATTCAGTAGTATCTGTAATGTGCTGACTTCAGTAGAATATTTAGTAGTAAATAATAGCAAATAACAGTCTAATAGTAGAATAGTAAATAATAGACTAATAGTAGAACATCTAATTTAGTTCCCCAAGTATAAAATTTTGTTGGGTTACATGTAGTGGTGTTTGTGTTTCTGTAGCCACTTTTTGAGTTAATTGCTCATGATGTTCAGTTGATAATTCCAGCCTTTAGACAGATATGCTGTAATATATATTTATCTATTGCATCTTTGGGGTAAACCTCAAGCTCTTATTCCTTTTGGGGCTTTCAGGGGGAGGTAGAGGTGTAGTAAGTGCCTCTAAAGCTATGGGAGGTATAACCTGTGTTGGTCTCTTGCAGCATTCGTTACTCTGTTGAATGGAGAGCAGGCTCAGAGCGCCATTCGGAAATTCCACCAGTATTCCCTGCGTGGAAAAGAGATATCTGTGCAGCTCCAACCCACGGATGCCTTGCTGTGCATCACTAATTTGCCCATTTCATTCACCTTGGAAGAGTTTGAAGAACTTGTGCGTGCCTATGGCAACGTGGAGAGATGTTTCTTGGTGTACAGTGAGGTCACTGGCCATTCCAAGGGCTATGGCTTTGTGGAATACATGAAGAAGGACTCTGCTGCAAAGGCCAGGCTGGAACTTCTGGGGAAGCAGTTAGAGGAGAGCACTCTGTTTGCACAGTGGATGGATGTGAACCAGCTGACCACAAACCTTATTCACTCCAAGTGCCTTTGTGTAGATAAATTACAAAAAGACTGTGCTGACTCAAAAGAACTGATTCAAGCTTTCTCCCTGAAGTACAAACCTGTGTTCTGCCAGGTGGGTTGGGTTTCTGTCTTATGCAAAATCAAGGTTTCACTCTTGCTGTCTTTGGCTTTTGTTTTTCATAGAACTAGTGAATAGTTGTGCATCTGCAATGTGAGATGTGATACAAATGCTTTACCGGTATGGGTTTGCAGTGATGTATATTTGGGAATTCTGCAGGATACCACTCCCATGAAGTGCCAGTAAAATGTTAGTAAGACATTCCCTCCTCATGTAATTTATTGAAAATAATTTTATTTTTGAGAGCTTTAAAAGTGATGGTTTTATTGCTTTTTAAAGCCAGAGTGTATGAAATAGTTTACCTGATGAAATATATATATGTATATATGGATTTAATGAATATATTAAGAAACGTCCGCAGATATTTAACCTGTGTTTTCCCTAACTGAGGAGGATACAGACTTGGCACCTCATAGTGCTGGACTTGCCAGGTGTGGAAGTGGTACATGTGTAGGAAAGTTTGCAGGTACAGAAGAGGTAGATCCTTACAGGCCTTTGTAGTGTAAATACTTCCTTCTTATCCTCATGGCTTGCGAGATACAAGACCACAAATAAATGTGGTGCAGACAGAGTACCAGAAACAGGTAGTGGAAAGAAAGCTTTCCTTGTAGTCACACAGTTGTGATTTCCATTACTGGGTTGCTTTTGTTGTTTTTTTTTTTTTCCTTAAGTCTCTCAGAAGGCTGCTCAGGGATTGGGAGGTTGCTCGGGAATTAAGGGATAAGAACCCAGAGATTCCCAGTCTGAGAACAGAAGGACCATCAGGCTGTCTGGCCTGACCACCTGCAGGCCACCACATCCTCCTTAGTGCTCTTTTCGAGCCCCAGTAATTTGTAGTTGGCCAGAGTAAATATCCTTAGACTTGCTCGATCCAAATATACCAGGAGATCAATAAATTGAAGGTAACTCTTTCCAGAAACTGCCCATCCTGTGCTGTTTTGAACTCATGTCTCTTTTCTCAGTTGGATGTATCTGGCTTCAGCTTCACCTCACTGATAACTAAATTGAGGAGCTTTTACTCCCTATTATTTTCTTCCTGTAAGAAGGTATTAAATGCTGCAATCAAGTCTCTTGCTCAATCTTTGTTTAATTAGCTAAACAGATTGATCTCTTTAAGTCTTTTACTTCAGGGCTTTTTTTCCAGCTGTCAGATAATCTGTTATCAGCTCCTCCAACAAATTTCCAACATCCTTTTAAAAATTCTGAATTTCAAAGAATACCAGGCTTCTCTGATAAAGGTGGGTTTCACTAACAGGATTCTGCTGTGCAGTTAGAGGCACTTAAAAATTGATTTTTACCTCCACAGTAATACTTGGGTCACACCTGCAGTAGGTAAGAAGAGTCAGTTTGTGTCTGCATCAATAAATGGCACTAAATACATATTTGTGTAAAATCAGGAGGGAGGAGATAGGTAAACAATAGTTCAAATTTGATAGATGCAAAAGGGAAGAGGGTGGATGAATTCTCATCACCGGTGCTAATTAATTATGAGTGAGGTGACCCAGAAATTAAGGACAAAGAAAAGAGGAGGAGGAAGACTCAAGAAAGTGTGAAAAAAGCAAGGAGGGGGATGTAACATAAAGGATAGAGATATAAGGGGAAAATCAGGAGAGGACAGAGCAGCAGAAACCTTGGTGGGGAGGGAATTTCAATAGACAATGACTGGGAGAAGTGTTTTTGTCTGGAAAACTCCTTAGCATACCTCTTGTGCTGCTTTCATGGCTTAGTTCTGCTCGTAACTCTGATCAGTATTTCATCATGTAAATACAGTCTTTTACCTGAAATATTTAGCTGACCTCACAAAATAAACTCTGGTTTATTTAATTTTATTTCATCTTATTCATTTTATTTCATAAACTGGTTTATTTCATCTTATTCCACAGTTACCGTTTATTTCTAAATCGGTTTGATTTTTCCTCTGTTGACAATAGAAATATTCAGTCAGGAAGAGCTGAAGCCAGACACTTACACGTGGATATTAGGGAAAATGGCTTTTCCTAAGACTTACAGGAAAGTGTTTTGTCCTTTGCTTCAGCAAAATGGACCAGAAAACCTTTCAAGAAGGTCTCCACTGTTATCTGATAGGGGCAGAGGGTTTTTTCTTCAGTCCTGTTTGCTTGGGAAGTTTAAAAATTCCTGAATTCTTTGCAAGAATATTGGTAGCTGCAGTTCCACATGTTAAGGGAGTTTTTAACTGTGTTTCAGTTTCACTAAAAGTAAAATATGTATGTTCTGTAGCTTCAAACCTGTCTTTTCACAAGTACCTCAGGTCTTTACCAGTACACCTAAACTGATATTGAAGTAAAATACAAATATAAAATATAGACACACACACATATATTTAGCATAAACACATCTGTGTGTGTATTTATGTATCAATATGTGTATTCTCCAGAGCTCTGGCTTTAACAGTGCCAATAAACATCTGACCACCCCCTTTTTCTTCAAAAGCTTTGAAATTTAATTTTCAACTCTTAGTGTAAGTTTGTAGGGCTTCACAACTGGGAACAGGTTGTTTTCATCCAATGAAATCTAGAGATTTCCTCTCTTCCCCATCAGAGCTGGTGTCAGGGTATCATTTCTATTTATTTTGGGACCGGAGATTTTGGCCTAAGCTTCATCCCTCCCTTGTCACCCTCTTTTTTTGTTGAATTTAAATCTGCTCATTCTACTATAAAACTCTACAAACAAAGACCAGAGCACTGTGTGACACGTAAGCCTGTTTCCAGTCTGCTTGATTGATCAGTCTGGCATCTTCTCTTGGCAGTAGACACAACCACAGACTTCATATTCTCCTAAAAGGCACCAGATACTGGTGGAATTTGCATTGTTGCATGTTTCAGCAGCTGCCCTGGAGCTTGATGAATGACATTTTGATTATTGCAGGCTTCAAAACTGAAGAATAATGAGTTTATAATTCTTACCCTGCAGAATAAAAATTGGTGCAGCATCCAGCTGTATTTACAGTTTGCTTCTGATTCCTCCTTTGTTCTCTATATATGTGTTAAATACATTTTGTAGCTGAGGTTCTCCATGAGACCACAGAATCAGCTAGGTTGGAAAAGACCCCTGAGATCATCAAGTCCAACCTTTGACATGACACCACCTTGTCTACTAGACCATGGCACCGAGTGGCACATCCAGTCTCTTCTTAAACACCTCCAGGGACAGGGACTCCACCACCTCCCTGGGCAGCCCCTTCCAACATCTGATCACTCTCTCTGTAGAGAATTTCTTGCTAATGTCTAACCTAAATCTCCCCTGGCACAGGTTAAGACTGTGCCATTTAGATTGGAGCAGAGGTGGGAATTGAAGTAGATAAGTATGAATGCCAAATGTCCTATGAAAACATGGAATTCAACTTACAAGAAACACTTTTGAGACAGGAACGTCCTGGTTTGGGTGGGCATTAATCTCAGTATCAGGTGGGAAAGGTTTTGGAAGAGATAAGTGGAAATGCTGCAGGGCAGTCCCTGGAATTGGCCCTTTTGCTCTGTTGTTGCAGTTTGCCCAGGATGAGGACGGTGGCACCGGGGACTTTGCCGTGGTCGAATACGAGAGCGCGGAGCAGGCGGAGAAGGTCCGGGAGCTCACGGATGGAATGACCCTCAAAGGGAGGAGAGTCCAGGTGTCCTACTGTGCCCCCGGAGCGCCGGGAAGGAGCACCTTGGCAGCACTTATAGCAGCCCAGAGGATGGTGAGATACCTGCACACCTCTCCTCAGGATGGGTTGGACACCAGATTTGGGACACGGGGATTCAGCTGCTTTGCTTTAGGAAAAGGAGCCGAGCTTTCAGAAGCGTCAGCATTTTGAGTTGCTTGGAGCAACCTGGTCTAGTGGAAGGTGTCCCTGCCCATGGCAAAGGAGTAAAATGAGATGATCTTTAAGGTCTCTCCCAACCCAAATCATTCCCTGATTCCATAATTCTGTATAGTCAGTCCAGTTCAGGCTCTTTCCAGGGCACAACATGGACACATAGTGCCAGGAAGAAGGACAAAATATGGCCATAAGATATCACAAAGTTACACCTACATATCTCTGGGATTTTAGTAAATTTAATTTTCTGTGAGAGGAATCATTCCAGTTCAAAACAAAACTAACTGGAAGTACAGTTGTTTGACAAGCTAAAACTTGGTTTAAAACAGAGAGGAAGAATTTGTCAGTTTTAAGATAAATTTCAAGGTAGGAGAAGAAATAGTTTAATTTCACGCTCAGTATAAAAGAAAGCTTTTTGCACCCACGTCTTATCAAATTATTTCCTAGAGAATTGGCTGTGATAAGTGTTACATGGAGGTGTCTTAAATGCAGAGACACAGTTTCATCACTTCAGCCAAGTCTAAACCACGTCTTTATAAGGAGATGAGTAGTCTGTTATAAGTGAGTATATGATATTCATGCCAACAGTGCCTCTCTTACTCTCCTTTGTTGATAACTCCATTTCGGTTTAAGGAAAAAAAAATGTATCTCAGGAGAAATCATATGCTGGAAGTTCTCTTGAAATAGTTTGTTAGGTGTTTCACTGGAAGGAAAAAGAGCAGGAAATAGGGAAAGAAATGTTTTTTTCTGTGTCAAATGAAATGTGTACACTGACATCACAAAAGTTTGAGGGATTTACATGTATTCTTTGTTTTCTCCTACTTCTAACATTTTTGTATCTCTCTTCATTGGAGATGAGGAACAATAGGAAAGGCTTGCTCCCAGAGCCAAATCCAGTGCAGATCATGAAGAGTTTTAATAATCCAGCAATGTTGCAGATGCTGCTGCAGCCCCAATTGCGTGGCCACGCTGTTAAACCTGGTGAGTTGTTTTAAAACAGAATTCAAAAAAGAAACCCTGTTCTTAGTGGTACAAGGCTTTCAGCAGAGAAGTAGAAATTCTGTTTAAAACCTGTGCAGACTGTTTCAATGTGTTTGAATAGACAGTTTCACATTTTATGAAAGCAAAAGCAAGAGGTGGTTTGCTACACTCTTGTGTTTGGGGAGAATTTAGTGTTACCTACAGATGTCTTCGTGTTAAATCTGTGACCTCTGAATGTTTATAGCAGAAATGGGCTTAGAAAGGAATATCCTCTGCAAAACTTTGGGGAGTTGAAATCTGATTCTAGATTGAATTTTGCAGCCCGAGTCTTTCTGCTGTTATTCTCAACGTAAATCTTTATTCACCTGGATGGTACCATAGCTGTGCAGAGCATTTCATAACAGCATTAGCCAAAAACATTTCTGTCTTCTCATTAGAGGGGTGTGAATAAACACATAAACCCCAATATAATTACATTTCAAATGGTGAAAATATTAGAAACAGGACCAGGTAATTAGGAGAGTCAAGTGGGGGTCAGCTAAGAGTATGTGACACAATCTACTGACAGAAGATACACAGAAAGGGTGTGTGAAGTGACCACTTTAGTGAAGGAACACTTCAGCTAATGCTGAATTTCAGAGCACTTCAGATAATGCTGTGGCCCTGCAATGAGCTCAGGCCTTGCTGCATCTTCCAGGGAAACTCAACTCTGGAGGAGCACCTGGAGAGCACCTTTGAGCTCTCAAATGCTGGGAATTGCAGATCAAAGCTGGGGGTATTGAAAAGTTTCATAACCCTTTCCAGCCTAAATGAGTCTGTGATTCTACTATAGTGACCTTTGGTACACAGGAAAATTTCACGGAAACCAAATTTAAAATTACAGAATAACTCTTACAAAGATTTTTCTTGGCTAACTTGTAAAATACTGCAATTTTTTTGTGTGTTTGTGAAACAGTTCTTGGAGCATCTGCAGCTTTACCTCACCTTATAAATTCGGCAGTTGGCCCCCCTTTTTTGCAGCTGAACAAAGTTCATCAGGTATGTGACAAAAGAACTTTCATCCAAATAGGTATTTGGGAAGATCTCAGCATGAAAAATCCTCTGCAAGTTGTAAGAACTTACACCTAAACTCAGGTGTTCTCATCAAAGCTGTAAGGAAAGCTCTGTGTTTTGAGGTGGGCGTGTAAGAGCAGGCTGTGCTTACTATCCACAAGTGAGTTATTTAGTCCTAACTGAGCTTCTGATTTATTAACACCTGCAAAGGAAGAGAAAATTTGTCATTAGTGACAAAAACTCCTCTTTAAATTTGATCTCAAGGAGCTTGGCACATCCCTTTCTTTTGCAACTGCTCATACATCCTTCCCGTAGAGACTTGATTATTTTATCTTATTCAAACCAACAAGTTTATCTTCATTTTAAAGCTTGCAGGGACCAAAATGTGCTACATATGCCATAAAAATAGTGAATTGCAGATGTTGCTTCTTAGTCATAACCCTCCCTAACATTATAAACTGTTTAAAGTGTTCTCAGAGTGCCTGGAATTCCAGATGGACACCAGAATTTCTGAAAGATGCTGTGAAGGATATTTGGGATGAGTTTGCCCTGGAAATTGGAAATGGGATATGCACCCACACCAGTACTCCTCCTTGCTGGGTGCACTTGGCCTTGACCTGAGGTTCTGTCAGGGATTTCTCCAGCTCTACCAGAAGCCAAAATTCAAATTTAATATTCATGGCAGGGATTTTCATAAATGTCTACAAGGGGTTGGAGTTCAATTGCTTTGACTTACTATTTCTGATGTTTCAGAAGTTCGCATTTAAAAACTAGAATCCCCACAAACATTAGTTATTTCTGCTGTTTTTTTGGCAAACACAGGCTTACAGATCTTAAAAAGACCAAACTAAAATGCAGAGATATTCCTTATATTAAGTATATTTAGCCTTTCTGTTTTTTCTGCTAAAAGCTGGTAGGTGAGTATATTACTTCTGAATAAATGCTACTTAATTTTGCTCCATCAACTGAGCTGCTTTTGTGCATATTAAAAATACATAATTTTTTCAGGTTTTTTTTATTAAAATGACATTTTCAGATGGTGTGTTTAGTTACTGCTGCTCTGTCTTCAGCCTTGGAGAGTCTGTGCTTCCTTGGAAGGCAATGTGAGTGTTTGCTGCTCACAGCTGGAGACAGGCCTGTTTTACACAGTTAACAGTGGGATTGATGATGATCCAGTGGTTTTTGGCTCTGGAGCTGTGCAGCCAAACAACTCAGTATTTTCTCTGTACAGAGACTTACAAGTCTAATTCTCATCCCGAGAGCTTCCTGTCATTTAATCAGCTCCAAACCTGCTCTGGTAGCCTGAGTTTTATTGTCAGTGGTTTGATTATCCCAGTTTCTTCTATTAGACACATTTTTCTGGTTTTAGGTGGACTTATTTCGACTATTCTCTAAAGCCAGAGAACCAGGTCACTGTTTTTATTGTCTTTAAATGTTGTCACAAACTAGAGGAACAGGCACCTTTCCAGTCACACTGATTCAGCTTCCTGCATGTCTTGGGTTTGTATTTTATCTTCGAGGTTTTGTAAAGAAGAAACAGTAATTTAGGATGATTATGCCAAAACATTTAAAAAATAATTAATAAAAATGATTCAGCAGAGGGGATTTGAAGGTTATTCATCCAGTAATCTTTCAACTCAAGGTAGCCTTTCAACTTATTTAATTTGTCTTAGTTATAAATTATCATGTGCCAAAATAATACATTTTAAGCTTTCTCGATGGTGTTTTCCTCAGTCATCCAGCAGTTTTTTAAATCTTTGTTAACCCAGAGACTTTCCTTTGAGGATTCTGACCAAACTGATTTTTCCACTCTTGTGTTTCTCAGAGTTTTACAATTGGACTGATACATTTTCTTTGTTATGTAGCCAAGTTTAGAAGGAACAGTCACTGGCATTGGAGACAATAAGCAGCCCTGGATAATTCCTACTGGAATTCACTAAGACAATTAAAATAGCAGCTGCATAACTAATCTAGATATGGCACATCTTTTTTTTTAAAAGGCACATTTCTGAGTCCAGACGACCATATTAAGGGTTTTTCCCAAGGGATTTAACCCTTCCATACAGAGACACAACCTAGGATTGAAAATACTGGTGAGGTGTTACGCAGGAGCTGCCTTCTTTTGGGGTTCCACCTTCATTCCCTGGTTTTGGTGATCTTTCCTATGTAGGAGACTTGATAAAAAATGAGGGAAGCTGTGCTTGTCCTGGTTTGACACAGTCAGTGTCCCATGAATCTATTTTTACACCACTGTACAAAAAGGTTTGTAGAACAACCTATATTTTACCTGGCAAATCATACTCAGGAGCTGTTGCCAGGAGGACAATTTCAATAAAAAGCATACATCATTTTGTCTTTTCAGGTTTATTTTAAGCCACTGTGCTGGTCAGGGCACATAATGCTGAATATATCAGTAGCAGAGTCTAAACGTGATGCCACAAAATTATTAATTAAGTGGGTCAGTTCTGGTGAGAAACTGACCCAGAATATTTTGAATTAAAAATATTGCTATTTTATGGAGTTGCCAATCTGTAAGCACTGTGATTTGTAAGCTTTCTAATAGCTTTGGAGCGGGATTTCATGTAGAGAGTTGCCAGTAAAAAAGGGAGGGGGAGAAAGGTATCTGGATATTCCTCTTTGGAGGTAAAGATACTGTGAAGCAGGGGGTGAAAGTCACTCCCAGTCCCAGCAGAGGCCTGTGAAGGTGGAGGTTGTGGATTAGAATTGCAGTGCAGGGCACAAAGCAAATGTAACAGACAATGAAGCCCTTTTTCACAGAGCTCAGAACTCCCTGAGCTCCTCCAGGCTCATCTTACTGGCACTGGAGGTAACTCCAGTCCATCCAGTCGGGCTGTGGGGGCTTCAGACACACTGAGCCCTCCCTGTTGGCTTTCCCAGGGGCTGCAGTGGGGTCTGGGCTGTGTTTGGAGATACTTTGAGCCTTTAGAAGCCATCCAGTGGTTGTGAGGTGAAAAAAAAGGCTGGGTGGTCGAGAGCTTAAACCAACTTGAAATAACTTTCTATGAGTGAAGCAAAACTAGTTGTGTGGAGGGAATTGTTATTTTCCTTTGCTGAATTAACTCAAAACTTAAATTCCTTCAAGTAGTAACATCTGAAAATGTTTCAAGAGCGTTCTGTTCTCCATGACTGTCATCTAACACTTGTTTTAATCATTTCTCAGAGCTCAGTTCTGGGGAGCACATCCAACCTGCTGCTGCAGAGCCCTGCCCACCTGCCACTGCCCCAGCAGCAGCTCCTGAAGATGGAAAACATCCAGGCTAACAGTGTAAGGTCATCACTGGAACTTTGACTCTTTGGACAGTCTTAAAACTGCTGAAACAAATAATTTTTTCATCGAGTGTCCCTGCCTATGAGAGGGGATTGGAACTTGATTATCCTTAAGGTCCCTTCCAACCCAACTCCTTCTTTGTGTCTATGATCCAATATAATTGAACAGTTTAGTGTAGCTGAAAAGATTAACTGAATGTGAAAGTTATAAGAAATAGCTGTGGACAGATTATTTTATCATTTACATAGTTTTTTATTCTTCCTTATAGAAACCAGGTTTGCTGGGAGAACCTCCAACAATGCTCCTCCAGACAGTGCTGGGAATAGGGATGATGCCAGCAGTGAGCTCAGGAATGGGAACCCGAGGAGAAGCTCTGAAGTGTAAATGGCATTTTGTTTCGTACCAAATCAGTAGAAATGCTCAGCTTGAAATGATGCATCTGACTGGTTCCCTCTGTACCAAAAGCAACGGAGTTTTAACATTCAGTCTGTGACAGATGTCAGTTTTAAATGCAAATTTCTGTGCCAGTGATGCCCTTTTTTTCATGAGGAAAGCCCAGTTGTGATACTGAGGGTGTTCAGACTGGAGAAGAGGAAGCTTCAGGAAAACTTAGAGCCCCTTCCAGTGCCTAAAGGGGCTCCAAGAGAGCTGGAGAGGGATGTTTGACAAGGGTCTGGAGGGACAGGACAAGGGGGAATGGCTTCCCACTGTCAGAGGGTGGTGTTAGATGGGATAATGGGAAGAAATTCTTCCCTGTGAGGGTGGTGAGGCCCAGCACAGGTTGCCCAGAGAAGCTGTGGCTGCTCCACTCCTGAAAGTGTCCAAGACCAGGTTGGACGGGGCTTTGAGCAACCTGGGCTAGTGGAAGGTGTCCCTGCTCATAGCAGGGGATGGAATGAGATGAGCTTTAATGTCTCTTCCAACCCAAACCATTCCAGGATGCCATGATCTCTTTTGTTTCCTCCACTGAGCCCTGTGTTGTGCAATCCTAGATGTGATCTGAGTAATGGTCATAACCAGGAGCAAGGAAAAGGTTGCAAGGTGGGGAGGAGGCCTCTTCTGAATATCTAGATTTTAATTTTGGAGAATACTTTCCAGCTCTTTAGTTAAAAGAATTTTTACTAGTGCCAATTGAGGTGGGGTTTCCCCCTCTATTCCAATAGAGGATCCTCTAGGATGTTGTTCCCAGTTTTTTTGAAAGTGAAAGGAAACACAAATTATCATAGTGAATGTTTAAAAAAGCTATTTATTTTATTAAATAGAGTTGTTTTCTTCTGGGATGGTAAAAGAATAAAAACTACCCTCACAATCCATGTCCTGGGACAGCTGGGAAATAGATCTGTAGCTGCTCTTCCCATCACTCGGTAAAACCCCCAAACAAAACGTGCTGCTAAATCTCGTGTAACAGCAAAGTTTCTCCATTTATGGTTGGCTGCAGCATCTAATCTGCCTCCAATTCCAGCAGCAGCAGGGATGGGCATGCTGCCATTCTTCCCAAATCAGCACATTGTTGGACAAGCCATCCCAGGGCAAAATAATGCTCCAGACAAACCCTCTCCGGGCGAAGCCGTTGTGTCGGGATCACAGCCTTATCCTCAGCCCTTGACAACCCTTCCTGCTGGAGCTCTGAGGGCTGGACACACCAAACAACAGAACCAGCTCAAAAGCACTGACACAAATCTGGGGGTAAGGAAGATTGAACACAAATATTTTCTTTCTTTCTTGCATATGGATTTTCTCTTTATTTTAAGAGTTAATGGCAACTTAGTGCAGTTCTTCACCAGATCACAGGATCATCCATGAGACATCTTAAGGTCATTTCAGTAATGAAGAATAGGGAGAGAACAATGATGCTCTTTGGTGGTCCAAGTGACTTAACAAAGGAGTCTTCACAATGCTGGAGGGTTTTTTTTTCCATGGGTTTGCCTCATAGTATTTGATGATGAAATTTATCTCGAGGGCAGTGTCTCTTTTAAAGGCTGAAAACTGAACTTGTGGTTGAATTTCGTGGCTAATCAGGAGCAATTCTTGTGTGTGTGTGTGTGTGTGTGTGTGTTTGCATACATATAGAGAAATATAGATATATTTGTGTGTGTTTGTAAATTTTCCACTTCTAATCCTTTCCTCCTTAGCCCCAGCTGACATATTTTTAGTCTACATTAGTTTTTTTATATATTATTTATTCCCTGGGAGAACGATGGGATGGGATTCAAGTTGAACCAGAATGGTCTGGTTATTTCAGAAGTTTTTTTTCTGCCATTAACAGAATTTACTTTTTTATAATATACATAAATACTTTGACATTTATGGGGAAATATATTTGTAATTCAGATTATATCCAGTGTCGGTATCTGTTAGGCAACTTTGACAGGTTTGTTCCTATTTCAGAAAATACACTTTTCATTTTTGAAATCATTTTTTACTGTAATGAAGTGGAATTTTACGTAGGTATAGATACAAAATATAGGGTGTATGAGTATACATATAGAAAATCAGTGTTTTATTTCAGCATTTCATTTGGTTCAAAGGAAATGTGAGCCAGTCCTGACACTTCATTTCCACTCGTAAACATTTTCCCCTTTTAAGTCCAGGCTTACAAATGGACTGATCAGTGGGATGTGTTGTAATGGCAGATTTCAGACAACATCATCTCTCCAGGGCTCATTTGTCCTTTATTTCCCTGTGTCTCCAAGTGAAAAGAGTTGATTTTGTCTTGGCTGTCTTTAATGCTCACTCCCAGCATCTGGAGTTGTTATGATGATTATTATTCCCTTACTTGCATATAAAAGGTTTTCTGTTGTTTGTTTGTTTTGTAATGTCCTTTAAGAACTTGCAGTCTGAAGAGAAACATTCCTATAAAATAATTTGGAAGGAAAAAGCATAGACAGTGTGTCCAGATCGTTGTCCCCAGGATTTATTTTAAAAGTTTTATTTCATAGGGCTAAGTTGTTTTTTTTCCAAACCCTTTTGGGACATTTACCTTATTTCTGGCAAATTTGATAAAAATATAATGCAAACTGCCCTGTCCACTTGTTTCACAGACTCCCTTGAAAAAACAGACTTCACTGCTTGGGGAACCACCAAAAGAAATTCGTCTGAGCACCAACCCCTACTTGAATTTGGCAAGTGTGTTGCCTGGGATGTGCCTGCCAGGTAAGCAAATGTTTCATGGCTTTAATTGCAAGTTTCCACAGCCAGAGTGTGGCAAATGTTTACTCTGTTTGGCTGGTAAATCCAGTGACCACAAAATTTGTCCTCAAGGGAATCTTGCAGTCTGTATTAAAATTTCAGTATCCTGATAGTTAATATTTCGTTTGGGAAGGGTAAATTCTCAGAGGTAATGGGCTTCCTGGTGCAGACAAACTTGTAGAAGCCTTTCACTTCATAGTAGCACTGATTAGTTTGGAGTACAGCCTAATGTGAAGAGGCAAATTTCTGGCTTAATCCCAGAATACAACCTAATTTGTGTGTTTTATACAGCCCGTGTGTTTGTACAAACTGTGTGTTCTTTGTGTTCCCAGCAGCAATTGCCAGCAAAGCCTCCAATCCACAGCAGCAGACTGGCCTTCCAAACAATGTGGTGGATGCTGCTGTGTCTCAGGGAACTGCATCACAACATGCAATGGAGAACTATTTCAGTTACTCTCAGCAGCCTGGGGAGTACACACAGGTACGTGTTTTGCAGCCTGGTTTGTCCCTTGGAGCTCAGCCAGCAGGAATTCTGGCAGACATCCCTGAGATCCCTCCCAGAGCTGCTCATTGTTTTCTCTGTGTGCTCCTGATGCACTTCTTGGCACACGTGTGGCCTGACAGCCCTGAGTGCAGCTGGACAGCTCTGCCCAGCATCATGAAACCACTCCTGGGCTCCCTGCACCCAAACCCACCCTCCTCTTGAGACTGAACCTCTTCACTGGCACTTCATCTCTGTCAGTGTTCAGGATAGATTTAGCACAAAGTACATTCCCTGATGAAATCATAACCCTTGGAAAATTGCTTCTTGAGAGCCTGGGCTCAGGGCAGTCACTACAAAAATGACTTCTTATGACTTCTACCTTGGCTTTTGTCTGTCTTCAAAACTCTGAAGTTTTTCTCTTTCCCTTCCTGAGAAGCTTTTAAATCTTTTTGAGCTTTGGCTGGATCCCAGAGAGGAGTGTTCTGCCTTCCAGCAGTTTCTGCACAGCCTGGGGAATTTTTGCAGTCTCTCCAGCTGGTTTCACTGCATGGGGTGTCTTCCCATGTGCCCCACGTGGTGATCAGAGCATGGCCATAAGGGGGGGAGTCTGGGGAGTGTTGCAGGCTGAGAGCAAGTTCCACAGGCATTGGGACACTGATGACCAGACCCACCTCCCAGATCAGATCTCGTGGCCTAAAGGGGCTCCAGGAGTGCTGGAAGGGGACTTGGGACAATGGCCTGGAGGGACAGGACAAGGGGGAATGGCTTCCCACTGCCAGAGGACAGGGTTAGATGGGATATTGGGAAGAATTTCTTCCCTGTGAGGGTGGTGAGGCCCTGGCACAGGTTGCCCAGAGAAGCTGTGGCTGCCCCATCCCTGGAATTGTCCAAGGCCAGGTTGGACAGGGCTTTGAGCAACCTGGGATAGTGTAAGGTGTTCTCCCCATCCCTCCAAGCAGGGGGCTTGGAACTGGATAGTCTCAAAGGTCTTTCCAACCCAAACCATTCTGTGATTCTATGATTCTGTGAACATTTTGTTTTAACCTGATTATGGGCTTTAAATTTATTTTGATGTCTCCTGGAGGTAGTTTCTAAGCCCAAATCTGTAAACTACTGTCCAAAAAAATCAGCAGTACCGTACTGTTAGTGTTATCAGTATTACCTTGACTACCATGAAGGACTCAAATGGTGTCACATTGCTGCAAAAATGCCACATGTCACCATCCAGCCCTATTGCACTGTCTGCTCCTTCCATGTAACAGGAATTATTACACTGTACCTGCATTACTGCCAGGACAGTGGTGCCTTGTGTGTCTTTTAAGCACTTAATCACAGTTTTAAATGTTTGATTTGAGCTTTATCACTTGTATTAAATGTGTTTTGATGCATCTCGGAGAGCTTTGAGGCTGTAAGAATTGTAGACAGCCATGGGAGAGGATTTTTCCTCCTTTATAGGAGGCTGTTCAGCAGTGGTATCATTATGCTCAGGCACATCACTCTACCCAGGCCAGAGTGGATGGGTTTGAAAATGAAGCCTCTGAGGTGAGAAATACCTTTATTTTCTTGCTGTTTCCACTGGCTGTTTCTCCCATGAGCTGTGAGGCTGCTTTAGACACTGCTTTGTGTGCTGGGAGTGGCTGCTGCCCTGGGGACCCCAGGAATGAGGGGCTGGAGAGCGTGGGATGAGGGGTGCTGCATGGTCACCTGCTGCAGGGCAGCCCTGCACTCCCTGGGATTCATACTCAAATTATCCCCTCTAAAAGCCTACAATCCAGTTAGCTGTAAATTCAGGAATATAAAAATACTCCCACCAAGAAACAGCCCACTATAATGGTATTCCCAGTGTTGAATTTGAGTATTGAAGGACTGTTTCTTGCCCCAGCTGAGGTTTCTGTGACCAAGGAGAAGGACACTCTTTTAAGGAATTATGTAAAGTAAACTATCCCCAAATCCCACATTTTGCTCAAGAAATCACTGCACACCCAAGCTGCTGTGAATGGCACCTCCTGTTAGTGGGACTCAGGCATTTTCATACCTGCTGAGTGCTCATCACTATAGCAAGTAAAAATGAACGATTAAACCTATTTTCTTTCCCCTCCTGGTTGATCCTGGATCCCATTCTGCATTTAGGAATCTACAGGTGGATCTTACCCAGACTACAGTACCTGCTTGCAGGTTGTGCCTCCCCTTTTGAGTGGAGCCCAGGGATCCCAGCAGGCATCCCAGCTTCCTCCCCCAAATCTGTTCCCTAAGGTGAGAGGAGATGGAGCGGAACGGCTGCAGATGCTTCTTACTTGTCTTGTGCTGCCACCGAGTGGACTTCGGCCCACGGCAAGCCCAGGCAGAGCTTTCCCACTGCATTCCTGCTCCTGAGTTGCTCAGGATCACACACAGTTCCTGGTGGGTGTGATAAGGGGTTGGGCAGGACGTGCCAGTGTCAGACCCCCTTAGAGTCCCCAGGTGCAGGGGATCAGTGCATTTATGAGTGGTGGCTCTTTTTAGGGAAAGGGCACAAGCACTGACTCAGGAGCTGGACCTTAAAGCCGATGGAGTCAGGCCTTGGGAGTCGCTTCCCAGCTCTTGGTCCTTGGTAATTCCCAGCCTGGAGTGTTATTTATTGACAGTGTTTGCTGTGGCTCATGTCACTTGTTTTCTTCTTGCCCTCAGGTGACTCCAGCCCGGAGTGAGAAGCGCAGCTCCTCGTACCTCATTTCCTCCCCGGAGCCCGGCCCTGTGGAATTCCCGGCTCCGGGATCCACAGTGCGTTACACAGAGTCCTCCCTCAAAAAAAAACGTGTGTATTGAGCCTGGAACCCTCTCTCCTGCCTGGAGGGGACAAGGCAGGCCTGGACCTCTGCTATTTATTGCTGCCTTAACTCCACACACGTCATCCTGCTCCCTGGGTGGTTGTGGTGGCCCAGGAGGAGCCCCCTCTGTCACGGCACATCCAAGGACACGGTACGTATGTGAGGGATGGCTGGTCCTTGGTGGTCTCACTTTCCCTTAGGACAAGAGGGGACAGTGTTGGCTTTGTCACCTGCCCCACAGAGCAGCTGAGGGCCAGAGCACAGTGACTTGGGAGCTGTGGCAGCTCCACCAGCTGAAAGCAATAAATCCCTGAGGAAGGAAAGCTGATCCTTTCTCCAGTCCTCAGGCTGAGGAACTTAAAAGAGGAAGTCTTGATAGTAATTATTTTGTATTTTTTTAACTCAGAATGTGTGGTTTTTTCCAACCTGACTTTTTCCAGGATTAAGAGTTCTGCATTTACAGCCTTGGCATTTTTAATATTTCCTCTCAGTCCTGGAATGAAGCGATACCAAATGTACTCCCAGAGCCTCGGTGATGTTCTCAATAAATGGCTGGTAAAAGGAAGATGTAATACTGTGCTGCCTTGGAATTTTCAGTGGCATTTGGATAGGTGACAGTTGGACAGTGGAGTAACCTTTATCTGCTTTTAGGCTGAGACTCCGCAGCTTTTCCTGGGAGGCAGTGATTTCCAGTGTGTGGATGTACCTGTCTAACACAGGGGGTGTGGTGAAGCCCCTCCTCCTTCCACAGGTGTGTGGGACAGCTGAGCCAGGTGTGTCCCAGCTCTTCCAGGGCCACCCACAGCCATTGTTTCCCAGATTGAGTGCATTTTCCTTTTTCCCTTCTTTTTTTTTTAAGACTTCTTATATTTTTAGCTTATTAAGAATTGTTCTTTTCTGTTGTCAGTCTTTATAGTTAAAGATTAGCAATCCATACTTTTGCAGTCGGTGTTGAGAGGTAAAGGAGGAGCCAGCCCTCATTCCAAGGAATCCTTGGAATCCTTTGCCTTGGAATCATGCAGCAAATCCATTTGGACTGAGTTCACCGAGGCCACAACCTTCCTTACTCTTCCTAGTTAATACTGAAGCCATTTTTCAATAGTGATTTTTTTAAATAAAAAAAAAAAGTTTTAAACTTTGCCTTCCAGGCTTTGGGATGTGATCAGGATCCATATTTTCAAAGCTTAAAAACAAAAAATTCCAATCACAATCCCTCCTCCCTCAGCTGCTGGGCTCTGGAACTGGCCCACCTTTTGTGCACAAACAGAGAACAGGAGCCTTTCTGGGATTCTACCTGTATGTATTGATAAATTCACTTGTAATATTTTGTTCCAACTGTTTGTATATGCAACTTTCTCAACTTGTTACACTTTTCAATGAAAATAAATTGTTGGTACATATTTAAAGTGGTTTTCTGTGAGAGAAAAACTGTCCTGGACTACTTCAGTCAGGTTAGGTGGGAAAGGTTGTTTTTTAAACATGTTCTGACCACTATTCATATGGAAGTTTTATTTGAAAAGCTCTTTCTCTTTTTAATTTATGATTAAAAAGGTAGGCACATGGAGAAAAAAAAAAGTTCTTTAATAATTTGTTTGTATAAAGAGTAACAAAGTGCTTACAGATTTAACTCAGCTTCCTAAGTGACATACAGAAACAACAGGTAACACTGTAAAAATAAATCTGACCTCGTTGGAGCTCATAATTACAATTTGATATGTATATATTTATATATATATAAAGACATCTTCCTATTATTGCCAGAACTGAGTATCTCCTCAAAGCATTTTCAAACTGTGGTAGGAAAACATTATAGCCCAAATTTAGGGTCAGCAGAAGGTTCCAGTTAAACCACTGTTGGATGAAGCCTGAGGGGTCACAGCCAAGAGCAGCTCAGAGGGAAATGGTCCCATGGGCTCTCCTTGGGTACCTGCACATGGGCTTGGGCTGGGAGTCAAATGGTGGTTAAGGAATATGTGTCCCAGGTGTTCCCGGGGTGCTCAGGCCTCTCTTTTCCTTTAGACAATGACCCCCCAGGTTCTGCACATGGATTTGTTTCTTTTCCATCCCCAAGTGTGTCATTAATCCCTTCCTGTCCTTCACCCTCAGCACGAGCTGAGGAGCAGCATCACGCAGCTTCAGTGGGCAAGGTGTGTAATGGGGAGGGGAGACAGGAAAAGCAAATCTGTTTATCCAAAAACTTCACTGAAATGCACAGCTGTACCCACCCCTCCACTCTGTCTTGGTTGGTATTTTTGAACACAACACTTTTTTTTTTAAATACATGTAAGAGCTCAGAACTGGGGCCTGGTGGGTTAAGATGAGCTGAGAATTTTAGCTTTGCATTTTTATGCCAGAGTTGGTTTTTTGTTACTAACATTTAAGTAAGTGCACATGAAGAATATTTGTCAGGCAGACTTTAAAACTGCCTCAAAACTCTGTAAAATTATTAAATGGCTGTATTGTGCCTTCCTATATGCACTGGCTCAGGTTTGAGATGTGAGAGCTGGCACTGAGAACTGCAGTGGGTTTTGTCCCCACACTCAGTTCACACCATCACATCAATCAGGGCAGTCCCAATTGTGGCACAACCATCATCAGATAAGGATAAAACTGCCCTGCAACAAAAGCAGCAAAGGAGCTGCAGCTCTTTCCTCCCAGACCTTTAAATTCATTTGATCCAACTAAAATTCAAAGGAAAACTGTTGGCAAAAGAATCCTTTCTCCACATGGGCCCAGTCAGAGTACAAATTACAGTAGTTAAAAAAAATGAAGAGCATTGGCCATACGTATTTTTGATGCACATTAAGTACTGACAGTATAAAAGAAATTAATTACATTTTACTCATAATTGTTTCAAATCCTTGGATCAAGTTGTGGAAGGTCGTGCGCTCATCGTGTTTGTATATCCAGCACTTCCTCATCAGCTGGTCCACCTGGAACAGGGACAGGGACATTTTTAAAGGAGAGGAACATCTCATTGGGTTTTCCAGTAAAGACAGAGGAGCAGATTCCCACTGCTATGAACAGAAACACCTTGGCTTTGTCAGGATCAGTAAGGACCCAAACCAGAGGGGTTTTTGTAAGTTGAGGTCTTAACAGCTTCACCTACAGGTGTGCTACACACCCAGAAAGGCTGTATTGCAAAAACTAGAAGGATTCCAACTGAATTTTCATGGATACAGGTATTACAGCAAGTCCTTAACCCCTCTGAAGGGACATCACCAACTTGGGAATGTTAATATCAAAAACCATCTTAAAATAATGCTTCCAAACCTTGGAAATGCCTTTTTCACAGCACAGCTGAAGGTTTTCCTACCAGAGTGGCCAGGCCTAGTTAACCATGGACCTCTGGTGTTAATTCAGTGTCCAAGGACATGGCTCTGGCTCCAGGCGCATCCGTATCCGTCCCTTACCTCCTCTGGGCAGGTGGGTGGTCGTGGCAAACGCTTGTCGTCCTGCAGGACACGCACCAGCCGTGCCACCGTCATCTGGCCCTGCGTGGGGCCGATCATCTTCAGGAATTCCTGTGGGAAAAGTAAGAGTCAGCTGGGCATCCCTCAGCCAGCACAAAAAAAGAACCACAAGGGTTGCTTTCCTAAGATAAATCAGTCCAGTGGAAGGTGTCCCTGCCCATGGAAGGGGGAATGATGAGCTTTAAGGTCCCTCCCAACCCAAGCCGGTCTGGGATTCTACAATTCCACCTCTTTTTTTCCAAAAATATTAAAATTATGGGATTTCAGCAGCTTCAGCAGCCATTCTGTCACAAGCACTTACTGCCATGGGACTGGACTCAGAGTCACAGTAGGTGAGCAGTTCATAGAGTGTCACCCCAAAGGACCAGACATCTGAGGCAATGTAGAACTTGCTCTGCAGCAAACACTCCGGGGCATACCTGGGGATCCAAGGGACAGCATTATTAAAGCCAGCTCTGGAGGCACATTCCATGTTTGTAGAGTCCTTGTACCTTAGTTAATGTGGGATGCCAAGTAAATAGTAAAACGTAGCAAATAAGGTACAATTGTTACAACTCACTGTGAAACTAAAGGAAACGAAAACCAAAACAGTGGGAAAATTAAGTGCAGGAAAAAATAAATGGCACAAGAGTACAGTCTACCAGGTGCCTTTTCCATGTTTTCATGGTGTACCTTTACTTGGGCCTGTTATAAAAACAGGAAGAACCCTGAGGATGCCCAGAGCCTGAGGGCACAGGAGCAGAGCAGGCCATGCCCTGCGCAGCATGGCTGCAGGAGGTGGGTTGTGGGGCAGTACCAGAACACGGGGCTGTCGCGGTCGTCCTTGACCGTGTAATATTCCTTGTCGGTCTCAATGGCCTTGGTGAGCCCGAAGTCCCCAATCTTCACCCTGTTCTCACTTTCCACAAGGACATTTCTCGCTGCCAGGTCACGGTGCACATACTGACAGGAGCCCAAGTAGTCCATTCCCTGAGAGAAGAAAGAAAGCCTGTCATCCTTGGTCCTCCAATATTTTAATCCCTGTTTTTCTGCACTTCGTGCTTCACATGGTCTGACCACGCTCTGCACTCACGTCTCTTCCTCCCTTTAGACTTGCACCTTGCTCCTTCCCTCTTGCCAACCCACACTCCAAGTGCTGCCCTCCCTCCCAATACTCCAAATTCTGCAGCAGGAACAACTTTTCAAAACAACTTTTAAGCAAGGGAACGTTCTAATTATTCCTCCTCTGATCTTTGTGCCAGTAGCACCCATAGCAGGGGAGAGACTGCTTTAGGATTCAGGTCCTTGGGGACAGAAGAGAATGGGTTCGTTCCTGACCTCTTTTCCTCTTCACTCTGTTAAATTAGATATTAAACTGATCCAACAGCTCCGGTCCCAGCTCACCTTGCAGATCTGAACCGCGTATCTGAGCAGCTGCTTGAGATTGATTTTGTTCTTGTTCCGTGGGAGATACTCCTTTAGGCTCCCAGAGGGAAGAAATTCCATGATGAGCTTAATCCCACTTCCTCCTAAAACCAGAGCATGTTTAGTTTGCACACAGGTGACGCTTCTCAGGCCATGAATACCAACAGCTTTTGAACAAGCCTGCAGCACTGGTAGCTAAATCCCATCACTCTACCAATCCAGGAGAATCTGTTCCTGGCAGGACATTTATAAAATGCTTTATTTTCAAAGGAAAACCCTTATGCTTTCAGTGTACACTTTTAAATATTCTATACAATTTACCATCTTCTGTGCAGATGCCCTTGTATTTGACGATGTTGTCATGATAGAGATTCCTCAGGATTTCTATTTCCTTCTTGAGGTCAGCAATGTGGTTCCCTCCACTCTCTGGCTTTAGGGATTTCACTGCCACTTGCTCCCCTGTGTTGTCACCTTCTGGGTCATATCTGCAGAGTTCAACCTTGCCAAAGTGGCCCTAATTGGGAGAGAAAAGAGCATTATTGGGAACACTGTTCACTGACAGCAACACTAAAGCACTATTTTAGGTGTTTATGATCCACATCTCCTATGACACAGCACATGGCTGTGGGGACATACACATACACACTGATCTGTGTTCTGTGTCTGACATTCCTCTTACCTCTCCCAAATCCCGGATTCTTTTCAAGAATCGTTTCTCAAAGAGAGTGGGATCGACCTCAGTAACAGGCTTCTTCTCTGACACAATATCAGGATCTAGGAGTGGAAAAACATGGTCAGAAAAAATCTGGACAGAAAAAAAAAAAGGTTAGACAGATTCCTGCATGGACACCTCGGTCTCAACACCCCAAGGCATCCTTGCTCACTTCAGTCTACTGCTGTTACTGTGCCTATCCCACTGTCACAATTTTCCTGCTTTCTGACAGGGAATTCCTCCATACCTACAGGCCAGTCTATCTCTTGCTGATCTTCCCTCACTTTGTGGGTTGGTTGCTGGGTCTGCTTCCAGATCAAGTTTTCTCTGGGTGTACTTCCCACCCTGCAGTAATTACTCGGCTTCCCTGAGTATTTACTACATCTACATCTACAGACATGGTTAGTCCCTGTTGCAGGGACACAACACAGCTGTCAGCACAGCCAACAGGGAAGACAGAAGTCAGGTGTCCAGTTTAACCAAATAAATCAGCCTTGGGTTGGAATGAGATGATCCTTAAGGTCCCTCCCAACCCAAACCATTCCAGGATTCCATGATCCCTACCCCGATGCCTTACTTTGCTCCTCCAGTTTGTTGATGTCCCTCATGATGGCCCTGAAGAAGGGTCTCTGGTGGGGGTCATAGTTCATGCACTGTTTCATCAGGTCTGCCAGCTCCTTGCATGACGGCGTGGCCAGCACAAAGTGCCCCTCGTAGAACCTCTCCTTCTGTGGGCACAAACAGACACTCCTGAGTGAATTGTAGCCTCAAAACCTCAGGATTCTGAGCTGGGGGAATGCTTGGACTCAGGGAGCTAAGAGGTATATTCCAACCTAAATGATTCTGTGATTCTACGTTCTGCATCAGAAGACCATTAAATCCTTAACTTGTCATGAACTTTGCCAAGGAAATCCCCCTTTTCAGCTGGAACTCTGATCTCCTACCAGTAAAGAATTACTGTTGTGCTGCATCTGGTGTTGTTTGGAGCAACCACTTAACACACATGAAGTTTTTACACTTTTTTAAAAGATTTCACCTTTCAGAAGTTATTTTCTGCCAGGTTTGCCATGTTCCTCATGTACCAGGACAAATGGCTGAGGGGAAACGCTTGCCAAGGACACACTGGTTGCTCCTCAGGAGGTACCAGCGTCAGGGCAGGGGGAATGAAGGGTGGTTTTGTGCATTCCCAAGCTCTGTGGAGCTATCCCACATGCAGGAAGGGGGCTGGAGCCAGGGCAGGGAGTTCCTGAACCAGCCTGGGCAGTGACTCAGGCACTCGGACATTTCCTTTGCTGCCTTGCTCCGTCACGTTCCCAGCACAGCAATACTTCCAGAGGGAGAAAGCACATTTGGAACAGATGCAATGAACACAAACTGCCAGCAGAACAGCACAAGATATTTCAATTATTTAGGATTCAGAGTGAACCACAATGGTGTCCCACAGGAGACCATCCGGAACTGGTGTCTGAAAGAAACAGGAGCAGAACTACAGAGCTGACTGGGAGAACCTCACTCAGCTTGCAGCTGGGCACAAGGGTTAGAAAAGGCTGGGAGAGCTGGGGGTGTTCATCTGGAGAAGAGAAGGCTCCAGAGAGACCTTAGAGCCCCTTCCAGTGCCTAAAGGGGCTCCAGGAGAGCTGGAAAGGGACTTGGGACAAGGGAGAATGGGTTCCCACTGCAAGAGGGCAGGGTTAGATGGGATTTTGGGAAGGAATTCTTCCCTGTGATGGTGGTGAGGCCCTGGCACAGGTTGCCCAGAGAAGCTGTGGCTGCCCCACCCCTGGAAGTGTCCAAGGCCAGGTTGGACGGGGCTTGGAGCAACCTGGGATAGTGGAAGGTGTCCCTGCCCATGGCAGGGGGTGGAACAGGATGAGCTTTGAGGTCCCTTCCAACCCCAAACAGTCAGGGATTCTGTGAAAAAAAACAGTGTGAGCACATCAGAAGTGTTCAGTCGCTGCTGTGCTTCAACAAGGTCAGGTTGAAGCAATAATTAGCAATTTTTGATGTAAGGACAAGAATTTCTGCTGCAACCTGTGGCAATCCAGATGGGATCAGCCCCTTATCCAGTCCAGCTGAGCTGGTTTTTTGTGAGCTAAAAGAACTAAAACGAGGTTTGGAAACTGAAGTGCCAAAGGGGATGGATCTGAAATGCCAAAGCAAAGTTTGTGTAACATGGTTTTACCTCTGCCAGTGTCTTGTCTTTCAGTGGAATTTCTCCATTGTAGCAGATTTCCCACAGGGTTGTACCAAAGCTCCACTTATCTGCTGCAATGCTGAGATTTTTGGAGTCTTCAACACACTCAGGTGCAATCCAGGGAATTCGCTCAACACGTTCTTGGATAAAACACAGGATCCACATTGTGGGGTGAATACCAGGAGTGGAAAACCAGCCTTCAACTGAATTAGTCTAACAGCTGCTTAACTGAAATAAACTGGAGCTGCAGTATTTGTCCAGTTTTGGGGAAATGCTGATTCTCAAATCCCTGTTCCCAGAAGGATGTTCCTATGGCTTTTACAAGGAGCCATCCAGAAACAGATTCCTTCTGTCCTATCTCATGAGATGTAACATGTTTTTTTAAGAGAAATTGATACTCTAAGCACCCACTGTGTAGTTCTCAGATCCATAAAAGCTGATAACTTCTATTCTAGAGCCAGTTCTGGCTGGTATAAATGATATTTCTTCCTTTCCCCTTCCCCACCACACTAGAGATCCCATTCCTGGCCATACCTTGCCTGGACAGCACCGTTATGGGTATTCCTGGGTCACTCAGCTTTATGAAAGGACCATATTCAGTATCAATTCCCTCTCTTGCCAGAAGGATGTTTTTAGTGCACACATTCCCATGGACCAAATCCTTATCCTCCTACAGAAAAGTTGGAAAAGAACAGTGAGTGCTCCAGCATATCCAACCATGAGGGATCACTGTAATATACTCCAAACTGAAATCCAAAAAGCTTGGAAAAAACTGGAGAAAAAAAGGAAATGAGAAGTAGGGAAACATACTGTTCACACTTAAGCACTTGTATTTTCCTGGGTGGAAAATTAGGCTGCAGCAGCCCCCGGCAATGCCTTTGCCAAGGTGCCTCTTACCAGGTAGCTCAGAGCACTTGCAAGTTGTTTGGCGACTTTGAATTTCCAAGGAGTTGTCAGGACTTCACTTTTCCGACGCATGAACAGATCCAGAGGCCCAAACTCCACAAACTCTTCAACCATGATATCTGCAAAGTCAGGGGCACCAAGTCAGTACTGCAATAACCAGTGTCTGGAGTCATTTCATGGGCCTGTCACTGTGTCCCCTCTGCTCCTAGGCCAGAGGTTATCCAATGTCTTTGTTTCACCCTCCTCAGGGTTTATTTCAGTGCCCAGAGTCCACATTAAAAGACTGAGTGGCTTCATGTAGTAAATGAACAGTAAACCCAAACAAAGCATTTCAAAGCTCACAGGGCAGAGCCTTCCCAGGGAAAAACCTCCTACCAAAAGGCTGGTTTGTATCGACACTGTCACTGTCCCTCTGGCATTCCAGCCTTAGAGAATCACCCACATTCAAAGACAGTGTTGGAAGGGGAGACTTTTTAACAGAAAGGACTTTGCAGCTGCTTTGCTGTTCCAATTCCACTCTTGAAAACTCAAGAGGCAGAGCTGCCAAGCCCATCTCCCCTGTGCCAGGGCCAAGCTCAAAGACTGTCCTGTCCTTCCCAAACTGCTCCTGGGAATGTTTCCTGGACTCACTTTCCACGTCCCGGATGCAGACGCCGTGGAGGAGCACGATGTGCTTGTGGGACACCTGCCTCATCATGCTGGCTGTCTCAAAGAAGGCCTGTGGGAAGGGGACAGAGGTCAGCACTGAACTGCTGCTCCTGGTGCCAGTATTCCAGGAGTTTAACAAATCCAGAGCATCAGGGAACAAAACCTTGTATAAAATCACTCTTTTTAGCCACATGAACAGTGGTGGGGATGTGCCATCCCTCTGCCTAAAACCACGAGCTGTGCCTTCAGCATTTTCCCACCCCCAACCTCTTTTTTAAAGACTTTTCAGAGTTATCCACTGTTGGAAATGATATAACTTTCCTAATCAATTTTTTTAATTACTGGTTTAAATTAACTTTTTAATTAATTGTTTTAATTAACCGTAAACAGTGTATTCATCATAAGCAGTGTAATTTTTCACTTTAGGCAGCACATAGCTAAAGTTTTTATCATAGCTATTGTTAGAGTTTGATTGGAAAATCCATGGAATTTTAATTTTGCTAAACTAACCCAGATAAGCTCCAATGAACAAAGCCTGGGGGAGCTGAAAGCTGGACACCTGGAATGCAGAATTTAGAGCCCTCCAAGGATATGTTGCAGTAACCAGAAGATAAAGAAGAGACTTAACAAAGACTAACAGAGACTAACAATCTGGGAAAAAGATAACAAAAAGACAGAAAATGTGGACTAATTAGCAGGAGAAGTGAGAAATCAATAAGCAATAGAAGATAGAATGCTAATTAATAAAGAGAATTATGTCATTTAGAAGCAATAAACACTCATTTCTTTGTTTGTTAAAAAGGTGTAAATAGGTGAAAAGTTCTGAAAGTCTTGTGCATGTAAGTGGAGCCATTCCCTAAGTACCCAAGCCTGGAGTAAAGTCATACTAGTTCTAATTTCTAATCCTAAAAAAAAAGTAGAGTTTGATTTATCCTGATGTTTTCAGTGACAACACAAGGCCCAGTATTTGCAGGACACACAAAAAGGAACAACTTGCCAAGGAAATATCTCTGTGGCTGGGGTCCAAGACTTTGAGCAGGACTTTAATCTCTTTTTCATTTTGATATCCTTCGTTCTCATCATCCTTGAGGTTGAGCATCCCTGAGTAAATCTGTGTTCTCGTCCCTCTTCCAAGGTGTTCACCCTGAGACACAACACACCAAAAGTTTCTCAGACACGGAGCAAACAAGGGTAGTGTTAAACAAATATTTGAATCTGCACTTTACTCTGTCTCTCCAATTGATTGAGCTACATCCAGACTTAAAATTATAACAGTGAGAACCCAATGTCAGTTCAGTTATTCTGTACTTGAATGATCTCTGAGCATCCTCACCACCTAAACTCCTGGGATATTCTACCTCCAGAAACATCAAACAGGTTGCCTGTGATTTAACCTTACCAGACTAAACAAATGAATAAATAACAACTGGCCTCTTATTCACAATGAGCTGCTGTTGAGGTGATCTTTAATGTGTTTCCAAAAGTTAGAGGAAGTAATATTTCAATGGAATGCTTTGTTTGGGTAAGTAATTTCCTCCTCAGTAACAGAGGATTCCACTTGAGGGTATTTTTGCAGGAAGCCTGAATGCTGACTGTAAATATACCCATCCAGAAACAATCACCACCATTTCTATCCTGCACACTCAGTGATGCAACTAAAAAAACCCCGAAACCTTTTTATTTAACAGAAGAAGACAATGGGATGATTGAAGAGCTCTTTTTAGAAACATTAAATCTGATTTGTGCACTCAAGTCACTGTGTGTTTGTTGAGGTTTATTCAGGTGGATCTGCATCACTGACTGTGAACAACTATCAGAAAATTTGGGGAAATTTAGAACACAAAAATCTGAATGCTCAGATTGTCCAGAGATTTTGAATACTTCACCTTTTTTACTGTAGGACGTTGTCTTAAACCTCAAGTTGCCCGTTTCTCTGATAAGTCAGGCTTTAAAAAAATACAGCCACATTTAGCAACAAAACAGCTCTTAAAACTTTCATGAAACGACCTTAGAAACACCTCTTTTACATTAGAAAACTGCTCAAATATCAAGTTGATTTCTAGTGCAAGACATCTTTTTTTTTCACACGAGGACATACAAAAATTTGGATTCTGCAATCAGAGGATTTAATAAAGATTCCAGTGAAGTTTTGCTGAGGAGAAATAGGAGTGGCAGAACCAACCACGATGGGGTGACTTTGTGTCACGTGACTGGGACCAGTGGCTGCCACAATCTGGGATTCCAGGAGCAGCCCAGGCACCCACCTGCAGGATTTCTTCCTTGCGGATCCAGTGGAAACTCAGCTGCCCCATGGAATAAGCAGGCTGCCATTCCTGTGCCTTCTTGGTTGCAACCAGCAGGTTGGAGATTTCTGGAGGGAAAAAAGAAACTTTGACCTGACTTCTGCTCATCATTCAATAGAGAATTCACTAAAGCACAGCTACATATTTATAGTATAAACACAGTGTTAATATTTACAATACTGGGGCTGAAAAAAGCAACTGAATAGTGTTTTCTGCACAAAGAAAGACTGAGAGAGGCAAAATCTCTGCTGTCCATGAAGTAAAATATCCCCCACACTCCCTCCTGCCAACAGGTACATCTCCTTTCCAGTGTGTAAGGAGTAGCTGGAGTCTCCTCTCTTTACCCTCATCAAAATTCCTTGTGCTCTGAGAAACGCTCACAGTCTGTTCCCAGAGCACTGGAATTAAACTGGGGAATGGGAAATGAACAGAAGGAAAAGGCTCAAAAACCCAGTGCTTCCTCCCCACTGCTTCTGGTCAGGGTAGATGCAGAAATTTTGCACATGAATTTTGACCTCCAGGCATTATTTATTATGAGATGATGGATTTGGATGTGCGTTTGCATCCAGCCTTCCCACTGCTGGGAGCAGAGTATGGGTGCTGGGGCTAAACCATCACCTGGCACTTTGAAACCATCAATCATAACCACACACTGCAAAAACTGCTTTATTTCTGCATCCCCTAAACTTCTTAGTGAATAACCAATAAAATATATTCAAAAAGAAGGAAAAAAAAACAGGGAAGAGAGAGAAAAGGAACAGCACTAAATCCTGCTGTACTTAATGTCAATGAAAAGCTGAAGTGGGCACTCAACTCCCTGACCCATTTTATTATATATTATTCCAAACACAGTCATCAAAATGTAACCAAAATGTCCAGTGTCAAAATGTACAATTTCCCCCTGCTCCAGATAATTCTCCATGTTCTTCATGTGCTCAGTGTCTCTGCAAACCCCTCAGAACATCAGGTATTACCGTGGCTCAGTTCTTCCCCTGGTTCTAACAGGAAACCATTATCTGATCAACACAATCACACCACTGTGTTTCCTCTTTCACACAAAATTCAGCTGCAAGACACTGGTAGTTCAGAGCAAACAGCTTCAGTAAGTGTTGGCATCAAGAGTTCAACAAGTGCATGATTGTCCCAGCCCCTAAAATGTGGCCTCACAGATGATTTCCTGCCACAAGGCTGTTCTTGCCATCACTTGCAGACCAAAAGCTGCTTCATGAAGATGAATTGAGTGAACAGCAGCTCATAATGAGAGCAAACAGCTCCAAACCAAGGGTTACAACCCTCCTTTGCCACAGCACAAACTGAACACACTGAGAATCCCTCCTGTTCCTGGAGGTTATTTTCTTGCAACAAAAAAAATTCTTGAAGGCCAGGTTACCTCTTGGTCTGGGTTGGCAGCACCTCTTCAGTGTGAAGCTGATGTTGTCTGTCCGAAGGATTTGTCCTTTCAGGTGATCCATCAGCTCTTTTAAGGATGCAAAAGACTTGTTTGAGCCGTGGAGGAAGTACCCGCCTTTCTTCACCTCAATCTGGAAGTTCTTGTACTGCCCTGAGTTATTTATCACCTGGGATTAGTAAGAAAAAGGGAAAAAAAGAAAGCAAATATGTTTGTAAAGGCATAAAAGCTTCCCAAAACCTTTGCAATCACAAGTAGGAGCAGTTAATCACTTGATCCTAAGGCAGGGTCCTCTAATCAAAGTGCAACAAAGCAGGACAAGATCTAAAATTCCTGTAATCTTCCAGTCCCAGGAAGGCTCATAACAACAGAGCAGAGCAGCAACATATAGATGCAAGCCCCTCACAAACCCAAATTATAGCTTTGGTGTTTTAGAGCTCGAGAATATGCAGAAGTTCTGCCTCTTTTGGAGGAACTTTCTCTTCACTTGGTCAAGAATTGCAGAACCTGGACCACTGTGGTTTCAAAATCTCAACTTAAAAATAGCAGAAGTCCCTTTCACAACCCACATTGTTCAACCACTGAAACAAGATTTCAGGTTGTTTTTGAGACCTTCCAGTTTCATTCAAAGGTGGTGAGGAAGAAAAACTTAACTTTTGGACTAGCCCATCTCAAGACTTTTCAAGGTCTCCCCCCTACACCTGCTCCCTCACCTCTCCCCTCCCAAAGCTTCACAATGAGCCTGAATGTTTTCCAAGACAAAATTCCTTTCCTGTCTCACTGCCTCACTGCCCTGTCTGTTGGAAGACAGTGCTGATCAGCTGGGTTTTTTTGCAAATATCATCAGAAGATGAACCCACTATCAAATATCCCTTCTTGACCTCAATTAACATTTTTCCCTAAGAGCTTATGTGCATTTTTACAATTATTATTCTTGTGTGAACACTCTAAATATTCTCCCAACATATTGAGTCAGGCTCCCAGCTGAGGTCAGTGTGGGAACAGAAATAAATCCTTATAATTAAGTCCATGTTCAAGAAGGTTCTCAAGGGAATTGGAACCATTCAAGGTAAGTTGCAGTAACAAATTCTCTGTGTCATTCTCACACCATATGAGTTTTAAATGCTTAATTTCCATCATGTTTTATTGCTAAAACTGGAGATGTTCTGGAGTCTTCAGCTCATTATCAGATTCCTGCTGGGAATGCCACATCTGACCTACCTCTGAGCCTTCCAAACAAGTCACTGTCATGAGGATGTGGTTGAAGTTCGTGCAGCTCCATCTCAACACGTATGTTCCCACCTCATTCCCTTCCTGGCGCAGTTTGTTGATGGCATATTCCGTGCTGGAAGGGAATGTTCCATGAGGAAAACCAACAAATGAGCATCCAAAATATATTATTATTATTATTGTTATTGTTATTATTACAGAATCAAACCAGTTGGAAAAGACCTCTGAGCTGCACAGAGCAAGGGAGGAAAGATTTATCAAGGGGAAATTCTGCAACCAACATATGGTGCATATGGTTTTCTACATCCTGCATCCTAAACCTAAAAGGAAAAGCCAAAAGGTGGGTGGAAGGGAAGACAATTCTTTTAGGTATTTAAAAAACCCAAGGCTTTGTTCATCCTTCCAAGGACTGCCAGGGTCAGTGTAGACACACTTCAGCTGTACCTAAAATATTCCCATCTGTTCATAGCCACTGGTGAAATAAGTCACAAAATATGCCCTTGGGGAGGAAAATTTGGTTTTATAGATGAATAAATTTCTGTGGAGAGAAAGAGTGAATTTTTTCCATATAGTCCTTAACAAAACCAAGTTGCTCTACAACCTTCTGGTAATGACCAACCATCCAAATACCAGATTCCCTATGCAGCAGCATTAGAGGACTAATTATCCAAGTGGAAAAATAAAAGTGGCACATTTTACTGACCAGATGGGCCCATGGCAGCCATTTTTGATGTTGTGCTCAATGAGTGGAGGAGCCACATCTGTGCACAGGTAGTGGTGGGCGTCTGCTGTGAGCCTGAAGTAGCCGTCGATGAGGGACGTGAAGGACAGGGCCTCGTCGTGGGAGGACAGCTTCAGTTCCTACAACACAGAGATAGCCTTGGAAAGAATCCTTACAGCTCTCTTAAAGCATTGCAGGAATGTTTAACAGCCGGATTTTTGGCTAAAAATTGTTCTGTTCAAGGAGCCAACACCGATCATTCTCTATCCTCCCCACTTGTTACAGGCTGGAAACTTCCATTCTCCAGCATCCCAAGTTCTCCTCTAATCCACAAGATCTGGAAGGGAAACTCTTGTGCCAGTGTAGAGAAACAACTGCACTCACCAACTTCTCATGGGCACTTTTGCATCTGTCCAGTGTTAAGGGCAACATATTTCAGTGTCATTTACACTAAAAAATGTTCCTCGAGGATGTGTTCACCTGCTGCCCAACCACCCCTATGGCTCCCCATGGAAGGGAAACCCATCCCCGGTTTGGTTCTTACCATTCTTTTGTTGTCCTGTTTGTTGATGCTGACTGTGGACTCCTTAATGACAATGTGGGTGATTTCAGGAAAATAGGAAAAATTGTTCCATGACTCCCGAAGTTTGTGTTTTTCTTCATCCTTTTTGGTTTTGCCATCAGATTTTTTCTTCTTCTCTTTCTCTGTCTGTACAGACTGCAAATACATTTTGGATAAAAGTATAAGAAGAAAAGTGGGGGTTTTTGTTGCTTTTTGTTTTTACTCTAAAACAAAACATCATTACAAATTCATTACATAATTACGTAATAATTTATAATATATGGAATATAATATAGAATATAATCCATTCAAATATGTCTAATAAAGCTATTTAATTTTTTAATGCTTTTTGTGCTGTGTCTGGTCTGGTAGATAGAGTCTTTAATTTTCCTGGTAAACAGGTTGCCCACCAAGGTTGTTCAGGGTCCATCCTTGGAATTTTTCAACACCTGGATGGATAAAGCCCTGAGCAAAGGTCTGATCTCAAAGCTAACCCTCAACAGGGGGTTAGACTGGACACTTCCTGAGGTTTTCCCAACCTGTATAATCCTGTAATCCTACAGAAGTCCTTTCAATAAAAAGTTGATCTGCAGTGTCTGAAGATAATTTTTAACAGTTGTTATGCCCCCAAAAGAATCCTCTAATTCCCAGTTATCACGGGGTACTTACACTTGGCTTGAGCCTCCACTGAATTCCATTGTTTCCTGTTACCATGACTTCATACTTCTCATTGTCTCCACAATTAAATCTATTTATTTCATTCTCAGAAGAAATCAGCAAAAATGAAGTCTCAAAAATCTCTGCTCCGTAATGTTTAGTCAAGGTCTCCATTGTGGATAAATATTTCACTTTCAGGTCCCGTGCGGACACGCTGCTGTCACAAATGGTTTTGTTGTTAAACTCTTTAAGGAAATGCTTGAAAACATTATTTATCCGAATCCTGGTCAAGAAATTCCTCTGTCTGATGGTCTTGTTCAAACTTTCAGGAATATACTGTTTGTAACTAGAAGGAAAAACAATACTAGGAGTTAAAACCCCTCCTGGAAGAGAAAAACAGCAGCACCAACAGTAACAAAGAATTTATCCAAGCTCACCTGATATCCTTGGGAAGCTCTGGAAGCTTCACTTTTTTGTTGATGGCATAGTGGGAGATTGCCAGGACAGCCATGCCCAGACACTCATTCTCAATTTCATGAACCTCTTGTTCATTTCTGGGGTCCCGGATCGGTGCCAGGCCTTTCACTAAGTCATACTGACCCTGAATAGGAACAAAAAGAGCAAGTTTCCAGCTTTGCTATTTGCCACTTTGTCCATGAGCCAGCAAAAGGTCAGAGATCTCCCTGAGCAACAAGAGCCTCCCAAGACTCAAACCCATCCCCTTCGCTTATACATCACCCCACCAAAAATCCCCTTTTTTTTCAATTAACCAAAGAAATCACCACCTCTGTCCTCTTCCAGCACCTTCAACATTTGCTTTCTCATCTCCAGTAACTACTTTGTGTCTCTGCTTTATCACTGCCCTTCCCTATCCAAGGTCTCCATGGACCTCATGGGCTCATCTCTAAGCCACATAAAAGCCAAGCCTGCAAAGTCTGTGCTCTGCTTTGCTCTGGGACAGCCTGAAATGTATTCGGTTACCAAAGAGCAAAGACATTTCTGTTGCCTTATTGCATTAGTGTTCCTCTGGTATTTTCTTTCATTGTGGTTTCACAACTACATAACAAGGATTCACTGGAGCAGCTTCATGTTGTCCCTTTTTTTGAAGGATAAGATCAGGTTTCAGAGTCTGAAAATTCTGCAGTAACTACACTCAGAATTAACAGTACGTGAGTTATGCACATCAGTGCATTCAATTTACTTATTTCACAAGCCTCCATCAACTTGAATCTTCCCATTTTTTTGTGAAACCAGTTTTTGGTTTGCAAAACCACTTGGGACAAGAGAAGAAAAGTAAAACTGCACATAATCAGGCAGTGGGACAGTGGGATTATCAGTCAATTTTTATCTATGTTTTAACACCCCACAAGAAAAAAGACTCATTAAAAGGACACAGTACTGCCAGATGTATTTTAGCTTTATGATTTAAGGCTGCTGCTGTTCCTCTATAGGACTATAAGTATTAAAGTTACATGTAAATGTTTCACAAAAGGTAACTGAATTTATATCCAAAATTACTCACTATTAAAAGAAAGTACCTATAAAAATATAGACATTTTTTTCATACATTCTGCCTATCAATGGATTGTTCTTCATGCAGCAAATTCTCTTCTCCCCACCACACAGAAGCACAGAAAACTCTTATCAACACTAACAGGTACATTATATGTATTTTAGAAGTTTGAAAATAGGTCTTTCAAGCAGTCCCACAGTTTTTGTACAATGTCAGAGATACCTGCAAGTGACCCCTTACCTGTGCAAAGATGTATTCCAGGGAGAATCCATCAAGAATTGGGGTTCCTTCTGGTGCCAGCTTCTTCTCGTAGGCCTTTGCCTTCCTTGGGCAATGTCTCCACACCGAGGGCTCACTCTCACTGGTCCCGTGCCAGTTGGTGAAGTAGTATCTGGCAAGAAAAGAGAAATAAACTTTGCAAACTCCTGGGGAAGCCCAATACACTAGATACAGATTTTCAACTTCTTTGAAAAGAAAATCAGTTAAAAGGCAAAATCTGTCAATCTTCTGTTTAAATGTTACCTTAAGTGCTCCAGAGCCTGGCCTGAGGAACTGGGGAGGAATGATCATATATATATATATATATTATTATTATTATTAGAGGGATGGAGCACCTCTCCTATGAGAAAAGACTGAGAAAATTAGGATTGTTCAGTCTGGAAAAATGAAGGCTTTGAGGTGACCTAATTGTGGCCTCCCAGTGACCAAAGGGGTTCCAAGAGAGCTGGAGAGGGACTTTGGACAAGGGCCTGGAGGGACAGGATAAGGAAGGACAACCTTTCCCACTTCAAGAGGGCAGGGTTAGATGGGATATTGGGAAGGAATTCTTGGCTGTGAGGGTGGTGAGGCCCTGGCACAGGTTGCCCAGAGAAGCTGTGGCTGCCCCATCCCTGGAAGTGTCCAAGGCCAGGTGGGAGCAACTTGGTTTAGTGGAAGGTGTCCCTGCCCATGGCAGGGGATGGGACTGGATGGGCTTTGAAGTCCCTCTCAACCCAAACCACTCCGTGATTGAGACAGACAGCAAGACAGGCAGATAGATAAATAGATATTAAATGCTTTAATACAAAGGGAGGGCTGAAATCAATGTTTACGAATAGGAGAAGTCACATGCAAACATGTTTTAAAATATGTGACTGTATTTTAGTGACTTGTGTCTGACCAGAATTGGAATTCATGGATAAAGCTCCAGTTCTGGAGTGGTCAAGGCTGGTGTGTATCAGCCTCAGTGCAGAGTCAGGATCTTAAAAGCAGAAACACGATTAGTACTTTTAGTTAAGCACTTGTTAGGGAGAAATACCAACACACAGTTGTGCCAAAAAACTCCTGACAAGGACTTTAAAAGCCTTCAGAACTCCTTTGATTGAAGCCTGAAAAGCAGAGCAAAGCAAATCCTTCTGCCTCCAGGAAATAACTTTGTTTCCGTATCTCCTGTGTAAGATGAGTGATAATTAATAACTCCAATGCTTTTGTTATTTCCTGAAAATAATTATGGGCATGGTATTGTGTATTGTTTGAAATTGAGAGGAGGATTTGATCCTTTTCCTATTAAACTGCACTGATTGAGACAACTCTTACAAGTTACAAAAACAATTAGAGCCCCATTGTTTGAGGAATTGTATAAAGGAGAATCTCTTCCTTGAGGAGACCAATGGATTTGCGGTGAGGGGGGGACAGACTATTGCTATTCCACTTCCAGAAACAGGAACAGGAGCACAAGTTTTCCAATTCCCAAGTCCTGCAAACGAGCTGGAAAGGAGACTGTGTGCTCCTGAATTTCAGGAGCAGGGCTCAGCCCTCCTTTAGAGTATTTTAGTCCAGGGCACGGGTGAAAGCCTGGAAGAGGGATTTTGGGACTCAGCTCAGGAGGGTCGCCCCTGGGAAGGTGCAGCTTTGCACCTGGCCAAGGAGTGGTGGAAATGCTGGAAGAGGGACCTGCTGTTCTCTCTCACCTACAGCAGCTCTGATAGTCCTTCTTCCAAGAGTTTCCAGAAACATGGAGTGGTTTGGGGTGGAAGGGACCTTAAAACTCATCTCATTCCAACTACTCTGCCACCTTCCACTAGAAAGAAATTAGATCCCTTCTCCACACCAAGAAACACTATCCAGCTATGGAACAGTTAAACTCCTCCTCCATCAGCTCTGTGCTGATTAAAGCAGGATATTACAAAATACTGTAGTTTCTCATGCTGTAGCTCTTTTTTTTTCTTTTTAATTCGAGGCAAGTGTAAAAAATACAGGCAAGGTACAAAGTATAAAGCAAGTCCTTTTAAAATATTATCAGAAGGGTAGCAGTGTAGCAGCAGCTGACACTGATTTGAGGAGGATGGGAAGTTCACACCATCAGAAAACAATAAGCCTTCAGCAGCGTGGGAAAATCAAACATCTAAAAGCATTTCAAACGAGTCACAAACATTCATTTTAGAGATATAATTTCAATAGGACAAGACTAGAGCAAATTTATCAATGTACTGAAATTACAGAAATGAGGCTGCCAATTTAGTTTCTAAATAATTCTATGCATTTAATACACTGCAGTGTTAAATAAGCCCACATAATTTTTCTTTTTCAGAGGAATTCTGCCTCTGGCAGAGCTCAGAACAAACAAGATTCATTTAGTGAACAGTTTCACAACCCTATTGCTCACAATCTTGCAGCACTGCCCTGCTCTCAGTTCAGATGCCCAAGCCAAGACACACAATAAATGAGAAAAGAAAGAAAGGAAAACACCACTTCACCTCTACACTACAGTGTTTATTCCTGAGGAGATAAGAATCTTTAGATTTTGGTGCTTAACTCTTTCTTAAATGCATATGAAATGATGTAAAATACATATTTTTGGCCCAAATTTTGCCAGTTTTCACACATGGAGTACAAGGGACAAAAGAGATTTCCCTGCCAAACTTTAAATCCCAACTGCAAAGCTTAAAAAAATAAACCACCAGAACTTTTAATTATAAAAACCAAAGTATTTTCCACAGCTTCATCCTACAAAATGGTACAACAGAAAATTTTCCAGAAAATTATAAAATGGTACAGCAAAAAACTGTCAAAAAAAATAAAGCTCAGCATAGACTAATTTTGTCCATGTACCCATAATTATTTTCAGGGAATAACAAAAGAACTGGTGTTATTAATTATCACTCATCTTTGGGTTATGAACAGCCAAAGAAGATTTACAAGAGGGAGCTGTTTAAGCAGTTTTAAGAAAGGTGGTATTACCTCTCATCACTCACCCACAGCTGGAACATATCAATACCAAACACCACCAAACACAGCAAAACCCGGTTTTTAAACCAGAATTACAAAGTGCATCACACTTCTCATGAGTGGATTAAATCCCCGCAACTACACTTTTAAAACAACACCTTTTTTACTGAGAAAAACAAGGAGTTTCAGGGGAAAACACTCCAGGTTCACATTACACCAGAAATGTTGTATTATTCAGTCTATTATTGAAGTGAGTGATCTCAAAGCAAGAAAGGGCTCTCAATGCTCTCTAAGAGGCCATTAGAGTCCTCAGAACCTCATTTAGAGTCACTCAATTCCATTATTGTGTGGTGTTTATCTGCCCAACTTAATCAGAGCTGTTTAAATCTGAGATTAGCCAAGGTTAAGTCATTAATAGCACTAACAGACTGTGCTAGAGAAAAAAGAAAAGACTACTGTCCTCTTCCTCTTCCAGAAATAAGGACTGGGATTATGATTATTTGAAAAGCAAAGACCTTTGATGACTGTCAGTAATTTTTCCTTGGAGCAGTTCATCCAACAATAACAATTCCAGTCTGGTAGAGATCAAATGGAAACACCTACAGTCCAAGGATCAGCAAAGCCTTCAGATTGTATCTCCCTGTATCCCAAACTGACCCTGGGTGTGAGGATTACATTTTAAGGCACAGAGGGAATATTACAGTTGTGTCTTGAAAAATTGACAAAAATTATCTGTTGACTTTCTCTGGGAAAATGGGTAAAGTTTCTAAATTAATTATTCCTGTAAGCAAAGTTTATTCTATATATTTTTCTCCTATGTTATACACTCAAAGCTCAAATTGATGCAAGAGGAAAAGTCAGAATAAACCCAATATTTTTATTATTTTTAAATGTAAAAAAGGAAGCATAATGTGCTAGTAAATAAATAATAATAAAATTAATAATAATATAAATAACATAATATAAAAATAATAGATTGTGATTATATAATATATAAACACATGTATATCACTATATATAAGATATAATATAGAGTATATACAAATATTAGTGAGTAATAGTAAATATAAATAGTAAACCGATATAGCAAAATAAGTAAACATTAGTAAAATTCCCATCTCCTTCACCAGGAATACTGTTCACTTGGAGCACTTCAAATGGAAACCAAAACATGAAAACACTGACATAAAAACCCCAATGTTTTTGAGCCAATTTTTCGATTTAGCTTTTAGCTTGTTCACTCCCAGCTTTGTGAATACGAGTTCTTGTCGTTTTTCAACTCCTGGGTCTTTTTTCAAGGTCAGACAGCAAAGATGAAAAGAAATCAGGAGATATTTTAACCTTCTGCTGTTCATCTCTAAGCTGTGCAAAACAAGTGGCTGCTTTTGGTTTTGCTTTCCTGCTCCTTCAGGGAGCTCACCAATAAGAGTTTGGAGCAATTAAATGTGGTTGAGGATCATTTTTCAGGTGGTTTTCTCTTACCTCATGCGATAGTGGAGCCTGTAGGATGTTTTCTCATCGATTTTAAAGACCTGGTTTGGTGCATACCAGAGCTTTTTGTTCTCATCATACAGTGCAAAGAGGTTGTGGCACAGAGGAGACACAGCTGGCACAGAAAAATACACAAATGGGTGAATCACAAGGCCACAATGCACACACACACCCAAAATCCAAATGCAGAAAGCAAATATTTCAGGCTGAAAAGAAACTGAGACTGGTATATTAGAATATTCTAATATATTAGAAAGTTAAGGTTGAAGCAGAACCTGCACATTGGTTCAATCCTTCTGTTTTATTGTGTATTAAATAGCTACTTCCAATATGAAACTGATTCTGAAATTCTGATTTTGCCCTGAATTTGAGAGGAAATTACTTTTCCCACATCACAGAAATAGGTATTTTAACAAAACCACTCAGCAATAGCCCCACTTTGTTTTATGAATGAATTTTGCCCCCATAGTTCAGAGAGGTTTTAGCAAACAAGTAGAATGTGCCATTGTCACATTCTCTGCTCGCTCAACAGAGGGATTTCCACAAAGAACAGACTTTGACTTGTATGTCCAGGCTGACCTGCTTTAACCTTTGCATTTACATCATCCCAGAGAAAAACAGGCTGTGGAGTGTTTACAGGTCTGTTGTTTGAATTCCTTGCTCCTGTTTCCTGCAGCATCCACTGAAACTATTTCCATTGTGAATTGGGGAGAAGAGAAGCCAAGGAAATAAAATCTGAGCCTAATTTCAAAGTTCACAGAAGGTGGGGTTGGGCAGCCACTGACTTGTGCAGGTAACAAGCAGGATACAGGTGCCATCATAACATTCCAGTTGGGATTTCAGCAGGGACCAGCATCACAGCCCTGCTCAAACGGGCAAGAATTTGTACTTCACTGCTGTGTGCAGTGGCATTAGTGAAAAACAAGAGAAGGTAGAAAGAATTCCTTTAAGAAAAGCTCATTTTAAGTAACTTCTATAAAGTTTTTAAACTTCTGGCAGAAATTACTGGGAGCAGCTGCACAGTACATGGGCTCCTCCATGCTGACAGAAATAGGTGGGTGGTTAAATACCCTTAACTTCAATTAAAACTATTTAAAAAACCACATCAGTACTTATTTGATGAGGTTTGTCCTGCAGATTCCATTCCAATGGAAGAGCAGCAATTAGGCAAATGAACTGAAGGGTATTCAATGTTCCAAGAATCCAGGTGACTTGGGAGAAGAAATCATTTTAAAGTTGCAGGAAAACTCCTGCCCAGTTCACCTGTTTACACAGCCAGATTCACCACTCCTATGTTAGCTGAATAACATTTAGTGTTCCATGGGGACACAAAATTGGCTTCAGGGCAGGAATTAACCTCAGAATTGTAAATATAAAAGTACAGTGGGTTGTGAGACAAACATAGATTTAATCCACTATTTCCTGGAGAATTACATATATTTTTGAGTATTTTGCTGAGTCACAGACCAGAGTGATACAACACAGGAGATGCTGTTTAAGAACTGACCAAACAGCCCCTCGGCAAAAGTTTTCATCCTAGGCCACAAAAAATGCACATTGCTTGTACAAACACTGACTCAAATGCAGAGGATGCATCACTTTCGATACTGGGAATAAAATCATATCAAATCAAATCAAATGAAATCCAGGTACTCACAACACCTCTGGGCAGCTTCAATGCACAGCTCCTCGGCAGTGAACTCCCCGCTGGTGTAACAAATGGGGTCTTTATCTTGCAGGTAGAAGAGGATTTCTAAGCCCTGATGCTGAACTTCCAGGTTTACTTCACTCTTCTTTGTGCTCCTCATCTTTGCACAGAAAGCCATGGCTTTGCAATCTTCTTTTACGTTTAGATACTGAAAGCAGAGGAAAAATAGTTAAGGAAAGGGTGAAGGAGAGTTTGAATGTTTATCAGAACACAAATCCATCACTTAGTGAGGCCACTTCTTACTCTGATGGGCCAGGCACCACATTTCTCAAAATCTTCACATTGGGAACCTGATTATTCCAAACCAACGAGATGAAAAGTGAAAAATCAAATGTCACTGATTATTCTGTTTCTGGGAACTCTGCTCCAAAGAATTCCCTTCTCTTCCGGTGGTTCCACAACTGTTTTAGAGGGTTTCTTTCTTACCGTAAAGCACAAATAACTTTCACATCCTTAGGCACCTAATTGGCTAAAAACCAGCACTTGAGACTGGATAATATAAACAGTTCAATTTATGTTTCCTTTTTTAAAAAGTCAGCTTCTATTTTTACAGTCCCCTTAACAGCTAAATATTTCTCATTGTTTTGTCCCCTCTCACCCTTTGTGTTTTAAACTCCTGATACTTAATGAGTCATGGTGAAATAAGCTTTATTGCAGAGTTATTTTTTATTACTACTTCTCTCTCTCTCCAGAATGAAAAAGTATCACTAAGTAGACTTAAAGCAAAAGCTTTTACACTGCCAAGAATGCATAAGAAGACATCTCTGACACAAAAGAAAATGCATTTTGCATTTTATATCTAGTGCTTAAATAGAAAGAGCCAAAAGGAAACAGATGATTTGGGGTCTGTGTTCCATGTTTTACTAAGTATTAGCTCAATTAACAACAAAAGCCCAAACCACCAATTCTACAGTTTATGAAATTCATCCTCCCACTGAAAAACAAACAAAACCCAAACATCAAAACCAACACACCTGCATTTATGTGACTGTGGGATCCTCCACACAACTGAAATGGACTGTCTGCACCTCTCCAGGAGCAACTTGACTCCGACTGAAAAAAAAAGGGAACAATTAAAATTGTCAGGAATGGCTTTGTACAGTTTGAGGTACAAATTAAATGATCAGGTCAATAAAATGCCCTATGCAATCCAAGGGATCTTTACATTATTATGATTGAGATCTGGATCTAGTCTCAACCAAAGGCAGTCACAACAAGAATACACTGATTTCTTTTCACTCTCTGCGGGCACTGGCTGAGTTACAAACAAAAACCACATGGAAAGCCTTGGTTATCCATTGGCTTTTTTCCATATTTTCAGTTTGAGGTCACACTCATTGCAACCATCAGCTGGGACACCACAGGAACATTCTCCTCTCTGCTTTACCTCCTTCATGGCTTCCGAAGTCACTCCATTCTTCACATTTTCACCTACATATTGCTAATGCAGGTCTTTCCTAGTGTCTATTGTTTCTTCCCCTTCCAGATTACCACTTAAATAATGTGTTTAAAATAAGCCTGACAGTACTGCTGGTTTGGTATCACTCATGTGAGGCTGAAAGATTCCTCCATTTCTAGTCTCCATCCTTCCCCCCTATCTCTGCCAAAATGTACTTCAAACTAAATGTGTTTTGTTTTTGCTTCAACAGTGTAAAGCCTTTAATCTGATAGAACAGACTTCAACAAATATTGCTTCAAAAGCCTTAGGCTCAGTCTGGAGAAACTCTGACACTGCCACAAAAGCTTTCCCTGTGTTTGGGAAGTGCCCAAAAACCGTGATATTATCATAGAAAAAAATAACATTTAACAGCACAGCACACATTCACAATTAAACTGCATGTTCCTTCCATCCTTGCCACTTGAATGCTAAATTTGAGTTTCCAGACACATCCCCTTGGCAATAATATGGGGAAGAAATAATTGAGAGCATGATTACTGGAACATACAGACAAGCCAGTAATTATTTCTGCACACCACCATGAAATTTAAATGCAAAAGGTTAAAGATATTAACTTTAATCTAATTGAAAACACCCCCTTTTAAATGACATATAAGTGAAGCTCAATATATTTTGATGTCTGTGTGGGTATAATATTAAAAAGATTGTCCAGATGTTTTAAAATGTGAGGGGAATATAAAACCAGTGCCTTCTTGCAAATTCATAAATCAAACATGTTGCTTTTCAACAGAGCCATCTTTGGTTTGGTTAATAGTTCCTACTCTTGTTTTTAATCACAGCAATTCCCATAGTCCTAAAAAAAATCCTTAAATACTGCTTCATTTACAAAACACTTTGTGGGATGAACCAAACAAACCAACATCCAATCTCTGACTTATTTACTAACGAGTTTTCCAGATATTCCCATGCTCAGTGTCAGGAATTCCCATTTTAAAAATGCATCTCCATTTTCCAAAATGTCTCTTTTGACCAGGACAAATTCCTGCTGTCTCTCAGCATCCCTCACCAGACCTACACAGTAATATTATGGTATGGACAGGTTGTGGCCAGAAGAGCACTAGGGCAGCTCCTCCAGACTCTGCTGCAGCATCCAACAGGCAGAAATGTTATACAGATAGAAAATTAATTTTCATTGCTTTGCCTATGGAAAACATACTTAACTCAGGATGAAAACATACTTAACTCAGCCAAAAATATTCATAAAATGGTAAAACTGTCTTTACTTAAGATCTAATTTTTTGGAACTGGATGAATGTGGGCATTGTTTCATTGAGCACAGCTTTAGGGGTAGTTGTCTCCTATAGCATTTGTATATGAACTCATTCCCCATTGCCAGCAGTGAAAGGGCTTTTGCTCAGATGTAGAAGCTCACAGTATTGAGACCTTTTGCCCAGTATATTCATATATACATTAATCATAATTACTCCACTGGTCAATTCAGTATAAGCTTTGAGAACTTGTAAGTAGTTTTTTTAAGTGATTGAGAATTTTCTGACTCACAAAACTGTTTAATCTTAATAGAAGTGATACAGAGAACCTGGATGGCAGAGTGAGCAAATCCCCAGCCCAGGGCACCAGCAGATGGGGATGATGGTTCATCTTCAACAAGGGTTACAACCACAAAATCAGTGATTTGGGGCACAAACACAAAACCAGGCACCCACGACTGCCAAAACTCACATCTAATTCCTTTGGATGATGCCAATGAACAGATCTGGAGCCCACAGGCATTTTTCCTGACACACAGACAAAGACCTCACAAATTTTTGGTATCAAGAATGAAAAGTTACAAAATAGGGAGAGGAAGTTCTAAAGGCGGGTTGCTCTAAGTCAGTTTGGTTATTAAACTATTAAGACTTAATGAAATATTTGGCAGAGAATAATATTTGGTGAAAACTCAAGTTCCTGCCTATGACTTGCCACAGTCAAGATGTCCTTAGTAAAGGAAGAGTGGATAAAGCCTAGGAGCTCCAGCATCTTTAAGCAAAAAACCAAATGCACAACACTATTAAATAACCCCTTTAAAATTTTGCATGCCTTGAAAACTAAGAAAAAGCAGATGGAGATATTAAATACTTCTGAAACTATTTGCAAATCTTCCTTGAACCAGAAGGAAGGAGCTAAGCTGCTGCTTGGAAGGAGGAGCCCTGGAAAGCCAGCCTTGGCTCCCAGGCCTCCAGTGCAGCTGGGACATTTCCACAAGAGAGAGAGTCCTCTCCACAAAAATACCCCACAACACAAAAAGAACTTGGCTTTAATAAGGAAACTTTATAAACCCATCAGCTGGGAGATACTGTAAATTGTCAGCTAGCTGAGCTCAAGTGAGGCCACACAGTTCAGGATCCCCACCTGAGCACACAAAAAGATTTGTTGGGATTTTGTCCCAACCCAGCTTTCTTGCTCTCAGTAGGACATACTTAAATTTTTCCACACTTCCCAAAAGAAGGGCACTGTGAGGTAGAGTAGATTCAAGCAGAGTCTGCCAGGAGCAGGACCACCAGACCCCACAGACCCAACACCCTTTGGTCTCCCTTCACGAAACATTTTAACAGGCAGAGAAAAAATACAAAACACAGACAGGTTTTGAGAAGAACCCCCCAGCTGAGACCTGCTTGGATTTCAAATGCAGGTTTTGCTTCCTGCTTATTTTGGGGAGTTCTGCCACAAAAACAATACCTGACCCCCCCCAGCAGCCCTGCTCCACCTCCACCACGCTTCCACCATAACCAAAGACCATGGAACCAAAAGGCAAAGATGGAAGGTCCATTTCAAGGGCAAAAGTCCCTAAAATACGAGTAGAGGAAAATCCCAGATAAAATCTGACCAAACCAAAACTCACTTTGAAGCACCATTTGCAAGTTCTTCCTCTTTTTTGCCCTCTCAGCCAATATAGTTTCTGGTTTCGTGACAGGGACATGGCCTGGGGATGTTTGTGATTGCTCAGGCTCAGACAGTAACAGACAAACTTTCCTTAGGCATGTACGGAATGTCATTTTTGTGCTATTCATACTTTATGTCAGCCCAAAAGCTCTCAATTCTTATTTTTTCAACACCCTGCTCAAGAAACTTGTCACAGCCTTTACAGTACAGGACATGCATCTAATCCAGCATAACCTATTGGAGACTTATTGAAAATTTATATATATGATCACAAGCTATTTGTTTTCTACAGGACTATTACCAAATGTACAATTTATTTATTTTATTATTGTATTTACTTTATTCTTCTAGTCAGAGTGATCTCACCACATACTGTTCACCTCTGCCCCAAAACCAGAATTACTAATTCCTCTTGGGTTTTTCTATAGAATTCAGACTGTGATATGGCTGATCTATGTCATAAAATTTTACTTTAAAACGGGGCTGAGAGGGCATGGAATGGAAATTTTCATCAAAAATAGTTAATGTGCAGTAAAGTTCTTAAGAACTGAAAAACAGGGTGCACATGGTCGGGTGTTTCAGCCGCCTTCATTGTATTAACAGATATTCTATATTTCCATTTTTAGCTCTGAAAAGCAGAGGAGGCAGAGTCCTGGTGTGTTCACTGACTTTGTACCAGTTTTACAAACCCACTCAACTCACTGCTGCTCTATGAGAACTGACCCTGCTCGTTTCCTGTGCTTTTCCAACACAGTTTCAGCTCCCTCTCTGAATTTCGTGACGTGTCACCCATGTGGGAAGAAGTTTTTCAGCCCTCTCAGAAAGCTGCATGTTAATGTGCCACCTTTAATGTCCTGGTGCAGAGGCAGCAACACGCACACAAACACAAAATCACATTTTCCTCTCTATTACCTGACCTTTCCAGACTGTTCTTCCTTTGGATATGGACTGGGCTTCTCTAGTGATCAACAATTTTTCATAGACTTGTAGAATAGGTTGGGTTGGAAGGGACATTTAAAGGTCCAACCCCCTGCAATGAACACATCAATTAGATTTTTATAACTTGCTTCTAAGTTATAAATGTGTACTTAACTGCCTTTTATTCACAATTTCTGGTGCAATAGCAACTTCAAATGATACAATTCTTGAGCCACTTACAACCCTATCCAGGCGATAGTAACCAATCCTCAGCTAAAACAGTATCAATTTCCTTGAAGGCAAAGGTATCAAGCCTCAAGCCATCATGGAAACCTTCCAACAATGACATGATTTTTATGTAATTAGTTTTTTTTCACAAGCCAATTATCTAAAAAACAGAGCTTTATTACGAAGACTGAAGGGAGATTCCAGTTTCAAAGTCATTTACATGGACAATTTGTTTTTATTCCTGCCTGGACACTGCATTAATGATCCTTTTCCTTCCTTTATGTTCTCCTCATCCCCGTGCTGCACGCAAGGAGCAGTTTGCACCTCTCAGAAGGGATGAAAGTTCTCTGGCACAGAGCCATGTCATCTTCCCAGCAATGAAGCAGATCTTCAGGAAATGCGGCCTCTTCCCGGTGCCACCACACTGATTTAAGGGGTTTCCTGATGTTCAGCTCAGACGTGTGGAAAAACTTTCAGGAAAATCAGTCATTGTGGCAAAGACCTCCAAATCCATGTTTTCTTGCAAAAAAAGGGTTGGGGAAAGCTTGTTCCTTCTGGGCTTCCCCAAAGGTCACTAGAGCAGGATGTGGCAGGACTACACACATGCTCTGTGTACCAGGTAAAAGCAAAAATTCCATAGAAGTGAATATAATGTTCCTCACTGGGAACTGGGGCACACAGGGAGTGAACACGGGGTCACACCCCAGCTCTGCTAACACACAGTAACTCTTTCAACTCAAGAGTTAAGCACAGTACTCAGGTCTATGAGGAGGTGCTGAAGCCCAGGGAATGGCTCTACCTTTGCCAAGGGAGGAAAACACGCTGCAGTTGTTGTACAGATCCATCAGAGAGGCAGGAGTGGAAAAGAACACAGAATGGAAGAAAAACCACTCCAACATATGAGACATTCTCTGCCCACTGGAGGACCAGAGCGGGCGTCATCACACAACTCCCCATGCACGGACGTGGCAAGAGCAGCCACGTGGCCAGGACAGTGCTGGGGTTTAGGAGCACAAGGGGGATTCACTGTCCAACACTGTGATAGGACTTCCACATGTACCTTCCTCCTCCACAAAACCTCATAAGTCAAGGTCCCTTTGTTTCCTGAATACTTGGGAACTATCAGCAGTTTTCCTAAGCAGGAAAAGCCACCAGGAGGGAGGGGGAGCAGCTTAATCATTCACACCTTCCAGATGAAGGTCTGTAAGTGCAGAACAACTCCTCTCTTGAACCAGACTGGAATAAGAGAGGTCACTTCATCCTGCTCTCCCAAGCCTTAAAATCTCAGAGATCCCACCATGCTGAAATGTTTGATGAAGAAACTTGATCTCTGGGGCCTCATTATGCATCTACAGGCTCTTGGAGCTCCAAGTTCTCCTCAAAACCCAAGTTTTATAAGCTACACTCCATCCCACCTCCACCTTATTCACTTAACTGATTCCATTTGCTCCACAGGCTGTGCATGTGGAGGAGAGCTGAACTCCAGGTCCCATCCGGGCACCAAACTGTTCCACACTCCATTATGCTGAGTAATTACTTAGAGTATACCTGAGAGGGGGCTGTTTGTACCCCCCTGCTGCAAAACAGGCACAATGAGCACCTCAGTGATCCACTGGTGCTCCTCAAGAAGGAAATCCTACATTTTACTTGCTTTTAAGGAAAAAGCAAGCACAGATTTACTACGACAGCACCCGGATTTCCGATTGTGTCTTAGATCTTTAGTGAGAAACAAACCAAAACAAGCAACCAGCTGATATCTAGCAAAGCCAAGACTGGTGGGACAGCACAAGAAACATTATGAACACGTCTCTTCTGCAAATGAGTAGAGAAGAGATTAAATGAGTTGCTCACTTACCCAGGAAATCAGCAGCGGCAACTAGCCTGGGTCTCCCACATCGCACTCTGCAGCCTCCAGCACGACAGGCAGAGTTAGAAACAAGTTCCTCCAAACACCGAGTAGGAGAACTTCTCAGAGGCTTCAGCTTTCTAGTTTGGGGGTATGTAAAAACGTGCAAAGGGGCTGAGACCTGTTGGTGACCACAGAGCTGCTGCACAGCTCCCCCACTCCGAGGCTCGGCGGCTGCTCACAGCCCCCTCTACCAGAGCTCCCAGCTCAGCAACCACACACGGTCACTTCCCTCCTGCTTGGCCCTGTAGCCACTTCCTTGAGAGCAGCTAAAGATGTTCTGAACCTTTTTCATTTTCAACCTGTAGCATAAAATGGAGACTCTTGTCCCAGTTGTCTCCACCCCCTCTTCCTCCTCCCCAGAGCTGGGCAGCACCAACTGCACACTACAATGGTGGCAGTGAAGAGGGGCTGCAAACAAGCTCCACCTCACCCCCTACACTACCCTCACCATAGAATCACAGACTTGTTTGGGTTGCAAGGGACCTTAAAATCATGTAGTTGCTATGCCATCAGCCACCACACACATGGAGGCCTCAAAGAAGGAACAAGCAACAGGGGAGGTTTTGCTACATTAAAATTTCTTTAACCCGGAGAGGGAACTTGCCCAGCATCATCCCGCTCTGGAGATGAGCTGCCAGAAGCAGTGCTGGCACCTCACACAGAGCAGGAATTACTGAGGGCAAAGAGCAACTTCAAGTTGATCACAGCAGCTCTCAGAAGAACAAACTGAAATAGTGGCACTTTTTCGCACTGGATCTGGTTTAACAAGAAGTGTCACTAAGCTGCTGCCATTTAGATCACTTCAAAAGGTCTTAAGGAGGTTCGAGCTATGTGGTCAACATCTACTGTGCACATGGCACGGCTCTTGAATCCCCCAGATGGCTTCTGGTAGTCTTGTGCTTCCTGTGGTGGCTTTGCACTTTGGTAAGTGTTTTTTGATGGTTTGCCTTTTTCTTTTTCTTTTTTAATGTGGTGAGAAGATATTGTTAAAGTTCACTCTTAAGGGCTTGCCATTTAAAACAAGTCCCAAATAAAAGTAAAAAAAACTTCATCAGGTATCTTTGTCCTGCTCAGAGCAAACCACCAACAAAGATCTCCCCTACCTAAACACTCCTTTTATAACATAGTTGAAAACCATACAATTCCATAAGAAATTCATCTTTGATCTTCAGAGTCTCTTACCCTCTCTGTGCTCTCTGCTCCTCTTTTATTAAAATCATCCTGTTACAAGGTTAATGATAGTGACTTGACTAAAAATATATTTATTTTTTTTTTGGATGCAACACAGTAAAAAGCTGAGATTTGAACTGCAGAAATCTCTGTAAAGTAGCAGGTGCTCTGGTAGGGAAGGAGGTGCTGATTGTAGCCGTGTGGTCCCACAAGTCACCATGCAAAAACATCTCTGAAGGCCATCACTCATCTTTAAAGATCACCACACATCTCTAAAGGCCATCACACCAGGTAAAACAGAACAGGAATGGTGCTACAAGAAAGATTTCCATGGAACTTCACACCCAAGCTCAGATCACCTCTGGTCTTACCCTCAGGGCTTCAGGTTCATTCGGTTCAGCAAAAGACTTGTCTTACAAGTTTTACAGCTACCAAACAAAAGGGACCAACCTGCTCCTGTCCTCACCTGACCTCTCCAGGCCCCTGCAGAAGAAGCACCTTTCCTTCAGTCAGCTCATCCCAGGTCTCTGCTGTTGGGTGGCTGTGCTGCTGCCAACACAACTGTTGAAACCAAGAAACAAAAACATCCATCCTAGCAATGAATGACTTCCGTGTGGCACCTCTGTCCTCCAGGCACAACCTAATTCCTGGAAAACCTGCCACCTGGCTCACTGAACCTTAGTAAGAGGAAGAAACGGGGTTTACATTTAGTTTTTCTCTCGCCTTTCTTTCTCCCAGTATCTGCAAAAGGGAAAATATGGCAATACCAACTATCTGCACTCGGTGTTCCTTGACTAAGGAAGAATCAGGGAGACTCCAGCTGGTCTCTCTGCACAGTGTGAAGCCCTACCATAGTCAAAAAAACACTCACTCAACTGGCTGTGCTTCCAGGTCTAGAAAACTAGAAGTGCTGGTCCAAAGAGCAGCTTTAACTCTTCCTCTGCAGCTGCATTATGATTTCTGCTGCACTGTGCAAACCACCACCTACACGTGGTAACAGACTGTAGCTCTCCTTTCCACGACTGCAGGAGTGACTCCAGCTTTCCCTGCCCATCCCACTGCCCACACCCTGCAGGCCACCACAGCATCCTGGACAGGGAGCTACTGATACCTGTGATTGTGGGGAAACTGCTCCTTCCTGTGAATGGATCATTTTTTGTTGCTCGGGAGATCATTTATACACAAATGTTCTCTTGCAAAAGAGCTGCCATGGAAAGCCACAACATCTGAGACCAATTTACAGGACGAAATGAGCTCCACAGCAGCGACACCAATGCCACCCAGAGCTTTGGAAATCACACACACTGACCTCCAACTGAAACCTGTTTGTTGGAAAACTAATGAAGGAGAGTTAGTACTAAACCTGTTAACTACTGTATTTAGAAGAAGGTTTTGCTTTCTTAGATACTCGGCTTCATTCTTTTCACTATAGCAAATGGAAGTATGTCTGGAAATAAAAGTTGCACCACTGTTCTCCAATGCTGAAGCCAGTGATAAATTGAATGTAAATGTTCTAACAATGGTGGATGTAGCAAGGAGGTACTATTATTGAAAAACTGGAAGCATTCAGATTAATTAACACTCTAATAAACAGTAAAGCAAAAAATAAATAAATTTATATTTAACCACATAAGTGCACAAGAGGCATGCTCAGTGGAAAGGGAACAATATGGAGTTTTCCAACCCAAAAAGTTCCCAGGGAGAGTTATTGGCCTACACTGGCTCAGTGTGTAAAGAAAAAATGTTTTAAGTTTAGAAAAGTGGGAACAGAGGAAGCAGCTCAGCACTTCATGGCAAAAAATGGACATCCCAAGGAAGAATCATAGAATCATGGAATCATTTAGATGGAAAAGACCTTTAAGGTCATCAAGTCCAAATGTTCCAGCACTGCCAAGGTCACTATTGATCCATGTACCCAAGCATCACATTCACATGGCTTTTAAATCCCTTCAGGGATGGGGACTCCCAACACTGCCCTGGGCAGCTGTGCCAGGGCTGGGCAGCCCTTTCCAGGAAGAAAATTTTCCTAGAATTCACTCTAAGCCTCCTTTGACACAACTTGAGGGCGTTTCTTCTTGTCCAGTCCCTTGTTCCCTGGAAGCAGAGCCCAACCCCCATCTGGCTCCACCCTCCTGTCAGGGAGTTGCAGAAACCAAGAAGGTCCTTCCTGATCTTCCTTTTCTCCAGACTAAGCCCCCCCCAGCTCCCTCAGCCGCTCCTGGTGCTCCAGACCCTTCCCCAGCTCCATAACCTTCTCTGGACTCACTCCAGCCCCCCAAGAGGCCCCTGACAGTCCCACCTCTGCCTCCACGTGTGACACCTGGGGACAAGATTGCTACACTGGGACAGGAGAGCTGCACACTCACAGTGGACCTGTTCCCCACTGTGCTGCACCAGCAGCCTGACAGTTGCTTTCTCACATTTCACCACCCAATTAAATCCATTAAATAAATTAAATGCATTTAAAAGCAATAAATGCATTGAAAGTTCATCTCCTATTGGCCCTTGCCACCATTATGGAGACCAGAAAGCAGATCAGCCCCCAGAAAGGAAACCCAAATTGTGACATTGCTATTTGAAGCTAATTGTATTTTCAAGCTTTTAATTTAAGCAGCTACTTCTCAACAGCACAGTATCCATTGGCATGTTCGTACGTCTGTGCATTTTACAGAGAATGTATGTGACTGGAGATGAGAAATATTTGCTGCCAGTGAGACATAATTTTTAATACAAGTGGGAAATGCAGTTCTTTATTGTCTGTCTGTTGGGATAAACACACCCAGCAATTACCTTTTGTTATTGACTGATCACCAGAGAACCCCTGTATTCATGGGTAGCTGTAAAGACATTTATCCCTATTTGCCAGAGGAAGGAACTGGGACTACTTAATTGACTTGTTTGAAGCAAAATGAGAGCAACACTCAAGTCCCTCTCTGAAGTCCATTTTATGGATTTTTTGGGCTTATTATCTGCTCTGCTCACCATGTCCCTAAGGCTGGAGCTTCCTGGGGCAGGCAGAGGGTCAGCTCATCCACAAGGTCCCTGCAAGGACTGCTGTGCCTTGCTGGAGCCTCATCCCTAAGGACTTCATGTGCTTCAAACCCAAAGGTTTGAGGTGGCTGCAAGTGTGTGGAAGAGAGAACAATATGGAGAATGGTGTTTAAATGGACATTTAGAGAAAAAGGATCACAGTGATAAAACTTGAAATCAGTCTATTTTTAGTCTCTGAAAAGCAATGAGGCACACACTGATCTTTTCAAAGAGCAAAGCACCTCTTCTCTCAGGAATAAGCAGTATGGGAACACCTGCATTAGGAGCTTGCACTGCCCTGGGCTCACCTTGGCCTCAGGTAAAAGGGTTGTTCAAAAAGAAGTGGTGTTCAAAACAGGTTTTCCAGCCAGAGCTGAGAGAGGACCCTGGCAGTACCTGCACGTTGCCATGTTCCCACACATCTGGCTAAATGCAGATGTTTGCCTTTGAGCAAGAGACTGTGTCCTCCTCTCACTGCCAGTCCAGACAATTAACTCCAAGAATGCATTTTATCTTATCCTGAGACAGAAGTCTGAAGTAGGGCAGATGAGGTTTCCAAGTCTGTTCTCTGCCTGAGCAGGGACCTCATATCTGCATCTAAACTTGTCTCTTTAAACTGCAGATTCAAATCTGGAGAAGTGAACTCTCCTCCAGGATATACTTTGGTTTGCTTGCAATTACTTTTATATTTTCAGGTTTTAATGAATCCTTATTTTGCCTACTCTGAATCCTCATATTGTCTATCTTACTTTAAAAACAGGAGTTAAGCCCTAAATATCATCTGTAAAGATGATAAAGAAATGACATGGTACAGATTCTTTTTCTCTGATCTCAACTGCAACAAAAATTGGAAAAAAAAAAAATCACAATTTCTCACAGCTGCAGGCTCTTTTCTTCCCAAAAATCAAATACAAGTATTTGATATTCAGGCAGAAGCCACTTGAAACAAAGGAAGGCAGTTGATGAAAGCCAAATAAAGCTATTTAGAAAGTAGTCCCAGTCAACAACTTGAGTTCTGCCAAATAACCAGGATCCTTCGGTGACCCAAAAGCAGAGCCTGAACTGGCTCCTTTGGACACTAAGAGAGCCCACATCCTCCATGGTTTCACATGGATTCTCCTTCTGAACACGGAACAGCCTGATGTTCTGGAGGCCCAGCTGCCAACTGCTGCAGTTGAAGTCTTATCTAAGACTTGTTTTCTGCTTGAAACAGAGGAACACCCTGTTGTTGTTCTGGTATCAGTTTTATCTCCTGAGACAACCAAAGCAACCAACAATTTAGTATTTAAGCACAGCAGACTCTGCTACAAGCAGCTTGTTCTGCAGGAAGGAACCTGAAAATCCAGTCCTGTCCTCCACCACCACCTAGAAATAGTATTTCCCCAGCCTGCACATACTTGAGCTGATGATCTGAGCCCAGCACACGGTGCTTCAAGACACCATATACACAATTATGGATTTTTTTCAACCACCCAAAGCTCTAACAATTATTTCCAGCCAGTAAATTTTCACTGGTCAGTTTAACTGTGGATGCTCTGGCTTGGAGTGGTGTGGTTGTTACAATTAAGAGGATTGCTGATGTGAGTCTTCTGTCAACTATGAGCTGTATCCCAGTATTGCCCTGTCAAGTAAACCAAATATTTACACTCAATTCATTCAATCTCTTGGACAAATACATATGCTATTTTTAACTAGGCTAAATAGGAGTAAATTTTACATATTTGCCTCAGAGAATTGTGTCAACAGTGGTTCAAAGGTGCTGAGACACGTCAGTGACTTCAGAGTACAATGGTAAGCAGTGGGACTTTGCTTTCATTTCCCTGGGGAGTCCTGCAGGGTTATGGATTTGAGAGTTTGTACTGCAGATTGCACAAATATCCTGTTGCTGATGGTTTGGTCCCATACCCAGACAGACTCTACTACACTTCCCATCTGACACAGAGGTGTGGTAACCACGGGATCTCACCCTGAACAACTCCAACCTGCCACTCGAAGGACTTTCCTGCTCTAGAAAGTCTTACCCCTCTTCCAGTTTAACAATCCAACTTATCTCTTCTACAAAATTCTGGCAGGGCTGAATCATCCCATGTTTATTTACAATTCACTGATTTCTCTCTTTTTAGAAAACATTTGCCAGTGCCATTTCTGCAGTTGCTGCCTGGTAACTTCGTGGTCTTTAACACCAGAATCATCCTCCTGTGAGTCTTATACAATGCATGGAAGCTGCAAAATACCCCAATTTCCAACATATACTCTATATTTCAGAATAAGGCCTGGTCAAAGTAAAAAATTATGAGAGGAATACCTTTCCAGGTGTCTACCTCCATTCCCAGTACTGTCTTTATATTATGAAAATTGACAGGAGCTCACTGTTTCTCAATTTCCAGCTTTGGGCAAGAGCAGCTTCATAAATGTTTGTGGCCATTCCACTTCTCAGTCCAGTTATAATTTGATTTCAGCTCCCTAGAAGCTCAGAGCATATTGCTCAGCTGCAGCTCTCCCTCCCTCTCTCCCAAGAGCAGCTTTGGATGCAGGACCATTAAACTGCTGCTGTGACTCAACGCCAACAGATCTTTGGGCCTCTCCTGCTCTGAGGAGTCCCAGGATACCAGCTGCACGTGCCACAGCTCAGCCTTTCTTCCCACAAGGCTGATAACACAACTCCTCTCAGCTTCCACAGCTCCAGCAGGCTCAGTTTATCCACTCTCAACCAAACAACCTCTGGGCTGAAGAACTGGGACCCCAAACCACCCTTCCCAGCTCAGGTGCCAACAAGAAGCTCAAGGAACTTGGCTGTGAGCAGGAAATTTTTCAGCAGCAGGAAAAGTGACTTCCAGCCAGCAAATGGATTCCACTGCAAACATCCCAACCCATGGCTGCAGTGAATCCACAAGCCACTCTTGCATCTTCTCCTGCTCCTCACTCAGCAGCAGTAAACAGGAAGCCACCACTGAACTCCATCACACACACACCCCAAGCAACCTGCTAAACTTCCTTCTCCTTCAAACACAGCTGGAAATGTCTGTAAATAAGTAAAGAATACCGGTAAAGAAGGTAATATAAAGAAACGTAAAGAAAGGAGACAGGGCTGTACCTCACTGGCCATCAGAGCTCCCTGTGCTGTTCTGGGAAGGGCAGCACCCTAAGGACTATGTAAATAATATATTATATATTATAACATATTAAATATCATTATATAATTATATATTATAATATAGTATATATTGTCATACATAATAGAAACAATATATGTGCATCTGAAAACAGGGTTTTACAACACAAAAGCTGGGACTTGGATATTCCCTTGTGGCTAAACCTCTAGAATATTTTATTCATATATTAAATCACAGCCCTTATGAAATTATTGTGAACTCCTTCATTAAGATGATGAATAAAGATACCAGTTCTCAGGCAAAAGAGACAATTGAGGGGTGAATAATGAATGAGCATTTTGGCTGACAAGGAACAAACCCTTTAATATATATTTAAACTATTCACTTCCTACAGGAACAAATAAAATCTACCTATATTATATTGGACCTGAACTTCGCAGCATTTCTTGAAGAGTCTGTAAGAATTTGTGTTAATAATCTGAAAAGAGAACCAGAGTGTGGACATTAATTACTGCATATCTGCAAAATATTTATGGCCTATGAAACAGACTTCCTGGTGAGGTAGAAAAGCACATTTAGGTACTACCAAGCTGCTCCTCACCACTTCAGATCTGGTTGTAAGGTCTGGCCCTGATGCCAGTTTATCCCTGTAGGTCCAGAGGCAATGATGTGAATATTGGACTGCAGCACTTCTGGGAGCATCAAGCACACCAAGAATTATGCTAAGACCTTAAAAGCTCAGAAAAAGCAGGGCTGAAGACATCGCTCCAAATCAATTGAATAAGCTGCTGCCACAAAAAGTGGCTTTAAGAGCTTACTACAGCTTTTAACTACCTTTCCTGTAAAGAGCTTAGTACAGTAAATGTGAGTAAGCGAATATTAAAAATAGCTAAGCCGGGACAGCCTTGTTCAATGGCTTTTAGCACTGACTCAGATGTGTCTGACTCACCCCAAAGCCCTCCTGGCTTTACTTTCCCAGTCTGGCTGTGACAGCTCCAGCTTTACACACTGGACACCACTGCTAGTCTCGAGACCTCTGGGTCATCACAATTCTCTACACGTCCTTTCAAACTTCAGTGATCATTTTTAAGAAAATGAGTCATAAGACTATGCCACAAAAGGATCGAAAGCCAATATTAAAAAGGGCTAAAAATTAAGGATTTATCACTCTCTGAAAGTTCCACTGGCCATTACCAAGCATCTCACTTCAGAAACACTTTCTTACCCTCTCCCACTCTCAGCCGTGGCCACACTGAGTTACTGAGTTGCCCCTAAAACATCGAGTTACTGAGTTGCCCCCTAAGACACGGAGTTGCTGAGTTGCCCATTCTCCTTGGAAACCCAAAAGTTGTGCAGACAGTCTCTCTGAATGCAGTATCTCTGTCACTCTTCGTTCAACCCCCCCAAAAAAACAGAGAAAAACCCTCCTAAAACAAGTCTTCATCTTATTTACAGGATTTACAGGAACTAGTGGTCACATATAGGGAATTTCCACATAGTTAAGTTAGTAACTTTTATACTTTGACTGTACATTTACAGTCACAACAGAGAAGAACAGAAAAACCATTACAAAACCTTCAGAACAGATGTACAATTTAATCAAGACTAATCAAGCTAATCAGATAGTAATTATAATCTGTTTAATATAACATGTATAGACACTATAGGTGGTAATACGTGATCATGTATATTTTGTATATCTAAGTAGACCTCCAGAACTATTTATGTGCTCAAAAATCATATAAACCAAAGTCTTTGCCAGATTTGCAGCAACATCCCCCAACCCAAATAACTTAATTTTGATGCTTATGCCTTAAAAGAGATCTTAAGGAAATGACAAAGGGAAGAAGAGAGGCCAGTGGTAACAAATCACAGAGTTAATGTTATAATCTTATAGTTAATCATCACTTATATCCTTCAGAAGTTATGTCAGGTTTTTATTACATCTTCCCTTCTCACTGACAAAATACCAACAGTATGTTTTTTTGGGATTGAGTGCCTTTTTTGGACATCAAGGGAAAAAAAAACACAGGAGGAGAATCACTCTCCTGAAACCTTTAAGAAAAATACTTCATATTTTATGGAAGTCACAGGTTGTTGAGTCTTATACTTGAACTACTCTATTAGGTACCTTATGCATGAATTATAATAATTTTTTCTCTGTCATACTGGGTTAGCCTTAAAAAAATACCTCTCTCTGCTCTCCTTTGCCAGAAAAAGCATAACATGACCAGTTTGGGTGAAGTTTTCACCGTAACTCAGAAGAAAGAGAGGACAGAGAAATGTTATGCCCAGTCTAACCCACTTGCTAAACTATCAAACAGTATTTGCCTGCTTCCAAAACTAACAAAAACCAGCAGCAATGAAGTCTGAGCTCAAACTGTCAAGTCAGAAAAACAGGAACTGTGCTCTAAAATTGGGGTTTCGTATTTCCCCTTTCGAACTTGATACCAGAACTAACAAAGACATTTTGTGTCTAAGAGACCATGAGACACAAAATTTTCTAATTTTTTTTTTTCTGGTGGGGGGGGAGGGAGGTAAACTTAGAATCCGATATTTGCTGCAAAGACTTGGTTCTAATTTCATTTTTTTTGTATTTCTACAAATGAGAAAATGCAGAGGAGTGAAAACAGCTGGAAATGAAGGGCTGTGAGGGAGGTCCTCCAGCGAACCCCACAGTCAGGAAATTTGGAAAGACAGAGTGGGGAAGAAAAAGAGAAGGAGAGAGTCAAGTCTGAGGCACTTCAAATCACACCTCTCCCCCTTTTTTATACACTGTGATGAAATTGGCTGTTTTACAATTACAATTCCAAAGCCTTGAATTTCCAAAGCAAGAACTATGGAGAAAAGGAACTTTTATAAAGCATCTGGACATTTCCTGATTTGCTCCAAGTCTGCAGCCAATTTGCAAATACCAAAGTGCAGCTATTCTGGACAATAAATATTTAACTGCAGTAGGGAACACTCCATACAAATTCTACTCCGGGAAAAAAGCTTTGAGGAGCAAATCTGGCTGTTAAAGCACATGCAATTCAGGAGAAAATAATGAGAAATAAAAGCAGAAGGTGCACAGTGCATACACTTAATGCTGAGGACACCACAGCCCAGCTGTCCAAAATGGCTCTTAACTCTAAATTCTCTTCTCCATAAAGCACTTCCTTTTTTCTGTCCTTAAAAGCAATTAAATTTCTGAGTTAACATGGAGGAATCTTAAGAACAAAAGCTCTTTCCAATTTCGCCATGTTGTTGGTTTATCCCCAGTCTTCAACTGTTCAGCCCTTACAATAACCAGCAATCCCACATCAGGAATCACTCCTCATTTACAGAAGCCTCTGGAATTTAGGGAGGCTAAAACCCACTGCCCCGTCAGTGTAATTGCCAGAACATTGTTATCCCATGAAAAACCAACTCAAAATGCATCAGCATATTAAAAAAAAAAAATAGTGCTTGAATAGTTTCAGAATTTAAAGGCCAGTCAAAAAACCTTGTTTTTTAACCTCACACATTGAAAGACTTTTAGTTAATATGAAATAAATATTAGTTTCACAAAGTAGATCTGTATTGAAAAGTTATCTTCGGACAGAACTCACAAAAATTAGTTACAAGTCATCTCTACTACTTGGTTTTTTTTTTCTTTTTGAGAAAAAATTACCTGTAATTCCTATGGTAACTTGGACATATCAACCCCCCAGCACTTTTCTGAAGCAATCTGGGAATTACCACATGAACTACCTGTTTTTCAAACTAGTGATCAAAATATTTCTGTGTCTTACAACCTGGAAATCTGGCTGCAACCAAACTGCATTTTTGTCTTGATATTTCTGTCCCAAAGTAAGATTGGTTCATTCTCTCAAACGGCTCAATCCACCTCAGTTGTACTTAACCAGAAATTAGAAAGCCAACACTTATTTTTATGTATATGATTTCCGTGCATATGCAGTGATTATGTTTATATACGAGGTTGTTTGCAGTTAAGAACCATCTTCTGCATCTCTCCATACCATCCTAGACACATGTAAAGAGAAGGAAAATAAATTTAAAAAATATAGCGTGCTGTTGGTCTATTGTCTATTTTTATCCCCCCTTCAGTGTTCACTGTACAATTCATCTCTAGAAAATCTGAAATTCTAGTGGAACAAGACATGTAAAAAACATTCTCATGAGCAAATTCACCTGAATTTGACCAAAAAGGCCACAAAGCTTTTCCACAAAATCACCATGAGTAGAATTCAATTCCTAAGACCTGCAAAGAGAGGGAAATCTGTGTGGCACTATTTCCTTACGGGAAATAAAAGTACCCTTAGATATTCAAGAGAGATTCAGAAAGATTGCTCTGAATTTTTTTCCTTTGATTATACTAAAAGATCTGATTTGTTAAGTGTTAAACACACCAGAAATACCACACTGCTTTTTATTTTTGTCCCAAGAAGCTCTGAGCTAACGGATTGTGACCAGAAGTCACTGAAACCAGAGCAAAGGACTTCATTTAGGCTGCTTTAAACTTTGCTTTCTGCTAGTTCTCATCACATGCTTAAACTAAAATCCTGAATTATACAATCCCAGAGTGGTTTGGGTTGGAACGGACCTTAAAGTTCATCTCATTCCAACCCCCTGCCGTGGGCAGGAACATCTTCCACAAATGAAAAGTGCCTTTGACAAAAACTCTGAGAGAGCCACCCTGCCATTTTAGCTGGGAATGATGAAAGCTGAATTAAGAATTATAGAAGACAAACTCACAATTTTTAAATCTTGGAGATTCTTTTCTGTTTACTGTAATATGAGAGCAAACAGATGTGGTAAGAGAAACAGAGTAAGAATTCCAGATATTCCAGTAACAGCCATTCCTTTCTAGTTATTATCAACAGGACTGAATTCAATCTGGCAATAAATCCAACTATAGATACAAGTTAAAAGGTGCTAATTTTATTAAAATTTATTTATTACTAAAGCATTGCATCAAAAATACTCAAGCCTCTTAATCATGAAAGAACTGTTTGGCGTACTAATTATTTGTTTTCTTAAGCATAAGATGACCTTTTGACTTATAAAAACCACACTGAGATCAAATTACCACTTTTCTTTTCCTCAAGCCAGTGCCTGTGACTTAAAACAAGACACAGCCACAAAATGAAAGAAGAAAGAACACAGAACACAGAATGATTGCAAAATTAATTGGTCTGAGCCCCTCCATCACTCATGAAAAAAATACACCAGTTAATTTTTTTTAACTTCTGGAAATTATCAGGATCAAATGCAAATTAAAGCAGGAGACAAAGCCCAGTTGTAAACTAAGAAAATTCTGTGAGGCTCAGTATGCAAATTCCAAGCAGAGGCAAGTCTACAACAGCTTTGAGTCACCAGTTCATTGCAGAGCTCTGGCACCTGGAGAACATCCACCACACTGGGCTCACTGACTTCTCACAAGGTACCTTCTCCTCCCAAACCTTTAAAAGACATTTCCTATCTCACTCCTAATTATGGATGAAACTGAGACAGAGGGGGGAAAGGGAATTACCTCATTTTAGCACATTTTAGAATGGGAGCAGAGTGCCATATCACCTACCCTTAAGGGTTTCATTCTAAATTAAGCCCTAAAAATTTAAGCGCTATTAACATAGAGATATAACAGAGATATTAAGTTGTTTCTTAAGCCTTTGGTTGGGGATCAGCAAATTATACCTTAGTGCTTGTACACACCATGTAGAACAGCTTCATAGGACCATAAGTGTGCATTTGTTTAAAAGATATGGATCATTGTAGCAGTTTTGCCTGCTAATTAACTACTCTCAGCTTTCCCTGTCTCTTAAAACTGAGCAACAACAGCAAACCCCCTGAAATGGTGTGGGAAAGGTCATTTCTTCTAAACCATACTGAAGAGAGAGGATTTTCATTTAAAGCATAACTCAGTCATTAGGAGAGACCCTAAAACATTTCTCAAGTGACTTTGGCTGCGAGCAGATGCACATGCTTTGTACAGCAGAGCCTGGTGAAGATGGTACTGTTTTACTGGTGGTCATCAGTCTCTACCAGGAAAAAAAGGAAGCACACATGGTTTGGTTGTGGGGAGAGTGCAAATACCACCCAAATGGAACATCTCAAGTGGTCATGTGCATATCTGCCAGCTGTCTTGGCCCTAAATGCAGAACTAGTTCAGATTAAATTGCTTCCAAAATGTGAGCTGAAACATGTGTTAGGTCTTATTTTGCACAGTTCTGCCTGGCAAAAGTTGCGGTTCTGATAGAAAACCTTTGACTTTCAGCAAAATTATCAGGAAGAGTGGTTTGCATCTCAGCTGTACTTCCAAGGCTGAACTCACCAGGAAGCTTGGACAAATTCAGTTCTTTATGTAATTACTCAATGTCACTGATAGGTACCAATTTGTCTGTGCAAAACTGAACTTGTACAGAACTCTGGAGATAAAGCATATATGTGCACAAACAAGCACAGCAGTTTAACTGCTAGTTAAACTTTATCAAGTAAGAAATTTTTAATGGATTGAAGAAGGCCTGAGAAATTTGTTCATCAGAACAAAGCATGAAACAATCCCAAGAGGGGTTGTAATGCAGCATCCAGTTTCTCTCCCTACAGAGGCAGTCTTGCCAAAGATTTACAGGTTGGCAGGTCCTGCCCCTGTCATGTAAAATAAACTCTCTAAGTACACAGAGAGGGTGGTTCTACATAAATGTCTCTCAGAGTGATAAGTGACGCACAAAGCACATCAACAGGTACAGCCTGTGGTGCAAGGCAGGAGAAATGTTCTGTGTTGTACACTGGGTGATATCATGAGGTTAAGCTGCTTCCACTTTGATGAATATTAGTGTTTCTTAACACAGGATTTTCACAGCACAGTGTCCAAGTTCACACATCCCTGCAGGAAGCTGATGGGAGTCCCTCAGAGGAGCTGAGATGTCCCTCAGAGCTGATTGCTCTACCCAAGGGGTGACGTGCCACAACACGGCCTCGCCGATACGACACCCCGGCCATGCTGCTGCCTCCTCCCTCTACACACACACCACAGGCCAAGAAAAACTTTGGCTTATTTTTCACTTAATTCCACAGTAAACTTCTAAGAACGTGGTGTGATTAAACCTGGAGGTACCACAGGCTTTAACTGGAAGGTAAACATTCAGCTGATACCAACAAAAGGTGAAGAGTCAATCAGTCGAGTTAATTACACAGCCAAGTTAATATGATCAGCACCTCAGGTTTTAGCTGTTTAAGGCTGTGCTGGCACATGGTGAGCATTCAGGATTTAGAAGCTGCCTTTTTTTTAAGCCAAGTCTGTTTGCTGATGTATCTTGCTTATATAGCTGTAACTTGGCGGGTTGTAAGTCACATGGACAGGAAGCTGAAAGGACTAAAACCCACAGGACTTTTTCTTTTTTTTAAACTTGGCAGAAGATAGCTGTTTCTTTCCTAAAAATGCAGCTCCAAGTCAGCTATCCCAATACGTCCTTTCTCTTTACCCCATGTGGCTGTGACAGTGAAATCAAACCCAGGCTCTCCCCTATTAATCAATCTCACAACTGTATGAAAGTTGTTCAAGGACATGAATTGCTACTAAAACAATTGCTGGTATAAAACAACACAAGCTGATTTTTTTCCACTTGATGCTGGTGGTAAAACAAAGGTTTCCAGGGGAGATTCCCAGCTGGCAAAGCTCATGCCAGTTCACTTGCATTTGGGTACAACATCCCCAGGGGTTTATCCTGTATCATCAATAAACACAACCTCAATTTTCCCCTTCATGAGGGTGATGATGCAGCAGAAAGAATGCAAGGACAAGTTTGGCAATGACCAAAAACCAGGGATCGGACAGGCTCCTTCTCTCTGACCAGACAGCACTTTCCAGAATCTGGATGAACTCCTGACTATTCCTTGTCTTCAGGAGGGAGACTTCTGAGGCTTCTTACAGAGAAGTTATAAGGTTATAACACCATATCAGAAGCACATGGTGTCCATTACAGCCTGTAGAACTCAAATAGACTTGTCCATTAGAAAAGTGGAAGGTGGTATGTGCTGAGTGTGGCAATTACAGCTGTTACTTCAATAACTTCAGTACTTTGAATGCACCTTTCTCTTCCTTCAGCTTAAGTATTAAGAGCAAGAAAGAATGGTAGAAGATCCAAATTTAAAAAAAATAGAATTTAATACAAATGCAACACAAACCAATAGCAGGAAAAAACAAACTGTAATATTTTGTTTTCAGAGAAAATAATTCCTGTAGAACAGAGTGTTCCAGCCCACGAGACAGAGCTGTAAAGGGTGAGAACACAGGCTGATACATAAAGGTGTGATGCACACAGGTCAGGCTTGCTGATCATTCTGGTTCCTCTTGAACTTTTAAACTCTCTAAACACACAGGCCCTGGCAATTTCAAAATTATTAGTGTCTGTTTTGCCATGCTTTGAGGAAAAGTGAAATACAGAAGTGTTCAGGAAGTGAAAGGTTATTTCTTGTGCATCTTCAGTAAACACGAAACACTGAGTGTACAAGACCTTATATAAAGCGAACTGCAAGTGCCAGCTTAGAGTTGGTTTTGATCAAAAACCTCAGAATTGAGGGTGGCCACACTTTTTCCACACAGGAGTTAAGATGTAAGAGCTTGACACCATAGGGTCAAAAAAAACCAACCCATGCAAAACAGCAGATTTAAATATAAAAGCCTGAGCCTAAGGCAGCACTTAAATTAGGCAGTACCTTTAATTTTTTTTAAACATCTAATGCCCTAAAAATAATATATTAATAGAAAAAAAACCAACAAACAACAACAGTACAAAAAAAACCCCCAACACCAAAACCAACCAAACAAAAAAAGAAAGCCAAAAAAACACAGAAACAAAATTCCTGCTTTGAATTTCTTATCATACTTTAATAAAATCCAGAGGAGTGTAGAGACAGGTATTTATGGATGGCAAGCAACAGCAAGTCATTTAGACTGCACAAATGCCAAAGTTTTTAAGGTTTGTTTTGTTTAATATATCTCTTTGTGCTGCTGGTGTCTCAAAATGAACAGAAAAGCTACTTCTGCCAAATTCACTTCCTGAAAAACTGAGTCCATACATATACAAACAAACCGCTTGCAAGTGTTCCCTCTGCTCCCTCCCCTGTCCCAGTCATGGATCTGCTTCATTTTCCTTATCTAAAAGAGTAGAAGGCTTAGATCTGTCCTTCCTCAGGACAAGAAAGGTGGAAGGGTTTTTTTCCCAGATGTAGCTTGAACAACAGTTTCTTCCTGTTCCAAATAACATGAGTCAGTATTACCTCAATCTCATCTTCCAGCCAGTCAAATGAAGTCGTTTTAAAGATCTGAAGTGAAAGACAAATGAAGTTATTTTGCTACAATATACCCCAGACTGAAGGGCAATTATTAAGGGTATTTAGTATTTCAATACCCTGCTAAGCTGCAACTTAGCCTCCTGATGAGCAAACCAGATTCTAATCAGTCCTGGAATAGCTGGAAATGACAAGAAACACTGAAGGAACAGCTTAAACAGCACTTGGACTCCAGAACTGCTAAAATTTTGAACAATATTCATACACTGGTGCCTCAAAAGCCAAAGCTCCTCTCAGATCCGCTTTGCAGACAAGGGACATTGTGTACCACAGTCTGAGGAAGGTGCAAATCGTCCTTTAGGAGTTTTCTCCTGGAAGCAAGAATAGCGGTTGTCAGGTTTTGTCTTTCAAAGGGAATTAAGCCTTTGGAGACAGGGGATGGAATTTAGCATCTGAAAGTGAGAAACTTGCTGAGGGAATAAAGAGGCTGTGCAGACAAAGTGAGGCCCTGGCCAGTGACACAGTTGAGGTTAAACAGCTCCAAGGCTTCTGAGCCCATCTGGTGCAGCTTCATGTGCTTATCCCCCTGCAGACTGCTTCCTTACTTTTGTGTCCCCTCCTCCAGTGCACACACAGGCGACCAAAGTCTGGACTCCTGGCGTTAAATACTGAATTTATTTCATTTATTAGCAGTATCTCCTTTATGCAGCAGCCCCACTTCAAAGGATTACAAGTCCAAAATACGTCATAAAGCAAAGCAACCAGACACACGGATTTATGACTGATGAGTGTCTTGAAGCCTTGTAAAGGTTTATTCTTTACTAGCAAGCCCTTGGTGTTGCTCTGGGAGCTCCAGAGCTACAGCAGAGCAGTGATGTTGTATTTCCAGAAGGCTGTTTATGATCAGATCATCTGATCAATAACAACACTTAATTGCAAACAATTTTCCCACTCTTTGGCAGCTATACCTGCACTTGTTCACAGTCTTACTCTGCAGGTTAGTTCCTCCTCAAACAACAACTCCAATTTCATTTTTCCCAGGCTTTCACCACCATTCAGGGTGATGTATAAATCCCTTGGTTTTCCATTGATTTCCAGTTGTTTTCCTCTAATCACTATCTTAGCTTTTACATTTCATAGGGGGGAAAAAGGAGACTAACAGAATAATTCTATGTGCCAGCAGTTTCAAAGCATAATCCTAATCACAGAACATTCATGTCACTGTTATCAAACATCCCACCCCCTGTAAAAGGTATTGATATGCAGAGTAACTGGTACAGACTTTATCTGCCATGTTGACCCTGCTCTTCCAGTTTCCTGTAGCTCAGTTTTTCTGTAGGTTATGCAACTTATATTACATTTATATAACCAGCTCAAGAGAAAACCCCAAGAATTACTGGAGCCAGCAAAATTCTGTAGTTTTACAAGCGTGAAGAAAACTGTCAGGACCTGTTCCTTAAAAACCCACCTGTTTGCAACAGGCCATGACAATAAAACCACTAAATTGTACTTCCTCCCTTCTCCAAATTCAGTCAAGAGAAATTGCAACCATTTTGCCCAAGAAAAGCATCAGAAATCTCTTTTTCCAGTAGTTTGCAGCATTGTTTCAGTTTTTTTAAAGGATCAGGTGACCGTGTAAAACAAATCCTGGATGGGATACCTAAAGTGCTGCTAAAGACAAGGGAACAGAAAAATCCCCCTCATCTGTCACTTCCTGTACTGCACAGAAACTACAGCAATAGGTGGATGTGACAATTTAGCTGCCAAAAATCCCAAAATGCTGTTTTTTTGAGACTCCACTTCTCTTCTTGATGAAGTTCAAGCATATCTGCCTCACCCCACGAGCAAAACGGAGCAGTATCAGCCCATGAAAAAGCTTTCTTGCAGAGCATTAACTGCATGAATTATATACTTGAACTGCCAAAGCCATTTTCTATCAATCCAGCAAGTGTTTGCCATTACCAACACCTGAAACCTAATTGCACTTTAAGTGCTTTAAAGATCGAGAGCAGTTAGTGTGTTTACAGGAATAATGCCCGATCTTTGTGGAATTGCAAACTCTTGGATGGGCTACAAAAGAACAACATGAATATTGCCAGTTTTTCATCCAGACGAAAACATTTTGTCATTTTTAATTGCTGTTGGAAACGAGACAAGCCAGGAACCAAGACCCAGCTCAGTCTTCCCTCCACAACCTCCCTTCCCGGCCTGATTTCTGGTTCAGAGATTCTCATAACAACCCTTTTCACGCCTCAGTACAAACCAGTCCTTAGGGTTTGCTTTTATGTGTGAAAGCTTTGACCTCTCAAACAATGCAAACACCTTCCTCTTTATGTAAACATAGAGCACCTATTTCTGCTGCAATTCACACCCAACACAGCTAGGGAGTCCAGGATTCTCCATGTGGGTTCCTGCTGTATTTTGAGCATAGGGAGTCCAGGATTCTCCATGTGGGTTCCCGCTGTATTTTGAGCATCTCTTCCTCGTGCCAAATCAGGCACCAGCAAGGCACCACAAAACCTGAGGGCAGTCCTGCAGGTGAAAAAGGCGTTTCACCCCCAAAGCCAGGGAGGACTGGGAGTAAAGCGGTAGGAAAGAGGTGAAGCTCTTCACAGGCATCACTGTCAGGATGCTGCCTGCGAAAACAGAAAGATTTTTCCGCTCTACACAAAAAAGGGAAGCTGGTTTCTCTGAATTCAGTCTTTATTTGCAAGAATAAACTACTCCAGAAATGTCTGTCTAAACTTACAGAATTAGTACCACTTATTCTTCCAGTCAAGAACTCTGGCTTACTCCCAACCCCACCAAAAGGTAAGGCAAAAGAATTAAGGTGAAAATTGCAGACTCTGTCTGACAGAGGGGAAAATGAGTTTAAAAAGAACGTTGATTTTACCGTCTGAGTTTGGCCTGTGGCTGTTCAGGTGCACTTCAGCTTTTTGCTTTCCAAAGCTTTTGTACTAGATATTCTCTCCAGATCTTGCTTCCCATTTGTTTTTTTAAATAAATTCATTGAACAGACAATTTGGGCACACAGAAACAGTTCAGGATTTACCTCTCAGAAAGCCCACTTTGCAATTAATTCTGATATATTTTCTCAGTGCAGAGCCTTCCAGGAGTTAAGTTGTTCCAGTTCTGTGTTTACATTCTAGTGCAAATTTAAACCCCCTCGCCCTAGATTTTACAAGCTTTTCACCCAACCTTTCTCAAAGGCCAAATATTTGCAGCTTTGTGGTGGATGAGCATATTATAGTCTCTGTGCCATTGGGCTTTGGGGCAAACAGCTTGCAGATACTTTGATAAATAAGATATTTAACAACTGAATCACTAAACATGTACTGACAAAAATTATTGTAAAATCAGCCTGTGATCACTAACTTTTAAGACCACAAATGACAGCAAGAGCCTGATGTGATCTGCTGTTGGCTCAAAAAGAGCAGCATGTCCTCAGCTGGCATTGCAATTCAAAGCACCTGTCTCGGTGTCACCTAAGGCAGACCCAGATCAAGGTGCAACTTCCTGTGTGTTTTAAAAACAAGTGCCAGGAGGAAATGCCTCCCAGTCCCCTTATAAGGTCAAAACTGAACTTAATACTGAGCTGCAGCAGCCCAAATAAAGGGGTACCAAAGCACATCCATCCTGCTCAAGAATAAAACTATAGGGAATCTTCTACGAGCAAAATTGGGTCAACTGGAGTGAAGTTTAAAAAGCGACACAACTCTGAATTATTGCCATCTCCCACCCAGTAAAAGAATCACAAAAACAGTCCCCCAAACTTTCTTGCACTACACTTATCTTCCTTCCAGATATACCTCAAAATATAACCCCTCCATCCCTAATTCATCAGAATAGCCACCCCCTTAATCCTCCTAAGCACAGACTCCATGTTTGTTTAAATAGAGCCGGGTCCATCCCCTCCTGCCACACTGAGCCACTGCCATGTTGTCTTTCTGCCATCAATCTCCATTATTATTGAAGTGCTTCAGACTTTTGTGTCCTGGTTGTCCTCATACATGACCTTTCTACGTGTATTTTAAAAATCCCAACTCAAGGCGATTATAGAATCATAGATTGTTTTGGGTTCCAAGAGACCTTAAAGATCCAACTCCCTGTCATCATCCAACACTGCAATGCTTCCACACATTCACACACAGAGCAGAATTTCAGGTGTCTGTAGAAGGTGTAAAGCTGGTTATCTGCTCCCCATCCCTGCGTGTCCCTCGGGGTGACGGATATCCAGCCCTGCATCGTGGCTGTCACCTCCCTTGGGGTTGAAAGATGTCCCAGAAGCGTCCCTTACAGAGGAACAGCTGCCAGACCGACAGCTGGACACCATCAACATTTCAAGCCCGCAGCTCGCCCAGCAGTGGGAGGCAGCGGGATCTCCCCTGGCACAGGGAGCTCGGGGGTCCGCGCTCACCCACGACCACCAGGGGACTTTTGAACTTCCCCCAACGCACCGGCGGCCACAACCGGAGCTGTTTCATTGCGGTTCCTCCTGTCACCGACCCGGCCTCCCCCGCCCGGCCGCGAAACGCGGCTCTGACACCCCTTCCCGGCCCGGCACTGCCCGCACGGCCCCGCACCCTGCGGCCAAGGGGGAACAGCGGCTCCGCAGCCGCATCGGCCCCCCGGGATCAGGGGAACCAGCGGACCCGCACCCTCCGGCCAAGGGGAACCAGCGGCCGCGCACCGTCTGGCCAAGGGGAACCAGCGGCCTCGCACCGGCCCCTCTCCGATAAGGCGAACCCGGTGACTCCGGCCCCACTCCAGCCCCTCTGGCCACGGGGACCCAGCGCCTCCTGACTCCGGACGCGGCCGCCGGGAAAGCCCCGCACCGCCCCCGCGGCCATCGCGGAGCCTCTCCGGGGAGCGCGCCCGCCGCCCGCCCCGCCCTCCCTGCACGGCTGCCCCCTGCCCGGACCCACTCACCGTTCCGTGTGTCCCGGCGGGGCGGCCCGGCCGCGGCCCCGCGGGGCTCGGAGCGTTGCGGGATCGGGAGCGGGATCGGGAGCGGGATCGGGAGCGGGATCGGGAGCGGGATCGGGAGCGGCCCGAGGCGCTGGGACGGAGGGCGGCGGTCCCGGCGCGGCGGCACCGCCCGCGGAGCATGCGCGGGGCAGGGCCCGCCCGGGGGAGGCGCCTCGGGCCGGCCGGGCCGGTGAGGGAGCGGCGGGAGGGAGTGTGGGCGGGAGGGGGGTCTGTGTGTGCGGTCAGCACAGAGCCCGGGACGGCACCCGGGGGTTCGACAGGAGGTATCTAAAAACACACGGCAGTCAGTACACTCATCCAGAGAAGCTGTGGCTGCCTCATCCCTGGACGTGTACAAGGCCAGCTTGGACGGGGCTTGGAGCAACCTGGGATAGCAGAAGGTGTCCCTGCCCATGGCAGGGGATGAAACTGGATGAGCTTTAAGGTTTCTCTCAATACACACCATTCTGGGATTCTATGATACATATTTTGACAGTGCTTAGACAATGCCAGATTTAGAATCATAAAATCATTAAACATCCTGGCTTGGAAGGAGGCACAGGGATCATTCAGTCCAGCTCCTGGCCCTGCACAGGATACCCAAACAATACCACATGTCCCTGAGGGCATTGTCCAAATGCTTCTTGAGCTCTGTCAGCCTTGGTGCTGTGACCACTGCCCTGGGGAGCCTGTTCAATGCCTGACCACCCTCCAGAGGAAGAACCTTTCTCTAATAGTCAACCTAACCCTCCCTTGACACAGCTCCAGCTGTTCCCTCGGGTCCTGTCACTGTCACCAGACTGAAGAGATCAGTACTTGTCCCTCCACTACCCCTCGTGAGGATATTGAAAACCCCAGTGAGGTCTCCCCTCAGTCTCCTCCAGGCTGAACAAACCAAGCGCCCTCAGCCGCTCCTCAAACGGCTTCCCCTCCAGAGCCATCCCCATCCTCGCAGCCCCCCATTGGACACTCTCTAATAATATAGGTTAATGTCTTTTTGCAGGGTTGTCTTTCTCACCCCAGTGCCAAGGCCACAGCTGTCATCTCCACAGATGCCCAGTGCCTGCTGTGTGGTCTGAGCTACCGGTGTGCTCAGATCATCTGTAAAACCCCACAACCCCATCTCCAGCCTCGAGCCGATGTGACGAGCCGGTGTAAACAAGTTGGTGTTTACGCCAAAACCAGGAGACACTCACAATCCTCCTGTCTGCACAGAAAAGAAACCAGTTTCTTCACTGTGGTTTCAAACTCTTGTCAAAGTCACAGGAAACGGCACAAGTGGAAGTAAAATCAGTCAGAAAATGATTCAGTTCAATGAAATCATCCCACCCCCTTCTCACACACGCACACATATCTGGCATTTTCTTCTGACAGAAGAGACAATCTGCCACTGCCTTTTGGGGGAATTGTCCTAATAACTGAATCAGTCTTTAAAAAAACCCACCCTGATAAACGTGACTCTTCCCTATGTAGTGGTGGCTTCATGTAATTCAGATTAAGCACATTGATAACATCTTTTTATCAAGATCTTCCTGTGCCTGGCAGCATAAGGGTGTGAAAGGCCCTTTGCTGTTCTGAAGTGTTTACACTTCGATACAGCTACTCTGCCTCAGCTCATCTCCCTTGTGCCTCAGCAGTGCCGAGATTTGACCCTTTTCTCCAGGAAATCAACCCAAAGCTTTTCACCTCCCCCAAAGGAGCTGGGAGTTGGGTGCTGGTGGTGTGTGAGTGCATGTGTCCAGATGGTTGTAGTTTACAAATTAAGGATAGATAAGCATTGGTTACGTTTCCCTCCTCCCAAGAGAAATCAAATCAGCCCTTCCCCACGTGTTCCCACAGCTGTCAGGGAACCAGCAGAGCGTAACTTGGGTGATTTTGCACCATGTTTACCTTTTTCCTCAGCTACATGACATTGGGTCTGGATTAACCATGCGCCGTGGGAAAACACCAGTCTCACCCTGTTTCCATCCCTGTCATAACTGTAATTCAAGTTGGAAAAGAAGCTGAGGTTGGAAGGAGAGAGGTCAAACCCTGCAGATCATAGAATGATAGAATGATCTGGGTTGGAAGGGACCTTAAAGCTCACCAAGTTCCACCCCCTGCTATGGGCAGGGACATCTTCCACTAGACCAGGTTGCTCCAAGCCCCATCTAACCTGGCCTTGGATACTTCCAGGAATGGGGCAGCCACAGTTTCTCTGGGCAACCTGGGCCTGGGCCTCACCACCCTCACAGGGAAGGATGTTTTCATAACATCTAAGATATGTGTGGCTGTGCCACTGCTCCCAGGCCTGACCTTTTCTTCATCCCTCTCCCCCATAATCTGCCTGCAGAGGCTGCTTCCCTCAATTATCACAGAATCATAGAATCAGCTGGGTTGGAAGGGACCTCTGACATCATCAAGTCCAACCCTTGATCCAACACCGCCGTGGTTACTAGACCATGGCACTAAGTGCCACATCCAGTCTCATCTTAAAAACCTCCAGGGATGGTGAATCCATCACTTCCCTGGGCAGCCCACTCCAATGCCTGATTACCCTTTTTTGTAAAGAATTTCTTCCTAATATCTAACATAAACCTCCCCTGACACAGCTTAAGACCATGCCTTCTTGTCTTGCTGATCGCTGCCTGGGAGAAGAGACTAACTCCCACCTGGCTACAACCTCCTTTCAGGGAGTTGTAGAGAGTGATGAGGTCTCCCCTGAGCCTCCTCTTCTCCAGGCTGAACAACCTCAGTTCTCTCAGCCTCTCCTCACAGGACTTGTGCTCAAGTCCCTTCACCAGCCTTTTTGCTCTCCTCTGGACCTGCTCCAGCACCTCAATATTCTTCCTGAAATTATTCTTGCCAGCCCTTTCCATGGCTTTGCCTTTATAATGATAAAATCAGTTTTTCTTGGTGGGTTTTCATGACCAATAACACAGCGGAACCTTATTATTTATGCCTTACAGGCAGGATTCCTTTCCCAGCACAGCAACTGCTGTTGTGAATGGCCTTAAATCCTGAAGCTCAGCACTGGGAAGCCAAGCCAGGCCGATGAGGCGGCTGTGACGGAAGGATTGCATAACGGGCTTAGCTTGGGGCTGCTCGTGGTGCAGCTTTACCTCTGCCTCCATCTAAATCCAGAGCCCAGGACCATGCCCAGGAATGACCCAGGCTCCCAAAGGCCACATCATTCAGTAAGAATTGAATTCTCACATGCCTCACTTTAAAAAACAGGGTCTGAGCTTCTCTGGCACTGAAATTGCATGTTCAGTCTCCCAGTCCTGACTGTTATGTGAGTTTTCCCTTCTTTTCCTTAATTTCTGGTGCCTGCTGATTTTTCCTAGTTCTTCTGTGACTTGTAACTGGGATGAAATCAATGCACTTCTAAAAATTACTCCAAAAACTATGTTAATAACAGGGGAGGATTTCCAACCTATACCCAAAATGGTCTGTGTTTAACACAACATTCCATGCTATGGGAAGGATGTAATTTTGCATTAAAACCCTTAAAGTAGTTTTCTCTAAGGAATTAATTGGATGTGTTTGTAGTTGACTTTGTTTTCTTGCTTAGAAAGAGAGCAGACTTGCAAAGTGCTGCAGAAAAGGCCTTGGATGCAAAATAAATCTTTATTTCCCCTCTAAGTACCATTCTGGGGTGTAGTGACAGATCTGAAGAATTATTTTGTATCTTACATATTTCTTTATTTTACAGATTTCAGGATGCACTTATGTACTCCATCAAAAACATGGCAAAATACAGAAGACTAGACCTGACTGTCTTGGTATTTGTAAATTAAAAATCAAATTAAATTTGAATTAACTTCCTCCTGTAGCCCTCTTTAAAGAAGGAGTAGGGATGGATGCACAGATTATCCCTTACTTTCCTGCTCTGCAGCTTGGTTTGCAAGCTTCCCCTTTGCCTCTGGAACGGAATGTTTCCACACTACTTTACACAGTATAAATGTTTAAAGGCTTTTTTTCCATGGCATTTCAAGGTATAGTGAGGGACCCTGCATACGGTAAAGTGCTTTAAATCACCGATGGCATCAGCTTGGGATTGACTAGACCTTTACATAAACGTGATTTAACACTATCTAAGTGGTTCCAGTTTGTCATTGATTTGTTCCTGGCAGAAATTCTGGGGCCTGGTTCTTCTCACTCATACCAGGGAAAATCAGGAGCAGGCAATGAAGTCAGAGGCACTGTGTGATGAGTAAAATAGGGTGTAAAATTCCTTAACCTGAAGTAGTATTTAAAAGTATTCTGAGGATGACTCTGTGCTCTTTTATGCTTCTGCAGAGTGCCAGGTCAGTGCTGTTGAAATGAGAATTTATTTTTTAAATTATTTTTTTCATTCTCCCTGTGGCTGGAATGTGGGGAGCAGGAGGAGAAGCTCTGGGGCAGCACAGGGTCGGGTCAGGTGAAGGGGGTCACACAGCCACAACCTTGGGTGCTCCAAAGCATCCACTGAGTGAGTGCCCATTACTGGGTGTTGTTGGTCTTCCCAACAGCAAAGTGGATCCTGCTGTAGACCATCACCATGGAATATCTCAGAGCCTGTGAGGCCCCTGGGTACTGCAGCGGTGGGCCTTGCCACAGGAGCTGTATAAATAGACACAATAGTGCAAAAGTTCTTTCATCTGATCTGCTGCTGAATTTATCTTAAACTTCCTGTGCTCACAGAACACGCATGAAACTGTGTTGGTGACACCAATTTCAGAGGGCTCGTCTCTGCTTGGAAAAGCAAGTGAGAGAATTTATTTTGAGACATCAGGAAGGTGTGAATTTCATCTCTGCAATTAACTACGTCTAAATATGGTGCTCAACCCTTTTTTAAGCTAAGTGGGATTTCTAATAATCTCAGTTTGGGGAAGGAGAGGTACTTCATGTCGATATTCCAAATGTACTTTGCAAAAAAAAGATTAGATTTTGCCCATCCAAAGCAGCCCTTGTTCCAAGGGTGCCGTGGAAGCTGCTGAAAGCCAGGCTGGAGGGGGATTTCCTGCACAAGCACAGCGAGCTGGCACAGCCGTGTGGAGGAGGTGTGACATGGAGCTCCGTTCCCGACATCCATGGCCAGGGGGATGGAATTCACTCAATTTGCTCCAAGCTGGGGAGCGTGAAGATGCTGTTGCCATGTCTCAACCTTGCATCAGGCGTGTTCATGTTGCTGCTTGTCTTCATCGCCTGTTTTTCCCCATTGCCATCTTTCTGGTTCTTCATTGTCCTCATAACAAACCAAACCAACAGCTCTATTTTCATTTTTTCCTCAGATTTCTCTGCTGAAAAATATCCCTTTAGTTCCCTTGCTGTGAAGCAGAAACTGGGTTTGTGTAAAGAGCTGTAGGGCAGCTGCAAAGGATGGTGGTGGTGGTTGTGGTGGTGACTGTCCAGCTCCAAATCCTACTTCTGACTCTCTCTCCCCTGAAGTCTGACTTGTTCAGTGAGCACATTTTTGTTGTGCTTCAAGCAGACTAATAAAATACACAAAACAAATCAATTCTGCCCAGAACCTCAAATGCATTTTCTTCAGCTCATTCCCAGCACAGCCGTCTCCAGAAGGATGAGTTTGGAGTTGGCACAGTTCACAGGTACCCACTTGCTGCCTGGCTGCCTGCCAGTCACACCACTAGAGCCAGACAACGCTCTTGCTTATATACTAACTCCATATATATATATGGATATTTATGGATATATATGGATATTTTTACATATGGATATTTTCCCTGGGAGATACATACATCCCAGAAAAAGCTGTATGTGCAACAGTTGACTTTGACAAGGGCAAGTCTAGCACTGACTGATCTGGAGGTGGGTCTGCTGGTGGGCAGGGATGAAGCAGAGGAAGAGACGAAGCAGAGCAGTGACCTCACCCAGAGCAATAATGAAATGTTTTAGGATTGGAAATGCCATGGTTGGCATCAAAGTGTCCACCTTTCTGTAATAATACACAATATTGATCAGGTCCCTCTTGGTTCACAGACCACAGAGCTTGTGTACATGGCTGGGGACATTTCCCAGGTCAGTGCCCGGCATCCCAGCGGGTGTCCTGTCTCATTCATGGGAACACACGTAACCCAGAGCACACAGCATTTCTGAAATCTTTAATCAATTACTAGAAATACAGCCTTGCTTGGACAACTTCCAAAGTTCATTCTCTGCTGCAGTTTTTCTCACATGCACTTTTGGAAATTACAATTCCTTGATCTGGGTTACAAAGCTGCATTCTGATGTGCCGTTTGCCATATTCCTGCTCTCTCTGTCATAAGGAGATAGAGAATTAGGGTTGTGTTTCCAGGAAGAGTTGCTCATAATGGCCCAGAGGGTTCAGAAATAAAAGCAAGATGGCAAACAAGCTACAAATCTGGAGAAAAGTGGACTTTTTTTCCCATTAAGAACAAGCAATATCACCACTAGGAAACCTATGGAGGTGGAGAGCAGTGTAGGGTTTTCTCTCATTTTATGTAACTGTTTTTTCTCATTTCCTCTTAAGTGAAACTGTATTTCATGCAGTTGTTTTAGAAGGCTGTGACATGTTTCTTTTAATTTAGCTGAGTTAAAGGGGTGAAAAAGTGAAAAGTGCATAGACTAAGAAGGCACTAAACAGACAATGTGTTCCTCTAATAATTTTCAGAAAAAACATCCACTATGGATTGTGATTAAAATGAGTTTTCCTTTAATGGAGATGCAAATGCAATTGCAGAAGCTTGGTACATTTACATCCAAAATTAATTAGGCTTCATTAGCAATAAGCCTCTGGAAATTTTAATTTAGAGAGTCCCCTGGAGCACTACATTTCAAACCAGAATGCAACAAGGCTTTGGATGCTTGACGGGTGGTGTCGCATATTGTCTGGGGATGTGGTTGTTCTGCAGCAGGAGGAAATTATTCTCGAACATGATTTTTTTTATCACTCTGGGAATGTGAGCCAACACGTTTAAGGAAGCTGCTTGCATATGAAATATGCCAGATCAGCAGGTAATTGTGGCCACACATGAAAAACATGATCATGGAGCTTCTGACGTTGTCTCTGCTGATCTGTGTCCATCTACACCAGCACAGCCTTTATCCGCGTGCTTCCACGGGAAAATTACTGAGTCCTTCTCATCTACTTCCCTCTGGAACAATTGTTTCTGCTCTGGTGCTCCAAAACACTGACACCTTTTAGTTTGTGTGTTTTCGTTAAAGTCATGCTCTTTTTATTAAAAAAAAAAAAAAAAAAGCAGGAGGTGAGACTCCCAGTTACGGAAAACAGCCACACCTGTAACATTTAAACCACTAATGCTCAGATCTGTTACTGACCCGACCTGCTCTTCTACCAGCCCTTTCTCCAAGGCTCTTTGCTACTACCAGACCCAAACTGCCTGTGCTGATGCTGCCCTTGTGTGTGCAGCCCTCACCTCATTTTCATGAACTTCCCCCCAGCATCAGCCCCAGGTTGGTCCCAGCAGCAAGGACAAGACCCATGGATGGTGTCTTCTTGGCTGTTGGGATGGGGTCCATGGCTGTTGTCCATCCACCAACACCTCTAACAGGAATCATTTGCTCTCTCACAGACTTATTTTTAGGTAGGAGGAATCTGAAGCTTGTGCAAATGTTTAAACACATGTCTCTCCTGCATTATTCAGTGTACTTTGCCTGCTTCTGGAGTTAATTAAAACAGAGGGCAGTCGATAGTGAGTTCTCACTTCACCGTGGGGAGGAGGCAGCAGGCTGTGCAGAGGGAGCACTGATAACCACCTGCCAAGGAACAGCCCCAGCAGCCTCATCTCTTTCTTCCTTGTTTTCTGCTATGGCTGGAAGAGGCTTTTCCCACTCCCTGCGCATCAAAAATCTCCAGACTAAGCACAGGTCTCATCCTCTTGAAGTCAAGGAGAAACTTGAGACTGGAATTTGAATTTCACCTTTGAACAGGTGTGAGCCAAAGCCCTGTGGAGTCAAGAGGGGTCCTTCCTCTGGCTCTAGCAGTGTTTGGTCCCAGAAAGGCTGTAACATTTACCCAACAATAAATGATCTTGTATAAGGGTATATTAATCCACACATAGATCCATGCCCTGCTCCTACTCCTGTGAAATGTTATGAAGAGCAAATTATGTACCAAGTTGCGCAACCTTGAGTTTCTCATCTGCCCATGTACAGAAGTGATTGCAGAAACTTTGGTACTGCACTACACTGAAACACTCATCTCCTAATGAGTACCTTTGTCCCTGATTACACACCAAATACAGTCACAGTTTCCCTTGGTGAATCAAGCTAATGACAAAAATGCAGGGTTTACATATAATCCAACAACTCAGTGAGTAGTTTTCTCCAGAATGTGAGAAACAGGCAGAAATAGTTTATGCAGAAAGGAGAAGAGACTATGTCCCCCCCTGTTCACACAGGACTCCTGGGCACTATTTTTCCCAGTAATAGACAGGTGCACTTGCCATTAGTGTTACTGCAGGGAGTGCAAAAGGGCCCCTCACCTGGAAACAGGAACAGGAATGTCACCACAGTGCTCCCCTGAGAACAGTGAGTGGGAATGCAGCTCCAACACATGGAGCCGATTTTACTCCAAGAAAGTGAAAATATCCCCACAGGTGAGCTGAGCATATTTGTAATGAACGAGTATTGCCGAATTCTCGTTAAGCTCATGACATTTTGCAAGGTGCTCTAACTGAGCAGGTTTTGGGAGCTGGAACACCAAAAATATACCTTTGCACCTGGAGAAAAGAATGTCACATGGCTGAGCTGGTGACATTTCTGATCACACAGACTCCATCACAGTCTTCATTTCACTTTGTCCAACATCTCCAGGCTCACACCGAGAAATTGCTTACCCTGACCTAAACTCAAGTTACATTCTGGTACATCTAATATTTGCACGAGTGGGCTGCTTGCTTTGTAAAGATGTTTAAACAAGAAGGTCTGAGTTAAAGTTCAAGTTCAAGTGTCTGCACTAAGCTGGAGACAGCAACTAAAATACAGCCTGATTTATAAGAGGCACTGCTGTACTTTGAAATGATGACTGAGTGCTTGAAGGTCTTTGGGAAGGATTCTTTTTATTTTAGTACAAATAAAACAAGGGTTGTTTTTTGTTGTTGTTGTTGTTTTTTTTTTAAAGCATTTTGGGAAAGGCAATATCCTTACCTGGTTTCAAGGCTGAGTGCTGGCAGACAGTGGATGCCTTTTATCCTGCTGTTGTCAGAAGCTGATAGTGGCTGGCCAGCTCTGTTCCCAGCCAGCACAAACTTCGATCCTTAAAAGGCAGATCTGTGGATGAGAGCCAGGAACAGAACAGCCATTCCTGTCTGCAGCCCCAAGGAGACAGCGCAGGAGCACAACTGCTGCTCTTCTCATGCAAAATGTGGGTGGGAAGGTGACAGCCTCCAGATGGGAAAAGGGACTTTCCTGATGAAAGCGCCTGAGAACCGCTGGGTTAGAACAAACCCATCTGGAATGACAGCTGAGACGTGCCAAAAGAAAACTGCCTTGCCTTGGGATCAATCCCATAAATTACAGCAAGTTTTATCAGAAAACGGATGGTCCTCGGGGACCTTATTTCTGAGCCTGTATCACTGGATGCAGGTTGTTTATGTCTTGCTTTAACACGTTTGTGGGAGGAAGTGCTCTGCTGCCAAAACACACTTCGATACTTGCACTGTTCGTGTGCAGCAATATTTAGACGTAGCAAAACCACCAGTCTGCCCCTTCCCATATCAGTGGGAAGCTACAGGACAAAGAGATGGATTCTGTGTCCACTGTGCTGGAGAGGGAGATAAATGGTAAATGTGAGTGGAGAGCTGTTGTTTTCAGGAACAGCCAGTGTTTCAGTTCCTGTCCCATGCCAGAGCTCGAGGCTGTGCTTGTTGTGACAGGAAACAAGAATCACGATGTGAAGCCAGGGGCACATGTCACCCCAGCAGGCTCTTTGCTCTCCCTCAGCAGCACCAGGGTGTGTTCAGTGCACAGAGCAGCTGTGCTAAATGTCCCTCCAAGCGAGAGGATTGGTCATTAACTTCAAACCTGATCCATAGCCTGGCAGGTGAGGAACCGTATTCCTTGGACCTGATCCATAACAAACCTTCTCTCTGCCTCTGAGCAGTTATCTTGTTTCTCATGGGGAGGAAAAGGACTTTCTGGTTTCTAGTAGGAGTCAGCACCCTGACTATTTCATCAGTGAACACCCAAAGCTGTCCCTGGGACGGCACCGCAAGGACCTGGCTGGATGTCACGCTGCTTCCCGCTCAAAACCCCATGGCACCTGCTTTTCTTCCAGGAAAGGGGATGCCTATTTCCTGAGGGCCTGCTGGATCCAAAGTCAACAGCAGACACAGGCAGAAAGAGATGAAACCCAGACCTGGGCAGCCTGCAAGCTTACAAATGCTCCCAATCCAAAATTCCAGAGCTCCTCTTTTTTCCTATTCATCTTGTAACTGGAATGAGACCATGGGACATGGAGGAGGAGCACAGGCATGTTGCTGTTGTACAGCCAAATGTAGAGATGACCAGCTTTAATTTTCGGGATAAGCACATCCCTGCTCTGGTCAAGGAGTGCCTGCAGCCTTCAGAAAAAGGAAGCTGAGGGTTGACTCTTCTCAGATTTTAATCTAGAACTTAAACTCTTGGTAGCAGGATGTCTCTTTTATCATTTGCAGTTTCTGGTGAGACAGAGCCCTCCTCCAGAACCAGACTTGAACCACTCTCATAATACCAGTAATATTTTCCCCCCTCTAAGTGACGCACGTTGGCAAAATGTTCCATCACAGCTGCACAGCCTCGACCCCACAGGGCCCCCAGGAACAGCCCCCAGCACGGGCTGCCCCCAACACCTTCCAGTGAAGAGCAGAGAAATAACAAACCAGCTCATTTCATTTTGCAGCTAATCCCTGTCCTCTCCCAGGAGCAGCAGCTGGGGCTGCACAGGGTAAAGCCCTGGAGGGTGATGAATCACCCAGCCCACAAGGAAGAGTTTTCTAAACACCACTGGGTCAATGACCACCTTAAACGTCGGGATGGGGAATAAATTGTGACCTCTAGAAGTTGCTGCACCAGCCCTGGCAGCCTGAGGGCCACCAGTTCGTCGGGGAGGGGCGGGAAGCTGGGAAACAGAAACCGCATTAACGTCTCTGCAGGTCTCTCGATTACTTTATGCAAAAATCTTGGGATTTCACACTCCCACCACAACCCGGCCCGCGGGGCCCCTCTGCCGTCGTGTCCCAGCACTGCAGAGTTAATTCACACAGCACAAACATCAGCCAGCAGCACAGGTTCTCTGGACAACTCCTTCTTTCCAGGGATTTTGATGACATCGCTACAGAAATGACCCGGGAAATTCACAGTCTCCCACTTACAGGTCAGAGAAGCCCCGAGCAAGGGACTGTCCCAGCTCCATCACTGAGACTGTGAAATAACCCATGCCCCACCACATAGACATGTAAGAGTTACAGTAGCCAGCCAAGATATATTAAAAAGTACCTAAATAGGGCTCAGTTTTCTGTATTGCTACAGAGTAATTCATTCTGCTACCAAGTATCACCCACTGAGCTGCCCTTCTGCACTTTAATATTCACCACAGCACAGGACCCTGCTTTGGGAACCATTTTTGCAGACTCCCAAAGCACAGCATTTCTGGAAGACCTCCCAAGACAAAGTAGTCAATAAACAGGCAAACTGTGTAATATTTTATTCAGATAAATCGTATTTTTATGCCCAAGGACACAGGTAAAAGGAGCACACTCCAGGTGAGCAGGCTGTCGTTCCCGGGATCCCGTGAAGCTCAGATGGCTGCCATCCTTCAGTTATCACAGTACTGTACCTTTACAAGAGACAGCATCAGCACTGTGATAACTGAGCCAGGGCAGCCTGTCAGTCATTGCAGCCCCTCCGTGGCACTGCCAAGCCCAACAGGCATGTCCTCCACCTCCTCATCCCTCTCGTCTCCCAAAAACCCCACATCACCCCTCAGGGGAAAGCATTTCACAGTGGCTTTGCAGCTGAGGTTTACTCCAGAAAATTATCCACATGACTGAGGTTTAATCCAGAAAATCATCCAGATAATTAATGTTATCTTAATGACCAGGTTGGATTCCACAACACAGCTCAAAGTGTTTTCAGTAGCAGCTCCTTCTGGCCAAATCCACCCACGCTGGATTTAATGGAGACAGTGTAACCACACCTCTACAAAACAACAGGGGCACCCCTCTCTTCCACCTTAAATCCACTGGAGCCACACAGCAGCATTTGGCTTATGCTACTCAAGTATTGAATGTCATGGACCAGACAGGCAGGGAGTACCATGGCAGCCAGCCAGGTAAGTTGGCAATTTTAGGTCATAGGATCCACATATAAAATTGGGAAATACACAATCCCACTGCAAAGTAGCTAAATTACAAGCTTCTATCAACCTATACTTTATCCCGCTTTGTTTTTTTTTTTCTTCCCTAAAAACAGGTATTGCTGAAAACAACATGGAACAACTTCTACACCCCCCACTTTGCCTAAGGGAACCAGATACCTTAAGTTCTGAAATGGGTTTATAAAACAACAACAGTTTTACATTGTAAAAGTTAATATGTTACTAAGTTTCTTATAAAAGTTCATTTATGATGTGGATGGACTCGACCAGCACAAGTCGCTTTAATGTTTCCACCAGGAGGAAGCAGAAACTCCAGGAGTGGTTTTTTTAACACTAAATAACTCACCTGGCAAAGAACATGTCCTGAGACCATCATAAAGACTGTTTTTAAGAGAGAAATACGTAACATTTGCTGGATCCAGCCACCAAAATGGTGCCTTACAAGTCTGTAACTCCAGAGGGCAATGGAGAGACAAACATGGAATATCCAAGGAGCAGCACGCAGGGGAAAAAAATATTTGTACATTTTAAAACAAACTCCAAACATACATTACATAAAAAGGGGACAGTCAACAGATTATGCAATACTGACGTAAGATGACACAGATGACTTAAACATGCATCCCAAAAGTTGCAGATTTGCCACAGTTTGTGGATTAATCATTAAGGAACTGGCTGTTGGTAGGGAAAAACAACAAAGAATCTGCTAAAAATGATAATAAATTCTGTACATACAACGGTGACTTCCGAAAAGGAAAGAAGCTGCATAACTAATGAACCATTTGCTCTCACTTTGAGATGTTTTTACAACACCATTGGTATTCCAGGTGAAAAATACTAATGATTTCAGTGGAATGGCACAAGTGTAGGATTGGGAATCCTACATTTCACAGGCTGAGGTGATGAGAGAAGAGTCACCATTCTACAATTTAACTATGCTTTGATCACTGTATTCAGATTTTCCTCCGTGATCCAGCAGTTCCTATCACATCATTAAAAAGAAGGTGAACAATCCCAGCACCTTCTGGCACAACTACTGCTGGAGTTACACATGTATTCCAAGGGCTGGTGCCATTTTCTCTAGAGGATCCAGCTCTTACACCAATACAAAGTTTGTTGTCTTGCATCTAACACACGCACACACACATACACTGATTTTTGCTTTGCTTCAGCCAAACTAAAGCTACACAAACCTGATGCAGAAAGCTTACGTAGGTTCTCCATTATTATCTGAAAAAAACACCCTTTTCAGCAAAACCCACATTAGTTTTGGAGTCCAGTACACATTTTTGTTCTTGTTATTGCTAAGGCATTGCATATTTCCATATGCTTTTTTTAAAAAAAAATCCTCTAGTTTCCAGTGTTTGCTGCCAGTTCTTGCCTTTGAAACCCTCCTAAGTTGGCCTGGCTGGGTTTTAAACTCCAGCTCCACCTCCTGCCCCTTTGGGGCTGGCGATTATACCTGTTTTTTCCACTTGTTTCACACGAACCAAAATTCCTTCAGCACCACACCGCTGGGATTGTGGATGCTCCCTGGCCACAGCCCCAAGGCTCGTCCCTCCCCACCCCTACGCACAGCTCGAGGATCCTCCAGCTGCTCTCACCCTGCAGAAGCTCGGGTAGAAAACCTGATTTCCATCTCGGTCAGCGCGATCTTAACACAAATCTCTGCGAGCCTGAAGAGGAGAGAAAACAAACAGCTCGTTACGAGCGAAGACGGTGACACGGCCGCGGCGGCGGGGCTACGAGGGGTGAGGGACCCCGGCAGGTCCCCGGGCCGCCACCGCCGCTCCCTCCCAAGTTTCCTTCCACGGCGCTTCCTGGGGTTACCTGGAGCCTTGGAACAGCCGCGGGACAGGACGGGACGGGATGGTACAAGAAGCGGCGCAGCCCCAGCCCCGCTCCCCTCGCCCCTCGCCAGCGCCGGCCGGGACCCACCCGGGACAGGGGGGGCGGCGGCCCCGCCCGCGCCCACACCGAGAGCGCGAGTGCGGCGCGGGGCAGCGGCGCGGGCCGGCCCCAGTGGCCCCGCGGCCCCCCCACCCGGCCCCCCGCCCCGCTCCAGCCGTGCAGGCGCCGGGCCGGACCCACCTGCGGGCCGGCGGGGCCGGGGCGCGCCATGACGCAGCACGGGCGGCGGGAGCGTGAGCGCCGCCATCTTCCCGTGTTTATGGCAGCGCCGCGCGCGCACGTGACCCGCGCCCGCTTCCGGGGGCGGCGCGGGGGCGCGCGCGGGAGGGGAGGGAGGAGGAGGGGTGTGTGCGGTGCGCGCCCCCGCGCGCGGGCACGGGGGCACCGCGGGAGCGCGGCCCCGGCGCGGCCCCGGCACGGCCCCGGTACGGCCTCCGCGGTGTCCGCGGCAGCGGCGCCCACGAGTGTGACACGCGTGTGCACGGGCATGGCCGTGCACAGACACGGGGGAGAGCCCACCCGGACAGAGCAGGGAGTGACACAAACACGGAGTGACACAGACACACAGGGAGTGACACAAACACACACACTGGGAGTGACACACGGGGAGTGACACGGACACATGGAGTCAAACACACACACACACACGCTGGGAGTGACACACACACACGGAATGACACAGAGACACACAGGGAATGGCACACACACACGGAGTCACACACACCACCCCCCGCGGTACCACCAGCCCCTGAGCACCGCGGGCTGTACTTTGCGGTCTCTGTCTGGGCTGTGCGTGTGCATATGTGCGACCATTTTCAGCCTGTTTACACGCTGTGCATCCTCTGCGGGCTGTGCGTTCCCCGGCTGTGCATCCACAGGTTGTGCCTTCCCCGGCTGTGTGTTTGCCGGCTGTTTGCAGGCTGTACCTCCACAGGTTGTACCGGTGCCATCGCGGGCTGCAGTTGCCGGCCGTGTCCGCAGACCGTGCGCTCCCGCCCCGCTGTGTCCGCCCCGGTGGTCGCGGTCCCCCGCGGCCCCCCCGGCTCCCTGCGGGCACGGCCGTGCCGGGTGTGCGGGACGTGCCCTGGGATCCCGCGGAGCCGCTTCCATGGGCGGCGCGGCTCCGGGACCTCCCGCCGCTGTGCCCGCCCCGCGCCGAGCCGGGACGTGCCGAGCCGAGCCCAGCTGAGCCGAGCCCAGCCGGGCAGAGCCGCGGGGGCCCCGTCGGGCCGCGGGGCTGCGCGGGCGGCTGCGGGACTACAAGTCCCAGGGTGCCGCGGCCCGAGGGGGCGGGCGGGCGGCGGGAGCGGAGCGGCCGCGGGGCTCCCCCCGCCCTGCTGATGTGTACGGGCGGTGCGGGGGGAGCGGCGGGCGCGGGGCCGGGGAGGCTGACGCGTGTACTGCCCCGCACGGCTCCGGCAGCCGGAATGGCCTCCAAGCTGCTGCGGGCCGTGGTGCTGGGACCCCCCGGCTCGGGCAAGGGGACGGTGTGCGAGAGAATCGCCCGCAGCTTCGGACTCCAGCACCTCTCCAGCGGGCAATTCCTGCGGGAGAGCCTCGGCGGCGGCGACGGTGAGTGCCCGCGGGGCCGCCCCGTCGGGGGGAGCGGCGGGACCGGGATGTTCCTGCCCCGCGCATCTTCGACGGGGCAGCGATGGCGATGGGATGGGGATGAGGACAGGGTAGGGATGGGGATGAAGATGGGAGTGGGATGGAGATGGGGATGGAGATGGAATGGGATCCACATCCCCCCCCACGCCCCCCACACACACCCCGGATCGACCACAGGTTGTTTTCTTTCCGTGAATTTGGCATAGCTTATTCATCGCCTTCTCCCTCCAGCCTGAGCTGACGGAGCTGCCCGATAAAAGTGGGGTCTGATGCCGCGGGTGCCGTGGGTGTGCGACGGTTTTATCCCTGTCCCAGGTGATTAAGCTCTGGAGAGGTCGGTAGGAATAACCCACCTGCCCGTGCACTGATGGTTAACGGCGGCGTGTGTGTGTTATTAATAACTTCATCCTGCCTCAGGTGGCTGTTCAGGGATGGGGGAAAAACCTAAAGCGGTGGATAGCAGATGGCTGGAATGCTGGTGCACGCTGTGCCCGCACAACACCCACGGTGGGAGGGATGCATTGGGCACACGCATTTGTCCACAGGAGAAACCCTGCTGGGAATATTGCTTCGTGTCGTGGTGTGCTGTGGCCAGGGGCTGTGCTGTGCTGTGCCCTGTGGCTGGGCTGGGGGTGTTACAGGGTGCTGGTGTGTGCTCCCCACTCCTTATGAAACTCCTTTCCAGAAGCAGGGAGTTGGAGGAGGTGGGTGTCAGTGCCCACCCCTGCACAGGTTACCCCCTCGAGACTTTTTTTTAGGGCTGGCAGCAATCCTGCCTATCCCGTGTCTGACATCCAAGTGCAAACCCTGTGGGAGATGGGATGTGCTGTGCCCATGTCCCAGGCTGCTGAGGTGCTCTTGGTTCTGGTGAGGCTCTGGAGCAGCCGTGCTGCCCCCCAGCTCCTGCTCGGGTTCCTCTGCAGCTGCCATTAGGCAATCCCAGTATATTTCTTTTTCCAGCAGTTCCTTCTCTCCTTTGCTAATGTGTGAAAGACTGACCCGGGAGGGAAGCTGACTCATTGGGCAGAGGAATGGTGAAACGGTGTGGAGACAAAACAAGCCAGAGAACATAAAAGTGATTTCCCTTTTTAGAAGGGTGATGAAAACAAGGAGAAAAATTAGGGAGGGTGAAGTTTTGGAGAGGTACGTGGTGCAAGGGCGTTGCACACAGCCCTGTGCTGGTCACTCATGTAAAAATATCCAGATTTCCTTTGGTAAATAAAAAGGACAATAATATTTCCTTTGGAGGGAGGTTGAAAAGTTGGAAAATCTCGATGAGGGCTTTGGCTGAAGGACAGAAAGATGGGGTGAAAAGCCAGCAGAGGTGCAGCGTGTGGAGAGGCGCAGTGTGGTGAGACCGTGCCCATCTGGGAACTTCCACAATCAAGTTCTGAATTAGTCACTGTCTTGAATTTTATATTTCAGTTAGTGCTCTTGCTGTAGAGCTTCTCTGGGGACACTGGAGAAGGAAGAAGGGGCTGTGAATGGAGTTAGCTGAAGGTGTTTCCCAAAGTGTCTCGCGTATATTCAGTATCCCAAAGGAAACAACACAGAGAAGTGCAGGGAAAATTACTCAGAAGGAAACCAGCCGTACGTGTGATGTTCGGGTCCCACCTTTGACTCAGCCTCTGCTTTCAGCTCTCAGTAAGCTCCAGCTATTTGCTATTTTTTTTTGCTATTTGCTTTGGACAAGCTGTTACATGACTGTGCTGCTGTGTGCCAGCTCTGGGGGAAACCAGGTGGAAGTAGATTCTCTTCCCAAGTTTATCAACTGTTCCACTGCCTTTGCATTGTGGGGGAGCTGGGGCTCTGCAATACCAACAGAATCATTACAGGCTCATCATCCCAGAGGGAGCCATGAATCCAGTGTTTTTAGAGAGTCAATGCACCAGGGATTTTTCTGCTTGCCAGTGCCAGACATAAAGTGGCCGCGGCTGAGGGTTCAGGCTGAGGGGGCACAAAGGGCTCCAGCTGCCGGAAGAAGCTGGAGAACCCAGCATGGAGAGCATTCCAGGCCCACTGCTGGTGTCCATGTTGGCATTCTCAGGGAACAAGGACTTCACAGCCAGGCAAAGCCACTGAATGCGTGGCTGCTCCTGAAGGGCTCTAAGGTATGCTACAGCAACCCTGAAGTGCATCCGCTCCTGCCCATGTGTCTCTTAATTAGAGTCTCTCAGTGAGTGGCTGCTCTGCTGTAGGAAAAGGCCTTTTCAACATCTTGGAAGTCTTAGAAGCTGTGTTTTTGGTGCTAGGCAGGGTTGCTGGAGGGTGGTGAGCCATTTCCTTGGCCAGTACTTGCCCCGGAACCTGAGTGGTCGTCTCTGGTGCTAGTGGCATTCCAGGCTCTAGGACTGCAGTTAATTTGGAAAACAACTTAATTGGCTTTGGCTGAGAGTCTCTGAGTCTTATGTCTGCCCTACTGCTCCCTTTCAGGTGCTTTGTTGGAGGCAGAGTGGTTCCTATCCCTTCCTCGTGATGGATTTCATTTGTTAGCATCCACCAAGGTACACACAAAACAAAATTCCAAGGGGATGTGGGCTGGCCCCACAGTCCTTCTCCCACCTTTCCCAGGTTTTTTTGCTGGCAGAGCCACACTGTCCTGGTTGGTGGTCAAAGCTGAGCTCAGGGGATGCAGCCTGCTAGCCCTCTGCTTTTCCTTGGGGTCCCTGATATATCCCTGTGTGTGGGAGCAGCTGCAGTGCTCTGGCCATGGGGTCTCTCCCAGCACTGGCTGCTGCCCTCCGGGCAGATCCTACTCTCCATCCAGTGTCATGGCCTGAATTTGGGGCCGCTCCAGGCTCCAGCTCCCCAAAATGACATCCTGATGCTGAGGACAGGGTTGGAACAAGGCCCTGGATTCAGTATCTGTGCCAGGAAAAAGGTCCTGGGGTCCCAAAACTGGGGTGACATCTGGTGTGGCTTAACTGCAGTGGAGCACAGACAACTGCCAGTGCCCTGTTCACACCCAAGGTTTCTCCTCTGTTAGTCCAGATCATGTTGCTGTAGCCTAAATAATAGGAAAAAAACACATGCTAAAGATTTTGCCATAGGGCAGAAAGTCCGGGGTTATCATACAGGGTCTGGAGGCTGCTGAGTGCTGTGTTTGGGAACAGCCTCTCCTCCAGCCTGTCCTTCCTGGCCCTGGGAGGCTGCTGTGTGGATCGTGGCCTCGGGAGTGGGACACGTCCCTCAGGGCTGTGACTGTGTTGCTGTGATAAAGAGGGACAGATCAGGGCCACGTGGGGGAAGCCACTGAGAGCTGGAAGTCCCACGAGTTAAAGGGCAGATTAAACCCATGGTCATTAGATTAATGGGATTAATCTCATGGGTCAAAAGGCTAGGTTTGAGCTCAGCACAAACAGCACCTAAGGAGCCCTTTGCTACCTGGAGTAACTGCAGAGTAATGCCTGCACCCCCTCTATGCACCCAGCCACAGCAATGGGGATTTGGTGCTGTGCGGTTCCACAGGGGTGAGTCCCAGCTCCTCGTGTTGAGGGACTGCGATTTTCCACCTTGCTTGGGAAGGACTGCCCAAACCCTGCTTCCCTCTGGCCTGAGGCTGGGGAGGGCTGCATCAGGGTGGTCTTACCTGGAGCAGGCTGGGCTTCAGGACTGACAGCTGGTGGACTGGGAAGGGGATAGCAACTGTTCAACTTGGAGTTAAGGGCTGCCTCGAAGAAACTCCGAGGGCTGTGGCTGCTGGGATAATGCATTCCAGCACATCCTGGGTATTGGGGGTCTGGAGACTGGGCAGCTCTGCAGGTCCTTCATGTAAAATCCATGCCTGTTCCTCCTTAGAGAGGGAAGGGGTGGCAGTGCTGCCTGTGCTTTGGAGGAGGGAGAAGCTCCAGGAGCTTTCTGGAAGCAGTCAGCACTCTGTGCTGGTGTGTGGACCCCCACGGTAATGCATTCCATGTCCCCATGCTGGTGTGTCCCCCCGGCACACACGGCAGGCACAGAGGAGCAGCATTCCCAACAGCAGGAATTGTCCATCGCAGAGCAGTGGAGAGCTGACCACCCGTATCAGGGGCGTGGGAAAGCTGCAGCCTCTGGGATGCAGGACTGTGGGCCTGTATTCCCAGACTGTATTCCCAGCCCCAACTGGGGCTCGGTGTGTTTTGGTTTGCAGCTCCAGGCCCAGCTCCAGCAGCCCTGCCGAGCCACAGCCGGTCCCTCAGATGGCCACCCCTCCTCGGGGTGACAACCAGAGCTTCTGTGGCAGCTGCAGCCTCTGGGGTCACCGGCTCTGCCCCAGGAGCAACCCTGCCCCAAGGACATTCCTGCCCCGGGAACATCCCTGCCCCCGGGATCAGCCCTGCCCTGCCAGGGAGCACATTCCCTGTGAGCCTCTGGCACTGTGCAGACAATGTGAATAAATATCAAACCATGTAGGCAGATGCAATACTATTTCTGCCCTTGCAGGTCTCCATGCTGGTTGCATAAGTGTATCATTTCCATCCATGAGTCCTTTGCTTTCCCAAGCAGGATCACTGCCGGCAGCGCCGGTGACGTCTGGGCAGTGACAGAGAACTTGTCATTGAGAAAAGGTGTTTTCTGCCCTCAGTTCCTGGCAATCACTGTGGCCCTGAGCAAAGAGCTGCTCAGCAGGGCGAGCTGGAATGCCTTTATGGATCAGAGGGAGTGGGATGTGATCCCGGTCCCTGCGGTGACTCAGCCTCGCAGGCCGGTGAGTCAGCGCCGGCTGCCTGCCCATTCTGAGGCAGGTTGGATTCTGGATTCCAAAATTCTTGATTCTTGGCCTCTGGTCCAAGAGGAAAGGGGCTGGACCTCTTCTGATGTCAGGAGAAGCACAGTGTGTCACGCACAGTGGGAAAGAATATTTGCATTTTCCCAGCAGTTTCTTTGGATTTTGGATTCAAGCCAGGAGCCCCACCTGCCCTGCTTTCCAGCCAGGCATCCTCTGCAGATCATTTTGGGAGTTCACAAGGTTTCCTGCACACACCCAATCCCATACTCCCAGGGGGATCTGTTTGGGCTGGTTTCTCCCTTAGATCAGATGAATTCTCTCCAAGAACTGTATAGCTTGCAAAAACCCCCTCCTGTAGCTCAGGAATTCATCCCACAGCCAGGTGCACGTGCTGCCCGCTTTGACATCGTGCTGCAGCCTGGAAAACCAGAGCCTGCCTCAAAATGCAGGATCCTGTGGCTTATTTTTAGAGAGGACTCATACTTTGAGAGGGCTAAAATGTGCTGTCCTCACCAGAAATCGTGCAACAAACAGATTGCAAAATTGTTCATTTCTGGTGACAGCTGTTGTGGAAAGAAGAGAAGGTGTCTGTCACGTCCTGGTCCAAGGGGAAAGAGGCTGGACTTCTCCTGGTGGCAGGAGCAGGACTTATCACACATGGGGGCAAAGAATATTTGCATTCCCCAAACAGTTTCCTTGTGTCTCCGAGTGGCTCCAAGAAAATCACAGGCAAACTAATCACGGAATGGTTTGGGTTGGAAGACCATCTAAACTGGGGAGGTTGGAACAAGATCCCTTCCAACCCAAACCAGTCTGTGATTCTATGATCTTCTAGTTCCACCCCCTGCCATGGGCAGGGACACATTTCCCGAGCCGAGATTGCTCCAAGCCCTGTCCAACCTGGCCTTGGACACTTTAGGGGCGGGGCATCCAGGGCTTCTCTGGGCAAACCGTACCAGGGTCTCCCCACCCTCACAGGTAGGAATTCCTTCCCAATTTCCCATCTAACCCTGCTGTCTGTCAGTGAGAAGCCATTCCCCTTGTCCTGTCACTCCAGGCCCTTGTCCAAAGTCCCTCTCCAGCTTCTAGGAGCAGCTGAAGCCGAGTGATGCAGGAGCCAGGCAGAAGCCCAGGAAGGAGTGTTTACCTTGCAATTACACGTCAATTATGTTCTCAAGGATTTGCTTTTGTGAATAACTTTCTTATCGGAGCATATCTTAAGTAGAGGCTCTGAAATCCTCAAGCCCTCTGGGTGGGAAGCAGGTTCAGTGTCTTCAGGACATTTCATACCTGTGCCAGTGTCATCTGTAACTGCACTGGATCCATTTCCTGAACCAAAGGAGCTCCATGTGTTGGCACATCCAGCTGGTGCCAGTGCCCCTTGCTCTGTCAGCCAAAGGCTTGGCTGGGATCACCATGTTCCTGCTCTCAGGTATCTCAGGTATTTCCATTTCTCCAGCACCAAAATGACCATGTGGCCCCAGCTACCAAGAGCAGCTGTGAGCAGAGCGATGGATGAGCCATTTGAGAGGACAGGCAGGATTTGAGGGGGAGTGATATTTTTTAACTGGAAATGTCATGGGTTTTTTTTATTGCTCTTGGGTTTTTTATTTCTTCTCTTCAACAGAAGTTGGTGTCTTGGCAAAGCAGTACCTTGAGCGAGGCCTTCTGGTGCCCGACCATGTCATCACGCGTGTGATGATGACGGAGCTGGAGAAGCGGCAGGAGCAGCACTGGCTGCTCGATGGTGAGTCCCCTCTGGACAGGAAAATGCCAGCCCCCCTCAAAACATCATCTTGCTGCTAACGGTTTGGCAATACCAGGAGAGAGAAAAGCCAGAAGGTGCCTTTGCTGGTGGAGGGAGGGGAGGCAGGAGCCGACCTGCTGGCAGGGACATCTGCCTGCGGGTCTTTCTTCCCCCTGCCTTTGGCAGTAGCACGTGCATGTCCAGCTGAGCCTTTGGCACGCGGCCGGGAAAGGGAAAGGCAGGGAAACGGGATGGGTTGTTCATGAAGCAGAGCCAGAGAGCAGAGCAGAGCTGGAGACATGCCAAGAAAAACCTCTTACTGCCTCAACATGTGTGTGAAGTGGTTCCTCAAAGCCAAAAGCCACCTGAGGTGGAGGGGGAGAAGATGCTGAGAGCAAACAGGTAAGGCCAGGTGTCCTTTTCCATGGCAGCAGGGTTGGAACTGGAATCAAACAATCACAGAATCCCAGAAGGGTTTGGGTTGGGAGAAACCTTAAAGCTCATCTTGTTCCGCCCATTGCCATGGGTGGGCACACCTTCCAGTAGCTCAGGTTGCTCCAAGCCCCATCCAGCCTGGCCTTGAACACTTCCAGGGATTTGGCAGCCACAGCTTCTCTGGGCAACCTGTCCTCAGAGGGAAGAATTTCTTCCCAATATCCCACCTAACCCTGCCCTCTGGCAGTAGGAAGCCATTCCCCTTTGTCCTGTTCCTCCAGGCCCTTGTAAAAAGTCCCTCTCCATTTTTCTTGTTGGCTCCCTTCAGGTCTTTAAGGTCCCTTCCAACCCAAACCATCTTGGGATTCTATGATTCTGAGCTCCCAGCTACTCACTGGCTTTTCCAAAGCAAAGGTACCACCCACCACCTTCAGAGGACAGGACCATTTGATCACAGTGTCCTTGATGCCCTCCATGTAAACCAGCAGCTTGTCCCTTATTTATGTACAGCACTTTGTTTCCTTCAGGTTTTTGCTTGTAATTCCAGCATTTCTTCCTGTTTTGCTGTTGCCTGTTCCCTCCTACTTGCCCCCAGCCCCCGTGCAGGGACACTAGACACGTCTTTGCAGGAAAATCTGAGCCCACAGCGACCTATGTGTCATATTTCAGGAGCTGGTGCTGTGGGAGCTATTTTTTATTGTAGCCATATGGTGGTGTCTGCCTTTCACACCACTTGTGCTACAGCACAGGGAGGAGCTGCAGTGGGTTTGCAGCTCTGGAGCTGCGTGATGGATGGGTTTGGTTCCATTCTTGCTGCTTTCCTACCTCTCATTCCAGCCCCTTTACATTGTGGTGACTGCACAGGTTTTCCTCGCACACTGGGACAAGCCAAGGCTCTGGACAGGATCTGTGAGCTGGACCTGGTGATCAGCTTGAACATTCCCTTCGAGACGCTGAAAGATCGCCTGAGCGCCCGCTGGGTCCACCCGGGCAGTGGGAGGGTCTACAACATGGACTTCAACCCCCCCCATGTCCAGGTAAGAGCCCATGGAGCCAGCTGGGAATGATCCATGAAAGGAAAAGATCAGACAAGCTTTTCTCTTCATGAGCTGGGATCCTGAAAAAAGCATTGAGAGAGCAATCCCAGGTAGTAGCACTGAGCACCGATTTGCCTGATGAGTTATGCTAAAGGTTAATAGGAATAAGGGATTTATGCTAAATGCTGTCCGAGATGGTGGATGGATGCAGAGCAGGATGAGGGAGCTCCAGTTGGATGATGGGGCTGGTGGCCACATCCGCTGATGGTGTTTCCCTCCTGCAGGGCATCGATGACCTGACGGGAGAGCCCCTGGTGCAGCGCGAGGATGACAGACCCGAGGCTGTGGCTGCCAGGCTCAGAAAGTACAAAGATGCTGCAAAGCCTGTAATAGAGTTGTACAAGTGAGTTGGACCATGAGAAAAAAGTCACAGCATGCCTGTAAAAACAGGCCCGAGTGCTGTTTCACCAGCCCAGTCCTGTGCCCACATCCCCACAGCCCCAGGAGCCCCGGCACGGCCCCAGCAGATTTCTGGGATGCAGATCATTGTGCTCAGCAGCACAAGCCCAGCCTTTCACTGCAGCCAAGCCCTGGCCCTGAAGGGACCTCCCTTGGAGGGAGTAGGTTGATCTAAAGGAATTCACAACTCCTGTTTGTCTTGCTGGGCTCCATAAAGAGCTTTGCCAGGGCTGGCAATGGGAGGGATATATTGGCTGTAGCAGAAGGCACAGATCCAGGGTGGTCCATGCCATGCAAAAATCAGTCCAGGGCCCTGAGGGGTTTGAGAGGAACATGGGGTGGTTGGCAAGAGGGCAGGAGAAGGGCAAGACTCTGGCGCTGGCTCAGATGGGTCTGCTGGGAGCAGAGGAGTGTTTCAGGGCTTGTCCCCTGGTAGTTTGGGGCAGTTGTGCCCTGGCCTGTGAATAGATGGATTAACATAGGGTGACAATCCACTGCTGAAAAGGCACGAGATCCTGGGAGTGTTTTTAAGTGCAGAAGTGGTCCTTGAGGGGCCAAAATCACCCTTGCAGGAGAGGGGGGAGAATCACAGAATCCTGGAATGGTTTGGGTTGGAAGGAACCTTAAAGACCATCTGTTCCATCGTCAGGACACCTTCCACTAGGTTGCTCCAAGCCCCATCCGACCTGCCTCTGGATACCCCTGTCCGCGGGAAGGCCGGTGCTGACCTCTTCTCCCATCTCTTTCCAGGAGCAGAGGCATCCTTCACTCCTTCTCGGGCACTGAGACCAACAAAATCTGGCCCTATGTGTACACCCTGCTGTCCAGCAAGATCCCACCTGTTCTCTCGGACGAGGAGAACTAAACACTTGTGCCAAGGACCAGGAGTTCACTCCACCATGGATTTGGTTCCTCTGTGCAGTGCCAGGGCTGTGCTCAGATTGGGTGATGGTGTACTGGATGCCATGGGGGGGTGCCAGTATAGCCAGTGTCAGGGTGAAAAGATCTTTGTTTATAAGGTCAGATTTGTTAGGATAAGGGTTTTTTTCCTCTTTTGAGGCTATAAATTATTCCTGCCTATGGTCCATCATGGATCAGTGATGCAGACCCAGGTAATGATCATTCCAGGTTTACACAGCTTGCCATGGTGTCCTTGCCACCCCCTTCCAACCCCCAGTCCCTTTTTGAGCCTACAATGTGCCATCCTGTTGCTCCACAGGACTATTTACTGCTGAGTACTCTCTAGGCTGAGTTTTCTTTCCTATAAATTATTTTATATTAAATTTATTTCTTAGAGAAATAAAGCTCTAGAAAGCAACACTTAGCCCAGTGGGAACTGGGGAGCAACATGGAAAACGTGTATACTACAAAGCTCAGAGATGTGAAGATCACATTTCCAGCATTAATATACATAAAAGAGGGAAAACATTGGAGGAAAAACACACACTTGTACTCCTTCCATAGAGAGAGATGAATTCCATGTTATAAAAAGCTGCTGTACAGTCTGGTTTTTTGGAATGCTGTGAGACTGAGCAGGATCTGGACTGGGAATGAGTAGCACTCCTTTGTACTTACCTTGTTTATAGCTTTTAATACTACAAGATAGTCATGTTATAAGAGTTTCTCCCGAAGATTTATGTGTGCTTCAGTTTTGGGGAGAAATCAACTCATTCCATCTTCTGTGCTGCCTTCGTCCCTGAGGTCTCCTGGCCATGGGGGTTCCCTAAGCTGTTCCTGCTGTGGCTGCAGCATCCCTGGCTAAATGACTCCCTATCCATAAAATCCCAGAGATCCTTCCTTTCTTGGGATGCATCCAGGGGCTGCTGAGGTGTTTCCCCATGATTTACAGCACCATTGGAGTGTGTTGGGGCCGGGCAGAGTCACTTTTCTCAACTGGAAGTACTGTCACCCTCTTTGGTGGTGGGATGCAGTACCTAAGCAATGGGGACATTCCCCTTGTCTCCTCGAGTTGCCTTATTTTATAGCCTATATATTTAAGAAAAAAAAAAAAAAGCAAGATGTGTATTTTTAAAGGTTTAAAACAAACAAAAAGCGCTGAATTTTAGCATTGTCTTTTGGGATCTCTGCAGGGAGCTGCTGGATCTGCAGGACAAGCTGTCTGCCAGGGGTGCTCATAGGAGGGCACAAACCTGTCACTCCCTGCCACCTCTTTGATTAATTAGAGCAGTCTGGGCATGTTTCTGCTGCTGGACTGTCACTGGGTTTACTTTTGCTTGGAGAGTGGCCCTGCAGCAGGAGAGGGAGAGTGGTTTTTTAGGGATGCATGGGCTCCACATGTGAAACTTCAGCACACTCCCAGGTTTATTTATCGCAGTTGAGCCTCCTCTATCCTTGTGCTGTTGGAAGAGCTCCTGATGTTTGCTCTCTCTGTCAGAGCCAGCTTTGTCCTGGTGCTCTCCCACCAATGGAGCCAGAAGGGGCATCTTCCAAACACCATCACTGCCCATGTGCCACCTGCTCATCACCTGCCTGTGGGTGAAAGCAGTGCCAGGGGAGTGCTCTCACCCCACTCTGGGTGGGAATTTTCCAGATGGGAGCAAAGGGATTGTCAGGTTTCACTGCTGTCCCCAGGGGCCTTTCCTTTTCCCTGGAGCTCCCCTGCTGGGAGGCCACAAATCTTCCACCCCCCAATGAAATCCTCTTTAAGAAAGATTTTAGATTTTCCCATGACCCTCAGACGAAGGTCTGGGCTGGTTTTAACACAAATCTAGAAATAGCCAAAATGTGTGTGCTGTTTTCTTTCTAACAGCATTGGGCACGAGGGGAGGAGATGATGGGGGGTGGGGGGGAGTTTTTTAGTCTATAAAAGCAGCCTTGCCATGGTGGGTGGCTCTGCCAGGGCTGAATGCTGGGCAGAGGAGCTGCTCCCTCTTTTGCATTGCCCACCTCTTGTGTCTCATCCTTCCCTCCTGCAAAATTCCTCCTGAAGAGAGACTTCTCCCATGCAATGCCCAGTGGCAGGACAGTGTTTGCAGATGCCTTTGCCCCAGGAGAGCCACCTGAGTGCTTCTTTTCCAGGCTCTGAGGCCTATAGTAGGTATAGAAATCCCGTGACTGTGCATGTCCAGCCCTCGGGATGGATTTTTCTACCAGACCTGTCGTACGATGCATTTTCATAGACCAAATTCCAGCAGGGATGGGGTCCCATCCCTCCCATCCCCCTCACCCTCCCCTTTGGTACTTAACTGTGAATCTTAGACCTTTTGTAAAGTGACAGCAATTTTGTACTGACCTGAGATACTGTGTGGTGGGAGGAGGGTCTCCCCCCTGGAATGTCAAGCTGAGTTTTCTTCCTGGAGTTTCTTCCCGGTGAATCGCTGCAGCTCTGCTACTGCTCAAACGATGTAAATAAAGGTTTTCTCCTGCTGATCCCTGTGCTGGCAGTGTTTGTGTGTGAGTTATACCTTCACAAGGCTGGGTTTCTTTGTAGGAGCTGAGGAGGAGGAGCATCCCCACTGGAACATGGAAAATCCCCCCAGTTTTGGGCTTGGGAGCAATGCTGCTCTTTGAGTCCTGTCTTACAGCCAGGATACATTATTTGATATAATTTGATATACATTATTTGATATTATTTGATACAATTTGATATACATTATTCGATATAATCAAAAATATTGGTTAAAAATCCAATTCTGACAATGCAGATGATGCCACTTCCTCCTGCCCTTCCATCCTGATCATAGAATCATGGAATCCCATATTGGCTTGGGTTGGGAGAGACCTTAAAGCCCACCTCATTCCATTCCCCTACTGTGGGCAGGGACACCTTGTTGCATAAAAAGTCGGGGTTTTTTTCCTATTTAACTTCTCCCAATAAAGTCCTGGAGAGCATTAGGCCCATGGAGGCTCTGGCTGTTGCCTGTGCCCTGTGTAATCTGTCACGTGTGGTTGGGACTGGGAATTAGACACCCTAAGCTGAAGTGCCTCCTCCCAGCACCACCAGTTCGCAGATCCCAGCGCCTTTTGCTTTTTCCTTTCATTCCCAAACAGCAGCTTGGGGCTCTCAGTTCCCTGTTTGGAGGAAGCAGAGACTCAGGAATGATTAGGAGAGTAAAACAACAGGGTGATAAGCAGTGAAGCTGCTGCCTGAGAGGTGAGAGAGCAGAGGCACAGCTGAGTCAGCCTTGGTGTCCCTGGGTGAAGGAGCCAGAGCCAGCAGGAGGGGTGTGGGTGAAGCCAGGGTTAAGGATCGTGGCAATCCAGAGGCAGAGGAGGGATGTGTTGCCTCCATGCAGGTCTGCCTGAGGGTGCAAGGGCAGACAAACACAAGGAGGAAAAAGCTATATAAGCTAGAAAATGAACTCAGTCTAAAAACAAAAGTTTGGAGGTCAAAAAGCAGAGGAATATGTGCAGAGTGCCAAAATCCAGCTGGGACCAAAGCCTTGTTGTCAGGGGAGCTGGGGGCACAAGGGATGTGTCTCCATCTCTACAGCCTGACCTGCAGCACATGCTGGAATGCCTCTGGCCAGTCATCACCATCAATTGCTCCAGGGGAGCTTCAGGTTGGATATTAGGCGAAATTTCTTCATGGAAAGGGTTATCCAGCCCTGGCACAGCTGCCCAGGGCAGTGGTGGAGTCCCCATCCCTGGAGAGATTTAGAAGCCCCGTGGTTATGACACTTGGGAGGTTCAGTGGTGGCCTCAGCAGTGCTGGGGGAATAGCTGGAGTCTTACAGTCTTAAAGGACTTTTCCAACCTAAATGATTCCATAATTCTATTTCCAATTGTATGTTTACAGCATCACTTACTGCTTGCCTGCCTGGAAGTGCCTGAGGTGTGCTTGGATCAGCACACTGCCCTTTTCCCAGCTCTGCAAAGCTTTAACGTGCCACATCTCTGCTGAATCCACTCAGCATGTAACCTTCTCCAAAAAAAAAAAAAAAAAATTAGAGAAAGGGAAAAAAAAAAAGCTGGCTGAGGTTTGTGCTGGGTGGCTCAGACCTGCAGACTCCAGATCCCAATCCATGCCACATTTTAGACGATGTGATATGTCTGCCTCCATCCTCATCCTTTCCTGAGTCTCTGTAATCCCAAAAATAACCCAGCAGGGCCCCGTAGCGTCGCGCAGTTCCCAGGCAGCAGCAGCGTCCCAACCCATGGCCGTCGCCCCGTGACCCGGGATTGCCGCTGGATGACGAGCGGAAAACCGGCGTGCGGGACACGGCCGGGCTCCCCATCGCTGTGCAGGAGCCGGGAGAGGAGGATGCACGGGGCTGAGGAACAAGGTAAGCAAAGCTTCCATGAGATTTCCATGGAAGACCAGCGAGACGGGGCGCGAGCAAATTTGGGGATGTTGTTTACGGCACATTTGTGCTGAGTAATCACCGAGAAGACACGGTGGGATCCCGCAGCTCTGGATAAAGCAAAAAAACCCCCTGCTTTAAAGCCTGATTATATAATAGGGTTGAGGGAAGGAATTGCACAGAAAACTGCTTCTGCTGGCAGGGCAGCACCTGCTGGGAAGGTGCTGAAATTTGGGAAGGTACACCTGGGCATGGAGGGTTTGATAACCCTGAATGCCGCCGGCTCCGCAGACCTCGATAGGAACATGAGCATCTCTTCTTGCACCCCAAAATAGGGGTTTATGCATTTAGGGCTGTGAGAGCTATTTAGGCTGATTGAATTAAAAAAAAAAGGTGATTTTTCAGGCTTAAAATAAGAAGTGTAATGGATTATTACTTATATAGCTTCTATGTGGACAGAACTGTCCCTCTTGCAGGAGAGGGGTTGGTGGAGATGTCGGTACAGAAATGCCTTTCGCTGCGAATCCCCCGCGAAGCTGACCTTCAACCCCCCCATTTTGTTATGCTGAGGCAAGCACGGAGCTGCATTGCCTTTAAAAACCCCTTTTCAGGCCAAAAAAAGAGATTAAATATGTAGCTAAATGCAGACATCCCTGCCTTTGCTGTGGTCCTGCTGAGCCAGCCCCAGCCGGGTGCTCTGGGAGGGGACAGAAGGGGCAGGGTGGCTGTGGGGGCTTTCTGCCCCCTGCAGCTCCAGGTAGGTGTTTATCCCCCTTGGCATCACCACGGGAGCACTGTGACTTTAAACCAGGACATATTTCATGTCTTGCTGGTGTACTTGTGCTTGTTGTTACTATAGTCTTGTTTTGGATACTGCCAAGGAGAGGAGGAGGAGGAGGAGAGGGAGGAGGAGGAGGAGGAAGGTGAGGGATATTTCGTTCAGGTGTGCAAACTCCAGACTTTATTCTCCTGCATTTGGACCAGGGCCTCCATCTTCTGCTATCCCTCCAGCCGCATATTTCTGTTCGTCATAGCCATCCCTAAGGAAAAAAAAAATAAAATCAGCGTACCCAGCAATTCCGGTGGCACAGGCGGCACGGCGGCCACCCGGGTGGCACTATATTTAGCCAGCCGTGACACAGCCGCCTTGTTTATGATCCCAGAAATGCTCCCAGCTGATAGATGCAGCATTTTGGAGTGGCTGCAGCCATTAAGGAGGAACCGATTTTGTCCTTGAGCCCGGTTTTTGCCGGCAGCGTAAGTGCCAATGTTTAATTGCTGACCCAACTAATCTGCCGTGCCGACGGCTTTGCCCTGCTGCAGCCTAATCCCGGGGCCTCTCGCTGCACCCGCAGCCTGCCAGTGCTCAGAGCTGGGTTTTTGGGGCAGGATTTGCTGAAATCCATCCTGCTTTGCTGTAAAAATATGGTAGCAGCCTGTGGAGTATGAGGAAGAGGGAATTGTTGGATCGTGGGGATGGAGAGATTGGTACCCAGATGTGCCACCTAGGTTTTGAGGTGAAAATTGGGCTGTTGGGGCTTGACACTGTGGGTTTTACCAGAGCCCCAGCTCTGATCAGGTGGCTGAAAATCACCTTGTGAAGGGAATTAGCACCGTCAGCATGAGAGGGATGTAGGAAAGGATATAACCCATCCACAATGAACAGCTGGACCCAAAGGGGTGGCTACTCCTCTCCCAGAATCACAGAAATCATTCAGGGTGGAAGAGACCTATAAGATCATTGAGTCCAACCATCAGCCCAGCCCTGCCAAAGCTCCAGAGATGATGGGATGCTCCAAAGATTAGGAGATATCAGAAGCTGCTACAGAGCTTCTCATGAGGGCTCTGATCATTGCTGTATGTGTGGCATTTCATTGTGCTCAGATTTGGGGGAACAAGGTCTGGAAATCCCAGCTGTGCCTGTACCAGACAGAGATATTGTAATTCCCATCTGCCATAAAAATTAGATTATAGAAGATTCTTCAGGGGTGGAGAAAGCAGCCGTGGGAAGCTCTCCACATTAAAATGCTATAAATAGTAGTTTATTATTTATATGAAAGTATAAATAATTAATGCATTATGCTAATATTTATATTAAGTTAATATTTTATAGTATTTTTAGTATTTTATCATAATTTTAAATATTATTATACTGAACTATAAACAATATTTTATGAGCCCTTACAGTAGTTTACATCCCAATAGTGTATGAGGCCCTGTTTGATAGGCACTTTAAATGACATATGGATTTCTTTCTACTGAATAAATCCTTGTCTCCAGTAGCCAGAAATAACGAGGATGGGAAATTATATCATTTACATCCCTGAATTATGGCTGGGAAGCAGAGATATGGAGAAATTGGGTATGCAGAACAAAGTCAGACAGGGAGACTGAGGCAAGGACCAGGATTTGCTCCAAACCCTCTGAAATGGGATTTTTGCCATGCAGGAAACTTGGGAATTTATTCCCTTTCCCAAATCATGTGTAAAGCAAAAAAGAAATGACCCAACACCCACTTGAATTCCTTTTCCAAGTAATAGTTTTCATGGAAAGCTTTCCAGATAGAGCAGTTTGCTCTCAACTAGCAGAGGTTTCCTTGTGGTTTGATGTCTGTGTGGGGCTCTCTTATCCAGGCATGGTGGGGTGGGATGCACCAGGCTCTCCCATTTCCTCTCGGCACACATATCCTCCTGGAATTCCTTTTCCACCCTGACAGATTTTTGCAGGTATTTAAACTGAAGCACAACCACACACAACTCCCAGCCTGGGAGCCACACGGTGTAATTATTCCAAAGCCACGTGGTGCAGACCAGCCCCTGCAATATTGCTTTCTGCTGAGTCAGCACGATTCATCTGCGTGTCCATGGAGCTTTTGTGTCTTGAAGGCATTCCAGGAGTGCACTCCCAGATGAGGGACCAAGCTGTGGGATCCACAAGAGCCTGATTCAGTCAGTGCTGTGGGAAACAGCAAAGTGGGGTTTGTTACCTGTCCTGGTGTAAATGGGTCACCAGGAGAAGGATGAAGGTGTCCATGCCCAGCCTTATCCTTGCCTGGCTCCAAGGGGTTGTGATGTCCCTGAGGACCAGACTTCTGGCATCCTGTATCCAAAGCCATAGAAACCTGGAATGGTTTGGGTTGGAAAGGACCTTAAAGTTCATCTCGTTCCACTCCCTGCCATGGGCAGGGACACCTTCCACTATCCCAGGTTCCTCCAAGCCCTGTCCAACCTGGCCTTGGACACTTCTAGGGATAGGGCAGACACAGCTTCTCCTGGCAACCTGTGCCAGTTGCAATCTATTCACACTCCAATGCAACTGGGTGTCTCTCCCCTTGAACCACATCCCAAACTGCAGAGAACCACATGGATTGAACCACCACCGTGGGCGACAGCACATCCGCCTTGTGGAGTCTGCTTGAGTATCACTCTGGAAACCATGAGTGTTATAAATCTGAACCCGAACTGCCTCAGGATGATGGAGATTGCATGAGCTGAGACAGACATAATTTTTAAATGTTTTATATTGCAGCCAGAACTACAAAGCCCCAATAATATAATTTTTCCCTTTAGTATTAGATAAAAATTGTGCTACCAAATTCTGGCAGATGGTAGAACCACATTAATAGGGAGGTGCTGGGTTTCTGGCCAACCCTCCTGTGCCATCAAATTCACCTGTACCTCCCCACCCTGTCCCTTATGACCTCTCTTCTGTATCCATCCAAGACAATCTGTCCCATTGAAACCTGGAGTAAGGATGTTTCCCCTGGCCCATTCCTCCCCTGGAAACTCTCATCCCATACATCCTAAAGTGCAATAACCATGGGAGTGGGCGAGGTGGGTGACAGTCAGCATGTGTAGGCAGTGCCAGCTGTGATTTCCCTCTGTTTTCATGGAAAAACTGCTTTCATTGAGGGATCCTTGTTTGGAGCTATCTGAGAGCCACGACCTGACCATTTTCATTAAGTTATTTGCTGCTGGAGCCTGACCCTGAGCACAGCAGCTGGAGCTGATGCAACCCCAGGACGACACTTGGTTGTATAATTTTTCTCCCTGTTTTTACCAACGGCTATTTTCCAATGCAAACAACACCCAATGCTCAGATTTTTCTTAGGATTTAACCACTTACAGTGAATGGGAAATGATGAATAAATTATAGTTAGGCCACAAAATATCTGATTTTTACTGAAATACCTGATTTTTGAATGGTTATACAGCCTCCAATTTTCCAACAGGGACTTCCTGAGCCAACAGTTCCTATTTAACGGCCTCTTATAGATCCGTTTCCCATACATTTATCCTCTTTCTTTGTGAACCATGTACATTTTTAGCATCTCCAACAGCCCTTGGCAAGCAGTTCTGCAGCTCAGCATTGCTGAGGAGCCACGAAAATCCTTGAATACTCCAAAACAAAGTCTTGGGCTGGAATGAGTAAGTTGTGTATCATCCCTGACAGCACTTTAACAAGACTAAAAGGCATGAAATAAAAAATATGCTGACACAGCACTACATTTAATGGTGTGGGCTCTCACTGAGAGGAAAGAATGGGAGAGAAGATAGAGAGCTGAACACTTGTCACATCCTAAGTCATCCTCAGTGGGGACACTTGAGCAGCTGAAGCTCCAGCTGCCAGCCAGGCACTGACATTGTCCTGGGTTTCACTGCAGCAAAGGCTCGAGGCTTCCTCTAATGAAGGAAAACAAAGGTTAAATTGAGTCTAATGCTTAAAACCAACTCAAACCATCTCAGAGGCCTGTTTGCTTTTTGTTAGAGATGAACAAGACAGGAAGACCCAGACTGGAAGTTCTTGAACATCATGGCAGGTTAATAAGGGATTAGGTCATTTAACCCACCTTCATTTCCACATGAATCCCCACACACCAGCCCTGTTTGCCCCTGGCACACCACATCCCACGCTGGGAACACTGCACTGCTCACAGGCAGGCTGTGACAGCTTCTTATTCCTCCAGCAAAGCCAGGCAGGGACATATTCCTACATCCAGAGAAAGGGACCACATGGCCATCCTTGATTCCAGTCCAGATAATACTTATTATCCCCAGCACAAGTCCAGACACTGGTTTGAAATCATATTTCTGGCCCAGTACCAAGAGCCTGGACCCATTTTGCTGCCACATACCTGTTCCCAGAGGAGTGCAGGGGGATCGATGCTCATGGCACTGCCCAGTCATGAATGGAGCCTCCAGATGAGAGAAAGTGTGATCCCTGCTGTACAGCTCACAAAACACATGGAAGGTGTCCCTGCCCATGGCAGGAGGTGGAACAAGATGAGCTTTAAGGTCCCTTCCAACCCAGACCAGTCTGTGATTCTGTGAGTCTGTAACTCTGAGGCTCTGAGGGCTCTGAGCAACCTGGTCTAGTGGAAGGTGTCCCTGCCCATGGCAGAGGTTTGGAACTAGATGATCTTCAAGGTTCCTTTCCCATTCAAACCATTCCATGATCCTGTGATTCTATGATTCTATGCACATACACCTGGACTTCTTGCAGAAACACCTTGCACAGGGAGAGTTCAGCACTCACAGTGGGATATCTTTGGAACAAGTGTTCACTATATTGAGTTTTAAAGGCATGGCTCCAGATATTAAATTAATTTTCAAGCTATATTTTTAATTCTAACAACAGCCCCCCAGCTTAATTGTGTTCACGAAGAATTAAGAGTGTAATATTTCACCTGAACTGTTCAGCTAATTGGAGGAGAGGTGGAGAAAATGAAATTGCACCTCAGTACAGTTGATGCTTGATTACAGCTATGAAGAGAGACTGTACCCAGGAGAGGCTGCAACCCAGACAGAGCAAAACAGCGAGGTAGAGATTGGCAAATCAATTTTTTCCAAGGTCAGTAACAGGGAGGGTTTGTATCTCTTGAGACCTGAGCAACACATAATCCTCCTTAGCATGTCCTTAATGTCTCCCCCAGCCCTCGTGGCCCCTGCCAGCCCTGCCACTCGATCATGGCTCATCTACAGTCTGTCGTGGCATCAGCCACCAATCAATATATCTGCAAGGAGGGCAATGAATAATTCTGAGGAGTTGATTCCTGCCTCTTCCTTCCTCACTTTTGAAAGTCATGTGCAGTTCAACACGTACTTTGATTGTGGTTTGGGTTCTTTTGCTGTAGCATTTTTTATACCGTAGATCTCTGAGAGAGAGAAACCACGTGGCCCTCTATGAGCCCAGCTTAAAGGGAGAAATGGGGGAGAGAGGAATGTTGCTTTATATGTTCTCTTCAGCTAAACTTCCCATAAGGCTAGAAAACACATGGATAAGCACAGCTTCCACTGAATCTCACCCAACAAGCTTCCCTAATCCCATCTCCTTGTGTTTGTAGCAATGGCAATTACAAGCAAGGGTGTGACTTTGAGGTCTGTTTCCTTCTCCCTCCTCTGTCCCGAGGTCCCCCAGAGAGGCTGCTCTGTCCCTATTTGGTGCTTTCAGAATCCTCTTTCTCCAGGCTGGAGCTTCAGGCTATGGCAGTGATTCCTATTTGGGGCTCCTTGGAAGGAAAGACAGCCATGACCCCCCAAAATCTGGGGCAAATGTGTAAGGAAATGAATTAATAATGGATTCAACAAGGAGTAACATTTTTTCTTTTTAAGTATAACTGTGCTCTGCCTCTCAGACATGATGATGGCTCTAACATTGGGTCAGGAAGGTTGAGCCAGTTGTGCTGTGAGGCTCATCATCAGCTGGGTACTGACAACAAGGCTGTGGCTGGAGGAGTAAAAATTCCAGACCTCTTATGGTCCTCAGAGAAGGATGAGCTGTAATTTCTGCTGGAATGAACCTCTCCTCTTTCCTGTACCCTTATTCCATGAGAACATTTTCAGTTGGACTTTCCTTTTGCTGCCCAGTGCAGACAGACCCTTCCTCCTCACCAGTGAGAGATGATTTCTGGATTTAGAATACTGAGTTTTGCCCAAGCTGAGCTTCTGGAGCTGGTGGATAGAGGCAGAAGAGCATGCTGGAGACCACAGGTGATGGTTTAAGATGGGATAGGTTGTGCAGGGTTTTTGTTGTGCCAGATTCCCCAGGTCATTCCCTCTAACAGGCTGCTCTTCCTTCCAGTGCAAGTGGGCTGGGGTGCTCATGGAAATTTTACCCAGCCTTCACGTGCCCCCTGTTTTGAGAGGCTATTTTGTTGTGTTTAGGCTGTTATCTGCACAAGCAAAATGCATGAAAATCCTCCTGAAACTCCAAATTTCCCATTTTTAGCCCAGAGCACAGGAATTATCATATCCTGAATTGACCAGTAGAGACAAATAGGGATGATCTCTAGTAAAAATCACAGAATTCTAGTATGGTTTGGGTTGAACCTTAAAGACATTGTTCCAAACCCCTGCCATGGGCAGGGACACCTTCCAGTAGACCAAGTTGCTTTGAATATAGAAAATAGCTCAGAAAATACCTGTGATTTCATTTTTTCTTTATTACCTTGCTGCATGTGGGTGCCAAGAGGGAGTCAGACCCATTCCTACTATTAAGTGTTGCAATCCATGTTTTGCTCTGTACAGACTGAGGTACTGAGCCTGGTAATAAGGGGTAGAAAACTAAGAATCCCAACCTTGAGTTCAAGCTGTTACTGCTCCTGACTGCAAACATTTACGTCAGGTTAGTTCATTTCAGTTTGCTGCTTGTAAATCTGCTTGGGCTTTTCTGGGAAAATTCTGGGTCACAGATGTACCTTGTCTGCTCCGCAACACAAGAACTCAGGAGTTACATAAACAATAGCACATGACAAGGTATGGCTGGACCAGATGTCCACTGCCTCACAGGGTTAAGCAGAAAAGTTTAAGCCAGGTGTCATTGATATTTCAAGTTATGGGTATTGCTACACAAGTGCTTAGAATCACAGAATCATGGAACAGTTTGGGTTGAAAGGGACCTTATTTGGTTAGACTTATTCCAATCCCCTGCCATAGGCAGGGACACCTTCCACTAGACCAGGTTGCTCCAAGCCCTGTCCAACCTGGCCTTGTTTATTGTTGTTATTATTTTAGAAGCAAATCCACAGTATTTTTCTCAGCAAAGGACTTTCCTTTCTGCAAGAGACTGATGGCATGCTCATGCCTAGATGCCAGGGCTTCCTTTAGCCTTTATTTTTCCTTATATTAAAATGAAATCCATTTAGAGGAGTTTAATAGTGGCCATTTCCTTTGGAGCATCACTTAGTTCCTCTGTTCCATGCAAAATGAAATTATGATCTACAAGCTCTGGCTGCAAAATGCAAACAAGCAAGATACAACTCATCAGTTGTCCAAAGCCACACTCTGTGTTAGTCTAGAATCTGTTTGCATGTGAGCAGCTAAAAATAGGTTGGTGAGAACAACAAAAATGGCTTAGCAGAAGGTGGCAGCTTCTTCAGCTGGGTGACACCAGTTTGAAGCCAGCAGTGGCACAGGCTGGGGCTCAGGATGCTGATGCATCATCCCATGTAGCCCACCATGATACAGAGCTGTGGTCCAGGACCCTCTCTGGTTACTCATCCAGCCGTGGTGTTAAACTGGACCAGGGATGCTCTTTAGGATTTTGAAGGCTCAGTGTAACACTGCTGTGCCATCCCTCCTTCTTCAGACTGCAGAACTGGCTGTGTCAGCCCGGAACTCAGTGACCTTGGCCCGCTCCCAGGGAACGCACCTTTCCCTGGTGTGACAGAAAGCTCTTAATGACGATCCCAGCTTGAGAACCTCCCCGTGCCAGCTGTGCAGCCCAAGGACCGCTCCGGGGAGTGGGTTGTGCGTGCCAGAACGCAGGGATAACCGCCCGGAGAAGGAAACGGTGCCAGCCCCGCACTTTTCCTTTCACTGATGGCTCGCAGCAGCTGGCGGTGGGGGAGGACGCGGCCGCTCCATCCATCGCAAGATGCTTCTCCCGGGCGCCGCGTCCTCCCCACCCGCTTCCGGCGGGGCGGGGGGTGCGGGGGGGTCCGGTCCCGCCCTTCCCCTCCCATAGGGGCGGCCGGAGCGCTCTCCGTCCCCTCCCTCCATCCCTCCATCCCTCCTCCCTCCCTCCCTCCATCCCTCCCTCCCTGCTTGCCCGCGGCGCCGGAGCAGCTCCCGGCGCACCCGGCTCGCCCATGAGCCTGCTCGGGAGCTACCGGAAAAAGCCTGGCGGTGACGGCTATGAATCCTTGCAGCTCGTGGACAGCGGTGCTGAGCGCGGCGGGGCCGGCGCGGCGGGGCCGGGGCCGGGCCGGAGCCCCGGGCGGCAGCAGCAGCAGCAGCCGCAGCCCCGCGCCGAGGGCGGCAGCACCATGGACAGCTCAGGTACGGGCGGGGCGGGCTCTGTCGCGATAGTGGGGGGGCCCCGCCGGCCTGGGGGTGGCGGCCGGGGACAATAGAGGGCCCTTTGTCCACGCACGGGCGGTGGGATGGAGGGATCCAGCGCCTCACCCCCTGCCAAGGGACAAAGCTTGTTCCGAAGCTAAAATGGATGGGGTGCTTTGGGATCTTTCCCCAACTGACTTATTTCTCAGAATCATCCTTACTTTTTTTCTTTTTTTTTTTTTTTTTTTTTTTTTTTGCCCCCCTCCTCTGAAAAGCACTCGTCAAACTGAGTTGGATTAATTCTGGTAGATGATGCACTGCATGCACCATTTTTTTTAATCAGGGAGTAAAGGGACCAGATGGTCTTTATGGCTGGTAATGGGATAGAGAGCTCTTCACCTCTAAATCACAGGTTCAAATTTGCCTGGATGGCCAGGAATCGAGAGTACCCATCTGATGGATTTGAAGTGGTCCCTCGGAAGGAACTTGCTCTGGTCCTGGTTCATTGGCTGTGCACATCTCCATGAACATTCATAGCCTTTGCAGAGAACTTCTAAAGCTCAGACTCGTGCAAGGAAACACCCTGTTTGGTTGTGGGAGACCACATATGATGTCCACTAGTTAGAGCAGGGTGATCTTGCAGCATGGAATCATAGAATCCTGGAGTGGTTTGGGTTGGACCTTAAAGCCCATCTTGTTCCACTCCCTGCCATGGGCAGGGACACCTTCCACTAGCCCAGGTTGCTCCAAGCCCCGTCCAGCCTGGCCTTGGACACTTCCAGGGATGGGGCAGCCACAGGTTTTCTGGGCAACCTGTGCCAGGGCCTCACCACCCTCACAGGGTTTGAACCCATTGCTCTTTACCCTATCACTACAGTTCCCAATAAAAGCTCCTGTACTATTCCATGAAGGACAGGGTGGGCCCAAGGCACTCCACAAGCACATCATCTTTGTTTTAATGTGATAACCTCTTCTCCAGGGAATAAAAAACCCTAATGAGTCGTGGCTGGGCTTAGGCGGGGAGAGTCTTACTTTGATTTTTGTTTTAATTTCTCTGTGATAAGACTTATAGAATCTCAGACTGGTTTGGGCTGGAAGAGACCTTAAAGCTCATCTCATTCCAACCCATGGCAGGGATACCTTCCACTAGTCCAGGTTGCTTCAAGCCTCATCCAGCCTGTCCATGAACACTTGCAGGGTGGAGAGTCATGTTTTCTTCCCTCCCCACCCTTGCCATTTGAATTTGTTTTCAAGATTCTTTTAGGGCTTGTCTTTGTTTTTTTAACTTTTTTTACTCCTGAACTTCAGAAATCTGTTTGAATTTGCTGCCACAATATCTCTGCTGCAATTGCTCGTAATCACAGGATGTGCCAGCAGCTCCTTACTCACAGTAGGCTGCTGTGTTCCAGTGGTTTGGATTCTTCCATCTGCTGGGATGGTTAGATGTTGTGGGCAGTTTAATACCTATCATCAAAGCCATTATCTGGATGAGTTCCTAGAAGTGCAGGGACCGGAGACAGGAGTGTTGTGGGAGGGAGTGTTCACACCCAGGCAGGTGTCAAGCCAAGGCTTTGTCTCACATCATCTTGGTGTATAATCTCAGTGTAGCTATTGCAGTCATTCTCTTTACTTTCTTCAAGCCTGTCCTCTCCCTGCTGAGCAAAAAAAAAAAGTGCTCATGGACAGCCAGAAAATACCTTTATTTACAGGTTTTGTGCAATATTAGGGTTTCCACAATCCAGCTACTACGATTCTGTCCCAGAGCATTAATTGTATTAATGGCCTCTATCAATTTCTAGGATGTTCTTCCCTTAAACGCAGGAGCTTGATCAAGGACTGTCTGTGGGATCTGGAAGCTGATGGTTTAGAGATCTGTATTAATCAGAGTTTGCTTCTTTTAATTCACTCTCACTGCCTAAATTTTACAGGTGCTGGAAACAACACCATTGACATTTAAGCAGCAACAAACGTGAGGCCTTAATGTGGCCCTTGATTTGTGTTTACAGGATATTTTTAATACCTTCTTTTTTTAATAAGGACTTTTTGGTGGGGGTTCCTAAATCTTCACAAGAAATTAAAAAAACCCCTATGTTGAGTCTGATGCTCTGAACTCCATCCTTGTGTCTGCCTTGTTCATCTGAACACTTTATGCTGATAAATGTCTAATTTCTATCAGTTCACTGCAAAGTCATTTTTCTTTGCCAAGTATGAAATCACAAAAGCTTAAAGAACCACAACCACCCCTCAGGTGGGCTTGTGAATTCCAGTGATTTGGTAACTGAAGTTGCTCATGAGTGGTGGGACATGATTTATCTTTCATGCAGTCTGAAGATGGATGGTTGGAGTGGGAGGGGGATTAGGGAGCGGTCTGAAGATGGATAGTTGAGGGGGGGATTAGGGAGCAGTGTAAGAGAAAGACAGGAAAATAAGATGGCTGGGATTTTGGCTTAATAGGAGAAAGGAAAAACCACCACCCACCCCTGTGTTTTGTTGGTTTTTCTTTCAAGTGGAGAATAGATTCATATTATAAATACTTCAGAATTCTCCCACAAATGATGCCAAAGTTGAAAAACCCAAAATGGGCAGTGGTAGAACACATTTCAGTTGGAAAAAGAGACCTGAATTCCTTGTGAAGGAGATAAATTGGTGACACATATCAGTGGAGGGGAACTGTACTTCTGGGTTTTCGTGGGCAAGGGAGCCTCCTCTGAGTAGTTAGGGGTCAGACCCTGAAGGTGAAATTCTTGAGGTGCCCTGGCCAAATCTGAGCTCTTTATGTCCTTCCCAGTTGCCTGACGGTCCTTATGTTCATTTTTTCCCCCTGATTTTAACTAATGGTTTCCTGTGGGGTGGAACAGCTGCTGCCTGAGCTATCAAAGTGGCTGTTGGCAATTGAGGAGTGGAACAGTCTGGAGGTACAACTGTGTCACCAGAGGATGGGGGACATGGAGACCATCAAGCCAAATCATTCCCCAGCACTGCCAAGGCCACCACTGACCCATGTCCCCAGGTGCCACATCCACATGGCTTTTAAATCCCTCCAGGGATGGGGACTCCAACACTGCCCTGGACAGCTGTGCCAGGGCTGGACAGCCATTTCAAGGAAGAAAATTTCCCTGATATCCAATCTGAACCTCCTTGGGCACAACTTGAAGCCTTTTCCTTTTGTCCTGTTCCCTGGGAGCAGAACTCAACCCCCACCTGGCTCCACCCTCCTGTCAGGGAGTTGCAGAGACCAAAAAGGTCCTCCTGAGCCTCCTTTTCTCCAGGCTGAGCTCCCCCAGCTCCCTCAGCTGCTCCTGGTGCTCCAGACCCTTCCCCAGCTCTGTTCCCTTCCCTGGACATGCTCCAGCCCCTCAGTGTCTCTCCTGTTGTGAGGGGCCCAGAATTGATCCCAGGATTCAATGAGGCCTCACCAGTGCCAGGGACAGGGGGATGGTCACTGTCCTGGTCCTGCTGGTCACATCTCTGCAGTTAAAGACCATCCTCAATGAAGTTAAAGAGTTGGACAATCAAACCTTCCTCTTCTCTCCCCACATATTAAATTCCCTCTGCACCTGGGCACTGCTCTCTGGGCACAGGAAACTGCCCTTTGCTGTGTGGGAGATGTGTGTGTAGGTTAATAGTGAGCAACTAGAGATGTTGGCTGGATGAGGATTTGTGCTGAAGGCCAAGTACCGGCAATTCTGGGGAAAATTGCTGCTGGTTTAGCAAATGTGGCTGTATTTGCTGTCTCTGCAGTGACAGTACCTCACATGAGCTGAGAAAGTGGGCTCATGTTGGGTTTTTCTATTAATTTCTTTAAGCTAATGCAGAGTATTAGACCTTAAAGCATCCTCTCTTAATGCAGACTCACAGTGTCATAAACAGCTTCTTACAAGGAAAATAATCAGAGGTTACAGCTTTGCTATAACTTCCCAGTGCTTCTGATTATTGGCATAATATCCTTTTGGATTGGTCTTGCTTTGTGTGGAGAGGGAAAAGAAACAAAAGCCAGGAACCAAGAGCATGGTCTGTGTGGGAGGGGCTCACTGCTGGAAGGCAGGATCTCCTCATGGCTGGACAGGGAGCTGGCCCAGAGGGGCTCTGACCCTGCCATAGAATCTCAGAATGGTTTGGGTTGGGAGGGACTTCAAAGCTCATCTCATTACACCCCTGCCATGAGCAGGGAGACCTTCCACTATCCCAGGTTGCTCCAAGCCCTGTCCAACCTGAACTTGGACACTTCCAAGGATCGAGCAGCCACAGCTTCTCTGGAAATTCCATCCCAGCCCCTCACTGCCCTCACAGGGAGGAATTTCTTTCCAATATCCCATCTAATCCTGCTCTCTGGCAGTGGGAAGCCATTCCCCCTTGTTCTGTCCCTCCGGGCCTTTGTCCAAAGTCCTTCTCTGGCTCTCTTGGAGCCCCTTTAGGCACTGAAAGGGGCTCTAAGGTCTCCCCCAGGTCGTGTCCAGTGGCTGTGTCTGGGAAATTCCATGGACTATGCTAGATGCAGTATAGGAACAGGATCACAGCACAAGTTACTGTGTGTTACTGGTAACTACCAGTTCCCCCAGAAAATGTGCTGGACTTGGGTTGAAGGTTTGAGAATGGAGGGAAGGGAGGATCAAAGAGAGACTTGAGTTGAAGCTGAAGCTCACAGGACACAAAACACTGTGAGTTCAAAAAGCAGATTCCAAGAAGAGCACCAGTGTAGCACTGCTTTTGTCTCTTTATTTTCAAGTTGCTGGAAGTGCTCACAAGATGAGAAACAGGCAGTGAAGAAGCAATTTATTTGGGTTTTTGCTGTGGCATTCAATACTTTCTTAGCATTCTTCCAGCTTTCTTAGCAGCTGGCTGAGCACTGAAAGAAGAAGAGGTTCTAGGAAATAAGACATAAAAGTAACAGCAAGAATAGATGTTATGAAAGGGAAAAAAATCTCTTTCTGTGCTCTTCTGTGGTGTTTATAATCTAGATAATATAGAAAATAGCTCTTGAACACTTGGGGGGTAGACTTGCTTATGCTTCCTCAGGCAGAGTAGCTGCAAAAGAAAAGCATTTGAAATAAATTGCAGGTGTTGAAGTTGAGATTTCTTCAACTGTTTTACACTTGCAAACATAATCTCTTGTACTCTGGTGATTCCTTTTCACTGAGTCAGAAGAGAGACATCTCCATGTCACTGGCACAGAGACAAAGAGAGGCGCTGACAATGTTGTCTTGTGTTCTCTCCTCGCTGCGTTTTCAAATGGGGAGGTTCAGTTTAACAACTCTTTTGTTTGCTTGGTGTGTTTTGGACACTTGAATGATTTGGTGTTGGCAGGAGTCTTGTCTTTTTTTAGTTGTTTTGACAGGGAGGAGAAGCAGAGAGAATGTCAATCAAACTCAAAGACTGATTTCATGGTTTGTGCTGGTGGCCCTGCCTGCAGTTTGTTCACTGTAGTACGAGCTTCACAGGGGCAAATACATAACAAATGGAACAAATTTGGCAGATACTGGGGGGTAATTCCCTCCCTCCCTCCCCTCTCAATATCACTGCTCTTCTAAAAAAGGGAGAAAATCCCCCTCTTTTTGTAAATCCTCTGCATTGTTTGGTTGATAGCACAAGCAGCACTCCTTAGTTACTATTTCTCAAGTAAAAGCAGAAATACCTTAGTTCTTCACATTTCCATGAGATTTACATTTAAGCAGTCTCCAGTGAACCTTTGGATAAAAAGCCTTGGGCTCTTTGGAAGCTTGGGCCAGCGGCTCCCAGCACTTCCCAAGGGAGGTCTGGGACCCCATGTTGCCCAACAGCAGAAGGAACACACAGAACCATGGAATTGCTCACATTGGAAAAGCCCTCTGAGACTACCAAGTTCAACCCAGGACTGCCAAGGCCACCACTGACCCATGTTCCCAAGTGCCACATCCACATGGCTTTTAAATCCCTCCAGGGATGGGGATTCCACCACTGTCCTGGGCAGCTGGGCCAGGGCTGGACAGCCCTTTCCATGGAGAAATTTTCCCAATATCCAACCTAAACCTGCCTGTTTTGAGACTGTTTCCATCTACTCCAGGCAAAAGGCCTGGATAGAGCAGTACCAGCTAATTGCTGGAAAGCTGCAGTAAAAAACCAAACCCAAACAACAAAAAAACCCCCAAACCCAAACAACAACAAAAAAAGCCCCAACTACTTCCTCAGTTGAATAAATTATTTAAGGTGTGATGCCGGGGATGTGTCTTGTGCTGATTGCTAGCTTAGGATGGGCTTTAAGGTCCCTCCCTACCCAAACCATTCTGGGATTCTTTTCTACACCCTCCTGTTGGAGCTGGCTGCATTCTGAGGGACTCACCTCTGGTGAATCCAGCTTTTCCCTCCTGCTCAAGAACTGCCGGGTCTTGTCTTCATCAGTTGCACTCTTAATACACTTCCTGCTAAACAGCCAAACCACACAGGGTTTGGGGATGAGAGATAACACTGGTTTATAATCTCATGTGATTTGGGATCTGATGAGCCCTTATCTTGCATTAGGCTCCTTGGCTCATGATGCATCTTCTGCTTCCCTGTGCCCCTAGAGAGTCCAAACATCATTATAACCTGATCTTAAGCTTGTCTTTGTCCATGCTGAAATCAATTCCAGGAGCTTTAACCTTTTTTCTTGGGGATTACACTCCCTAAAGCAGCCTTCCACTTGCACAGTGGTTCCTTAAAGTGTCAGGATGAGTGAAACCTGGGCTTGGGGGTCTCGGTGATGGGATTATTCAATGATTGGAGGCTGTTCTGTTGCTGTTGTCCTGCAGTCCTACTCTGCATGTGTTTGGATGTTTGTTTTTATGGAATAACACTTCAAGATATCTGTGCTCAGCCTTGTAGGGAATCTAACTCTACTAGGAATCTGGGACAGTGGTGGAGGAGGGGACAGATGGGACTGGTAGCTAAAAAATAGGAAAAAAATGAGTCTTTGGGGGGATGTGAGTCTGGGGAACTTTCCAAGTAATTTCTGCAGGTAGAAGAGGTTTCTTTTCCTGTGAATGCCCCTTAATTGCTGTTTTAGCAGCCTCTGCTGCTGCTGATTTCTCCCCAGTCCCTTTGCAAAACACCACCCAGTGACTGTTAAAGAGTTGATGTAATTATGACACTTGGGCAATGTCTGATCTAAGAAAGGATTCCACAATCCAAATGCCTGTGGTTTGGAGAATTTGATTAAATATGATAAATCTTAGCTGTCCAGATGAGAGGTATGAGCTGGAAGGAAGGTTTGGGCTTCAGGACACTGAAGTTGTGCTCTTAAAACATAGTTAGAATCAGGGAATCACTGCTTTGGATTGGGAGGGACCTTAAAACTCATCCAGTTCCACCCCCTGCCATGGGCAGGGACACTAGATCAGGTTACTCCAAGCCTAGCTGGCAAATGAAGCCCTTGGATCTCACTGGATCCAAGGAGCCACCTGCCCAGAGATTTGCAGTTAGAAACTCCTGCCACCCTGCCCCCGGACACAGGAGTTTAAACTCCTTCAGTGATGTTTGGATTGTTTTGCAATCCCCTGAGAGATGGAATGTGGGGAATGGCAGGAGTTGAGAATGCTGAGGGTACCCAGGAATCTGTGACTGTTGCTCTGCCTGGGTTGTTTTGGCTGTTTCTCCATTTTTTGCACACAATATCCCCCATACATGAGGTACCTACACAAGGATCCTCCAATAAGGGTTGCTGCAGGAATTCCTGCCCCAGGGCTTCTCCTCCTCCCCTCCACACACTGCAATGCCAAGGGAAAGCCCATAAATATGATGATGGGGTTGTAGCAGCTTTCTATCCCTTAATGCTGGTGGGAAAGCACATCCCACATTCCCAGCTCTGCTGGGAGAGCTGCGTGTGGGAGGAACGTGAGCTGTGCTGCTTCTCCGCTGGCTGGCAGGGCTGATGGGGGAGGCAGAGGCACAAATAGTATCTTTTTTTTGTTGAATGTTCCTTAAAAACAATCCAGGCTTTGTTGTTAAGGCCACAACAACAGCAGCCTCGACTTCTTTCAGCTCAGGGAATTTTAAAAGGGTCATTTCTGCCAAGGCACAGGGTGATCTCCACCGTGCTGCCCTCTCACACTGTGCCTGGGTAAGAGTCTCAGGGGATAAAACAAGCAAATAACCCTTCCTTCCTCCCAAAAATAATTGTGAGGAGGGAGATTACTGCAGAGAGTAGCTAAAAACTTCCAGAAACATGGAATTTGGGATATATAGACAGTAGCAAACAAGTTTTTTCTCATCGTAGTGTCAGGATCTTATGGTACCACTGGAAGAGAATACAGAGGGGTATTTAATACTCCTGAACCACTATTTTGGGAGAGCGGGAGGTAAAGGCTTTAATGCTTTTCTACATGGCAGTGGGTGTTGGAATGAGATGGGCTTTAAGGTCCCTTCCAACCCAAACCATTCTATGATTTTAAGATAAGGAACAGGGAATATTTATCTCTTTCCTCACTCCATCCCTAAAGAAAGCACAGGCAGTAGCTCTCTGAGCAAAAATATATAATTTGACATTGAAGATACTGTTACATATAGTTTGGGCAGACTGAGGGAAACCTGCTTCCTTTCCTATGGTTTCATGTCTGCTTTTTGTCTGCCCTTTACAGGCAAAAAAGGTCTGTTTGCTCTTGCTAAGTAACCTGTGAAACACAGTCTTTCTCTGCTGATCTTCAATTTCTAGACGTCTTGCTTTCACCTCCCTGCTCTCAAGCTCAGAACTGCTTCATCAGCATAAATATTCAGACTGACAGAGTCTTAAATGCCTTTTAAATGTCGGCTCATTTCCTCCCTGGTTCTCTGGAGAGCTGGAATTCATTCCCTGCGGTTGGTAGGGTTTGTGGGTTGCCTGGGGCGTGGTTGGTGCTCAGGTACCTCCCCAGACAGACGAGGACCACAGTGTGCAGATTTTGCAGGGAAAGCTTCAAAATTAGGAATTTCTCACTTGTTCCAACCAGTGAGCGTCTCCATCAGCTGGTGGCAGTGTGTGACCCTTTGTTTCTGGTCCCTCTGTGGTCCCCTGCAAAATCTCTGGCTGCAGGTGATGGTGGCGGGGCCGAAATATTCCCCATCACTCAGAGTCACACCTGTTCCATTCACTCATTTCTGGCCCCAAACCCCAGCATTGAAAGCTGGACTGGTTTAAGTGTCTTTTCTTTTGAGGATAAGCACAAACACTACTCATCAGACTGCAGCAAGGGGATTTGAGGTGAGGGTTCCTCTGTGGGGGTAGGGAGGAGGTGGGTATTTCCCCTCTGAATACAGCACAATTTCTTTCCCTCTTCCTGTGCAGAAGATGCATTTCCTAGTCTGGTTGATACATACACTGATGGATTGGCCCTATTAAGGGAAGACAGCTGACAGTGGGTCTCTTTTGACAATAACAACAAGTATCAGGCTCTGTAAGCTCCCAACACCTCAGAGCTGTCCTGGGGAAGCACTGCAGGTGCTGGTGTAGCACCTGTGTCTTTGGTGAGCAGGTCATGGTAGGACAGCAGGCAGGGGAACCACCCTCAGCCATTCCGTACAGGAGCACCTCCCTCTGCGCTCCCCTGGTGATCACAGCCTTCTCCTCTGGAGCTTTCTCTGCCCTGGGAAGAGATGTTCTCCCCCTGCACTGCACATCCTTGCCCTGATACGCTGTAAAATCAGCCAGGAGAGCACTCAAGTGCTTTAATTAAGATTTCTATGCTCTCCAGCTCCCATCCTGTACAACACAAGGCTGCTGCTGTCAGCAAGGGCTCTTTTAGCTGGAATCCCATCCCTTGGCTGCTATTGAGGAAGGACCATGCCAGGATGCTGCCATAGGATGTTTTAGTTTGTAAGGAAATGCAGCAGGTTGTTGCTGTATTTGGTGGCTACTGGAGGTTTATTCTGAACACAGAATAGTCTCTTCTCGGGGAGGCATTGGGTCAGAGCAAGTCCTTCCACCAGAACAAATCTAAACTTCACCTCATCAACCCAATGGATGAAGTTGCCTCTTGTCCACGTCACCCCAGTGACTTGAAGCACCTCAATGATGTCATCCTTGCCATCACTGAACAGGGCTGGTCAGGAAGAGGCCTCTTCGCAGTAGAACCCCCAGGTTAAAAGTTCTTGGGTTAAAAAGGAAAAGGCTGCTATCAGTAAGTGATCCCACTGAAATGTGTGCTACAAATACAGGTCAGAAGCACAGCTCTCACTGAGTCTTTTGAGGAGTATCCAACAACTGGGTAAATAAAGGGTTCTTGTTCTGCAAGGGACAAGGTGCCTCTCATTTACATAGAGGCTGATTCTCCATAGTGAGTCTTCCAGGCAGCAACTTCAACTCCTGTGGCAGCTCCTGCATTGATAACTTGCAGCAAACTATTTCCATGCAGATAAGATTATGAGCTCCTCTTCCTGACCTACCAGAGCCACAGAATCCTGGAGTGGTTTGGGTTGGAGAGACCTTAAAGCTCATCCAGTCCCACCCCTTACCATGGACAAGGACTCCTTCCACTAGACCAGGTTGCTCCAAACCCTGTCCAACCTGGCCTGGAACACTTTCAGGGATGGGGCAGCCATAGCTGCTCTCGGCAACTTGTGCCAGGGCCTCACCTCCCTCACAGCCAACAATTCCTTCCCAATATCCCATGTAACCCTGACCTCTGGCAGTTGGAAGCCATTCCCCCTTGTCCTGTCCCTCCATCCCTTGTCAAAGTCCCTCTCCAGCTCTCTTGGAGCCCCTTTAGATGCTGGAAGGTGCTCTAAGTTCTCCTTGGGAGATGCTTCTGGGGCCTGTGTGGAGTCTGTGAGTTTTAATTTTGGCTTTGGTCACTGCATAAACAAATAAGCACCTGGGATGCAGTTCCTGGTGGGATGAAGGAGAAGGAGGGGGTGTCATGTGCCTTGGGCACTTCATTTCAATATATAATGTGCCCTTTGCTTTTGTGCTGAGGGAAAGAACTGTTTCCCTCTTCTGTGTCTGGTAGGAAGATTTTTCTGAGCAGGGAAATGCTGTTGAGTTGCTCACTCACCACCTGACCAAGCTCCTGGTGATCACCTTATCTGCAAGAGAAACCTGACCCTCCTTCCTGCTCCTCCAGAGAGGGAGCAGCCACTGGATCATCCCTTCCACCTCAGGGAGTGTCCTTGGTTCTTCTTGTGCCACAGGTCACAGTCCCTGCAGGTTGGCCAGGGGTTCAGGGACAACTCAGCTGCTCTTTTCTCAGGACTTTCATTCTCAATAAGAGCAAACAAAGCTGTCACTGAGCACAGCTCAGGGAAGTGCAGTGGCGGTGGTGGTGATGCCTGTGAGGTGGCTGGTGTCCAAGGAAGATGTGTGGGATGTGGGGCTCAGCCCTCCCTGTTCTGGTGCCATCTTTCTTCATTAGCCATCCTTTCTGTTCCTCTGCTTTAGTGTGCACAGGAAACTTGCAATTAATGGATTCTTTTAGAAATACAGTGACATTTTAATTCTCCCTGTTTCTCCTCCTCTCTCCCTTTTTTTAAATCTTCAGATGGATTTCTAAAGATTCTAGGTTTTCTGTACTCTTGAAGCCTTTCTGTCCTCTCCTACAACACTTCCAACTGTAAGAATTTGTCCAGAGCCATCAGCCCTCTGATCCCTTTGTCCCCTTTTCCCTGTTCCAAGCTACCACCTTTCTGCCTTCCTTTCTGTTAAAAGTTGACCTGCAGAACTGAAAGTGCCTTTTGAACATCTCCTCCTCCTTCCATCCCTGGCTCTTCTAACACAGAGTAACATGAAAACAAACTTTTTGAGGCGAGATCTAACACTGATTCCATACTTCCAAGATGAGTTAGTTTGATTTTTTTCTTTCTCTTTTTCTTTCTCTTTTTCTTTAATCATATTTGAAGTGAATACTTGCAAGTACTTTGGCAAAAGACATATCACTGTGCCTTGAGAAGGTATCTTCTGTTCTGAAGCTGGCAGAGTGCAGAGGAAAAGAGGTGGCCTCTAAATTTACCAGTCTAGCACAGGGGTGAAGTGCATGTGGATCATGACATAGGAGTGCATTAAGCATTGGGGAATAAATAACATCACTTTGCCCATGAATCTCCAGTTTAAGGATTTATCGATATCTCACTGCAGGTTTGAAAGGGTAAATGCCATTTAAATGGGTTTGGTAATCTACAGAGTAAATCAGTAGGAGCATTTTAATGGGATTTTTTCATGTTTCTTAAAATTCTGAATGCCTCTAGAATATTTCTTTTGGTGATGATGGTTATGTGAACAATATTTCAGTAGTGTGTATCTAACAACACTCATGGACATGCTCTAGAACCAGACATAATGAGGTAACAAATGTATATAACTAATGTAGTTAAAATTTGTTAAAATCAAAATAGTTGAGGCCTAGTAAACAGACAGCAATTTTTTTAAGTAGTCAAGAGCTTAATTTGTAATTGATAAGCAATTAAAATATCATTTTATCATAGAATCATAGAATGATTTGGGTTGGACAACCTTCAGTCATCCAGCTGTAGTCAAATGTATATTTGTATATATTTAGTGTTGTATAAACTAGTGAGGGCCTTTTTCTTGTCCCTGTGGAGGTGGTTGTTGGTTTGGTCTTGGTTGTGACCAACAAATCAGCTTCATGCTGAAGAGCTACTCTTACTTTGAGTTGGCTGGAGAGGTGAGGGAGCTTAGAATCATAGACTGGCTTGAGTTTGAAGGGATCTTAAAGGTCACAGAGTCACAGAATCAATTAGGTTGGAAAAGACCTCAGATCATCAAGTCCAACCTATGACCCAACACCACCTTGTCAAGCAGACCATGGCATTGAGTGCCACATCCAGTCTTTCCTTGAACACCTCCAGGCTCTACCACCTTCCTGGACAGCCCCTTCCAATGTCTAATCACCCTTTCTGTGAAGAATTTCTTCCTGAAGTCCAACCTAAACCACCTCTGGTGCATCTTAAGACTGTTTTCTGAGCTCAGCTGGCAAGAATGTGCCATCCCTCATCTCGGGGAAATCTTGACTTTGATGAGTAAACCCACTTTTCCCCTCACTTGACAGAGTCCCTGTGAATATGTCGAGTCTGACCAGAGTAATGGGATTGTTCCAAACAAGTGATGTTGCCTTTGATTTTGTTGTACTTGAAGGTGCCTCATCACCAGACATGGAGTCCAGCTATGGGGGAGGCTTGCTAGATATGGTGAAAGGAGGAGCAGGGAGACTCTTCAGCAATTTGAAGGATAACCTGAAGGATACCCTGAAAGACACATCTTCCAAGGTCATGCAGTCTGTTGCCAGGTACAGTACAGCTGAAGCAGGTAAAACCACTGGCTGCAAAGTGCCAGTCCCAGCTGCCACCTGAGTAGCACAGCACAACTCCCAGGGAACACAATGAAGGAAGGAGGTGAAAATCACAAGTGGCTTCTTTGATTCTGTCTCATAATTGGTATTTGACCTCAAGGAAGCAGGAAATACAAAGTAAAACAATCTAAGCTTCATAGTAGATGAGCACCCCCTTCCCAGTGCAAGTGGAGTACTTGGTCTCCAATTCCTGGAGGATTCCCTGCGGGGTCCTACTCAACTACCACTTGAATATTTTGTCACTGAAAACTGGCTCATATCGATGCCCTCCCTTGAGGCTCTACTTGCTGATGTTCCCATCACTAAATCCACCTTTTGAATCTAAGAAAGGGCTGAGGTGACTTTGCTTTGGTGACTCTGCTGGCGTGCTCCCCTGTGCTTGGCTCTCTGCCCACCTCCAAGGGATATGGGGCTATAAGAAATTAAAGAAACTTAATGCATGCAAGACTTCAGAGGCTTTGAGGGATCTGCAAAGTGGCAAACTACCAGAGATTTCTCCTGAAAATTTGCACTGAAAATTAATGACAAAAGGGAAAAGGGACCTTTTTTGCAAGTCCTTCAGTCAGTTAATTGCATGTGTAGAGAGGAAGGCTGGGTCACTGTCTGCAGGAAGCCATTTGCTCCTTCTTCTTAAGAGTTATTTTTAAGATCATTTTTCCTTGTTTGATAAGCAGATTTTTGTGGGAAAACACTTCTGGTTCCTCTAATGTGCTGCTTTTGTAATGTCTGTCTCCTGATTTGTCTTCTTTTAGTTACACTAAGGGGGAACTGGATATTTCTTACATTACCTCAAGAATCATAGGTAAGTGCTGCTTAGTGAACAAATACAACCTGTGGTACCCCAGAATTACATAAAGACTCAGCCTGGCTTCTCCTTGCTTTCCTAGTGATGTCTTTTCCGGCTGAGGGCGTGGAGCTGGGATTCAGGAACCACATTGAAGATGTGAGGACGTTTTTGGATTCCAGACATCCCGACCACTACACCGTCTTCAACTTGTCCCCCAAATATTATCGCAGTGCCAAGTTCCACAACAGGGTGAGTGTCTCCAAGAGTTTAACAGGAGGAAGGGGTGAAACTCCTTGGGAAAAGGGGCACCAGGTCCTGTTTCTGAGCATGGCAGAATGTAAGAAGATGATTAAGGAGTTAGAGGTGTTTTTAAGCTGCTATGGTGGTTTTTGGGTTTTAGCTGATGCCTGGGATCACAGGGATTAAAGAGCTGGAAAGTTCAGGGCATAATTCTCATGTCAGAAAGAGGCACTGAGTGGAGCCTGCACTGCTCTGATCTCATATAGAGCTGTTAGAAGCTGCTGAAGAGAAATAAAGAATAAAATGAAAGGGCTTTGAAAGAAATTACCAGTATAAGAAGGCAGATTATTTTCATGTTGAACAATCCTGTGCTTTAAACAAGTAGGAGCCCTTAGCAGGCAAAGCACAGGACTGGAAACTAGTTCTAAGGGACATTTTGGCTCTTGTGACTTTAAAAACCCACCTCCACTCTGTGGCCCAGTTTCCCCTCTCTAAAACCAGAGCAGTATTACGGGAGCATTGCGAGGCTCTGGTTCATTAATGGCTTTTAGAGGAAATCTCTATGAAATGCTGCTGGTGAAATGCAAGATTAGATTTAATCTTTCCAAAAACTTCCTGTTCTTTCCTTCTCCCAGAAGGGACTGATGTGTTTTGTTTTGTTTTGGTTTGGTTTTTTTTAAATTTCTAACTTTTTGTTTCCTTCAACAAAAAAGCCAAAAGCAGTTGCCAGGCTTAACCCTCAGTCAGGATAAATTAATCTAACCTATAAGCCTAATTTAATTTTAATTTGAGGTATAGCTGAATTTACCTTCAGCAATTGCTCTGATCACCAGAAATCACTCACGAAGCAAATTTCTCAGAGACCTTCAGTAAACAGCCATGACTTCAAAGATGAATAAATGAAAAGGAAAGACTAATTAAAAGATATTAAGGGCTCTGAATCTTCAGTCTTGATTGGTTCTGGTGCAACACTTGCTGTTGGTGGGTGAAGGAAGATCCATCTACTTCTGAAAGCCCAGCTTTAAACTTCTATTGTTATATGATCTGTCTATAACTCCTCCAATCCTAAATTTTACCTGTTCAAAATCTTAGCAGGTGACTTTGTACATCACTCTCAAAACATGACCTGGTGTTTTGGAACCATTGCCTTGATTCTCACAGGAAAAAAAAAAGATGCATCTTTTAATAAAATATTGTACTTTCAGGTTATGAGCTAGGAAGTACTGATTCCAAGTATTTTACATGAAAATGAAGGTGCATAGCACAACACATGAAACATTTATAAGGTTGAACTTCATATATATTGTAAAAGATACTAATGGGCCATCAAGGAGGTGAAATCACCTTCAGAGTGTTTTCTGCTGTGGGTGAAGATGTCAGGATGAAAATTTTGAATTCCTACACTCTTTAAAACTGTTTTGTTCCTAAGATCAAAGTAGGTCACTCTGCTGCGTAGTGGCACAGGAGGGAGATGAATTAATGTCCTGCTGGGCTATTTTCCTGCCTGGATGTGGCTGAGTGGATCACAAAGCCCCAGGTGCCCAGTCTATCAAGGAGGACAAGGGACTATGAGTGGTTAGTGAGGCACTGGGAAAGGCTGTCTGGAGAAGCTGTGGCTGCTCCATCCTTGGGAATGTCCAAGGCCAGGTTGGATGGGGCTTGGAGAAACCTGGGCTAGTGGAAGGTGTCCCTCCCCATGGCAGGGGGTGGAATGAGATGAACTTTAAGTTCTCTCCCAAACCAACCCATTTTATGACTCCTCACACTGAGACCTTGCTGTGCTCTGTTCTCTCTGTGTCCCCAACAGGAAAGGAGAGGAGAGCTCACATCTGCCTGAGGAAGCCTGAGCAGTTTCAAAACATGTAACACAAATATAACATTAAACAAACCCAAACTTCAAAGTCCCTTCTGGGTCACATTCTTGGCACTTGCTGCCCTACTGTTCAAGTAAAACAAGCTCTGGCTGCTCATTCCCAGAGCTCTAGAAGAATTCCTGTTACTTTTCCCCAAGGTTGTGTGTCATGAGTGGTGGGGAGGTTATGTTTGATGTAAACAAAATGCTACATAGAGCAGATTTAATTTCTTAATTGCCAACCAACAGGCAGATGTGTAATTATAGGCAACATAAATATATAATTATGGACTGTTGGGAAATGTATATTATTTACTAGACAAGTGATAATGACTTTTCCAGATGCTTGACAGTGTGTTGGTGTGAGGTTTGTTCAGAAGATCATCAGTGAAAGGGTCATTGGTCATACTAATTCTAAAAGCACAAATGAAGGATGTACAACAGCAGGAGTGAGACAAACCACAACTCTTGAGACAGGAGAGGGTGGGGGATGAGTGTAATGCTGCAGAGAGGGTAAATAGGGAATGGTCATTCCCTGCCTTCCAAACTTTGAGCATGGTTTGACTTTTTGGGTGGTTTCTACAACACAAACCTGCACTTGCTCACCAAGGGTACAGCTGAACTTTGGGATATTCTGGAGACCAAAAGCTTTCGTGAGTCTAAAAAGTGATTAGGTGAATACCTAGATATTAAATTAGGCAAAAGTCTACCAAATGTTAAGCAGAGCTCTGCCAGCAGGATGGATGCCTGGGTTAGGCAGTCCTGCCAGCTTGGCCTATCCCTGCATCCTCTGGGAGTCCCTGGAGCTGTCACTTGACACAACACACAGCTTAGTGGTTCTCTGGTTTGAGTCAGGATGACTGGTTCTGCTCCAAGATGTTGTGCAGGTGTAAGACAGAACCTTGAGCACAAGTTTTATGAAACCTGGAGCTCTTCCTTCCTCTGAGAGATAAAACAGGTATGGGAACCATATGTGAGTTTAAGAACATCTGGGCAGATCATCTCCTTCCTTCCCTGTTCTCATTAAGCAGGATCCAAATGTCAGCCGAGAGAGAAAACCAGTTCTTTGTCTGAGGACAAGCCTCATGACATTTCTCCTTTAAATTTCTTCTAGCCAGAAATGCCTTTAAAAAAAAAGATATTTTGATTAAAACCAGATGAAAGGGAGGTGTCTGTCTAAGGCTATTTGATGTGCTGCTTGAGACTGCAAGGACTGTTCTAGAGATGTTATGACTCAGAACTAGTACATTGATGAATAGTAACTAGATATACTTTAGGATTTGTGGTTTTTCAGCTCTAAGGAGTCATTCATTTTCCTGGCTCATATATTAACTATACTTACTCAGATATGATTTTTTTTTTTTTAACAGAAGATTCCCTTTCATCAGCTTAATATCTGTCACACAGGGCTTGGGAATGCTATGACACAAAACGACTGAGAACAACAGATGTTCAGTACCCTTTGCAAATCAGAGCAGTAGTTTTTAGGGACACGTTGTACAAAGGCTTTAGATATGGCAGACATCAATGTGAGACTGGAGCATTATGAAAGGGCCACTCGAGATAATCTGACGTGGAATGTAAATTTTTTAAAATGTGCAGTCAGGACCAACACATCAGTTTTATGTTATTTGACTGAGAATGCTTTTTTGTTTGCCTCCTCATCATTCATGGAAATCACGTTGCAGAATTATGCGTGGGGAGAGATGGAGCAGGTTTCAAGCACATAACTGTAGGTTGTAAAAGGGAAGTAGGTTTCTGGGGAGAAAGCATTTGTAAAGCAGGCCTGGCTTAATGCTCTTACAAAGCTGGTTATGTTGTTGGTGTCCTTCCTGCAGGTGTCTGAATGTAGCTGGCCAGTCCGACAGGCACCCAGTCTGCACAACCTCTACGCTGTCTGCAAGAACATGCACAACTGGCTGCAGCAGAACCCCAAAAATGTCTGTGTCATCCACTGCATGGTACGTACAGAGTGACCAAAAAGTCACCACATGATGAGCCATAAGTCATATTGCATGTTTGGAGTCTGTGTGCAAGGAGGGGGACAGCTTCTAAAAGAAAAAGGGATGTAATAAAACTCATAGAGAGGGACATCATCGTCCATGTGCAGCTGTAGAGATAAGCTGGGAGGGGTAAAACTGAACAAGAAGCAGGAATGCAAAGCCAGAGAGGTTACAATTGTTCTAGCAGTGAACTGTAGAGGTGATGAGGAGCAAAAACGTTTGAATTTCACCTGAGAACCTACTCTAAGAGTTGTCAGGCTGCTGTGATTTGCCCAGTTGAATAGGTTGTCCAGAGCAGCTTTGGCTGCCCCATCCCTGGAAATGTTTGAGGCCAGGTTGGAGCAACCTGATCTAGTGGGTGGTGTCCCTGCCCATGGCAGGGGGTGGGACTGGATGGGCTTTAAGGTTCCTCCCAGCCCAAACCATTCTGGGATTCTATGACTTCACACTTTATTTTAAGTAGTCGCAGGAGAAAACGGAGCCTCCAGACTGAAGGCTGATGGAAATTGGGCAGAACACACATAGATGGCAATTCTGTCAGACTGTGAATCTGAGAATGTTGAAGTCTCTTGCTATCAGTACTTGTCAGGCCTGGCTGAAGCAGCCCAGCTGCCTTCTGCTGCTCTTTGTGCAGCACAGCTGAAATGGTAAATCCCTCACAAGGGTTATTCAGCACAGGGCAAAGTGTAGATGGGCTGCAGAAGAGTGGTGTGATTCTGTAGGACTAATCTGTAATTTACCCCGTACAGCCTTTCATACTGACAGACAGCAATGCCCAAAAGCAGAGTAGTGTTCTGCTCCTGGAGCCTAAATTAAATCCAGGAGGCTGTCAGCCCTGATCAGCATAAACTGGGAGGAACGGAGGAAATGACTGATCCCAAATTGCATAGACCTCACATATGAGTCTGGCATTTCTGCCTTGTACAGCACAGCCAGAGGCTACCAGATGTAAATTCCCTTCAAATAGAGAGGAAGATGCACTTGATGCCTCCAGTCCTGGAAATTAGCTCAAGAATCAAATTCCTTTACTGTCCTTTGAGCAATGAATATCAGGATAATGCTGTAAAGTATAGGGAGTCCTTTCCAACACTAACAAGTCTGCAGAAGCCCACTCGGTTTATATGAATCTGAGAGATCTTGTCAGAAGCAATTTGAAGGGGCTAAACCTTAAAAAAGGAAACAGCCTGTTACTGTCAAGCAGGTTCCCAGGGTCTGGGTCAGCTCCAGCATGGCAAATCCTACAGAAAATGGCTGGAATGCCATTTGGTGAGGCCCTGGCACAGGTTGTCCAGAGAAACTGTGGCTGCCCCATCTCTAGAAGTGTTCCAGGCCAGGTTGGATGGGGCTTGGAGCAACCTGGTCTAATGGAAGGTGTCCCTGCCCATGGCAGGAGGTGGGACTGGATAGGCTTTAAGGTCCCTCCCAGCCCAAACCAGTCTGGGATTTTATGATTCTGTATAACTTTAACTTGTGTCAGACTTTGAGGGGGACTGCTTGCCTGATGGGGCAGTAGCTTTCCTACTTCTTCCTTGGAAACGAGTTTTGAGTTCTGGGATCTTCTGTCCCCTCTGACACGAGGGGGACATGAGCTGGGTGTCATGGTACTCTGGGAGGATTGAGCAGGTTCTCATATCCATCACTGTGCCATGAATATCCAGACCTGGATTTTGGTGGAAGGGCTTTTTCTTTTTGTTTGGTTCACCAGAGCTGGGGTAGAGTCCATATGACTCATCACCTCCTATATTCCTGAGTATAGGAGGGACTCAGGGCACTGGGGATACACTGATTTTTTCCTGCTCTTTCTGTATTTTTGGTCCATCAATCTGACTCATCCTACTCATCATACTTTCATCCTTAATCACCCTGAAAAGCCCCATAGACTTGCTAAGGAACATTCTGTAGCTTGAGGGCTGTGGAGGTGTTTGGGTGAGGGAGCCTCGGGCTGGATTTTTTTTTATGAACTCTTCCAGGATAATTCTCTTAGACAAGTACCTGCACATGTGAGATGGGTGTACACTGATCCCTGTAGTCACGTCCAGGCCTATGTTTGAAATAATTGTAATTTTACAGTTTGAGAGCAGCCATGAAACACCAACATTTGCAGATAAAATGTACTTATGGGCTTTAAAACCAAGCCTAAATCATCCTCAGCTTTGGCTGCTCCCTGGATATTACCTTAACTTTGATCCAGCCCAGTGCCACTCACTGAAGTCCTGGATATTAAACAAATGACACAAAACAGAAAAATCCTCATCAGCTGGTGGTCTCAATCCTAGTCTTTCTGGACAAATGATTTTTTATGATTTAAGGAAGAGCTGAAATTCTAAGGATTTGTCTGATACTCACACACTTTTCTCTCCCTGCCCCTTCTGACAGGACGGCCGTGCAGCCTCAGCAGTTCTGGTCAGCGCCATGTTCTGTTTCTGTCACCTCTTCTCTAGTCCTGGCCCTGCCATGCAGCTGCTGAACACAAAGAGACCTGGAATTGTACTGTGGCCATCTCACAGGAGGTACAGAATCCTGACTAAACCCTATGATGTGTATTCTTCATGGTAAAAACTGCCTGAGTCCCTGTCGTGTGTTTTGGCACTGTGTGCCCAGCCCCAGGCTGAGACAGACATTCAGACTCCACTTTGCTCCTCAGAAATAAGTAGTGAAGTGGTGAACGCATGCTGAATTGGTTGTCCAGAGTGGCTGTGGGATTGCTGTCCTTGGAGATTCCTGGTTGGGTATTACCCCAGCACATAGTCCAGTTCTGAGATAGAGTTGGGAAGCTGGTCCTGCCCTGAGCAAAGAGCTGGAGAGGTGAACTTCAGCTGTCTCTTCCAACCTGAATTATCCTATTATTTCAGTTGAAGATGTCCCTGCCTGTTGCAGGGGGTTGGACCAGATGACTGTTAAAGGTCCATTCTAACCCAAACCTTCCTGTGATGAACCTGTGGTTAACAGGGCCTGGGTGAATCCCTCTCCTGTGTCAGCCGCATCCTTACAGAAACAGAGGTGTAGGTTTTGTGCCAGCTGCAAGGATGCTGGAGTACATGGAGTACAATGGCACTTTCACTGGATTGCAAGGTAGACTTCGAGTATGAAATGGAAATTGGTCACCTGGGATGGCGATTTCAGCACTGGCTTTCTCTGCCTGCAGGTACATAGGATATATTTGTGATCTAATAGCAGACAAGCCCATCGTTCCTCACTGCAAACCACTCACTATCAAGTCAGTCACCCTCAGCCCTGTCCCCTGTTTCAACAAGCAACGCAACGGCTGCCGGCCCTTCTGTGACATCCTCAGCGGAGAGACCAGGATCCTCACCACTGCCCAGGAGTATGAGAGGATGAAGTGAGTTCTGTGACCTCCTCCCATCCTTAGGAGCTTCATTTTGCTGGAATATGTCTAATAACTTTGTCAGGCTGCCTGATAAATGAAGATATTAATCAAAATTAATTGAAAGTTAGTGCTTAGTGTTGAAATAAAAAGCCAGAGTGAGTCTGAGGTTGTCATGTGGTGGGATTGTTCAGTGCTGTGTTGGTTTACCCCCTGAAATAATTTTGTTTTAACTCACCCTAACACCAAACAGAGCACTGAATGCTCCTTCTCCCTGCTTGCCCTGAAGGAGATGACAGTTTTATGTTGAGCCTGATGATGGGTGGTAGGAGGGACCTTAACTGTGGATTTCCTTCTCTTCCCCTCAAAGAGAATACCGTGTGCAAGAAGGGAAAGTCCTAATTCCCCTGGGAGCCACTGTCCATGGAGATGTCGTTGTTTCTGTCTACCACATGAGATCCACCATTGGGGGACGTCTTCAAGCCAAAGTAGGAGCTTGTTTAACTTCTCTTGTGTGGTAGAGGCAATGTGAGGAACCAAGAGGTGGCTAAACATGGGACCTTGATAATTTGCCTGATTATATGTTGGAAACCTTAATATTCAAGTGGCAGAGTGACCAGTGAATGTTTTTGTCTTCCCCATTTGTTACTGGTGCTGGTTGCTGTAGAGATAATATTTTCCTGAAGCCTCTGCTGCAAGTGAAAGGCTCTTATGTTTTCCTGGGGTACAAACCTGTTGCTCCCAAACCTATTTAAATTTAATTATTTATATTAATAACTAATAAAATTTACTTTATTTATTTCTTTTGTTTATAAATAAATAAAATAACAAATAAATAATTTCATTAAATGAAACTGTGGAAACAGCTTCATTTAATTGCAAAACTAATGAGTGGATCCCAGAAATAAAGGGAAGCAGGGACCTGAAGGCTATGAAGGCTTTCTGCTATGTGGAGGCTGCAGCAGCAGGGTTTAAGGCAGATGGAAATATTTGGAATATTTGGGAATATTGAGAAGGAAAAGCTCTGCTGCCTGTAGAACAAGCAGAATGAATTATCTTATGCAGCAGTTAAGAATAGTCTATATAGTAGCTGGTAGTAGGGTAGACTTAACTAACTGCATATAAACAGCTATTTTAATTTCAGGAATTTAAGCACTTGTTCAATCCGGTGCTCTGCAGGTTGGTTTTTTGTTTGTTTTTTTTTTCAGATGACCAACACACAAATATTCCAAATTCAATTTCATACTGGATTCATAGCCCTGGGAACAACCACTCTAAAATTCACCAAGTGAGTATCTGAAGTTGAACATTAATCATACCTGACACATAAAAGCCTTATGAAGGCTGAGGGAGAACAGTCACAGATGAAATACGAGAAGTCTCTGTGCCTGCATATATTGAGAGACTTTATATAGCTTGCCAGAAATGTTCTTCCCTTTAAAACTCTACCACTCTTGTCCCCTTTAGGCCTGAATTGGATGCCTGTGACTCTCCAGACAAATATCCTCAGCTCTTTCATGTTATACTGGACATAGAAATACAGTCCACAGATAGACAAACTGAACTAACTCCCCCATGGGAGAACTTCACAACAAAAGACATCAATCCATCCATCCTCTTCTCCTCTCACCAGGAGCACCAGGACACTCTTGCTTTGGCAGGTAAGGGCAGCAGAGATTTATCCATTTACATGCTTACCTACAGGCTGAGCTTGGTTTAGCTTGATTGTATGTCTCTGGTGCTCTGTGCTGCAGGCAGAGGTCCCACGGATTCACCCCAGGATAACATCAGGAATGTTGGGCAGAGTGCATTCTTCTCCTCTCTCAGCTGGCAAGGTACACAGGCTTGGTCTTCAAAGTCAAATCTGCTTTGAACAAGATAAACAGCTTTTTTCCCCCCTCCTTGGAGCACAGAGCCAGGCTGAAGGATCCCATTGTAGCATGGCTTTCCCATTAGATCACAGTGTTGTAGCTGGGCACACCCTTATGTTGCAATTGAGTGGGAATTAATTTCCTGCAATGTCCTCTTCAAACATCGCTGGCCTGTGCTACTGGCCTAGGATGATTATTGACATAGTTCTAGTGTGAAGCTTCACCTGAGGCCTCTTTGATGCTAAAACTTTAAATAAACCTTGATGATAAAATTTAGGTTAGTCTTTGCAAAGGAATCATGGAATCATTTAGGCTGGAAAAGACCTTTAAGGTCATCAAGTCCAACCGTTCTCCAGCGCTGCCAAGGCTGCCACCCATGTCCCCAGGTGCCACATTCACACGGCTTTTAAATCCCTCTAGGGATGGGGACTCAGCCACTGCCCTCAGCAGCCTGTGCCAGGGCTGGACACCCCTTTTGGGGTGATATTCTCAGTAGCTTTTGGGGTGATATCCTGCTGTGATATTCTCAGTAGCTTTGTGTTCTGCTTGTAAGCTGACTTTTATGGGACGTTTGTGATGACACAACTAACAGATACCTAATTTTATTTTTAATCATCATTTAGATCAGAAATCTGACAAAAGTAGCTCTCACCCCACCTCAGAGGATCGAGCAGCGTTGGTGCATGAGGAAAGCGAACAGTCAGATGACGAACTCTTGTCCCTTTCCAGTCAGCACAGTAATGCCAGCGGTGACAAGCCCCACGGGACACCAAAACACAGCAAAAAGCAACAAGAACCTCCAGCACCACCCCCTCCTGAAGATGTGGACCTGCTGGGCCTGGATGGCAGCCCTATGAGCAAGAACTTTCCCTCGCAGCCCACGGCTGCCCCCTCTAACTCAGACTTGCTGAGTGATTTGTTTGGAGGGCCGAGTGCCCCGAGTCAGAGTGGACAGCCTGCTGCTGAGGAGGTTTTCCACGTGGGGGGACCTGGATCTGTGCAGTCAACTCCTCGGCGTTCCGCGGCCTCAGCGTCCCCATCCCCGTCCCCAAGGGTGGGAGAAGGTAATGGTGGCTGTGCCGCGTGGGACCTGGGGCATGTGCTTTGAGAACACACTGGGTGAGAGGCTCCGGCCTCTTGTTTTCCTCTTGGGTACCCCCATTTCATGAAAATTAAGAGCTGTGGGGGATGCCAAGAGACCAGCCTTGGTGGTGCACCTTCACAGTCAAGAACATGAACCAGTTTGTTCCCTAAAGTCTCTACTGGAGCACACCCAAAAGTTTGGGGGCTCCTTACACCAACAGCCACTGGAGATCCTCAGTTTTGCTCTTCCTATGTGTCCAATAATGCATAGGAGGAGCTTGTTAGTTTTTAAAAAAAAATCCTCTCAGGTTTTGGTTAGACCCATAGCACTTTGAATTTAATTTCTCTTTTAACTTAGTGGGTATGGAGCTGTGATATTGATCCTGGACTAGGAAACACAGAACTTTTGTTTCTTCCAAGATAGACCAGGACCAGGCAGGCAGAAGGAATGGCTGGATAGATATTAGAAAGAGGGATCTTTTGGAGGGTTAAGTGAACAGAGGAAGGGAAAAGAGAGCAGAGAAGAATACAAGTTTCAGCGGAAGAAACTGGGTTGCTTTTACCTGGAGAAGGTTCATCTTGCTGTGGCTGTTGTAGGCTCAGTCTGGGGCATTTGCCCAGGGGTGGGAAGGTCGTGCAGACACATCTCACAAGGCAGAGGTGCAGTAACAGATCAGGAAAATATTTATGGATATTGTTGTTGTGCTTTGTAGAGCCAGGATCACACAGCGAAATTGTTCCAAGCCAAGAAAGCAAGAATAAGAGCATGTGAGATGAGAGTAGTAATTGATTGAGAAACTTAAGTAATGGGTAGCATCATTAACACAGTACACAACTTGTATGGATTGTATCTCTCCATGTCCCAGTGTCTTTCCCCTGAAGCCAATTCATTGTACAAGTTAATAATTTAGTTTTCTCAAATGTGTTTTTACAGCCACTGCCTTTGATCCATTTGGAAGTAGCCCCAAGCAAGCTGGTCCCGACCTCCTAGGTTCCTTTCTTGGTTCATCTGCTGTCCCTGGGGATCCTTTCCTTCAAGCCACAAGAAGCCCTTCACCAACTGTGCACAGTGATCCCTTTCACATGGGTAAGAAAGGGAGGTTATTCTATATTTAAATAAATGTGAAATGCTGCTTTTAAATAGCCGTGGAGCCATTAAGTACAAACTGATGCTCACCATAAAATGGCTCAAAACCACAGAAACCCCACTAAACAGGAAAGAGATTTCAGACTTAAAGCATATTCATCATTTTAAGTGTGGTAGGATGAGCCTAGTTTTGCTCAAGTCTTAGACTAAATTAATAAGCTATTTATACAAATGAAAAAAAAAGAGAGCATGAAGAATGTCTGCTCTCATCTTCCTGTGGCTATAAGGTCTCACTTGAACCAAACTATCATTAATTGACTAAATACAGCATGGTCTGCTAGAGAAAGCACACATCCTTTGGTGATTTTAGTTATAGGCATCTACTTTCTTTAGATTCTATAGTAACCCTGACCAAATTCACAGATGAATTTGACTCTTATGTGAAGAGAAGGAATTTTTTTCCTTTACTGGACTTTCTTCTCTTCGTTTGAAACATTCCTTAGTTGTAACCTTCTCCCCCATGCCAAAATTTAATGTTGTAACCTTCTCTGAAACACATTCAGAAATGGATTTGTTTGTGTCTGACCATCTAACACATGTCCTTTGGGTGAAACCATCTCCCTGGAAAGCTGGAATGTCCAAGGAGGCAAGTAGTGTGCTGCTGGCACTGCTCACATCCTTGCTTTTCCAGACTTGGGTACTCGATATTCACTCTGTGATTAAGACATGGGGTCACACTTGGAGCTGGCTGCACTAATGAAGGGAATTTCAATGGCATCTCAGCATGGTGAAGTATTAAATGACAGTGCTGATATCTGTGGATAATGAAATGCTGCCAGGGTGAATGCCTTAGACATCCAGGCTTTATGTGAGACAGGGTTAAAGGACAGGCTGTGTATGTCCTTTTGGATTACATCTGTGTGGGCTGCTTTACTTTATTTGTTTTCTCTTGCCCTTTTCATGTAGAATATTTCCTTGGGTTGAGATGTATTCAGCAACACAACCCCCCATGTGTTAGTTTGGTAGGAAAGATTTTATAAATAAGTATATAAAGGCTCTGACCAAAGTTATCATAATATGAGCACTCTAAATCTGTGTCCTTCCCCACTTACTTCTGGATAGCACGAGATCAGAAAAAAACATTAAAATTGTAATGCCCATCATGGGGGAGAAGTTCACAAGGGTGGACACAATACTGTGTCTCCTGCTCTTTGTCCTCTGCTCTTGGACTCACAGAATCCTAGAAGGGTTAAGGTAGGAAGGGACCTGAAACATCCTCCATTTCCAGTCCCCTGCCCTGTGCAGGACATCTTCCACTAGAGGTTCATAGACCTTGCTCATAGAGTTCAAGTATCTTTTAGCAGACACTGGATTATGTTGGTTTTCCTGTACTACTTTGAGATATTTATATTAATCATTCTCCTCAGCTTCTAGCACTCCAACAGTTTCCATACAACCAGATGTTTCCAGTGGTTGGGACTGGCCCAACAAAGCAGGTATGTATCACAAAAATTCAGGGTGTTTAGCAAAACCAAACCTTAAGGAGCCCTGAGAGAGGTGGGGCAGAGAGCAGGCTCCCTCTTTCTGCTGCTTAAAGCCTTGAGGAACACACCAAAACCTCAATGAATATGTCAGTTATGTCAGCTGAACTGTAGCAGGTTTGCTGTACCTGTTGTCCTGGTCTCCCAGCCGTCCAGGTGAGGATCTGGCTAAAGACTTCTAAACTCCTTCTGTTCAAAAAAATCTGGGTTTGTTTCCTCAAAGCCAGGTAGGTGCTTGGTGAGGGTGTACATAGGTGTGTTTCATTCCAGTGCAGAGCCACCAGAAGGACCTGGGAAGTGCTGTGCATTCCTGGGATGCCACTAAATAGTTGCACGATTCTTTCTAATCTTGGGATTTGGTATGTCCTACTGAGGTTGCTTCCTGAAGGCTTTTAGTTCTTAAAATATATCCTTTTGTCATAATTACTCTGTCACTGCAGACAGTCTAGGGAACATTCCTGTGCTGAGCCTAATTGTGAGTGGGTGTGCAACTAGTCTGGGCCAACGCTGAGCTGAGGCTGCTTAGGAACCTGCCTCAGTTTTAATAGTCTACTAACATCATGTGATTGAGCACTGGGTAAGAGCTGCACTCATGTCAAACAGGGGTAAAAAATGAGTTATTTTTTGTTTTCTACATATATATGTCTTTTCCCTTTAAGGTGGCCTAGGAATGGGAAGTAAGTCTGCTGCCACCAGTCCTACAGGATCCCTCCACAGCACTCCCACTCATCAGCCTAAACCCCAAACACTGGATCCGTTTGCTGACCTGGGGACTCTTGGAGCAAGTTTAGCAGGTTTGCATCTCTTACTGAGTAAATAAAAGAATAAATTACCAGCATTCTTTTAGAGAAATAGGCTGAACAGCCTTGTATGTGAGGGTCCTCTCAACCTACTTGCACACCAGTGCTGCTGTCAAGCTTTGCCTTCTGCCTGATTCTCTGGAAGCTCTCACAGATCTGCGGTTTTCTTGATCCTCTGTCAAAAAATCTGCTGGCAATGTGCTGGGACCTCAGCTGGGACCTCCATGAATTGCAAAGCATAACTTCTAATAAGTCTAAAACACACTGGCTAAGGATGCTCTGTGTTCAACTCTGACTGGAGAACTGCTACTAACGGGCATAGGAGGAGAATTTGGCTGTTCAAAGCTACTGGGGTTCTAGAGGAATTGTTTCTTTCTAGACTTGACTCATTTTTGTGCTTTGTGAGGAAACCTGTGGAACCTCACTAATCTGCCTCTAATTTGCAGTATTTTTTAAAGGTGGAGTATTTGCACCTGGCTAAAAAGCGCTGTTTGCTTGGTTGCTCAGACAAGCCTTTCTCCCTTGTTTTATCACATAAAACAATCAGCAAACCCTCAACTCCAGAGTTAAAAAGGCAGTTCTGAGAAATTATTGAAGTTTTCTTTAAACCCCAGCATGTCAGCTTCTCTGACTCTGGTAAATAGATTTTTCCTTTGTCACTGCCCTCAGCTCTTTGGAGCCGTTGTGGTTTTCTCTGATGTTTGTTTTCCCCTTTGCGTCAGTACCAGCATGGTTCTGGAATTAGGTTTCCCAGTTCCCTCTGCTGGATCTCAAGCTGCTCTGCAGGAGCAAAATAAAAAGTCTGCCAAGACCCATGTTGGAGCCACCGAGGTGCTTTTAAAGCATGGATTCTGTAGGAAAGTTGTGGGGTTTAAAAACAAATGGCTTGGCATCCCCAGGACATTTAACCACATTTTGTTGTTCATGACTAAGTCTAAAGCACTTAATGCAGTTTCCATGACACATTTCAGAGCTCAGAGTCGAGTGTGGATGTCAGTCTCAAATAATAAAACATTAACACTGGGTACCTCCCACTCCAAACAGAGCCAGAGAAGCATCCCCTAAGTAATAAGGTGCTGAAACACACAACTCTGTGGGATGGCATTACATCAGCACAGCATGAGGAGATAGAATTTCAACACGTCAGCTGGATGTTGGCACTGGCACAGGTTGCCCAGAGGAGCTGTGGCTGCCCCATTCCTGGTAGTGTTCAAGGCTTGGTTGGATGGGGCTCTGAGCAACGTGGTCTAGTGGAAGGTGTCCATGCCCACGGCAGGGGGGTTTGGAACCAGATGATCTTTAAGGTCCCTTCCAACCCAAACCATTCTGTGATTCTGTGTTGCCACCATGCACTCCTCGTTAGCCACACACAGCTTTCCCTGTGTTTCTGCAGCCACCCACTCCTCCAATTCCTGTACAATCCTCAAAGGCAGGTGCTTTCCTTTAACCAGCTCACTGAGCAATGACAGGGAATTTGAAGGGCTTTGCTTGAAGTTGCAAAACCAAGTTCGTGGCAGAGCTGAAACCAGACACCTGGGGGATTTTGCTTAGATTCCCTTTCGGGAAGGCAAGTCAGTACCCTATTGGTAACAGCCACCATCCCTCCTTTCCCTGTTCCTGCAGGTGGCCCTTCCTTTGCCAGCAAGCCGACCACTCCGACAGGCATGGGCGGGGGGTTCCCACCGTCACCACAGAAGCCGTCGCCGCAGCCCATGGGTGGGAGTGGTTGGCAGCAGGGAGCTGGGTACACCTGGCAGCAGGCTCAGCCTAAAGCCCAGCCCAGCGTGCCCCACGCTTCCCCTCAGAACAAACCCAACTACAACGTGAGCTTCTCAGCCATGCCTGGAGCACAGGGCGACCGGGGGAAAGGACCTGCTAATGTTGGTAAGGGCCACGGAGTTCCACCCCACAGGTTAGCTCCTCATGTTGATATAATGCTCAAACACCTTTGCAGGTCACTTAAGCAAGTAAGTCATGTTGATCACTTGATGATATATCCTGTCCTAGACTCTAAAGTGTGCTGTTATTTAGGAAATCCTGTATTCCAAATGGCCTTCAATAATAATCCTGGAAATGTTCAAGGCCAGGTTGGATGGGGTGTGGAGCAAACCGACCCACGGGAAGATATCCCTGCCCATGGCAGGGTTTGGACTAGATGAGCTTTAAGGTCCCTTCCAACACAAACCATTCTCTGATTCTGTGATTCAATAATAATAATTCAAAAGTAAAATTAACCTAAAGATCGTCTATGGGAATCCACATGCTCATTAGCACTGGGAGATTTTTAATGTGATTGAGGGAGGTAACCTGGGTAGAAAATCTGAGTTAAATATACCCATATTGTGATAACAACTTCAAATCTTGTTTTTTAAGATTCAAAGCCAAAAGTGTCCGCAGATTTTGAAGATCTATTATCTGGTCAAGGCTTTAATGCTCACAAGGACAAGAAGGGCCCCAAAACAATAGCTGAGATGAGAAAAGAAGAAATGGCGAAGGAGATGGACCCTGAAAAACTAAAAGTAAGCAAAATTCTTGGTGATGGTTTTACAGTCAATGTGTCATTCATCCTGAATAGATTTAAAACTTCAAGGTTACATTTCTGTCCTCAACCAGACCACATCAGCAGTGCCTTACTCAGTGTTACTGTCTGGGCTGCTGGTCTTCAACATCACTCCAGCCCTGATTAGCAAGTACAGCTTATTGAACTAATCCTCTGCCTCATTAATCTTGCCTGCTTTGGAATTCTCTCATCTCTCCTCAATAAATTGCCAAACTGCAGATCTATTGAGAAGGGAAGGAAATTCAGTCTGTCCTGCTCTATGTTTGAAATATGAAACCACAACTTCTGACTATTCCATCTAATGACTGAAGTGTTACCAAGTCAGTATTTTTAGCAGGGACATAAAAATTAATGATCAATTAGAGACAGACAAATGTCTTCCAAAGGTTTTCTAAAGCATGGAAAGAAATGTAAGCTTCTCCTTGGAGTCATTGCTATTCAAATGAAGAAACTTTGTCCTAGTGGAATATCTAATGTAAGGCATAAATTGAGACACATTCCTTTCTCCAGGTTCTGGAATGGATTGAAGGGAAGGAGAGGAATATAAGAGCCCTGCTGTCCACAATGCACACAGTATTGTGGGCAGGGGAGACCAGGTGGAAACCTGTGAGTATGGCAGACCTTGTGACACCAGAGCAGGTGAAGAAGGTGTATCGACGGGCAGTGCTTGTCGTTCATCCTGACAAGGTAAGGCTCTCCTACTTTCACTTGTACAGACATTGCTGTTGTTATAAAGTGGGGGGTATATTGCTTAATTTATTGTGCAAACAGCTTAGGAAAAGGCAGCCCATTATTTTTGATGCTTTCTGAAAGCTGAGGACTCTCACCCCATCCCTGGAGGTGTCCAAGGCCAGGAACAAGATGAGCTTTAAAGCCCTCTCCAACCCAAACCAGTCTGTGATTCTGTAACCACTCCCAGCCCCAAGACTGCTCCAAGCAGCAGAGACTCAAATCTTCACGTTTTGTCACCCTCACTTCAACTCTCAGCCATTCTGCTGGTGGACAACAGCCCACAATACCGTGCCTGCGAAAGGAGATTCAAATCGAACTCCTAAAATGGAACAATCAGGTTATCTGATCACCCAGTTTGTGGTCTTGCTGCTTACACTTGCTGATCAGAGTGCAATGACTCCACCTGGGACAACCTATGGTGAGGACTTTTAAAGAAAGTAAGACCCTGAGAGTTTCAGGACAGCGGACGAGGCTTGGGAAGATGTAGGCTGCCCCAAGGCTTGCAGGAATACTGGTTTTATCAAGCAACTGTGTCAGGTGGCAACTCTTCACCTTCAGTGCCGGTAAAAGGCCTCCTGCAATGCCTGCGTTACATTTACTATGCCCTTGGGGCAGTGCTTTGTCACACCTGGGGGGTTGTGAGCTTTGAGGACCAGAAGAGCCAAGATATTCTTCAGGTGTAAAGAAGGTAAGCAGCCCTCCAGAGTAGCTCATTTTTGTCAAGGAGTAAGTGTAAATTTGTGGAAAGTGAACAGTAACTGCTTGGGAATCTCCCTGCTCACATGTCAGCTGTGTGTGGTTGGATTTGGTAGCTGTGATATCCGTCTCTCTGTTTTTATTCCAGGCTACTGGACAGCCATATGAACAATATGCAAAGATGATATTTATGGAGCTAAATGATGCCTGGTCAGAATTTGAAAACCAAGGACAAAAACCCTTGTATTAGGTACTTTCTCAGTCTCCACTACAGACCCGTGCTAGTGCTTATATAGTCTTTTGTCACAAATATCACAGAACAACCAAACTCCGGCTGGAAATTCAGAAGTTTCAGAAAACCAAGAGCCTAATACTTATCATGAAGAACAAGAGAAAGGTTTCCTAACACTTGTCTCAAGAATCCTGAGCTCAGAGGAAATCTGGCCACCTGGCTCACCCTACCAGAGCCTCGGGGTTACAGTTTCTTGTAACTTTCATATTTTTCTTTGGATTCCAGTGGGAAGAGAGAACACATACTGGGAAAAGGTGGAATTGTTCTGTCTCTGATACAGTGTAGCTGGTGAATTTCCTACTTTTTTTTTTTTTTTTTGGTGATATGTGACATGGCAACACTTCAGTTGAGTTTAACAACTGATGGTGAAGCCCAAATTTCGATGTACTTTTTTTTTTCTTGGGTTTGGATCAAACTTCATCAAATTTAAGTGCTCAGATGTTGTTTAGACACACTTCTAACAGTCACCATTTGCTGCTTAATTGCTCATATAGTGTAGTCTACCTGAATAGAGCCAAAGCTGAATCCTGGGTTAGGTCAGCATGGCAGCTGCCCACTGCTTTATGCATTAATCCTGTACTTCACCTCACAGTCCAGCAGTAAAAGAAGAAATTCCTCAGCAAGTGTCTTTTAAAGCAAGCAAAAAGTCATTGATGTTAAACAGCACCTGGCTGGTTTGTTAAACAGCAGTTTTGGGGGGGAAGGGTGACCCCATGTTTGTAAAAGTGAGGAATGATCATGTACTGCATTTCCCACCAGCAGCTTGAAACCATCAAACAAAAAAAAATCAACAAATTAAAGCTCTGCTGCAAAGTTTTAGAAACTCCCTAGTCTATAGGTAACATTTCCCCTTCCTGAGGATTCAGAAGACTTTTCCCAGCCCACTTGTATCACCTTTATGCCTTTATCAGCTTCAGAGCACTTGGCCAAGGCTCTTGGCAGGCTGCAACCTGTTGCAACTTCACCCTTCAGATCGTGGTGACCAGGTCTGATTTTTGAGGTAAATATAGTGCAAATTGATTCTCTTAAAAGTTTATATTGGACCAAAGCAGTAACATCACAAGGAAATATCTCTGATGCTAAAGCTGAAGCAGCTTTCCTGGTTAAAAAGCAAGTTCAAATTCAAACTTCACCCTAAATTCTGGCATTCTTTTGTAGAGTTACTAAAGGTAGCAGTTTATTTACCAACAAGTTGTATCTGTATTTGAGGGATATTCAGCAGATGGGCAGGAAATTGTATTTACTGCTTCAGGAACAGGTTGCCATCTGATGTGAGTCTTTAAAGTTGGTGGTTTTTCAAGACAATCCACTACTTGTTGCACTTACATTTTCAAGTGGCAAAGCTATTACTGCAAAGACAGTGTGTCAAAGTACATTGCTTTCTGTATAAAACTCATCCTTTTGTTGTATTGGTCCATTATTTACTACCATTAACTGAAAATGTGAAACCAACACATAGGTCTCCTTTTATATAAAAGACCTTAAGATAATAGTAACAAACTGGATGTTATTTATTAATGTTTTGATCCAGTATGTGCTTGTCTTATTTAAAGAGATAACTGGAATGTGAATCATGTTCCTGTGATTTGTTGGTTTACTGTTTCTCATTCACATTTGTAGATATTGTGACCTATGCCTATATAATAAAAAGGATCTCATTACTATAATGTACTTTTTTAATGATGAAAACAACATTAGCTTTGTATGGAGTTTGTCATGGCACATAACTCTGGATACTCATCCCTTCACAAAATACAAATCCATCATTAAACTTTATCTACCAAAAAAACCTCTCTGCCACTTAAGCTTTGATTACTTCCATCCCTAATGTTTTTATGGATGCATGAAAGTATTAGGACGTATGTATATCAAAATAGTTAACTAAAAAAAAAGTTCTTGTCATATCTGGTAGTGACAGAGGTTATCAATGTTCAGGTTTACTGTTTGACTCAATTATTGTAATTTTTGTAAATACGGTATATACTCAACGAAATTGTGACTGGTCTAAAACATTTGTACATACATTAAAGAGCTCAAATTAACATATTCAGGTATGTTTTGTGCTTGTGACCAGCCCAAAAGGTTAAAGTCCTACAACAGCTCCTGTGTGAGGGGTGGTGTGCCCTGGACAGGAGCAGTATTGCTGCTGTAAGTGGTCATTAATGCCTGTGGTTATCCACAGGTTGGCATTCCAAGTGCTTTTCCCAATTTAAGATGTTTTGGAAACAACTTGTCATTGCTGTACTTATGCTACTGTGCTCCAGAGACCCATAGTCAGGCAAGTCAACAACCCCAAAATTTTCACTTGAAGCATTCAGCTGCTTAAGCCTGCTTTAATTAGCCTTCTTGGTTCAAAACTATTTAAAATTAACAATGAAAAATGGGAAAAAAATATGTATCAGAGAGATATGAAACGAGAAGAAATAAGAGGGAGAGAGGGGAGGTATCTGAAGAAAAGGTCCCTGGGGAGGGGTATCCAAAGGGCTGTCCAAAATCTCCCTCAAAAAGACTGTTCTTGGGGCAAAAATGTTGTTCTAGGATCAAAACGGCTGTTCTCAGGCCGAAAAGATCAGTCTTAGGGCAAAGATCGGGTAGCTCTTGGGACAAAAAGGCTCTTATTGGGTCAAAAAGGCCATTCTTGGGGCCAAAAGGCAGCTCTTGGGTAAAAAATGTGGCGTCGAAAGTGGTATTTCAAAAATCTAAGGCTTGAAAAATACTTCTTTAAAAAAAACATACTTGCCCTTCTCAGTGTGGATTAGCAGAAGGGATGATGCAGACCCTGAGAAGGCAGTGCATGAGATAAACGGGCGCCCCGGCCCATTTTTTGGGGTGAAAACGGGGTTTCAGGAGTACCCTGCAAAACGGCAGCGACTGAAGGGTGGGGGCTCTTTAAAACGGCGCTTTTGTATTCAGACCGCGGCTGTGCACACACACATATGCATTTATCACGTACATATGTACATTTATTACACACCATACATAAAATAAACACGTATATTCGTGCCGGTATCCACTCTAACCCCCTCGCAGGGGCCGCTCCCTCAGCAAACTCCGCCCCTTGTCGCGAGGGCGGGAACTCCTTGTCCCGCCCCTCCGCCTGGGTAACGCGGCGGTCACGTGACGGGGGGCGTGGCCAGAAGGCGGAAGTCACCTCAGGAGGCCGGACATGGCGGGCGTCAAAGGTACCGAGAGCTTCTTCCCTCCCTCCCTCCTTCCCAAGGCTTCCCGCTCAGGGAGCGGCCACGCATCGCCTCAGCGCGGGAGCTGGCGGCCGGGAATGCGGGAAGGGATGCCCGGCCCCCGGGGAGGCGGTTCCCGGTCCCCTGTGAGGTGGTACCCGGTCCCGCGGGAGGGATGCCCGTCCCCGCTGAGGTGGTACCCGGTCTCCGGGGGGAAGATGCCCGGTCCCCGGGGGGGGATGCCCGGCCGCCGCCTCACCGCCCGCCCTGTGCCGTTGCAGCTCTCGTGGCCCTGTCCTTCAGCGGAGCCATCGGGCTGACGTTCCTCATGCTGGGCTGCGCCCTGGAGTACTACGGGTGAGCGGGCCGGCTGACTTCCCAAAGTTTCTCCTCCTTCAAATCTGTTAATTGAGATGTTACTCTCGTTTAACTGAGCTGTTTGGCTCTTCCAGCAGTCCGCCACTTCCTGGCTCTTGACACGTGGCGGTTTGTTGTGATTAAAGGCCACTTCCTTAGCCGATATTTGCACTTCCATTAAAAAAAATAAATACTGCAGACAGCTCTGTGCTGTCTCTGGAAACGCGGTGCCAGGTTGCTAAACAGCGATTTTTAACCTCGCACAGTACTTTCCCTTAATTTCCTGTTTCTCTAAACCATCCTCCCACAAGGCTCCAGTTGGGATGTCCCCGCCCATGGAGGTTGGAACTAGATGAGCTTTTGAGTCTTTTCTAACCCAAACTGTTCTAGAATTCTGTGATTCTGTGTCTGTAACACTTGAAAACGCAGAGGAGGCTCCTGAGAGCCCTGACACAGAGATGGGAGTGCCGGGGTGTGCCTTCAGCCAGCTGGGTTATCCCTCTAATTTGGGAAAGCTGCTCCTGTCCTGCTCACGTTCCTCTTCCCTCTGTGGTGAGGCTTGAATCAGCAAAGTGATGCAAATGTCAAACAAATTAACACTTGGTCGTGTGAGAGTGGTGGTTTCTGCTCTGTGAGTGCTTGTGCCAGGGAACGTGAGGTGGGATTGCCACTTTTTGGGTGAAATCTTGTGGGTGATCCCCTTTTCAAACTATAAAGTGGGATTAAAGCTATTGCAATAATTTTTCTGACTGAAGCATCCATTTAACTGATTATACATTTCCTTTTTCCCCCTTCCCAGTGTGTACTGGCCTCTGTTTGTGTTGATATTTTACTTCATCTGCCCCATTCCCCACTTCATTGCCAGAAGAGTGAGTGATGACAGTGATGCTGCCAGCAGTGCCTGCAGAGAACTGGCCTATTTCTTCACCACAGGAATTGTTGTCTCAGCTTTTGGATTTCCAATAATCCTTGCACGGGTTGAAGCAGTAAGTTCTTGCTAATTTTTATTTTTAGACACCAGTTGCTGAGAATAATCTTTAAATGCACTGTTGCTGCCTGTAAATCCTGTCTTTAATTTTATTATTTGATGTCTCCAGATGAAAACAATCTGCTGAAGTTGTGTCAGTGCTGCTTTTTGACCCGAATGAAGGACTTGCATGACTGAAAATTTTTTAGCTGTTTTTCTTTGCCCTGGATTCGTTTTGGTCTAATACAAGATAACATCTCTTCCATCTCATGCCTCTGTATCTCATGACCCTTTACACCAGACCCTTTGCACCAGCTTCCTTATTTTTATCTTGCAGTGTCTGCTTTCTCCATTTAGGATGCTGAAAACTTGGTGACTGGAGTCCATTGTCAGTTAAAAGATAAAAGGCCAAACTTCCAGAACTGCCCTTCCTAGTTTTCAAAGCATTTTCCAAGCTCTTGCTTTGTCCCATCAGAGTCTGAGGAAACTCTACTTAACTCCTTTTCTCTTTGCTTTCTGAGCTGCTCTTCAGGGGTGAGATTTTTGTCACATTTATTTGCCAGGCAGAGAATTCCTTTTTCCCATCTCCCAAACTACCCAGTGACTTTTTTGTTTTGTTGTTTTTCCCCTTCAGTCTTTGAGTTTTTCTTGAAACTTGTATGCTGAGTTTGAGTTTATTTGTAATGTCCAATTTCCCTGACACTTTTGAAATCGTGGATCTGGCAGTAGGAGCTGCCAGAAAGAAGCAGAATGACCACGAGAGGGAACTCTAATTCACAACTGTACCTTTTAGTGCTAAATGTTGCTTATTTGAGTAAAATCAGTTGGACAAATTGTTAAAAGATAGGCTATTTACTTTTAAGACCATTTTTTTAATGCTCATTAGTTATTTGAAAGGAGATCTCTTATTTTATTGCATGGCAATTAAAGGAGAGCACTAATTTCATAACATTTCTCTCTGATTTAGGTATGTTTTAATGATCTCTATGGCAAGTGGTTTTTTTATTATTATTTTAAAAATTATTTTAGTTATTTTACTTTATTATATTTGTATTTTTGTATTATTTATATTATGTATAGATTATTTATATATTTATATTATTTTCATTATTATTTTATTATTTTTATTTTGTTCTGCATCATAGCATTAGCCTGTTGAAGTGTTGTATTAGCAGTATGAGTGGCTGCTAATTGAATAATTAGCCACATAAACTGAATTATTTATTATTGTCTTTTTCTGTATGCTTTTAGCACCTTCCTGTAGTGTTTTTAGTTTCTCTAATGCATAGAAATATCTGCCCTGGACTTTGATTTGCTTTGATTGTTCCATTTCCTTGCATTTCAGATCAAATGGGGAGCCTGTGGCCTGGTGCTGGCTGGCAATGCAGTCATTTTCCTTACTATTTTAGGCTTTTTCCTTGTGTTTGGGAGAGGAGATGACTTTAGCTGGGAGCAGTGGTAGGACTTCACTCTGGTGCTGGTAACATTTGCTATTTTACAGCCTTTCTTACCATACTCTGTGTATATGTATAGATATTATAACATGTGGTGCATAAACATGTAGCTTTATCTGTCCATAATGTGCTTTTTTATGATGCCCTTCAGCCAAAGGGACAGTGGTGACAGTTGGCTTAAAGTATTCAGTCAAATCTGGAATTACTATCACAAATTTGTCCTCTAAGTTTACAAAACAAGGAGTTTTACCTGTTTTTTCACTATCAATGCACTAACTTTTGGGTTAATTGGTATTAACTGATATCACATTGATACATGTGACATTGGTCAACATTCCTGTTGGGTTTTGAACCATGTAATCAAAGTAGAACAGTATAAAGATTATCCTAATTGATACTGTTTAACTTGATCAATCTTTCTGCCTTGATTAGGGATGAGTTAATATTTAATTTCATCTGATGGATTGTAATTTTGTTTTTTTTCATGATAACATTAAATGAAACATAAGTTATGCCAACTCTCTTACTACCTAATGAAAGCAAAAGGAAATAACCCTGGTTAAAAATCCTTCTTTCCATTTATGATGTTTATTTAAAAGATATTTTTCTCCCCACCAAGATACTCTGTGTCCCTATTCAGCTTAACAAATGGGGATGTATTTGGGGAATAATATATTTTAGTGCTCAGAGCTGACATTACTTCTCTTATGAAGGTTCACAAAAGGAGAAACTGCTCTCAGGACACTTAAAATTACAATCTTGTGTTCAGTTCTTTATTTTTATGTGTGAAATGCCTGAATTGCAAAGAATTGAGTGTTCTGAGTAGGACTTCTTCTCATTGCTTTTAAAACAGACTTATTCAGTTACTATTTTTTTGTCTGTAAAAAAAATGAATGTTACATAAAACACTATATTTTCAAATAGCTTTATGCTGATAAAGAGTCACATCATCACACTTAGAAAAGTAAGTTTTATTACTGCAGTTTTGTGAGAATAGATTTTGATACAACCCAGAGCAAAGGTTCAAAATGGATGGATTTTCTGTGAACACTCAGATACTGGGGACAGAAATCATTCTGTGGTCCAAGTACTGGAATATGGCTCAAGTAGGAATGGAAAATCAGGTTTCAGGAAGGTTAATTCCATGTTTTAAATTGAAATATCAGCTGTGTGTGAGGGGAGCAGTTCAGTGCTGGGGAATGCTGTGTTTTATACTGAAGGGTGTCCAGGCTGTTGTTCTGGTAAAAGAAGAATTAACATGAAGGGACAGTTTCTCCTGGATGTTAATGGTCCATTGGAGATATAGCAGGATATACTTGTCCAGATGTATGTTAGTGTCTTCTTCCTGACTCTGAATGAAATCTGCTGGACCCTACTCCCATGGGAATTATTTGGCCTAATTAAAAGCCAAGTTCTTTGGAGTAAACATCATTTCCATGTCTAAGCCCTGCTTTGATTTTTGAAGAAGTTACCTTTTTTTCCTATAAAATGGCATTTTTTATGCAAAATAATAAAGTGAAACGGCAACAATAATACCCAATTTAAGTGCCTGATCCTCTAAATGCCCAGTGCCATTGCTAACAATTCTATTTAACTCCTGGTGGATTAGAGCTGAACTTTGGAGTGGTTTTACTCCTTAGCATTTACCTACCAAAGGCTGCAAAACTACTCAATTACTAAGTTTTGCTTTCACAGTGGAGTGGAAAAGCAACTGAGATGATTTTTTCTTTCAATTAGAGAATGATTATTTGTGGAATGTGTTGTAGATGTCTTATATATCAGTGTGCTGGTGGCACAGGGGGACACAGGAAGGAAACAGGGACAATCTGAACTGAACAGGAGGAGCAGAAAGTGCAGCTCTGAAGAGAAATTGCTTTTTGTCAAATTATCCTGCTGTACTGTATTCCCTTGGTCTGGCTGGGGTTGGTGGGGACCTCATGAAACAGCAGGTGAAGGCTGAATGGAGAAGGCCATTGCTTTTTATTTTTATTCTTTTTGAAACAGTTACATGCACTAATCCTTAATGTGAACTTCATGCAGTTTTCACATGGACTTGTTACATTTAACTCTTAAAATTGTTTTTACCAGTGTTTAAATCATGGAAATCTTCCTTGACCTCTGTAAAAGTAAATTTGCTTGAATCAAGTAGGGTAAAAAAAAAAATATTTCATTGCTCTTTTTTTTAACCAGAACTTCACTCACTCACCCAACCTTGGTGCTCTGCTGGTCTGTACTGGGCGTACTGTCACCATCCTCCAGTAGCAATTTACTGTGGTTTCTCTGAAATTGTTTTCCTATTTGGAAGTGAATACTATGTATCCAAAGTGCCTTAATTTCCATACTGTGCCGATTTTTTTGTGAATGCATATACATGGCTATATCACTGTGTTTCATAATGAGCTGAAAATCTGTGGCTGCATTTTATAAAGCTTCCTTGTCCTCTAATCCTGTTTCCTGTAGCTGGGAATGCAGTGCAGCTTTTGGAACTTTTGTAAACACTGTTTTTATCTTCTGTGATTGCCACGTTCTTGAGATCATGAAGTATTAAAACATGGACATGAAAATACATTCTACTTTTCTTTTTGAGTTGTCTAATAAAACTGACTTTTCGAGTTGTCTAATAAACATATCTGATGCTTAAGTGTTTGTCTGTCTTAAATTTCAAGAGGCGAGAAGAAAGATAAAATGTATCCAGTGGTGCTTTCCTGATGGTATAAGTGACAAATTTCAGAAGCCATGAAGGTGGAATTACTGTAGGATGTGTTGTAGAGGCTCTATTTAAATATGCAGGTAAATTATCATCACTTATCTCTTAGTACATGGTAAATCTGTGGGTTTTTTAAAAGCCTTCCATAAAAAAGATGGGATGTAAGGTAGTACTTGACCTCTTCCACTTTCCAGTCTGGACCCTGCCAGCACTGCTATGCAGGGATGCAGAGGGCATCAAAGCTCTCTTTCATTTCCAGGTCAGTTCTCCTGCAATTAAGGTGGTGAATGTATTAAATTGGGTGATTTTGATCCCACCAGAGCTTGTGAAGGTGGAGCCTGCTCAGTCTTTCATCAGTTTCTGAGGTCCCCACCATCAGGAGAAGGCTGAGCGTCCTCAATAGCTGGAGCTTTCTGTTCCCAGCAGTACCTCGAGCAACCAGGCTTTGGAGAAGGTGAGTTTATTGTTTTTTGCATCAGTGAGCTGCTGGATTGGTCCTGGTTTGGAAAAGGAATGTTTGGGAATACTGTTCTGAACTGCCCAGCTCACGTTTGGCACAGAGAGTCACTTCAGGCTCTAGGCTTGGTTCCTGAGCTCCCTTATTTAACCTGCTGCTGGATTTGTGAGTATTATCTTTGTGGTGTAACTTTTATTTCCTATCCCTCCCACCTTTGTTGTAGCTGCTTGTTTTTGTACTTAACAGAGATGTTTATTGAAAACATATGTTTAGCTGAAGGGAAAAAAACTGTATAAGGGGGTGCTGGTCAGGCTGGCACTGGTTTTGAAGGCTCTTCGTTCCTCTAAGAAAGCTGGTAACCTTCCTAACTAGTTGTTATGACCTCAGGTAACTTCCTAAACCCTTTAAACAGACTTCAATCCCATAAAATGAATGTAAACTCATTAATACCCGGGAGTTACCCAAACAAGCTGTCCTGGTAAACCACATATCAAATTGTATTGTTAAACTGACAACTATGTAAAGCTCTAAAATGATCTCTAACCCTGATCTCAATCCTTAACACAGCAGGACTTCTGAGATCCTACATCTTTCACTCTGCAGGGATTGTTTCTAGTCTCTGATAACGGATGAACAGACTATTTCATTAAGCCAGATGCTCACCAGGTACTAATGAGTCATTGATTTGTTTAAGTGGCCCCTGCAATACATGACCAGTGTGTACTGGAGGGCTTTACAGGGAAGTGTCTCCCAATAAAATAGGTAAGGAAGCTCTGGCTGGTGAATTGTGATTAAATTTTAAAGATCAGCTGGGACACTCTTAGAGAAACATTTTCTCCAATGCCTTGTCCTTGTATTTATCTTGTTTTATTGTTTTGCTTTTGTCCTTTATGCTGAGGTTTGTTTGAGCTGTTTCTGGGTTATATTAAAAAATGGGTCACAGTTGTTTATTCCCCATGACCAGTATTTCAGCAGGAGGTTTTCTGCTTTTGGGGGGGGGAATTTTACTTCCTGTAGACTAGTTCTAGATTGTAACAAATAGTCTGGATACTCCTTTTTCTAATGGACTGGTTGGTTGGTCCCTGCTTCCTCTCCCAGGAGGATGACCATTCCTTGTCTTCGTGTGCAGGAGACTCTTCCCACTGGCCCTGAACACCTGGAAGTGTAGATACTGCTGGGGAGAGGAGAGGAATTCTAAAAACGTACCTGTTTTCTCCCAGAAAATTCTTGGGGGATAGGAAGAAGATTGTCTTCGAACTGAGACTCAACCCATGGCTTTGTTTAATAGAGAAATTTATGTGTATTGAACATAATTGTGCAAAATTGCACATAGAACAGCCTTGCTTTTGGATGGTTGGATAGAGGGAAGACCTTACTGTGGAATACTTAGAACAGGGCTGTCTGTTGAAATGGGGAATTTCAAATATGTAGTTCCAGCAGTGCTCCCAGCTGTTGTGCTCTGAAACCCTGAGATCTTCTTAGTTTTTTGCTTGCTGACAGCTAAACTGGCATTCACTGCCTGTGTTATATTGTATTTTCAATTACATGTTTTCCTGGAGAATGCTGATAAAATTAACTACTCACTTTTGTGGAGATAAAAAGACAAACCACGTGCACAAAACCCCAGAAATCATATTCATGCTCAAGTTTTATAGAGTTAATCTGAAATCTTTAAATGGAGTGCTGAGACAAAAGCAGGGGTGTTAGCATCTGGTAGATTCAAGAGTTCAGCTGAGGCTCTCAATGCCAGTGAATTTTGATTTTTATCACCTGCTTTGAGCTTCATTTTCCACTATACTGACTGGTGCTTTCATTTTCTTGGTCAATATGAATAACTGACAGCTGCTGCTTGGATGTTTTTGTTTGCTTGAGGATTTGGGAACAAGTTAAACTGTATTTATTGTGCCTTACAAAGCATATGCTTGGAACAGGAGGATTGATGGTGACATTTGTATGTCTTGCTTACCCTTTGTTGGGACTGTTTGATCTGGGCTTGGGATTTTGTTCCTCATTTTGTTGTGCCCAAGCCTGGGTCATATTGGGCATCCCAATATAACAGGAGCTTTTGTTACTGGTTTTCCATCTTTAAAAGGAAAAAAAAAAGCCTTTCTACCACACAGAAACAAAAGCTGCAATAGTTGTTGCGATGGCTGCTGATGGAGTTTGGAAGTTGATGGGAATTTGGGATCACTGGGGTGGGGAAGGAGAGATGAAAGGCCTAATCCAGTTGTGTGCTGAACCCTTTAATGTGTGAGGACAATCTGAGTGTGCTCATGAGTCACTGTGGGACACACTGGCCCTCTTGTCTGGGGGTCTGTGTCTTCTGGCTGTGCCTCACAGGATGTTGGATACACAAATCCCTGTCTTAAACACAGGACACTTCACCCAGGAGAGGATTTAACAGCTTGTCCTTGTTTCCAGTAACACAACTCAGTGTCACCCTGTGTGGCCAGTTTTTTTATCTCTAAATAGTGATTGCAAGGAGACGTTAAGATGTTTCAAACAACTGCATAATGATAAAACCATTTCCCATGGAATAAGTCCCAAAAGTGAACTCTGCTCTTAGTTTCATTTTAAAATATTAAAATTGCATTAAGAAATGCAGCATATTTTTCATGCATACAGAAAGTAAATTTTACCTTTTGAGTCAGGTAATAGAAACTGTAGCCAGTCCAGAACATGCTTTCTTTTTTCCCCATTCCTTCAAAGAAGATTGTATTTCTGACAAATATTTTACTGTTTAATTAAAATCTACAGCAGAAAATATCTTAGTTTTCAAGGATCTCGTAATAACTGGACAGATAATCATTAGAAATAATTTCAAAATGCACAGCCTTTGGGAGTCTCAGAAGTGATGAATGTGCAAAGTTAATTAGGATTCAGCAAATATCCTCAGGGTTGGGATTATTCAACTCCCTTTGGTCACCTAAAGATCAACACAGGTATCTTTGTCCCTCTCTTCTTTTACAGCGTTGTGCCCCATCATTGCTCTGTTCTCTTCATCTCCTTTTAGTAGTTTTAGCCCTGCAATGGGAGCACAGAAGGTCCCAGCTCCAAGTGTTGAGCTGCAGCTCTGCCCTGATTCCAGCCCTCACCTGAACTCTTGGGGTTGCCCTTGGAACCCTGAGATCCCTGAACAAACTCTGGCCTACAGTAGGGCCTAAGGGTCCCCTCCCTGCTTCTCCTTTAGCTAGTTCCACCAAAAACCAACCCAAAGCAACTGGTTGTCACTTCCAAGGTCCTCTGGAATAGAAGAGTTAATTTTAAGCTCTCCCAGTCAGTAATTCCACCATCCCAGCTTCCCTGCCCTGATGGGACTGAGCTGTTGTTACCTCTGGGTGTCAGGAGAAGCTGAGCCAAAGGCCAGCCCTGCATTCAGAACTCACAGTGATTTCTGGATGGTATTAATGAGACAGAAGGAGGGGCAGGCAAGTGGCAATTTAGAAAGAACTATGCCATAAAATCCTCATTAGTTCTGGATGGGAATTGATGACTGACTTCCAGTTTCTAATTACTTAAAACTGGTTTTTAACAAAAAGAGCCTCAAAATATTCAGTGTTCTGTAAGGACTGACTTCCTCAGCTGCATCAAGAAACCCCTCTGAGATGAGTTTCCTTAACCAGGGAGTTGGGCAATTCTAGTTCCTCCTTTGGAGTACTCTTGTCTTGATTGCCATGTCCTCATTTGCCTTTTGGTGTCTTTGCTGTTAAAATCAGGACTTTTTTGTATCATAGAATCCCGGAATGGTTTGGGTTGGCAGGGACCTTGAAGCTCATCTCATTCCACCCCTGCCATGGGCAGGGACACCTTCCACTAGACCAGGTTGTTCCCACCTGGCCTTGGACACTTCCAGGGATGGGACAGCAACAACCTGTAGCAACATATAAGTAAGTGCTTCTTTTATATGTTAGTTTGTTGGTTCGGTTTTTTTTAACACAACCTGGTTTAAGGATAAATTTGAGTTTGCATTTTATAACCACAGCACTGCCTAACTGTTAAAACTTCATCTCTCATCCAAGGGGGAGGCTTGGCCTTGAATTTGGGTTTGTGTTGAGGTGCTGGATGCAGAATTGTGTTGTTTGTAGCCACTTTTCTGTCACACGCACAAGTGAAAGCAGAGGGCTTGGCTGGAAGGACAAATTCGTTCCACCTTGGGGTGTAGTGAGGATTATCCAGAGCCTAAGGAGAACAGGTGTATGGACAGCCTTGAGATTGAGTCCTTATTTCCAGGGGAATTGGCACATGCTCTTAAGGAATGTGCCTTTTGACATTGTGTATTAATTCTGATACAAATCCAGCATTACTAGATAAGGCCAGTAATCACACCCCAGGATGCATCTCATTCATCTCCCAGTGCAACTGGCACAGCAGAAGCATCTGGATTATATCCCTGATTTGCCCCTGTGTAGAGAAAAATGTTAAAAATTCACCATTTATCTTCACTTAAAAGCTTAACCCCAAATCCCCTAAAAATCAGCAAAAAACCTCCTGGTGGTTTCAGTGAATTCTGTCTGAGATCCTGCTCAGATGTGAACATGCAACAAAATATCTGACTAAAAATCATCATGTCTACATTAAACAGAAAATTCTCTTTCCTGCAGCAAGTCACCTAAAAGAGTGAAAAACCAGAATATCTTACAGAAAAACTTTGCTCTTGTTTGAGGGTTGAATTGGACTAAATGATAGTGGTAGATTGATCATGATTAGTGAGAGGACTCCAGCATCAATAAGTCAGTCAATCCTGAACTACACAGTGAGTTCCTTGTGCTAAATCTTAAAGACTCTGTTAATTTTTAAAAGAGTTTTAAACTTTTCCCCTAGCTCTGATTTGGCATATTTGGATGGTTTTTAATGTTCTGTTTTAAATAGAAACTCTCAGTTGTGTCTTAAGCTCTGTACAGGGTAGAACAATTGTTATTAAATATAAAACCCTAAAGTCTGCTTATTAATTCTTGAAAGTAAGTGCTCTGGAAGGGTTTGTTCAAAAACAGTTTCTCAAAATTTGTGTACCTTGGAAAATGGCCCAGTTAATTGAATTTTAGTTTCATCTTCTGTTCATACAGTGATTGATTCTGACAAGTGATGGAAGTCACAGTTAATGACAGCACTGATCCCTCTGCACCCTCCTTTTCCTTTAGTGACGAGAATAATTACACCTAAAACAGACATAAAGCCAATTTTGGGGGATCATTTACAAACAGATCCTGAACTTTATGATTCTTTGCAGAAGGCTTTGTGTGAGTAAATCAAAGGGTAAAACCATCATTCTTCCACCTGTCTGTCTGATATTGCAGTGCCTGATGTTATTGTACCCAGCTCTTCTCAGTTTTGTGTGAGGTGGTACAAGTTACTGGAGATAATTGCATTTTCTGGTCTGCAGTGGGCAGGTAATGAGGAATTTTGTGGGTAAACTTGTTTTGAGGGTCAGTCAGTGCCTGTTTTCCTGTAGCACTTTAAGTAATCATGTTAAGTTGATAACAGTTACCTTTTAAATTACAGTAATAGGTCATTCCTTGTGGCTGTATTTTTATTTGGAGCAGGATTTAGTCTATTTTGTTCCCATTTAGACATCAAAACTTCTGACCCAAAATGAAACCTTTTGGAGTTACTTTTATGAATCATGTTCAATAGTAATTTTTTTTCTCCTTTAAGCCACATAAAAAGAAACTGGAATTGAGGGATTAAAAAGTGGGGATGTGGAGGGGGAAAAACTGATGTTTAGCTGGGTTTTTCATGGGTACCATATTACTAGTTCATGGGTGCCATATTATTAGTAGCCATTCAGATATCCTGTGGCCAGATCCATGATGGAATAACGCTGGATTAAATATGACCTTTCTGAAGGGAAAGCCTGTCTGAACAGAATAATCAAATTAGATTTGTGTTTGACACTCTTCAAGTGGAGACGTTTTGGCTCAAATACCTAATCAATAAGGGAGACTCTTCATGTTTGGACATGGAGAGTATCTGTAAATGTACAAAACTGTGACATTTTAAACAGAGTGCAAGGCCTGGGATATGAGTGAAAGACTGGGGTATGTTCTGAATCGTTTCTGCTCTTGTCTAGTCTTGTGATGAAATGAAAGTTCTGCATCCAGCAGGGTGTTTGTGTGTGTGGAAGGACTGAAATTTTTGTCTGCTCCCCTTGAGAGCCAGACTTCAAAGGTCTGGTGTTGGGTGGCGTCCTTGCCAAAGAACCCAGAGTGACAGAGCTGATCCCTTCCCTGCTTCTTGTTCTCATCTCCTCCAACATCAGCACTGGCTTAGCCTTCACCTGCTTGTGCAGGAGCATGAGGCAAAGGGGGGTGGGACTGTCTGAGGAGTCGTTTCCCATGGGGAATTCATGTGGGAATTAAGCCATACAGAACACCTTCTCCATGTGCTACTCCCAGGCTAATCCACATGGCACCAAAAACTGGGGCTGTTATAACAGGGAGCAGCTGTCCCAGGCATTACTTGAGTGTGGTGCCCCTGCCTTACTGCTCCCATTTCTCTGCCAAGGAGAGGGCAATATTTTCAAAATCCAGTGTCCAAGTGCTCTCATCAGCCCCTAAGCCTGAGGGTCTGACACCCATCCTGCTGGCAGCACCATCCTCTCCACAGGGACTTCACCCCTCTTTCGTGGGGACTCTGTCCCTGTTGACCCTTTCCCTCCTGTCAGAATCCCATGATCATCCCTTTGGTCACACTTCTTCTGTGCCAGCACTATCTGGACACATCATTTCCACCCTGGCAGGGTCCATTTGCTTGTTGTTCTTGCCTTTTCCCATATCTGCCCCTTCCTAACCCATTTTTTCCTGTTTTCTCACCACACACTCTATAACCTTTTATTTTTCTCCCATGCTGTTCCTTCTCACGCATTACTGTTTGTCCAGAAAATAAGTCATGCAGAATGTCAACATCTCACCATATGGATCCAGCCATTCCCCACCTTTTTTCCCCACTCTATTTTTCTGATTCCCTTCCAAAACAATTGGCCACTTGCATTGAAATATTCCCTGATGTTTTGAAATTGGGATCTGGCTCTGAGAAGTTACTGAGACAGAAGTGTCTTTGCTGCTGCACATGATGTCTCATCACTGCAGTGCATCTGGGTTTGGGATGAATGTAAGATGTGCTTTTTAATAGGTCTTGATCACAGTGCATCTTATTAGGGATGAAATACTGCCAAGATTTTGGAGACTGAAACCCAGATCCTCCAGGGTTGATGCTGAATTACCTAAAATTAGTGCCTAAACTTGTGGTTAGTAGTAGCTGAAAACTGGGCACACTATGGTAGGACTTTGCTTCATTTTTAGGTAAAATTATCTGATTTTAGAGAAGAACAATGCATCTGAAAACAACCATGAAAGATGTGTGATGTTCTCTTATTTAGGGTTTTTTTCCCTTTTAGAGTGGCTGGACTAGGTAGATGAGGATCCTTGTCCCCATTCTCTTAAGTTCACCAGTTTTCATGAAAAAATGGTGGCTTTTTTCCATCAAGTAGATGATCTTTAAGGTCTCTTCCACCCCCGACCATTCCATGGTTTTAATATATTATGGGCATGAAGTATCTAAAGTTTCTTTTTGGTGTTGACTGAAACTCATCACTGATATATAAACCCTTGAATTAAAATCCTGTTTCCATAGCCAAAAGCACAAAAGTTTGAATTACACCATTTTATTGGGTGTTTTTTTCTCTGAGTGTATTAATGTCACAAGCTGAACTTCTGCTAGGTTTAGAAACATCTAAGTTGCTAAAAGGCCTAAGTTTGTTTTTTTTTCTTGAAGGCATTTATTCAAAATACCTTCTCATTTTCTCCCCCATTTATCTCTCTTGCCAGTTCTGTTCTGTGGATTCATCTCCTCTGGGCTCGATGACACACTTGAGAAACTCAGATTGGTGCCAGGTTTTAAAAAGTGCTTCTGCAAATAGATTTCCACCACGACCCCCTTGGGGAAAAAGTAGTGGTATTTACTTTCTTCTCACTGAGATGTGTCTGAGTGGTACTCTCATCCTGGTAGGGATTGTGGGGCTAACAGACTAAACAATGCTCTTCTTTGGAATTAAAAGCAAATCCTGGTTTTCTCATGGTTATGACATCAGCAAAGCATAACTTTACATGACCAGCAGCATTTGGGCTGTGCCACAGTCCCATCCATGCAGGTTTTCACTACAATCTGATTTAAGTGTGTGTTCATCAGGAGGAAAAATAGAAGGAAAAAGCAAGTCAACCCACTGGAGAGGTGTCTGAGTTACCTTCACTCTTTGTTATCTTCTGCTCCCTGTATTTTCCAGCTGTAATTCCTGTGAGGTCCAGGCATGATCTCAGTTTAGTGGAATTGAGAACCCTGGGTGTTTTCATTTCTCCATCTGCCCCAAAGGGTCATGTTTTGCTAAGTAAATACCTTCCTTCTTTAGAGTAAGAACAGAGTTTAACCATGAAAACCTCATGGAAAGTGTGGTAGGTCTTCCAGCACTAAACCAGGGCTCTGCAAGCTCAGGAGCATTAGCAGCTCTGTCTTGTTTACTCAGTGTTCATAAAGTAAACAAAGGGGTGGAAATAAAGCAGAGATACAGAAGCATCTCATAACAAATCTACTGATAAGAGGCTGGAATAAAAATGGAAAAGGCAGCAGAGGAGAACTTGGAATGAGCTGTGATGCTTTGCCATTCTAACAGGCTAAAAGAAAAGGTGTGGAGGGGACTGTTTGTCCAAGTAAGTAATCATAATCTGTCATTTTACCATGATTCCTACAGGAAAAAACCTAAATTACAGCAGGATTAGAAAAGCAAAATTTGTCTTATTTCCTAGACTTGCAGAATGGTTTGGGTTGGAAGGAACCTTAAAGCCCATCCAGTCCCACCCACTGCCATGGGCAGGAACACCTTCCACTAGACCAGGTCGCTCCAAGCCCCAACCAGCCTGGCCTTGGACACTTCCACTGTTCTTTTTACATCCTGTTCTCCCTGGAACCAGGAGTTGTGTTCCCACACACAGGGCTTAGTCATTTAAAAGAAAATTAGATCAAATGTACTTTAATTTCTAAGCTGAGAAGGAAAATATTTAGGGAAAAAAAAGTTTATTAGAAAATGGGATTGTCATTTAAAATATTGCAGGAGTGAAGTACAAAGGTGAACGGAGCAGATGGGTTTTCTGTACCTCAGAGGCAGCAGAAGTACAACCTCTGATGTAAATGTTACTATAGTAACTGGTGTTTTTATTTAAAAGCCCAGTAAATAGATATGTCAAAATGGAAGTTAAACTACAGAACCTGCTACTTGAAGGACCACTTTTTTTTTTGTCCAACTTGTATTTTTGCTGCAATTTCCCCCTTGAATGCACTCAGCATCTTCTTCTTGCCAAATTACACTTCAGCCTTTGGGAAATAGGCCTCACTAATGGTGACAGCACTAATTACCCAGGACCTCTCCTGCAGCCATGAGAAAGCTTAAAAAGGGATGAAAATCCCTTGTAATGAATTTTCTGTAGATCATTCCCTTCTGCCTCCTTTGAAAGCTTGTTTCTAGCAGCTACAGCTATCTAACCATAAAAAGAATTAGGAATATGTTGCGAAATATTAGATTTTCCTTCTGCCTATTCCACTGGTGCAGCTGAATGGGAGCGAAGTGTCCCTTGGAACACTTGGAAAGCCAAGGGTGTTTAGTTCCACTAAGTTTTCTTCCCTTTCTTCCTTCCTCCCACTCCATGAGCAGCTGCTGTGGAGCTCCCAGCCCAGTGCTGTTCCCTGGGGTGGCAGTTCTGCCTCCTCAAATTATACTTGGATTATAAAGTAATTACAGATCTGCATAAATGAAGAGTCATATCTTATGAATATCAGGGTTTTATGCTTTTTGTGCTCATCCTTTCCATTTGGAAAACTTCCCTGGGCTTGCCGTGGCATAAACTTGTGTTGGTTACTTAAAAGATGAGTAATTTTGACAAGGGCCTGGAGTGACAGGATGAGGGGGAATGGCTTCACACTGGAAGAAAGTAGGTTTAGATGAGATATTGGGAAAGAATTTGGCTGTGAGGGTGGTGAGGCCCTGGCACAGATTGCCCAGAGCAGCTGTGGCTGCCCCATCCCTGGAAGTGTCCAAGGCCAGGTTTGATGGGGCTTGGAGTGACCTGGGATAGTGGAAGGTGTCCCTGCCCATGGCCAGGGGTGGAACAGGCTGGGCTTTAAGGTCCTTCCCACCCAAACCATTCCATGATTCTATGATCCCTGCATGCTTTTTGGGAGAGGGAACGTCCCCTCATAGCAAATTTGGAAAGTATCTAAACCAAGAAGTTCACTGGAGAAATGGTTTAAGGTTAATACAGTTCTACAATATGAGGCAGGTTTTTCATTAATATTAAATTTAACCCCAAGGGCAGAAAAAGGAGAAGATCTTCTCATATTACACCTTGTTCAAAGATCTCTCTTGGTGATGACAGAAAATGAGTCAATGTATTGATATCCCTGTCTTGCTGCAGCACCTCTGCTGTTAAATGATGGAATTCATTCCTTTGTGCCTCTAAGGTGAATCGCTGTCAACAAGGTTTGGACACCTAACAAGGAATGATTCTGTCCTGGAAGGTAAAGGTGTGTGCTCTGAGAGTTGCTCCAGCCAAAGCAACACTTAAACCTTTTGTCCTTTCATGAAATGAGTCCACAGAGAACTTCTGAATACTGGGGAGGAATTAATCCTGCTCTAAATCAGACAGGTGGATTATTTTTGTTAAATGAATAGACTTACACCCCCACCTGGCTCTACCCTCCTGTCAGGGAGTTGTAGAAGAGTGAGAAGATCAGCCTTAGTAGGTCTCCAGAAAAGATGATCTATGAAGACAGAAAGAACTGGACCTTAAGTTTGCACAAAGGATGATTGGTATGAGACAACAATGTAAGACACATGAAAGAATTCTGAAACGAGGAAATACCTGTCTTCCTATGACTATGAAAAAGTAAGAGGATTAAACTTCAGGAAGATCTAGTTTAGATATTAAGGGAGGAAAAAACCCTTTAAAAATAAATAAATATGCATGAGTGGAGGCTGCGTAGGGGGTTTTTTTCTGGTTCACTGAACACCAGTGGTACACAGGGAAGTGAAAAAAACTTGCTCTGTGAAATGTTTGTCTTAAGATGTTCTAACCTAAATAAAAAGGGGTTTTCTAGTGGTAGCTTTTGACAGCTTTTGCTTATGCTGTGTAAGTCTGGGACACAAAAACTTCAGTGGTTTCCTAACCTCAGGCACAAGTTGTATGTGGTCAGATTTCTCAAACTGAGGTATTAGAACAGAGAAACATTTTAAAAATAGAATTTATCAATTAAGAGATGGTGGTCATTTTAACAAGGAGCGAAATTGGCTGATGCTGCTTTGAGGAAATGGATCATGAATTACAGAAAGTCAATAAATAAATTAAAGCCAAGCAGTGGTTTTGTTCCAAGAACTGTTTACACCATTCAAAAAATAGTTACAGTCTGGTTGCTTGAGAAGAGCTTGCAGTAGGTAAATATAAATATTTTTCTCCATACCTCATGAAGCAGAGATACTGGTTTTGCATTTCGTTTAAAATAATATTGCTGAAAAGAAAAAAAAAAAAGTTAAAAAAACCCCTCAGCTGCACCCATCTGGGACTTATCAGTCTCTGCTTTGCTAGTTCTAAACTCTTGCTGTCTTTTCCAAAAGGATGAGCACAAGAAAGATTAAAGGTGCATTGAATCATTAAGGTTAGAAAAGATCTCCAAGATCACTGAGTCTGTCTTTTCTAGCAGGGCTCAGTCCTCGACTTTAAGTTCCTTGAAATAACTTCTGGGTGTTGTTTTTTAATTGCAAGTTCCTGTTAAATATGTGGTATTGCTTTACGTGTATCAACCCTTTATTCATCAGGACAAACACTGAAGTCCAGAAGGGCCAAAATGCATGTCCCACCGCAGTGCCTGGCAGCTCTTTGAAGGCTGGAACTTTATTTTCTTCAGTGAAGTGCTGTGCTCTGAAGGGGACAGGTGTTCAGGGAATCACAGAATGGTTTAAGTTGGAAAAGTGCTCCAAGTCCAGCCGTTCCCCCAGTACTGCCAAGGCCCCATAAAGACGGCGGGGACTCCACCACTGCCCTGGGCAGTAATTTTCGCAATATTCAACCTGACCCTCCCTTGGCACACCTTGAGGCCATTTCCTCTCACCCTGTCCCTTGTTCCCTGGGAGCAGAGCCCGACCCCCACCTGGCTCCACCCTCCTGTCAGGGAGTGGCAGAGAGCAAGAAGGTCCCCCCTGAGCCTCCTTTTCTCCAGGCTGAGCCCCCCCAGCTCCCTCAGCCGCTCCTGCTGCTCCAGACCCTTCCCCAGCCCCGACGCTCCTTCCCCCGGCACCCCGTGTGTGTGTGAGGAGCCGTGAGGGGGAGCGGGGCGGGCGGGGCGTCCGGGCGAGGCGGGGCGGCTGAAGGGAGCGGGGCCGGGAGAGGTGGAGGGAGCTGGGCTGAGGGGAGCGGGGAGAAGCTGAAGGGAGCCGGGGGAGGCCGAGGGAACTGGCGCTGAGCGTCGGGGCTGAGGGGAGCGCCCGGCCGGGGCTGGGCAGCGGAGCGGTGGCGGCGTCACTTCGGCGGTCGGTCGGTCGAGACTCCGGGAGCGAAGAGAAGCAGGTCGGTGAATTTACTTTTTTTCCCTCTTGTTTTCCGAAACATCCCCCTGAGATTACCCTTGATCGCTGCCGGTGGGGGAGCGTTGCCTTCCTGTGGCAGAATCCAGATTTTAGAGGCAGGCACAGGGTACCCAAACCGGCCCTTTCCCTCCGTCTATTCCCCGGGATTCAATTCTGAAGCAAAAGAAAAATCTCAGTGGATGTGGGCTGTGAATTCCTGATGCCTCAGGAGCTGTGATAGCCCGCTCTGATAGAAGAGCACTTTGGAAACTTAATTAGCGATACAGCATTTATAAGCAGAGTTTATAATGAGAGCCCTTAGCTACCGAGCGTGGCTGTAACGTGGTATCACCCCTAAGCGCCAGGTAAGCGCAGGAGCTCTGCTTACAGCAGCGCATAAGAAAAGACAGATGCATGTGAAAAAACACGAGGGAAAGTTTTTATTAAAAATGCTTTTCCCTACTGCCGGCTGAAAATCAGGAGTATTTATGAAACTGAAGTCTCTCAGGTTGTGTGTTGTGACTGTGCGCAAACTTCGGTGCTGTGGAGTGAAGATGCAGGAGCAAATGCTGCTGGATCTTGGGCTGGTGATGGGAACCTGCCTGTGAGCAGCATGAGTATCTGTGATGGGTATTTTTGGTACAAACAAGAGAAATTGTACAATCCTGAGAAACTCTTTGTAGTTTGGGACATTTTACTATTGAGTCTCAGGGGAGAGGCTCCACGGACGCTCTTGGGGCCTGATTTTGCAGCTGTACTTTTGCCCAGCTTGGGTTGCCTTGGTTAAAGTTTTAGTATTAGAAAGCAAAATTTTTCAGTGCAAGTCATACACATTTCTACTTTGTATGTTCCACTTACTGCAAACTCTTTATTAATAATGATATCTGATGTGCTCAATGGCAGACAAGAGCAATGAAATTCCATGCCCAGGAGGGTCTTGCCCAAATCAACAGGACTGGGAAGCCCTCAGCACCCTTAAAGAGCAGATCAGAAGATGCTGTGCAGAGACCATTATTACTAAAATATTTTTATGCTTTATAGTGATTTTTTAAAATATTTAAAAACAGCTGTGGTGCAGTGCTTGCAAAAACAGTTTGTATGACTGCAGTATTACGTTCCTGTTTCCCATTAACAGTCAGCTGTTGGTTTTTGGGAGGGTGGGAATGAGAAAAAGAGAGCTCTAGACCCTGTATGTGTATGTTATATTAGTTGGGGAAAAATAGGAGATCCTGGAAATTAGGTTTCTATACATTTCTGTAGGCTTTGAAATTCATCACTGGCTCATTGCAACACTTCTCATGTGATCTCTGTGTCCCTGTAAAAGTTGGTGAGGATTTTACAGCTGAGTTCAATGGTGTTGGGGCTGTGCTGCTCTACTGTGTCTGGGATGGGTTGTAGGGATCCACCAGTGCCACCCTCAGTTCAAACTGGACAGGTAGACCTGCCTCGTTCTGCAATCCCCTCCTCGCCTCAACCCTCTTCGTGAGGTTCAGAAAGGAGACATGCAGAAATGTGAGTTGTTGAGACAAGAACCTGAAGAAAAAGGCAGCTCCAGAAGGAAAAGGAAAACTTTCAGTATATTTTCCATGCCCAGTGCAGGTGTTTGTGGGTCCTGCTTGTTTCAGGCTATGCTGAAAATGTTTCCCATGTTGAAATGACAGTGGATTCTATGACTTCTCACTCGACCTGTAAAGAAAAATGATCTTATTTTGTTGCTGTTCTCCTTGCCTGCTTTTTGGTGTTAATCCAGTGTTTTTGTCAAGGCAGGGACTCTGCTTGCTGAAATGTTTTGTGCAGTGGTTGGCACAGAGAAGAACACACTATTTACATAAGAAATTGGAAAATTTTTTATACACAGCAGCAAAGTCAGTGGTTCTGGAACACAGTATTTTAAGATATATGTGTTAAAACAGACTCTGATTCCTTCCTTTTTATGAACACTTTCCCAGTTATGCATAAAATGGTTTGTTCTTGCTGTGTTAACTTACTCTCTCTGGGATAAAGCTATAGTTACAAGTTTTAATAAGTCTCCTTATTTAGCTTCCTGTTCCCTGTAACTGTTCTTGTAAAACTTGTATTCTTTCTTAGAGTGAAGTTAGAAATTCTGGCCAGTTCAATATTCTCACTGGAAAAGATTTTGGGAAGCCCTCTGTGGTCCAGTAATACATTTATTCTGCCCTGGGATTTATCTGTAGATATCTCTTTTTACCCAATTCCCCTGTAAAGTTTACACAAGGAAGATTGAACAGAAAAATGCTGGGGATGTGCAGCTTTTTGATCATGTACAGCACTGGTTCATGGATGTCGTTGGAGCCAGGATAGGAAAATAACTCCTTTGTAAAAATCAATGTGACAGAAGTATGAAGAGAAGATGTCCAAGCTGGTCTGAACTCTATTTTTACCTCCTGGTCCAAATATTTTTAATTATGGTTGAATTAGTGTTGACATCAGAATCTCTTTGATTACTCTATCTGGTCATTTTTATGGCAGAATCCTTGAGGTTGGAAAAGCCCTCCCAGCCCATCCAGTCCAGCCTGTGGCTGATCCCCACCTTGTCACCCAGCCCAGAGCACTGAGTGCCACGTCCAGTTGTTCCTTGGACACCTCCAGGGATGGGGACTCCACCACCTCCCTGGGCAGCCCCTTCCAGTGCCTGAACACCCTTTGAGCTTTCCTCTTTAATTGCTGAAAATGTAGCTTAAATGTACCCTGATTATAACCTGGTGAGTGGGAAGAAAAGTGGATGGGACTGAGTCATCTTGCAGACCACAGTGCAGATGGTCTGTGCTGGAGAAATGGCTCAGCTCTGGCTCCCCACTCCTTCAGCTGGAGGGGGGAGACAAGAATCAAGGGGGAGACAAGAATCCTGGAATATTGTCATTCACTGGTCAGTTGTCTGCATATATATATATAATATTTATATATATATATAACAGTACATGTAGCCCCAAACTGGAAGGCCAGTGGATTACATAACCTTGGCACTGACTCTTTTGGCTACACTGATGTTCTCAAGGAAACCGCTCTCAGAAATATTTAAGGAATGGAATACTTTGGAGGGATTCCCTCAATATAATTTCTTGCCCTGGCATTTGCTGTCTGACTTGAGCTGTAGATTTTACTCATCACTCAGTTCTGGCTAAATACAACAGCAGCCAAACTCTGTTTTATTCTGATATCTTCTATGGAGCTTTAAGCATAAAAATGCTTATATTTAGATTTTAACAGAATTTATATAGCTATTGGATGAAAATAAAAAAGAACAAAGTACCTGAAATGAAAGAACAATATTGAAATAGTACTGTAAAATTTAGTGGAGTCTTCACTGTTGAAATGGGTGCTTTTGTCTGTGCTGCACTTGGAAAATTAGGTATCCCTTGGACATTTTGGTTGTTTGGGTTTGTAGTGCCTGTCAGACCAAACCCAGAAGGTGAACAATAATCAGCAAAAGCCTGGAGGAGTGAGGGCCCTAATGGTGAAAGAGCTGTGTTGGTATTTGATATTCCAAGCAAAGTTTTTTTCCTCAAATGACTTTCTGGCCTGTTCTTCCTTTCCCTGGTCCAGTGGAAGGTGTCCCTGCCCATGGCAGGGGGTGGAATGAGATAATCTTCAAGGTCCCTTCCAACCCAAACCATTCTGGAATTCTGCGATTCTGTTTACGAAGGTGTGAGTGTCAAATTAACTGAAGTGCACCAAAATGAAACCCTAATGAAATAATAGACTGATAATTGTCAGCTCTCAGTTAATTTTCGGTGTGTTTTTCAGATCAGCTCTACAAAACAAGATGTATTGGCAAATCATTCTGACCATTCTTGTGCTGTTGGGTAAGTTCCTAAAAGAATCAGTCTGTTGGAAGTTGTGTAGAATAAAGAGAATCACATTTCTGTTTCACAGTGGTGTCTCAAGTCATGCTACTGGATTAGTATCTTATCACAACATGCATCTAGAATGTACAAAGAACCTGATGTTGTCATTGTGTGGGATTGAAATGTTGACCCTCTCAGGGTTGTGCCTGTGTCTCTTACCCCAAAAAAGCAGTGAACTGACTTTTAAGCTCAGGAAACATCAGTAGAAAGTATGTGGTAAATCAAGAGACATTCAGATAAATGCCCCAGTCAGAATTTGATAAGAGAGAAATTTGTGGGTGATTTGTTTTGTTACCCAAATAGGTCCAAAAGCATAAGGAAAGATCCCTTTTCCACCAGAACTGCAAAGTCTCAGTGTAGCCGAGGTGTCACTGAGCCTGAGCTCTGCCTTTTTAGGAGGCTGACATTCCTGCTTCCATGGGCACAGGGCTGTTAAAGGGTGCTCAACCAACTGCAAATGTTGGATTTAATAAACTAGTTTTCTAATCGGGAAATGTCTGTAACAATATTGGCAGATGCTGTTCAGGGACAGCTGGTATTTGCCTCTCATTTTTTTACTAAAATAAGAACTTTTTGAAGACTTGATGATCATGCTCAGGGAGAAAGAAGACTTTAATCCAGTGAAGTTAATCTCAAAATTTGTGTCATCTTATATCCTTATAGAAGATGAATAAATCATTAGATTTCTGTATCTTTTCTTTATACATATTTTTTATATATATATATACATCTTTTTTATCTTGCTATATATGTACTTTTATCCACTCAGTATCAAATACTGCATTGTTGACATTCTTTTAAATACTTTACGTGATCTGAACATATTGTGTACCTTTAATTGACAAACTTGGATGCCTCAGGGAGTTTTCCTGAGGTTTCCAAGCAGTTTGTGCTCTCTGATGGCCTGGAATGACTGAAAATCAGCGTATCCATGGGTTGGCCATAAGCAGATAACCACAGCTGGCGTCTTTAGCCCTGTTAGCTCAGATATGCTGCTGTTCTGGGCTTCCTCTGGGTCATTTTAACTTTATTTTTTACATTTCTAAAGAAGTGGGAAGGAGCTGCACACATTTTGACTTGATAAGATTTAATTAATCCCTTGGGGTGTGATATGTGAGGGGGAAGTTGTTCCTTGGAAGGGGAGCTGACGGGCTGTGAATTGGGTGGTGCGTTGGTTGTTTGTCCTGCTTCATGTCACTTGTTTGTCCTTTTTAAATCATATATTAGGGACTAAGAGTCTGTTTGCTCTGCTGCATCCTCCCCATGCAGCCAGGAGGCATGTTGAAGCTGGTATTTACAGAGGCACAAACTCTGTTAAATGGGAGAGGAGGAAAGAACAGGACCCTCCAAGAGTGTGGCAGCACAAAATCTGTGGAGAGAGAAAACTAAACACTTTAACACTCTGCATAATAACACACTGCATCTACTATTTTTTAAAAACTTTTGTACTTCTATATTGTTTAGCTCATATTTCTGTGCTATTAATCGAACAGTGCTAGAGAAATTCTGTTCTTTTCTTATTTTGGCCCTTGCAAGCATAGAGCATCAATTAATTTCTATCTAATGAACTGCTTAAAATATTTATGCCCTTACTGAGCAAACAGCTAAGTGCAAAGTGCACAAATGAGCCACATGCCTTTCTGTAACTAGGGTTTAATCTTTGAAATCATAGTGTTTTACAGTAAGCTGTTTCCAAAACCCACACTCTCATCATTCTCAAAATCCTTGGGAGTGGAATTCAAGTTCTGACTTACCAACAAGAGCTGCAAATGTGGTCAGAGCAATTTCATTTTGAAGGATCTGATGGAAAAAAATTTTCTTTTTTCTGCATCTCATTTCCCAGATAATGCACCCAGTCATACATCCTTGTAACACTATCCTCTGGTATTTAACAGTTCCAGTGTGATTATGTCTTATATTTACAACAGGATTATTTTTTTTTCCTACAGAAATGGAGCTGTGTTATAGGAGCTGGAGTGAATGTGTTCCAGCACTCAGGGGAGATGAGACTCACACCTGTAAAGTGTGTGAACTTGGGTATAGGATTCACCGTGTTTTGGATTAATATAAGCCATTTTAACTCAAAGAGGTTCTTCCCCTACAATCTTGGCCTTATTTCAAGAGCTTGAGAAATCCAAAGTTTAGGTGTTGTGAGTTTAAGCAGAAAGGCTGACATCTGTCAGCTGTGGCACCAGTTCAGAGGGGATGTTTCTAGTAATTGTGTCTGCAACTCATAGAATAGCCCCTGGAAACAGCCTGATTTTTATGCTGTGAGTGTGTTTCTGTATAACATCAACCGGTCCCTTTTCACTGACAAGATCAACTTTTTCATTTATTTCCAATATCTTTGCCTTTATGTTTGCAGACTTCCTTCAAATGGCAGTTGCCCATTGTATGGTCCATCCAATTCCTCCCAGGAACTTTACATTACCCTGTGTGCTGCTGAATGAGACATCTCTGAGCCCTTTCTCTGCCGGAGTTGAGAGTTGGTTTGGTTTGAGGAGAGACCATCGTAGGACATCTGAAATCAAGCCTCTAATGAATGAAGAAAGTTTTCTGTGTTGCCTTTGGAGTGACAACAATATTGATTGTTCTTTGTACAGAGCAAGCCTGCAGGCAAGGAAGTTTATTCCTTCAGAAATAAATATCTCTGCTTCTCAAGAAATAGGTGGGTTTAGCATTCAAGGGCAGAAGAAGTTACTTCTTCAAAAACAGGTTGAGGTTTTTTGTTGTTTGGGAGGAGAGGGGTGGGTTGTATTAGTGGGGATTCATTTTTATCCTGGGCACACAACACAGTGGGGTAAAATCCTTCCTCACAGAGTCTGTAGTGGAAGATGAAGGAGATTGTAGAGCACAGTTTCAAGGGGGAAAAAAAAGTTAGCTGCCTTTCTGGGGGAGTTCTGAATAAAATATGTAGCACTGCATATGAGGATGTAAGCCCAGAACTTCAAAGGAGTTTACACACTATGAGAAATATTTTATATATTTTTTATGGACATGGGCTTTAAACTCCTTTAGGAGGTGGGGGAGATGGAGAGCGAATGGCATAATTTCTGCATGAATTGTGATGCATTAGTAAGTATCTGTACATGGATTAGAATTATTTTTTCCAAGACTGTTTTTCTCCTGTAAACCCCAGTCTCTGAGGAACATACTGGCCTGCAGGAATCTCGTTGAGCTCAGTAGAGTAGAATTTCATTTTCCAAGAACTTCCCCATGGAACAAAAGACTCTCTGTTAAAGTGTGTCCCACGTGTTGCAGTTGTATGTGCACAAACCCACAGCACAGCCACAGAGAGCTGTGCCCCTTCACAGCAGCAACACAGCAACCAGCAGCAGCAGCTTCATTTTTCTCCACCCTGCAGCCTTGTCCATAAAACCAGGTAAAAAACAGTCCTTCTTTAATAATGCCAGTGCAGCAGTACTGCAGACTGGGAGCCTTGCAAGTGTCAAAGGGCATCTAATTCAATACAGATTATTCATAAACATTTGCACATTTGTGGTGCAACCTCACCTTCATGGAATATCTGTTACTTGTCCTCTCTTTGGGAGTGAATTTTATCCTGGCTCTTCAGTTGTGGTTTTATTTTGTTTTAATGTAGGTCAGGAATGGGTAATCCCTTTCTTTTGTTTAGGTTCAAACTGGAACATGGAATGTTGGATTAAAGGCAAGCTGGACCTGTTGGTTTGTAACCTGCGGGTTTTGAGATTGTCCTTGAGAGAGGACTTGAAAGTTAATCTTTTTTATGCTGGGTAAGTACAGACTCTGTTAAATTTAGCACTATTGACATTGGAAATCTGAAAGCATTTTCTAAAATATCAGCATTCCAGGTTGCAGCACAGTGGTAGCCCGAGTTTAGAAAGCAGATTATGTTATGTACCTTTGTCTTGTCTAAAAGTAATCTTAGACAATATGGAAAATTTAGGTTTCTTTAAATGAGAAATGGTTGGAATGAAGACCCTTCTTTGTGTTTTCTGTGTTTCTTAAAACGCTTTAGTGAAATCAGTGTTGACTTGTTAAAGTTTCTTTGCTGCTACAGTTGCTTACTTTTAAGGCTGCCCTCTTAGTTCTGCCTTTTATTTACTTTTGACCATAATATCGTCTCTCTTGAAGTAATTATGGTGCTTAACCTGTAATACAGTGCCAAATGCTACTCTAATCCCAACAATGCCTCTGAGAGACACTCACCTGTGCAACTGTCACTGTGGTAAATATTCCCTGGAATGGTGATAGATGGAATCATCCTGGCTTGTGGGTGGGCAGGTCTTGTGCATATGACCTGCCTGATTTGGTTATAAAAAGATCTGTGTGATTCCATGAAACCACACAGTTTCTTCTGAATTACTGATGGATTGGAAAGAGTGGCATAAACACAGACACTTAATTTCTTTAGGAAGCAGGATAAACTTAAATAGCTGATTTAGTTGAATTTACAGGTGATATCTTTTACTTAACAAAACAGTGTCTTGCCACAAATGTCTTGCCACAAATCATTCCTGTAATCAGGGTAGAAAGCAAATGTATTAACTAGGAATAAATATGGTTGGTTAGCTGACAGAATACTCTAAAGCTGAAATCAAATTTTGATTAAGTTGGTTCTTCCTTACTTTGATTTCTGAAATACCATTACACGGGTGTTTATGGGAGTAAATCTGACTTTGCCTCTGTTCCATCCAGTCCCAACTGCAATAGGATAATCTTTGCCAGTGATCCCAGGGCAGTAATCTCTGTATTGAATTTTTTTGGTATGCCAAACATCCATGGAACAACAAATTGGAGTCCCAGCTGGGATGAAGAGGTTCTTTGTGTTATGAAGGGAATTCAGTAAGTGCCATGCAATTTAGGAGAGCAGGCCCTAAGGACTCACCAGAGTCCTCCTGGCATTTCTCTGTTTGATTCCTCTTTGCTGCAAAGGTGAGATACAGACCAGTCCCTGACATTGGAGAACTTGTTTCACTCCCCAGATTCTGTATTTATATTTTTCCTTTAGGATCCCTGTGTGCTGGGAGAGCAGCTAGTAAAGCATTTCAGACTTTGGTGAGGTGACAGCTTTCCCTGTTGGCTTGCTGATACCTTAACATTTTATTCACATGAGCCAAAATACCTTGAAAACATGCCCAGTTTTAAAAATATGCATTCCTGGCATGTGTTTCTCCCTGGGAGTCAGGAGACCAAGCCAGAATTCTCATATACAGGACAGGCAGTGCACAAAATAATGACCTAGAAGAATCCACAACAAAAAAGCTTGGGTCCTTCCCAGCTTTTATCTTTTACAGCATTAAAGAAATACCCTCTTATTTTGCACATCCACAGTATTCCTGCTTGTAAAGGTATAATTGGAATAGAAGTATTTTGTTCTGCCCAAACCAGTGCCTTGTTCTGGGAGAGGCTCAAGCAAAGGTGATGATGGAGCTGTACCTTCCCCTTGGCTTGGCTTTGGGAGAGGAAAGATTATTCCAAATTAGATAATTTAGATTAATTGTCTACCAAAAGTGATTGTTCTTTCTAGGAATGTTGTAAACCCCAGTGGTTAATTCCATGAGCAGAAATGCCTTAGCCTTAGGGATCCCTTTGGAGTGACACAGATAAATGTTCATTTGGAGCACTGATTATCACTTGCTCTTTCAACAGATGGTGGTGTATAGAATGCATTCATATTTCTGACTTATTTGAAGTACCTGTGGGGCTCTCCTTTAGTTCTGGGACTAGACTCCCATATTTTTGAAGGATAAACCATCCATTAGCCCCAAGACTGGTGTCTTAGTTGAGTGCATCAGTCATACACCGAGCCTTCTTCAGCCAGGGAATATCAACCTTTCATTACAGATTTATCCTCCCATGAGCTCAACAGCCATCAGATGTTCTGCAGTTTAACAGGGCAGCTTCTTCAAAGAAGGATTTTGCTGGAGCTGTTACGTATCAAATACACTGGAATATTTTTATGGAAAGTCCTTGAACCTTGGACAGCTCCACTGATTCCTATTAAAGGTGGTGCTTGCACAAACAATATATAGAAATACTGAGAGCAGAATTACAATAGTACCTTTATTTCATAGCTACCTGCATGGGATGTACCTTTCCTAAAATTAGAGGGACTGTAGAAGTTCATGTATTTCTTCCTAAAATAGTTTTGACTTTTTATTTTCAGTTCATTTTTCCAATTGCAAGAATATGATTGAAATTCACTCAAGACATTTAAAGTCTAAAAGTTTGCCATGGGGCCACAGATAAATGTAGCATAAGTAAAATCACCTTCTGAAGTAGGGTTGAATAGTGCACCAAAATATAAAATATTTAGGAGGTGTTAAGGTGGTGACTAAATCTGTGACAGGGTTTGGAGTGGAGGAGGAAAGCAAGCCTTGGGCTTGTGCCCTTGCTGCAGTGGACAGCAATTAATTATTTCTGTGGTTCAGGGTATGCAGTATTTCATTTTTTTCCTTCTTCTTATGCTTTAATCCCATGTTTCCAGCTGAAAGCCACGCTGCCTTTCACTTGTTTGAAGTTTGCCCCAAATTTCTCCTCTCGCTCTACTGTGTGAGGGCACTGACCTCTCCTGAACTTGTGAGGGTTGATGAGTCAGTAGTACTGACACTGGCACAACAAGGAGAAAAACTCTTTACCATTTTTCCTCCTGTACACCGCTTTTTGGGTGTAAATAAGTTCATTTTGATGGTTAAAAATTGAAATAATGATTAGGAAAGATTAGGGGGTGGGGTGGTGGTAACCAGTTTCCAGATAGATCAGATCAAAGACATGGTTTGATGAAAAGACTACATTCTTATGAATTGATTGTGGCTTTTTTGAGACTAATAAAATCAGTGAGAAACAGTAGAAAGCAGAGAAACTTAAAAGAAAATTCTGCAAAGTCTTTGAAAGAAAATTCAGGAGAAAAAAAGCGGAGCCACAACTATAAAAACAAAATAATTCCAAGTAATTTAAAAGCTCTACGTCTGCCAGATGCCATCAGCATAATTCTTGTGTCCTGAAGTCTGTGAGCCCTACTGAAAATGATTTTGGGAATGTCAGTATTGGCTGGCTGGAGCATTAATAAATGTAAACTGCGTTTTCATAGGAACTTGCATAACTTCTGGGGTGGTTACTGCAGAGCACAGTGCTATGAGGGCAGAGTGGTGCTAAAAATCCTTGCTCCCAGCCTGAGAATGTCCTAAACCCAAGGGGGATGCACCTGTGTGTGCTGATCAGTGCAGGATGGGGGGATGAGGCCCTGACTCCAGATGAGCCAGGAGTGACCCTGGTGGGGTTCCTGCAGGCCCAGTCTGGGCTTTGCATCTGCTCTTCCCATAATCCATAATTCTTCTGTTTTGACCTTTTCCTTTTTAAGTAGGGCAGAGAATGGTAAGAGAAGCAGTGAATCATGCCCAGTCCCCTGTGCTTTACACTCAAATAAAAGTACTAGATAGCAAATTGACTAAAACCAAAAAAAGCACAGAAAATCTTGTCCATTCTTTTAGTTCTCTACCCTCTCTGAATTCAAGTGTTCCAATGAGTCATGCCAGCTATAAAACTATTTAAAAAATGTACAGAAAGGTTCTTTTCTCTGAACTTCAATTTCTTTCTGTGAATTAGTAAAACAAAACCCTTACTGTACAGAAATTATTCCAAAATTACTTTGGAACAATTCAAAACAGAAGCTTTTTTTTTTTTTTTTTTTCTTTTAAAGATGAAAAGTCAAAAGCAGGAAAGAATCCAAAGTGGTTTAGCTGTCAGGATTTGTCTTGGCTTTGCTGCTGTGAGAAGTTTGGCCACAAACTATTCACACTCTTAAATCCCCTACCTTAGGGAGGCCTGTGCCACTGAATACCTGCAGGACTCCATAAACATGGAACTGTGTTTGGAAGAGACTGAAGAATATCTGTGGATTAGAAATGAGAATAAAGAATACTTTGGGGACTGCTGGTTCCAAGGAGAGTAGGTTTAGATGGAACACTGGGAAGGAATTCCTGGCTGTGAGGGTGGGGAGGCCCTGGCACAGGTTGCCCAGAGAAGCTGTGGCTGCCCCATCCCTGGAAGTGTCCAAGGCCAGGTTGGAGCAACCTGGGATAGTGGAAGATGTCCCTGCTCATAGCAGGGGGTGGAACTGGGTGGGCTTTGAGGTCCCTTCCCACCCAAACCATTCCTTGATTATTTTATTACTTGTAATGCTTAATTGTAGCAGAAGCTGGAAGGAATATGAAATTGTTTCAATATTATTTCAGTGCCTCATGAAGAGGAATTAGAACATAATCTCGAGGGAGAGAGTGCAGGGAGCTGCCAATTAGTCCACTGGAAAGTAAACTAACTTTGTGTGCTTGAGAAGGATCTAGGAATGAGACCTTCAGGAATCAGGAGCTAGTCTGACTAAACTACAGGTATCATGTAGTGTTGTAACACATTTGCTTTAAAGCCAAGCCTTAGGAATACTTTTAATGAAATCACGTTAACTACTTTACTTGGAAACAATTTCAAAAGGGAGAAGCAGCAAAGTCAAAGCCATTAGTTACAATTTTTCCTTTTTTATTTTTTTCATCAATTAATATTATTTTTTATAAATAAACCTTATCTAGATGGACAAACCTCTTGAGATATAGAAAAAGTACTGGTTTGTTTTGGTTCATGGTCTGTTTTGGTTCATGATTTGTTTTCCCTTTTGTAGCTCAGAGCTGTCCCTGGGAAATGTGTCCACGAGCTCTCTCCAGGGGACTGTGAGGATTGCTCAGTGTGAGTGCACTGAGGATGACACATGTGAGTGTCTTGTGCCCTCTCTGAGGCTCAACCACACCTACATCATGTGGCTGAAGGTGCTGGCTGGTGTGACACCTCTGTGGTCACCTTTGATGTCAGTCAAGCCCGTTGACATAGGTGAGTATGACCTATATTTTCAATTGTTCTTAATGGGCAACAGCAGCAGGATGTCTCTCCTGGAAAAGAAGGGCACAGACAGGACAGGAAAAGGCTTCCTGGGATTTCTCAGCTCCTAATGCCTGTCTGGGCTCCAGTACAAACCAAAGTGAGCAGAGGCCAGACAGTCAATGTACTTGTTATTTCTAATTCTTTCCTTTCTAATCAGGGCCTCTCTGTGTTTCATTGTGGGGCTGTGAGGGAGCTTTTCTGTCCATGTAGCTGAGGACTTAAAATCTGAGGGGAGAAAAAAGCTGCTCCAAAAGTTACTTAACAAATAACCCCACCTCTTTTCACAAGCAGCTTTGTCGTCCTGCTGCTTCCCTTCCTTATATGTTCAACACCATCATTGTCCAAGTTGGAAAACATTCCTCTGTGTTTGATCAAGTTAAACTGTACTGACAATGTGAATTTGATATGTGTTGCTGTCCAATATGCCCAGTTACTGCAGATTTGGATGAATTCCGTAAAGGCAAGGAGTCTGTCAGCTGTGGGGGGGAAAACTGAAGTTTTATAAACTTCTTATTAATTTAAAAGCTTATGAGTTTTATAAACTTCTTCCCAACTGATGTGCTTTGCAGACAGGATCAGTACAAAGTCTCTGGGTAAGCTAGTTTTGAAGAGGAGAGGTTGCATTTTTCATCTGCTGCTTTTAAATTATGCTACAGGAAAAAATTAAAAATTCAAACTTGAGTCTGCCAGTATTTAAAATGACATAATTAGTTAGTTCTGCTTAGTGAAGTATGTTTTAAAAATGCATAATATTAGTATATGTTCTGCCAAGATTCAGCTCAATTAAAATTATTTTGAATGTAAAACTATGAATGCTTGTGTAATGTTTATTTTTTTTGCTTATAGTAGAGCAGTGGCATCAGCAGAATAGAAATCATTATCTATGTTCAGAAAGTGTGATCTGATTCGTAAGAGTGTGATGTAAAAGCCTCTGACTTTGGTTTTCAGAGCTCTGCCTCCTCCCAAATCACTCCCTGCTGGGCTTCATGAATTTAATTGCTTTGAGATGGTTTATAAGTAATAATTAAATAAGATCTGACTTAGTGGAGTGAATTTATACTGAAAATAAGAACAGGTTTGTGGTGTAACTGAGTGAGATTCCAGTAATACTACTTATATGAGACACTCTAGAGAGCTGGAAACCCAGTGCAGGTGGAACTGGAAGGGAACACATCCCCACTGCCCAATGGGAATGTTTTGGAAATGTTTTCTCTTCGGTTTTGCACTTGCTGCTCACCCTGCAATGTTTTGTAAGAGCGAATCTCTGAATGGGGACAAGGCCAACCAAAAGACTGGTGATCTGTAAAGGTCTGAGAAACAGATAGAAGTAGGATCTGGGGTCCTTGCCTTTGTCTGGGGAAGTGGGACTACAATCTTAGTGATCATTCCCAATTGCCCATCCCTTCCCCTCTCCAGAGAGTTCTCTCCATCCTCGTGGGAAATTTCCAAACCCTCCATTTTACTTTGCCCTAAGGTAGCTCTCCTAGAGACCTTCTTTCAGAACCATAATCACTGTGGAAGGATGGGAATATTTAGAAAGTCCTTGTATACAGTCTTTGTATGAGGACATTATCTCCTGTCTTCTGAGGAGCAGATTGATTTGCTCAGCTCTCCCATCCCTTTCTTACCCATCCCATCTTTTCAGCCAGGCAGGCTGGTACTTGGTTGCTGGGAAGAGTCATGGCCCAAGGCAAAGAATTCATGTAGATTTAAGGCAAACACCAGGTGAAACAGCATTTTGTGATCACCAGCTATATAACAGTGCCAGGGCACGCTTTTTCAGTGATGCTACACATCATCAGTGTCACACAGCAGCTGTAGAGCAGCTTGTGAAAACTGAGTTTAAAGAGAAGGTGTGAGAGGGAGTTTTGGCTCAGTAAAACCCAGCAGTCACAGGCAATGAGGTTGGAGCTGAACTTATCAATGAATTTGTCTGCAGTAAAGCCTGAACCTCCTTTGAACCTGCATCTGGAAATGACAGAGGGAGGTCAGGTGAAGATGTGCTGGTCTGAGCCTGCACTGCTGCCATACCCTCTGCAGTACCAAGTGAGGATCTCTGCAAAGCCAGGGCACAGCACTTGGCAGGTGAGGCAGCTCCGTGCTCTTGGATTTCCCACGGTTTTCCCATGAAGCAACACAGATCAGGGGGCTCTCCCAGAGCCCAGGATTTCTCACAACCCTCCTTGTCTTTGAGTAGAAGCTCTGGTGGGTTGAGGAACATGACAGGTCTGGTGGAGCTGGGTGTGGCACATTGCCTTTCCCTCAGCTGGGAAAGCTGGACTTTACATCTGTAAAGAGCCATTACACAGGGATGAAAGGCCCATTTCCTGCTGGGTCTTACAACAAACTTCTATCTTTCTGTTTGGATGAAATCCTAGGTTCTGTGAAGTCTGAAGGCAAAGCCTTTTACTTTCAGCAACCCCCAAATTCTATGATACATGTGTGTATGTTTAATATTTATAGATTTTATTAGCGAGTTACCTTTTCTACCACACAACTGGCTCTGGAATAAAAAGCAGCCGTTAATTAGCAATCCATAATGAAATAACTTGTTTTCCACAGAGTTATGCAACTTCTACCAGAATCAAATTCACAGTAAATTTAAAGAAGAAAGCTTTTTTACCCAACTTGCTACCTAAAAACTACTCTCTAGACTAATTTGTGTCTTTCTCTTTTCCTGTTTCATTATACAACAATAATGGCTTGTGATAATCCAACAGATGGTTCAAGTTGCTCTGGAAGCCTCACTGGCCATTGACAATACCCTACTTGATTCCTCTTACTTGGTTCAGGTGAGGTGCAGGAATCACCAGGGTCTGGGGTTCTGGAGTGACTGGAGCACACCATATGATCTCAGTTTGGGAGGTAGGTCACGTGCAGTGAGTAGTCTTTTGGAACAGAACAGATGTCCCCGTTTGTTTGTTTTGTGGAATGAGTTTGAGGGTGTTATGGGCTGAAAAATCCTGTGGAAGCACTTTCTCCTTCTGCTCCTCTTTTGCCTGGCTTTGCCTGAGGCTCAGCTCTTTTCTCTGTGCCAGACTTGCATTAGGAGTTCTGGATAACATGTGCAGACTGCAGTGGCAGCTCGTGACACCTCCATGTCTGTGCCTTGCTCACCCAGCACCTGTTCAGACCCAGGAAAAGCTTTTTCCAAGAGGTTTTCCATTTCAAAAGACAGTTGGCAGTGCTGAATCTCTACTCGCTACAAGATTTCTTTTCTAATGCTTTCTCTCACTTTGTAGCTGAACTGAACACCCAGAACAGAACTCAGTGTACATTTAACAACCCATTTAGGTGTGTAATGCTATGCATAAATTGACTTTCTGATTTTTTTTTGTTGGATTTTTCCATGCTTTGCTTAGGATTAACTGGAGATGTTTTGGCCTGTGCTGTCACAAGAATCCTCTGAACCATTCCATGCCAGAACTAATGCTTTACCTGAGCCCTTACATGGACATCTCTTACTGTGGCTAAACATGTCATCTGTGTGCTTAAACCAAGTACTGAGGAAAGAATTAGACTTTTGAAATGGAGCTTTTTCCCAGGAAAACTGAAAATACACAGACCCTTAAGGCAAATAAACATGATACACAGGATGCCTGATTATAGGTCTAGAGGCCTAACTGGCCCTTAATGTTCTGGATTTACATTTATATAGATATAAATTTAAAAAAAAAAAGTGTGTGTATAGAACTATATAACTTTGAGAATTTTTTAGGGGTGAATACACATTTTCTCTCTCTCACATATGTATATACTCATAATTTTCAGAGGTTTATGAGTGTATCGAGAAATACAGATTTAAAAGAGGTGCAGTAGTTACTGATAGATTATTTTTTATTAATTCCATTTATGGGATATGTAATTCTATTAAAAATACATCTCATCAGCAGAATAATCCCAATGTGACAACCTGATGGCAGCAGAGGGGTTAATTTCTTCATGCAGGGTGTTCTGGTTTTTTACAGCTGACCAACCTCATGTTCTGATTTATATTTAACATGAAAATCCTTGACGGTGACGATATCCTAAGTGTGCTCTGCTTTCTGAGCAGGCCTGTATTTTGGGGAAATTCTACAAATCTCTGAAGTGGTTCCTCAGCTGTGGAAAGTAAACCTGACCTTTTAAGGATTTTCATGCTGGCTTTGAGATGATCTTTGGCAAACTGCTCCATTCCAGCAGGTGTTCAGCACCTGTACCTCCCCTGAGTCCCTGACTGATGGAGGCTCAGCTTACCCATCTTTACATCCTTGGGAAATTCAGTGTCTTTATGCCTGGGTGAATTTTTGTACTGCTGCCACCATTTGGTGTTAATTACACTGCTGAGATTGTAAAACAAGTTTTTGAGACTTTAATCTGCTGACTTCAGTAGGAGCAGGAGCAGCAACTCCTGGAAAGATTGGTTAATTTTCTTATGTTTCCCTTGTGCTGCTGTGTGTTGCTTCCACTGTACCCTCCAGTGATTTTCTGCTCATTTCACTCATGTTTGCCTGGGGATATTAAAGTTTATTTTTATCAGAATTTACAAACATCGGTTATGGAGAGAGACAGTCCAAGGGTAATTTCTGCTCCTCTGCATTGTAGTTGTTAACAGTGATTAAGAAGTTAGAAGTACAACTGGATGATGATGATAATGATAATAATAATGGTGATGATAATAATAATAATTGTAATTGCTATTTTCTAGCTTTTATGTTTTCTTTTTGTTCAATTTCTAATCTCAACAGCTTTTTTTCTCCTTTCTTCCCTTTTCTGCAGCTGAAGTCCTGTACTTCCCTCCTCAGATCCTGACCAGTGCTGGTTCTAATGTTTCATTTCACTGCATCTATAAAAACAAAAGCAAGATTGTAGAGCCCCAGGAGGTTGTTTGGTGGCTGAATTTAGCAGAAGAAATCCCAGCCAGTCTTTATACCCTTGTGAGCGATCGCGTAAGCAAAGTTACTCTTTTCAACTTGAAAGCAACCAAACCTAGAGGAAGTTTCTTCTATGACACATTGTACTGTTGTCACCAAAGTAGGGAATGTCATCCTAGATACGCTGAATTATATGTAGTAGGTAAGATTCCAGCTGGATTTTAAATTCTCCTTTTGGTGCATTTTAATAGTAAGGTCAGAATATTTCCATTTGAACTCCAATAGCTTTTATTGAGCATTGTTTTTTGTATAAGCCATTGTATCTTTATTAATAAGCTTTCAATGTGTTTTAATTAGATATGAATATTAATATCACCTGTGAAACAGATGGATACTTGACTAAAATGACTTGCAGTTGGTCTGCAGACCCAAACATGTTACTACTCCCTGGGAGTTCCTTGCAGTTAAGATACTACAGGTATGTAGAGCTTTTAATTCTCTCTTTGTGATAGGAAAGCATTGCTCAAAATATTATGCCAGCGAAGAATTCTGAATACATGCAATTAGAAAATTCCAGTTTCTGTAAGCTGGATTTCTTCCAGCTGGAACTCCAGAGGTATAACTGTGTGTGCAGAAGGGAACCATAGATACCTGAGTATGTAACATACATCTATTTACGTTTTTCAGCATTTTAAAAACTGTAGATGCACTTTGGGAGCCGACTCTCTTCAAGTAGTTTGCTTGGATCAGTTATAAAAATTATTCTGGTTGCTCATATTAACAAATTGTAAAGAAGTAAGGAAAAAGCCCATTCACAGAGTGTCTGAGCACTGGAGCAATGGCCTGGGGGGCTGTAGAATCTCTGTCCCTGGAGACTCTCACATCCTGACTGGATGGGGCCCTGGGCAACTCCATCTGTCTTTGAATTTAACCCTGCTCTGAGTTGGATGTAGGACCTGGGACCTCTTGAGGTCTCCATATAATCTTTGATTTTTCTATAATTCTGTTATCTTTTTTTCTATATGCAGACAGATAAAAATATAGGATGAAATAAATTCATTTCAGATGGAAAAAATCTTGCTTAGAGAATCAAATCTTAGTTCATGAAGTGGATATTGCATCTTTGACTACAGCAATTCATAGAATCCTAGAATCCCAGAATGGTTTGGGTTGGAAGGGACCTCAAAACTTGTCTCATTCCAACCCCCTGCCATGGGCAGGGATACCTTCCTCTAGACCAAGTTGCTCCAAGCCCAGTCCAACCTGGCCTTGAACACTTTCAGAGATGGGGAGTTCTCAGTTTTCCTGATGTTTTATTTTCAGATAGTTTAATTTTGTCTGTCTTTTAGACAGAGCAGGAGAACTGGGATGTTGTGTGCAGCAAACACATTATTGTTTGCAAAATACAAACCTGATTATGAAATCAGTGGTACCATCACCCTTATCTTCATTCATCTGCACAAATGTTGCTCCTGGTAGTGTTGTTTTACCATGAAACTAAAGAATCCCTTGGAGTTACTGATATATTGAGCTTGAGAGTTTCCTAGAACCACTTTAGTCTTTATATAAACAAGACAGACAGACAGACAACCCTTCCTGAGAGAAAAAAATCTCCAATCTTACTGCTCTGTTGGACTGGATATGCAGAAATTTTGGCAAACTGCTGAGGGCCTAATCCTTTGGAAAGCCAAACTGTCTTCTCTGTTGGAGATAGGCTGAAATTTTGAAGTATCCTGTACCAAGGTGAATATTTCACAGGGTTTTCTGGACTAAAGAAATAACTGGAATGCTTGAAATTTCAAGTGAAGGCTTTTCAGGTAGGATTAGTGACTGGCTGACTGCTAAGGTAGGTTTTGTTTAAACTGTCTTCACAACTATGAATATAATGAGTGTACTACTGGGTAGGGAGCTTGGAATAAAACCCATGCTGCTCTTGCCATGTTTTTTATTCCCACCTTTTCACTGTTCAGGTCTAGCTAAAAATGTTATTTTCTAGTAGGAGGTGATAATCTATACATTTGTTAGTGTTCCTGCTAGATCAAAGAGTGACTTTAAGACTGCTTGCAAATGCTTCCCAAATGCTAGTGCTTACTGTGATCCTTCTTTTTGTTCTTTTTTTTTTTGTTGTTGTTTGCTCATAGTAAGATCTGAAAGAGGAGAAAATAAAAAAAAAATCTTCTGAGTTACTGCTGCTGTTAGATTTTGCAGCTGAAATGCAGCCCTGCAGTGATGTGTGTGATGGTTTGGCTGCTGGAGTTTTGTTTTGCTTGGGTTGTTACTACATGTTCCTCTACAGTCAGTGCTGCCAACAGAAACAGCTCCGAAAGGATCATTCTGGGAGAACAGGGAATGCCAAGCTAAACCTCCAAAGCACAAGGCACTGCTTTAATCAGTATTAAACTGGACAGGAAGAGGAGAGATTCAACCAAGTGTAACTCTTGTGGTTCAGTTGAGTAACTAATACCCTCTCTGGCCCCTCTCACCACACCCTCTGAGCTGTGCACAAGCTGAGGAGAAATTTGAAAACTTTCCATTTCCAACAAGTTATCCAGGACCATTTTATCCAGAAGCCAGTCTCCTCTCTTCTGTTGCCAGATGTGATAACTGTATTTTAAAAGCAGCCTCCAGAACTGATATTTTATGGGATTTCCATCTCCTGGAGACCTCACTGTACATGTCTGACTGGTCTGTGTGGCAGCTTTCCCCTGATTTCCAGTTGGTATTTTGGAAGTCATTCCTGACTGGAGTGAATTCTTGGCAGGAGATCTGCCTTGCTGTGTTTATTGCTAACACCTCAAATCACATGATTGATGAGTTTATGGAGCTGCTCTTGCTGTACCTGTTTCTTCTTGTCAGTCTCCTATCAAAACATTCTGCACTGGGGAGAGCCTTCATGTCCTGCTTTTTCCAGGCAAAGAGCCAAAGCTTTGAGGAGTGACACTGCAGTGCTATTTAGCCATTTAGTGCAGATTCAAGATCTGCCCAAATAATCATCAACCCCCCCAGGATGGTTCCAGTGACACTATTTGTTTTAATTACCTCCAGACTTCTGTTTTGTTGTTGCCATGAGCAGCTTAGAATTGCAGTGTATCAACTGAATGTGGTTTTTTTTTTCTCTTTTAAGGAGCCAGATTTATTGTTCTGAGTTTCCAAGCCCATCTCCAGAATCAGAGGTGAAAGAATGCCATTTGCAGAAGAATCATTCCTACGAGTGCACATTTCAGCCTATTTTCCTTTTATCTGGATATACTCTGTGGATAGAGTTCAAGCACTTCCTAGGAACACTTGAATCCTCCCCAACCTGTGTCATTCCAGCAGATGTGGGTAGGTTGAGGTTCATGCACATCTCTCTTCGCTTGTGACTTTGGATTTCAGTCCTTAGATGGTATAGTTAAAGTTTTCCACAGCATTTAAAATAACTTAAAGAACATAAAAACTTTGATATTGTCTTGGATTACATGTTATTTCCATACATTTTGCTTGGCACAGGAGCAAATTGGAACTGCACCAAATACCTGTAAAATTAAACATCCAGTTTTGCATGTTTATTTTCCCTACACAAAATACAAATGTTATATTGAAAAAGGCAGCTCGTTTTTTAATTAGGTAATTTTTGGTTATCTAACTTTTCATACCTCATATGCCTTCAATTAGTTTCTATTTTGATAAGTAGGGCACTATATGTATTATTTACACAGTTATATATTTATTTAAGATCATGGGGACTGTTCATGCTCTTTCATACTTACGCAAAGTTTCTTTTGTGGCACACACAGCACTTAAATTTGTATAAACCAAGAGGCAGGAGCAGTGTTTGAGTGTTTTCAAAGACTCAAAAATGTGCAAATCACGATTTATAATCTGTTCTGTGACTCAGAGCATTCATTGGGTATTTTTTAGACACAAATGTGAACATCTTTAGCTGTTTGTCCCAGGGCAGGGATGAATGCTGAATGCCAGCACCAAAATAACCTGTTGTGCCTTAAATTAAAATGAAACACAAGGAAACGTGCCCATGGATTATGTGTTTGCAGCACAGTCCTGCTTTCCTTGGAATTGCAGAGGCCACAACATGTTACCTGCTACCCCCAGGATGAGGAAAAAGTAATGATTGGATTTAATGAGGAATGTCAGTGCAGATATTACAGCCATTTTTTTTCTCTTCCAATTTTCCAGTGAAGCCGCTTCCCCCTTCCAATATCAGAGCAGAACTCACCAGGAATGTGGGGCTGCTGAACGTGAGCTGGACAAACCCTGTGTTTACAAACAGTGATCTGAAATTCCAGATCCGGTATGCAGTGAACAGGGAAGAGATTCCATGGGAGGTACTGTCTTTTTTTGTCTGAATTGGAGCAGGAATCACTGCAGCGTTGTCATTTACTGTGTAGCTGCTTTTTGTGGAATATTTGGCATGGAAGAAATCAGAGGCATAAGCATTTGCAGTATCTAGCAAAGGAATATTACTGGTTATCTCACTTTCTCATTGGATTAATTTTCAGGGATTTTGACTCCGAGAGCTGCCTAAACAGACTTTTGCTCTTATTCTACATTTTTTTAACCTTCTGTCACAGCTCTGTGAAGTCTCAAACACCCCAAGCAGCTCAGCTGTGATAGAAGTTGAGCAGCTCTGTGTGGAGTACGTTGTCCAGGTGCGGTGCAGGGAGCTGGATGGATCCGGGTACTGGAGCGACTGGAGCAGACCAGCCCAAACACTTGTACAGGACATCAGAGGTCTGTGTCCTTCCAGGGGCACTTTGAGATCTGGGCCAGTGTTTTCCAGACTGAGGAGTGACACTGTTCTTCCAAACTGTCATTTTGCAGCTCCCTTGCAAGGCCCTGAATTTTGGAGAATCGTTACCGAAGATCCAGCAAGGAGGCAGAAGAACGTTACGCTCGTGTGGAAGGTGAGAGCAGCCACCATTTTGATCCAAAAAATGGCAAGAAATGCCAAAAAGGGAGTCTGACAACCACATGTTTCCCTGTGAGGCAAACTCAGGCAGTCATTGCTTATGGGACTCGGGATCTGCCTCTTGCTTGGCTAATCCTGGTGAATACTGGTTATACTACTGGGATGCAGTGGGAGATGGTTTTTCCTTCTTGACTTTTAAAGGCTGAGGCAGGACAGAGGAAAAAGTCCCTCAGTGCCTGCTCACTCCTGTTTGCCCATGTTGTGTGCAGTTGGCTGCTCTGGGTTTTGAACCCTAAAAAATGTGTGAAACAGTGAATTACTGTAGGAATCTAAAAGTTTGTCTTTCCTTGTTCTGGGAAGAGAGGGAATAAGTGTTAACTCTCTGAGAGGCACAGAAGGAATTAAGTCTTTACATGGACTCCAGTGCCTTGGCTAAAAGGACAGGAGCCAGGCTACAGAATATATATATATATTGGGTCATATTTTCTTAAAATTGGCACTGCCCAAATAACATTTGCTTTGGAAATGAGAGCCAGGGGAATGAATTAATGCCCATTTTTGCGACAGCCACTGATGAAGAACCACTCGTTGTGCAGCGTGAGCCGATACATCATAAAGCACCAGACACCAGGGAACATCTCCTGGGTGGAATATGTTGATCATGGCACCACCTGGTCTTTTCCATGGACTGAGCACACTCACACCATCACAGTTTTAGCCATGAATTCTATTGGAGTTTCTTCAGTTAATTTTAATTTAACTCTCTCACAGCAAATGAGCACAGGTAAGAACAGCCATTTTGGGAATCACAAGGAATCCTTGTGATGCTCTTTCTTTGTAATAAAATTCCCTCTGTTAGAATAAGAAATGTTTTATGGGGATACATTCAGGACCAAGAGAGCTATTTGAAAACTGAAATTTCCATTGTATGAAAATCCTAATGATCTTTGGGTTGGGAAAAGAGTTGTCTGTCACTGGGCTGACTTCCCTCCTAACAGAATATAAAGCAATTAGTCAAAGAAAAATGAAATCCTACTGTAGAACTAATCTTTCATCTACTTTGTCTTGGGAACACCCAACATTCCTGCTGGGGAATGTTTTGTTGTTTCCAAAATGAAATGTGGTTGTGTTTCTGGCTGCTCACCTGACGGGCTGCCAGGGTGCAGAGTTCTCAGAGGTTTGGCTTGACTTCCTGAGTAGCAATTCATGGATTTGACTGCACTCTGCTGTGTTTATTCCTGACAGTTCAGTATTGCTGATAATTTTTGGTTAAGGATAAATAAGGAGGTGCAAATGAGAATCGGGATATTTGATGTCTAAGAAATTTGATGTATTTAGCATCTGGGACTGGTTGGTGTTAACTGAGCTTAGAGAGAAACATCTCTGCTGATGTCAACTGAAGATCAGGCTTTATTAGGTAGGAGATAACTAAACAAGTGTTCAAGTGCTGAAATTTAGCAGTCCTGGATAGTTTATGGGATGTTGATCGTGGCTGTTCCCCCTGTTCCTCAGTGGATGCTGTGCGGTCGCTGAGCGCTTACCCCGTGAACAGCACCTGTGTCATTGTGGTCTGGACTCTCTCACCCCAAATCTATATGATAACATCCTTTGTTATTGAGTGGAAGAACCTTAACAAAGAAGAGGAGACAAAATGGGTGCGAGTTCCTCCAAATATGAGTAAATATTACATTTATGGTGAGTGTGCACTTGAAAATATACCGCATAATGTTATTTTGCTGAGCTTTTGGAGTCCTGTTTTTATTTCTGATGTCTTTCATGGTAAGGACCAATAGACAAATCTTTGATGATCATTAGAGGAGTGACTGTTTTAATAATCAGGTTAACAGAGTGAGGCTCAGGAGTGTGTTCATTTTGTGGCAATACAATAAAATTAGTTCTGGAATATTGAGTACAGAAGCTAATTAGTTTAGTATGTGCTTTTCATTTGCATTTTGGCTTTAACCTTAAAAGTTTTTACAGTAGATCCATGAAGATGTTAATTCCATGACAGAATAATGCTGGATTATCCAGGATGGATTAATAGTTTTAATCTTATGATATTAAAGTAGGGATCTATAAAGGATTATTTCCCTTATTGCCTTCTCTGGGTTGATCTGAACTCTGAACTGTGACCAGAGCCTCTGTGGAGGGAATTGTCTAAAAGTTGGATAATATTTTGGATTCAAATGTCTGATTTCCTCTTTCCAGATTACTTTATTCTGATTGAGAAGTACCAGTTCAGCCTGTACCCTGTGTTTGCTGGAGGAGTTGGCAGAGCCAGAGCAACAGATCAGTTTAGCAAAGGTGACTGACAGGATCTTTGTCCTTGTCTTTTATAAAATAGGAGCTTATAAAAGTGACCTTTACATGCAAAAGTCTCTGTCTTACCAGAAAAAAATATTGGTAATGAAGCAATTGTAATGTAACTACAAACAGACTTCAGTAGCTTTAATTTGAAAACTCTGTGGGATGAGTTCAGTGAGAAACTAAATTCCTATTTAAAATGATTCCTTCCTTTTTGTCTCTTTATTCTCAAGGGAAAGGTTTGTTGATTTGCAATGACACTGTTTATCAAGGCTTTTTTCCATTTAAGCAGTTGTTTCTATTGTGTTATTTCCCTATTGCAAACTATTTGTTCACAGACAAATTATTTTTCTGCATTATTATCTGAACTCCTTTATTTCCAGGTGGATTTGAAAATGAGAATAATGGCAGCCTCTCCGTGGTTCTACCAATAGTTATTTCAACCTCTGTTTTGTTGCTGGGAGTGTTGCTGGTTTCACACCAAAGGTATGTTTTTTGTTGTCATCTAAAAGTCCCAGGTGGTGCAGCTTCACTGGTCCCAGTCTGCTGAACTGGTTTCACAGAATCCCAGACTGGTTTGGGTTGGGAGGAATATTAAAGCTCATCCAGTTCCACCCCCTACCATGGGCAGGGACACCTTACACTATCCCAGGTTGCTCCAAGCCCCATCCAGCCTGGCCTTGGACACTTCCAGGGATGGGGCAGACACAGCTTCTCTGGGTAGCCTGTGCCAGGGCCTCACCACCCTCACAGGGGAGAATTCCTTCCCACTATCCCATCTAACCCTGCCCTCTGGCAGTGGGAAGCCATTTCCCCTTGTCCCATCCCTCCAGGCCTTTGCCCAAAGTCTCTCTCCAGCTCTCTTGGAGCCCCTTCAGGCATTGGTGGGTTGGGGTCATCCAGCACAGACTGTCTGTACCTTTGATAATTTGCAAAACTGCCACCTGGTATGTCACTTCTTTATATTTTGCATTAAATTTCAGCCATCTATAATATCTAAAATGAATGTTTCATGGTCATAGTGCTCTGGATAAATAAAATTGCAGAGATTCCTTTTCTGTACAGTACAGCCCCTATGACGTACCAACTCCAGCATTTACCTGACATTTCAGAATGAAGAAGCTGCTTTGGGAGGATGTTCCAAACCCCAAGAATTGCTCGTGGGCACAAGGAGTTAATTTTCAGCAGGTGTGTATTTCCCTGGTGATGCTGCTTCCCCCAGCCCAGGGATTCTGGCTGCTGTGAGTTCAGGACTGGGCTCTACCTGTGGGTAAGGCCAGACCCTGCCTAACTTCTGAAGGAAGAACTTGGAGCCTCTGGAGTCAGCAATACAGAGAGCTGAGAGCTGGAAAAGTGCCAGGACCAGACCCCAAGAGCTCTTTTGAATGTTTAAATTTTACAGCAATTAGTGAATCAGTTGTAGAATCCCGTGGGTGTAACGTTTATGCACCTTAGTTTGTATCAGCAAACAAAGTTTCTCCTGGTCCCAGAGTATCATCACCGAGACAATAATCCAAATTTAGGTCTGGTAATTCCAAAAGAGCATCTTGGGGCCATGCTTGAGCTTCCCTGTGGGTTTGGATCTAGTTCCATCTGGTCAGCAAAGTCTAGGAGCTGGTGACCTGAGGCTGACTTTTCTCCTGAGTTTTATGGAGCTCCTTTGCCTGTTGTTTAATGCAGTTTGCACCTAGCTCACACCATACATGCATCTGGAAATCCAGCTGCGTCCTGGCTGATACTCCAGAGGATTCCATTTCCCAAGACACTGGATTATGCATTGTATTTGATAAATATCTGACAGGCTTTAATGAGTGATGTGTCAGAGCTGACAGATGGTGGCCTTTGCCACACAACACCCCTGGTCCTTGGATGTGGTGGGTTTAATCTCTGTAGGCAACTCTATCTGTGTTTGCTGTGGTGCCCAGAGAGCAGATCCCGGGGGCTGGGATGAGGGAAGGGATATAAACATCTGTGTTCAGGATAAACCACCTGCCTCAGGCGAGCAGGTGTATGAGGGGGACACAAGGTTTTTTGGTTGTCCAAAATCTTCCTGTTAATTTTGGTGATGGACTTGTGTGGGACAAGTACTGAAGTCACAAGAAATCAGTCCTGTCACGTGAGGGCCAAGGCAACACTGATAGTGAGTTTGGAGTGACTGGAAGCCCAAGATACATGAGTTGTACCCTCTTTGCTATAATTGCACACTCCTCTGAGTATTTTGACATGTTCCTCATTGTTTTGGCAGCTTCCCTGCTGTAAAACATGGTTTGTTGATGTACATAAAACCTGGTTTAGTCTGTTTTGTCCTGAATTCATTAGAAATACATGTTTTTCAAGTGAGTTTTCCTTTGTAGCTCTCCGAGTGCTGGTGTTGCTGTCAGTTCATCCTGCTGTACACACACCTGTATTAAGTAGTAGTAAATCCTATATTTCTCTGAAGTAAAGGTGTTTCTCTTCACCCAAAACATAGAGCTGCTACTTAGATGGAGGTGTTCCAAAAATACTGTGGACAGGCTGAATTTGACCCTGAATAATACAATCCTAGCAAGGAAAGTTACTTCACCTGCCATATAAATTATTAAATCTGCTGAGGAAATATATTGTAGAGGATTTTCAACTATATGATCTTGAAAAACAATGTGGGAACTTGATGTGGCAAAACTCCAGGGTCCTCAGAGTGCCCTGGGAATGCACTCAGGTGTTTGGATTTGTGATCCAAAAAATCAGTATCTTGATACTGCAATAAAACTTTTAAGCAAGAGATGAGCATTAAAATATCTCTTTTTCTTCCAGCCTGAAACTTTTGAGCATCTTTTTACCAAGCACCCTGAAGCCACCTCATTTGAACCTCTCCTAGATGCAGAGATAGTGCTGGAAGACATCAGTGTCACCAAAGCCTTGGAAAAAGAAGACACACAAGATTTTTTAGGAATTGCTTCCACATTTCCAAACCCCCAAGACTCTGAACGTGACTCTGCTTGCTCGAGCAGCCACTTCAACAGCAGCAGCTCCTCCCAGAGCTCCCAGGAGGTGCAGGGCAGTGGAGGAATTGACCTCAAATATGCGACTGTTGTCGGCAACTCCCGATCCGATGGGCTTTGCGAGTGGAAAATGAATCCAAGGAGTTGTTTTGATCGATGCTTCTTAGCAGAAGATTCCACGGTTTCAGGTGCCTTCTCCAGTAGCACTTGGGAGGTGGGAAGTGGAGTGTTTCTGGTGTTCCCTGGCTCACTGGGCAGGCAGCCCAGCAAGACCCTGTCCCTTATCTCTTCAGAGGGATTTTCAGAGCCTTCCGACCACGACGATGCTTTCACGGACAGTCTTGAGCGGAGCCTGTGTTACCTTGGGATAACACCATTGGAAAAAAGAGAAAACGGTATTTTTCTAACAGAAAGTTCTGAGATGCTGTGTCAGTTCCATACAGGGAATCTGCTCACAGACACGGGAGTTCTTCAGCACACACCAAGGGATGTCCATGGGTTTATCCAAAGTAGCCTCAAGCCCAAAGCCATGGTGCCATATGTGCCACAGTTTGGGATGGCTGCTGCCAAGGGAAAGGAGGCCACAGAGAAAAACTCTGCTGTCATCACACCATAATTTGAGACTACTAGTGGTTTTTTAGGTGTTGATGCATTCCCCTGCTTTTCCCTCTCCTGACTTCCTCCAGGAGCTCTCCTCTCTTGGAGCTGGGTTCTGTATTTAAGTGCCAGGATTTAAGTAGGAAAAAATTCCATTCCTTGACCTAATTTTCAAATGTGAGACCTTCCTTTAGAGATCTGATTGTCCAAGTTACCTCAGGTACCATGTTACCTATTGCTGGTGCCTGTTAGAGGTGTTACATCTGACAACTCCAGTGAAGAATTGGACTTGAAATCAGATTGGGTGCTGTAGACATTGAGGTGAGAGGCTTTGGGAGATTCCCAGACACTCCTCAAGGGCTCAGAAGGATTCAACACCATCCACCAAATGAACCCAATGCCTTTCTTGTACAGTCACTGACTGTCCTTTTGTCTTGGTGTGGGTTCCATCCAGTTCTGTAGCCTTGGGCTTCTCTCCATTTCTTGTTGTCCAACAGTTTTCCCCAGGGGAGAGCACGTGTATTGGCAGCACAGACCCATGCACACATCTTCTCTCTGTTTAGGAGTGAAGTGTCTCCTCAAACTGCATTCAAAGAGCTTGTTCTGGTTTTAGGGTTCACCTGGGGACCCCAAGGATGAGGGAGCAAGGAGTGACCTTATATGTAGACTGAAATATTTATATGGGAGGTGGTTTTGGGGGGGGGGAAGCTTGAATGTGTCATTTCACTGGGAATGACTTGTGACACCAAGTTGAGCTGGATGTGGTTGGAAGGAAGGGATCAAGCAGTGAAAGGCTCAGGGAAGCCTCAAGAAGAGGAAGAGAATAAAAATTCTCAAGTTTCCATTAATTGTGGGTGTTACCTGGATAAACTGATGTTTGGAAGTTAAATATCCACACTTTTGTTGTTGAACACGAGATTCCAGTACAAATGGTACTACCATAAAACTGACATCTCTCCCAACCACTTTCCTAAGATTCTGCAGTAGAAAAGACAGGAATTTGATCCAAGGACCCTGTATTTTTGATCTTGTGCGAGCTAACCTGTCTGTATGGACTTGGAGAAGTCAGTTTGCCTCCACAACCCTGCTCCACTCAGCCAGAAATCTCCAGGTGGGAGAAAAATCAGGTCTTGGAGAAGTCAGTTCGCCTCCACAGCCCTACTCCAGTCAGTGGGAAAGCTCCAGGTGGGAGGAAAATCAGGTCTTGCATTCTGGCTGTATTTTCTGGGATAACCAGGTAAAAAAGCCCATACCTATTTGCAAGCCAAATCTGTTGGTTTTGTTTTTTTTTACTTCATAGTTGGTAAATATTTTTGTACATGTGCCTTTTCAGAGAACTATTTTGAGGAGCTAAGAAGGATGAATTTGTTGTTTATTCCAAAGCTAAATCTCTGTTAAACTCAACAGAGGCAAAACCAAAAGTGCAAAACCCAGCGACAATAGTAAAAACCAAAGCAAGTGTGAATTTAAGACCAGCTTAACACAAAACCCAGCTGCTGGTTTTTTTGGACAAGCTGCTGACCTGGCTCTTGTGGGCTGCTTTGTTTCTGATGTTGACTGTGATGCAGATCTGATGTTCTGGTTTCAAAAATATTGTGTGTGCTGAGGGATTAAAAGATGTTTTCTGTTGAGGACCCCAAAACTCGCTTTCACTGTGATTGGAGGCTGTGGGACAAACCTGCAGGTTCCTGCAGCATTCCAGGGGTAAAGCTGTGACAAGCACTGAGGGAAATACTGACTTAGGATTTATCTGAGAGAAGGAATTCCCTCCTGCCGGCATGGGAACTTGATGTGGCACAACTCCAGGGTCCTGGGAATGGGCTCAGCTGTTGGATTCTGCCTCTCCAGGGGGTTTGTCCACCAGATCCAACATCCCCTGGAGTGTGAAGATGTGGGAGGTGAGTGTCCAGAAAAATAATTTAGCTGTGTTTGAAGATCTTCTTTCTCAAGACATGAAAAGCTCACGTTGATTTTAGCGCACTCAGTCCTTACCCAGTAACTCTGTAAGGACAAGAGTAGCATTAACCGTGGGAAGGATCAGCTGGGGGAACTAGGGAAGGCTTTCCTGGGAATGTGGGAAAATGCAGGAGTTAACCTTCTGTCCCTGTCATGCAGGACTGTGCCTCCAGCTGTGCTCAGGAATTGCTCTGTTAGGAGAAAAGCATGGGGTCTTCCCTCGATGGATGGTGGTATCAGCACTTTTGGGAGTCCAGCCTGTCCTCCCACTGCTATCCCACGTTTTTTCCAAATGGCCAGACCAAGTGTTGCTCCTCAGGAAAAGAAATTCATCTGCTCTACAGAAATCCTGCTGTGGATGTCAGAAATACAGCAAATGTGAGCTGGTCTCTTCTGCTTCAGCAAAAAGAGATTTTCAGTGTAATTACTGTAGAACCAAGTGACAGAATCCCTTCCTGGGGTTCCTGGTCGTGCAGGTGAACCCAGGTCCTGACCCACAGCTGAGGCCACAGCTGTACCAGTTTATCCCATAAATAATTCCTGAAACTGCTTCTCAGTCTGGCATTTTCATCCGGATCAAACGGACATTCGATCCCTCTCTTTACCTCTCTCTGCTCACATATAAAGCCAAAATCTGCATATTCTGAACCCACCATCTGCTGCGTCTGCCTTGCCCTGGCTCCAGTTACAGCTTCAGCTCCAGCCACTCTTGCAGGCAGCAGCTGCCTTTGGGAGAGGAAATTAGGAGCTGGGACAAGTTATCTTGTTATTTTCCACCATTATTTTTCCCCCTCAACTTCAGGTCAGTTTATTTGTGTAAGACAGCTGAGTCCTTCCCGTGCTGTGGTGGATCACAGAGGTTTGTTCCATGTTTCCAGCCAGCTCCTTCTGCCACGATGCAGCCACTACATGTGTTTGAGGCAGGAGCAAAATATCGTGGGAGAGACGGAGATGGGAAGGTGCAGTGCCTGGGCAAAGGTGGTTTTGGAAGGTAAGGTGATTTTTGTTGTAGTCAGAATAGAAGCTCTCACTCATTTCAAAACAACTGTCCATGGGGCCCAGGGGACAGAGGAAGGAGCTGAAAGGAGCTCTGTAGCAGGAGCTGTCCTTGAAACTGGAGTGGAACAGAGCCGGGAGTTAGTGCTCACTGCCTCTTGGCAGGAGACCTGGGAAGTCCCTGCCAAGAAACAGGGAGAAAGTAGGGAACAGGGTCATGCTGGGATCTGCATCAGAGGAACAGGGTTCCTGGGGACAAAATGGGTTTCAGCTGATGCCCTTCACCTTCACCCCTGATCTGATGGGGTCTCCTCTGTCAGTGGGTGAGCAGGTGTTTGCCTGTCACAGTGAGCCATCACCTGGTGTGGGAGCCAGTCCTGCCCCAGGGTTTCCCACTGGAAAACTCGCTCATCAACATGTTTTTTTTTTATTTGGGAAAACCCTTAGAGTTATACTTTATAGGGCTGGACCTGAGGAGCCCAGAGCTGCTGCCTGAGACACATTTTTCTCCGCTGTCTCTGGAAGTGTGAGATCCTATTGTCCTGCAGTGCCCCACACTGTGCAACTGGGCACAGGGAGAGCTCAGAGGATCAGGGGCAGGTGTCTCTGCTTTTGCTTGGCTGGATGATCTTAAGGGTCTTTTCCAACTGAAATGACTCTGGAATTCTCTGATCTGGCTCATTTGTTGCACACACACCTGGTCCTGCTGTGTCCATGTGTGCAGGTGCAGCAGTAACTGATGGAAGAGAAGATTTCCTGCCCAAATCCTCCTCCATTGGTGCTGCTGGCACAGCACGAACCGCATGGAGTCGGCTCCGGGCTTGGCATTTCCCTCCTGGATTTGAGTGGGATACTCCTGTGCTCAGACTCTGCAAGGTCTCCCTGTTATTTGGAGTGAGCTGAGGCATTGCTGTGAGCAGCTCCTGCTGCCCACAGTCAGTTCAGGGACTGAAATGGCAACACAAAGCCTTTGAGTGCCCTGAAAAGCCACCAAGTCCCACGGGATGGGTTGTCCTACCTCCCCTTCCCTGCTCCTGGGGAAGGACCCCCCATGTCCCCACTCTTTAATCATCCCTCTAGGCACTGCAGAGCCTGGGGGACAGGCCAGGCATGGCCACCTCTGCCCTGGGAAGTGTGAAGGATCAATGGATCACTTATTTTGGGACACATGAGGAAAAGTCCTGTGATGCAAATAGGCTTTGCAGCTGGACACTGGATGGGGAGAGAGATCAGTGGAGGTGAGCAGTGAACACATGGCAAGTTGAGGTTTTTTCCAAGGAATACTCAGGTGGGTTGGTGTGGGCTGGTGGGGGTTTTTTTTGGTGTTTATTTAAATAAACACAGAAGTAAGAAAATTACCCCTTAGATATTTTTGTTTTATAGCCACCATCTCCATGACACCTCTATGAGCAAGGCCTGAAATCCTCACCTGCCTCCCCACTGCATCACCCACTGCTGGGCTCACCCTTACCAGCTCCTGGGGAACCTGCTTGGAACTGGGAAGCCAATGGGGATGGGGAGGCAGGAACAGGACACACTCCTTTTGTGTGTCCTTCTATAAAAAAAACCCTGATCAAACTCAGAAATTAATGTGCTGGGGGAAGAGTATTAATTTTTGGAAACTGCTAAGGTTGTCTGTAATAAATACTTCAGTATGATGCACTTCTAGAGGGAGTTTCTATAGTTATTTGAATACATATATGCAAATATTATGATACTCAAATATTATTTAAGTAATAATATAATATACAAACCAGTTGCTTTTATTATCCCACTTTATTATAATTTTACTGCAGTGAACCACCACTACCACTAACGAGTTATCCCTGCTTCTCTCTGGGACACAGGGACTCACTTGCTGTTGCTCTCCATTAACTCTCAGTGTGCCTCCTCAGTCAGGGTTTTATGATAATAACACAAAACTGCTTTTATACAAGGGAGTTGGAACTAGATGACCTTTAAGGTCCCTTCCAACCCAGGATTCCATAATTTTAAAGCATGGAAGTGAGTGATACATCCTTCAAGTCATTACCCTGTGATTTTGCTGTGGATGTTCCACATTATGTGTTCTCTGTTGCAGAAAAGATAATTAAAATGCAGGTTTCTGGTAGGAATTTCTGCAAGAGGAAGGATCCCGTTCTTCCAGTCCTCCTTCTGCTGGGAAAGCAATAGGAATTACTTTTATCAAGGTTTGAATTAAGTCCATAGGCCGTGGCGTGCATCCAGATTTTTCCAACATGCCGCAGTCAAACTCTGGGATTTCAGTGCTGACCCAGTGCCCAGATGCTGCAGTTGACAAGGACATGGTGGCAGCACTGTGGCTCTCACAGCAGAGCTCTGCAGTGCTGGCACCCAGCCCCAGCAACACCAAAAGGACCAAAAAATAGCTGCCTTTCAAGAAGAGCCAAATTGGAAAGACACAGAATCCTTGTGGATGGAAAACCAGGAGGTTTTGGCAGGTGCCATTCTGTTCACTAATGATTCCAAACAAAAGAAAAGGGAATTGTCTGTGTGAGACTCTAATTAATTACTACCCATCAGGAGCTGCTTATGCAAGAGCTGTCATCAGCAAAGCAGGGCCAGGCACTGAGAGGCTCTCCCTAGGAGAGCTGAAAATCAGTCTTGATGGCTTCTGAAATAATGCAGCGTCCTGCTGGGAGGGAATGAATGGAAAAACAAATTATGAAGAGAGATGGAGGAAAGGAGATCCTGGGGGGGCTTTGAATGTGGATGGAAAGACGTGGCCAGCGAGGTCTCTGGGCTGTGTGGGGCCTGTGTGTGATAAAGGTCATGACAGTGCCCACCTCTGCAGTTCATATCCAGTTAGAGGGTCTTGTTTGGCCTTTCTCACTGCCAATGAAGTGCAGCCCCCCTCTTTCCATAGTCCTGGATGGGCCCTTTCTGGATGCAAATGAAGCTCATTTGCTATCACTGAAAATTACTTCAAAAGCATCCATTTGTGCCTTCAAAGCCGAGAGGAGCATTAAGAACAGGTAACAAGCACAGAACTGCCTCGTGCTACTTCTACAAAACTGTTTCTCAGCAGAGAAACTCATTTCCATATGGCACCAGCTGTGTCACTTGGCAAAGGAGAAGGAGCGACCTGGGCTGGTGGAAGGTGTCCCTGCCCAGGGAACGGGGGTGGAACTGATGGGCTTTAAGGTCTTTTCCAACCCAAACCAGTCTGGGATTCTATAATTCAATGAATGGACAGGGTTGGAAAACCAAGGACTAGAGTCCCTGTTAGTTCTCTCAAATCCAAGCTGGCAAAGCACATACACAGGTGGGCAGGAGACCCAGTGCAGGCTGTAAGGAAGCACTCAGAGACTTATTTCAAGCTTCAACTGATGACTAAAGAGCTGGGCTGGAAGAGCCTGGCACTGAAAGGATTATTTAGTCTTGTGGCTGCCTAATGTCAAAAGAGACCTGCTGCTGTTTGCATGAACAGCTTGTCATTCCTCTGCTCCAGCTGGGTGGGCATGAAAACACCAGCTGAGGGGCTGCTGCCTCAGTGGGGACCAACCTACTCCTCAGCACTGGGACCCTGAGGGACCTGTGAGGGGCTCAGCCCTGATCCCTGTTTCTGCACCAGGTACCTTCCCACACACCCTGGAAATTCTTTCTGGCCTGGAGCAGGGGCAGAGAGAGCTGCAGAGAGGTTTCTTCCAACAGCTCTTCCTGTTGGGTTTCTTTTTGGGTCTTCCTTGGGTTTCTTTGTTGGGTTTCTTTTTGTTTTCAATCCACAGGATTTTGAAATGCTCTCTGAAAGTACAGACAATGTTTTATTTGCTGCTTTGTCTTGTAATGGTGCTGGTGAAGATTCTGGGGCACCAGGAGTGGCTGAGGGAGCTGGGGGGGCTCAGCCCTGAGAAAAGGAGGCTCAGGGGGGACCTTCTGACTCTCTACAATTCCTTGACAGGAGGGTGAAGCCAAGTAGGGGTTGGGCTCTGCTCCCAGGGAACGAGGGACAAGGGGAAACTGCCTCAAGTCACACCAGGGGAGGTTCAGGTTGGATATTGGGAAAATTCCTTCCCATAAAGTGTTGTCCAACCGTAGCACAGCCACCCAGGGCAGAGAGTCCCCATCCCTGGAGGGATTTAAAAACTACGTGGATGTGTCTCTTGGGGACATGGTTTAATGGTGTCCTTGGCAGTGCTTGGAAATGGTTGGACTCGATGGTCTCAGAGGGTTTTTCTAAGCTTAAGTATTCCATGATCTGTAATATTGTAACTATGGGTCCTTTATTCTCTTTTCCTCATCAGTTGGATATGAAAATAGACATTGAATTAGCAGGGGGTGGAACACGATGAGCTTTAAGATCCCTGACAGCCCAAACCATTCCAAGATTCTATTCCATGTAGAATTCAAGCTTTAATGTCATGACTCAATTCCTTTTGTCTGTTACGTGTATTACTTGAGTTCGGATCACTTTATTAGATGAAACTTCAGCTGATTCCTTCATAAAATACCAGGACCTTTGCTGTTATGCAAGACAAGAACTGGAAAATATTGTTAGTGGCTGTTTTTTCACAGACTCTATCAACATCTAGACACAGACCCTCCTACGGTTTTATAAACTGGGCTGGGTACAACACTCGAGTTCCAGGCTGGCAGCCAGAGAGTCCTCACTGCCAGCAGGAGAATATTCACCAGCAGCTCCCTCTGCAAGTGTCAGCTGGGACCCCCAGCACCACCTTAATCCTCTCAGGGATTGAGATCTTCCCAAAGAGCTCAGGGGAATGAATCAGCTCCGTGTCTGCCAGTCTTGTGGCTGAGGAGGAGGAAGAGGAGTGAAGTGCTTGTACTGATCCAAGGCTGTGGGGAAGCTGCAAATTGACATAAGCTTTTTCCTTCCTCAATTCTTTGCCTGGAAAAACCCACTTATCTTGTCTTCCCTGATAAAATCAACACCTGATCCTTTCTGGGCACCTTTTGGGCCTGCCATGAAAGCTGTGGAACCCTGAGCTGAATCAGTGGAACGTCCACCTTTTCCAGAGCAGGGCACAAAACAATCCACCTTCCTGGTGGTATTTTTTCTGCTCTGTTGCATGTATTTTCCAGGACATCCAGCACTTCCCAGCTATGTCTGCGATGATCCCCATGGCTAAGGATTCTCCTAATGCCCTTCCTCCCTCTTAGAACCCAACCTGTAGAGAAAATTGGGAATCTGAGATCGCAGGAAGTGCTGTAATTCTGCACGGTTGTCTTTAACCAAAATATTCTGGTTTCCAAACTTATTTCAGAAGGACTAGTCATCCATGTAGTAATCCTTATTGGCTTAGGACTATGATAAAACCTTTCATGCCACCACTGCTTCCCATCTCCAGTCATCCTGACGGCTGCAAGCTTCACCTCCATGCTGGTTTAGGAATGAGGAATTCCGGTGGTTGCATTCTGTCCTTGGCATTACTTTAGGGCTGCAGGGGAGTGCCTGTATTTAAAAGCTGCACAGCATTTTAGAAGATATTAAAATTAATAAATTGAGCTTCAGTGGTTTCCTAAGCTTTCCCTTTTCCCAGGTAAAGCTGGTTGGTCTTTGTTAGGGAAGCCAGTCTGTAGGCTGCCTGGATTGCTGTATTTATCCATTTACATGCATGATTTGGGAATCCACAGCAACCTCCTCATCCTGAGGAGAGATGAGAGTGAACAGCCTTATTAGCAGCCTCTCAAATGAACTTTTGAAAGGCTAGGAAGTGCATCCTTCCCAGCACAGCTGGCTGCTCCATGCATTTCTCCCAAATAAATCCCTAATAATGCTTCAGGAAGCTAAGGAGGGCTGGAGTGCCTGCCCTGCACCTTATCCCTCCTTGCTCAGCTCTTCTCTCTCTCTTGAAAGCAAAAGCAACAATTCTTCTACTTCTGGTATGAAATGTGGAGGGTAAATCTCCTTGCCTGATCACAGCATCTGTTATTAATTTAATAAAATTCTTTTAATTCAGTTCTCTTCCATTTGATATATGTGAGCTTCTTCAGCCACTTCGGCTGCAGGGGAAGGACAGAGAGGGGAGCACAAACATTCCTTAATTCTGCCCAATGAATTAATTCATTGACCTCTTACAGTATCCAAGGTCTTTGTTTCCTTTCTCTGTTTCCATACTGTCCTATTAATCCCTTAACACTCTGCAGCCTCCCACCAGTTTTCACCTGAATCCCCTTTTCTGGTACCAAAACTTTAACAGAAGAGGAGAGAAGATGACAAAGCCATTTGGGTTTGCTGAACTGAGGACACAGAGGGAAGTTGTGTGGGGGGGTACTTGCTGTCTTTGCTTGGTGTTGGCAGCACCAAGAAATCTCCTGATCCTCTCTGAAAAGAGGGATTTTGGAGAGGGGAGGACACCAAATGAAGAGAAAACCCAGAAAATTTTGCAAAAAACCACAAAATGGTGTCAGTGGAGGTTCTGGGGCTGCACTGCCTGTTGGGGGTGGTGGTGGAGGGTACAGGAACTTCCTTCTGCCTAAAATCAGCCATTATCATTCCAAACACATTTGCTTTTGCTTCCTTTCTCGTTTAATGGGAAATGTATCTTTGTACTGTTTTGACAGGGCCTCACTGAAGCCATTTATTCTATTCTGTACAAGCTCTCCTACCACATATTTCTCCAAAGGATCTCAGTGCATTAAGCAAAACGACAGACATCTGCCAGGTTATTTTTTTTCTCTCAGTCTCCTCAGGAAGAAAATAAAATGAATGCAATAGTGTCCTATTTTAGTAAGTTGGACTTTTACCCCGTCCTCTTTCACACATGCACTTCTTTATTTTTTTATAACAGAGAAAGCAAAACCCAAGGGATGTATACTTCCCACGGAGCAATAATTGGTGACACAGTTATTACTAATATTTACTTCTTGACTCACTCTGCATCCTCATGTTTGATCCAGAGGTAGTTCTACTTTCTGGACACAAAGCTGTACTATCCCTCCACTGAGGAGCAGGAAGGAAGGTATCACCAATATTCTTCATCCTACTGGGCAGCTTTTTGGGTTGCAACACAGAAGATTGAAAATCCTGCACCATAACGGGGCAGAAATGGTAATGATGGAGATGGTAACCTGGAAATGATGAAAAGCATCGCTTGGGTTGGTAAGTGAGAACTCCACGTCAACAATGCATCCAAAAATACTCTTCAGTTACTGCCTGAACTGATCCCTTGGGCATCACCTCTATGGTGTTGGCACTTAAAGAATGGTTTGGGTTGAAAGAGATCTTAAAGCTCATCTAAACCATGATCTTAAAGACTATTTGCCTGACTATTGTGTATTTGAGAGCTCATTAGATGTCTATGGGGAATGACAAAGGCACTGACTGCACAGCATTGGTCAGTGTAAGTCACTGAGAAGTGACTTTTTCCCAAGGCTGGCAGGATCTCAGGCAGATTTATGGGCATTAAGTCCTTTAGGATGTTTAGAGCTTCTTGACAATGAAAAATTTGTGCTCCTGAGTGGCATTTGATAATTGTAGCACAGCAATGTCAGAACTGTGAGCGCTGCAGATTTCAGTGTTCAGTTCTAGTGTGGATTATGAGTGCTCAGGGCCTCTGGAATGTCTTAATGCCAGGGATGACTTCTTGGAGTTGACTTGGCAGATCAGTGGAGGGATATAAGAATAACACGAGCCTGTGATACAATCACAGCATGAGCTCTGAGGAGTTTTTTAATTTCATCCTCCTGGTATCAGCCCTCACTACCAAGTTTCCAAGAGGATGCCAGGCAGCCAGAGGGCTGGAAAGAGAGGAGGAACACTTGGGGCTGCTGCTGCCAGCTCACAGGCAGCAGTAACAAGCAGGTCCTCCCCACCAGGGGGAAGCTCTGCTGTCTGTTCTCAGGCTTTGGAATTTCATCCATGACCATAAATCGTTGTCTAAACCAGGATTACTGATGTCTCGTTGCCAGGGAGTTAAAATCTGGGATGTGCTGCCTGGAGGCTGTGCAGGATGAAAAGCAAGACTTTCATTTTCCTGGCTTTGTAGTCTAGAAGAATTTCTTTTAACCATTTGAAAATTCTGTCCCATAACTTGTATTGTTTGGTGCTTACAGTTAAGAGACAACTCTCCTAAATATTCCATACCCAACAACCAAGGACCTGCCTGAATCTAAACCCCAAAGGTTAAACCTGGAATCTAGGGAATGACTGCTGAACTGACTTCTCTATGGAGTTTCACAAAGTTTGACACTGTTGCACACCAGACTCTCAACCACATTTCTCACACCCGACTCTGCCCAAGGCAGCAAACAGAGCAGGGGAAAATATCACCGCTGCCCCTTCAAGACATTGAAATGCTACAAATGGAGGGAAATGTTGGGAGTAATATTTTATTGGCAAAGGATGAGGTGATTAAGTTATAATGGTGCAAAACATTCAGGAGAAATACTTTTCATGGCTGTAAAGATTCCAGCACTTCAGCATCGTGTGCTCATGGAGGTTGTCCTTCTTCTGTACCCTTGTTTGTAATATGAAGTAATAAAGGAAATTCAGTATATACCTGAAATCATCATTTGAATTAGAATTGTTGGCAGTCTTACACATTTTTTTTACACATGTACAGAAATAAATTTGCCTTTGGGAGGGGGAATTGAAATTTGATTGATAATTACTTTTATATTTTGTGTATGCAAAAAGAAACTCCTGTATATTATAGACATCTATCAAGCAGTTATTAACTCTTAGTTTTATTGAGCTGGACAGCAGGACAGACAATCTTTTCTCCTCTTTATGATTATGTTGTACAAAACTTTCATTCAATATTGTCCTTTTACTGCATAAAGACTGGTTTATCAGGGTCTGGTATGGTCTGGACTGTGGGTCTGTGGGATACAAGGCCCTAGGATGGTACTTGAGCAGGAATTACAACACAGCAGCCCTTCTGTTCAGTTTTCAGAGCCTGCAGTCATTAATCCCTGGAAAAAAAATCAAGGGGCTGTGTGTCATCCACAAATAACCAGTTTAACTCTTAATTTAAAAGGTTTTATAATGAATGGATTTTATTTTTCTGTTCTGGACTCTGAGGTTTTGGGAGCTGGGGTGGGTTCTTTAAGCCTTTTAAATGCTGCTCCTCAGCCACGGAGACTGGAAACTTCCTCTTTTAACATGTGAACCAAGTTCTTCACATTATTACTCCAGAAACTTGCCCTTTGATGAAGACATCAAACACCCAAAGATCTCGCATGACAGTGAGGATCAAACAGGAGTTCCTGCCATAACGAAACCATATGAGTTCTCCTTATCTCCCACATCAGGGGTGTTTGGGGGTGGTGTGACCATCACATACAGACATGACACACTCTGCCATTGCATCTTTAAGGTAGAAGCAGCTCTTGTTTGCCAGCCTGGCCCAGCTGTGCCAGTGTCCTGTCGTTTGTACCTTGCAGGGGGCTGGTGGTCCCTCTGTATGTGGGGTGTCCTCTGTCTCTGCCTTTGAGCATTGCCTAAGGAGAGCCCTCAGAGCTGCTCCCTCCCCTGCTCTGCCCCTACGGATGCACATGTACTGATAAATTTGTGCTTTATTCCTGAGTGATTCCATAGCACCACAGACTGATTTAGTTTGGAAGGGACCTTAATGTGGACGTCGTTCCCCCCTCTGCCACGGGCAGCGATGCCACCCACTAGACCAGGTTGCTCCAAGCGCCATGCAGCCCGGAATTGTGATGGATTTGCTGCAGCCCGAGTGACAGAACTCACCTTGGCCCAGCGGGCTGCGGGCCAAACCCGGCCGGCGGCCGGAAAGGGGGTCCCTGGGCTGAGGGGAGGACACGGGGCGGGCGGGGCCGGGGCTGGACCCCACCCGGGGCAGGGCCAGAGGCTGCGGCGGGGGAGGGACGGAGAGAGCGGGGAGGGAAGGGAAGGAGCGGTGTGGGGTGGGAAGGAGAGGAGCAGAGAGGGAAGGAGCGGGAAGGAAAGAGAAGGAGCAGAGCGGGGAGGAGCGGAGCCGCGAGAGACGGAGCGGTGCAGGGAGGGACGGACAGAGCGGAGCAGGGAAGGAAGGAGCGGAGCGGGAAGGGAAGGAAAGGAAAGGAGCGAGGAGGGAAGGGAAGGAGCGGAGCGGTGCGAGAAGGAGCGGATCGAGGAGGGAAGAGAAGGAGCGGATCGTGGCTGAGCCGAGCCGCCGGCGCAGCCCCGCGGTGCCGGCCCCGATCGCGCCTTGGAGCCGCCGCTCCGCTGCCATTCCCGCGCCATGGAGCGCTGAGGGGCTGCGGAACCTGCGGCCGAGCCACGGACACGCCGCCGGGCCGAGGTAAGCGCTGCCGGGGCTGGGGGGCCCTGCCCGGCCCTGCCCGGGGGTCCCGGCGGGTCCCGGGGGTCCCGGTACCTGTTACGTGCCCGGGGTCGGGGAGCGCGCCCGGCGCGGGGCCGATGGAGGAAAACGACTGAGTCACTTGTGGGGTGTTTCGGTGATTCCAGTAAGTTTGGTCCTATAGAATCACATGGCGTTAAGAACTGATAGTTTGAGGGGGGAAAAAAAAGGGGGGGCCGAGGGGGGGGGCTTGTGTTTTTCTAGAGAGCGAAGATGTACTTATTTGTTGATTTTACATTATTTTAGTTCTAGTCTTTCTACATTTTGTGGATATTTTATCTGTACCTCTATATTCCTTCTGTTTCTTTCTATAAGCTTTCTATTCCAAATTTCTGTTGGAATTGCTCATTTTATCCTGAACCTGTTAAGGTCCATTGAATCGTGTGCCCAGGATTTGTGTCCTCCAGCACATGGGCTGGGGGCTGCCATGGCCGGGTTCCACCTCCAAAACAGGTCAGCCCTCGCCCAAAGCTCCCGAGCGATCTGCAGCCTTGGGTCCTCCTGAATCCTGGTGGGATCAGCCCTCCCGATGTTCATCTCCCGGAGACATTTCCCCTCCCAGGCTCTCCAGCTCTGCATCATGTTCTCTGACATGTGCTTTGAGTCAGTTTGTTTTTTCTGCTTCTCCTTTTCTCAGTTCGGTGCCTGGTGGGAGTTGTGAGTTTAGGGAGGATGTGGAAGTTGAGTGTTTCCTTGGTGTAACTCCACATCAGCTCCGCGGCAGCAGCTGCCTGCAAGCCCGTGGAGCAAGGAGAGCTGCTCCTTTCCCCTCTTGGGGTGGAGGTTGAGGAGTGATAAATCAGTTCTGATGTGCAACAAGCTATTCACTGTAGATCTCTTGGGGTAGGATGTAGCCATGAAGGTATTGGGTTGCTTTGTGTGGTGCTCAGCATGTGTTGCAATAGGAAATGTCCCAAGAGATCACCTACACTGAGGAGAGAATTCTTGAGAGATTTGTAAGTTTTTAGCAGAATTCATACAATGCTTTTTATCTTTTTCCTCTGAAATTCTGATGTCAGCAGCCAGTAAGGTGAATTTGCGTGTTGTAAAGCCAATGAAACACAGAACTTTTCAGACCAATTTGAGAGAGATGCTCGTTTGCTGTGTTCCTCACTGGTCCAGAGAGGGTGGCCGGGTTATAAGTAAATCTGTGATATATAAATCATCTGGAATCTAAAGCTTTTTCATATGAGTGCTTTTCTAGTGCACTTTTTAGGTGTACTGGCTGCATATGGCAAATTATTCATTGTAATTATGTTTCTCTTATCATCTAATCTGTTTTAATAATTTTCCATGTGCCTCCTCAGGTACTCCACGTACAGCTATATCACCCTTTATCCTCATCTTTAGACATTTTAGATTCCAGTAAATAATTTTCAGTGTAATGCTTTAATGGGAACCTGAAGTAAAATGTGAGATTTAGCCTTGTTTGCTGCTTCTTCCAAAATCATATTCAGGTTTTTCCTCAACCAGCCCTGTATTTACTCCCCAGCTCTTTTCACGTCACATGGAAACCTCTCCTTATTCAGCATTCAAATCCTTGCTCCAGAGCCTGACTTATCCAGCAGGAAGCTTAGACCAGATTAGCTGACTAATCGTCTCTGGGAACACCAGTCTCGTTTAAAAAGTCATTACAATCAACTCTCTTGAATTCCCATATTTGAAATGAATAACCATGGATAGATTTGTGAAATCCTTCCTAAAATGGCAATTTTAAGTGCTGATAAGTTTGTTTTACCCAAACACCCCTTCCTTGGGGTGATCTGCCCTGGTATAGATGTGGGAAGTCCTTACAAAGTGAGGAAAATGGTGAGAAAACAATGCTTAGAAATACCTTTAGTCATTTATATGAAATGTCTCTTATGCAAATAAAGCATGTAAGACTTTACACTGGTTCCATCAGTAAGTAAAATAGTAAATTAGGGCAGTAGGATAAATCCAACCTTAGTAGATGGAAAAAAAAGTATTAGAAAGGTGTAGGACAAATAATGATGGGAAAGCACTCCCATAAACTTAATGACTGTTGCAAACAGATGTGTGTCTACTTTAAATATGACTTCTAAAGTGAAGGGATATTAATGTACTGTTATTACTCATGCTCTGGATGTTCTTTTTGCCCCTGTATTTCCCTTAGTTGAGAGAATTAAAATAATTTGTCAGCTTCACTCTCAGCTTCTTGCTGCTGCAATGTTTTGGTTTCAGGCAATGCAGAGGAATGGTTTAAGTGGTGTAGGTAAAACATTTTAGCTGGATTTCTTTAATTATGAAAACAGCTTTCAGCTTGAAAAGCTTGTTTTTACAAGAGAAGAACAAATTGATAGGATCATGTTCCTTGCTAAAAACATCTAGGAAAGGCTAGTTTCTTTTTCCTCTTAGTTCTCTGAGTGTAAAATGCAATTGGTTCCATTAATCTAGGAGGCCTTCATGCCAGTACATCCCAAATAATTTAAGGATATAGCCCTTATTCAGGTTAACAAGTTAGAGAGAATATCATGAATGATACAGAGAAAGTAAGTTAAGAACCTTTTCCCTGGTCGTGCAATAGAAAAACAAGTAGGCATGCAGTATTCAAGACTTTTAATTTAGTTTTTTAACTTAATTTAATTTTTCATTAGATGTCCAATTAGACCAAGGGAATACTTCCCAGAGAGCTCCTCAAGCGCAGAACTTGAATCCAAAATAATTACTGTAAAGCACAGAGGTGTCCAGAAGTCTGAGAAACTTTGCAAATACTAGAAAGAAAATTTTGGAGAACAATAATAATAATAAAAAAGATATAACTGGTTATCCCTCATAGGTTAAGCCACTGTCTGAGAAATAAGACTTGGAGGAAACTTTCTGGGAGAGCAGATTATTCCATGTCTGGCTACAGTGGGATTTCTTGCACTTTGTGTTGCAGCATCTGGTGTTACTGTGAGTGATGAGGGAATAGATGAGTGGATGGGGAGGGATTAGATCTGTGCCTCTTCAGGTGCTTACAAAGTGTAATTCTGGAAGTGCACATGTGCACTCTGAGTTTGGCACTTCCTTTTGTTTGGCCACTTAATGGTACACTTTGTTTATTCATAAATCAGGGGAGAAAGAGCCAGAAAATCCCCCTACAGCTGTCTTTGTTCTCCCTTTTTTTTTCTGTCCATGTGGGGGTTTTGTGTGTGTGGATTGAGGGATTTTTTTCCTCTCCTCCATCCATCTCTTTCCTGAAATTTCTCTCCTCTTTGGAGGCCAAGCAAAGAAGGTTATGGATATTTTTACCCATGAGGAACCAAGGCCTGGAAGAAGTAAGGACAGTCTTGGTGGTACTGAAAATGTAGGTTGGGAATTGGGACAGTGTAGAGCAAAGATATTGTTTAGAGTGAATTATTTTATGTAGTAAAAAAGTAGCTTATTTGGGGTAGAATTATAAAACTTGGTACCTTATGGGCTGAACATCTTTACTGTTAAGTTGTTAAAGAGTTGAGAGACGGGTAAAAGTTGTGCCAGCACAAACAAATGGCTCGTGATGGGCTGTGGGATAGTGGGTGAGGCTGGGTTGGTGTTGGAGCTCAGGAGGATGTGAGTGGGTGATACAGAGTTACCTTTGACTCCTGTGAAGTTACAGTAGGTTCTGGTGGGGTGGTAGGAGCTCAGAGGTGCAATATGGCATAAAAAGCCACTGGGAAAGGGATGGGATCTGTCACAAGTTTAGGTGTTTCTCCCCATGTGTGGAAGTGATACATGTAGTAGTGTGGCTAAAATTAGGGCTGGCAAGCTGTGGGTTGATGACTGTTCATTTCTGTAACACCAGTAAGGGCTGACACTAACGGGGGGGTGCCTTGAAGGAGAAGTCTTGACTGGATGGTAGTTAAAGCCACAGCCCACTCAGGTTGAGTTTCTCAGCATGGATTTGGAAATGAGAGCACCAATCACACCAGAAGTGCTGAGTTATGGTCTTTAAACTGTGGCTGAAGCCAAGCAGGCAAAATGCCTTTTGATGGGCTCTGAGGATGAGCAGCCTTGCTGAGCTGGAGTTAAGATCCAGATTTCCTTTAAAACTTGCTATGGTTCTATGATTCCCTGTTAGACACTCACCTTTGTGAGCAGTGATGTAGAGGCTGCTTTCCTGCCAGCAGGAAAGGTTTTAAGAGCCTTGACTCCAGGAAAGATTCCATCCCATACTGACCCTTTCTTGACAGTAAACTGAGCCATTTGTCCCTTGTCTTTCTGGTGTTACCTTTTGTAATAATTGTGTGTCAGCCCCTTTAGTGCCCTACTCTAGAAATTCCTTCAAACCAAGCTGTGGAGGCCATCCTGGGGTATCCAGAGCCCAAGGAATATCCTGTCTGGGTGCTTACAGGAAAGATGAACTTGATCAAAAAGAGCTGCAGGCTTGAATTTTTGTATCGTTGAAGGCTCTAAATCCTTATTATTGCCCTTCTGAGGTATTTTCCTCACTGTTTGCATTCCATGCTCTGAAAATGAAAGTACTAAGCTGACCGAGATTTTTGAAGTTTCTTTTTATAATTGAAACACCAGTTAACTCAAAGGAGCTTTCCTTCTCAGGTGCTTAAAGCCTCTGAGATTTCACTGTGACTTGACCAAGAAATCTTGTAGCATTTCTGTTTTCCTGTGGGCTTCAGGTGATTGGATGAAGTGCCAGTGTTCCAGTGTATAATGTACTCTCTCGTATATTACATTAGTTTCTGGTAGCAGAAAAGCAATGGAGGCCACCAGGATCTTTTGCATCAGAGAAGTTGAGGTAACTGGTGTCCTCTTTGTTCCTTGGAATGTCAGGAGTGTTGCCTGGAAGAGGATGGAAAACCTTCTGTGGAAGGTCTGGGCCGTGTTCCAATGGGAGCACGAGGATGCAAACTGTGAGATGACATTTTTGAGGAATACTTTGAATGTTGTTTGCTGCAATGCACCTCATTTGCCAACAGCTGCCTGTTGAGAATGTTCAGCTGACCTGCCCCAGCTGCTAAATGGTTAATATGTACCCATTTGCTCTCTAATTAATTTGCTCTCTGATAATACCCTATGTTTGACCTGATTTAAGCAGCAGATTTTGCAGGGAGTGGTGGCTGTTTGTGGCACGATCTTTGCCACAGGGTTGGGGAGCAGCACAGGACTAGAATGACACAGAACAGGTAATAAAAGGCTGACCAGAAGAGTAACCACACAGCAGGTACTAATACCTGCTTTATCAAATAATTTTCAGCTCTCAGGAACTAGGACAGGGATTGTTCGTGTGATGTTTGCAATGAAAGAATGGTTTTCACAAGGTATTCAATGCAGAGCTTGTGAAACAACACCCTGTTCTACAAGTGAAGAAGTAGGAAGAGAGAAAAGGGAAAAGAAAGGTCAACTAAAATAAATCCAAGGAAACGATATGGTCTGGAGGCCTACACAGAGCCAGGCAAAACAGCAGAATGGGGAGCAGCAAATAAGGTGATGCCACGGCGTGGGGTTGTAAGTCATGTCTGCAAGAGAAGTCAGCTCTGCTCTCCTAAACCCAGGAATAAGCTCAACCTGTTGTAGAGACAATATTCATGAGGTGGTTGTGTGTTTTTGACAGAGGTACCTCAGGGCAGGCGCACAAGGCAGCCACAGAGAGCTCACAGAGGATTTTCTCCTCAGTATTCTTTCAGATGCTTTTCTTTCATTACAGTGTTTCTAAACTTGTAAACAAGAAGCTGACCCTTTCCTTTCCTAGAATAGATAACCATCATATTTTCAGTTTTGATTTTCCCTGGAGTCCTGGTGAACTCAGGTGCCACTGACACATAAAACCAACAGTGTTTTTCCTGGGAACCAAGTCAAATAAAGTGACTGCCTGCAGTACAGAAGAAATCTGGGAGTTGTTGGGAGCTGTGGTGTTTTCTCACTGACATGCAAAAATCAGGTTTGGTACCTGTGGCATGTCAAGAAAAATGAGGAGAAATTTCCCTTGATGGAGGAACCTTCTTGTTGCTAAACAAAGCTCACCCTCTGAGACACACAGATTGATCTGGATTGAATGTTTTCTGCCTGTAAGATGGGCACCCAGGGACAAATTACTCCTGAGCATTGGGGGAAGGATTAGTACCATGCTCAGCTCAGAAAATAAATTCTTGCAATTGATTTTTGTTTCATTCATGCTTTTGTAATTCAGTAATTGCTCAAGGAAGCAATAGGCTACATCCCACTTGAATAAACAGCACCAAGAAATCTTCTGAAATTGCCAGAGCACTTGTTAAATGTGAAAGATAAATCTGGAGTGGAGCTCCTTGCAAGGGGGATACTTTCAAGAGTGCTTATAAATAGTGAGAACAGGAACTTCAGGAGGAGAGGAATCCAAAATGATTAATCCTCGGGAGTAACCACTGCTGAAACTCCAAGCCTAAATAAGAAGCAGAAAATAATCCAACAGCACAAGAGCTCTTGAGAAGAAAATAAGTATAAGACATATGGAAACCTTCAGGGTGAAGCTACTCTGTTTGATGGGATTCTGTTCAAAGCAAATCATATTCTCAGGATGCACAGTGTGCTCAGGAATACTAATCACAAATCTCCCAGTGCCTGAGTGTGGTGCAGGAGCTGAACTCACTGCTGCCTATTTTGGTCATGCCACTGGAAGAAAAGATGTCCATGGAGAACATTTGCAATCCCTTGGAATCAGCTTCAGCTTCAACTTCCCTTATATCAGCTTGGAAAATTGTCACTGAAATAGCACAGGATTCTCCCATTTTTCATCTGGGAATAGGTGGTCATGATCTGAGTTCACCAGCTGTGCTTGGGCAGGAGCAAAGCACATTTGGAAGGGGTATGTTAAGTGTCATTTGGAGCAGCTGAGGGCACTTAGTGTGTTCAGCTGGAGAAGAGCAGACTGAGGGGAGACCTCACTGCAGTTACAGCTTCCTTGGGAGGGGAAGAGGAGGGGCAGGCACTGATCTCTGCTCTGTGGGGACCAGGGACAGACCTCAGGGAATGGCCTGGAGTTGTGTCAGGGCAGGTTTAGGTTGGATCTCAGAAAAAGGTTCTTCCCCCAGAGGGTGGTTGGGCACTGAACAGGCTCCCCAGGGCAGTGGTCACAGCACCAAGGCTACCAGAGCTCAAGGATCTATTGCTACCATTACAAGAATATAATAGTTGTTAGGATTCCCTTCCCCACTGATTCTTCCCAGGTGTGCCAGGCTGGGAGAAGTCAATGTGCCTCAGCTGGTTTTGTGTCACTTTTCTTCTTCCCTTCGTTCCTTTGTCTGCCTCAATTATGCATTTCCTTTCTAGAATTCATCCCAGAACTTCTATTCTAAGACCTCTTCACTGCACCTTCCTAATGAATTATGTATGTAGGGAACTTACAGACCTTTGGGTGAAAAACATTTACTAAAGGGAAATAACTTGGAAAAGCAGGATGATTAGAAGCCTGGCATTTCTATAGCTCTTATTTTCTCATTCTGAGTTTGTCCTTTGCTTTCAGCATATACAGGATATTTTGGGATCCTGAAATCCCCTGCTGCTATTGGTAGAGTTTGAGGTCTTATTTGTGTGTCCAGTGTTCCCCCTGTTCCGTAGGTGAATTGTTCCCGTGTATTTTTTCCATTTTTCTTATTTCTGGCAGAGCCATGGGACCGTTGTGGTTTTTTTCAAGCTGCTTGTGGGTCACTGATGAATCAATTAAATTCTAAATGGAAGATTTTAACTGCCTTTTCTCAGAAAGGCAAGAACAAGGCAGTGTTCAAATAAAGTCAGGCACAAGAACTGTAAAAATAAATCGTTGTTTACTTAATGCTTGGTTTCCTTCTGGAGCCAATTGGCATATTCACAGAAAACCAGATATTTTTAAAAAAGGAAAAATGGCTAGAAGGAAGTAAAAAGACACATTCTTTAGCATCTTCCTTGTTTCTTAATCATCCACTATTAGTGTAAAACTATTTTATACTGTCCTGGTGTGGGACTCCTGTCATGAAATATTTGGAATGAAATTAATTCCTCAATTCAGTTATGTGTAGTAAAATTTAGGAAGAATTTGGTAAGCAAAAGATAAGGTATTTGTTTATACTCATGTAAAATAGAGAAGCTTTATGATTAAAAAATAGTAACTTGGCTCTGAGTAGACTCTTACTGACTTTGTGCACATCAATAGAATATACTGGTGAATTTTCCTAAATTAAATATTGCTGTTCTTTTGTGCCCTGAGGTGTTCCTGTGGTGGACTTCGCTTGTTGCTCTCACTGTCAGGAGGAATTGATGCTGACTGTGAGCATCATGGGTTATTTATAAAACAAGGACCAAGCAGGAGACACCTTCCAAACTCCTCCCATGGAATGGCTCATGCTTCCATGTCTCTCTTTACCAGGAGGAAGCACATGCTCCTCTTCTGCTTCAGCTTAGGGCAGTGGAAATGATGCCTCATAAAGATGAGGTACCTCCTTATCCTTAAGGAAACTAATTTTCCATGCTGGGATTGATGCATTAGAAAAGGCATTTGTAGTCAGCCCCCCAACAAATTCCCTTCTTCCTTCCCATAATTCACTCTATATTTAGGCTGCAATGAGGTGCAACCCCTGGAGTAATTTTTGCTCTTGCTTTTTCCATTTTACTCTACAGAGATCTGTAATCATTTCTTTATTTGATAGGTCTTGTGACTGCTTAATGGATCCAAGACCTGCTGGTGTTGGTGGACACCAGCACTTGCTTCCCAGTTTAGCACTGTAAAACCAGTAAGTGAACTGAAATGGGAGTGTTTGGATCAGAGTTCAGCTGTTGGGTCTGGGCTCAGCTTTTTTTGCATGGGTTAGGCTGGGCAAAGCTTTGAATTTGGTTTTTCAGTGCTGTAGCTCTGCCGAGCTGCTGTTTGGTACTGACACAGTGCAGGGGATTTTCCTGGTCTGCAGATTGGCTGTGGCTTTGGGAAAACATAAGTGATAGTTATAAAACTAGTGATAATTAGAATCTCTAGTGGAAGGTTCCCTGCTCATGGCAGGGGGTGGAATGAGATGGTCTTGAAGGGCCCTTCCAACCCAAACCAGTCTGGGACTAACCATCTTAAGGTCTATGATTCCATTATAAAACCAGCTTAGCTCTACCTGCCCTATCCCAGATCCATGGCACTCCCATCTCTAATACTTCAGGATAAATACATCCATGTTTTATTGATTATTCCCATCACTTTTAATCCAGAGCACATTCAGTCTCTCTCTACGTTAGTTCCAGCTACTTTGTGGTTACATAAACCAGATTTTCTTTGAGAAATCTTATACTTTTCAGGAAACAAAGCCTATTTTGAGTTTCATTATTGATGTTGTGCCTTTGGGAGCGAACAAGTTGTGCCTGGATTAAGTGAAATGCAGTCCTGTGGCACCCACAGCTATTTTATACTGGTTTTGACATCAGACATATGAATTTTTTGTAAGTGTGGTTACAGTGATTGGTTCTTAAAGGGTACTTGTAGGTGTCTAACAACTGCACTTCTTAATCAGAGTAATTAAATTCATAAAAATTAGTCATTTGAGATTAAAAAAAATGCAGCATAAAATCGTTCCCCCCGTGTTCTTGTATTTATCTGTGCATCCTTGGTGACTAAAGCACAGGGCATGTTTTTACACTGTAAATATAATCAAAGTTATAATTTCCACAATTATTTTTTTTTTAATATAATATAGCTGGAGAAGATTTCTTTCCCTGTTGGAAGTCTGTGGGCTCAGATCATCTCTCCTTTTTCTGCAGAGGAGGGTGAAAGGAGTGTTTTCCATATGTCTGGGGGGTTAAAATTATCCCGAGTGCTGTGTGGTGATGGTTCTGCAGATGAGCTCAGTTCTGCAATCCACACCTAAAATTGGGAAGTCTAAATGGAGAAGGCAGCAGGAATGTTTCATTCCTGAGTGGTAAAAGCTGTAGGAAGTTCAGGTTCTCCGTTGCACCCTGTTGTCTTCATATTTATGGTCTAGCCCTTTGAAATGGGACTTTTTTCTTTCAGTGAGCAGGAGACAGTTTCTAAAAATAAGTGTTTAAAGTGATATTGTAATTTTCATTTATTGACTCTCTGGCTATCTGCCAAAACTTCAGTCAGAGACCTGCAGTCATTTTTAAGGATTCACAGACTGTCTTTCAAGCCTGTGAGAGGGAAAAGATGTGTTGGCTCCTGTTGCCTCAAACTGTGGAGGAAGGAAAATAGCCGACACCTAATACCTGCTCCTGGATGGACATGCAGCAATAAATTTGGGAGAAATTCCTTACTGTGAGGGTAAAATTCAGGTTGCCCAGAGAAGCTGTGGCTGCCCCATCCCTGGAAGTGTCCAAGACTGGGTTGGATGGGGCTTGGAGCAACCTGGGATAGTGAAAGGTGTCCCTGCCCATGGGGATGAGATAAGCTTTAAGGCCCCTTCCGACCCAAAGTATTCTGGAATTCTGTGATTCTGTGAGGCCAGTGCTGTTTAATCCCTGTGTGAATGGAACAGGCAAGTGCCCTCCTTCCCTACCATCCAGGCTGAGGAAGCTTTTCCATCCTCCCCATCCCACGGTGCCCCCAGGGGAAGTGAAGTCTCCTCTTTTCTGCTCTCTTGGGTAGAGGTGGCACTTGTGATCTCCAGCTCCACAGCCAATACAACAGAAAATGAAAGGGGCTCGTTCTACTCACTGCAACACCTCAGGACCTTGGGATTATCCTTGAGTTCCTTGCATTTTCCTGCTACAGAGGTCTGGTCATACCCTGAGGCTGTGAAATGCAGACCTAATAAATTAGATTCTGATTCTCCTTTACTCAGGCTCTCAGTGGCTTTGCTTGCAAAGGGCTCAGTCTCTCTCTTATGGGATGTGTTAGAAATGCTGCTCCCAGCCAGGTTCTGAGCTGTTCTGTGCTCTGTGTTTATTGTAGGAAAACAGCTGAGGGGACATATTTTGCAGTTTTATTTTGGGCATCTTGTTTGTTTTGAGGAAAAAAACCCATTTCCTTCTATTCTGAGTTCTCAAAGGAAGGAATATGAGCATTTCCTTATCTCAGTGGAAGCAGATTTATAAGGGGAGCACCTGAATGTTGGAGCTGGTTAGGAATGAAAGAGCCTTTGGAAAGAAGAAGAGAAGCAGTGATATAGAGCCTCCCCCCAAGTCCTGTATGAACAGATTAAACTGAATGTAATTAATAAGAGAAGAAATCCATTAAGTTGTTATAGTAACTGGGGAGCTAAGGTTGAAAATGTATGATCTGAGTGACTCAGCTCTGGGGGAAGGGATCTGAAAGCCCACACAGAGCTGGCAGCTTGCCTTTCCTGGGGCTCTTCTCTGTCCATGTCCCAGGAAGCTCCTGTGGAGGCACCTTGCATGGTCAACGCTCTTCCCAAACCCTTAAGACAAGCTTATTCTCCCTGCTGCACCCTACACCTCTTGTTTATCTGCCTCTCTGGTGATCCTTGAAGAAAGTTGGCAAAACTCACCCAAAAGAAGTGATAGTGGGAGCAGTGCCAGGTCTTTCCAAGAGGCTCTTCCTAGTGGGGAATAAGGAATCTGTGGGTTCTTGTGTCCTGCAGAGTAGCACCACCTCATTTCTGGAGATCCCTTGGAAGGAGGACATCTACTGAATTTATTCCCTATAATTTATGTGGGACCTTACACAAAAAAGTACGTTGATTTGTTTGACCTCATTAAAAACTGCTTGTGTAGAATGTGGGAAAGGGTTGATTTATTTGTATATCTGTATATTTTCATTATTTGCAGCCTGTGTTTTCTCAGGATGCAGCTGCTTCCCCAACAGTTCATAAACATTTACCTGCTTCCCTCCAGGTGTTGATGTCAGGGAATGACATGGGTGAATGGAGAGCAGTACAGAAATCTGGGATGTTCATTTTAGCTTGGTGGGAAGATGTCTCTAGTGAAAGATGTCTCCCCCCAGCCCATGGGGCTTGGAAAGAGATGATCTTTAAGGACTGTCTCAACCCATTCTGTGATTCTGCGTTTCCCAATATATCTGGTTCTCAATATTTAGTTCTGCATCCAAAATTAATAATAAACCTTTGCAATAGCAAAGGCTTGTTTTTTCATAGTTCTCATCATTGTGTGTAGCCTCTGCCTTAAGAACAACCAAGGTTTTGTTGAGCAATTAATTGCCTAATGGCATCTCTAAAGCTGGAAGTAATTTGCTAACGTTATGCTCTGTGTTCATCTGAAAATCATTAGGGAATGACTAGTGGTTTATTGCATCTGTTCAGTTAAAATTAATATTAAAAAGGGTAAGAATTTGGATTTATTAAAAAAAAATACAGAGGTAAGAAGCTGACTGTTGAACAACCTGTGGAGATTTCTCTGTACGTGTTTGGTCCAATTTCTCAGCTTCAGTTACTTCAGGTTTATGTAGGATTTATGTGCTGTAGGTAGATGTTCATTTCTGGTGAAATTTAAGGATGTCCAGCTACTTAATTTTGAACGAAACCTAATGTTTTATCTACCAACAATTAAGATGAAAAATAATCAGGCTCCATTTACTCAATAGAAAAGTCTGTTATCACTGGACTATCTTAAGGTCCCTTCCTACCCAAACCATTCTATGATTCTGTATTCATACAAGATAAATGCATGTATATTTAACTGTGCCAAAATTGCAGGTGAATATTTGGTTCCTTGTTCCTTGTATGATATGGGATTCTTTGATCTGCTCCTCACAGGAGTGACAAGGACAAGGCGAAAAGCTGATACTTTTTTTTTTCCTTAATAATTATATTCTACAACTGTAAGAAAGATGATGATATTTTGCTTTAAATTTGGTAGAGAGAATAATCCCTGCTGTAAACCTGGTCTAGTGGAAGGTGTCTCTGCCCAGGGCAGGTGGTGGAACCAGATGGGCATTAAGGTCATTTCCATCCCAAACCAGTCTGAGTTTCTATAATTTTGTAGATTGTTTGTCTTGTGACATAAAAAGATCATTTCATGTCCACATCATGCTGTTGTTTTGCACTGGAACAAGCTAAACTATCATATTTTTCTACTCTAAACAAAGGCTACTTTAAAAAAAATAATGTACTGATAATACCAAGTATTTTATTTCTGGAAAGAAGATACATGAGGGAATACATGAGCATCTATGGCCAAGAGAATTGCCTGTTTTCAAAAGAACTCAAATAATTCAAATACATTCTTTTGCTTTGTGGCAGCAAAGGTGAGGAACTGCCTTTTACCACCAAATTTTCAAATCTTTTTAGAAGAGGAATATTAATTGGAGTTTCCAGCCTCCTCTTCAGCAGTAGTTGAGCTTCTCTTGCTTTATAGGCCACAGACAATTATTGCATCTACAGATACCAGTATGCTGACTTTGCACAGAATCATGGTTTGGGTTGGAAGGGACCCTAAAGCCCATCTAGTTCCACCCCCTGCCATGGGCAGGGACACCTTCCATTAGCCCAGGTTGCTCCAAGCCCCGTCCAACCTGGCTTTGGACACTTCCAGGGATGGGGCAGCCACAGCTTCTCTGGGCAATCTGTGCCAGGGCCTCACCCTCCTCACAGCCAGGAATTCATTCCCAATATTCAATCCAAATCTATCCTCTTTCAGCTTGAAGTAATTTTGACATCAAGACTCCCTTTTCAGTTGCTGTAATTGCTGAAAATTGCCCCCTGCGTGCAGAGAAATAGGAATTTTCTGGATGTGACCAGGTTGGGATTCCTCTGACCACGCTTGGAACAACCTGGGACTGTCATACATCCCTATATTTTGGACTTTCCAGGTCTGCAGTTTCCTTTGCACCTTTACCATTGAATAATTTGGACATATATTTGAATTTTGACAACAATTTGGAAAAAAAAAAATCGCCAGACTTTTTGTGGGGGCACACAAAAGGACTGAGACATGGAGCTCATCCCTGTGAAATGATAATTCCTTGCTCCAGAGCACTGAGATGCTGCAAGAAGGGGTTACTGAACAGGGCTCTCTTCATTAATTGCACTCTTTGAAGTGATTGAATTGGATAAAAACTTTCTAAAGTGTTCAGCAAGAGGCAGACACCGAGTGCTGGCAGTATCACCCTCCCATAATTAAAGGTTTGAAGAGTTTTTAATAACCAGGGAAAAATTACAATGAGAAGTTTGAAGCAAATGTTCACTTTCACCTCAGTTAACAGCACTTGATTTTGGAACAAATTGCAGAGCGAGCTGAAGTATTCTTTCATTTCTTTAAAAAAATGCTGATAATTTCAGCCTGGAATCTAAGATAATGCAAATATTTTCCCAACAAGCAAAATATCAGATACTGAAGAAAAGAAAACAGCAGTAATGTAAGGAAACAGTAACATCTGCTTTGGCTACAAGTAAAATCCTGGAATAAGAAAGCTTAAATATTCCTCTAAATCAATTTTTTTCCATAAACCTCCTGTTATAAATTAGTGTTGTCATAGATGCCTCTTAAAATATATGAAGTGATATATTGTAACAGATGTGGTCTTAGCCAGTGGCTGGTAGAAAATGTGTGTGTTTGCAGAAGACCAAATGCTTTTCCTTTTAGTCTTCATTTTCTTTTTTTATTGGATGGGCAGACAGAAATTTCATTCTGGAAATTGCAAGCGTGGAAAAAAACCCAGGATAAATCAAGTTTGTAGTTGATCATCATGCCTTTAATACTCCCAATGGCTTTGCCTTTGCAGGTGAGATGTGGAGTTGAATTGGAATTATTCTCTGCTCCTGGATGAAAAGGGGACTTTCTGTAAAGGGATGATGTGCATGTTCCAGGGTATTTTATAAAATTAATAAAATTTTTGAGCCAATGCACCAGAGCAGGGAATGATTATTCCTGTACTTAATAACAGAGCTATTGCTGCACAAAATCTGTGATCTAAGAAAAGAAATCCTTCGTATTTCATTAACAAAAATGCTGCTGCAGACAGGCAGTGTTAGAAACAATAAATTGTGTGTGGCTGGGTGCTGTTACTCTACAAGTAACCTCATTTTGTCCTCATTTGGCAGCACACAGAGGTCTCTCCCTGATTCCGATTTCCCCTTCCTTGGACTCCTTAGAGGGCTGTCTTTTATGAGCAGTCTAGGATGAAGGATTTATGGAAATGCAGTTTATCAGCTGCAGAATTCTTGTTCCTGGGGAAGGGGGGACATGAGGGCAGGTGAAAACCACCAGCATCTGTTTGCCCTGGCACAGAGCCCCGTTTTTCCCATTTATTTGGTTTTTGTGTGTGCCTGTGGTCAGAAGAGCTGGTTACCTGGTCTCTGTGAAAGCATTTACTCTAATTGGCCATGGGATAGGTTTGGCCCCTGGCAATGAAATTGTTTGTTGGGTGGTGTTTCCTGGCCCACAGGGCTGTGTTTCTGAGGACATGCAGGACCTACCTGAGCATCACTGTCTTGGACAGAAAACCACGGGGCTGCTTCATGGAGAGCTCCTTTCCCAGGTGCTGTTTGAAGATGCTGCTGTGTCCTGCTTGTTCAGCCCCTCATATCCCATTTTATAAGTCATCTGGAAATCATGGAATGGTTTGGAAGGGACCTTAAAGCCCATCTCGCTCCAACCCTTGCCATGGGCAGGGACAACTTCCACTAGACCAGGTCACTCTTTTGCAGATCTCAGCTTTAATTTGGTTCTCCAGGGACCTCTTGCTGTCCTGATTTTTCACTTCATCTTTCCCCACTATTCTTTAGTGTTTTTTCAAAATCAAAGGCAAGGTTGGGAATATTCCTGTGTTATAAGGCTTCTGGAGGATGTGTTCTTCCAAGGATGGTCTCTGTTTGTAGGCTTGATTCTGCTCTTCTGAGCTTGGAGTCATTGTGTGTCTTTGCTGCACGGCTCTAATATTAGAAAGAAAAATTAAAGGAAAAGAATCCTTCTTGCTGCCTATTTGAACTTCCCTCTTCCCATAAAAACCGCAGGGGAAAGAGAGATCTGAGGATCTGAGAACATTTCCTCTTGGAGCAGAGCAACCTCTGGGTGAGTTTAGAAAGGGAAGAAGTAAATCAGGGGCAGGAAATCAAGTAAATCAAGGACTGCATTAGCTGGTGGTAACACAGTAAGTTTCCCCACACTGTTGATCCAGCTAATCCCAAGGGATCTGCAGCATTTCCCTTATCTGTGGAGCCCAGCAAGGCTTAGTGCATTATACTCCTTTCCCAATAAAAACACAGAGGGAACATGAAGTCTATTTTTTAAAAAATCAGCTTAAAAATCTAAAGGGGGAAAATTTGCCTGGCGTGCATTTTCTGGGGGTTTATTTTTAAACTGATTTTTTTTTTTAAGCATCATAATAATTGTTCTTTGCTCTCTGAGTGCTGTTCAGCTGCTTTCCGAGGAGTGGGAGGCTCTGCCAGTCGTTTGCACAGGGAACAAGGAAGATATAAATTGCATCCTTTAATAGTCTGCTTCACTTTTCTCAGTAATTACCTTGAAAATCCTCCTATGGTAGGTAACACTATTAAATGAGCCCTTTGGTGCTGTCAGAACTGATTTTTAATTTAATTTCATTTGACCACAGTAGTAGAACTGTTTTAGATGTATAAGATCTAAAAATTACTAATATAGTCAGGAAATCAGAATAATGTTTCCTGAAATCCTTTCTTCTATTAATATTTGCCTAGAAGCTTCCTAAAAAAATATGATCATATTTTCCAGGGAAAAATACTGCTTGTATCTCAGGTGGGTTCTGCAGAGGCCTAACGAAAGCAAAATATTGATTTTCCTGTTGTAACTGAAATAAATGAAGAGCAATGACAACCTGGATAACCCTCTGCTGGAAATGGAAGAGTTACTGCAATTTCTGGAACAGATTGACTTAGTTATTCTCAGCTTTACTGATTAGGTTGCCAGAGAAAAGATGAGTCTTTGCAATCCTCTTAACCTTGGTGATATCTCGGTGAGGAACCTCCTAACGAAAGTTAAGACACTGTTTTAATAAGGATAATTTACCCAGTGGTAACATTGGAGTTTTAAAGGTGATTTTTTTGCTCCTGCACAACTTTGACAGAGCTTTCTCAAGTATCTACAAAGAGTGTCCCGCCTATTACATTCACCTTTATAATAAAAGAACTGGTTTAATTTAATATTGTAGATAAATTTGCAACTTTATCCCATGGCACAGATGCCTGATGGCTTAAACCAGCAAACTAATTTAGACTTGGTTTGCATGGTCAGCCTGTAATTCACAGGTTGACAATTAGGACAAAGCTCAGAACAGCCTTGGAAGAAGACACATTGGAGGAATCAGTTCTCCAGCTGGATAATGTTGGTAGGTCTGAGTTAGCAAAGTTATTTTATAGGAGAATTGCAGTGATAAGAAATAAAGCTCGTTACGCCTCTCAGGGCAAATCTGCCTCCAGCTCTGGTCACAGCACAGGAAGGACATGGAACTGTTGGAGTGAGTCCAGGGGAGGCACCAAGATGCTCAGAGGGATGGAGCCCCTCTGCTGCGAGGAAAGGCTGAGAGAATTGGGCTTGGTCAGCCTGGGGAAGAGAAGCTTTGGAGCGACCTAATTGTGGCCTTCCAGTACCTGAAGAGAGCCTGAAGAAAAGATGGAGAGAGACTATTTCCAAGGGCCTAGAGTGACAGAACAAGGAGAATGGCTTCCCACTGCCAGAGGGCAGGGTTAGATGGGATATTGGGAAGGTATTCTTGGCTGTGAGGGTGGTGAGGCTCTGGCACAGGTTGCCCAGAGAAGCTGTGGCTGCCCCACCCCTGGAAGTTTCCAAGGCCAGGTTGGACAGGGCTTGGAGCAACCTGGTCTAGTGGAAGGTGTCCCTGCCCATGGCAGGGGGTGGAAGGGTCCCTCCCAACCCAGAGCATTCCATGATTCTATGAAATCCTTATTTTCTGAGTCAGTTTTCCTGGGTTACAAGCACTTGTGCTAATAGATGCCCTTGCTTTTGTTTTGCATAGTGCTGTGAATTCTTCTCAGCTTTTTATGAAAATTAGAACAGATTGGGTTTGCTGAGGAGGAGTGATTTTCTCGGAGCTGCCATAAGCTCTGCAGACCAGTTTAGTTGTTCCTGTTCACAAGAAATGGGGAAAGGTCACTGAAAAAAACTAACTTTTTCTTCATGAAATAAGTAGTAAAAAGGGACTGTTTGGGAAATTCTTAGGTATGTATTTTTGGGAGGCTATGTCCAAGAAATTGGACAGAATGAGGGTGTTTGAGCAGCTGGGGGGGCTCCTTCTGGAGAAAAGGAGGCTCAAGGGGGACCTTCTCACTCTCTGCAACTCCCTGACAGGAGGGTAGAGCCAGGTGAGGGTTGGGCTCTGCTCCCAGGGAACAAGGGACAGGATATCAAGCTGTACCAGGGGAGGTTTAGATAATTCAAAAAACAATTTCACTGCACGAGTGGTCAGGCTTTTGAATAAGGTGCCCAGGGAGGTGGTGGAGTCACCATCTCTGGAAGCATTCAGGGGACATCTAGATTTGGCCCTTGGGGACATGTTTCAGGGGTGATTATGGTGGTGCTGGGTTGATGGTTGGGCTGGATGGTCTTGGAGGTCTCTTCAAACCATGATTCTGTAGTTCTGTGGTCACAGAGCTAAACATTTAGGGCTTAATACCAAAATTGGTGAAAGGAAAAAAGGTGCAGATAATTCTTCTGTGGCTCAAGATGTGTGTGCCTGTGGTGCAAAAAGAAAAGGGTGGAATTCCTAGAACTAGTTTTTCAGGGGGATGTAACTTCTGCAGAAGCATTTGCCTGGGATTTCTTTGAAGTTTTATTTGTTGGATGTGCAGCTTGTGAAGGTGCTGCCTGTCTGTCCCTGCTGTGCCCATGCCACACTGGCCATGACCTCCATTCCTTTTTTGTAGCAAACTGACCACCTGAGCCATCTGAGGGCCAAGAATTGCTCTCATATTTTCTATGTGCTGGTTTTGTTTAAGGTAAAATACAAACTGTTCGGGTACCAGGTGCTGTTGATACCTCGACTTGCCTTTGACCAAGTGTCAAATCCATGTAGGGTTTATTTTTCTTTCAAGGAACTATATGAAATTTCCGAGCTTTTCCTTCCTTTCTTGTTGCCCAGGGAAGCTGTGGCTACCCAGTCCCTGGAAATGTTGAAGGCCAGGCTGGACAGGGCTGGGAGCAACGTGGGCTAGTGGAAGGTGTCCCTGTCCATGGCAGGGGATGGGACTGGATGAGCTTTAAGGTCCCTTCCAACCAAACCATTCCATGTTTCTGTGTTAAGTAGGAGCCCATATATTTTGTCTGGGAGAGCAAAACCTGAGATTGTAATTTTTTTTGATAACTGTCATCCTGTCTGAGTATGTGCTTCACCCTGTGAAGTTTTGATGACCTTTAAGAGGAATCCAGTTGTTTGAATCCCAGCTCACAAATTATGTGTGATCAGATAATCTTCCTCATCCCAGCCCTTCCCTTAGCAAAGCTTCTCTAATCTTTCACCATTCAGGTGTCTGGGTTTATCTCTGATCATCCTCAGGTTCTGCAGAACCTGTAAGAATCAGCATTTTGTCGGTAGGAAAAAAGTCCTGCCCCAAGAATGTGTGTTGTGGCCCTGGCAGTGAGGAAGAAGCAGGTGTGGGACTGCAGGAAGTGCTGTGTCATCTGAATTTCACTGGGGTTTGTTTTGTTTTTCACTATCTTTCAATCTTTGTGCCTTGCCTTCTTGAAAAGTGGGAGGAAATGAATTTAGAGTCTGAAAGGAGACAGATAAACATCTCTGCTTGCCAAAACCTTCTGTTAATCTGAAGACCCAGCACCACAGGAGCAGCAAAATGTAAACCTGGCCATGCCTTGCCTGTGTTTCATGGGAGAGGAGGATCTCTAGGGGTGAGAGGGTCAATCAGCTCCTTGTACCACCCTGTGGCTTTAAACCTGCCCATGCAGAAGCCCAAATGTGTGGGAAAACAGTGATGTGGTGAAATGTGTGTCTCCCATTCCAAACCATACCAGAACTTGCACATTAAGATGCCTTTTAGGAATTTCTTTAAATAGTGGATTTCACACTGGATGAGGCTAAATAGCTATTTTTTTAACCAGTGTGTAGGAAAAGCAAGCTCTATCCCATACATCCCTGTGTCTTTATCCTCACCCCTGTCCACTGCCCATTTTTAACCCTGTTAATTCATACCTTGGCTATCAGGCTTTATCACTCTGGAACTGCTGGAGTATTTACCAGCAGTTTTGAAACACACAGTCATAGAACACAAAAAAACTTGAGGTGGAAGAACTTGGTGTAAAAAGAAATCTCATACCCTGCCTATATTCCAGCAAAATGGATTAGACCCAAGTGCAGCACTGAAAGAATATTTTTCTTTGCAATTTAATAACAAATTCAAAGCTTTGCTGCTTCTCAGCATTCCCTGTTACCCACATAGAACCAGCCACTGGGATACAGTTTATTTTTGGAGGATTTGGGTGGTGGAGAGCAACTCTGTCATAAAAGATTGCATGAATTACAAAATGTACAGGAGAAAAACAACTCCGAGTGAGGCTCTCTGGAGTGTTTTTATTTGGTTTATTTTCCCCCTAAATACTTGTCCCAGGTGTCAGATCTTTTATGTAAAGGCACAAGAAAGAGTGAGTCAGATTTTAATAGTAACTTAGTCATGACTAAAGGAAGTGTTCGATTTTCTTGGTGGGCTCTTCAGAAGTGCAATCTACAGAACAAAACAAAAGATGGCTTGTAGAATTATTCATATTCTGGTTAAATTTGCTTTGGCAAATCGATAAATATTTATAAAGGGAAGGAAGTTGTGGTATGAGAGGACTCAGGCTTTCACAGAAATTATCTGCAAGTCAGTCTGGTCCATCTCTCCATCTCTCATGTCCTGGTGTTGGTTCTAATACTAAAGTTCAGCAAAATTTAGGAGACATTCTTAGACTCTTATTCTTTTGGATTTGTTTTCCCAGAGAATGTGTGGATGTGGCACTTGAGGACATGGTTTAGTGGTGCCATCCAACTTGGCATTCTGTAATTCCATGCCTTTTCTCACGCCTGTGAGGTCATCTCATTGTACTGTCGATCTAAACCATGGGAGGTTTGCAGAGATGTAACATTGCCATGCTCTGTGCTGCCACATGTCAGGGTTTTAACAGCCCTTCCACTGCTGCAAGATGTAAACCCACTCTGAGTGCTTAGAGAGTGTCCAGAGGAGGGCAGTGGAGATGGGGAAGGGCCTTGAGTGGAATAACAACAAAGATGGGGAAGGGCCCTGAGGGGAAGCCGTGTGAGGAGCAGCTGAGAGCACTTGGTCTGTTCAGCTGGAGGAGACTGAGGGGAGACCTCACTGCAGTTACAACTTCCTTGGGAGGGGAAGAGGAGGGGCAGGCACTGATCTCTGCTCTGTGGGGACCAGGGACAGGACCCCAGGGAATCGCCTGAAGTTGTGTCAGGGCAGGTTTAGGTTGGATCTCAGAAAAAGGTTCTTCCCCCAGAGGGTGGTTGGGCACTGAACAGGCTCCCCAGGGCAGTGGTCACAGCACCAAGGCTGCCAGAGCTCAAGGAGTGTTTGGATGATCCTCTGGGCACATGGTGTGACTCTTGGGGATGTGCAGGCTGAGTACTGGACTTGGTGATCCTTGTGGGTCCTTTCCAACTCAGCAGATATGGTATTCTGTGAGATGTGTGGAGGCTGTTGTTGTAAGGAGAGGGCTCTGTCAGACCATAAATCTGTTTTTCCAACTCTGGCTCTGGTGAGTCAGGGATGGATGCTGGGGGGAGATAGCCCTGGGGGGAAGTGTTGCTGAGTCCTTGTTACCTGTCCTTTGCTCCCTTTTGTGGATCCTTTTGTGGAGGGAAGCTGTTGGAGTGCTTTAGAAGACAAATCCCTCTGCTCTTTTCCTTTGAATCCTCCAGCTCTGTGTGCTGGCACTGCTGAAATGGCAGTGAGTTTTGTCTGGCATGGATCTGAGCACTGGGAATGCTTTGGCTGGGATATGTGTGTGTTGGAAATGAAAACAACTGGAGGTGCCTGTGCTGCAGCCAGAACTGCAGGAAGACAGCTACAGCAGTGTTAGAGCTTTGTGTTAGAGTTTCCTTTGAGTTTGTTTTGTTTCCTCCCTTTTTTTCCCCTCTGCTTTCAAGGGAATCAGGTTTGTTGTGGCACATGGAAGAGCAGATGAGCAGTTGGCTCCTTGAGACTGCGGTGTCCTCAGACCTCTGTACTCAGGGGCTGTGCCTGAGAATTATAGTGAGCTTTGTCCTGATGCCTTTTTTTAATTTGAAGAGGTAGAGGTGCAAAATAGATGGTGTTTACCCTGGACACAGGCAGAGTTTGTACCCTTGGTGGCACAGTTGTGTTGTCCTGGAAGCCAAGCCAAGCTGCCATGTTTGAGCATTCAGACTCCTGAGTTCATTGTGGGGTGGGAAGGTTTTGTGCAACCAGCATTTGCTGTGTAAGATGCTTTCAGTACCTGCTGCCAGGGCTTTGAACCTCATAGGAAAAGCAGGTGGTGCAGGTTTCCTGCTTTCCAGGACCCTGGCAGGGGCAGGGAAGAAGATTAGGTGTCTAATGTTCATGCCATGTCTGCTCCTCATCGCTGATGGTAGCCAGGGTCTGGCAGCCCTGTTTTGCAGGAGGTCTGAATTGCTTGTTGCTCTCCTGAAATTGCACTGCATGGAGAGGTGAATGGAATACAGAAAAAGAGTTAAACCTCTGTCCAGGGAGGCTGTGGACTCCCCATCCCTGGAAGTGTTCAAGGCCAGGCTGGATGGATCTCTGAGTGACCTGGTCTGGTGGGGGGTGTCGCTGCCCATGGCAGGGGCTGGAATGGAATGGGCTTTAAGGTCCCTCCCAGCCCAAACCATTCCATGATTCTACAAAACCCCTTGATTTCTCAAAGTGAACAGTGTGTTAGAAATCTGACATCACCAAGCCTGAAACTGTTGCACAGCTTTTTGTGGTGGCTTCAGCAATGATGTTTATGAACAGGGGCCCTTCATCCGTCTTCAACCTCAAATAAGTGATTTCCAAGAGGTTTTTCCCCTTCCAAACAGGAGAGAACATAAACCAGCACACAAAAAGTGGCACTCCAGCTCTACCTGTTCTTTGGGGAAAAAAGGAAAATACAACTCTGTGTTCTTTCTATATAATCTTGAATGCTGCTTTTTTCTTAGCACTAAACCACAGCAATAAAAAGAAAGGGCCTGGGAACACTCCAAGGGAGGTTATTCCCATGTGCTGCTTTCTCCTGCTGCTTCAGCTGCTCAGCTGAGTTTTATTCCCCTTCTCATTCCTGCTTTGTTCGAGGTGGCTGCAGTGTCACCTCTGCAGAAGGCTGTGATTTAGTGGCTGGAGTGTGTGTGGCAGTGTAATAATAAATAATGTTTGGGAGTTGTCACTGAATTTTAGAATCACATTACAAATGCAAATTTCTTCTGTGAGAGCCACCTTGAGCTGTTCTTGGAGACCTTCTGTGCTGTACCTCTGAAAAGGGCTCAATTAAAGACATTTTAGAGAAAAACCTGTTAGCTTTGGTCCCAGATTACTGGGCTGGTCTCAAGGCTGGCTTAGATTGCAGAGCCTTAGGAATGCTGGTTGCTCTCAACATGATTTTGCTAAATATTGAAGTGGCCTTTCACAGTTACAGAGCTGCACTTGCAGAACATCTACTGCCTGTGTTTTATGGAAAACCAGACAGACAAGAGGAAACAGCCTCAACTTGCACCAGTGGAAGTTAAGATTAAATATTATGGAAAGTTTTTTCATGGAAAGGGTTGTAAAGCACTGGAACAGGATGCCCAGGGAAGCTGTGGAGTCACCATTGCTGGACGTGTTCAAAACATGTGGATGTGGCACTTGAGGATATGGTTTAGTGATGAACATGGTGGTGCTGGGTTGAGGGTTGGACTTAATGATCTTAAAGGTCTTTTCCAACCTTAACAATTCCATGATTCTGTGAAAATGGGCAGCAAGTTATAAATCAGCTGTGATGGTGATGGTTAGTTTGTCATCAAAGCCAGTTTGTTATTCAGAAATATGTTTTTTCTTTCAGATTGCCTGTCTGAAGAAATTGGATTTAACAACACGAGCTTTTTAGAACGGGGTGCACTTCAATCTTGATAATGAAGAAAAGCAGAAGTGTCATGACAGTAACTGCAGATGAGGTGAGTTTCTTCTGAAGATGTTTTATTTTCCCCAGTACTTCATGAAAATGATAAAAAAGCTGGTTTTGTCTTATTTCAGAAATATGAGCTGATTCTGCTTTGAGTACACTTTGATAATCCTGGAAGATTATTATTTAATAAGCAGAAAATAAGCATATATTTAAAAATGAGCAAACCAACCCCCATGACAGGTTTAGAGGAGCCTTACATACCATATACTCTGCCTTTGGTCAGTGTAGTGTGGGCAGCCAGCTGGGAATGTTGGTGTGACTTATGGAATATCTGTTCTGGATCCCACCTTTGCTCATATGCTGCACTTACATGCTTATGAGTGTTCCACTGTCTCTCCCCACTGCAGTTGCTGAACACTTAATGTGATGATAAATGTGTTATTCCAACTCTACGCTTTCTAATCGTCATGGTAATCCCCTATTAATTAAACTCCAGTTCCCATTCTCTGGAGAAATGTATCACTTTGTAATGATGGCCTGATAAACAGTCTTAATTGGCCTGTTTGTCACAGCTGAGGCTCTCAAAAAAACAGGAAATCACGTGGAATGTAAAGGAAAACACAGTGGAGGAGCTGAACCTAAGAGTTAGAGTAACCTGTAGCACTCCTCCAGTAAATAAGTGTTTATTTTGCACTCTTAGAGCACGTGTTGCACTGCTCATAGTCAGTTTGCCTGAGCATGAGGCTGAGTTTGCTCAGTCCTCACTGACTTTAATGAAAACAGGCATCTGAAATCTAATGGGAAGCTGAAAAACTCTTCTGGACACTTCTTGAATAATAACAAATAATTAAATAGTCCTATGAAGACTATTAATAAGGGCATGTTGAGTCAGATCCTCATACAGAAGGCAAGGCTTTCCTTTCTGGAATTCCTAGGAGTGTTTTTGACCTGATTTTGTGCAGTGGAAGAACCTGTGAGGCAACAGAGGCCTTTGCAGTTCATAGAACCACAGAATCATTTAGGTTGGAAAAGACTGCCAAGATCAAGTCCAACAAGCTGTTCCTGGAAAATTAAACCTCACTCATTTTCTCTGTAGTCCCCCAGTGCTGGCTGGAAGAGCACAGTTTGTGGGGAAAATGAACCAAGGGATTTGGGGAGACAGTAAAGTGGGTTTGGAAAGGTCTGTGGAGGGGGTGGAAAGAGCAGGGTGGAGATCAAAATTCAGAGGGAGGTAGAAAAAGAAGATAAATGTGGCCATAAATATATAAATATATGTATATATATATACACACATATACACCCATCAAAATAACCCTCCAGCTTCTATTGATAGCTCATCACATGGAATACAGAAATAGCCTCGTTTATATTGGACAGCTATATTTGAGTAGCTAAATTCTCTGGGTGAGACCAAAACTGACAACCAGCCCTCCTGCAGCTCTGTTCTGCTGCAACTTCTGGCTGTGTTTGACAGCTAGCTCTGTGATCATGGGGATGCTTTTAAATAAAAACCTGTAGAAACTAGAAGAGGAAAAACTGCTTCAGTTGATCAAAACCTTTTTTGGAGACTATTTCTACCAGCAATGTCAGACATGGGGCAGAGTGCTTTTCTCTGAAGGGGAAGTGTTTAATTACATTAGAGTGAAATGTTGAATTTAGTTGAGACAAGTTCTGAATGAATTTTCAAGTGCACTCACAACTTGATAAAATAACACAGGGCTCTCAGACTCTGCCAAGCCTTCAGAAGAACAATTGGAGAAAAATTGCATGTTTTATCTTCATGGAGGAAAACATTTATTTGCAGAACTTCAACGACTTCTTGTCTCTACAGAACTCTCTGGATTACCTGGAGTGTGGGCTGAGTAAGTCCTACAGCACTTCCACCCACGCTCTGGGCATTGACCTGTGGAGAGGGAGAAGATGCTGCTCTGGTAATTTGCAGTTACCACCATTGTCCCAGAGACAGACAGAGAAGGCTAGGACACCTGACAGAGACATTGTCTGTAGACCGACAACTCTGCCTCTGCTGACACCTCCAAGTATTGCAATCACCACTTACCAAGACTGGTAAGTTATTTTCTCTTGTTGTAAATCTCATGTAATTGTGGTTTTATTACCTTTTTTAATTTTTTTTTTTCCCCTTGGAGTTGGCTTCTTTCCTTATTTTTTAAGATAGATAATTATCTATGTTAATCAGTACTGTTGAACTCTATCAGTTGGTTTGTCATCCATGTAACTTTACAAAGTTATTGCCTTTTCTTTGAAATTCTACTTCTGTTAAAATCCCTCGTGAAACTTTTGTATCATAAATTCTGATGTTGGCCAGAGGATTGTGTTACTAGTTTTCCACCCACACAAGAGTTCAGGATGGTGAAAGACAACAGATTGAGGAAAAAGGCTTTAACTCTGGCTATTTCCTGTCCATGTGTTCGAAAAAAGACTTGAAAAAAGCCCATTTGAATCTAATGTTAAACTCAAGATAAGTCCCAAAGAAACCATCAGAGAGCTGATTACAAGGGACTTGCTAAGAGGCGAGTTCTTAAATAGGAACTGGTGTTAAGTGCCAAAAAAAGGGAAATTAATCTGGAGTCAGGAGAGGAGGCAAAGCCCTGAGTGTCCATGTTTTGGAATTGCAAGGATGGATTTAATGGCAAAATAAGGTTGGCTGTTCTGCTTGTCATACAAATCTTGAAATGACATTAATGCAGCCTTACAACCTGAAGTTTCAGCTCAGGTTTCAAGTGAACTTTAGATTCTCGTTTATAAATTTTCCACTCTCAATTTTGTTTTCTGATTGCAAGACATGTTCACATCATTATTTCCAACTTGGAATCTGGTTTTAGCTTCTGTTAAGCTCAGCACTTTTCAGTTTGTGTTTGAACAATTACAGAGGACATCCCAAATCCATTTTTTAGAGTCCTTTAAAAAGAATGTTCCTGTTGAAAATAGGATTTATAAACTCTGCGCTTGAAAGAATAGCTGAGATACAGAAATCAGGGAGGAATTAGCAGGAGCTTTTGTTCAGGTTTTGTGCTTAATTGCTGTGATAAATTTAACAAAATGAGTTATCTAATTTTAGATGGATTGTGAAATTTGACGATAAAAGGGTTGGTTTACCTTTGGGAGCATTGTCCAAGTGTTCCCTTGTGTGTGTGTGCAGCAATTTGCAATCCTGACAGCGAGGCCATTGAGAGCCTCTTTACAAGGTGGGATTGGAAGAATAAGATCTTTGAATACACATTAGTCCCTGATTTAGGAGAAATGCAAGCGAATTGCAATGGATTTATCATTAATTTCCTTGGAACACAAGGGGGCATTGCTGCTCCTCTTTTTCAGTACAGCAGAATCGATGGATGAGGGTCTTTTCTTGAGCTGCGTGTGCTCCGGTCCCAGAGAAACCCCTGATAACACATTCTCAGCTTATTGCTATTTCTTCACTGTAAAAATCCCAGTTTACTGAAGGGACTGGGAGTTGCTGGTCAGTGTGACTGGTGATGCAGAGCTGTTCCAACAGGACCTTACCTGGAATATTGGGGCAGTTTGCGGCACCACAATGTAAGGAAGATATGAAACCATTAGAGAGTGTCCAAAGGAGGGCAATGGAGATGGGGAAGGGCCCTGAGGGGAAGCCGTGTGAGGAGCAGTTGAGGGCACTTGGTCTGTTCAGCTGGAGGAGACTGAGGGGAGACCTCATTGCAGTTACAACTTCCTTGGGAGGGGAAGAGGAGGGGCAGGCACTGATCTCTGCTCTGTGGGGACCAGGGACAGGACCCCAGGGAATGTCCTGAAGTTGTGTCAGGGCAGGTTTAGGTTGGATCTTAGAAAAAGGTTCTTCCCCCAGAGGGTGGTTGGGCACTGAACAGGCTCCCCAGGGCAGTGGTCACAGCACCAAGGCTGCCAGAGCTCCAGGAGTGTTTGGATGATCCTCTGGGGCACGTGGTGTGACTCTTGGGGATGGTCCTGTGCAGGGCTGAGGGTTGGACTGGATGATCCTTGTGGGTCCCTTCCAGCTCACATATTCTGGGATTCTGTGGTTCTGTTTTTGCATCGCCCTCACCATTCTGACCAGTGAGATTGGCTGCTCTTACAGCTGGGCAGGAGACTGGTCTGAACTTTTCCATTTTCTGTTTAAGTTCTAGTCATTGAGGGCTTTTCCCTAGTTTAGCACTGATCCCTACCCATGCCAGGCAGTTCCTTCCCTATGCAATTCCCAGTTATTTGGGGCCTGACCATACTCTCAGGGAGCACAGTCATAGAACCACAGAATTGTCAAAGTTGGAAAAGACCTTTAGTATCATCAAGTCCAACCTTTAACCAGCATCACCACTAACCCATATCCCCAAGTGCCACATCCACATGTTTTTTTGACCCCTTCAGGGATGGTGACTCCACCACTGCCCTGAGCAGCTGTGCCAAGGCTGGACAACAGTTCTCATCAAGGAATTTTCCCTAATAACCAACTTAAACCTCCCCTGGCACAGTTTGAGGCCGTTGCCTCTCATCCTGCCCCTTTTTCCCTGGGAGCAGAGCCTGACCCCCTCCTGGCTCCACCCTCCTGTCAGGGAGTTGCAGAGAGTGAGAAGGTCCCCCCCCTCATGACTGAGATGTTTTTGGAGCAGGATCTGGTCCCCAAACTCTTTGGGTTTCTACATCATGGCTCAGTTCTGCATGAAATACACCCCAGACACAGGTTAAATTTGTATAATCCCGGTATTTGTGGTTGCCTTGGAACAGCTTTGGAATGAGATGAGCATTAAGAGACTGAGTGAGTGGGCAATAAAGGAAAATTTCAGTGTAGATAAATATAAAGTGATATCACTGAGCAGGAAAGAATTGGCGCTGAAAACCAATGTTGCCCTGCAGGAACAAGATCCTGGATGTGGGATAGAAGTCCAATAGATGTGCAGTTTGACAATCTGAATGGAGAAGACTTATAAGCTTCTTTTGCCCAAATTTTGTTCATATTTTCATAAAACTTGTTAAAATGTTTTCCACCATCCTGCTCCATATTTTATAACTAAAGCTTTGTGATAAGAAATCTGGGCAAGAGTGAAGAGAGAGGGTGTGAAGAATATATTTGTAGCTATACTTAGAGCATCCAAAATAGTTCTCTTCCCTATTTTTTTGATACTTTCCAGCTCCTGGGATGGGTTTGAGAGCTGGAGGCTCATTTCCACTCTTTCCACACATTTTATTCAGGTGTGTGGAGATATTTTGACAGTTTTGCAGCAAGTTTCTCTGTTGAAACAAAAATAAGTTCTGTGATGTGTCCCAAAGCATAAGGAAAAAAAGGCTTTAAGAGTTACATGAAGAGTTGATATGGTTAATATTAAATATTGGAGTTTTTCAGAGCTTAGAGGTTCTGTTAAATATTTAGACTGTGGTATTAAATGCTTTATTAAATACATATTTGTGTGACTGTGAATTTGCCATTTGTCCATGAGCAGATCTATGGCTTGTCTCTTCTGAAAGAATTTTATTGGGCAGGTCAGAATTTAAGAGGAAAATACTAAAGGATTGATCCTATTCTCCACATCCACCTCAAAACCTTCCTGGAGTGCGTTTTTCAGGTGTACAAGTGGATTATGACGAGGGTTGATGTATTGAGTGGCAGATCTACTCTTGTATCTGCTCCTGTAGTACTGCTCCTTGTTCTCCAGATGGTGATCGTGGGCAGCAAATTAAATGCAACGTCAGAAACTAAATAAAACAAAAATTCAGTGTAATTTTGGGCAACTGAAACCTCCAGCAAAAATGCTGAGTTCAGCCAGAGCCGGCTCATAGTCCCTGGGAAACTGGTAATTAATTGAGGGATAGATAAGATGGGAATTAATTGAGGGATAGATAAGGTGGGAATTAATTAAGGGGTAGATAAGGAAAGTTAGAATGATAAATTGGTGGAGATTTGCATGGAGAATTAAAAGGATGACAAAATTATTATTGCTAGTAAACCAAGCAGAAGGTAATTTGCCCAAATATTCCTTTACATATTTGAAACCTGTAAATCCCATGGGATAAAAGGAAATATTTGGGATAATAGGAAGCTTTAACAGGAATGGTGGGATGAATCCCAGGAGTTCAGAAGGAGATGATGCTTTGGAGAAGTATGGGGCTTTTTTTTTAATTTTGTTTTGTGTTTTAGATGTTGTTTCAGACCCTGGGATAGCACCCTGTGAAATAGGTTAAAGTCTTATTTCTTAGATAATTGCAAATTCAACTAGAGAAGAACTGAAGGAATATCCTGCAAACTTGGAATAGAAAAAAAAAATAATAGATGAGCTGGCTTCCCATATGATGTGAAAAATAAAAACTAGAGGAAAAAATACTTAAACCCACATTTTTAGGTTTTATACCGATATTTGAAATTATTTAAAACACAGAATGGTTGAAGTTGGAAGGGACTTCTGGACATCACCTGCTTCAAAATGTTAATTATTTCCATAAATCCCATCAGTTTTCATGGTAATGAAGCAGGATCAATTATTCTGATTGAACACACTTCATGGATTTCAAAAGCCTGCATCACATTTCTGTGGGGCATTTCCTTACCTTGGAAAAGGAGGTCAGCTCCACTCGTCAGAACATCTCATTTATTCTGTGGGGGAAAAAGGTTTTAATTATGCTGTGCATAATTAAAATAATATACATTGTGATGGAAAATGTATATGAAACCTTTGTTTTGAAAAAGGCTTACTGTGATTTGTCCTAACGATATAAAAGGTGTCTTTGAAGAGATCTGGAAACAACCCTAAAGGATTTTGCTTGCTCAGTGACTTTTTTATGGTTTTAGTAGGTAAAAACATTACCTGGTCCATTTAGGGATGGTGAAAATATTACCTGGTCCATTTAAGTATGGCTTACTCCTGGTGCTGGACACTGGATTTGGTGGGAGCTTGCAGTGCTGGGGATCCCTCAAGACAATCCCTGAAAGCTGAAAATGTTCTGTTTGGAGGTTGTTCCTACGTTGTCTGCAGGTGGATCAAAGAAGTTAAATAAAGAGTCTTAAATCTGTTTGAGCCCACCAAGGTGGGAAAGGAAAATTCCTTGACTTTATTGTCAGTCATTTTAATACCTCCCAAAGATGTGGCAGAGGAAATGCCAATTTGGAGAAATATCTTCTCTAAAATATTGCTATTTTTTCCCTTAGTAAGGTGTAACCCACTAGAGAATATCCCATCCTTGCTGACTTTTTGGATTAGTGATTCTTCCTGATGAGGATCAGTCAAAGAAATCCAACTAAACCATGGTGGTGTTGGCACCCACGGGGAGCTGCTCCCCTGGCTCTGGTTTGGGGGGTCACTACTGGACCCCCAACCCCATCTAATATTATGCAACAAATCCTGGAGATCTGTTTATTAAAATAAATCCCAGGAATCCTTTTTATTGGGGAAAAAATAGTGGGCAACCCAAATATCCAGAGGTCAATGCTCACCCATTGTGTGGGTGGTCAGTACAAATGCCAACCTGTCCAAAAAGGAGCTGCTGCAGAGATAATTTGTGCATCTCTGACTTAGCCCTGGAGTTATTTTCTGAGCTAAAAATACCCAGATAAGTGTTTTGTCTGCCCATATTTAGACATTGTCTGTTGCCATCAGTTTTTGAAGCTCTCGGATCTTCTTCTCTGTCGACACATTTTTTTATTTTCCTGTTTTCTTGAAAGCCTAAATAGAATAGCTATTATTTGTACGGGATGTAGTTAGTATAGAGGAATTTTATTAATGTTGGATTTGTCACAGGTTTTGAATTAAAATTATAATTATTCGATAAATGTCTTTTTGTACACAATTTATATTTTATTGCTGTAATATTATCCTTGAATTCATTTCCACTTATTTTAGTCAAAATTATAACATCCCCTTTTGGTGTGAATTGCAAGGTGAGCCCAGTAATTTTATTGAGGATGATTCTGAAGTTTGGTGCTGCAAGGTTTGCCTGGAGATGCAAGTCTTCAAAACAGAGGTAGCTGTAGGCACACAAAAAAGCTTTTCATGATTAAATTATAATTATATACCTCAATCCAGAATGCGACAAGACAGCTTGAAATGTATGTGGAATGGAAAAAAATGAATCACTCTTAATCAGCAAAAGACAAAGAAGCTTCTGAAATATTATGTTCAAACTTCATCCTCCCAAGAATATAAAATAAATGAAGATTATGGAAATACCGTTGATAGGAAAGCTGAATCAGACAATAATTTGACATGATTTTCTTTTAAGCTTCTGACTAATGATAACTTCATTTGAAAGGCAAGATCTGACACAGTTTGTTGTGTTACCTGGAGAACTCCAGGTGGTTCTCAGCTGATCCGTGACATTCCATCCCTATAAGTGTCCAAGGCCAGGTTGGACGGGGCTTGGAGCAGCCTGGGATAGTGGAAGGTGTCCCTGCCCATGGCAGGGGGTGGAACTGGAAGAGCTTTAAGGTCCCTCCCAACCCAAACCATTCTATGATTAGATAAGTTTTTGTTCAGTATTTGGACTCATTCCTCCAGAATAACAAGTGACAGGACAAGAGGAAAAGGCTTCAGGTTGCACCAGGGGAGTTTTAAATTGGATATTAGGGAAATTTTTTTATGGAAGGGGTTGTTCAGCCCTGACATGGGCTGCCCAAGGCAGTGGTGGTGTCCTCATCCCTGGAGGTGTTAAAACCATGTAGATGTGGCACCTGAGGACAGGATTTAGTGGTGAACATAGTGGTGGTGCTGGTTGATGGTTAGACTTAATGATCTTAGAGGTCTTTTCTGACTCAACAGTTCTGTGATTCTGTGATTTCCCTGGAAAAAAATTCAACCAAATTCACTTATAAATCACATTTCTAAATACTTGTAACCAAACTACTGACTCAGTTTACCAGATTACTCATGATCTGTATCCACCAGGCACTGGGGGGGTCAGATGCCTTTAGACCTTCTGTCACATGTTTTCAGTGGCTATGTCAAGACTTCCTGGACTATTTTTAAACTTCCATTTTGTAGCAATTCCCTCCTGGGTCCTTTGAGCACAGACCCTGCTAACACTGAGAGTGTCACTGGGATGAATTAGGGGGACAAGAACATGGTGTTGACCAAGGCCAACAGCAGAGGACATGTTCTTGCCCTGACTGCTGCTCCATGGGCTCGTTACCCATTGTTGGACACTCTTTCCATGAAGAAAAACATGAGACTTGTTATAAACTTGGCCACAGCCACCTCCTCTCTGACCCTGTTTTTATTGGCACTGGCAGTGAGCTGCTTTCTAGGATTTTTGGCTGAGATTTTATTCCTTTAATTAAGCCGTAATGGACAAAGCTATGTGGGAATCCTGACAATTGAGCAACTGCATTTTCTGTTCTTTCCCAGCACCAAAACCTGAGGCACCTGGCAAAGCTGGAGGTTCCAACCCTGCTGTTGAACAGGAGATGGAGTGAGCTTTACCTGTCTTTGTCAGGAGTTCCTTAGGGAAAAATAACTATAAATAAATGAGCCTTGTAAACATGGTGCTGTTTAACCTGAGAGAGATGATAAGGTGTAGTTGGTCTGAAACACAAAGAAATCCAAATAACTGGCATATAAACTGTTTTGTGAGTCAACTGCTGCAGAACTAAGAGGCTGGAAGAGCAAAATACAAAACCTAAGCAGACTTGGATTAATGTGGACTTGGATTAATGTTCCTGCTCAGCCACCGCAGGTGAGACCAATATCAGAGAAATATGTGGGCTCATGAAAATAATTTAAATCCTTTTGCTGAAAGGAAGAGGGCAGTCCAAGGCTAAGCATTCCTTTTTGTCCCCTTTCCATTGCCTGTATGAGTGGGGGTGCTGCCAACCAACCCAAACTGTAGCTTTTCATGGGAGTGTGTGGCAGGATGCAAAAATGACCTGAAAAAGTGGGAGCCTGAATTGCTTCTACAGGATTATCGGGCAGCAGTGAGAACATTGCTCTGCCAGAGCAATATTGGTTTTTTTTTTCTTACTTGTCAGTGTTTTACAGAATCACAGAATCATTTAGGTTGGAAAAACCTCTCAAACCATCGAGTCCAACCATGCCCCAGCACTGCCAATCCCACTACCAACCCATGTCCCCAAGTGCCACATTCACATGGCTTTTAAATCCCACCAGGGATGGGGACTTCCACTGCCCTGGGCAGGCTGGACAACCCTTTTGGAGAAGAAATTTTCCCCAATATCCAACCTAAACCTCCGCTGGCACAACTTGAGGCCATTTTCCCTTGTTCTGTCATTTGTTACCTGGGAGAAGACACCAACACCCATTTTCATTTTGATTTTACATGAAAATTACAGATACATTTGTAATTTTATAACATTTTTATAATGTTTGCATTTTTTATTTAGCAAGGACTAAGTTACACTGGGTGATATTGGCCAGTAGCTGTGGTGCCCATAGTTGCCTCTGTCTATGGGCACAGAGTGACTCAGCATTGTGGAGAGCAAAGCCCTGATCAGGTGAGCAAAGCCCTTATTTCACAAAATCACAGAATGTTCTGAGTTGAAAGGGACCCACAAGGATCATCAAGTCCAACTCTTAAGTGAATGGCCCGTGAGATGATGAAGCCCACAACCTTGGTGTTATTAGCACCAGGCTATAACCAACTGAGCTTATCTCAGACCCTGACTTGGTGAGCAGAGCCCTGATCCTGATCTTTGCTCTGTGGGGACCAGGGACAGGACCCCAGGGAATGGCCTGAAGTTGTGTCAGGGCAGGTTTAGGTTGGATCTTAGAAAAAGGTTCTTTCCCCAGAGGGTGGTTGGGCACTGAACAGGCTCCCCAGGGCAGTGGTCACAGCACCAAGGCTGCCAGAGCTCCAGGAGTGTTTGGATGATCCTCTGGGGCACCTGGTGTGACTCTTGGGGATGGTCCTGTGCAGGGCTGAGGGTTGGACTGAATGATCCTCGTGAGTGCCTTCCAACTCAGCATATTCTGTGATTCTGTGATCTGGTGAGCAAAGCCCTAATCCTGGCTGTCAAATGCAGGTGACTCATGGGAGATGAGGTGTTTAGTCACAGGCAAATTCCTGGCAGAGGCAGGTGCACCTGCTGCTGATCACAGTCACAGAAGTGAGTAAAATGAATAAATAACACACTGACAAATCAAACGACAGCCTGGGGAAAGCTGAGCCAGCCTGTCCAGGCCAATATATTTTTAGAGATTCCTTCATACCGCATCTCTGTAGGAACATAAAACCTCTTCTCAGCAGGATGGGTGAAATTTTAACACTTTTTTCCATTGGCTTCTCTTTTCTCAGGAGTCACCCTGAAGGTCTCTGCCTGTGAGGAATAAATTGGCTTATTGAATTAATTTGTAAAATATTAATCTATAGCTGGGAAATGAGAAAATAATCATAAGTAATACAGATTGGTCTGACATATGTGATTACTCACTATGGATAATATAGAAGGCATTTAAATGTTCTCTGAGAATAAATCAAGCACAATTAAAGTTGCTAAGCAAATTCCCATCTTACATCATGCCTCTTTGGCTTATATAATTTTATAATAAGTGTAAAAAAATATACATTTGTAAATATATAAATGATAGACATATAAGTTTAAATATAAAATACAAAAAGTATAAGTGAAATATTTTATTTTCTCAGATGTATCTACTAAGAGGTAACAGTATAAATACCTGTAAGAAAAAGTAGCCCGGTAAGAATTTGTACTTTTTTGTTTAAATACTAAAAAGTGCAAGGAAGCCAGATCAATCTTGTCTTGTGTGCGGTGTGATTTACTATGGAAAAACTGTACTAAATCCAGTTTAGGACTAAACAGCACGTGAAAGGCACCAGGTTTACTGTTATTACTGACTCTTTCATGCGTGTTCTGAATGCAAATAATTTTCCTGTGAGAGAGAACACCTTGTAGAGCTCTGCTCAAACAGTGCAGTGACCTGGTTGACGTAGATGACAAAGTCAGTGTGAACAGATGAGCCATCCAACCACTCAAAACTCTCAAGGTGTCTTTCCTAAAGATGGAATTCAGTTTTTGTGACTAAACTTAAAAATATTCTGGAGTTTCTTGACCTTGTTAGAGGTAGGGAATGTTTTAAAGGGCTAAAAACTTACAGAATCATATAAAGAGGCTGCAAGTACTGGTTGTTAAACCAGAAATTAATATACAAGCTGCCTATTGAATGAGGAATAGTCTGTTTAAGGGCAACTGGATGCTATGGAATGGGAAGAGCTCAGAAGGTGGCCTTTTATTTAGAGCGAGTCCTGTCCAACCTCTACTGAGCTCATAGGGGTGGGTAATGTCATAGAATCACGAATTGGTTTGGGTTGGGAGGGACCTTAAAGCTCATCTCATTCCACCCCCTGCCATAGGCAGGGACACCTTCCACTATCCCAGGTTGCTCCAAGCCCCGTCCAACCTGGCCTTGGACACTTCCAGGGATGGGGCAGCCACAGCTTCCCCGGGCAACAACATCAGCATCTCTTCACAGCTTTAGATAATATTTCTTTACTGTTCCATTTAAGCCCTGGGTTTGTATTGTGTGTTTTGGAAGGTTGATCTCCATGCTGTGTTGTGGCTTTCCTTTACTGCCTTGTAGAAAGATGTGGCTGATCAAAAGCATCTCCAGTTACAATGGTGAATTCTTATTATTCAGGTTAAATTACTATTTTAATGCCTCACAGTTTGGGATGATAGTTTAAAATGCCAATCATAGTTCTGTATTTAAGTCAATGCTTTAAGCAAATTTGCTGCTACTCTGAGGGAACTAAAAGTGAAAATGGGACTAGGATGGGGTAGAATTAACTAACACTGACTTTGCCCCTCATGGAATTAGTAGCACTCACTGGTGGGATGAACATAATGTATCTCTTGGTTGTGATGGAAAGGAAATCAAGAAGGCCGGAAGTATGTTTTGTATTGTTTTCTCTTGTGTCTGTTCTTCAGCTCATGCTCCTTACCCTTCTTTTCCCTTTTCCTCCGCTTCTGTTGTGTCTAGAAAGCTACTCCATCACTGCAAAGATTTAAGTTTTCTGTCACAAACACATCCTTCTGTATAGGACTGCCTGTACAACTGTTTTTTATTTTCTTGGAATCTCCTCCATGTTTTAACAATGCTGCATCCAGCTCTCCTTTTCTTATCATTGTCACCTTCTCAGCTCTTTCTTACCAACCATTGCTCTGACTGAAAGCCTTGCCTGTCATTCCCTATCCTTACATTTTAATCCACCGTGACTTCTGTTTTCATATTAAAGCACCATTCCTTGGCATCTGTTTTCCTGGCTGCTTCCCTTTCTACAGCTTCCAGTTCACTGATGTATTTTTTTGTGTTGCTCTAGACATTTCTGTGTTGTTTGATTCGCTGCTCCCCCCTCACATCTTTGCCTGTCTCCCATTCCCTGGGTTGCTCTTATTTTTTCCCAGTGCTGGCTCATCTTGGCAATTACATCTTCTGCCTTAGGCATTGAACCAGAGATCACATCTATGTCAGTCCTGTGACATTTCCACTGCAAATTTATTCCCTCCTCTACTGCTGTCTTTGTAACCAAGTTCTTTTCCAGTACAAATGACTTTTCCCATGTTCTCGAACCTCTGTTCTACTTTCTCATTTCCTTTGCTTTGTCCAGTCACATTGGTTTAGTCCAAGAGAAAATTGTCAATTCATAGCTTTTTTCTCCCTTACTTGGTTTACTTTTCCCTTTTCCTCAAAATCCTGTTCTTCTGCCCTTTCACAAAACCAGACATTCCTCAACTCCTCTTTTCCTCTAAACTCATCACTTGCTTCAGTGACCCAGTTCCAGTTTCTGGTCTCCTGCATGGCCACACCTACTCTGACCAACCCTTTTATTTCCTAATGGGAATGTGCTTTAGGTGACCCATTGGAGAGGAACAGTGATTTCACTGCCTCTTCTTTAGGATCATGTTCATCTCTCTCTGAGCTAATGGAGCTACTTGGCTTCTAGAGTTTCTCTCCTGGACGTCCATTCATAGATCCTTTCCTGATACATCTTCTGTCTGGTACATTTGGCAGAAATCCATGTTAAGTAGGGACAGTGTTGTGAAATTCCATAATGTTGCTGGCTTAATAGTGGTTTTTTTCACATCAAATGTGTTTAAATTATAGTCTAAAAGAAAAATATTGGCTTTGAAGAGACTGAATCCTTCCCTTGTGCATCTTCAACTATAATTAAAGATGTCCATCTCTCCCAAGTGACTTTTACAATCCTGTGCCTGACTTAAGCCAAACAAACACTGACATGGATGAGGGACCATCAAAGTTCTTCCGGGACTAACAAGTACAAAGGAACAGACCCTATTTCTTCGGGGACACTTGTTAGATGACAGCAAATTGCTTGAAAAATTAAAAATATACAGAGGGGATCTATGTGCTATATTTTATAATGATTAGCAAGTATAATAATCCTTATTTTCATATTGTTTGAAAGTTTGATGAAGATCTTTATTTTTGCTTTTGAAGAGGAAATACTGAAAGCCAGGATTCCTGAAAAGGAGACTCTGTACTTGATTAAAAATATGTTTCCCTTGGGTTTCCTTCCTTGGAAAAAGAAATACAAGTAGCACCAGCAAACGGCAATCCCTTTAAATAATTTTCCTAATTAATTTACTGTCAGTTTAGTGTTATCTTTTTGGGATGCCTTGCTAATGTGGATGGATGGAACAATTGCCTAAATAACAGAGGGGAGCTTCCTAACTGCTCTTATCTAAATGTGCTTTGAGAGAGTGTGCTGTGAGGAACAATTGTCCAATTACTCTGCCACCAACTGAAAGTGCTGTGAAAAGTCCTCTAAGAGCTTTTCCTTTCCTATTAAAGCATGCAGGACACTCAGAGTTCCCTCTTCCCTGGCATTCTATTTTCTCCTGGCTATTACGACTTAAAAACAGGTAACTAATGGTGCTACTGTAAAGAAAAGGTATGGATTCTCGTTGCTTAGCAATTCTCCCAACACACTGAAGATCAACTTTTGATGAGGGGTTGCACTCTTGAGAATGTTGTTTACCACCTCCATCAGTTATTTTAATAAAATATATTAAAACCTTCTGCAGTTCTAGACACTTCAGGGAGGTAGGAAGTGTGTGTTAAACCTCACCCAAGTAAACTTTAACTTTTGAAAGTTTCCTTAATTGTCCTTGTTCTTCCAAGTGGTCTCATTTTCCTGTCAGTGCTGGCAGGCACTTCCTTTCAATCATCTTTTCCCCCTCCTCAACTTTTTCTTTGTATTGCTGATCCCTTCGTTGATGTGATGAAATTGTTACTCTTGAACTACTGATCTATTGCAGACAATAATCTGTATTTATAAACAAATTATTGCATTGCAGTGGGTTACTGGGGTGTTACAGAGTTCAGGAAAGAGCGAGATGCCTGTCGACCATTTCATTTGTGTATCAGGGCAACGTCAGTAACTCTGTCCTTGCACCCCTGGGATCAATCCAGGCTTGGAGATGGACAGATGAAGCAGCCCTGGAGAAGGACTTGGGGGTGCTGGTGGGTGAGAGGCTATTTACAAGGGCCTGGAGGGACAGGATAAAGGGGAATGGCTTCAAACTGCCAGAAGGCAGGGTTAGATGGGATATTGGGAAGGAATTGTTGGCTGTGAGGGTGGGGAGGCCCTGGCACAGGTTGCCCAGAGAAGCTGTGGGTGGCACTTTGTATTTCCATTCATTATGCCTTCCCAAGGGAATGGAGCTCTGCTTCCCCCCCCAGTCTCCTTTTCCCTTCTCATTAGCTTAGTCTTGCATTTCTTTGCCCATGTTACCACAGGACCTTCTCCAGGCTATGGGGCTGAGAGGTCATTGCTAATTTATGGATGTCCAAATGATGGGAAGTACTCCCTTAATGGACACTGTTCTGCACTGTCTCTGAATTCCGGGAAGGACAGCACCCACTCAGCATGAGCAGCATGCCCTTGTACAGCATCTTTTATTGCTTTCAAAAGGTGATTTCCTGCTGTTTTCCTTGCCCTTTGAATAACTTTAGGAAAAGGCATGGATATACTGGTTCTCTAATATCAGATATATTCTCAAAAAACCCTCTAATATCCCATTTGCTTCCTGGTGAGTTAGGAAGTTAATTTTTTCTTTCTCTGTGAAATTCCAGATTGAAAGCATTTGTGTGGATTTTGTTTCTCATTCAACAAAACTCTCAAGCTTCCCTTTGTCTCTCACTGCCTGTCAGTGCAGTCGAGTAGCAGCTCACAGTCTAACACGTCATAATTCCTAAAGCATTAAATATTCCTGTTGTGCTACTGCCTGAACCTCTCAGTAATAAATCACACTGCATTTCCAGTGTCCTCAGGTTAGGCTCAGGCTCTGTGTTTGTTTGTTTGTTTTGGTTTTTAATAAATGTGAATGGTGAATATTATAGGGCAGGTTAGGGAGAATGCCTGGAAACTCCCCTATAGGCTCTGCTATAGGGAAGCTCTCTCTTGCAAGCCTCTGAAGTTGAGGAGGGCATGCTGATGATTTTGTAAAGTGTTTTGGGATATTTGGATGAAAAACGACTGGACGGGACAGGGACTGGTGGGGATTTGTTGTGTAATTGATGCCTGTACTGTGCAATCAGATCTTTGGCCACAGGCCAGCTGGATTTGCTCTTCCCTGTCTCCTCCTCCTTTACAAAGATTTATTGTATTTACATTTAAAGTGACATACTTTTGACCAGTTAAAAAGATGCTCTGCCCCTCCCTGCAGTATTTATTATGTTCTTACCATCAGCATCAAATCTTGTCTTTTAACTTCCTTACCTTGATGTTGTTTTTTTTAGCCTTACAAGTGTAGAAGTTGCTTTCATGGTGTTTATATCCAGAAAAAAAATTAAGTGGATTGTTTTTTTTTTAATTTAAGTAGATATAATGCTTAAATTAATTTCAATCAACTTACATTGTAGGAAAGGGTCAAGTCTCCCATCTTTTGGGGTTTTGGCAGGGATTTTGCCCTTTGACTGTGTGCAGATCCTAGGACAGTGGAACATGCTGCTTCAGCAGCGTTCATGGATTCTTGCATGCTTTGTTCCTACAGAATACCATCCTTGCCTTTTTTTTCCCCTCCTAGACCTTTTTTCCTGTCCCCTCTTAGTGCTGCTCACACCTCTCCCAGAGCCAGCGCTGCCATCCCGGGGGTCTCTTCCGGGATGAGCCAGGTGATGCCCAGGAACAATGTCAGGGTATTAAAATGTCCTGAGAATCCCACACACTCCTCACGCAAGACAGGGCAGAACAGAGTCCAGTTGTCAAAATAATCCCGAGCCAATAAGCACGTCCTGGGTGGAGCTCCTGCGGCTTGGGGAAAACTAATTCTCAATGAAGACCTTTTATTAAACCCCCGGAACGAGGCCGGTTGCGCAGGCTGGGGAATTCCTTGATTTTATTCGTGCACGCGAAAAATCCGCCGGTTTTCAGTTCGGTAGGTGAAGGCAAAATGCTGGAGGGAAAGGATTGATGTGGAGCTGGTGGTGATGAATTTTTCATGAGCTGCTGTGCGGGGCTTGAATGGCTCCGGCGCGTCGGTGGCGACCACGGAGCTGACACACCAACACCACCCCGGCGCGTTTTCAGGGGGAGAGGTGGGCTCAGAAGGGCTTTTCTGACAGCCCTGGCTTACCATCCTTCGATTCGTGCTGCTGCTGCTTCAGGCAGCCTTTCCTGTGGAGCCCAGCCTTGTGAATGAGCGGGGTTTAGCAGCGCTTTGACTCCGCTGCGTTTTTGTTGCGTTTTCTGAATGGTGAGGGCTCCCACATCATCTGAGCTATGACAGCAAAAGAGGCTTCTAGGGAACTTGCTACTCCCGAGTCCGAGATTTACATCAGGACTTTCAAAGAACAAATGCATTTAGAGCTCGAGCCCCCCAAGCTGCCCGGGAACAGACCCACGTCTCCAAAGATTTCTCCTCGCAGCTCTCCCAGGAACTCTCCCTGCTTTTTCAGAAAGTTGCTGGTGAATAAAAGCATCCGCCAGCGTCGTCGCTTCACGGTGGCACATACATGGTAAGCTCTGGGTACCAGTGCGGGTTTAAAACCAGTGTGTGTAGCTGTGCTTTGAACAGGGGAAAACGAGCTGAGATTTATTCACGAGTGTTAAATGAATCGAGCAGGAGGCAGCCAAAGGATGTTTAATGCAGTGCCTCGACAATTGTCATTCAGTGTCTGTTGTCCAGGATAAATCCAGCCCATTATTCGTGTGTGCCGGGTTAATCTGTAGGAACAAAGGCAGCAGCCGGTAACTTTCCCAGCCGTTGTGTTGCTGTGGGTTGAATACACGAATTCATTTCAGAACCTTCAAAATGTGTTTTCTTTGCCCTCTCAGCTCGGTCTCACAGCACACCACAGACCGGGTGGTTCAGACAGGGCACTCTTGGAGATAAACGCTGCAAAGGGCTTTAACTTCACTCTGAGGGGCTTTTAAACAGTTTTTCCTGGCTACAAATATCCCTCCTTTCAGCCATTTTTTGCAAGGAAACTCTGTCTGAGAGTCTTCTTTTCCCTCCCTACAAATTACTAACCCCAAATAGTCAATTTGTGTGCTATTACAGTCGATTGGAGCTGCCTCTGACTCAGTTATCTGGTTAATCCATGCCATAAACAGGAATCAAAATATATAATTCAGGAAAATCTCTGAGAATCTCGCTTTCTAAATTTAGTCTGTATGTGTCTTGCAGGATCCACCTTTTAAATTCCAGGAGTCTCCATTAATATTCACTAGTTGTCTGTGGGAATTAAACCAGAAAACTTTGAGGAATGTGAATTTTTTAAACTCTGCTCACACAGTGCCATGTCCATTACTTTCCCATTCCATAGATTGAATCAGAGGAGAGGGGATGAAACTTTCCATATGGGCTGGCTGTTTCGGGGTATCTGAAACACCCATCCTTGTCTGCTACTTTTTAACACAGAACATTGTGTTAAAATGGTTTATGTGAGTTATGCTAAAAAATAAAGCTGTATTTACTTTTGAAGTGAATTACTAATATCTGAGAGTGAATTTGTAGCTCTTACAGTTGTTTTGTCTCGTTAAACGGTAAGAAAAATAAGAGAGAAAACCACAAACTTGGATACCAGGGAATTGTACTGGGTAGAACTGAGATAACTGATGTTTTAATTTTGCTTTAAACACAGTTTGAAATGCATTTAGGGTATAGCAATTCAATTCAAATTAGAATTATAGAATCATGCAGACTTTCTGCTTCTTTTTGTTGTTGTTGTTTTTAATCCAAGCAGAAGTAAAAACCTCAAACTGGTTACAAGCTGTAAAGGCTTCAGTATGTTCTTCAGCATTTTAATTGGTTGTAGTCACTCATGTTTAGGTTTATACACATTAATTCCCTGGAACATCTGTCATATCTGCCAGCGTTGAAATGACAGGATGCTGCTTGTCTTACCCCCACTAGTCTGTTTGGAGAAATGGATGCTGTGGAAAGATGGTCCTGCTGGGAATTAGGCGAGTAGAATGTGGCCAGACTTGGCACAGGGTATCTGGATTGTTTGGAGAAAAACCATAAAAATATGTATTTATAGAAGTAACTAATAATCTCTTCTTGAATCAACTCAAAAAAGAGGTGGGACCCCTCTGGGTTCATTTTTAATGGCAAGAGAGAAGGTTCTCAACTCAATTTTTAAAAGTTTTTAGTATCAGGTGATTTTGAACTGCACATCCGTGTTTTAACCTGAGATAAGAAGGAAACTATTGTAGCAACAAAGAAAATCTCCCTTTAGAAAGAAAGGTTTCAAGGCTGTTTGTGTGTGAGCATATGCTTAACATGTCAAACCATACAACAAAACCAGACATCTTTTCGTGTTGTACACATGCTAAAACACAATTCGAATTATTAGAGTGTGATACAACATTGCAGTAGAATGTCTGGAGGGCTGTGTCTGTGTGTTGCAGGCAGTTATTTCAGCTGCGTACCTGAATTTCCTTCTCAGTTGTGAATTGGTTGTGCAGTGCATGGAAACACCCTCACCTGTGCTAAGCAAAATGCCACTTACATAAGGTGCTCTTCTGTGGGGAACTGGGAAGTAGTAGCTGGGTAGAAAATTACCTCAGGAGTAAATGTCCAAGAAATACCAACTACACAGTAATAGTAGCAAGGAAATGAATTCATGCTGTTGGATTTCATAGAATCTATAACTTTCAGAGCCTCATAAACAGGAAACTTCCTCAGTTTGGGGTTTGGGGTTAGTGGTGTGGTAAATCAGCATTTTTCACCACCTCTATCATCATTGTTGTCTTTACTTGGTGGTTCTTCTATGCCCCTTATTTTCAAGTTTCTGTCTTCCCTTACTCTCCTTTCCTTTTTCACTAATTGCCTTTCCCAGGCATTTTCCTTCTTTTGTGGCTGAATGCATTGCAACTTCTTTCTCCTGATTATGCTGATGAAATCCGTGTCGTCACCCGTCTGCTCTGATATCCAGTCAGCAGACCTTACCCAGAAAGAAAAGGGAAAACAAATTTTCAGACTTTTTTTTTTTTTTTTAAAGGCCATGACTCAAATGCTTCTGTGCTGCAATTTGTTCTTTTCCTCAGGGTTGAGTTCTCACTGGACATGGCCAACATGTCATCACAGTTCCCTCCAAACATCTGTCAGTCTGATCCCTGCCTGCTCCAAACCCCTTAAACAGTTTCCCACGGCTGCTGTCGCTCTGTCCAGTCTTCAAAATGCCTCATTCATATCAAATAACAGCACAAAACCTCAATAGCCTCCAGGCTTTTTCCTCCACCAGAATCCACAAGTCTCATTCCTCTCTTGCATCTGTCATTTTTGCCTCGGAGATTCTGGAAGCCCATATGCTGCTGCTTCCTTTCTTAAAGTTCCCCTGGTATCATGTGTGTTTTGGGGGGTTTTGTGAGGAACAGAGCAGGCAGAAGATGACATGATTTGGTATCCCTTCAGAGGCATCTGAGTTTTGGACATGCAGTGCTCCCTTGGGTGCAAAGTTTCCTTTGGAGTCACTGGAGAGAGGAAGACATTTCCTGAAGATAGTCCTCAGCACTTTGTCCTGTCAGCCAGAAAACAGCACATTCCCTCTCCATGGTCCACAGTCTGTTCTCCCTCACCCTATCCTTACCTTGAGGACTGCCAAAGCAATAGCTTTAAAGATAGCTTTTATTTTCCACAGGTCTGCCATCTTATTTTTATCAAATAATAACTCCTAATATCATCAGGTTTACACCCATAGCAAGGACCTTCTCAGCAAGATCCCAAATGTTTTATCAATGAAAGTCAATATTTTATAAATTAACTCTGCTGCTTATAACACAGTTTTCTTTGCCTTGCAATATTGATCCTCAAGATTATAAATATTTCTTCAAGGCCAGGTTGGACAGGGCTTGGAGCAGCCTGGTCTAGTGGAAGGTGTCCCTGCTTATGGCATGGGATGAGCTTTAAGGTCCTTTCCAACCCATACCGTGTGATTCTATGAATATTTATACCATTTACATCACTTATTCAATTTCTTAATATACAGGCAGTCACTGGCTATGCTGTGTGAGGAGCATGAGCTTTTTAATGAAGGGATTTCCAGAGTAGGAGGTTCATTGTCTTTTCTTAATTAAGATTTTCATGGGGTTTTTTTCCAATTTAATTCACATATAGCTTTCATCATTTTAGTGATTACCTGTTACCTCGTTTATGAAGAAAATACAGGGCAGAACAGAAATGAAATACTAGGAAATTTTGCTCTGGATTTTCTCTTGGTTATCCTTCAGCTGAAATACATTCGTGCATTTGCTTTTTGATATATAATGTAAAATGCAAATCATATGCTAGCCTTAATTTTTTTGAAAACATGATCTGTTTTCATTACACAACAATCTTCCGTGGTGGGATTGAGTAAGTTAAATAATATGGCACAATCCAGTCACGGGGGGAGCATTTGAGTTGTTTCCAAGCCTGGTGAATAACAACTGATCTGCTTAATTACTTGAAGCTGTAAAATGTACTATAGGCAGAGGAAAATTATCAAAAGATGTCAGGTTTGATTTTGCTTTCTGATCGTGGAACCAAATAAGAAAGACTTAAGTGGCAGCCCCCATTTGGAGTGGTGCTTCAGAAAGCTCAATTTTTGGAAACTATGTGCTTGAAATCGCTGAGGAGAACAGTAATTTATAAGAGCCATAAATTTCTCCAGTGGTTTGATCATGGTGGAGGAACTCAGAAGGTAGAGTGGAGCTCCTAGTCCCATGTCCTGTTGGAGTCCCTCTCAGCACCAACTGTGTGTCCAGCTGTGCTGAGGTGGCTCCTGCCCTGTACTGGCACCCCATGAACCAGAATCCCAGATCTGAGCTCTCCTGGCCACCTTCACCCAGTATTTGGACTGGGGGAAATGACTTCTGCTTGTGAGATAAAACAAGTATGTGTCACAACAGCCTGCCCCCTGAATGTGCTGTATGGTGATGACTCCAGGATCTCGGAGGTCTTTTCCAAACTAAATGATTCTGTGATTTTTTTATGATGTGCTTTTGGACCTGGTTCCACTTTGCTCTGTGTACAGCAGGATGCTTTTCCATAGTTCCACTCTTGAAAACACCCTTGTCTTTCCTTTGATGACCTGATCTGTTTGTGCTTCTCACCGGTTGTTGATGTGATTTCCAGCTGCTTGTTCTGTTTTTGAGAAATAGGATGATTCTCCTACTTTCTGCAGCTTCTCTTTCGACCTGGGACTGGTATTGGACACACTGTGTTGCTCAGTTATCTCCTGAAAGTCCTAGGCGAAACAAACTGAAGTGAGGACGGAAAAGGATGGGGAAAAACCAGAAGGTTCCTCTCTTTTTCTCTGCTGAGTATGTTCTCCCATCTGTCTCCATCTCCCAAGGAGAATTCCTGAGCATTTGCAGCGAGTGGCAGGAAGGATTGCAAAGGATGTGAAGGTGAGGAGGAAATAGAAATAGGCCCATACACAACAAACACAGAACCAGCTGTGTCATCCCTACATCTGTTCTGTCCATATATCCCCTCCAAACCCCGTCTACAACTGTGGAAAACAGAAAGGAGCAACTTCTTTCATCCCCCGGCCACATATGTGGAAAAAGATGGTGTTAAAATACTCACCAGCTGTTAAAGGTTCAAGTGAAGTACAACAGATCATTATATTAATGGTAATTTGATTTTGATAGATTCAGCCATTTTTCTGACAGGGGGAGGAAGAATCTGATTGATTCTGTGATTCTGTGAAAGACAGTGGATACCTTCTCAGAGAAAGAAGCTATTTCTGGAGTTTTTAATACCTTTAAATAAGTTTTTAATGGCACAGTGTGCCAGTCTATGAGGAACAGAGAGTCCCAGAGGTTTCACGACTTGCTGAGGTGGCTGAGACCTTCCTAAAGAATCCATGACCTCCAACCCTCATACCCAGACTTAACTATTAAGTTAAATTTTCTGTGCCAAAATGGTTTCTCAAAGAAGCTCTCCTGTTGAATTTAGCTTTTGAGAGCTCTGTTGATGTGTGAAGCTTGCCATTGTGATAGCATCTACAAATTCGGGCTGTGTGTTTCCAGGAGGTACAGTTGGCTTCTTACGGGCTCGAGTTGGTTGCCAGGACAGACTGTGGCAGACACATTTGTGGTTTATCCTAATTTATGCAGTGTAGCTTGGCTTCACTGCAGATCTATACATTCTCTGTTCCATTCCTGCTATTTTTTTTATCTTTTTCAGCTTTTTTGTTTCTGAATAGCCAGTGTTTTACTTCTATTGCCTGGTGTTACCTTATGAGAACATCACATGGGTTCCACAGGGATCATAGGATTGTAAAATCATAGAATCATAGAGTGGCTTGGGTTGGAAGGGACCTTAAAGCTCATCTGCCATGGACAGGGACACCTTCCACTAGACCAGGTTGCTCCAAGCCCTGTCCATCCTGGCCTTGGACACTTCCAGGGATGGGGCAGCCACAGCTTCTCTGGGCAACCTGTGCCAGAGCCTCTCCACCCTCACAGCCAAGAATCATTCAGACTGGAAAAGACCTCTAAGATAATCGAGTCCCATCATTTATCCAGCACCACTGGTGTGTGTTTGTCTCTTGGAACAAGTTTGAGGGTGGTTTGACACGTTGGGTTTGTGTAGGATCTTCCATGATGATCATGGTATGGACATTCTGCAATAACCACAAACTAGTTGAGGTTACAACATGATGTGCAAGTGCCACAGAACATGCTCTACTCATTCTGTGATGGGTGGATTTGGAGAAGTAGGAAGGAGAGAGCAGATTTGGGAAGCTAAAACAGGAAAATTACATTTCCTCCCAGTTTCCTACAGGACTGCCTGACCGGGTCTGAGAGACAAGGTGTAAATAAACCTGAACTCTGCCCATGGGAGGCTGTGACTTTTACCAAGTTTATGAATCAATAGGCAGTGCTGTTGACACGTGTGAGTTCCTGTCTCAGCACTATGTGAGGCTATAACTGCTGATAAATCATAGACATGTCTGTAATGCACTGAAACAGTGACACACAAACACAATGCTAGACTGATGCAACAGCAGCTGATTATTTGATCAGGTAAAATATTGCCATAACAGCCCATGGAAAGGGTTATTACTATAAACTAAGTTTTATTTTCCAAGACATACATGCATTGATTCAGTCTTTTCTTTTGAATAGACCTGGGAAACATGGGAAGTAAAGTAAATATTCAGTTTTTAAGTTTCTCACATTGTTTTGTTCTCTCAGGGCAACGAATAGATGTGGCTGAGGGGCAGAGTAGAGATTAAGTAATATAAAAATAAGACTTTGGAGAAATAACAATATATTAGATTATTTCTTTTCTTCTTACAGTAAAAAACCCCACTTTTTTGTGTGTGTATTTGACTAAATGCTTCAGTGATTTCCTAGTATCTCCTGATAAACTCCTTGTGGTGTGATACTTTATGGCATCCTCACATTGTCCATGTCTCCAGGATGGTGCACTCAAATTGGAATCAGGTTTGATCAGATTACTTTGAGTTTTGGCTATTTCCAACACAACTAATTGATGTATAACTGTGCAAAGACTTTCTGCTTTTTTTCACAACCAGCAAGTTGCATTTTCTCGTAGTAGAGCAATTTATTGCAGCTTTTTCCACAGCAGATTTAAATGCTATGAGGGCTAAACATCTGCACGACACTTAATGGAATTAAATAGGAACTATCTTCTCAATTTGCCCTGAATCAGTGTGTACTCACATGGAGAAAGAGATTTTGTTGCACTTCCAGTAGCTCCATGTGCCCACCTATGCTGGGATGATGCTTTTCATTGCATGGTTGTGTACAGTCTGTGATGCAGATCTCAAAAAGGAATCTTGTTCTGAATAAAAATGTCCTGCAAGTAGTTTCTTCCATCTGCATATAATACTGAATAATTTTCCTCTCATTCCATATTTGTCTTGGTACAGTAACTCCTTGGGTTCCCGCTGTACTGATTTCTGAGACAGGTTGTGGAAAAGGGAGCACATTGTACCCTCTGAAGGCTGAGACAAGAGGGACATTCATCTCATTTTATCAGTTAAAAAAAAAAAAACAGAAATCAATTGATTTTCCTCCAGGCTCAGGCAGAGCTTTACAGATACAGATTAACAAGTGCAACAAAAATGTTTAAGAAATTACCTCCTTTTATTATTTTAGCTTGTAGTTCTAACCACAGAATCATAGAATTGTTAAGGCTGGAAAAGCCTTTAAGGGTCCAGTGCAGCCATCATCCAACATCACCATTAAACTATGTCCTCAAGTGCCACATCCACAAGTTTTTTGAACACTTCCAGGGATGGGGACTCCACCCCTGTCCTGGGCAGCTGTGCCAGGGCTGACAACCCTTTCCATGAAGCAGTTTTCCTGATATCCAACCTGACCCTCCCCTTGCACAACTTGAGGCTGTTTCCTCCTGTCCTCTGCCTTGTGCCCTGGGAGCAGAGCCTGACTCCCAACTGCCTCCACCCTCCAGGGAGTTGTGGAGAGCAACAAGGTCCCCCCTGAGCCTCCTTTTCTCCATGGTATCACAGTATTTTTTGTGTGTTCTTAAAATGTGCAGAATATAGTTTGTAAATGAGCAGTTCCTTGCTCCCTTTTCAATATATAAAGAACCATATGAAGCCCTACTTGAAAATTAGAAACATTTTGTGCTGCTACATGGTTTCCAAAAGCTTTAATGCCCCCTGCTGACACTGTGCATATGCAGGTAGGAATTGCAGAATGATGGACAACTTCATTAGGTGAGAGGGAAAGTTTTCTTTCATAACAATAATGCAAAATTAGCTTTTCCATTTTATTAGTTTCATTATTACTGAGCTAATTGGAGAACCTGTACTGAGCCTGGTGCTTTGTGGAGCTCATTCCACAGAAATGAGATCTGAGGGAACTCAGCAACATTCAGAAGACATCCCGTGCTTTTAGGTTCAAGGGTGTTTTCAGATCTCAGTTCCTTAAAACAGTATAGTAAGTAGAATTATGTGTTACTTTTCAAATCATGGCTAGGCTTCGCGAACGAAGATTTAGGAAGGCTCTATCCACGTATTACTTTTAGGGTTACAGTTAATGGACCGAGGCCCAGGAACATGGACATCACTCCCAGCCACAGGGTGGGATTCTGGGATTTGTCTTGGGCAGGGCCAGGAGTTGGACTGGATCATTGTGGGTTCTGTCCACCTCAGGATATTCTATGATTCCATCTTGCTTAAATAAACAATCCTCTTACTTAGCTATGGATTATTTTATTTTGGACTTTTTCTAAGGGGGATGGGGAAAGAATGAGAAAGTATCAAATATGTGGAAACTCAAGAAGAGGTTGGCAAGGAACATAAAGCCAAGGCAAAGAAAGGGAGAAGAAGAGATGGACAGGGTGAGCTGAGCAGCACATGAATCGTGCAGGAAACAGTTCCTGGATGACCCAGCATGGATTCTGATTGATACAATCATTGTTTGTCACTCGTGTGTCAGGCTGTCCTTGGGCTGTTACAACTCCAAGGGTCAGCAGCTGGAATTAAACCTCTTGGAAGAGGCAAGTCTTTGAAGACCTCAGGCAGAGTTCCTTCTCAGCCTTCCAGTTCTGACCATCACCTCTGAAACTCCCTTTGGATCAGGCTTTGGGGGAGATTTGGTCTGTTCCTCTGAGGTTAGTAACCCACACACTCAGTGCCTCCAGAGTCTGCTCTGCAGTTAGACTCCTGTGCCAGCTTTCAAATCTTCATAAAACCATCCCTAAGAGATTTGAATGTGTTTTTCCCAGACTTACAAATATCTCTGCAGACTACCACTGTTCAATGCATTTACCTGGTGGAGGAAGTCAAATCAGGTAAATCCAGGTCGTGATGCTGCTCATACATCGTAAAACTTCTGGGAAAATAACCAAACTAACAGCATGAGACACCTCTGTTCCTAGTCCTTGCTTAGCTTCTAAAACTGGCATTTTATCCTGGAAATTGCTTGGTGGATATTGGAGTAAGTGGACAGCACTCTGTATTTGAGTGGTTCCGTATTTTTAGTGGTTGACTTAAGGAGAAAAGTTTTCAAAGTGGTAATTACAGGCATCTCTTAACTGTGATTACTATAAATTAATGATGGCAAGCCACAGCCACTCTAAACTTTTGAGATCTGAGTATGACTGTTTTCCAAAAGCTTTCTCTTTCTCCTTAGGGAATGTGTCCTTTTAAATTAGCCAAAGTCTGTATTACCCCTTAACAAACTATTCTGTTGAGCTGCTGGAGGTCAGGGGTGGGACATGAGAACAAATGTGGTGTCCCTCAGTGTTTATGGATTTGGCTGCTTCCAGCTGGTGTTGGAATTGCTGATTTGCTTTTCCAGTTTGCTGATAGATTAGACCAGTGTATCCATTCAGTAAACACCCTCATAAAGAGGTCACCATGTATTCATAAATTCTGGCCAGGCAGCCCTTTTTGTTTGATGCCATTTGGTATCAATTTCAGCTGCAGCTCTTTCAGTTCCAGAGGAAACTGATGGAAGCTGCAAATGCATTTCTGAGTCTTAGCCAGAGACATCATTTATTTATTTGGTTTTGCTCTCAAAGGCAGATGGTAACATACGACAAACAATGTCCTTACCACAAAAAAACCCACTTCCCAACCCCTTCCCAAAAAAATCAGACAACTCCATTGTCACGTAACTGATGTTTGTAAGACAAATATTCTTAAATGTTCAGACGAATGTATGAGGAACAATCCTACTGTCATCATGTTGGTGCTGAAGTGCAGGTGATTACATTGGTGTAATGGCAAAGAAGTAAAAAGAGAGAGAAGATGGACCTGGATGGAGAAGGTGACACTGGAAGATGCACATGGAAAGAGACGCTGGTGTGATGAGAAGCCCACAGTTTGTACAAACATGATCTGAAATGAGCTTCTCGGAGTACAGTATCTTGGCAATCTCTATAAGTCTCAATCCATACTGAGCTGCTGCCTTTTCTTCTACCTTCTGAAGTGTGAATCTTTACCATCCCCGTAGACATAAGGTTGTCTTCTCCCACTCTGCCCACAACTAAAACATCTTCCTGAATCACCATGACCCGAGGCTTTGCTCTGTTTCCAAGAAGAGACTGACGAAAATCTGCACTTCTGTGCTTGAAACCTGCCTCCAGAAGGAAGGAGAAAAATCTTTAAATGTCAGGCTTTGCTATTTTTGCAGCCTATCCCAGAAAGCAGCTCCTGCCTTGCCGTCTGCATCCATGGTTGCAATACACGGCGTGCTTGGCACGGCCAATTATTGCTGTTTGTCTTGTACTTGTCAGTTGTTATTTTACAATGAAAAAAACTCCTGTAGCAAGTTGTAAATGCTTCCAGTTGGTCAGCCTGTCGTGAACTGAATGTGAATCTTCTTCGACCGTGTTTGGAAAGCATTGAGGGTTTTGAGAATAGTCTTCGTACTTTGGGTTGGGATTTCATGTGTTCAAATTGTGTGAGTCATGGAATAGTTTGGGTTGGAAGGGATCTTAAAACTCATCTTGTTCCAACCCCTGTGCCATGGGCAGGGACACCTTCCACTGCACCAGGTTGCCCAGTGCAACCTGGCCTTGAACACTTCCAGGGCTGGGGAGTCCACACCCTGTAGGACTCTGCTTCACGATGATGAGGCATCCACAGAAGACTAAGTAAAAAATGTCAGGACTCTGCTTTGTAGGATAGAAATGCCTTCTGATAGGTTGTTTATTGTGTTCAGAGCATATTTGTATTCTTGAGGATTCACAGAACATTCACCACTAACAACATTTGACAGTGAACTCCCTTTGCAGAGTACTCACTTGGAAGAGCCTCGAGGTGGACTTGGGAAAGTGGTTTGGTTTTAACGGTGGGTTAAAAGAATTTAGAATTCATTAAAAGGACTTAAATTGATGTTAATTCACAAAGTGAAATTGGAAAAATATTATGAATTAAGATCAGGGATCTTTTCTGTAATAATAGATGTGGGAAAATTTACAAATTTTCCCTGCAGCCTGAGATGACAATTGGATTTGTCAGAGTATTTCTGTCCATCCTGATCTGAATCACTCACTCACCATCACCTCTGTCACTGGGCATCATTCAGCCTCAAACATCATTGAACCTCAAATATGAGACCTGGCTTTTTACTCAGTCTTGCTGTTAGTTGACTTGTTCTCACTTGTTATTTAAATATCAAGAGCAATAAAATGAGAAACCAGGATCTTGTGTCAGTGCTGAAGGGATGAGAGAAGAGCAGTTGGAACTAGGTAATCTTAGAGGTCTTTTCCAACCTTTATGATTCTGTGATTTTGAGAAGCAACAGAACATGGCAGGGCATAGTCAAACACAATATTGAGGGTTGTGTTATTAATGATGTAAATAACAAGTGTGGAAGTGAGCTCAAAAATGCAGGGTTGATGTTTTAAACACTCGTTTCGAGTTGTTTAGAGGATAATATAACACAAATATCCCCAGATCTTCAAGTGATGCAATTTATGCATCACATTGGCCAAAATTTGCAGAACCAACGACTAGACACTGGAAAATGGCGTCAAGAGGAGAACAACTGGCCCCTCAAACTGGGGACAACTGGAGAAGTCAACCCAGAGGTCCAAGTCCCAGACATTTAGTTCTTAAGGTTTTTTGATTTATTTAGTGATTCTCATCCAAACAAACAGTGTATTTTAATGTTACAAATCCAATTTCCAAGTGGTTAAGGATAAATTGCTCTCATAAGACAGTCTTGATTAATTTCTGATTTCTCTTGTTAATGTGTAATGAAGGTAAAGAGAAATAAATTAGAATTATTCCAAGACTTTAAGGCAAATATGTCCTGTGTAATAAACACCACAGGTTTATTCATTCAAATGTACTGGGGTGGAAAGTGATTTCTTGGTGAAAGAGCAATTGCTTGTTGTGAGTGAGTGGCACAATTATTGTCAAATCCCAGTTCCTTCCTTTGTGACCGGAATGGTCCTGGGGAGCAGTGATCCAAACTGGAAATGGCATTGCCTCAGGCAAATAATACCCTGTCTAATGTATTTGATTTTGCAAAGATAACAAGCTGGGTTACATCTTTGCTTTCGCTTCCATTAATGGTTCAAGGAAAGGGAGGACAAGAAAATGAAACAGATTATTAAAGCTGCCTTTTAGTGTGGTGTCACTTCAGGCAAAAGCGAACGGTGCCTTAAGAAATCTTTGGAAAAATGTAGTATTTATGCTATGTAGAGAAAAGTAGAATTTATAATGTATTTTTGTTCAGTTTACTGGGGGTTTGGTAGAGAATTTGCTTAAGTATCGAATGAATAATTTAGGGTCACTAATTTGTCGTATAGACTAAAAAACATTCCTGGCCGTAGACAAAGAGAATAAAAACACAGCCTTTAACTACACAGCAACCAAACTGAGAGGTCAGTGTGGAGGGAGGGATGTTGGGACAAGCCTGTGAACCTTTGAAGGGCACCAGCTCTTGGCTGGAAAAGGGAACGATTTAATTCTGATCGATTTTTTTAATAGTCAATATTAAAATCTCTCACCAGAAGCAGTAATTATAATTGAATAATATTATTAAAACACTAAGTTGTATAAGCAGAACAGTTCTGATACGAGCACACAGGGGAACTTCAAGACCTTTATGTCTAGACTCTATGAAATGGTTTTGTTGAAGCAAATATCTGATGCATTTTTGATGCTGTACTTCTGCCAGGCGTGATTTGGAACTGGAAAACAAAGGGGAGGATGTTTCCCTGGTGAGCTTGCAGTCTTAATTAACAAGACTTAACAAATACAATTACCACAGATAAAGGTTAAAAAGAGATAGGAGAGATAAAAGCAAATCTCAAACAGGGACAAGAATTAAAGCAGATATATTAGTGTTCAAGAATCCTTTGCCTCCACTGAGAACAGCAGACACTAATACAGATGCTTTTCAGAGCTGCAAATGGCCTATTTTCCTCCTGGATCTCTTGATCTGCATTTTCAGAAATTTAAATGCTAGATTTCAAAGCCAAAGGAAGAATTTCAGAGACTTAAAGAACACTGTTTTATAACATATGTCACCTTTCCAAGTAGATGCCTTTTGAAGGCATTTGGGGTTTAGAGTAAAGCAGAAATCTCTGGAAACAGCAGTTTGTTGCAATCAGAAATAACCCTTTATTTTTCATTTCAGTGTGACCCTGGTGTAGGGCATTATCTGATGCTTCAATTCGACATAAAGGGCCTGGGTTGGGAATCTTGTAGCTTGTAACAATTGAGTAGATTTGCTCACTCCAAGGGAGAACTGCTCCCAAAAAATACAGTTAATTTTACCTGAGTCAGAAGAAATAGCAGGGTCGCTTGGAGCTTTAGAGCTGTCCCCTTTAGTCACCCTTTTCTTGCGGCAGATGTCTTCTTCAAGCAACTACTTTTTGCTTGATAAGTGCTGCTCCAGTAGTGGTTTTGGGGTAGAATTTTGTTTATTTGTTTATTTATAAGAGAGAGGTGTTGGGGTGTTTTTTGATGTTGATTTGGTATTTCACAGGGCTTTACTGAGTCTCTTTGGATCCAGGAACCAGGAAACTGTGATGGGGAAATTTTGTGATGTTGGAAAATCGATCTCTGCAGCTTCAAGCACTGAAGTTAAATTGATGTGATAACTGTGACTGGTTTTGTCACCAATAATTCCTGCCTTGAGCAGGATATTAAAGAGGACAAATGAATTAAAAGCAGACCCACTACTGACTACACATTTTTATTTGACTTCCTTAATGTTAAATTAATTGTTGACAGAGATTATTTAGGTAGATTGGGTTTGTGCTGTACTTTAAATTAAGCAGTTGCGGTTTTACTTTGCATGCAGGAAAGATCCTTCCAAATTTTGAAAAGGTCACCACTGTTAATCATTTCAGGAAGGCAAGAAAAGATGCTAATAATGACTCAACTGAAGGGAATAACCAGGATTAAAAGCTTCTTAGTGCTTAATAAGTATAAGTGTGATCTTGATTAATTCATGTTATCAACCCTGTGACAAAGGCTTCACTAAGCATGTGGTATAGCTGAAGAATATAGCTTTTTTGGGGAGAGTGTTATTTGGTTTTAGGGATTTTTGGCTTTCTCCTGCAATTAAAAAATTGGAGATTGATGATGGGTTAGATTTTGGATGCCTCAGATGTCAGAGGGGTTTGCTGTAGGAGGTATTTGTGGTTAAGTTAGGTTCTGCAGTGCTGCAGAGCTCCCAGTGACTCCACTGGAATAAAATGGGAAACTTCTGTGTATTGAGACGCTTCTCATTGTGCAGCTGGGTACCCCAAAATGGGATCAAACTTTACTTTTTACAAGGGTCTGGAGTGACAGGACAAGGGGGAATAGCCTGAGCTCAGGTTACCAGAAGGTTTAAAACTCTCGAATGGAGAAGAGAAGACTCCAGGGAGACCTTAGAGCCCCTTCCAGTGCCTAAAGGGGCTCCAAGAGAGCTGAGAGGGACTTTGGACAAGGGCCTGGAGGGACAGGACAAGGGGGAATGGTTTTCCACTGCCAGAGGGCAGGGATAGATGGGATATTGGGAAGAAATCCTTCCCTGGGAGGGTGATGAGGCACAGGTTGCCCAGAGAAGCTGTGGCTGCCTCATCCCTGGAAGTATCCAAGGCCAGGCTGGACAGAGCTTGGAGCAACCTGGGCTAGTGGAAGGTGTCCCTGCCCATGGCAGGGGGTGGAACAAGATGGGCATTAAGGTCCCTTCCAACCCAAACCAGTCTGGGATTCTATGATTCTGTGATTTATGCATTTTTAAGGGTTTCATCAGTATTATTTGTATGTCTTCTGTGCTGCTGGAAATGTCATTCACTTTGGTGAGGACAAGTCAGTGCAGACTAGAAGAAGGGCTGAGCACATATAGAATTATAGGTACCTGATAGGGAACCAGTCCTGTTTAAGAATCATTGCAAATGTATTTTTCAGGAGATAATTTCTGTATTGAAAAACTGTCACAGGTCTCGCAGGAACGAGATCCTGTTTTCATTTTAAGGCTGCTTTATTTGTCATCCTTTTTAGTCATCCTTTCAGCACCACAAAGTGATTTTGGAAAGAATCCACTGGCCTTCTCTACAGCTTGGTATTTATGTTAAATAGGATGTATAGATACAGTACAAACAAAGAACTGATAAACTAGGAAGGAACTCAGACTTAATTGTTCATCCACAACGTCTTCCTTCCCCTCACCCCCAAAGTCTGTGACTCCTAATTAATGAGGAGTTCTTTTAGTTGACAACACAGGAGCAGAATCAATATTGAAGGATTTACCATAATAATATGATTTATTGTATTTTTTAATACCTTGTGTTTAATTGTATTTTTATATACCAAATGATCAGAACTATTCATATTTAGTAAATATTGTGGTTCTTCTAATAACCTACACTTCTATTCTGCATTTCATCCCATTATTCTTCATAATACTTTTATCTTTTAACACTCTGGGTTTTTTCTTTTTGTATTAATACCTGAAAACAAATGTTGACAACCAGCACAACTATTTTAGCTAAAAGATGACTGTTTTCATATTTTAATCTTTCTTTATCCTAATCCTATGGGGCTTTTTAGGCTTGTTTTCTATTTTCTCTCAAACCTATCTGTTTTTTCACATACACACTCTCATTCCAGGTGTGAGCCCTGGGTTTGGTTTTCTCTGCCTGGAGTATCCCTGTTGTGCTAATTTTTCCTGATAAACAAGAGAATTTCTAATGCTTTCGACATATGATCTAAAGAATCCAATTTCATCTGAGTGTCCTGCTGTTCTTGCATCTCTCAGGCTAATGCATTTTTCTGTAGACAATTTGTTTAGCTGAGGATTTAATCAGCTGTAGCATCTATTTTTGACCCGCTTTTCCCAATCCCTGCCTCGTAGGGAGCGTATGAATCCACATTCCAGCTCAGGGGAAATATATTGACTTCACATTTCTAATCTAGCATTTAATTTTTAGAAGCCCAGGGCACATCTTCATGTCTTTCAATATTTTTAAGATACTGGCTTTAGCTTTGAAAGCATTTTTTCCTCATTGTACTGCAGTAATCCTTCACTGAACTGGTTGGGTTGAGCTGTTTTGATTGGTGTGACATGTGTGGGCCTCCTGCTGCTATACTTGGATTTACGTTTTATGCGGAAGATTAATCTCCAGGTCATCAAGTTTAAGTGTTCTGAGGACAGAGCAGAAGGAATTTTCTGTGCTGGATGTTACTGACTTACTGTTTGTAGGGCGTCCAGGTAGAGCCTCTCCTTGCTCTTCACTTGTTCTTTCAATTTACAATAGGCAAAGCCATGGTAGTGAATTCCCACCTGGACAAGGCTGTGCTTGTGTGTCCCTGGTGTCCCAGTGGGAAGTGGTGAGAGTGGTGTGCACTGACAATGGAAAGCAGCAGTATTGGAAGTGGAATTAGAGTGGATTGGAAGTGGCTCTTTTCTCCCGTGGACCTTCATCTCACAGCTTGAAAGGTGGTCGGTGAACACCATGGCCGGGTGTGAGGAGTGGACTTATCACTCAGGATTGTGTTGTGATATTTGGGGGGCTTGGATGATTTCAGGGCCTTGAAGTCTGGAAGCAAGACCATTAGTCACTCTGGATGCTTGGCGAGGAGCAGGTGTGGATGAGCTTGTGTCCAGAGGGCCATTGTGAGAGGAGGCAGGCGGATGGCACGTGGGCGAAGCCAGAAGTTATATATGAAAGAAGTCACCATCTTTAGTTTGGGAGCAGCTCTGCTTCTGCTTCTTTAGTCCAAGAGAGCCCCTTCTGGGCAGTGTGTGTGTCCTGTTTTCCAGAGGAGCCCCTCACTGTCCTGTCTGTCTGTCTGTCTCAGGAAGCAGCCTGGCATCAGTCACATGTGTGGCTCCTGGAGCACTGAGTTGGAAGGGACCCGCAAGGATCATGGAGTCCAACCCTCAGCCCTGCACAGGCCCATCCCCAAGAGTCACACCCCAGAGGATCATCCAAACACTCCTTGAGCTCTGGCAGCCTTGGTGCTGTGACCACTGCCCTGGGGAGCCTGTTCAATGTCCAAACACCCTCTGGGGGAAGAAACTTTTTCTGAGATTCAACCTAAACCTGCCCTGACACAACTTCAGGCCATTCCCTGGGGTCCTGTCCCTGGTCCCCACAGAGCAGAGATCAGTGCCTGCCCCTCCTCTTCCCCTCCCAAGGAAGTTGTAACTGCAATGAGGTCTCCCCTCAGTCTGCTCTCCTCCAGCTGAACAGGCTTTCAAACACCAGAAAGAGGATTTTCCTGTATCAGAACTGAATGTCTGGGCCCCTGGGTTATTACTTATGCAGAGGAATTCCTCCACCTCTGGTTTCCAAAAAGTCTACCTGGGACTGAAGCAATCTTCAGCCAACAAAACATCCCTGAAACTGGTAGATGTAGGATGGAATAATTGGTGTAGGCTCTGCACAACCTTCCTTTCTCTGCTGGAAGCTCTGAGCTGGCTGTGTGAGGCACCGGGAGAGACCTCAGGTACCCTCCTGCAGCATCATTTTCAGGCTTGGAGTAATGAACGTACAAATTCTCCTGTGGCTGGGGCGAGTCCCGGAATGCGAGAGGCTCCGGGATGTGCATCTGCGGGAGCTTGTGTTGTGACAACTCCCATATGTTCCCACCTACACAAGGAAATGTGATTTCTGCCTGATCAGCCTTAATCCTTCCTCGGCAATAATGGGAATGTTTCGGGAGGCGCGTCACTGCTGACCAACCTTCCCCAGCCTGCTCCCGCTTTCCAGATCCGTCATGGCAGCTCTGGGCTCTGGGGGGGCATTTACAGGGTTGAGGTCTCTGCTCTTGAACATACACCAGAACCACATATGTTTTCCAGGAATGTTTAACCTGCAGTGTGTTGACAGGAAGTTTGGGAAGGTCTCTTATGAAGAGCAGGAAACCATCCTTCAGGGAGTACCTGGACAATACATGTTGTCTCCTCACCCATCCCCTTCTCTGCACTGAAGGTTTCATTTGAGTCACCAAGAGATTATCCCAAAGTGCAAATTAGATCTGTGAGAAGAGATTAAATTTACATTGTCTATTTATTTATTTATTTAGGAGTTGACCTTATCCCAGGTTTTGATTGTGGTGTTTGTTTTGGGTTTTCTTTTGCTTTTTACTTTTTCCCTTTTAAAATACTATAGGACAACATGCTGGGATTGAAACAGTAGTAAACCCAATCTGGTAGCTAGCCCAATTGCTATTTAGGTTCATCTACTAGTTTTAATTGGGTTTCAGTCTCTTAATAAGCTATCTGGTGTCCTGTGGATTGTGCTGGGAAGGAGTGCAGTGTGAATACTTCGTTCCTCCATTCTCAAAATGTCTGTATATAAAACCACCACAGTTAAACCCACAGTCCCTGACAATGTGTTGGATTTTGAGGAGCTGGGTTTTATGAGTTTTTGGAAAACAATTTGCTTTCAGTACAAGTAGACCCTCAGTTAATACATTAACAACTGAAAATATCCATGGAGTGTCCTGATGAAGTTTTAATTTCAGTTTTCTTGTTGAAGTAAGAATTGGAAATTAGGCCAGTCCAAAATTTGAGATGCTGTACCATTGTGGACAGTTGATCTCTGATAAAAACAAGGCTGGAAAACAGAAGGTTGCAATGTAAATCCCATTTCTTTCTTCTGCTTCCAACACAAATTGACCAAGCTGCTGCCTAGTTTCACTTGGGCTGATTTCGATGCCTATAAGTGAGCTTTTAACTCAGCACAGCATGAGAGGAACCCGCAGTTTCCACCATGTATTTCATCTGTAGGGCTTTTATTTCAGAGGTTCATAGTCATCTCATAAATTCTTTTGTGAATTTTAGTAGATTTTCACCAAATAGAAATTCAGCAGATTTTCACATAATTAGTTTTAGTGAAGATACAAATTGTTTGTATCTGTGTGACTTGGATTAGTGAATGTCCTGCTCAGGATTTATGGCCATCAAATGTTTGTTGAAACCATGGAAAAAAGGTTTGATGAAGGCTCTCCTTGACCAAACCACAATTAGCAATTTCCACCATTAATTCACCATATATGATGAGAAAAGAGAGGGAGAGGATATGGATATTGGAGACTTCTGTCTTGTCTTGGCTGCTGAGTGATACCCAGGGAAGCGGATTTCCTCTTCTTGGAGGAGTGACCATCCCATTGTTATTTTTCATGGCCACCTCAGGGTTCTGGGACTATTTGCAGATACCTGTCAGATGCAGCTGATTATGTGTCACCTGATAAATCCCGGTGACCCTCCATCACCCACCTGGAAGCTGTGGAGCATTTGGGAAGCGAAGAGTCACGAGAGATTTTTTTTCGTTATTTAAATGTATTACTGAGTGATTTTCCCTTCGAGAAGCATGACTGTTCAGATGATTCACGGTTGCTTTCTCGTAGGCATTTCAGCAAGCAAACACAATAGAATAGACTCATGTTGCAGCTTGTTTACTTGAGAAAATATCCAGAACACAAATTGTAATTCATTAATCTGGGGGCATCTTCCCAACTATAATTGTTAAATTAATTTTAGAGTGGTTTTAACCAATTTCATGGTGATGAGCTGCATGTCAGGTCTGTGTGTTCACATCACACTTGAAGAATACCGCCTGTACTTGCACTGAAAAGCTGCTTTAATATTGAAATTTTGATATTAGGCCAACAGAGTGGATGGATACTTTTGCCTCCAGCACTAGAAATGAATTGTTTTGTGCTTTGTAATCTGTTACAATAACAATTTTCTTGCTCTTGCAATACATATCTCTATTTGGATGGCTGAGCAATTTTTTGCTTGTAACCTTTGTGTCCAGAAAGGCAGGTGTAACATTTAGAGAAGCCTGAGGAAACATTCTCAGAGCAAATCACTTGCATTTTCACAGGTTAATTTTAGGAGATGCTACAGAATTTTGCTGGGAAAGAGTGTGGTAGACAGAAAGAACCAAAGTAGGATAGTCACCAGAAAAGAAAATGGCAAACAGTGCCCATCAGGGAAGATTTAAAAATTGGTGTTATTTACTCTTGAGGCATGTGCTTTCTTGAAGTTCTATAAGAATTTCAAGAGAAGGAACCTTCTTTCCACATCTGCTGCAATAGGGCAAGAAATAATTAGCAATGCCTGCAGCAAGGGAGACAACCAGGCTCTCAACATTCAGAAAAGTTTGGTGAAGAATGATGAGGAACTGAACTCTATTGCTTGGGCAGGCTGGGAGATCTTCAGCCTGAATTGTTTGTTGAGTGAGGCTGGAAAGTTTTGGATTTAGTTGAATGTACTTTGGACTGTGGGAAGAGACCAGATGACTTCTAGAGATCCCTCACAGTGTTGTCTTTCTGTTCATGACAGAGGTGTGTGGATATTCAAGGGAACTTCTGAGACAATACTGAAAGAGGTCACAGAATCCTGGAATGGTTTGGGTTGGAAGGGACCTTAAAGCTCGTCTCATTCCACCCATTGCTGTGGGTGGAGACACCTTCCACTAGTCCAGGTTGCTCCAAGCTCTGTCCAGCATGGTCTTGGACATTTCCAGGGATGGGGCAGCCACATCTTCCCTGGGAATTACATCCCAGCCCCTCACCACCCTCTCAGGGAAGAAATTCTTCCCAATATCCCATCTAACCTTGCCCTCTGGCAGTGGGAAGCTATTCCCCCTTGTCCCTCCAGGCCCTCGTACAAAATCCCTCTCCAGCTCTCTTGGAGCCCCTTTAGGCACTGAAAGGGGCCCCGTGACAATGTAGAACGTGTAGTAAAATAACAGGTCTGAACATAAAAGAACATGTGTTTTAAAAAACATTACTCATTTACCTATTTAAAGCCTCTTTTTTAATGCAGGCAGGTAGATGAGTACAAACTTGGTTCTGCTACATCAAACCGGGAGGAAGGAGATCTCTGCTAACACTGCCACGGCGTTCTCTGCTGTGAGTCGTCGTACTACACCTCCCACCCTTTGCCTTCCTCTGTGTGTTGGTACACATGACTGTGAGGGATAAAGGCTAGATCTACACTGAAAAGAAGCAGCAGAAGGTGTGTAGTGCAGTGGAAAGGGAGCAGCCACATCACTGCTTTTAGTTGAGGCTTTTCCTTAAAAACCTCTGTGTTCGATGCACTGTTGGTCTTACAGTGCTAAGTACAGGGCTCCTTAGTCATTGTAATTAGAGTATGGCCCTCCCTGGGAAGGAATAAGTCACCTCCCATCTGTGTCTGTTGTTTTGAACCACGGGTCAGAGAGGGAAATAATTGCTGGGAAGATTGATGACTGCACTTACGTAAAACAGCACAGGTCACAGATCTCATTTTAGTCGTCCCTGCAGTCACACTCTGGGGGTGTTAAATGTGTTGGAGATGGTACCAGGGTAAAACAGCAGGTGAGGGGGATTCTGCCCCTCTACCTGCTCAGGTGAGACCCCACCTGCAGTGCTGCCTCCAGCTCTGGGGTCCCAGCACAGGAAGGACATGGAGCTGCTGGAGCAAGTCCAGAGGCACCAGGATGATCAGAGGGATGGAGCCCCTCTGCCTGTGAGGAAAGGCTGAAAGAATTGGGATTGTTCGGCCTGGGGAAGAGAAGCTTTGGGTCACCTAATTGTGGCCGTCCAGTACCCTAAGGGGCCAACAGGAAAGATGGAAAGACTATTTACAAGGGCCTGGAGGGGTGGTAAAAGGGGGAATGGCTTCCCACTGCCAGAGGGCAGGGTTAGATGGGATACTGGGAAGAAATCCTTCCCTGTGAGGGTGGTGAGGCCCTGGCACAGGTTGCCCAGAGAAGCTGTGGCTGCCCCACCCCTGGAAGTGTCCAAGACCAGGTTGGATGGGGCGTGGAGCAACCTGGTCTAGTGGAAGGTGTCCCTACCCAGGACTGGGTGGGCTTTAAAGATTTTTGATTGTGATCACTTCAAGCAGTAGGGGTAGGAACCAGAGTTTGTCCAGATGGATCAGTGGGGATCTGAGTGCCTTGCAGGGTCGAGTCCATCATCTGTATTTATTCTTCCTCACAATTAACTTCAAGGGGTTCTGTGATAAACAGAGTGTGAAAACCCATGTCATGAATTAGGAGGTTCAGGTTGGACATCAGGAGGAAATTCTTCATGGAAAGGGTTGACAGGCACTGAAAGGGGCTGCCCGCGGAGGGGGTGGAGTCCCCATCCCTGGAGGTGTCCAAGGAAGGACTGGACGTGGCACTCAGTGCCCTGGGCTGGGTGACAAGTTGGGGATTGGGCACAGGTTGGACTTGATGGGCTGGGAGGGCTTTTCCAACCTCAAAGATCCTTGGATTCCGTGAATTGCCTGAATAATAATAATATAATAAGATGAGGTACTTGGCTACAAATCCCCTACTACCTCGTTACTATGACAGTTAATCAAGGGACCATGGAAACAATACAGTCAGTATTTTGTGGTTGGTTGTGTAGTTGTCACCTTTACCTGGAGTGGGGAGAACCCCCAACAGTGAAATCTTCCTAATAGTCTTGTCCCCCTAAATTATATTCATGATTTTTATGTAACAAGAATGAAATTTTTAAAAAATCCATTGTCTTGTCTAGCACTTGAGTGAGAATGACATTGCTTTACTTGAATTATTTAAATGATGGTCTGTGAGATCCAGGTAATTATTTAATTACATTTTTTTGATTGAATTGAGGAACTGGCAAATGGTGCAACTCTCCCACAGGAGTTTTCACCTGGATTCACTGCTGCTGGGAAATAATTTCAGTTAATGTCTGTATTCCTAAACTCTGTCTGTATCTCCAAACTCTCTGATGCCAAAACCCACCAGGATTTTCATGGGTAGGATTTAATTTTGTAGTTCTTTCTTACTGAAGTATAAATCTTTGTATTGTTAATCTAATTCTTTGGTCTCTTCTTGTCTTACACAATAGAATAAAGGCAGCCCTTTATGGTAGCCAGGAACCCTGTCTACAAGGTTAATTATAATTTTGTGGATAATCCCTTACTCTGATTCCAGCTGTTCTGGACAGAATTGGATATACCTACCCAGAATTTGAATTACATCCTTAATAAGCTTTTATTTTGTTTATGAAGCATTTGAGTGGCAATTGGCAGCCTGGATGAATGTACCCACTTAGGTACCAGCCTTGGCAGTGTATTTCTTGATTGTTTTATTTTTAATTTAGCAGGACATTACTTTCTGTCCCTCACTCTTAACAGCTGCTTTGCTTCGTGGGACACATTGTATGTTCCTTCACCTACGAGTTTGTTCAGTGAGATGAAGTCATGCAATTTTCACTAAAAAAAAAATAATATTTTCTGTTAATTATGTTGTGCAAGTTACCAAACATTTTCAAGGATTAAAACAAAGATTATTTCTTTTAGCTGTCAGCGTCTCTTCTTAGAAACCTCTTAATGTCATTTATATTATGGAGAGTTGTGAGGATGTAATTTCACAGTATCACCATAGGATTTCACAGTAGTGTAATCCTTGAACCATGGAATGGTTTGGGTTGGGAGGGATCTTAAAGCCCATCTTGTTCCACCCCCTACCATGGGCAGGGACACCTTCCACTAGCCCAGGTTGCTCCAAGCCCTGTTCAACCTGGCCTTGGACACTTCCAGGGATGGGGCAGCCACAGGACAAGGGCCTGGAGGGACAGGACAAGGGGGAATGGCTTCCCACTGACAGAGGGCAGGGTTAGATGGGATACTGGGAAGAAATCCTTACCTGTGGAGGTGGTGAGGCCCTGGCACAGGTTGCCCAGAGAAGTTGTGGCTGCCCCATCCCTGGAAGTGTCCAAGGCCAGGTTGGACAGGGCTTGGAGCAACCTGGGATAGTGGAAGGTGTCCCTGCCCATGGCAGGGGGTGGGACAAAGTGGGCTTTAGGGTCCCTCCAAACCCCAACCATTCTGTGATGTTCATGAATCTTTGACCTAGTTAATTTATAAACAGAGTGAATTCTGTCCTGTTCCTGGGAGATTCTGCTTTGCTCCAGAGAGTCACTGAGTGCTGTGAATTTGCTGTCCCAGTGATGGGAATCCTTTCTGTGGGGTCTGCCTTTATGTGTTTGCTGCTTGTGGATGCAGATCCTTATTTTTAAACAAATTATATCATTCTCAGATTGGCAAGACCTTGTTGTTTGTATATGTAGCAAAGTTCAGTGCAAACAAATCAAGGACAATAGGAAATGATTGCATATTTCTCTGGCTTAGCAATAACGAGAACTAATGCAAGGTGGTTATTTGTTTTGGAGATTGAATTATGACTTATTCCATTTCATTGAAGTGGATTCTCTACAAAGAGCAATTTCTGAGTGTCCCCTTCTTTATTAAGCAACAATTCTTATCACAGGCTTAGGGAAAACACCAAAACCCAGAGACACACAGAACAGGATTTTTAGTGTTATTTGTAGTACTTCAGAAGAGCGAGCATTGGGAGTTTTGGCCTTTAAATATATACCTTTTGAGTCTTTTTGATATTTAAATTGAAACCATGTTCTTCCTTTTCATGGCTCAGTGTTACACACACACTAAATAAGGTGCCAGCACCCAACTCCTGTTAAGTTGTAGATGCAGTAAGAAAGAAATACTGGTTTTTCTGTTGAGTTATCCCAAGGAGGGTTTTGCATGCAGGGAAAACATCCTTGTGGGGGAATGGAGTCAGCAGAGCCTAATAAATGAAAATAAATGCCTACTAATAAAATAATTCCTTTTTTCCTAAGTATTTTGGAGGGTGGAAATTTCCATCCTGTCCTGCAATTTGATGTGTTTGCGCTCTCAGACTTTCAGGTGACTTTGTGAAATGCCAGAAATTATTCAAACAGTGAAAACACTTAAAACTCGTCAGAAATCAGTATGTTGTACCTTGTGGCAAGACTTAAAAGTCCAACAACATTCATTTCTGGCAGGTATTTTTCTTGCATATGATCTCATGCTTGGACTTGATCTTAGAGGTCTCTTCCAGCCTAAACAATTCTATGATTCTGCTGGAATCTTAAAACACTTTTTGTAGTAACTGTTCAGGTTTCAAGTCAGGAATGTGAATGCTGTAGCTACCTTGGGATGTTTTGTCTTCAAGGAATCTGATTGGCCTTGCTTTTATTTTAGGCAGTCTTGCCTTCCTCACTGCATGCACTGATTTACTGATGAAGAAATCATGAGAGAAAGTCAAGGAAGCACAAAGTTAGTAAAAAAAGTCTTGGAAAAATTTGGAGTCAAGTAAACACATTCTCTACCTGGCTATTCTAAATACCTGGCTATTCCATCAGTCATATTTGGAGGGAAGAGCAAAGCTCTGCAGCAATGCCCAGGTGAGCTGATCTTGCTGGTACAGGATCCTGCTCCCTCCAGACTGTCCATGATTGAAATTCAAAGGAGCTCATGACATACTTCAAGTATTTCATGTTCTATTGGCTGCTTGAAACTTTGGAATTCAAGCAGATTTTACCAGGAATTGGGGTTTTTCCTTTTGGCTGGTTTAATTTGGGTGATTATGCCAAAGAAGGAGCATCTTTGACTGCAAACATGTGCCCAGCTGATGGATCAAAAGAAAAATAAAAGGGGGAAAGGGCAAAACCAGTTGAAAACAGTGTTGTGTTTGGCCTTTTCAGACTTATTTTAATTGGTTTGAACTCTGGGGATGCTGTGGCAGAGAAGGTGGCCAGACTTGCTGAAATAGGTTCAGTCACAAGTCATTTGCCATTGTTGCCAGTTCTCTGTGCTGACATTTAGTGGTTGTCACTCGCTTGTCACTTTAAAAACAGTGGTGGAGGGGAAAATGGGAGTCTGATAATGGGAAAGCAATGGTTGTGTCAAGAAAATGTTTGAAATTCTGGAGCTTAATTATTGCCTTCTTCCGTGAAAGACACAGGTGGGAGTCATTAACTCAAAAATAACCCCCCAAAAAAACAACAGACCCCAAAGCAACCTCTCCTTCAAGTCTGATTTGAAAACAGATAATAGTGAAATTACAGGAGTATTCAGTAATGTTAAAAATGAGAAAATTGCATAATAAGGAAAAGATTGACAAGAGTAATCTTCTTCTCAGGAAGGACCAACAGGTAATAGAAAATGGGGTATCTTTTGAAATTCAAATGAAGATTTAAACTTGCATACAAGGCTCAAGATACAAAATATTGGGGAAAAAAGCACTGCAAAGCCCAGTTGTGGAGATTTATTCCTGAATAAGGTTTTCTTATTTGCACTCCAGGTGTGTTATTTGGTTATTAAGGTTGGTAATGTTTTGGTGAGATGAAAAATTAGTTACTTCATGTTTGTAAATGGGAGAAAATAGGCTGAAATTCCACCTCTCAGGGAAAAAGGGTCAAAGGCCTCTCCTGGAGCTCCCAGGGATTACTGAGTTGGGAATATTGCTGGGAATATTGTTCTTTGTTGCTTGAAATCGGGGTTCTGACAAATGACAGGGTAATAAGCACAGCTCAGAGTCGGCTCAGGAGCCTTCACAAGTGCTGAGTAACTTTTTTAATAATCAAAAACCATTAAAATATAATGAGGAGATGAGGGTTGTGTTCGGTACATCCTGTTAACTGCTGCTGCACCGAGTGCCTGGGGCAAATTTGCCTTCCATTCTTCCCTCGATGTTAAAAAAGCAGCTCCAGACCCCTCACACTTCTTGTAGGTCCCCTCCAACCCACCGGGATGTTGGATTCATCCCTTGGGAAGGGGGGGAGCCTTTGAGGGGGAAGGGAGCTGGCGATGGCTCAGCCGTTCATCAGCGGGGAGAGGGAGAGCGATGCTTTCCTGCAGCATTGTTGTAACCATGACACTAAGGACGTCATCCCGTGAAAATAGCAGTGGGAACATTTGTGGAACAAAGCTGGAGCGGCTCCGCTTCCCCGCACGAGGGTCCTCGGCAGAGCGGAGCCATATGCACGCCGTTCATTTGCATATAGATTAACTCCGCTCGCAGCCACTTGCTGGGCTTTAAAAAGCAGGCGAGGAATTAGGGTTGGAATTGCAAAGTGAGCCACGGGCTCGAGGAATCATTGCAGTTTTCAGAAAGGGATGAGCAGCCTCACAGAATCACAGAATTGGAAGGACTCTCGAGGATCATGGAGTCCAACCCTTATCCCCGCACAGGACCATCCCCGGGAGTCACCTCCGAGTGCTGTTGGTGCTTCCAGAGGGGTGTTGGGATGGGGAGAGGGTGGATTCCTTCTCAGCTTTGCTTTGAGTGGCAACTCTGCTGATTCAACAGCCTCGAACTTATTTGGTTCTACCCTAACCTGAATAAAACTGATGGAAGTCAGAGCCGGCTGTGCTGTGGTGGGGAAGGATTAGTGCCCTGGGAATGCTGGTAAAGTAATTTTTATGGCCGTGTTAAACCCCAAGCGACCCTGTAAATAAAAACACGGGAAAGGGAGGGCAGCAGATGGAAAAACAGCCTAAAGGTAAAAGAAAGGGATGAAGTAATGCAATTGGAGAGGGAAATGCGTGGAGGGGAAGGACAAAAGGGATGGAGGCTGGAGGAGGAGCGAGGAAGGAGGGAGACAAAGCGGGGCAGGGGGTCAGCAGGGCTGACGTCACCGAGCTCAGCCACCACTGCCTGACCTGCTTCCTCTTCCCCCTTCCCATCAGTGGTTCTTTCTGCAGCATCTCTGCTGTCTGGATTTGAGTCTAAAAGCTGCGAATTGAGTAGGGACATAGCTCCAAAGAGCATCCAGAGGCATGGTCCTCTCTGAGTTATCCGTGTGAATCCCTCTGCTCCTGGGAAAGTGGGGCATCATCCTCACCTGGGCAGAGCTGAAGTAATGCTCCCCCTCCCCTTCCTGGCCACTTCCATTCCATAGTTGTGGTATTTTCCACCTGGGAGAGTAACAAAGTACAGGGATTGCACCTAAGGGCTGTCGTGCATGTCAGGCCTGTGCTGCTGCATCAGGGTTTGTCACAAAAACACTTGCAACTGAGGGGTTTTTGGCTTTTCTGGTTTATACCAAGACCTATCAGTTCTGCTTGAGTTTCCCCTGGAGTGGCATGAAAACAATAATGGGATTATACAGGAATCATCACATTTGTAATGCTAGAAAAAGAAATCCTTCATTGTTTGTAACAGAGTTGTTTGGCAGGAGGTCATAGCAACAAGGCATGAGGAAGGCAAATCATCCCAAGGGAATCTCAGGTGTGCTTCCAGGCCTCCCTGGAGATTTGCAGGATCTGCAAGCCACTTGCAAAGAGCAGGGGTTTTTTTTCCCCCATGAAAACTGAAAATTTATGGATAATTAACAAAATCAATGAATAGGAAGATTAATTGTAATTGTGGACATTTGACCTTTTCAAAAAGGCTTGAGTTATTCATGTTTGTAGCTAACTATTGTTCATAGAGTTTTTTTCCTGCTTACAATTAATTGTCAAGTAATAAACTTGATGTCAAATATTTTCATCTCTACTATGAAGTGAGAGAAAACCGAGCTACAAGTTTTGAGTCATTTTCAGACTTTTTTTTTACAACTCGGAGAAGCTGAGGAAAAATTTACTTCAGGGAATAAATTCAGCAGAAATGCTAGAGAAATTGAGATTTCTTTTAATTCCTGTGGCTTTTCCAGCCTAGACACTGGATATCACTTTCCTGTTCAGAGATATTCCTGCATTCAGGGTTGTGCAATCTTTTAAGCAAAAGATGCATTTTTTCCCAGTGAATATATGTTTGGAAAATCCACTAATTCTTAAAGTAGTTATATTTCATACCATATTCCGGGAGGCTGCTGCTGTTGTGATTTTCCCAGATGAAAGAGGCATTTAGGTAGTTTTTCCCTGTGTACTTGAGGGCTTCCGTATCATCTCCAATACTTCAAAGTCCCTCTCGCTGCCTCTTCCTGGAGTGATAGGTCTGACTCATCTTCAGCTTCAACTTAGTCATTCTTAATATTGAAACATTCTTCAAAGGAAGGAGATCTGGAAAAACTTTTCACTCCTGGCAACACCCACAACAAAGGCTTGAGTCAATATATTCAACACAAAATAATTGACAGAAAAGGATTCAAAATTTTGTTTGGCAAAAGAAGTTTTGACCTGGGAAGAAAAGTGCCCCCCACCAGTGACAGCACAGCCAGGACAGCCTTCCCCAGCTGCTCCAGCAGCTCCATGTCCTTCCTGTGCTGGGGACCCCAGAGCTGGAGGCAGCACTGCAGGTGGGGTCTCATGAGGGCAGAGGTTTAAAATCACCTCCCTCAACCTACTGACCACATGTTTGAGGTCTTTGTGTCAAGCAGCAGGATGTACAAGAGCAGAAATGCCTTGATGGCTCCTTGGTCATCAGCATGGGAAGCAAGTCCCAAACTGCACAGTTTTCTGAGCTGCCAGATTTTCTAGCCATGTCTGGATTAGTACAATATTTAATAAAGACAGCAGTTCTTCAGCTTTAGCTTTTGGCTGAACATCCTGGGTTGGAAGTTTCTCTTATTTTCTATCAGTGTCGAATATTTCCAGTCTTGGTCTTCAACTTGGACAAACTCTTGACTAAAATACAACGTATATTTTATGATGTTGAGCATTTCCCATGACTTGTGACATGGCAGCAAAGTCAGTAATCATCACCTTGCTCTACATGATGCAGTATCATCCTGCTGACCACTTGCATACAGAATTCACATCCTGGTTAGTATTTATTCCTGTTAAATATGTGTGTACACCTGTATGTCATCAGTTCCCAAACCTACTCTCACTGCTGTGTGGCTGTCAGTATGTACATTTATTCACCCATTTCTCCTCATGTTTCTGGTATCTGCAGCTTTAAAATGAGTTTTATTCACTGAAATCCTTTCCCAAGGATATGTTGAAGTGTGATTTGTGCTACTCCCATCTGCTACCTGAGGAGGAGGAAGAGAAATGCACTTTAATAACGAGAACTTTAAGAAGACAAGCATATGTACTTCAGAATTTGATTGATTTCTTTTTAATGGTTTTGAGCTATCAGAGTGGGGCTGAAAGCGTTATCGTTCCCAGGAAAAAGACACTGGGAACATCTCCCTAATTGGACCTGAACAAGATGATGTTAATATAAAACAGGGTGTACTGAAATAGCTTTGTGTGGTAGATTCTCCATCAACAGAGTTTTACAGGAGTTCTTCCCTCTTAAATACACAATTTAAGATAAAAACCCAGGCAATTTCTTGGCTGGCTTTTTAAGTGTAACATGATTGTATAAATTTGGGGAAAAAATGAAACAACTGGGGGCTTTCAGCGTGGTTAGAAAACTACCACACTGTACTATTTTTATTGCATGTGAAAGTGAAGTACAGCTACACTGAGGGGGTTTTGATCCAGAACAGACCCATTGGGTAGATTTATTTCCTGCTCATAGCTGTAGATTTTCCCAGACTTCCACCTTTCCAAAAAAAAAGTCTCTTTGGATCACAGGTTGCACACGGCATCTTCTCTCCCTTCTGGGGAGAATCTCCTGATTCTTCTACTCAAACAAATCATACTTCCCACCTCTAAGTTTCCAGGGTTTTGCTTCCCTTTTCTGGATTTTGTGCAGAAATTTCTGAGTTTCTTCAAAGATTTTAAACCAAACTTTTAATTAAATGTAAATAATGCAGGAGAGTTAATTTTAATTCAGATTTTAAGAATTCATGTGCTATCCATTCCCAGTATAGGAGAACCACAGTGATGTTGCCACAGTATCTCAGTGGTGCTTCTTATATATTTAACCTCTTCAAACCTGTATTTTTAAGAATTCCCTCTGACCCATAGGCACAAAAAGAACTAAACTTCAATGTTTTATTCTACTTCCGAAAGTTTTTAAATGGTTTTGGAAAAGAGCTTTGCCATAAATTATTCCCAATATACTTGGGAAGTGTCTGAGGCCAGGTTGGATGGGGCTTGGAGCAACCTGGGATGGTGGAAGGTGACCCTGCTCACAGCAGGGGGGTGGAACTGGATGAGTTTTAAGGTCCCTCCCAACCAAAACCACTCTGTGGAATACAGATTTTGTCTTTTCATGATAAAGGTGAAATAAATGTTTTCATTGATTTTATATATTTGGTATTTTTCCAAATTTCCTACATTTATGGAGAAGTTTCTAATTGCCAGCTATGGGCTTGTGTGATGAAAAGTTCTTTGCCAAAGAAGTCAGTAAAATTGGAGTCTAATAAGTAGATAGGTACTTTTTTATTTAAGCGTGTGTATACATATATATAAAATACAGAAATATGCGTATAAATATATGTATATATAAGATATAAAATACTGAACTGACAAACAACATGAACATGTCTACTCAGCCCCACAGCCAGGTTGCAACTGTTTCAGGAAAGCACCTCTCAATCACAGAAGTAACTGAGGAAACAAATTCTGTGCCATTTTTAGTCTGTTGTCTCCAGAGAAAGGCTCATAAAATGTGCATGAATTTAGTCACAAAAATGGCTCCCGACTTTCGTCCTGCCCGTGTTGTTTTTGGTTGGAATGTTGCGTTCTGCACATCTCAGGCAGAGTTCAGGAGGGTCAGCCCTTCCGGCAGCTCCACCAGCTGATGGATTGGACTTGGCAGCTCCGTGTCTTCAGGGGTGCCTTGGTGACTTCACTGGAGGAGCAGGTGACCTGTTGTTAAAGCAGAATTAGCCTTTTGTGTGCCTCCTGGAGTTTTCCCCCAGAAGTTTCCCCTGCCTTTGCATTTTTCTGGATTATCTGGTGGTTTAAAACATTCATCATCATCCTCAAGTGATGTAAAATGCAGAGCAGCTGGTGCCCTGCTTGATGCACCAGGTCAAACATGTCCTTGGATGTCCCCGCCAACGCCAGGGGAGGTGGCACTGGGGGTTCCTTGGGCTCATACAGGTCTATAATTGGCTTTATTATGATGTTCTTTGGGCAGGGAGGGCCAGTCTGGGAGTTGTCACAGTTTGTGGTTCTGAGGGGACATCAGTGTTGTCTGAGGGCTCCCTCCTGTCCCTCTGCTCTCTGGTAATGCTACCAGGTAATCCCTGGCCTGAACTCGGGCTGCTGTAGGGTTTAAACCTCTGGATTGGAAAAGAGAAGGCTCCAGAGAGACCCTAAAGTCCTTTCCAGTGCCTAAGTTTGCTCCAAGAGAGCTGGAGAGGGATTTGGACATGGAGTGAGAGGACAAAGGGGGAATGGCTTCCCACTGCCAGAGGGCAGAGTTAGATGGGACGGTGGGAAGAAATCCTTCCCTGAGGGGGTGGTGAGGCCCTGGCACAGGTTGCCCAGAGAAACTGTGGCTGCCCCATCCCTGGAAGTGTCCAAGACCAGGTTGGATGGGGCTTGGAGCAACCTGGGCTAATGAAAGGTGTCCCTGCCTGTGGTAGGGAATGGAATGAGATGAGCCTTAAGGGTCCCTTCCAAGCCAAACCAGTCTGGGATTCTGGGATGCACAGCTGAGTGCCACATTCCATTTTTCTCGATATTTTAACCAGAAAATAAATGTGAGTGTTTAAAACAGGTGGAGAAGGATCCAGATCCAGTCAATGTGGAGTTTTGGAGCTGCTGCATTTTCCTGGCAGAGGTTTATTGGAAGCGAGTGCCGACACCATCACACTGCCATGGGAACAGCACTCAGATAATGCTTTTTAATCTACTGTAATCAAGTACATAATCAGCATAATTAATTTCTATACTGTTACTCTCCTTGGTTCACATGGAAAGCCATCCCAAATTGCTAAATTGGTCCTAATTCAGGGGGAGTATTTTCCTTAAGTATTCCAGGTAATTTCCTTTTTAGCTGGGTGCTAATTGCTAGTCTCTATATTGATGACATTTGTTGTACGTGTTGTTACCTTTTCCCTGCTGCTTTGAGATTTAACTGTGTGAAAATAGTGCATTGGGAGTGATGTCTCTTTCTTTACATAAATTTAAAACCAGAAACGGATTCTCCTGAAGGTACAACTTTACATGGCTGTGTTGGAGGACTTTCCACTGTCATCTGAGGCTGAAATACCAACCCATGTGAAGCCTGAAGTTTGCATTCTCACTTTATTTTATGATTTATTTTAGTTGAATGGTAATGAACGCTTAATTATCATTTTTGAGAGTTAATGGCTGAGATAATGGACTCGGGGCTGTTCTCTGCAGTGCCCCAAGGGTGATACCCAGCATTTCTGCATGTCCTCTGGGTGATGGGGTTGGATGCAGCTCCAGTGTGGAAATAAAACCCTCCTTCCCCCCAACTGATTATCTGAGGGGCAGCAGAGGGGCAGCCACTGATCTTTTCTCTCTGTGACCCATGACAGGACCCAAGAGAATGGCTGGAGCTGTGCCAGGGGAGAGTTAGGTTGGATATCAGGAAAAGGTTCTTCCCCCAGAGGGTGGTTGGGCACTGAACAGGCTCCCCAGGGCAGTGGGCACAGCACCAAGGCTGCCAGAGCTCAAGGAGTGTTTGGATGATACTCTCAGGGACAAAGTGGGATTGTTGGTGTGTCCTGGGCAAGGCCAGGAGTTGGACTGGATGTGAGTCCCTTCCAACTCAGCATATTCCATTTTTCTTGCACATATTGCACATATGGATACTGGCCAATTTTTCTGTGGTGATCCAAAAGCTCCACCAAAATCTCAGACATGAAGATCTGAAAACCTCAGAGGCTTCACAACTCAAAAGAGCTTCTCTAGGGGTGAGTTGGCTCAGTTGAAAGATTATTCCTGAACTTGGGAGAGCAGCAACTTGGACTGCACCTGATTTTTCTCTAAGTCCTCTTTTCTCTGGTCTGTTCCAACTCAGGATAGTCTGTGATTCTATTTATTTTGTCACTAATGATTCCTTCTTGCCCTTTCTTTTGTCCCTGATGTTCTGGACTGGCACCATCTTGTTCTTGTCCCTCTCCTCCTCCATGTGGTGCCAGGATAAGGAAGGAATGCTGAAAGGCAGCCAGACCCTGTGGCTATTCCTTCACACCATGGGAATTCAGCTCTGAAGGCTCTGGTTGACTTTTCCTGCTGACCTTGGTTGCGCAGGATTGAGCCCGACTTTGCATCTCATCTTCAAATTCCCAGTGAAATTTCCCCCAAACTGGTGAACTCCATCTGGCTTAATTAAGCTCAGATTTTCAAGATAAAGGAGCACATTCTGCTGTCACTGCTGCAGACTCAGGCTGCCTTTCCAAGTTGGTTTGTTGTTGCTTTTATACGTTGCTTTTCCACTGAAAAAGGGGATTGTTATAGTTGCAATTACCATGGAAACAATTACCATAAAGTATTGATCGACCAAGATAGATTAGGAAGCATGAAAGGATACAGGTTGTCTCTATGGAAACATGGACATTTAGAGCTTTTTTTTTCCCTTAAGAAAATGAACTATTGTTTCTTTCCTTGAACAAGTTTCTAGTCCAGTTTACAATCACTTTGTAGTTTTAATTGAAATGGTTTATATAATCTGCAGTGCATTTTAATAGCATTCATTTTCTTCATATCACAAGAAAATCTCCAAAATGGCCTTTTAAAAAAAATAAAGGACTTGCATCATTTGCATGGCATTTTTTTGTATTAAAAAGTAGCTGAACTGTATCATTAATTTTCAGGTGAAGAGAATAAGAAAAACAGGTGAAGAGAATAAGCCATTGGCTTCTGAAATTTAGTGTTTAGTGGGGTTTTGTGTTAATGGGTTGACAAAGGAATCATTAACCTGTTCCTGCTTTGAGTGGCACAGGGAATTCAGATTTCAGTAGTGCTTTGGAGTATTGGCTGTTGGTCATTCCAGCACCTGCTGTTGGATCCAGGTGAGCATTTGTATCCAGTTCACTAAGAAATGGAACTCAAATACTCATCACTCTTTCTCCAGCAGATGTTGATTGTACTCTTCCCGTGGCTGCAATGACTCTCACTCCTTGAGTTTAGGGTTTGGCACCAAAGTGAGTCCAAACAGTTTTGCCAGGTGATCACTCCTGTCAAGTATGATCATGTTTAGTAAAAGCTGAAGTTGAACTTCTGATATAAAATATTTAGTTATTCATCCTGGGAATATGCAACACTTCAGTTGCTGGAGATGTATTTAGTCAATTCCTAAATTCTTCCAATGAAATGAACTGACTTTGGGGTCTGTCATTGTTTCAGAAATGGCTTTGATGCACAAACCTGTAAACACAGAATCAGAGAATCCCAGACACCTTCCACTATCCCAGATTGCTCCAAGCCCTGTCCAACCTGGCCTTGGACACTTCCAGGGATGGGGCAGCCGCAGCTTCTCTGGGCAACCTGTGCCAGGGCCTCCCCACCCTCCCAGGGAAGGATTTCTCCCCAGTATCTCACCTAACCCTGCCCTCTGGCAGTTTGAAGCCATTCCCCCTTGTCCTGTCCCTCCAGGCCCTTGTCCCAAGTCCCTCTCCAGCTCTCCTGGAGCCTCTTTAGGCACTGGAAGGGGCCCTGTGGTCTCCTTGGAGCCTTCTCTTCTCCAGGCTGAACACCCTCCCAGCCTGTCTCCAGAGCAGAGGGGCTCCAGCCCTGGAAGCAGCTCTGTCGCCTCTTCTGGACTTACTCTAGCAGCTCCACATCCTTCCTATGCTGAGGGACCCAGAGCTAACACAGTATTTAGTTCTGTGTCAGATTCTTTACAAATAGCTGGTTTCAGTAGTGCAAGCGGTTTGTAATGTTTCTTGCCATAATTTGAGCTTGAATTTCTTTTCCCAGCTGTTTGTGCAGGTTTACAAATTCAAGGGACATGGAATATTTATGCCCTCTTGGGGGAAGTGGAGATTTTAAGCTTTATGTCAAAAATGAAAATGGTTCTCTAACGTCCTTCTTCCTGATAAATTCCACGTGTCATGTAGATGTGAATTACTGGAATTTCATGACAATCTAAATATAAAACTCAGAGAAGGGGCAAGTGGAAAAAAAAAGTGAAATACCCAGGCTTGTGTTCTCTAACGAGGTTCAGGGAAGTGAGAAACATAGAAAGGTCTCATTACAGTTGGAAAGGGCCTAGCTGGGGTCGTGGGATGGGAAGTGGGTACTGGGATTGCCCAAGCATGAGGATATAGGGAACATATCTCCTGCCCTGGCCTGGTGGGCACTGTCCTCCTGACTCTTTATCACCCATTGGGTTGCCAAAGCCAACTTCATATGGATTCTGGGATAGGTTTGGCTGCCAAATAATCCTGATGTGGGACATGGCTTTGAACGTGTCTTAGTGGCCAGTTTCTCGTTCCAGAAGCCTGGATTCCAGCAGAATTTACCTTTTATATTTCTTTTGAGTTTCCAAGAGGAGTTTCTGTGGCATGACAAAGGCCCAGATCAGGAAGGGTGACACTTGATTACTCCAGGTTGGGTGGGGACTCACACTCTGATTCTGTTCACATTCCCTGGAGCTGAGGGTACACAGGCAAAGCCCTCTGATACGAAAACCAGCCATAAACCCCTCAGCTTTCTTTCCCAGTGACCTGCAGTGACTCCATCACTACCCTTCCCCACATTAATAATAATTGTTTTAGAAGCCAGCTGTAAGCTGGGCTCAAATTCCTCACTTTAATCTGTTCCAGGGCTTTCAGCGTATCAGGCTGAGACAGATGTATCCTTCTAAAGGAATGCTACTCACCTCTGATTAAATGAGTGCCTCTTAATTGGAAAACCAGAAACTCTCCCTAAAAATATTGCCTGGAAATTGATTTTTGTATTTAACCAAATACTCTTAAAAGGTTATTTTGACTTTTATGTTTTTTTCTCTATTTTTCATACTGAAGACTCAAGTGATTCTTTCATATATCCCTTTTTAAAATCCAAGGTAACATAGTCCAGAGCTCTCCTCACTAACAGATGCTGCTTCTCATTGTGCTCTGCATCATTCATTACTTTTATATCCCAATTATTTCAAGCAAATACAATATTATTCTTGTTTGCACTCTCACAAAAACATTTGCTTTCTGTACCGTGCCTTTGTGGTCTGGTTCCCTTCACTATCACAAGAGATGATAAATATTTGGTGTGATATAAATAAGTACCTTGATACTCTGTTAAACATTCCATCAATTAAATTTCATACTAATTGAAGAGAGCTTACAAAAAAACTTGTCAGTCTGAAGGGAAATAAGTCCATTAAGGTAGGAAAAGTGGCATTTTCAAGAATGAATGGGATTGTTTTGTCAGCTACAAAACAGTTTCAGGTTTCCGACTGGATGTAATTATTTTATACTCTTTTTAAGCTCATCTCCATACAAATTGAGGATGATTTCTTCCTGAGGATTCCCCTACCAGCATCCAAGAAGAACGTGCAAACCTCCTCCTTTTCAGCATGAAACAATCAGGCTATTGAGACGAAACAAAGATTTTTTTATATATATATTTTTCATTCCAGGGTGTCTTTTTTGCCTTTTAGACTCTGATATCATCAGTTGTCTGGTTTTTGTAACTAGGAGTCATTTGATTGGAGTTGGTTCTGCTTAGGCTTGAATTTTTGTGGTCAATCCCTGCTTTAGAACTACAGAATTCCAGACTGGTTTGGGTTGGAAGGGACATTAAAAATGATCCAGTTCCACTAGACCAGGGTGCTCCAAGCCTTGAACACCAATGTATATAACCTGTAGTATTCTGTCTGTGTGTTTAATTTTGGAAATGAGGGAAGAAGCGGAAATTACACAGCAGAGTGATCTGATGGAGCAAAGAGGAAGGGGGGAGTGATATGATCCAGGAAAAAGCTGAATATGAGGAGCAGATGAAAGCCAGGAGGGGTGTGCAGAAGCTACGTTGGTGTGTGGGCTGCCAGTAAATGTATCTCAGTAGGAGACAGAATCCTGTGTCTGGGGCAGGGGTGGCAGGATGACAAGGCAGGTATTTAAAGCTGAAAGATGAGACTCGTGGAGAGATTTTCCTCCCAGATCCTTGTTTTAGTGCACTGTTGGCATCAGAAAGAGTAGAGCTGCTTACGTGTAGCTGGAAGGAGAGCTTGTCCCTGCAGATCTGCAGGAAATATCAGGAAGTTTGTGATGGGGACAGAGAACATGAAGTGAAGGACTTGGAGATGTCAGAGTGAGTCCAATAGTTCGGCTTCATATTCTTCTTCCTAGAAGAAAGCAAACAAATCAGGCCTGGGGAGCACACAGAAGGTTTTCTGTAGTGGGGTACGAGGATGCTTCAGGCTGATGAGTTCCCTGATGTTGAGTCAGTGAAGGCACCAGCCTTGGAAATCAGGATGTTCCTGCTGCTTGTTTGTGCTGTAGGTAATGAGCTCAGCCCACACTGCCACTTCTACCCATATTGATGAGTTTGTTTTCTTCTGGTGTCCAAACAAGGACAGTGAGAGCTGAACCTCTGCCCACCCCAAGAAGAGGAAGAGCACTAGAAAAACTTCATATTTATAATTTTGTTGCTGACCTTACCCTGTTCAATACGGTGTGTTGAGGCTGGTGGTGGTTGGGAAGGACCTGTTAGTAACACCAGGGACTCCCATCTTTTATGAAAAAGATTTTATTAAATATCTTTTTTATATCTGAATATATTCAAAGCTGTAGAGCAAACCTCAGACTTGCCATCTCTGCTTGGGAGAGACCTTAAAGCTCATCCAGTCCCAACCCCTTCCATTATCCCAGGTTGCCCCAAGCTCCATCCAGGCTGGCCTTGGACACTTCCAGGGATGGGGCAGCCACAGCTTTTCTGGGCAACCTGTACCAGGGCCTCACCACCCTTAGAGTAAAGAACTTCTCCTCTTTCCCATTATATATTTCCTCCTTCCAATTTTATATTCACCTCTGAAACCCCCAAATTTAAAAAATATTAAAAAAACCCCAAACATCATAACCTGTAAATCTCTCCAAACTTTTCAGTTATTGTATAAATTATTGTTAACATTGGATAGTTTACATGAGTCTTAAATAAATTTATAAATGTGGTTGAATAAATGGCCCAGAGGAAACCATTGGTACATCCACAGTTCCAATGGGCAGTGCTAAGATCTTGCAGCAAGTGGAGAATGACGTGGGTTATGTGACAAAAAAAATTGATGATGTTCCTCAGGGACAAGTCTGATGTTAATTTTCCAGAGTTTTTCAGGGGATACTTCATAATCTGTTCCATAGAATGTTCAGCAGAAAAAACCTGTTTATGCAGAAATTCCTGTTCTTTTTCGATGTGCAGCATTCTGAGAGTCTTGTCAAGAAGTGAGAGGTAGATGGGGCAGATTTGTAGGTGGAAACACCAGGACCCAGGAATAAGAATTATTGAGCCTTGAAGTGTAAGGGAGAAATCATATTGACAAGTGTTTGTGCCTGATACTTGTTATCATATAAATCAGGGTTGTGTTTCAGTAATACCCCTTTGAAGGTTTTATTTTCTCCTGCCCTGCTTAGTTCAGTTCTTATAAATAAAAACACATTAACTTTGAGTTATAAAAGTATTATTCTAATTTATTATTCCAAACAAAATACCTCTTTCCTGAAGAAATGCATGGCATCCTTTTGGAAGTAATATTAGAGAGGTGAATTTCAGGTTTTAATTTGTTTTATTGCAGCTACAGGGAATAAATTTCATAAAATGAGAGTTTATTCCTGTGAAATACTTCCTGATTTTTCCATCCATCTCTTTCAGCTGGAGTTTAAATGCAGTGGGGTTTAAATACAAGGTAGTTTTAAAAATGGAACTTTTATCTAAAGAAAAAAGGGACATGGAGTGATAGGACAAAGGGGGATGGTTTTATACTAAAAGAGGGAAGATTTAGACGGGATATTGGGAAGAAATTCCTCCCTGTGAGAGTGATGAGGCCCTGGCACAGGTTGCCCAGAGCAACCTGTTGTGTTTGTGGCAGCTGTGGCTGCCCCATCCCTGGAAATGTGCAAGGCCAGGTTGGAGCAACCTGATCTAGTGGAAGGTGTCCCTGCCTATGGCAGAGGTTGGAACGAGATGGGCTTTAAGATCCCTCCCAACCCAAACCAGTGTGGGATTCCAGGATCCTTTACAAAAATAAATGAAGGCTGCACAAATGCCTCTTGCCCAAATCTGACATTATTGACCATGGGTCATGGGCCAAGTCAGGGCACTGAGACACGTTCATTCCTTGGATTTTGCCATTTCAGGATCTAATCTGATAATCAGAAAGTGAGGGAACAAAGACTGTCACAGAATCATGGAATCATTGAGGCTGGAAAAGCCCTCCCAGACCATTAAATCCAACCTGTGCCCAGTGCACCCCCAGCCCAGAGCACTGAGTGCCACGTCCAGTCATTCCTTGGACACCTCCAGGGATGGGGACTCCACCACCTCCCTGGGCAGCCCCTTCCAATGCCTGAACACCCTTTCCAGGAAGAAATTCCTCCTATGGAGGAGGGTGTGGAGCAAAGGGCAGGTATTGCCTGTTTGTAGGAGATTCCCACAGAGTGTAGGTCTCTCAGTGATGTTGTTCATGCTGAGCCTTGGAAATTTAATATTTCAGCTCAAACTGATTATTTAATACATTCAAGGGGCAAATAACCTCTTCCCTGTATACCAATCCATTATTCATAGATCCTTCTTGGAATTACCTGGTGGCAACACTGGAAGAATCAATTTCTTTTTTAATGCCAAATCTCCATATTGTGTTTTTGAAGGGTATGGAATTTTAATAAGTCTAATGCGAATGGTCACTAAGCCATTGGTATTTTTGAAAGTCAGTGTTTCTCCAGATGCACATTTACCTTATGAAAAATGCATGTGTTTTGATAGCATAAATTATCCTTAAGCTTCAGTTGGAATGAAAATCAGTTCTGATGATGCAGTGAATATTTAAAAAGTCTGTTGTTTGTCCATAAACAGCTGATGGGAATGATGAGAATACTTTTAAAACAGCAATGATTTCTGGAATGAACTAATATTGTCATCAGGTTGACATGGTGCATCAGCAGAGACTGAGAAAACTGGGTTTGTCCTTCTTAGAATGTGGGAATTCTGATTTGATATAAGGAAGATAAGATTTGACTTGGGAGGGTGTCAAAGCCTAGGACAGGGGCCAGAGGATCTGTGGGATCACCATCCTTAGGGATGCACAGAACTGGCCGAAACCTTGAGCACTCTGGTCTACTTGGAATCGCTTTGGATGAGACTCTTCCAGAGGTCCCTTCTAATCCAAACTGAGTCATTTCTGTGGTCCAGAAGGATTTGAGCCCTTTTCTGCATATTAGACAGCTCAGATATCTCAGAAAAAAATGTAGATACCTTGCAGCTGTGGAATAACCTGATTTCCCGCTCGACACCAGCTGGAACACTTGCAGGTTCCTGCCTATTGCTGCAGGGGAAGATCTTCTTAGGGCACCACCATGGAAAAAGGAGGAGAAAATAGAGGAGAAAGGGGAAAAGAACTGGGATGAAGCAGAAAGCAGATGGAAATGGTGAACATGTGTTAAATACTCTGTAGCTCTGCTGTAACCAACATAATTCTGTGTAGCAAAGGTTTCAGTTGGGTGTGTGTCAAATGCAAGATTTTCAGCAGGTGATGAAGGAGGGAGTCTTGGTAAAAACTAGGCAAAAAGTTGATTAGTTTCCATGCTAGTATTGGGGTTTCCTTTATCCCAGGTATTTCATGGTGTCCTGGAGAATCCCTGGCTATGGAATAGCTCATCCCTACTCTAGTTTCCACCTTCAATCCGGGAGGAAAAGCACAGTAGATCCCAATCGTTTTAATTTACACATAAAAAGCAAGATAAATAATATACTCCTACTATTCTACATGAAACTAAATGTTATATAAAATTACCATCTATTGTAAGAATATGTAATTATTTAGAGGATCTTTCCAAATGAAAAATGCCATCAAAGAGACCTTTATTCGGGTAGTAACTGATACCTCCTTGGAAAAATACAGAAGCCAGAAAAAAAATCTCATCCACTTTAATCTTGATGTTATTTTAATTTCTTTGTGTTCTTTGTGAGAAGACTGTTTTCAGAGAAGCTTTACAATTTAATTTGCTGCCTCCCACACATAGCACAATGCTATTGCCTCCCAAATGCAGCAGGTTAATGTGTAACCTGGAGCAAATCAGACTGTAATAAAAAAAATGAGACATTTTGTTTTGCTTGGGACCTAATGCTGTTATCTGAGTTGCCAGCGAGGGTATCAGAATGTCTTCCACTGTCTTTTGACTTTTGGATTAGATTTACCTCCAGTAAGAGGATATAAATAAATTTTATATGTTGGTTCCTAGAAATTAATATCTCTTTTAAAGCCTCTTTCTGCCACCTGGGCTGCAGTTGATGTGAAAATAACTTGTGTAGCTCATAGCAACAGCATTCTAATGGTTCCCAGCCTGGAGTTTGCCCAACAGCTTAGAATTCAGGGTTGACTTTGTGTTTGGCTGGTGGCAACTCTTACTCTTGAGCATGTTTGGCAATCAGGGTAGGGAGAGTGACTCAGTGTTCTGAGGGTGTCTTTCGGTGACCTCCAGCTGGAGCTGCATCGTGTCCTCAAGGAGGACATGATGGAGTAGTTGGAAGGAAGTAGTTTTCCTTCTTTCATTATCCACTGGAGCAAAGAGCCAAGCAGGAATCCCATCCCAGCCATGACCTTGGCTAATGTAGGACAGCAAGAAGAGCCATCAGATTCAGTGTTTTGCACAGACTGTCCCAAAGTGCCCAAACCCATCTTCAACTCCCTTTAACAAACATAATGTGCTGTAAAGGGCAGAAGCTGCATCTGTATTTTCATAGAATCACAGACTGGTTTGGGAGGGATCTCAAAGCTCATTTTGTTCCACTCCCCTGCTATCCCAGAATCCTTGAGGTTGGAAAAGCCCTCCCAGCCCATCGAGTCCAGCCTGTGCCCAATACCCACCTTGTCACCCAGCCCAGAGCACTGAGTGCCACATCCAGTTGTTTCTTGGACACCTCCGGGGATGGAGACTCCACCAGCTCCCTGGGCAGCCCCTTCCAATGCCTGACCACCCTTTCCAGGAAGACATTCTTCCTGAAATGCAGTTTAAAAATTAAATACAAGAACTCATAGATTTTTACCATGACATTATCATGCATTTGGGGGGGAGGGGGAACCCTGGATGCATTTAATTCTTGGTTTGGAAAATTTGCAGTCAAGTAGAAAAAATAAAATCCTAGAGGGAGTATTAAATGGCTGCTGTCAAATCCTGCTGCATACAAAAAATGAGGGAGTATTACTGTGGAATATTCCATCACCCTGCTGTTTGTAAAAGCTTTCCATCAATTTAATAAATGTCACAACTATGACCGTAGACAGAATTGTTTCAGTCTAGTTCACACCTCTTGCCCAGAAAAAGGGCTTGAGTGAGGATGTTTGAGTGTCTAAAAGTGTCACAAGTCTGGCCTGGGTGTTGTTCCTCTTCAAATAAAAGGAACAGAGTTTATCACGTCTCCTTTCACAGCTGTGGGGTGCTCCATGTCAGTGATGATGCACATTCGTGGTCATGATGAGCTGGACGAGTTCTCACCAGAGGGGACAGTCACGTGTTCCCAGTGCCACCTCATGGTCAACCACACCACAGCTGATCCAGGAGAAAATTAACTGGCAAAACACACAAAAATCCCTGTTTCTGTGCAGCTCCACAAGGTGAAAAGCTCAGAGAGCAGCAGGAGGGAGAGGGCTGAAACCCTCCAGATTTTTGCACCCAAAGAGGACAGTTTTGTGATGGCACCCATTGCATTTGTGCAGAGGAGACCTGAACAGCTGTGAATAAAATATGCAAATCTAGCAAAGGAGGGACCCCTGACAGTCACAACTCTTGTCTGTGCAGCAATAGATGGAAATTCCAGAGTCTTCCTCACCTGGAGTTGTTGCCATGGATGTAAGGAAAAGTTCTGTCAAGTTCCCCAATCCCAGGACGAAAAAGGTCCCACAAGCTCAGCCTTGGATCAAACCAGGGATTTATCTTCTTCCTCTCTCTTTGGGTCTTACATTTTCTTTCAATCAATGACAATGTAGTAGAATTCCAGTTTTTGAAATATTTCTTTCCTGTTATCCGTGGGAATATGTTTCTGAGCTGCACATAGCAGGAAACTGCAGAAAGTGGAGTTTCTTTTTCATCTTCATGTTTTGTTTTAATTACAGTTTTGGTATCTGTTGTGCACATTGAGCTTTGGGCCAGCAGAAAGTTCCATGACTGTATCTTGATTGTGTTGAGAATTCTGATTGTGTAATGCAATCCTATGGCCAATGCAGTAATTCCATGGAAAAATAATTACAGCACCTATGTACAAAAATTAAGATGTATTTTTCCATCTCTTCTGGAAGCTCCTTGTTGTGCTTTGAAGCCTCATTTTGGCAGTTGAGTTTCTTGTGGTTTTATCACCATGGTGTTAATTCCGATACATCCCAGTTGCTTGTTTTGTTTTGCATTTCTTTTGATTTGAACGAGGGGAAGCCAGGCACCAGCTCTAAAGAATTTCTTTAAAAATAACCCATAAAACCCCAATTTAGATTTTCACTGGGTAAATCTAACCGCCACTGCTGCTCAACAGTGTATTTTTATCCGAGAGCTCTGTCTCTGCAGGTACCTGTGGGGGGTAGGCACAGTAATACAGGTTTTATGGCTTCCTGGTGGAATCCCACCAAATCTCAGAACTCACTTCCCAACAGCAAATTCCCTGTTCAACAGTCTCTGTTGGAGGCATGTGGAGAGATCTTTGGAAGGGATTTTATTTACCAAGTGTGTGAGGACACCCACACAGATGTCACTGTGGGTTTCTCGGTGAATGCCATATTTAGAATGTTCAGACCGGGTGTTACTTGGCTGCCTGGGTGCAAATGGCTCATTTTCAGCCATTGTTGCTGCTGCTTAGACTGTACCAGTCACTCTTTTAAAACTTTAGAGACAGTAAACAAAGATATAAAGATTTTATGGAATGGTTTCCATAGGATGGACCTGCTCTCTCTGCTGGGTGGCTGTGTTGGGGTTGGGATGAACCACTGACTGGTGCTATCGGATGTTCTGAATGGAATGGGGCTAGTGCTGGGCCTTAATGATGAGTAATTATGAATCTACTTTAAATTGCACTAATTGATAAAATAAAATTTCTTTTGAAAGGGGATGTTACCCACAGGCTGGACTTCCTCAGCAAAACTCCCCTCCTAAGACACCTCCCCCCTGTTGAACATACTCTTCTTTCTGGACTTGAGACTGGTAATGTCAGATATGTTTTCCTAAGCAAATGAAGTTCTTGGAGGTGTGTGACAAAAGGGAGAAGAAAACTGTGGGTATTCATGGAATCACAGAACTGTTCAGGTTGGAAAAGATGTTTATGATCATTAATTCCAACCATTCCCCCAGCACTGCCAAGGCCACCACTGACCCATGTCCCCAAGTGCCACATCTGCATAGCTTTTAAATCCCTCCGGGGATGGGGACTCCACCACTGCCCTGGGCAACCTGTGGGCTGCGCAACCCTTTCCATGAAGAAATTTTCCCTAATATCCAACATAAACCCCTCCTGGTGTAACTTGAAGCCCTTTTCTCTTGTCCTGTCACTTGTACCTGGCAGAGGAGACTGACCCCCACCTCATTCTAGCCTGTCTTCTTGGAAAACTGGCTGCTGGGTCTCCTGCCACTTGGGAGGGATAGATTTTCCAACAGCTGCTTTGCCTCTTGCTACTCCCAGGCACTGCTGGTGTTCCCTTGGAGCACCGTATGTGATAACTGCCTATGTCCCCCAGCTTTTCCCAAAAGCTTCCTTTGATTTATCTCTGTTGAAGGCCAAGTTGAAGACCAGGGTTGGTATTTTTTTAATGCCAAACCACCACCAGACATTGCTTAACGTTCTCAGCAGTATTACTGTCTTTAAAATTAAAACTTCAAAGGTCATTGATCCCTGTTTCCTTTCAAAGAGCAGTGGAGTATATAAATAAAAGTTTGCGTTTTCCTCAACCTGGGCATGTCCAGGCACTGCTCTGTCCTCACAATCCTTAACGTTATTTCCTGCTGCCTTATTTTTGCTGCAGTAACAGAGATGAAAATATGTTGTTCTGCAGAGAAAATCTTTCTTTTGTACAACCCTGCAATGTTCCAACCTCAGAATTTACTGTTTAGGCATCAGAGAAAGCAGTCAAACCTTGAAGAAATAATTTCAGAGGTCTGGAAGCTTTAATTTGATTCACTTTTGAGCTGGCTCAATGTGCTGAATCCTTGCTCAAGTCAAGTCCACTCTTTCTTCTTCCATGACCTGTGCTCATGAAAAATAAATGTGAACTGTAAAAGAATCTGAATGTTTGTCTTACAAAGTTTATCTTGCTTGGAATAACAATGTAGTGCCATGAATTCAAGAGCAGCAGGGATGCTTGGAAAAGTTTAAGGAAGTTGATGCATCTTCCTTTAATATGCAGGAAATGGCTGTTCATTCCCACTGAAGTTGGGTGTTCAGGCTTCTCCAGAAAATCACTGGATTGCCTGGTTTCCCCATACGCTGATGAAGTCTTTAGTTTTTCATTTCATAACTCTGATTAGGTGCTGATTTGGAAAATATTTTGTTACTATAAGGGAAACTACTCAAGAGAGAAAAGGCAGCTTTGTACTCTGTGAGCTTGAGGAGCACTTTTGTGACACGTCAAATGAATTCCCACCACTTGTTATTCAACTGCCTTAACTCACACCAACATTTTAGGAACTCTTTGATATTGCTTGGCACTTTTTAAATAGGATTGCCTGAAGTTCTGGCTGTGTTCATTCATAGGTATTAATGAATTTTAAATGCAGCACACATTAGGATAGTTAATTTTTGTTGCAATAAACCAATTCCTCACCTTACATCAACTCACATCTTTGTGCATTTCCAGCTGTTTTATTAATATTTATGCTTTCCCATATCATATAGAGTTTATTTTAAGGATTAAAGTGTTGTTTAATTCTTGTTTTACCTCACACCTTCCAGTTCACATTAAATGCTAGTTTACATGTCTTTGCTGCAATGGAAAAGAGTAAGAGCTTTGCTTCATGATAAAAGAACAGGGTCTAGTTTTAGGAGTTATGCCTTTGCTGCTGCTGTCATTTTGATGCTTTCCTAATGTGATTCTAATATTTGTGTATTACTCATGTTTGAAATAATGAACGTTATTACCAGTAAATTGCCACAAACAAAAAATAGAAGAGGTTACGGTTCATTATCGTGTTTGTTTGATTGAAGATTTTATTCAAGATTTTACGGAAAATACCTGTTAATGTTGTTAAAGTGTAGCTATAGCAAATTGCTTTCTAGTTTTCAAGGATTATCTGATTAGGATGCAGGGAGCTGATCCCTGTTTTGAAGTCTTCCATCATGGGCCTTGTGGCTTTGGGCAAGTTGATCTCTGTGGTTCCCCCATGTGGAGGGGAGAGGTGCAGGAATTCCACAAGGAAAATACATCTTGGAATCATGGAATCCAAGATTAGTTTGAGCTGGGAGGGACCTTAAGGACCATCTTATTCCATCCCTGCCATGGTCAGGGACACCTTACACTATCCCAGGTTGCTCCAAACCCTACCCAACCTGACCTTGGACACTTCCAGGGATGGGGCAGCCACAGCTTTTCTGGACAACCTGTGCCAGGGCCTTCCCACCCTCACAGGGAACAATTTCTCTCTAATATCCCATCTAACCCTGCCCTCTGGCAGTTTGAAGCCATTCCCCCTTGTCCTGTCCCTCCAGGCTTCCAACTCTTTATGGAACTCCTTCCGTAGGGGGGACAATTAGGACACACTGGCCCACACAGTGGGTCTCCAGCTCCAGGCTGGGGTTTCCCTGTTAGGTGTGGGTGACTGTCACATTCAGTGGGATCCATGTGTTGAGCTTTCCTGAGAGGAGCTGCCAGATTGGAGAAGCCCAATTTGTGGACCCCAGCAGGGTGGGAACTATGTCCAGTGTTCTTGGATGGATGCAAAAATAGAACAAGAGGCAGGTGAAAACATTTCCAGTGAAAGAGAAATTGCAAACTGGCAGATTTGTGTGGATCAGTTGCTTGGAGTTGAGTCCTCTGAATTTACATTCTTTTTAGGACCTGTTCTTAGTAACATTTTTAATATTCATATTTCGTTTTATGTATTAAAGAACAGTAACATTTTATGGATGCTAAATTTTTAGCTTCGTGAAATTCCTAATGAACTTCTTAATGAGCTACCAGGGCAATTAACAAAAACAGGGCTTTAAAATGATTTGTGTCTCTGGGAAGATGGATTTCATGCGTGTGGGTGGGAAAGTTGGTCTTGGTGAGTTAAATTTTCAAAAGTAGAACTAGGCTTTTATTACCAAGTGTTTCAATGCTCCAGTGTGTCCTACTTCTGCTGGCTGGGGTGCTGGAGACATGGATCCAGTTCAGTTTCATTATATTTTAGAAAAATATGAGTTTATCCCAGCAATTGCCTTCAGCCAGATCTTCAGCTGTTGCTGATGGATCAGTTTTTCTGGAATAGATTTCCAGATACTTACACTAAAAGATGGTAGGGTTAGATGGGATATTGAGAAGAAATCCTTCCCTGTGAGGGTGGTGAAACCTTGGCACAGGTTGCCCAGAGAAGCTGTGGGGTGGAACGAGATAGGCTTTGAGGTCCCTTCCAACTCAAACCATTCCAGGATTTCATGATATTCTAACAAGATCTCATTGAAGTCAAAGGCAACTCGATGCACTAGCTTCCCTCAGATAAAGAAAGAGTTAAAAATTAGTGTGCCATGAGAATAATATAACTGGAAGCACAATAAATTACCTGGCTCAGTTTTGAACACAGGGAGGAGAAAACTCATAATAAAAATTTGGAATAAAATCCATATTAAGCTTTTTTTTTTTTTAAGCTGAATTATTCATGGGAAGCTGAAATCCCATGGAGGGGCTACTGTGAGATTAATAACCCACTCAGCCTTGCTAATGTCACTCGAAGCCCCCTCAGTAGAATTACTGTCATGTACAATTAGCTGAACATTAATCTATATGTTACTGTTTTCTTGAGCAGAAATGACATTCAACTTGTTTGTTGCTGATTCTGTTAACACGATACAATTTCCAGCTAATAGCAGACAGAACATTGCCAGTTGCTCTTTAAATTAAAAAAAATGTACATTCACTGGCCTAGAAACCATTTTGTCCAATTCTTCCAGAATTGGAAGAACATTCTTCCAGATATGCTTCTAATGTGGGGGGCTCAGAGAAAATCAGGTTCAGTCCACGTTTCTGTTCTGCCAAGTTCAGAGATAATCTTGCAACTGAGTCTTGTCACCCCTGGAAATGCTCTTTTGAGTAGAGAAACCTCCAAGTTTTCAGATCTTCACATTTGAGATTTTAGTGGAGCTTTTGGATCACCACAGAAAAATTGACCATATGTGCAAGAGCCATGTAATATGCTGAGTTGGAAGGGACCCACAAGGATCATGGAGTCCAACTCCTGTCCCTGCCCAGGACACTCCAGCAATCCCCCCTGTCCCTGAGAATGTCCAAAAGCATCCTGAGCTCTGGCAGCCTTGGTGCTGCAATCACTGCCCTGGGGAGCCTGTTCAGTGCCCGACCACCCTCTGGGGAAAGAACCTTTTCCTGATATCTGGAGAGAGAGGCAACTCCAGTTGCTTAACCATTGTGAGACAGACTGGTTTTGCTCCTTGTGCTCCCACAAGCGATGGTTCTGTGGTCCACATTGCCCTCCACTACAAATACATGACTTTGACTTCCAACATGACCTCCCTTCTTTTTCATCCATAATGTGAAATCAGCTGTGGCAGCAAAGAATCAGATATTCCCTAGAGACTGGAGGAATGACAAATATTAAGCAGCTCAGCATCCCATCATTCACAACAAGATGGTTTTCACACCAGCTGCTTCCCAGCCTATGTAATTCGGTGACAACTGGGGCAATTTTCTGTCTCAGCAGGTAGATCGTGCCTGTGCAGTGTGCAGAGCTGTGTACAGCCGTTGTTTAGGAGGAGATGGAGAGAGGAGACAGGATATTAGGATCCAACTCCACTCTAAATAAGAGGATCTTTTCTCTGTGAACAGTGGGAGCTGAGCTGCACATCTAATGAAGCATTCCTTAGGCAGCCAAAGGAGTGTCATCTATCAGCCCTGAATTGTCTCCTTTAGGGGACTAGAACCGTCTCCGAATTTTCTGTTGTTGTGCCAGTTGCTTTCAGAATGGAAAGAGAATTTAATATCAAAGCTGGTCTTTGGGGGAAAGTAGTGATATATCCCACAGTGCAGCAATAATTGGGATTCCAGCTGGGCTCTGTGTGTGTGGGTGACACCTATATGGTCACATCTGGGCATTTGGGAAGGTCATCACTTTGGGTTACCTGCCAATTCTTGCTTCAAGCAGTGAGATCCCAGCACACTGTACGTAAAGCAGGACTGGAACATGAAGATGGGGAAGGGCTCTGAGAGGAAACCGTGTGAGGAGCAGCTGAGGGCACTTGGTCTGTTCAGACTGAGGGAGACCTCATTGCAGTTACAGCTTCCTTGGGAGGGGAAGAGGAGGGGCAGGCACTGATCTGTGTTCTGTGGGGACCAGGGACAGGACCCCAGGGAATGGCCTGAAGTTGTGTCAGGGCAGGTTTAGGTTGCCTCTTGGGAAAGGTTCTTCCCCAGAGCGTGGTTGGGCACTCCAGTCTAATAGATGATCTGCTTCTGATTTTATGTGAATAATTCAAGAGCACATGTTCCAATTACAGCACAGTTAAGTACAGTCTGGACACATAAGAAAATGTAATGTTTCAGTACAGAACTTTGCATTCTCAAATGGTCATTCCAGATTTATCCACTGACTCCTCTCCATAGCTATGATTCTTCTCAAAGCAGTGCATTGGTCATGAAGAGATTAAAACTCTGTTTCAGCAAGAAATTTAAGTGCATATTCAACATTAAACACAATTATCTTTATCCATAAAAGCCTTAACATTCCCTTTTCTGTGATGTTCCTCTGTTTGCTCAACTGGTTCAACTCACAAGTGTTGTGACACTTCCTTTTCTTGAAAATCACTCTATTTATGGTGGAAAAAAAACCCTGCAGTGTAATGTTTAATCCAAAAGATGTGGTGGTCAGAGAATAAATCTTTCTCATTTGGAAACATTTATACAAGGAAAAGGAAAATCTATCCAAAGCCAGTGAGAGAATATCCAGAGAACAAATATGAGTCAAGGGCTGCAAACCAGTTTCACTCCTGGGTTCAGTTTTGCTGTTTGAAACATGAGATTAGGATTTTGTAAGTCTTGTTTTTAAGGATTTTTTTTTTATCTTCTTTTTAATTTTGTTTTTAATGTTGTTTTTCATTTTGGAAATCTTGTTTTTAAAGATTTATTTCCCCAATAGCCCAGTAGTAGAATTTACAGAAATAATATTTTTATGCTGAGTGCACAGCAAAAATACCCCATAATTTATAAAAGCATAAAATTTAACAATAGAATTAGAGAATGATGTAAAATTACAGATTTATGAAAGAAATAATTCCATAATTCTTTAAAATATTTCTTAGGAAAAAAATAGCAGTTTTACAGTAAGATTTAATCAATAACTATTTTCCATTTATATTTTCAGATTTTTTTTCTGTCGAATTCAATTGGCTTCTTTTTAATTGAAAGGATATAGAGATTTTCTATGGTTAAAACCACCAAGGAATCATAAGAAGAATAGATCTGGCCAATGTGTTTTCAGTGAAACTGTCCAATTTCTTCTATCTCAGTTCCTCAGGCCATATTTATATTTCTAGTGAAAGAATCTACCTACTTTCTCTGACTGTGGGGTTTTGGTTCTCAAACTTTTCACATTGTGGATGGAATCATGGAATCATTTAGGTTGGAAAATCCCTCTGGGACCGTGGAATCCAACCATTCCCCAGCACTGCCAAGGCCACCACTGACCCATGTCCCCACGTGCCACATCCACACGGCTTTAAAATCCCTCTAGGGAAAGGTCTATCAGTCAAGGAATGTTATGTTGAGTTTAATGCAAGGATTTATTGAAGAGCAAACGGTATTTGGCCAAAAGTTGGTGCTAATTATGGAGCTGGACTAAAGTCCTTACAAGGTACTTGCAGGTGCTTCAACCTTTGAAGCTGAATGTTGTTTACAAGAGGTGCCAACAGCATGTTAATGGTTATTCAAGGTTTTAAACTCTCCTAAATTATAGAATCATTAAGGTTAGGAAAGACCTCCAAGATCAAGTCCAACCATCAGTGAATGAATAAATGTTACCTCCTTATTGTTTCAGATTTGTTTGACACTTAGAGGTTTTCTTTTAACCCTGATGCAGAGCATAACTGCATCCAAATCTACCAATTTATATTCTTTTTAAATGGGCAAGCAATTACATATCTTAGCACAATTCAGTGGGTTTATTGTTTGGGTTGATACAAAGACTAACTGCTCCGATAATTGAGACAAATGTGTTTTCATTGGGTTCTATTACTAATAAAATAGTTGTGATTTAACATCTTACTGGCTAAAAATAACCAGACCTTGGGCCTAATTACAGAGTTTTCTTTTGCTTAAGATTGTGTGCACGATGGAGGTTGAAAGGGTTTGTTTCCAAGGAAACAAATGCACTGCACTTCTCTTGCATCCAATGTTTTCTGTAAGAGAATGCCATCACCAGGCTCCCGGGAGAGAGAAGCGTTGGGAGGTGGAACCTTTTTCTAACACCACCTGGGTTCGCGTATTCCTGAAACTGGGAAAAACTTGTGTTTTTCTCAAATTGCTGTTGGGGTTCATGGAATTTGTAGTGTCAGTGTACCAGTTGTGGTGTCTCAGGTGTTATCACCCTGGCTCAGTGGGGCCACTTTGGTGCAGGTGTCCCAAGTGTTCCTGGAAGAAGACGTGGTGCTGCAGCAGCAGCATCTGCAGGTATAATCATACACCTGCTAATTCATATTGCAGCTCTACTTGTGTGTGGAGCTTTTGTTTCCACGTTAGATAAAGAAAGTCAGTGTGGTTTTACACTTTTTAAATGGGCAGATAATGAGGGGACAAGGGCTGGTGGTTTTAAACTGAAAGAGAGAAGGTTTAGGTGGGATATTGGGAACTCTTGGCTGTGAGGGTGGTGAGGCCCTGGCACAGGTTGCCACAGAAGCTGTGGCTGCCTCAACCCTGGAAGTGTCCCAAGGTTGGATGGGGCTTGGAGCAACCTGGGATAGTGGAAAGTGTTCCTGCCCATGGCAGAGGTTGGAAAAATATGAGCTTTAGGGTCCCTTCCAAGCCAAACCAGTCCGGGATGTCACAATTTTGGGTAGATATATTTTATGGGTCTCTGCTGTCAAGTGTAACAAGTCTGCCTTTAGCAGATGAGATATTAAGAAGGGCAGAGCCGTGCCAAGGGGAGATGTTTCCTAATTCCTTGCCCATTTCTCTGAAAATTAGTTTTGTCAGAGAAATGGGAACAATAAAAATTGGCTTGAAAACTGTACTAATGGGCAAGAAAATTGGAAAGAGTCCAGATGCCAAAGTCCAAAAGTTTTTTGTGTGACTGGAGGGGGTTTTGGAAACCTTTAGAAAGAGCTTGTCTTCTCCCTGTTCCTGAGATGATATTTAGAGGGTAGGGAACGTAAGTGATAAGGAGTAACAGTTAAATATATCCACTCACGATGCCGAGCTGCGACGGGGACTATTCTGAGATACATGAGTAAGTCTCTCAAAGGACTTCAAACTGTTCTTCTTCATCATATACCACAGGTCATCCAGGAAGCCCTGAAGGGGCTCCATAAGACCTGGAGAGGGACTTTGTAAAGTCATTATTATTTTTTATTTTTCAAGTTTATTGTCTGGATTGAACCTACTTGGAAAACAGGTATAACCAGACAGAATTTGAAGGAATATCTACTTTTATTCCCAGCAGAGCAGTTTCAAAGACAGAATGAGGATCAGCTTCAGGTGAGCAGGTGCCCCCACCTGCCATTTAGAGGAGCCCTGAAGGCTTTTCCATCATGTGCAGTACAGAGGGTGTTTGCCCAGGTAATGCTCATTTCCCTGCCGTTATTTCCAGCAGTGGAAAAGCATCGAATTCCCAGGGTAGGCCAGCCTTGGGGGATGCCAGTGTGTGTTACAGCACCAACACACCTCACCCACCTCGCTGCTTCTCCCAGGGGGTTGGACTCAGGATTTAACAATCCCCAAAGCATCACTCTCTCTGAACAAGGTGAAATTTGTGAGTTTTCCCAGTAAAGGCTTTACAGACAACCAGGGAATCTCGCTATCCAAGAGTGTGAGCTCTGCCAAAGCCCCACAGAAAACATGCATTTATACTGCTGAAGTTTGGCATTATGACAACATTTTGAAAAAGAAATGACATTGCACATAGTTTAATACATATATATCCATTTCATAGATGCATAGAATCCCAGAATGGGATTAGAAGGAACCTTCAAAATCTTCTAGTTCCACCCCCTGCCATGGGCAGGGACACCTTCGACTAGACCAGGTTGCACCAAAGCCCCATCCAGCCTGGCCTTGGACACTTCCAGGGATGGGGCAGCCACAGCTTCTCTGGGCAACCTGTGCCAGGGCCTCACCATTGTCACAGGGAAGAATTCCTTCCCAATATCCCACCTAACCCTGCCCTCTGGCAGTGGGAAGCCATTCTCCCTTGTTCTGTCTCTCCAGGACCTTGGAAATAGTCTCTCTCCATCTTTCTTGTTGGCCCCTTCAGGTCCTGGAAGGCCACAATTAGGTGACCCAAAACTTCTCCAGGCTGAACAATCCCAACTCTCACATCCTTTCCTCAGAGCAGAGCTTCTCCATCCCTCTGATCATCTTACTGCTTCCTCTGGACTCAGTCCAACACGTCCATGTCCGTCCTGAGAAGTGGTAGAAGTACCCACAGCAAACCTGAGCCCCCCTGGAGCTTACCCTGGTCCTGGCTCAGAGCAAACTATTGCCCTGTGCTGCTGCCTGTATTTCTGTGAGCTGTTCTCTGCCACAGGCTTTTAATGGCAAAGCCATTAAATGGACAGCTGACTTTGGGAAATGTTCTGGCACATTTGCTGTTTTCAAATTATTTAAAAATTAGAGCAGTTCTGAATTCACAATTTTGAGCAGGCCAGCATCTCCTGGCTTGGATGGGTGCATAGAGATGTGTGTTAGTCTGCTGCTGGAAGTTGAAATGAGAGTTACATCAATATGAAAAAATAACTATTGTCAATATAAGTTACTTTTTGTTACAGAAATGCAATACATAATTGAGAGGGGAGTTTCAGTATTCCAAAGAAATAGAATCACAGACTGGTTTGGGTTGGGAATGACCTCACAGCTCATCTTGTCCTACCCCATGCCATGGGCAGGGACACCTCCCACTAGACAAGTTGCTCCAAACCTCATCCAACCTCATCATCCAAATGATGTATTAAACAAAATCTCAACATTGGTCAGTTTTCAGTATTGTTTTAGATGTCTTAGTTTTCAGAAGGGGTTGGAGAAACTGAAGATTCTCAACCTTTCATGGTTTAAGACATTGTATTATCATCTTTAGAGTGAAAATCAGGGACTGTAGTATTTGCTAAGGGTAGATGAAGAGCTTTGTCCTTAAAATTTGTAGACCCTTCCCTCTGTCCTGCCCCAGGTGGTTGTGTCCTTGTGTTCCCTCTATTTGGCTGCTCCAAGAATGTGACACCTGGAGACGGGTGAGAGGCTGTGCTGGGACCAGACAGCTTTCAGGAGCTGGTAGTGACCATTTCACCTCCAAACAAGTGCTAAGTGGTACATTTGCAAAGATTTGGAAGCTTCTCCTGATGGGGTTCACTTGGGATTGTCATGGTCATGGTGGATGTAGAGCACTTGCTTAAGTGAGGAAGCCTGTGGAGAATGTGATTAAATTTTCCTGCCTGTTCTGGATCTTCCTCCCTGTCACGAAATCAGATGTAATAGGAAATATTTTAAAATATTTTCATGCAGATGGATTTGTACTCAAAGGAACTTGAGAGCATGATGGGAGTTAACATTAGGGGAGAGAGCAGAAAGGAGCAATCTGAGTGCCTGAGGAAACTGCTGCTTCCCCTGTCTCCTGTCAGGAAATAGCTCCTTAAGTACTGTGCTGAAATTGTCATCTGCTTGTTTTAACACAAAATGCCATCATGTAAAAATACCCCTTCTTCACTCAAGGAGATGTGAAAGCTCTTGAGAACTACGGTTTCAAGGGTTGGAGACACGGAAAAAATGTTGAGTCAGGATATTATAACCTTTGTCACAGAGGCAGTTATTTCATTCCTTATAAACCAGTGCTGTGGATGAAGTCTAGGGAAGCCAAGAAGGCTCATGGCTGTTGAGTGCCTTCCCACCCATCACTCTGATCCTTGGATCATGTCTGGAGATCCGTTTCTTTATGGATCCGAGTCCAGTTTTAGATGCTGACAGCTAAAAGCACCACGTCAGAGCCCAGGGCTGTGTTTCTGGGGGTTTATTACTCATCCAGGAAACACCAAGCCTGGTGTGGGGCTCAGATATTGTCCTGGCCTGCAGCAGGGAGTGGGAAGATGGAAGAGCGTGCCGGCGTTGGGCGTTTGTTCGACATCTGCTTTTCCAGATGGCTGCACTGATGGAGGGGGGACCCAGAGTCACAAGCTTGGAAAGCCTGAGAAGCCTCACGATGCTCCATGTGTTACTCTGAGATGTCTCATCTCTAATAATTAGTCTGCTTACAGGTGACGGTATTCTGATCCACAAGGAATTTGTTACCCGGGGAATAGGAGGCTCAGGGGGGACCTTCTTGCTCTCTCCAACTCTCTGACAGGAGGGTGGATCCAGGTGGGGGTCGGGCTCTGCTCCCAGGGAAAAAGGGACAGGACAAGTGGAAGTAGCCTCAAGCTGTGCCAGGGGAGGTTCAGATTGGACATCAGGAGGAATTTCTTCACGAAAGGGGTGGTTAGACATTGGAAGGGGCTGCCCAGGGAGGTGGTGGAGTCCCCACCCCTAGAGGTGTCCAAGGAACGACTGGACGTGGCATTCAGTGCTCTGGGCTGGGTGACAAGGTGGGGATCGGGCACAGGTTGAACATGATGATCTTGGAAGCCTTTTCCAACCTGAATGATTCTGTGATTCTATGAATTACAGCACTTTTCCCCTGTTACTTCATTTAGTTTCATCCAGAGAGGAGCCATCAGTGCTCCTTCCCTAACTGAGGTAATACAGCAACTGCTTTCCAAAAATGTGAAACATCAAGAGTAAATAAATTTCCTTTCAGGGATAAAGTTTCTGGTAGTTTGTGTTTCCATCAGATAAATGGTGCTGAGGTTTGCTGTAGTCACTTGCTGTGGGAACTCACATCCCCTGCAGCAGCTTCTGCACAAATTGCTTTGCAAAAGCTTTAGAGGTTGGAAGTAGCCAAAGTGGAACATAAAATTAAACCTCCCTAAAGATGCAATAAAATGGGAGATCAAAATCTAATCCAGATGGAAACCTGCTCAGTGCAGGCACTTCTGTGTGCGGCTCCTTTCCAGCACTGAGGTTTTGGTGTGCTCCCCATAAATGTGTATTGTAAAGATGTCATCATATATATGCTGTTGATATAAAATAGATAAAAACTCTCCCACTAATTAATTGCCAACTAAGTGAGTGCTGAGACCCCTTGGAGATGGTTGTGGAGAAGGCGGCGCTCGGTTTGCTCAAACCAGCTGCTGTTGTTGATTCATTTTGTTATGTTCTGTGTTCTGTTGGAAACTTGTCAGGAGCGTTCGCTGGGAAGTTGCAGGGTGGATGGAGGATCAGCAAGATGATTTTCCTTCTTTTTTTTCCTTGTTTCAGTTTCCTCTGCTTCTTGTACAGGCTCTCTCTGACTCTCTCCCACTTACCCACCCCAGTCTGGTACATTGCTGGTGGCTCTCTGGGCTCTGTCTCTCATATTTAGCCCCTTTGTGTGAACTGTTTGCTTTGAAACGCCTCCTCTTCCACATTGAGTTCTTTGGTTTGATTGGTATCCGTCTGAAAACATGGTTTTATTTATGGGAAGAGGATAAGGAAAGTGTTGGTGAGAAAGATGGAGGTGAAGTGTCTGCTTTGAAAAGACGAATAGTCCTGGAGGGCACTTCAGGTTTGTGTTTGTGGAGGACAGACTGAGGGTAAGTTGAGAGCATCGCTCCAGAAACTGCAGTTTCCTGCTGCCAAATGACTTTTAGTGATGCCATTTTTGGAAAACATCAAGTGTTTGTGCCATCTCCATGCAGTATTTACCCAGAGCTCTGTAGACTGAGACCAGTGTGACTGTAAGACAACACGAGGAAGCCCATCATTCTGGAGCGAGTCCAGAGGGGCCATGGAGATGCTCTGAGGGCTGGAGCCCCTCTGCTCTGGAGATAGGCTGGGAGAGCTGCGGGTATTCACCTGGAGAAGGCTCCAGGGACAATTTAGAGCCCTTCCAGTGCCTAAAGAGGCTCCAGGAGAGCTGGAGAGGGACTTTGGACAAGGGCCTGGAGGGACAGAACACAGGGAATGGCTTCCCACTGCCAGAGGGCAGGGTTAGGTGGGATATTGGGAAGAAATCCTTCCCTGTGAGGGTGGTGAGGCCCTGGCACTGGTTGCCCAGAGAAGCTGTGGCTGCCCCATCCCTGGAAGTGTCCAAGGCCAGGTTGGATGGGGCTTGGAGCAACGTGGTCTAGTGTAAGGTGTCCCTGCCTGTGGCAGGGGGTGGAACGAGATGAGCTTTAGGGTCCCTTCCAACCCAAACCCTTCTGGGATTCAATAATTCAATGGTTCACTTTCAGCATCTCTAAAACACCCCTGGCAGAGGGGCAGGGACTGCACCAGGGGGAAAAATGAGGCCCCAGTAGTTGAGTTGACAATGAAACAGCCTCATCTGCATTGGCAGGACGTTCTGTGATCCTGTCCCAAATGAACGTGTACCTTCTGCAGTCCAACACCTGGCTCATCCTACCCTGGTATCCCTGAGAGGTCTCTGGCACATACATTTTGCGGAAGAGTCTGTGGGAGACCCAGGTTTTAGAGCTGGTAATTTCCCGGCACCCCAAATTTCCTGAAGGTTTCAAGTCACCTTAGAGCAAGGACAGCTTATTATTTGCTGAATAGAAGTCCAGAATTCAGGAAAAATAGATTATCTGAAAATTTTGTTTGGTGAGCTAATTATGTCGAGTGGGTCTATGTTTTATGATCTCATTTCTTAATCGGGTATATTTTTCAGTATTAGGTGGAAAATAGTGTTGTTTAATGTAAAGGTTGGTAATTTAATGCTCCTGGAGCTCTTGGGCAGCTTGTTTGGGAGGGGGAAGGAAATTAGAATTGCAAATTAGTATTTGATCATTCTGGATCAGTGTGGCCAGAGAGAAGGAATGAATGAAAAGCTGCTGCATGGCTGAGGAGCTGCTTTGGAGCATAAGCAATGCATCCTTCCCAAATCAATAAATACCTTTGTGCTCCACAGAGCAGCCTGTGGCTGTGACATGTGACAAAAAAACCCAACAATTTAAATACCGGGGAAAGGGTCGATGCTGCTGTACAAAACAGACAATAAGATCCCATGAACAGCATGGGGGAAGTCCTTTTTGAGGTGGTTTTCATGCTTTTCGATTTTCAGCTGGGATGTTTGCAGGTTATCCTGATTATTTCACTAGTAGCAAGGAGGAGAGAGACAAATTATGCCTCTGAACATTTAGTGCTTATTTATTTGGGGTGAAACCCCCAAAATACTCTTGCATAAGTGTAGAGTCTTAAAACTGGCAGGAGAGAGCATCCAACATGATTATTTTTATACACCACACTTCTGGTTTGTCTCAAAATATCCAAAATATCAGCTGATATTTTTCAGGCTGTGCCTTCCAAGGGCAGGGAACATTCCTGAGCCTTCACAGCAACCTGCTGTTGATTGAGGGAATAAAGGTACCGAGGTGCTGAAGGGCCTGGAGTGTTTCAAGGCAGCAGGAGAGCAGGGTCGGCTGCGCAGGAGCTGCATTATGTAACTTTGCTGAAAGATGTGGAAAAAAATAAACGTTCTGGGCTGGTTTTCCAGTTTTTTGAAGAGTCTGTGCAATCTTTCACAAAACAGTTGAAGTTTCCCTGGAGGAGCATCAGTACTGGGGCTGCCAGGAGGCCCCGGTGGGAGTAGGGCTAATCATTGCTAGGGCTTGCAAAGCCGTTTTAGCCGCTAATTAATAAATACATTAAATATGTAGATGTGGCTGAAGATCAAAATGAACAATTTGATGGTTTTTTGAAGTGTGTGGGAGTAGGAGGGAGGGTGCTCAGTGGTGCACAGGCCCAGAAGTGAGGGAGCAGTGGGTTCTGATCACAGCCCTGAGAGTTACATTCATTTATGTCATGTTGATACTGCAATTGCTGGTTTTTCAGTTGGGTCTTTAGTGGAGGATAATTATTCAACTGTCTGAGAAGCTCTAGGAGAAAAAACCAAGAGAATGAGTTATTATCCTTCCCACCCAGCCACTGTTTGATTACTGCCTTGTTCCCTGCAATTAACCACATCAAGTTCAGGATGCTGGATGAAGGGAAAGGTCACACTCGTGAAGGGAGATGCCATAAAAATGGGAATGGGGAGGGAAAATGCACAGTCTCAGTGTGGTGGGATAGAAAAGAAGCAACAGTGCCCAGAACTGTCTGTTACCAAATTAGCAGGGAATTAATTTTGATTTTTTCACCAAGAAGAATGCAGATAATGTTTGTGGCCAACATGGCAGATATTCATTCCAGAGGGACATCCTGGGGGGTTTTTTGTCCCAGTCATGGAGAGGGGAGTGCCAGGACAAGGGGGAATGGCTTCCCATTGCCAGAGGGCAGGGTTAGATGGGATACTGGGAAGAGATTCTTCCCTGTGAGGGTGGTGAGCCTGGCACAGGTTGCCCAGAGAAGCTGTGGCTGCCCCATCCCTGGAAGTGTCCAAGGCCAGGTTGGACAGGGCTTGGAGCAACCTGGGATAGTGGAAGGTGTCCCTGCCCATGGCAGGGGGTGGAACGAGATGAGCTTTAGGGTCCCTTCCAACCCATACCAGTTTGGGTTTCTATGATTTGCATGTCTGTGTATGTATATATTTATGTCCATCCATGTATGTTTGGGGACCTTTTTCTTATACAAGATGCATCATTCTGTGGTCTACACAAAATCATTTGCCACTCTGTGTAAAACTGGGTCCTTTCAAACCAAATTACCACAAGTGGAGGTGCAGCAAAGCAAATGAGAGGTGCAAACTGTCAGTGTATTGGTTATCTGTACTCTGGCTTCACTTTCTTCTTATACTTCTAAGTTGCCCCTTTTTTTATTCTTTTTTTTTTATTTATGTCAATGGAATACAAATATGGTTTCATGTTTCATCTACAATTACAGAAGAGAAGCTCATAGTTCTTTCAGTCTGGAAGACTCTTTTCTCAGCTCTGACTGTCAGTGCAGGTGACAGGAGTTTGAGTTTGGATGGAATGATGCTGCCAGTCTCCCCCTTTCCATGTATTTTGAAATTGGATTTGACATCTTAATTACTAAAACAGTTCCTCATTCCCTTTCCAGTTGGGAGTTAACTGCAGGGTGGGGTGGGCTGGCAGGTTTCAGGTCTTGGTCTGTGGATCCTCAGAGAGCTGTGGGATGCAATTCCCTGCTCTGTGCCCTGGGCTGCTGGTCCTGTGCTGGCCCCTCCTGCTGCTTTGGGCACCCTCTCCCTGTGGGTAGGGAATGTTATGCATCACTTATGCCTCTGATGAAATGTAAAGCCCGTTTTACACCTATAGAAATCCCACTTATACCTCACCTATAGAAATCCCATTTATACCTCACCTATAGAAATCCCATTTATAGGTTTGCCGATGCCTTTGATTTCAGCTGATGATAAAATCCCTTCCCTTGGTTGTCAAGGTGAAATGTCTGGAGACTTCAGCGGCAGGAAAAAAAAATCCAGTGAAGGCAAAATTTGCCGGTCCCTCCTGCGCATTCCTTGACATTGAACTTTTTGTTTCCCAAGCAGAAGGAAGTGCCGCATCCAGCCCGGCCCCATTAGCGTCCCCCTCCCTCGCCCCCGCAAGGTGCGGGTGGGCGGAGGTGCAGCCTGGGCAGGGACGCGTGGGCAGATCCCTTCCAGCCTTCCCAATCCATGGCACTGTCGCCGCTGGAAGCGCTTTCATTCTCCTCTGTTTCTCCAGCCCTCCCTTTATCCCCGGATCCCCTCCCCGGCTGCGCGTCCCCAGCTCGGGCTCCGGCGGAGGTGCGTGGTGGGGGCAGGATTTTGGGAGCTGCTCCCCGTCTTCCCACCACCCACCCCCTGACGTCGGGATGCACCAGGGAGCTGTGCCGGGTTTGATGTTTAGCGGCGGGATTTAGATGTAAATCTTGTAAAATTCCATTTTATGCAGAGATTCACAAATCTGCTGTCGCTCATCGGGGCGAGGTCGCAGCTGCGGAGGTACCTGCTCCGAGGATTCTCCTGCAGGCACAGCACCTCGAGCCGGGCTAGGGAGGGCTGGAGAGGCAGTAGGGATCCCACCCAGGGACACAGCCCCAGTCCCGAGTGGCGGGAGTAGCGCAGAGCACTCCCCTCTCCGTGCAGAATGACCCCTGGCAGGGAGCTGGAAACCCTCGGAGAGCTTTGCTGCTGCTTCTGGTTTGGTGGGATGGATAAGCCAGGCCTTTTTCCACAGCGACCTGCTCCCTCCTGCCTGTAACCCCTCAGCTGGATGGGGACCTGTGTCCCCACGTAGCTGCCTGCACCCCTGTCACCCCAGGAATACCATCCCTGGGTTACACAGGAGGGACCCGGGAGCGGAGTTTCTGCAGCATCAGAAAACTTTGATTCAGCTGTGAAGGTGCTGAATGAACGAGGGATATGACCTGGAAAGGATAAACAGGAAAAAGGGGATGTTTCTCCAGCTTTGAAAAGCCTTGCCTTTTTCCCCCCCCCTCCCCGTCTCAGGATCACTGGAAGGGATTATACAAATGAGAGCAGGAAACTGCAGTCAGGGTTTTGCCAGAAATAGATTTATTTTTTCTTTCTTCTGCTAGAAATGAAGAAATATGGGAGTCCGTAGAGGCTGTTCCACATGCACCCTCACATTTTGATTGCCAAGTCATTTGCATTCGTATATAAAGTGACATCCACCCTGCAATGGGAGTTGACATGTAATCACAAAGAATAAAAACTCCTGGAAACATCTCCGTGCCACTGATACAACTTCAGAAAGATACAAGTTTGGAATAAGCAGGAAATGTACTGAATATTTTCGGACAAGTAGAAGAGAAGTCTCATCTTGGAAGATGTTAAATATTAATATTTTACCTAATCGCCGTCATTCGTGGATTTGGTGAGTATTCCATGGGTTTGTCCGGATCACAGCAGTTCTGGTGGGCAGAAGAGCTTGAAAGTGGTGATTTTACCTTGGTCAAAAGCAGCTGCTGAATGGGAGCATTAAGGGGATGCATGTTCCTGGAGCTGTGGCATTGTCAGGTTGTTTAGTGAATATTTTCTTTTCTGATCTTTCCTGGTCAGATTTCGATCTGACAACGCACCCTCACGACACTTGGTAATTGGGGCTGTGGGGAAAGGGAGGGGAAAGAATGGAAAATTTGGTATTGTGCTTGATTGTTTTCATTCTAAGGTGTGCATGAACTGAAATTTTCATTTAAAAATTGATGAGTCCCTGAAATGTTCTTTCGCTTGAGTGATTTCATGGTGCTACCTCTGCACCTTCTCCAGTCTGTTGTCAACTACTGTTGCATTTTAATAAGCAGATGGAGCTGCTGCTGCCTCTGCTCTGATCTGGCCATGGTAGGGCAGAGGGAGGGGAGAGGGAAACTCCAGAGTCGTGTCCTACCACGGATGGCACAGGATTGGGTTTGATAGATGACACCAAAACGGGTTTAATTTTATAGGTAAAGACCTGCTGTTTGAGTTCAGGGATGAAGCCATTGGGTAGTGTGATATACATGGTCTTCTAGTGTGGATAATCTATGTTGTCCTTAAGGGTACAGAATATAGAGATAACTTTATATCCTAGATATTCAAATGCTGATTCTGTAATCGTACCTATACACAGAAATATTCTGCTCTTACATAGAATTTATTCTTTGTAATCTCATTATTGCTTATAATCATTTAACCTCTGCTTTAGTCTCTGGGATGAACCTATAGCTGAGTATTTGTATATATTAATGAAAATATGGAGGCTCTGAGCCTTTAAAGGCGCTGTGGAGTGACAGGGTGAGATTCCCTTCTCCAGAGCACAGCCTGCTCCTTGAGGAGAGCCGTGTGTGATGTTTCAGGGACAGGAGAATGGAAAGGTAAATATTTAGAGAAGAGCAAAAATGCCTTATTATATTGTTGGAAGACCTCTGGTGACAGCAAATGTTCAGAAAGGAAGCCACGGGAGGCCCCTGGAGACAAGGAGGCGGCAGGAAGAGGAAGGATGGAAGGTCCCACTGATTGCTTGGGTTCTCTGTGCGTGGTGCTGGGTGTCCTCCCTTCCCAAGGGCCCTTCACGGTGGTGTGAGCTTTTCTTGGTTGAAACCCTAACAGTGTCTGTCATTACCCTGCATAAAATGTGGGCTGTGTCTTGCTGATGGATCGTTGGATAGCTGAGGTGAGCGATCGCTCTTCCTCCACCGCGCCGTGGGCTGGGGTGGATGGCAGGGTCCTTCTTCCTTCTGCTGGTGGTGCCAGCCTGTGGAGCCACGGCAGTGCCACTGCCCAGACACCCCCTGTCCTTCTGCAGGACAGACCTGGTGGCACGTGCCCCGTTGCTGGCTGGTGTGGCTGCTCTGTGCTCGGCAGAGTGTTGACAGCACCGGTTCCTCCCCGGCCAAAGAGGTCCCGCATGTGCCAGGTCTGAAGGACAGAGATAAATGAGGACTCACGTGGCTGTGCCTGACACAGCAGCAGGTGTTGCTGCACTTTAGCAGAGCCCGTGTCAGAATCATGGAATCCTGGGATGGTTTGTGTTGAAGGGACCTCAAAGCTCATCTTGTTCCACCCCCTGCCATGGGCAGGGACACCTTCCACTAGACCAGGTTGCTCCAAGCCCTCTCCAACATGGCCTTGGACACCTCCAGGGATAGGGCAGCCACAGCTTCTCTGGGCAACCTGTGCCAGGGCCTCAGCCCCTCACAGGGAAGAATTTCTCCCTGATCTCTAATCTAAACCAACCTGTCTTGGAATTTTCACCATGGTTTTCCCTTAATGTTTTGCAGGGGGAGTTGGTTTGATTTAGAAAGTTCATCTTGAGGAGGAACTCTAGTAAACTGAGACAGAGGAATAGGGGACCAGGAGGAAAGGGGTGGGAAGTGTTAATCGATTTGCCAGACTTACGAATGAAAGGAAGAGGAGAGACTGTGCACATTTGTTATGGACAGTGTGAACGTCTGTGCAGAGCAGAGGGAGTTATGGAAATATGTGTTTCGTTTGGAGAAAGGAGAAATACATTCTGTAGTTTCAAGAGCAATATAAATAATTTCAGCTCTAGAAATGAACTGAAATGAACTGAACAGCACCCTAATCCTAAGAGGGAGGGTTATTAGGGATGGGCTCTGGGGACAGGTCAGTGCCATCTGACCAATCAGTGAAGTTTTAGGTAATTAAAAGCGGACAGCTCAAGGGGAGCCTTGTCAGAATATGGATTTATGAAGGAGGGGATAGGGATTATCCTATAAAATTCACTTCACCTGTGCACAGGTGGAAATAAAGCATATTTCTCACCTCGTGCTGGCCTAGCTAGTGTTAGACTGAGTCTTGCTAATCCTGACCTGTGTAGCCTCTTGGTTGCTTGTTCAGGGCACACATCGTGGCTGAGGCTCTTCAGTTACTGTTACACATTTGCACTGCATCTTCAGGCATTTTTTTCCTCTCGGATAAACCTTTGGGCTTCCTCTGAGCTTCTCCTTCTGCTGTCCCATCATGCATGAGCAAACTCTTTTAACTAGAGCTTCACCCTGATCTAGTGGAAGGTGTCCCTGCCCATGACAGGGGATGGAGGGACGTGATGAACCTCATGAAGGGTCCCTTCCAGATCAAACCATTCCATGATTCCATGGATGGCCTTTTGCTTCAGAGCACCATGTTCTCCTCCAAGTTCAACAGAGGATCTAGTGGTTCCTATCCACACCTGGACAATATGGGACTTTGATCACTGTTGATTTTTGGGGGCAGAGAGGAGAGCTCTGTGCTTGTGCTCTGCCTGGTATGGGATGTTGGAACGTGTTTTGGGGCAATGGAAAATGGTTATGTGCAGTTGGGATTGCACCAGCACATCAGTTCCTGTAAATGCCTGGTGGGGAAATAGAGGAATTCATGGTTGGTGCTTGTTTGTAGGGATGATTTCAAACTCTTGAATTCAGACTGAACGTTGTGTTGACTGAAACTGTCATGGTGTGAAGTGGTGGAACAAAAACCCAGGACTCTGCTTCCAGCTGCCAACACAGGGATCTCAGAGGTGCTCCACAGCTCCCAGCTAAGTGCAGCCAGAGTGACAGGTCCTCTTGGCATATCTTTGTGTTGGAATAGAAACATGTTTATCAGAGGGGTGATAACCACAGGATGCAGAATAGCCACCCTGACCTTAATTCTTTCAGCTCACTTGATTCAAGCTGAGATGTTTGTAGTTGGATGTGAGGCTGGAGGCGTTTTTCATAGTGTGGTATCATGCAGGATCATGGAATCATTTAGGTTGGAAAAGCCTACTGAGACTGTTCCCTCAGCACTGCCAAGGCCACGACTGCCCCATGTCCCCAAGTGCCACATACACAGGGCTTTTAAATCCCTCCAGGGATGGAGACTCCACCACCTCCCTGGGCAGCTGTGCCAGGGCTGGACAGCCCTTTCCAGGGAGAAATATTCCCAAATATCCAAACTAAACTTCCCCTGGTGCAACTTGAAGCTGTTTCCTCTTGTCCTGTCCCTTGTTACCTGCAAGAAGAGACTGACCCCCACCTCACTTCACTGACATGAACTGACTTTGATTTTGATATTGAGTTTCAGAATACTCAAGGTTTGGTCTGCAATTAACACTCTCCAATGACGTGGGTTAAAATCTGCTCTACCTTCAAGTTACCTGATTTTCCTGGGTTTTAGCTGTAACTTCACATGTACTTCAAACATTTTGGTTGTCTTCATGTATTAATTCCATAGCCTTCTATAAATAGGCAGAATTTCCAACAAAGAAATGATTTATATGCAGAAGGTAGATTTGAGAGACATAACTCAGAAATCTGTAGGCACAATTCAGAAAAAGAAGGCCAAATATTTCTCCTGTGCTCACAAATGCCTGTAGGAAGCACAAAGAACCCACTGTTGAGATGTGTCTGCAGCAGAGACAATGCCTGGGCTGAAACAGAATTTTTAACAATAAAATAATGGGAATTTAATTGGCTCTGAGCAGTGCAGTGTTTACTTTGGCTGTTTGGGAAGCTGGTTACAGAGGGATTCCGGTGGAGGAATGGGGTTGGTATTTAGTGACCTTTCCCTTCTCTTCATGCTGTATCTTTTCAAGTTGTTCCTGGCTGGATTTTCATGCTGGTCTTGCAAGGCAGAAGATAAGAGTTAAAGTGTTTGAGGCCGCTCTTGACGTATTTACATTACCATATTTCCATTCATTATCTTAACTTCCAGGGAAATAATCTGTGTAACTTCACTTGGATAGGAGACTCTTTTTAACCAAGTTCATGTGCATCTCTATCTGTCACACACATGAAGTTGTTTTTCCAGTCTATTACTCGTCCTCCTCCTCCCTAGCTTGTCCAAGTCCCAACAGTCTGAGTCCTTCCTGGCTCCATGTGCCGGTCCCGTCGGGATGAACCTCGATGGAGGAGCTGCCCTGGTGGGTCAGCAGCTGATGCTTCCCAGTCTGGCTTTGGTGGTGTCTGTGAACACCCTTTGGGGTAGGTTATCCAGGGATAACCAGGAAGCCATGTGCTGACTTTCTCCGAGTTCATATGAGTCCAGAAGGATGTGGAGCTGCTGGAGTGAGTCCAGAGGGGCCACGGAGATGCTCCAAGGGCCTGAGCCCCTCCGCTCTGAAGACAGGCTGGGAGAGCTGGGGATGTTCACCTGGAGAAAAGGAGGCTCCAGAGACAACTTAGAGCCCCTTCCAGTGCCTAAAGAGGCTCCAGAAGAGCTGGAGAGGGACTTTGGACAAGGGCCTGGAAGGGCAGGAGAAAGGGGAATGGCTTCCCACTGCCAGAGGGCAGGGTTAGGTGGGATATTGGGAAGGAATTCTCCCCTGTGAGGGTGGAGAGGCCCTGGCACAGGTTGCCCATAGAGGCTGTGGCTGCCCCATCCCTGGAAGCGTCCAAGGCCAGGTTAGACAGGGCTTGGAGCAACCTGGGATAGTGTAAGGTGTCCCTGCCCAGGGCAGGCAGTTGGAATTAGATGAGCTTTGAGGTCCTTTCCAGCCTAAACCATTCTGAGATTCTCTGAATGCAAAAAGAGGTCTCAGCATTTTCTAAGAAGTTCTAGGGCTTTTTCCACTCTTGCATCTTAGCAGGCTTAGAAATGCAGATTCCTGTTTCTAAAGCTTTATCAGGATTTCCTTCATAAACCTCTTCTCCAGAGGCTAATAACTGGGATACAGATTTCTTTTAGCTTCAAACTCACTGGCAGATTAGGCAATCTCAGACAGTCAGCTGGTACAGGGAACAACACAATGGAAAAGGGGTTTCTTCTCTACAGAAGAAATAAGTGAAATTTAATAAGTGAAATTTCGGGTTTCTACTGACCTGGAATTTGTTACAGACAAAGAATTCCAAAAGTTGAGTGATTTTTTTTTTACAGCCTCCACAGCTTGTGATTTACAGTTCTGCCATCCTGAGAACAGCTCCCCATTCCCCTGAGCCAGTCCCCTGCAATTTATCCCCTTTGCTGATGGGAATAATGAAAGAGCTATTACAGGGGCCATGCAACATGCCCATCAAGTTACTCTGCCCAAGTCGCTTCTGCACAGAATAAACCCAGGTGCACCCTGTGTTGGAGCTCCCTTCCCGACACAGAGCAGGACAGATGAATGTTGGGCACTGTCCTCTGCTCCCCAGGTCCAAAGCTCAGCTGGAATTTAACCCTGAGAACTAAACAAAGGCTTTTCCTGTAGGTTTCCCTGTCCTTGCTGACATCCTGCTCAACCCTGGGTAACACAGGACTGTCACCAGCAGCCGTGGTGTTTACTCCTTATGCAGACAAGACTCCTCAGAAGGACTTTCCATGATTAAAAATCTTTCTCCACAAACTGCAAAAACAAATCTATAACCATTATCCACCTCCTGTTCCCACTGGCTCTGTCCTGGGAGCTCTGGATTATGGCAGATGGATGTCAGTGCTTGGCTGCCACCAGAGCAGAGCTGTCTCAAACCAGACACTGCTCAGGGAGCATCTTTGCTGCTCATTTTCAGGACAGCCACGTAAAAAAGAAAGATTCTGAAGCCTTCCATCATAGAATCATGGAATAATAGAATCACAGAACTGTGGAATCACAGAATCATGGAATAGCAGAATCACAGAGTCATAAAGCCATGGCATAATAGAATCACAGAATCATGGAATAATAGAATCATAGAGTCATGAAATCACAGAATATCCTGAGTTGGAAGTGACCCACGGGATCACCAAGTCCAGCTTGTAACACAGAACATCCCATTCCATGGAATATGACAATGTTGATAACATGGGGGTTTTTATAAAGATTGGAAAATTAAGCCCTAAACTGTCTGAGTTAGAGCAAAACGAGCCATTCTGTTACCTTTGGAAGCACAAAGAGTGTCCTTCCTCAGTATTTTTATTGTCTTTGTTCAGTTTATCACAGATCATAGAATCACAGACTGGTTTGGGTTGGAAAGGACCTTAAAGATCTCCTCATTCCCCCCCTGCCATGGGCAGGGCTGATCCCTGATGCAGATTATAATCACAGTTCATTGATTTAAACACAAACTCGATAAAGGGCACGAAAAAAGGAATAAAACAGCAAAGGTTTTATGAGAGAGAGAAAAAAAAAAACCACCTCATTTTCATTCCGGTGAATGAGCTGCGGGTTTTTCATTCTCCCAGTTCTGTGGAGTTCACCAGACGTGCGGGGCTGGTTTGAAAGCTCACAGTGACGTCAATGGAGCAGTGAAATGAGAGCAGCACCCGGCACAGGGCGACAGCTCCGGCACAGCCATCCATCCCCACCCTGGCACCGCTCCAACCCCGCCACTGCCAGTGCCAACACCTCCTCAGGACTCGGGGAATAATTATTTTCCTTCGTTACAATTAACAAATAGTGAGATTAAAACCTGCAGCTGAAAAATGTATTAAAGAGCTGAAGCTCTTTGCTAAATTCTGGAAGTTTCAAAATCAAATTGCAAAGTAACACGATTGTTGTTTGGCTTATAAAGGGATTTATCAATCATTTTACAGGGCCTGTTTCTCCCCCACCCTGATTACTTGTATGGTTTTGTTGCTTTTTTTATGTAGCTCTCAGTATAAATTCTAGGACATAAAATGCCTGCAAGCTTTAATAGCAGTTTATCTTTTTTTAGCTTTTTTTTTTTTTAAGGAAAGCATACGAAAATGTGTTAATTGTATCAATCCAACTGTTAAAGCTGAAAACAGTAGGAAATCAACCCATGACACTGAGCCGACGAATTCCTGCTGCGTGCTGGGAAGCCACATATCCTCATGCCACAGCACCTTTGGTTTACAGGGATTGTCCCAGTTCATCCAGCCCTTCTTGTTCCAGATGTTAAATCTGGCTGTGTGAGCACAGGACAGCATCTCCTCAGCCCCCGTGGAGCACAGGAGGGGCAGATACTGGGAGAAACAGGAATCAGGGTGGAAACGTGGTGATGGCCAGGCCGAGGTCTCAGGACATGGCAGGGAAGGGGAGGATTTATGTAGGAAAAAATAAAATAATCTTAACTCTCTGTAGCACTATTAAAAACTAAACTCTCAAGCTTCTACACACTGGTGATGGGGGAAGTACAAAAAGCAGAGACAGAGAACTGTGCTCAGAGGTCAGAGAGCAGGGAACGGCATCAGGAGACCTCTGCAAGCCAGGGGAGCACCCAGTGGATTCCCCCCTCCTTAGGATGGACACCACTGCCTTCCCCTCTGAAAGCATTCAAGGAGAATCATGGAATCCTGGAGTGGTTTGGGTTGTGAATGACCTCAAAGCCCACCTCATTCCACCCCCTGCCATGGGCAGGGACACCTTCCACTAGACCAGGTTGCTCCTGGCTTTCCCCTGGGGCTCCTTGTGTGATTCCTCTGGGACTGGGAACAGCCCAGCACTAAAAAGGCTCCAATTAGTGCCCCATGTGCTTGGATTTGCTTTCAAAAGACCATCAGTGAGTCAATTGTGAATGTTTGTCTCCGGAAAAGGCTGATCCCTGACTAACACTGCCTGGGCACTCCTGCCAAGTTTAAAATGAAACCTTTAAAGCAAGAGCTTGAAACAGAAAACAAAAGTGAAAACCAAACCCAGCCCCCTGCAGCCAGAGACAGAGCAGGTGTTACTGTGGGCACAACAGCTTTTCCACAGTTTCATTCTTGAAATCAGCTCAGTAGTTTTTGCAAGAACAGATTCCATCCTGAGCAAGGTGAGCTTGGCCCAGCTGTGGCCAAATCTGATCCCTGTTTTTTCAATGGGAAATTTTAAGAAATTTTTGCTGTGTGTCTCCCTCCAAGGTGTTTATACCTCTGTCTTAACCCCAAATAAACTTTAGCAATTAATGCAAGCAGTAACAACAACAAAATTAAACTTGGCTAATTCTGTAATGTTTAACATAATTCTGAAACTTTATAAAAATTCCCACAATTTCTCTTTTATAATTGAAGACTCCCTATATTTCCTTTCTCTGTCTGTTTATGTGTTTGCCTGGATTAAACATGAGCATGAAACTTGTGTTTGTAATGCAAGTGTCAGATGTGGACTTTGGTATGAGATGATTCCCTTCCACCTCTCACTTAGCTTTCCAGGGAGCTGCTGGACCACTCACAGCATCTCCAACAGGGACTGGGGGGGCTCTGTTTAATGCCCCATGCTATGCCCCCATGTTTACTGTGAAAAAGTGATACTCAGGTGTTCCCTAATCCCTGAAAGCTCAAGGATATTCCAACCTCACATTCGTCCATATGTTTTCTTAGATGAAAGCAATAGGTGTAGGTCTGTTGGTGGAATAAGAGTGAATTGATCCAAAGGGCTTGATTTCTTTAGAAAATATTTTTGAAGCCATAGATAAAACATAATAGCTCAATAATATAAACTCCTGGAATTAATGTATCGTTTGATGATTTAAGTAATGCGGTTTTGGGGTAGGAATATAGCCAAAGCAGAGGACTGGAAAAAGCCAATCAATATGTGCTGGTAAAAATGCTCAGATAGTAGTATGGACTATTGCCTCCACAGGATTAAAATCTGTCATGGACAGCAGCCAATTAAAAGCAGATTTGTCCCATTTAAAGCAGCAGATTCCATGTTCTCTCTCCTGGCTCGGGAGCATTTGGATTTCAGAGGTTTGGCCCACTCTCAAAAGCACCAGCATGAGCAAAACACAGCAGATGTGATTGGTGGGTTTGTTTATAGGAGTAAGAGAATTAGGAGAGGAACTGGATTTGATAGACAGTATATATTTGGCTTTTAGGAGAGCATGAAATACAACTTGGAGTATTCCAGTTGACTCTCATGATGGGGGAACTCTAATCTGGCCACAAACTGGCTGGGAGCTGAGGAGGAGAGTGGGCGGTCCAGAAGCATCCATAGAATCCCACAAGGACAGGCTGCTCCAGGGAGCCTATTATTACTTAGCCTGGAGGAATTAATATCTGCAGAGAGATGAGCACAACTCTTGATGTCTAAAGGCTGGAAAAATGACAAATAAATCCTTGGTTTCCTGCATGTTATTCTCAGAGAAGGAGAGGGAGCTGGGAAGGGCAGACAGAGTGTGGAGGTGCTCTGGGTGGGCTGGCAGGAAAGGGGGAATGAGGATGAACCCAGAGATGCTGAGAATAACAGGAGAAATAGTCTGGTAGTCACTGTGTAGTGTGGAAAGGACTGTTTGGTGGAGCAGCCTCGGTATCTAGGGCAGCGCTGACGTATTTCCAAGGAAGTCACAGCAGTTTTCAGGAGTTCAGGGTCTGAAGCAGCAGACGAGGCAGATTCAGCTTGACACAGTGGAGAGGGCTGGAGGGGACCTGCAGGAGCGGGATGGACACAGTGCTCCCTGTTACTGCCCACAGATTCCACCAGTTCTTGGCCTCAGAGAACCTGGAACCAAGTCTGGAATTCCATACATGTATATTCAGTGATTGTGATTTCCAGCCCAGCTCCAGGGACTCGAGCACATGGCTTTCTTTACCTGTGAGTTTTTGGAAGGAGATTGTGCTGCGAGATGAGCGTGGAAGTGCTGGACATGGAGCAGGCAGAGCCTTGGGGGAGTCAGAGGGGAGCCCCGGGACACATCCTGACTGGGGAGGGAATTGCTCATGAGCTCAACATGCCCTGGCCCTGTCTGCTGGCACCCAGAAACACCCCGTGCCCTGGGCTGACCCCCAGCATGGGCTGCAGGCGTGGGGGGAATTCTGTTCCACTGCCCCACTCAGGGGAGACCCCACCTGCTGAGCTGCCTCCAGTCCTGGGGAACAACAGCAGAAGGACATGGAGCTTCTGGAGTGAGTCCAGAGGAGATCATGGAGATGCTCTGAGGGCTGGAGCCTCTCTGCTCTGGAGACAGGCTGGGAGAGCTGGGGGTGTTCAACCTGCCGAAGAGAAGGCTTCAGGGACAACTTAGACCCCCTTCCAGTGCCTAAAGAGGCTCCAGGAGAGCTGCAGAGGGACTTTGGACAAGGGCCTGGAAGGGCAGGACACAGGGAGTGGCTTCCCATTGCCAGAGGGCAGGGTTAGGTGGGATATTGGGAAGGAATTCTCCCCTGTGAGGGTGGTGAGGCCCTGGCCCAGGTTACCCAGAGAAGCTGTGGCTGCCCCATCCCTGGAAGTGTCCAAGACCGGGTTGGATGGGGCTTGGAGCAACGTGGTCTAGTGTAAGGTGTCCCTGCCCAGGGCAGGAGGTGGGACTGGATGACTTTTAAAGGTCTCTTCCAACCCAAACCCTTCTGGGATTCTATGATAATGCATAAGGAGAGGGTTTTTATTCAGCCAAAAAGTAAACTTTTGATGTTGTTAATATTCTTTCAGTGAAAATGTTGTGAAGGTAAAGGCTGCAGATGTACTTCGAGATGTGCATAAATACCAGAAGATGAAAGAACAGAACACTTTTGGAAATGAGGTTGTGAAGTCAGATGGGGAAAGTCCTTTCTTAGTCCTGTCATTCTGTCAGTCACCTCCATGTCTTACGTGGGGCTCTGCCCTACAATTGCAAAGATTTTGGGTATTCACTGAAAATGGCAAACACCACTTTGGTGTGGCACATAAGCACAGACAACACCTATATAATGTGATTAACTATTTTTTGGAGGAAACTGTTGGTGTTTCTTGGAGGCTAATGGAGTAATAGCAGGGCATTTCTATTGTTTCATACTACTTTTTTGTGCTTTTTGAATTAAATTCTATCAAACTGATGCACCCTTCTGCTCTAGCTGGTAAGGGATGTATATTTTAATTAACTCATAGAATCACAGTCTGATTTGGCTTGGCAGGGACTTTAAAGCCCATCCCATTCCACTCCCTGCCATAGGCAGAGACACCTTCCACTATCCCAGGTTGCTCCAAGCCCCATCCAACCCAAACTTGGACACTTCCAGGGATGGGGCAGCCACAGCTTCTCTGGGCAACCTGTGCCAGGGCCTCTCCACCTTCATAGGGAAGAATTCTTTTCCAGTATCCCACCTAACACTGACCTCTGGCAGTGGGAAGCCATTCCCTGTGTTCTATCCCTTCCAGGCTCTTGTCCAAAGTCCTTCTCCAGCTCTTCTGGAGCCTCTTCAGGCAGTGGAAGGGGCTCTAAGTTGTCCCTGGAGCCTTCTCCAGGTGAAGACCCTCAGCTCTCCCAGCCTAGACAATCTTTTTCTTTTTGGTTACCTGTATCTGACCCCTGGACTTGTTCCCTTATGTTTCTGTGATTCCAGCTGCATTTCTCTCTCTCAGTGGTTTTAGCTGCTGTCTGCAGGAGGACTGTTCTGTGCTGCCAGGACCAAAAGTGTGTGATAGGGAATTGTTAACTGAAAACCCCCAGGTTTAGAATATGCTGATTCTTATTCTGATTCTGTGGGATGGGGATCAGAGGCCTTCAGGTTGGGTGTGTCAGATTCATTGCATTCCGGTAAAACACTGAGCAGCTTTTGTTTTTATGATATGACCACATAAACCCTGACCCCCCAAATCTGTTTTGTTTAATAGTAAGCCCCTGATGGCTAATTTTGCATGCAGTACACAGAGGAGCATGACTATTCTGGGATATGATCCCAGTAACAGTGGTGAGTCATCAGCTGCAGCAGCAGCAATGATATGAGGAGCTATTTATTACGGCCTCTCTAAGCTGTGAAGTCTTCTAAGCAGTGAGTTCATGTAGAAATTATGTAATTATTCCTCCTGGATGATTTCTCTTATTGGTTTGTAATTACAAAATATTCTCAGAACACTTTTGTATTTTAAAATTAAGTCCTCAGAATGACTTAATGAGAGAAGAACCGAGAGATTATATCTCACCTTGTTTATGTTTGTTTTATTTGACTTATCAGTGATACAGTTTTCTACTGTTGTTGCACTAAGTTCACCTTTCTTTGTTTTCTACTGTTGTTGCACGAAGTTCACCTTTCTTTGCGAAGCTGTTTAGTGCATCATTTACTGGTTTGTACATTTATAAACAAGTGTTTGGGGTAGAATCATCTGGTCTTGGAAACTGGCAGGAGGGGAATTCCATGTAGGAGTTTCACAGATTGTTTCTTGGGTGGGAGAACAGCTGGATCGAGATGGGCTTTAAGGTCCCTTCCAACCCAAATCATTCTGGGATTCTGTGATTCAGTGATATCTGGAATTTTTTACAAACCTGGAGAGAACAGCTTTCTTCACTTTCTGAATGAGCAAGCCATGTGCCATATCCTGGAGCAGGACTTATTTCCTTGTAGTACCTGGCTTGTTTCTGGTCACATCAGCCAGAGCTTGTTAGTGATGACTTCAGGTGAAAGGAGAACAAGACATCCGAATTCACTTGGGTAATGGTTTGATTCCCTGCTATGTTTCTAAGACTCAGTCCTTGTGCTTTACGTGTGTCTTTGGAACACCAGGGATTTTGTTTTGACATTGTCATACATGGGGTACACAAAGGCAAAAGGTCTTGATCCCTGCACAGTCTATCACAGAATCACAGATTGGTGTGGGTTGGGAGGGACTTCAAGCTCATGTCATTCCAACCCCCTGCCATGGTCAGGGACACCTTCCACTAGACCAGGTTGCCCCAAGCACCATCCAGCTTGGTCATATTCCCCCCACTGTCTCTGCCCACCTGAAATGTTGAGGTGCAGTTGTTAATTGGTAGCTGGGTGACAGCCTTGTCCATGCAAAGCTGCCATAGCATTGAGATGGGGTTTTTTGTCTTTACCTAGAGCTGAAAAGTGAAAAAAAAAGCCTCACGCTAGACTTCAAAGCAGCCTGTGTTCCTGTTGGTACCTCTGGGAACAGGAGATGCTTTCGTGCTGCCCCACCTGAAATCCCCTTGTGAGCTGAGCCACAGCATATCCAAGAAGTACATTTTGAGGTGTAGACAGGGACCTTCCCAACTAAAATTTTATTGGCAGTTTTGTCACCCACAGGGAGCAGGTCTGGGGTGTTTTGGCATAATCTGACTGCATACAAGGTGGAGCAGGAAGTAGTTTCCCTGTAGATTAGTGTCTTTGGTACAGAATATATTTTGCAGTGATTCAAAGGCTGTAGATTAAAAAGAAAACTAAAGAAATAAACCTGTTATGTCTTGCACAGATGCTGAGGGGAGGCAGAGGCAGCTGGGTGCCAATGGGGCACCTAGTCAATGAGGCTGGAGAATTTGGCCCCAAAATTCCCCTGAGATTGGAGGAAGGAGTCATGGTGCAGCACTCTGCTAATCAGAGGCTCCACACTCTTGGTTTTCTGAGGGGGTAGATAAATATGTCTTAGATTTAATCACTATTTAAAAGAGAAAAAACCCATGCCCTTCTATTTATAATCTTTTCCTTAGAACTGTGCCATAAACTCATCATAGCCTGAATGTTTCAAAAGTTATACAGAAGGTGAGCTACCAAGGCTCTTGAAAAATTCTAAACCACACTTTATTGTCCAGTTATCTTATGTAAGTCTATTGTATTTACACTGATCTTATATAATATTGTTTTAATCTTTATTATATGAAATTCCTGTTGAGTTTTTAGCTTTCCTTTAGGAATAGACATTTAAAGATGATTTAGCAGTAAGTTTGAAAGGAGAGATTAATTAAAAATACGAAGGTGGTGGTGAAACAGGTCTGTTTCTTAGGTACATCATTTGAGCTCCTATAGGATATTAGAAATTAGACAACATTTTTTTTTCCAAGATCAAGAAGAATCACGGAATCATTAAGATTGGAAAAGCCCTGTGAGACCATTGAGTCCAGCCACTCCCCAGCACTGCCAAGGCCACCACTGCCCTATGTTCTCAAGTGCCACATCCACATGGCTTTTAAATCCCTCCAGGGATGGGGACTCCACCACCTGCCTGGGCAGCCTCTTCCAATGCCTGACCACCCTTTCTCTGAAGAAATTCCTCCTCATGTCCAACTTGAACCTCCCCTGGCACGGCATAAGGCTGTTTCCTCTTGTCCTGTCGCTTGTTCCCTGGGAGCAGAGCCCGACCCCCACCTGGATCCACCCTCCTGTCAGGGAGTTGCAGAGTGAGAAGGTCCCCCCTGAGCCTCCTTTCCTCCAGGCTGAGCCCCCCCCAGCTCCCTCAGCCACTCCTGGTGCTCCAGACCCTTCTCCAGCTCCATTCCCTTCTCTGGGAAGTTATTGCAGCAGATTTCTGTATCAAAGCCTTCAGTGTGGTGCCACAGTAAGGTGTAAGCTGGAGGTCTGGATTGCAACAGTATCTATAGGGTGAATAAGGAATGAGCTCTCCCAGTCCTGATGGTCTCAGAATCCCTGATCCCGGCTCTTGTTCTTTCGGGAGCCGTTCCATCCACAAGCCCCTTATGCAGCATGCAGAGTCTGACCGTGGGATCAATGGCTCAGTGTCCCCTGCCCATCTGTGTCCCTGCAGTGGGGCCAGCTCAGCTCCATAAATCCCTGGAACACCTGCCTTGCTTGGCCTCGGATGAACATTGTGCCGGGTGGGAGCAGGGAGGGGGAGAGGGCCCATCCGTAGGAGGGCTGAGCCCTGGAAAAACTTTACTGTAAAAACACCCAGGGAAAGATACTGAAGCAGCTGGAGGAAGTGCAGGCAGGGATTTCTTATAAATCATCTCTGTGTCTGCTAAAAGGAGAATTCCCGCACACGTCAACTGTTTCCGACTGGCGAGAGCCCCGGGGGCGTTGGAGCTGGGTGACATCACAAGGAGAAGGAATGAATTCACACGGAGGGTGACGCCAGGGAACTAAATTCCTGGGTTTGCCGGCTGAGTTGTGCCTGGCAAAGCGGAGCAGGGAAAGGCAGAGCACCAGGAGAGGTTTGATAAGTGTCTTAGTTGTGATCAGAGTCCCGTTTTGGGGCCAAGAGCTTCCTGGTGTCCTAAACAAATGTTTCCTGTTAACCCTTTCTGAGGATGAGGAGCAGAAGGGAAGGCGCTGGTTTTGTGCACTGTCCACACCAGTCCTGGTGTTGGGCCAAGTTGTCCAGTCCCCTGTGACCACCTTGGTAGGGCCATCGAGCTCCCAGTGTTATACAAGACCGTAACTGGGGAGAGCAGCTTGATTCCATCTGTTTGCAGTTAGAGACACTTATGAGAACAGAGATTTACTGGGGAAAGTGGCAGTGAAGGAGATGCTGTAGCTCACCATGTAAAGTGCACAAAAGGACTTTCTGGGAAGAGAATAAATATTGGCTGAAGGAATAGACATCTGTGAGTGAAGGTTTGAAGTGGGTCTATATTGAATGTCCTAGTTTCACTCACATCACAAAAGGCTCCCTACATTTTTTCATCCATAAAGATAGTAAATTGTTTGGAGTGGAATCTGGAAGAACAAGCTGACCCTCTTTTGCTTTACTACATTAAAATTATAGTGTTTTAAGAACTATTCTATTAAACTCTACACTCACTGCTGCTCTCCCAGCCTACTTTTAGCTCCAGTAAATCTAATAACTCATGCAATATTATACATTTATTTCAGATTAAAAGTACTAGGAACTAGATTCTAGGAAAAAGTCTGTTTTCATGAGGAAATGCAGAAAATTGTGAAAGCCCTAGCGATGATATCACCTTCCACATGTCAGTACAACAATGTGTGGAAGGATGAATAGTGTGCAGCTAATGTATGTCAGAACATTCCTAATGCAGGCTGGAAGGTACTGGGGCTGCAGGGATGCACAGGCAAAGGGGGAACGTTTCATAGAATTGTGGAATGGTTTAGGTTGGAGGGGACCTTAAAGACCATCTTGTCCCATCACCCTGCCATGAACAGGGACCTTTCCACTAGACCAAGTTGCTCCAAGCCCCGTCCAACCTGGTCTTGGACACTTCCAGGGATGGGGCAACCACAGCTTCTCAGGGCATCTCCACCCTTACAGATGAGAATTCCTTCCCAATATCCCATCTATCCCTGCCCCCTGGCAATGGGAGGCCAATCTCCTTTGTCCTGTTCCTCCAGGCACTTGTCCAAAGTCCCTCTCCAGCTCTCCTGGAACCTCTTTAGGCACTGGAAGGGGGTCTAAGTTGTCCCTGGAGCCTTTCCTTCTTCAGGTGAACACCCCCAGCTCTCCCAGCCTGTCTCCAGAGCAGAGGAGCTCCAGCCCTTGGAGCATCTCCATGGCCCTTTATAGAATACGAGATGGAGTTTGTGAGTATCGACCAGCCCCCTCACATAACACTTTCCTGTCCTTGTCAGCACTCCCATTCATCCATCAATAACTCTGCAATTCCATCCTCCTCCTCAGAAGAGGTGTAATTTGTCAGGACTGGTGCTGCAGAGCTGAGTCCAAGGTAGCAAGCTCCCGTGCCAGGGAGCCAAGGCCATGGCACAGCTCCTGCAAGCTCACAGCTGGGGACTGCACAGCAGCCAAGATTTCCAGCCCAAATTCTGTATCTCTTTGCTTCTCTGAGTTTAAGTCGTGAACTTACCAGTCGCACATTTTTATGTAATTTAATATCTTTTCCGTGGCTTCATTTTCTCTTCTGATATTAAAAAAAGAAAAGGAAAAGCTCTCCTGGGCATGAATGAGGATTTATGTAATAGGTTGCAATGGCTCCATCAAAGCCATTGTGCTCTGTCTTGTGAATATCTATTTAATCAGTGGTTTTAAAAGACCTTATTTGTGCTAAGTGATTTTTCTTTCTTAGACTGCAGCAAGAATCTCCTACTCTTCTGGAGACAGAGTGCAGCCAGTGCAGCTACTCTGGGCTTGAATGGCACTATTGAACCAGCTTTGTGCTGGCAAGAGGTTCAAGTACCAGAGACGCCATTCAGATGATTATGGAGCTGGTGCAGGAGTTAGGGAAAGAGCACTGCAGGATGCTGCTTCTCTGATGAAGTGCTGGGGTGTATTGACTGATCTATTACACTCAAGTCAATAAGGAACTTGGTTGTTCTTGCATTTTCTACACTACAGATTTGCTGGAGAAGCTGTATGGATGACCTCTGTAATTTAGAAGTTAGGCCAACTCTTGATGTCTTGGCACACAGGAGGTTTCAGCCCCTGCTCCCAGGGAGAACTTTACTCCATCAGCCCTCAAAGAGCTGCCCTCACTGTGCAGGTCAGAGCACTGCAGTGAAGCCACCACTGGGCCAGAGTGTGAGAGAGTCATGGGGGGATGAGGCTCACCAGCGTGTCCATAGTTGTATTCTCAGTTCTCAGGCTGTCTCGGTGGTCACTGACTTTTTGCTTCCACCTCACCCAAGGCAATGAAAAGGGCTGAGAGTTCATTCTAGCTTTGCTCACTGGGACAAGTGGAACCCACGAGTATAAATTTAGGCAGAATTTGGGGTTTGTGTGTGGCGAGTTAACAGCATGCACAGAAACGTTCATGTTTTTAGCTTAAATCACAGAACATTTCTTAAAGCAGTAAAGTAAAAAGCCATCGTGGATAAGGTGTTCTGACCCATAATAACTCTTTGCACCTCAGCAGGGTGACTCCTGCACGGCCTCACAGCCTGGCACAGGCTGTTTTCTCCTCTGCTCCGTGTCATTGAACATGCTGCACAGTCTTGCCCAATTAAAGCAGAACCTTGGCAGAAAGCAAAAATCACCAACCATTTAGGGCTGACTGCTCAGCACAGAAGGGCTTGACACTGGGGTTTTGTTCCCTGTTGCCTCCCCTGCCACCCTGCTATCTTGTTTGCTCTTCACATGACTGGCCATCAGGCCCTTGATATCTGTGTGGCATTTGATGTCCCCTCGGTCAGATGTTGTGCTGGGTGACGCCAGGGCACTATTATAGGGTGTCACATTTTATCCTGGCTGAGCCAGATCCAGAGAATACCCGTTGTTTGCCTCCCACTCTGGCTCTGTGATCTTGATCGTTCCCAGACGCTGCCGGAGGCTGGCAGACGGGTGGCACACAGGACCTCGCTCTGGGACTGATTGGTTTCTTGGCCATCATCCAGTTCCAAGCACATCAACACATTTGCAGAAAGATTTTCCTAACCTGAAAACTCAGGGCTGGCCTGAGCTCTTCCATGAAGGACGGAAGGAGACGGATTTCTGCTGGAGTTCAGTAAAAGCCCAGATGGGGAAAAGTTTCAGGAGCTGCATCTGGGCTTGGGCTAGAGAAGACAAGAGGCCTGAGGTGGGGTGGGAGGGGGTGCACTGGAGCTAAGTCTCCTTCTAGTTTCCTGCTGGGATTTAATCTCAGCTCGAACAGGCTAATTTAAATTCATCTTTCCAACTGAAATGATACGGTTGGCAGCGATTTAGCCTGGGAAGCTTTGCTGCAAGCAGACAAAGGGTTAAACACCCTGTTGGGTGCTGAGTTGCAGTAAAAAGGCTTCCTTCTGCAGCTTGTAGAGTTATTGACCTGAAAAGCAGTATCGAGCACACACCGCTGGGCTCAGCCCCGCAGGAGGTGTTGGTGTGCACAGGGTGTTTGTTCAGAGCCCTGGCATCGCTGGGGCCTGGGGTGCTGCAGCCCTGCCTGCCCTGCCTGCCCTGCCTGCCACCCCAGTGTCCCCCCATCCGGCCCCTCATCAGGGCTTTCAGCAGCTCCTCAATAGTTTTGGGTGTTTTCACAGAAACATAGAATCATTAGGGTTGGAAGGGACCTCTGGAGATCATCCGATCCAACCCCTCTGCTCAGGCAGAGTCACCTGGAAAAGGTGACACAGGAACATGTCCAGGTGGGATTGGAATGTCTCCAGAGAGGGAGGCTCCACGCCCTACCTGGGCAGCTGTTCCTGTGCTCTGCGACCCTCTATGGAAAGAAGTTCTTACTTCTGTTGAGGTGGTACTGCTTGAGTTTTAGTTTATGGCCATTGTTTCTTGTCCTGTCATTGGGCACCACTGAACAGAGCCTGGCACCATCTATTTCAGCAGCTCCTCACTGACTTCAGGTGTTCTCAGCAGCTCCTCACTAGTTCCAGGTAATTTCAGCAGCTCCTCACTAATTTCAGTTGTTTTTAGCAAGTCCTCTCTAGTTTCAGGTGTTTTCTCTCCCCTGTTTCATCCATGAAATCAAACATTTCTTCCTTCCCCTTGGAGTAACCCATCACTGTGTACTCTTCCCAGGTTTTGCCACAGTGAATGTTTTCACACAATGAGTCAATATTTTTAAATGGATCCATTTTGCCCATTGATCATCTCTGCCCACTCATACTTTGTTAGCTCAGGCCAAACCTTTATCAATACCCTGAAATACCCAGGATGTCTCAATTCTATTAGCTCAAGAATGGAGCTTTTACTGTGATGACGCGAATCTTTAACTACTATCAGATGTAATGATTTTGTGCCAGGCCTACACATTTGTGCTTATTCACACTGAAAACTTCACCTTCTCTGTTATTAAATGGTAATCAATTGTGGCAAGTGCTCTGCTCATATTTCTTCCAAATCTCCCAGTCACTGTGGCTGCGTTGTTTGATGCTCCTGGACTTGTTGACTTATAGCTGCATTTCAGATACTGATAGTTTTGAGCTGAGGTTTGCTCAGTGCCCCCATGTCTCTATTTCTTTTGAACAGTGCAGCTTTATGGTTTGTAGTAAGTGACTCCAAAACGGTGTTTCCAGCAAGTGATTTTCAACATGAGACAGTTTCTAAGGGATCCTTAATCAAAATGAGCCCTGAAGCAGGTCTTGAGAAGATTTTCAGGTTTAGGGAACATAACAGTTATTAAATGATATTTTGGGTGCCAACAGTGCACTATCTGCTTTCACGTCAGAGAAATCATTTATTCCCAAGAGACTTTTAGAAGCACAGCACAGAGCAGCTGGTTGAGGTGCAGGAGCCTTTCCGGAGGGCTTCATGGTGCGATGATCACCTGAGGTAGGGCTTGAGCAGGGAGGTAATTTAGCAGTGAGAAGACACAGACTGTTACAAGCACAAACACGCTCTAGAGGAGTCACATGATGGTTGTGAAACTCTGTGTAGAGGAAGTGGCAAACTGAGTGTGTCAGCTGCACGTTGGGAACCAGGGATGGAGCAGAGATTCCTGCACTGTGTTGGTGACAGTGGAAAAACTGGGATGGTGTTGATCCAGGCTCCCAACAAGGGATGACCTGTGTGGACACACCAGGGTTTGGAAGCCTTGTTTTGGATGGAGAAGCAAGCTGGAAGGATGCTGGAAAAGTTCAGGGGAAATAAAAACAGATAATGGATATCATATGTGCTGAGTGATAGTGTTTCCCTCCTTCCTGAAGTATCCTGTGCTCAGTAGCTGGCAGTCCTGCAAGGACTCCACCACACCTGGAAAAGCTGAAGCCTTGTGTCTGCTGCATGACCTCACCATTTGGCATAAGCTACGTGAGATATGCTGCAGGACTTTTGTCCTGCCTGGCTTTTTGGGCTTGTAGTCACCACTTTAGAAAGTTTTATTCTTGCTGCCCACCATCTCCATCTTCTCTTCATGTTGTGGAAGGTTTCCCTTCTGCTAAATCCAGTTTACTGTCCTGAATGATTAAAGCTTATTGCAGAGCATGTGACTTAATGGCAGAAAATATAAATCTGTGGTTTAACTTCACCCTCTTCTTCCCCCTGTTGTCAAACAGCCAGAGGAGGAAGGGAGGGAGTGTGGGCAGGCAGAGCGTGTCCTGCCAGCCCCTACCAAGGCTGCTCAGGGGTCCCTTCCAGCTCACTGTCATTAGTAAAAATGCAAATTTATGGAAATGCTGTGTGGTGCATGCCCAGGGATGGCAGGCTTTGTAATCACTGCCTCTGCCTGTGCCTCAGCTGAGCCACGGGGTCATCAAAGTTACAGGAATGGCAGTGGGGGCAGAGGCCAGGCGGGAGGGTTCTCTACTGGGGTGGTGCAACATGATTTTAACACCAGTCCCTTGCTTGGATTTTATTTAGACCACAGAACCCCGGACTGGTTTGGGTTGGAAGGGACCTTAAAGTCATCCAGTTCCGCCCCCTGCCATGGGCAGGGAAACCTTCTGCTAGACCAGGTTGCTCTAAGCCCTGTCCAACCTGGCCTTAGACACTTCCAGGGATGGGGCAGCCACAGTTTCTCTGGGCAGTCTGTGCCAGGGCCTCACCACCCTCACAGGGGAGAATTCCTTCCCAGTATCCCATGTAACCCTGTCCTCTGTCAGTAGGAAGCCATTCCCCCTTGTCCTGTTCCTCCAGGCACTTGTCCAAAGTCCCTCTCCAGCTCTCTTGGAGCCCCTTTAGGCACTGGAAGGGGCTCTAAGGTCTCCCCAAGAGCAATGTTTAGTGAATTACTCCATTAGTTCCACCAGCAATAACATCAAGTCAGTGTTTACCCCCGAGCACTCCCACAGGAAAGCTGTTTAGTGATCTGTCTGCTCTCGAGGCAAAAAATTTTTCTCTGATTTCCAACCTCAGTTTATTTATGCCCATTTGTTCTTATGCCAGCTTGAAGATCCCTTCTTCTCCTCTGGCCTTTGCTTTTGGCTCACATGTGGGCAGGGCATCACCCTTCCACAGGGGGAGCAGCAGGTTCCCGACCCCCCTTCTGGTCCATGTGCCAAACCCCTCAGACAGAGCAAACACAGGACTTTCTGTCAAAGGGCCAGGTTTTTCCATCCTTGATATTTTTCCCTCAAATAGAACCAGTTGTCAGATGCTCATGATTTGGATGAGGCAACTTTTGCATTGAGCTTTTGCTGGGCCTGAAATGATCAATAAGAGCTATAAAAAAGATTGCCCTTGGAATCACATCAGTGTGCTCTGACATTTGCTATTGCAGTGTTCTTTCCTATGGATATAGAAGATGGAGAGTGCAGACATTTGAAAGATGTGAAGCAAGTAAAATTTTGCTGAAATGTACCCAGCTGGATTAATTATTTTAGGGGGCCTGAGTCTGCAAAGGATTTAATGATCTCAATACCATCTTAGGACATTTCACTGTCTTTTTGCTGACAGGCCACACAGATCCCAATTATGGATATAAATCCAAAAACCAGGTCAAATAATTATTCAAGTGGGAAGACTGGGTGCATTTCTGAGCACAGCAGCTTTCCACATGGCCACCATTGGGTGCTGTGGATGGGCTGAGGGGAGTTTAAAACATTAGTGCAGAAAAACTGTGAGTCTTCCAACTCAAAGGCTGTCTGTGCTCCCCGTTCAGCTCAGGTAAAATGGACAACTCTGTGGTCTGTATAAGTGGTTAAAATGGTTGTCACTTTATCCCTGTCCCCAGCTTGTGTGACAGCAGGTGAGAACAGCTCTGTGATGTGCAGCTGGTGCCTGTGTGGTGCCGGATGGAGCTGTGGCAGAACTGTGGTGGAGCAAAGCAACTCACTCTGAGCTTCCCAGCCTGTTTGAAAAGGCAAAAGTGCCTCTTGGCATCATGCCAGGAGATCCTCTCTTTAAGGGCAGGCTGAAGTAAAGCATGACTGGCTGACAGGCTTCTGATGCTCTGGTTCCATACAGATACGGGAATGCTTTCCTGCGTGCTGGAAGCAGAGGTCATTTGCTGGACTGGACCCTTGAGAGCCGTGCTGATGGTCTGCCTTTGCCATCAGGGCACTGTGTGCTTTGGGAAGAGAGTTAAGTGCAGATTACACTTAAAAGGTATATGAGATACTTGAAGACACATTGATAAAATATACAATATAGGACTGTAATTCCCCTTTTGTTACCAGTATTATCCTGGTGGAGAATAGGCAAGGCTGGACCCTGTGTCCCCACTTGCTGGGTGGAATAGCCCACCCCAAGATGGTTCAGGGCAGGGAGCAAGGCTTGTCCATAGGCACAAGTGCTGTAGAATGTCCTGGGGCCCCACCAGAGGCACTGGGGTCACCTGCAGCCCTGCATTGGGGTCTCCATCACATGAGCCAGGCTGCTGAGGGCAGCCTCTTCCATGGGAGGCAACATCCATGTGCTGTGCATTGGAAAAGAGAGTCTGTAGAATGTTATGGGGCTTGGATGGAGCTGTAAAAGCTGAACTGATGCTGAACAGAGCAGAACAGCTGGGCCAGACTGGAATAAACACTGTCCCATAACTTAAATGTAAACATCTGCATGTAAACTTGAATGTAAAGCTCTGTGTTTCACAGAGCAGGTGATGCCAAAATCCAGTGACTGACTGGAGCACCGTGCTGTCCCTGTGCCACCTCTACCACTGGCCACAAGCATGTGACTGTCCAGCACCTTCTCAGCAGGGAAAAAGTGGCAGTTATCCCCTTGGCAAGACCCAGCCGGGCCCTTCAGCACAGCAGAACCACAGCCCATGTGCCAGATGTTTGGTCCTGGTGAGCTGTGGGCAGGTAGAGGATGCTGGGCAGGAACACCTGGAAGGTGAGGAGAAGAGCTGTGTAAGTGCTTCACAGGGAGGGTTATCATGGAATCCTGGAATGGGCTGGATTGGAAGGGACCTTAAAGCTCAACTCATTCTGCCCGCTGTCATGGGCAGGAACACCTTCCACTTGACTAGGTTGCTCCAAGCCCTGTCCAGCCTGGCCTTGGACACTTCCAGGGATGGGGCAGCTACAGCTTCTCTGGGTAACCTGTGCCAGTAATGGCTTGTTAATACCTTGGCTGGGGCAGCAGCGGTAGGAAGGAAAGCAGCTACTCCAGCAATTGTTAGCTGGAATATTTTCAGAAGGAAAAAGCCCTTAGGAAGTAGCATTGCTCTCTGTGCTGGGAGTGATCACTCGCGCACCCATCTGTGTTCCCAAGCTCTGGAAGAAAAAATAGAGTGGGATGTCTGCTGTGTTTGACTATGCCTTGCATTTTCCAGAGATTAATGGCAGTGAACCATAGGAAGAGGACAAACTAGCTCAGGATGTACATTTGGAAAATTAACAACTGGTTTATAGAATTCAGGAATTCTTCTCTGGGGGACTTAAACAACCCCACAATGTTAGCTTGTTACAGGATAACGTCAAGCTACTTATCTGTAGTAAACATGAAAAGGATTAAATTTGTTGGAACCTTTCATGCTAAAAGAAAATCCCAACTCATTTTTACCTCCCTCTGTACTTTTCCAATCATCTCCCGGAGGCTGTTCCGACATGGCACGAGGTGCAGCTGGCACAGCACAGTGCTGGATGCTGTCCTTGACATTTGCTGCTGTGCAAACCGTGAGCCTCCCCAGGGTGCTGCTGATGAGTTCTGCTAGAGAGCTGGGAGGACTCTGGCTCTGGATACTCATTGTTATCTTTGAGCTATGCTGAGGATGGATCTGGGGTTGCAAAGGGAGTACCACCAACTCTCAGGTCTGTTTTGGGCTCTGAGTGTTGAAATCAGGCAAACTGGCATTCAAAGGCAAGGGCAAGGTAATGATTGTGGCCATGGTTATTCTGCCTCCTTTATATGCACTGAACAGGGGAGCTGCTAGAAAAAGTGGACCACAGAATCACAGAATGGTTTGATTTGGAAGAGACCTTAAAAACCACCTCATTCCACCCCCCTGCCATGGGCAGGGACACCTTCCAGTAGACTGGATTGCTCCAAGCCCTGTCCAACCCGGCCTTGAACTTTTATATTTGGAGATTACAAAGTCAAGTAAACATATACTTTTGCTTTTTGATACATGCAGAGGCTTAATTACATGTTTAGCAGCGGATGACAGTTTATGTTACAAACACTTCAGAAGCTCTGCTGTGTTCTGTGCCAGACAGCTGTGATACAGTGCTGGGGAGGGGCTGCAGGGGGCTGGTGGCTCTACGTTGGGCGGCTCAGGGGTTCATGCTCTGGAGATCACAGAATCCCAGAGTGGTTTGGGTTGGAAGGGCCCTTAAAGATCAACTCATTCCACCCCCTGCCATGGGCAGGGACACCTTCCACTATCCCAGATTGCTCCAAGCCCCATCCAGCCTGGCCTTAGACACTTCCAGGGATGGGGCAGCCACAGCTTCTCTGGGTAACCTGTGCCAGGGCCTCCCACCCTCACAGGGAAGGATTCCTTCCCAATATCCCATCTAACCCTGCCCTCTGGCAGTGGGAAGCCATTCCCCTTTGTCCTGTCCCTCCAGGCCCTTGTCCAAAGTCCCTCTCCAGCTCTCTTGGAGCCCCTTTAGGCACTGGAAGAGGGTCTAAGGTCTCCCTGGAACCTTCTCCAGGTGAACACCCCCAGCTCTCCCAGCCTGTCTCCAGAGCAGAGGGGCTCCAGCCCAGGGAGCATCTCTGTGGCCTCCTCTGGACTCGCTCCAGCAACTCCACATCTTTCTGGTGTTGTTCCTCAGAGCTGGAGGCAGCATTGCAGGTGGGGTCTCACCTGGATAAAAACGTTAGGAACAACATGATGGACAAACCTAGCAGAGGGATTTGAGCACTTTTGAGTGGCTCTTGAGAGCAACAAGGTTTTCCCCTCGATGGGAGAAGCTCAGGAGGGGAAGCAGGTCACTGAGACCTGGGGAGCCCTGTACCTGTGCCAGGCTCCAGCATGCCAATGATGTGTCCAACCCTACTTTATTAAGTGCCGATGGTTTCAAGCACAGGCCTTTCCACGTGGAAGATTATTTAGAAAAAGCAGCAAGCTGTTCTCATAATGGGGAACAGGGGCACAGCATTACATAGCAGGGCCAAGCAGTCATGCCTGCGTAAGTCCAAGGTGTAAGGAACAGCATTTTTCATTGCTAATGGTGATAAGAATCCTGGTGGATGTCTTGGTGACATACAAGGCTCCACTGATTGTGAGAGGATCTTTATAATTATCAGAGTCTGCCCAAACCTCTGTATTTTGGAAACCTATTTGAGACCATCGTAAGGGTGGTACTGTAGTTACAAGATTGGGAGTAATGTCCTCAGGAATGAGTCTGGGAAGGCAAAGCAGATGGTGAGCCCTCTTGGAGAGTCAGTGCTGTCATCTGCAGGAAAAGTGTCGATTCTCAACATAAACAAGAAAACCACAAGCCTGCCTTGTCTGATGGGCTGAAATGTGTTTGTGTTTCATACTACAGAGCAAACTGTGGGGTTGCACAGCTCTCGTGGAAATCATTTGACTTGCAATGATTGTTCAAATGACTCTGAATTACATCCAGATCACAGCACAATCCTATTTTGCAATCTTTTTGCCAAATTTTGCCACATTCCAAGACTACTCATGGGCAATGGTAATCCAGAGACAGTATGTTCCCGATGCTGGTGAAGGGTCTGGAGGGGAAGCCATGAGAGGAACAGCTGAGGGCACTTGGCTTGTTCATCCTGGAGGAGAGTGAGGGGAGACCTCATGAGGAGCTGCAGCTTCCTGTCAAGGGGAAGTAAAGGGGCAGCACTGATTTATTCTCTCTAGTGACCAGTGACAGGACCAGAGGGAATGGCCTGAAGTTGTGTCAAGAGAGGGTTAGGCTGGATCTTAGGAAAAGCTTCTTCCCTCAGAGAGTGGTTGGGCACTGAACAGGCTCCTCAGGGCAGTGGTCACAGCACCAAGGCTGACAGAGCTCAAGGAGTGTTTGGACACCACTCTCAGGGACAGGCTGGGATTGTTGGGGTGTCCTGTGCAGGGCCAGGAGTTGGACTGGATGATCCCTCTGGGTTCCTCCAAGCTCAGGATATTCCATGATTCTATGATATTGTAACTGTTACAGTAAAACTGCAGAATTTGGACAGTTGGGGGTTGCTTTTATTAATTTCCTTTGTTTTGCAGAGTGACTCAGGAAAAACCTCGCTGTGTTTTGCAGTGATTTCTCCTGGCTCGCCATTGTGTGTCTGTTCATTACCGTTCATTACTGTGTTCACTGTTCATCACTGTGTCTCAGTCACAGCTTTCCCCATGTCCAAGGCCAGTGTCCCCTCGCTGCCTGTCAGAGCCAGCTGCAGCTAACTCCTGCCACCTGCTGTCACCTCCTTTCCTCTTCAACTCGTTAACATCCTGGTTTATTTGAAAATGCAGAAGGAAAACGGAGATGGAGCTGTGCCTTTGACCCAGGTCACAGAGCAACAGGGTCCTTCCTTTGCCTCCAGCTACTAAAGTGTTCATGCCCTCCAAAGATATTGAAAATCCCTGTGACTTAGGTGGGACTTTCTGTAAGTGTGACTCAGGATAGGCCTAGGCTAGCAAAGAGCTTGTTTTTATGTTAACGGAGGGAAAGAGAAGAAGTTTTGAGTATCTTCCACCTATCTCAAGGCACAGAGGCCGTGCTCCCCTCTTCCTAAACTTACTTTGCTGCAGAGTAGTTGTCTTTGCAAAGATCTCTCATCAGCCTTGCTCCCTGCCTCCCATCTTCACCTCTTACACACTTTTTAAACCTCTAAATTGTGGACTTTTTCTCCCAAGCCAGTTGCTGATGCCCACCAGTGAGCAGCAGGTATCAAACATCCAGTAGAAGCTTTGCTTGGCTAAATTCTCACGTTTAGTTCAGAGCTGAATTTCCATTTGTGTCAGTAAACTGAATGTTCCCAAATGGTGGTTTTGCAACAATGTTTTGAGTAATCAGAGTTAATTTTCTGAATAGGTATGGAATAATTATTATCTGGCTGTTGTTTGTAGATGCCATAGTTACAGGGCTGAGTTTCTTCTGTTGAGTACTCTGTGGGTACAAATAAAGTACTCAACCTGCCTTTGGTAAAAGGGCAGATAACAAAGAGTAAAAGCAAAGAACATTAATTGAGCCATTACCAGTTTCAAGATGCACTTCAGCAGCTGGGTAAGTAAACACTCCAGTGAGGGGTGGTGGATGTAGGAATCTCTTCAATGTGTACTGTGTTACACTGGTGTCCTACCTTTGCATTTCCAAAGGATCTAAAAATCCTTGCCGGTGTGCTCATGCATTTTTTAATTGCATTACTTAAATGCATGTTCTCATGCATTTCTTAATTCTGGAGGAACCACATGCGGGACCAAATAGCATGAGACCAAAGTAGTCACCATCTGTTTGCAACCACAAGGAGCAGAGTAACCTCCAGCAGAACTGGTCTGTCATTGCTGTCGTCGGTTGTTATTTTTTAATACTAATATTTTTTTTAAGCTAATACTTTATCTGCTCCTCCTGCAGCAGTTAAAGCAGAGCTGCAGAGCAGAGGGAGAGCCAGGGCCTTCCCTACCACTGTGCTGAGGAGATCTTCTAGATTAAAGCACTAGAGGAGGCAGCAGTGGGGAGGGATGGAGAAATTCATGGCAGGGACCACAGCTTGGTATCATAGCCAGGCCCCAGCAGGAACAACAAATTGGGAGAACATTAGGAATGGGGAGTGGTATGTGGCATTGAGAAGCGAGAACTGAGCTCTCACTGTGAGGTGAAGCCTCAAAGTTCCAAAGGCAAGAAAATTCATCCTGAATGCAGCCTTATTTCATTTGGCTTCACTGGGGCATGGTCACACATCTGGTATTTATATCAGGTCCAAATGCCCAAGCAAAGAAGGCCAACCTGCTTATTTTCAGGGTTTACGAGGGGTGTCACTTGTTCAAGTATCCAGGGTGATTTCAGCCACAGATTACAGCAGCCAAGTTATGAAACCTTAAGAAAGTGGGTGTATAATGGAAACGGTGACGGGAGGTTTGGAGTTTTTCTTTTTAATTTATTTTTAATCCCAACTGTTTAAAATTCACTGAACTAATACCTTGAATGGCTAAAACGTGAGCTGTGGCTGGGAAGAGACTTGGGCATCCATCTCACACAACTGCCAAGTTCTTGCCAACTTTGCAAGATTTCAAAAGTTTGTTCCAGAGTGGATGGGGACAGGACTGGGCTGGAGGGGGGGGTGTCATGTTGTAGTGTCTTTAGTGCCTGTTATACTTGTAAGGCTTGGAGTGAGATTTGGCAGATGGAACCCTCTGACTTGTGCAAACATCCATGAGGGTGGAGTGCAGAGAGCTTCAGAGATTGGTGATGTTGTTTAGAATAATGAAATTCTGGAATGGTTTGGTTGGAAGCTCATCTCGTTACACCCCCCTGCCATGGGCAGGAACACCTTCCACTAGACCAGGTTGCTCCAAGCCTTGTCCAACCTGGCCTTGGGCACTTCCAGGGATGGGGCAGCCACAGCTTCTCTGGGCAACCTGTGCCAGGGCCTCACCACCCTCACAGGGAGGAATTTCTCCCTAATCTCTAACCTAACTCTGCCCTCTTCAGCCACTGTGTGTTCATGCTGAGAGCCACAGAAGCTGTGCTGAGCCGAGAGAAATTCAGGCCAAAGGAAGCCTGAGCAGATGCAGCCAGGAAAGAGCCCTCCGGTGTAAATGTTTTATTGTCATGCAGAGTCTGGCTTGATACAATAGAAACATGCCAGCGAGAGGCTGCAGTAAATGCAGCCCTGCATCTCCTGTACTGAGCAAATGACATGGTGTGAGCAATGCAAATGTAACACAGGCACTGAAACACCTGTTTTGGCAGATGTGTGACACACAGTATGTGCTTTGTTCACAGCTTCGATGTGGAAAATGGCCCGTCCCCAGGTCGCAGCCCGCTGGACCCACAGGCCAGCTCCTCGTCAGGACTCGTATTGCACACGACATTCCCAGGCCACAGCCAGCGCCGGGAGTCGTTCCTGTACAGATCCGACAGCGACTACGACTTATCACCAAAGACCATGTCCAGGAACTCTTCTCTCCCAAGTGAACAGTAAGCAGAAATTCGACTCACTAAGAACTTTATGTGGCTCCTATAATCCTCAGAGCTTTGTTAAGAGGACTTATGGGTGGTACACTCATATTTCACAGCCGGAGCATCCAAGATGGGTGGTTTTACAGTCTGCCAAGGCACATCCAACACCCTCCTCCCATCCCATCCTTAAAACATTCCCATTTTCTCCATAATTTAGCAGAAGAACTTTCAAATCCATATCCTGAAATAACAGAGAAGTTGTACTGTACTTATATTTACAGTATAGCTCTTCCCCATCCTGTTTAGTGTTAGCAGCTGCTTGCTAGAACTGAGCGCAAAATGAGCCAAGACAGATGGCTGAGCTCAAGAGGATCAATACACACAGAGCCTGGAGCTTAAATGAGTGCCCTGGATTTGCAGCTCTTTATTTTGAAAGGCCCAGTTTAAATTTTTAAAGTGACCATTAAGCTATAAAAAAGGTGCTCGTAAAAAAAGTTGAGCTGTTGCGAAAAAGCCCTTCGAGTTCTGTCACAAAATGGAGAACTAAATATTAGCAAGATCCATGAGAATTCTCCTGAAAGAGAATATCCCTGCTGTGAGTTAACATGTAGTAAATGTTTACCAAAGTAACCACTCCAGATTATGCAAATACCATGTTTGGTGTAAACGGTGGATTTAAACAATTGCCCCGTGTTCCCAGCAGTGTGCTGGGGTGGGGGAATCCCATCATTTCTCCCAAACTCATGGCTCCCTTTAGTCAAGTTATCCATTCCCCGCAGGCATCGAGGCTCCAGCAGCACTTGGGGAAACCAGCACCCCCACACCAACTTGATATTGACACTAGTGTTGAGACAATTTTAATTAAAATGTAGACTTAGCAGCACTGATACTGACAGGGGATGAGCTCTGTGGCAGCACAGGCAGGGACAGTACTCCTTTGGAGGAGTCAAGCAGTGGTGGACACATCTCCAAAGGTACCCATGGCAGCCTGCAGCCTGTTCTGCCCTTGTTCAGGGGGGGATCCTGTTGTTCTATGGGATTAATCACATAATTGGTTACAACATTGCTTCAGGAAGACCTCAGAGCCCCTTCCAATATCTAAAGGGGCTCCAAGAGAACCCCTTATTTAGGTTGGAAGAGACCTCTAAGATCACCAGGTCCCACTCAGCATTGCCTGACAAGGAGTGACAGGACAAGGGGGAATGGCTTCCCACTGCCAGAGGGCAGGGCTAGATGGAACAGTGGGAAGGAATTCTTCCCTGTGAGGGTGGGGAGGCCCTGGCACAGGTTACCCAGAGAAGCTGTGGCTGCCCCATTCCCGGAAGTGTCCAAGGCCAGCTTGGAGTAACCTGGTCTAGTGGAAGATGTCCCTGCTCATGGCAGGGGGTGGGACTGGATGGGCTTTAAGGTCCCTTCCAACCCAAATCATTCCATGATTTGGTTATTCTATACCCCACATTCGCTCAGATAGGTAAATCATACTGGATTTTCCATACATACACAAGTACTATATATAATATCACCAAAAAAAATTCTCTCTTATCAATGGTAGTGATATATTTTGCTCAGAACTTCTGCTCAAATCTTCCATGATGAAAACATTCAGACAAAACCCGGCGTCTGAATAACATTAAAGACTGCGACAGAGATCAACAAAAGCCAGGAAATTCAAAGGTGACCTTTCCCCACACCATTATGTTTTTTTTTCCACCACGGTGCAAGCGAGAGCCTTAACTTTTGAATTTCCTGGCTTTTATTGCCTGGTGTTCCCAATCCGAACACTCGCTCCAGCCGGGTTGTTTTGGATATACACTGTGACCTTTCCATTAGGAGCAACATTTTATGTGGTGTTAAATAAACGCTGCGTGGGTTCGTGTGTTTTTGTGGCATGAGGAAAACACTCATTCCTGGAGGTGAATTTTGCTCTTTTTGAGGGTAAATTTATACATCAATTTATACAATTTCTCCATTTTTTTATTAGGCACGGCGACGACCTGATTGTCACACCTTTCGCCCAGGTGAGTTGGTGGCGTATTGGCCTCTAAAATTGTTTTTAAAGCACTAAAGTGGAGAAGGTGACGCCTGTGGTTTTGTCTCCCTCAGGTGCTGGCCAGCCTAAGAAGCGTGAGGAACAACTTCACGCTCCTCACCAATTTACACGGCACCTCCAACAAGTAAGCCTGGCTTTTTAAGTTCCCTTTTTAAGTTCCCTTAAGTTCTCCCGGAGGAGGAGCCGGGGGGGCCGGGCGGGGGCCGGGGAACGCTGTGCCTGAGGGCTCCTCCATCGCCCCCGCCCGGCTCGCCCGCCGCGGTTTGCGCAGGACGCCAGGGGGCGCCATGTCCTCTCCCCTAGGGGCGTCCATCCCCTCAGCCCCTCATGGCGTCCGTTCCTCAGCCCCTCACAGTCCTCACCTCCTCCCCGAGCAGGAGCGAAGTGTTTCGGCTTGTGTGCTCTGTCTGATGTGCACCTCCAATCTCGGGTTCATTTTTAGCCCCCCACCACCACCACCACAAAAAAAGACAGTAAGGGGCTGGAGTATGTCCAGAGAAGGGAATGGAGCTGAGGAAGGGTCTGGAGTACCAGGAGTGGCTGAGAGAGCTGGAGGGGCTCAGCCTGGAGAAAAGGAGGTTCAGGGGGGACCTTCTCACTCTCTGCAACTCCCTGAGAGGAGGGTGAAGCCAGGTGGGGGTCAGGCTCTGCTCCCAGGGAACAAGGTACAGGACAGGGGGAAATGGCCTCAAGGTGTGCCAGGAGAGGTTTATTTTAATATCAGGAAGAATTTCTTCACATAAAGTTTTGTCCAACCCTGGCCAGCTGCCCACAACAGTGGTGGAGTCCCTGTCCCTGGGGGAATTTAAAAGACGTGTGGATGTGGCTCTTGGGGACATGGTTTAATGGTGGCCTTGGCAATGCTAGGTGGGACCTGGTGATCTTAGAGGTCTCTTCCAACCTAAACAATTCCATGATCTTCCTCACTTTGCCACCTTGGCTGTCCCAAGTGTTCCACAGGTGCCCAGCTAAGAGCAGAGACATCATTGCTGTTCAGTCAAGCCATGGTCCTGCCCTGCATTTCCACCACTGATTCACAAGGGAGTTGTTCATGGCAGATGCCAAGGATGAAGACCCCATACATAAGGCTCTGGGGACAGCAAGAATTTTCTGGCAGGGCAGGCAGCAGTGTCCTGCAGCTCGGCTCCACAGGGGCTGCCCAGGGAACTGGCCTGTGCCACCTACAGCCAGGGATGCCACATCGCTTCCTTTACTCTGAGTGGGGAAGGTGATGCTCTCAGAGAAGAATGTTGGGTTTTGTACCTGCTGAACAGGAGAAACCAAACAAACCCTTTTTTATGCCTTTGTCTGGGACCACTGTTTCCCCTTGCCTATTTATACTGAGCCAGTCATCATCATCTTCTGGCCTGTTTTGCCCCAGGAGAGCTGTTTTGCGTGAAACCAACATCATTCATTCCTGGCGATGTTGCCTGCGCACCCACCCATCCCATTTATCCCACCCTGAGACTGGCAGGCGCTGCTCACTCCAAACATCCTGCTGGCTCCAGAAGCAAAGGATGAGGTGCAAAAATCCATTCCAGGGGGACACCACGGTCTTGCTTCGCTGTTGCAGGTGTGAGTGGCATCACCTGGATGCCCTCTACGAGCTCTGCATTCTCCCTTCCAACTCAGTATTGTATTTTACATAAAGCCCAGCATTTTATCCAGGCTTTCCTCCTGTTGATTTCTATTTGCAAATTTGATGGGAAGGAACCACCGCATTCCAAGATGGAGGTTAATAGAAAAACAGATGGCTGAAATAGATTCCTCTTTTTTTTTTTAAGCTTTGCTTTTTTGAACAGCTCGAGCATTTCAGCAGTTCCTAATGAGGAATCTGAAATTGGACGGGGCCGGAAGGAAGCGAGGGCGTAACCTTTAGGACACACAGGCATCTTACAGTGTCCTTTTGAAAACATTCCCAGATTTGATTGAGGTATAAAGTCGTTTGCCCAGCCAAAGTAAAAGTCGCTAAATGTTTAAACCATTATATGCCAAACATCCAAATCTGTGGCGGAATGTGCTTCCAGGCGCTGAGGAGCTTCCCGCACAGTTTCCAAACAGCTCTGCTGGGTCACAGCCATGCTGCCAGCTCATGATTTTATCATATGTCTCATGATATGTGATATTTTACTTAAACTTCTGCACTGGGGATCATGAGAATCTCAGCTTTTCTTTAACCCTTCCTCTCCCCTCTTTTTTCCTCCTCCTCCACCCATTCTGGCCTGAGAAATTAAAAAGAGGATGCTGTCCCACATATTTGCTGGAAAATATGAATGTTAAGGGCTGGAGGAAAAAAAAACAACCAGCAGTCGTATTTTTTGGACTTTAACGTCAGGATTCTTAAGGCAGTTTCCTGATTGGAAAAGAGGAGAGTATGATTAATGGGTTTGGAGTGCTGGAGTTTGGCAGTTGTGGCCCAGGACATGGTCAGAAAGCATCCGGCGCCTGCTCTTCATGCCCACCGGCAAGAGGGAAGGAGCGGGAAGGGGGAGCTGTGAACACTTGAGCGGAGTGATGACCAGGAAGAGATGTTGCTGTCGAAAGCCACATCTCTGGGTCTCTGTTGCCTGCGCCCTGGTTGCCACAAAAACAGGATGGGCACGGCCATAAACTGGAGGATGCCGGGAGCAGTTGTTCCCTTTCCAGGCTTTGGAGCGGGGAATACCCTCCTGACTAGCAGTTCATGCCTCCCCGCCCCCCCAAAGGCATGTCTGTGCAGCTCAGGGTTTGGAGATACCTGGAGCACATCTCCCCCGATACTGGAAGCGCTGCAGCCGCGGCATCGTGTCCCTATTGGGGAGTTTCTGTTTTTGAGAGATTTCAAGATTTGCCTTTTCAAAGGCTCAGCAGAGGCAGGTCAGGGCAGATTTTCAGAGAACTGTGTGCCCTGTGCTGAACCCTTCGAAGAATCTGGGTCCTGCACATCCCTCCAGAACAGCCAAGCCTTTGAAATCCCAGGGAGCCTGCTGGTGGGAGCAGGTTGTGGAGGCCGGCCAGCCCCACACTGCTGGTGGGTCCAGGGGCCAGGATCAAGGGTGGAACCAGAGATCTCACCTGGGCAGCAAGGCCTTCCTGGAGCACTTCTGAAGAACCCCCCGGAGCTACAATTGCAGCAGAATTGAGCCGCTCGCCTCCTTTGATTTTAGCTTCAAAGGAGAACTGGCGAATAATGGATGTTCAGTTCAGTGGCTGACTCAAAAAATTGGGGTTAGGAGGCTGGCAAAGAGAGTGTGGGGAAATCTGGCTGCAGTTAAAATGTATCTGAAACTTCTTAGGGAAGCAGAAGCCCAAAGTTTCATTTTTGGTCAGCCTGAAGTACTGCCTTCAATCTAAACTGAAGTATCTTGATTTTGGTGTCAACTCTTTTTAACTCCTTTAAAAAAGAAGTCTCTGATGATGGTTTCAACTTGAAAAAGTAACAGCTTTATTTGGCAAATCTCACGGGGAACTATGTTGACATTTGGAGAGATACTGCACCTTTTTCCACTCAGACCCTCTTGGTTTGACTTGAACCAGTTTTTCAAATAGATTTTGGTCCTTCTGAAATCCAGGCTTTGCTGATGACATTTTTGCTCCCAGTGAAAAAAATGTCCTTCAGCTGTTTCAGAGCTTAACACTGGTGACTGCAGCATCTTTTTACTTCAGGAGCAATTCAAACGTTACCTGCAGGGTTTAAAGACACACTTCTGACCTTACCTACAGCATTGCCTTACAACAATTCCATATTACTTCAGGATCCATTCCAGTCTCTGTAGGGAAAAGCTTTCTGGGAGAAGGCCTTGACCCTGGGGAAGCCACTGACCCTTTCAGCCACAGAGACAGGCCCTTGCTGACTTCCAGGTGTATTTTGAGCAGAAAGTGGCAAAGGCAGCATGGGATGATGGCACATTTCCAGCATGTGTGTGTGCCTAGCCAGGGGACATACATCTTTGGGTTTTCCTAACAGGTCTGCCCATAGTGCTCAACAAGTCATCGTAAAGTGTTTTGGGCTTCTTTGTGAGAGTGAAAAAAGGATTTTTAACAGGGGGAGTAGACAGAACTACCAGCAGAGTTTGGAATGATAAAATAATACCTATTGACAGAGTATTCTCTATCTCTCCTAGGAGATCTCCAGCCACCAGTCAGCCACCTGTGTCCAGGGTTAACCTGCAAGGTACGTGTGGGACTTCGAGAATCACCTGCAAATCACCTGCCAAATGCAGACTACACATATTGCACAGTTTTACTCCCAGCTGCTTCTCTGCCCCCTCCCCTGGTGCAATTCTGGGCTCACAGAGCTTCTTCTGGGTTAATCCTGCAAAACCAATATGAGAGACTCGTCAGGTTCAAAATATTGTTAGTTTAATAGTTTGGTTTGGGGTTTATCCTTGTATATTAGCTTAGGAGATGAACATGATTTTGGTTTGATAGTCATGGCCACAGTGACTGCTGTTCTGAGTCCCTGTGTGCACAAGCCTGGACAAGCCCCAGCCTACAAGCCTTGAACAGGCTCAGACACAGCTGGTTTTTGGTTTGGGTTTTTTTTATCCTGTTTATTTCAGTTTGTTTCCATGTGATCTGTGTAAAAATGGCAATCCCCAAAAACCTTTCTGAGGGGAAACTTCCTCTGCTTCCTCCTGGATGACCACAGGACTCCCGAAGGGGCTCAGCACCAAGGCAGGGTGGGGTGGGCAGCGGTGTGAGGGCTGCTCAGGCAGGGTGGAGTACTGAGAATGAGGAGCAGAAGTAGCTGCTGATGACTTAGGACAGGCTTCTTTATTTTAACACCTGGTTTAGCCATGCAGTGCTGAGGGTCTGAGGGACCCCACTTAGGATCAGAGCTGGCCCTTCTTGCGCTAATTCAAAGGTTGTTCCCACAAAGAGGGAGATAAGATTTGGACCAGTGCCCATCTGTAAGGTTTAATCTCAGCCTTTCCAATAATTATGTGCTTGGAGGGACTAATAAACCTTAATTTTTACAGCATGTGAAGCCTGGATAACTATCATTTCCTCTCATGCTGTGTATTATTTATTCTCAGGGGACATGTAGAGTCCTGGAGACTTCCAGATTAGGTTCCACCAAACTTGTTAATGGGATGTGGAAACCTCTGATGTAGAAACAGAACTGGACAACATGATCTTAAACTTCTCCTTCACTCCCTGTCTGTGAACAGTGTGGAGTCAGAACTAGCAGGAATGCAATTTATCACCTTATTTGAAGTTGGTTTTAGCAAGACTTTGATTTTGTGCACATGTGAAAAAAAATAATGGAAAATTTCATAAACTTTCCATAGCTCTGTTTATATAAGTTACAGAATATAATAAAAGGGAGAGAATGCCCTTCCAGGAATTTTTAGGTTAATTTTCTTAGCACTTTCTGTGGAAAAAATTGCTTTCAAATTTTTTAACACTTTTGGGACATTTTTCTACAGTATTTCCAACATGAGTATGATGCTTGTTACTTCTTAGCTGACCCAAGCTTCTAATACTGAGAACACATGAAAGTTCCTTTGGGGCTTGAAGGTTTGATACACATAATTTTAGAGCAAGTTTTCTGTTGCCCTGCAAAGGCTGGATTCCTGGGCCCTCAAGTAAGTGGGTTCTTAACCATCAATCTTAACTGCTTTTAGATGAAATCTTCCCATGAAAGAAGGAAAAAAAAAGGTCAGTTGTATCATTACAAACTAATTAAATTGTGGCACTTTGTAGGTAGGAAGAAGAAACGTTTTTGAGATTGATGGGAAATTGTGTTATTTCCTACATGAAAGCAGTCAATATTGACATTATTAGCAATCATAACACTTTACTTTCGAAGGAAGTTTCCATTTAAATGCAGCAAGAACAGAGATTTTTAGAGATTTTTTTTTCAGTGTTTTCAGCTTTTTTTTCCCTTGATGGCTTCTGATTTGGAAATTATGAACAGAAGAAGAGATTTTCCTATCTGAACACTTCCAGTTCAGTGCCAATGGCTCCTGTGGCTGAAAGGATGCAGAGTTTTTCCTGAAAGTTTTGCAGAAGGAAGCAGTCGTGTTTTGATTGGGACCAGGCTGCGTTACATCCCTCTAGATAAAAGAATGTGTTTTGGAAAGAAATGGGTTTGTATTCTCTAGGTCGGTTAGTCGGCAAAGCTTGGAATTTTATTTTAGCTCTCTCATGTCCCACATTGATTCATGGATTTACCACAATGCATTGACATCACTGTGAGCACCTCATATATGTCTCCTTTTATTTGTCATTAGTGGAGTGATTTATATCCTGTTCTGAGAAGAGCAGAACTTGGGGTTTAAAGCAAACAAGCCTGCATTAATAAAATTACCCTGGAGGGAGACAAATTACATCCAGCATTTGCACTGCAAGGAATACATGCCAGCTGTTTACTCCCGCTGGAATATTTCAGGATTTGTCCGTTGTTTCAAACCAAGAGCAGCCAAATATGTTGCTGGTGTTACATCACTGAGGACCCAGGCCCATGGTGAAATAAATGAGCTGTGGAGAAATGAGGAAATTCCTTTTCTTTTATGCTTTCATTTTCTTGAAAGTGTGAAAACTTCTGGCCAGGTCTTTCGTGGGACAAAGTGCCTTGAAAACCACTACTGGTGTCACTGTGAACTTCAGCGCTTTCTTAACCTTGTAACCACAGCCAGAGAAGGAAGAGGAATATATATTGAACATCCTGTGTTTTGTCCTTGGTATCAGCTGAAGTAAATCTGGCAGATTTTTCCTGTTATTTTGTTATAAGTGCAGATCACAGGAATGAGCAAAATGGCTTTTATGAATTAACCGAGAATCCATAACACGGAAATATGGAACTGTAGCTAAATCCTTAATTAGCTGGTGAACTCCACACAAGAGGATAATGGGAATACTGTGGGGTGTAACATCACGGAGTGTAGCTGTGCAGGGCCAGGGTCATGAACGAGTGCTACAGAAACAATCGTGCAAACACATCGTCACAGAAGTGTCTGTGACAATTTCTTTCTCCTATTCCCCCTTTGTTTCTTTTAAATGCCACCTCTGCCACAGTTACGTTCATTGACCTTGAGAGGAGACCTCTCTGCAGTTACAACTTCCTTGGGAGGGGAACAGGAGGGGTAGGCACTGATCTCTGCTCTGTGGGGACCAGTAACAGAGCCCAAGGGAATGGCCTGAAGTTGTGTCAGGGCAGCTTAGGAAAAGGTTCTTCCCCCAGAGGGTGGTTGGGCACTGAACAGGCTCCCCAGGGCAGTGGTCACAGCACCAAGGCTGACAGAGCTCAAGCAGTGTTTGGATGATCCTCTGGAGCACGTGGTGTGACTCTTGGGGATGGTTCTGTGCAGGGCTGAGGGTTGGACTTGATGATCCTTGTGTGTCCCTTCCAACTCAGCATATTCTGTGATTCTGTGATTCTGTGCTACCTTAGGCTCAGCAAATCCATCAGCACCTTCTCTTCTTGGTTCAGCTCTCCCCTCCCCTGGCATCACTGAAAGGTCTGCAGTTCCCATCCAACGGATTCAACTAATAACATCTTTAACCAGCACAAGTCTGGCCATTCCTACTTAATTTTGTTCTTTCTTCCACATTTATTTATGTCACTGACCTGTCTTCCCTCTGAATTAAATCATCTTTCACTGACTGTCACCTTCAGTCTAAGACTCCCATTCTTCCAGCCTTTTTGGTACAAACTTTTCCCCATCTGTTTTTTTCCCTTTGTTTTATTTCCAGGACTTTTTCGTACTTTACCCCGTTCTTTCTCTCAGCTCAGCACAGGATCAGTGCTGTTTCCTTGGCTTGACAGTGGTTGTGTAACTGGTTTTCACCTGGACTAGTACAGGCTCCTCATGCTATCACCTCACCTTGGCCACTGAGGTACCTGAGCCCCCTCCTCCCTGTCACAGAGGCTGTGGAGAAAGCACTGTCCTAGTCATGATACAACTGGGACTGAGAAGCCTCTTGGATGACCAGGCACACGAGGGAGAGGTGGCACATAAATTAGGGATTGGCAGAGACTCTTCTCAGTAGCAGGCAGTGCCCCTTGGACACTCTCAGCACAGAGTAATTATAGTCTCTCTTCACAATTAATTATATACCCAACAATATAATAAACCCTGCACCCCCTGTGCAGTCCGAGGCTTGGGGGGTGTAGCATTTTTGGGATATGTCACACATGGGCTTTCCAGGGCTCACAGGATTAAAGCTTTGTTAAAATTCCTCTCTGGGGATGGGAGTAAAGGATTGATGTTTTTCTTGCTTGTGCCTTAGCCTCTGCTTTCCTGTACATCTGCACGTTTGTCTGCACTTCTCACATGCCTTTACACGACCTCAAAACTTGTACTCTTTCATTTTTCCTGTGGGTGTAAGATGTACACAGACTCGTGCACGAACATTTGTATAAAGCATAAACAAAGACTGGATAATGCTGGTGCTTGTGCTAATGAGACCCCCAACTTTTTGTAGGAGTTAGCAAGCCCCATGCATCAAAGTCAGCTCTAGGTTACAAATATCTATAAATCCCAGGTAATTAGTATGGAGCTGGTGCTCTTGCACCATCCTCCCTCTGCTTGGCGTGCAGAGAATGCTCTGGGCACACAAAAGAGAGGATTCATTTTGAAATTCTGTTGTTCTGCTGTGAGTTTGGCTGAAGATTTGACCTTTTGATTTTGAGAGCGATTGTAAAAGTCAAGTAGATGTGGTGCTTTGTGCTTTTACAAGAGTGCAGAGGAACCACGTGTTACCAAGCAGCTGAGCTAAAGAGTAACTGGTTGTGTGCACAACAAATTCGGTGGTGCTGTAGCCCTCCCATAAATATTATCACCCACAAATATTATTTTTAAAGGATGCAGTGCTAGGATGATGCAGATTATTCACAAACTAAACAAAACTGTGAAAGAAATCAGATAGATAATCAGATTAATGACGTGACTGAGTGAAATGAGGGCTGTTGAATGATGAAGTGATTCTTGCTGCTTGGGAGATTAAAAATCTCCCAAGCATTTCCAAGTGAACTTTCCAAAGTTACCTGCAGGAAAAGCTAGCAGAGCTGAGCCAGCGGGGGGAGTCCCGAGGCCCTTCCCGGCTCTCCAGGGGGAGTTCATTCCTGCCGAGAGTCCGTTTCGCGTGTTGCGCCTGCCTGCAAACACACACCCCCTGAAAGTTGGACTCATGCATCTTAGTAAGTATTTCAGTTATGCTATTGACGTCAATGCAGTCATTAAATAGATTGCCGGCCCTCCCATCAGCAAACCTGTGCCAAAGACCTAGAGGCAGACACATTTTAAAAGAGGAACATCAGGTTTTCTTTTAGCGTTTGGAGAGAATAAGAGAAGTTTCTTCTGAAGTCACTGTACTTTGCAATAAGGGTGGTTTTTTCCTTAATTTTCTAAGGCTCATTTTCTGCGAAGATAATTGCTGTGTTTTATTGAACACACGTTTGGTACGTTACTGTGCACAGAAACAGCTCCAAATGAGACTAAAGAGTAATTTTTGTGATCAGCTCTGGCTGAAAAATGACACTGGTTTTAGGTCTCCCGGCTAGATTTATTTGTGTATTGAGTGACAGAAGGTATTCAGGCAAACCTGCTTAGCCTTTGACTCCCGAAATTCTGCAAGGATTGATTTCATGACATCTATATAAGAAAATAGCCTTCATTTCTCCTCGGCAGGCTCTGAAGACATACAAGCTAATCATGACTCCATAGCAACGGATAAAAACTGTTTTCCCCTCCACCCCACCTGTGGATGTCACATGAAGATGCTACACGTGCTGCTGCCATCAAGAGCCTGTCACTCCCTGGGGCCCAGCTGCCATCTGTGGTGGGGCCAGCGGGTGCCAGCGGGACTCCCTGTGTGTGCTTCCACTGTCCTGCTGTATTCCTGAGGCAGGCTGGGCTCTCCTGGGCTGACCAGGACAGCCATTCATCCCCCGGGAGAGATACCTGCCTCCTGGAGCTGCCAGCCTGCCCAGTGCTGGAGGCAGCTCTGAGCTGTGCAGTTCCCCTTTCACAGTGTCAGGAATGGCTCTGGACAGAGGTTCCAAAGGGTTTGCGAGCTGAGAACCTGAGGACACACATAGATGGCTTCCTCACCCAGGTGGAGGGGGCACCTTTCCTTTGACAAGAGGAGCAGGTATGTTGTAACAGCAGCAGCAACATGTTTTGAAAGAACAGCTGAGGAGCCAAACCTCTGGGTTTTTTGTTGAGGTTGTCACTTCACTGATGATCCCGCAGGATAAAGCCATAAAAACAGTTATTAGTTATTAACAGTGCTCTGTCTGATGGGTGGGTTCCTTTGGAATGACCCAGGCAGCTGGAGACCCAAGGTGGCAATGAAGAGACCTTCGGAGTGGCACCGTCCCGTTGTGTCCCCATATCCACTCTGCTCTTTAACACAGGTCAGGCCCTGGCAGCTCTGTGTTGCTTTGCTCACTCCCATCCCGTTGGATTGCGTCAGGCCTCTGCGGAGACAATGAGGCTTTGCCCTTGCTAATATCAGAGTCGATACAATCTGTGTTTCCTTTGTTTTCTGCACAGAATGAGAATAGTTGCTGTGGGTGAGATTTTGACAGCGCAGTCTTCAGCGCCCTGAATCAGTTCCATATGAGAATGAGAAATGTGTACTCAATCGGAGCGAAAAAACAACCCAAAACAAACAAAACCACCCAAACCAAACTTCTGGCAGGCAGAGTTAGTTTTTTAGGTCGCGGGGCACAGTCTTTGCATGCCTTAGTGATGAACAGGGTTCTTCATTGTCCCACTGCTTTGAGCCCCTTCAACTTCCGTGTCATCAGCACTTTCCAGCCGGGGGGAGCTGAAACAGACTCTCAAAAGCACCCACCAGCTTGTCCCCACTGCAGCTATATATAAGTTTCTCCTTCCTCCCCCGAGGTTGAGCTCAGTGCACCAGCACTGTGTCCCAGACACAGCTGGCCATGGGAGTGTGAGAGGCTGCGTCCACGTATCCGTGTGGAGACATTCCCAGGGTAATGCACCGCACAAATCCCAGAGCCATCAGCCTGTCCTTGAGTAGTCCCAATATCCAAAACTTTGTCCTCCTGCAGGATCTGATTCCAAGTGTAAGTTGCTTTCTTGTTGTGTTTTAAAAAGTATTCATAAGGTTGTGTTTTGATTCTCAGCAGCCGAATCGTTTGGTTTGTAAGTGGGCAGGAATTCCCAAATACTTTTTTTGTATTTATTAGTCTTGGGGGGAGCAGGGTTTGGTCCTAGTTTGCAGGGTCATATATAGAGGGTAGAGCACTGATCCTGAAACACAGAACTGGAATTCTCTGCCCTCTGTAGGGACATTTTGCCCACCAAACTTGACTCTACAATTATAACAATTATAAAGATTAAAACTTTAAGAGCTTTCAAAATCAATATATAATTTGGTAGAATTAAAAGAGGGGCTCATGCACTTTTCCCTCTATTCCATATGGAATTGCATCCATCCTGATGTGGTTCAGACTCACCAATTGCCAAACAGTGTTACTGAACAGTGAAATATTGATTGTTTCGATGTTCACCCAGAAATGCTCTGGTTTTATTATCATTATCTTGTCATCTCCTGATTAGCTAAAAATGATTTCTGTAGTCAAGCATGGTGTGCTAATTAATGCAACTATCAGGTCACTGTGCAACTGGTGGAGAATGTTGCACTAAGAGTTAACGAAACATTTTATTGTAATATTGTTTTCTCTAAGAAGTGACTGTGAGTGACAGCCTTAAGGATGGTATAATTGCAATAGTTTTTTTGGCAGAAGGGAGAGACAACTGTTAATTATTGGTGATTACTAATCAGACATACCAGTTTACTTAAAGTTCATTCAGTTCACTGGAAATATATATGATTATAAAGATTTAAATTTTTTAAGCAGTAGCCTTTAAAAAACATCTAAATATGCCTGTCCCTGTGGGATATATTTTCACATGTAAAGGTATCATTGATTGGCTTTGGTGTGCATTTAAGGCACTTAATCATTTTAGGAATTCAGAATTTAAAAACAAAAGGGAAAAACCTCCAAAATCTCGCAGGATGTTGATTTGACAATTAGTGTCTTTTGATTTTATGTTCAGTTCTGTGCCTGTGGAAGAATACTGATAAACCTCAGCCAGGAGCAGGATCAGACCCCAGGTCAGACACTGGGTTCTGGTGAAGCAGGATCAGTGGCCATTATTCAGTACTAAGGAATTACATAGTCAAATTTCATTTTGAAGGAACTATGCATTTTAATGTAGATATTCTAGTATAAATATCCTACTTTTTAATGTAGACATTTCAATATAAATATCCTGCTGTCATAAATATACCTTTCCAAGAGGAAATTAATCATCTGTGCATACTAAACTCCTCTACCACACTTTCACACTCTTCAAAAGCTTTCTTAAACAGACGTTTTTGCCTTTTACCTGAAAGACTTCGAGTTCCAGGTGTTCGGAGCAAGGCTTTGAATCCAGCTTGCCAGGTCCCTTGGAGCATATTCCAGACACCCCAATGTTTTCATTTAAAGTGAGTTGGATCCAGTTAGACCTTTCATGCCACCAGCATGTGTTAAGCTTAGCACTTAATACCAAAGTGGCTCTAAAATGTCACATTTTACAAGCAATGTATTTTACTTTAAATACCATATATTAGGTTGACAAAAGCAGGAGATGGGCAGAGCAATCACTGTGTTCTCTGAAAAACCGGTGTTTTCTGAGAAGTGAAAAAACCAGCCTGTCTTCCTGCTCCCCTTCCCTCCCTCCCTGCCTCCTTCCCTCTCTGAGTTTCAGAGAATTGACTGAAATCGTGGCCCTGCTGTTACTGACTCAAGTACAGGACGTTTGGATGCACATTGGGACAGCCTGAAAGGATGTGGGATACGTGTCTGCTCTGTGGGGACTGTCACCCACTGCACTGAGCACAGCGTGGGGTCAGTCCTGCCAGAAAAAATTCCAAGAAGTAAACATACACAAGTGCAGGATTTGCTGGAAATCAGCCTTACTGGCATCTGACAGCTGTGAAATGTTTTCCTCCCTTTCTTCCCAAAGATACTCTTGAAGAAGAGAAATCCAGATACAAGTTTCCAGTGCAACTGGAGTGTTTTCTGCTTTAGCAGTAATACTTTATGGGACATGGTCTCCATCCAGCTCCTAGTCAAATACGTGTGCTGGGCCTTCATCTGAATTCCAGTTCTTTGGGCAGGGTATTTCCCAAAATTCCTGTTACTGAAATGTCACGAACAGTTTGCAGCTTCCTGAGTTTCACTGTATTGCGTGAAACTTTGAAATATTTCCACCCCCTTCCAATGGGAACATACTGTCCAGGTAAAAGCCAAGGAGCTGTTACTCACACTCTGTAGATCAGGAAGAAGAAAGTGGAACCCAAGCAGAGATGCTGCTCACACCACATTTGTCAGCAGCAGCTGCTCCCTCCAAGCCACCCTTTGTAACACTTCCAAATGTGGTCGGCTCAGCTCACTGCTAGAATGGCTTTTAGAGCACGTTGCCTCAAGTGGCAAGTCGTGTGCTGCCTGAAATCAGATGTTTCACAGAAATTGTCTGAATTGCATTGAATTGACTGCATATAACGAATGACAGTGTGAATGACAGTGCAGAGACCTTGGCCAAGGTTAACATGAGTTGCCTCTGCTGTGCTGCTAAATGTAAGAAATTCTGAAAGGTGCCACAAAGCATAAAACTCAGAGCACAAAAAGCAACCCCTGGAATAATCCACTGCAGGCCAACCCATAGCTGACCTTCATTGGGGAACATTTCCATTTCCATTTCCATGTCCATTTAATCTGATATTTGAACTGAGATTGTTAAGAAGGGGTGCCTTTAATGCTGACATTTTGATTTCCTTGAACTCGGATTGAGGTGCTTAAATAAATGTGTTTTGAGGGCTTTAATTAAATGTATTTTGAGAGTGAAAGGCTGTTCTTACCTCTGCTGGCTGTAACCATTTCAGGAGTGATTACACCTCCAAGTCTACCTATCATTGCTGGGGTCAAGTTTATCCCCATTTGCCCCTTCAAGACACTTCTCCAGTGTGAACAGCCTGATTCAGGACTAAGAGCCCAGGTTAAGGAAAGGACAGGAAGTCATATATGACCTAGACCTCCAGCTTTAATCACCTTTTGACTAAAATGATTCAGATACAAAAAGAACCCCACAAATACATTATTATCTGGTGTTCTATAATATCAATTTCTGATTATGGATAACCAGGAAATTAATCTGATGTTGTCCCTCTGGCAATATTGAGGAAATTATGGTCCAGTTCCGCCCCATGTCCCAAATACACCTTTTAAAAAGCTGGTAAGCAGGATGTGATGGCCTGAGCTTGCAGGTGACACAGAGGCGCAGTGGAGATCAGCACGTGGAAGGATTAATATGGAATATTAAAAGCTGTCAAAACAAATGATACTGGTTTGTAGGATCCTGACATCTCCCTCTTCCTCCCCACCCTGTTCCCCGTGGGACTCACTGTGTGATTTTAAACAGATTATTCTAAAAGGCTGTACGTGCACTTTGGTAAACATAAAGCACAGTGAGTCACAGCATGAACAGCTGAAGTTGTGCTGAGGGAGATTAATACAGATGATTAGCACAGGGGATGTTTTAGCTCTGCTGTCAGCTACTGCAGGCCTCAGGAGTTGGAGTTCTGTGACTCGAGGCTCACTGTGAGTGCCTAGAGCATGTGGACATACAAAAAGTGAATCCACGTGTCTCGGGGTGCTACCACAGAGCTTTCTGGTCACTGGCTTCACATGTGAAACATTCTGCATTTTCAAAAGAGGATCATGAATTAAGAAACAGCTTTTTAATTGCCTGTCCTCTGAGATAATTCAAGCTCTTTCTGCTGGTTCTGCTCTCTGATCCTCAGTGAGCAACACTCTGACTTCCCACAGTGTCCTGAGGTGCAATCGCAGATCAGTCGATAGGGCTTACTCACAGTACCACTGCACAACAAAATATGTCAAAACAGGCCATTTTTTGCAACATGCTGCATTCTTGAGTGACTCTGCTCAGTGCAAATATCTCTGGGTTTCAGCTGTGGGATGACAGTCCCAGTCATTTCTTTGAGAGGCAAAATAAGGGCAGAAAGTTCAAATGAGGTAAATCAGTGAGGTTGACATTTACCCCTTGGGTACGTAAAATATCTATTGTAGGAAAACAGATTAAAATTCCAAACTAAATCAGTTTTTTAAGCTTCCATCCTAAAGGATAATGCTTTCAAGTAATTACATTTAGCCATGAAAAAACCACCATTTAATTATATTTTATAATTAATATAATTTAAATGACTGGCATGGTGGCTCAAAACATAAGGGATGACTCTATGTCCTGTCTCTCCATGTCTGCAGACACAAAGGGTGATAATGTATCTTAAAGAATTCCTATAGATTATGGTCGGGATGCTTCCAGGAACCACATTATTAACTTTCATTTTGAAGAACTTCAGGAAATTAAATTGAGAGGAAATGTAGGACAATTTTGTGTTAAGTTGTGACCTTTTAACCTTCCCAGGAGCCAAGGAAGCTGATTTAAACAGGTCTGACATTCTACCAGTGTCCTGTTCTACATGACTGTGGTGACATGGGTGGCCTTGTTGTGACCCTTGTTTAACATTTCTGAATAATTTTCCTCATGAAGAGCTAAGGATTGTTAATAAACTTTGTCTTTCCATCTAATGCCAGTGGCCAAGTGGAGCTTTTCAGGTAGATCGGCATCATGCTTTGAACTTCCAGGATTCATCCCTGAGGTTCCTCTTCCATTTCCTACTCCAGTATTTGTTTCACCACAGGGGACTTTCACTCTTGACTGGCTATTGAGGCCATAGGTTTTATTATCTCCAAGGTAACCCCGTTCAAAACCTGATTTCATGGCTCCAGATAGGCATGTGGATGAAAGTAACACCTGGATTCCGGGGCAGATCCAAGCTCAGACCTTCTTGCTTTTGGTTTGCAAAGCTCTTGTGAAGCATGACACAGAGTACGCTTAGCACTTTGCACCTTTCATGCTTTGAGGTTGTTTTTTCCTCTTGTTGAACTAAAATCGTTGCTGTGGTCTGTCTGGAGAGTTCCTCCCGTGTCGCATGCCTGTTGTGAAAGTCAGCTCACGGTTTCGGAAGGAGGAGTTTTCTGTGCAGCAGCAGAGGTGCAGGCACGTGGTTTTGCACAGATAGGTGCACAGAGAGAGCTCGAGATGGGCACTGAGTGGCTCTGGGGGCTGACGTGGGCAGAGCCCCTGCACTGGCATCGCAGCCTAGCATGAGTAGCGCTGTGCAGGAGTGAGTCCTTGGATGGGCTGTGGATGAGCCAGCTCCAGAACCGGAAGCTGTCTAGCCACAACAGCACAGCATGGTGCCCCACCTAATTAAGCCTGTTGAAAGGCAGGGCTAATTAGTTTAGGTGGAGTGCCTTGTTAGCACAAGGATGTTGCTTCCAGGATTCAAGTTGGTTTCCCTGCACGTGGAAGCTCCCCAGCCCTCTCAGAGCCAGGCCGCATGTATGAAGGGAGATAATGCCTGGCGTGGCACAGGTAAATCCTAGGTGGATAGCTGGGTCATTTCATAATCATATCCTGCTTTTTCTGTGTCTTTCTCACACTCGTGCATTCACATGCGCTCGGGAAGAAAACACTTCTACTCACACAATAAAATGTTCTTGCTGTGACCCAGCCTGGCCTTGTTTAGCTAGAGAAACAAAAACACAGTCCAGGCACCCTGTGATTTGCAGGAAATTGGGGTTGGGATTTACAATCCTTAGGCTCAGCTCTTACTTCCTTCTACAGCCTGTCCAAGCGAATGGGCATCGCCATCCCAGCTCTCTGCGCTGTTTTCACTGCACTTTGAGGACCATGTTGAGTAAAGTCATGATGGGGGGGATTCATTTAAGTTAAAAATTCACCATGACCTTGAAAATTGTGATCTGTCTTCAGAAATGTGTTCAAAGCGTGTGTTTATTTCCTCACAAAACATCATCTGACAAATCGTTTTCAGTGTTCTCCTTGCGGATCTCTCATTTGCATGCACTGTCCATCTTCTACACTCTTTGTTAGACTCTTTGTAGGAGAGGAAGTCTCTTGCATTGTATTTTTCCTCCTGTCTTGTGATTAAGGCAAGAATCCTACAGGACAACAAGGAATCAAGCCTGGTCAGTAAAACAATAATGTGCCAAACCTTATGTTTGCTCCCTGAGAGAACGATGGAACTGAGGAATCTTTCCCATTCATTTGACAGGCCAAGATTAGATTCTACCCTTCTTGCCATTTCTGTTTCTCCCTCTCTGTGAACCGAGGAATTCCTACTATGCAGGCAAATCCCGTTCCCAGATTCCCCGGTGATATTGCTGCTAAGTGACATCTGACGAGATGCTTCCTGCATTTTGTTACTTCCATTTGGCACCATAAAAACACTGTCACTTACCCTTCTGATTTGTGGCAGCTCTGCTGCATTGTTCCCTGCACGTGGCTGCTGTGGGGGGAAGGACACTGGGAAACACTGGGAAACAGGGACTGCCTTGTGGTAAAACACTCCATCCCACCCTACAGGAGATGGTATCTCCAATCTAAATCCTTCTTCAGAACTTCTCCAGTTTTCCTCCTCGTTAGCATTTCAGATTAAACCTTTAGGCTTATCTCCAGATCAGAAATTACCTTTCTGGGAAGCTTCATTAGATTCTATCAGCCACCTTAAGGTGTTCTTAGTGTTTACACCTCATTTTTGCACCTCATTGTCATGCAAAAGGTGCAGTGTTAACTTTGCTTTGGGAATCTGCATCTTTCATCTCTGTACTGTAGAGTCTTCAAAGCTGATATAGAATGTAATCAGACACATGAAAACTCACAAAATAGATGTAAGAGTGCTTTTTTAGTTTTTACTAGCTGACTTTTTATTAGCTAGTCCTTTCCAAGTGTTTTTGATGCTCTGTCTCAGTTTAAGAGAGATATTAGTATTATTTATTCCGTGGAAACAAGGATTCATGCTGCAACATCTTCTGTGCTCCACTGCAATGCCCACTGAAGCTCTTGTCCCAGCAACATTTGGGAAATCCAGTTCTTTGCAAGGCAGTACCTGAGTAGCATCATCTCTCTGTTTTCTTTGCTCTTTTTCAGTCTGTTTTTAAGGTGTCTGTGGGGGTAGTTCTTAGCTGGGGTTATCTGACTGCTGGTTGCCTCTGCCATGTCATCCTCCTCTCCTAGAAGGAGAATCCCATGTCACTATCCTCTCATAGAAGGAGCTGTGCTGTTGGCACTCCTGGTACCAGGGAACACTGACCACTGCCCTTGGAGGCCTGACTGTGCTGGGAAGTGCTGCCTGTGGGCAGCCACAGCCATTCCCACAAAGCCTGGCAAAACTGAGCGCCTTGTCCAGCTCTGGCAGTAATCAACCACAATCACCCTGTCCTGCACTAATTGCTGAGCAATTGCCTGGTTCCTGCTAACAGTCAGTGGGCTGCTCAGTGAGTTGCCAGCCTGTGGCAGTCCTTGGTGACCTGATTCTCATGACCTGGGTGGTGATTCACCCCAACCAGTGCTGGTGGGTACAATCAGGACTTCTGCAGGTTTGTCCAGTTCTGCCTTAACTGGCTTCATCAGGGCTTGGCTCATGCTCCGGGCTGACCTCTTGGTATGAGCTTCCTTGAAATGCTTCATTTTTGCTTCAAAACAGTGGCTGGGCCCCCATGACTGATCTCCTGCCGCTCACCTTGGGGTGTGTTACAGGAACTGGGATGAAAGCAAACTGGGAGGGGGCAAACTGGCCAGCACCAGGACTCTGCACAAACTCATCTGCTGCTGAGGGCTTCCGTTACTGCTTGGTCTCAAGACTCTGTCATTATCATAAGATTAATTTCACCCCACTTCAACCACCTAAAAATTATAGACCAATCTTAAGTGATGGCTGCTTTTTGAAGAAAACAAATTGCGAGCTCAGGAGCAAACTATCCTGTTGTGCAGGAAGATCAGGAATTTCAGCAGAAGCCAACTTGGTGAAGTGAGGAGCTTCTTAGCGAGTCAAAGTGCAAAAAAGATCAGGCAAAGATTGAAAAGGACTGGGAGCAAGGAAGGCATGGGAAAATGTTTGGGCATGTGGGGTGAGTTGGACTGACCAAGGGCTGATGGAGCTGTGACTAGTGAGAGGACTCCAACATGGGTATGTAGTAGGGAAAGAAAGATCAGTAGAAGTGTTGATCTGTGGATGAAACAGCCTTGTGACAAGTCATACATGAAAGGCCAAAGTACTCAGTGTCTTTTTTGTCTCAGTCTTCACTGAGTCCTCACCCAGGCCCTGGTGACCCTCCAGCCTGTTTGGGAAGGAGAGGGATGGAGGGCAGTGAGGGAGCAGCGGGTTAGGAACAGCCTAGAGGAGGTGGATGTGTTCAAGTCCATAGCACTAGACAAGATTCAGGCTGGAAGAGGTGGGTCATGTGACTGTAAGGTCAATGTGTGTCATTCAGGAAAATTGTGGTGCTTGGGAAGATCTGTGTCAACAAGAAAAAGGTCCATCTTTGAGAAAGGTGAAGGGAATCTGGGGAACTATGGACTACTCAGACTCTTCTCATCACTGGAGAGGTCACTGAGGGTGTCCACTGGAGTCTGTTTCCAAACACAGAGAGGACAAGAGAGTCAATTAGGAATGGTAGATGCAGATTTTCCAAGGGCAAATTGGACCTGAAAACTCCGACCTCCTCCTCCAAGGGCTGTGGGGATGGCCTGGCTGTGGGGACATGGACAGCTGTGGGTGGGTGTACCTGCTGCAGTGAGCACTTTGGCACCATTTCTCTCAGCATTCCCACATGGCAGTGAAATGGCATTGCCAGACAGACGGGCTGTTGACAGGGCTGGATATTGCTGGACCACCAGGCTCCAAGGATGGTGATGAAGGCTGCGTGTCCAGTTGGTGGCTGATGACAGGGAGGGTGTGGGGTATCTAACAGTGCCCTGCAGCTACTTGAGCACTGGTGGTGCTGATGATTAGCTGGAGATCGTCCTGCAGAGGGTGGGAGAGCAGGTGACCTCTGGAGGTCCCTACCAGCCAGTTCCTGTGACTAGGGTAGAGAGGTGCCTTCTACAGTTAGTGGAGAGTGACAGGCACCTCCAGGGGGGTAATTCAGCCCGTCACAGCAGTGTGCTGAGAATAGACCAGGATCACCCCTTGGAGGTCCCAGCCACTTTCCACTGACTATGCGGGGAGCTTAGGTGATTAACTTTGAGATGGCTAAAGATAGCTGCAATGGGCCCCCCCACCGCAGTGACATTTCTCCAGCCTGCAATTGGGGGTGCTCAGGTTACACTGCAGCTGGCTTGGGGCTGGTTGGTGTTGACTCAGAAACATCACTGCTACTATGGCAGTGGGGTGACTCGCAGACGTCTGCTGCTCTTCACGTCGCAGCCGAGTCACGCTGCAGGCATTCCTCCCGTCACCAGCAGCCCCTGCCTCGGCAGAGACATGAGCTGTGCCTTCTTCCTTCTTGGGACGGCGTGAAGTCTTTTGGTTTTGTGTCATTCCCTGCAGACAGGAGGTTTTCCTTTCTCCCTTTCATCCTGCTTTCCATAGTCCCTGTGCCTTCACTTGGTAAGGCATCTCTGCTTTCTCCCCAGAGTCTTCAGTTTGAACCTGGATGTGTCCTCGCTGTTCTTGGCAAGTGCTGGCTTAATCACTGCCTTGACGTCTTCAGCAGTTTTGGAGCCGTTTTACTTGGGACTAAGTTTTCCCAGCAGCCTTTCTGGGCAGCTGAAATGGTCTGTCCCAGAAAGGACCTGTCTTTAATTAGGGAACTTAGAATGCCAGGCTTCTCAGTGGTGCTACACAAGAGTTTATTTCTCCTGCTCCTTGTTTTGAAAATAAAAGCAGAAATTAAAAATGCCCACCAAATCTTGGCCATATTTTGCCAAAGGCTGTAGCGCCTGTCAAACACTCTCATCACCAATTTCAGTCTCACACATTCCTGGCAGCACCATCTCACTCATTTCCTGGCATTTTTCGCAATTAGCAGTAGAAAGCTTTCACTTCAGTTTTTTGTCTCTATCTTCCTCTGTCATCTCTGAATGCAGCCTGAATACAGGCTTCATTGTTTCTGCTGCTTTTGAGCCCCTGTTAGGATTTTGTCCGCGTTTACCCACAGCTGGATCTTCTCCAGTGCCACCTCCTCAGTGTACCCCTACCAGTGGCTTTGCCAGTTAATCCTGTCACCTCCCTCTACAGGGATTTCATTCGCAGGCCTTTCTGACCACATCTCATGTATCAGCGCTGGTTAACAAGAAAACCCTAGATTTCTAAAGTATTTTTTTTGTTCAAAGTGTTACTTTGAGCCAGCTCCCTGTTCATTTGCATGCAGTACCCGTGCCCGTTCCGGCTGCAGCCAGCCTGTCTCCTGCTGCGCTCTGGCTCCTGCCAGCCCCGCTCCACCACGGCTCTCCCTGTGCCCACTGTGCCGGGCACCCAACAAGAACCCTTTGCTCTTACTCCTACCTCCCCTGCAGGCCAGATGAAAGCTGCAGGTGTGAGAAATGTGAGAGGGGGCAGCTAGAGTTACTGGTTGGACCAGAGTCCCAAAAATACGATGGGGCAAGGGGAGAAGGGCAGGCTCGTCCATTTGTTCGGGAATTGCTCAAGAACGGACTGGCTCCACCTGTTCCGTGGGTGCTGGGGCTTTGTGCCTTTCTTAGCACATCTGCACTTATCTTTGCAAAAGATATAATTAGTTTCATTGCACACAATGAAGTGGTGGGGAGGAGGGGAAGCGCATCTAAATGCTCTGGTGTTCCCATGATTTTAGATTACTCCTAATTCCAGCCCCGCCGTCCAGCGGACTGGGAGTGCGCAAGTGTCCGTAGACCTACAAGAGGGAACATGTTCAGGCTCTGGCAGCATTGCTGGCATGTGTGGCATTGGGTGGTTCTGCTGGATACATCTTGCTTTCAAATAACACCTTGTTTTAGGTGCATGTGTAGCTTTTATGCTTGAAAAAGAAATTGGAAATCTGTTCCACAGACTCCCTGAATATTGGAAGATTCACAGGATATCTATAAAAGAAACCTGTAATTACAGGATACAGGGGTTTTTCAGTGCTTGCAGTTTGTGAGTTGGTACTATCAGACCTTTTCATTACAGATTTTAAGTGAATCCTGGCAGTTGTGCTCTGTGCCTTCGATTTTGTTTCTTGTGCATTTTCAAACCCATCTATAGAACAATTTTCTCAGATCTCTTTGCTGGATCTGTTAGAACAATGGTTTAACTCAAGGAAGTAGCTCTCTGCTCACGGGTAGTCATGAATGCACTAACAGGATACATTAAACAAATAAATCAGTTGGTGTCAGTTATTCCCTTGGCATTGTCAAGGATAAATATGTAAACATGTCCACACGATCTGTAAGCAACCGCAGATCCATTAGGGAAGGCAAAGGGTAAATGGCTGACAGCCTGCACAAGGCCCTATTCTATCAAGTTTTGGCATGTCCTGTGTTGATAAACCTGTTTTACTGAACATGCTCCTGGGTTTTGGAGTGATGCTACACGCTGGCTGATAATTATTGCAGGGCAATATTAGTTATAATGAATCTTGCTTTCTGAGGTTAAAATAGCCATTTTCTGTTGTTGAAAGGCAGGGAGCACCTTTGGCCATCTGGATCTGTGGTCCTTTTATCTAAGTCAGGACCACATGGGTGCCTTGTTAAATCATGCAGACCACCATTCCTTCTCCTTCTCCTTCTCCTTCTCCTTCTCCTTCTCCTTCTCCTTCTCCTTCTCCTTCTCCTTCTCCTTCTCCTTCTCCTTCTCCTTCTCCTTCTCCTTCTCCTTCTCCTTCTCCTTTTCTCCTTCCTTTTTCTGTCCTCTAACCTTCATCAGGATTTAAGTTCAAGCAAGTCTCAGCTGAAGCACAGGTGGGTTCAGCTGATGGATCAGCTGGGATGTGAGGTTCCCACAGAGAGGGCTTCTACCACCCTCCTTAGACAGGAGCTCTAGTCAGTAGTCAAGGAGTAAGAAACATAAATGAAGCCTTCAGTAACATTAATAATATCTATCCACTCACCAAATAATAATCTGCCATTCCCATGATTAACTAGAGAATCTGCCTTCTCAATCTTTTTTGTCATCTCTAATAATGACAACAGTTATGATAATCTAGAATAAATATATTATCATTAGAAATGAGTTGTCTTCAGGTCTTCTGATAAATGCTAATTCTGGACTTAGTCCTCTATAGTCCTTAATACTGAGTCTTCTGGCTTCACCTGAGAATTAGGTACATTTTAAAATTGCACTCTTAAAGTATTTTCCAGTTGGGAGTGTGGGAGCTTCTTGCCAGACATTTCCTAAAGCATAGTTTTCAGTGCCTGCAAGTGGTTTCATGCATCAGGATAAACATTTACATGTTCCCTTACAAGGACATGAGGACCCCAAAAGCCCCAGCTCTCCTAAGAGTGGTGGTGGAGCTCGGTCACCAAATCTGCTCATTATTGACCTAATTCCCTGGAACTAGGGAGAGGTAGGAAGCATTTTCTCCTGCAATACTTATATTTTCATCTTTTGTTTTTTATGAGTGTTAATCTGTTTCTGGTTTTAAACAAGTGGCTGTGCATGTGGAAGAGGATGGATATACTGGGCTAAAGTTTGGAACACTGCCGGAAGCTGCAGTGCCTTGCTTTTAGTCTTCCTTGTAAAAGTTTCTCTTGGAATTTTTCATCAGCCCTTTTTGACAGAGACTATTAGAGGTTTTTTTTAAGTCTTAAACTCCACATGCCTAAGGTTTACAAGGAAAGTTGTGATCCATTAGAAGTAACTGTTCCTTTTCTTTGCAGAATTAGTAATTAAGTCTTTTACCAGCACAGTCAGTCCATAATTTGATCTTTAAGAATTGAGAAGAGCTGAGTTTATAAAGATATTGGCAAATATTTGTATTCAACATTTCTCATCCACCAAATTGGACAGTCTGTCCCCAGTATTGAATCCTCTTGGAAATAGTAACCTCTAGATCATGGAAAGCTTACATATTTTGTCACTTGCAGTATTCTGTTGAGCAAAAAGAATTGTAACTCCTCTCCAATTTTTTTAACTTACCTGTTTGACATGTGGTATTTTGACAACTCTTAAAGCTTTTAAAACTTTTTAGCCTTTATACTTTCTGCCAGAAGCAAGACATGGCACGTCTTAAAGTCTTTACTTAAAGGGACTGGGATGGCAAGGGACAATCATAAGGGAATCAGGAGAGAGAAAACAAACCCCACTTTAAATTTGGGTGTTTGGATCTAGTTTCAAAATGTTTCCTAACTTGGGTCAGCTTCTGTATCAGTTGAGGGCAAAGCCATCATTCCCTCCCACAGCTTGGGGGCTGGAGTCTGCCCCACCATCTCACCGTGCTGCCACATGGCCATGTGGCATTTGGTCACCGGATGGGGACAGTGGTTTGTGGGATAAGAGAGGAACCAGGCTGCAGCTGCAGATAACATTGCCCTCGTGCTCAGAGACTTCCTGGCCAGCTCTGAGCTGGGAGAAGGATGGCACAGATGGGGTTGGTGGGAGAGTGTTGGGCAAGAGTTTGTCATATTAACCCCCCTTCTCATCTGCAACACTTCATGGGCCTCCTGATGAAGTGTGTGTTTGCTCTTGTACTGAACTACTCCCAGAAAAGAGAATGATCTCCAAATCCTTTCACTTTCCCAATATTCAAGAAGAAAAAAGCCTCAAGTTCATATTTATTAACAGCTCTCAGTCTTTCTATTTTTACTGAGCACTGGTGAGGCCACTCCTCAAATCCTGGGGTCAGTGTTGGGCCCCTCACAACAAGAAAGACACTGGGGGGCTGGAGCATATCCAGAGAAGGGAATGTAGCTGGGGAAGGGTCTGGAGCACCAGGAGTGGCTGAGGGAGCTGGGGGGGGCTCAGCCTGGAGAAAAGGAGGCTCAGGGGGAACCTTCTTGCTCTCTCCAACTCCCTGACAGGAGGATGGAGCCAGGTAGGGGTTGGGCTCTGCTCCAAGGGAACAAGGGACAGGACAAGAGGAAATGGCCTTAAGCTGTGCCAGGGGAGGTTCAGGTTGGACACGAGGAGGAATTTCTTCCTGGAAAGGGTTGTCCAGCCCTGGCACAGCTGCCCAGGGAGGTGGTGGAGTCCCCATCCCTGAAGGGATTTAAAAGCCATGTGTATGTGGCACTTAGGGACATGGGTTAATGATGGCCTTGGGAGTGCTGGGGGAAGGGTTGGACTCAATGATCTTAGAGGCTTTTCCAACCTAAATGATTGTGAGAGAAAAATGAGAGAACGGACAAGTCAGTAAATGGGAAAAAGCTTCTAAAAACGGTCTGCTAAGTCACTTCTCTAGTGAGAGATACTGTGTCTTCCATCACCTTACAGAGCTGAAAAAGAAATAGATGGCAAAAAATACCGAAAATGCAGTTGTTGCAAAATACTGGCACATAACTGAGTTGCATTTCAGTACATCAGAGCGTTCCAAGTGCCACTGGAGAACATGAAGTGGTGTGCTGCTTCTGAAGGATCAGCCAGTCTGTCCTCAGAGGGACTGGCAGAAAGTCAGGTCTTGTGATGAAATGTCACCTCAGTTCCTGCTAGATTGCCACCATGACCAAAAGGCCTGCACAAACACCATTTAAAAACTGAAACTACCGCCTTTCATTACTTAGTTCCCTATTCTGTCTCAGAAATGATTTCATGGTAAGGCCCTAGAAAAAAATGACAAAACAACGGTTATAACTTTAGGGGTTAGGGCTTGGTTATGCAACACCCAAATATAAACTGAAACGCAATACACTTGAAGAGGCATCATGTAGGATTCCAGGAGACCATATCCAGAAATTGCAGGGCTGTTTCTGTGAGTGACCGTGTGCCTCAGCTGTACCGGGAAGGTTATCAAAGTCTGTGAGTGAAGAAAGTTTAGGAGTGTTTCTGGCAGAGGCCGTTGCACTGCTGATGTCAGTGTGATGCTCACATTGGATTCAGGGAAAGAACGTGTCATGTAGCATCTAAACTTCTGTTTACTGTTTATGTGAATCACTGTAGCAACACAGATGCCACTCGGTGAGAGAATCCCAGGGCACTTCATCTTTGTCCTCTTCTCTGGAGCCAGGCTAGGAGAGTTGGGGGTGTTCAACCTGGAGAAGAGAAATATCTAGGGAGACCTTAGAGTCCCTTCCAGTGCCTAAATGGGCTCCAAGAGAGCTGGAGAGGGACTTTGGGCAAGGGCCTGGAGGGACAGTACAAGGGGGAATGGCTTCCCACTACCAGAGGGCAGGGTTAGATGGGATAGTGGGAAGGAATTCTTAGCGAGGTTGGACAGGGCTTGGAGCAACCTGGTCTAGTGGAAGGTGTCCCTGCCCATGGCAGAGGGTTGGAACAAGATGATCTTTAAAGTACCTTCCAACCCAAACAATTTTTATGATATCCATGAATATTAAATATTAAGAAAGCTAGAAAATGTTCATTATTCCCTTTTAAGATCATTTCCACACAAAATTTTTACATTTGTAGAAGAAGGACTTCTAACTAGCCTTATACCTGCCTGTTATTTTTGGGTAGCTGTGTATCTTACAACATTTCCCAGGGATTTGGAGTATGTATTTTAATTTTACGTCCTGTTTTGGAAGAAGCATCTACTACTTAGCCTTATGAGTGGAATCCTAGAATGTCCTTTCACAGTTTATTTGTAAACAGTCACAACAAGTTAACAGAGAGTTAGTGGAGCTGCACTAGCCAGGGAGGGCTGGCTTGATAAGAATTGGGGTTTGGGTTTCCGGGTTGATTGTCTCAAACTGCGTCACTTGGTGACTTTGGGGGACAGTTACAGAGTTTCTAAGAAGGACCGAACTTGGGCTCTCTTCCTGCTGTCAAGAAGGATAGTGTCTCTTCTTCTGCCTGCTTGTCTAATTTCTTGAAATGGGTGGGAATGTGGTATCTGTGACGTACTTACTGACCAAGCAACTGGAGCCAAAATCAGCAGCAGGTTTAGAAATGACTGACTGATGACCATAGAGGGCAGGGAGGGAGGAGATGCTGGAAGGCACTTGCACATCTTCAGAGCACCATTTCACCAGTCTTGTTTGCTTAAGAAAATGAGTGAAAATAAAAAAATGTTTGGATAAGTTGAAACCAAAAGACGCCTAAGAAGGGCTACCCAGGGATGCAGGTGGTGCATTTCTGCTGGGTCCCAAGACCCAGAGGGAGCTGTGGGCAGGCTGGCCAGTGTCAGAAAAAAAACCAAGTTCTGAAATAAAATGTTCACGGTGCTTTTATGTGGAAATCCACTTCTAGACTGGGAGAGCAGCAGAACTCACCCTTATTTCCCCTTAGAATGATATTTCGTAAGAACTGTTTGCTCTCACTTTAGTGTGACTTTGCTATTGAAATGAGATATTTTAAGTGGAAGTTTTTGTCTGCATTTAAATCGTTAATCTGTTGGCCTCTAAATGTTTTTAAAGAAAAGGCCCAGGCAAATGATAATGCTCATGTTTTACATTACTAACCAGGCTGCAGCCTCAAGGGACCCCCACTGTTCACAGGAGCCTCACTGGAATGAAGCGGAAAGACAGAAACAGAAGGAAGGAGGGTTCTTCTGTTCTTCTGCACAAGTGTCCTGATACACTCTGCTAAAAATTCTGAAAAACATTGCAAATGTATACAGTATTCACTCTATATTTGTTTCATCTTCCAAAAACCAAAAGTAAATATAAAGTGTTTAGAGTCAAACCCTCTTGCTCTATACCTAAGCCTCGAAGTTTCCTAATTCATATTGATCTCCTTAGTATGTAATAGCTTTCCTTGGTTTGTTTTTTTTTTCTTTTATTACAAAAAACTCATATTACAAAGTAAGGGAATCTCCTGAACTGTTTTTCAGCTCTGGGGAACACAGATCCTTTGATATCAGGTGTAAATTTTTATTCCTGGTCTTGCTTTGTCCTGATGGTTCTTTTGGAGGTGAAGATTTGAAGCAAAGTGACAAGGGCAGTGGGTACTGCAACCCCAGCCCTGGGCAAGGCTGGAAATCCCCCAAAAGACTAATATTAGGGTCTTGTGCCACAGTCTCTGTGAACCTGTTCCTTCTCCTCCTCAGGAATGCACAAATGTTGTGGTTCTTCTTCCTGAGGAGTCTCAGAGCAGGAGAACACAGGAAGATAACACAGTATGGTTCAGTATTTAAACATATGGTCTATAGTTTGTCTGAGGAGATGGGTTTTTTTCCTATTCCCAAACTCATGATTCAGCCTGTTTAGTTTTATCGATCTAAACATTTTCTGTAACAAGGAATTTGAGTCCTTCGAGTTCAACATGATAAAGTAGCTGATAGAAAATATGCCTGTTAGAAAGGAAAACACACCGAGTTCTGTGTGTTTTGGCCATTTCCACTTGCTTTTTAATACATGCAGCACAGAAATATGCAGGAATGAGATGACTTGTGTTTGGAGCTCTGTGAGCACAGAAAAAAAACCATTAACTTTCAATACCAAAAAGATTTGGATTTACAGAACCTTTAAAACATGTCTGTGCCAAGTTTATTGCTGAATTATCCTTTGACAGCATTTATTTTCAATATTTAATGTATAGTCTCTACCCAGTGATGTCCATTGCTTTACGGTGAATGATGGAGGGGATGTGTCCTTAGGAAGGCAGATACCAGCACAAAGTGTGGTTCCTTCTCCCAGGAACACGAGGGTTTGGTAGGGAAGGCAGGGGTGTGCATGTCTGGAGCTACATCGTGTGAGCTATAGAGCAGATCCTTCACTGAGTGTGTATCTTAACAATTCTGACCTCTGATGTCACTGTTACCTGCTCAGCCAGTGCCATTAGAAATGCTGAATCCATTAGCTTTGACAGATTTATGGGGTAAGCATATGTCACCAGCATTATGAGAAGCAGTTACATTCATGGGGAGATTTTATGATTCACTGTATCCGCTTATGTAAACCTTAACTTTTACGCCGAGAGCCGCTCGGGAGCATGTTGTCCTGCTGGCAGGGTCAGGGAGCACAGCTCGGTGGGAGCAGGGAGCAGGAGCAGGGTCAGGGTGCGGGGCCTGCTGGGGAGCACAGCAGAAAGTGGGACCAGTGGGGTGTGGGGCTGATGGGCAAAGCTGGGAGGGAACAAGGCCAGCAGAGCTGGGGAGCCAGCGCTGACAGGGAGCAGGGCCAGGCAGGGTTGGGAAGCGGGGCTGCTGGGACTGGGGAGTGGGACCAGGCAGGGCTGAAGAGCAGGGCTGGAGAGGTTGGGGAATGGGACTAGCTGCGATTGGGAAGCAGGGCTGATGAGGAGCAGAACCAGACAGGGTTAGGGAGCAGGACTATTGAGGTGCAGGGCTGTTGGGAAGCACGACTGTTATTGGAGAGCAGGACTGTTGGAGAGCAGGGCTGTTCAGGAGCAGGACTGTTGGGGTTCTGGGCTGTTGTTGGAGAGCAGGGCTGTTCAGGAGCAGGACTGTTGGGGAGCAGTGCTGTCGTTGAGGCTCAGTGCTGTTGGGGTGCAGGCTCTGGCAGCTGCAGGTCCCGGCCGGGCGGGGAGCGGGGCTGGCTCAGAACCATCATCCCGGGCGCGGGCAGCGCGGAGCGGCGGGGGCGGCCCCAGCCCCGCAGCAGCCGGGCCGGGGGGGCCGGGACTGACGCTCCCCGAGCCCTGCCCGGCCCTGCCCGGGGGGCGCGCTGTTCCCCCCGTGCCGCGGGGGCAGGGCCGGGGCGGGCCGGGGCGGGGGCCGGGGCCGGGGCCGGGCCGGTGCCAGCGGCGGGCGGGGACTCGCTGCCGGCGGCCGGGACAGCGCAGCGGCGGCCGCGTGATGAGGGAGCGGAGCGGCACCTCCGGCGGCGCTGGCGGCGGCTCGGGCGGCCCCGCCATGGACAGGCGGCCGCAGCGCCAACCCGAATACATGTCCGTGTGCCTCTTCGCAGAGGAGCCCTACCAGAAGCTGGCCATGGAGACGCTGGAGGAGCTCGACTGGTGCCTGGATCAACTGGAGACCATCCAGACCTACCGCTCCGTCAGCGAGATGGCATCCAACAAGGTGAGCCCATATGCGGGACGGGGATGCGCAGTGGGCATGCAGGGCAGGGATGCGGTGCGGTGCGGGGCACGGCAGCCCGATGCCCAACCAGTCTGCGCGTCTGTCCAGGACGGCAACTCCAAGTTAGTGTCGGGAAAGGGGGTGCGTGGAGGCACGGCCAGGAAAAACTTGCAGCGGGCGGCGTGGAGAGGGCGATCCGGGGGGGTGAGGGGAGAGCGATCCGGGGTGGCATGGGGAGGGCAGTACGGGGTGGTGTGGAGAGAGTAGAGTGATCGCTGCCGCAGGCTCATTTCTGAGAATTAAAGAGGTTTCAGTTATCGCTGGTCCCTTGGAGCCGACATGACCAGGAACACTGTGCAAACGCATTTACCAGCTTACCACTCCAAAAGTCAATTAACTTCATTGTTGTCTGTCCGTAATAACGGCGAACTGTCAACATTGTGGTCCGGGATTTTATGGCTGTTTTGGCTTTCGGTAGCGTTTTAATTTGGTTTTTAATGCGCTGGGCTGGCTCGGCATCACTTGGCAGCACATGTTGAGGGTGCGAAGGGAAGGATGGTGCACAGGGAATGATCTCTGAGGGCAGCAGCTCTTTCGGGGAGCGAAAGGGGAGTTGTGAGTTTTTTTGCGAGGAGTAAAGTACTGAAGTGTGTTTAAAGTCAGGAGGAGAGCAGAGTCCCAGGAGTATCCTGAGAAGCAGCAGAGAGGGAGGAAAGCGAAACGCAAGGTCTGAGCGCCTGTATGCAACTTCTGGGAGCTGGTGTTCCAGCCCCGCTCCCCGCTGGATCCGGGCTCCCCCGCATCAGCCTAGCTTCGCTCCCGCATCTCCCCGAGCCCGCCCGTCCCTCGCGGGGCGGCCGCTGCGGGCAGACTGCTCTCCCTGCCCCGGGGCCCGGCCGCCTCCCCGCCGCTGCCCGGGGCTGCCAGCAGAGCCGGCACACCCGCGGGACGGGCTGGCAGCTCCCAGCCCTGTGCCTGCCTCTTCCAAGGATCCAAGACAGCGGTTCCAGCCCCGCGTTACCCGCTAAAGCGGTCACGGTCCCGCATTCCCAGCCCGATCCCGCTCTGGCTGTGGGATTCAGAATGCGGTTTATGCCCGCCGCCTCCACGTCTTTGCCCAACTGCCGTGGTTTTAAACCCAGTTCTGCACGAACACCATGTTATTATCATTTTTTTTTCTTAATTGGAAATTACTGAAATCAGAAATGCTGAATCATAAACTGAGTTTTTGGAAAATAGTTAAGCAAATAAATCACATGTTGTTTTAGCTTCCTCCTCTGGTAGTGATTACCACGATGTGCAGGGGCAAAGGAAGCAGTAAAAGTTTTGTAGGTTGAGCTTTCAAGAAAGGAATATTATTTTTTTGTTTGAGTTTGTGTTGAAGGAAGGCCGGATGAAAGTTGAGAAGGGTTTAGGCTGCACCTCCAGTATGGACACTGATGCCCTTCGGTTTGAGGTTACTTATTTTTGCTGAGTGACAAATCTGGACTTGTGAAGGTGAAAGATTTAACTAAATTGCTTATGTAGCAATTAAAAGTTGTGGTCTCTCTTTGTGCAGATGACTTACAACTAGGTCAAGCTAAAGGTTCCTGAAACTTTGTTCTTTCATAACCCATTTCTGAAATGTTTGCGCTTTTTGGTCAACTTCCAGTTTCACAGTTTTCATCTGTGAAAGAGAAGCATAAAATGGCCTCACACCTTGCTTCCCTTTCCTCAGCAGTAGTAAATATTGACACAATTCATGGTATGGTTTGGGTTGGAAGGGACCATAAAGATCATCTCATTTCAACCCCCCATAATTTGAGGGGTTTGTGGTTTTTGGGGTTTGGTGGCAGACTCTGCAGTCTGACAGTCTGACAGTGCGAGGTTGGAAACCTGCATCTTCATGAGAAGGCTGCAACTGTCCTCCATCAGGCAGGTCTTTCCCTATGCCAAGTATACCACTGCCAGCTTCACTCAAAGGCATTTCAATTTGTCACCGGTAAATAGCAAAACAGTCAGATGTTTTGAAAACAGGATGCTTGGGCTCCACATTATTAAAGAAAAACGGAAGGAGAAACAGTATAGATAGGAAGAAAGCAAATAGCCTCGGCATGCTCCCAAGTGCAGGAGCAGTATAAACAGTGACCTATCTTCCTGACCTCCGCTCTCGCCAGTTCCTGGCCCTGCGCCACCCAAGCCAAACTACGTCATTTGAGACTGATAGTAGGCATGGCACAGCTGTTGCAAGTGTGACTCGAATTTCCTGTCTCCTTCCTGACAGACGTAGTTTAGAAAATCCAGAGTTGCAACAACAGCAGAGAGAGAGGGAGGATCTCAGCATACGTGTTCGCAGGGTGATTCTCAGAATCCCTGCACAAGAAAGGAATCGGTGGCTGGGGGGAAGCGCCATGCAGGACGGCATCCTGGCTCTGAGCTGATGGGTTTCGGAAAGCAGCGGTTAAAACATGTGCGTATACTTTTTTAAGCTGTGAGTTAATGACAGGAGGAGTGAGGAAATGAGCAGCCAATCTTCCAGTGAGCTAACGAGCCGATTGCGCTGACATCAGTGCGAGCAGAGGGAGCACTGCCGCTTGCACAGCGGGACCTGCAGTCCCACGAGCTGGGATCCGACAGAAAACTGGCAAAGAGGGAACTCTGTGCCCTGGAGTGCTGTCAGTGTTCCTGAGTCCTGACGCATTATCCAAGCAGCGCTTGATCTGCAAACCAGCCCAAGCCCTCGCGGCTCCAGCTGCAGGACTGACTGTGCACAGTGCCCTTACCTTTCTAAAGTAGAGGAAAAAAAATTACCTGCAAAATTACCTGGTTGCAACTGACATGAAGGGAATTTATTTTCCTAACGCTATACTGATCTTTTGCTGTGAGCTGATGTGGCCCTGCAGCTTTGCAATGAAACAAAATTACCTATAAGAAGCTCTCCAGGCACTCAGTGCTGCCTGAGGAAGCAGACCACACTTATTTATGTTATTGTAACATATATATTCTTTTATTCCTGCATTTATCACCCTCTCCAGCTCCCAGCTCAAGCAACTTCTATTTCTCAGAAGGGTTTGTGACTCAAGATCCTGATGATGAGGAAGGGGGTATTTTCTCTCTTGGTGGCCACCCTGTAACGTTGTGTTTGGCATTGGGCAGCTGTCCCCAGCCTCACTTGTCCTGCAGACAGAAATGCAGGACCTGCTCAGCTCTGTTCCCTAATATAGCATTTGGGATCTGAGGGAGGATGTGCTCAGTGCATCCCCTGATTCATAAGAAGGAACAAGTATCTTTCCCAGATGAAGTGCTGGTCTTGCCAGCTCCAAGTTTTTATGGAGCCATAATGTGATAAAATTGAGGAATGAAGTAAATATATTGATTCTCAGGAGCTACCTCCCTGTCCGTGCAGGATACACCCAAAAGGTGCTAAGCAGCACCTTTCCATCTCCTTAAATTAGACCAGTCTCATTTAGAGCTTTTTGCAGTCCATTAAGTCCAGATAATGTCATTTGTGGTCTGTGGGAATATTCAAAGTTTAGGTGGACAGAGATGGTGTAATGAGAGTTCCTGCTGTGTGCTCTCCGACTTTGAAAACCCACTTCTCTTCCCGGGCTGTTCGTGCAGCTACACCCACTGCAGAGTAAATCCTTAAATTATCTTATTTCGTCTTTAAAGACATCTCTGTTACTCCCAAGTGCTGGATAACACAACTCAAATCTTGCCACCGAGGGCCGTGTCCAGCCAGCAGCTCGGAGCAGCAGCACAACGGGGCTCCGCGCTTGTGTCTTGGTAGCTCGTGAGCCAGAAGCAACTAAGATAAACAGAACTGATTTCGTTTTGCTTGTGTTTCAAAGGGCATTTCGGTCAGAAAAGAGGAGCAAGGCCGCACCTCGCTTTCAGGAGAGAGTGGCTAAATAAACATCTGGACACTAATGTAAACTGCTGAGGTCCGCGGTGGAGGTCGAGGGCGGCGCGGGGCCAAGTGCCAGCGGTGTATGTGCCGGGCTGCACAACGTCCCCGCTCGTCCTCCTCCCTCCTGCCAGTCTGTCAGCCCCCAATATCGTCCCCTTCCTACGTGATGTTTCCCTTAAGTGGTGCCGAGCTGTTTAGTCTTTCCCTTGCTTTTCGCTGTAACTTCCTTTGTTTAATAAGCTTTAAAATAGCCGAGCGCCGCACAAAGAGAGGTCTGTTCGCTGGTGCAGCAGCCGGAGAAACAAAGAGACTTCCACGTCTCCTGTTTTCACAAGCCGGGATGAATCACTGAGCTCCGCACGCGGTTCCCCGGCCGCACGCCGGTATTCCCCTCGCCCGGGGACACTGGCGGTACGGAAGCGGGGGCTGGAAAGCTGGGAGAGCTGTGCTCCCGGAGCAGCCCCTGGCACTGCTCCCCGCGGTCCCGCAGAGCCGGTCCCCGCAGAGCCCCGCGCACGTCGTGCCGCTTTGACGTCGGCGCTCCGTTAACTGTTTCGTTCACGTCCAGCTGCGGGCGGCGGAGCGGGACAACACACCAGCGGGATGCTCCAGGAGGTAGGAGCTCTTTAGGGCTGAGGATGGGAATGTTATCTCCATCTTTGTGCTGTTTGATGGGGTTTCATTCGTGGCGAGGATGTTCTTGTCCTAGAGGACAGGGGACTGCGTTTCTACAGTGATGCGGAAGCCAGGGTTTGTCACAGAGACACTCAGGAGTGATGAACAAGAGGTTCCAGAGAAGGCTGCGGGGTGAGGAGGGAACTGGCTCTGACCCAGACTGTGAAAACCCTCAAAGCTCCTCATGGATGTTCAGGATTTGGAAAGCTTGGTCCGAGTCAGCTCCTCTGTATCAGTTCTCATCATCATGATATATGGACTTCTAGAGTAGCTGTCTCTGTATCCATCATATTCTTCCTCCTTTGCTCTTTGGCCTCTAAAATATATATCATTCTGGTTGTATCAGTTAGCTTATAGGTGCATAAAAATCAGGAGTTGGACTTGATGATCCCGATGGGTCCCTTCCAACTCAGCATATTCTATGATTCTATGAAATATGCCATAAAAGTGGGGTGCGGATAGTTGGGGCCACATGCATTTAACAATCTAATATTTTGCTCTTGCCAGCCCTCTGGGCTGTCAGATATCCTAGTTAAACCTATTCAAATATTTAAAAAATGAAATATTGGAAATCTACAGCGTTGGCTGTGGGAAGTGTGGATTAGGAGTCAGTGCCACTGTTTCAGATATCCTCCTAGAGCAAAGGGACTCTGAGTGGTGGATGCTTTCTCATCTTCTGGGACTGATGTGGTAAATGTGTGGGAAAAGCCCATCTGAGGGAGATCCCACAGCCACACGCAGCATATGTGCTGCTGATGCAGAGATGAAGACTTTGGGGGTAGAAATTTGGTTCAAATTTCTCTTCCCAGGAGCCTTTGTGGGGACCTGTCATCCCTCCTCCCAGACACAACGGTGCCCAGGACCTTCTGGCATGTCCTTTAAACAATCCTGCTTTTACTAGGACATGATGGGTTTTAAGAGTTCTGCATTCTCAGACTTCTACGTTATAACATATTAGGGTGGGGCTTAAATAAATAATAGCTCAAAGGCAGGTTCTAAATGAATCATGATCTGAGGGCAGAACTAGAGAGTGACTAACTGTTCAGAGCAGGGACCTCTCTGGAGTGAAGCAAGGATACTGGAGACATGTGACATCCCAGAAGAGAAGCATCACTTAAAATGAAGGTGAGCTATGAAGGGTTTCAAAGCAGGGCTTAATACTTGGAGCAGTCCTACTTTTGATCCTGATTTTGTGGACCAGGCCAGTTTCCATAATCTGACTCCAAGTCCTTAATTTTTCACCCAGTTGCAGAGCAACTGCATTCACTGGGGCACTTGGTGATCCAAATATTTGCACTAAGTGAAACCTAATTGAAAGATGGTGTGTTATCAAAGGCAGGACATGTTGTGGAGATTTAGTGCGTTGAAGACTCATGATCAGAGCTCTTTAGAGGGAGAGATTCCTCCGATTAAAGCCTTTGCTCAGTGTTTAAAGCCAACAAACCAGAAGTGCCTCACCTTGCTGCTGGTTTAGCATAGCTAAATGATGTGCTGGTTTAGCACAGAAAAATGATTCTGCAGTGCATTTGCCTATCTCTATGTGAGAAGGATTTTTCATTTAAATGTATTTACATTAATTAGTGCCTTCTGTATGGTTTTGATGCTTGGATTAGGCTCATTTTCATTTTGGCAGGACCAACTACCACACTGGGGGGGGATACTGTATTGTAGAGCTATCCTGACTTCTTGCCAGGACTTAAACTGACTTCTTCCCAGAACTCACTCTTTTGTCCCGTGTTTTCTGAAGCAAACAGACTTCTGTCAATTAAAAATTGCCAGAGTTTTTTTCATCGTGGGCATCTTTGAAAAGTCATCTCAGGGCACAAAGTTATTTGAATTTTCCAGAGCCTGTTCTCCTACTCAGGTAAAACCCCAGCTGAATTTGCCTAAATGATGACTGCAGAGCTTGATTCAAATTTAAATTAAATTTAAATTGCTACTTCATACGATTAACAAAATCCTGTGTTTAATTGCATTGCTCTCTTGTTAAATGACAAATGCTCTTCCCTCTCAGTTGTTTGTTGTTTGTTTGATTTGGTTTGGGTTTTTTTTCTGAAGATTGAGACTCTAATCCAGGTTATTTAATCCAAATGTCCGGCATCTCCTGATTCCACGGAAGAGTAGGGATGGCTCTGCCTGCTCCCTGCAAGTGGCTGGGTGGTTTGTGGGCTCTCCTTACGTAGTTGTTTGGCTTCCTCTGGCACTGAAGGCCCCAGCAGTGTGGTTTGCATGGGTGTGACTGACACAAGATTTTGGTCTGAGATCTGCAGCCTCCTGCAGCACTATCTGCTCTCCAGGCCACAGATGTTGTCAGCTGCATCAGGTCTTTCTTTAATCAACTTTGTGTCAACAAACAAGCTGCTGTAGGTTTTAATTTTGCTGGTGCTTCCTTGCCTTCAGCATGGGCTGGTTCTCATCACCTCTCCTTCCCAATTCTCCTTTTGCAGTTAACACAACGAACATTTTTCCACCTAGTAAAACTCTAAAAATGATTTTGCAGAATGAGCGTTTTTGCTTGTTCCTGCTCTTATTTTCTCACCTCTTATTTGAGTAAAGAATAAAGGCAGTGCTAGGATGAGAAACTGGTATGAACACTCACCCCACTGTATTCAGCTGGTGATGGGTACCACCTTTCTCAGGAAAGGTGACACTGCTCTCAGCAGTTACCCCTTGGCTGTGATGTGCCACTTGTGTGGTTCTTCCTCCCAACAGCGCAATTTATTTTATAAAATGAACCTTTCAATGATGGACAGAGAGTGCCATTCTGTGGAGATCGTTGCTGAGCTTCTGGGTGGTTCTTGCCCTGTGTAGTTTGGTATTAATGGGGAGGAAATCCATAGAAAATCCAGTAAGATGAGATGTAGACTCCAGATATTAATTAAGTCTGTATTAATTGGCTAGAAGAGGCCTAGTCTTCATGTAGGAAGAGCATTTTGGATGAAGCAGAAATCAACCAAAACTTCTTCCAAAGAAACCCAAAGCTTCAGTTCAAGCTTCAGGCTGGACCAAACCCCACTGACGTGTTTTTTCCACCCAGGGAGACACACAGTGTGTGCCTTGTCACATCACACGGGGAGAAATAAGTGTTGGATGGGGCTCGGAGCAAGCTGGTCTAGTGGAAAGTCTCCCTACCCATGGCAGGGGGCTGGAATGAGATGTTCTTCGAGGTCCCCTGCCAATCCAAACCATTCTAGGATTCTGTGAAATCTTAAACTCTCCCAGTCCTAGTATTTCATATCAGTCCAAATGTAAATCTAACCCAGGGTCTGTTGGATCCCAAATGTAAACCTAAGCCAAGATCTGTTGGATCCCAGGTGCATCCATGGTGTTGGATACACCGAGGCTGGCATTCCTGGGCCGGAGCTGCTGCGGGACTGCCCGCCGGAGGAGGCAGCAAGCAGATTTGGCCCTGCAGGCATTTCTCCGTGTGCCAACACAAACCCAGGCAGGCACACCTTATAAACACATGACACATTCATTTTCAGGAAAGCAAAGGGGGTGGTTTCTCCATGACCTTACCCATTCCCCCGCAGCGGGTGGAGGGGTTTTTCCTCTGCCTTACCCGTTCCCAGCAAGTGAGTAACATGCCCCGAGCCTGCTTTGAAATGAACAAATTCAGTATGGTTTCGAAGCAGCGCTAATCCACAGTGCTTTCCTTGGGCAGGATCCTATAGGGAGTTTTTTCTTTCCGGCATTCGAATGCAATTTGCATATTTCAAGTCTCATTTGGCTGGAAATGAGCTGGAAAGGCACACTCCGCTTCAGGTTCCAATTCATCACTTTTTTAAACCCCGTGTTGCGTAAATCCGTCCCACCCAAGGGAGGTTCTGCTGCTCTCAGAAATGCTAAACTTCACGGGTAAAATCTGAATATTGTTCTGTCTACATCAGATATATGTTATTGCTTTCATGAGCAGCCACATGCTGATTTATGGCAACATGCTATTTATTTATCAACATTTACATTGTGGATTTTTAAATTATTCTAATAACATCAGGCCAACAAGTTGGTCATGATGTTGCTCCTTTAAAGTCTTCCTTTGAACATATATATAAATCAACTCTGCTTTGATGTGAAATTGGAGATTTCATAACCGTGTGTTTACTTTTTGGTTTAAAAAATAAGCTGAAGGGAAAACAAAAAAACCCCAAAAAACAAATAGTACTTTGTATCTCATTAAAAATAGTTTCTAGCACATTAAACGTGATATTGTTTTAGGAAACAAGAACTAGAAAGAGTTGCAAAAACATTTGATTTTTTTAATGACTGATAGTTGACTGCAACCATTCCACTTTTCTTCAGGCACTGAAATACAGCTGAAAACTTTTTCCTTTAGTGCTGATTAGGGTGAAACAGGCTTGTTTTTTTTATTTAAGCGTTTAAATGCACCTTCTCATCACCCTCAATGTGAGTGCCTAAAAAGGCAAATCAGTAGGAATTATGAAGTAACAAGGACTGCTGCAAATTTGTTTGACACAGTCCTTTCTGTAAGTGATGTAAGAGCAAGAAAACACAGATAAGCAGGGTTACTGCTCCTACAAATTAAAGAATTTTAACTCTTGACTTGAAACTTGCCAAGAAACAACAAAAGAAGTGGTCTGTACTTCGAAAATCCAGGAGTTTGGTCTGCTTAAGGATTCGGTCTCTGTGCAATACAGGAATGAGAGGGCTGGGTATAACAAGCTTCAGGCTTCTCAAGCACGGGGATAATATTAATCCCATATTTTTTAAAATCTGCAGTAGACTGTCCCATCCATCCCTTCTGATCACCCAGAGGTCCAGACAGAAGCATTACACACTGGCTGTCTGACCCGGTTGCCGTACACACGAATGAGTAATTTCCCTCCTGTGTGTAAATAATTTCCGATGGGACTGTCGTTCCCGCTCCGTCACACGGGCAGGTGAGCGTCAGCTCCTCCCAGCTCCCAGAGCTGGGCATCCAACTATTCCCAGGAGTAGAGCTGTTAAATGGAGTTGCACCAAAGTTTAATTGCGCCTCTGGACCTGCAGTAATTTACCTGAGTAATTAAGTGAGGAGGATTCAGCCCAGCTGCTTCTGTGCGGAATCAAAGGCGAAAGTAACCCTCGTACCACAAATCCTTTTGTTCTGGGGATTTCTAGGAGCGGTGGAGGAGCGAGGGATGTAACGTTTGCGTCAGAAGGGTGGGTCACCGGGAAGGGAGTTTATAAACACTTTAACACACTGGAGATCTGCACTGAGATTCCTCCATCAAAGTGTGGGGTGGGACCCCTCTCTCCATGGGTACTCCAGGACGGAGCCCCACAGCATCTGAGCAGCTCTTTTATCTTGGAATTGCCCTCAGCTCCTGCAAATGACTAAAACTTTTTTAAGCAGCCTCTTTGCATAAGGACTCTTGGCCTCAGGGAACCCCAGCTGGTATAAATTGACTTCAAAGGATTTACATCAGCAGCAGATACATCCTCCTGTCTTTATTTTGCCTGTGATGCACCAGGAACACCTCTGCTGCTGTACTCCAAAGGGGAATAGGAACAGGAATAACAGCAGGATTTATCACTGAAGCCAGTGCAGGACTGAAAAGGCCAAGAACTGTCTGTCCTTCTTCATGGCTTTCCCTAAGAGAGAAATAGAGTTGCTCCTTCCATAAAGAGCCAGAAGAGTGGGAATTTCCATACTGAAGCACCAGGGACATTTCCCCATTCCCATCTGAGTCATACCATAGAATCATGGAATAGTTTGGGTTGGAAGGCACCTTAAAGCTCATCCTGTTCCACCTCCTGCCATGGGCAGGGACACCTTCCACTAGCCCAGGTTACTCTAAGCCCTGTCCAACCTGGCCTTGGACACTTCCAAGGATGGGGCAGCCACAGCTTCTCTGGGAAACCTGTGCCAGGGCCTCACCACCCTCACAGCCAAGAATTCCTTCCCAATATCCCATCTAACCCTGTCCTCTGGCAGTGGGAAGCCATTCCCCCTTGTCCTGTCCCTCCAGGCCCTTGTCCCAAGTCCCTCTCCATCTCTCTTGGAGCCCCTTTAGACACTGGAAGGCCACAGTAAGGTCACCCTGTATCACACACAGTGAGCCCAGAGCCAGAGCCCTCCCAATGCAGTTGGGTTCCTACATCTGGCAAATTCTATCTTAAATTAGGCCAAAGTTTCTTCTTCTGCCTCACACTCCAGTGAAGGAGTAAATACAAATATTGCAACTTCTGGTGGAGAAAAATCCTAAGCAGTGAGGGTTTGGTGTGGGCAGGCAAGAGGGGAACTGTGAGTGAACTTTCCCAATGGTAATCAAGGAAATTACCGCCCGCACGCATGACTGGAAAGCTGGAAAGAAACTGTGGATTCCCTCAACCAGAGGATGCCTGGGATAGGGTCACTGCTGGTAATCAAAGAATGATTCAATTCTTGTAGACCTAATTTGGTGCAGATGACTTCTGCAGTTACTTCAGAGCATGCAAAACAGGAAAGCTCCATGCAATGCTGTGGCTGTTTCTCACACAACCCTCCAGATGGTTCCAGAGTGTGGTGACTCGCTGGGAAGGTCGGCTGTGTGTCTTTGGATATGGAAAATTGCAGTTGGGCTTCATCTTATTTCCATTATCTGCACTCTTCTCATCAGCTGATTGTGTTAATTGCATGGTCCTGTGGTTGAAGTTTCAGGTAGAGGGAAGGCAGCACTGAGCCCTTTTCCAGATTTTAATTCTTTTTAAGGGAAGCACCCTTAAAAGTCATTCCCTCCTGTGTCCACCCTTGTGCATGCACGTGCCTCAGTTCCCATCTGTGCAGCAAGGCTATCAGTGCTAAATTCCTTTGGAAAAGGCACTGAGATGATTATTAATAATGAAAATCGCAGCACAGGTCCACATGCTCCTGATGGGCATTACCGTAATTGCCCATGTTGCTGATGGGCATTACCATAATTATGAGGGGAGAGCATGAGCTCTCTGAAGCCCCATCCCTGTGTTTGCCTGGCATGGAAGAGTTGGCATTTTCTCATCACTACCTGCAATCTGTTTGTTTTACCCTTTGCTGTCGCATCGATTTAAGGACCTGATCGTTACAGAGGTTTGCTCGTGACATCAGCCATTGATCCCTGCAGAGGCAGCAAACTGCTTGCTCCGTGCAGGCAAGTGGCAGAGCACTTGCCAGGGCATCCTGACATCAAGGGTAGCTCAGGAAAAATCCCAAATACACCCCATGAGCAGTGAAGACAGCCGGCATGCCTTGGTCCATGCTGGACTGTATGTTTTTGAAAGGGCATCATGTTATTAAGTAAATCTTGCTTAGGTGCCAGCATCGTTCAGATGGCAAATCATAATAAACTTTGCAAATCCTGTGAGAATTCCCACAGCTCCGTGGGTGTCTCAGCTGGGTTTGGCCCTCATAGTTCTTCTAGCAGTGCTTTGATTCTGCTGCCTGTGTTTATAAAAGGTTGCCGATTAAAAGTCTGGAAAAGTGAAGGAGATTAAGGCTGTTGGAGGAGCTGTGGGGGACAGATTCCCTGTTACAGATCGGATATGAGGATCCTGAGGTCGTTTATCTGTCCTCATCTCTGCTGCAGATGGCTTGGGTGACCTTGTGCAGACAATTTAATTGCTCTGTGCTGCTGTGAAAAGGGAGCAGCTGCCCTTTTTGTGCTTTATGGAGCCAGTTGTGAGGTAAAGGCATTTTTATCAGATGTTTGTCCATCACTTGGGATCATTTAACTGAAAGGAGTGATTGTATAGAAAACCCGACTGATTCAGCGGTGCTTAAAAGTCATTTGTGTGATCATCTGATTATGATGTTTTCCTTGTAAAGATAAAGGCCTCGATCCAGAGAGTGTTTCAGCACATGCTTGGCTGTCAGGCTGTGGGAGTGCTCACGTGTCACTGGCTGGTGCTTGTGACCAGTGAAAATACGTCACTGTGAGGAGTGATGGGGTCAGAGCCCTCCTCCCCTCCCATGACCTTTCTCTGCCTTGGTTTTCATCCTTGCTACCACTCATCCTCCAGCACTAAGGCTCCTCTTGGGAGTTTCAAAAACACTTTTGTCCCTCTTGGTTAGCATTGAGTGTAGAGGAGACCCTGTGAGCCAAAGCCCATGGCCCAGTGCTGTGGAATGTCCTCCTGAGCAGCCAGCATCCTTCACATCCTCCTCCTGCCCATATCCCATGAGATATTCACCTTCACATCCTGTTCCTTCTTGTATCACGAGACAATATTTAAGCTGTTTGAGTAACCTGGAAAGTGAGGCCTCACTGTGTGACATTGAGAGTAGGTTTGGATTAGAGATTGGGAGGGAATTCTGGGCTGTGAGGGTGGAGAGGCCCTGGCACAGGTTACCCAGAGAAGCTGTGGCTGCCCCATCCCTGGGAGAGTTCAAGGCCAGGTTGGATAGGGCGTGGAGCAACTTGGTGTAGTGGAAGATGTCCCTGTCCATGGCAGGGGGTGGAATGAGATGAGCTTTAAGATCCTTCCCAATCCAAATCATTCCATGATTCTACGACACTGGCAGGGCAAGGCAGAGAATGCTGCAAAAGAATCATGGAATCATAGAATGGTTTGGGTTGGAAGGGGACCTTGAAGATCATCCAGTTTCAACCCCCTTGCTGTGGGCAGGGACACCTTCCACTATCCCAGGTTGCTCCACGCCCTGTCCAACCTGGCCTTGGAGACTGCCAGGGATGGGGCAGCCACAGCTCTTCTGGACAACTTGTGCTAGGGCCTCCCCATTCTCACAGGGAAGAATTTTTTCCTGATGGGAAAATAGTTAAAATTTCGTGAGAGGAGAGAGCAGGGATGATGATGGCAGTGTCCCCAGCAGGTAACATCCCATCTTTGGTCTGCACAGACAGCCACAGGGTAAAAGGGAGGTACCATCAGCTTCCCACCTCTGATAATAATGAATTTAAGGAGAGAAGAAGATGGGTCACAGCTTCCTTTGCTCCATGTGCTTCTTGTAGCTGAAGGCTGAGCTGGAATCCCATCTGGATGTTCTGGAGCCATGCCTTCTCCAGCCTGGGCAAACAGGGAGCAGGGACCAGGGGCACAGGCTGCCCCCATGCCCCACATGTCCCACAGCACACGAGGAAGCCTCGTGCCATCCTGCCAAGCCAGGCTGGTAGCAGTGAAGGTGGCTAGAGATAGAAAAACAACTCAGAGCAAAGATGGCCCTTTTATTTTGGGAATCCTGGGCACTGTTGTGCGGAGTGTTCCAGGCAGAAATCACCAAGGACGTCCTGGAGCAGCAGGAGAGCTGCACATCCCAGTGATTCCATGCTGGGGGCTGTGTCACACGCACAGCACAATGGGCTTTTCTTTTGATTCCATGCTAAAAGGACAGCTCCAGCTTCCTAATAAAGGGATTGCTTTTCAGTTTGAAACGAAAATTGTAGAAATCATTAAATCTTGAAGTTTAGATTGTGACTCACAGAATGGTTAGGGTTGGAGGAGACTTTAAAGCTCATCTCGTTCCACCCCCCTGCCATGGGCAGGGACACTTACAAGAATATATTCTTGTGAGGAAGAATTTATGAATTGCATTTGTTATAGATTTAAGGTTATTATTAGTTTATACCTCTTACCTGGAAGATATTTCCAGTTTGTAAGGGTACATTTTGCTATGCTGTTACATTTTGCCCTTTACCTCATAGGAGAAAAAAAATGATCCCACTGAAAATGTGAAAATGATGCTTTTAAAAATCCATATAGGAGTACCTGCTTTGAAAATCAGTCTCTGTAAGGATGAGGATTAAACAAAGCAGGAATGGAGAAGAGATTGCTGCCTACTTTTGCCTTATTTAAATATTCCCCGAGCTTCCTCCATTTTAATCTCCCTTAAAAAGATGGCTGTTACTAAAGCTGGCAGCCCCTCCGAAAGCAGCATCATTTTTCTGGCGTGATGTTCAGCTGAGCGAGCCTAATGTGGAGTGGGGACCCCCTTCAACCAACTGAGCAACCGGGATGATTCCCAATTCCCCAGTGCTTCCAGCCATCCGGCTGAATCCACTCGGATCTGTCCTCGCTCCTTTGTGCAATCCCTGATTTCATTCCTCTCTCCTGCGAGCACATCCACCCACGGGCAGGCTCGGCAAGGATGCGATGCCAGGCTTGGCTTTGTCTGGGATTAGCAGCTGCTGGGCTTTGGGGGATCGCTGGCTTTGCTGAACGCTGATTTTTTTCCTGGACTGGGGAAGGGGGTGTCCGTGTTCCCAAGGAGCTCTCCTGTCTGACCGGTGATTTCTCCAGGAGGATTTGTGGACGGTAGCGAGGAGTTTTCCAAAATGCCTGAAGCAAACTATTTGTTATCTGTATCTTGGGGTTACATTAAGGTGGGTTTAATTCCTGAAGGACTATTAATGGCTAGTTCGTTTTGTGCTGTGTTGCTTGGATAAAACCTCTATCAGGAAAAAAATGCTTTTTAAATGGTTATTTGTGTGTATTTTGGCAAGAGCTTGACATGTGTGTAGCGTGCATGCAGAGTACATGTATGGAATTTTTTTATCCCTTTGGGAATTCAGTGTTGCAGGATAAAATGATGCAGCAATGAAAATGTTTGATTATAAAATCAGGAGGATTATAGCATGTGTATGTGGGGGAATAATGTCTGAATCCTACATTTTACTGTAACGAGCTGAGCAGATCTTCAGATTTATGGCATATTTCTCCTCTGGATATGCAGTTGTCTTTTCCTTGCATAATACAAAATGGAGAAAACTTACAAAATCCAGAACAGGAGAAGGTTATAGGATGGAGAATTCTAACCCCGCCAAGAATTTGAGCTTTCAGAGCTGAAACGTTATTTCCTCATTTGTGACAGTAACAACTAATGTGCATCTTTGGAGGAAATTAATGGTGTAGTTTAGTGGATTGAAAAGAAATATCCAGTCATGATGATGCTGAACAGTATCTAAATGAAACCAAACCATGGCTCTGACTCCATTCCAAATATTCCCAGAATATTGCTTTTAATATCTTGTCTGTGGACTCGCCTGTGCTAACATTGGGTTGATTTGGGAAAGGATTCAGAAAAATGCCATCTTTGTCTGTGCTCTTCCCCTCCCAGTTCAAGAGGATGCTGAACCGGGAGCTGACACACCTCTCCGAGATGAGCCGCTCCGGCAACCAGGTGTCTGAGTACATTTCCAACACTTTCCTGGGTAAGGAATCACATCCCAAGCTTTCGGGTGACTCAGAGAAAGATTAATGGCAACCTAATCACTGTTTGTGCCCAGCTTTCCTTTGGGGCAGAGCATTACTGAAATATGCTGGGTTTTTCACTTTCAAATAGATATGGGGAGGAAAATGATAGTGTTTGAGTAAGTCTATTCACAGAGGAATTCCTTCTCTAAACCATTGGATTTTGCTGTGCAGATTGAATGAGGCAGTTGGTAGCTGCTTTATGCAATACTTGATTTTTGTGTTGACCTTATGTAAAGGACAAAGTCACACGAGCCCAACTTGCAACTACTGCCTCGTTCAGCTGCATCTTCCCCTTCAGAGACAGGGTTCAAATTAGACTCAGCCCAGACATTTTATATATTACTTTGTGTGAATTTGCTCATTTTGCACCAAAAGTCAGAATAAAGACTAAAGAGAATATTTTGCATTTCATTAGTTTTGCTGGAGCCCACAGCACTACTGACATGAATGAATCCTCTGTGTCAACAAATATATTTATTACAAGAAATAGAATCTTCTGTGGAAGCAGCTTTAGAATTTGTGATCATTTGCATATAAAATGATATGTAGCAAAGTACCCTCATACATATCTCTGAGTCCAGCAGCTCCAAACAATGAGAGATTTGGGATACTGGAGCTCGTGGAGAATTGTGCCCTGGGGTTAAGATGATCCTGAATGCATTCACCACATGACACACAATTATTTCCATTAAGGGATTTTAAAGTGATTCCAATGGCCAGTTGCAACTGCGACTGCTGTCTGCATTTAGGACACATCACATCATTAATAATCCATGGAAGTCTGGAGCTGCTTTGTGGGATCCAATGACCCTGTCTTAGTCCTCAGCTTTACCATGACATCCAGAATATGAATTAAAACAAGTAATTAGGAGCAAGGCTGTCCAGCTGCCAGCCAGCAGCCACTGCTTGGAGAGCCTGGGATACACACCACGGCCACAGTGGCATGTTCAGGGAGCTGGTTGGTCATCAGCTCTTCCCACTAGGTGCAAGTCTGTGGAGCAGGATGGGCCTCAGCTGGAATTGCTTATGTGGCCACCAAAAATAAACCACACATACACTAAAGTCAGTGGAGTCTGTAATTCAGCAGGGGCTGATTAGCTGGAGCTGCTGCTGGTGCTAATGGAGTTGTGTTATTCATGGAATCCTTGAATCCGAGACTGGTTTGGCTTGGGGGTGACTTCAAAGACCATTCAGTTCCACCCTCTGCCATGGGCAGGGACACCTTCCACTAGACCAGGTTGCTCCAAGCCCTGTCCAACCTGGCCGTGGACACTTCCAGGAATGGGGCAGCCACAGCTTCTCTGGGCAGCCTGTGCCAGGGCCTCACCACCCTCATAGGAAGAATATCCCATCTATTCCTGTCCTCTGGCAGTGGGAAGCCATTCCCCCTTGTCCTGTCCCTCCAGGCCCTTGTCCCAAGTCCCTCTCCAGCTCTCTTGGAGCCCCTTTAGGCACTGGAAGGGGCTCTGAGGTCCCCCTGGAGCCTTCTTCAGGTGAACACCCCCAGCTCTCCCAGCCTGTCTCCAGAGCAGAGGGGCTCAGGCCCTTGAAGCAGCGCCGTGGCCTCCTCTGGACCTGCTCTAACAGGTCCATGTCTTTCAATTCTTTCTATTCCCTTACTCAGACTGGGTCAGGCAACTGCATTTCCCTTTGCAGGTCTGGACAATGGTCTGTCCATTCCTGTTCTGCTGCTCCTCCCGTCCTCCGTGACAGTGACGTCCCTGTGTTCTGTGGCAGTGTGAGACCACTCAGCCACTCAGCCTGTGTTTTGTGGCAGTGTGAGGGCCACGGTGGTGCTGAGTGGTGCAGGCTCTCCAGACTGGGCCAGATTGCAGCCTGATTGCTCACATTAAAAAAAAAAAAAAAAAAGAGTAAAGCTTTTAAAAGGATCATCAAGCTATTTTGGGAAGTCATGCTGTTACATTTTTTATGAATTACTTTTTCCCCCCTAAAATTTGGTTTAAAATTAAATGAACACACAAAATAACAGGAGCCTACAGCTGAGGAGGTTGAACAAACAAACAAAAAAAGATATATGTGGGTAGGACATTCATTTATCTCTAAGCAGCATTTGTTAGATTGGGATAACTTACAGATATTAAAACCAGATCATGTGATCTCATTCACTCTCTTAATTTTATTAGAGCCTGCAGTGACAGGACAAGGGGAAATGGCTTCCCACTGCCAGAGGACAGGGTTAGATGGGATATTGGGAAGGAATTCTTGGCTGTGAGGGTGGTGAGGCCCTGGCACAGGTTTCCCAGAAAAGCTGTGGTTGCCCCATCCCTGGAAGTGTCCGGGGCCAGGTTGGGTGGGACTTGGAGCAACCTGGTCTAGTGGAAGGTGTCCCTGCCTGTCATGGCAGGGGTTGGATCTGGGTGACCTTCAAGGTCCCTCCCAACTCAAACCATTCTGTGATTCCATGATTAAATGAGCTGAGAAGGCACCAAGAAGTGATGTCCTCTGCAGAGGGTCCAGTCCTGCAGTCACTGGGCACAGCTTTGGATCCATGTGAAGGTCAAAGATGACAAACAGTGGTTTTATTATTGGCCCCATCACATAAACAGGGAGGATCATGGTGCCCTTTTGGGACAAGTTCTACCTAAGGGCTGAGGGGTGTTGCTGCCACCACCAGGGACACTTGATTTAACAAATCAGAGATTTCTGTCCAAGAATGTCCATTTTACACTGCCTTAATGTTAGTCATTGCTAAGGAGATTATGTAGAGAAAAGTCCTTCAGTGGTTCAGCAAAAACACGCAAGGGAAACACCCACTGATGTCAGCCAGGCTGTTGCTGTGAATAATGGCTTCTTTCTTAATTGCAGTGCTGCAGATACACTGGTAGTTCTGATTTCAGAGGGTTTTAATTAAGCCAAGGCAAAAGTAACTAATGCCTACAGGCCTTGTCCCTCTGAAGGTCCTCAGGGATGCAAAGGTGCAAAGAGATTATTGTAACCTTTTCTACGAGTCCATGAAAAATTATTTGTATGGAAGTAATGAGCAACTGTATCTCCACTTTAATGCAGCAAATAAATCAGCTGTAAGGGCAGTAAATAACATATGCGGAGATATTTATTTATTTATTTATTTATTTATTTATTTATTTATTTATTAAACACATCTCCACAGCCAAGTTTGTGCCTATTTCATGTGGACTAATATTGTTATTCTCTTTGAGAATGGCAAGAAGAATATGGCCTGTGCTTTGTATGTTATTCTCTACATATTTGTAAAGGACAAACCTTTAATAAATCAGTGTCACAAATTTGTTACTGGGTTAGTGCTCTAAGAGCAGGGGATGTTGACACTAATAATTATCAACATAGGGAATGGAAAAATACAAACTTTTTAAGCTTTAATGAGGAAAAATGTGTTGTTGGGATACGTATATTTCTCTTAAAATAGGTAATAAAAATTAATTGGGATTTAGCCATGAACAGAACCTGGTGCTCTTCAGGCATGGAGAATCACAGAACCATTTAGGTTGGAAAGCCTTCTTAGACTAGTAAGGCCAACCATCCCCAGCACTGCCAAGGCCACCACTGACCCATGTGCCCAAGTACCACATCCTCACATAGAGACACATTCCTGGACATGTGCTGTGTCCCCAGGCCATGCACCGTGAAAATGGCTACAAGGAAAGCAGCCTGGTCTTAAACAATCATAGAATATGCCCAGATAGAAGGGATCATCGCGTCCAACTCCTGGCCTGGCACAGGACACCCCAAAAATCACACCAAGTGTCCCAGCAGGGCTCAGTGGCAGGTTCAGTCTTTCAGAGATGAACCAGAGGTTATGTCACTGTTTTGCTTTGGCTTTTGGGTCCCAAAATACAAGACCCCCAGCAGGAACACCTGGGTTTGAACTGGCATGTGGAGCCACTTAGTGAGCAAAGCCAAGGGTTGATTTTGGGGGGTGTGACCAGTGCTTGTGCTGCAGTGTTGGCTCATTTTGTCTTGATTTGTTACAGACAAGCAGAATGATGTGGAGATTCCCTCTCCCACCCAGAAAGACAGAGAGAAGAAGAAAAAACAGCAGCTCATGACACAGATCAGCGGAGTGAAAAAATTAATGCATAGTTCAAGCTTAAATAACACCAGCATTTCACGGTTTGGCGTGAAAACTGAAAAGGAAGATCATCTGGCCAAGGTATGACAGATTCTTGCCATTTTGGGGGAAGCTGGAAGCTGGGAAAGGACTGGATGAATGATTGCCCCCCTTGTAAAACTGTAATCAGTAATCCTGAAGTGATGTGGCCATTAAAAATGTTGTAATTAATGGTAGCAGGCCCTAACAGCATATTCTATGTTTATAAATACTTATAATTATCCCTAAAATAATAAGAAGAAAAGTGATGAAGGCTGAGGAGAGCAATTATCAAACACAAAATCAGCCCTTCACAGTTACTCTGCGTTCCTGTACTTTATTAAGTACACATATTCATGCACTTACATGATTACAATAATTATTAAATTTGCATATTTTGGAACTTTTGGGGAAGTTCAAAGATAGAACTTCACACCAGAAGACGTGGTGCAAGTGAGAAATGCAGAATTGTCTGGAAAAATAATGTAACTATTCTTTTTTTATCCTCTCAAAAGGAACTGGAAGATCTGAATAAATGGGGTCTGAACATATTTAACGTGGCCAGGTATTCCCACAACAGGCCCCTCACCTGCATCATGTACGCCATATTCCAGGTTTGTCACTTCCTGCCCAAATTTGCTATTCTTTTATGGCACTACTTTAACTTCTTATTGCTTTCAGATTTGTTGTCTTCTCCAGCATGACCTTCTTACTTGATACATGCCTGTATGTTTGTATCTTTTATTACACAGGAGCGAGATCTCCTGAAAACATTCAAGATCTCCTCGGACACGTTCGTGACGTACATGATGACACTGGAAGATCACTACCACTCGGATGTGGCCTACCACAACAGCCTCCACGCTGCTGATGTTGCCCAGTCCACCCATGTTCTGCTCTCTACCCCTGCCCTGGATGTGAGTTACCTTGTTTGAGCTGAGTTGTGCTGGGCAGGGTTGTGTTTGAAGGTGGGAGGGGCACCTGCTGCTCTTCCAAGGGCTCAGTTTGCTACCAAGGGCTCCTTCAGACACTGGTCTATGCTCTGTGGGGACCAGGGACAGGACCCTAGGGAATGGCCTGAAGTTGTGTCAGGGCAGGGTTAGGTTGGATCTTAGAAAAAGGTTCTTCCCCCAGAGGGTGGTTGGGCACTGAACAGGCTCCCCAGGGCAGTGGTCACAGCAGCAAGGCTGACAGAGCTCCAGGAGTGTTTGGATGATCCTCTGGGGCACACGGTATGACTCTTGGGAGTGGGTCTTTGCAGGGCTGAGGGTTGGACTGGATGATCCTTGTGGGTCCCTTCCAACTCAGTATATCCTCTGGTTCTGTGATTAAGAAATCTCAGCAGCAGCCCTGCCTGAAATCGCTGTTTCATCTTCAAGAGCACAAGCTGCTTGCAGACCTTTCTTGAGTCAGTGGCTTGTCCTCAGAAAACTAATTTTAAAAAGCACAATTTGTTTCTCTAAATCAGCCTCCCAAACTGTTGAGGGATAAAACCTAAGGACCTCTCTGACAAATTCCTTCTTTCCTTTATAGGCTGTCTTCACAGATTTGGAAATCCTCGCTGCAATTTTTGCAGCTGCAATTCATGATGTGGATCACCCTGGGGTCTCCAATCAATTTCTTATTAATACAAGTGAGTTTTGTTTGGAATACAATCATAACTTCATCCACAAATTTGGAAACTTGTGGAAATGCTTTTTCCATTACATAAATGATGACTTGCAGACTGAATTGCCTTCTCAAAATATTGTGCAGTAAATGAGGGAGACATTTGGAAATAAAGCAATAATTAAAATGAAATTCCTAACAAAGGGAGCTATTGTAGTACAATTTGTAAAGTATCCTTGTGAATGTTACTACTCGCTAACATGTAATAATTCTTCCAGTCCCGAGTGCAAATTTTACCATTACTATAAGAGAAATAATGCTATTGCTATTGACAACCATAAAGCTAAATATTGTGGCTCATATTGTGTTCTGCAACAGGCTGAGCATGTATCTTGATTCCAAAATATGGGTATTGTTCTGTTTTGGAAAGAGTGTTTGCAGGATTCTGTTGTCAGTGACTCTGAAGCCGTATCTAAGTCAACTGAGTATTATTTTGTTCACTAAGACTGAGCAAAGGCTGTTTGTATTATAAACATACATTCTGGGATTATCGAACTGCAGGCTCCTGTCACTCATGGAGCAAAAAACAATCACAGAATCCTGGAATTATTTCCTTTCACTGCCTGCCACGGGCAGGGACACCTCCCACTACCCCAAGTTGCTCCAACCCCTATCCAACCCGGCCTTGAACACTTCCAGGGGTGGGACATCCACAACCTCCCTGGGCAAGGAAACCCTCCCTGATTTATTGCACGCAGATGAAACCTTGCAGTGCCTAGGACAAGTGTTTGCTGTTTGAAGTCACCCATTTCACATGCTGGAGTCACATATCTGTGTTCCTTTGCTAGATTCCGAGCTGGCCCTGATGTACAATGACGAGTCCGTCCTGGAGAACCACCACCTTGCTGTGGGTTTCAAACTGCTTCAGGAGGAGCACTGTGACATCTTCCAGAACCTGACCAAGAAGCAGCGTCAGACGCTCAGGAAGATGGTGATTGACATGGTATGAGCTGTGCACACTCTGCTCCTCTTCCTAACCCAAAAACTGGCTTACTTGTGTGGCTACCCCTGCTGACATCCTGTTTTTTCCACTTCTGTGAAGGTGTTGGCTACTGATATGTCCAAGCATATGAGTCTGTTAGCTGATCTGAAGACTATGGTGGAAACTAAGAAGGTGACCAGTTCAGGAGTTCTCCTTCTGGACAATTACACAGACAGAATACAGGTATGGCAGCCAAATTTCCTGGATTTTGTGTATTTTGTTCAGGATGAAGAAACCACATTCCTGTTTTTATTGTGGCTGTTAAATTGAACATATATAGAAGCTACTGACCTAAATTTTCAGCAGTCATTTTCTTCTGTAATAAGAATGGGTGCAAGGTGGTCCCATATATTTTAGGTGAAGGGGATTATGGTTTTTGTAACACTAAGAGTATCTAAGTTCAAACATGCACATTCTTCTGAGGTTAGTCCATAAGGCTGAGTTTTTGAGGGCCCTCAAATTTCTGTGCTGCTTTCTCCCATTTGTTTCTTCTGCTATAGCATTGCAGTAATTGTAATTTATGGCTCCATACCTAGAAGCAACTCCCAGTGAGCTAAAATTAGTGATGTGCAGTCTGTCCCCTATATAAATTCTTGATTTACAGAAATGACAGAGCAGTGCTGGAACAGGGTTACATAGTGAGCAGGACAAGATACATTCCGATCTGCTCTGCACTTTGATGACCAACTTCTTAAGTACAGGCTCATGGGAAAAACTCCTTCAGTTTTTATTTAAGATTGATGATGTTAAGACAGGTCACTTTGCTGCTGTCTCAGTCCTTCTGGCCAGTTAGTCAGGCACATCTTGTGTGTGTCTGGAAGGGATATTACTCATTTAATAGTAGGAGCATTTAACCTACTTCCATGAGAGCATGGAAATGAATTTTGAATGGTGGGAAGCACCTGCATTCAAAAACAAACCTGTGTGATGTCATTAACATTGTCACAACTGCACCCCTTGTAAGTCTTGAGTTGTCTGAACACCAGAGAGCATGTGTTGCCTCTGAAGGGACTGTGGCAGCTGGGCTCATATGTGGATATATACAATCAGAGAATCACAGTCTGGTTTGGGTTGGGTGTGACTTAAAAGCTCATTTAGTCCAACCCCTGCCATAAGCAGGGACACCTTCCACTAGAACAGGTTGCTCTAAGCCCTGTCCAACCTGGCCTTAGACACTTCCAGGGATGAGGGAGCCACAGCTTCTCTGGGCAGCCTGTGCCAGGGCCTCACCACCCTCACAGCCAAGAATTCCTTCCCACTGTTCCATCTAACCCTGCCCTCTGGCAGTGGGAAGCCATTGCCCTTTGTCCTATCCCTCCAGGCCTTTGTCCCAAGTACCTCTCCAGCTCTCTTGGAACCCCTTTAGGCACTGGAAGGGGCTCTAAGGTGTCCTAGAGCCTTTTCTTCCCCAGGTGAACACCCCCAGCTCTCCCAGCCTGTCTCCAGGGCAGAGGGGCTCCAGCCCTTGGAGCATCTCTGTGGCCTCCTCTGGACTCGCTCCAACAGGTCCACGTCTTTAACGTGGTATGATGGAACAATGTTAATATTTTTATGGGCTGTTTCATAATCAAGGAGTCTTGTGGTCAAATGTTCTGCAATAAGTGAGCAGATACAGCTTGAAACCATCTCCTTTTTCCATTTGATTTTATGCGTTTTCTTATTAATGTAATTGCAGGTTCTCCGAAATATGGTACATTGTGCAGACCTGAGTAATCCCACAAAGTCTCTGGAGCTGTACCGGCAGTGGACAGACAGGATCATGGAAGAGTTCTTCCAGCAGGGAGACAAGGAGAGAGAGAGAGGAATGGAAATCAGCCCGATGTGTGACAAACACACCGCTTCGGTGGAGAAATCACAGGTGATTGACCCTAAGCTGCAGTTCTTACTGCCTGAGCTTGTAGTTTTAAAGCAGAGACAAAATTCATCTGCTCTCTCCAGCACAATTAGGCAATGAGCCAACTGTTCAGAGGGTTGGTTCTGATCGACCCTGACATCCAGCTGTGCCTGGAGCTCACACAGACTGATGAGGCTGCTCAGGCTCCTCTCTGTGCCCCTCGGCGTCTCCTCATTTCCAAACGCGTGTTCATCTTGCCCTGTTCGTGTCCCAGTTTCCAGGAGGAGTTGGTTTCCTTTTGTTCCCTAGTCTTGAAAAGCGCAATTCTGCTCTCCACATCCTCCTGCCGGGTCTTTCCTGCTTTCACAACCTCTGTTAATTAGCACCTCCTAAACGTACTGACATTGTACCCTGGGTTAGACATTTATAGCAGTGCCAGCCCCATTGAACTGCAGGGTTAGGAGCTTCTCCCAGCTGAGATCCACTTCAGGACACTGGACAATATTCAGGACAGTTTTGTAGTGCATGATCCATCTGGTGAAGTTAGAGGACTGCTGGAACTGCTTTGTGCAGGGTGAAGGCACAGAAATAGTCATTTATGTCAATACAAACCTTAAAAGGAGCTGGATTTGCCCCATTTTTTGAGATGAACTGGCTCATCCCTTGTTCTGATTCATAAATTAAATGGCTTCAAGCTCAGATTTTGTTCTGACCTTTGTAGTACAGGCCATAAAATTTCACCCAGATAGTCTGTAATGAAACCAGTAATTTATGTTTGCCTAAACATATTCCAACTTTTATATAATGGTGTCTTGGTTGTTGTTTTTGAATGACTAGAGCAAGTCATCACTGAGGTTTTTCAGCTTGAATAAGTAACAAAATCGATGATAATTATTTCCAAATGTCCTCTCAGGCTAAGCCAAGTGGTTTCAAAATTATTCACTCAACCGCATGGTGATTTTGTTGGAAAAATCTGTCTTATTTGTTAACCTAACAAGAAATGAGTCCTTCAGCCAGGCTCAGCCAGAAAATGCCCATGTGCTCTGCATGTGAGCTCCAATTCATTATTTGTTTCACATATGCACTTCACGGAGGCTTCAAAATGGCATTTTTGCTATGCAAAAGGGACAGGAATTGCTCAAAATGGCCCTCATGGAAATCCCAAAGGAGAAAGGGAGGTGGCATGTCCGTGCTGGAGGGAAAGAAGGAGTTGACTGGAAAAGAGTATGCAAGTATTGCAAAGCTTGAGATGTCACCTCTTTACATCAAAATTTTTTAGGATCAGTGCTGAGCCGTGTGGTTATTCCATGTTATTCCAGTTTTTCCATGATCTGGAATGTTTATAAAGAAACAATAACAATGAGTGCCAATCTTTGCCCATTGCTGCTGTAGAGCCCTTGAGCATTTTGGGTGGCAGCAAAGCCATGAGCTAACCATAGAGAATCCTTTTTTTTCCCCTCTTTAAAAGTGCTCCGGAACATGTGCTGCAGGAAATTTTCATCACCTTTTTGTTTGAGCTGCCTCAACTGTATGTTACAATTGAATGTTAATGGTTCTATTGACATCCTGTTGTGTCTGAAGGAGCCATGTGTGATTTCCAAAGCAAACATCTGCATGTTGGGGCTGGCTCCTCGGAGAGCCATTTTCCTGCTGCACAGAAACCTTGTCCAGCAGAGCGAGGAGAAGTGACACATTCTGCCAAGAGGGAAGAATTTCAATCCTCTTTATGGCCATTCAGTTTTCTCCATCCTGGACGTACGTCCTCTCTTAGTCAGACAATTGAAGGATGATTTAGCTCAGAGCTTACGCCGGCGGAAGGACTGACGGACTCAGCCACAGCCCTCACTCTTTCCATCGCTGACACGTCACTCCAGGGGGGTCGGACAGCAGTGGCCTGTCCTCTTCATGCAGGAGGAGGATTCTTGGGATGAGCTGACCTGCTTTCTGGGTTCTTTCCAAAGCAAAATGAAAGGAAAGAGAGTCTCTAGCTGGGCCAGCTCCTCAGAAAAACGCAGTAGCTGCTTTGGCAGAGTGGAGGAGAAAAACTGAAATGTTTGAAGCTGGAGGAGCATTAAACAGTTCAGAATAGGCACAAACTACACACTGTAGTAAAATACACCTAGAGCTTGAACTGCAGTCCATAAGGCAGGGACATTCGGTCTTAGGACGGCTGCTTGCCTTGGGAGCACTGGTGTATTCCCAAATCTCAGCCAAGCGTGTACCCTGGGTAAGGGCACAGAGGCCATAAATGCACCAGCCTTGTCACCAGGGAATTCTGAGAGGAGCAGGGATATTTAAAATCCCACATGCTGCCAGGGATGGAATTGACAGTTCTATCTCTTGAATTTCCTGTTGGCTCCTGCTTTTAGTTAAACTTCAATCTAAGGTTTGATTTTGGACAGCAACCTAACCCAAGGTTGTAGGTGGAGTTCTGGGTATCAGATGATTTTGTCCGTGATTATGCTGTGCTGGTTTGGAGACTTGCTCTGGGGTGGGTATTTTGCTTGTAGAAATCAGGTATTACCATAAATTGAACTTTTTAGACACCTACCTTCTCCTAGTCATTCCCTTCCCCTAAGTGTGAGTGTTCCTGTGTTCCCAGGTGGGATTCATTGACTACATCGTCCATCCACTCTGGGAGACATGGGCTGACCTGGTGCAGCCCGATGCCCAGGACATCCTGGACACGCTGGAGGACAACAGGAACTGGTACCAGAGCATGATACCTCAGAGCCCGTCCCCTCCCCTGGAGGAGCGGGGCCAGGACTGCCAGGGCCTCATGGAGAAGTTCCAGTTTGAACTGACACTGGAGGAGGAGGACTCGGATGGGCCAGAGAAGGACGGCGAGAGCATCGGCTACTTCAGCAATACACAGACACTCTGCGTGGCCGAGCCGGGGGAGGAGGAGCCCCAGAGGGAAGCAAACATAGAGATTGTGACAGAAGACACATCTCCTGTCGACACATAATGTCCTGGACCCATGTGAGTGGATTTTAACACTTAAGGAGCATGCAAGCAGTCTCACGGACAGCCTGCAGCGGGGTCTGAGGCCTCTGTCCCACAGTGGCTTAAAGACCCTCCCAGCTACTTGAGATTGGAGTCAGGGTTAAAGATCGTGTAGTGAATGATTGCTCAGGAAATTACCAGGTGATTTACGTTGCGGTTTGAGCCTTGTCAGCCAAGAGCATCATGTTGTCCTGGAGCTGGCTTGGGTCGGGACTGAGGCGTCAATGACACACAACTGAGAGATTTTATACTGTTAGTTTTGGAATTTATACCAGTTAGACTGATAGAAACTACTGATTAATAACTCTCCATATAAAACCTGTCCACCCAACCACCTGTCTGCAGACCTGTGTGCCTTCTTTGTAAACACTTTCATGTCTTTTCAAGAGTCTCTTAATTAAATACACAGAGTTTAGTATTCAAAAGCGACACAAAGTGTTTCAGAATTGACGGATACTTTTTTGATTCTTCCTGTTACAAGAAGCAGTCTTCCTTTTTTTCATGGGCAATACCTGTCACTTTATTGCAGTTAATCACTTTGACAGACTAAACAGAAGGGGAAACCCTCTGGTTTGCATTACTGCACCTTTAATCGTCTTCTTAATACCCCTGGTGACCTGTTTTAAGTCACTTCATGCCATCATGCACCGTCTCTGTTCTCTTGCTTGGAACAACAGTATTTTTTCCTCACAGGGTTTGGTTTTGTGGTGAGCAGGACAGAGGACAGGTTGTTTCCATGGCACAGTGCAGTACACACATGAGTAAGGCAGTGTGTGACACATGTTCCCCCTCGGCAGCTCCTTGGAATTTGCACGCTCGGATATTTGTGTTTCTCTCGCCTCTCGTCCACGTTTCCTAGGTTTAGGCCCACCATCCTCCTCCTGCACTGCCTCGAGCTCTAACACCTCCATTACTGTTTATAACAGTGTATTTATTATGTAATGTATATACTGTAATGTTTTGTAAGTTATTAATTTATATGAATTAGCATTGCCTGTCGGCGGCGATGTTAACGGTGTAGAAAACTCGGAATAAGAGTTGCCTTTTTTTCTTGTAACCTTTTGTATTGCATAAAGTACAAGAACCTGAACATAGCTGGAGAGACAGACGCAACCCAGGAAGGGCATTCGGGTGGCAGCCGCCCGTGGGAGGGGTGACACCAGACCCCAGGGCAGTTGGGAGTGAACAGAGAGACGGGGAAGCGAACAAAGAAACCCCCCCCGAGAACGGGCTGGCTTTTAAATGTCACGTTCCAATTTCTGAACAACCCAATGTGAATTTCTATGACAAAAATGTGAACTGATGTAATAATTGTGCTGTGAAACTTCCTCTGACAAAGCTTGTCCGGCATCGTGAGCGGTGTCAATCTCAGTTTGTAAAATATGTTTCAAGCTTTTTGGTCCAACTTGTGACTAACTAGTTAATGACAATAGCACAGTTGTGCATGATCAATGGGTTTGTTTGTCTGTTGAACACTGCATTGTTCCAGGTGGTTATTTTATTGTTTCCAAAAGTTTCACACAATGTATGTTATAGTATTATATATTGTGTTCAGATGCATTCTTAAGAGATTTTTATATGAAGTGAATAAATGAAAGCATGACCCTGCCTGTGGCTCTTCATGATGCTTTTGTCAACAAGTCAGCGTGAGCTGTGTCACCACCACTTGGGGGACAGCAAAATGGAACCCTCCAAGCCCAGAACATGCCCATGCCCCAAATCCAGAACATGCCTGTGTCTGAAACCCAGAACCATCCCTTGGGCAAAACCCAGAACCATCCCATAGCCAAAACCCAGGACCTCCCACAGCTGAAACCCAGAACCTCCTACAGCCAAAACTCGGGACCTTCCCACAGTCAACCCCAAAATTGTCCCATAGCCAAACCCAGAACTTTCCACAACTGAAACCCAGAAGTGTCCTGTGCCCAAAACCCAGAACCCTCCTACAGCCAAACCCCAGAACTATCCTGTGGCTCAAACACCAAAACCCAGAACCCTCCTACAGCCAAAACCCAGAACCATCCTGTGGCTCAAACACAGGATCCTCCCACAGCCAAAGCTAGAACCCTCACATGGCCAACACCCAGAACCTCCCACAGCCCAATCCCAGTGGACACGGAGGAGCCCTTGCCTTACGCACGGGAAGAGGAGGGTTCCTGTGTCCGGAGGGCACGACCACCCTCCATGGTGGGCTGGGGCCCGTGGCCTTCCTGGCGGGGCCGGTGTGGCGGCGACAGGAAGTCGCGCACAGACAGGAAGCGATGGCTGCGCACCAGGACGGCCCCCAGGCCACTTTCATGTCCTGGCCTGACCCAAAACAACCAACTTTCCAGTAAAAAAACATCCTGCTGACAGGCACTTGAGGGGACACGGGGACTCTGCTGCCCTCGCTGTGGCAAGGCCGGCGGTGCTCCTACTGTGGCATCGTGTGAGCCTCCACAAGCTTCTCCTGGATTCGCTGGCTCCAGAGTGAAGCCACATGAAAGCAAGTGTGGATCCCTCATCCCACATCTGTTTTCCCACCCAGCACTCCATGGCAGCAGCAACTGCCAGCCCACCTTCCTGAAAATCCCTCCTATCCCAGCGGAAGGGGCTTCAGCCTCAGCTCACCCTGGGCTTGGCGGCCGATGCCAGCACCTCTCAGGGGATTCTCCCAGCACCATGCCAGGAGGTTAATAGTACTTTCTCTCCCAATGAATTCATGGAATCCCAGAATGGTTGGGGTTGGAAGGGACCTAAAAACTCATCAGTTCCACCTCCTGCCATGGACACCTCCCACTGCCCCAGGTTGCTCCAAGCCCCGTCCACCTGGCCTTGGACACTTCCAGGCATGAGGCAGCCACAGCTTCTCTGGGCAACCTGTACCAGGGCCTCCCTACCCTCACAGGGAAGAATTTCCTCCTAATCTCTAATTCAAATCTCTCCTCTTTTAGTTTAAAACCATTCCCCTCTTCACATCCTTTCCATGCTCCTTTGCTGTGCTGGCTGTGTCCTGCTGTGGCCAGCACTGTACCCACAGCTCCCGGCAATGTGCAGAGATGGGAAACGGGTTATTGGGCTGGAAAAGCATTGGCAGTTCTGGGTGGGGAAGGTGCCTAAGCAGGATAGACAGCAGAGCTGGGGCTGCAGGTGAAGCACCCGCTCTGCATCCAGAGGTGTGTTAGGGGAGATGATGTGCCCGGTGGTGTCTGTGGCTGCAGGGCTAGCATGGGGGTTCTGCCCTGGCCCACTCCCCTCTGCCCACACCCCCTCCCCTCCAGCCTTCCCTTACTTTATTCCTGTCCGTTTTCCATGACCTAGTTCTGCCAGGCAGTAGCTTCCTCATGAACAGGGGAATGCAGCAGCACAGTTCTGGTGCTGCGAGCAGACGCCTTTCCCTGCTCCTTCCCAGCAGCAGCAGAAAAATGCTCCTGTGGCCTTTATGCTGCAAAACCAACCCAGATTCCTTCTGTTTCCCTTCCATTTTTGGTGTGGGAAATCCCGGTTCAGGTAGGAGGTGGTTTGCTGGCTCAGTTTCCTCAGTTCCTGGGGGGATGATGATGATGCCTTGGCTCTGCTTCCCCATCCTCACATCCAGAGCTCCTGTGGGGTTTGCATGGTTTTGCTCAGCATGGGAAGCACGTCGGTGTGGAGGCAGCAATGCTGTGCTCCCTCCTTGCTCCAGAGTGGCCTGGATAGACAGGGCTGATGGATCCTGCTCCCCCTCCCTGGTGGTCCCCCCAGTCACTTCCAGCAACCCCCCAGCAGGTCCTGGAGGGGCTGAGGTGCGCGGGGTGGATGGTGTGGAGGGGCTCAGGACCTCCAGCCTCCCTGGACACAGATGCACACCCTGTCCCCTCCATGCTGCCAGTGTCAATGACGGATGTTCCCCACAGCCCCCGAGTGGCAGCTGTCCTTGTCCCCAAGGACATAGTTTCCTGCTGAGGCCATGGAGCTGGGATTTCAGGGGGATTTCCACCACCCACAGGCGTCAATCCTGGGGATGAGCACTGGGAGCAGAGCTGGTCCTTTCCAGCTGCCCAGGGCGCAGGGACAAGGGTCCCGCAGAGCCCCCGGCGCTGCCAGGAAACTTCTGACCTGGAGGTCGGAGTTGTTCATGGAAACCATGATGCAGAGAAATAAAATAATAAACCAGCCTTGTTGCTGTTTCCCATGGAGCACAGGCTGCACTACTGGAGGTGGGGCTGGATTTCCATGGGCTTTTTCCCCTCAGTCCATAGGAATTAGGGATGAGTGTGGGTGTTCCCACCTGCCCAGTGATGTAAGACAGAGCTGGAACAAAGGACAAGTGACAAGACAAGAGGAAATGGCCTCAAGTTGCACCGGGGAGGTTTAGTTTGGATAATAGGGAAAATTTCTCCATGAAAAGGACTGTCCAGAGCAGTGATGGAGTCCCCCATCCCTGGAGGGCTTTAAAAGCCATGTGGATGTGGTACTTGAGGACATGGGGTAGTGGTGGCCTTGGCAGTGCTGGGGGGGAATGACTGGATTTGATGGACTCAGAGGGCTTTTCCTACCTAAACAATTCAGTGATTCTATGATTCTCTGCCCGTGGTCCACAGCCCCATGTCCCTCTGTGTGCCAGCCAGCAGGACAGAGCATTTCCCAGGTTATAAATCCAACCATAAGGATTTGCAAAGTGCCGGAAGTGGTTTGCTCACCGAGGATATTTGGGTACCACTGGTGCAGAGTTCACCTAAAGGTCCTACAGATGAAAAAAGAGAAATGAAAATGCAAAGCACTGACAATTTTGCAGTCAAAAACAGGAAGGAGCTGGGGGCTGGTGCACAAAGAGCAGATTTTATCGGGTCTGCGGTGCTGGAACGGAGCCAAGTTCTCCCAGCACCGGCACCTTTGTGTGAAGCCTGGAGCTGGGACTGGCACGAGGACAGCAGTGGGATCCAGGGCTGGCCACAAAGGACAGGGCAGGTTGTGGTCCAGCTGATATGGTTCAAGATGTGTTTAGGTGTTTTAGCTCTCCCAAATATCCCTTTTGGGATGAAACAAGGAGCCCAATCCCAGGGTCTCCCAGTTCCCAAGGGCTCCCTGTCCCCAGGGTCTCCCTGTCCCCAAGGGCTTCCTGTCCTCAGGTGCTCCCTTCCCCAGAGGCACCCTAAGCCCTGCTCTTGCTGCATGGTTTTTGCTCTGTGGGGGGTATTTCTGTCATCTCTGTCTGATGCTGCCACCGATTCTCTCACTGCAGTGCTGAGGACATTTGGGATCACAGAGCTCTGGCTCACAAGGGACTGTGGGATGACCCCCCTCTTGCGGGGGCAGGATGGGCTCTGCAGCCTCCATATCAGTCCAGAGTGGGGTCTCCTGGGACACTCCTCGGTGTTATGGGGTTGTCCATGCTGTGATTTACTGCTGGGAGCACTGGGATTCACATGCTGGGAACTGGGCAGAACTTGTCCTGGTGGCACAGTCATGCAAGAGGGGCCAAACGCTCCCCTTGCTCCTGACCGCTGGTGCAGCTGTGGTTTGGCACTGTTTTGGGGGCTGCAGGGGTGCTGGGGCAGGGACGACACATGGGGGACAGCAGGACCAGCTGTGCATGTGCTGCCTGCACATCTGTACAGCCCCGTCCTGCCCGTACACATCTGTACAGCCCCATCCTGTCCATGCACAGCTGCACAGCTCCATCTGCTGAGCTCCCGACCGCTGCACAGCGCAAAGCACCGGGAAACTCCACCGCCGGGATATGCACGGCGGGAATGGGGAGTGTCTGCTGTAGGGACATGCCCTGCAAGGACACACAGAGCAGGGACATGCTCTGCAGGGACACACACGCGGACGGGGTGCGGCTCACCTGGCACCATGCACAACTGGAGCCCCCAGACAGCTGGAACGGTTTGTGGTGGGGCCCAAACAGCTGGAGACGTGTCCAGCTGCAGTCCCACACAGCCAGGGTTGTGCACAGCTGGAATGGTGCACAGCTGGAGTTCTGCACAGCTGGGTGCTGAGCACAGATGGTGCTTGTACACAGCTGGATCCCCACATAAGTGAGTGCCTGCACAGCTGGAGCTGTGCAGAGCTGGATTCTTGCATATTATAACCATTCATGGCTGGATTCCTGCACAACTGGAACCCTGCACAGCTGGAGGTAGTGGCTCCAGGACTGTGTTGGGGTGCTCACCTTTGAGAGTCCCTCTGCCTTCACAGAGGTGGGAGAGTTTTGCAGCAGAAGAGTGGGAAGAATATTTCCACTGTTAAAATTATATATTTTTCTCCATAACTTCATTCTCAGCTATTTGGGTTGAAATCTCCCCATTTTCCAAAAAAAAGTCAGTCTGAGGTGGGAAACTGTCAGCAAGAGGCAGCGTGAGGGGTGCTGGCTGGGGAGGGGAGTGAGGTGTGCACCTCGAGGGGGCCTGTGCCAACGAAATCCTGGGCAAACTGCACCCACCCATGTGCAAAACAGGGCTCTCGCCTGTCCTGGGCTGTGCTGGACCTGAATTGGGCTGATTTCATTCCCATGAGGATGCAGCCGAGCGCTGGTACTCTCCAGGACAGGAACATATGTGCTCCCGCATGGTCAGAGCAGTCGGGTTTTTAAACTGTTTGTAGTTAATCAGCCATCACACCTCGAGGGAAACACGTATTTGGAATAGGGTTGGATTTGGACCAGGGCAAAAATTCCCAGTTTATCTTCCAGTGGGGCTTCCCATCATAATGGGAAGGGCACCCAGGGGCACCCAGGGCTGGGTTCACCCCTTCCCCCAGCACTCCAGGGAGAAGCCCCCCGAGACTGAATTTTCCTTGAAATCCCCACAGCCAACATTGTTCCTCCAGAATTTATTTTCCATTCGGAAGCTGGCACCAGCTTGGCCCCTGTGTGCCACCGACCCCCACTTTCCTGCTTGGGGTGCAGCCTTTCCAATGAAATTAATGCCATTTGGGGCTGAATTGAATGAAATGGTATTTTTGGGGCTCCTCTGTCCATGAATGCTCAGGGGATATACTGAGTTCCTGTTCTCCAGTGGGATGGGGACACTGGATTCACAGTGGGATTCCCACAGCCAGGTGAGGTGCCAGGAGCCAGGGTGCAGTGGTGACCCACACCTGGACTTGGGAGCACACGGAGGGGCCATTCCCGTCCTGAAAACACTGATGCCCTCAGTGATCCGATCCTAAACTGGCTAAATAATATTTAGGGTGAGACATGTGGTGTGGAAAGGAGGTGCTGGCTGCAACCCCCCATGCCTGTGAGGCATATGAGGACTTTGTCATTGTTCCTGAATTCCTTCTTTGTGGAAAAAAAAAATAATCAATTAACAATACTCTGGAGCATCCCAGGGCAGCTGCACCTTGTCCCCATCAGGGTGTGGTGCTGAGGTGCTGGTGATTTACCTGATTAGCCCCCAGTTATCTAGGGAGGGACAGGGAAAGGTTCTGGTGTAGGAGGCACTGTTGAGAGGAAGAGGAGGAGCAGAGGAAGGTGGGTGTTCGTGTGGAGCCTGCAGGGATGTCCTGCTGAGCTGGTGGAGGTGGGTTTTGGTGGCTGCTGGTAGATGGATGTTTGTGGTTGTGGTGCCTTGTTGCCATGAGATTTGTGGTGATGGGGAGCAGGAATTTCGTAGTGCTGGCAGGAGCAGCTCCCAGCATGTGTGGAGGGTTCCCATCCTGTCTTTGCACCCTGGGGCACAGCCCCATTACCTCCACTTCCATGAAAGCTGGCAAATAAGGCAGAGCTGGCTCTGGTGGTGTTAAACCCCTCTTGTGTGTGCCCATTGTGTCTCCACTCCACCAGCAACTCTGTGCCATGGGGGTACATGGCTGCCACCTGGCAGAGGAGCCCTACTTGCCAAAATGTGAGTTTTGGGGGGCACTTAACAGGGCTGTTGGCACAGGAGTGGGTGCGACCCGTCCTGCCTGGTCAATAGTGGATACTGTTGGTCCCACAAGATGCTGTACTTGGTTTTGGGGGAACTACTGCCCTTCTCCTACCCTGCTGTGACTGTGCCATGGCCTTCATTAGGGGATTTCTCATGTCAGGTATGGTTTGGGGTCCTGTGGGATGCTGCTGTGCTGGGTCTCAGTGTGGGCTGGGCTCTTCAGGGGTGCTTGGTGAGGTCTAGAGCATTTTGGGGGTGAAAAGCACCTTGTAGGGTGCCCTATGGGGCTGTTTCCTGGGGGCAGGTGCTGGGGGGAAGGGGGACAGCATATGCCTGTTCTGTGCTGGGTCTGTGTTGCTTCCCTGGGGAGTTCATTCCATGGTGGAATTTTGCTGCTCTCTGTATTCAGAGAACAGCCTGGTGCACTGAGTCTCCCTTCAAATGTACGATAAATATATTTTTCCCAGTGCTGTTGGGAAAGCAGGAACCCCATCTAGGTCTCCTCCTCTCCCTCATATGTCCCAGGGGTGAGGGCTTGCTCCTACATCCCTTACATCTCTCCTTGGAGCAGCTCACTGAGGTGGGAAGGGCTCAGTGGGAAAACTGAGGGTGAATAGAGCAAAAAACTACTACAGCAGAAGGTAACAGGCTCCATTGTGGAACTAGGAGCAGCTGCATCCTGAGAGGGCTCTGACTGGGCAGGGAACATGGGATATGCTCCATTCCTCCTTCCAGCACTGAGCATCCATGGTCCTTCCTGTTCCCCGTGGGATGAGATGGGGGCTGGCAGGGCTTGTTCCCATGAGCTCCTCAGGCTGGTCCAGCCCTGCTCCTGTCGGGAGATATGGGATGCACATGCAGTGCTCTGGCTGTGCAAAACAAGTGTGGGGTGGTCCCAGGAGCATCTCCAGATGGAGCTTCTTTGGGTTCTGCTTCACAGGCAGTGGCATCTGAGGGGTATGTGCAGGGGCATTTGGTGCTCGGGACCTGGGTGATAGGATGATCCACCTCCATGCCCTCCTGAGCTCCTGGAGACTTGGGTGAGGTGCTCCTGGTGATGCCTTATGTCTCACAGCCTTCTTCTTTGTGGGGAGATATGTTTTGAGTAAGGAATCCTGTAAATAGGCTACAGGGAGACCTTAAAGCCCCTTCCACTGCCCAAAGGGGCTCCAAGAGAGCTGGAGAGGGACTTGGGACAAGGGCCTGCAGGGACAGGACAAGGGGGAATGGCTTTCCACTGCCAGAGGACAGGGATAAATGGGATATTGGGAAGAAATTCTTCCCTGAGGGTGGCGAGGCCCTGGCACAGGTTGCCCAGAGAAGCTGTGGCTGCCCCATCCCTGGAAGTGTTCAAGGCCAGGTTGGATGGGGCTTGGAGCAACCTGGGATAGTGGAAGGTGTCCCTGCCCATGGCTCCTATAAACTTGGTTTTATAGGAAAAGAAGCAAATGGCTGACCTTTTCTGGAAAGCCTGTTTTGCAGGTGAGGGGGGAGCAGTCCTCAATACTGTGGTGATGGGAGCTCTCAGTAAGGAGGGGCTGGGGATCTGTCCCCAGCATTCCCACCAGGAGCAGACAAAGGATGAGCCTATTCTTAGCAAAGGTTTAATTACGGGTTAGCGAAAGGGTTGTGGGGCCATGTATGGGGAGATGTAAACAACCCCCTGGCTGTCCTTAATGCCAGGGGATTTGCCAAGGCCAGATCCTGGGTGAGGATGAGGCTGGAGGATTGGGGTTTTATTTAGCAAATCCCCCTCCACACTGCTCGCCCGCCCCAGGGCCACCGTGTCCCTGCGGCCGGGGGCCAAGCCGGGCTCCTCCGCTCCGCTGTCACATGGACCTCCAGTATGACTGTGCTGGGGTATGAGTAATGCACTCCGGTGACTCATTTGCTGCCTCTTTATTTTTTATTTTTTTTTTTAATCTTAAGGCCCTTAGCTTCATCTGTTGCTGTTTGCTGGCAGTTTCCTGACGTGTCTCCTTCAGGAGCTGCCCGAGATTTCCAGTGTTTTTGCTGAGAATTGTCCTTGTGTCAGTTAGAAGGGTTGGAAATAATTTGGAAATCTGTAAATATCAGTTTTACCTTGAGCAGAGAGGGGCTTGCTGGCACACTGCCCTCCCTGGGGACATGGGTGTGCTCTGCCAGGGACCTGGCTGTCCCTGTGCCACCTGCCTTTGGGAAGAGCCCATGCCAGGAGCAGGTTTGTGGTGTCCTTAGTTTGGGGTTAATTTTGCCCTGAGGAAGGTGAGTTTTGGTCTTGCCACATGACAGGAAGGCTTTCATAAGGCCAAGAACATCCTGCAGAGCCAAGGAAAGCTGGAGCTGTGCTGGGATGAGCAGTAGCCAAGGGATCTCAGCTGTGCTCAGGCAGCAGGCACCAGTGGCAAACCTGCCCAAACCCAGCACTGAGTGGGGCAGTTTGGTAAAAAAATTTATTGACCCATTGCCCAGCCTGGGAGGGCATTTGTAGGGGGGTATCATGGTTCTTCTTACTTGGTTAAGGAATATCAGCCCTGTGGAACATCACAGGAACTGTGATGCTGTGGAGCTGTGGGTCTGTCCTGGCTGGCAGTGGAGCCACCGGGATGTGGGATCATAGAATCCCAGACTGGTTTGGGCTGGAAGGGACCTTAAAGCTCCTCTTTTTCCACCCTCTGCCATGGGCAGGAACACCTTCCACTATTCCAGGTTGCTCCAAGCCCCATCCAACCTGGCCTTGGACGCTTCCAGAGATGGGGATACAGGGACTGTGCCCTGCTGTGCAGCAGCTGTATGAAGTTTTGGAAGATAAGTTATTTTAGTGTGTCCAGGAGGGGTTTGGACACTGCAGGTGTGTGCTCATCACTGGGGCATCCTGCCATGTGTGCCAGCCTGGCTCCTTGGGGAGTTCTAGGGTTGGGCTCAAGGAACAGCAGGGTAACATTCAGTGCTTTTTGCTTGCCCTGGGATTACAACTGGAATTCCTAAAAGCACTGGGCACCCTTCCCTGTGCTGGAAGCACAGGCAGTGCAGGCAAGTCACAGGAGCTCCTTGTGTGGATTAAGGAACCATCTGTTAAATAATCTCATCCCTTTTCCGGGTGCTGTGGCATTTCTCACCAGCTGGGGTGGGTGAGGGCTGTGCTGGAGACACTTGATCTGGAGACCCTGTTGTGGTGCTGAAGCACATCTCCTCACTGGTGTATCCACACCCTTGGAGTTGCTTGGCTTTTAGATTAATTTTTAAAGGTGGAAAAATATTTAGGGTTTTTTTAATTGCAGAAAAATGGGGGGGGGGAAAGGGGGGGAACTGATGTTGTTTGTTGGGTTTTTTTAATGGAGAAAACCATTGTTTTTTGTTTTAATGGGGAAAATTATGTGAGTGTTGCTCTCCCTGTTTGTGAGTGAAGTCCTGAGAAACACATGTGGCTGACTGGGATGATCCTAAAGATGCTGATGCGCAGTGAGAGGCAGAAGTGAAGTTTCCATTACTGATACAAGGTCACGCTGAAAAGCCACATTTGAGTGCGCTGAAACGGGCTGGTTGTCCCTAAAATGCCACTGTTGTGCCCAGCAGGCAGCAGAGAGGGGGAGGCAGCTCATCCATCGGGCAGGTTGGTGTTGATGGTCCTGATCCCGGTTTTTGCCGGGTGCTGGAATGCGGTGGTGCCCTCGGAGAGAGATACTGGTTGTCCCCTGGGATGGGGCTTTCCCTGCTGTCCCTTGCAGCAGTGGGTGCTGTTTGGGATAAGGATGCCAAAGATGCACCTTCTGCTCCTGCAGCCAAGAGTGGGAACTGCTTCAGGACAAGAGTGAGTTTTACAGTATCTTTCCTGCCAGCAAAAAAACCAAACAAAACCACAAAAACAATAACAACAACAAAAAAAAAAAAAAAAAAAGAAAAGGGAAAAAATCAATAAAACAAACAAACAAGAAAAAACTCGAAAAAAACCAATCAAACAAAAAAAGCTTGGACTCTTGGAGCTGGTTAAAGATCTTGCATTTCCTTGGATAATCCCAGTAGTGTCCCAATAACTCCTACATTGGCATTGCCCGTGCCTCCAGCCGGGCTCCCCCTGCTCCTGCAGCAGCTCTGAGAACTGTTTTGAAGGTGGCGAGGGTCGCACACCCCGTCGGGGCTGGCAGGGGCTCGGGGAGGCTGGATGCTGTGGCTGGCAGAGAAATGGGGTGACAGGGTGGTGCTGGGTGGCATCTCTTCGGGCATCAGCTGATGAGGGGACGTGGAGGGTCCCCAGGCAGAGCCTGGCTCGGCTCTTGCAGCCCCCCCGCTCCCTCCCCAGCCGCTTTTGTTCCCCGCTCCGGAGATGCTTAGGCTTCTCTTCATGCGAAATTAATTCCCGGGCGCTGTTAGGAGGCAGTCGGGGAGAAATTTCTTCCCGCATCATCCTTTCGGGGCTAATTGCTGGCGATGTGACGTCAGCCGATGGATTTCTCCCTTGAATGGCTGCGGGAGAGACGAGGAGGGCCCAGCACCCGCGCTCACAGCCCTTGTGCCGGAGCGAGCTCCGCTGCCTTATCCAGCCGGGATTGATTTATTCTCCCCCTATTCCCAGCCGGGCTCCCCGCACGCTCCTAATCTGACAGCGCCCGGTAATTAATCTGGCTCCCCCGGCCGCTGCAATAGGATTAAGGGAGGGGAAGTGCGTCACGAGGCAGGAGAGGGGTTATGCTTTTGGTGAAAGTGGGGGGGAAAAATATGGGAAATAGGTTGGTGTGTTCCCGGGGGGTGTGTCGGGAGCGAGCGCGCATGTGAGGAGGTGCGGGGCGGGAGGCATCGGCTGCGCCGGAGCCGAGCCCGGCTCGTCCTCCCTTTCTCTCAGCATCCTCCGTGATGCGATCCTGGAGGTGATACAGGCACAGCAGCATCCATGGCCTGCCCTTAGCGCCAGCATTCCTGCTTTATCCTCCGTGATATTCTGGCAGCGAACCGAGCCCGGCGTCGGAGGCGTTTGGTTGGCGAAGGGCTGACGTTGAGTGGCTGGTAACCGGGATCGTATTCTCCTGTATTTTTTCAGGCTCCTTGGAAATTGAGGAATGCAATTCTGCCACCATGATGGAAGGTAGGTGATGAGCTGAGCGTGTCTTTCGGGATGGCTGGAGTTTGTGAAGCCACGGTGGAGGATGCACTGAACCTGTCTATGGGGATCCTTTCTCTTTCCTAAATAAAATAATAATAATAATAAAAATTAAATCCTCCCCTCCCCCTAATCCCAGCCCAGCCAGAGCTCCCTGCCTGCTACCGGGGAGCTGGCGGATGGTGATATAATATCAAGCCCATCAGATTATTTGCAGTTCCATCCCCAGCCCTGTGTAGGCAGCTCAGGGTGTGCAAACACTCAGTTATCCACGGACCTGCTGGTTCCTCCAGAGCCCAGATCAGGGTGGGTTGGCCGGAATTGGGGATCCTGTAAGGATTATTTTATCCTCTGCCTGGAAACCCTGGTTCCCAGCCTGACGTGATGCACAGGGGATGAATTAGGGTGTTTTCAGACCTGGGCTGTGCATCCTGATGGAGTTTGGTGTTTTTAGCTGGATGGAGGAGCATCATTTCAGTAGGAAACAAGGAAATTGGAAGTTAAAGTGATTTTTGCAATGTCGTGGCACTGGTTTGGAGATGCAGGCTCTGGGGAAGGGGGGTGGGTGTTGGGTTGAGGCTTATTGGAATAAAAAAGGAAATGTGAAGGAAATATGGGCTCAGGCACAAGATGCTTCAGGGAGCGTTGGGAGACTGTGTCTGATCCTGTGTGGGAAAAGCCTCTGGGCATTACAGGAATTTTATCCAATGCCGTCTGTCTCGACCATATGTAAAGCTCTTTTTTTTTATAATTTATTTTTTTAATGCCTTCTGGAGTAAAATGCAGGAAGGGATTACTTTAATTGCATTTTTTTTTAGCAGAATAGATACTTCAGGGCCAAGGAGATCAGAATATCTATATTTTTTTGGTTTTATGGCCCGTTGGTGGCAGCAGCAGGGCCTGTCTCGGCGGAACCACATCCAACCTCGGGCTTGCAGCACTGCCAGCACATGAACCAGGCAACTCCCGGCCTTCCTGAGATGACAGGCAGAAATCGGGCTGCCTCTTGGTGTGTCCCTGGAAATCAGGGTCTGCTGCCCTGCTCGAATTAACCTGGAAAGGTGTCAGGCCTCACAAAACCAGGACTTATTGTATTGGTGTAAAATACTTACCTAATCTTGGGAATTCGGGTGTAGTCATGGCCATGTGTGGACACACAGGAATGGCTTCTCCCTGGGTTTTTTTTTGTCTTAAGAAAATGAGTTTGGTTGTCCTTTGATATGAGGAAGTGCCTTCAGTGTCTCCTCTAATACTGATTAGCAAAAGAGATTTTAATTTTAGCCCATGATATCAAACTCATCCTACCGTGCCGAGAGACACGGCACGTTGGGAACCAGGCACAGCCTGGGCAAGAACAGGGTATTGTAGAGAATATGTCATTAACAACGTGGCTTCTCTCAAAAATTTCTGTATTTATGAAGGAATTAATGTAGATAAATTGAAATTGGTCTGTTATAACCTTGGTTTGGGTTATTTAATTAGTTTGGAGGCTGGTTGGGGGAAGTCACTTGGTCTTTTTAGGTTCTTTTGGGATTTGGGCGTTTTGTTTTGGGGTGGGGTTTTTTGTTGTCTTTTTGTTTGTTTGTTTGTTTTATTTTTATTCCTTGAGGATTTTTGCCTTGCTTATGGAATGCCCGCTATGTGCTGCTGTGCAGGAGCTTTGGCCACCGTAGCTGAGGCAGGTGGGGGCTGGCAGGAGGTGCCCAGCCCCATGGTGGAGGTGGCATCCAGCTTGTGCTCTGGTAGAGGTGGAATCACCTTTCATGAACCAGTCTTGCACTTGGAAAAAAAAAATACTAGTCATAAAAACTGACTTATTAAACTACTTGAGATGTTGTTCCTCAACTACTTGATGCATACGAGAACCTAGAATGGAAATGAGAAAATTAGGAGAAATGATTACTGCTTTTGATGAGTTTTAAATGGTTGGAAGCTGGTTGTATTTGTGGAAGAGTGGAACTTCTATCCAAGATCCTACTGAACCAATGCACTTCTCAGAGGTGATTTATTTTAATATAAGAATGGTTTTAACATGCTCAGTTTAATTTGATCTGAAACTTTTAAACCCATACAAAATGCTGGGAGTTCCCTACAGTAAATATCTTAAAGGGGTTTTATTATTATAATGAATTATTTAAATGACTTGTCTGGCCAAAATGTTGGACACTGTGCTGGAAGTGCAGGGTGGAGCTAGACTGTGATAGTGCAGGATGTGAAGCCACCCAGCATCACCCAGGGCCAGCAGGATGAACCTGGCTCAGCTGATGGTTTTGGATCCTCTTCTTTGGAAAGAAGGTGATTTGGCTCATTGGGAATGGTGCAGAATGAGCAATTTTTACTGGATATGGTCCTTATACTCATTTATATGGAATATTTCTTCATTCTCTTGGTAGATGGGGGGAAAGAGTATGTTTTTCACTTTATGATTAAAAATCACAACAATACCTAAAATAACTGTGGATGCTGTTTTAAGAACCCAGTCCTTGCTGGGAGGAAACCAAACCTGTGCTGTGTGGTGCCTGAGCCACCAGAAGAGGATGGTCCTCCCCCTCCATGTCACGGGGGTGAATGAGTGTTGCCGTTGCCCACCCTCTGCAATGGGGATGGACTTTCTGTGCTTGGCCTTGCCTGAACACGTGGAAAGAAGGTTTTGGGCATGGGGATTAAACCCCATCATGTGCTGGGAGAGGCCCCTGCATGTGTGGCTGTAGATGTGAGAGGTGTTTAGATGTTCCCTTTGATTAAAAAACAACTCTCCAGTCCTTGGAAATGCACTGGGTGTGTCGTCGAGGTGAACAACCGAGCACAAGAACAAGTTTGTCTCCTTTTTTAATCCCTCTGTTGCTTCTCCAGTGTACTGAAGGCATTTACACAGCTTAATTAAGTTTTGAAATCACTGCTGCACCATGTCACTCGAACCAGAAGCTCCACAATGTGTGGAGAAATTAGACAATGACGTGGCAAATGGGAGCAGCCAAGGGTATTTTGGAGAGGGTGGTTTCTTCTTCCATGGGAGATGGTCCGTGTGTTTTTCCAGACCCCAAATCAGATCTTTGCTGGGGAGAAGCCTTCCCAGAGTGGGAATTTCTCTGTAACTCTCTTCTTTCTGGGAAGTTTGATCACTCAGGATGTCCCATCCCTGGAAGTGTCCAAGGCCAGGTTGGACAGGGCTTGGAGCAACCTGGGATAGTGGGAGGTGTCCCTGCCCATGGCAGGAGGTGGAATAAGATGAGCTTTAAGGTCCTTCCCAACCTAAACCGTTCTGGGGTTCTATGACTGGTCACATCCAAAACGATAAAAACCTTCTTGAATCATCTTTTAGCACCAGTTGTCTCCAGCCTTTTATTTTCATTGTGCTGAACAGATAGAATTGGGACCAGAGGCATCTAATGTCACATTAAAAAGTCTTTTTCTTGATTAGGCAAGAAAATTGACTTTATTATATTTTAGGTGATCTTGTTTCAGTAAATGGTGTATTTGAATGTGCTCAGTGTTGTCTGTGGGACTCAGTAAGGAAATGACCTGGTAGAAAAATTTGGGTTTTGAGAATGCCTCAAACCTTCTGCTGGCTGTGAACAAAAATTCAGGCACGGTTGACAAAACCACCCTGGAAAATACATGGAGCCCATAAACATTAAATTAGGACCTGTATTTTTCAACATGCTTTTTGAGCAGAAACCCATGACTGAGCTTGAGCTTGCAAAGAAAGTCAGGGCTGTGGTGTGGTTGGGCATCTCCATCTCTGACCTCTGAGGTGGAAGGGGGATCTGCTGGAACCTTCTGCTGAACTGATAGGCCTGGCATTGGTGAGAAAAGTCGTTTCTTGTGGATGCAGGAGAAGATTTTTTTGACCCTTCTGTCATGCCCAGCAAAGGGTGATGCTGAGTCTAAGCCAGTGGCTTAGCACCCCTTGTAGCCCAAAGTGGGCAAAGGGATGACATCCCACCACTTCTCAAGTTCAAAGATGTGAATGAAGCCTTTTGGGATGTGTTTGAAGGGCTGACGCAGGGGGCGTTGAGTTCCCAAGGATGAGATATGTGGAAATGGGGGCTTGGGAAGTAAAAAGTTGGAACAGGAATGAGAGGGAGCTCTGTAACTCTTGGTTTTGAGGGTTCAATAGCAGGACATAGGGCCAGTGTGTCCAGCCCAGAGCTGCTCAGGGGATGGTGATGTGCTCCCACACTGCGTTGTGGTGCTCCCAGAGATGTCTTGTGCACTCTGGCCTGGACCAGAAGAGCATCCCAATCAACACAGGTTGAATTTGTTCATCAACCTCTATTTAATTGGGGGAAAGAAACCCAAATGATTCCTTTTTTCAGGCATTCAAACCCTTCCCACTGAACTGGTTTGGGTTTTTCAGCTCTAGTCCACTGGCAGTATGTCCCTTCCTGCTAAGGGAGAGGAAGGAGCAATGGCTGCCGCTCAAAATTCACAAAGGCCCCACCCAAACCCTCTGAATTTGGAAAATGTTTTGTACTGGGGCTGGTGGTACTTGCCAGTTAAAACCCGGATGGTGCCAACGTGGTGGTGTTGAGAGTTTAAACCAAAACATGGGCGAGGCGGCAAAACCTGAGGTTTCCCTTGCACCTGAAATGTTCAGTGGAAGGGAGGGGTGGAAGCAAAATGCCGACAGAGTTCTATTTTGAGAAGAAAGAATAGAAAATATGGGAAAACTCAACTACTTCATGTGATGCAGGTCTGCAAAACTCCTCCTTGAAGTGAGCCCCAGTTTAAAATGTGCCCTTGGGCATCTCGAACTGCTGCCCAAACATAGTAATTTGGGTTTCTCTGCCAAGGCAGAAACTTTCTGCATGATTCATTGGCCTTACTCAGATTTTAAAGACATTGTAGAAAAAAAACACAGGTTAAATCAGGTGTTTAGTCACCTTGAACCTCCATTCCAGGGTATTCTGTTAAAGGTGGAAAAACACGGTTGGTGGACCCCGACCCACCACTGGAATGGGAGAGGAGCAACGTGCAGGGAAAAGTGGAAAGGAGGGGAAGGCAGAACTCCTCCCCAAACCAGTGACCTGGAACTGTTTGGATGCCCAAAACCTGTCACTAAGGATCCATCTGCCTTTAGGAAGCGATGGGGGTGGGATGCTGGCCATCTCCCTGCCTGGACTGCCAGCAAAGCTCATGTCTGGTAGCATTCCCATTTTCCCTGCTAGCCAGTTATTTTATTTCTTTTTTTTTTTTTTTTTTTAATTTCATTCAATATATTTAAATTTTTACATGTTTGGTAGGAAAAAGGCAATCTCTGGATGCTGTGCAGGTGGTTTATTAGAGGAGCGAGTTGCTCACGTGCAGTGCAGGAGCACAAAGTGGGGCCCTGTTTGCCTTGCCAGCTATTGAGTAGCATCAGCTCTTTGTTTTTAACCAAAATTCACTTGCAGACTGATGTTTCTGGGGGCTTCCAAATGTTCTTTTGCTTCATCTGTGTGAATGGAAGAGGATCAAGGCTGGCAGTAGTTACAGCTGCTGGTTTTTTGCACTTGCAGCCTCACAGAATGATTTATTTTTAATCTCCAGTTTAGTTGTAGGTGGTTTTTTATTTTAGAGTGTGTGCTTTCCTGGGAACCAGAGATTTTGGGATGGTCCTTCAGGAGCAGGCATGGAATTCCTACCCTGTCCTATAAATCCCCATCCCCTCCCCTGGCGCCAGTGGGCTTTGCTGCAGGGGTGGGAAGGGGAAATTCCCTCCCACGTCCCTGTTTACACTGAATTAGCACTGATAATGATGATAATGTTTGAAAGCAGTGAGATACCAGTGCTGAAAAAATCCTCCTGTATTATCTGAGAGCCGTTCCTTGCCTATCCCAGCCTCGGAAAAGCACTCATAACACTGGCACATCTTTCTTGGTGTTTAAGCTATGATTCTTTTTGTGTGTATTTTGAGGGGTTTGTTTAGTGATGTACTGGGGGGGAAAAAAAAATCTCTTAAAGTTCTCCACCCACGTATTGCAGGGAATTTAAAACATCAGCTAGAGATTAGTATCACGTGTAGGATGCCTGGAAATAATCTTGCAGGGAGGTTTAGGATGGGTTGGGATGAGGAGAATGGAGTTTCACATCCTGCCCTTGTCACCTGCTTCAGGTGCCTCAAGGATTTCATGCAGCCCCACAAATATATTGGTTTTCTACAGCTGGATTTGTAGAAATCATTGAAGATGCACCTTGTTATTAGAGCTAATCAATAATCCTAGAATGGTTTGGGTTGGGAGGGACCTTAAAGCTCATCTTGTTCCACCTTCCACTAGTCCAAGATGCTCCAAGCCCGATCCAACCTGACTTTGAGTGCTTAAGGAGGCTGTTTAAGTTTATTAATAAGAAGATAATTTATACTGCATAAGTAATTAATAGTAAGGTCATTTCTGCTTCATGTTTACCTGGCTCCTTTCACCTGGGGACCTCAAGCTCCTCTGCAGGGACACAGACAGGTGGAAGAAGCTCTGTCAGTTTTTTTTCAAGCCCTGCCTGGAAATTAAACCTTTCTTTGGGTCATGTCTCCTGCTTCTATTTTTAGTTCCACAGTTAATCACTGCTTTAAAATCAAGGTGCTCATTTGGCAGATCGTGGGAGGAACAGGACAGTTAAGGGAACTGGAGAGAAGTGTCTTGTCAGGCTTCATTTTGGGTGTAAATCCTCATCATATGCAATTGTGAATATTGCAAATTTTGGGTTGGATAAGCAAATTCAGGGCAAGTGATACTTTTCCCTGGTAGCTTGCCCAGAGTTGTACCTTGTCCCCAAGGAAGTGGCTCCTGCATCACACAAGTGACAAAAGCCACCCTGACAGCCCAGGTCTCCTGTTTGCCTCCTGGGAAATAGGGAGTGGGAGTTGGAGGGTCACGGATGTCCCTGCAGTGGGGTGGCTGGACAGTTGTTTTAATGTCACACCCAGGCAAGGGTTTAGGTGGGTTTAATAAGTCCTTATGTTCTGCATAAACAGTACAACACCAAAATTGGTGGATTTTCCATAAATATTGTCACAGTAGTTGCTGGGAGTCTGTGGTGTGTGTGGAGGTGATGGATTTTAAGGAGATACCTTTTACAACTGGGCTGTGAGATAGGACAGGCTGTTGGCTGAGGAGCAGATGGAACGGCAAAGCCTCATGAAGAAAAGGAGAAGTTTACAGTGAGATTTTTTTCTTAGGGGGGAATACCAACATGGGGTATTCATATTTAACTATATTTAAAAATATATTAATATATATTTGTACATATAATGTATGCAGGTTCCCCTGGATGTGCTATGTGAGCCCAGTGCCCTCCTGCCTCTGCAAGGAGCACTGTCACCTCCCTTTCTTTATACACCAAAAACCCCCTAAAAATAGAAATCTAAGTGTCATTTGGGAGGGAGAGCCTGTCCTGGACAGCTTCTTAAATAGCACAGCAACCTTTGGAGGCGCATCTGGTGTTCCTGTGTCTGTGCCAGCCAGGAATGAAAGCCACAACTGTCTCCAGCTTTAATTCCTTGATAGTATTGGAGGAGATGTTTGTCCCGTGGCCCTCAGTTGCTGCACACTCGGGATCTCAGAGCTGATATTAAAAATCTAATCTTTGGGGAAAGTAGGCGGTGAGAGATTCCTGCAGCTGCTTCACTGAGGTTGGTGAGGAACCTGTGAGCACCAATTTGCAGCCTTCTGATATTAAACAGTTCTGGGATGCTCAGCTCCTTTGCAGGAGGATGAATTGATGCCCTGTTTATTGGGATGCATCCTGCTGATGCTACCCTCGATTTTAAGGACAGCCTTTAGCTGCTGGCCAAGCAAAGCTTTGCTTTGGGCTTGGGTCTTGCTCTGTGTCATTTATTCCATTTATATATGGAATATAAGTACATTTCCATGGTTTGGGGTGTATTCCCACATCCTGAGGCTGCAGTTAGGTGCTGGGGTCTTGTTCCTGAGCTGCAGGTACATGAGGTATTTGAACTGCCTGCGAAATGAAGGGGTTGGACTAATGCCCAGGCAAAGGTTTTTTTTATCTGGGTATATTGAAATGCCAGGAAGGTTCAGGTTGGATATTAGGAAAAATTTCTTCGCTAAAAGGGTTGTCAAGTGGTGGAACAACTGCCCAGGGCAGTGGTGGAGTCCCCATCCCTGGAGGGATTTAAAAGCCATGTGGATGTGGCACTTGGGGACATGGGTTAGTGGTGGCCTTGGCAGTGCTGGGGGAATGGTTCGACTTTATATTGGAGGGATTTTCCAACCTAAATGGTTCTGTGATTCCAAATCAGCCAGTGTGTTCTCCCTCACTGTGCTGAGGGTCTGCAAAGAGTGGGTTTTGACTCCAGGGCTCTGGCATTTTGAACTCCTGGCCCCAACTACTGCAAATGGGTATTGGGGGAGTTTGCAAAGGGAAGGAAGTGCAGACCCACAGGAAGGGGCAAGATGTGCAGGTCTTGGGAGCTTGAACCCCTGTTGGTACGTTGGGATGGACACTGGACACATGTCAGCAGCCACAAACCCAGAGGTGGCCACAGGACTTCCTCTAATTACTTCACATCTCATAGCTGGAATATGGTGTTTGTTTTTAGAAATGTGTTGGATGTTAATTCAAAATCTCCTCAGCCAAAGTTTACCACAACCTGATCAGAGACTTAATTACTGTCACATTGGAAATCTGACTGTCTTTTTGAGTCAACCACAGGATCTTGTGTCGCATCTGTCCTTTGGAGTGGAGATCCCTCACCACTGCATTTCCATTCCTGGGTAGGCACTTGGACTCCAACACAGCTGTTCTAGATGTCCATCCAGCACAGCTCCAAACCCACAATCTCCTGCAGGTGCCCATCTCCATCTGCTCCAACTTCCTGGCTGCCCTGGTCCCTCTCCCATCAGCCATGTACCAGCCCAGGGGTCACCCCAGGCTGAGCAGGAACAAGACTGAGTGTGGTGCCAACTCTCTGTTCCTCCTCAGCATGACTCTGCTTGATGGTGGGGCTTGGCTTTACTACAAAACTTTGGATCTCCTTGATGTGACTAAGACCACCATAGCTGGACTCCTCAGTGGTTGGTGACATGTACTGCATCTCAAAATTCTATTATTCACAAGGCTCAACCTCCTGGGACTTTGACCCAGGACCAAACAGTCCTATTGCAGGAGAAAACAATCCCAGAGCAGTAACTCATGATGTTTTATTTTGTTCAGGCTTATTTGTGATTTTGTTTTAGACTCTCAAACACTGCTAGTCCTCCAGTGTCTCCCAACTGAAATTTCTGATAAGGACCAAATTTTTCAGCATATATTTAAAAACAAAAAACAAACAAAACCCAGCATATATTTAAAAACAAAAAACAAACAAAACCAATGACCAAGTCCACAATTGTTGCTCACTTTTGTTTTCAAGTATTTCTCTTTTCCTGAGAGCCACAGCAAGATGCCAACAATGTTCTGCTCTGGCAGCGAGTGATAGAACTGTAGTGGGGCCACCACCCCTTTTCCCTCACTATTTTTTTTTTCCCTAAAGGGGAGAAACTGCTGTGAGCATGTGGAGGACTGTAATCATAGAATCATCAAATGGTTTGCATTGGATAGGACCTCAAAGCCCATCCAGTCCCACCCCCTGCCATGGGCAGGGACATCTTCCACTATCCCAGGTTGCTCCAAGCCCTGTCCACCTTGGCCTTGGACACTTCCAGGGATGGGGCAGCCACAGCTTCTCTGGGCAACCTGTGCCAGGGCCTCACCACCCTCTCAGGGAAGAATTCCTTTCCAATATCCCATCTAACCCTGCCCTCTGACAGTGGGAAGCCATTCCCCCTCATCCTGTCCCTCCAGGCCCTTGTCCAAAGTCCCTCTCCAGCTCTCCTGGAGCCTCTTTAGGCACTGGAAGGGGCTCTAAGGTCTCCCTGGGGCTTTTTCTTCTTCAGGCTGAACAATACCAAATTTCAAGGTGATGGGTTTGTTGCTGGAGCCTGGTGGCACCACAGCAGGCACAGGGAGCAGCAGCAGAGCTTGTCTCCTGAAGGATTTGTGCTACAACCCTTTCTGTGGTCTGCAGGGCTGGGCTGGTGCAGGATGAGCCCTTCGGCTGCCACAGGAGTGGTGCCATCACCGCCCAACTGCCACTTGCTGGTGTCCCTCGGTTTCTTCTCCAGAATAAGGTCTGTAATTAGACTTGTAAATGAAAGTGGTTGAAATATTCATGACTTTATCAAGGCTGTGTGCAGAGGGCTCCGTTTTTCACTGCATTATTGAGGCCACTGAAAGGCTGGTACTGTGCTTTAATGCAGAGGTTGGTATAGGTAAAGCATTTTATGTAATGAAGACATATAATAATTACAGATAAAGTGGACAAAAACAAAAACTGAACTGAAGCAGTGTGGCTTTTCTGCTGCAGAGGATGAAGCAATTGGGAATCTCTGGGTTTGTAATGGACCAAAATGCCTGTTTTCATGTCAAATATGACATTGGTGGTAGATTCAGACTGCTACATTTGAGACATGACTGTTTGGGTATTTATTTGGGGCTTGATGTGGTTATACCCTCGCTTCTGAAAACTTGATTTACTGTTCAATTTTTCCTCTGGATGTGGCTCAGAAGTTTTCAGTAGTTTTGTCTGACCTTTGGTTCTATCTTGCTGAGCAGAGAGGGCTGTTATTTCTTTAGTAAAGTGGACCAAAACCAGAGTCCTTTGGCTATGGAACAGCACATCTCTGGACTCAGCAAAGGGATTTGGTAGGAGCTACAGGTTTGTGTGTGGTGGGGAAAGCAGATTGTTCAAATCCAGCTCTGAAAAACCCACACACAACCAAACCAAAAGAAAATCAAACTTAATAGTGACTATTTCTTATTCCCCTACCCTATTCTTCTCCCTTCCTTCTTTCCCCCTCCCCACAGGTACTTTGGTCTTGAGTCTCTGCCATGGCCATAGATAATATTTTTCTCTGCACAGATGAAGTAGAACTAATTTCGAGCATTTTTTTCTTTAGTTTTCCTAGAAGAGCATTTACACTCTGTCTCTCCTCTTGGAGAGGTGTGTTGCTTACGAGTTCCATCCTCCTGAGTAAGTAACTCTTTCTCCATGGACCCCCCTCAATATTTGGGGCTCCAGAGGCAGCAACTGCTCCCACTGCATGGGGATGGAGGGCAAGGGACTGGATTTGGGAGAACAGGGTTGTTTTTCTTCTAGAGGTGTCAAGTCTTTGGTGTAGAAAATAAGATGTTGGTAATTCTCAAGAAAACACTACGAAGCTTTACATATTTTGAAGTAGTAGTTCCTGTTTCTCAAATCCCAATTCTTGGTTATGGCAAGGAAAAAAAAATAATAGTAAATTAAATATGAATTATACCCCACATGGATATATATACTCTGTTTTCTTTCATGCTTTCTTCCATGCTTTCAGCCTTTCTGCTGCTTCACTGACTCTTCTCTGCTGTCTGTCCCACTTACCATCACCTTTTCTCTTCCGGCAGTGGATCTCTTATCCTGTGAGGTTCCAATGAATCCGTAGTATCTCCATGTAGCATTCCCTCCACAGACAAGATCTTATTATTATTTTTAAAATAATTGCTCTTGCCAGGACAGGTTTTATCATCCTTCAGCTACTAAAAACAGCTGAAAGGAGATTTGAGGCCCAGAGTGTGCAGAACCTTTCTGTGCACAACTCTCGCTCAGCCCCTGCACCACTGGATGGGGCATTTCACCATGTCAGGGGGGACACGAGCTCTTCTGAGCTGCAGCCACTGAAATTCTGGGAAAATTCTACTCCTGGAAAATCACTGTGTCATACCCCACTGACCTGAAGACCTTTCTGATTTCACTATCGGGGCAGTCAGTGGCATGCCCTGCGGTGACAGTGGGGTTTGGTGGGGGACCTGCTCCCACTGGCTCCCAACAGCCATCTCCAAAGGAAAATGTCAATTTTGTTCTCCCTTTCCTAAATATCCCTTTTCCCCCTCAATCATAACCACTTCAAGCAGATGGTGGGCCTATTATATAACTGAGCAGAAGGCTGTGTTACAAAATTTAGCCACATTGGGTGCTGCTTCAGATAAGACTAAACAACTCATTTCTGGGGGTTTTGGCCTTTCCTGTTCTATTTTGAGTTTGGAGGATGAAGTTATTCCGGGGGGAGATTAATGGGAATGTTCCTCTGTTATTAATGACTCATCTGAGTCCTGAAGAAAGTAGGAAAGATGAAAGGCATGGATATAGTAACACCAAAACTGTCCATGAAGGTGCGGGATGAGTCTGTGGGTTCCAGCTGCTTGTGTTGCCCTTGGCAGGTGGGATGTATGGATCCCATAGGCTGGGGGTGTATGAGCAACCTGGACTAGTGGAAGGTGTCCCTGCCTACGAATGAAATAAGCTTTAAGATCCCTTCCAACCCAAACCAGTCTGGGATTCTGTAAAAAGCGGGAGAAGCTTGGAGAAACCCACTCTCCTCCATCTGGCTTCCAAGTGTTGTGGTGGTGGCTGGTGCCCTGATGGGCTCTGGGGCTTCCAGGACTTCCCACTTCCCATCTGGCTCCAGCATTACTGGCACCAGGCATCATTTTAAGCACTGTGCAGATCAAGAATCACCACAGAAGATAACCAACCTCATGGTTTAAACCGTTTTTTAACACCAAAGAGGGGTTTCCCCTCCATGCATTAGAGCCCACACGCAGCACGAGGGTGTGATTAAGACAGAAAGCTTAGAAATATTAACTGTGAAATACAGCCCCACACGCTGGGATCAAGTTAATAAGTGTTAAGTGAACAAATAAATGGCATAAGCAAATGTACACACAACCTGCAAAGTCCTGCTGGCAGCTTCTGGGGTTTGGCTCTTTCCTTGTTTAACCTTATTTATGGATTACAGCCAGCAAGGGAATAAGGAACCTTTTGGAGGATTTACTTGAAGTGTTGTATTAATATTGCATTTCTTCTGTGTTCCTTCTACCCACAGGATTGAAAAAACGTACCAGGAAGGCCTTTGGTATACGGAAGAAAGAAAAGGACACTGATTCCACGTGAGTCCATGAGACATAAACCACATTAATGTATAATGATGCCAGGGAGGAGTGGATGCCAATGTATCAGGACAGGCAGGAAGCTGGGCCATCACAGGCATTTATTAGATCAAGTGTTTAATAACAAATATGTTGAAGCTGCTTCCCCTTGTACATCCAAGGGCCAACAAATCAGGGGTTTCCTCGGTGTTGCTGCGGAGATGATCAAGCAGGTTCTCTGTGTGTGTGCGGTTTACAGTGACAGTGAGTGGTGATCAGAGGAAATCTACTCCTCTGAGAGTTTCAGCAGATAAATCTCTGCCCAAACTACTAATTTGCCTTGTCTGCTGAGCTCTTTATAGATGCCAATTCAATTTAAACAGATGCTTGTGGAGGCAGTGGGGCTGTGTGGTTGGGGCAGGCTTGGGATGATGGGGAGCAGGGGGCTGGTGGAGCACAAGATCTTTTGCCTCTGCTGTGAGAGATAATTTTGCTTTCCAGGAAAATTTGTGGGGGGGGATCTTCGGGTAGCTGGCAGGGGATGCTCTGTGTGGGTGCAGAGCTGTTGGTGGGGTGCTGATACCAGTCCAGGGATTGTTCTGGAGAAGGGTCTGGAGCACCAGGAGCTGCTGAGGGAGCTGGGGGGGCTCAGCCTGGAGAAAAGGAGTTTCAGGGGGGACCTTCTCACTCTCTGCAACTCCCTGACAGGAGGGCGGAGCCAGGTGGGGGTTGGGTTCTGCTCCCAGGGAACAAGGGACGGGATGAGAGAAAATAGCATTATCTCAGACCAGGAGAAGCTTAAGTTGGGTATTAGGGGAAATCTCTTCATGGAAAGAGCTGTCAGGTATTGGAACAGGCTGCCCAGGGCAGTGATGGAGTGCCCATCCCTGGAGAGATTTAAAAGCTGTGTGGATGTGGCACTTGGGGACATGGGTTAGTGGTGGCATGTGGTTAGTTAGTGGCAGTGCTGGGAATGGTTGGACTTGATGGTCTGGGAGGGCTTTTCCAACCTCAGTGATTGGCCACCACTACTGTGGCTTTGGGGTAGATGTCCCAAAGCATTGTGACAAAGGAGCCTGTGCCACCCATAGCCTGGGAACAGAGCAGGAGGAAGGCAGCAGGGAACCCCATTCCTGCATCTGCAGCATCACTCAGGTGCTTAATGTCTGGCACAGCAGACACTTCAAGGTTTTTTTTTATTTCATTTAGATTTGTTTTCCTGAGCTGTTTTATGTCTTGGTGGCTGGGAGTTTGGAGGTTTCTTGTGCAAAGGGACATCTGCAAGGCCTGGCCATGCACTGGGGCCATGGTGTGCCTGGTGCAGGGCTTTGTCTGCTGCAAAGAGGGGACCAAAAATAGGCAGACATGGAGCACATCTCAAAAGAGGGTTGTGCAGCACTGAGCTGTTCTCTGGCTGGCAGAGAGTGGCTTGTCACCGGGACTGGTGGCATCCATCCACCAGCCAGGCAATCAGTGGGACAACCAGGAGCTCCAGCCATGTATGGGTTCACCTATAATTTATCAGAAGGATGGGCAGGAATCAGCCTGCTTTGATTTTCCACAAGAAGGGGAAACAGCTGGGTCTCCCTCCTGCCTTACCCAGTGCCACACTTTCCATGCCTGCTCTGTCCTGCCCTTCCGAGCGGCTGTGGGAGCCGGTGCCATGGGAGATAAGGAATCCTGGGGTGCTGGGGGTGGGAACTAGTTCGCAGAGAGGCCACTGTGGAGGACACTGCAATTAGCACAGCAGTGATTAGCAGGCGCGGGGTCACGGCACGGTCACAGCCCCGGACGGCTCCGAGCGCTCTCCAAATCCCCCGTCCGGGCTGGGAGGGGCATTGGGAGAGTAGCGGGCACTGACAGGCCCCCGTCACCCTCTGCCATGGCCAGGCCACCACGGCCCCCAGTCCTGGTGGTGGGCACTGTGGTGGTGGTGGCTCCGGAGGTGCTGCCTGGTCCTGGAGAGATGTGGGATCTGCAGAGCTGCAACACTGTAGTGAGGACCTTCCACCTCTTCCCTCCACCTGAAGAACAATGATAATCTCCACAGCAATTCCAGCCAGGATATGACCAGGTGACATCCCCTACACTGGGAGGAAACACAGACGAGATTTTTGCTTCTCCCAAAGAGTTTCAAAGACCTTTGTGCAAAGAGATTAAGCAGAAGATTGGAGAGATGGGATGCAGATATGTTTGAGTTGGAGGAGTCCAAGGAAAGGAGTTATTCCCTGCTAAAACAAACAACTCCTGACAGGGTTACCAGGATGCCCTGAGTCAGACATGAATTGGTGGCAAATCCCATAGATTTGCAATGCATAAGTCTCGGGAGCACATGGGAGGTGGAGAAGCCTGTCTAGATTCCATAAACATTTGTCTTTGGTAAATAACTTGGCACCCCTGGGCAGTGTTGAAATGTGGCTGTGGAGCTGCTGTGACCGAGCCCAAATCCCATAATCAGTTGGGGATTAGGATCCCTGAGGAGCCTCATCAGTTTTCAAATCCATTCCAAAGAGAAGTGACTGTCCTTCTGGCAGAATGAAATTCTCGAAATTACTGTAGAAATGGTTTTTGTCTTCTGCAAAAGAATGTAGAGCTGGAACAGAGGTGTGGCCATGGGAGGGTGCAAGGAGCCAGCCCAACTCCTCGGTCAGGACAGACCATCAGCAGGAGCACTTTATCACTAATAAACATAAAATTTGTCATTTGATAATGAGAGGACAATGGTTCTGAGACCACTGGGTGGGTTTCACAAGGAGCATGTGGGACAGTTAATTCAGGTTTGCTGATAATTTCATAATTACGACCGTTGCTGCTGTGGATTCATTAAGAAAACCATTTCCAGAAGTTAATTAAGCATTGGTGTGGTTTGGGCACTAACACAGCTCTGTTTCTTTCTGCTCTTTGCAGGGGTTCACCAGACAGGGATGGCATCGTAAGTATTGCCCAGACCCCAGTCCCACTCCTATTGTGGCCCCTAAAGTGTCACTTCCCCCACCCGCCACCATCAGCATTTTGTGAACAGTCTCCTCATTTCTGTTTAATATAGAAAACAAATTTCAGTAAGAACCTCTCTTTGAAACAATGACCTATTCCAGGTTTCCTGCAAAATTAACACAAAGAAAATAACAATACAGGGAGACCTGAGGAGCTCCAGGGCAGAGGGACCAGGTGTCCTACTAAAACCCTCAGCTCCTCATCCTTGTTTCCACTCCTGCTAATTGGCTTGGGTCAGATTTGCTGTGTGAGGAGTTAAGGGGAAATTGTCAGAGCAGCTGCTTCCAATATCTATTTTTATTTTCTATATTAACCTGAAAACAAGGAGATACTTGAGGTTTTTTTAATTATTGCTGCTTTTATTTCTTGTGTTAGGCAGAAATGTCCCTGCTAGGTCTGGGTAGTAGATGGGCCCTGTCTCCTTTAGCCATTTGATACCAATAAGTCAGATTAGGAGTGTGCTGACTTTATTTCTCAAACAAATGATGTTAAAATTTCACCTTAAAAATGAGCCCCTTGGGAGGCTCAGCAGGGAGAGCAGTGCTGGGGTGTCCTTTCAAAGCCATATGAAAGTTAAGGTACCAAGCTGCTCCTTCCAAGGGATCACTTTTTTCCCCATCTAACCCCAAATCCTTGGCTTTAGGCTTGCCCTGTGTCTGTAAACTTGTTCAGAAATAGAGATTAAAAAATCAGCAGCTCAGGCAACACTTTAACCAAGGCTCTATTCAGCAGTGGTAAATGAATAAATAACATTAACAGGTTCAGGTTCAGCTGTGTCAGGGAGGTTCAGGTTGGACATTAGGAGGAATTTCTTTCTGGAAAGGGTGGTCAGGCACTGGAAGAGACTGCCCAGGGAGCTGGTGGGGTCGTCCATCCCTGGAGGTGTCCAAGGAATGACTGGACGTGGCACTCAGTGCTCTGGGCTGGGTGACAAGGTGGGGATTTGGCACAGGTTGGACTCAATCTTGGAGGGCTTTTCCAACCTTAATGACTCTGTGAACATGCGGAGAACAGCCCAGAGCTGTTCCTTCTGCCACAGAAATGCCTTGGGCAGCTTTTCTTGCCAGATGGGGGTGCAGGGACTTCAGGTGAGCTCAGGTGCCCTCTCCATGGGGCTCCTACTCATGTTTTCCAAGTGGCTTGTTGTTTGAGGGGGGTGCAGGGCAGGGTCTCCAGTGCTCCAGCAAGCTGAAGGATGCAGAAATGCAGTTTTTGGGGGGTATAATGAAGCTGCTGAATGTATTTGAAGCAGGGGAATTGGAGATGAAGACACTGAATATAATTTTTCCTCCTAAAACATGTTCTCCCCATAATGTTTGCAGCCACTGGAGTAGCCAAGAGGCAAATCCTCCAACTGCTGAATAGAGCCCCCAGTAAAAACTGTGCTTAATCCTGATGGAGCCATAGCTGAGCCCTCCTTTCTTCATAAATCAGTGTTTGCTAGTCCCTTGTGGTTTATTTTTGTGTATTTAAAAAACCAACAACCAAGGAGCAGAGACTTTTAACCCTTTTTCTGCCACCCCCCATCCCTTGCAGCAGCCCAGCCCTCATCCCAATGATCCATCTTGCAATAGCAAACCCGAGAGTGCGCGGGAAGGAGGAAATAACTCGGTAAGGAAAGCAGAGCTCGGTTCACAGCTACTAAAGTGTCCTTAAAAACAGTGAGTCCTTCTTGGTTTGAAATCCAGAATACAGAAAAATACTCTTTAGGTTCAGCCAGGATGTGTGTGGGTTGGTAGAAATGGGGTTAAATGGAAACGGATGGGGGAAAAGCAGGAATGCCAAGGAACAGCATCCAGAAGTCCCACACAACAGCATCCAGAGGATGTTTCTTCATCCTTGAGCCTCTCAGGAAGCTGCTCCATCCTTAGGCAGCATCTTGAGGTCTGATGGGTAAGATATGGAGGGTGAGGGTGCTGGGTCCAGCCCCAGGCCAGTGCATTGTGTCACACCCTTGGCAGGGTGCTGGGGTGAGGATGCTCCCTCTGGCAGCTCAAGGGAACTGGATTATCCAGTTTAGGTGTCCAAAATTGAGCCCAGCCTAAGGTGGGTCCCCACTGACATGGCTGTTCATTGGCTGTGGTGGCCAGTGGGAGCTCTGGGTGGGTTCTGGGTGCCCAGAGCAGACCAGCAAAGAGTCCCCCAGGTGATGGGTGCCCAAAGCCTCCTTCCAAACCAGATTCCCTTGATCCAAAGCAGCAATAACCTCTGTGTTTGTTGGTGTGTCATGACATGCACTAACACATCATCCCAGACACCTGTAACTGCTCCATCCTGGCATCACCGTGGGCTGGGGCCATAAATCCTGTCATGTTGGGTAACAGAATCTGAATCCTTTGTGGGTGAGGTGTTTGTCTCCTGATAAGTTGTGATGTTACCTCTTGCTTGACAGGCATCGGGAGCCCCCACTGCCACCAGCTCTCCCCATGGGCTGGAACATCCCAGCACATGGAGAAATGGTGTCATTTGGTGCTTTTCCTTAAGAAATGTTGTATTTTCAGCTAATGATGTTCCAAAAACACTCTTTCATCTCTCTGGTATGGGAGACCTTCCAGAAACGGGGAACGGTGATGTATCTCACTGATGTGCACGTGTGGAAGTTCCACAGTGGCATCCCAGCCATGCCAAGGCACAACTACAAGATATGATGTCTTCTTGTTTCCTTCATTTAAAACATGGAAATTTTCTTTTCCAATGTGTTGCAGAAGAAGACAAATGGAGCCCCGAATGGATTTTACGCAGAGATTGACTGGGACAGATACGTAAGTGTCCCGCAGAGCTTCCCGTCATCCAGCACATGTACAGATCCTTGTGGGGAACTCAGGCTGTTCCCACACCCTGATTTTGGGCTTTTTGGGTGATGTCTGGGTGTCAGTTGTGTCCAGATTTCCATTTCATATCTGCAAGTCAATCAGGTCGTATAAAACTGCCCAGAAATGAGGTGCCTCTGGAGAGCTCTGTCTTGGCCAACAGGATGTTGTACTTTATCCAAAGAAAACCTTGGTTTACAACCAAGAATTAAAAATGCTTTCCTGCAAAAATTGAGCACTGCAAAATTAATTGTGAACTTTGAAAGCTGTGCCACAGCACAGGTTGCCTTTGCTCTGTGTAGCCCCAGGGGCTTGAGTTTTGCTGGACATCACTTGCCACAGGAGGAAAGAGCTGCTCCAGCTTTCCAGGAACAGAATTAATATTCCTAATTCTATATTCCTACTCAGAACTCACCTGAGCTTGATGAGGAGGGATACAGCATCCGACCTGAGGAACCAGGCTATATCCTTTATTGTTGGCTTTGTCTCTTGCGTTAGAAATTGTAAGATGAGCTGGGGTTCACAGTCAGGCCACTGGCTATCTTTATTTCATTTTTATTATTTATCATAATTTATTTCCTAATTTTTATTTTCATTTTGAGCTATCATTCCACGGCTAAAACTAAATTCCAGAGGGAATTACCTGAGGCATTAGAACAGAAGGTGATTTTAATTGCCTTTGCTCCACTGGTGTGGAGTGAGGAAGCGTGAGGAATGTGGGAGCATCCCAGTGGGATGCCCCCTGGAAACCACCATGTCCACCATTAGCCTGGAGAAAAGGAGGCTCAAGGGGGACCTTCTGGCTCTCTGCAACTCCCTGACAGCAGAGTGGAGCCAGGTGGGGGTCAGGCTCTGCTCCCAGGGAACAAGGGACAGCACAGAAGGAAACGGCTTCAAGTTGTGCCCAAGGAGGTTCAGGTTGGATATTGGGAAAATTTCTTCCTGGAAAGGGCTGTCCAGCCCTGGCACAGTTGCCCAGGCCAGTGGTGGAGTGATTTAGATGCCGTGTGGACATGGGTCAGTGGTGGCCTTGCCAGTACTGGGGAGGGTCGGACTTGGTGATCTTAGAGGGATTTTCCAACCTGAACAATTCTGTGAAATCCAGATGTGGATACAAACCCCTGTTGGACTAAACCAGGGCTGGAATTACCCCTGTGAACGCCACTTCCATGTCCTCTGCCCACACATGGATGAAGCAGTGAAAGATCACAGCAGTGACAGGCACAGCAGGAGGATTCACTCCTGCCCTTGGGCATTTGGGATAAGCATTTGGGGAACACCTGAATCCTGCTCTCCAGGGAGGCTTCAGCCTTGGAGTGCCAGGGAAGCAGAAGGAATCTTTCTTAACTGTGCTCTACCTACCAAAGGAAAGCACTTCTACTCTTCAAGTGAATCCGAGGAGGAAGAGGAGGCACACAAGAAGTTCAACATCAAGATCAAGCCCCTGCAGGCCAAGGATGTCCTGAGGAGCGCGGCCACTGTGGATGAGCTGAAGGCCTCCATAGGCAACATTGCACTTTCTCCATCCCCTGTGGTGAGTCCTGTGTGTTTCCCTCTCTCCTGCAATTCCAAGAGCAGTGGTGTTCCACAGGGAATCATCCCAAGCACGTGGGAAGCTCTGCTTTCCATGCTGATGCTCCATGAAATGTTGAGGTGGAGCCTCTTCTCTGCCTGGGTGAGAGGGCACTTTTGTAGGAATTATTCTGGCTGCTTGAGCTGCAGCCACTAAGGCAGAAGAGTTTCGGATTCCAACCAGTTTAATGTTATTTTTTCCCCTCCTGAAACACATAACAGGATCTTAAAAGGCAGCTTTTTGGTGAGGTCTCAGGCCTTGATTTGGGAGTTGACTTAGCAGGTAGTTGATGAGGTCTGTCACAAAAATTTCTCAGCTAAATTATGGAGGAGGGAAGGAAAGATGACATTATACTGTAGTCTTACTAGTGCCTTTGGAAATGCCTAAAAGTGCTACATATAAACTATAAATGAACATGAACTGTATATATTCTTATCATGCTATTGTGGCTTCACATCATGCTTTGGGTTGATACTATGCTGTAAATGAATATAAACTATAAATGAACATGAACTGTATATATTCTTATCATGCTATTGTGGCTTCACATCATGCTTTGGGTTGATACTATGCTGTAAATGAATATAAACTATAAATGAAGTGTTACATATAAACCATAAACCCAAGGGAATGACTGGAACTGAGTCAGGGGAGGTTTAGGGTGGACAACTGAGATCAGGATATGTTATTCCTTTTTTTCCCTTTTCCCTCATTTTTTAATGTAATCATCATTCAGAAGATAAAACAGAAGGGTCTTGTCCTGATTCCCAGGACAAGGAAAGTATCTGGGGGTTTTCACACTGCCATAGGATGTTAGAGGGACATTTCTCATCCTGGGGGTGAATCCTAGTTCCTGGAAGGAAAGATCATCTCTTCTTAGTCCCTCCTGGTATAAATACCATCACTCTCTGCTTTTCCTAAGGCTTGTTAAGATTTCTGTTGTCTCGCCTCAATCTGTTCAGCCATGAAAAGATTGGGTTTTGGTCTTTCAGTGGTTTTTAGTGTGGGCTTTAATGTCTTTCCAGATGATGCTTCCCATGATTTATAAATAACCTGTATCTGAAGTGTGAATGAATCTCAAACCCGAAGCAAAGATGAAAGAAAATCAGTGTATTTTATTTCTTCTTCCTTTTCTGTCTGTTGGCATTCAAGGGTTAGAAATTGCAGTTGGATGCTTTGAGAAGCACAAAAAAAAGGGGGGGGAAAACAACCTCAAACCCAACAATTAAAATAATAATAATAAAGCAGCAAATGCAGAAAAATGGGAGAGTTTGAGACTGGCAATTATTTGCCAAATAGGCAAATAATGATTGCAAGATAATTATACTAAATATAGGACTAATTTATTGTGAAACCAAGCAAATTCTGGCTTGGCAGAGTGATGACCTCAGCATTTTGTTGCACATGTGTATGTATGTAATGTAGGTGACATTGGGAGGAGAGAGGAAAAAGTGCAATATTTTAAAAATTGGAAAAGGAAGGCACTGAGAATTTATTTAAGGGGCCGAGTCTGTTTGTTGCTTAGATTTCTGCATCCCTTGCAGGGATGCTGCAGGTTGGGAAAGTGTCCCTGCCCATGGCAGTGGAGTGGGAACAAGATGAGCTTTAAGGTCCCTCCCAACCCAAACCATTCTGGGATTGAAAGATTTATTGAGAAAAATTTGGGCGGCCACACAAAGGTCCTGGCAGCGCAAAGATTCTTGGTGGTTTTAATTTTCATTGATTAAATACTTGAAGAGTTTTGCACTGATATATGAGGATTAGGCTGTTGTGATCAGCATCTCTTCTGCCCTTCACTTTCTCCAGGAAAACCAAATTCCCACAGAATGTGAATTTTGCTAAATAGGATTTTTGTCTCCTCTTTTCCATGGTGTTTTTCCTGCTGAGGTGGAGGGATTTTGCCATAATTTAAAAAGGGTTTAGCCCCTGGGGAGGAGGATGCCTGTGTGATGTGGTCCAAAGGCTTTGGGTGCTGGGTTAGGACACTGTGTTGTGCCTTGGGATAATCCTTGTCCCTGGCAGAGCTCGGCCTTGGGCTGGAACCTGTTCTTCCCTGTAAAGCAGTGCAGACGTGCTCAGGGAAAAGCCCTGTGCCAGGCTGGACAGAAGGATCCATGCTGCTCACCCATGTGGGGATCCAAAACCCAGTGTAGGTAGCCAAGGTGTGCAGATGGGGAGTGAGCAGTGTCGCTGCCAGGCACTCCTGCTCTCCGGATCCTGGCACATGGCACTGCCCTCACTGCCCAGGAAAGCACCACTGCCCCAGGCAGAAGCTAGCTGAAGGAGTTTTGCATCCACAGGAGTTCCATGCTTGCCTGTCAGGTCCTTGTCCTGGGCTTGTCTTCCCTCCAAAACCAGCTGCAAAGCCCTGCTCTGGCATTGCATCCTCCTGGAATAGAGCAATGGGATGGTAGACTGTGGAATCTCAGACTGGTTGGGTTGGAAGGGACCTTAAAGCTCATCTCATTCCAGCCCCTGCCATGGGCAGGGACACCTTCCACTATCCCAGGTTGCTCTAAGCCCCGTCCAACCCGGCCTTGGACATTTCCAGGGGTGGGGCAGCCACAGCTTCTCTGGGTAGCCTGTGTCTGTAGTCACTGTCCTCCCCATGCCTTTGGGATGTGAATTCTTGTGCTTTAAAATTTAGAAACAAGAAGAAAACTGGAGATGCTGGTGTAAACTGGTGTCAGATGCTCCCTCTGTTTGAAGCCCAACAGCTCAAGGTCCATTTCTGGTGCAGAAGATCACAGGTGTTGGTGGCATAACCTGCTTGTGCCATGTGCCCTGCCAGCACAGCCCAGATGCTTCAGACCTCCCACCTGTACCTCTGCTCCTGCTGGCTTTGCTCTTGGCTCCATGAAAACTCAGACCCAGAAACAAGGATTTTGTGGGAAAAACAGTGACTGGCTTAAGATGATGAGTAACAGCCTTAAACTTAAGCACTTAAAAACAACATTTCTGCCCCTTTGACTTTTCTCCCACACGGACCCTTCCAAGGAATGAAGTAGGCTGGGAATGGCTGTTGCCTATAGCCAGTGGGACCTGTTAATGATAAAGTGAATTGCTTCTATAAGATGGCTCAGACAAAAGTTTTTTATATTTCCATATGCTCTCCTTCTGTCCAGTCTCCCAGCTGGATGGGTGACAGCCTGGCTGGTGCACTCGTGACCCTCTGCTTTGCCATGTCTTTAACCTGATGCTTTGGTCATAATACAAATCCTTAATTTCTCTGTTACCCTTTTGAGAAAATATCTTATATTCTCATTCTTTTTTTTTCTCTTTCTGCATTCTTTTAGAGGAAAAGTCCGGTAAGAAACACAATTTTTATCTCCCTAATACTTTAACCCAGCCTTGTATCCTCTGGTCACACAGTGCCTGTTCTGCACATCTCTAGAGCTGAAATGGAAAATGTAAATAACAAATCCTGCCCTTCTAGAATGATGTTTAATTTCCTTTATTGTTGACTTAGAACATTTAAAAATAGAGCATTTAAAAATAGAGCTAAGCTGTCTTTGCTTTGAGTGTTCAGTCTGGGGGTGTAGTTTGGGTGAAAGGTGTTTGGACAAGATGCGTAAGGGCACTCTTATCTGTGGATTGTGGCACATCCAAAGGTATGAGAAGGCAGAAAACCCATCTGTGATCCATCACTTGTGTGATTCCTGTGTGCAGAGGAGTTGGTTTCCTCAAGAGGACTGAGCTACCAACTGTTCCGAGCCCAAAATGGGGAAATTCACCCAATTTCCAGGGTTTGGGTTACCTCTGGGTGACTGGGTGACCCACAGGGTGTTGTGCTCTAGTGGTGGAGGCTGTGTGGAGGAGAAGCCCACCCAGTGCAGTGGTGACAGAGGGGTATGATGGGCTCTGGGGGACTTGGGGTGCTGACCTGTCACTCTCTGACCAGGTGTCTCTTCTCTCTTCCTTCTCGCTGACCGCAGCGGCGCAGCCCGGTAAGGACCCACTCCTTTCCCCTTCCTCCTCTACTGGGAATGGGAGTGCTGCAGGGAGCTAAGTTAGTGCTTGATGGGAATAGGGAATGGGGACTGGGTGCCAGTTCCACTACCCACCCTGCTGTGTGACCCCAGGTGATGGTGGGATCAAGGGGATTGCCTCCCATTGGTAATGCAAAGGGCCCCTCAGTGATAGGTGTTCTCCAAGGCTCATCCTGCATCCTTGCAACCTCCTGGAGAGCCTGCTTGTGGTCCCGGGATGTCCCCACTGACCCCCTCTTGTGGGGCTCTTGCTCCCCTCTCTGCTGCACAGCTCCAATTCTCTGACTGGGGGGATTTGGCTTTGGAACAAGCTTCCCAAGGCCAGTGCTGGGGTCCCCATCCCTGGAGGGATTTAAAAGGTGTGTGGATGTGGCATTTGGGGTCATGGGTCAGTGGTGCCCTTGGCAGCGCTGGGAGATGGTTGGACTCGATGATGTTACATGGCTTTTCTAACCTAAATTATTGTGTGTGGGGAGGTGTGTGGGAGGTGGCAAGAGCAAGGACTTAAATTTACTAAAACACATTATTAGATTGATTTGCAGCCATCAAACATAAGGATTTGGGGCTTATGCCATTATTAATGGGGTGAGGGTGTAACTGACCCCCCCCACCCCAAGGCACTGGTAGCTGGGATGTCTTCAAAAGCAGAACTGCCAATGATGGCTTCAAGTGGGTCAGAAACCTCCTGGCAGGGTTGTCAGGGTTGTCTGCTCTCTGTATTTCAGCCACATACAGTAAATGTCACTTTAGACAATTCCTGCCATGTCTGCTAGGCTGTTTTGCTCCTGGGTGACAATTGGCATGTGCCTATGTCCCCGTGCATCCCACTTACCTCTGTGTTTCTGTTTCCAGGGGACAATTAAAAGGAATTTATCCAGTAAGTATCTTCTGCAGCCTGGAAAAACAGTCAGCACAGTTGGTGGAGGTGTTTGGGGTAGGGGGGGAAGGGAGTGGGGAAGGTTTGCTTTGAAGTGGTCCTGGCAGAAATGATGACACCCAAAAGTTTTCCTTAAAATGCCATGTGGGATATTCTTGGGGTACCTGGAGTGTACTACAGGGAGTATAGTGTGCTATAGCAGTGCAGCTCCCTAGTTCAGTGCTCTACAGAAATAAATCTAAATTAAAAAGCAGATTCTTTGCTGGGGTGGGATGTGTGCCGTGCTGGTGGCACACTGGGTGTGAGCCCTCCTGCCAGCACAGGGTTTGGGAGGAGTGGGCAGGGAATGACTCTCACCCTGTGCTGTCTGTCCTGTGCCACAGGTGAGGAGATCACGCGGCCCCGGCGCTCCACACCAACACCAGACCCTGCCAGGTCAGTACAGAGCCCCTCAGTGGGATTATCCAACACATCCATGTCCAGGCACATCATCCCAATGTGGGTTTTGAGCATTCCATGGGCAGGTGAACATTTAGACTAGGCTGAATGTGTTCTCCTGCAGGTTTTGATCCTTTATCATCTACATCAAGGTAGGGCAAACACAGAATAAAGAGCAAATTCACTGAGTATTTGCTACCCTACAACTGTTACCAACCCATCAGTGAGCTGAGCTGCTCCAGTTTGGCTCATCAAAGGCACCACTGCAGCAACATCACTTTTATAACCTTTTAGGCTCCTGAGACAGCTGAACATCTGTGTTTGGCTTTAAATACACTGAGAAAATGCAGGATGCAGCAGGCACAGGGAGATTTGGGTCCATGGGCTCTTTGTTGGATTCTGGAGAAGATAAGGCTCCCAAGAGACCTTAAAGCCCCTTCCAGTGCCTACAGAGGCTCCAGGAGAGCTGGAGAGGGACTTTGACAAGGAATGACAGGACAAGGGGGAATGGCTTCCCACTGCCAGAGGGCAGTGTTAGATGGGATATTGGGAAGGAATTCTTCCCTGTGAGGGTGGTGAGGCCCTGGCGCAGGTTTCCCAGAGAAGCTGTGGCTGTCTCATCCCTGGAGGTGTCCAAAGCTGGGTTAGATAGGGCTTGGAGCAACCTGTTCTAGTGGAATGTGTCCCTGCCCATGGCAGGGGGTGGAATGGGATGGGCTTTAAGGTCCTCCAAACCCAAACCAGTCTGTGATTCTGGCAGAATTGAGAGACTGTGATGGTAGTGGCACCCCCAGTTTCAAATGCACAGTGTCCATCCTTGTACTCCTACAAGAGCAGCAAGGACATCCACTCCTGGAAGCCACCTTGAGCCTGATCAATAGGGAGAGCTGACAAACGTTGTGCTGGGGGGATATATTGATTTAGAAAAGCAAACACACAAGTTTATATGGAGTAAAGCCAAGTGTTACTGTGAATGTGCCCCAGGTAGCTGCAGGGCTCGACTCAAGGTGTGTTGGACCAGAGTGCGGTCCAGACCTTGACTATTTTTAATAATCCTTTCCCATGCAGTTTTGACTAATTTTGAACCAACTTAAACTGTCCCAGCAGCTGCTCTGGCACTACAGGGTTGGCACCACAGTGCTATAGCCAGTGCTACCACTGTCCTTCCCTTTTCACTGCCCAAACCCCCGTGTTTGCCCAGGTCCTTGTTAGTCTGAAATGTAAACACTCCCTGAAAATATTCGTATTTGCTTCAAACTCTTGGTTTGAGCACAAACCTGATCCTCATGGCTCCTCTGTGCTTGTCTCATCCTGCAGCAAGAAAACAGGGGAGGATCCTGCTGCACTGGCTCCACTCTTCGGGCCCCCCTTGGAGTCGGCGTTCGAGGAGCAGAAGCTGGACGGTGGGCTGGGGACAGGGGTGGCATCTTCTGGCAGTGCCTTGGGGACAGCTGGCAGCATCCAACTCTGCCAGCAAGCAGGGCAGTGATATGAGAAGAGGAAATAATCTCAAGTTGTGCCCAAGGAAGTTTAGGTTTGATATTGGGGAAAATTTCTTGATGGAAAGGGTTGCCCAGCCCTGGCACAGCTGCCCAGGGCAGTGGTGGAGGGATTTAAAAGCCATGTGGATGTGGCACTTGGGAACACGCTGGATTGGACTTGATGTTCTTAGAGAGCTTTTCCAACCTAAGCAATTCCCTGATCAGGTTCCTAACCCTCCTCTTAAAGAAGGAAAAAGAAAAAGCTAAAGCTGAAGGCAAAGGGCAGGTGACAGGGTTCCCAGTCTGGGGTTAATACGGGTTAGATGGAAACAGAGCAAGTGTTTAAGTCAATTAGTTAATTATGTGGTCTGGGACAGATCCTGACAGGGAACAGCTAATGAATATCAAAATTATTGACTCTCAAATCAAACCATGGTTATACCAAGCCCCTCGATGCTCCCCAGAGTGTGGGGAGGAGTTTAACACCACCCCAACACCTCAGATCTGCCTTCAATGAAATAGCAGGATGCTGGATGGAGCTGTTGGACAATGCCTCCATTCTCAGGAAGATGCTATCTCAATAATGTCATTTTTTCCCCAAAACCAGTGTTTGCTTGGCAGAGACACTTTGCTCCTCCCCAGGCTTGATTTTTTTCCCAGCTTTCCCAAAGTGCAGTGATCTTGCAAGGCTTGTTTTCCTCAAAGAACAACCCCATTCACCCTCTGGAGCAGATTGTTCCCAGAGAGATCTTCTCCTCCTTCTCCCAGAGCTGGCAGACTCTGCTCCCAGGGAATGGCCACTGCCCTTGTAGCCTCGTTATGTCTTGTCATTTATGACTCCAGTTAATTCTTTTAATCAAAGCTATGTTTGCTTGCAGTTCTCTGCACACAGCCCCTCCAAAAAGTACAATAAATTTAATTTACTTAGAAAATTTTTTTCCCTACAACCTCTGTGAATATATTTGTATCTTTTCATTTTAATACTTGATGGGGTTTTTTTGCATATCCTAAAATATCAGACAATTTTTGCAATTAATACAATGTCTCCCTCCATGTAATAAACCTCTAAATCCATCAATGGCATTGTTTTGTTTGTCAAGCAGCATGAGTGTCAAACTAATTGCATGTCCTGTTTCAAAATCAGGCAAGCTTTTAATTATTCACCATTATAGAACCCCCTGTCTTTAATTAATGAGAGATTTGTGTCACTGTTTGGTTCCTCTTTTCCCAAGCCTCAGATGAAGGTGTTTTGGTGTTCAGAAGAAGATGGTTAGTTTTCTCATTGCTTTAAAAGGTTTATTTATTTATTTTTGATTTTTCAGCTGCTCTAGATCAGCCTGAGATCTGGGGTTCAGTCCAGCCCATCAACACAAGTGTAGAGTCCCCAAAACTTCCGAGACCTTTTCCAACTGGAAGTAAGTGACTGTGCAGGTTGTCAATCAAAAAATAATATATACAGAAATCAGGACAAATATTTGACTTTTCCTCATCTAGACTGTGCGATTCCATAACGTTTTATGTTTGAGGGTTTTTTTTTCCCCTGGCTTGACTTGAGCTGCAGTACTGCAGGATGGAAGAAGGAATGGGATTGGGTGAGGGATGAGATGGATGGTACTTGGGATGGGAAAGAAGGGTGGACGGTACTCTGGGCGTGAGAGGTTATGCACAGCCTCCCTTAGGATATGTGCCACTGCCACGAGAGCTGGGTTTCCAACGTGAAACCTCTCCAGCCAGGACAAATGTCGTGCTTGGGAGCTGTTGTAAAAGACACGCTGCCTTCAGAGGCCAGGAATACCAGATCATGCATGTTAATGATCTGGCTGGAGAGGTTGGAAACACCGGGTTTTTTTGTCTGGGTTAACATATGGAAGATCAGCACAACCCCCAATCCCTGATTTTTATTGCAGCTTTCCCCATTGCCTGAGGCAGCTGGGGAACTGCAGCTTTTCCTCCTCCCAAGCCGCAAGGTCATTTTTTCCTCCTTTTCCTACTCTTCCCACCTCACTAGCCATGAGCCCAACGGATTTCATGCCAAACCCACCCTGGCCCTGGTGCTGATGTGCCAAGGTCAAGGCAGCTTCTGGGCACATCTCCACCTTCCAAGGGGACTGGGATACTGATGATGGAAACCACAGTACCTCACGGGCTGCTCCTCCAGGAGGTTTGGCCTTGGATCTGATTTGCATCTGCTTGGCAAAAATGCCTCTGTAAAGCAGTACTGGTCAATTAGCCACTGTTAATTAGCCAGTGTTCCTGTTCCCCTGTGTGCATCCTGACTCTGTGTGGGATGGGCACATGAGAAACACAGAAGCAGATCTGTGCCTCAGAGGCTACAGGTTTAATTAAAATGGTAATTCAGGAGTTTAAAATGTGTGAGTACAGTCTGAGAATTAAAAGTGGGGGAAATAAAATTCATAAAACCCAGTAAAAATGGCATTACACTGACAGAGGGTAGAGATAGATGGGATATCGGGAAGATATTGTTCCCTCTGAGTGTGGTGAGGCCCTGGCACAGGTTGCCCAGAGAAGCTGTGGCTGCACCATCCCTGGAATTGTCCAAGGCCACGTTGGACGGGGCTTGGAGTAACCTCATCACTGTCATATCCCCCATTCCCAGTAAAACTGTGTTTCCTAAGACACTGTAACTGAATTTATTCCCCTCTCTGCTCTCTTGCAGCTCCTCCACCACTCCCACCGAAGAACATCCCGGCCACGCCGCCGCGCACCGGCTCCCCCCTGCCTGTGGGAATAGGTAAAACTCAGTGTGTGCCAGGGTACAGCCTGAGAGACTGATCTAGAGCCTCCAGGGGTGGTGCTGGGTGGGGGGTGGTTCCCCATGGCTGTGTTTGGGACACAGATTTGGTCCTTGTGCATCCTCTTCCCTTTGCGTTTGTAGAATTCCAGACTGATTTAGGTTGGAAGGGACCTTAAAGTTCATCTTGTTCCAGCCCCTGCCATGGGCAGGGACACCTTCCACTAGAGCAGGTTGCTCCAAGCCCTGTCCAACCTGGCCTTGGACACTTCCAGAGATGGGGCAGCCACAGCTTTGTGGATGCTGCAGTTGGGGTGATGCTGTAGAAGCAGCACAAAGATGCCTTTGGCCCCCAGGTTTGTGTCATCCTGCTGAAATTAATGTTTTCTCCACTCTCCCTGACTTTGGGGTCAGTCACTCTGGAAATGCAATGCAGCATAAGCCTTAATATCCTGCTCAAAATTGGGAATATATAGAACCCTGTTACCACCTGAAGCAGCCCTGAATGGTCTGTGGTTATGGAGTAACAGGGCAGTGTCTGCCTGTGTCAGGGAGCTGCTCCTGCACTCCCTGTCCCTCAGATTCCTACTGCTGCCAGGGAATGTGGGAAAAGCCCCTCCTGGTCTCCCAGCCTGAGCTAGAGAAGAGAGAATGGAATGGTGCTGGGAATGAAGGACAACCTGAGGACAGGGAGGGAAAGAGATTGGTTGCAGCCAGAGAACATAAAGTGCTTATAAGTATATAATTCATGGTGCTGGCAGGGTGCCATCTGATGGAGCAGCAGGATTTGAGGAGGGGATACAGTGCCTGGCCTTTGGATAGGGCACTGCATGGGGACAGACAGAGCACCTTGGGATGAAATTACCTTTCCATGAAGAAATCCCCTGCTCTGACCTCACTGCTCTATCCATCAACATCTCATTCATGCTCCCATATCTTGATTTTTTCCTATTTATTGGAGCAGCCAGGCTGGCAGAGTGTCCATCTCCATACATTGATTCATCCACAGGAGCAAATGTCAAGCCCAGCCATGTGTGTCGGGCCATTTGCTGGGCTCTGCCTTGTGCATCATGTAAAGCAAGAGGCTGAGGTCTACGTTGTTTGTTTGAGAAAAATTCTATTTTATCCCAAATGTAGAACAGCAGATGGCTCCCCCAAACATGGGAGCAGAGGTGGGGTGATGCTGACACAAGGAGCCCAGAGAGCATGTTAGTTTTAGGATCTCCCTTCCCTGGATATGTAATGTTTGGCTGATGGATCATCTCTGTGTTGGTCATGGAGTCAGATGGGAATGTTGGTGTGTGGTGGCTTGGTTAGTGAGCAGAGCTCTGAAATCCCCTGATCTGCTGCTGCTTGTGACTGAAGAACATTCACCCTGTCTGCATCCCGTGCTGCAAACCAGCATGTTCAAGTATATATATTTATACATGTGTGTTTATAAATATATATATATATAGTGTGGGGTGTGCCAGAGCGCTGAGTGCGTAAGTTTAATATCTGCTGATAATCCAGAGTGATGGTAAGGACATGCTGTCATTTAGAGGACATGTAAAGGCTGTAACTTTTGGGATGATATAGTACTGTTGGATGTGAGTGATGGAGGAGCAGGGCTTGGCTCATGGTGCATGTTTACTCATCCAGCCTTTCGACCCAGTGTGGTTCATTTTATGTTGCACATGGCCTGATGTAGAACTTTGTTGCACATGAATTATATTCCCCAGCAGCTTATAAGAAACCATGTTTTTAGAGCATCTCCTCTAGAAGTAGCTGGCACAGAGCCCGTAGAGAGTAGTGCAGCCCTCGCTTAATGCCAAGTGTAAAATAACCTCCTCTGACCACAGGAGGGGACCAGGCAGCAGCAGAGCCTAAAAGGGACAAACTCCCGTCCATCAATGACTTGGACAGCATTTTTGGCCCTGTGCCGTCCCCCAAATCTGCTGCTGCAAACGCAGAAGACAAGTGGGTCAATTTTTCTGATCAATCCCCGGAAAACGCGGCTCCAGAGTTGACGCCCCGGGAAAAAGCGGGATCCCCGCCGGCGGCAGCGGCCGCTCCAGCCACTGCTCCCGCGGCGGAGCCCTCCCGCCCGCTGCCCTCGCCGCTGCACCTGGAGGAGGTTCACAAGAAGGTTTCTGAGCACCTGAAGGATGAGAACGTGGAGCCGGTGGCCTCTCCCAAAGATTTTGGGCCGGGACAGAGAGCGACCCCGCCGCCCCCTCCGCCGCCCACCTACCGCACGGTGGTCTCGTCCCCCGGACCGGGCACCAGCACGGGCAGCACCAGCGGTACGTCCCGCGGCCGTGGCTGTGCTTCGGGGGGGCCCTGAGCGCCTCCGGCGTCCCCTCCCGCCTGGCTGTGCCTGCGCCCGGGCCCGTCTCGTGCTTCCACGTCCGTCGTCTGCCCTCCGCCTCCTGTGTCCTCCCCCTGCTCCTCGCTGCGTGTCTCGTGGTGGGATGGGGCTGATGATCTTTCCCCAAAGCTCCCGGGAGCCGCCCTTCCCACCTCTGCCGTGCACAGAATTTGGGATGGGGTTGCCATTGCTGCAGGTCTGTCCTCAGTAGGTTTGAGTAAACACAGTCAGAAACATTTCAGGCAAATAATCTGAGCAAGCCTCAGCTCCAGGGTCCTTTAAATCTGTTGCAGACAGGTCACCACACACTGTCACCCACCCAGCTCAGAGGTAGCACAGGTCTGGACAGTGCTTGGTCCTTTTTGGCTCTGAGTGTGAAGAGCCAGGAGAAATGTCTTCCAGAGTGAGCCTCTCCCAGGGCAGAACCTGATTGGTCTGTCTGGCATGTGCTAGCTGCCTGCTTAATTATAAATTATTATTATTAATTATAAATGTCAGTGCCCATTAGGGCAAATGAGCTTAGTGCAGGTCAACTTACACACACTTTCTGAGAGTGTTTGAGGGGGTGCAACCTGAGCCTGTTGTTTTAGGGGCTGACCCCCAAGGGTACTTACTGGGCACCTGTGCTGCCATCCTGCATCCACCAGAAGTTATTTTTGAGGGAATTACCCCCTCAGGGCCCTGAAGAACCTCCACCCAGGTGGGGGAGGTGAGGGGTGTGTTGGGTGTGCAGCCCCCAGACCTGTCCCCCAACATGTGACACCAGCCTCATGGAAACTTGGAAGAAGTGTCATTCCTCTGGGTTGTCACCTCCATGGAAGGGGGGTGGAGGGGCTGCTGTGGGTGTCCCACCATGTGAGGCTGGTGCTGCAAGTGTGGCTTTGCTTCAGTGATGGTGGCTTTTCTGTGCTGGGAGGGTGGGAATCCATGTGGGGGCTGCTAGTGGCAGTGGTTGGAGCTGGGACTTCTGGAGTTTGGCAGCAGGAAACAGCAAGATTCTTCCACCATGCTCTCCAACCTCATGCCAACTGAGTAACTCCTTGTGGGAGTGAAGAGCCACAGGATGGGGACATGCCAGGGCTCCCCATGTAGGGATGGATGGAGGAGCTGTTGTTTCCAAGAAGATCCAAGTCTCTTCTTCAGGAATTGCCTCCTGTCTCAGTCTGGACTGCTTTACATTCCACTGTCACCTCAGCCTTCCCCAGTGCAGCAAGCTGGAAAATGCAAAGTGTTAACGTACCCACAGAAAAATTGTGCGAATATTCCAAAAACTGCATCCCCTGGCAGATGGATCCAGCATCCCTCACACTCCTCTCCACCTTTCCAAGGCCCCTGGTTCTGCATTTGGTCCTGGGCCTGTCCCGTTTTTGGATGCTGTGGAGCAGAGCCACCACAGGATGCCCTCCTGCCTTCACATCCCATGGGAGCCTGGGCTTGTGGGTGTCACTGAATCAGGGCTGGGGATGGGTGTAGACTCATCATGGAATGGTTTGGGTTGGAAGGGATCTCAAAGCTCATCTCATTCCAACTCCTTGCCATGGGCAGGGACACCTTCCACCAGACCAAGTTGTGCCAAGCCCAGCATCCCAGCAGGCTTCCGAACTTGTGCTTATTTCCACACACTGCCACAGTTTCTTGTGGCAGGAAATACCTATTCTGGGATGGAAGCCAATGTCTGGCAGGTCTTTGGCTACCTGGTGGTCACAGGACACTCCCTTGAAGGCTCCATCCTGCCACACTCATTCAGTGCTGCAAGGCTACTTTCCCTGAATAATTCCTATTTTATCAGGCTTTTATTGGGATAAGTAAGGAAAAATTCAGACTCTGATTCCCAAATTAGGCTTTTAATTAAAAATGGCTTGTACTTTGAAGTTGTGCCAAAGAATGACTGGAATTTACTCCGTTTAAACAAGCCCCTCTCTTGGCTTAGCCTGCTCTCCTTTACCTCCTGGTCTCATTTCTATAGATCTAGCTTTGGTCTTTCCTTAATCTGAACTATCACCCAAAAAATGTAGGAAATGATTCTCTTGTAAGTCAGAAAAATAAAGCCAAAGTCCTTGTCTTATCATCAGTCTGAGCCAAGCATGGAGCTGCTGAACTCTGTGGAGACTAGTGGCAAATGCCATGTCAGTTGTCCTGGGAATGGGGTCTGAATTTCCTCCCACTCCTTGTGCCCCTCATGTCATGGTACCGTCTCTGACTGCTCTGTACAACACCAGTTATTGCTGAACTTCTTTGGGAAGGAATTTCTGTGCATGGAGCAAAAGTCTCCTGGATATTCTGTAAAGCATTTGTCAAAATTTCCATCTGATTACAAAACTTCCCCTACACAGCAGGACAGCAACCGCTGGGGACCATGTGAACACCACTTGTTCTGCAAGACTCTTCCAGAGGGTTGGGAGATGTTACACTCCCAGCAAAACTCATAACCTTTCTGTTCTGCCCTCTCCCCTCTTGCTGGGACAAGGCTTTGCCCCTACTACCCATCCTTTCCACCAGTTGTGCCAGCCCTAGAGCTGTGGCACCAGCACCAGCTGCTGCAGGGCTTCAGCACCATATTCCTCCTGCCTACATCTGTTTTTTGGGAAAGCCATAAGTCTCCTCTGATAACAATTTTGCCTAAAGCTCCCTGGCTGAGGGAGCGGGATATTGGGCAGCCCTTGTGAGGAATTCTTCAGCATCTGCAGTCCTGGAATGCTCTGTGCCCTGGTGTGAGGCTGTTGTTACAGGGAGCTGTGTGGGGTGTGCATGGGCACCCCTGGGTGGGTGGAGGGTCTGGGGTGGGGAGCGCTGGGGGCACTGTCTGTGCGGTGCTCACGGCTCCCGTTTGTTGCAGGTTCCTCGTCGCCGGCTCGCCCTGGAACGCCACTGGCCACCTGTGGCACTCCCCCGCCACCGCCCCCCCGGCCCCCCTCCCGGCCCAAGCTGCCCCCCGGCAAGCCCCCTGTCGCTGATGTGGTACGTTGGGAGGGAGCGGGGGGTGGTGGGTGGCATTCCCAGTCCTGACACGGATAACGGAACAAGTGACTGGCAGGGGCTGCCAGGGCAGGTTGGGGTTTTCTAGGATTTGTCCACTGAGGTAGGTTCCACCTGGGAAGGGCTGTAACTGCTTCTGGTTGTCCATATTGCGTATCTGGTTACCATGCATGTGGTTATCAGGTAGCCCAGCCTGGTAATGCCAAGCGCAGGGAAACCATGGTCTGCAGTCATGACAAAAGGCAGAGAATGGGGTGGGGCAGGAGTGGGAAGGGTTTGGGGGTAAAGCAGTGTGGATCCAGCTGTCCTGGGAACGGTAGCTGGCTCAGGGGGATGCAGCAATCTTTGGTGGGACTGCCCAGCAATCTTAGGTGGGGTGTTCACCACCGCACCATCTGGGCTGTGACATTCTGTCCTGCCACTCCAGGCTGCTTCAGGTAGGTTGGGAGAGTTTTTTGATTCAAGATTTGAATAAAAAAATCGTCCCTAAAGGACCCATAAGGGCCTGATAAGCTGCTCCCTGGTGAGATGGCACCAGATGGCACCGCTCCCTTCCCAATGCTAAGTGCATTCCATCCATCCCGCGGCCTCTGGAGGTCCCATCCTCAGTGTGGATGGGAACTTCAAACACCCAGGCCCACGTGATGGTGGGAATCACCTCTCATTTTTCCAGGTCTTAGCTCTAAAAGAACTAAAGTCATTCCCTTTACTCCTCTGGGATGCCAGCAGAGCAGCTGGCTGGAGTTCCTGAGGTTCACGGCTTCAGGGAAAAGCTTGTTTGTTTGATGCAAACGTGTCTGTGTTTTCTTTAACCTTGTGTTATTTTATGTTTTTCTACAGTCCAGGCCTTTTAGCCCTCCTATCCACTCATCCAGCCCTCCTCCGATAGCACCTTTAGCCCGTGCTGAAAGTACTTCTTCCATATCTTCCACCAATTCCCTGAGTGCAGCCACCACTCCCACCGTTGGTAAAAACATACAGCTCTGCTGTTCTTTCACCTTTCCTACCTCTAAATGTCCTTAAACGATTCTTGAAGCCTTTTGATTTGCTAGATTATTCTTTGGGTTCACATTAATTACTTTTCATCAGGTTTTTTAAGTGCAAAAAGGGATTTGAGGGGGCATGATGCATCAGGAGGGTGATGCTGTCAGGCAAGCTTTGGGGCAGCTCCAAATGTTGTGGAAAATGGATGTTTGGTGGAAGTCAAGGTTATCACTAAGGGAAATATATCATAAAATACAGTTATGGTCTGTAAATTTGAACAAAATAAGGTTTTTTTGCAGGAGATGCTTGTGCTGGGAGGGGGGCTGGAAGCCAGACCTTGGGATCTGGGAAACAATTTTAAATCTTTTTGAATGCCTTAATTTTGCACTTTCCTTTAAAGTGGTAGTGGGAAATGGGATCTTGGAAAAGGTTCTTCCAAACCATTTAGCTTGGCACATCCTAAGGCAGAATAAAGTACTGCAGTTTTCTTTTGGAGGAATGTCCTGAAAAACATGGGGTTTGCCAAACCCCCCAGATGCCTGAGACAAGCAATGGGAATAAAGTCTGGCTGGCAGCTCCCAGGCTCCAGGTGCTGGGTCCCCCTGTGCCTCCCTCCTCCATTCCCTCTGTCCCCACCTCCCTTCCATCCCGGTTGCTGGCACTCCGTCTTCTGCCATCACTGCCATCCCACCTGGCTGCCAGCTCTACTGTTCCTCGCTTCCTGCAGCTCCATCTTCTCCAGGATCTCCTTCCTCCTTCTTCTTTTCTTTCCAACCCTCCAAAAACCCAGCCTGGCTGGTTGGTGTGTACTTAGCCACTGGCCTGGCTGTGGCATTTGTCACCAGCTGTCACCTCACAAGTGGTGGCATCACCACGTGTGATGGCTGGAAGGTGCTGGGTGTCCTGAGCCGTGTGCCAGGCGCTGTCCCCACGGTGCCAGTGGCACCGAGCCCTCCCTGTGGGTTTGCTGGAGTCTCCAACCTGCGTCTCCATCCTGTTGTTTGCTTCACTCTCAAGGTGTCGTAGGTGCTTGTACTTGTTCGCCGGCTGTTGGTCACTGTCACAGCGTGTTGCTGGAAAACAAAACACCTGGAGAAAGGGGCAGCCAGCCCTGAGCATTCCCAGTGTGTTGGTCCTGTTCGTGCCTGCTGTCCCCCACAATGCCAGTGGGATTGGCACAGTGCCTGCTGGCACAGTGGCCATGGGGCACCTGGGACTACGGTTTTGGTGGGGGGACCAGCCAGGCTGAGGACAGGGATGGTTGTGGGGGCTGCAGGAGGGTGGGAAAGGGGACATGTGTGGAGGATGCATGCTGGTCCTGTCAGCTGAGCAGGTCCCTCAGGCTGTCATATAAATTTATTTTTTTCTCTCTGACGCGTATGTTTTTATGAACAAAAACTGCTGCTTGATGTTTTTAATGACCTACCCATGCTGAGCAGTGGGCATGACACTGCTGGGGGGGTGAGAAGCTGTGCCCGGTGGTACTAGCATCTCCCACCCTCTCCATGGGGGATTTTCCTTGCAAGACAGCTGAAATCAGGGCTCTGGGGTCACCCCTGGACTTGGGAACTCCAAATGGGGCAGCCAGGAGGAGCACCCCAGATTGCAGCTGTTGTACTTCCAGCTCCATACAGACTAAATCATAGAATTCCGGAATATCTTGAGTTGGAAGGGACCCATCAGGATCATTGAGTCCAACTCCTGGCCCTGCACAGGACACCCCAACATTCCCACCATGTGCCTCACAGTATTTTCCAAACACCTCTTTAGCTCTGGCAGCCTTGGTGCTGTGACCACTGCCCTCGGGAACCTGTTTCAGTGCCCAGCCACCCTCCGGGTAAAGAATCTTTACCTAATATCCAACATAAATCAAGCAGCGGATGCCACATTGCCAGGATTTGGCTTGGGAAAAGCTGGCTGGGGTAAGGCAGGAGCAGATGGGGTTTGGGACCCACTCAGGGAAAGTCCAAGCATCTCCTTGTCCCCACCAAGGCGAGGGTGGGTACTGGTGCTGGATGAGCATCCATGAAAATCCATAGTGAAGGAGGGAGCACTTTTGATTCCTGGGGATTTTTGTGGAAAGAGGAAAAGCTGAAGTGGAAGGTGTGCAGGGATGGGCAGGTCAAGGACCACTGTGGGTCCTGGGGGGCTGGGACAACCCAACCCAGCTGGGGCTGCCTGCAGCCCTGTGCTTACTACAGGGTCCATCTCCAACACTCTCCCCGTCTTCTGTTTCCTGTGGCAAAGTCTGATGGAGTTTGTCCAAGAGCATGTGAAGGGTTGCTCCATTTCCATGTTGTCCGTGCTGCTCTGGTGTGCTTTTCCCGTGGTTGCATGTCAGTCTGAATAATTTCGGGCAAAGAAAGAAGCTGTTGCTCCCGCGTCAGTGCCCCTTCCCTCATTTCTCTCGTTAAATCACCTCTCTGTCTCTCCATTGATACAACGCGCTGCTTGGTTTCAGTTGGGATCCGTGTTCTCATTCTTTGTGTTTGTTTTTTTTTTTCTTTCCTTTGCGTTTCTTCTGCTTGTGTTATCAGAGGATGATGCTTTTATTGACAAACTGCCCGCGTTTGAAAGGCGCAGTGAAATGCCAGCAGGTACTGTACTGGCAGGGAGCTTTCCAGACAATCCGCCTTTGGAGCGGGCGACACCCACCGCTCGCATCACCTTGCATGACAGTTTCTCAGTGACCAAAAGGACTTTGAGGTGGAAGGTTGTCACCTCCTGAATTCAAGGAGCTTAATTTAACAGCTCCAAAAGCTGTTTCCCCCCACACACCCCGAGTTATTTCAGCAGTACCTGGAGTCCAACGTGGCTTTTGAGGCGGTGTGAGAGCAGGGAGCTGGTGGTTGTGATGGGAAAAGGAAGATTCCAGCTAGGCAGCTGCTGCTCTGTGTGCGTGTGTCTGGTTATCTGCAAGTGTAATGTCCTGAAATGCAACAGAGAACACTCCATTTCACTGTCACTGATTGTGCACACCGGTGTGGCATGTGGAGCAGCATCCCACCGGGAATGCTGGCGGAGACGACGCCGGAGGCGAGGAGGACACGGCATGTTTGCCCAGATCAGCGCAGTTAGAACATGCTGATGGAGTGCATGAGCCGACAAGCCTCTTCTACTGTAGCCAAAAAAAGAGAAAACCTCTCAAAACTCCTTACCAAGCAAAAGGACTCTTCCATCTGGGCTTCCATAGCTTTGCTTTCTGCTTTCTGTCTCCCAAGCCAACGCCCGAGTTTAAAGCCCCCGTCCCTGCACGTGAACGGCTTGCAGCGCCTCGCCCCCTCCCCGTAGTGAGATAAATGACCTGCTCTGTGACTCACACTGTGTCCTTCTCTCTCCCTCTCCTTAACCTGTCCCATCCCGCTTCAACTCCTGGCCATACAGAGAATGAACAGCCTTCCCTCGTTTGGTTTGACAGAGGAAAGTTTTATTTGACTTTCGAAGGTAAGTAGTGCATAGCATACCCTGTAACGACTCGCTCCCCCTGCTCTCGCTCTCTCACTCCCGGGGTTCCCTCCCAAGGCTCCATCCAGTCCGACTTTCCATGCGAAATGCTATGGCTACTTAGATGACATCGCAAGTTCAAACAGAACAATTTTGATTTGATTTGTGCCATTTGTCCCTGTGATCTCTTTCCTCGTTTATTTATTTTCTAAAAAAATCCAACCCAAACAAAGCAAGACCCGAAAGAACATTCTGAATATTCCCGTACGGAGGCTGCAGTGAAAACCAGAGAGCGGAACCGCTTGCACTGCCAAGGAACTTGACTCTGTCAACCAGAGCTTCTCTCTACTCTCCCTCACGAGCTGCTCGTTACCCTGAGTGGGCTGGGCCACGTGCTGTTAATTAACACCCAAAGGATGATGGGTTCTCTGCCAAGCTGGGGCCTCCTCCCCACCTCCCACCAGGTTTTTTGGCAGTGAAGGGTTGGGAGCTGAAACACCAGCAGGTTGTGCTGCTGGGGTGGCTGCTTGAAGGTCTTGGGGCTTCTGGGGTCCCCCGTAGATGAGAAGGATGCAGGGAAGGGAAAAACTTGTCGTTTGTTCTCCAAGCAGCATCAACTCCCAGGTAGGGCAGAACTGTAGGTGGCTGGGCAGCCAAGTCCCACTCCGAGAGCACCAAGGCTTTGGGGGAAGCCTCATCTCACATTTTGCTTTTTAAAAACAGAAATAAAATCAGGAGGTTTGCTTGCAGCAGGAATAGGTGCTTTTAATCGCCAAGCAAGCAGTTTGGAGCTGTTGTAGTGCTTGCAGGCAGGGCTGGGGTGAGCTGGAGGATGCTGTTGGCACAGGACATGCCAGAGCACTGTTTCCACATGTGAGTCCCAAAGTGTGTCCATCCCAGAAAAATGCCAAGTGGCCTGGGATGGGTACTGCCAGGCCACTGAGGATGGGCTTGGAATCACGGAGCAAAGCCCATTCTGGTGAGAGTGATGGAGTAGCAGCAGCAGAAGGCAGGAATTGAGATGGCATTGACCAGGGAGTTGGTTCCTTCCTTTCCTCCCTTTTTCTTGGCCCAAGGTCCCTGCTCCAACAGTCCCTGCTTTGATGGTCCTAACTCCAACAGCAGCTCTCAGCTTAGATCCAGGGGGAGCTGCTTCTTCCTGGTGCTCATTGCCATTTTGCTGTTCCCTGCAAAAAACCCTTCCTGGGTTTCCCAGGTGCCACCTGCCTGTCCAGAGCTCCAGAAAGAGCTGAGGACAGCAGGGACAATGTTATCCCTCAGCACAAGTATTCCAGCACTGTGCATCCCCCTGCTCTGTGCTTCCTCCTCCCCTCGCTCAGTCCAGCACCAGCCCCGCGAGCACATCCACCTCTTGGGAGTTTTCTTGTGGTTTTGAGTATTGAAGTTATTGGAATTCTTTGACTTGGTTCTAGCAGTATGAATGGTGTGGAGAAGGGAGTGAGTTTGTCCTGGAATGCCAGCACAGCAGCAGGCCTGCAGGAGTATGGCACTGCCTCTGGGCTCAGGTCATGTTCCAGAAAGGAGTTATCTCACTTTCACACACTGTATTTCCTGATTTATTTCTAAATATCTATGTCCAACTTTTAAAAAACCCCCGAACTTCAATGCTCATCTACAGGGAAGTGAGAGGAGACCTTTTGTGTTTGGCATCTGAAACTCTCAGGACATGGAAGGCCAGAAGAGTAATAATAGTTTCTTTCTGAATTTTGAGGGTTTTTTGTCAAGATCTGTGTATTTGCTGAACATGGGGTAGTTTATTTGTGTGTGAAAAGATTTGGTGATGCTCTCCTGGCCAGGATTGCTGTCACTCATGTCTCCTTATTCCACAGCTGTATTTTCCACTTTTGCATAGGGAAAAATAAGGCAAATGAACCTAGTTTGCTGCTTATGACTGGATTCAAAGCGCCATAAAATGGATTTGGGTTTTTTCTCTATTATTGTCAGGTCATTTGCCCAAATGAAAAGTTTCTAAAAATTACTTTTGAATCAGTCACTAAAAAGCCAGGTTTTGGGTGGACGTGTGCCATGGTAACTGAATTTGTCTTGTGTTTCTGGAAAATCATGTCATTGCTTCAAATAGATTATACTTTTCTTTTTTAGTAAAAACCTTAGTGTCAAAGGTTATTTGTTCTCTGAAGTCATTAAGAGAAGAATATGCAGGTTCATGAAGAAAGTGGAGGGAATCAAGAACCTCAATTCCATCCACATGATTTTTATTCAAAGCTGGATTAGAAATGAGGATGTTTTGTTGCAGTTGCTGCTCAGGTGAACTCAGATTCCCACAGCCTGGCTGAGCCTGGTAATGGGGATCCATGAGACCAGCCCTTTTGTTCCTGTAGAGGTGATTTTTCATTCTGGAGAATAAAGGAATCTTATATATGTGCAGAGGAACATGGGGAAAAAGAGATGGGAAATCAGGGAAAAGGTGCATTGGTATGAGAGACACCTGCCCCTCATTCCATGCTCTGGTGCAGGGTCCAGGCTAGACTCAGCTGCCATTATGAGGTGGTTTTAGTCCTCTCCCAAGGAATAATGATTATATTGCTAGGGATTGCATGTGGGCAGCTAAAGCCCTTCTCACCTTCCCTATGAGACAAGCCTGATGCTCCTCTGCTGGGTGTCACCTCCGGTCTTTCCCCTCCATAACCAGCCTGCACTGACACTTCTGAATCCCATCTGTATTTCTGAGTGGATGTGATGGGAATATCCCACTGGATTTGGCTGGAGGTCATTGCTGAGTGTGTGGGGAGCAAGAATCACCCAACAGTGGTATTATGGAAAGAATTTATCTAAAATATGTTACCCCAGCAGTCCATGGTGCTGCTGCTGCATGTTCTCTCTGTCACAGAGCCAGGAAATCAATGTGTCCCATGGGTTTGGGGAGCTGCCCATGCTCTCACACATGGCTGGCACTGGCATGACCACTCTTCAGCGGGATGTTCATCCTAATGGATAGCTCGGGGCTGTGGCCCCAGGAGCAGAAGGCTTGGGGAGCCACAGGCTGCCCCGCTGGGCTCATTAGGATAATTAATGTGTGTGTGGTGATGGGTCTGTTGTGTGTGGATGAGATGCTCTGGCTGCCCATCCCATGTGCTAGGACACTCAGATACCATTCCTGATTATCCTCATTCTGGGCTGCAGCTGGAATCACTTATTCCCCTGAGCCTCTTAAGATGCATGACTGAGGTATAGACATGGCTACATGAATTTTTTACACCTTTTTACGCTACATTAGAGATTTGAAGGGAAAACCCCATCACTGGAAGGGCTCATCTGTGCCTCTAGGAGAGAGCACTTGGGGTTTATCCATTAATGCACAGGTGCCTGGGTAAGGTGTTAGGAATCCTCCTTGTTGGCAAATATCACAATTTTTTCAATTAATATATCGAAACTCAAAGTGTGATTGAAGTGATGAAAATGTTTTCCCCAGGAGATGTTATGAACCCCAGTTTTCTGCACCCAAACCCTGTTATTCACTCACAGTGGTGGGAAGCAGCAGATAAAGAAGGGGAGGGATAATTTTGGAGGATAGCCCAAGCAGAAGAGCAGGAGCTCATCAGGAACATGCCACATTTCGCTTTGCTTTCCCCTGGCCCTGCTGCCTGTGGAGGTGCTGCCCTTTCCCGGGCTGGCATTGGAATTCCTGCAGCTTTGGCTGGAGCTGGCACGTGCTTGCATGTTCCAAACAAACTCCAGGCTGGATTCATCACCCCTTTCACCTGCCTGACTCAGACCCTGGCGATGAAGGTGACGGAGTGAGGGGTGTTGTGGTCCCTGGGTAAGGTGCCCCTCTGGAGACCTTTGTCATTCCTGGTTTGGGGCAGAATAATCCTCGTGCTTAACCTGATGTACAGAATGTGATGTAAACAAAAAGGTCCCAAAACGGTGCATTGCAGGAAATAGATGAGGCTGAGTCGCCAGTGCCAGGGCAGGGGCATGACCTCTCCAGGATTTTTTGGGTGTCCATGGGTTTAGCACCTTGTACATTGGGTAGGTGACCTGACACTAACCCTGGGCTGATCTTTGGACACTTTCCATGGGGAAAAGGTGACGACTTTGCTGTGCCAAAAGCACCTTAGACTCCCCTGGTGGTGGGCACAGGGAGCAGGATGTTGTCTCCCATGCAGGGTTTCCAGCACACTTGGGGCTTCTGAGGTGCACTTGCAGTGAAGATTTCATCTTCAAATTCTTTTGGAGAAAGAATTCCTGGTCAGCAAAGGGAAACCTGCGAGTGATCCTGCAGGGCTAATTATTTTAGAGTTTGCCGGGTGTCCGTGGATGCACAGCATGACCAAAGCAAACTTTTCTCCTTTATTTTAATCATGGAATCCTAGAATGGTTTGGGATGTCAGGGACCTCAAAGCCCATCTTGCTCCACCCCCTGCCATGGGCAGGGACACCTTCCACTAGACCAGGTTGCTCCAAGCCCATCCAACCTGGCCTTGAACACTTCCATGAATGGGGCAGACACAACTACACTGGCCAGCCTGTGCCTCTGTAGTTTCAGATTTTTGATGATTTTCAGATTTTCTGTGGGGTACTGTGGGATTTGTGGGGTGAGTAAGGAGTGGGGGTCCTCTTGGCTCACTGGGCAGGAGAGGAGAGGGGATTGCAGGAGTCTCCGCAGGTTGGGGTTCAGGCATCATGAGACTGCTGACACCCTACTTTCCCACAGGCAGCCTGAGCTCTCCGGTGAAGAGACAATGAACCCCCCTAGCCCCTTTTTCCGGGGCTCAGAGACCAACTGCAAAAACTGTCATGCAAAGCCTGCCGTGTGGCAGCCCCCATGCTGGGGGGCCACGGCCCTGCATGCTGCTCCTGCCTGGGGCTCCTCCATCATTTTCTTTGCTTGCTTTTGGAGGGGGAGGGAAAGATAATTTAAAACTGTTTTTAAAGCCTCATCCAAAGCCTGGGGGATTTTTTGTTATTATTTGCCCATGAAGTGAGGCTGGGGTTCCTGGTGAGCACCCCCTCGCCCTGGGCTGGGGAGAGTGGGGCTGTTCATCTCTGTGGTCCCAAGTGGGGGTGTCTGCTCTGTTGCAGGGTCATCACGGGGGCCCAGCCCCCTCACCATGGGGGCACAGGACACCCTGCCTGTCGCTGCCGCCTTCACAGAAACAGTCAATGCGTATTTCAAAGGGGCCGACCCCAACAAGTAGGTGCTTACCAATGGGGTCTGGATGTTGATATGGGGGTCTGGGACTGCAACGGCTTGGGGTGCATCCTGAGGGTTTGGGAGGGAGGACAGGAGGTGCTCTGGGCTCAGCACGTGCATGTTGGGGTGTCACTGCACTGCACCAGGTGGGGGTCCAGCATCAGGACACTCCTGCAGTGCCCCATGACCATTGCCCCTGGCGGGCTGTCAGCCTTTGTGCTTCTTCTGCTCACTCTGAGAATGCAACAGTGTCATTACCTGGGGTGGGAACTGGGGGGCTGTCACCACCATCCTTGGTGCAAGCCCTCCCCTCGTGCTTCATTTTGAACCTCCCTTTCCTGACCCTCCGTCTCTGTGTCTGGCACTGCAGGTGTATCGTGAAGATTACAGGGGAGATGGTGCTGTCATTTCCAGCAGGCATCACCCGACACTTTGCCAACAATCCCACTCCGGCGGTGCTCACCTTCCGTGTGCTGAACTACAACAGGCTGGAGCATGTCCTGCCAAACCCCCAGCTCCTCTGCTGGTAAGGACCCACCTTGCCAGCGTCCCAAATGAAGGCGGGTTTCCAGAAAACTAGGGGACTTTATAAAAAAACACAGACCCATGCCAGGTAGAAGAGCACCAGCAGTGAGGAGCCAAGTGCTTTGTTTGTCCTTTGCTCTGCTCATTAAACCTCCTCTTTGCAAAATGAGATGACCTATGGGTTATATTTGCTGTGCCTCCCTGGAGGCAGCTGAGGACAAGCCAGAGATGTGTGGGAGGCAGCCAATATTCCCATAGATGTGGGACTGAGTGCAGTCACTCACAGCTGGTTGCTGCTGTCCCATGTGCTTTGTAGAACAGCTTTCTCCTGCCAAGGCAGGTTCTGTAAAGGGTTAACTCTCTCTGTCTGCAGTGACAGCATGCAGAGTGACACCAACTCGAAGGAGTTCTGGGTCAACATGCCAAATCTGATGACTCACCTAAAGAAGGTATCGGAACAGAAACCGCAAGCCACCTATTACAATGTGGATATGCTCAAATACCAGGTAGGGGTTTTTTGTAAGATAAAACTGTGCCAAAAAAACCTCTGCTGAATTATAGACGTAAAAGCTGGTGTTTCCCTAGTGCAGAGTGTAGCTAATGTGAGGTGGGGGCATGTTATCCCTTTAGTCCCTTCTTGTGGCACTAGATTGTCTGGCTTTGAGCCTAGTACGGAGTTTTGGTGGGAGTACAAGGTATTGCCTCCTCTGAAACCGAATGCGATGAGCGCGGCTGTAAAACGGGACTTCTCCCTTCACCCCTATGGAAACTAAATGTTTTTTCTGTCATTTTGGAAGGTATCTGCCCAGGGTATTCAGTCTACTCCATTAAACCTTGCAGTGAGCTGGCGGTGTGACCCTGCAAGCACTGACCTCCGCATCGACTACAAATACAATACAGAGGCAATGACCACACCGGTAGCTCTAAACAACGTCCAGTTCCTCGTCCCCGTCGATGGAGGAGTAACCAAACTTCAAGCTGTGCTTCCTCCTGCTGTCTGGTAGGGATTGAGCTCCTTCCCTCTCTCTGCTGTGTCCCTGCCTAGAACTGCAGGAGCAGGCTTGATTCAGGAGGGTCTGTGGGTGGGAGCTGGGGGCACACTAGGAACCAAAACCTTCCCTCCTCTTGCAGGAGGAAGGCTGCAACCCCACTGTGATTTATTTTTTCTTGCCATTCCCACAAGAAAATGGTCAGAGATGAATGCATGTGTGTGGGCAGCAGAGCATCAGCCCTTATTTTGTGTTATGGCTGCTTTTTCCGGGGCTCAGAGGGGTGCAGGGCCATCACTGCCATAGGCCCTGGCACAGGTTGCCCAGAGAAGCTGTGGCTGCCTGCCTCATCCCTGGAAGCATCCAAGGCCAGGTTGGACAGGGCTTGGAGAAACCTGATCTTGTGGAAGGTGTCCCTGTCCATGGCAGGGAGTGGAATGAGATGAGCTTTGAGGTCCCTTCCAACCAACCCAGTCTGGGATGCTGTGGTCCTATGGAGATATGCACGGCTGTTGCTCCCATAGGCAGTGGCATGAACATTTCCCGGAGGGCACAGCACTGCCTCTTGCCCATCGCTCACCTGCAACCCAAGGACAGCTTTTTCCTGCTCAGCTCATACAATCATAGAATTATATTGGTTGGAAAAGCCTTCTAAGACTATCAAGTCCAGCCATTAACCCAGCTCTGCCAAACCCAAATCCAAGCTCCCAGAATTGCAGCTCCAGAGAGCAGCACCGGAGCAGGTCGCCCCCACCACCAGCCCACACAGCCTTTAGCAAAATTCAAATGACTTCTTGGCAATTTCTTGTTTCCTACAGAAATGCTCTTCTTCGTTTGTTTTCAGGAACGCTGAACAGCAAAGGATATTGTGGAAGATCCCTGATATCTCTCAGAAGTCAGAAAATGGAGGTAATCCTCAAAATATGCATGTTATTAACTCTGAATCCTTAAATCAGACACTGACCCGTTTATCATGCCGGCACACAAGCCCAGACACACAGATTCCTGCTGGGGCTTGCCAGGGAGAATGCTATTTAAAGCAGAGCTTAGAAAAGCAGGGCTACGTGCCACTGGTGCTGCTTTGCCAAGTGCCTTGGCATCACAGGAGGGTATTAACACACCAGGTTTGGACGTGGTGGTTTGCCAAGTCCTTTTTCCCTTGACCTTCTGTATTTGAAGGCTGAGGCCCCACATTGTGTCCCCATTGAGGTGACCACAGTCTCCCACAAGTGGCTTCTCCATGTGTAACCCACATACTCAGCTGCTCCTTATCGCTGGGGTGTCTGAAAAGTCAAATTCTGCTGAGAGGATGAGAGGAGTTTGCCTCCTGCCCCAGGGATGCTGGAGGGTTGGGGAGCCCCATGAGACTGGGCTTCACCTGCGATGCTTTGGGCATCTCACAGAATCACAGAATATGTGAGTTGGAAGGATCATCAAGTCCAACCCTCAGCCCTGCACAGGATCCCCAAGAGTCACACCAGGTGCCCCAGAGGATCATCCAAATACTCCTTGAGCTCTCTCAGCCTTCGTGCTGTGACCACTGCCCTGGGGAGCCTGTTCAGTGCCCAAGCACCCCCTCGGGGGGAAGAACCTTTTTCTAAGATCCAACTTAAACCTTCCCTGACACAATTTCAGGCCATTCCCTGCTACTGGTCCCCACAGAGCAGAGATCAGTGCCTGCCCCTCCTCTTCCCCTCCCAAGGAAGCTGTAACTGCAATGAGATCCCCCCTCATTCTCTTCTTCTCCAGCTGAACAGACCAAGTGCCCTCAGCCGCTCCTCCCACAACTTCCCCTTAAGGCCCTTCCCCATCTCCGTTGCCCTCCTTTGAACACTCTCTAATAGTTTCATGTATTTCTTATATCATGGGGCCCAATATAAGAAACGTTTTAAGCCATTAGAGAGCTTTGCTGGCAAACCCAGTGCTGGGGTGCTCCGTGTGCCTCTCCAGGCTTGTAAGGGTTTCATGTGGCACTTCCATTGCAGGTGTGGGGTCTCTGCTGGCCCGGTTCCAGCTGTCAGAGGGGCCGAGCAGCCCGGCCCCGCTGGCCGTGCAGTTCACCAGCGAGGGCAGCACCCTGTCCAGCTGCGACATTGAGCTCGTGGGCGCCGGGTACCGCTTCTCCCTCATCAAGAAAAGGTTTGCAGCAGGTAGGTGCCTCGCCAGCGGCTCCTCTCTGCCTGTGCTGGGATGCTGGGAATGCTCCTGCTGTGTATTTGTTGGCTGCTCAAGCCCAGAGCTCCTGCCACAGCTCAGCGTGATGGGGCTGGCTGGGGACAGAGGGGCAACAGCTCCACTGCATGACATAAATCCTGCTGCCACTTATGGGAGCCTGGAATTGCATGGGCTCTTTCCTGCTCGGGTGTTCCTCCATGAAAGGCAAGGTCTGGGATCTGCTGCAGAGAAATACAGGGATTCTTCCATGTATTACATTGCTGCAGAGAAATACAAGGATTTTCCCGTGTGCCCTGTGGGAGCGGGGCGGGTGGAGGTGGGCAACCATCCCTTAGGAACCAGGGCTGCTCCCTCCCCTCAGTTGATTTCTGATCCCATTTCTAGGTAAATACTTGGCTGATAACTGATGGAAGCTTATGCAAGTCTGTGGAAAATACTATGGAAAATACCCAAGGACTGCTGTGTGTGGAACGGGTTTTAACTACAGTTTAAGGAAAATGAACTAAATCCTGCACTTGGGACATTTCTGTTGGAAGTGTCAACAACTTTCAGCATTTTTTTTCCTTGGAAAACACCGTCTTGACCAGTCCTACAGTATTTACTTCTAGATGTAACATTGTTAATGGTTTTAAAATGTAATTATTGTATTTGTAAATTGTACTCATTCCAGTAAGGCTGTATTTTGGCAGTTAGACACTTGAGTTTTAGCATTTTACCATTCATGAAATGGATGTAATTTAAACTGTGGTATATAAATCTAATAGTAGTACTGTTGAATGGCACAATGCTTACAGAGGTAGATTACATTTTGTCAATATATACAATTTAAATACAATACTGGTAGCTGTTATGAAGGGGGTGCCTCATCAAAAGAGAGTTCAGTAGAGCCCACATGCTGATTTACTTTCCCTTCAGTCTTTAGTACGTCTCACAGCGATGAATAAAAGCTTAATCTTCAGGTTTAGCTGGTTTAACTCCAGAGAAATATCGCTGTAAAGGTGGAGGTTCCTAGCACAGTCTCCCAGGAAAAAAATCTACAAGGAGTATTTACTCCAAAGTCCCAACCTGCCCCGTGTTCTCTTACAGCTGCAGATTCCCTGTCAGGAGTCCTGGCAGCATGTAGGTGACCAAAACGTTTCTCTTTACCCCATGTCCATATATTTTGCAGGGATTCAGATAAGGAAATAAGCAGCAAAGAGACTGGGTGGTAAATCTGAGCTCACAGCGCTGTCAGGAAATGTTCCTGCTGTTTTTAAGGATGCGTTTTCCGAGCTGCCTCCAGATTTTTGGTTGCATTTTTACGTTCCTTTGCTCGCTTTTCTGCCTTTTCCCCCATTTTTGAAAGCCCTATGGGTTTAGAAAATGTTTTAAAGACATGCAGCCCCCCAAGGCCTTTCCATTTTACCACTAAGGCAGGAAAGTGTGTATGGACTGGGAAACAACTCCCTGGGGAGCTGCCAAAATACAGTGGGGCAAGAGCCAGCCTTGCTGGCACTGGGAGCAGCTCTCTCCTGGAGATGGGAAAATACATGAAAGTGCTAAACGGGAGGCTGGGGATCAAAAAATTATCCCTCTGTGTTTTTCCTGGGAGCTGGTGTCCTGCTGCTCATCCCTGTGCAGCGTTTGGGATCTTGTTGACGTTGGTCTCATCCTACTTCTGGCAACATGGTGATAGCACTGGTGGCATTAATGGCACAGCATCTGCTGAGATGTGGAGCTTGTTTAATGGGAGAATTTGGCAATATTGGGAAAGAAAAGAAGGGCTCTTTACAAAATTAAACACAGTTGCAGTTCAGATGCACAGAGAAGCTCAGGAGCATCCACTGAACTGGGTGCTGGAGACTTTGGGAATGTGTAAGATGACAAATAGTTCTGATTTTACAGTCACAAATGTTGCCAGGATTAGGCTTGTGCATTTGCATAGGAAAACTTAGACTGAGCATGTTAGGATGTGCTTGATTATTGAGCAGTTTGGATTGATGTAGAAAAACAGAGAGCGGTGCCCATCTGAAAAAAAATAAGGAAATTTGGAGATATTTCAGGTCTGAGGTGACTTCCAGGCTGTGATTTGTAAGATTGAGGGGTGAGCTGTGTGTGTGCATTCACAAAAGGCAGCAACAGGGAAGATAAAGCACAATTTGGTTCTGCAACTTCCCACATCTTGGCAGATTTTGGAAGTACACTCAGCAGTGCTCCTGGATGGAGTGTCCCACTCCATTAATGATTTTCCCCCTGAACTGGAAATATGTATAAAGTGTGTAACCCACCCCTTTCTGACACAGGAATACAGGGCAAACCCTAAGAATCACATCACTTCATGCTGTGTACAACTGTTACAAACTCATTCTTCCAAAAGAGATCTATGGCATAGGCCCAAAAATAAGGGGTTTATTGTGTAAATATTCCCAGAACATAGAGATTTTACTTTATATTTCATTCGAGAGACAAGGTGTTTACATAGCATTGGGTTTTTGAATGCTTTTTAAACAGAAAAACCCATAACCCAAAGCTTCCAAGCTCATCCCATTTGTGCTGTGGCACAAAATGGAGTCACTTTTTTGGGATGCAGCTCCTGTGGCCTAGGTAGAGAGACGGGACAGTTCTGTGCACTTTCTGGGGTGAATTGGCTGGCAGGGCTGTGTCCAATGTGCCATCACACTTCCAGCCCCACAGGGATACGGTTTCCCCTCCAGCCATGGGCAGGTGACACCAAACCCACAACACCGGGACCAAAACCAGCAGTTTGGGACAGAGGACAGGTTCCCTCCATACTGCTTTGGCCAGGTTTTTTGCATAGTGCTTTAGCAGAGTGCCACAGGGATGCTGGTTTTGCTGGGCGTTTGTCTTGCACGTACGAATGTGGCGCCCCAGTGTTACCCCATGCGGGGAACACAACTGTTGTTCCCGAGTCCAAAGTGCAGGAGCCTGGTCTTCCTGCCTGGCTTTGAGAAGGTCTCAGCAGAAAAAGGTTATGGGCAGCAGCTTAGGTTGGTCTGAGTGTTTAATGTAGAGCATCAAATAGGAGCATGTATAGGGATGTATATCGCTCACAGCCAAGAATTACTTCCCAATATCCCATCTAACCCTACCGACAGTGGGAAGCCATTCCCCCTTGTCCTATCACTCCAAGCCCTTGCCCCAAGTCCCTCTCCAAGTCCCCTTCCAGTGCCCCTTTAGGCACTGGAAGGGCTCTAAGATTTCCCTGGAGCCTTTTCTTCTCCAGGATGAATACCCCCAGCTTTCTCAGCCTGTCTCCAGAGCAGAGGAGCTCCAGCCCTGGGAGCAATCCTAGCGGGAAGCACCACTGCTCTGTTTCCCAGCATGTGGTCCAGCAGGTCTTTTGCCAAGTCAGACTGAGGCTGGAAAGGGGGCTTAGCCCTCTGGCACTGCCCAGCTCTAGCACTCCTGAGCTCAGCAGCACTCTGATCTATCTGAGTGAAAAAAAGGACAAATAAAGGAGGCATTAAATAAAAATATATGGATGCATGCATAGAAAGGCTTTAGCTCAGTTACTCCCACGGACCCTTCCCTTTAGACTGTGTCTCAGCAACCTCTCCCAGAGGAATTTTCCCCTGGGAATTTCAGCAGCCCACACCTGCAGAGTCAAAGTTCCTCTGATGGAGCAGGAGGGTTTTCCCCCACAGACACCCGAAGACTTGGGTTTTTAGATGTCAAGAGCAGGAAGTAAATTTTTTTGGTAATTTTTCTCCTGTTTGTCGTAAGCAGTCAGGATTCTCAGTCAGCTTATGGTGCTCCTCACAGGAGACCTTTCAGACCAATTTTCTACTTTAACAGTATTTCTTAATAACTATGAAATCACTCACTAGTATGAAATACTACCAAATAATGAGCTTTTCATTTGGTGCCTGCATTTGGTGCCTCTTAAATATCGCTCTCCTGTTCAATAATTCTTGTTTTTTCTGTCATTCAGGATTTCATTTAAATTACTTTGCCTTTGATCTGCCCTTTCAGGTTTTATCTATTAAAAGTTTTTTAAAACATAGATGGGAAAAACCTAGAAATTTCTGTTGGAATGTTATCCTGTTTTAGCCAGGCAGGAAGAGGATGGAGAGGGAAGGCTGCAGCCACCCAAGATTCCTCTAGCACAAGTATCACATAAAGAGTTACCACTTCCCTTTCTCCCAGCAGAGGCATTTTAAAAGACTGGAGTGCACTGAGAAGATTTTTAAAAGACTTAAGAAGGAATCAAACATCTTTTACTAAAAACATTCAGACCTCATCCTTGGCTACCAATCTCTGTCAGCAATTGTTTCCGGGCCCACTGGGCACCTGGGGCAGTTTTGGGTCACAGAGGAATCCTGCTCCATTCCACCTTTTTTTTTGACATACAGCCCATGGATCTGTTACCCAAACACCCAACATCTTAAAAAAACCTCACATCCATACACTAAGTATGGAGTGGTTTTCCCCCTACTCTTCTGTTGGTTCTATGTGAAAACATCTTGGTTAAAGCACTTAATTTTGAAGCTTGACATATTTTATATGTAACATCATGTCATACTTTCCTGATAAGAAATTACTGCCTCAAAGATTTCATTTCATAGCCAGAATTCTTCTGTTCTTCTTTTTCTCACCATTTCCCAAGGAAAGTAATCCTTGCAGAGCTGGGGAGGTTTTATGATAATCAGGATTTTAGTTCTTATTTCAATCAGGATTTTAATTCTTATTTCACTGCAAGGCTAGAAAAAGATTTGCAGGAATACACCCTGCTCCTGCCTTCCCTTTCCCTTTAGGAGGGATGATGCTGCTGGCAATGGTTCTTGAAACCATGAGCGTTAAAGTGGTGATGCTCTTCCAAGGTTTTCAGACAAGCAGGACTCTGCAACAGGCCATGCAGGATGTGGTGAAACACAAGAGGTTTTAGTGAGGTATTTGGGATATCTTGTTCCTCCATTAGAAATCCCACTCTTTCTGGGTACAGCCGTCCTGCTGTCAGGTTTCTCATCCACACAGGGATGGGCTTTTCCGCTCCAAAATGCTTTAAGGTTGATGAAATCACCTGGTTGCTTGGATTATATAAAACATGTGGAGATGTTCGTTGTGGTGAGCTAGGAATCCCATTGGGATGTGTTGTGAAGCTCCTCTCCTGCAGCCAGGGCTGGTGGGTGGAGGGCATGGAATGCAGGAGAACCTCACCAGGACACCCCAGCAGTGAATCAGATTTCCCCAGGTATCACCCTGTATCATTTTATTAACTCCCTCATGTATAAAATGTTTATAAATATTTGTGGATTAAGATACACAGGTCTATTTTTAAGATTTAAGTTAAATAAGTTAATGAATGGCTGGCCTTTTTTGCCTAAACGTGCAATGAGATGTATTATACCTTTAGTCTATGATGGCCTAGGTACTGCTTAGTCTGTGATGAAAACTTTGCTGCTTTCCTACTGTTCTCAGAGAAAAAAAAAAACTGTAAAAGACGTACAGGTTTGTTGCACAGGGACTACTGCAGCGAAGCTTTGTATTTGACCACTGGTAATATGAATGTGTTGTATTGACTTGTTGAAGATAATCATGAAACAACATATTTTAAATGTTACTTGCCTTATAGATTAGAGTACAACTATGTGGATATCATTTTTGTAAATACTGTTTTTTATAAATGTCTCTCCTCCATTCTCCCTGTCACCCATTTCACCGAATCTCGAATATGCAATTATTTACCACGCATAACGTTGCGACAGATAAATCCCCATGTCAGAACAAAGTTTATTAATTCTATACATAAGATCCACATTAAATACCCAATTGAGTTGCAATTTAAATGTGATTATTATTTTTTCCTTGAAAATAAACAAAACCAGTAAAACAATACTTTTTCTGAGTGAGCTTTGCTTCCATAAGCAAGAGAAGCCAGAGGAGATGGGCAGAGGTATCGGGGGCTGGACCAAAAAAGGGTCCCTTACCCAGAAAAAATCATCTCTGGCCCAAAACCTGTCATCGCTGCTGGAGTTATGCACAGTGTCCCACATGGGGACGGGTCAGGGTTGGCATGTGGGGACATTGGGAATCCACAGGGACCACGGGGACGGATGGAGCTCGAGAGGACCCATGGAGGCCATGAGCATATGTCAGGACTGTAGGGACATGTGGGGTCTATGTGGATCCACAGGGGTCATAGGAATCTGTGAGGGCTATAGGAACCCATGGGGACCCACAGGGGGACCATAGGGACGTTTGGGGGAGGCTGTGTGGACCTGTGGGGGCCACAGGGACCTGGGACTTTTAGGTGTACGTGGGAACCTGTGGATACTGTGGGGACCTTGGGGGAGTCTGTGGGAACATGTGGAAGTCGTGGGGACATGTGGAAGTTGTGAGGACATGCAGGGACCTGTGGACTCTGGGGACCTGTGGGGGCTGTGAGGGAATACAGCGACCTGTGGAAGCCATGGGGACCTGAGGGGGCTGCGGGGACATGCAAGGACCTGTGGAGACTGTGGGAGCCATGGGAAACCTGTGGGGGATGTAAGGGGACACCAGGACCTGTGAAAGCCATGGGGACCTAGGGGGCTGTAAGTGCACACAGGGACCTATGGAAGCTGTGGTGACTTGTGCTAGCCATGGGCACCTGTGGGAGGTTATAGGGACTGGTGGAAGCTATGGGGACCCAGGGCAGCCGTAGGAATACATAGTCCCCCGGGAGGCTGTGAGCACGCAGGCGGAGGCCGGGAACGCAGGGGCCGGGAACGCGGAGGGCGACCTCCCCCTCCCGGTGGCCGCCGCCCGGCACTGGCCGCCGCCCTTCCGCCTCCCTCCGCCGAGGGGGTGGAGGAGCGCTGAGGGGATGGATGGCGGTGCGGCCTTGAGCGACCCCCGCTCGGGTGGGTCTGGGTACGACTGCACCTCCAAACCGCCTTCCGCCCGGCAGCTTTTTCCTCATAAGCCCGAGCTTTGCCTCACAGGTCCTTCCAAGCGCTTCCCGGGGGCAGCAGTGGATGAGATCCTGAGGGATGTGGTGGAGAGTTACTTGAGGGAGCAGCGCTACGAGCCGGCGCAGTGCAGGGAGGTGGCGAAGGACATCGCTGAGGTAGGAGGGAGCAGGTGGATATTCTGCCCTCATGGTTCGATGGGGTGTGAGGGAGGTGGCTGCTGGGGAGCTCCCCAGATATCCCCCAAAATACCTATTAAGTGTGAAATAAAGGGTGGAGGAGGGTTGCTCTGAGGAGGGTGCACGTGGATACGAGTTAATAGAATGGTTTGGGTTAGAAGGGACCTTAAAGCTCATCTTGTTCCACTCCCTGCCATGGGCAGGGACACCTTCCACCAGACTAGGCTGCTCCAAGCCCTGTCCAACCTGGCCTTGGACACTTCCAGGGACGGGGCAGCCACAGCTTCTCTGGGCAACCTGTGCCAGGGCCCCACCACCCTCACAGGGAAGGATTCCTTCCCAATATCCAGTCTAACCCCATCCTCTGTCAGTTTAATACTATTTCCCCTTGTCCTGCCCTGCTAAACGTCTGTCTCCATCTTTGAACACATGGACTCAACTTGTTTTTCTCTTGCAGATGGTTAAAGCGCGGGTGAAAGACCTTGTGATCCCACGGTACAAGATTGTGGTGGTGACACACATTGGGCAGCTGGATGAGCAGAGCATGCAGATTGGGAGCAGGTGCCTGTGGGATCCTGTGAGCGACACGTTTTCATCGTATGTGTTCAAGAACACTTCCCTGTTTGCTGTTGCAAATGTCTATGGTGTGTATTTTGAATAGGGAGGTAGTTGAGCTTAACAGCAGAAGAAATGGAAGTTCAGCCTAACTCTTCCTGTTTCTGTTGTTGAAAACATTTGTGAAGGACCAAAGTGCTCTCACCTGTTTTGAAATGTGGCTACTATGAGCCTTTGGGTAAATGTAATTAACTGTTTCCCAGAGCTTTCTCTGGGAAGTGGTTCTCTCTGACACACTGTTTTGCACCTAATTCTTGCTACTTTCAGAACTTTTCCTGCAGGGAAAATAATATTTTAAGAATATTCCCTATAATGTTTTTATCTCCCTGAATTTGCCTTCATTCCATGATCCCCGAGCAGAAACCACAGAGGGTTTTTTGGAGAGTAAAACAAGAGCATTTTAAGACAATCTCTGTTAATGATGTTTGCAGGCATTTAGTGCATGCCAGGCCTGAGCACAGAAAAGGTGGCTGAGAGAAGGTAGCTAGTTCTGCTTGAATCATAGAATCCCAGACTGCTTTGGGTTGGAAGGGATCTTAAAGCTCATCCAGTCCCACCCCCTGCCATGGGCAGGGACACCTTCCACTAGACCAGGTTGCCCCAAGCCCCATCCAACTTGGCCTTGGACACTTCCAGGGAGGGGTAGCCACAGCTTCTCTGGGCAGCCTATGCCAGGGCCTCACCACCCTCACGAGAAAGAATTTCTTCCCAATTTCCAATCTAACCCTGCCATCTTTCAGTTTGCTACCATTCCCCCTTGTCCTGCCACTCCATGGCCTTGTCAGTCCCTCTCCATCTAGGAAGAAGAAGACCAGTGAAATAAAGTGAAAATTGTCTTTAAATGATACTATGTTTAGAGTATATAAATCTGACATATCTGGGCCCTTCTAGTGAAAGTGCTTGAATCGAGAATACTGAATTTCAGCTGTGGTTCTCAGCCAATACCTGCCCTTAGATAAGAGATGCAGTACAGCCCTCAGCTCAGAAGTGTGTTTTCAGTCTCCCTGGGTGCAAATTAACTGTCTGTTGAATTGGACTTAAGGGAAATGTTATTGAAAGCAGCTGGATTAGGAGATAAACTGTGGGTTTATGCCCATCCAGTTTAGAGGCTGGGGCTGATGGTCCCAGGTCTCTCCCAGTGCAGCCTTTCCCCACTGGTTGGGGTCTGGCTGACCTTGTAGTGTGACAGAGCTTCCTGTGCCTTCCTCTGATTCTGAAACCAGACTTTTTGCTTCTCCTGTTTCCCAGCTGAAACCTGCTGTTGGATTTTCCTGAGTAAGAGAACAAACCTATCATAAATTGCTTATTTTATTACATTTTACATGCAAAGCTGAAACTAGAAGAGTAGTTAGTTAGAAAGAAATATTTGTACTCATGAATGAGTTTAACTAAACCTCTTGTAAACCCTGTGAAACCCAGTCAACCTGAACTGTTACTGCAACCACTTGCTAGTGTGCACTATGACATTTAACACTCAAAAGGGTAAAGCTACAATTAAAGAACACAACTAATTGTGGTTTATGTCATGATTATTTTAATCCATGGAAGCTGTGATATTGAGCCTCAGCAGCCCCGTTTCAGCACAGGGAGCTGATCTCCCTCCTGCTGCAGCCCACGTTGCAGCAGGATGTGGTGAGCAGCTTGGCTGCCTCACGCTTGCTTAGCACAGACATTTTGCTGATGTGCAAGTCTTGCTCTGGCTTGGACTTGACCTCGTGGGTTTCTTCGCGGTCGGTCCCCAGTCTCTGGTCTGTGTAGGTTGAGGAGTCGGCGTCACCGCTGTGTGGGAAAGGCTGGGGGTTTTCACTCTCTGGGGCATAAAAATTAGAAGCTAAGAGTTAGAAGTCACGGAAAGATGAGTAATTTAAGTATTTATCTTTACTAGAAAGACACACCAACCTACAGCCGGGGAGGGAAACACTCCATGTTTCTGATGTGAGCAACCAACATGTACCAGATCACTGACTTGCTCACAGTCTGAGCAATGTGTTTAAAAACCCAGTAATTCATGGATTTATATTTAAGAGTATTCTTTGTTGCCTTGTCAGTCTTACACTGATATATTTGCTTCCAAGGGAAAAACTGGTTAGATGTGTAAATGGCACTTGACTGGCACATTAACTTGGGCCTGCCTGTGGGATTCCTGATATGCAAGTTTTGCATTAAGGCATCACCTACCCCACAATTTCATAGTCCTGGGTGTTCCCACTTCAATTACACTAGCATTTCAGCTGCATTTCAAACACTTTTGGACATCTGGGCACTGCCTTCTGGAGTTTGTAAAGGTGGAGTAGTTCTTGCTTAGTGTAGCACCAGACTCTCACGGAGGGTGTTGTGGGTGGCATTTCTTTTTGTATTTGTTTAGAGCTGCTGCTATAAGAAGTTTTCCAAAAATGCAGGTGTGGGAAGTGCAGAAAGTCTCTATTCCTGTCATCTGCTTCAGTTATTTTCTTATTTTCTATTTATTTTAATCTGTCAGAGTGCAAATTCCTAGCAGCGCATGTAATGGCTGAATTTTCTTGCTATCCAAAAATGTGCTAACGAGTATAGATATACACAACAGCTTGTGAAGATACTTAAATTGCAGAGTAAATATTCAACATGCTTTATTTATAATATTCTTAAGTTGTGATAAAGTTTCTGGTTTCCAGTGGGGAAAGTGCAGGCAGCAGTAAGACACTTGCATTGCCTGCAGCAAAGCTCACCGCTGGCACTTGAAACGAGATGGCAGAAAGATTTTCAATGATAGCCTTGGTTTTACTCCTGTTCCTCAGGTGGACTTGAAAAATCTTGAGCTAAATGTTTGGTTTTTTTAGCAAAATAGCACAGGGAGCTAAGCTAGGCAAGCTGGAAGGAGAGAGAACATGTGGAGCTGCAGTGCTTCACTTACTGTCTCCCAGCACAGCCCATGCTGCTGGTGCTGAAGCTATTGAGGGGAACAGTGGGAGTGGAGGGCTCCTGAGGCACAGCCTGCAGGGACTGTGCTGCTTCTGAGTCCCCTTGGAGCTGGATGCACTGGGGATGAGCCTGTGATGCTTCAATTGGTACTTACCCAAGAGATAGCGATGATCAGTCAGATGCCTCTTCCAGCGTGAGCCGCCACAGGTGAACACGACAGCTCTGACAAAGTCTCTCCCACAGAGCCTCACAGTGTTTCCTTCCCCTTGTCCTCCCTGTGCCACGATCAGGAGAGTTAGACAGGCCAGTGCCAGCGCTGTGCCCCTCATGGTGCTGAGGGTTCTTCGTGCCTGGTGTGGGCAGGGCAGGAGGGACCAGCCACGCCGAGTGCGGAGCTCTGCTGGAACCTTCCCATTTATACCCACAGCCCGTGCGCTCCACTGGGTAATGGCCCATTCTGGGGGTGACTTCATGTTTGCTAAAAACATGTTAATCACTTGTTTCCGGTCATGTTTGAAGTGCTTTGGGATCTTGGTCAAGTATTAAACACTTCTTAAGGCTCCGTAACTGGTTTACTAGGAACACGTGAGGTATAACATGTTTATGGGGTACGGGCTCAGGTGGATGCTGTTAATGTGTGTTCTGCAAGAGCAAAAGGGTGTTTATGACATGATCTGTAGGTAATGGGTTCTATGTCTGTTCCCCACACAGGTGTGCTGAGCAGCCTGTTACCCAGTTCTGCCTGTTATCACAGTTTAAGCAAGGGGGTCTTTCAGTGTTAGTGATCCCAAAGAAAAAGGGAGTTAACTCCTTCCATGATGTCTGCAGTTGTGCACCTCTTCATTCCCTGCCTTATTCACAAGCCAAGCTGGTGACTGAGGATGACTGGGAGGAAAAACCTGCCAGTTCCAGGCCTCCATGAGAAAATCAGGTATTGAGGGGGTTTGGGGGCTGTGAGGCCTGTAGTTGTGGCCCTTGTCCAAAAAGGCATAGAAAAGAGGGGGAGATGGCACTGAAGAAAGCACAGAATAGCTACAGGTCAGCATCCTGGCCATCCTTTGATTTTTGGTAACACCTGAAAGACAGAAGTGGGTCCACTAAAGCAGTGTGGAGCTGCTCTGGAACCAGATATCAGTAAATTGGTTATAAACACAGCCCCTTCCTAATGCTTGGGATGTTGTTGGCTGCAGTTGCTGTAAGCTTCTATAAAAAATTCTTGCAATAAAATGCCTGAAGGAGAAAATCTATCAAATACAAGGTTTGAAATTCCATGTTTAACAAAAATTACAGGAGGAACCTTGAAGATCTTGAGCCCTTCCTAACACCACAAGGGTTTTCCAGCACCATAATGTTACAGTTAATTAGCTTTCACTGTGTGCAGGGTGGGTTAGGATGTGTTACAGCCTTGATAGAAAGCTTGTTTTGTAGCTGCAGCATTGGTAAGCAAACAGATGATGGAAAATACATGGTGTATTTTGTTCAGATTTGTAATAATGATTAACACATGATTCATCTTAATGGGTGTCTGTCTTTGAAGTGCACAAAGATTTATTTTATGTCGGGTAAGTTTGCATGTTCCCTGTTGGATGTGCAGCACATAGAAATGAATGTTAATGCGTCACAAATGATCCTTAACTTCAGTGATGTGTTAAATGTTGGATGTTTATTGTCAGGGCAATCAGAGAGGCTGAACGTTGGGTATCTATAAAATACACATCTCCACACATAATGTGCTCGCTGGGCAGCAGGGCTACGACTTGTGCTTGATCACTGCTCTGTGGGGATTTTAGTATTTTCTGTGGGCAGGAAGTCCCTGAAAATCTTTTTTTCTGTTTCTTCTGCTCTTCCCCCCCAGAATCCAGCCTAGGCAGCCAAACTCTGCCTGTTTCCAACCAGCATGCAGGCTGAGCAAGTTCCCTGCCTAACATCACTCAAAACTCAGCATTCACCTTTGGTGGTGGGTTATGGGAGAAGATGGAACTGATGGAAAGTCCATGTATTTACTGGGTGATTTCACTGGGAAGGTACAGATACATCTAGTAAGGGCTGAGGTTGTAGCATGGAGGTGATTTTTGGTTTTGAATAAACCAAGGAGAAAAGACCTTGGGGGAAAAAAAAGGATAAAGACTAAAGGAGAAAAGACTATGGAGACTTTCCCATTATCTGTATTACAGAGAAGGCCATCCATGTATTAACACTGTTTGTCTAAGGAGGGGGACTTCTGGGGGAAAAGTTAGGGCATTTGAAAGCAATTTCTAACCAGTGTGGTTTCAAAGAGAAACTTTAATTATTGCAAAGGAATAAATGTTCATACTACATCGTGTCTTTCCTGCTGTTTCCCAACAGAGAAGGGGCAGCAGTTACTGTTAAACAGCTCCAACTGGACAAACGATGTCATGCAAGGTACCAACCTGTAAAACAAGAGGAAAAAGAACTGGTTCTTCCTTGGAATTCTGTTACTGCTATGGTTACCTCTAAGAGTACTCCTGGAAAACAGCACTTTTTTGGCAGACCTGGTTGGATTGCATTTGTACTGTCATGTTTGACAGCATACACAGATATATCTTGTTTATAAAGGAAGTTAATTTTCAAGATGATACCTGTATAGTAGCTACACTTAGATGTGATTGTCCCTGAGCATTAGCTGTAGTATGGCTATAGTATGGTCATGCTGAGCCTTGTCCATACCCAAGCCTAGGGAGACTTTGCTGCTACAAGAAAAGGGAGTGACAGAAATGGGTGATGCTGGAAAGTGGGGCTCCCTCTGGATAATGTGACCAGTTATGCTACTTGCCCAAAGCCTATGAAGTGAAGCACTTTCATTTCTGTTCTGGTGACATACTCAGGAAATTATCCCTGTGCTGAATAACTGATGAACTTCTCTGCTCAGAGGACTCAGGCAGCTTCATGGTGGTTTGTGGGAGAAAAACCCACTAATTTTATTTTCTGAGTTTAACAACAATAGCCTCCCTCACTTTTTGTTTTTAAGGGAAATATCGTTGTGGTTTACAGCACTTGGCAAATGAGGCTGGTAATTACCAGGATTTCTACCTGCAGTGCTGACAGTTGTGAATTATTGATCCATAATATCCTAAGAATGAAGGTTAGATTGACGTCAGCATTTTCCTTCTCTCCAGCTTCAGTGTTTTGCGCCGTGTAATCTGAAGGGATTTATAAAAAGCAGCAGTCCCACTTTATAAACTGGCCACAGTTACAAGGGTCTGCTGGGTCTGACACCCACATGGTGAGACATTGTGTTGGTGGCCAGGGGAGGACACGTTGTGTCTGTGGTGGAGCAGGTGAGGGCATTCAGCCCACTAGAGTCTCCTGCAGACTGTTTAGAGGGAGTGTCACCTCCCTGCTCTTGCATCCCAAATCCAACTCTGTGTTGTACCTCTGGATTTGCAACCGAGTGAAACCTGCAGTTGACCTTCACTTGCAGTCAAGTGAACCCAACATTGACTGAACTGTTCCTGAAGTTTCTAGTGGTATGGCAGCAGAAGAGCAGGAACAACCTCAGCTTTAATCTGGTTATAGAATTGTATGTGATTCCACCTATTTCAGTATCATTAGTTGGATCTTTCACAGTAGCTCCTTCCTGAGGAATGAGGCCCCAGAGCAGCACTCAGCCTCTGAGCACACCGCCCTTCTCCAAGCGTGTCGTACCTTGTTGCTGCCAGGAGCATCCAAGTTGAACAGCTCCCACACCCCAACTCCACCGAGGCTGTCTCCCAGCAGAAGGCAGTTGGTGTTCTTGGCAAAGAGGATGGACGTGAGATTGGCTTCTGGGTTGGCAGCGTGGGAGATCACGGGGTTGAAGCTGCAACCCAGACAAGGCAGGAATTAATGGGTACCTTGCACTGACCTGAGTGCAGTGGCCTGTCAGTACAGCAGCCTGAGAAGTGCTGCATGTTTCACTTCTTGTGTTCTAGATTAACTCAAAAACTAGGAAGTGAGGCAATATTTTGTTTAGTCTCTGCCAGAACAAAATTTCCAACTGCTATTAACTAAGATATCCTGGTTGCCTAAAACCTGTCCTATTGCCTGATCTGGGGGGTGGTGGGTAATATGGATATTATATTAATAACTTACATTATGCTACTGCAGGATTTGGGGGCCTCTGGATCCACCCTGGGTTTGACGCCGTCAGTAATAAATACAGACCACCCGTGCAAGGCCACAGATAACTGAGCCACCCATGATTTGTGCATGTGGTGCACAGGAGTGGGAAAACATGAGAGGTATCTCAGCTTCAGACCATCGTATTTTATAAAAGTAGCTCAGTTTTGATGTTTTGTCTTTTAACTATGGCAGTGGTAAAATCTCTGATTTCTGCAGAAAAAACAGGCAGTTTTACCCTTTATCAGCTCCGTGAGGCATCCAGCTCCTGTTCTAACTCCATTTCTCTGGTAATAGCATCTGCTTTTACAAAGTGAGTATTTCAAGATGCAGTGCTTTCAATAGCTGAATAAGCTGTCCTGATCTGATAATTTCGATTAGGCAATAATTTGTAGCCTTCATGCCATAAGGTTTCAGAATTTTCTTTGAGAAAAGTAATTACTTACATGCTGACACTCAGATCCCAGATTTCTACCCTGCTTTCCTTCACTGCTGCAAATATGAAGGCTGATTTTGGAGACCACATGATGTCATGAACAAAAGCTCTGACAGAACTGAAAGTTAAAAGGGGCGTCTGTGAGTCCCGGTGCCATAAAATGGTGCTCCAGTCTGCAGAGCAGCTTAGGAACATGTCTGTGCTGGATGGATTCCAGGCCACTCTGTACACAGGACCCTTGGAGTTTGGGGAGAAACAAAAAACAACTTGGTGTTACTGTAGAGCTACAGAATCTCTTGTAGAGCTACCCATCTTTCTGTCAGAAATAAGACTATTTACCTGTACAGGACAATCACATTACTGATTATTTTCTTAAGCCAGGACTAAAGCTTTAAACCAGTTTATAGAAGTTTTAATAACGTACTTAAAAAAACCCTTATAGCGTAGAAAGTAATCCTGTAAGACTGTGATGCTTCATGCCAGGGGAATTCATTCTTAATATAAGAAGAGAACTTTTGGTTTCTTTTGTTGCAGATGTTACATTTATAATGTTACATTTATAATGTTACATTTATAATGTTACATTTATATATACATATATATAATTATATATTATTAGACATTATAATATAAGCAAAGAAATTGTTACATTTTTGAACTTAATTGAATGGTTTCTGCTGTCATTATGTTTTCTGTACATCACTCACTTTATGGCCTCTGTATGTTCCCAGAATCTGCTCTTTGCCTGAGCAAGAGCACTGGTAGATGTGGCCCTCATCTGTTCCAGCAAGATAAATATCCGTATCCTGAAAGAAAGGTAAAAAAAGCCTCAGTTGGATTAACCAATTTATCGCTTATCTAGAAATCGTAAAGGGCTGGATGAGTATGGCAGAGACAGGCTCTGAAGAGCTGAGGTGGAGCTGCTTTGTTGGGCCGAGGTGTGTGAGGTGAGTATAGGGGGGTCAGAATGTAGCACATTTCCTGTATGTGTTCTCTCAATCAATGCAGAACTTATGCTGGGATTTTTGACTCCTGAAAACCTTGGACATTCAGCAGTCCGTGTGGAAAAGGCATAAATTCTTCAAGTGCTCTGCGGAAGAAAAACTCAGCTGGATAAAGAGAAGCACAGCACCCTATGTCCTGGACTTGGGAGATGTTGAACAAATCCTCACAGACTTGGTGAACACAGAGAGGGAAACTGCCCCAGGGTCTGCCCAAGGAAATGTGAGTAGCATGGCTGAGAGGACAGAGCTGCTCATGGGCTTGGTTTACCATTTCATCCTTTTGGGGTAAAACTTAGGCTTCAAATCCAGTGCCGAGTCCCCGACTAGTATTGAAGTAGCTCCAGCTGAGGATCCCACCTCTGCTATGTAGTTTTCCTGGGCAAAACTTTAGCCAGGATGGACTTTCTGAGCCTACCTCTGGGTGGAAGTCAAAGCACATTCCAGCTGCCTGTTGAGATATCGGAGCTTCACTTTTCCTTTCTTTCTCACCTGGTAATTTCTTCTTCTCCCTTTCTGTTCGCCTTAGTTTCATCAGATCTGTGCAAATAGAAGGAGTTTTTGTCAAACAGGTGTGTGACAGCCCTGTGAGTAACTCATGCTGCTCTGGAATGCCGAACTTAAATCTTTTGTGTATGATAACTGGTGTAAAGAATGTCACCTGAAATTAAACAAAGCAATTTCAGATATTTTTGCTCTGCTCACCAATGCAGTCCAGTCTTTGCTGGATGAGCCACTCAGTTACTCGCCCATCTGCTGAGATACACATCAGTCTCTCCTTTTTGTCACCTTCTGTTGCACCTCTGTCCTGTTCCACCCACCTCAGCTGCCACACAGCACCTGTATGTTTATTTAAGGATGCACTGGAACACAAGATGCACGTGGTAAATCATATCTGAACGAAGACAAGGCAATATAATTGAAAAATAATTAATCTTCCACTTTGTAATGAGTGTCAGATCTTATGATAGAAGTGTTTAGCTTTTCTTTAAAAAAAATAGTCTGAACATTGGTTGTTTTCTCCAGGAAAATTTTTTCTCTATTAAACATGTTTGATACTTAGTTTCAGGGCACTGTTTATGTGCTGATACCTTTCAGTGACACCTGAACCATGAAATCAATCTGTACCTTGTAGGAGAGAGCCCAGATCTGGGGAGCTGCCCTTAGGGCAAATGTCTCCCTCATCACCTTCCTCTCTCTCTCATTTTCTTCTTAATTCCTGCTCACTCCTCACCTGTTCTGATGTTCTCTGCATTTCTGGCAAGTGGAATCAGGGAGAAAGCACCAAAAGATACCACTGGTCACACCAAAGGATTTATTATCTGGGGCAGGATTGTCTTGGATAGGACATGGAGTATAAATGATATATGGTGGTAACTTGCTGCATTTTCTTAAAACTTCAAAGAACAGGACTCCTTTGTTTCACCTTTCCAAAGTGTTATTTGGTGAGAGGTGCCTGGAGTGGGAGGAGATGGGAGATCACAGCCTCACCTGCTGTCCAAGAACGCGGCGTTGTTCTGGCTCCTCACATCATAGACTGCAACAGATCCACTAGATGTTCCAACTGCTAAAAGGTTTGGACTTGCCAGGGAAAAATCCACAGCAGTAACACCATGGTCACACTGGAAAATGCGCTCTGGCCACTGACCAGGAGAAAAATACCAAGTATGTTTTAAGGTAGTTTCTTAATTTACCTCCATCTTCTCAGCACTGGGCACTAAATTGCTCTGCTGGAAAACTCAAGTGACCATAGTGACTTCTAGATAGAAATCAAGTACTGTGTTCTAAACTGCTCCATTTATTTCTTGCTGCAGCTGATAAAATTAGGAAAAAATAAAGATTGTGCAGAAATATGACACTGTAAAATAAGTTAGATTGGGTTACTCCAAACCAAATATCTAGAAGGGTCTATGGTGGCATCAGGGAGTCACTAGAGTATTTGATTGTTGTTGATGTGGTAAAGATGCATCACAGATTTGAATATTCATGGCTTAAATTAGTCTAATACACAGTTTTGACGAAGTAAAATTTGTAGAAGAAATCAAACTGAAGTTGTGTAATTTGATGGCAATCAGATGGTTTTTACTGTGACACTTCATTACTGAGATTTCCAAGATTTTTTTAAAATGGCTAATTTTAAAAGGATTCCTTTCAAGATAGATCTGTAAAGTATATATGTTATATCTATGCAATCCACTTTCTTTTTGGCACTATTGTGAGAAGTTAGATTAGATAATTATAGTTAAAAAGGAAATAAAGAAGAAATAGTACAGAGAAAAACACATTGAAGAAAAGCAAACTGGCTGCTCATTACCATGGGGTTCTTCAGTGACCAACAGCAAGCCAAGCCTTTCTTCTGATCTTTAGAATCAAACTCTCCGTAACCAATGGCTAAAAGATCCTGAAAGCACAAATTAACAGAAATCTCTCAGTTTAACTTGAATTTTAGTGGTGTATTTCCAAACAACAATTTTGTGTTAGCAGTGACCGTCAGGGCAAAGTCTGGAAAAACAATGCTCATGTCATATGCAGGTGGAATAACACACAAGATGAACATTGTTCTATAACTGTATTTGATGAGCAATATTTAATGGAATGCATAATAATACTTCTGGTTTTCTCTCTCAAGGTTACTTATAAAAGGAGCTTCAGTGAGCACCACAAACTCCTGGCTTTTAGCTTTCTACAGTGGGGTCCAATGAATTCCCGTAATTCCTTTCCATGGGCAGAAGTGAAAAACAGCAGCAAGACTTCAGTCTTCAGCTCCATTAATTTCTCTTTTCCTACACTTTCAAAGTAGGTGTTTGTTTGCCCTGTATTCTAAGACTGGGGCCTCTAAATGTGGCCAACTTTATAATATCTGGGGATCTGGTGTACTAAGAGTATGAAATGGTCTTTGTTTTCTGTCTTTTTTGCCCTTACTGGTTTTCTGTTTCATGTCCTCACCTGCTTTTTACCTTCCTTCCATTCATTATTTTTGTGGTGTGGGGAAAACTGAGCCTTACATGCCTGAGTATGGAGATGTCTGAGTCATTCTCACTTCCACTGAAACCAAATTAAACAAACTTGGGCCAACTGCTTAGAAATCTGTGCTGTTATTATTTATCTTATCCTTAAAGTTTGATGATTGCTGCTTTTTTGGGGAGATTACTGTTAAAGCCAAAGATGTGTTTTCTAAACTATCATGAATAAACTCCATCACTGGTGATAAAGTTTAGTAGTAGGAGTTTAAATTTCAACTGCCAGTTCTATCACAGACCAAATTTATTAATGTCGTTGTTCAGGTGACTGCCCAGGGTAAACTTTGCCCTGAGGGTCACTGCTAGCAGAAAATTGCCTTTTGGAAATACACTGCTAAAGTTCAGTTAAATTTTGGACCAATTAAAGCTGTTGTGATACATGTGTAGGAAAGCCTGGTGCTGCTGTTCAACCTGTAGATTAAGGGAACGAGGTTGTTATGTGGAAGGCCAAAAACAATCCACATGGTTGCAGGGATGGATCCATCTCTCTGAGATCCCTCCCAGCAAAGCACACCAAAATCAGGACTTTATTTACACTGCCACTTGCTTGTAAAGAGCTCAGGAGTGACTTGTTAACTCACAGGATTCACTTTGTTCCAGGCCATGCTGCTCACGCTGTGGCCGCTGGTTAAATCACACGTGTAAGACCACAGCTGTTCCAGCCTGGGAGCTGCATCTTCTTCTGGGGTTTTATTTATTGTCATTGATGGGTCAATTAATCCTTTTCCTTCTTTTCCCTCATCCTTCTTTTCCTTATCATGCTCTTCCTCTTCATCTTCTTCCATGGCTGTTGCTGTATCACCCCTGTCCGAGGTAATGTCAGGCTCTGAAATGCACAGATATGGTGGAGTCTGAGTAGGAACATTTCACTCATCTCACTCCAGTAGTTCCCATCAGTGGAAAAAATTTGCCCAGCAGATATTTTGCAGCAAAAAAAATGTGAAGATTTGAGGAATTGAGACATCCTAACTTCTAAAACTGTGGTTGAAATATTGCTGGGGACAGAGAAAACAACTCGACAAGGCTGTGGTGTGCCAGGTCTGTACTACAGGTGTGAAACGAGCATATTTAGCTACCCAGCAACAAGGTAGGAATTTATGTCCACCCCCCACCAGGAATGTTTCTAATCTCATGTATTTAAAAATGTGTTTAAATAGATTGTTTTCAAGTTAGATGCCAAATTTTAAAGCACCACACTACACATCAATGCTGTAACACCACAGCTGAGTTTCACAATGCTGTGATAAGTCTCCTTCTAAAATTAAAATTAAAAAAAAATATAAGAGATATTCCAATGCAAAAAGTGGTGAGAGAAGTAGCAGAATTTATCTCCTATCTCTAGGAAACAAGTTTGACTAATATTTTGAATAAGTCTCTATTTGTCCCAGTGAGGGACATAACTCCCTGACTTCCAATAGGACGTAAAGCCTTGTGCTGGAAATGGGATACTCAGTAAGGAACAAACCTATAAGGACAGGAATCTGCCGATAAGCTGCAAGTTTGGGTTGAAAAATATTCTCCATTAAAATCCTCTCCATGATAACTAAATCCTGCTTTAAGTTTTCTGATGTTAATATAGCTTCTGAATGGCATTTCTCCTCTTCCTGGCTCCTGACAGGAACAGCACTTTCTGAAATCATTAGAGAAGAAGTTGTGATGCCTGATAACAGATAATATGGGAAATAAATGGTTTTAACACAATAAAACTTTGCACATAAAAGTTGAGAGATAAGAATTCTCCTCCACCTGCAAAAAGCATAGAAGAATCTGTCAGGATCAAAGAATACTTCCATTATGAGTTTTTTCTTGCTTTAATTTTGTTTTCTTTTATTGCTCAGATACTCAGTATGATGAGATATTCTGGAATTTTTCACAAATGGCGTTCTGCTTCTACTGTCCCACGTGAGTGAGTGAGTACCAGCAAGCCTTGTCCCTGACTATTTATCTTTATTTAAGGTAATTTCTGATGGCAATGGACAGCAAAGGCCTCAGTGCAGCCCTATCTAAGATTCTTTAGCAAACTCTCTTTCAGGCACCAGTCAGGCCAAGCACGTTCTTCAGGTAGTTTCCCCACACAGATTGTGATGTGCCTGTTTTAGAAGGATGAAAACAGGGCAGAAATGTAAAATGTTACCTCTGTCAGAAGAGACAGACACAGTCTGCTCCTGCTCTTTCGTTGTCGGAGATTTGCTGCTTCCCCCTGTTGTGGCTCCAGATCCTTCTGCCTGTGACGTAGGTTCTGTTTCTGATGCATCCAGTGAATTGTCCAAGTCCCAGGAAGTGACCATCGTCCCTGGCAATGAATTTCACTGCGTTATACACGTCTCTCATTTTGGTACATTATTACAAGGGCCTTGAGCAGGGCCAGCTCCCACCCAAACCTCACCTTTATATGCTCAGCTCTTCAAACAGGGGTTGGAACAAGCCCTGCTGATGCTCAAGGCACTCAAAAAAAAGTGGCAAATACGTTTTCAAATCAGATTATCTACTTCTTTTATTTTTTCCCTCATTTTACATGCACTAACAAACACAAAGGAAAAATGTTTTAGACAGCATTTCCCATAGTTTTCTTTGGCCTCCTACACACAAAAGGCACATTTTTTTTAGAGCGCTGAGGTTGTACATTCCGTAAAATTGCATCGATCTTGTGAGACTGCCAAGATTTCCTGCTTTCCTCAAGGTTTTAAATCTCATCACAGAGGTTCCCTTCTTTGCATTGAGACAAACAGAAATAGAAACCAGCATCACTGAAAAGTTAAAGGGGGAAAAGGAAGCTGTGTCCTTTCATGTTCCAAGGGAAGAGCTGAGGATTAGCTGGAGAAGCTCTGCTTGCAAAGTGCTGAGGCAGGCAGGGCACAGCAGCTCTCATTTAGTGTTCATGACTATTTTATTGCAATGGATACATTGTTCCAGCAACAAGTTCACATTTTAGGAGGGCCAGAAAAGGCCACCACAAATCACACTGCCCTGTCTGAACTCAAAGCTCTGGAAGTGAAAGTTGAGGAAACATCCCAAGATGGAAGAAATAAAAAAGCCCTTTTCTCAGTGTTCTGCCGGCTGCAGGGAGTGTTTTGAGTTTTACCTTTATCTTCCATGATAATTGTCTCACATTGCACTTCCTTGTTTTTGGCAGCCCCCGCCAGGGTTTGCACCATTCTCTCTTCAAAGCGTTCGCTGCCAGCTTTGGTTTTGCACATGTCAGCGTAAATCTTATTCCGCTCCCTCGAAAACAAAGGAGACAGTGTTTGGCAACTCTCTGAAAAACTTCTGCATTCAAATTCTCAGTGTCTTTGAACAGGAGAGGACACTCCATTTTTTACATTTATTGCTTGGATGTTTTTGGATTGCTAAATGTTATTTCAGTGTTTGTATTTCTCTCAGCAGCTGTTTCTGACCTTTGTGATGCTGTTCTAAAACAGGAATGGCTTGTAGAGAGCAGGACCAGCAAAAATCCCTACCCCAACTACCTGTACATTTTGGGGGAATTCTGAGGAGTTCTCTTCACTTGGGAGTGAAGAAATACGTAGCTCTCTTCACTTGGGAGTGAAAGGCAGAGCATCCAAGACACAAAAAGGAAACTGCTCCATTTCTATTTCCCCCAGCCCTCAAGTTCTGTAGGGATGTCAGTGGGAATTGTGAACATTTTTTATTATTTTGGTTTCACTATTTGAGCAGATGATGTGGGTCATACCCCACTCCTGCTGTGCTCAGGAAGAATTACTGTTCCTGTACAGCTGGCCATACCCTCTGTGCACACCAGTGAAACCTGATTCGTTGGATGCTCATCCTCTTCCCAAAAAGCCCACCAGTGTGATTGACAAACATTGGGGTTGGAGTCCTACCATGAACTTGGTGTGGACACAAGCAAAAAGAGCTTACTTAGAGGAGTTGTTTGACTTGTCAGCTGCAGCTTTGGGGCTTTGTGCTTCCAAAAGCTGTGTGACAGGTCTGTCACATGGAGAGAACTTTGCTGCTCTCTGCCCCAGGCAGCTCCTGGGAATAAGCCAAAAACCTGGGTTAACTCCCCACCAAAGCTCATGGGAGTCCAGGGAGGACTCTGAAGTGGGAATACTAAGGGGAGATACAATATTATGGTTCCTTCTAACTAGAAGCACTGTGAGGAGCTTCAGAGGAAGCCAACATTTAGTATGTTTATCTCTTCTTTATTAATAAATAATTAGCTGTAAAGCTACACACAAAGATGAATGCAGAGGTTTGTGATTTCCTACTGTTTTCATGAAAATTTAGTCATGTAATTCCTTATCACACGCTTCTCTTTCCCTGACCCCCTGCTTTTCCTAACCTGCCTTAATTTTTTCAGTGAAAGACAGAATGAATTTCATCAACGTGATGGAGTTGCAAGAAATTTAGCCTTGTCAAAGAGAGACCCAAGGCTTTGAACACAGATGAAATGGGGGCCAATCTATACCTACAGAACTCTCCCAGCATCTTCTGCTTCCACAGACACCATGACAGAGGGCATATCAAACATCCAGAGTGTGTCTGTCTCTGAGAGGTAAATATCCACTCTCTGATCCAGGTCTGCCTCTGTTAATTCTTCTTCCGTCTCCTCCTGCCCCACCTGCACAGCTGAAAAATGAGGTGAACAAGTGCTTTTCTGCTCTGAATTTAAAAGAAGACAAATTAATTCTTAAAGTATTGTGAACTACCGAGTTCCTTTGAAGTGCTGGGCTGACTCAGTGTCTCACAAATCCCAGTGCTCCAAAGAACAGTTTAAATCTATAATTATAGTGTCTGTTCTTTACCAGATAAGCTCAAAGTTGGGTCTTGTCCAGAGCCAGGTTCTGCTGTTCCCTCGAGGCCAGACTTGGTTGTTGATTTGTTTGATATCCAAGTGCTGCTGCTTCCATATGTCCTTCAGTGACAAGAAATAAGCAGAAATTGTCTCAAAAAAAGAGATGTCTTATTTTCAGGAGATACTTTATATTTTTTAAGTCATTTTTTGTCTATATTTGCTCCTGGTTGATATCCCAGCCTCTGGGATTATACGTTGTAACAGCCAGCCTGGGAAACATGACAGAAGGATGGTCCTCAAAGAGCCATTTCTTTATCTTAAAAATCACATCTGCAGTTATTTATTGCATTTTGATACAGTGATGTGGCTCATGATTTTTCAGTTTAAACACAAATAGTTATTTACCTTCTTTTTGTATGACTTAATTGAATTTGTCATTTGGATGCACATAATCACCCAGAGGTAACTGGTTTAAATTAGTAAAAGAGAGAATGTTAAGAAGATTTGTATATTTTTAATAATTTAATGTTTGGATTTATATATTTTACATTTTTGTAAAAAAGATTGTCTGTACTTAATAAGTATTATCAACACAGATAAAATACTTGAAAACAAAGTTTGCCTTGCCTGGGTGTGGCAGTATTTGGGTCTGACTGGAAGAGGGGATGCGGTGTCACATTCTTCCCATCTTCATCAAAAACCTGAAGAAATATTTAAATAATTAAGATAATTTCACTGTGTTCCCAAGGAACAGGGATGACACTTGTGAAGGGGTTTGCATTCCTTCAGGGATCAGCTCAAGAGGGCTGATCAAAGTCACCTTTGCCTGGGACTTCTTTGGAACCCTCTTTAATGGGCGGAAATAGCTGGAAAACCCCATTTCTCTTTGGTCAAACTTTGTGGCTTTTTCAGCTCATTTATTCTCTAATGACCTCCAGGAGTGACTGAACTGTTGAAGTCCAATTAAAAGTGCAGCCAAAGTAATGAGATAATTATCCATCTTTTTAATTATAGTGTTCAAGGTATTTTATTGTAGGAAGGTCAGTCACGTCTTTAAATGCAGTTCCTGACCCAGCCTGAGTGCGGGAATAGAAAGAATTGAAAGCCATGGAGCTGTTAGAGCAGGTCCAGAAGAGGCCATGGAGCTGCTCCCAGGGCTGGAGCCCCTTTGCTCTGGAGACAGGCTGGGAGAGCTGGGGGTGTTCACCTGGAGAAGGCTCCAGGGGGACCTTAGAGTCCTTCCAGTGCCTAAAGGGACTCCAAGAGAGCTGGAGAGGGACTTGGGACAAGGGCCTGGAGGGACAGGACAAGGGGGAATGGCTTCCCACTGCCAGAGGGCAGGATTAGATGGGATATTGGGAAGAAATTCTTCCCTTTGAGGGTGGTGAGGAGCTGGGATGGAATTCCCCGAGCAGCTGTGGCTGTCCCATCCCTGAAGTGTCCATGGCCAGGTTGGATGGGGCTTGGAGCAACGTGGCCTAGTGGAAGGTGTCCCTGCCCATGGCAGGGGGTGGGACAGGATGAGCTTTCTGTCCCTCCCAACCATTCTGTGGTTCTGTGATCATTCCTGCAGGTCGATTTTGGACAGCGACCATCGTTCAGGAGGTGTCCCTGGCTCTCACCTGCAGGGGCCCCTGGGTGCCCACGAGGCCCCCCCTGCGCACTGGCCGTCCCTCGGAGGCCATGGAGGTCCTGCGGGAGCTGCTCACGGTGCTGCCCCGTCTGGGGGAGACAAGGACCCCCCCGGTTCCTGCTCCTGCTCCTGCTCCTCCTGCTGCTCCTTCTTCTCCGGCCCTGGCCCTGCAACACCCACAGAGGCTCCTCCTCAACCAGCACAACACCCAAAACAACACAGCACCCTCAAGTTCCAACGGCGCTTTACACGATTGAAAGGTTTAAATAGAAAAGATTGTTTAAAATATAGAGGATTATATTAAATAAAAATGTATCAGATTATGAAATAGAAATGATTATTGAATCTAAAGGATTAAAAGGGTTATCATGTTATTGTTAACCCTACACAATTGGCCCAGCCCTTGTGAGACAGGACTTAATATTATAAAATATCATAAATGGTAATAAAGGATTTTTACCATTTATTTATTATATTTTATTATTAGACTACTGTGTATCACATATCAATTATTTTAAAGGATATAAACCATTTACAATTAAGTATTTTTATCATTTCATTATAATTTATTATATACAATGAATTATATATTATCAATTACTTTAAAGATTTAAACCATTTACAATAAGGTATTTCACCATTTATTCTAATTTAATTTATTATATGTATGTTCTAATGTATTATATATTACCAACTATTTTAAAGGATTTAAACAATTTAGAATAAAATATTTTTATTATTTATTATAATTTACCATGTATTATAATTTTTATTTATTATATATTCTAATGATTGTATATTACCAATTATTTTAATGTATGTAAGCCATTTATATAAAGGATTTTTACCATTTATTTATTGTAATTAATTATATTTTTTAATTTATTATACATTATAATTTATCATATAATTCCCAATTATTTTAAAGATGTAATGAAGGATTTTTATCATTTATTATCTATTCTAATTTATTATCTCTGCTATTATATATTCCCAGTTATTTTAAGGGATTTAAAACATTTATAATAAAGGAATCTTACCATTTATTTATTATAACTCACTTTACATTACAACTTATTATCTATTCTAATTTCTCCTATATTCCCGGTGATTTTGAAGGCTCTGAGCCATTTTTAACATTAAATAATATTTGGATGTTTGGAAGGTTTAAAGCCCTTCCCGGTCCCACTCACGGCGGAGGCCGCGGCCCGGCGGGGCCCGGCATGGCGGCGTCCTCCGTTACCACGGCAACGCCGCCCAACACGCCGCGCAGGGATTGGCCGCCAGCACCGGCACCGCCCATAGGCGGGTGCGCGCGCGCGGGCCGCGCTGTCCCCGCTCCGCAGCCCCGGGACTGCCCCGGGTTCGGGTCCCGCCCCCGCCGGCACAGCGGGAGCCGCACTGGGAGCCGCAGCGCCGGGGGGGCTGTTCCGCCCTGAGTCAGCGCAGACCCCCGCGGGTGCTGCTGTGGGCGCTGGGCATGCGGCTCCTCGCCTGTGCCTGACCCGCGCGGTTCGGGCGCGGCGGGGGCTCCCCGGGCCGGGGCGGTAACAGCCCGGGGCGCGGTGTCCGCGCTTTGACAGCCATGCCCGCCGAGCGCGGCCCCGCGCCCGCCCGGGCACGGCGCTGAGCCGGGCAGGTGAGGCACCGCGGGCTGCGGGGAGACGCGAGGAACGGGACCAGACAGCTGCATTTGGGGTGGGTTGCCTTTTTGGGGGGATGGTTTTCCTGGGTTTTTGAGTGTTTTTTTAACCTCGAGCTGTTCTTCTTGTGCCACCCAAGAGCCTCACGCACGGCAGGAGCCCCCGTTGCCCGAGGACATTCCATTCGCTGCACGGCCGATGCGACCCGCTCCGCCCCTCTGCGGCTCCGCGCGTGAGTACGGCAGCGGGGCCGGGGGAAGGGAGTGGCACCGGCACCGTCCCTGGAGCGGGAGCGGCGCGGGGCGGTGGTGCCGGTGCCGCGGAGTCAATGGGGCGGGGCCGGGCCCTCAGCGCTGGGGGGGCGCGGCCTGTGCCTTGAGTGACAGGCGGGGCATGGCCTGTGCCTTGAGTGACAGGCGGGGCGTGGCCTGTGCCTTGAGTGACAGGCGGGGCGTGGCCTGTGCCTTGAGTGACAGGCGGGGCGTGGCCTGTGCCTTGAGTGACAGGCGGGGCGTGGCCTGTGCCTTGAGTGACAGGCGGGCCATGGCCTGTGCATTGAGGTCTGCGAGGGGGCGTGGTCTGCGTATTGAGTGACACCTAAGGGGGCGCGGCTTGCACACTGAGTGACAGATAAGGGGTGGGGCGTGAGAGACGGCGGCGGGATGCGCTTCAGAGCTGAGGGGGGCGCGACCTTGCGATTGAGTGACAGGCGAGGGGGCGTGGCCTGCACCCAGTAGCTTGTGAGGGGGCGTGGCCTGCGCTCTGAGTGACAGGCAGATCCCGCACCCTGACTAACAAGCAGGTGCGTGGCCTTGCGCTCCGAGTGACAGGCGGGGGCATGACCGATGCCCTGAATGACAGATCATGGGGCGTGGTCTGTGCTTTGAGTGACAATGAAGGGGCTCGGCCCCAGTTCACAGGCCTGGCTTGGTCTTTGAGTGACAGGCTGATGGAGGCGTGGCTTTGCGCCCTGAGTGACAGGCGAGGGGGCGTGGTCTTGCGCTGTGAGTGACATGTGATGGGCGTGGCCTGAACCCTGATTAACATATATGGGGTGTGGCCTAAACCCTGAGTGACAGGCCAATCCCCTGAGTGACATGTGAGAGCTTGGCCAACACCCTGAGTGACAAGCGGGACCCGCCGCCTCAAACACCAGGCTCAGGGGGCGTGGCCCTCAGCGCCTGCCTGGGGGGCGTGGCCCGCGCCGTGATTGACAGTCGCGGTGCGCGGTGACGTCGTGCGCAGCGCGGCCCCGCCCCCTCCCGCCGCCGCCGCTGCCGCTCCCGGAGCCGCTCCCGCCCCGCTCCCCCCTCCCGGGACTGACGGCTCCTCCCGGCGATGTGACCCTTCCCCGCGCCCTCAGCGACCATGGCCGAGGTGAGACCGTCAGGGGGGCGCACGGGGAACTTGTTGCGCGGGGCTGCAAGTTTGTTGCGGGGAGCGGAGGCCCGTGAGCACCGGAGGTCCCGCCCGCTCCCCCCCTCCGGGGCCTTCAGCCCCCGGGACGGCCCGAACAGGCCGTCCCGGGGGCTGAAGGCCCCTGAAGGGAGTAAGCGGGCGGGACCCAGGGCGGCGCCTCCCGCTTTTTGTAGCACCACGTCTATTTATTTGCTTTAAATATCTTTTTTTAGTCGTTAGGACAAAGGGGGGTTGGTTCAGAGGTAGGGCAGTGGTCCTGCGAGGGGAGAGCCTTCTCCTGGGAAACGCAAGGTTTCCAAGGAATTATTTGGGGGTAATCAGTTGTGTTCTATTAATGGGGATAGCATAAAATAATGAAAGGGTAATAATGGGGTAATTAAAACAAAAATAAAACCAAAAACACACCTCTTTTTTGAAGCATGGAGTCATTGGCGGGGTGGGTTTGTCCATCCCAGTGGGATCTGGGGGAGCAGCTCCTTCCCCTGCTCAGGAGGAGAGCTGGGACAGATGGATGGGTGTTTCATTAAGTTTTCTTCGAATTAGCCCCAGATGCCAATCTCTTGGCGTTGGAAATGCTGAGTTGAGAAGTACCTGTTGGGAAAATGAAACCTGTGGGACAGGCGTCACTTCCAGGGGAGTTGGAACTGTCAGGATTAGGATATTTTATACATGAGGCTTCTTCCCTTGGAATTCCTGAATAAACACAGATTTTCCCTTAAATTATTTTATCTTTTCCTCCCAAATGAGAACTGTGATGGAGCATTCTTCCTGTTGTTGAGACAACATGTCCTGAGCTAATCTTAGGAGTTAGAAGAACCTGCCTGTTTGGTTTTTTTATCTTGAGAGGGGGAGAATCACGGCTCTGATCCTAAAAAATGTGAATATAAAAGTCCTCCCATCTCTAGAGCTGGAGAGACAGTGGGGCCTTTGCTCTGGGCATCACAGGATTTGGGATTTGTCTCTCACGGAATTCAGGATTTCTGTCTTGAGTTTCACCAACTGCCTGGAAGTTCTGTCATTTTTTTTAATTAACCACCAAATCCTGTGATCTGAACCCCAATATCCTCTCAGTGCTGTGTCCTGGGGGGCTGAGCCTTTTGCTGATGCTCAGGAACTTCCTACTCCATGTCACGTCCTCGGCACTCTGAGGGCTGGGGAAGGCTGTGCTGCCCAGAGCAACAAAAACGCACTGGAATGTGGAGCTTGGGTTTTCCCTTCATGGATTTTCCAACAGCTGGGGCCTTTATTGGTCTTGATATTTGGCTAAGAAAGGAAAAGGGTTTTCTTCATCTTTGCCATTTTGAAGGTGAATTCTTTGTGCTGTTTTGGTGTTTTTATTTGAGCAGAAGGAGTAGGAGGAGCAGAAAGGGCTGGGAGAGCTTGGATCTACCTGAGAGAGCTTGGATCCACCTGTGGATGAGTTCATGAGCACGTGGTGTTCATTCCCAGTCAAGTTGTGCAGGAAACTGTTGTGTCTGAATTGAGACAAAATCAATACTTTCAGTGATTTAAACCAGGAGAAATGTTCTGAATATGGTTTGTGTCTCTGCCCATGGCAGGGGGTTGGAACTGGATAGTCTTTCAGGTCCCTTCCAACCCAAACCACTCTAGTATTCTATGAATTTAGGGAATATACAGGGACTAGGTTGGGAATCCTCCTTAGCATGGCATTTCCTCTTAGCTCTGGTATCGAACTAAAGGAACTGAGGGTGATGAAAATGTGGGTGGAAAGGCTGTGAGGTCTGAGACTGCTGTTGTGCCTCTTGCCCTCTTCCCCATCCTTCCTTCCCCAGTGGAAAATTGTTTGTGACTGTTCTGAAGGAATGCACAGGAGCTCATCCCTCAGGCAGGAATGATCCTAAAAGGTTGTGTTCTAGAGAATCAGCTCCAGATCTAAACCTCAAAACCCAATGTAACTATGAAACTTGATGGGTTGGACAGGAAGGCTCTTCAGAAAGCAGCACCCAGCATGGTTAGTGAGAGAACGAGTCCAGAAAGTGAAACTAAAGTGACAAAAATGCTGGTTCACTTTTGCAGAAGCAATTTGAATACAGGACAGACAGGAAAAAAAAAGGCTTTAGAATATATATTAAACTGAGTTTAGGCTTGGGATTAATAACCTGTGTTAGGGTTCTTTTTACATGTTCACGTGATTCCTCATATTCCAACATGTTAGAAGTTTGTTCCAGGCATAAACCAGAAAGAAAACACCTCTAACTTAAGATCAGCTGAAGCTTTGTGACTGTTATAATATCCTGCATTAAGCTGCTTACTGAGTGTTTGTGGTGGAGGAAATGCTGATACACAAATTTTCTCCAAATACAAGTATTTTAATGCCTCCTGAGAAGAAAAGATTGGGACCGAAAAGCTCGATTAGCAGCTGAAAGAGAATGTTTTTGTTTATTCAGCCATTATAATGTTTGAATAAAATGTAAGTGAGAGAATGAGATTTTCTGATCCCAAAACTGGAAGAGCTGGGCTTGGACTTTTGTGTTGAAAAGAGGCAGCTCAATCAATACCTACTGCAATTTCCAGAAGTGCCAAATTCCTGCTGTTGTTCCATGATAGGATGCACATTTACAGGGATGCTACAGGATACTGAACAGGAAAAAATAAAGGGAAAATGACAAGGTTTGTGTTTGGTTTGGGATTTTTTTCCTAATTCACTGAAGAATAGAAGTATCAGGGCTGCTGTGTGGGGAAGAGGGTGGTTGTGTTTGGTCAGAGGTGGGTTGGGAGCATTGGGAACAAAATATCCCTGATTTTTGATTTGCATATTTTGGTTCTAACCAGTTTAATTATGGGTTGGGATGATCTAACAGTTCCTGGCTGCTCCAGGGGGGAGATCCTGCTCCTCCTGCTGCTTTTGAATGGGTGCCCCTGAACTTCTCCTGTGGGTTGATCCCTCTCACTGGATTAGAAAGGAACCTAAAAGCTTCCTGCAGGGCAGGTGTCAGCTGATGGAAAGATCCTGCGGGGACTGGACCTGGAGTGGGGATGGGGTGGGACAGCAGATCCTCAGGAGGCTCCAAGGGGACCTTCTTGCTCTCTGCAACTCCCTGACAGGAGGGTAGAGCCAGGTGGGGGTCAGGCTCTGCTCCCAGGGAACAAGGGACAGGGTGAGAGGAAATGGCCTCAAGCTGTGCCAGGGGAGGTTCAGGTTGGATATTGCCCAGGGCAGTGGTGGAGTCCCCCTCCCTGGGGGGATTTAAAAGCTGTGTGGATGTGGCCCTTGGGGACATGGGTCAGTGGTGGCCTTGGCAGTGCTGGGGAGTGGTTGGGCTCGATGGTCTGGGAGGACTTTTCTAGCCTAAACCATTCTATGAATCTCTTCATGTTGCTGGAACATTTGTTTCTCCCAAAGCTTGACCAGCTCCTGGTGTTTCTCACCCATCACTGAGATTATTCAGTCTTGTGACCCACTGGAGTAACAATTTAAACTTTTCTTCTTCAGAGGGAATTTCTGTGGGGCAAGTATGGGAAGAGGCAGGAGCTGCTTGTCCTGGAGCAGGACCACTCCTCTTGTGGTGTCAGTGGACAATTAAACGGTTCAACCTAATTTCTTTGAAGGCACTTTAATGTTGTTTGAGTTTCTGAAAGTTTAGTTGGTTTTGACCAAAAAATCAGTTTATTAACATCGTGTGACAGTGCTCTAATAAGTCATCTTTAAATTCCTATTGTGTGGAAAAATTTTCCTTTCATCTCAATGCTATGCTTTTTTCAATGGAAGAATTCTAAATTTTGTGAATGTAACCACATTCTATTTTCATATTTTGAAACAGCTTCAGGACAGATGTTGAAGAAATACGTGATCTAATAACCATTCTTAGTAACCTTTTTTACATTTTTAATATTTGTGTTTTTACTAAGCTTGGCTATTGCTTTAAATCAATCTGCATAAAGCTGTAGTAGGAAGCAGTAGTTGAGTTCACACAGTCACTAATGTGGTTGCAAATTGAGTTGTTTGAATAGTCGGGGGGGGGGGGGTCAGAGCTTTTGAGTAACACCTGGATACAAAACAAGGTGAAAACAGATTAAATCCAGGTTTCCTACTGACTGATCTAAACCATGATTAAAGTTGGTGATTCACATCAATCTGTTCTTTGAGAACAATTATATTTTTTTTCTTGTTTCATCTTCATGTAACTAATTGTCTTTTTTGTGTCATTCTGGAGCAGCGTTTGTAGAATGCTTTACAGAGATATTTGTGAATGTAATGTACATCTGGGAATTCAGTTTTTTCAATTCCTTGGTAAGGGAATAAACCCCAAAGTGGCTGGGTTTAGCCACCGTTTGTATTTCCTCAGTTTTGATACGAGGAAAGGGAAAGCACAAGGGAATGGCAGGGAAAACAATGGCATTCTGCATTTCTAATCTGCAAAAAGGGGATGGCTCTAGGGTGTTTTTGTCATAATAGAAGAGATTTGTGAACATTTTTTGCATGTGATAAAATCTTGATGTTTCTGGGTTTACAGCTCAGGACTTAAAGTTCTTCCTAACACAAGGATTGAGGCAGACAGTGGAATTCTTGTAAAGTTCCATTTCTTTCTGTGCTTTTTCCTAGCCAGAAGCTCCAAGTTGTATTAATATTTCCCTTCTAATCCATTAACGTCACAAATTATCCATAAGAATGTTTTCTTGTGGTGCTTGGCATATGACTGTAGGTGGTTTCATCTGAAATCCTATGGCATGTTACAATCATTCCATAGACTCTCAATTTTCCTTAGCAAGATATCTTGCTAAGATTATTACAAGAAGTCAAGGCTGGTACTGTATTTTGTCGTGGAAATGGGCATTAAATAATTAGAAAATGTTTATTTGAAGTGTGTGCTTCATGCAAGACAGAGATGGTGTGTTCTGGCGGGCTGTTATGGTTGTGTTCCCCAGTACTCCTTGGAATGGGAAGTTCTCTAGGGAGCATCATGTCCTGTCAACCAGGGCATCCTCTGATACAGCTGCCTCCATCCAGAAGCTCCTTCAGCCTGGAGCATCTCCTGAGGACTCAGTCCTTTAGGAAATTCCCTGCGCATTGCTTATTGGGATACAACTGGTGAGTGGGTCCTGGTTCCAGCCATCGACTCTGCTCAGAGCAGGAGATTGGGTTCCACTTTATTTTACAGAAGTCAGTGTGTGATTTCAGCAGTGTCTTCATGAGCTGTTGGACAGAAGCTCCTTTCACCACCCTGAACTTTGCTGTTCCTTCCTGGGACTTGGAACCCCGAGAACTACAGCTCCAACTGCTCTGCAGGACTTCCAGATCTTTGTGCTCAGCTTGGGGAGTGAGTGTTCAGGCTGGGATGGTCCTGATCCCCCAGTCCCAGGGCGGGGATCGGCCGCTGCCCTAACGCTCATCTGTCGTTGTCACCTGTCCTGCCTTGTTGTCCCCACTGGAGACCTCAGAGCCCCTCCCAGTGCCTAAAGGGGCTCCAGGAGAGCTGAAGAGGGACTTGGGACAAGGACACAGAGTGACAGGACAAGGAGGAATGGCTTCCCACTGTCAGAGGGTAGAGTTAGATGGGATAGTGGGAAGGAATTCTTCTCTGTGAGGGTGGTGAGGCCCTGGCACAGGTTGCCCAGAGAAGCTGTGGCTACCCCATCCCTGGAAGTGTCCAAGGTCGGGTTGGATGGGGCTTGGAGCAACCTGGGCTAGTGGAAGATGCCTCTGCCTGTGGCAGGGGGTGGGACTGGGTGATCTTTGAGGTCCCTCCTGTCGCAAACCATTCCATGATTTTCAGGGTACTATTTCCTCTTGCTGGAGACTGCTCTCACAGCAGTGGTTGGCAGAGAGGAAAGTATGACATTGTCACTCATGGAAGCCTGTAAATCCATATGGGTTTGGGTGCACCTTCATGGTATGATAACCCCTGACAGTGGTGTGGAGCAGGTAACAGGCTGGGAAAACGTAAACACCCCGGGAAGATTCATCCCCTGACACCCTTCAGCCTGTGCCTTCCCCTGAAGCACTGATAGTTTTTTTTCTTGACTTTTTTAAAATTGCTATTGCTACTTTTGTTAGTGTTGCAGCTGAAATACCTTCCTTTTTAGGGCTTTTCATTACAATGTTGATGTCCCCAGGGGATACAGTGTCTTCACTGCCAAAACTAAGTTAAAAAGGCTACTTAGGAGAGTCATGATGTGTAGGGATGTCTGAAAGATCCACAGAAACAATATCCCTTCTGAAATATTCTGCATAGTCTGCTTTCTGACTTTTCCTGGTGAAGGGATTTAAGTAGGTTGGTACAGGACTGAGTCAGTTGCATTAAAACTGGCCTGTGGTTCTTGCCAGCTGGGCCCTCTGGAACTAGTCCGGCAGCTTCTCCACAAACACTGACACTGCTGGGTTTTAGGTTTGTTTGGCTGGGGTTTTTTCAGTTCACAGAATCCCAGAATGGTTTGGGTTGGAAGGAATCTCAGAGCTTGTTCCAGCCCCTGCCACAGGCACGGACAACTTCCACTAGCCCAGGTTGCTCCAAGCACCGTCCAAACTGGCCTTGGACACTTCCAGGGATGGGGCAGCCACAGCTTCTCTGGGCAACCTGTGCCAGGGCCTCACCACCCTCACAGGGAAGAATTTATTCCCAGTATCCCACCTAACCCTGCCCTCTGGCAGTGGGAAGCCATTCCCCTTTGTCCTGTCACTCTGTGTCCTTGTCCCAAGTCCCTCTTCAGCTCTCTTGGAGCCCCTTTAGGCAGTGGAAGGGGCTCTAAGTTGTCCCTGGAGCCTTCTCTTCTCCAGGCTGAACAATCCCAGCTCTGTCAAAAATGTCAAAACAGCATTATGAGATAATTTGGGGTGGAAAGGAGCTCAGGAGGTCTCTGATCCAACCTTCTGCTCACAGCAGGATCTGCTCTGAGGTCTCCCTGGCTTGCTGATGGCTATCTCCAGTCTGGTCTTGAAAACTTCCAAGGAAAGAGGTTGGGAAAAAGTCATCTTTATAGAGGAATCAAGTCTCAGAAAGAGATGACCAAGCCAGGGGACCTTTGCTGAGGTGGCAGTTTCAAGGCTTAGATGTACATGTCTGGGATCTGTGAGTTCAAATATTGCACTCAATCCTTGTGTTCTGGAAGTACAAGAGTTTTGTCATTTACCAATCAAACTAAGAAGGTAAAATTCCATGTATATAAAGGCTTCCATTTCAGGGGTGTCACTGCAGTTTGGGCTGTAGAAGCGTTCACATGTAGAACTGTTAAATGAGGACCAACAGTATTTTTCTTTTTTCCTTACTTCAATATGTTGCTATTTTCTTCATGAGGTAAAAATGCCGCTTTTCCATTTTCTAACACAAGCTAATTTGATATACAAATCGAATATATATTGATTATATTGAGAGAGGGAACAGGCCTTCCACTGATGTACATACCTGGTTATGGAAAGGGACACATTCCCTCTTGAGCAAAGGATGCTCTTCATTTAAACCAGTCCTTTTCTCTAGGCCATCATTTAGCTCAGCTCAAGAGAGTTTATTAACTTTAGGGTATTTTCCTGTCACAGAGTTCAAAAGACCTGAGCAAATTGATGGGTTTGTCAGACATATTGCTGTGAATATAGAGAGAATTTAATCCAAGATTTTAACTGTTTTATGTAACAGTTAAAGAGCTGTTAAAGGTAACTGAGTCAATTTGAACAGGATGTATATTTGTCGTGTAGATACTGCTGATTTTGGGATGTTTCATTATTACTTGTTTATATTAAACAGTGTGAAAGATGGTAGCAAAGACAACAGTAGTTTTGTGGGCAGAAATGAAAGTCTGTAGTGTCCTGTCAGTCCTGTTCAGGTGGTTTTGCTGTAGGAGAAATGTGAAGAGAGAAAACTCAGTGCATTCCTTCCACAGTTTGGAGTATCCCATTCCAGTCTAAGCACCTCTGAAGTGTTGGAATAAAACCTGGACATCTCCTGCCAGCATCCAGCACTGGGCATTGCCTGGAATAAACTGTGCACAACTGGTGTCTCCTGAAGGCTGTTTGCATTAAATAAACTGTCACAATGCCAGTTTGGTTTTAGTTTATCTTCCATCACAATTGACAGTGATCCAGACACTTCCCGAAGTCCAGGCAGTTGTTGTTGTCAGAGTAACACTGTGGATGTTTCCATGTCTGGCACGTGTTGCTGCATTCACCACTTGGCAGTCAAAGATGTCTGGCCAACTTCAGTCCCATGTATTCCTCTATCCACGTGCTGGAGGATGTATTGGATATGATCTTTTGGCTGGTTCTTGCTGCAAGTGTCTCTAAGCTTCTGAAAACATGTACTCAGCCTGGCTTTCCTGAGACTCCAAAAAATACACATGGAATAAAAACAGTGACATTCTTTTAGTGCTGATGTTTCATGGTTCAGTGTCTTTTCTTCTCTCTACCATGAGGTTTGTTTTCTTCATACCTCAGAGTTGGTATTTCCTTCTTGTTGCTCAGATGGAACTTGAACAAATGTGCTCCTTGGTGTATCGGGACTCCTTGGCCACTTGAGTTTTCCTTGTTGTCCATGGATTAGGAGTTCATGAATGTTTTTTCATTCTTTTGAACCCACAACAGAGATTCACTGTTATCTTTTCTGATGGTACAATGCATAGAAAATTGGAGTCTGTCAGCCTGTATATTGTCAGTATCCTACAGTTTTTCTCTCTCAGGCCTTGGATACCATTATCCATTGATAGGTAGCAGCTCTTTGTTCCCTTGAGTGCCCTTGAGGCAAAACACTGCTTTGTGCTTCTCTCTGAATGGCTGCAGCAGAAAATGAAAAACCACTGAAGTACAAGGGTGTCCTTTTCACAGGAACTCCTGTTCCATTGCCATACCATAGCTTAGGAATTAGGATCTGCTGATGCCAATGCAGCCATATGATCTTTAACCACTGCCAGGAATTCTTTATAATCAAATGCCCCCAAAGCCATCTGTCCTACCCTGACCAGAGTCACCATCACTTGGAGGCACGAAATAGGACTGATTCGTCCAGCCTTGCAGTAACTGCCTTGCAACAACTCTTAATCAGAGGGTGCTCTTTCCCCTCCTGTGTGATGCTGACAGACTGTCACTGAAGGGTTTTCCAGGCCTCCCACCACATTCCCTTTTCCAGGTGTTCAACTCCAAGCTCGTGCTGGGGACTGTTTGCAGCACATCTGGCAATCGCAGAGGCCCCGGATAAAGTCCTTTGGCTCATGGATAGAATGGAAAAGTGGTGTCAGTCATCTCTGAGATGGGGCTGCTGAACCAGCATGTGCTGCAGCTTCCAGTTGACTGGGCCTGGCACAAGTGGCAGAGACATGGAGTGGTGGGAAGAGGTCAGGACTACCTTTGGCAGCAGCTGCTCATTAATGCAGATGGGTTGTAATTGGACACTGTATGTACCTAGAAATAGAAGGAGGAAATGATTGGCAGTGCATCACACAGACTGGAAACATAAAATGCAGAGAGAACAATCCACAGATGAGGCAGATGTGGTTGGCAAAGCTTGGGAAAAAAGAATAGAGAACCAGAGGCTGCTCTCCCAAAAGCTGCCTGTGGAGTCTGTGGCAAAGAACGGACTAGAACCTCTCAAGGATGGAAATGGTGTTTCTGCAGGTGGCTGGATTTTTACAGATTTCCTGGTTTGACATTTGTATCTATTTTCTCCTATAGGCTGGGATTGTACTGGTTCTATGTTTTGGAGTTTTTAAAGTCCCTTAGCAGCATTTCAGGCTGTAGGGAAGGTTGTTTCCTTCTTGAGCTGTCAGGCCTTATCCGTGCCATTCCAGAATATTGGGAGCTGAACATCGTTCCTTCAAGTGTGCTTGACTTTTCTGAGATCTTTTCATGCCCCACTGTGGGTTTTGTCCTCTCTCAGCAGGGAAATCCTTCATTGTGCTCAGCTCCATTGCAGTCTGTATTGGAGCACTTTAGTTCCAGAAGTGTTGGAGTTGGAAGGAACATCTGGAGATCATTCAGACCAAGCCATGGCTCAGGGCTGGCTCAGCAAGAGCAGGTTCCCAGTGCCAGTCTGGTTTTGTACACCTTGAGTGCAGACACCACAACTTCTGGGGGCAGCATGTTCCCACATTTCATCCCTTTTACAGGGAAAAAAGCTTTTCCTAGTGTTTAAACATATTCCAGTTTGTTCCCACTAACTCCTGTCATGGGATGCCATTGAGAAGTGACTGGCTAAGTCTTCTGTTCACCCTTCTGTCAGAGATTTATGCACATGAATCTGATCCTCCTAAGCCATCTCTTCTCCAGGCTGAACATCCCAGGCTCTCCCAGCCTCCCACCTCTTTGGAATCCCCTCTACATGAGGCTCATGGGCCAAGACCTTCTCCAGCTCTCATTGGCAAGTCCTGAACTGTGGCTGAAAGCAAGGCTGTGCTTTTGGGGTTGGATTTTGGAGTCATGGCTCCCTGAACTCCTGTTATTCCTGATTTATATGCTATTGTTCCTTCCCTTCCCCTTCCACTTCCCCTTTTCCTTCCCCTTCCCTTCCCCTTTTCCTTCCCCTTCCCCTTCCCTTTTCCTTCTCTTTCCCCTTCTCTTTCTTTCCTGTCCCCTCCCAATGGATTGCAACCCTTTCCATGAAGAAAAGGGAAGGGTCTTCATGGTTTCCTTCCTGGCCTGGCAATATTGAATTTATTTGCTTTTCCACCTGTGATTGCTGCAATAAATACACTGAAGGTTTGTTAACTCACACTAATAATCGTGTATTACATATTTTAAATCACCCAGTTTTGCAAGTTTATCAAACAAAATGCACCAAATAGAGGTCAGTTCTCGCTGGCTGATCTTGATACTCAGCTCAGTATGTGCAGGAATACTGGACTCTGGAATTTGTTAGCATAATCTTTGCAAATAAAGACTTTTCTGGATGTAGTGATTTGCAAAACTTCCTCTGGCATTGTGCAATATTTTGCAAAAATGTTTTTAGTTCTTACCCACTTCGTTTGAGTTTGTCCAGGGAGACCTCAGAGTCCCTTCCAGTGTCTAGAGAAGTTCCAGGAGAGCTGGAGAGGGACTTGGGACAAGGGCCTGGAGGGACAGAGCAAGGAGGGGGAAGGGCAGGGTTAGATGAGATATTAGGAAGGAATTCTTCCCTGTGAGGGTGGTGAGGGGCTGGGATGGAATTCTCAGAGAAGCTGTGGCTGCCCCATCCCTGGAAGTGTCCAAGGCCAGGCTGGACAGGGCTTGGAGCAACCTGGGATGGTGGAAGGTGTCCCTGCCCATGGCAAGTGGTGGGACTGGATGGGCTTTAAGGTCCCTCCCAGCCCAACCCATTCCATTATGTGATCCTATAATTCAGTATTGTCCAGGTATGATTTTCCTTGGCTTTTAAAGCTAATCCTGCCTTAGATACCATTTCTCCAAGTCAGCAGGGATGCTCCCCAAAAACTAAAAATATATTTGGATGTTAATAAATGTGGAAAAATCCACCTGTGGTGGCTCTCCCTGAAGTCAGTGGATATATTCTGTATTTTCTTCAGGCTCTGCAGTGTTAGGAGAGCACAGCTTCTTCTCTTGTATTTTCTCTCCTCCCTCCAGGCACCTTCTCCACCCTTTCTGCTTGACACAGGGAAATACATTTTGAGGTTCTGCAGCTCTGAAGGAAAAAGTCTGTTTTCCTAACTCGGAAAAACCCATTTCACTAGGTCTGTGCCTGAAAAGAGTTGAAACATTTGCTTGAATTATCAAAACAAATGAGGTTTGAATGTCTGACATGCAAATGTCATCCCAGGAGCTTAAAGACTGGCAAAGGTATAACCAAGGGAAAGCAGAATGTTGTTTGTTCACATTATAAATATCAGGTTATCAAATATGCTGGGCCAGAAGGTGACTCTGTTACATGTATTATTGGGGAAGTCTCGTTTTCTTCCTATATCTCAAAAAAATTATTAGTTTTGTAGCCTGTGTCCATATTAATTTGTGTTTTAAATGTACTCAGGAAGAAAGTCTGGTTTGTAAAATATTTTTTTTTATGTTTGTTTGGTTTGAGGTGGGTTCTTTGTTTGTTTGGCGGGTTTATTTTGGTTTGGTGAGGGGGTTTTGTGGGGGTTTTATTGATTTTTTTGTTGTTCATTTTGGTTTGGTTTTTTTTGTTTGTTTGTCTGTTTGGTTTGTTTGTTTTTGTTGGTTGGTATTTTTCCTCACAGCTGGGTCAGAGATTTAAGATTAAAGATTGCTTTTCCCTTTGTCCCCTGAGGAATTCTCAGAGTGATTTGGGATTACCTTTAAAAAATGTGGCCCTGTATTGAAATAGAACTGGGAATTTGTGTTCAGCTTCAAATGGGAAGAATGATTTCTCTTCCACTGTGCTTCCCTGCCCATGTAATCTGGGATATACCTGGGGTATATTTGGGATATTCCTTCCAATCTGGGATATACCTAGGTTGTGGAAAGGGGATTTAGTTCCTGGAGTTAGAACAGAGCTGGATCTTTAAGTTACTATTTACCTTGGAGCTTTATTTATCAATATGTTTTTTATAGTGACTTGCTTCATATCAGCTGAATTATTAAATTGACTTTGTACAAACTAGCAAAAATAATTTCCTTTCTTTTCTTTTTTAGCCTTCTGTTGAGTCTTCAAGCCCAGGTAAATATTTTTTATGATTTCCAAGGTTTTATTGGCATCCTACTAGTGGAAAAGCTTTCCAGGAGCTACTTGAGCTGGACTGGTGTTATCTCTTGAGCTTTTATTTCTTTCAGAGAAATAATTTATTGCTTTTAAGTTAAACCTCGTAGTCACACGCTTAGTGTGAGTACAAGCTTTGGAAAATGAAATTTAAATTGTCCAAGAACGCAGGTGGAAAAATATGAGCAGGGTTGGAATTAAAACTCAGGTATTGCTGAAGGACATCTGCCAAACCATTCATCCATCCATTTCTTTTTCATTGTCACAAAATATAACCAGACCTCCCTACAAAGAACTGTGAAAAATAAAGGCATGGGGGAAAATAACTCAGAAATAAAATCTGCATAACTCTGAAGCTTGTTTAATGTAAATTTTGGAGAAGTCATTAATCTGTCTTTGTAGTTGTAAACAAAGAAGCTTCCAAAGAATAAAGGGAACGACTGCCCGGAGTTTGTATTTTATGAGTATTTCTGCTCCCAGTAGAACTCGATTTAGGCAGGTTTATGGTTATTTAAGAGTAAAGTGTTCAAAACCTGAACATTTTCCAGACATTTAACTAGGGCCTGATGTCCAGGGCTAGGGAACTGGGCGATCTGGCTAGTTATTCACTCTCCTGGTTCTTTCTGCCAGGACCTCTCCCTATCCAAAGCTTTCCCTGAATAACAAGCCTGCCTTTCCCTAAGGTAAAGGATCGAGGCAAAAGATTTGGATTTCTGAGTATAATCTACGCATTAAAATGTCATCAAATTAATAAAAATAAATTAAACTCTGTGAGGCCATAATGTAACTAAAAACATTGTTTAAAATGTTTCCCATCAGGAGGTTCAGCAACATCTGATGACCATGAGTTTGACCCATCAGCTGATATGCTGGTGCATGACTTTGATGATGAACGGACATTAGAAGAGGAGGAAATGATGGAAGGAGAGACAAACATCAGATCTGAAATAGAGGATCTTAACAGGGTAGGTGGCCTTAAGTAGTCCTAAAGCAGAACCACAGCCTCACACAAAACATATGCAGGGTTTTAGCCCTTATATTTGGAATTTTAAAAAATAATCACCCCAAAACTATTAATAGGTAAATAATAGAGAGGAGGGGGAAAAGGGGCTGAACTAAATGTCTCAAAAATTGCGGAAAAGAAACCATTACATAAATACCTCATATATATATATATATATATATATATATAAAATAACTACTTAATAAACATATTTTATATGTAAATAATATACAGATACTATATAGTATACATATACTGTGTATATTATATATGCACTTTATATATATTTCATCTATATAATATACACATACTGGTACGGAAATACTTTATATATAACATAAATAAGATACATATTTTATATATAAATACTTAATATACATATGGTATATATATTATATATACTATGTATACTGTATATACATTTTAGATATATATATAATATACACATACTGGAACATAAATACTTTTTATACATAAAATAAACACTTAATATACATATGCTGTATATATAAAATACACATATACTGTGTATAATGTATATACATTTTAGATATATATTATAGGTATAATGTACATAGACTGATACAGAAATACTTAATACTGGCACATAAATACTTAATACTGGTGCATAAATACATAAATACTTAATAAATGTATAAAGCTGTTCTTCTTTAGTTTCTTTTTCCTTATTTTTATTGTATAGGTTTTGCATTTTAGAGATTGCATTTTGAGTTAATATAAGTTAAAATGTCCTCTGACTAGACTTGTATATTCCACCTGATTAGTGCAAGTTATTATTTTATAAAGCACTTGCACTTATATGTAAAGAACACGAACCTCATAATTTTGCTTATCTTTTGCATTTTTATACAAATATCTATATAATAATACAGTGGAGCACATAGGAATATCATAATTTTAAAGGAAAATGCAGAGAAAATTATGTATAAATCCTATTTAACCTAAGTGATTATGCCCATATGACTTAAAATTAATTTGGTGCATTTAATCTGTAGTTCCAATGTAAATGATAATTTCTTTCTGGTGATTTCAGGTTATGGTGTCACTTATGTATTGTCTTCAATTATTTCTCAGGCAGGAATAATATCCTTAAATTACCAAGTAGGTTTATTATAAATGCAGAGCAATTTGGGTACTGTCTGTGGCCTCGTTGTCTGCAAAGGCCTCCAGAACAGCTCATTAATGATTCACAGATGCATATTCAATGTACAAATCCTATTTAGCATAGGTAATTATGCCAATATGACTTTTAATTAATTAGTGCGTTTAATCTATATTTCCAGTGTAAATGATGATTTCTTTCTGGTAATTTCCAGGTTGATATAAAATGGTAAACATAAAGCTAAATAAATAGTTGGTTAAGCTAAATATGCTTCATCAAGATCAAATGAGAAATGGAGCTCCACATGTGTGTCATGTGGATTTTAAGTTGAAAATATGGCGCTTTTCCCATCATATTTTGTGTAATTTTATCACCACATTACAACTCTTCAGTTTATCTCCTCATATCCAGTGCTTACCTCTAGTTGTGGGATAGCAGGTTTATGTGTGTGTATATATATATATATATACATATATATATATACATACATATATATATATATAACTTTATCTTTTTTAAGTCCTGGGTGACAGGCCATCTAAATCTCAAAACTACTGTCATGACAAGTGCTATCCTCTCATTTTCCCCCAAAATTTACATGTATTATTTCAGATTTCCCCAGGCTGGGAATGTCCCTGATTGACCAGTTCAGTTGGGTTTTGCAAAAGCATTTTTGAACTTTAATGGTTTCACCTCTGATTGTCATAAAAATTCCCCCTTCCCTTGAGGGTCGGGGTCTTTTCTACTCATGAGTTTAAGCTCTGGTGCATCTCCAATGTGTTGGTCCTTGAGGAGCCAGGCTGGGAAAGATGGGGGTGTTCACCTGGAGAAGAGAAGGCTCCAGGGAGACCTTAGAGCCCCTTCCAGTGCCTAAAGGAGCTTCAAGAGAGCTGGAGAGAGACTTTGGACAAGGAATAGAGGGACAGGATAAGGGGGAATGGTATTAAACTGAAAGAGGAATGGGTTTAGATGGGATATTGGGAAGGAATTCCTGGCTGTGAGGGTGGTGAGGGGCTGGGATGGAATTCCCAGAGAAGCTGTGGCTGCCCCATCTCTGGAAGTGTTCAAGGCCAGATTGGACAGGGCTTGGAGCAACCTGGGATAGTGGAAGGTGTCCCTGCCCTTGACAGGGAGTAGAACTGGATGAGCTTTAAGGTCCCTTCCATCCCAAACCATTCCAAGATTCCATGACTATGAGGTTGAGCAGCACCCCGTGCTTCTCTTTGCATTTGTTTAAAGGCAGTAGAATATCTGCATCTGCAGACCAGGAGTCACCCTCTGCTGCTCTAGTGTGGGAAACAACACAGTTCCCTGAGAGCAGAGCAGTAGGAAGGGGATCCAACTATTGGATTTGGTGGTTCTCAGTGATACATCTTGAAAGTTCAGGTTTTTTGAGCAGGAAAGCCCTGCAAAGTGGTACAGCAAATTATCCTTGATCATACCCAGACAAGTATTCCATAATACCATTTTTGTGTGTAGGAGTGTCTGTACCAGATGTGACCAAGTCTCCCTCACCTACTTCTGCTCCAGACACGAGTTATAATCCATTCCTTATGGAATCAGGGAATGGTTTGGGTTGGGAGGGCCATTAAAGCTCATCCAGTCCCACCCCCTGCCATGGGCGGGGACACCTTCCACTATCCCAGGTTGCTCCAAGCCCCGTCCAGGTTGGCCTTGGAGACTTCTTCCACATAAGGATTTTTGATGTCTTGGATAATCACTGTGATCTTTTCAACCTTTTCTATTTTTGCAATCCCAAAGCAACAGAGAAATCACATTTTGTATTTTCTCTGTGAGAGTTGTTGGTCCTTGGAGCTTTTTGAATTGTAATGAACTATTTGAAGTTAGGAGGCTCTACCCAAGAAAAATGTTGTAAATACAAAACCCCTTTCCTAGGTAACATACAGTCAGTAATATTCCTATTGCATAGTTCACACATACCTGCAAATTGCAGTAAAAGTTCTTTTTAATTCTCAGTTGTCTTTACAAATGGGATAGGGGTGCTTAAAGAAAGTATATTACTTTCCAAAATGTACTGGAGAACATTTGTATAACTAGGAATAGGATTTTTCTGCAAGCTGTGCCAGATTTTAATTAAGACCACAGTCCTTTCATGTTGTCTATGTCAGTAAAATATTAATTTTCCACTTCTAAGCGTTCTTTCCATTAAATGACACGATGGGAACCAAGAAATCAAGAGGGAAGGGGAGGACATTTAAGTCCACATGGTCTGTGTGTAAAGCTTAACCAAAGAGTAGAGCACTAAGTGGCAGAATAGCTTAGTTCTTTGAAGTAAAATAAAATAAAATACACAGACAACAAGTACTGGGAACCCCTGTGTTACTCTTATTTTTACAGAGCAGAACTAACTCCCCTTGCCTTTTATAACTGGTATTTTTAGGGTGTTTCCAGAAACTAGAAATCTGTTGATCAGTGAAGGCCCTTAGGAAAGGTCAGCCAATACTAAAAATATCTGATTCACATTAATTAGAGCAAGCAAACACCTCCAAATAATAAACAGAGGATTTGATCTTGTGAGAAAGAGAATTTTAAAATGCTCTCTGAAAACTTCTGCTCTGAAAAATCTCCTTAGGGATATCACATACTGCCCCTGAAGGCTGGATACTGAATATTAAAAGTAATAAAAGAAGCAATGTGCAGACCCAGCAATTAATAATTTTTATTAATAAAGTGAATGCATTAGGTAACAGTTTGGGAGCCACTAAATTTGAGAACGTTTGAAATGTCCCTTCAGAGGGGACTAGCTTTCTAAATATCAATATTTTTAAATGTGTACATATATTAGCAGATTTGCTTCCAGCTGTGGATGGATTTGTAAAGAACCAGCTTAAAATATATGTAAGTCTGTAAACATTAGTATCTTAACCTGGATATCAGGTGATCCCTCATTTTTTGTTTTGCTCAGAAACAGGAGAGGTACAGAGAGATAGAGAGGTGCATATTTTGGGTGTAATTTTGTATTCAAAACCAGGGTTGTAGAACACTGTAGAACACTGTCCCTGCGGCACAACTTCCCAACAGAGACTTAATTCCACATTGCAGCCAGGTACTGCAAGTTCTGGGCCTCATTGTACTGAATTCTTGGAGTCACTGCAGAAATTCCTGCCTTGCACTAGGACAAGTTTCTACCTCTCACTGTCTCAGCTGCCCGTGTGAAGCAGTTGCTGCTGACACACAACTTATCCATTTCTTCCACAAATGTGTACTAAATACCATCATTTTTTCCACTTGTTTTTGGGCAGCAGAGGGAATATCAACATATATTCCAATAAGGAGTGTGTTTGCTCTGGGTACTGAAGGGAGATGATAAAACCAAGCCCTTTTAACGAGCCTTGTGAGATTGTTAGTACATGGGGTCTGCTGTAAATTTATAAAGATTTGGGAAATAAAGTTATCTGCATAAAAATAACACAGCATATTTTTCATAGGAGCCGAAACTTCAAATTTTGCCTGCCCGTTCCTTTTGGAGTGACCATCTTGGTGTGTTGCTGTTATAAAGTGCTCACCTTTGTGCTGTGGAGCAGATGTGGGATGTGGAATACCCGTGTTAAAATCCCAAACTTTGTTTGGATGTTCCTCAGGAGAGTGATATGCCAATCCAGGAGCTGCTCAGCCGCTATGGCTACGACGGCACCATCCCACCGCAGGAGGAGGAGGACGATGAAGAGGAGGAGGAGGATGAGGAGGAGGGAGAAGATGATGACGATGTTGATAACGATGACAACAGTGGCTGCAGTGGGGAAAACAAGGTAAGTGTTTATCCTCTTTTGCATATACATGATTTGCTTACTGCTCAACCATTCAAGATCCCAGGTCATGGCAGAATATTTTGTAATAAAGTTGATTTCAGATGCTTTGTGTACTGAACTCTAAGGTTTATTCTTAATTACCCATCTGTATTTCTCTTTAATTGCTCTTAATTCCATTTCTGTCATCCTAAACTGTTGCTGAGGCAAATTAAAATACATGAATACCTACAACATTGTGTAAGAAGGGATCGTAATTGCACTTCAAAACTGACATTTTAAATGCCTGCAGACACCTTAATAGATGTGGCTGAATACTTGTTTCGAGGTGAAAAGCTGATTACTGAAACTCCTCAGTGTAGAATTGAATTAAATGTGGCTCTGAGTGTTGCAGATCCTGCAAGTTTTGCAGCTTGAGCATTGTATTTTTCAGCCTGGCAGCCCTGGTTGTACTTAAATTAACTGAACCTAATGCTTCGAGTACCTTTGCAAACTGTTTAGTTTTGAGCTTAGCATCTTTAAAATCCCATTCTGTGTGCTCTTAAAGGAATTTTCTGATTTTAGAAGTCTTTTCTACTTGGAATGTCCTATATATTTGTAACAATTCTGTCACAGGCACAGCTGTAACTTCTCCATTACTGCTACCTCCTGAATTCCATTAAAATACAAATTCCTTTGAATTGTCAGTAAATGAAAAAGCTCAGGCATTAGTGAAAGTTGCATTACCTAATCTGGCTTTAAAAAGGATGCATTTTGCTTTTTTGATACCCATTTTAGAATCTCTGGAATGTGACAGAGAGACGAGGAATGATCCACCTGATTCAGAAAGTGAAGTTCTTGGGATTTACAAGCTTTCTTGACAGATGCTGTAAAAGATTGTTATTTGTGTAGGTTGAATAGTTCAGAAGGAAGATCCATAGTTAGATTACATAGGGAAAGGTTTAGGAAGCTGGATAGAGGAGAAAACTTATGTAACATGAAGGATGCAGGAATAATTTTGGGAAGAGTTCTTCGAGGAATAATTTCTTCCTGGAAAGGGTGTTCAGGCATTGGAAGGGGCTGCCCAGGGAGGTGGTGGAGTCCCCATCCCTGGAGGGGACTGGACATTGCACTCAGTGCTCTGGGCTGGGTGACAAGGTGGGGATCAGTCACAAGTTGGACTCTGATCTTGGAGGGCTTTTCCAACCTCAAGAATTCTGTGCAGAATCAAAATAAGACACTCAAGTGTTTATTTTGTTGTGCATGGTGAAGTCTCACTTGCTCCTTGTGCCTGTCCTTCTTAATTCCTTCCTGACACAACTTCAGTGTTCTGCAGTAGCTGATTTAAGACCTTGCCTATCTTTTCACTGGATGACATGTCCACATGTCCCTGCTGTGAGGAGCCACCTTGTCCCTTTGCAGGGCTCAGACCCTCTGTAGGACGATGCAGAGCCGGCGCCTTCCTCCCGTCAGCACCCACAGCTCAGGGTCTGCCCAGTGACCACCAGCAGTTCAGCCTAATCCCAGTTTGGCACCTGGGAGCAGGTGTTCACCAGTCCCACCCCAGTTTGGATCAGGCTGGAGCCAGGGTGATGGGGAGTGAGCACGGGATATGGGATGGGAGCTCTGAGGTGCTGCAGGCTCTGGAGTGGAGAGGCAGAAAATACAGCTGTGGGGGTGGAATAATTGTATAAATCATTCAAGCTTTCTCTGCAAGTGCTCATCTTTGTACAGCCTATTTAGCTCTTCTGCACTTAGCTGGGTTCTATTTTTAATCTGCTTTAAGCTGCTCATGTGACAATACTCTGGTTGCTGGTAAAGGTGCACATCAATGTGTGCTGGGCCTGATGCTTCTGGGTTAGAAGTAGCAATAAAATACAGAAAAGATACAAACAACATGCACTGAAATAGAAAGCATGGATTTTTTTCTAAAAAATATTTATGGTTTAAATTTTCCCTGATTGTAATAATTCCCATAGTTGTTGTGGTTTATCTTCTCATAAAGAAACTTGTCCTAATTTTTGATCTTGACTCTACTGATGTGCTGTTTCTGTGGGGTTGAACCACTCTATTGATGTTAATTTTTATGGAAGGTACCATTTCCATGGAAATAATTCCTCCCCTTTTTGTTGAAAATTCATTAGAAAGGGTTTTAAAGACCAAATTAAAATTTGAAATTAAATGAAAACCAGAAGGATTTGCTTGACTGATTAAAAAAATTAAAGATTAAGATTGATTTGAGGTTTATATTTGTGATTTGTATGGTAGAGTCTGAGTGTTTGTTATATTGATCTGCTTAAAATGCTGGTCAAAAAATAACCTGATGATGTGTTTACACATTTGTGGTGGCTCAGCCTGGACAGGCCACAATCCATCCAGTCACTTCAAGTCAGATAAAAGCTACTTGGATCTGATATATTAATAATCCTGGAAAAATGTCTCGCTAAAATAGTGTTTGTCACATACAAAGGAGTAACTGATCTGCTCTTTGGTTTTTTTGTGTGCAAGGAGGAGGCCATAAAAGATTCATCAGGGCAGGAAGACGAGACACAGTCGTCGAACGACGACCCGGCGCCATCTGTTGCATCTCAAGATCCCCAGGAGATAATTCGCCCTCGTCGGTGTAAATATTTTGATACAAGTATGTCCAGTTTAATGCTCAGCACAGCAATCTCGCTGTGATTGACCTGATTCCTAAAAACATTGGTTTTTCTTGTTCATTCTGCTCTTGGTTAGCGTCACGCTCAAAAACAGGAAAACAAATTCTTGGTTTTAGCTGAATGCTAACTCTGCTCTGCTGACTCTCTATAAGGCCAGGAAATAGACTTTCCTTAAAAGAAAGCATGAAATTTCTGGGGAAATTTAAATTTTACAGTTTTAAAGAGCAGGCTCTCAGTCCAGTTTATCCTGCAAATTGGTTTGTAAGGATGTGCCTTCAGAAAAATTACCTTGCACACGAGTCTGGGTGCAGTAAGTGACTATTTAGTATGGAATTACTTTGCCATCCTGGTGTCAGCTGCCAGTTCACGTTAAGGATGGAGGTAAAAATATTTGCAAAAATATTTACAAGTAGGAAATGCTCTGTTCCAGCCAGATAATTGCTATGCAGCATGTGGTTATCGTGCCAAGGCTGGGTTTTGTCCTCACCCAAAGGAGCTGAGAGTCCAACTGAAGGGAAAAGTAAAAACTGAAATTTTCTACAAATAGAACCCAGATTTCTTCAAGCAATAAAATCTGGAAAAGGCCAAGAATGGTTTACCCTGAAATACCAAAGTGGGAGGTCACAATGACAAAAATTTACTTCAAGAATTCCACAGTTCTTACTGTTGTCAGCATTGAACTGATCATTTTCTCTCTTGTTTTGATTAAAAACTGGTTTTGCATCCCTTTGAGACTGTTGGCTGTTGTAGCTGTCCCTTCAGACAACTCCTGTTTCCATGGAATCTTTCCTGATGGGACCTGAGCCTTTAGAGCTGGCAGCAGGGCCCTACGGACAGCAGATATTTTACCTTTCTTTAATGAAAGTGACTGTTGAATTCCTATTGCTCTGTGTTTTAACAACACTAATTTCCTTACCATACCTTATTCTTGATGCTTACTAATCATGACATTGTAAAAATGCAATTTTCTAATCTGTACTTTATTTTAATCCAAAGTGGCCAAGGAATCTCAGTAGCTGTGCAGAGAATTGCAAATATCTTAAATAAATTCCCATTTTTAAGCATACCAACTGTATTACATTAGGTTTGGGGTTTTTTACAGTGTTCAGCTGTGTATAAAATGTAATTTAATGTATAAATAATTTTAGTACTGCTATATCACATCCTATGCATAAACCAGTACGTTGGGAAAGGCAACTGGGCTATATCATAAAGAGCTTAACATTTCTGGCAATCCTTATCCCAAATAATCTATTTTAAATGCATCCAAGGCTCCTAAATCCCAAGAAGACACACTTACAGATTCTCACACCTTGTGCTGACATGTCCCTTAAATTCAGTGCCAGCTGCTTTAAGGGAAAAAGAACAACAGGAACTAAGCCAGGAGCTCATGGAAAAGGGTGTTGAAACCCACATGTGGGTGCTGAACATCCACAAAAAATACTTCCAGAAACTTCAGAGTGAATTTGGATGTGGATCACTCAAAGCTGGGTGAGGGAAAGGAAATTTTATTTTAATAGCAAAATTTATTTGTGCCTTAAGTTTTCAGAGCCTGTTGTGTATCTTAACCCAAATGTGAACCTTGGGTGGGTCAATTTTTAATCTCGTCAATACTGAAATATTTATGTTGACCCTAAAAGTGCTGTTAGCAGTGGTGTGGGATGAGATAAGGGGGGAGGGAGGAGAGCAGGGCTGGAGCCTGGTGGGGTGACAGGCTGGGCTCCTGTCCCCTGCCAGCCTTACTGTTTTTGGCTAAATGTTTCAACAATTTCTTGTAGATAGTGAAATAGAGGAGGAATCTGAAGAAGATGAAGATTATATTCCCTCAGAAGACTGGAAAAAGGTAAATGCTAAGCCTATATTTCATAAATAATAAGTTGATGTATTACCTAGTAACTGTGAGCTCTGTAGAGCATCCAAGTCTTCTCCAGTTTTTCCCCATAAATAGAGTTTTGATAATGAGAAATGTTGAAGACCTCCTCAAGCAGTTAAAAATCCATTTCCATATAGTGCCTGTTGACTGTGTTTTTAGATTTTAAACAAGTCTAAAGTTTAAAGCAGGGGGGGAAGATGTTGTCATCCTTGTGTTTGCTAACAAAAAACAGCAGGGATATGGTTGCTTAACTTCTTGTTTCTGGTATTTCAAAACAGGAAATCATGGTGGGCTCCATGTTTCAAGCTGAAATTCCAGCTGGCACCTGCAAATACAAAGAGAATGAAAAAGGTGAGATTTGGCACTGTGACCATTATTGCTGTGTTTGTGATTGTTGTCTGTTAGGGAGAAGTAAAACGTTTGATTGATGTCATGTGTCTTGTGAAATAAATGAGGTCCTTCAAGTGAAAACTCTGGTCTCAAACTGTACTTCATCCTATACTTGACCATCAGAGCTTGAGGCTGGGAAGGGGAAAAGAAGGATGATATTGCTGGCCTGGTGCCTCTTGAACTCTTGGATTAGTGATGCAGACCAGGTTTAACATCTTATTTATTTACTTTATGTAAAACCTAATAGCTAATGGGGATATTGTGTCTCTGGAATTGGATTAACATATTAAAAAGGCAAAATGGTACCAGCAGCTTTGGCTTTCAACCTTTTAAAGGTCTTCAATCAATAACAAAAATGTTCTGTTTTTGGTTTTGGGTTTGGGTTTTTTCCCCTCCTCGCAACCAGAGCCTTTGGTGTCCTGCATAGGGCCAGGAGTTGGACTCCACCGTCCCTGTGGGTCCTTTCCAGCTCAGGATATTCCATGATTCCATTGACTTCAAGCAGGGTTACACATTCTGGACTTTGTAGCCAGAGAGGTTACACAGAGTGTAATTTATATAAGTCGGGAGCTTCCATTAAAAACAGAAAGTGGCAAATTAGAAAACATCTGCTTTTTAGCTGGGAAGAAGCTGCTCTTTGCAGGCTTTCCTGCTTCTGACTGGAAATAGAGCTGGAACTATGGATTTGCCTGAGGTGCAGTACATTATGCTTTACTGGTCACCTGCTTTTCCAGGTATTTACTCAGCTCTAAATGGCTTCTGGCCTTCAACAATAAAACAGAAATAGCTGCTCTGTGCATTGCAGTACCCAGTATAAACCATTTTTTTATCATCTTGCTCACTGCTGTTTGCAGGGCAGAGAACCTGCTTCAGGGGCAGGAACTACTGAGGGGAAAATTAAACTGTCACTAATGGTGCTGTTGCCCAGAGAAGCTGTGGCTGCCCCATCCCTGGAAGTGTTCAAGACCAGGTTGGATGGGACTTGGAGCAACCTGGTCTAGAGGAAAGTGTCCTTGCCCATGGCAGGGGGTGGGACTGGATGAACTTTAAGGTCCCTCCCAACCCAAACCATTCAAGGATTATATTTCTATGACGATTTCTCAGATTTTTTTCCCTAAATGAGCAACCAAACAACAGATTAGTTCCAGCCTTTGAAACAAAAAGCTCCCAGAAAACTCTTGAGAGCTCTTTCCAAACTGTGTGTCATCAGTGAAATGAAGCTCCTTTCTTTGCGAGATGATCATTTTCCTTACCAATTTTGGGCTTTTATTTGTATTTACTTTCCTGTTAAAATACTTTTCTTTGAGTAGAAATGTATCTATTAACCCTCTGGCCTTCTCCCCTGCAGGGAATGCTGCTGTATCTTCCCTTCCTGTGCTGACCCTGCTTTCCCAAGGGCTTCCTTCTTCCTCTTGTCTCACAGAGCAAATGGAATCAGTGTTAAAATTTCTTTCTTACTGTTTTTTTGTATGGTTGTTAAAGACCACAAACAAGATCTGGATACTTTCCTGATTCTAGTTTTTTTAAAAACCTGAATTCCACTTGATTTTGATATACTAATATTTTAATTCAAAGCTTGCAGATTCTTCTGAAATCAAACTGGGAGGTAATTCAGAGGATATGTCATTTGCCTGTGTTTTTCCCATTGATTTCAGTTTGTATGGCTTTCCTGGTCTGAAATATCCTGTAAAAGGTCTGGAAAAAATGGAGATTTTGTAGTCTTAGTATTCTGGAGTTTCATAATGGATCCTGGGATCTAGAGAACAGGTTATGCCAGAGATCTGAGGGCAGTCTAAAGTATAACATCCAAATCTTACTCTTTTATCTGTCCCTCCGTGTGTTTGGGATTAATGTCAGTGCTCCAGTGACCTTCCAGGGTTTCAGAACCCCTTTATCAGAGAGAATAAATGTCTCTGTCATTGTTTTATCTTGCTTGTGTTCATTCAGTGTATGAAAATGATGACCAGCTCCTCTGGAATCCTGACTTCCTACCAGAGGATAAAGTGATTGAGTTCCTAAATGAGGCCTCAAGGCGGACGGGTGAGGAGAAAGGCCTGGATGCAATTCCTGAGGGATCACATATTAAAGACAATGAGCAGGTATAGAAAAATAAGTAGGATTTGTAGCTTAATATTAGAGAATTAATCATCCCTTTATTTTGTTTTACTGCCAAGAATTAAAATTGTGTTTGAAACAGTTTTATTATTCCTTGTGGAAATAGAAATCTGATGGATTTTCTACCTCTCAATGAATATTAAACTGTTAACTTTGCTGTATATAAAATAAAATGCACCAGTGCTTTATATAACATATAAATGTGTGTGAATTAATTCTTTCAGTTATAGAATTTTTAAAGCTGTATGAATGCACACTTATTTTTTTCTTCATACCCAGAAAAACCCCACATCAATTTTACAAATGTATGTAGTGGATATAAATATTAAAACACTTTGCCTGGATATATTCTTGGTTATGTAATTAGAGCTTTGGAGATTTAAACACAGGAAATATGTCTTTGTGCTGACTTAAATTTTATTAAATTTATTCAAAGCGTTTATTTTTAATCTTAATAGGTGTCAGTGATTTTCTAAATATGCTGCTGTGGCACAGCATAAATCAGGTGGTCTCTGGAATGTTAAATATGTGTGTTTTCATCTCTCCAGGCATTGTATGAACTGGTTAAGTGCAATTTTGATACTGAGGAATCGTTACGAAGGCTGAGGTTTAATGTCAAAGCAGCCAGAGGTGAGCAGACACTGAAAGGGGAGGTTCTGTTCCTGACTTTTCATTTTATTTGTTACACAGGTCTTGAGGTTTGCCCAGAGCTTAATTTAAATGCAGCCCTCAGTGAATCTCTCATTGTTCTCTGAGAGAATGGAATTAGCAGATGTGTAAATTCACTTCCTGTCCATAGAGCTTGATATAAATATCTGTGACTTCAGCCAGCACGTTAAAATTGAAACTTACTTCTTAGCAACTCAGTTGTGCATTTCTCAGGCATTTTGTCTGTGTTCTTGTAGGCCACTTCAGTCATCAAAGTGAATGCAACAAACATGAAATATAAAATAATTCAGAGTTATAAATAAAGGAGAAAGAGCATCTAAAACTTTTATTTAGCAAAGTGTAACACTAAAACCCCCCTGTTTTTAAAGGTGCTTTTGGAACCTTGAGCATTTCCTAGTCTATTATTGATCTTTGTGCTCAAAGGAACAAGAAACTAAGAGAAGACATGAGTTATTTTCCTACACATTGATCTGTTGGTTCTGCTTCCAAACCTCTACTGAGTTCCCTGTGCAAAACAACAAGACAGGAATGATCACATAAAGAAGATTAATTTGTTCTCCCACTATTTTAAACCTTATTTACTTGTGACCTTTAAAATCAATGAGGCCAAATTATATTAAGTTTATAACAGTCCCTACCAAGTAGCTCCTCCAATGTGTTTTCTGTCACTTCAGTTGTCTTTTATTGATTGGCTTTTTGGTTAAGTATTTTCTTTATTGCTTTTTTTTTTTTCTTTTCTGTAGAAGAATTATCTGTTTGGACAGAAGAAGAGTGTAGGAACTTTGAACAAGGGCTGAAAGTCTATGGCAAAGATTTTCACGTGATTCAGGCAAATAAGGTAAATGCTGAGTTTAAGTGAAGTTCACATTTTTTATATTTTAAAGCAAAGTAATTGTAAATAATTTCTTATCTTAATTTCCTTAATAAATTACTATATTTACTTCTTTTATTTTTTTCTATGGAATCACAGAATCCCAGACTGTTTGGGTTGGGAGGGACTTTAAACCCATCCAGTTCCATCCCCTGCCATGGACAGGGACACTTTCCACTAGACCATGCTGCTCCAGCCTGACCTTGAACACTTCCAGGGATGGGGCATCCATGGAATAATCTGTGCCAGGGTCTCACCACCCTCACAGGGAAGGATTTCTCCCTATATTTATGCTCAAATTGTTTTCTCAAAGTCCAGAATTCTCTGTGACTGTGGCTGTGAACCCAAAGTGCAGAAATCCTGCAAAGTCCTCTGAGAAGAGCTGCCTCCTCTGAAAAGACTGTGAGACAGACTTGGAATATTCCCCTAGAGCTGTTCCTTGCAGCACCTCACAATATCTCCAGTATTTTTAGAAACACTATTGACCTTACATCTCAATTCCAGGCCTCTGAAATTTGGAGCCAGGAGTTTCCATTGTCCAAAGCAGCATTGACTTGGAATTTCACACCTTTTGATTTGAATGCTGGGGGGTTATGGCAAAAAAAATGCTTTTAAATTGATGCAGACTTGCCTGGCATTGTTTCCTAGGTCCGGACACGCTCCGTGGGGGAATGTGTAGCATTTTATTACATGTGGAAGAAGTCGGAGCGTTACGATTTCTTTGCCCAGCAAACCCGCTTTGGAAAGAAGAAATACAACCTGCACCCTGGTGTCACGTAAGATGGGCATCATTTCATGTGTATTGGGTCTAAATCTTTATTTTATTCTGCTCAGAGCTGAAATGGAATGAAAACCAAGGGATTCCAGAGTCCCAGTTTGCAGCAGGAAAACAGCCAAGGTGTCAGAAAATTGCACTAGTGTGTATAATGTGATGTCTTAAATAAATTTATTTGGAATAAGGGCAACAATTTGCATTGAGCAGCTTTTGAATTTAGTTTGTTTTCTTTCTAAATGTTTCACATTTCTGCAAATAGGGGTGGTTTTAATCCTTGTTTTATTTTAAATATGTTTTATAAATGTTTTATACAATGGCATCAGTCACATGTTTCAGGTGGGATTTGCAGTACGTTGGCAAGAATTCTGGCCAGCACAGCATTCTGCCCCAGGGCTTTCTAAGGTGCCCATGGCTCCTGTTCCCCTTTCATATCCCTGCTGGGGAAGGAGGGAATGTCTGAGCAGAACTGCACCCCCTCAGCTCTGAACCAGCATGTTCTCCTGCCCCTCATTCCAATGCTCTGATTTTATATCCCACTCTTTCCGCTGATTCTTGCCAAGCCTTTTTACTATTATTTTCATTTCTCATTTGTTCCTGGCTTCTCTGTTGATCCTTCTTTGGAATATTATTGTTTCTCCAAACATTTTAGAGCTGTGTGTTGGACCACTGCAGTGAACTCGCAGGGTGACAGTCAGAGTTGCCATCTGTGGCTTTGGAGAGTGTTACAGAGAGTTCCTTAACTGCTTGTCAGGGACTGTCTGTCTCCCCTTCTTCTTCCATCTGGTGGTGGGGGTTTTTTCCCCTTTTTTTTTCCCAAATTAGTAGACATTTTTGGTGGTTAATCACTCAAAAGACTCTCTTTTTGCAGTTGGCTGCATATGGGGATCAGCAGCAGTGGCATTCAGGATTGTGCTTGTCTGTTCTTGAATGATTTTGCAGATAAATGTGGGAATTCAGGGTGCAGTGTCAATTCCAGCAGAATTATGTGTGAGGATATGCTGTTCCTGGAGTTAATCCAGACTTAACACCATTGGTACAAGGGCTTTACCAACCAGCTTTCTTTGTTTAAATCTTTCATAGGAGATTTACCATTAGTGACCTGAATTGGAGGACTGGAATAGATGGCAGATTTGGGAATGTCCTTAACTCTGGAGTTCTTAATTTGCTTTTAACTTTACCCCTTTGGGGTTTTTTTGTGCACCAATGTTACTTACTTTAATGGTTTGTTATTGCTGATGCAGCAAATTGCAAGAGCTTAGTGGAAATCTGCCAGAAAGCATCACCGTGAAATCACAGCCCACAACACAGAGCATATGGAATCAGGGAATGGTTTGGAATGGGAGGGACATAAAAGCTCATTCGGTTCCACCTCCAGCCATGGGCAGAGACATCTTCCACTGCAGCTGGGCAGAGACATCTTCCAGGTTGTTCCAACCTGGTTTTGAACACTTCCAGGGTTGGGGCAGCCACAGCTTCTCTGGGCAACCTGTGCCAGGGCCTCCCCAGCCTCACAGGGAAGAATTTCTTCCCAACACCCGAACTAAACCTGCTCTCTGTCAGCTGAAAGCCTTTCCCACATAGAATGTGAATTAGCCACACTTGCAGTGTGTGCAGTGAGTATTTTTTCACCAATAACACCAACACTTCCCACAGCCAGGGCTGAATGAGCTGTATCTGTTGTCTAGAGATTACATGGACCGGCTCCTGGATGAGAGTGAAAGTGCTGCTTCCAGCAGAGCTCCGTCCCCTCCTCCCACAACCTCCAACAGCAGCACCAGCCAGTCGGAGAGGGAGGACAGCACGACCAGCAGCAGCAACCAGAATGGTGAGTGTGTGCCCTGTGCCCCCTGAAGAGCTGCCAAATCCTCACAGAATCCCAGAACGGTTTGGGTTGGGAGGAACCTTAAAGCTCATCCCGTTCCGCCCCCTGCCATGGGCAGGGACACCTTCCACTAGACCAGGTTGCTCCAAGCCCCATCCAGCCTGGCCTTGGACACTTCCAGGGATGGGACAGCCACAGTTTCTCTGGGAAACCTGTGCCAGGGCCTCACCACTCTCACAGCCAAGAATTCCTTCCCAGTATCCCATCTAATCCTGCCCTCTTGCAGTGGGAAGCCATTCCCCCTTGTCCTATCCCTCCATCCCTTGTCCCATGTCCCTCTCCAGCTCTCTTGGAGCCCCTTTGGGCACTGGAAGGGGCTCTAAGGTCTCCCTGGAGCCTTCTCTTTGCCAGGTGAACACCCCCAGACACAAACAGCCTACTTTCCCAAGGTGTGAGCAGCTCTCAAGTAAAACTGGTTTTTAAAACAAGATATATGTTTGCTTTTAGACATTGGTCATGTATGGAAGATAAATCTCCACTGGAATTTCCTTTTAATTGGAATTTATGTGTTCTTGTTTCCTCTGTGCTGGTATAGAGGTGTAATGTTAATGCAGTGAGGAGTCCTGTGCAGGATATTTAAACATCTAGGGTGGGAATTGGGCTGTGATGGAGCACACTGGTGCTCCTCAGGGACACCAGGAGCTACTCCTCCCAGCCATGGGCATGGAAGGGAGTTGGGAATGGGAGAGGAGCCAGGGCACACTCCCTGTGAAGGAAGAAAATCCCAAAAGTGAGCAGAGCTGTGCTCTGCTCAGGGAGCAAGAGGAGGGAGGAGCTGGGGACTGAATCAGGTTGTGGAAATCAAGAGCAAGCTCCAGAAACTGCTCAGGTGAGGAGAGTCCACCTGTAGCTTGTGGAGTTATTGGACTCTGGGACATTTTCAGTTGCTTTTAAGGGCTGCCATAAACTCCATCATGGTAAGTCTGTCATTTGTGTGCACATAAATCACTAGTTCAGTAAGGATAAGGAGAACAATACTGGCTTTTTAGTTCAGTGGGACTAATTAAAACTGTGCTTTACTGACCTGTCACAGACTGTTCTGTTCCTCCTGATGCTCCTGTGCCTTTCTGATGCTGTCTCTCTCTCACACAGGTGTCTCTGCCAATGGCCCAGGGGAGGCACCAAGCAAAGAGGAAGCAAAACTCGAGGGATTGCACGTAAATGGACCTTCCAGTGGCAAGAAAACACCTCACACGGAGCTGGATACAAATGGGTATGAACCTGAAAACCTTGCCATTGACCCCAAACTGGCTCATTCAGCCTCAAGAAACGACAATGATTTGGAAGAGAAAAGTGAAAGACCTCTAAAAAGAAGAAGAATTAACAGCAGTGGGAAGGAGAGTCCGGGGGCTTCAGAGTTCTTCCAGGAAGCAAACTCCCATGGGAAGCTTGAGGAACTGGAAACTTTGGATGACTGAGTGCAAGGAGCTGGTTTTATTCCTTGGAGTAAATTTTGGGTGTCTGAAATTTTCAGGGTTGATGGGTTACCTTACAAAATCCAGTTCCATAAACAATCTGCTGAGATTTTTTTGTTTTGTTTTCCGGATACCTTTTAGTTGGCTCTAAAAATCTGATTATTTGATTTTTTTCAGTGCTGAAAAGCAGCAGGAGAATATTGAATTTCTCAGAGCTGGCAGCTGCAGTTCTGGGCTAAGAGGCTCTTAAATATTTGAGGAACAAATCAGTGAGTTTCTGCAAAAATACTCCCAGCCTAATACATTAAAGAATGTGTTAATACACCTTTTAATGTATAATACACCTTTTAATCATTGGCAAAGTGAACAAAGCATCCTATTTGCAGCAGGGGCTGGTGCAGATGTTGCAGGAAGTTAAAATAAAACAGAGAAAGCCAAGACAGAGTAGACACAGAAATTTCCACTCCTGCTGGTGAGAGGAAAATGTCATCCCATCACTAAGGAACCCTCATGAATCCTGAAAGTTATGAGCACAACTATTTTTATATATAGAAGTTTTAAAAGGTAAATAAATAAACCAAGTCAGGTTTGTCTATGTAAAATTGTTGACATCAATGATGTCTTTCCATATTCTTTATCTGGGCTAAAGAAATACATTCTGTATTTTTCCAGATTTCTTTGTAGCCTTTGAAAGATTTTTACAGTACTTATGTCTTGATTGAACTGTCCTTTCTTAAAACAAAAGCTTGTATAATTTTCTTACCTTGTACAGTTGGTAAACTTTTATGAGAGAGTTGATACCCTGAGTCTAATGTCAGCTTCCTTTTATTTTGCTGAAGTCTTTTCTAAAAAAAAAAACCAACAAAAATAACCCCAAACCAAACAAATTGACTTAAAAATCAATCACCAACGTGTTATATTCTTCCCAGAAACTGGTAAATAATTAACATAAGAATGGTTAGGAGTCATTTGATTTTGGAAACATGTTTTTTTTTCTTCTGTTTTATGGCAAATAGTGATGCTAAAAAATTTGTTACTCATGCTGCTTGCACTGCACACATTTCCTTGCTTTCTTTTCTCACTTTATTTTGAACTTAGATAATTTTCACAGCAGCCAAATGCTTGAGTTTACTAAACCTTCTTCACCCAGTTCAGGTGTTAATGATCCACTGATATATTTTTCAGTCTGTGTCTCACCTGCCACATTTCACAGAGCACAGGAAAGGGTCCAGTCTGGCTGTACTGGGTAGGAATGGATGTACAGCTGGAATCTGGTGCTGGACTGGAATTTCTGAGGACCATAGGGATGGTTTCAATGGGAGCAGGGAAAGCACATACAGGTATTGGCACCCAGGGACACCTGGGAGAAGGGAGAGGAGGAATGGATAACTAATTAAAGATTAAAGTATGGTCAACTAATTTAAGAATAAAGTGTGAGAAACAAAAATTCCCGATAAATAAGTGTGGAGGGGGTCATGTTCACCCTCCCATCAGCACAATTTGAAAGTTGTGGAAATAGAATTTACCATCCATTTTTAATCTGAATTAATTTTTTTTGGGTTTGTTTTTATTTTTAAGCCACTTTTTTTGGTTTTATTTAAACTGTACTTCTACTCTGTTAAAATTAGAGAAATGGTTCATTTGTATAATTTATAACTCTGTGTTCTCCTCCTTACAGCTGTGCTGTTAATTCTTACTTGGTTATTTTAATTTAAGGTTCATAAGTCTTTCTGATTCCGGTTTAAATGAACGGTCCTATGGTTTGAAATTCATGTATGCACCCAAAACCCACCTGCTGAGGGGCTGGGTTGTTTTCTCCTCCAATGACCTGTACTTGGACTTCATGATGATTAATGATCCAGATTTGGCCTGGATATGTTATGGATGTAGGAACTTGTTCCCAGAAATGTGGGGAATGATCCACATTTGGATCACTGGAATAATGCTCTACCTGGTTTAGAGGGTGACGCCTGCCAGGAATCAGCCAGCCCTGTACCTGGAGAGACTCTGGGTGAGGTTTGTTAATTAAAACCTGCATTAATTAAGGAATTAAGTGATTAATCCCAAGGCATAGGTTGCTGTTAACTCTCCCCTCTGGATTAGTAACAGAAACCCAAAGTTTCAGCCTTAGATCAAAGACGGTCACGAGACGGTTCCAGACAACCAGAGCCCTATTTTCAGTTTTATTTTTATGCATTTTTTTGTTTGTTTGCAAGTTGGAAATACTTCCAAAAATTTATAGGAAAGTTTCTAAGTGAATTGTCTCAGGCCTGTGTGTGAAATCCAGCACTGTGTATGTTTTCAGGAATGTTGCTTTGTTTTTTATCTTACCTTTTTTTTGGTGATATGTAGAAGAGACCTGACATTCCATAATCAACTATGTAATGCTCAGCTAGACTTTAAGAATATTTAATTATTATTTACCTTTTGTTTATGCTGGTGTTTTATACAATACTTTGTTCATGTTTCAAACTGCAGCCACTATAACTCGGTAAGTCATTGCACTACTAAAGCTATTTAAAATCCTGGAAATCTGGTAACTTTGGTTTCATTTTCAAAGCCTTCAGTACAGTTTGGAATCCAGTTCAACAGAGGAAATCCTTGGTGGGCTTCCCAAAAGGTTAAATGTGAATAAAAATCCAACCACACACACACAAACTTACAGATTAGTTGTATCCATTTTTCTGCAGAGTATTTTGCACTGTTAGTAATTCCCTCCTCTTATCCCCACTCCCCCTCTGCAAAAAGCTTATTAAAATATTTTTAAATGTACTGTCTGCATTAAAAATTCCTGAGTTTTTTTGCTGGAGTTTTCCTGCTCAGAGGACAACTCTGTTACTGCTGTTACTCTGTTACTGCTGTTACTCTGTTACTGCTGCCGTGAAACACATGGAAACAAAATACCCTTTTGGGTTCAACTTTGAACTGCTTCTTTCATTCCCTCAAAACAGGCTTGTGCTCCCACATCCCTCTTCCCTTCCCAAGGAATATTTAAAGCTGGAAAACCCAGGAGATCCACCCAACCCCCACTTCCTCCACTGGGCAGAGCCCCCCTGCGCCCCTGTTTTATTCACCCCCCAGCCATCTCCATCCTCTCCAGCCTTTTCCTGCAGTTCCAGAGAAGTGAGGGATTAGGCAGGAGCAGGCAGGGCAGGTTTGGTTCATTGGTTTATTTGAAGCAAATACAAAAATACAGAGGCAAATCCTTTCTGCTCTCATTACTGACATCCAAAGCCTGCCATACATTCAAATCAAAAGGTTGCCCTTTTCATCACTAAAATGCTCATTTTGTAAATAGATTCTACATAGAAAACATTTTTTTTTAGTCAATTAATAGCATAGAAAATACTGTTAGAGGAGCTCTTGGCTTTCCCAGTGTTTTGGATCCCATCCCAACCCTGGCACACACAAAATAACCTTTAAAAATACTTTACCATTAGGACACCAAATCTAACCAGTAGATTCAAAAATAAACATAAAATCATAAAAATCTCCTTTGACAGAATCAACATCCTGACTGTGGACACAGCAGAGTCAGAGCACATGTGGAAAACAGGGATTTGGGAATGTTGCAGCGAGGGGAAGATCCACCAGCCCCAGCACCACCTGGCTACTGGGAGCCAGCACAGCACCAGTAACCCCATGCTGGGGAGAGTCTGGGCAGCTCTGGGGCTTCTGCACAGCAGGAATTGTTCATCACCTTCCCTCTCCTGGCAGCGCAAAGCCGAGGATTTACCAGAATTTGGGAAGAGACAAAAATAATCAGGGATTTTTTATTTTTGTTTTAATTTCTCCAATTCTGTGTGAGGGGGAACCTGCTGAGGAGCTGCTCCAGGACACCCTGACTCAGCCCTCAGTTACCACACCAATTCCAAAGAAAAGGGAAGTCCCTGGTTCTGGAAGAGCTGGCAGACTCATTTCACACCTTTACCAGCACCTCAGGCTGTTGCAGCATCATCCCAGAAAGTCTCTTTCATACCTAAAAACTTCCAATAAACTCCAACAAATGCGGCTTTGCCAAACAGCAGCCACAGTTTTAGCAAATATCTCCCAAATATCTCAGTGGCTAGAGCAGCTGTTTGCATGGATACAAAAAAACCTCTAAATACATTGTTTTACCAAAATTTTTTTACCCAAACTTATAAACAATTCTTTTTAAACCAAAAGGCAATCCAGGGAGACCTAGAAAGAAGTGCTGTGCAAGAGAACCTTTAAAAATCAGCAAACTTATTAAACTGCCCAACTTATTAAAAATCCCATTCTTTTAATGGGTCACAGACCCAGAATGACTTATTCCATGAAAAACACAAATTGTGGGATAGGGCTTGGCCCCCCTTCACTTGCCAAAAGGTGATTTCAGTCCCTGTGCCTCTTCCAGGTGTGTGCAGGTGGGTGGGATGGGGATTCCAGGGGCAGGAGCAGCAGCTTTTGCTTGGCACATTTCCTGGACCATGCTCTGAATGCCAGGTGGGATGAAGTCCTGTGAATCCTGCAGCTTCTCCCTGTTGGATTCAAACTGCCCAGCGAGGTCAGTAGCTTTCCCAAATCCAAAAGTTTCTGCCCCGGGGTGGTTTGAGGGAGGCTGCCAGCTCTGCCAAGCTTACCAGTGGCAGGTAAAACCTTCCTGTTGGGAATATCCCTGAGCCTTGAAAAGCAGGAAAGAGAGGGGTGAACGTTTGCAGGGCTCTAATAAACCAGCAGGGCAAACCCAGCTTTAGAAGTGGGTTAATGAAACAAAAAATAAACCCAGAAAACAACTAAAATTTCAGTTCAGAGAGCACTGAACATTCATCCAAGAGGTTTTAGCCCAAATCAGGAGCATCCTGCATCCTCCAGGGGAACACCTTCCATGGTCACCTGCCCTCGGAGCCGGATCCCACAGCCTCCCTTTCCTGCAGCAGCCAGAGGGACCAGGCTGGGGGTACAGAGCAGAGACAGAGGCAGCCCCAGCATCCCAATCCAGGCTGAGTAGATCCATGGAGCAGATCCAGCCAAGGCTCCCCCGACACCTCCTCCTCTACTTGGCGCCGCCTGCTGCTCGTGCCAATCTCAGCTGCCAGATCTCAGCTTGATTAGAAACCTGTTAATTCCTCATGATCAGACTTAATTAGATGCATTCCTCCCCGTGCAGGCAGTTCCCTTCCCAAGGATTTGTAAAGGCAGCAATCGAGGCTGTGCAAATTAAGAGCATCACGGTGGCTCCTGGCAGGCGCCCCGGATTCCTTCCCGCATTCTGCCCGGGATCAGCCGAACAGAAAGAGGTTGTTTCCAAAAAAAGCCTCTCCCTGGTCACACAGAGCTTTTTCCTTTAATATCCAGCTTGCTGCCAGCATCAGACTCCTTGCTCATTTGCTCCTCGGTGAAAGTGATGTAGGAATACACCAGGCTTCCAGCAATACTGCAAAAAACAGTTGGGGATGAGATAAATGGATCAGCCACACAGCCCTGCCCATCAGCTGCCAAGGAAAAGCCGGAACCATGGGACTGAGATCTGCTGAAAGCATCAGTTTGCATGAAAAGTCCCTGTTTTCCTCCTAAATCCAGGTGTTTTGTGTAATTCCTGCCCAAACACTTCCTAGCCTGGTCCCAAACCTAATGCTAGATCTGTTCCACCCCCAAAGGGATCCTGCTGAAGGACAGGGAATGAACTTTCACCATAGGAACACACACAGAGAAGAAAGGAGACTGTTAAAAAAGCTAAATAAATAAAAAAAAATACTTTTTTGCCGCCTTAATTCCCTGACTCTGGTTGGCAACTCTGAGAAAACTCAAGTTTGCTGATAAAATACTCCTGTGAGTCCTCCTAGCTTTAAAACAAGCTGAGTCTGGGAGTTCCCCATAAATACCACTTCCATGCTTCTTTTTTTTTTGAAAAAAAAAAACCGCATTGATTCAGTCAAACCAGTTTCATCCCAATTTCCACTGACAAATCATAAATAAACAGCCAAGGCCTGACGTTCTTACCTGATATTTAGACCAATGAAGTTCATCCATGTAAAAATATAGTCTCCTCCAAAAAACATCCCAATATAGGTTATTAAAATATTCTGCAAAAGAATAAGATTTGAGGAACAAGAACACAAGTCTGAGACAAGGGGAATGCTCCATGCATGGAAATGGGAAACCCTTGGATGCAGAGTGTGGGATATGGAGGAATGGGGACTGCAGCAGCTGGTTAACACGATTTCCAAGGAATAATGAGTGAGGTGCTCACCTGACATTTCCCCTGGGATCAGGAAAAGCCACTCACCTTAATGCAGCCAACTATTGTAGTTGTAAGAGCAGAGTTATACTGAGTGCAAAGAACCGTGGAATACATCAAAATAAATCTGCGGAGGAAGATCCAACATCATCCCATCAACCTGGGCTATGGAAGGAGTCCCAGCCCAGAGCATGGGCTTGGAACAAGGTGAGCTTTAAGGTCCCTCCCAACCCAAACCATTCCAGGATTCCATGATCCCTTCCCCTCCTTTCTCCAGCAGTATTTATCCCTTTTTTGGCTAAACCTGCACTGAAGGAGGGTAGGAGATAATTTCCACCTGCCACAGCTCTCAGAAATAGGGTCCTTATCAGGACTGAAGGTTTATTATTAATTTTTAATAGTAATAGGGCACCAAAATTCCCTATTTCTGGAACAGAGATGCCTGCCCTGCTCCCATCCCAGCACCCAGATCCTTACCCCATCACACACGACAGCATGAACTGCACGAGGAAGAATGTGTCTGCCCAGCCCTGGTATTCCATTGCCTGCAGGAAACACCAGCCTTTAGAGGAGGAAGCACAGGAATTCCCAGCAAGACAAGGAACAATCCCCCAGCCTTGGCTTTCATGTCACAGCAGGAAAAACCAATCCAAATCTGAGCCTGGTGTGACATCCTGGGCTGAGGAAGGCTGGATCCACACGAGCATCACCTCCAGCTGCAGCACCCAACTCATCCCTCCTGAAAAAAGCAGGGACTAACGGTGCCACAAGCCAGAGGAACCAGAAGAGACATTCCCTGCTGGTTATTACCCAGAAATGGACAATTTTGGAATTCATTCATTGCAAACCACAACACTCAGACAGCACATCTCAAGGGAATTCTAACCTCTGGAGATGGTGCTGACTACGTGACTAAAGGTAGCCTGGAATTCATGAAAGGGTTTTTGCCTTGTGCTTTCAGTTTCTTGGAATGCCTGGAGTGCTGGGTCCAGCACTGGGCTCCAGTGCCAGAGACAGGGACAGACTGGGTGGAGTCCAGAGGGGTCACTAAGATCCTGCAGGGAGTGGAGCATCTCCTTGAGGAGAGGCTGGCAGAGCTGGGACTGCTTGGCTAGAGCAGAGTAGGCTTGGGGGATCCCACCCAGGTGTACAAACACCTGTGGGAGGGAGCTAAGGGGATGGAGTCCAGTTCTTCCAGAGGTGCTCAGAGGCCACAGGCACACATGGACACACAGGAGGGTCCCTCTGGATGTCAGGAGACACCTTGTGAGGGTGACTGAGCGCTGGCAGAGGTTGCTCAGGGCAGTGCCAGAGTATCCATCCCTGGAGATACCCAGAACCCAGCTGGAGTACTCACGTGCTCCAGGGGGACCAGAGGAACTCCAGAGATCCCTGCCAGCCTTAACCAGGAGGCAAAGGCAGAGCAGGTTGAGAACTGGCTCACCCATTCCCTTCCCAGCTGGACAGGGCTGCCAAGCTCCCGGGGATCCTGCCAGGCAGCTGGGAAAGCACTTCCCACCAGAGACACAAAATGCTAGCCTAGGAGGGCCCTTCCTGCAGGTCATCCATCCCTGTCACCCCAGGAATTACTTGCAGGGCACACCCATTTCTTCTCTCACAAAGCAGCACATTGTTACCTTGGATGCTGCTGAATGAATACAAGACTTCCCAAATGCACAGGCATGGGAAAGGGTCCCAGCACCCCCCATCCAGGACGGAGCCCCCAGCCCCGGCCACAGGCCCCTCACAAGGGGGTTTTCATGGAGCTGCACACGCGGAGTTTCCTGGCGGCAGCCCCGGCACAGAGCAGAGCTTTGTCCAGCACCACAGCCGGGAGCTCAGCCCGGAGAAAGAAGTTTATTCAGGGGAAAAAAAAAAAAAAAAGGCCATTTCTCTCTCTGGGCTGAACAGAGGCTGCACAGAGCACACAGAGCAACGTTTTGCTGCCCCTGCGCCAGCTCCTGCTTCTAAATGAGCACTTTATCCCCAAATCCTGCCCTCAGAGCTGCTTGCTGGGAAGGGCAGGTCTCAGCTACCTTCAGCCCCTACCATCCCTTCTCCTTGCAAATCCCAGTCCATTATCCCAGGGCATTAAGCTCACAATGAGGACAAAGTCACCAGGCTCTGCAGGGTGGGGATGGACAGCAGGGGGGCTGCCAGGGCCCCCACAGGGTCACCCATGGGGTAGGTGACACCTCCAGCTTTTGCCATCTTAATTCCCTCCACAGGAAGAGGGAGATGCCCAATGAACAGGCATGAAAAAGGAGTCTCTTGCTCAGCAGGGCCAGCCCAGTACAGCTGTACATCAGGGAGTGCAAAAAAAATACAAATAAACAAAAAAAAATAGTAATAGCAATAGTAAGAATAAGAGTAATTTCACAAATACAGGACCACAGGTAAATCAACCCTGATAGAGCAGCACAGGCAAACGAACTCTCAGAGCAACTCAACAAAACCACCTCAGCAGAGGGAAGGACAGAAAAAAGTTTGAAGAAACTCATTTTTTTCCAAAAATACTTAAAACTTCTTTAAATAATATTTGGTTTTGCTTATTGCTCTCCACTTCCCCATTCCTCAGGCATTACAAAAATGCTTGAATGGAGCAACTCTGTGGATTTAAGTCCAATGTAAGGCTTACAGTTACTTGCTGCTGACGTGGTTTTGGGGTAGTGACCCCACCATCCCTTCCCCCACCTCCTCCTCATTATCCCATTCTCTTCATATGACATTGTGCCACAAAAAGCATGGATTCTGGACAGGAATCCTACCTTCTGCGCGTCTCCAGTGAAGTAGGCAATGGTCAGGGTGGGGAGGATCATGAACAGTGCATTGTAATAGAGCAGACCATATTTTCCCAGCTCCTGGAATCAAGAAATATCCATGTATTTAACTTGGAACATGAAATCTTATTCATATTGCTACTGAGAGTGGGGCTTGTAAGGTAAATCCAAATTCTCCAAGACAGAGGAGTTGAAGGGTGGGGGTTTTTATATATATCACAGAATCCCAGAATGGTTTGGGTTGGAAGGGACCTTAAAACTCATCTGTGCCACCCCCTGCCATGGGCAGGGACACCTTCCACTAGCCCAGGTTGCTCCAAGCCCCTCCGAACCTGGCCTTGGACACTTCCAGGGATGGGGCAGCCACAGTTTCTCCAGGCAACCTGTGCCAGGGCCTCACCACCCTCACAGGGAAGAATTTCTTCCCAATATCCCATCTAAGCCTGCCCTCTTGCAGTGGGAAGCCATTCCCCCTTGTCCTGTCCCTCCAGGCCCTTGTCCAAAGTCCCTCCCAAACTCTGGACAGGAGATTTTGGGAAAGCAATAGGGTGTCACCAGGAAAGCCTCACTCCTTTGCCCTCTCAGATGCAGGTTGGTGGCAAACGAAGCCCAGCCCTGAAATGCCAGAGGGAAGGTCATCCTACCTTTGAATCCAGCTTCTGTTTCACATAGGCACCGTTTGCAGCTGTTAAGGCATCATTAATAAGGATAAAAATATATCCTTCCAGGTCGAATGCCAAGTCAGCACTGGGAAAGGGGAAAACCAGAAGTTAAAGCTCTAAGCTGGGCAGAGACAACGCTTGGAAGATTCCTTCCACCTCCTGTTGAGCCAGTAAGTTGTCAGGAAAAGTTAATCATGGGAGGAGGGGTGGGGATTTGGTTCAGTAAAACATTCTTTCCTACTAGAGAGCATGTCTGGGGGGGGGAAGTTAGTGTTTAATCTGCCTTCTTGGGACATTGGATTCTCTTTAGCTTGAACCCTTTGCAGACACAGGATGGGGACAGCAAACTGGGAGCTCACCTGGCAGCTACGAAGGCGCCAAAGATCATAGCAAATACTGTCATCTGAATGCTCCAGGAAAACTTCTTCCTGGAAAAGAGAGGCCGGAGGACATGGCTGTCAGCCACAGTTCAGTCCTCGGGAAAGTACTGCCAGGGCTCTGGAGAGGAACAGGGGACACACATGGAAAGGGGGAGAAAACCTCAAGGAAACCAACCCGTGCAAGAGCCATGAGTAAAAGACACTTTTAGACAATTCTCTCTGTAATTTAAAAATAAATAACTTGGTCTCGATGAAGTGTGAGTTTATGGAGAGCTGAAACCCTGCCTGGTGCAGAGAAGGGCTCAGCTAGGCATGGAGCAGCTCCCAGCCCCATGGAGCCAGTCCTGGGAAAAGGGCTGTTGGCACATGGTGGGAGCAGTATGGGGGTCCCTGCAGGCACCAAGGGCTGGTACAACACCCTCCACATCCAAAACAGTGCTGCACAGCCAGGCTGCTGCAAGTGGAGACAGAGCACAAACCTCTGCCCCGCCTGGCAGCTCCGCAGGGCCCCGCGTGTCTCCCAGCTCCCTCCGGGCATGGGAAAGGGCTGTGCAGATCAAGGCAAGTAGCTCCCTGTATCACTTCCTCCGCCCACCCTCGCTCCCAAAACCCAGCCCGGAGCCAAAACCCCTGGCCACACAACAGCTCCCTCACACTGGGCATCATCCCAACACCTCTCAGTTTCTGTAACTAACCAGGATCTGTCACTGGGAGAAGGGGCTGGAAAGACTCACTTGAGTAAGAATCCTTCGGCAAGCATCGTAAACAGGATGGAAAACCTTCGCAGGACAGTGAACATGGGCAGGCTGCAGGAGGAAGGGGCAGCAGGGTGAGAGGTTGTTCCTCCCTCCCCGCTACAAAATGCAGCTCTGTGGCCACTCTGGAGCGGGCGCCGGGATATGGGCTCTGGAGAACAGAGCATGGGCAAGCCTTGCCCATTCTCTTATGAAAATGGCATTACTCTCCTCCCCAAAAGGTATCGCTTCTATCAGACCCTGACAGGGCAGGGTGCCCTGGGGACACCCCCACACCCTCACCCACAGTGGGTGAGGGCCAGACCCATGTCCCTCTGTGCCCACTGGCTGTGGGAAGCATTTGAGAACATGCACGTGGCACACATTGGCATGGGCAGAGAAGAAAGAGCATCACCCCGAGTGGCTCCTGCCAGGGTCACCCACAGCCTTGCACAGCCCCAGGGCCCAGCAGCAGCTGCCTGGGGTTCTTGGGGACCCCACAAGGACCCCATTAAACACACTCCCCCATACAAAAAAACATCCATACTTCAGTTTCTTTGTGCTGAACAGTCCTGTGATCTGGTTCCCGAAATACAGAAGAGGTAGAGGAAATGTCTAGAAATAAGAGGGATAAAGCTGAGTGAGCAACCGCAGGAAGCTGGGGAGCTCCCAGAGCACCCTCAGAGGATAAATATAGATATGAAGTTATTCCCACCCAGCCATGGAAACGTTCACACACACACACACGTGTGTGGCTCCTCAGCCCAGAGCTGCTCAGTGGCCACAGGATCCCGGGAACACAGACACAGGGATTCCACTGCCAAACAGCCCGTGGTGCCACGGGGGGGTGAGGGGATGGGGCAGAGACACTTGGCTGGCCCTGAGGCAGAGGAGAGGTGCCCAAGGAGGGGAGTTGGGTGCCCAGGGAGGGGACTTGGGTGCCCAGGTTGGGGTCTTACCCGCCGTGGGACATGTCTGTCGAGGTCAGGGAACTTCACCACCCGCAGCGCTTTGCCCGCCCAGAGCACGGCCACTGTCGCCAGCATCTGCAAGAGAGGGGGGGTGTCACCCCACAGCCCCCCAAATGGGAGGTCTGGGGGGGACAGGGGCATCCTACTCACCTGGCCCAGCCCTACGCATAGCGAGGAGGGAAACCTGCAGGAAGAAAGCAGAGATCGGGGGGGGGCCCAACACTGGGGGGCATCCACACCGGGGGTCCCAGAGGCCACACACCCCATTGTGTGTGTGTAGGGGGACAGCAGCAACCCCGTCCCCCCAAACCTGAGAGCTCACAGCCATGGGGGGCACTGCCCAGGGGAATCCCCAGGGGAAAAGGGGACACGCAGGGAGGGAGTGGCAGTGCAATGGGCTCCTGGGGGGGAGGAGAGAGGGTACGGGTGGAGGGGAGAGCCCCACATTAGGGGGTGCATAGGGGGTGTCAGGGGCTGTGCAGGACCCCAGGGCGGGGGGGCGTTCATGGGGGTCCTCGGCCTCCAAGGACGAGGGGAGTGCATGGCGGGATCCCCATGCTGGTCCCCCGGGAGGGGGGTGTCCAATGCCCATTCCCCGGGGGGGGCTCCGCGATGCCGATTCCGTAGAGAGTCCCCACGCCGAGCCCCCCGAGTGGGGGGGTCCCGACACCGCTCCCCGGGGGGGTCCCGCCGGCCCGGCCGTACCCGTAGGTGGTGAGGACGCTCTTGTTGACCACGACGATGAGGAAGGAGCTGAGGCCGTAGAAGGCGGCGGCCATGAGGCGCAGGCAGAGCGGCGGGGCCGGCGCCGCCATGCCCCGCTCCGCATCGCCGGGCGCGGGGGCTCCGGCGGGGGCTCCCCCCTCGGCCGCCCCCTCGGGCCCCCCCCCGGCACCGGCTGCGGGGCGTCTGCGCGACTCGACCGACATGGCTGGGGCGGGACCGGGGCGGGAGCGGGCGGGCGGGCGGCGCGGGGAGGGGCCGCGCAGGCGCCGCGGAACGGGGGAGCGGGGGCAGAGACTGGGGGGGCTTCGGGCGGGGGGCTGGTGTGGGGGAGGTCCAGTGTGTGGGGGGGCTGGTATGGGAGGGGCGTCCGGCAGCGGGGGCATTGCACGGGAGTCTGGTACGGGGAGCACTGGCGGAGGGGGTGATCGCCCAGGGGGCTGGTATGGGGGGGTCTGGTATCGAGGGGTCCGGCACGGGAGGGCATCGCACGGGGGGCTGGTATGAGGAGGGCTGGTAGGGGGGGCATTGACGGGGGGCATAGAATGAGGGGGCTGTAGGGGAGGCATTGCAAGAGGGGCAGGGGTCTGGCGCGGGGGCGCTTCAGGTATCGGGGGTACAGCACGAGGGGGCGTGGCACTGCATAGGGGTGGTTTATGGGGGGGCACAGCACAGGGGTCTGGTATGGGGGCATTGACGTGGAGAGTCCCGGGGGGCATTGTGGGGGGGCCTGAGAGGGGGACCATTGCCAAGGAGGGCACCGGGCACGGCAGTGGGCTGGCGGCACTGCAGGGACAAGGGGATGCCAAAACCACATGTCCTCTCTCTGGGCAGGGGGACGACGGTCCTTCCCTGCCTCTCCACAGCAGGGGAATCAGACCCACTCTGGCACTGCTGTCCCAGACACAGTGGCTATGGGGGCCCAGCACCCTGCTGGGTGTTGCCCTCGGGTGACCCCACACGCAGGATTTTGGCACTAGCCCTTCCCTTTCCGAGATTAAATCTTCCCCTCCAGGCCATGCTCTACCAAGTGGAAAAATCCCTAAACAAGCCAGCTTGAAGCACAAAAACACCTCCATCCTACAGGGTTATAGTGGAGAGAACGGATTTTGCTGGGAAACAGGACTGACACACTCACCTCAATCTGTCACTGCTGGGGAATCCGCTTCCCATCATCCTGATCCAAGCCAAGGAGCCAGATCCTACCGAGCACCAGCTCATGGTCCCCATGGGGCAGTTCAGGGGGGTCTGTGTCGTGCAGCCCCTGGAGGGATAGGACAGAGATGGAGGGACAAAGCTGCAGCAATGGAGATGCTGCAGTGGGTGGCTGTGGAGGAGATGGAGGGTGGGCATGGGGGCTTGATGCAGAGGGATGTGGGATGAGCCCCAGTTCGGCAGCCACAGCACTTCCATGGGATCTTAGGTTGGAAAAGACCATGAAGTCCAACTGCCCCCTCAGCACTAACAAGGCCACCACTAGCCCATGTCCTCAGTTCCACAACCCAGACATCTGTTAAATCCCTCCAGGGTCATTTTTGGGGTCTTTCCCAATGTGAGGAGGGAAGGCAGCAGTGAGACATTCATTGCCTGTAGCCATGACGGTGTTTACAGAGGAAACAGCCCTTTTTGGAGAGCTTTATTGGCAATTATCTCCCTGCCACGACCTGCCTGGGCACAGCCAAGCCCTGCAGCCTCCAGTGGAAAATGTGGTGTCGTGGCCCCACAGGCACAAGCTGCCGCTCGTCCTGGCACACTCAGCTCACCCTCCCCTTGCAGTGAAAAGTAAACTCTTTGCCCAAACTTTCTTTTTCCTGGCTGATTCATGTCCCTGTTGCTGCCCCACTCATGGGGAAGGAGCAGGAGCAGGAGCTGTTCCCTGGCATGGCTCACAGGAAGGACAAGCTGACTTTAAAGTCCAGGAGCAATTTCTCCATATCTTGGGTGTCCTTTTGCCCTGGCCAAAAATCACAGTCAAAACCTCTTTCTCATTGGCATCAGCTTCCTTGTTCCTGCACTGAGCCCTATCCGTCCTTATCAACCTGCTGTGCGGTCTTGGACTTGGGAGTATTTATTCCTCCAGCAGCAGAGAGGAACCTAATCCTGCACGGACACCAGTGCCAGCGGAATTGACGCAAGCAGCACTGATTCCCAGGGCTGCCCTCCCTCTGGCACAGCCGTGTCCCCCAGGGAGCCCCACTGGGGGTGCAGGGAAGCCCCCATGAGTGCAGCGTCCACAGCGCAGATGCCACTGTGGTGGTTTCAAGGTCAAATATTTGAATGTCACCCCCACAACGGAGCCAGCACGGCGAGAAGGGGACGAGCCTGCACTCCCAGGATGGCCATATCTGTGCCACCTACATCCTTGGCGTCCCCCGTATCCCCCATGCCAAGCACAACTCTGAGTATGACACAAGTGCTCCACTTTTAGCAGCAGAGCCGGGTCTGTCCCGACCTTTCCTTCCTGCTGATCTCAGCCTCTGAGTCAGGGCAGGAATCCGAGCGTGCCCACCAAAAATAACAAATGTTAAATTAATCCAGTTTAATCTTAATCTCGTTTGACAACCAGCTCAGCCGGGGGTGCTCCCCGGTGTCCAACTGACCAGGACTCCGGGATGGGGGGAAAGGGAAAAGGGCTCCGGAGCCCGGCACCCCACACGGTATGGGGACAGAGGGAAGTATGGGGGGCACGGGGGTGGTGGCAGGAGCCAGCAGCTCCCGGTGACAGTGGCAATGGGGGTGGCACGGGGGCCAGGCGGGGCTGGTCCCGGCACAGCGAGGAAGTCACGGTGAGATCCCTATCGCCTGCGCGGGGGCGGCCGGGAAAGGCACGGTACAGCGGGGGCGGGAGTGGGGCCGCCTGAATTCAGGGCTGACAGTGCCCCCAAAACCTGGGTCCTGCTGTGCAGGGGGAAGAGGTAACTAACCCCAACCCTGACTAGTGTGCCAGACTGGGGAGCACCTGGATCCCGAGGGAAAGAGGCACTAAGGGCTGTAGGCACTGTCCTGGGTGTGCTGGGAGAAGCCTGCACGGCTAGGCTGAGCCATGCCAGCCCCTGGAGGGACTCTCTGTATGGCATTTCCACTTCTGGACATAGAATCACAGAATCCTGGAATGCTTTGGGTTGGAAGGAACCTTAAAGATCACACAGTCTCACCCTCTGTCATGGGCAGGGACACCTTCCACTATCCCAAGGTTGCTCCAAGCCCCATCCAACCTTGAACACTTCCAGGGATGGGGCAGCCACAGCTTCTCTGGGCAACGTGTTCCAGGGCCTCACCACCCTCACAGCCAAGAATTTCTTCCTAAATCCAATCTAACCCTCCTCCCTCAGTCTAAAGCCTTATATCTGGCTGTAAGGAATATCTAAACGAACCACAAAGAGCCCCGAATGAACAAGAGGTGTGATGGGGTTTGGAATGATGGAGCAGTGTAGCTGCCTCAGAGGAAGGCAATAGCAACTGAGAATCCTCAGCATGGGAAGGATAAATCCATGGGAAAGAGTCTGGCATGAGGGCTCACTCTGCTTCCGCCCCGCTACGCACTGAGCTGCAGCTCGACATGACTGCTCAGGAAGAGATAAGGAGACATCAGTTTAACCAGCACCAGAAGATCAGTGGTATGGGAACCAGCAGCTCAGAGAGGCTGTGACACCTGTCCTGGGAAGGCACACTACTCCACGTGCCACTGCTCTGTGCTGGCTCCAGATGTGCTGCCCTGGCTCCAGATGTGCTTGTCCTTGGGGCTGCCCCAGCCCCAGATGACTTAAACGGGCTCCAGATGTGCACACTTACCATCCTCTCCCAGCTGTGCAGCCCCAGCCCCAGCTGTGTCCCCACACACCCAGAACATGCCAAAATGAAAATTCCCACTGAAACCCTCCCAGTCCTGCTCCTGACTATACAGTACCATAGCCATATAGACGCGTTATATACATTACTATCCATTACCATGGCCATACAGACACATTATATACATTACTATAACCACACGTTATAGTTTCATCACCCAGTGAGGTTTTACTCCCACTGTGCTGCCAGCAGGCTCATGCTCTCACTTCCACTAAAAAGTCCCCATGGATCAGACAAAACCTAGAGCAGCTGGCACTTGCTGGCAGAGGAAGGCTCTGTCTTGCCCTGGGGGAGAAAAATTCTGTTCCCCAACATTTCCCTCTTCAAGGCAGAGCTGGGAGCTGTGCGGTATTTCCTGTGGTTGCAGCCTCTAATGAGGTTAACACTGTTTTTGAGGTTTAACTCTTCAACCGACATGAGAAAGGAAGCCACAGGCTCTGCAGAGTCAGGGTTTGGGAGCAGCAGGGAGCCAGTGGGATGGAGGGCACTGGAGCATCCCTGGAGCCTTGGACCTTTCAACCCTGGGAGTCTGCAGCTTGGAACATCCTTGGATGAGCTGGTGGCCAGCACAAGCAGAGGGGGTGCACTCACTGCTGGTGAAAACAACCTCACTCATTAAGGACTCCTCATTCCATGCTTCTGGGATTAGCAGGAAAATGTCCTTTCCCTGATGCAGCTCAGCCCAGCACACTCTGCTGTGCTCCTGTCACCTTGTACACAGCAACACAACCATAAAAATCCATTTGGGATGGATTTAACTTTGTTGGGGTGTCTCCAAATTCTGTAAGAACTTTCAGAAGACACTCCTTCCCCCAAGGCTGCTCCTTTAAGGGATGCTGGGTTTTCCCATGGACTGACTCAGACTGGAAACTCTCCATTTTTGGTGCTGTTATCTGGGTCAGCCCCACTGCTCACCTCGCTCACACTCACCGATGCTTCTTGCTGCGCTCGGCAGCTCCGAGCAGGAGGAGGATCCCAGCAGGATCCTGAGGACAGCCAAGGTAAGAACCCTCTACTCTGCCCAGCTTCCAGACCCCTACATTTAAATACAAAATATGCCAGCTCATTGTCCTCACCTGCTGCTCCCATGCATTATCCCCTCCTGGCACAGCTGCCGGTGAAGATTCCACCTGGTTTGGGCTTGAACAACAGGACAGCTTTTTCCTTCTTTTTTTACTTCCCATTTCTTTAGCTCTAATGCACGAGGAGACTTTAACAGAGACAAGATCAAAGCCCAGCATCTGCCAGCAAGGGAAACAGTCTTGTTCCTTTGGCTTTGGAGTTTGAAAATGCCTATAAATTGGAATAAAAATATGAATGTGAGTGATTCCCAGGGGAGGCAGAGCCTGCAGTCCCTTGTAAAGCTGCCAGTGGGCAGAATTAGTGTGTTTTCAGCTCTTTTTGTAGAATACAAGTTGTATTTTTTCATTTGCTCTGACTTGCAGAAGGTTCATCTGCTTCTCTTAGTAGGTCAGGTAATAGGGAGGCACTTAAAATTTGACTCACTAGTGATGAGTATTTGAACATCCCTTAAACCAAACAAGGTCAGTTCACATGGCAGGAGAAATACCGAAGTACTTGCTGCTGCTGGTGGCCTGGTTTGGGTTGAAAAACAGCATTTTGAAGCTTTCACTGTGGACTCTGCTGTCTCTCCAGGGAAAACTTGCCATTCCTGACTTCAGGTATTGCATGGGGTTATTTGAAAAGAAAATGAGGGAGTTGTGGGGCTTTTCTGGATGTTCAACCCTGGGTAGGGGAATGGGGTGTCAGGTCTGGTCAGGGTCTGCTCCCAGGAGGATGTTTTTCATGAAAAAGAGCAATTTTCCCCCAGGGAGTTGCATTTCCTTGCACTTCAGTCCGTATCTTGGTTGTTTCAAAGCTGACCCATCCCCACATCCCAAGTCCCACAGGGCTGGTGAGATTAGGCTTCCCGTCTGGAGAGGGTTTGTCCTGGTGGGATGCATCCAAAGAAGCTGGGGAGAAAGTCAAAGGGAACAGGGAAAAATTTAGGCAAGACTGTGGGATGCAGACACAAGAGTGGCTCCTTGGGGAGAGGTGGGAAGCCCTGGCCTGAGGTTTTGGGGCTGTCTCGGGGGGTTCACTGCTTGCAAGAGCCATTGTTCAGCTTGGACAGGACCTGTGGGAAAGATCTTATGGAAATGAAAGTTTTGTCCCACAAAACCATGTCTGAGCATCCCAAGGGATGGAGACTGTAGGGTGAGCCCTGCTGTGTGGTTAACATTAAAGAGCTTTTTCTTATGTTTAGCTGGAATTTTCTGATTTCCAGTGTGAGCCCATTGCCTCCTGTCCTTTCACTGGGCAATGCTGGGAGGAGTTTGGCTCCCTCATCTTTACTTCCTCGTCTATACCCAAGGATTTAAGCCTCTTTGAGCCCCTCCTCTCCAGCAGCTCTCCCAACCCTTCCACATTTCCCAGGTGCTCCCCACCCTCAGGCATTTTTGCTGGACTCCAATCTGTCCATGTCTCTCCTGTCCTCAGGGGAGCCCAGCCCTGATCCCAGCATTCCAGATGTGCCTCCTCAGTGCTGAGCAGAGGGATACCATCCCCCTGACCCACCAAACCCGTCTCTTTCAAGGAAGGTTTTCAGCCTTGATTTCCCTGCTGTAAATCCACGTTTTCCTGCTCCCATCGCCTCCTGGTGCTCCTGCCTGTGCTGGAGCTGGTTTACAGGAGGATTCCCTCCATCCCCTTTCCTTCCACAGACTATGCCATGCGTGGGCAGTGGCTGCAGCCCAGGCCATGGCAGGGTCTGGCAATGCTTTGGTGCTCTACATCCTGGTCTGCTGCCTGTGCCAAGGTAAGTGGCCACCACATGGCTCAGCACGGCCACCATGGTCTCGCTGACCACCAGAGCATACCCTGTGGTCCTACAGGGGATTTAGGGTGGGAATAGGACAGTTGTAGAGCTACAGCTGTGGATTTTGGGGGGAGCACTGCACTAGCATTGCAAAGGGGTCCCATGTCCTGCGGCACCTTCTGTTTCCCACTGACATCCTTGGAGCAGGACCATGTCCAGCCTCATTGCAGTGGCTGTGCTAAGCAGTGGGATGTGCCTCCACAGGCATAGCCAGAGCACAGCCTTGCCCTTTCCAGGAAGGCCAGATGGAGTCTGATAGTGGCTGTGAGCCCGAGCTGCCTGGGCTAGTGCAGAGCTCCATCTGATAGCGCAGGGCAGCGCACGCCTCCGCCGCCCTAATCAGGGGATCAGAGTTCTCGAGACTGTGGGTTATTTCCCTGCACTCATTTAAACATTAGAGCAAAACCTAAAATTGTCTGTTTCTGATCTGCTGGGATGAGTCACTGGGTGCCGGGGCATTGCTGCAGGCAGGGGTTGGTTTCATCACAGATTCATAGACTGGTTTGAGTCGGGAGGGACCTTAAAGCTCATCTTGTTTCACCCCCTGTCATGGACAGGGACACCTTCCACTATCCCAGGTTGCTCCAAGCCCTGGCCAACCTGGCCTTGGGCACTTCCAGGGATGGGGCAGCCACAGCTTCTCTGGGTAACCTGTGCCAGGGCCTCACCACCCTCACAGCCATGAATTCCTTCCCAATATCACTCATGACCCCTAGTTTCTCCCTATCCCATGGGGTTCAAGGGGGTGCTGGCATCCCCTTGCTGCAGGGTCCAGCCATGCTGCTGCTGCATCCCCTGTGGAGTGGTGCAGCGCAGGGGCATCCCTTCCTGTGGGACACCCACCCAGAGCCACCCTGACCCAGCAGGTATTGGCACAGGTGCTGCAAACATCAAGTGCTCAGGGCACGTCTGGGTCGACCCCGCGCCCGTAGTGCAGATGGGTTCCAACATCTCCATCAACTGCCTCTCCACCCTCGGCTGCCCCTCAGCCAAGTTCATCATCCTCCTCAACTACAACCGCACTGAGGGTCCCCTACACCCCCTCAACAGCAGCTCCGTCCAGCTCCGGCTGCGCGATTTCCGGCTGCCCTTCGGGGCCATCGTCTGCTTTGCCCGCTGCCCCAACAGCGGGAGGGACCAGCTGGTGTGTGGCACTGAGGTCCGGGCCGGCTGTGAGTACCTTGGAGGGGGGGCTTGAGGGCTTTTGCTGAGCACCGAAAAGTTGGGGCATGCAGTGTGTGGTTTTGGGGGATGACCATACTTTCACCTGTCCTTACCCCTGCAGACCCTCCAGACCCCCCCAGCAACCTGAGCTGTGTCATTGCCGAGGGCTCGGAGCACCTGGAATGCAGGTGGGATGCAGGGAGGCCGCCCCACCTGCTCACCCACCACACCCTCCACCTGCGCAGGTGAGGCCCCCAGGGAGCAGGGGGGCTGCAGGGATGAGAGGGAGCGCGGGACCGGCACGTGGCAGCCACAGAGCCGGGTGACAGCAGGGCTGCTGTGAGCGGGTGCCATGCCCTAGTTACACTTCCTACAGCTCACGTTTGCTCATCTTCTGCTCGAAAACCACACGTTCCACCACTGGTTGAGTTCTGCATGAGTAACCTCCCGCACTCAGTGCCGTTACTGACCCAGCACACATTCCATCATGCTGTGGCACATGGAAGCAGCACGTTGTTTTCAGGTGCTTGGACTCTCTCTGAGCTAAAAAGAGGGTGAACCTAATGCTGCCCAAATCCCAAAACTGAAACTCCAACCTGAAGCAGAGGTGCTGGCTGCTACATGGTGTGCCACAGCCCATTCTGCCCATCCCAGGATGCTCCCTGCTGCTGAAGTCCCCATGGCACTAGCCTGGTATGTCACAGTCCATCCTGGGATGCTCCCTGCCACTGAAGTCCCCATGGCACCAACCTGGCAGGCTTTCAGTTACTCTGACTCAATTATTGAAGACATTAAATTCCATCATACTTGGCTTTATGAAGAGAAGGGATAAACCTCCTGTCTAAATTTGCTTGGGATCAAACTGAACCATGCAGCCAGAAAGAAAAGTTCCCTTCCTGTCATGAAAATGCGAATTCCCAGCAAAAATGTCAGGAACTGAAGGGAATAACTTTCCAGTTTGCTTTAGGAGTGACAAACTCCGGGTTTGGGGATGACCATGCCCTGGTCACGAGCTGCGACACCTCGGGAGTGTCACCATCCCAGTGGATGTCTGGTGCTGGGATGGGCACTGACAGGCTGCCTTCTGCTTCCCAGGTTCGCGGCAGAAGATGAGGAGGGTGCTGAGGAGGAGGAAGAAGAAGAGGAGAAGGTGTTTCCTGCAGACTCACCAGTGCCCCTGAGTGCGCTGTGCAACAGGAGCCACTATTCGGTGTGGGTGCAGGCCAGGAATGCACTGGGCACTGCCCACTCGGCCCCACAGCTCCTCAGCCTGCAGGACATTGGTATGTCTGCCCTCCCATCCATCTGCCCACCCATCCCTCTATCCATACGAGGGCAGCCCCCCACCCCACCCGTTTCTGGCTCTCCCCACAGTAATCCCCACTCTGCCCCTGGTCACTGGTGCTGAGACAACAGAGGCATCCTCTCCCACCACCACGATCCACTGGAGCCGTCAGACACAGCTGGAGAACGTGCACTGCGAAGAGCGACACCAAGCCAAGGGCACTCCAGCATGGCATGTGAGACCCCCAGGACTCCCCAGACCTCCCCCATGTGCAGCATCAGGCCCTGTTAGGAGAGGTGCAAGTCCTAGTCCTGTTGGAAACCCTCTTAAAAATGAGAGCATTTGGGGTCATTCAAAACCTACCCATTTGCTCTGGTACTGGTGGGGAAGGTGCACCCCAGCCACAGGCAGCTCCCGCTTTTGGGGTGCAGGAGAGCTGGTGCCATCTGAGAGAACAGGTGGCAGGGTTATCTCAGCTTTACAAGCAAAAGGGCAAAATTCAAAATGTTTCCAAACATTATCTGCTCTGCAAGGACAAGACACAAAATCCTCTGGGATGCTCAGTGCAGACCCACAGATACAACTACACTGGGGCAGCTCCACCTGAGTCCCTTTGGAAACATCCCTGGGTGCTGGCAGGGGCTGAGCTGGATCCCAGTCCCCATAGGAGCCCCCAAAATCCCTGTGGTGTCAGAAGCCCAGCAGAGAAATGGGATGGGGGTTCTCTCTATGGCTCCACAGCTTGCCCAGTGCATTTGTAGAGGGGACAGTGTGGACTCTGCCCATCCCCACCCATGCAGATGAGAAAGGCAGTGACCACCACTGTGTCTGGGGGCTGGTGGTGGCAGTGGGGGCCCGGCTGGGTCCCACTTCCCCCCAAGACCCTGCTTCCCTTGCAGGTGGAGGTGTGGGACAGTGCAGCACAGGATGGGCCCCGCTGGCAGCACAACCTGCAGAGTGACACCCAGTACCTGTTCCAGGTCAGGTGCAGGCTCAGCATCCCCAACAGTCCCTGGAGTGCCTGGAGCCCCCCCTTTCTCTACACCACCCCGGAGGCAGGTAGGCTCAGCTTCAGAGACACCCCTGTACATAGCATTTCCAGAGTGCCCAGAGCAATGGTGGAGTCCCTATCCCTGCTTTTTAAATCCCAGAGATTTAAAAGCTATGTGGATTTGGCGCCTGGGGACATGGGTTAATAGCGACCATCCCCCAGTGCTGGGGGAGTGGCTGGACTTGGTCATTTAGAGGGCTTTTCCAACCTAAACAATTCCATGATTCCACGATTCCACAATCATTGATAGCCTCTTGCCCTGGGTGGAAAAAAATCACACCAGTCAGGGTGTCACACGAGCCACAAATATCTGTCACCTCGTGCCAGTTTCCCCCTTTTCATCCTGGCTGCTAACACCAGGATGAGGTTGGAAAGGGCCGGCTCAGTCATCCCGGCCGGCAGCGGGACGAGATGCCCGAGGAGCGTTGCCCTCACATCCCGGCTGTAGTGAGGAAGACGTGCTCGCCCCAAAAAGCAGCGCCCGCTGCTGTTTCCTCTCACAGCGGCAGAGACCCGGCCAGGCAGGGCTTCCTGCTAGGGCTGTGTGTGTTGGGGGGAGCCCCGTCGGTGGGTGTCCCCCGGTGCCTCAACCCCCATCCCACGCTCTCTCCGTCCCGCAGCCCCCGCCGCGGCTCCCGACGTCTGGCGGCGCCTGGGCCCGGCGTTCCCCGACGGCAGCCGCGAGGTGACGGTCTTGATCAAGGTAAAGCGGGTTTTGGCAGCCTCTGTGAAATTTTGGCGTGCTCTGCTCCTCCCCGAGCAGAGAAGGGAACGCCCTCCCTGAGAAGCCCTTCGACCAAAGGGATGGGCGGGGAAGTGACACCCCAACGTGAAGTAAAATCTCTCCATCTTTGTAAAATCCACGTGTGTGCCACCCAGCCAAGGGCACATCTGTGGGATGTGTCTCAGTGTCACATCCCACACCCGTACCCACGGGACGGACTGTCTGCCTTGCCGTTCACAGCCGCTGCCCCCCCGGGACGCCCGCGGGAGGATCCTGGGCTATGCCGTGGCTGCCGAGACCCCCGGAGGAATGCTGGTCCTCTGCAACACCTCCAGCACGGAGTGCGATATCACGGTGCAACCGGGAACCCACACCCTCCTCATCACTGCTCACAACTCCAAGGGGGCTTCCAGCCCCGCCAGCATCACCCTTGGCCAGGGTGCCAGCAGCCAGGAAGGTAGGATGTCACCTGCAGGTGTAAGGATGTCACAGGCCACTTGCAGGTGCAACAGAGACTGGCTTTTATCAGGGTTGCAGGAGGAAAACACTGAACTGTGCAAGGGAAAATCTCGGCAAATATTTTCCCTCAGCAGCCCACTCTGCTGAGGGAACACAACATCCCCCAGGCAATTCCAGCATTCCCTGGAGATGGAGATGCTATACAGGTGCATATAGAATCATGGAATCCAGGAATGGTTTGGGTTGGAAGGAACCTTTTTAAAGCCTATCCAGTCCCAACCCCTGCCATAGGCAGGGACACCTTCCACTATCCCAGGTTGCTCCAAGCCCCATCCAGCCTGGCCTTGGACACTTCCAGGGATGGAGCAGCCACAGTTTCTCTGGGAAACCTCTGCCAGGGCCTCACCACCCTCACAGCCAAGAATTCCTTCCCACTATCCCATCTAAGCCTGCCCTCTGGCAGTGTGAAGCCATTCCCCCTTGTCCTGGCACTCTGGGTCCTTGTCCCAAGTCCCTCTCCAGTTCTCTTGGAGCCCCTTTAGGCACTGGAATATCAGCCCTTCACCACCTAAGGCTGTAGTACCTTGGCTGGCAGAGCAAAGGGTGCAAGGCTGCTCCTTTGCTCCCTGCCCCCCAAAATAGCTCCTGCAGCCTCTGCCAGGGAGTCAGCCCCTGCTGTGAGCTGGGTCCTTGCAAACAGAAAAGGAAAAAGTCCTTTCTGAGCCACAGGCTGTGGTTTTCCCCACAACCATGCTTTCCTATTTCTGAAAAACGTCTCTTTTAATGAGCAATGGAAGGGGAAAGTCCCATTCAAACTGAGGACAAATACATGACTAAAAAGAAACTGAAGAGAATTGAAGTGGAAAAAAGCTCTCTAAGCTCTCAGTTACCTGAATCATGTGCATTTCTTGTAAGAAATTACAGGTAAAGCATTTCAGGGACATGACAAAGCTGACAATGTGTTTTTGTAACACATGTACATAAACATAGGGGAGGGAACGGAGCTGGGGAAGGATCTGGATCTCCAGAAGCAGCTGAGGGAGCTGGGGGGGCTCAACCTGGAGAAAAAGAGGCTCAGGGGGGACCTTCTTGCTCTCTGCAACTCCCTGACAGCAGGGTGGAGCCAAGTGGGAGTCAGGTTCTGCTCCCAGGGAACAAGGGACAGGACAAACAGAAACAGCCTCAAGTTGTGCCAGGGGATGCTCAGGTTGGATATTGGGAAAATTCCTTCCTGAAATAGTTGTCCAGCCCTGACACAGCTGCTTGGGGCAGTGGTGGAGTCCCCATCCCTGAAGGGATTCATAAGTGGATGTAACACCTAGGGACATGGGTTAGTGGTGGCCTTGGCAGTGCTGGGGGAATGGTTGAACTCGATCTTTAAGGTCTTTTCCAATCTAAATAGTTCTATGAAATATAGAACGATATATATATAAATATATATAAAAATCTATCTTCGTATATTTTGTGTGTTTATAGATATTTATATATAAACCCCCATATTCTATAATTTCTTGTTCCCTCTTCAGTTTTAAAAAACTTCCAGGAAAGACACATTTTGCCTGGGCTTAGCTGACCCTTCCCAGTCTCCTGCTCTCCAAAGATGAGTCTGTTGGGTGACACTTCCCTTGCCATCTCTCTCGGCAGAATTCCCAGCACCAGTGGCTCTGGAGGTCAAGCCCGACAACCAGAGCAGGGTCTTGGTTCACTGGCAGCCCCCCCAGCACAGCAAGAGCCCCCCACTCTGGTTCATAGTGGAGTGGGTTTCCACCTCCCAGTATCACCAGGAGGAGCACTATTTTTGGAAGAAAGTCCCATCCCAGGAAACACACACATACATCCAAGGTAAGATATTCCAGAAGTCCTTTTGCTACTTGGTGCAGTTCATCAGGACATTATAAATCCAAAATAGATTATAAAGGTAGTTTCATTTGAAGCTGAGCCCCCACCCACTTGTTTCTGGGGAGTGGTACAAAGAGTCCTTAGGAAACAAGAAGTGAAGAAACAGGAGATGTGAGGACAGACAGTGGGATTTGGTTCCCTGGGTGAAGGTCACAGGGAAAGAATGAAGTGACAGGTGAGCTGGCAGCCAGGGAACCACACCAGACCTGTGGAGGCCTGTGCAAGCACAGGAGATGCTCCATCTACTTCCACCACTCAGCAACACGCCCTTGAACAAACCTAGAGCCCTCACAGGAGGCTACAAACATATATTAAAGGCAAACCTTGGTTTTTTTCCCAGAAGAGGCAGCAGCTGGGTTTCGCATCAATGTGTCGGTGTACGCGGTCTACACCGGCGGAGTCAGCAAACCCAGCTCTGGCAAAGGTAAGCCTGGGGGGGGGTGGAGATGCTGCTGCTTCTTCCCACAATCTGGCAGTTTGGTAGGATTACTTAGTCTCAAACACAAGATGAAAACCCCTCCCATTGACCTGAGGAAAGCAGAGCTCTAGATGGCATCCTCTTGACTACGGGATATGAAAATAGAGGTTTTTGTCAATATGTCTCTATTAAAGCCTTCTCTAGGTGATCTTTGCTCCTGTGCAAAGATCTAATGTATTCAAGAACCACATCTTACTTTATAAGATACACCAATGGACTCCTTTCCCCTTTAGAAAGAATGAATTTGCTGCTTTGCACATTTCACAAGTGGTTCAGACAAACCAAGACACAGAAAACAGCTTCTACAGAGACCAACTGGCCCAGCCACAGCTCACCCCTCCTTACCTGGAGCGGGAACCATGGAACACTTGGGGTTGGAAGGGACCTTTTAAGATCATGTAATCCAATCCCTCTGCAATGAGCAGGGACATCTTCAACTCCACCAGCAACCTTCAGTTCTGGAAATTGTTTTAGGTAAGAGCATGAGCCAACTTGCAGAGGAACGTCAGCATCTCCAGCATTGTGGCCTGGCTTTGGTTGTCCTCAAGAGCTGGGCAGGTCCCTGAAGACAAGGGAGGGATGACATCAAGTCATTAATTCAGACCAGAAATTTGACCTCTAGAGCCCCTCTAGCACAGCATAAGTGGAGACTGAGGGCCCAGACTGAGCTTAAATAGAGCCCCTGGGCAGGGGTGTGGGTGGAGGTCCCAGGTGAGGCTGGTCAGGGTCATTAAGACCTGTCAATGCTCTCGGTGCCCTGACAGAGCTGGATGTACCTGCAGGAAGCACCTGAGGATGTTCTTCACTGTCCTGGGCTGTGATGCCATTTTAGATGGGTTATCTGAAGCCGCTCAGATACTTTCCCTATGACAAACCAGCTCCCTGTTTCTGTTTGACACCTCTCATGGCTTAGAGAAGGGCAGTTATTCAATTTTTTTGCCAAGAAATGGAAACAAATATTCCTGACCAGTTCATCTCAGGCTATGCACAGTCATTAGCTTTGTCCTCACGGACACACTTTGGCTCTGGACAGGACCCCTTTTCTGCAGCAGCAATGGCACCACCTGTCTGTAAAGGAGAAGAGACCCCAAGGGAATTGCTGAGTTTGGCCTGGACGGAAGCTTGCTGCTTATTGGAGCAGAAATACCCTTCTTACCATGGCAGGCTCATTAGTTGCAGATCTTCCCTCACCACACAGCCTGCCACACAAGCAAATTATTAGAAATTCATTCCCATGGGGTTCAGGTAGTTTGGGAAATCCCAGAGTCCTGGAATGGAAGGGACCTTAAAGATCATCTTGTCCCACCCCCTGCCATGAGCAGGGACACCTTCCACTACCCCAGGTTGCTCCAATCCCTGTCTATCCTGGCCTTAAACACTTCCAGGGATAGGGCAGCCACAGCTTCTCTGGGAAACCTGTTGAAAAACCTGTAGGTGCTCATGAAAAAGGATGTACAGTTCCCCAGCCAAAATAAATTCTTGTTTCAGGTGCTGAGGGGAGCAATGTGTGTGGAAGATGTTTTGTAGTTGTTGATCAATGTCTCATTCAATTGGATCTCTGAGAAACAGGATATTGACCATTGTCCAGCCAGAGCTGGAGTTATTAATTACTTCAGGGATTATTACTTCAGCTTATTTTTTCTCATTACACCATTATTTATGTTTCTAAATAATATTAACAAAGTAAAACCCAGACATAGCTTCTGTGTCACCCACAGTCCTCTAAGTGAAATTATGGACATTTTTTCCCCTTCTCTGTTTCAGTCCCTCCAGAGGAGCCGCTCCTGGGCAGCATCTACAGTGAGAATCCCCATGGTAAGAAGACCTTGGGTAGCTCAGACTTATTAAGCCAGGCTTTCTCCTTGGCCAGCAGTGGAAGGTTTAACCCAAGAAGCACCTGCAGCATTTGGGCATGCTCGCATCAGCGAGCTCATGTACATTTGGGGAGATCAGAGCCAAAAAAAGGGACCTTTCCACTCGGTGGGGACGTGACCCACCTGGAGGGAAGGCTGCAGTGATCTCACATAATGCAAGCCTGGAGTTTTGCTTTCTTATGAGACTTATAATGTACATTACAATTAGGAGGTGAGAAAACAAGGAAAACATAATATCAACATATATCACAACAGCAAGAGGCTGTTTCCATCTTGCAGTTTGAACCGGGGACTCATTTAAGCACCTCCCACCCATTTTTCTAACGTTGGTGATGCTCTGGTTTGCACATATTCTGGTAGAGGTCACGTTATGATCTGTTGCAACACTTAAACCAAAAGCAAAACCAACATAAGCTGAAGAATTCACTTCAGCATTTCTGGAAGGGAAGGTAAGGCCATGTAGGAAATGGTTACTGACTGAATCACTTGACTGAATCCCCTGGCATGACCTCTTCCCTCTCCATCCTTTTTCAGATGATGACATCAGAGTTTTCCTGGGACTGGGCATCAGCATGGTCATATTATCAGTTGGTTTTGCAATTCTGATGTTTAAAAAATCAGTCAGAAAAAGGTATTATTTTCTCTTCTACACATTTTTTCCTTATTTCTAGCTCATACCTTTTTTAGTATGTATTTTTAGTATGTAGAAGAAATTTCTTCTAGGATATTTTAAAATCAACTCCAGAAGCCAGTCTTTTCAATGCAGCCTTTTCGCTGAGGGCAGCATCACCCATTCACCAGGTTGTTGTATGAAAAGACATTTGTGTGCTCTACAGTAAGGCAGAGACCAACAAAAAACCCCAAAACATAGAATCATAGGATTGGTAAAATCATAGAAAGGGGAAACCCACCTGTATGGGGTGAACCTGCAGCTTCCAAGCCACCCTCAAAGTCTGGATGCACTTTGTGTTCCCTCCTGCCAGGACAGTTTCATGCTGCATGAGGAATAACTGATTGATAAAATGGACTGATATCTTGGGCTTTATTTTTTTTCTTTTTGCTAAAGTATTAAAGTCACCACTGTGCAGCTTTTGCCAAAATGGCTGTTTGAAGAGTTTCCCCACATGGAAAACAGCAACGTGGTAAAGTCCCTCCAGGTAAGTGCAGCAGTATCTCCTTTTGCTTCACCTCAGATTAAAGCTTAGAATCATAGAATCACAGGATTGTTTAGGCTGGAAAATCCCTCTAAGTTGAGGAATCGAGTCCAACCATCCCCCAGCATTGCCAAGGCTACCACTGACCCATGTCCCCAGGTGCCACATGCACATGACTTTTAAATCCCTCCAGGGATGGGGACTCCCCCACTGCCCTGGGCAAGTGTGCCAGGGCTGGACAGCCCATTGCAAGAAGGAATTTTCACTAATATCCAACCTAATACTCCCCTGGCAGAACTTGAGGCCATTTCCTCTTGTCCTGTCACTTGTCACTTCGGAGAAGGCAACTTGCTCTGTTGCTGTGAAAAACGTGGATGGGAAGACGATTAAGCTCTAAAGGACTGGAAACTGCTCAGGAATCATTTCCCAAGCATTCGTAAGGTGTATGACAGCCCAGATTAGCTGAAGTCTTTAAACCTTGCCCCAATATAGTCTGTATTTAGTGGCCACAGCTGTCTCAAGCTGGAAGGGACCTTAAAGCTCATTCTATTCCATCCCCTGTCATGGGCAGGGATCCTTCCACTGGAGCAGACTGCTCCAAGCTCTAATGACAGATCTCCTGTTAATAAAATTTTCCAGTTTGTTACTACAGTCCTCATTTTTTTCCAGACCAAGAGTGATTTAATGAGTGACAGTTTCCAGGATCCACTCCTGGACACCAGCGACCCCACAGTTATGGAAGTCGAGGAGGTGCCGGCGCATGAGGCACACGAGAGTGTGGCCACCCCAAGGAAGCCCAGCAGAGATGTCATTGAGGATGGGGAGAACCCAGGGGCCGTGGCTCCTGCCAGCACCACAATCCTGGAGCAGATCAGTGACTACAAACCCCAGATATCCAATGGGAACACACTGGGATACATCGCTGCCAACATTTACCAGACGCAGCCCCCCACAGTCCTCCCAGAACCAGAGATGAGCATCTTTGGAGACTACACGAGCCCCGTTCCACACCTGTGGGATGGGGAGGGAGGGGCACCCCAAGTCTGTCTGCTGGAGAAGATCAACCTCATCCTAAACAACAGTCGGAGTGGGCAAAGCCAGATGTTTGTCCCAGCCCAGGGGGGACACGCGTCCCTCCCAGAGAGCCAGTGGGGACAGAGGCTGCCCAGCCATGACCAAGAGCAAATGCTGGTCCCCAAGGAGCTACTCTCCTGCCTCAGATCCATGAACAGGGAGTCAGTGGATATAAAGCCCTACTTTCCACAAAGCATTGGAGGGTTATTTTGAGAGGAATTGTAATTGTGGTTAAAACCCCATAAGTGGTGACCAAGGCAGGTATCAGATATTTGAGATCACCAACAGCAGAGCTGGAGCAAAACCCCCAGTCAGAAATTTGCCCTCTTGCTCACTACAAGTTCTTGTGGCTGCCTGGAAAACTTGGGCCAGTAAATCACAATTTTAAACTTATCTTGTATTGACACAAGCAAAAAAACTGTAAAACCTGGATTCCTGTAGGAACTGAAATGCCAAGCAGGTGATTCTTGCAAGGTGCAATGTGTTTTAATTATTATTCAACATCGTTCTCTTGTTAAATATTTGGAGCATTTCGTCCTTGGAGATGATTGTGGTTACCATTGATAAAAAAAAATCCCTCAGACATCCTGCCAGAGGTGTGTAAAATATTTTGGGATTACTCCTGATGAAGAGACACTGCACCAAGGAGGATTTATGTATCATACATAGGTGCCAACAACTCTTCTGTTTGACAGAATAACCCAATTTCATTTTCCTCCCATTCCATAATAAAAACCCAATGAGGTAAGAACAAGCCTTCATTGCCTGCCAGGCTGATTTAAAATCCCTCTGAATCAGTCCCTGGCCTAATCCTTCACTTTGGGTGAGGGATTTATCACCTCAGAGCGCTTCTGTCAGTGCCTCAGCTTACTGTGTGAAGCACAGTGTGGCACAGCAAAATGATATTTTTTTAGGCATGTGACTGGGAATTTGGATCTTCTGACATCCAGAAGGTGAAATGCAGGAGTCTTCTTCCTGCTGAGCAGTCATGAAACCATTTACAAGTTTTCCTGGGACTTACAAAACATTCCCAAAGTATATTTCTTTCAATTTTTCCTAGGCACTGTATGCATTTCTCTATCAGCTGTCGCACAAATGGATCAATTTTGTTGTTTATCCTGGATACTTCCAAACCAACATCCTTGTGGGCTGTGTTTGTTTTCTTCTAACACCCCGAGAGATCTGTCACTGATATTTCTGGAGTAGTAGATACCTGGCTAAGTGGGGTAGGATTATTCTTCAGAAGCAGCAAACTGTTTCCAAGGCAGAAATGTGACTGTTTCATGTAGGTGAGTCTAAAATTAGTGATTGCTGCCTGAGCAGGAAGGAAATTGTAGAACAGCTACATACCATCAGTGTGAGATGGGGAAGGTATTTTTTTCAATGTCCACATCCTGAAACTTGTGCTGAACTTTGTCACCTGAACTACCAAAGCTCACAGGGGAAAATGCTTCTTTTGTCAGCAAATAAGGCTGAAAGCTTGGTCTTACCTTTCAGGCTCTTGCTGGTTGAATTTCCAGCCCTAATAACTCCCTCCAGCGTGGATCCCTGCAAATATATCCACGGCCAGGGGAGCACAGGGATGAAACATTGCCCAGATCACGCCATGGATATTTGCCTCAGCAGTGCCAATGCTCCCACTGATTTCTTAGGTGCTGAAGGAAATATTTCTCCTTTTCATGGGTGTGGGGATGCATCTGGTAAATTTGGGCTGGTTACTGGAGGAAATGGAAAGAGAGGGGCACAAATGTATATTTACATAGTGCTTCACCATATATATATGTCGATACAGTGAAGCCCTGGCACAGGTTGCCCAGAGAAGCTGTGCCTGCCCCGCCCCTGGAAGTGTCCAAGGCCAAGTTGGACAGGGTTTGGAGCAACCTGGAATAGTTGGAGGTGTCCCTGCCCATGGCAGCAGTGGAACTGAATGATCTTTAGGGTTTCTTCCAGCCCAAACCAGTCTGGGATTCCGTGATTCAAAACACTGGGCCAGGTTGTTCCAAGGCCCGTTAAACCTGGCCTTGGACACTTCCAGAGATGGGGCATCCCATTAACCAAATCATGATGTCACTCTCAGTAGATTTATTTTAACATCTCAGATTCCCTCCCTCCCTCCCTTAAATATTACATACTCCCTAATCCTTGATATCAGTATTTTCTAACGTTTGGTTTTACTGTTGGCAGTTGGATCTTGTGCCAGCGATTTCCACTAGTCATTTATCAGCTCAGGAATGAATTTTATGGGTTGTTCAGTGCCATCACAACCTGGGTTTATGTACCTTGGAGGCACTTAAAGGAAGGGTACACTGAATAATGTCTCTGCCCACAGAGAGGGAGCACCAAAAACAATGACTGGTGTAACTCACTGATTGCAAACTCCTCTGTCCATGATCCCCTGCGAGTGACATCTGTGTGTCAATACTTAATGATGAGACATCCTTTGTTCTGAATGAGTAACATGGAGCAGTGTTCTTACACGTTACTTACACCTACGTGTACTGTAATAACTACCAAAGCAGAATAGCTCACGACCCACAGAGATGCACCACAACACGGTGTCCCATCGCTACCCAAAGTTCTAACACAACCTCCCTGAAACAGATACTTTTATAGAAATAGAAGGAGAGAACAGATGAAAAAGAAATAAGAAATTGGGTGTTCAAAGCTTCAGTGGGTTTGGAGAACAGCAGAGTCATCCACTCCTGCTCTTATCTCCATCCCCTCCGTAGAGCAGGGTGTATCTACTGGGTGTATTGAGTGTGACCTTGAGGCAATAGAAGTTACCAGCACCACTCCCTGCGGGACTTGTTTACCACCCTTCTTCAAAGAGTAGAGTTGGAGATTAATTAAACCAAATGCAGAATGCAGAGATTATAAATAAATTTGACATGTAATAAATTATGCATCAAATGTACATCAATAGCTACAATGTTATATCATTTATACCTCTTCTCTGCCCCTGTTATCATGCAGGAGGACATGGAATTCATTCTGGTTTGAGGTTTGAAGCACAAGAGAGCTGGGTTTAGTCACAGCTTAGTCACCAACTCACCGTGTGACCTTCACAAGCGCTTTGTCTTCATTTCTTATTCACAGAGTCTGAATAGTAACAACTACCACTGGTAAAGCCTCAGGATCTGAGGTCAAAAGCACCTTAAACTCTTTGGTAATAGGAACGGGACAAGAAGATCATTGAAACATCTTCTGAGTAATATTGTGCAGCTTGATTTTATTCTGTGTCGCATTTACAAACCCACCCCAGGCTGGAAGGTTTGCAAGGGCTTGGTTGTCAGTAAACTGTGGGAGAGATTCAGTGGCAGATAAAGATGCTGCAGAGGCTAAAATTGGATTACAAACTTGAGCATTTCACAGAGCTAAGTAACACCCGTCGACCTCCGGGGATTTCTGAGTGCACAGACCGAAGATCAAAGCCCAGATTGTGACCAAGGCTCGTGCAAAGCTGCAAAGAAGTGCCTGGATCAGCAAAAGCCTTCTGGAAACGTGGCAAGGGGGAAACGGTCGCAGATGGAATGACCTGACAACAAAAGTGGGAATATCCATTAAAAATTATGCTATTTGGTGTAGTCTCTTCCACCCTGAGTTTTGGGGGGTTAGTTCTTATGGAGGGAGGATGAGGAGTTGTGCTCGGGGTGGGAGGGCTGAGAACAGCGGCAGAGACTGAAACCAAACTGGCATTTCAGAGAAGAGGATGTGAGAGGTGAGACTGTGGTTTGGGTCTCGTCGGGCTCCACTGAATGCCACCTTCACAGGGAAAATCACATGAGAATGGCTCTTGCAAAGCCATTGGAGCAGGGCTTGGATTCAGGAGAAAAGGAACCTTGAAAACAGCAAAAAGAAAACAAGCTACAAAGGTGATCTAGTACAGGGGATTTCATGATTGCTGCTTACCAACCCAATCAAGCCTTTCCTGAACAGAGAGGGATTAATCTTGCCACAAGAATATTAGAAAAACCCAGTATTCTTAACCTCAAAAGGACCCAGGTGTTGATGCATCTTGTGCATAATCTGTATGATTTCCTAGAGGGTGTGATTTCCACACTCTCCCTGTGGATCAAGCCTTCCTTGGCTTTCTTATGTGCAAGAGGAGACAGAACAATTACCTTTACCAAACTAAGTGACTCATTTCATCCTGCTGGATGAAGGCCAATTCAATGAGAGTCACTGGCACACAGAGCAGATGGAAAACTAACAGAACCAGAGCAGAGGGGACCTGCAGTACTGAAAACAGACACCCCTGCACTGAGTTATTGCTCATTCTGCTGCTGCAGCTGTAACTTAACAGTGCTGGGGGCTGGGTGCCACAACTCCACTGTCCAGGCTCCAAGGAACCAAATACCTGAGCAGCTCAAAGTCATTAACATGAGAAGGAAGCTATAGACCTGTTGGAGTGAGTTCAGAGGAGGACACGGAGCTGCTCCAAGGACCTGAGCACCTCTGCTCTGGAGACAGGCTGGGAGAGCTGGGGGGGTTCATCTGGAGAAGAGAAGGCTCCAGGGACAACTTAGAGCCCTTCCAGTCCCTAAAGGGGGAGCCTAAAGAGAGCTGGAGAGGGACTTTGGACCAGGGCCTGCAGGGACAGGCCAAGGGGAATGGCTTCCCACTGCCAGAGGGCAGGTTTAGGTGGGATATTGAGAAGGAGTTTTTGACTGTGAGGGTGGTGAGGCCCTGGCAGAGGTTTCCCAGAGAAACTGTGGCTGCTCCATCTGTGGAAGTGTCCAAGGTAGCACTGGGCTTGGAGCAACCTGGTCTGGTGGAAGGTGTCTCTGCCCATGGCAGAGGTGGAACTGGATGGGCTTTAAGGTCCCTTCCACCCAAGCAAGTCTGTGATTCTGTAATTCTCAACAAGCCCTCTCAGCTCTTACATTTACATGCCTCTTGGTGTCTGCTCAATTCACGTACAAGTTCACCCCGTGCAGTCACTGCAGACCAGCAGGGCTGGGGCTGGTGGAGCTCAGCCAGCACAGCTTCCCCTGAGCTCTCTGAGGTGACACTGCAACCACCAGTGTCCTCTTGCTTTGTCCTCCCCCCATATGCAGCTTCTGTGCCTCACACACGGCTCCCTCTGCCACTGCCATCACCCAACAGCACCAAATATCACACCCTTCTGTCAGGGTGCTTTCCCCGGCTCCGCTTTCAGACTCACAGACACCCCCTCCCCCTAGAGAACGGATTACTCTGTACTTTCCTTGACATCACCCCATGCCAGGGGCACCAGGGAGGGTGGTACAGCATCTTCAGGGCACCAGCAGCTCCATTGGCAGCAGGACCTTGGACTCTGGTTCCCTTTGGCTGTGGTGAGTACCACATGCTCAGCAGAAGTCAATGAAGAAAGAATTGTAGGAAGAAGCAGAATTTGGTGCTAAAAAATAAGAGAAAGGGAAAAGGAAAAAAGGAAAGGGAAAAACGGAAAAGGAGAAAGCAAAAAAAAAAAAACGGAAGAAGAAAAAAATAAGAAAGAAAAAGGAAAAAATAAAAAAGATAAAGACAACAAATAAAAAAGAAGAAGAGAGGAAACGGAAAAAGAAGAGAAAGGAAAAGATATAAAATATAAAATAAAGGGGGAAAGGTAAATTACAAAAGAAAATTAAAAAGGCTTAAGTACAAAAGAAAGGAAAAAAGGTAAAACAAAATCAGAAAGCAGAAAGAGAAGAAAAATAAAATAAGAAAAAATAGAAGAAAGAAATAAAAAAGGAAGCAACTTCATTTTATAGAGGGTAATGGACTGGGGATTTTTGGTTTAGCTGCCTCTCACTAAAACACAAAACTCACCTGGACCATCTGATCAGCATCTTCCCTTAAATATATCCTGGATGAGTGAGACAGCCCCATTCCACTGCTCCCAGCTGAGCTCAGGGTGCGAAGAGTGATGGAGAAATCAACACACGGGACCTCAGCAAGAAACACGGATTAGATTCCGTATAACTCCTATTGGTGTCCTGGTTTAAAATCAGCTGAATCCTGGTCTGGCCGCGTGGAGCTGGAGCTGTGCTGGGAAGGGCTCTGTGAAAAGGCAAAGTGTAACGTGAACTGATGAAGGCAGAGGAGAAAGAAGAGGTAAAAGAATATGTTGATATTTGGGATTTTGTGGGGTTCTGGCTCACCCAGCTCACTCTTGGCATGTTAATGATATGATGGCAGCTCTGGAAAGGAGCACAAATGTTGCTCCACGCTTTGGGAGGAGGAGAAGCAGATGGAGGCTCAAAGGCAGAATTTGAGACTCTTGGAAGCTGCAAATGTTGTTCTCCCCCTGCCCCTTCATTTCAACAGCTGCCCCTGAAATACCTATGCTGTGGTTCCAGGTAGGAAAATGTGATTGTAATCAGTGAGGAAAACTGAGTTGATGTTAAGAGAAGGAACAATAGCAATAAGATACTCACTCATTGAAAGCTCTCTTAAACATAGTGGCAGGTTGTGGGAGTGCTGAGAAAAATGAGAGAAAGCAAAAATCCTGTTAAAGAGAAGATAAAAATCAGTGTGGGTGCATCTCTGGACAAGCCCCTTGCTCCTATCAAGGGAGGTTGGAATTTCTTTTCTTTTCTTTCTTTTCTTTTCTTTTCTTTTCTTTTCTTTTCTTTTCTTTTCTTTCTTTTCTTTTCTTTTCTTTTCTTTTCTTTTCTTTTCTTTTCTTTTCTTTTCTTTTCTTTTCTTTTCTTTTCTTTTCTTTTCTTTTCTTTTCTTTTCTTTTCTTTTCTTTTCTTTTCTTTTCTCTTGCCCTGCTTTCCCCTTTTCCCCCCGCCTTTCCCCTCCTGTCCCGTTCCCGGATCCCTGGGCGGGGGCGGGTCGGGCCATTCCGTGCCCTCCGCGCACACGCGGGATCCGCCGCGCCGGGAGCGGCCGCGGGGCTGGGGGTGAGTAACCCCCGCTCGGGGGGCGGGGGGGCTGTGGGACGGGCATCCCCGAGGGTACCGAGGGTGGGGATCACTCCTGAGGAGCGGTATCCCGCTTCGGGCAGCAGTATAGCGGCGCGCTGGGAAAGGTGACATCCCGCGAATGGATGCCCCGGGATGCTGCTGCCTCGGGATGCTGCTGCCCCGGGATACTCCCTGCCTCGGGATACCCACTGCCCCGAGATGCTGTTGCTGCAGGGTGCTGCTGGCTCGGGATGCTCCCTGCCTCGGAATACTCCCTGCCGCGGGATGTTCACTGTCCTGGGATGCTGCTGCGCTGGGATGCTCCTTTTCCCGGGGATTATGTTGCACTGGGATACTCTCTGCCCCGGGATTCTGCTGCCCCGGCATGTTCACTGCCCTGGGATGCTGCTGCCCTGGGATATTCCTGCCCCGGGAAGCTGCTGCGCCAGGATGGCGTTGTGCTGGGGCACTCACTTTCCCGGTGATACTCCCTGCCCCGGGATGCTGCTTCCCTGGGATGTTCACTGCTCTGGGGTGCCGCTGCGCTTTGCTTTCTCGCGGGGATGCTGCTGCACCGGGATGATTCCCTGTCCCGGGATGCTGCTGTCCAGGGATGCTCCTACCCGGGGATGCTGCCCATCTGGGCACACCACCTGCCCTGGAATGCTCACTATCCCAGGATACCTCCTGCAGTCTAGGATAGAGCTGCCTGAGGAGCGCAGAGCCCATCCTCTAGGAGCAACTCTGTCCCTTTCCTTCATCCCAAGAGGTCTGATTAAATTCCTCGCTCTCGGTAGCTTTGGGAAGAGCCACCAGCCCTAGGCGAGATGTTCCCAAGGCTGTGGGATGACCCGGGTGCCACTGTCCTCAAAGGGCCTGGGAAGCCAGGACAGCCGGGGGGGGGAGTTTCCCTAAAATGCAGCCAGTGATAGTTGTCAGTTATAGCTGGGGCACAAACAGTGGTTTTTTCTGGGTGAAATACAACACCACAAAATGTTCCTGTTTCCACTGGTTGTTCCTGTGAGTTCTTAGAACACACAATGAGCTTTGCATGGAGCTTTTTTTAGGGAGAGGTGGGGACAAGGGCGTAAAAGGTTGGTTCAAGGCCAACTCCCAGGCTGTTGTGCTTCACAACTGGTTTCATTTCAGAGCTCAGGGGCTGTAGTTACAGCTTGTGTCACTGTGGCACATCCACGGGGTCACAGACTGTGTGGCCCTGGTGCTTTCAGCTGAGATTTCAAAGATAAGAGCACAAAGAGGCACCACCTCAACCCCCACAGACTTCTCATGTACTTCCTTCCACCTTTACTCCAGGACAATGTCCTTTGTATTTCTGTACTCTAGGTGTAGCAATAGCAATTTTTCTCATTGCTGTGGAATATGGGTTTTTTCCTCTTAATTTTTTCCCCATATATCTCTATCCTGAGCTTAAGGTTGTTTCTAGTTCATTTCTCATCATTCACTCAATCATGGTTTACGTCTCACACTTCCCCAACCAAACCACTGATTAAATTATTTGAAGCCAGACTGTTTTTGCCTGTTGACTCAAATATTTTGGGTAGTTTTGCTGTCAGAAGAAGCTGTCTGAAGGGTGTTTACACAGTCACCAGGCAATTTCAGTTTATTGGAAGGCAGAGCATTTACTTGAAGAACCTTGGGGTGCTGTGTTTGCTCATCCTGGCAGTTACTAATCATCTACAGAAGGCACCACATGAAGAGGCTTTGGGGAAGCTGAGGCACTGCAGCAAGGCTGAAAGTTACAGCCTGAGGAACATCTGGATTTAGTTTAAAAACATTATTTATAAAACCTGGCTTATTGCCACAATATGCATTTTGGCAAATCTTATGTATTTTACATTCAATTTGAGTATTGGATCATTTAAAAACCATCCATTTCATTATCTAAAAACAACCTGAAATAACCATTTTTGTTGTTTTTGTATTAATATTCACATGGCAAAGACTATACTGTGCATGGAAATGCCCCTGGCATGAAAATCAGCCAAGATTTAAAGTAGTAATACTGGGATAAAACTACTTTCAAGCAGTTTGTTTCTGGTATGGCATCAGGTGCTTGTTGTGTATTCACTTCTGAAGTATCCAATGTATTCCCACTGCTTCTATAGTTCTGCAGGTGAAGGATAAAAAAGGGAATATTTGTTAATGCTTGTTGTAAAAAGTATTTGAAAATACTGAGCTCGGTTCAGGTTGAGCTTGAATAATTTGTGTGAAACATTTGTGTTCAGAACTTCCTGCATTGTGTCCATTAGAAAGGTCTCCTGAAATGAGCATTTGGGATTTTCTGAAGTTGTAAATCAATAAAACATGAAGATCTGTAAATTATATCCCCACTCTTTAAGAACTGTTAACGGGAAGTCATTTCTCTATAGGCAGCAAAATGCCATTTGCATGGATCGTGCCCTCAGCAATTTGGCTGGTGATGCACTTCACAGCAGGTAAGATAAATTTTTTTCCCTTCAGAAAAATGGTCACTTTAAAAGAAGCACCCAGGCTAAATAGGATGGGTTTTTTCAGCTTCTGTGTGGAGTGCTAGTGAACATCTTCCTTATTGGAGAGCAAAGAGTTGCTAATTAGTTATGCAGGGAGGTTATTAAGTTTATTTCAAGGTAGAACTGTTGGTTACATGAGAAAACAGTTCCACAATGAGCTCCACTGAGACTGGCAGAGCTCATGAACAGGGAGAAATGGTACTCCAGCACTTTCACAGAACCATAGAATGGTTTGGGATGGAAGGGACTTTAAACATCATCCAGTTCCACCCCTGCCATGGGCAGGGACACCTTCCACTAGACCAGGTTGCTCCAAGCCCCATCCAACCTGGCCTTGGACACTTCCAGGGATGGGGCAGCCACAGCTTCTCTGGGCAACCTCTGCCAGGGCCTCACCACCCCCACAGCCAACAATTCCTTCCCAATATCCCACCTAAGCCTGCCCTCTGGCAGTGGGAAGCCATTCCCCTTTGTCCTGTCCCTGCAGGCCCTGGTCCAAAGTCCCTCTCCAGTTCTCTTTAGGCTCCCCCTTTAGGCACTGGAAGGGCTCTAAGTTGTCCCTGGAGCTTTCTCTTCTCCAGGTGAACACCCCCAGCTCTCCCAGCCTGTCTCCAGAGCAGAGGGGCTCCAGCCTTTGGAGCACCTCCATGGCCCCTCTTGACTTGCTCCAGCAGCTTCACATCCTTCCTGTGCTGCCTGCCACAACTTTCCTGACACAGAGACACATTCTTAACCCAAAATGAAACAAGAGTTCTGGTAGATTTTCCCTGGGGTCGTGCTGGTTCATTGGTGACTGATTGTGATCCCGTGGTTGCTGATCCCAGTTAATCAGACTGGGCACAGCAACATCCCACAGGTTACCATGCAGAGGCAGGAATTCTTGGATAAGACATTTGGGGAAACTCTTCCTTGAGCAAAATATGTTGTGGAAGACAAGGGATGGATTCCTGTGAAACTTTTGTTTTCCGATTCTGTTGCAGAAGCCTGCAGGAAAGGGATCATGACTTCCAGCAAAGCTCCCCGTGGCACTGAGGAAATCTGTGATAAAGGCAGAATGACGGCCAACACTGCCAGTGCCATCCAGCCTGGGACCAACGTCACCCTGTCCTGCTACCTGGGAGACTTGCAGACACCTAAGTGCAGGATAGGGATTTTCCTTAACAACTCTGAGCAAGCTAAAAATTCTGGCCGTTCAGTAAGCAAAACATTTCCAGTCAATACCTATGGCAGACACACCTTCACATGCAAAACGATTTGTGGAGGAAGGAAAAAACTCATTTGTGGAATCGATATCAAGTGTGGAAGTAAGCAGCATTGATTATTAATTATTCCTGGTTCTCAAACCTTTCCTGTGGAACCTCTGAGCCACATGGTAGAGACTGGCAGTGAGTGCCCTTGTCCAGGACAGGTGTTGTCTTAGAGGGGCTCTTTGTATTTAAAATATCCCTGGCTAGAACTGTGCAACTCTGTTATTCCTGAAGGGAGAGATGCTAAATCAAACTGCCCACTCAGAGCAAATAACATCCTCTCTCCCAAGCATTTCCTAAAATGTTTCGTAACATCTTTAAGGAAGAAACATTGAAAGCCAGGCTGGACAGAGCTCTGAGCAACCTGGGCTGGGTGATGTCCCTGCCCATGGCAGGGGGTTGGACTGAATGCCTTTTAGAGGTCCAACCCAAACCAGTCTGTGATGTTAAGACTATATCTGTTTAAGATCTAAGATGCTAAGAAATATGTGTTTAAGATCCTCCAGATGAGCCAGGAAATGTGTCATGCATCCAGATGGGAACAGACAGCCACCCCGTCTGCACCTGGGATAAGGGAAGGCTCACATACCTTGACACCACGTATGTGATACAGTGAGTAATGTGGGGATATAGATGCTTCAACACCTCTAATTACATCTTGGAGCAGTTCAAACCCCTTTTCTGGTCATGCACCACAGCAGGTTGGCCCCAGCTGGGTTCAGAAGGTAAAGAGGGAATGCCAAGACACCCCTTTGGAATGGGATCCATGTCCCCACACACCCAGGTCTACAGAAGAGCAATAACCAAACATCTTCCTTCTGTTCCAGGCTCTCAAATGGGACACATGACTTGTGCTTTTCAGAAGAAAGTCTGAATAAGACATTTGGCTTGCTGGCTCTGAGAAAGTTGAATTTTGACTCCAATTACACGGTTGTGGTTTCTGCCTCCAATAAGTTGGGAAGTGCTTCTTCACAGCCATTCACCTTCACATTAATAGACATAGGTAAAGCAGGACCTTCCACCTCTCAGTCAGCCCTAGCCCTTTGGGAAGACCGGAGACATTCTGAGCACTTTCTTTTTTAAACCTCTTGGGAAGATCCTCCATCCAGCCTAAACTAATAACTCTGTGTTCCATCCAACCCCCATTCCAAGTTGTGTTGTGTTTCTGAGCATCCTCTGCTTCTTTCTGTTTTGCTACCAGTGAAGCCACATCCTCCTGACTTTTTAATGGAATTTGACAGTTCTTCTGCGACCAACTGCACTCTTTTTTGGCACAATGAAGCACAAGCACAGCACTGCAGGCTGAGATACCGTCCCCTCACCCGGCACTCCTGGAGCACGGTAATTGTCTCTGGGATAAAGGAAGTTATGGACTTGCTGGAGAAGAGAAGGCCTTAGGGAGAGACCTTAGAGCCCCTTCCAGTGCCTAAAGGGGGAGCCTAAAGAGAGCTGGAGAGGGACTTTGGACCAGGGCCTGCAGGGACAGGACAAAGGGGAATGGCTTCCCACTGCCTGAGGGCGGGCTTAGGTGGGATATTGGGAAGGAATTGTTGGCTGTGATGGTGGTGAGGCCCTGGCAGAGGTTGCCCAGAGAAGCTGTGGCTGCCCCATCCCTGGAAGTGTCCAAGGCCAGGTTGGACAGGGCTTGGAGCAACCTGGAATAGTGAAATGTGTCCCTGCCCATGGCAGGGGGTGGAACTGGGCTTTAAGCTCCCTCTCAACCCAAACCAGTCTGGGATTCTGGGATTCTACAAAGTCTTTGCTCTTATTTTAAGTGGCAAAAGAAACCTATTGCTAGAAGTTGAGTCAAATCACACAAACAGAGATTTTGCTATTGTCACATAATTAAATGAGGGGATTTTCAGATGAAGCCCTGCGAGCCTGATGATTCATTGCATCATTCTTTGAGTTATTACAGCCACCTCAAATCAGGGTTTCCCTGTTGTTTTTTAAAGCTTCACATGGACACTTGTGATTCAGCTGCCACCGCCTTCAACCTCTGTCTCCTCGTGAGTTTAATATTACATGTTCTTCATCTCCATTAAAGGTTGAAATCTTCAGCAGTGAACAATACCACCTTCATGGGCTGGAGCCTGACACAGTCTATGAGTTCCAAGTCAGCTGTAAAATTCACCCCGAGCGAGGGCTGTGGAGCGACTGGAAAATGAACCAAACCCGGACTCCGGAAGCAGGTAACACAAACCTACACTAAACCTGCACTAAACCTGTGCCTAACAGTTGCATTCAATGGGTAACTTCAGCTAATGAAGTCAAACTGCTGCTGGTTCATTTGTGGAGACACTGTGGATCCAGACCCGGACCAAGAGAGAAGTAGCTCCTGTAAGAGAATTGCTTTTTTAATGAACAAAGATGAAGCTGTCTGAGTTTCTTGCAAAACAGGAATTTCAAGAGTTCACTGAGAAGAGCTGAAGGATAAAGGGGTTGGAATAAAATGATTTTTAAGGTCTTTTCCAGGCCAAACGATTCTGTGATTCTCTGATCTCCTACTTGGCTTTGGTTGCTCTTTTTTGTGAATTACTACAAGCCCTCCAGGCTTGGGCTGTTATTACTCATCCCATTTACCACTGTGAGAGCACCAGTTTCTGTAAGAAGCATTGATTGATGCAGGAGATGTGAACTTTTCCTTCCCTCCCCCACCTTCCTCTCAACAGTTTTCTCCACTTCTTGTTGCACCCTGACGTTTGTGGTCATCACCCCTCTCCCCAGCCCTGCTGCACAATGAGAATGAGAATGTTTTTAGCTGATCAAGGAACACTTTGTGTCACCAGATGAGGTGACTGTGAGGGGAGGTTGCAGACTAGAAGCTCTGGTACATCATGTTTAGTCCTTGTTGAAGGAACTGAAGTTTTATGCATGAACTGACTTGTTGCAAATCCAGAATTACACCTTTTCAACGGGATGTTCCTTTTCCTGTTCCTTTTAGCTGACCTGCCACGAAAGCTGCCTTATGCAAGCCCTGTTCATTAGTGAGCATATCTTTTTCTTTCCAGCCAATTCACGCGGTTCATGAACTTTCAGATCCAGTCTGGAGGCCAGCAGATGCAATCCCATATCCTACTTTTTCTGCTCCCTTCTGAGGGAGCTCACCCCTTCCTCCCTCACTCACAGCCGGTGAGCTCTGGTTTTATTTCTGCTGTTGCTCCTGCTTCTTGTTTCTGTTCCAGTCACTATTTGCAGCTAATACAGGACAAACTGCTCCAAACATCACTGACATGGAGGGGTTTTGTGTCTTTGAATACAGCAAAGAGCAGGCAGCCCTGTCCTTGCTGGGTTCTCCATCAGCTGCCTCCTGCTCTGACTGTTAGCAGCAATTAATATTTGAATTTGATGAGTTTATGTTGGTCAGGGACCCTGAGGAACCAAGCTCTGTCACATCAGCTTTCTTGACACGTGTATCTCTGGTTCTGAATTTTTGGAGCTCATTCACCAGCCAGAACTTAGCTTTAAAGACAATTATTGCCTAGAGCCAAACAGCAAAATTCTACAGATCCCACAAACCCCATCATCCTGTTGTTCCAGGATTGATTTAGCCAACCCCAAGGACCTTAATAAGCCTCAGATTTTGCAAAGACAAGAGATAACACTGTCCATTTGATGTGTGGGTTTCCTTGGGAGCCATTCCAGTTATCAAGGGCAGAATAAAGTCATCAGAAGAGCAGAACTCCCTCCCTGGTTTATGACTTGTTTTCCTCACGATACCCATCCTCAATGAGCTGAACTCAAGAGCAAACATGAACTATCACATATTGCATCATTTCAGGGACATTTTAAAACTGAAATTTTCATTTTCTCAGGGTTTTTACCCCCTTTACCTACTCGTTGTCTTCTTTGCTTCAAACCATGGCCACTCATGCTGCTCACCTTTTCCTTCCACCCCAGAGCCGACCGGGATCCTGGATGTCTGGTACCGGCAGGAGCAGGACCTGGGCTCTCAGCAGCAGAACATCTCACTCTTTTGGAAGGTAAGTTAAGTGAAACCTAAGCAGAGGCAGCAATAACCAGCAAGGTTAAAGGGCAAACCAGTTTATGTGGTTCTGGGAAAGGACTGAACCCTGTGAGAGCACAAGGCCAGGGCCAGGGCCATGGACCAAGGCTCACCTCCCCTGGGAGGAGATTCAGCAACACTTTTCTACCTACAATTTCTTAGAATGTCAGGATGATTTGGATTGAACAGGATCTCGGACATCCAACCATCTTGTTCCAAACCCCCTGCCATGGGCAGGGACACCTTCCACTAGCCCAGGTTGCTCCAAGCCCCATCCAACCTGGCCTTGAACACTTCCAGGGATGGAGCAGCCACAGCTTCTCTGGGCAACCTGTGCCAGGGCCTCACCACCCTCACAGCAAAGAATTCCTTCCCAATATCCCACCTAAGCCTGCCCTCTGGCAGTGGGAAGCCATTCCCCCTTGTCCTGTCCCTGCAGGCTCTGGTCCAAAGTCCCTCTCCAGCTCTCTTTAGGCTCCCCCTTTAGGCACTGGAAGGGGCTCTAAGTTGTCCCTGGAGTCTTCTCTTCTCCAGATGAATAATGGACAACCTCATAGACTTCCTAATTTGTTTTCTAATGAGTATCTCCCTCTCCTCATTCTCCATCTTGTTGTTGTTTTCCATGGTTGCCATATGTGGTCAGGACAGGAGCTCAGGGGGGGCAGGTGGACACCATGGCTCATGTTCTCATATGCACTCACCTTGGGTGTCTGCTGCCTTCAGAGCTATTTCAGCTCTGCTTTGTTTATATGAATCACAGAATCATTTAGATGGAAAAGCCCTCTCAGACCATTGAATCCAACTGTCCCTCCACCACTGCCCAGGCCACCACTGACCCATGTCCCTAAAAGAAGAGCAGAGCAATGAAAAATGGAGGAGGCTGAAAGGGCAATTTTTTATAACAACCCCTTAAAAGGACTGAACTCCCCAAAATCTAAGAGCTGGATATAGTTTAGGCAGTGGCAGGGGTCCCGTAGGGTCACTGCTGTGTGGAGGGATGGGGTCGGAGATGTTGTTGTACAGCAGGAAGAGGAGCTTTCTCCACAGGTGTAGAACCACACAAACAAGGGTTTCTAATACTAAAGCTGCAGATCTGAAGCTGGACAGAGTGAAAAAAGCTGGGGTATCTTCCCCCCACACCAACAAGCACCAGGCTAAAAGTGAAAGCAGAAACTCTCATGTGATTCTGTGACCCCAGACGTTGTGGCTTTAACTTGAAGACCTTTATCTTGCAGCACTTTCTTTATCAGAACTGACTTCCTGCAGCATCATTCATAAAACGAGGCAATGAACTGCCTCTACAGTTTTCACAAAAGCTACAAAGCAAAAGGTTGAAAGTACAACATCCTACCAAGAAATGTGCTCCTCTTTTCAGACAAATACCCAAAAAAGGGCTGCAAATTTAATTTCAGCAGTTCCTCAGAGTGGTTCCAGTGCTGTGTCTGTCCTGAGCCACTGCCAAAGCACTTGTAACACTACCTTTTCCTATTTTTGAAAGTGCTTTGTTTTGTTATGACAAAATTCAGCCAAACAAATGAATTCACATTATAGAAACATCAGGAAACTGTGAAACTGAGACTACAACTGCAGATACCCAGAGGGGAGGAAAAACCAGCGTGAGGTGTTAATGGGATAGCACAGACTGTCAGAGATGTGTTCTAAGTGTTTCAATTTAAATAGTTTTTTATCATGGCTTTAGGTAAAATCCATATTTTCCACCTAAATCAAAAATAGCTCATTTAAAAAAATTCAGGTGCAGTTAATACTCTTTTTTTTCAACCCTTGGGAAAAACTTGGCTTGAACTCAGCCTCAGGACAGGAGAGGGATAAGTGTTTCACCATCTCCAGCTCTGCTGCTGCTGGGAAAATCAGCAGCTCACAGCAAAAGTGCTTCACTAAACTGGAATTAAACGGGAAAAATTAATCGTGGGATGGTTTGGGTTGAGAGGAAGCTTAAAGATCACCCAGTCCCACCCCTGCCATGGGCAGGGACACCTTCCACTATCCCAGGTTGCTCCAAGCCTCGTCTACCTCGCCTTGAACACTTCCAGGGATGGGGCAGCCACAGCTTCTCTGGGAATTCAATCCCAGCCCCTCACCACCCTCACTGGGAAGAATTCCTTCCAATAATCCCATCTATCCCTGCCCTCTGGCAGTGGGAAGCCATTCCCCCTTGTCCTGTCCCTCCAGGCTCTTATCCAAAGCCCCTCTCCAGCTTTCCCAGCTGACAGCATTTTTTCCAGAAGAAGACAGTAACAAATGTACTTTCCTCACAGGCTCTGAGCAAGTCAGAGGCAGGAGGAAGAATCCTGGGGTACAGAGTGACCTTTGAAGCCCTGGACCATCGGAACCTCCCCCCAGAATCCCACCAAACCACCCACACCAGCTACTCCAAAGTCACACCAAGGGGGGACTACAGGATCACAGTCACTGCTCAGAACTCTCGGGGCAGGTCCCCCCCTGCATCCATCCTGACCAACCTGGGCATCCAGGGTAAGGCTTCTGCTGAGTCTGGATCACTGGGAAAAACACCAGTGCTCTGTTGTGCCACACACTGTGGATCTGTTCTGGTCGCACCACCTCGTGCCCATCAATGTCCACTTCAATGGATCTTCAGGCATCTACAGATCCCGTTTTCCCTGAGGTCTCCCTGGAGCCTTCTCTTATCCAGGCAAACACTCCCAGCTCACCCAGCCTGGCTCCAGAGCAGAGGGGCTCCAGCACCAAGAGCATCTCTGTGGCCTCCTCTGGACTTGCTCCAGCAGCTCCACATCCTACCTTATGGCTCCAGCATAGCAGTGGGATTTGGGGATGTGCTGTGACATCATCTTCTCAGGGTTTGGGGATGGCACAGCCAAGCAGTACTGTGGGTGTTCAATCCAATCTGCTAAACCATGAGACAAGAAAAGAATGTGACTGTTCCTATCAGCATAAACCTTACTCTCCCATAATGACATTTTCTTTCAATTATAGTTTATTTTTATGCTCCACATGGTGCCAGACTGGACAAGACACAATAAAACATATCTTAAAACTTAATGGTTCCACTTGAGGTTACAGCAAGTTTGTGCTGACAGTGTCTTTTTGTTTGGTGTTTAAGATCTACCACCTCCTCAGCAAGTCTCTGCCATGGCCATGGGGAACAGCAGCATCCTGGTCAGCTGGAAACCACCCCTCAGATCTGCTGTGCCCATCAGTGGGTACGTGGTGGAGTGGGCAGAGACAGGGAGGAACCCACACCTGGAGCCCCATCACACCTGGGCAAAGCTTCCTGCATCCAACCTGTCCACAGTGATAGCAGGTAAATATACCCCAAGGTTGGATACAACCAAAGTACCAGTTTATTTTGGAAATATTTTAAGGAACAAGTCAGATTGGAATTTTGCCTCCAAGGCCAGGTTGGATGGGGCTTGGAGCAACCTGGTCTAGTGGAAGGTGTCCCTGCCTGTGGCGGGGGGTGGAATGACATGAGCTTTAAGGTCCCTTCCAAACCAAAGAGTCTGTGATTCCATCATTATTACTAATTCAGCATAAGAAATTATGGCATTGAAAGCTTTTTGTATAGGAGAGAAAACAACTGGTGGCTGCCCTGGGCTGAGCTCTGCAACTGCTCTCAGCTGAGCTTTGTATCTGAAAGTAAAATGTCTCTGAAAAACCAATCTCTCCAATATGAAACAAGCCAGATAGAGGTACCAGAGATCAAAGGCCTAAGAAAATGTTATTTCCTTTCTACTAATTTTGGTTACTAACCCCAAGCAGCACAATGTGTCAGTGCTCTGCACAGTGATAGCCGTGAAGTTACAACAGAGGTGATTGTGAGAACCCTCGTTAGTCTTCCCTATCCTCTGTCCTGGTGCTGTGTCTCTATCCTCTCATATCCCTGCTCCAAATGAGCTGGAAAAAGCAGCATATTCCATAGAAACCCAGACAGGTTTGGGTTGCAAGGAACCTTAAAGCCCATCTCATTCCACCCTCTGTCATGGGCAGGGACACCTTCCACTAGACCAGGTTGCTCCAAGCCCTGTTCAACCTGGCCTTGGACACTTCCTGGGATGGGGCAGCCACAGCTTCTCTGGGCAACCTGTGCCAGGGCCTCACCACCCTCACAGGAGAGAGTTTCTCCCTAATCTCCAGTCTAATCCTTCCCTCTGGTAGTGGGAAGCCACTAATTTTCAGTTTAATGTCCAGTAAGGCTCTGCCTAGATCACAGAGAAGGTTTCTTTCCCTTCTTTATGAAAGACCTATAAATAATCAGAGGATCCATCTCAGATTTAAGCAGCTGATGCAGACACTTTGGCCAGTAGTGCAAATACTATAAAAGGTAACTATCCACTTTTAATTCCTTTATCTAGAGCACATCAAAGATAACATGTGCTACCAGATCCGTGTGTTTGCTCTCTACCAGGACAGAGCTGGACAGGCAGTGTCAGTCAGAGGATACTCCACAGCACAAGGTAAATCACAGTAATGATCTTCCAGATGTTTTCAAGCTCCTTAAGCTCAGCTTTCAAAGCCAGTCCTATGTCTTGCAGCCCCATCAGCTGGGCCCCAGATGTTCACAATCCCGCGGGCCACCGGCGTCTTGGTGTCATGGGAGGAAATCCCTGTTCCCCAGCAGAGGGGCTGCATCACAGGGTACCACGTGTACCTGCAGACCAAGGACAGCCAGGGAGACCCCCAGGTCTATGGTGGGTGTCTGGGAGCTGGAAATGCTTCTCCTACTCCCATTTAATTACTGAAGGTTTCTAGTGGGATCATTCCAAGCTCCTTTGAGTGTGGAACTATCAGATTTCTTTCTGCTTCTTCCTCTTCTTCTTCCTCTTCCTCCTCTTATTATTCCTATTCCTCATCCTCACCTTATTCCTCTTCTTCTTCTTCTTCTTCTTTTTCTTCTTCCTCTTCCTCCTATTGTTCATCTTCTTCATTTTATTTCTCTTCTTCCTCTTCTTTTTCGTCCTCTTTTTCTTCTTCTGCTTCTTCTTTTTCCTCTTTTTCCTCCATTCCTTGCTCTTCTTCTTCCTCCACCTCTTCTTCTTGCTCTTTCCTCTTCTTCATCCTCCTCCTCTTCTTCCTCCTCATTTTTCCTTGACTTCATTCAGAACTTCATTCCAGCTGAACACAGTAAAACCCTGGTGCAGGTGCTTCATGTCCTTCTCCCCCTTTTCCCCGCAGCCATTCCCAGTGGGACGGCCCCGGGGTCCCTGTACATCCCGGACCTGCAGCCAGGGGAGCTCTACGACCTGTGGGTGACAGGGTCCACTGCGGCCGGGGAGGGGCCCCCGGGCAACAGCGACCGGCTCCGCCTGGAAAGTAATGACACTGTGCCGGGGTGGGGCCAGGAGGGTCCTGGTAATGCTTTTCTTGCTCCTCTTTAATTACCAAAGGTCTCCAGGAGACCTCTTTATATTCTTCAAATGCTGAATATTTCTAATTTCAGCTAATTTTAAGATGTAGCATTTCTTTCTTTGCCTTCAGGCTCCCAGTTCTGTACCTAGATATTTTCTTGGAGTCGAAGGGTGGTTTATTCATAGAATCACAGAACAGTCTGGGTTGGGAGGGACCTTAAAGTCCATTCCTTGCCACCCCCTGCCATGAGCAGGGACACCTTCCACTAGACCAGGTTGCTCCAAGCTCCCTCTAACCTGGCCTTGGACACTTCCAGGGATGGGGAAATCCCTCTCCACATTGTGGGAGCAGGGCTGCTCTGGAGGCAGACTTCTCCCATTAACTGGGGGACAAATCCAGGGCGGTGACCAGGAAAGGAAATTAAAGAAAACAGGGCACCTTAAAAGAAAAAGGCTTCCTGGTATAAAATCTGGATTTGAGACAATTACATTTTAAGCAGACAGCGCAAGGGCAGTAAAAAAAAAACCATGCTGGTATGTTTTGTGAGTGCAAACACCAGTCAGGCCATGACTTCTTATCGACCAACTTGAACTAGTGTATTTAAATTTTTTAATTCTTTTTGATGAAGCTGAATGAAGGGTGCTCTGTATTTCAGGTGCCAGGGGCTGGGTGACTCTGGTGCTCACCTGCAGCTTCTTCATCTTCTCAGCCTGTGTTTGTTCTGTGCCTCCAGTAAGAAAAACGTGAGTGGATCCATTTGTTAAATAAAAGAATAAAACTGGAATAGTTATTAGAAGGGATTAACCCAAACTGGTTTGGGTTGGAAGGGATCTTAAAGCTCATCCAGTCCCACCCCCTGCCATGGGCAGGGACACCTTCCACTCAACCAGGTTGCTCTAAGCCCATCCAACCTGGCCTTGGACACTTCCTGGGATGGGGCAGCCACAACTCCTCTGGGCAACCTGTGCCAGTGCATTGTAATCATCTTCTTCCTAATAACAAATCTAAATTGATCCTCTTTTAATTTAATACCATTCTTATTCGTCCTATGGGATGGTCATGTCCTCTCAGGACACCTGGGAAACAGTGAGGGTTGTTTGGAATGCAGGTTTCAGAGCACATAATAAAAACACCCACTGAGATTATAATATGGCAGTAGTTCACAGATATTGTGAGTTTTTAGCCCAGATCTTAAGGTCTGCTTCCATCAAAACCAAACTGAAGGGGTACAAGCCTTGGGAATTAACCCCACCCAGCTGGAGGCAGATCCATGATCACACCAAGCTCCTGGGTTAATCCCATCCCAAGGAGCACATGGGTGCTGCAGGTATCCCTGTTCATGCCTTTAATTGCATTTCTCCCCCCTGCAGGTTCCACTCGCTCCTCTCTGTGCTCCTGCCACAGTGGCAGAACAAAGCCATTCCCGACCCAGCTAACGCCACGTGGGCCAAAAGCTTCATGGTTACCAAGGTAAATTACAGGGGGTTTGCATTCTAATCCCACGACCTTCAAAAAAACCAGCGACTGGAGCCATGCAAGCCAGTAATCTCCTCAAGCAGCAAATCCAGCAATCTCTGGCAGTGGATAATCCCCATGCTCGTGCTAGACCAGAGGAAGTGCTGAGCAAATTAGATTCAAGAAGAATGCAGAGATCTTTGGTTTTAGCAGGATGAGCTGCTGTGGGGAGGGATGTCTCAGGATATTCACCACAGAATTAATTCCATGTCCCTCCACAGGCAGAGCTGAGCTCATCCTCTATCCTGTTCCTGCCCAGCACCATCGGCTTTGAAGAGCCTGAACCAACCCCCGTGGAGGAAGCTTTCATGCAGCCTGATCCCCCGGACCCTGGGGACAAGCTGCTGGTGGGCAGCGCTGGCAGCAGGAGGCATGGGGACTGGACACAGGAGAGCTCAAGTTCGGAGCCGGGGGAGGAGCAGCAGCTCCCTGAGCTGTACCAGAGGCTGGTGGTGGAAGCGATGGAGCACCTGCAGCCTGTGCCCGAGTACATCACCAACCCCGGCCCCACTGACCTGCCCCCACCTCCAGACACCACCAGGGACCACCCCATGGACCTGCCCGAGTACATCACCAGCCCCAGCCCCACAGACCTGCCCCTGCCCGCAGACACTCCCATGGACCACCCCGAGCTCGAGTGCCACCTGCTGTCCATCTTCCCAACCACCTTTTTGGCACCCACCCTCTGCTGTGAAGGGAATCTCACTTTGGACAGAGTGAAGCTCAACTGTAGCTCCTTCACAAGGTAGGTGGGGGGTGGGTGATGGGAGCCTGGCCTGGTGTTTTGCACTTTATGAAGCATTTCAGTGTGGACAGACAGACCAGTCACTTGTACATGACACCTGTAGGTGACACAAACCCCGACCCACAAACCTTTCCAAGTCATACCTCGCTGTTCAACGTGGCATCTCTTCATCCACAGCACTCAGGCACAGCTTGGGATGGCAGAGCTGGCTTGGGGAGAGGATCATTAATTACTCGGGTTGCCTTGTGCCCTGTCCCACTGCCTGGTCACGAATGGCCCAGCCTGGCTGGGTCCACCCCAGGAATCAGAGCTGTGCTTAACATCATTTCAACCCAGAAAGAGCAAGTGGACTACAAGACAGAGGGATGAAAGAGCTCAGCATCCAGCCGAGCAGGACGTGGGCTGCAGCCCTTGCTCCTTCGCTGGCACAAAATCCGAGCTCCCAGTGACACCAGTCCCATGGGGGCACTGAGGGACACGGCTGGGACTTCCTGGCTCAGTTCAGAAAAGGAGAATTCCTCCCCAGAAACAAAAGCAGCAGGCAGCACGTGTACTCAGCCAAATGGACTGTCAAGAGGAATTATAATCATTTATTGAAGTATTCTAATTACAGGTTTGAAGTGTGTTACACATTTAATGACTTTGTTTATGAGATGTGTGTGTATATAAATAAAATGTTGGAAATCTGAAATTGGTTTCCTGTTGTTTTCTCTGGTCAAGCTCCAGGGCTATGCTGCAGCTTTACACAGAACAAGGTGTCTTTAAAAACAAAAATAAAGCCAAAACATTGCTGCTACAGATGTAGTCCAGGTCTGAACTTACCTGGAGCACCCTCCTCTTCCTCCCCAGGCTCAGGTGGCCACTCTCCATCCACTGACAGCTACACAAGCAGTGGCAAAACTGCTGACGAAACCCTTCTGTGACACCACCATCCCAGAACACCTCCATGGACAGCCATTATCCCACCTGGCAGGAACAGCAAAGGTCTCCTGGCAGAGCTGTGACAGAGATGCACCTGCACCACGAGGTTGATACAGCAAGGCTGGGGCTCTCCACACTGTCTCGTGTGTGAAGAGACAAGCAAATCCCCAGGGCCGGGTTTGGGGGATCCTTCTCAGTCTGTTCCCTGTTTTCATTCCAGTTGTGGCTGGGTTACCTTCTACAGAAAGCCCCAGTGCTCCCATGTTCAAAGGCACTGCAGAACAGGCTCATGCCTGTCAATACCCACACACTGGCCCTGGAGACATAAACAGCCCGGGGTTATGCTGATAACTCAGCTCCATCTGGACTGTGACACCAGTTTCCTGCTCTCCACACCCCACCTGGCAACCTCCCTGCCAAGAGGACTGGCTGGGCATCATATCACAAATCAGTACCTCAAGTCGGTTGTACCTCAAGTACAACCAAATTAGACACCCAGAAAGGCAAATCAGAAGCCAAAAAAGTGTTTTTTTTTAAAAAAGCATTATTTTGTCATTCATCCACTTCTGCGTGTCGATCTTCTACTTCAACATATAAACAGAACACTGGAGCCCTCATTCTGCACATCTCCAGATAAAACTTCCACACAGAGCACTTTAAATCAAGTGTTAAGTCAAGAATCATTAGTAGGACAATGATCAGACTTTTTTAACTCCAACCTGGAAGTGTTCCAGGAAAGGACCTGAGTCTCCCAGTAAGGGCAAAGGAACCATTTTCCCCCAGTCAGGTCGCCCATCCCAGGGCAGCACCCACCTCATGGACCCTGCCTGAGACACCCAGCCCTGCTCAAACCCCCTGAGCCTGGTCCCTAGGGATGGCAGAGCAGCCCAGGAGTACAAAGGGAAGGCAGTGTGGTCCTTGGAATGATTTTAGGAAAGAAGCAGGTTGGCACATGCTGGGTAGTGGCAGCTTTAGGTCCAATTCTTGCCTTCATTAAACCAGAGGTGTGGCTACACAAACCCATCACCGTGGGCAGAGTTGTTACAGGTCAGGGTGGTCTGAGCTCCTCCGGTTGCAAACACCATGTGTTCCCACCAATTTCTGACATTCCAGGAACATTCCATGTTCTTTCCCACACCCTGCTAATCCTTGCATTGGTTCATCACTCTTGTTCCCTCCCAGCACCACAGCCATGCACTGGCAGCACTGCAAGATGAACTTTCATGCTCCAACCTAGCCATTGTTACATTCCAAAGCCAATTTGCACCGTGTGTTTCTGACTTTTTCCGCTTGACCATCTTTTCCAATGGATCAGATTTTAAAAGATCTAGTCCTCTAGATCTGGTGTGACAGCAGAAGCAGGAAGAGGACAGAAAATGTTCCTAAGAGCAAGCTCCTTACTCATAAGCTACTTGGGTTTTCCCAAGGCAAAGTCCATCCTGGGAATGGGAATGCCTGGGCACCACCACAGGCAGGCTGGACCTCTTGAGGCAGAACCTAGATGAGACACTATTAACCTAAGTGGTTTCATTTCCATGTGTTTTCAGGACATTTTTTTAAAAGAGCATGAAAATAAACTTTTATTTCAGTTAACACCCACCAATATTAAAGATAAATGTTCACAGTTTTAGTTCTTGACACAAATGGACTGAAAGAGGCAAATTTACATCTGTCAGAACAGCAGAAGGACCATGTGTAAGTACAAGCTGTCTTGAAAACCACACATGAGGTGCTGTTTGGGACTGTTCTGTGCTACATGGCAGGAGAAGGGAAAGCCACTGACTAAATCCAGCTTGCAGGGTCCTAAATCCCTGCCCAGAATCACTGGATAAAAGCAGAATGGCAACTGGAATGGCAAACACACAGTTTGGATAAGGGGAAGAAAGCCTATACTCCAGAGAAAGCTTTGCTCTAAGTGTTTCTGCATAAAGGTTTAGTTGTGTTATCCAAGGTGTTCCCAGTGCTGGAACTGCAACACATCCCATCAAACCACAACAGCAGGGGGAAGAGGAACAACTCCATGTTGGACCCACTAAGTACAAGGTCAAGAGAGCTGAACCAAGAGATTTTACCACCCTCCTCCTCACACCCTGGAGCTTTAAATACAGGCGAGTGCACTGAACAACCAGATCAATGATTATCCACAGCGGTTCACAACACAAGCGCTTGCAGAAAATTGCTCAGGAAAAGCAAGGCAGCCACTAACATCACAACTGAGGAGGCTGGGATTTCATATTCAAAGGTCTCCAACACTTCTTGCCAGTCCTGTACAGTTTTTAAAAAAATAGGGTGTTACCTTTAGTTTTCTATCTACCTAGTTAAGAAACTACAAATATGTTCTAAGCTGTCCAAAGAGTAAAACATGAAATAAAGTGGGAAATCTGCTCCTGATCTCCTAACAAATGCTGCAGATAAAAACCCTAAGAAATCCTCTTTCTTAGTCATTTGTTCAACTCCTTTTGTGTGTGGTGATGTTCCTGCTCACAGGGATGAAAGCAAACCTATGGTGAACTTTCAGAGGGGGAGAAGGAGTTTCTTACAATCACTCTCAGGAAAACATTCACGGTGATCTGCCAAACAGATCTTGAGCACTGCACAAAGCCAGGGCTAAATTCTGATGGACAGCTGAAGTGCTGGGAGACGATGAGCCAAAAATCCCTCCTGCCACAGCCAGCAAAGGCCTGGGGTTCCTTCCCCAGAAGACCTGGGAGCAGTGCTGGGAGTACAGCAGGTACTGATGTACCTGTGTGCCAGACAGTGCCGCTCAATCCCACATCCCACCTGAGTCCAATGGGACTACAGAGCCACAGCTACTGCCTTCCCCCCACCTCCCATCTCCAATGACAGGAACTACCCCCATCTCAGGCTATCCCAGCTCCCACAACAGGAATTACCCCAATCTCAGGGTATCCTCTCAAACAAAAGCCAAGGTAATTTAAAAACTCTTCTTTTTTTTTTTTTTTTTTTTGCCAACAAAGCATCTTGTTCTGTTGAAGGAAGGAGGAGGGAATAAAGGTCAGAAGGGTGAGTGAAGGTGGGATACATTAATTTTAAAAACCTGGTTTTCAGACCAATTACCCACACATCATTCTGGATCAATACAGGTATTGAACTACAAACCAATGTGCTTTCGATCTTGATTTCAAGTATCTGGTATCAATTTTGTATAAAGGTTTTGTGTAAACAAACTACCTAACAGAGATGAAAAATTACTGGTTTTCCATGTTTGAAATTAAGCATTAAAACTAAAGTACTCCAGGAGTTCATTCCATACAGCACTAACAGTCTGCCAAATTCGTATTCCACATATTCCAAAAGACCACGGGCTGAGAAAAATCTGCTAAACAGAAATTAAGGAAATGGAAATAGTGTGCAATACTTAAAACCCAGTTTGGAGTTGGGAGAAAAAAGTCTAAAATCCTGAATTAAAAAAATGAACACAAATGAAGGGAAAGCTTTTAACTGGTACACACTGTTCACACCTATATTTCAAGTTTGGAAACGCATATTTTCAAGCAGCAATACAAAAAAGTATCCATGAAGAATGCATAATCTCTGAAAAAATTATGAAAACATCCCTGCTACCATTACATTTCTAAATACAAAACTGACTACCATATTGTTGCTTCTGTGTAGCGAGAGAAGTTCATTTTCAAAACAGATAAAATTCAGTCTTTAGGTGTGAATGGTATGAATGACAGTCTCTTTTTTTTTGTTTTGTTTTGTTTTTTTTAAGTTTCTTAGTTGTTTTAGGATCCTTAAGCATGCAAGCCTCGGAGAGGAGAGCCCGACCAGGGCAGGGTTGGCTTATGACATCCAGTTTAGGACAGAGCTGGGAAAGCCTCTGGGTCATCTACGTCAGGAGCAGAAGCACTTGACTGAAAGAGAAATGTCAGAGTTATTACCTTGGTTTAGAGGTGCACGGCAGAGTGAGAAGTCTGGGGCTGGATAATGTAGTACAAAAGCAATTTTTTAAATCTATTTCAAGGACCAGAAATAGTCCTTATACTTCTTCTGGAATCAAACCTATCTGAAGAGGAATTGTAGGCAATCAGACTGTGCTTGCACATCATTATTGCACAAGGTTCCAAGTGCAACTCTTCTTCCATCATAGAATCTTGGAATGGTTTGGGTTGGAAGGGACCTTAAAGACCATCTACTTCCAACCCCCTGCCATGAGCAGATCCTTATCTGTGAGCTCATGTCATTTTACTGGCACAGAGCCATCAATCCTTCCTGAGGGACATGACTGAAGTGTTACAGAAAAGGCCTGTTTGTAGCACAAATTAAGGTTCCTGCTTTTAATTCTTCCCAAGTCACAAACTACATGTCGATAGAAAGAATTTTTGTGCCAACCTAGCCCTAAACATTCGTACGTTAGCCAAGAATGTCCTGAGTACGCCCCAAAAGAGTTTTTTAAAAGGCTCTGAACCACATGTAAAAGCCAGTGCTGCAGTGAAATGCAGAAATTAAGTATTTCAGGACACTCTTCATTTTGTCCATGAGGGATATGGGATGAGTAGAGTAGGAAGAACCAATATAGTGGAATTTCCTGTCATGGTATTAATTTATCAAGGAATACATTTAAACCATTTCAATAAAAGTTGTATCAACACCTATAGACAAGACTAAGATTCTGTCTTGCCTAGCTAAGACTCTGTGGGCCACAAACCAGAACTAAAAAGTAACAGCAGGGTTTTAAGCTACAGCCTCAGCATCTTCTGTGGCTCAGCACACAACAGAAAGCCAGCCAATAAAAATGAGGGGTTTTGGTCCTTGACCAGAGGGAACACACGTGCAGAGATCACCAACCTGGTTGGGCGTGTGGATCACGTCAAACTCCTTAACCAACTGGAAGGAAACAAAGGCAACATAAAATCAGGTGCAGAAAAGCTTTGAACTACTTAATGTCAGCATTCTTTAAGAATATTAGTGAAACAACTCAGAGCAAACCACCGCTGTTTAATTTAAATTCTTTAAAATGCTCTTATATTGGTATCATGAAGGAGTTTCCCAACTAATAAGCCTAAAACTTACAGAGAAAAAATTTGCGTCTCCTGTAAGAGAAAAAAATGAGCAAGTCTGATCTGTGTGAAGCCACAGCACACAGACTGAGCTCATTTTCTAATTAGTAACAATTTGATTAGATGCCTTTGAGCCAAATAAGTGATCCATATTAAATCAAATCTTCTCTGTAGTTACACTACAGTACCTCAACTTCATATATTTCTTTCCCAAACCCCAGTCAGTACTTTTCCAGGGTATTTCCCCACTGCTTTAGCAGCAGAGAAGGAAAAATATTACTGAAGGTTAGAGAAAAAACAGTGAGTCCTATTTCCCCATGAAAAAATCTAAATTCCTCAAATTCAAGATATGACATGCAGCTGTAAAACCAGTCTGTCACCCCCAACAGGTCACAATGCACAGAAAGTGTCCTGACTGTGTCTGAAAATAACCACTCCAGCACGTGGGGTTCTGCTCTGGCACAAACTGAAGCAGCTCATGGTACATTCAGGTCTGTCCATCCTGGAAAGTCGTTTTTCAGGTTCAAACACAAAGACAGGTGCTTTTTTTAATTCAGCCTACTCCCAGCCCTCCTTTTTTTGTGTTTAATGACAACTCCGCTCAAACATTCAATAACCTTGTTTAAAGTAAGCTTGTAAGAAAAGACACTTTAGCTGGTTTAGAAATGTGCTGTTTTCTGTCAGGGGCATCTCCCCCAGGAATAAGGAAAAGTCCTAAAACTACCTGTAGGAAAATCCCAACAAGAGGAACTCACCCCCCGTGTGGGTGAAGCTGCAGCTCTCACCTTGTCAGTCCTGCCTCCACGGCTGGCCCTGCCTCCGCGCCCTCGGCCCCCCCGGCCCCCTCTGCCACCGCGGCCGGGGCGGCCCAGGTCTCCAAAGTTGATCTCCAGCTGGGATGTGATGTCATTCGCGGGCTTGCGGAAGTGATGATCCATTACAGAGTCCTCAGCATGAGCCTGGAACGAGGGTTTCTCCATGAGCAAGAAAAGTCACCAAAAATCACCACCTTTTCTGCACCTGTAGCTGCGCTCGTGCCACCACAGCCCGTGCTCACCTCCAATCCCACTGGAAAACTGATCATCCGCTTCTCCGAGCGATCCAAGAAACTTGGAATTTCTCATGAGAAATCAAGTCATACCACTTGTGCAGACCATGAAACTCCACACAGGGAAGCAAACAAGCACTTGAGCAAAGGTGTTTTGCACTTCCAAGGTATTTCAGGAGTACCCAGAACACTGAGGTTGGAAAAGCCCTCCCAGTCCACCGAGTCCAACCTGTGCCTGATCCCCACCTTATCACCCAGCCCAGAGCACTGAGTGCCACGCCCAGTCCTTCCTTGGACATCTCCAGGGATGGGGACTCCACCACCTCCCTGGGCAGCCCCTTCCAGTGTCTGACCACCCTTTTCAGGAAGAAATTCCTCTTGGAATTCCACCAGAAGAACATGTTTAGGCTTATCCAAGACCAAACTGACTATCACCAAGCCACTACATAACCTCATGTTCTAGCAATTCTCACTTTGTATCCTGAAGAATGTTCTGGTTCTATCAATTCATTCCACTCTTTTTCAATACTTGGTCACTCATCCTTATTTTGCTCCATGAGGATTTACACTTTGTTAGTCCTAGTATAAATATTTAAAACCAGGGAGTTGCTGGGAATTCCTCATTGCTTTGCATTCACTGTAACAGCAAACGAGGCATTAAGAGCTCAAACACACATAACTAGAGGAGATAAAACAGAGAGAACGACTCTCACCAATGATACTGGAAAATATGGCTCTCGGCACCTTTGCCATGATATTCTCTGACTGGTTTGTTCCCAGTGCATTCAGGGGGAAACCTGAGCATCAGGGAACAAGTGATTGTCCCAAGAGAGACATCAAATCCCATCAATGTGATTATTGAGCATGTTTGAGTATTTCAGTTGCACACTGAACTCAATCAGTGTTTTAAAAAGCAATTATTTTTTCTTTTTTTGTATAAAACATTTTTCCATGTGCAAGTCAGTTTTTGGCACTTAGGACGCTACACAGAACCTAAAACTCTACCTATCACAAGGCCCAACAATCATGTTTTGGTAACATGACAACATACGATGTTTTCTTGCCCTCTAAGCCCCCAACTCCTGGCACAGCAATTACCACTTACTTTGTTTCCCTACACAAGTGCCATGTGCAAGCTCAGGTCTCCCAACTCCAATTTAGTTCTCTGGTGTAGTTACACAACATTATGACTTTCAAAGGCAACACATTGTGCAATTAAGCTCTGTACACTTTCATTACCATTTGTGGAGCCTTCACAAGGCTGCCAAGGGATGGAGCAGTCTGGAGTCAAAGCCGCTGTCAGGGATTCCACAGGTCAGTCACAAGCACCTCTATGGACAGAGCCTTAACGACCCTTCTCCATCCCCACTCTCACAATCCCTCTTCCTGCCCAGCTGTACATTTGCCCCCCCAATATCCTACAGTGCACAGCACCACCATTTCATGGAATCATCACAGAATGGCCTGGATTGGGAGAGATCTTAAAGCTCATCCCACTCCCCCCCCTGCCATGGGCAGGGACACCTTCCACTAGCCCAGGTTGCTCCAAGCCCCATCCAACCTGGTCTTGGACATTTCCACAGATGGGGCAGCCACAGCTTCTCTGGGCAACCTGTGCCAGGGTCTCATCACCCTCACAGGGAAGAATTTCTCCCCAGTATCCCACCTAAGCCTGCCCTCTGGCAGGAGGAAGCCATTCTCCCCTTGTCCTGTCCCTGCAGGCCATTGCAAACAGTCTCTCTCCAACTTAATTAGGCACAATGAGAAATACCCTCCATGCTGCTTCATTTTCAATACATTCCACTGGGATGGATTCTACACTCCTGATTTTATAGGTTTCATTGTACACCCTTCCCTCAGAGATCTCTGCCAGCCTCAGGAAGTTTGCTTGAGCAGTTATTTCCCAGAGAAAAGTCATTCCACACCTCAGCCTGACAAGGCACTACTCAAACCAAAGTACATCAGTGCTTTGTAAAACAGTACAAAATACCTCAGTTATGTTTTTTATTCCTCTCTTACTACTTCATTTTTTATCTACAGTTTTAATCACTGCAGAGTACTGACATTTTATTTTCATCTACTGGTAGCCATGTGACATTCTCTTTTCTGAGCAATAATGTCAATGGATTTCTACAGTAATTCTGTGATTTTCTTCCCTAGGCTGTTTTTGTTTAAAAACAAATCACTACAGTTTACCAAAAACCACTCTATTTTCACAACTTTAACCACTGAACCAACAAAAAGCAAATTCCACACATAACCTATTTCTCTATCCAGAGTAACTAAAGCTTATTTAAAACACCAATAAAAGACTTGGCACATTCTCCTCGGGCTCTTCAATCACTTAGGTGACAAAAGACAGACATACTGAACAAATTGCTTATCCTGAATAATATCTGGAAACATAATTTCTATGTAGTGGCAACTCTCAGTAGTGCTCTGATCTCATAACCAGTGCTGCACTTAAGGGCCTAGGGGAAGGCTGACAAAAATTAAGAACAAATTACCAAGAGGGCCAAAGCAGGCAGTGAGAGATGTAAAAACACCAGCAACAAAAAAATAAAGACTCATGACAGAAGCATTTCTGGTCAGGTTTGAAACTGGGTGAACGAGGAGCAAGGGGACTAATCATGAAGGGTGCTGTGCACAGTGAGACAACAGGCACGGACAGAAGAGCTCCATAGTGAATCCACTTGTGTTCTCTATTTTGGTGAGTTTTTACTGCGCAAACTTTCCCTTCTGGAGGGGCTCATGTTAACACACAGGTATCCCCAGTTAGATAGAAAGGATCAGTACCTCATTTGAATCCAGCAGACTCCCCTGCATTTCTGTCATCGCCTTTGTCTGATGAAAGTTGCGTGTCCACGCCAAAGTGACAAAAGAACAAAGGGAGAAAACAAAAGGAAGAAATGAGACTCAACTACATACAGAAACAACAGGTAATCAGGTCACATGAACTCGCTGGGTACAGATGTCACTGAGCACACAAAGCAGCAAAGGGATGAGATGAAGCTGTGCAAGCACCCAAAGAGATTTAGAGGATGGATGTGCCACAGCGGTGGAGACAAGAGAAAGCTCAGATGGACACCAGGAAGGTTCACCAGGAGCTACTGGGAGCTCTGGCACAGACCACACATGCAGGCTGGTCTCCAGCACCATGGGGAGATGGGCAGGGAAGAGCAGGATGTTAAAATCACTGTTAATGGAAAAGCTTCCTGCAGAGCCTCCAGCCAAGAGTCGTTCCTCCAGGTTTTGAGAAGATGAACTATTCTTTTACAAAATGTATTTCTCAGTCTCCCACTGCAACCTCCTCTAAGGAAGTGATTGGATTAATGAGAAGCTTTGAAGGCACACAAAGAGGCACAGCAGGTACAGAGAGCAACAACTGATTAGTGTATCAGTCTTTCCAGAAGTCCAGCCTTCAACTTTTGGAATAAATTTTAAGATCTGTCCACAATGTAACTCCTTCCTGGTTTGCTTTTGTTTGGGTTTTTGGGGGGTTTTTTTGTTTGTTTTTTTGTGTAGAAATTAAAGACTCAAGCCCTAAACCAGCTGCAGAGAAGTTAAAAAGAGGATCTCTCTTTTATGGCATAACCCAATCTCCTGGAAAGACGCTCATCAGACCAGGGCTGCCAATGTCCATGGAATTCAGATTAAACCAGCAAGAATCTGAGACAGTATTGAGAATTCATTTTACCCAAAGTATCACTTTCTAGTAACTGCAGAGAAAAAAATGAAAAAGAGGAAAGACCTCAGACATGGTCAAGCATTTCACCCCTCAGTGAGGAGCATGAGGAGGAGAGTTCTTTCCCAAGACTAAGGTAGATGAAAAGCACTAGATCCTCAGGTTCCCTTTTCCCACAGACTCCTATGGCAATTTTCCAATAGTTCTCAACTATAGGAATGAGGGAGCTCATCACAATACGTCAATCCAAATTTCTGAGAAAATCTACTGGGACACATGGTGGTTTTCAGTCATAAGAATACAGAAGATTTGGGGCTGAAACCCACAATTTACCTATAAACCAAATCACTTCCACACATCATCTCCCTTCTTACAAATAAGAATCACAGAAACCTTCGAGCAACCTAAATTTTGTGACTCATAAGTAAGTCCAAGAGGACAAAGAGAGGAAACAGCAGGTGACTGGTACGTTTTCTGAATATTCCACCTTCACAAACGAGTTGCAGCAAAGGCTTTCCTAACAGAAAGCTATTACAGAGCTATTCTTCAATAATCCAGGGAGAAAATCCCCACACTGTTTCCCATGGGATCAGGAAACAATGGATAAGTGAGATGGGGAGACACATCTGCTGGACAGACAATAAAGCAGGCTAAAAGCATCTAAATTTAAAGGCAGATTTGTTAATACCTCACTTTCATGCTTACAAAGCAAGAGGCTGTTAACTTCTTATGTGACAGTGCTAAAAATATCCAACTTATTTATCTGAAGAAAAGTTAACCTCTCAAACAGAACAATCTACTAATCATGTCGGTTCTTCCACAGAAGTAAATTGATTATTCTAATTGGTTTGGTTTGGATTTGTCTGTTCTTTGGGGGTTTTTTCCTTGGTTTTTTTTTCATTAAGTGCTGATTCAGTTTTCAAATGGAAAATACAGTATGGATCTTTCTAGTCTCTAAATCGCTCGTGAGTACCATCATCTTATACTATCATACATGCTCATGTGTTAAAAAAGACTGTCCTCAGCTGATGAAATGTCAAATAAACCTGATCAGAAAGACTGAGGGAACTCGAAGGACTACAGGCTTAGTAAATTTCAGTAAAGTACATAAATTCTTAGTACCCAGCAACATTAAGTGCAATTCAAATTCCCTTTTCTACACGTGCCAGAGAAAACAGCATTTAATGAACACTTCATTAAACAGCTTAAGGAAAACAGACATGCAATCATTTAAAGAACTGAACTACCTCACACAGCAAGAAAATAGCCTGACTGTGACCAAGTCAAACTCAGAATGAGTTCAATGAGAACAGAAATTGAGTTTTCATTGGAAAACTGGAAAACACCTCCCCATCAGTATTATGACCCAGCTCACAGGATAAGAACTGGCAAGGTGTGAAAAGGCAAGAATACATATTAGGAGACCAAGCAGAATATTACATATTATCTAGTTACTTCAAAGAAGCCATAACCATCTGTATACAAAGTTGCACCCACCAATCTCTTAAGTGAGCTACTTAACATATTACAGAGTGTTAAAAGCGAATATTAAAACCAAAGATTAAGGCAGCCCTGCATTACAAAACAGAGCTCTCAGCACTTCCCTCCCTTTACATCTCTCCTTGCCACTCTTGGAACAGAATAATTAACATTTCGCAATGTCTGAAATGAGTATGCTTGAGAAAACTCCGATTTTAAAACAATTCTATAGGAACTATGTTGAGTATCGCTGAAGCATATAAATACATTTCAACTGGTTTCCCAAAAGCTTGTCTGTATATCACAAAATGAGAAGACACTCATGTTAGAAATTTAAGGTACACAGCTGAGGTATTAAGGTCTCTGAGGCATAACCAGTCTTCCCTCAATCTTACACTGTGATTAGCAAGCACCATAACTTTGTGTATTGCTTAACAGAGACGCTAAATAGCATTAAATTTCCTTTATTAACAAGAAAACCTGACAACCTTTCTCTAAAATCCTCACCAAGAGGCAGTTCTTACAGAGTTACCTGCCTAGGTGCAGCAGTAATCCAGGCTTATCTCTAGGTTATACCAGACTATATGCCAGCCAAAGGGTACGGCTCACCCAAAACCAACCACAGTCAGAATGGCCACTTGTGCTACTGCAGAACTTCAGCTCAGCTAAAAGAATGTTGTTGCACTTTATAAACTTCCAGCTGCAGGTCAGTGTCTCACACAACGGTGCTTCCACTCCAAGAAATGCCTATCAATAACAAAGCTTTTATAAACTGGATACCACAAGCATGGAAAGTCACTTTACCTCCTCGCTCTTTGACTTGTGAAGAACAAATCCTTTTTTCCATTGTCCATCAGCCCCCTCGTTTGGTTTACGGATGTTGAACTCAACTTTTGCACGATCCTTGCTCTGAATGGCTTTCCACTCGTCCAGGGTCATTTCCTTGGGGCCTTCTTCCTTAACTTCTTCAACCTCATTCTCTCTGCAGTAAATTCACGGATATTACAATCATGACCTAGAATTTATACTCCAAATACAACTCCAAAATCATTTGCTAGTTAGCTGGCACCAGATTATAAATTCAATTATAAATATACATTTGTCAAGTATTTAGAAGTTAAGAGCTGTATGTATATAAACACACACTTGCACCACAGGAAAATTCATCTCCTTTAGCCAGAGTACAAAATCAAAAAAAATTACACCCAGTCACCTTCGAGCAACTAAACAGTGAGCACAGCAAAATGTTAAAATTAAAACTGACCTGTGCCATCAATTCTCCACACTAATGACAATTTTATTTATAAATATTAAAGACTAACTTCTGCAATGGACATGTTTGGAGCTCTACCCGTTTTTTGAGGCACATCTCTCATTAATAATCAAGTTAGGGCAGTGAGAACTTGTTCTTCCAAGAGTTTTCACGCTTTTTAGGGTTTTTTTTTTAAAAATAGAATTTAATAAAAATTGGAGAGCTTGTTTCCTTTATTAAACTAAAGACAATTATTTCAAACAAGTTTTACTTTCAGCTTATTTGAAAAAACAACAGCACACAACTTACTTGTGAGATACATCACCTCTGCCTTCTGCCAAAGAGCTATTTTTAAGTAAAACACACAACCACTATGCCCAGTAATAGACATTTTCCAGCTACACAGGAGGACAAGCCTCTGGACACTGTTCAGTGTGTTTATGCAACTAAATTTCTGATTTATAGAAAACGAGAGCAGCAAAAAGATCATGAAAGCCTCAACCTCAAAGGTCTTTATTTGGTAGCCATTAATTTTGATGTAACAACGCAGAGATTTTATGTCAAAATTACTGTATTTCTTTTCTCATTGTGTAGGACAGAGTGATTTTTGACACTGTATGTAATCACAGGAATTTGTTTTGTTCAAGGCAAAGATATTACCTGCACATTTTACTGCAGAAAAACATCCTACAATTCTGCTGAAACATTTAGGGTAGAGATCCACACCAAACCAGCCAATTTGAAAAGTAACCCATGTCAAAATGCTTTCCTATAAAGACAACTAATGATTACAACAGATGTTTTATGCTTGAAACTGAGAATTTTCTGCAGATTTGATGAAGAAAAAAAACATCCAAAGAGCTGCAGAGTTGTGCAGGTAACTGATCTGCACATGGATGGGTCAGTATCTGGTCAAGCACCAGGCACTGCTACTACTAAAGATCCAGGGAATACTGTAGATAAAGCAAATTTATTATATCCAGATTTCTACTACATAGAATTTTTTTAAGGACTAGCTAGCCTGCATTTTCTGACCAATGCCCAAGTTTTAAGTCCTTAAAAATGTCCTTAACCTTGGATCACAACACTGGATAAGTAAGAATGTTTAGTCTTTTTTCAGTTAAACTAAATCCATTTCTTACTTTCTAGGCAATAACTGGACCTTCTTTGTCAAAGTTATTAGTGAGGAAATCAAGGTACAGCAAACTCCAGATCAGAAATCAAAATTCTGTCTTATATATTCGCCATTTTTTTTGAATCCACTATAAAGCACATTCCTCGTTAAAATACAGTATTTTATTGTACTGTGCTACCATAAAAATTTTCATCATATTTTCACACCAACTCAGTAACACTTGTTCTGCTTCTCTGGTTACTCTTTCACTCACCCAGTCACTGGTTCCTTCTGTAACAGTGTCCAAATGAAATGGAAAGAGATCCAGACAACTCTGAAAACTGCCTGCACACACAGAGGCTGAAGAATTAGAGATACAACCTTTCTCCTACAGCCAGTGACACAGTCTCAAAGTTATTTAGGAAAACTAAGGTTAAAAAAGTTGCCTTCCACTGGTATTTTGTCCCTTTTGCTTGGTGGTTCTACCTAGTTCTGAGCACAGGTGCTTTTGGATTTGGAATCAGGAGTTGCAATCTTGAGACGTAAAGTGTATTAGAAATTATTATTAATAAATAAATCTGAAAGTGACCCAAGAGCCTGCAGGACACCAAGGAACATTTTCAAGACCACAATTTTCAGACATGAAGTTTTTGACATGACAGTGGTTCAGCAGCATTGTGGATCATCTACTGACAAATCTGAATTTGGCAAAACTGATGGGGGAATAAACGTCAGAGGTTAAAGGCAAAGCACTAGTACCTCTGGAGCAACCAAAGACACGAAGAGGGGTGGTACTCACTTATTTTCAGAATCAGCAGGCGGATGCTCCTCTCCCTCCGGCGTCTCCTCAGTTACAGCTGACTGATCCAATTCACTGCAATTACATAACGGGTGGAGTTTGGGCTTTTTACAAGTTCATCCCTCTTTAAAGCTACATGAGATTAACAATCAAGATCTATAGAGGATTTACTATTTTATTAAGGACTGGTGCTGTCTGTGTCTTTCAAATTCTATGCTTTTCACCCAACTAATGGTTTTCCCCAACTCTTCCTTGAACCCCTCCTGAAAGCCTCCCATTGTCCCTCTGACACAAAATGGATTTGGGTCATTGAACTACTAAAACTATTAAAAATAGTTTTCAATGTAATACTTGAATTTTTGTAATAGGAAAAGCATGTTTAACCCGATCTAAAAACTGTTCAAGTTTCTAGTAAAAGAATTGTTCAAAGATCAGCACAAGACCTCCCAATCTAAACTTCCCCAAAATTCCAGTTTAACAGTGAAGCCATCTCTTAAGTTACAAGAAATTGCTCGTTTTTTAATTCTGCAGAAGAGTAGTAAAATTATCAAAATCAAAGGTCAAAAGGCAGGTAAATCTGTGCGTTCTGTAAGCTCTAATTAGGACTGATTGACACCCTGCTAATATTTTAGTGAGCAAGGACAGAGTACTCACGTGAGCTCGTCTTTGACGGTTCCCCAGTTGTGTGAGCCGCTGCCACCGCGCTTGTCCTCGTGCTTTAGGCCGCTGAAATGTGAATGTGAAACAGAACTAACAAAACTGAGTTAACATCATAGTGTCCAGACACAGAGATTCAAAGAGCAATTTTCAATTGCGTAAGAATTGTAAAGAAAAGCCGAATAGTTTAGAAAAAGTTAAAGACTTACGATCTATCGCTGCCACTGTGTCTGTCAAATTCCCGTTTGCCACGGGAGTCAAACCCATCTCCTCGGCCCATCCCGCGGCCGCGGCCACGGCCCCGGCCCAGTCCACCACGTCCACGCATGGGTCGGTCAATGATGGGCCTGGCATGGACAGACAAACGTGAGTGACTCACCCCCAAAAATCGACAGCATGGTTTTTACTGCTCTTGTCCTCTTTGCCAATTTTACTTACTTATTTTTCCTTTGTAACTGGGTCAAAGCTTTAGTTTCAAAACAGCCACTTGTACTCCCCATCCCTGGAAGTGTTCAAAGCCAGGTTGGGGCTTAGAGCACCCTGGTCTAGTGTAAAGTGTTCCTGCCCATGGCAGGAGGTTGCAACTGGATCATCTTCAAGGTCTGTTCCAACCCAAACCATTCTGTGATTCTGAGATTTTAGAATCCGGAAAGAAATGCTCGGGATTATTGTTTGTTTGCATTCTCTGGCATTAAGTTCCAATTTAGTGTTTGTATTCTTCTACATAACTGGCTGATACTACAATTCCAACTTAACTCACTTTTATCCAATTTATTTTTAAAAGGATTTTAATTCTGGCTGCTAAAATTTTAATATTTGAACATTACTTGAATTATGGATCCCTCAAATACTCGAGCCACTTTAAACCTCACATTGGCCTAAGATGACTTCACTTCTTCCAGGTCTGAACCCACTGCAGCCGAGGTGTAAACACCTACGTGGACAAACTTTTGCTGGCTTTGAGTCAGCTGTACAGATTAAAGCCACAGTTGTGACAGCAAAAAAATCTCATCCTGCAGGAAATAGCTACATTTCAGTTCCTTTCCTGAGCTATCTGCTACAGATTTAGAGAGATATGGTGGATATCTTGATTTAAACCACAATTTCAGTTACACCTATGAAGCTATTTATGTAGATCACTCCCAGCCTAAAACTTAAGTCTGCAAACAAAATCACAGAAAGGGAAAGAGAATTGTACGACATCTGCTCTTCTTTTGCATGACAAAAATTTAATCAACTTAATTATGATTCAATCAGCTTTTTTAACTTTACAGCAGAAGGTAGGACAGCCCTGTCCTGTCAGAAGTAGGAAAGCTCCTTATCCTGCAAGACAAAACTTACTTATCGACAGAGAACTCTCCCCCTTCTCCCTTCTCCTCGGCAGGTTTCTCGAAGCGGCGTTCCCGGGGAGGTCGTCGTTCAGGTCTCCGGTCGATGGGTTTGCCATCCCCCTGCTGCTGCTGCTGCTGCTGATCAGGCCTCCTGCCAATCCTCCTTATCCCTGAAACATCAGGCCAGACACACCAACGGAATGTGGAGCTGCTCCAGGACAGATACCGACCCCCAGCACCCTAAAAACAAGCTGCTTCTACAAAGTCTGAGCAACTCCACCTTCATAAAAAAGTCACTGTAGAGCATCTCACTCTTCACATTTGTACCCAGGATTTCAATCAAATTGTGTTTGATTGAAAATACTGGTAATCTGTGCTGAAATGACAAAGTCAACTTTCAAACAAGGATCAAGGTAAGCAAGATTTTTTAGTATTTTTCTTTCTCTGAAAGGTCCTTTTCAGGCAAAAAAAAAAAGGGGGGGGGTTTTATTTTGATGAACACCAAAACAAAGTGAGTATCACATCACTGGGTCCTAAGACAGTCAACTCTGTGCTCCCTAGGACAGTGACCCTGTGCTGTTCTAAAGGCTGGACTCATGGATCTTGGAAGTCTTTTCCAACCTAAACCTGGGATTCTGTTCTTGGAAACTCTTTTGGACAGCAGTACAATCCAGGCAGGTCCACCTGTACCAGACAAGTGCCATCTGCATCCCAGTACTGCAGGTACTGAACTGGTGCCCCCATCCACATGGATCCTCCCAGTCCAACAGACATTCCCTGACAAAGATTCTCTTCCTTGCTCACTGCTTAAAATAGCTTAAGAATCCTGTGCCCTGGAGCTGCCCAGTGTCCTTCCTCCCTCCCTAGGCCTTCTGAGAGGGTTTTTATTTTAAATAAAAACCTCTTCTTCACTAAGCTATCTGAAGGATCTAACACAGTTTTCTTTTCCACTCAAGTGAAAGGCCTTGTTTACTCTTCTTTAGAAAGATCCGCACAAACATATTGCTGCTTTGTTATACCATTTTCTTGCCAAAACACTGGCTCAAGAATTATGAACTAGCTTTTAAATTAAAAGCTGATTTTTGAATTTTTTTAAATAACCAAGTTCCTGCTTAACAAGCAATGTCAAATTTGGGTGGGGCTACAGAAGTTACAGTTGTAATGATATCCAAGCCAACACGCCCAGATGAACAATGACTCCCTCACCTTACAGGCTGTACTTAACATGAAGTTTGCATGACATTCATAGTTTCTTAAGCATTCCTCGCTCGCTGAGGAAACAAGGGGTTAATCTCCTCAGCCTGCACTTGGAAAAGGGCTCTCCAAGGAGGACAAGCATTCCATGTGAGGAGGGGAAGCAGGGAAAGGAGCAGGTCGGTGGCACAGAGGAGGTATGCTGCAGAACTGGAATAGAACAGCCACGGCTTTTGAATTTCCACTTCAACGCCCTGTGCTCAGCAAAACCCGGTTCCTGCTGAAGCCTAACCCAAAATACGAGTTATTTCTCAGTATCACCAAGCTTTGAACTGCTAATTCACCAGTCAAATCACCTGCAGCTTCGTGGAGTAGTGGAACACTTTTAAATACGTTCGCACAGGAAACAAACCTTGGCACTAGGCACCTTTATAATGCCAGAAGTGCAAAAACAGTCACACACAAAAATAGACGTTTTCAAACTGGAAAGTGACTTTGTTTACCACACTGCTCCACGGCCACTGCTTCAACAGCAGCCCCCTTTCTCTGTTTCATTACTATAATAAGCCACGAAAATATTTATTTTTCACACTGTTCTTGAAAACAAGATGTGAAAACTATGAGGTAAACACGGCCTGCCAGCCCTGCCCAAACCCCTCAGTGTCCTGCTGAGGTGCCAAAGGCACTGCCATGTTCCAGGTGTACCTCGTGGGGGACACCACCACAATCTACACCTGACCAATATTTCCAGAGGACACTGGCTTAGCAAACTGTGAGTCGGGACAAATCCTTGCATCCTTCACACTGAAAACACTCTCGAGTGTTAGGGAACAAGAGATCCATAAGCAAAGACAACTGCAACACAGTTCCTAAATTTGTCTTTTTACAAGGCGTTTTCAAATAACATTTAGAAGACCCAGTTTCCAAAACAACTATATTAAAACTATTTCTTTCTCAAAAAGCATAAAACACAGTGCAGAATCATTTTTGCAACCCAAATGCTGAAGCATTAAGATGCTTTCACGTAACATCAAGATTTCTGAAAAGCTCGTTTAAACTGCAGTTAACATGTTATCCCCTCACCCCCACATCACCTGCTGTCACCACACTTTGCTGCATTTCAAGGATTCCTTTTAATCCTAGTCCTGATCCACCTGACGAGCGCTGAAGTTTGGGCGCGGTACAACATGGGCTGGGGACGCCATGTGTCCACATCTATCCCTCTCCATGCGTGACCCTGTCCTACTAATTGCTCTGTACACACCATATTCCTTTAACCTATTTATACTTGGATTTCTTTTTTCCAAGGTTTCCCGTGTGGATGTCTTAGGGATTTACACAAACAGAGCTGAGAACCCATACGAGCTATTATTTAAATATATGAAGACACGCAGATGATTGCTATCGATGCTGTTCACCAGAAAAACGACCCGAGTGGATTTTGGAAAGCCCAGGGACTGCTAGATATCCCGTCAAATCCGTTGGGCCACCCAAAACACGACTCAAGTTCAGGATGTCAGGTCGGACGGGATTTGGAGCAACCTGGTCTGGTGGAAAGTGTCCCTGCACATGGTAGGGTGGTGGAACGAGATAACCTTTCAGGTCCTTTCCAAACCAAACGATTCCAGGATTCCATGTGCTGGTTCAGATTGCAAACTAGGAAGAAATTATTCCCTGTGAGGGTGGTGAGGCCCTGGCACAGGTTGCCCAGAGAAGCTGTGGCTGCCCCATCCCTGGAAGTGTCCAAGGCCAGGCTATACGGGGCTTAGAGCAACCTGGGCTAATGCAAGGTGTCCCTGCCCATGGCAGGGGGTTGGAACGAGACGAGCTTTAAGGTCTCTCCCAGCCCGAACCACTCCACGATCCTATACACTGCCAGGATTTCCCATTTCACGTCAGTTCTCTCCCTCTGCCGGGCCCGGGCCAGCCCCGGGCGCCCCCCGCACGCCCGACTCCATTTTGCGCGGGACACGTGTGGCCGGGCGGGCCCGCGGCCGCCGCTCCCGCTCCCTCTGCCCGGGCGGGCTCCCGGGCGGCTCCGCCATGCGCGGCCCCACGTGCGGCCCGGCCCTGCCCGGGCCCCCTTTGTGCGGGCCGGGCCGCTCTCCCTTCCCCGCGGCCCCCGGCCCCGCTCACCCTCCTTCCGCAGCGGCGCTCCGGGCTGGCCCCCGCCGTCCTCCCGGCGGTCCCCGCCGGCGAAGGGCGGCAGCGGGTTCTTGCGCTCCTTCTGCGACTCCCTGCGCAGCTGCTTAGCCGCGCTACCCGCGCCGCCGCCCGCCTGGCCCGCGCCACCGGCCCCGCCGGAGGAGCCGCTCTGCGCGCCCGCCGGGCCGCGGGCCCCACCGCCCGCTTGGCTCCCGCCGCCGCCGCCGCCGCTCTCCTTCCTCCGGCTCTCCGCCGCGCGCAGCACCTCGAAAGGGTCGGACTCGTCATCGAAGAGCTGGTCGAAGCGGTTGGTGACGACGCACCCGAAGCCCTCCTGCAGGTGTCCGGGCATGATGGGCCCCCGTCGGCGGGATCCTGCGCGGATGCTACCGGGGCCCCCCGCGCCCTGCTCGCTGCCGCACAAGATGGCGGGCCCTAGGCAGACGCGCTTCTCTTCCGGCGCGGCCGCATCCGGGCCCCTCGGCGGGGCGGGCGCTACAGCGCCGCCCGCGGCAGCGCCGGGAACTGCGCCCGCTTTGTGTGCGAGCCGGGAGCGGGGTTTCCCGCCGCGGGCTGTACCACTGGCAGGGAGGGGGGAAAGTGGGTCGACGGGGCAGGCGAGGGGGGCGCGGTGCGGGGCTTCGCCCCGCCCCGCGTCCCCCCCCGCCTGCCCCGTCGACCCCCGCGCCTCGCGCATGGATGGTCCCTTCCGTTTCCCTCACAAATAAACCCGAAATTATATACTAATATATATGAAAATATGATTATGTATTCATATACCAGTGTCTCAATAGATCGGTATATTGACGTGTAATTGTATCACTACAATAATATTAATATGGAAACACTGATATATTACTATGCGATATGCAGTATAACGATATTAATGTAAAATATTCATTACGTAATATATTATATATAATGTATGTTATCATACACTATATATTATCATCGATACAATAATATACTATATATTGCATATGATAACATATGGAAATATATGATATATATTCATGCTGTATGTTGTATATTAATATGTTAATACCAACAGATTGATATAATTATATGATATATGATTTTATATATAATTATATCGATGATAATATATAGTATATGATAATGTCCTATATATACTATATATATATGAAAATATACTATATATGATATTATACTATATATTATCATCAATACAACAATATACTGTATATTGCATATGATAATATATGGTAATATATGATATATATCTCTCATATATATGCTATATGTTATATATTAATATATTAATGCTAATAGACTGATATATTTATATTATATATATGATTTTATATATAATTATATCCATGATAATGTATAATGTATGGTAATATGCCTTATATATAATACCATACTTAACGAGTATTTTACATTAATATCGTTATACTGTATATTGCATATTAATACATTAATGTTTCCATATTAATATTATTCTAGTGATACAATTACACGCTAATAGACCGATCTACTGAGACACTGGTATATGAATACATTATAATATTTTCATATATGTTAGTATCCAGTTATAGCCAGAGTGGGTTACCTTAAGAGATTAAAACATATTAAACAGGCACAGATTTGACATGTTCTTCAAAACACAATTTCCTATGCTCACAGTTTATATCCCTAAGTTGTAATTAAATGAAAATCGTAACAGAATTTCACACTTCCATGGACATTTCTACTCATCTAATCAGCTGATCTATGCAATTACCAGGCACTATCAAGTTAATGTGATAAATATTAATATATATTAACATATTTATATATTAATATATCTATATCTTAATATAATATATCATTATATATTTTATATATAGTAGTATCTAGTTATAGCCAGAGGGGGGATTATATCAAGACATTAAAACATATTAAACAGGCACAGATGTGACATGTCTGTGAAAACACAATTTGAATGCTCACACTTTAAATCTGTAATTTTTCAGAAACTTTTGCTACATATTATAAAATTAACTTTGTGCTCAGCAAGGATAATATTTCTAATATTTGCTTTGCCTGCTCCAAGAAGCCTGAAATAATTGCTTTAAAAAGTAATTTAATTACATTTGTTCATTTTTTGAATGTGTGTTGCTCATAAACTGAAGACTCCAAAACCAACTGGTTTGGAAAACTCCATAGTTTAGTTTTTTTGGGAGAAACTGAAAATTATTTTGGTTGCTTGGATTGTTCTTCATCAGGTTCCCCTGCAATCCCACAGCTCTTTTTTGGGAAGGTCTTCGAGGAAACCCCTCCTGCGGTGGATCTGAGGGGGATCAGAGCAGCTCATCCCCTTCTTGGGATATTAATAATCACCACAAATTACACCCTAAGAACTCAAAACATTGTTTTCTCAAAGCCTTTTTGCTTTTGGGATGAATCAAATGCCACCAAGCAACACTTAATTAAAACTCTTTGTGTTTACAAGGCAGGTATTTCCAGGAAAAGCCTTGATGCCCAGTCACACACTCTGAGGCCATGTTGCATCACACACATTTGATGAATAAAATCCAAACGTTTCCTACTCGGATCCCTGACGTGCTCCTCGCCAGATGGCACAGGCAGCTTTAAAGGAGGAGATTTGCTCACGGAAATGGACATCTCGGCTGCCTGTCTCTGAGGCTTGGGATTTGTCACTCCGAGGGAAGACAGAGCTTCTCCCTTTTGTTGCTTTGAAAGCATGTTCAGATCCCCTGTGCTGCACTCAAAGCTGGTGTACGTTCAGTATTCCAAAATTTTCCAAATGCAGACATGTTATAGTGGGTTTGGGTGACACCTTGAATTAAACACATGTAAAACACATGTAAAACACATAGTAACAGGACAAGGGGGAATGGCTTCCCACTGACAAAGGGCAGGATTAGGTGGAATATTGGGAAGAAATTCTTGGCTGTGAGGGTGATGAGGTCCTAGCACAGGTTGCCCAGAGAAGCTGTGGCTGCCCCATTCTTGGAAGTGTCCAAGGCCAGGTTGGAGCAACCTGGGATAGTGGAAGGTGCCCCTGCCCACAGCAGTGGGTGGAACAAGATGAACTTTAAGGCCCCACCCCAACCCAAACCACTCTGTGGTTCTATGGTGAAAACATGTATTTTAATATAAACAGGGAAATCGATCATCATGTGAATACAATCACCAGAGCTGTGCATTCCCTGTGGCAGGAAGCAGGAATTGGAGCCTGCAGGAAGCTCCAGCTCCTCTCCAGACTGTCACACTCCATTTCTGCACATTAGTTTGCATTAAAGAGCCCCACAATCAGCCACACGGGTCAAAAGGCCAAATGACAGTGTTGTCCACTGAATATCATCAACAGTTTTCAGGGACTTCTGGCCATAAGACAACATTTCTATTCCTAACATTAAAAAGGCGGTATTAAAATATTTAAATTAACTTCCTTGCAGGAATCGCAGCCCACACTGGATCAGGACATAGATCATACTGCAATTGCCAAGGGAAGGATGGATGGCAAGGTCTGGGGCTTTGCTGCTCTCCAAATGTTGGTAAAATTTCCTACCAGAGAATCGTTCATGCATGGTCATCACTACTTAATCAGTCCTGAAGATCTGAACCACAGACAACCATTGCTTGTGAATTAAATAGCCAAGGACTATTAACTCAGCACTTCTGCTCCTAATCAGAGACATACTTTTATATTACGTCTTCCAAATCCCCAAAACCCCACACGTGGGTCTCAGGGCAGCCATCTCATTAGTGCTGCTGCTGATTGCACTCATTAGGCACCAGCAGACAGTGAGGGAGTAATTAAAAAATCCACATAACTCTTCCAGGAGCTGCCACCAAGAGCTGGACTGGCTGCTGCCATCCTCCTGCACGACAGACACTTGTGTTCTCCTTTCCCACTGGAGTAAAACCAGCATTTCCACAGGCCAAAGGAGCAGCTTGCTGTGCTATTTGTGGCTGGGACACGCAGAGATCCTTGGCCAAAGCTGGCCTATAGATAACCTGCCTCAGGAGCTGCTCCCAGGCTGCTGCCCAAAAGAGGCCTGGAGAGCTTTTGGACACGCTACACTTCTCTGCTATTCCCTAGCTTTGCCAGCAGCTGTCGGCTGCCTGCTTAATAAGCAGGAATAGGAAATACAGCAAGTTCAGGACACAGGGAAAAGTATTCATCTGGGTCCTTGCTCTGTTCCCAAAACCTGATTTTCCTAATTTTTAACTTCATAATTTTGTTTTGCAGGTTTTCTCCAGATGCATGTGGTACTTTGCTGTCAGAATGGACAGTATATGGACAAGGAGGGGTTTTTTTGAGATGGACTTTTTCCTAGCTTGGACTCAATGTCTTTTCCAACCTTAATGATTCTGTGATTCTGGGCCATAGGAAATACAGGGATTTCTTGTACAGAAAATATTTGCTTCCAACTAAAGCCAAGTATGGCCACAACTTCTGAGTAAGAAAAAACTCAGGTGCATCACAAAGAAATTTAGCAACTTCTTGTCCAGTTTGCACCCAGACATGGATCCCTTATGAGAAGAACTCCCAGAATTAACCACTACACAGGGAGACAGCACAAATGAGCAGGAGTAGTCAGAGGTGACGAGGAGATACACGATCTGCACCACAGAGCTTAATCCTCCCACGTATCCTGCTCATTTCAGCACAGCACTACATTTTTTTTTAATCTGCCAGAATACCCAGCAGTTTCATTATGAGGAGGGCAGTAAACATGTGAATAACAACTGCTTTTCTACAGTAAGTACGTGCAGTAAAACTAACCACCCCCAGTACTGCTCTGTGCTTTTAAATGTGCACAGACAAGTGAAGCAAATCATGCAGACACAAAACTTGGCATGTAAATTAAAGCAGACTAATTGAGCTCTGCCTGAACTTTCTTCCCCTGAATCCTAAACAACCTGCTGAGCAAGTGTTCTTCCTTACAGCAGTCAAAGTAAGAGGTGTTTTTAGTCTGGAAAACCAGCACTGGAGCAGTACAAAGCAGAAGGTTGGGTACACCAACCATGAGGTATGTACTCATAAAATCACAAAATAGTTTGGGTTAGAAGGGACCCAAAACTCATTTTGTTCCAACTCTCTGCCACGTCCAGGGACACCTTTCAATAGACCAGGTTGCTCCAACATGGCCTTGAACACTTCCAGGGATGGGTACACAGGAGCCTCCTCAGCTGCAGCAATCAAACAGCACCCTTGGGAACAGCCCTGGAGCACAGAAGCTTTGCTGCCTTCCTAATCTGAAAAGACGGAGAAGAGGAGAAAAATGTTTCCCCTTCCTAAAAGGCTCAGCAGAGCTCAGGGGCACTGGGATCTGGGTGCTGTGGGACCTAGAGGAACCTCCCTCCCAGCACCCACCACCACTGGGATCAGCTCCCTGAGGGCACTGAGCCCCTACAGCTGCCACCTCCAGCACCCACGGCAGCTCTTCCCAGGGTTATTACTGGGAGAAATTAGGGATGAAAAACAGAAGGTGTCTCCATGAAACAGCCACTAGCCATGTGCAGCAGGCTGGGAACACTGGGGCATGCCCACGTGAAACCTGCTGGGCCGGCTGGTAACTGAGCCAAAAGCTGCTCCTCCCCACCAGTTAAAGCTGCCTCCTGCTTCCATGGGCAGGTTCCTGTCCCGGCTGCCTCTACCATGGCTGCTTTCTGCCTGCTGCCACCTCCCACGTGCCACTGTCACCACTGCTGTGCCGACACAGCGCCTGCAGGAATGCACTGGCAACTGGAGCAGGGCCCCAGCCTGCCTGGAAAAAAGTAAAGGTGCCGTGTTTTCCCCCTGTGTTATTTCATTTCAGGCTGGCTGGGTTTGTCCCACAGTGGGTGGCAAGAAAGGGAACACGTTAAACCGCGATTGCAGCCCAGTGCTGGGCAGCTCGTGGTTGTGTGTTCAGTGTTGGGAGAGGTGTTTCCTCCACTCTTTCTCCACTGCCTTTCTTGGAGCAGCTCAGCCGCCTCCTCCAGGCTCACTGCTGACCCTGACCCACAGCCATGGGCTTTGGTGCTGAGGGAATCAAGTCCCTATGGGATTATGCCACCCTAAGAGGGAATTTGGGGATGCCCGTGATGACTGGGACTCCCTCACACATGGAATGTGCACAGGAGCCCAGGTACCTGTGAGAGCCATCTTTGCAGCAAGATGACTCACTGCCCCGTATGCCGAATGGATGGGCAGCCAAAATCTGGACCAGCACCAGTCTGTGAGGCACTGAAAACCCCTGGGGTACAAGTGTCAATATGCCCCACACTGCCACTGCCACTGAGGCTGTCCAGGAGACCCTCATCCGGACACAGTCCCGCTGGGGATGGAGCTGTGCTGGGGATGGAACTGTGCTGCCTCCAAGCCCTGCCAGAGCCAGGCCCGACTTGTTCTCTCCGTGTCGAAAACCAGCCCGTCCTGTTTGCGCACCCAGCTCCGAGTCGGATGGGCTGGAAGGTGTGGAGAGCAGCCAGGGGAGCACTGGGCTGGGCTGCTGAGCTGGCAGCTCCGCTGGGACACACAGGAGAAGCGAGAGAGAGCAGGAGAGAGCACTCTGAGTCACCTGACATTGCCTCTGCCCCCATTCTGCCTGCACACCTTCATCATCCTCAGCCTGCCAGCTTTCCTTGCTCCCTGTCCACAGGGCTCAGCCTGCCTGCCCCTCCTGCTGCCACACAAATAAAAAGGGCCTTTTTGTTTTATGGAGCACATTGCAGAGCAGTGAACAAGCACAGGTTTATTTTGGGGCACAGCCAAGTTAGTGTTGAGTTAAGGAAGACAGGGCTTCCCACCTGGCAGCAGCAGAGCAAGGATCAGGAGCGAGATCTGTGAGCTGGCAGCTTGGCCAAGCTTCCTGCTGCACCAGCAGAACCCTCAGCCCTGTGGCACTGGGATAACCTGTCCTGGAGCATGGGATGGGCCTTCCCAGCATGCACAGGAACCCCACACATGTCCACCACCACCAGGCACTTGTGGAAGCAGCAACACTTCTGGGCTGACAAAGAAATGCAGCAATCAAGAAAAAGAAAATTTCTACTGTATCAGAGTATTATCAAAAAAATTACATTTTGATTCATCTGTAACTGCAATAATAAAGATATATAGGTGTATATTTATACTACATAATACATCTATATTTAAATATAAATATACATATAATAGATATACCTTTATAACCTGCTGGCTTACTCGTGGTTATGTTGAGGGTGTTACAAACCTCAGTTCCCAGGAAGTCACCAGTTTAATGGGATAGAGAAGACTTGGTACCCTAAACCCAGCTCTCCCACACATCTGTCCCACAGTTCGCTCTCTCTCCACCACCAAAGTCTAACAAGGATCAGTGTAACCCATTCTAGGACCTCTGTCCTGCCAATCCCATGCTCATTTGCTTCTCCCCACGTGAGGGACCGGTTCCAAACACAACCCAACCTTTGGTTTTTCTTGTCCTTGCAGATGCATTTGAAACAAAACCAATCTGAGCCAAACCCTTTGTACCAGCAGCCCAGCCCAGGAGCACCTGGCCACGGCTGTTTGCAGATGGGGCAGGGCCCCCAGCTCCCTTTGTCCTGCCTGATTCTCCTGCTTGTTTGGGTTCCAGGAGGAGCAGGAGCCCTGCAGGATCCCTGGGAGAGGGGAGATGCCCTCAGGAGGTGTGCAGCACATGAGGTGACCCCGTCACCAGCTCCCCAGCCCTCAGCTGAGGCTTTATTTGCTCTGCTGTGCTTGATTTAAACAAGCTTGGGGCAAACTAGAGGAACTCCATGGGATTCTGGGCAGAGTGGGATGCACAGGAGCAGCAGCTCCATGCAGTTACGTGTATTACGGCGCGTGGATGACACCGCCTCCTTCACTGGCGTGATGTCAGGTTTGGGCAATCATCCATTCCTGCTGGTGCTGTCAGTCACTCAGGAGGCACGTATTCCCAGGAGGTGAGCAGGGCACAGGCAGTAAGTCCCTGGGTGCTGGCAGTGAGCCCCAGAGAACATGGGCTCAGCCAACCCTCAGACCACGTGTGCTCGACCGGAGCTGCTGTGGCGGCGGGCTGGGCCCAGCAAGGAAGGACAGGAATAGCCAGATCAAACACGCCGAAAGCAGGTCACAGAACTGCCTCTGCTGCAGCAGGGCAAGGCACCTACTCATTAGGGTGATTACAGGCACCCAGCTCTCTGCTAACGAGTGGCTTGGGCTGCCTGACCTGCAGGTCTCAAACAAGCCCCAGGGCTGTTGTTGCACGTTCAGCTCAGCTGGTGGCTTGGGGGGTGTTCCCACTGCTCTGGCCTGTCTCAGTCCACTACCCTCCAAAGGGGACCTCAGCAGCACTGGCATCCCAGTTCCTGGTAGTTACAGTGCACCCAGGGCAGGCTCACTGTGTGCCCTCTGTGGAGCAGGAACTGGGGTGCTTCCTCAGCCTGTAGCTCATGTACATCCAGGAATACTGAGGTGCAAAGACCACCCTTCCCATGGATGGTGCGAGGGGACAAAGGGGCTGGACCTCAGTCAGGGCCACTGGTGAGGCCACAAGGAGCACAGAGGAAGCTGTTCAAATCAGAGCATCCAGGGTCTGGCTCTCCATCACACAGGGTCCTCAAGGCATTGGCCTCAAAATGCCAGAGGATGTGCAATGGCTCTGGATGTGTTTGTGTAAGATCCCAAGTGCCCTCAGCTCCTGCCCAGGCAGCGAACCTTTTGCCTGGCCACCCATCCTGCCTGGCTCCCACACATCCTGTCTGGCTCCTATCCACCCTACCTGGCTCCCACCTGGCTCTTGAGGTGCAGGCACATGCCAGCACATCAGACCAATGAAAGGTGCTCAGCCCAGGACCTGCAGTAAGACCCTTGACCCTTCTCCATGCTGTGGGTTTAACCTAGAGTGCTCCACTGTGTGCCTTGTATCACTCACAGACTGTCCCAGTGCTGATATCCCACAGGGCCCCTGTGGCTGCTGGGTTAGATAAGGAGACAAACGAGTAGGGAGCCACGGGGCTGACGGCTCTGATAAGGCACCATGGGAAGCACGGCCCCCAGGCTGGTGGGGTGGTGGATATCCCATCCTATTCATGGTCAAGGTCACTGAATCACAGAGCCACAGAATGGTTTGTGCAGGAAGGGACATCATCTTGCTCCAGCAAATTCTAATTTTAACGAGAAAATTATGCATGTTTTAAAAAATAAATTTATATTTCCTTAACAAAAATAAATCACCCTTGTTAGAAGTTCATGTAAAAGGATTGGCCTGACAGGTGCTGCTCTAGGTACCTCCACAGGAAACAAGGGCAAGTCCTCATCCCCCCATGGCAGGTGGGAAGTGGTGTCACCCACATCCCTGATGACATGGCTGTGTTTGGGGATGCTGGAAGCCTCTGGTCCTACTCCTGCCCCGCAGAACATTGCTGCTCCATGAGGCTAGCCAGGAAGCAACTCCTTGCAGATACCCTGGAGCATGTGCTGCTGCATTTTTCTACTCGTTTCATCCCCTCTAATTGCTCCTAAAGAGCTTCTGGGCTGGGGGACAGAAGCCTTACATTCCCCCAGGGATGCAACCGTTCCCTGCACCGCTGGGGGAGAGGTTTGGTGGGGAGATGCCATCCCATGCTGCTCCCTCTGCTCCTGCAGCCGCTGCCTCCATCCTTCTGGCATGGGATGGTTTCTCACCCTTTTTTCTCTGGTTTTGCAGCCCAAGTGACACCCTGGGATGTGAGTGGCTCCCAGCCTGCAGCCCCATGGAGGAGCAGGGGAGTTAACACAAACAGATCCCAACCCCATTGCTCCTGCAGGCTGAGCCAGTGTCCATGGGGACCCCGTTGGGGTCACTGCCTTCATTCCCTTCAAAAGGCTGTTCAGACCTGCTGTGAGCCCCAGGACAGGTTGCCCAGAGAAGCTGTGGCTGTCCCATCCTTGGAAGTGTCCAAGGCCAGATTGGACAGGGCTTGGAGCAACCTGGGATAGTGGAAGATGTTCCTGCCCAGTGCAGGAGGTGAAACTGGATGATTTCTAAGGTCCCTTCCAACCCAAACCATGTCAGGATTGCATGATTAAAGGCTGGACTGATGCGTTGCTATGTGTTGCTCCTTGGGTCTTTTTTCCTTATTGCAAAACTACTTTTTTTTTTTTTTTTTTTTGAACCGCCTTTTTCCTGCCGTGCGGACCCCGCCATGTCCCGGGTTGAGCGCCAGAGGGCGCCGGAGCGACGGCGCCGCGTCCACCCGGGACCGTGACTGGGCAGGGACCCGGAACCCCGCACGGGGCTGATCCAACCCCGTCCAGCCCGGACTGGGGCACTTCCAGGGGGATGGGGCAGCCACAGCTTCTCTGGGCAACCTGTGCCACGGCTTCACCACCCTCCCAATCAAAAACTCCTTCTCAGTATCCCATCTAAGCCTGCCCTCTGGCAGTGGGAAGCCATTCCCCTTGGCCTGTCCCTGCAGGCCCTGGTCCAAAGTCCCTCTCCAGCTCTCTTTAGGCTCCCCCTTTTAGGCACTGGAAGGGGTTCTAAGTTGTCCCAGGAGCCTTCTCTTCTCCAGGTGAACCCCCCCAGCTCTCCCAGCCTGTCTCCAGCCCTGAGAGCATCTCCGTGGCCTCCTATGGACTCACTCCAACAGCTCCACATCCTTCTGCTGTTGGACCACCAGAGCAGCACTGCAGGTGGGGTCTCATGCATTTTATATTTTATACTAATATTTATGTTTTTAAATCTACTTTCAAATAAACACCCTGGTTTCATCATCTCCTACTGCAACAGTTGTTACTGCAATGACCATCAAACTCAGGGCTTCATTCCAAGTCCTTCCCTTTTTTTTTCCAAACATTCCCCCCTTCCATGCATTTATAGGAGACAAAATTAAATTGCATTAATGTCCCCCCTGAGATCCCTGCTACCCACAGGAACACCAGTACAGGTGACTGTAACTGAAAGGCTGAGCCAACCCAGTTCTCTGTTTCCATGTGTGTGGCTGGGGGATGGTTTTGAGGAGGGTCCAGCCCTCTGCTCATACCAGGCCTCTCTTTCAGGCATGGGGAAAGCAAAGTGCTTGGGAACAGGGAGCATCCCGTGGAAGGCAGGACTGGGGGCCGATGAAGCTGATTCTTTGCAGAGCGAGTGCTCAGGGCAGGAGGGTTCACTCACACCAGTGCCACCTGTGTGCTGTTTTATGGCTCCATGCTGATATTAAATGGGATAAAGTTTGTTTTTACATTTTACTGCAGGTCTGACTGTCCCGATCCCGGACTTCGCTCAGCGCTGCCAGAGGGATGGTTCCCACTAGCACCCAGGGCTGCCACGTGTGCCCGGCCTGCTGGGGGATGTGCACAAGATGGGAAAAATGCCTTCTTCATCCAGAGAGAAGGGATGTAGGGATGCACCCAGGGCCAGGGACAGCAGTGGGAAGGGGCAGGCAGAGGGAGTGTCACTGCCAGGAGCAGCAGCAGCCCTCTCCAGCACATTTCAGGAAGCAGCACAGGTTTCTGCTACACTGAATTCACAGGTATGAGGAGCTGCCGGCAGCGGAGCTGAGACTTGCAGCACATCGTGGACTGCCAGACTTCTTCTGAGGAAGGAAAAGACATTCCAGCAGCTACCCAGGGAGGTGTGACATAGGTGAAGCATAAAATCACAGAATCATAGAATTCTGGAAGGGTTTGGGCTGCTGGAAGAGACCTTAGAGTTCATCTTGTTACACCCCATGCCATGAGCAGGGACACCTTCCGCGACCCCAGGTTGCTCCAAGCCCTGTCAAACCTGGCCTTGAACACTTCCAGGGATGAGGTATCCACAGCTTCACTGGACAAACTGTGACAGTGTTTTACCACCCTCACAGCCAAGAATTTCTTCCTAATTTCTAATCTAAATCTCCCCTCCTTCAGTTTAAATCAATTAAAGCACTCCCAGGCTCCCACTTGTGTTCCCTGTTTGTGGGGTTCCTGTTGCTGAGCCCCAGCGTGTGCAGCTGGTGAGACCCAGCTCCCTTTCAGTGATATTTTAGCAGCACTGACAGCAGGAATGTGCTGAGTTTGGCAAACCCAATGGCATAAACACATCCCAGATCCCCTGGACCCCCAGTCCCCTGCCCTCCCACCTTTGGGAGAGGTAATCCTGGGTCAGGAGTCTGCACAAGCACTGCAAAGTAGCTTGGGCCAGGCTGCTCTCTGCCAGGGAAGTCCCATTGCTGCTCCATGCTGCCTGTGAAGCACCACGGAGCTGGGCTCTGGGCCACACTCCTGTGACCTGGGAGGTTGGGAAAGCCGCTGGCACAGTGCCTGGCTTCGGAGCCAAACCCATCTGTGTCCAGACTCCCCGGCTGCCCCGTGCACTCCCAGGTCTGGCCAAAGTCAAACCGTGAATGCCAGCAGGGATTGCTCCAGCTGAACCCTGCTTTTAGTTCCATCAAGGATGGAGAAACTGCAAGCAAATTGGGGAAAATATCTTTTTGTCCTTGTTTTGCTGCCAGTGCTGGCAGGAACATGGTGCCCATCCAGGGGCTTACACTGATGGTGCTGAGGAAGCCGGGTCCTGGGGCAGTCCCAGGATCTTCCCTTCTCCACAAGGAGGCAAAGTCAAAGTTTGCTGAGCATTAGAGTCCAGGGAATCTGCTCCTGCAGGGCTCCAGGGCAGGATGCCCTGGCCTGAGAAGGTGGATGTGCCTGGATCCAGCAGCCAGCTGGTGCTCTGGGGTCAGCTCAGTGACATGGGACTGGTGCCGCTGGGAAAACATAGTGACTGTTGGAACAGAGGCTGCCCCTGGAATGTGCAAGCTGGCGTTTGCTTTGCAGAGGCACTCGCTGCCCTCGTCCAGCAGATCCAAAGGGGAGCGGGAACACTCAGGCAGAACGCGCAGCCCCGGCACGGCAGCATGGCCGGGGTGCTGGGCTGCACAGGGCACGGGTGTGTGTCCCAGCACATGGAGAGAGCAGGACCTTCACAGAGCAGCAGGATGGACAGGAGCCAGTGGGGCTGGACACAGGTTCCACTGGGACAAAGCAAGGCAAGGAACCAAGGAGCAGAGTAGGGACATCCAAACACAGGGACAGCACAGAGCCAAGTGGAAAGGGAGCAAAATGTCCTCAGCAACTGCTCTGTGGGACTCAGGGTCCAGGACCACCCAGTGGGCAGCTACCCGGGAAGGGGCTTGGCCAGCTGCCAGCTGTTTCAGCAGGGACAAGGCTTTGTCACCTCTCCCTGACACTGTTTGATGGTTGGTTTCATTCCCAAAAACTTAAATTAAACAACTTGATCCTCTTACGTGCAGGAAACACCTCTCCAGCTGGCCCAGAATGTCCTCCAACAGTGGCAGCTCCCATCAAGAGCTCCCATGGGCAGCTCCCACATCCCTGTGTGTTAACCCACTGCTCACCAAGCTGCCTCCAACCACAAGTATCCAAACCTCACAGCCTCAGGAAACATTTGGGATGAGGGTCTGCCAGTGGGGGGGGGAAGAGCTGAGCCCCCTGGCTGAGCCTGAGCCCCTCAGCTGGGCCTGACACAGCTCCTGGCCCCCTGTCTCTGCAACGCTGAACACAGAGGGGATGGCAGGCACAGCCTGGGGAATTATGAAAGTCAGGATTAAAGGGCAGGGGGGGAGCAAAACGCCCTGGATGCTTTTTGGCAGGCGATGAAAGGAAGGTTTAGCAGCAGCTGCCAGCTGGGAGCTGATGGAAGGACAACTGTGGGTCCGGCTCCATGCCGGGCTCCCCAGCTCAGCACAGCCACTGACTCTCCCTGCAGCAGAGCAGAGGGACTCACGCACCTCCCGAGCATCCCTGCTGCTCCTCTGGGCAAAGGGAGGGATGGAAAACTGCTCCCAGATGGGAAACCTGCAGGGAAAGCACCTCTTTAGAGCAGTGCCTGCCGGGTCTGGGAGCTGCTGCCGCCCAGGAGAGAGAAAAGATGCTTCAGCTGCTTCCCAGCTGCCTCCCAGACAGATTTAGCTCTGGGGCCGGCACAGATGGGGCTGCAGGGCTGGACCTCCTGTGAGCCACAATTGGAGCCCTCTCAGCAGAGCCAGGGCCTGCAGTTGCTAATAGAGATAGAGCAAATTAAGCGAACTTAATTCGGAGGGTCACCACACAATGCTCCCACCTGTTTTGCTGTGCTCCAGCCATCTGCCACCCCTCCACCTGATGCAAAAGGGGCTTTTTTCCCTTTCTCCTGATGCCAGGGGCTTTGTTAAGTCGTGTTGTCAGGCTGCAGAAGCAGGACGGTGGCAGCAAGAGCTGAGCTGGGGGGCACATGCAAACTCCTGGGAGGTTTCCTCACTGGAGCCAGTGCAATCGAGGGGCTACTTAAATCACTCTGTAATCCACCATGAAAAACAGTTTCATATGCCCCATCCCTGGAAGTGTCCAAGGCCAGGTTGGATGGGGCTTGGAGCAACCTGGGATAGCGGAAGGTGTCCCTGCCCATGGAAAGGAGTGGAACTGGATAGACTTTAAGGTCCCTCCACACCTAAACTGTTCCAAAATTCCGTGATTCTATAATATCTTGTTTTCCAAATGGTAATTAAATTATTCTGCAAGTGGTGCATGGAAGGTGGTTCTGCATCACTCTCACAGCACTCAAAGCTGTGCTTCTGCAAACACTGCCTTGAAAAACAGCTCCTGCTGTTCTGGAGCCAAAGTAAAACACCAACGCGAGCAAAGCTTTGACGCACACATTGCCAAAAGCCCTGTGAGGGACCCCAAAGGGTCCCAGCTGCAGCCCTGCTCCTCCGGAGCCAGTGGGACTGAGCCAGCTCACAGACGGGTTGGGAAAGAGTTTTGGCATCAGCCACGGGAGGATAGAGGTTTTTAGGGGCAACAGCTGACAAAGCTTTGACACCATGCTCGTCAGAAGACATCCTCCCCAGAGGTCTGCAGGGCTGAGAGAGGCCAGATGGTGCAGAGGCAACTTCCCGGAGAAACACCAAGTTCTTGGAAACCTGCAAAAGGCCTGGCGTGGGTGAGATCACAGAACTACAAAGTGGACAGGGACACCTTCCACTAGCCCAGGTTGCTTCAAGCCCCGTCCAAACCGGCCTTGGACAATGCCAGGGATGGGGCAGCCACAGCTTCTCTGGGCAACCTGTGCCAGGGCCTCACCACCCTCACAGGGAAGAATATCTTCCCAATATCCAATCTAAATCTACCCCCCTGTGGAAGTGGGGTCCAGGCTGTCTGTGGGTCCCTCACACCTCGCCAGCTCACTTTTGGCAGAACTGCAGCTGTGCTGGTGCTGTCAGAAGCTGCTAAGTCCTGCTGGTACCAGTGTGCTGAGGGATCCCTGGAGCACATTCCTGGTGAAAACCACGTCAAGAGATTGTTTACTTTCCCCACTGCCGGTGCCACAGACTGCACTGGGTGTTTCCTAGCAGTGTGTGTGGAGGATTCAAAGGTTAGTGAGGTTGTGTTCTGACAGCGCTGGTGTTCACTAGAAGGGGAATGGCAAGAGTGCAATCCCTGTGGAGACAGGGAAAACAGACACCTGCATCCATCCACAGAGGGATTCTGCTCCTCTGCCCTGCTCAGGTGAGATCCCACCTGCAGTGCTGCCTCCAGCTCCGGGGAACAACAGCAAGAAGGGTGTGGAACAAGTCCAGAGGAGGCCACAGAGATGCTCTGAGCGCTGGAGCCCCTGTGCTCTGGAGAGAGCTGGGGCTGTTCACCCGGAGAAGAGAAGGCTCCAGGGACAACTTAGAGCCCCTTCCAGTGCCTAAAGGGGCTCCAAAAGAGCTGGAGAGGGACTTTGTAGAACGGCCTGCATGGACAGGACAAGGGGGAATGGCTTCCCACTGCCAGAGGACAAGGTCAGATGGGATATTGGGGAGGAATTGTCTGTGAGGGTGGTGAGGCCGTGGCACAGGTTGCTCTGAGAAGCTGTGGCTGCCCCATCCCTGGAAGTGTCCAAGGCCAGGTTGGAGCAACCTGGGCTAGTGGAAGGTGTCCCTGCCCACGGCAGGGGGTGGAACGAGTCGGTCTCAGGTCCCTCCCATTCCAAACCATTCCCTGTCCCGGCTCCCGGCGCCGAGCGGGGTCAGGCCCGGCCGGGCTCGGCAACGCGTGGGCGGGGCTCATTTGCATAACCCAATAGAAGGGCGGTATGCAAATCGCGGCGGTGCGGGTTGGCCGGGGCGCGGCAGGGGCAGCGCGCGCGGGGCGCCTTTGTCCGGCACGGGCGGCGGGGCCGGAGCGGCCGCAGCGACGCCGGGGACGGGGCTGTCCCTGTCGCCGTGTCCGTGTCCCCGTGTCCGTCCCTGCCCCGCGGCCCCGTGATGACTCTGGAGGAGCTGCCCGGGGAGCGCCGTGCCGCCGGGAGGTGAGGCCGGGGGGGCGGAGGGAGGTGCGGGGATCGCTGCGGCGCGGGGTCCCCGTGACGGGCGTTTGTCCCGGCGCAGGATGGAGCAGGCGGGGGACGCGCTGGAGGAGGTGCTGAGCAAGGCGCTGAGCCAGCGGAGCCTCACCCTCGGCGTCTACGAAGCGGCCAAGCTGCTCAACGTGTGAGTGACCTCCCCTTTGCCCCCGTTCCCCCTTGCCCGGTGTCCCCTCCGGGTGACGGCGGTTTCCCCTCAGGGACCCCGATAACGTGGTGCTGTGCCTGCTGGCGGCCGAGGAGGAGGAGGCGGGGGACGCGGCGCTGCAGATCCACTTCACGCTGCTGCGGGCCTTCTGCTGCGAGAACGACATCAACATCCTGCGCGTCAGCAACCCGGCGCGCCTGGCGCAGCTGCTGCTGCCCGCCGCGGGCCCCGACCCGCCCGCGGACCTGCACTGCGTGCTCGTCACGGTGAGCACGGGGGGCACGGACGGACAGTGGGACCCCCGCAACTCGCCGTGCCCGGGGCTCGAACCCGCGGACTCAGCGCACCCGCTCCGGGAGCTGCGCGGTGCTTCCCACGCCCCAGGGAAAACGGGGTCCTTCTTCCCTCCTCTTTATTTTCCCCTCTTTCTCCTTTGTTTCCCCCTCTTTCTCCTTTTAGCTTGTTCTTTCTTTCCCTCTTTTTTCTTCCTTTTCTTTTTTCCCCGTTTCTTTCCCGATTCCCCCCTTTTTCTTTCCCCGTTTTCCCCCTTTCTTTCCCTCTTTACCCCCTTTTTCTTTCTCCCTCCTCCCCCCTTTATTCCCTTTTTCTTCCCTACTTTTTCCCCTTTTCTTTCCATTTCTTCCCCTTTTCTTGCCATCTTTTTTTTTCCTTTCCCTCCGCTGCCCCAGAGTCCAAAACTACAAAACTCCTGACATGCTTCCCGGCTTGACTTGTTTGTTTGCCTCGGTAGCAATTTAAGATGATTCACACTCCTGGACTTTCTGCTGTGCTTTTTTTTTTCCCCTACTGCCCTGCGCGGGCTGTTTTTGCTGCCGTGTCCAAGCCTTCCCCCATTCCCATTCCAGAACCCCCAGGCCTCGCAGTGGAAGGATCCAGCGCTGAGTCAGCTGATGTGTTTCTGCCGGGAGAGCCGGTACCTGGATCAGTGGGTGCCGGTGATCAACCTCCCGGAGCGGTGACCGCTGGAGCCCATCCCGATCCCGATTGCACTGGAGTGTTGCAAGACTTTCGCAGTTGCTCAGGAAGTAACTCCCTGCCCTGGCACTAGGATTCCGGGGGAGGAAAAATAAAACCCAACAAAAAAAATAAAAGCTAAAACTGACGTCGGGGGGGGGTTTGGCTGCAGTGGAGCGACGTGTTGTGTGGGGCTGGAGCAGAGCAATGCCGGAGCGGTGGGAATGAGTGAGGAAGTGAAGGAAAAGTGGCAGGATGAGCCCAGCCTGACATGCCAGGGGTGCTCATGTCCCTCACCGAAAATACCCTTCACTTTCTATCCTTAAGTGCAACTTAAAATTCCTGTTTTAAACACCTTAAAGAGCAAAAATCGAGGCATTTTGCCAACAATGTTATTGTATTTTTGGGATGTTAATTCTCATGTTTTTATGCTAAGATATATAATAATTATAATAATAAGTTATTTTCTGATATCGATGGGAAAATTATTTATACTTGGAGGTTTGAGAACCGAAATGCCCTTAAGCCGTTGGTCTGCAACCACAAATCTCTTACCAGTTGGCTGCAAAAGCAGCAACATTAATATAATTGTTTGAAATTTGAGTGTTCTTTGGGGGGGTTTGGTGTTTCTGTTTTGTGTTTTCTTTTTTTTGAAATAAAGTTTCCAATCAAACCTTTGGCCCAGGGTTTTATTTCCTTGCTCCATTAGTGCACAGGCAAAAGGGCTCAGCAGCAGCTGCTTCCTTGTCCTGGCAGTGGGCAAGGTCCTGTTGTGCTGCTCCGTGTGGGTTTATTCCCAGCTCCTCCCAAGCCATTAAATGCCAAAGCAGCCGATGTGCTGCAGGAAATGTTGGGAATGTTATTTATTTATTTTGCTTGAATGCTGCAACAACAGGAGCTAAGAAAAAGAGAGGCAGCTTCATTGCAGAGACTCCAACCCTCCTGCAGCACCTGAGTCTTCTTGGAAGGGGGGGGGGAAACCTGATTCCTCGGTGGAGGAAAACTTGACCTGATGTTTCCTTGCACCACAGACTCTGCAAATGCTCCTGGATTTTTTCCCTATGCACCCTCAGCACAGCCCGTGCCCACCAGGGTTGGGAAGTCTCTGTGCCAGGCTTCTCTGTAATTACAACTCCAGGCTGGCACACAGCAGGGATTTCTCCATGTGGCAGGAGAACAGCCTCTCCTGCCCACGCTGCCAGCAGTGCCCAGAGGGCAGGCCACGGGGACACCACTGACCCACATTGGACATCCCTAACAGCACATGTGTGACCCCACAGCAGTGGCACCAGGGGGTCAGTGTCCCCAGCCCCAGCAGGATCGGTGCCAGCCTAGCCAGGTGGTGAGGCTGGACCAGTTCTCCCGCTCATGGACACTCTGGCTCAAGGCCACCCATCCCTATCCATGTCTGGCACGTAGCTCAGGACCAGGCAGGTGCCATCCTGTGCCCTGGGACGCTGCAGGAGCAGCATCACCACATTCGCTGTTTCTCCAAGCTCAAACTCAATCCAACCCCCCCTGAACCCCTGATTTCTCTCAGTCACCCCTCCAGCCCCTGTCCCCACACTACAAACTGGCCAAGACCTCTGGGTGGACCTGGGGGAACATGGCCCAGCACGCAGCCATGCACCCAAATGCTTGGTTTTTCCCCCAAAATCAGCCAGCTTGGCCAAGGGGAGAGAGGGGCAGCATGACGATGCACCATGGTGGGGTGGCACGGCAATGCGGCACGGTGGGGCATCCCCATGGCACCCCACAGGTTTCTCTCAGCACCTGTGGATAGCCTCATTTCTCCTTTTTTAGAAAATTCTACAAGAACAGAGGCTGGATTTCCCCTAAATTTTACAATTCCTGGGTTTTGTCCTGGGAATACTTACAGCAAAAAGCGAAACGCAAACGTAACAGCTCCAGATTTCACGAGTCCCTGTATATTATATATAAAAAATAGTGAGTTTACAAAATATCTATAGATTAAATGCTGTCAGATGCAAGCTGATGTGCTGGATCACCAGAGTCTCACAGCTGGATTTCTGGCTGGATCACACGGCTGGATCACCCACCAGGGCCCCACATCTGGATCACAATCCAGGGTCCCAGAGCTGGATCACCACCCAGCCCTCATGGTGAGCTTTATTCAAGGGCAAACACAAAGAAGGCAGACACAAAGAGTCCCCCAGCAGCCACAATGGGGAGCTGGTTTTGGGTTGGGAGCAGGGATCTCTAACCAAATAAACCTGCAGATTCCTGTGGGAACGCCAGATTGCTGGGAAGACAATAATCAGGCAACAGTATGAGGTTCTTTCCCTCCCTGCACCCCATGTACCTGCCTGGCTACCTCTGGGCACAGCTGGAATTCTCAACAGCTACAGCCTTGCAGCCCCAAACTGAGTAATTAACTGAGCTCATTAATTCTACCTATGTGTGTGATAAAATGATAGACACAAACACAATAAAAAAGAATCAGTGTGGAGCTACATTATTGTTTTCTTCAATTGCCTCTAGAAAAATACTCTATAAAAATAATCTGCACGTAAGCACAGGATAAGCAGCACAATTCTCTGTCAGGCTGATTTTGGAGCTCTTTGTCAAAGAGGCTTGTTAAACAAAGATATAGGTTCTTAATATATATCAATAGTGAGTCTATAATTTCATATAGAAATGACAAATATGCAACATAAATGACAAGTAGTTAATAAAGTCTGTAAATATCCTCACAGAAATGCACAGTTATGGCAGATCACAACTTCAGCAGGATGCAGAAAAGGACATTTGCAGCCAACTGAAGTCAGTATTATTTTCAAACCCTTCCAAATTTGCTGTTAATATGCAATATTTGCATAAGTACAAAGTTTATGTATATATATATATATACACAGGCACACGAAGAAAGACTTTTTTATTATGTGTATATATAAAATATATACTGGATGAAAAGGCCCTCCATTTATAAATGCAGAACCACAAGCTGAATATAATTTGGCATTTTTCCCCTTTAAAAATGAATTTTTTTTTAAAAAAAGAGTCAAATTCTGACTCCCTGCACAGAATGTGACAGGGATTGTGAGTGAGGGCAGCGTTCTTTCCTGCCAGGGCAGTTCCAGACTTCCATTCTTTTGACAGGATGGTTTTTATACTAACAGGGATTTTAAATTAGAGAGGAAAATGCAGAGCAGCAGAATCCAAGTTGAAAATTCTGCTTTTTCAACTCTTAAAAAGCAGGAAAAGCAATCTGCAGGTCTCTGATTCTCAACTCTCCACTGGGAAGAGAGGCCAGCAGGAGGAAGGCTGTGGCACAGCTCCCTGGAGCTCCTCAGCAGCTGCTACAATCATTTTGCAAGGTAGTTTTTTTGCTAGAAAATGCACTTTAAGCATACCTGTGCACGAACTGGTGCTGCCAGCACAGGCACAACCCCCCTCCCAAAAAAATTAATCATTTAAAAAAATGTAAACCCAGTGATGTTTCATCAGGTCTCTACGACTTGGCCTCTGCTTTATCAGCAAAGCTCAGGCAACTTTGGTCTTGTTTGACTTGGCAAATGCAACCAGGACCCCCCTGTGCAGAGACCCCAGTGCTGCTCCCATTCCCTTGTCCAGGAAAGACATGAATTCAGCTTCCTAATAAAGATAAGGATCAGAAGGAATGCTTTGGAAAGCTTAAGGACTTAGACACATGGTAAAAGAGCAGCCGCTCCGAGCCAGGGAACGGCTGGGACCTTACAGAGTGTTGGTGCTTGGCCTTGCCTAGGTGGGCTGGGGAGGAGCTGCCCCTCTCCTATAACAAAATGCAGGTTTTCTTGTCCTTGAAAGGGTTCTCAGAAGCAGGAATGCCCATGAGCAACGGGTCCTTCTTGGCGTGTTCCTCACAGTACAGCATCAGGTCTGCCGAGGCTTTGGACACCTGCAGGAGACAGGGAAAAGTAAACAGAGAACAGGGTTTCCCATGGGAACAGGATCAAAGGTGCTGAGAGCTGTGATGGGTACAGAGTCCCTATCAGGGATGGGAGAGGTACTTGGAGATAGACACATTCTGTCTCCTTGCTTTATCCTCAGGGAGGAGGAAAGGATGGACCCTGCTGCTCTTTGGGATTCATTTGTGACACCAGGTAAAGGTTCCACCTGGCTTCTACACAGAAAACTGGGAATAAACAGAAGGGGGTTCAAAATAATACAATGGGTTGTAATGAGGAATTTCTCATCTATCCTGCAGTGACAGGGAAGAAAATGGAGAAGGTTCCTGCTGCCAGAGGGCAGGGTTAGATGGAATATTGGGCCACAAGAACTGGATTTATTTACATTTGCTGAGCTGAAATGTTGATGCCACATTTTGAGATGGGAAAAAATCACTGAGTTGTGGGTGCACAGACACACACACACTCTGTTATGTTGTCCTACAGCTGGAAGGGGAAAAAATCAAGGAAAGAAAGGAGGGGTGAGGAAGGATGTGCTGTCACCTTTATCCTCTCTATTGAGGCTTCTATCCTGAGCTGCTGCACAGTCCTTCGGGCCTGAGCAATGTTGTTGGTCGTGGTGGCTGTTTTGCCAGACATTTTCAGTGGAGCAGGGAAGTTCTGTTTGAAAAGACAGTGGGTTATTTTTCCAGAAGGTAGCACAGCACCTTAAACAGCTTTTACACAGAGGCATCCATGACACACTGCAAAAAGGGCATTTTTTTTTGTTGTTATTAAGACACCCAACAGGAACAGGCAGTTGAGAAACAGCTCTGGAAGTAAAACATCCTCCAAAAAAAAGCATGGAGCTTCTGTGCAGGTTTCTGCCCCTTGGCTGAGCCAGTGGCAGTGAGGAGGATAGGCAGAGCCATGGCTGGTCTGGCAAAAATTCCAGCACAGCTTTGGCAGCTTGATTCCCATTTGCAGCTCCCCATGGGTTTCCAGGAGAGCCCAGTGTGTACCAGGATCCATGTGCTTTCCTGAGCGCATGGAAGGAGACTTGCCCCTGAGCCCACCAAAGAGCAAGGAGTGAGCCAGGACAGAACCATGGAATCATTTAGGTTGGAAAAGCCCTCTCAGATCATCGAGTTCAACTGTCCTCCAGCACTGCCAAGGCCGCCACTGACCCATGTCCCCATGTGTCACATCCATACAGCTTTTAAATCCCTCCAGGGATGGGGACTCCACCACTGCCCTGGGCAGCTGTGCCAGGGCCGGACAGCCATTTCTGTGAAGAAATAATATCCATGGCACAGGCTGATCTCAGCATCCCTGACTGTTTCATAGAGGCTCATGGTGGAGCAGACACCCACCTGCAGCCCATGGAGGGACTGAGGACTGTGCAGCACTGCATTCCCAAGGATATCCCTACAGGCATCGCAGCAGCCAAGAGTTTAGTGCTAAATTAGCCTAGTGCTAAATGTCCAAGGCCAGGCTGGACAGGGCTTGGAGCAACCTGGTGTAGTGGAAGGTGTCCCTGCCCACAGCAAGGGGTAAAACAAGAGGAGCTTTAAGGTCCCTCCCAACCCAAACTAGCCTGTGATTCCAAGTTATTCAGGTCTCCAGTACCCAAAGAACCTGTTTGGACCAGCCCTGCCCGTGTCACTGTCCTGTGTCACAGTCTCTAGAGGACTCTGCACAAACCCTGCTGCTTGTCTTCCACAGGTCCACAAGGAAAATTGGCTCCATGGGGCTGTGCTTGAATCATTTATGGCAATACAGTGACCTGAGTCCAACATGACTCTGTGTGACCTTTCCAAGCGCTGCCCACAGCGGTTCCTGCAGGATTCAGGTTTCTCTCACCTCAGCCTGGGGAGCAGGGGTGTTTTCCAGGCAGTGCCCATGCCTGCCCAGCTAGCTGGGAACAGCATTATCCTGCTCTGAGTCCCCATTTTGGGGGAAAAATTCTTGGAAAAGCTTTGGGCAGAGGAATTGCTAAGTGACAGGTAACACCACCTGCTCAGGCTCAGGTAGGAGGGACATTCACACCTGACATTTGGTATCAATAAAAACTTAGTTCCTAAAGCAAATATTAAGAACATGCTCCTGCAGATCCATGTGGATCCATGGATGTTCCGCCTCTGTAACAATCTGACCCCTGGTCTGTGTCAGTCCTGTGCTGCCCCAGCTCCCCACAAACACCTCACAGCCCAAAAATATCCCTCAGGTTGTGCTCCAGAGAGGTCACCTATGGAGTGAGTCACACAGGATTCACTGCTCACCACCCGTGGGAGGGAATTCATGCAAAATTCAAAAAGCCAACAGAATTTTTCCTCTGGAGCGTTCCCGCTACGGCACGGGCTTAGCCCAGGACACAGCCAGCACTCATGGAATCACAGGATCCCAACTACTTTGGGTTGGGAGGGACCTTAAAGCTCATCCAGTTCCACCCCCTGCCATGGGCAGGGACACCTTCCACTAGACCAGGTTGCTCCAAGCCCTGTCCAGCTTGGCCTTGGACATTTAGCACTTGGCTAATTTAGTCCCTGCAGTTTTCGCTTACTATATTGAAAAACTGTGGTGTGAAAAACCCAACCCAAAGCAATTAATTTTTATCAAGTAATGCATGCATCTCTGAGGAGATAGTTCATGATTTTCTAGTTCCTGTAATTTTAGTACTTTTACAAAAAAAAAAAATAGACATAAGGTTTAAAAAATTATTGCAAAATTAAAAGATAAACCATTCTCCTCTTGTTTTACTGGAGCAAGACCAGTGTTCCCTTCCCCAGCCCCAAACCCCTTTTTTCAACTGGAGAGGTTTGAATCTCTGGATCCCTTTCCAATCTCCATGGATGACCTCCTTAGGAAAGTTCCAGTGCTTATTTTCCCAGCTGGTTAGCTTTGTTAATAAATTAGATGTTTTAAAAAAAAAGAGAAAACGCAACCCAAACCATAACATTTGAAAATTAAATTGCTGCATTTCCCCATCTTCAAACAAACACAAGCCTTAATACTCCTCCTAAGATCACTAAATCTCTTCTACAGAGAGATTTACAAACAACTAGGTCAGCACCCAATAATACTGTTTTCCCTCTGAGTTCCTGGCAACTGATCCGAGCTGCTGTGGCCTCCTGGAGCCACTGGATTTCTCCCAGGATGCACTGGACTTCAGAAAACTCCTCAGATTTAAATTGGTGGTGTCCACAGCTCTGCAGAACTTGGGTGTTTGTGCCCTTGGAGCCGTGGGCAAGGTTTTCTGAGGTAGGGAAGTCTCCCAAGAGAATGAAGTCACTCTCTAAAGAAATGGCCGTGCAGTCAGACAGGGCACCGCTCCGATTTCTAGGAAGCAAATCCTCATGCTCAGCAGGCTGAGCCAAAAGCAAAGATATCCCAAGAGCCTGACTCATTCCAACACTTTCCCATTAGGATTTCTCCTGTTCCAGCACTCAGAGTCATGACTATTCATTCTGTGCTAAATGGACCAAAATAAATTTCCAATAAGTTTTTCCACTCACCACCTAAGACAAAACACAGCTGGTGCTCAAGGTCAGGTTGGACAGGGCTTGGAGCAACCTGAGATAGTGGAAGGTGTCCCTGCCCATGGTAGAGGTGGAACTGGATGGGCTTTAAGGTCCCTTCCAACCCAAACCATTCCATGATTTTATGGTGACAAAGCTGAACGAAGGTTTGCTGGATCCAAGGTTGGTGGTGACAGAGATTCCTAAACCCCAGAGCAGCTGTGGGCATGGCTGCAATTCTCACTTGTCTCTGACTCACAAACTAAAATGAGACAAAAGAATCAGTCCACCCAACAGCTTCTCTGGCCATCACCCCCTGCCAAGGACACTTTCCACTATCCCACATTGCTCCAAGCCCCACCCAACCCAGCCTTAGACACCTCCAGGGATGGGGCAGCCACAGCTTCTCTGGGCAACCTGTGCCAGGGCCTCACCAGTCCCACAGGGAAGAATTTCTTCCTAATTTATCCATGGAAAACTGAGACCAGTGTTTGTTTAGATGAGGTAGATGCTCACCAACTGCACTTTGCCAGTGAAAGGGAAAAACAAATGAATCCTCCAGTGTAATTCCTGCAGGCCACACACCTGCACTTTTTCCTTCCTTGAAATACCTGCAAATGGGTGGAGCTGCCCCTCTTCCCTAGAAAACCCCTGTTTTTCCAGCCTTGTCCTGTTTCTTTCCACAGGCTTTAGGTAATGAGATGACCATGCAGCAGGTCCCCAGATCCACCTCGTCTGGGCTTTGAACTTCAGCTCCAATGGGATTATTAAACCTCAATCTATCTTTTTAACTCTTTTAGATCCAGGACTTACACAGCACCTGCAGAGTGACAGGTAATTAAATCACCACTGATAAAGCACGGCCGAGAATCTCCCAGCAGCTCTGCCCTGTTGGATAAACCAGAAGCAAGTACCACCATGGAAATTGTTCTGCTTTTCCTAAAAACACAGGAACAGGGGGAAAAAAAAGAAGGAAAAAAGCAGTCGGACAAGTCCAGAACTGCTGCTCCAGCTCATTCCCTGCCCTGAGCTGGGGGAGAAGCTCATGCCAGGCATGGCTGCTGCTCTATTCCCAACACAGGGAAGCAAACACTTCCTAAGGAGCTGCTCAGAGGTGCCAGTTGGCATTTCTGCTCCAAACCCACCATCACATGGTATCTCAGGACATTGTGTTTATGGTTTCAGCGATTCCACAAAGAACTCTGCTGGCTTACAAGTGAAACTGTTCCCAGTCCTGCAACCTCACTGGTCTTTGCTGGAAGGATTTTAAGCTGCATCTGATTTGTGTATCACCACCACTAGTACAGGCTCTGCTTGATGCCTCACAGCCCTGCCTGAAAACCATTTTACTCCCCACACCATCCTCCCCTGCATCCCTTCCCCACTCTGCCTTCAGCTGGGACCCTGCAAACAATCTGGGAATAAAATACCATGGAACCCCAAGTCCAGTTGCTTCTTCTTATTGGCTCACACTCCCCACAGCTCTCAGGAATAAAAAGCCAGAAGCTTTGAAGTCAATTTTGCTTCTGAAAATGCAGAGATTTGTTGGGCAGGAAGGTGGTTGGAAGGAGGAAGAGGGGCTGCAAACAGCATGAAGAGGCACCAGACAAGGCCAGTCCTCATGGAGAGCAGGGAAGAAGAGCCACAATGGCCCCTGGAGGGGTGGCATAAGGAGGGGCTGACACCAGAGCCCCTCTCTAGCACCTCTCCCATGTGCAGGGGCAGGACGTGAGGTAAGATTTTAGTGGGTTCGTGCACGTGCCACTTTCCCAGGAGCTTGTGTGGGAGCAGGAGGGCTGGAGGCCAGTTGGGACTTGAATGGTGGAGGTTGGTTTTACTACAGGGTGCTCGGGAGCAGGTTTGTTACAACTTGCAGAACCCAAAAACTCTCCCAGTCCAAGCCAAGAGGCCAATGCTGACATTAAAGGCAGGTGCAGAAATAAACTAATCCATTCTGAGGGCACATCAGAGCACAACCAGGTACAGCAACGGATGAAAGAGCTGCACACAAGCATCAAAATAATCTGTATTTGTGATACTTTCTGGCCTTGATTTTTAAATATTTAGGTCCCCAATGGAAGAATGTGTCAGAGGAATCTCAGTGTGCCTGGTACTGCCTTCTGCCAACATGTGCCGCAGAGCATTTGGCATCCCAGCAAGTGCTGACATGTCCCCTCCCAGATCCTGCACACCCCGGAACGCAGTGGCACCTGGCACAAGGTGACCCACAGGGAGGGTGGGAGAGGCACAGGGTCCCTGATGGTAGCAGTAGGTGAGTGGGAGAAGTATCTAGGGACGCCTCTACCCACCTGAAACCCAAACCCTCAGGGGGTGCTGCTTCCCACCCAACATGGACAGAGTCAGGAGCTGAAGGAGGTACCTCGGTCTGGCAGGACAGGCAGCAGGCCCAAGGGTTTTGCAAAGGACTTGGGAAGTCCAGATGTGCAATAAGTGTGGAAAAGAAGTGGAAGGGTTGGCACAGAGGGAGCAGGGTGAGCAGCCCTGACCTGTCACCCACCGACCCTGCACGCGTGTCCCCCCAGCCACTCTCTGAGAACGCTCCTTATCACACCCACACCTCCCATGTAAACACCATAAATACTACAAAAGCTCTTCACGCTGCTCTGCCAGAACCAGGGACCCACTGTCCCAGCTGTAACCCTAATTAGAGAGCACAGGAACGAGCCAGGCACGTTCCACACTCCTCCTGCTCCAACCGGTTGCTCTGCTCCAAGAAGGAAAGAGCACTTCCAGCAAAACAGCCCCTTCCCGGCTCACTCAGCCTCGGCGCCTGCGCAGGGTGAGCCCATCCTCGAAAACCCTGCTCTGGAAATGCAGCCAACCTCGTTTTTCCAGTGGTGGGTGCAGCCAAAGGGAAAGCCCAGGGCTGGCAGGGCTCTGCTGGCCCGATCCCTGCATGGGGCCGTGCTGACACCCAGTGGAAACACCGGTGCTGGAATCATTTGCCACACTACCAAGGAGAATGGAAAATAAACCTGGGCAGCTGAAAAACACCAGAATCCTGCCCTCTGCAGGAAAATAGAACTGAGTGGTAAAATGAAAGAGGAATTAGAGATGCTTTTGGGTTATTTCTCTTTTTAGGATACTCCATGCCTGGAAGTGCCCAAGGCCAGGTTGGATGGGGCTTGGAGCAAGCTGGGATAGCGGAAGGTGTCCCTGCCCATGGCAGAGGGTGGAATCAGATGGGCTTTAAGGTCCCTCCCAACCCAAACCATTCTGTGATTCTATGATCCTTATACCCCACACGATGGATGGACAAGGTGGTGGGATACACCAGAGTTTCCCAGGAGGACCTGGAGCCACTTGAGCACTTTGCAGACTGAACACAGCACCCACAGAGCAAACCTCCCAGGAAAAGCAGCGGTACGGATCACCCATAACTTCCCCACTGGCTCCAGGGGTAGCAGTCCCCTGCTCCCTTGTCCTCCCTCAGCACAGCCCCAGCCAAGCCCGTGGCTCTGGTGCCTGCAGGAGCTGCTCCCATCACAGGGATGGATCATCTGTGGCTAGGAGAAGCTTTCTGCTCCTACCACAAACCAAACTGTGAGGAGTAGCTCCCTGGTTCCTGGTAGGTGAGAGGGACTGGATTTTTAAATAGGTATCAAGCAAGAGTTAAAATCACAGCACAAATATTTTATACACAGTAGAAAGAGTATGGGTTAGGTAAAAGAAAACACGATCCTCCCCAGACAAAACTAACTGCTTCACGTACTGGAGAGTCCACACTATGGCACAGGGAACCTAAAATATGTGGCAGCTGCAGGACTTGGGGAAAGATGTGAGTGCTTTGGGATGCACACCGTGCACAGCACCACAGCCAAAGGGATCAGGGGCCCCAGATTTCAAACCCATTTTTACAGTAGAAAAGCTACAGCAAGGACAAACTCTGCTTCCATGCTCCTCTCAGAAGAGGTGCAGGAGTCAGGGCTGGGTTAGCAATGGGAAGTCTGGACACAGATACACCTGGTTTACACAGAGGTTAGCAGCCCATCAGTGCAAACGGAGAATAAAAGCCCCTTAGAACACAGAACACCCCCTTCTGATGTTTCCTTTTTCAGAGAATTTACACTTGGGAATACTGAGAGATTTTACAGTGGAGATCTTTTTTTCAGTTATAAACAATGCTGCCAGTGTCTTAATTAGTCCTTTTGAAACAGATTAAAAACCATAAAATACTGTGAAATGTAAGGAAACATACAACTCCCAAGACGATCAACTGGATTTGGTATTCTAGGTGTTTAATTAAGGTTGTGTTCCTTCATAACCTCCATCCCACAAGTTACTGCAGTACCATCCTGCTGATCAAACCTGGGCTACAGCTCCGTTTGATTTTCAAAGTCAGCCGTCATTATGTGATTCTGTCAAACCCAATGTACATGTTAGGAGATGAGTAGTGGAAAAACCTGCTTTTATTTTCCTCTGCATTTTTTTCTGACTTAACTTCTTGTATCTTTGGTACACATGAAAGCCATGAAAAGTGACTTCTAGATCAAGGTTCCTTTGAAAAACATCTGAGCAATATTATTTTAAAGACATCAGCCTGAAGCCATTGGAAAAGACAACGAACCGCAGGGCAGTTTATCCACAGAAGGTCCTTGTTTTTCCCCACAGGGCACTCCCCAGCTAAATCCCACCAGAAAAGACACACAAACTACTAAGAGGCATTTGCAAAGACACTTTTAGCTGTATCAAAATCAGCTCCTCTTACAGCATGTAAAGCAGGAGTGGTCTGTGATTAAAGCTCCAGACTGAAAGTCACGGGATGCAGTTTGGCCTCAGGTTCTGTGACCTTCAGCAAATTCCTTCGTCTGCAAGAGATAAAGCCGAGGACGCAGGCGGGAGATGCTCTGGGAAGAACTCTGTGGGGCTCAGCTCAGAGAACTGGCAGGGTGCAAAGGATTTCACCAGCTTCTTGGCTACAAGAATTTATCAAAGCACCTATTTTTCAGGATGGGGTGAATATAGGAAGAATTTGTATGATGATACGGTCAAACAAAATGCATGTAACGCAGCAGAGGCAGAAATGATGAAGACTTGCATGTTGCCTCTTCCTTACTGGGGGAATAAACAAGAAAAAGCCTAATTTCCATGGGAGAAGCAGGTGTTTTTACCCCATAAATTCAAGTCAGTTAAAAACCCAAGGTGAATAGTGTGAGCAACCAGTACTGCCAATACCAAGCTGGTGTTGCCCTTGTAGCTCTCCTCCACAAAGTTGCCAAGTATTTTTTATTTGTTTTGCTCCAGAAGAAAATTAAATTGCTGGAGTCTGGGACTTGTTGTGCTGCTTTATATTTTGCATGAAAGAAAGGAACAAGAGTGGACTGGAAACTCACCTACATAGGCAGACTTGCTACCTGTCCGGCTTGCTTTGATTTTATCGGTGTAATGATCCTGAAACAGAGTAAAATAAAAATTATAAGGACTTCATAGTGCAAGAAAGCCAAAGCTAAGGGGGTTTGGTACTTGTGGTTTAATTCTAGTCACAAAAACTACAGTATTTTGAGATTGGCCTGGCTGGAAAATCTACCTCAGACCTTTCTTATTGCCAGTTTCCCTACTTCCCTTCTCAAAGACACGGCCACGGGCGCCCAATTCCCTCTGGCCCCCTCCCAGATGGGAACGAAGGGAACAAGTTTACACAGATTGGGGTGCTGCCGGCATGGCTCCTCCTGGAGCCCACGCTCTGAGGGACAGGTCCCACCCAGACCTGGGGCAGGTGAGTCTAGAGGCAGCTACTGGAAAAGCCACTGCCTTTAAAACGAGTTTAACTACTCAAAGTAAAAGTCAGAGCAGGTTTAGTTAAGCACCACTGTAGCCAGTGTTGAGAACACGTAGAACCTGTGGCTGCCTCCATCCCTGGAAAAGTTCAGGGCCAGGTTGGATGGGGCTTGGAGCAACCTGGTCTAATGTAAAGTGTCCCAGCCCACGGCACAGGGTGGAACAGGATGAGTTTTGAGGCCCCCTGCAGCCCAAACCATTCCAGGATTACTTTGCCCCTGGAGACTTCTCTGACCTGTAAACCACCACTGAGATATTCCAGCAGCTGGGCTTAATTCCCTGGAGAAACAAATCTGACAGTCCACGTTCCCTATAGAGGCCTTTACACACCCAGAAAAAAACCTGGAATTATAACAGTCCAAAAACATACAAGTTCTGCTACCAGATCCTGTTCACTGTTGCAAGACTGGCAAATCCAGAGCACACCATATTTAACAATCTTCCTAAGTTTTTATTGTAAAAAATTATAATTTTGAACTATAACAATTCAACGACAATTCAATGAAGGCAGCAATTTTTTAGGAGTGTTGGCCATGAATGACAGTGGAATTGGGCACCTGACAAGCACAACTTGGCATTGCCAAAAACAGAAACCAGCAACTGAAGAGATCTGAGAGATCTAAAGGGTTATTTATTTAAACCATCCACCTACAACACAAACACAGATCAAGTTGGCTGCCTTGATGCTACAGGTGAAAGAGAATTATGGAATAGTTTGGGTTGGAAGGGGCCTTTAAAGCCCATCCAGTTCCACCCCCTGACATGGGCAGGGACACCTTCCACTAGACCAGGTTGCTCCAAACCCATCCAGACTGGCCTTGGACACTTCCAGGGATCCAGGGGCAGCCACAGCTTCCCTGGGCATCCTGTGCCAGGGCCTCACCACTCTCACAGCCAACAATTCCTTCCCAATATCCCATCTAACCTTGACCTCTGGCAGTAGGAAGCCATTCCCCCTTGGCCTGTCCCTGCAGGCCCTTGTCCAAAGTCCCTCTCCAGCTCTCTTGGAGCCCCTTTAGGCACTGGAAGGGGCTCTAAGCTCTTCCTGGAGCCTTCTCTTCTCCAGATGAACATTCTCAGCTCCCAGCTTGTGAAGGTGATAAAAACCATAAGGTGATGGGAATTCTGTGGGACCTGGAGCAGGGACTGTATTTACAAGTAAAATTATCTTTCCTTATTATCCTCTCCTGGCTGTGCTGCTGCTGGAAGCCCATTCACTGCAATCCCCACACAGGTGTGCAAGTATACACAGCAGGTTCTAAATCCAGTGACTGATAATCCAAAATGGGCTGGCAATTTCTCTGTTCCCCTTTCCTGGAATTCCTACTGCACATTCACACACCTCTGTGCCCCTGGAGATACACCCACTGTCCCTGCACTGCGGAGCTCAGATTGGAGGCTCCGGGCATTTACTGAGCTGGCAGAGGAGCCAGGGCACGGATACCTCATTAAGCAGGGCATGGCAGGATCCAGGATTGCTACGGACACTCTTTGGAGGGAAAGCAACCATCAGTTGCCAAGGACTGGTGGAGCTCTGGCACCAAGCCCTGGCACCACTCCACACCTGCCCAAGTCACACCACGAGCTACGACGGGCTCAGAGAAGCCACAGCAACACAGCTCCCTCATTCCCAGGAAATGAGGAGGAAAAAAAAACACCAAAAGTTCCCAAGGGATGGTCCTTAGCAAGGCAGGGAGGTGGCAGGCAGCACAGACAGTGTCCCCTTTATAATCACATGCCACTTCCTGTGCTGGAAACGGGATCACAGTTTTAATAGGTGCTGTTAAAATCACTGTATGGAGGAGGAAAATAAATTGTGTTAAAAAAGAGACTGTCTTGCCACAGCCAGTCCTTGTCCCTGTGCCAGGCTTGTCCAGTTCACATCCAGCAAGGAAACAAAAATAAATGTCACACGTAAACTCCTTCACAGACGTATGACTGCTGCATAAAATCAAAGTTTAATGGAAAAACTGCTGCTTTGCTTATCTGTGCAAGTTCTCATTCTGCTCACTCACCCTGAAAATTGTTAAGGAAAAATAAGAAAAAAATTCAATACTGACTTGTGCATCCTGAGGGAGATCAAAACACAATCAAAACAATCACAGATCACAGGGAATGGTTTGGGCTGGGAGAGACCTTCAGGGATCCAGTCCAACTCCAGCTTTAAATGCATCTGAAAACTAACTCTGGCTCCCGGGGTCACTTCCCTCCTCAGAGCCCGGGAGACTTCATATTCCTTCCTAATCAAAGCTCCAATCAAACTAGCCATAAAAACCCACAAACTCGACATTGCTGGCATAGTTTGAGGTTGGCGTAATGCACCCCTCCAAAATCCTGCATTCAGAGGTCAGGCCACGCTCGGGAAGGAATAAATCAGGGAAGGACATGTGGGAGAGAGATGAGAAAATTCCATGGCTGGACAGTTCCCAGTCCCTCCAGCCAAGGCCGGCAGCATCAACCTGAGTCCTCCTGCTCTGTGGGCCCTGGCAGGCAGCTCCAGCTGGAGTATACCTGCTGTGCAGGATGGATGCCTTGTTGTTTACTGCAACATAAACCTTATGTTGTTTACAGTAACATAAACCACAGTCAGCCAGGAAAAAGATGGTCCATCTTCCAAAATCATCAGTGACACTTTCTGCTTATCCCAGCTCCAAGCTTAGACCAAAAAGTCTGACTTGAAGCTACAAACAGAGATGAAAATGTATTTTGGGATCTGCTCAAACTTACAGCAACCACAGAATCCCAGACTGGATTAGGAGGAAGCTCAAAATTCATCTCATTCAATACCCCTGCCATGGGTAAGGACACTTTCCACTATCCCACATTGCTCCAAGCCCTGTCCCACCCAGCCTTGGACACTTCCAGGGACAGGGCAGCCACAGTTTCTCTGGGCAACCTGTGCCAGGGCCTCACCCTCCCAGGGAAGAAATTTATCTCTGATATCTCATCCAAACCTGCCCTGGAACTGAATTTCTTGCACTTCACTGCAGTATGGCAGCACAAAAATTAGCATAAATGCCTTTGGTGTCTGCTTGATTTTAACAAATAGAAAGGAAATCTTCTTCTGGAAATACTCCGGCTAATCATCAATATGATTAATGACACAGAAAAGAACCTCTTTTTCGTCTATGAACTGGGAAGATACTCACAGATACATCAAATATCTCAGTCACTGAGCAAACAACAACAACAGAGGACAGACATCTAAACATATCCAATGAGGGACTGACAGTCCAAGAAAGGCCTGCTGGAGACATTGCAATCAACTTCAAATTAAAACTTCAATGTATAAACAATCAGAATGTTCAGCTGTTTCTGCTGAACGAGGCCTCTCCTCTTAGGGCCACCCCCTGTCACCATCAAGTCCTCCTTGCAGAGCTTCCCAATCCTTCCTGTGGCAGTTCCTGCTCCACAAGCCAGACCTGCGGCTTCTGTAGGCACAGCAGTTTTTCCTGGTTCTCAGCCCATATTTTTCCCTTCCTATGACACCCTCCTGAGAACATCCCACATCACCTCTGGTTCAGGCAGCGAGGGCAGTGCTGGGTCCTAGGGCATCCCCTTATCACAATGACGGAAACTAGGAGGGAGGATTTTGCTCTCCTCAGCTTAAACCACCAGAAAACTTCCTGGTTTTGTGCTCTGAGGGAGCTTTGCCTGATTTAGAGAGGAAAATCAGGCAAAATCTCCCCCATGTGCTCCCACTGCCCCTGCTCAAGGAATGGTTAGGGATAACAAAGGGGTGATTCCACAGAGCATCAATAGGATTGAATTGTGGGCTGCCAGAGCAGCCTGGACTGGGGAAACAAGCCGGGGAAGCAGGCTGCTCCCTTCCCAGCAGAACAAACATGGGCTTTTCCACCTCCAAACACTTTGGAGAGCTGGTGTTGGAGGATCAGTACCCACACAGTGAGCAAGGGCTCAGAGCTCATGGCATGTGTCGGAGTGGACAAAAGTTCAGATTATGTGTATGTCCCAAACCAGACAGTACCAAAAAGTGACCTGTCCCTGTACAGAAGGTTTGGAAAGACACAGGAGAAGGGATGGGGGAAAAAATGCTGTAAACAAAGGGGGAGCAAGTCTGGTTCCTGCTTGAGTTGAGCTGAATGTTTAAACAAGATGATCCCAGCAGCCACATCCTGCCGTCGACAGCGGCTGGAATACAAATAATCCTCATAACACACTTTTTTCCTTTTCCCTCCTCCCTCTGTAACTCTATCACATGCCAAGACACTGATACGGACACAGGAAGCTGAATATAAACACATTGCCTGTTTTACCAAATATTCAAAGGAACACAACTAAAAATACACAGCTGCTGGTGTCCATGAACATCTTAAAGTTCTGATCCACCCATGCTGGCTGGGGCCTCAGGAACCAAGGAGCTTGTATTTGGGGTACACTGCAGCCCAGGTCTGTTTTCACAGAATTTCAGACTGGTTTGGGTTGGGTTGGAAGGGACCTTAAAGCCCATCCAGTCCCGTCCCATGCCATGGGCAGGGACATCTCCACTATCCCAAGTTGCTCCAAGCCCTGACCAATCTGGCCTTGGACACTTCCAGGGATGGGGCAGCCACAGCTTCTCCAAGCAACAGGTGCCAGGGAATGGATGTACCCTCACCATGCCCCCACCTCCCCTGGGTACCCTGACTGCTCCCTTCACCTTCCTGCTTCTACCTACCTCCATAAAACACCATGGAGAATTCTACCATAACCCAGTCACCACAGGACTTCTGTCACTGCCTCTGCTCTCTTTGCTACTTTTCATCAACCCTTGTAAAACACGGAGTGAAAACTTTTTGCTTCTCTCACCAGTATTTTCTCTTCTCCTTCCCTTCCAAGTTTCCCCCCAGGTTATTCCTGGGAGTAAGAATTGATGTCAATCCCGAGGAGCACCCAGCACTGACCATGTGATGAACACTGAGGTTTAGAAAACCAAGACCCAGTTGTGTAATATTGCAAAATTCAGCTAAGAGCTGCCCGATTCCAGCAGTGATTAATGTGGAGCAAATCCCGAGGGTCACCAAACATCTGCAGCTTCCATTTCCCAAGAAACGGCAAGTCCACAACAACCCTAAGGATCTGGGGGGACTTGCTTCCCATTTCATCCCAGCTAATGCAAGTGTCACTACAATTCCTACCTCTGCACAAGGGTATTTCTGCGTAAGGACACGAGACCTGCAGCCTTCATCCACTCCCATGGTTTGTGTAAGCACAGATGAAGTTGCAGCAACACAATCCTCCCTGGAATACCCCTCTAAGCCTCTGCCAGGGCTGTGGTGGTGTTTCCCATGCTAACTATACACCCCTTGGGAAGTATTCCCTCTGTTCTCTGCAATGATCTCTGCTCTGGCAAAGGGGACAAAGGGAAAGGGCTGAGGGGAAGATTTATAGGGCTGTACCATGGATTTCTGGAGCAATTTGGACTTGCTTTTGCAACAGATTCTATCAGAGGGTTATGAATTGGGATTTGGGAAGCTGTGTCTGGGGAGGAAGGACATTCCCACCATGCAGAGCCGTTGTGTTCAGTATCTTCCACTCAACATTCCAGCAACATTTGCAGGGAAAGCAGAGCCATATAGAAAGGAGTGACAAGGACTTCTTAAAGGGGCAGATAGTGCCAGGATAAGTGGGAATGGCTTCCCACTGCCAGAGGGTAGAGTCGGATGGGATACTGGGAGGAAATCCTTCCCTGGGAGGGTGGTGAGGCCCTGGCACAGGTTGCCCAGAGAAGCTGTGGATGTGGATGCCTGGAAGTGTCCAAGGCCAGGTTGGACAGGGATTAGAGCAACCTGGTTCAGTGGAAAGTGTCCCTGCTCATGGCAGGGGGTGGGACTGGATGAGCTTTAAGGTCCCTCCCAACCCAAACCATTCTGGGATTCCATAATTCATCCCAGGCCTTGCTACAGAGAACTTGTTGTGAATCTGGCTCAAATATTCCAAGTCTTTTGAGGAACAGAGCCTAGGAAATCAAGAACTTTTAGTACTCATTTAAAAAGTTACTATGTAGCCAAAGAGACATTATATTTGAAATAAGAGAAGTATCTGAAACCTACAGCACAACTCAATATTTGGATTTAACACCACCAAGAGATGAGAGATGCTGGAAGTGGCTCTGCTGTCTGGAAGCCCAAGAAACTCCTCCAGGATGACAGGAGAGGTTTGTTTTTAAAGGAAAAATCATCCATTGGCTGAGTGATTAGGAAAAAAGCTCACCCCCAGCACCAGACCTCATCCATTGCTCTCTCTGGAGTTTATTGTTGCTTTAGTCCTCGATTAAAGATATCTGGCAATCCATCCCATGCCGGGATGAAATACGGGATTGAGAAGTCATTAACTTCATACTAATCCCTCAATCTCATTTAGTGGCACTGGAGTACCATCAAACATCAAATCCTCCCACTGTCCACTACTCATCCTTTACTCACAGAAATGTATTTCTAACCCAATTTACAGCCCAGATAAACACAAACAAGTAACATGTCCCTGATGCTGTGACCTCTAAGCTAATAAAAACACCAGATAAACCCCTGGCAAATCGCTGTGAATTCCATTTGAGGTGCCACACTAATCAAATCATGGAATATATTGAGTTGGAAGGGACCCACAAGGACTATCCAGTCCAATCCCTGGCCTGTCCAGGACACCCCAACGATCCCATCCTCTCCCTGAGAGCATTGTCCAAATGCTCCTTGAGCTCTGGCAGCCTTGGTGCTGTGACCACTGCCCTGGGGAGCCTGTTCAGTGCCCAACCACCCTGTGTGGGAAGAACCTTTTCCCGATATTCCCCCTTGATGCAGCTTCAGCCATTCCTGCTGGCTCCGCCTTCCCAAAAGCACCAGGCTAAAATCACAATATCCACTCAAAAAACCCTTTCCTCCCCCCCAAAAAGTAAAGAATTTAAGCTTGGAACAAAGTATTGCAATTTAAAAGTTACTAAAGTTCCAGGAGCTGGACTCAATGATCTGTGTGGGTCCCTTCCAGCTGAGGAGATTCTGCAATTCCCTGATTCTCAGTAAACTTGTTACTGCAACTGGGTGTGTAATCTCAGTATCAACACGAAACCTCCTCGACTAATGACGCTTCCCACTAATTAACCTCCTTCCCACACTCATCCCACAACTCCCCACAGGTGGGAAACTTCCTCCGTCAAGCAGAGCTCTGTGATTCCAAGGAAAACTCATCACCTGACGGCTGGGAATACTAAAATTGGTAAAATTTAAAGGATTTATCTGAAAGCTGTGGCTGCTCTGGTACAGTTGGAGCTGCCAGCCCTGGGTATCCATCAGTGCCATGGGGAAGGGCTGGATGGAGGGAAGGAGGCGGGAAGGAGGCAGAAAGGCCGTGCGACGCCGTCCTCGAGAAAAACGCCTATTTTAGTACTATTTTTACATAATTAAGCAGATTCGTTTTTACATAATTAAGCATATTTCGACCCATTCCGGAACCGCAAGCAACTTGTTGAACTACAGCACAACTGCGCGCTGCCTCCCACCGGGAATTCCCCTCTGGACAGAGGGAAAAGGGGGGGGAAACATAAAAATCAACCAAACAAAAAAACCTTAAAAACACTCAGGCACCGCTCGGGCCCAGCCTGCCCCGCCAGGCCCAGCAGCAAAAAAGGGGTCGGGCCGCCGCTTCCCGCTGCTCCGCCGGCTCCGCGCAGCCCGTCCACGGCGGCAGAGCTCGGTATTCCCGGCGGGAACCCCCTCTGTCCCGGTATCCCGGTACTCACCCACCGCCGCTCCCGGTGTCTCCACGGGCGACGGCAGCGGGCGCGGAAGCCCCGCCCATCGCGGCGCGGCCCCGCCCACACCCACCCACGGACCCGCCCACTCCGGCCCGGCCCTGGCCCGCCCCAATGGGGCGGGGCCGGGAGAACGGTGGGCGTGGCCACCTGGGGGGCGAGAGCGCCTCGTGTATCCCTAATCGAGGCGGAATTCCAAACCGGTTTATCTTGTTCCAAGGTGGATTCAGGCGTGCCAGTGGTGTTTGGGAAGGGGTTGAGGTAGGGAAAGTGTGTGCGCGAGGGACTGGAGCGATGGTGGAGAATCCCTGGTGGTGGAGCGGTTGGAGCATCGCTGTTCCCCCTATCCTGGGAATTTTAGGAGGTAGGAGCAGGGCTGGCATCTGCAAGGGCTTGTCTGCTGCCCAGACGGGCCTGGCGTGCCTCGGCTTGTGGGGCTTTGATCCTGGAGTCACTTGGGAATACATTTGTCTCCAGAGGGAGGGGAGGGCGTGGATTAAAATTTAAATACAGCTTCCTGGGAGCTGCAGGAGGGAGAAGAGTTGGAAAATGAGGGTGGAAAAACACTGGCACAGGTTGCCCAGAGAAGCTGTGGCTGCCCCATCCCTGGAAGTGGCCAAGGCCAGGTTGGACGGGGCTTGGAGCAACCTGGTCTAGTGGAAGGTGTCCCTGCCCATGGCAGGGGGTGGAACTGGATGAACTTTAAGGTCCCTTCCAAAATAAACTAAATTGGGGAAGCTGTTGTACCCATCACTCCAGCCCAAGTGTGCCCTGACAGAGCATCCCTGTCCTGCAGCAGCTCTGAGAGTACCAGGAAAACCCTTCCTCACTTTTTTCCATGGCCATCCTTTGTCCAACATCACCACAGCTGTGTTGTTGCTGTGCCTGGCACAGCCAGGTCCTCCAGGCCACCAGCCTGGCTCGGCAGGCAGGTTGTATGGGAGAGAAGATGGGATTACCAGCCTGTTCGTCTCCTCTTTATTGCGTATCTCCCACGTTCCAGCCAGTAACATAGGGATGCACAGGAGGACGTTGTCAGGCATTACACCCCAGTGAGAAAACAACCAACCCAAACCTTCAGGAAAACTGTCCAAAGAGAAGGAATTCCTTTTGCAATTCCTAATTAAAAACAGAGAAAGCCACTTTTCCCAAGCGTGGCCACCAACTGGGCGGGAAGCATTGCCCTCTCGTGGGCTGAAGCAGCAGTTTCCCATCATTCACTTCTAATCGTGAGCTTAATTAAGCTGAGTTAATTAACTACCTGTGGCCTCACAGTGCAGCCCTCCTGGGCGAGCAGCCCTGACCCAGGCAGGAGCTTGTCAAGGATTCCCAGGAGCTTGTTGAGGGATTCCCAGGAGTTTGTTGGGGGATTCCCAAGAGTTTGTTGGGGCTCCCTTCCTGTCCCAGCCAGTTTGCCACAGAGTGTGCACTGGACACACTGGGAGGACACATTGGGTGAACTGGAATGTGCACTGGAGCATAGACAGGGGTCTCATCACGGGTGCGATAATAGCATATAATAATAATAAATACATTAAACAGTTTAAATTTCAGTCATTAATAATGGATCCAATAACTTCTGGTAGGAGACTTTTCCCAACTTGGTACACGCACACACACACACACACACACACACACACACTTTTCTCTGTATTTACTCACAGCAGCAATGAGGCTACTTCTGCCTGCAGCTGCTCTTGGAGGTCCCAAGTGCTTAACTCTCACTGGAGCCAAATAGGAGTTGGGCTCCAACAGACATAAAATCATAGAGTCTTGGAATGGTTTGGATTGGGAGGGACCTTAAAGCTCATCTCATTCCAACCTCCTGCTATGGACAGGGACACCTTCCGCTATCCCAGGTTGCTCCAAGCCCCATCCAACCTGGCCTTGGACACTTCCAGGGATGGGACAGCCACAGCTTCTCTGGGCAACCTGTGCCAGTGTTTTATCATCCTTAGTAAAGGCCTCACACAGAACAAAACCAAGTGAGCCATGGCAGGGCTGGCACTGGGGCCTTCCCCTGCTTCCTCCACTCGTCTACATCTCATCATTTTTCCCAAAGGGGAAAGAAAGGAAACAATTAGGACTGGCAGGTCTAACCTGGCACGGAGCAGCATGATTAACCAGGAGGCTGCTACGTGCCATTCATTTTGAGCCTCTTTAGAATTTTCATTAGCTCTTAGAAGCTTTTGATGTCCCTAATTTAGGCCACAGAACACTGCACAGGATGACAGGCAATGATTAAGATGAGCTTTTACTCTTCCAGAGCATGCTGGGCACCTCAAGGCTGTGGACCCTGCATATAAAGCAATATTGCTTATTATTCTGAGCTGTTTGTTCTATTAATCGTATGCCTGCTTTGCTCTGGGAAGAGGAATTGGAATATAGCAATATTCTGTCTTCTTGTTTTTAAAATAGATATGTGGGTGGACACTCTAGCTACTGCTCACATTTTTCTCTTGCAAGAAGAGCTGTTTGTGATTCTCCTCCCCGGTGTTTTCTCTTGACACTGATTTTCTTGGTTGGACTTGGGAAGGAAGATGCCTCAAGCCAGTCAACAAGTGCTGCATGGAAATAATAGGTATTAATTGAGAAATATTTGAACTTCAGGATTGCAGAGAGGAAGTCTTGGAACAGCTTTAAAATTAAAGGTGTTATTATTCCTTCAGAAAAAAATCAGGCCTGCAGTGCTATTATTTTTGTCCATTAGAATACTTCTGATTTGACAACTTCTAATCTAAATATTCATATGATCATACAATAGCTGATAGTAGATAAACACATACAAAATGTTTGGCATTAACAGCAACTCAACAAGTTGTGCCAGCATCTTCCATAACCTTGTCTCTCCACATCTGACCTCATGAAGAGCCTTTCAGAAAACCAGCAAGGTCTGGAGCTGAACAAAACTTGATTGAATGAGGGGGGGAAAAAAAGGGGAAAAACAACTTGAGAATTAGTGAGTTCCTGTCCTGCTCACCAGGCACGAGCAGTGTCAGGGCATGTCTGCAAGCTGAAGGGTTTACAGGATGCATAAATAGCTCCATAAAAAAGATGTTATCACCAGCTCCTGAAAAAGCACAGTGCTGGAAAGTGGTAAGTAAGACCAACACCTGTAGTGCAAGGCCAGACCAGCTCCATCAGAGAGCAGAACCGCTTCTTCACTGCTGACAGATGATTTCACGTCGATGTCTTTCGTCAAATCTACTTAAAAAAACAAACCAAAAATCTGTTCACTTTTTTAAACTGCACTTATTCAAATAAGGTGGGAGCATTTCCTTCCAACATATACTCCTCACACTACAAAGCCCAGCATCCCAGCAGCATCCGCTCCAATAAAATAAATTTCCCTTCTTGTAAGAACAAGAGATTACACACACACAGACACACACACAACCCCAGACTGGTTCGGTTTATATCGAAACACAATTACATATTTATTGACATGCTTTTAATTTACAATCAAATTGAGCTGGCACACCCAAGACATGGTTTACTTATAGAGCATGAAGGGCAGCCACAGCAGGTGTTACTTGTTCCCCATCTGGTCTAGGTTCCTAAACTGGGATGCTCCCAGGAGCACCCCAGCACCTCCACCCTGGCCTCTCCATGGCCACATGTCCTATGGAACCTCCTCCCATGGCCACCAAAGGCAGCTTTGAACGATGGAATCATTCAGGTTAGAAAAGCCCTCCAACATCAAGTCCGACCGTTCCCCCAGCACTGCCAAGGCCACCACTGCCCCATGTCCCCAAGTGCCACATCCACATGGCTTTTAAATCCCCCCAGGGATAGGACTCCAACACTGCCCTGGTCAGGTGTGCCACGGCTGGACAACCCTTTCCATGAAGGAATTTTCCCCAATATAAAAACTAAACCTCCCCTAGCACAACTTGAGGCTGTTTCCTCTTGCCCTGTCCCTTGTTCCCTGGGAGCAGTGTCCAACCACCCCTGGCTCCACCCTCCTGTCAGGGAGTTGCAGACAGCCAGAAGGTCCCCCCTGAGCCCCCTCTTCTCCAGGCTGAGCCCTCCCAGCTCCCTCAGAGTTCCTCCCAGGTGCAGGTGGGACTGAACCTATTTTGTTCCCATGAGCTGTCCCTCTGCTCTGACAGATCCCAGCCCTTGGAGATCTCCACACCCCGCACAGGGAATACCACAGCGATAATGACACATTCCAGAACATCCTGGCTCGGTGAGTAATTGCAGATCCTTAGCACAGGCATCTCCATGAAGGCAGTGGGAGTTGTAGAGACATTATTAGGTCTCCTGACATTTTAAAAAGGCTTAGACAGAAAATGTCTTCGAGGGGGTTCGAAGGCTGCAATGGAACTGAAATCATTTTTGTAATAATAGCAAAACGACTCACAAGGAGCTTTGCATAACTTTGCCAGAACCACAGGTCCTGCACTGGGAGCTTGTAGGGTGCCTTCTCCAATAGGGAAAATCAGAAGCAGAGCCTTTGTGCCGATGTTGGCAAGTAAGCACAACCTTCAACTTTCTGCCAGCTCCAAACCCTTCTGCAGAACTTCCGTGGCTTTCTGAAATCACAATGAATAAGATTTTCTGCTGACTCAAATGGTGTGAGGGCTCCAGCTGGAACTGGGACAAACTGCCTGGGCACACACAGAGCCAACTGACCCTATATGTGTGTAGAGACAGCCTGAGGAGACTGGAAAAGCAGCTCAGGAACAGACACAGGAGACGAGAGCACCAGGCACCACCACCAATTTTAAGAGTTGTTCAAGTATGTGAGATATTCACATGGATACAAACTTCATGGCTTTGTGCATTAGTCTGCAACAGGAACAAATGAGAGCTGGGAGAAAAGGCCCTTCTCCATCACCTTACACTGAAACCCAGCAGTGATTAATAGAATCACAGAATCCCTGAATGGTTTGAGTTGGGAGGGACATTAAAGCCCATCCAGTTCCATCCCCTGCCATGGGCAGGGACACCTTGCACTAGCCCAGGTTGCTTCAAGCCCTCTCCAGCCTGGCCTTGGACACTTCCAGGGATCCAGGGGCAGCCACAGCTTCTCTGGGCAATCTGTGCCAGGGCCTCACCACCATCACAGCCAAGAATTTCTTCCCAATATCCCATCTAACCCTGCCCTCTGGCAGTGGGAAGTCATTCCCCCTTGTCCTGGCACTCCGTGCCCTTGCAAAAAGTCTCTCCCCATGTTTCTTGCAGCCTCCCCTTGGCTCATACTAGACATGAAGACTTTCAAACTAAGGGCCTGAAACCCCTGGGTGCACTCTTCAGCACCTTCTGTTCCATACTGTGTTCATCTTCAACAATAAAATCACTTCACTAGAAAAGTGCTATAAAAAGATGCAATTCCTCTCTTCTCAGTCTCCTGCATCAAGACCCTTTTTGCTGTGTAAAAATGAAATTTACAGACCAACGCTGAGGTCTTACAGTCTTCTCAGGCTACTACACACCCAAAGTAGGGCTAATATGCACCCAAAGTAGGAGACAAAATTATGGAATGGTTTAGGCTGGAGAAGCCCTCTCAGACCACTGAGTGCAAGCTTTCCCCCAGCACTGCCAAGGCCACCACTGATCCCTGTTTCCAAGTGCCACATCCATGTGGCTTTTAAATCCCTCCAGGGATGGGGACTCCAGCCCTGGGCAGCTGTACCCAGGATGGACAGTCCTCTCCAGGAAGGAGTAAGATCCACGGCAGAGGCTGATAGCGAATACTTGCATTTATTTTCTTGAACTCTCAACCATGCACTGCAGATGAGACTTATCAAGCTCAGCTCTTTTTAACAACAGCCAAAAAACCCAGACTGGGGGAGTGAGATAAGAGACGGACTAAGCCCATGCCTCCAATCCTTTCATATGTGGAAAATGTCTGGTAAAAGCTCCCATCAGAGAGGAGTTTCCTTGAAACATGCACCTTCCAGGTTTCTTCCCCAGGCAGTGTTACCCGAACTGACTTGTCTCAAGTCTCACCTAAACCCGGGTAACTTGGATGGAATAAAGAGGGGAAAACAAATATCTAAGAATTCCAGGAAGACTAGAAAAGGAGCCTCGGACTGAAAACAAGAGATGGTTTTCTTGGTAATTCCCTATCCTTGCCCAACCATCAGTCTAGTTATTTACAACACAGTTACCTTCAGCAGGGAGGCAGCTCTTGCTTAAGGACACCAAGAATCACCCCTGGATTTGGAGCCAGAGCACGTGGAATGTCCTGCCTCAGTGAACAGGGTAAGTCAGAGAACAGTAGGAGAAAAAGGCAAACAGCCTGATTATAACCTGGTAAAGCTGTAACTCCCAGAACTGCAGGAGTCTCAGGAACTGCACAGCACATGGGAAATCCTAATTTCTACCATGGAAAAATTGCAGCTTTGGTCTGTCAGTCAAAAATTTAAGCAGTCAGAGCCACATAAATGTTCATTTTTAGTGCAGATGCCTCACTTTGCTAGAGATTTTCTCTGGTCAACAGATTACTGAAAACAGTTTTTGAAGTGTACACATTAAAGATTATTTCCTTCAAGCTAAGAGGCTGGAGATATTTAAAAACTGGTGTTTACTCACAGGAATAGAGATGTTTGTTCTGACAGACATTTTTCTCCTCTGTAAAACTTCTTGCATTAAAAACTTCTAGTCAGAGGTAATTGTTAACATGGAACATTTATTGTTTTAAAAAAATAAACATGCAGAAGGCATCCTCTTTAAAACCAACATGTAAAATAATCCAGTGGGGGTTTTAGAGAAAAGCAACAGCTCTGTAAGGCATGGATTCCTCCAAATCATCCGGCAGAAATGTGTTTTCCATGGGAATCCACGCTCTGACTACACTGTGCAGCGAGTAGAGCCAAAGGCAATCACATAACAGAGCACTTGCCTTGCAGTTTATCTTTCTTTTTCTGCTGCTTGGATTTCTTTCCATCCACTTGGAGACTGATAGTTCTCCTCTGCTCCAGATTCAGGAGCTCCTGGAACAGCTCCTGCACGTTGTAGTTCATTTTGGCCGATGTCTCCATGAAAGCACACTTCCACTTGCTGGCCAGAGCTTGCCCCTCGCTGGCATCCAGCTCCCTCTGTGTGTCATCACTTTTGTTCCCCACCAACATTATGGGGATTTTTTGGATGTCCCCTTTAATCTGGCATATCTGGTCGAAGATGGGATGAAGATCTTCCATGGACTGCCTGTTGGTGACAGAGTACACCAAGATGAAGGCATGCCCCTTGGATATAGAGAGGCGCTGCATAGCAGGGAACTGGTGGCTGCCCGTGGTGTCCGTGATCTGAAGCGTGCAGATGCTCTTGTCACAGTTGATCACCTGCCGGTACGTGTCCTCGATGGTGGGGATATAGGTTTCCCGGAAAGTCCCCCTTACAAAACGCAGGACCAAGGAGCTTTTGCCAACCCCGGCTGCTCCGAACACCACCACCCTGTAATCGTTGCTCTGCTCGGGCATCTTGGCTGCGCGGCGATGCGAGTGAAGGTCTGCACTGAAAATACCCGAGTTCCTCCAAGTTTACACAGCCCTACGCAGAGGTGGGCTGTGGAGAGGGAGAGGGAGGGGGGAAAGGGGGAGAGGGAGGGGGAAAGGGAGAGGGAGGGGGAAAAGGGGGGAGAGAAAAAGAAAAATGAACCCTTCATACCATCCCGGTAATGTTACGGTACGTTACTGAGATAAGCAATTATAAGTCACTCCTCTCCCATCCTTTTTCCTTGAAATAAGCCACTATCCCTCCGTCTCCCCCAGCCATATATCGCATGAAAGCGAAAAGGAATTCACCTGTAGCCATCAGCTCCACTGAGCAGCGAAACGGACTGGAATCGCCTGCCAGCCCCGGGAAAGCGGTATTCCAGCCCCGGGAAGGTGTGTTCCAACCTTAGGGAAGCGGCGCCCCCCGCCCGGAGCTCCGCCGCCGCGGAAGGGAGGGGAGGCTCCGTGCCTCCATATATCCAGCCTTCCCCTCAAAACCCCCATGAAAATAAATAAATTACCAGCACGACCACTTGAGTTACAGCCGCTGGAGCCGAGTTGTGCTGCTCCATCCCTCTCACTCCACGCACAAAGGCGCGTCTCCTCAGCCCCCCTCGCCGCAGACGCCCAAGCACTGACAGGCTCTGCCGGCTTTAAGTCACCCTGAGCATCTCCCGGCTTAAGTCTGATTGTGTTTTCAAACACTTAATACAGCTCTGCTTTCCGCCCCCGCTGTCATTAAGCAGGGCAGGGATGCCCTGACAGGGCTCCTCAGCCCTCCCCGGGGAAATCACCGAGCCCTGGGGCCATGGCCAGCAAGGTCCACTCCATGTCCGCGGGAGTCCCTTCCAACTCGGAATACTCTGTGATTCCATGACTTTGTCTCCCTCACACTGACGTATAAAACAGAGTCGTTGTGTATCACAATCACGAGTCGCGTGTCTCCTGGTTTATTAGGAATTTCCTCAAACGCCGCCTCTCCGCACGCTCTCTCTGCGGGCAGAGTGCAGCACGCACAGCCCGGTGCTTGACAGGAGAAGGCGGCCGTGGGCTGGGAGCCACCCCCGGCTCCTCTTCGCCCCGTTCCGCCACAGCCGCCGCCATGGGCTCGGCTCCCTCTCACGACCCTTTCCTGCCCGCGGGGCCCCGCCATGGGCTCGGCTCTCCCTCACGGTCCGTTCCCGCCCAGGCGCCGCCCGCCCTCACGCCCCAAAATGGCCGCCGGCGCCTGTGGAGGGCGCTCAAAAATTAACGCATTTAATGAATTGTTCATGGTTGGGGCAATATGTGGCTTTCTTACAGCCTGGTCATATTGCAAAACGTGCAATGTGTAAAATTTTCTTCAGAATTGATGTTCTCTGTTGTTTAATCTTTGCATACTTTCAAGCCTAATCAACAAGAAGGGAGATTTAATCCATGAACCAGCAACTAACGAGCTCTAAGTGATGTTCAGGTGTTAGAAAAACAAATTACTTGTGGGTAGAATTGCTTTGTTAAGGTTTAGGGCTCCACATGTTGCAGTGATCTCAGACCTTGGGTTGAGGTTAACAAAGCTTAGGAAGAAGAATTTCCACTGATAGCGGATGCAAAGAATGCAGAATTTACAGGCCACAGCGACATTTGGCAGAACTCCCAAGATAAGGAAGAAACTAATAAAGCCAACTCAGCAATTGTGCTGAAATCAGCTCTGATGAGGTAAAAGGTGATTCTGGCAGGGGGAAATCGTGACCAGTGACACAAGAAACCCACTGACCTAAAATGTATAAGTAGTAAAAAGTTTTGATAGTTGGGGTGCTGGATTTGTGAAATTACACTGGGCACTCAACTCTGAAATAAATCACCAGTGTCTCTTCTCTCATTATTGGCTTGTTGCACACCGGGCAACAAAAACAATTTTTGTAGACATTATCATTCCTGTTTGTGTTTCTGTCTCTGAGTTAAGGAATTTCTCTAGTCAAAGCACTTGTGGAGGAAACACTTCTCAGTCCTTCCCCAAGCTCGTTCTTCCCAAACCATTTGTGGTTTTCCAGGTTATCATGTCTTAATTTCTCCAATCCTTGCTGCATCACTGACTCTGTGGTGTTCTCCCACCTTTTTTAAATCCACTTCTATCAGCCTTGTAATGTTTCCCTCCTATCCTAGACCAACAAAAAGTGTCTCTTTAGACCTACTTCATACTGCTGTGGATTTTTTTGTCTAATCATTATGTCATACCTTTACTGTTCCTGTCTCTCCAGGCAGAATGACTTGTTTGTGGCAAGACTCATAACCTGCAAGTCATTCACTTTGCCTGAATCCCATAATTAATGTGGATTTTCAGAGCTGATTTACAAACCATCATTTCTGGTGTTTATGAGGTATTTATAAACTATCATTTTTGGTGTTTATGGGGTATTTATTAGCCACAATGAAATCCTAACTAGGAATGACTAGCTAATTCACTCTGTTTACTCAAAGGCAGTTACCTATTTTCAGATATTTTCTAAGATTTCCAATACTTGTCTCTAAGAGGTATTTAAATAATATCTCTTTCTAAGAGATAATTGTTGCATAAGTAAGGTGACATGAGAAGCCAAGAGGCTTCTGTGTTCAGGGAAGGATTCATGACCCTCCTCCAGTCAGAAAGCAGGAAAGAAGCTGTGAGTCAACTTAACAGAGGTAAAAGAATTACTCTGGCTTCCTTAAAGAAGGGATGGAGAGCCGTGTCCTAGACAGTATCTCTGTCTTGGGAGGGACACAGCCATGAGATGCTGGCTCAGTGTCCCACTGTTGGTCAGGATTTGCTTGGGATGGAGCTGACAACAGCCAGAAAAATTCCAAAAGGAAATGTTAAATGGAAATCAGCTGTCTGAGAGAGCCCCTCAGGGAAGCAGAGCACAGAGGGAGCGGGGATTGAGGCCTGCTCCTGCTGCTGCTCTGGAAAATTGTCTGGGAAATTCCTTGAGCTGTGAGGTGCTGGACAGCACTGGGGACCTACAGGAGGGATGGCTGACAATAACAAGATCTCTTTTCTGTGGGGACTTTGCCAGGGATTGTTTCTGTTCTGTCAGGACTCCCGTGGGACTTGCAGGGATTGTGTAATTTCCCTGAGGAAATGAGGCACAGCACAGCACCAACAGCCCCCAAAAGCTCCCAGGGTTCGGCAGAGGGGTATCCAAGTGACTGGGGGTACAGCAGGGAGACTCAGGGATGGGCACCCATCCTGCTCTGTCTTCATTGGGCTCCATTTCCACTGCTTTTCCTCTGGAGGATTTCTATTCCGTGTGGGAGACGGAGCTGGATCTTCACAGCCATTCCATCCATCTCCTTAATATTGCTTTGAATGTCACGAGTTCTTGTGGAAAGGTATGAGGCAGCAGGTGAAGACAGAAAAAGGATTTTCCTCTGGAATTACATAAATTATTATTAAACCAGAGGCTGTATGTCAGTGGTGCATATTGCTTACCAGACAGGATGTTTCTTCCCAGCAATGCTGAGACTTGGGAGTGCAGTCCAGCCTGTACAATATTCACTGGGAAATGTACCAGAGTGGCTTAGCTATTGCTAAGCCATCACATCCATCTCATGAATGAGGGCTGTACTTGGAAGAGTGCCCTTCTTGGAGGGCTTTAAGCTCAACAAAATGAGGACAGAAAAATAGGAGAAAACACAAATTCCACCTATTATAATGGATATAAACTTCCCTTGGCGTGAAATAATGAAATAGCTAAAGGATGGGACACTATTTAAACCATTTCATCAAGGAATTCATTGCATGGAGCCACCACACATCAGTTCAGCTGAGCCAGAAACAAACGCCCAACCTGCAGCCTTCCATGGGGAGCAGGGCTCTGATATCCCAGTGCTTGGCATGGCAGTGAGGAGGGACCAGCATGGACAGCCCTCTGCCCCTGCCACACTTACACTTCAGAGATGGAGAAGCACAAGGTGCCAGTAATCATAACCGTGAGGAGAGCTCATATTTTATTTAAACCTCTACACCTAAAGCCTGAAGCTCGGATTGATTTCCTATAATAGAGGGAAAAACTCCCAAGAGCCACCGGCTCTTGTGCAATGCGGTGTCAGGTGCTAAGTGGGAAGCAGACCCGTGACATGTCTGTGTGCCCACCACAGAGCAAAACGTTCCAAAAATAAACCTGTCGCTGCTTAGTGCTTATTTTACCCCCCCAAAAAGTGCACTGACTATGCCATCGTTGAGGGCAGGAGTGAGTCATTACAACAGGAACCAGAGCTCGTCTCCTGCCCTTCTGTCCCCAGCAATCCTTTATTTCCATCGTACCAAAATCCAGAAAATAGCCTTGGGGTATTGTAGCCTTGGGCTACAGAATGTGGGGTGGGAAAGGGAACATGTTTCAGTGTCCCACAATGTTCTGATTGTCTGCGGGCTGCTGAGAGCAGCTTTGAAGAGGACAACAAGGAAATGCTAGCACCTCCCTCTCCTCATCCAGTGCCAACAGCACCATCAGACCTGGGCACCATCTCGGATCCCTGCTGGGATCTCACCCAGTCACAAGTTGTCTCCTATTTTTAAGCTGGGACACACAGGCTGGCTCCATCCAGCAGGCACACGGTGAGACACAGCCACAGAGCCTTCACTCACATCACCCTTCCCTGAGCATTTCCAGGCTGTAACGCTCCCTCCCTTTCAGGGGGATGGGCATCGGGGTCCAAGCCCAGTTCTCCCAGTGCCTCCCAGTCTCAGATTTCTAAGGAAACACAGAATCATGGAAACTCCCGCATTGGAAGAGACCCACAAGGACCACTGAGTTCAGTTCCTGCCCCTGCAGAAAACAATACAATAAGGAAAACAAATTGTTCCAATCAAAGACCCTTTTCTGACCTCAGAAATTGTGGTCCCCAGCTCACCCAGAAAAGTCTTACACAACCCATTTTCTCTTTGCTAATGTTGGTTGCTCAACAGCCACCCCAGCCAGACTTTAAAGCTACTCTCAGGTGGCTTTTCCCATTCCTCCCAGTTCTCAGTGTGTCCCTGCACAGCAGCACAGACACACAAAGCTCCCAGACCCCGAGCAGCACCTCTCTGGCAATGGGAGCTTCTGCACATCAGCCAATTTCCCACACTTTAGAGATGAGGGATCGATGGTTTGTGTTCAGTCCAGCGGGAGCAGGTTCTGGTGGCAGCAGGTGGCAGCAGAGCTCTGCCAGGGCAGGACGCGCCTGGGCAGCGACACCCGGGAGAGGAGTGTGTGGGAGGGGGCAGCGGTTCTACAGTCGTTGGGAATTCATTAATTTGCATTGTTGCCGTTCATTAGGTCCCACAGTGCTGCACTGCCTCCAGTCTGTCTGGGAGCAGCCCGAGTTCCTCACCGTGCAGGGTAGCTGGAGCTGCAGAGGGAATAGAGCCACAGGCTCTGCCTAAAGCTCAGCTCCCATTCCCTCTCAGGTCCGATTTATCCGGGCAGCCCTTCCTGCAAGGGGACTTCAGGCTCTTGATACTGAACTTAATCTGTTTTCATCAAATTTTCCACTACTCCTTAAGCGCAAGTCACAGAATCATGAAATTGTTTAGGTTGGAAAAGCCCCCTGAGCCCATCGAGTCCAGTCGTTCCTCAGCACTGCCAAGGCCACCACTAACCCATGTCCCCAGGTGTCACATCCACATGGCTTTTAAATCCCTCCAGGGATGGGAAATCAGCCTCTGTCCTGGGTAGCCTGTGGGCTGGACAACCCTTACCTGAAGAATTTTTCCTTAATATCCAACCTGAACCTCCCCTGGTGCAACTTGAAGCTGTTTCCTCTTGTCCTGTCCCTTGTTCCCTGGGAGCAGAGCCTGACACCCACCTGGCTCCCTGCTCCTGTCAGGGAGTTGGAGAGAGCAAGAAGGGGGAAAGGGTTCACACTGACAGAGGGCAGTGTGAGATTATGGAGAAATTCCAACAACAAATTCCCATGGCCAACAACAAATCCACAATATTGTATATTTTATTTAAATTAACAAAACTACAGGTTTTCCAGGTTGCTTAAAGCATTCTGTAAAAACTGAACTCAACCTAAACAAAAAAAGGATATACTTTAATAAGACCCACGGACTATTTCCAAGACATATGAGTAGGGCTTAGGGATGAAAAAATAAAAAACCCACACACGCACACACACACGTCCACACGCCCCGTAAACAAACTGTTAGTGTTGGACACAGAATTTGGTTTGAAAGCTGTGGGTCCCAGTTCACGAAGAGCCTTTACAAAACAGAATCCTAGAGACTAAGCTGGAAAAGAAACCACGGACACACCTATGGGAACAACATAAATATCACGTAAGGACCCAAGGGAAAAGGGATGTTAAAGTTGCAAAGTCGAGCGCTCAGCCAGGAACGTGCTGGAGTTACGTTGATGTGCATTGATTTAATTCACTTTGCAATGGAATAAATACTCCAAGCAGGAACACCTACTCAGCTGTGACCCTGCTGGGATGCTCCAGGGGCCAGGGGAGCTCGGGATCTCGGAGAGGGTGAACACAACAAACAGAATTACTTCCTTTTAAGAAAAGCCTGTAATAGCTCCAATCAATACAAAGGAAGCAGCCCTTTGGCAAAGGGGTCTGCTCAGTGTGTCACATTGTAACCAGAGGTACAGCTCGGGGTGCCCAGCAACCTAAAGGATGCAAGATGATCTTTTGATTCACCCTCTCTTTTTACCAAGTGTTGAGCTTTAATAAATGGATAGGAATAAATTTTGGGTGGGAATCATGATGGTACCTGGGCTGACAGCCTGGCAGCAGCTTTGGGAGCTTCTCTTCCTCATCTCTGACCCTTCAGCCACATACAGCAGCAGCAGACCCTGATCTTTTAGGGACAAAACTGGGAGGGTGGATTACATGTTACTAGCAGTTAACACTGCTTATTTACTACTACTACATTTATTATTGCCAGCTTATAAGGCTCTCTGGATGCTCCAGGCCCTGGGAGGTGTGTCCTGAGCAGCATAGACCCTTCTGGCCACAGTTCTTCCCCCCCACCATTCACTGCTCTTAACTGGTCCCAGCACAGTCCAATTCAAGCCTCCACCCCGATCAGTTCCCACTTCCCTTGCAGTGCCAGCAGCCTCCCAGCGTGGGGCTGAGCAAGCTCGGTGCCTGTGTTTGCTCTGGAAAAGTGAATATCGAAGATCCACATTAGTGCGTGACCAACTGATTCTTTCAAGTCTGATAATCCCTGGAGGAATCCAGCTCTACCAAGTGTGCTCCAGCCCAGCAGTGCATGGAGGAGCAGGACTGCCCAGCTCACAGGGATGCCCCACAACAAAAGGGAAAGATGGAGGAAGCTACAAAAGCCCAGGAACTGGCTGTGGGATCAGCACCCCTGGAAACTGTGTCAGGAGTGCTCTGTTCTCCTGCAACTCAGCTCAGCATCAAGGTTGGACATTCCCTGTATTCAACAAACAGCTGTAAACCCTACTGAGAATGCACGTTGCTGCTCCTACAAAAACCTTATAACAGCCTACTCCTCTCCCAGCTGTGCTTCATTCAAGGACAGAGGGTGGCTGCAGGGCTGCACTAAAGACTCAAACTTGGGTTGATACAGTTACAAATGGTGGAATTAAATGTTTTTACAATGAGGATTTAGTCCCTCTCCCCATCAGCACCTTGTATAAGTTGCACACAGGAGAAAACTTGGACTACTGAGTATGTGCTGCCAGCTGAGCTCCCTGCAGCACCTTTTTATGCACCAGCACACACGGCCAAATAAAACCAGCCCCACGGCAGCTCTGCCCCGTCCCGACGTCCAAACGCACGACTTTGCAACCCTAATGCCTTTCCAGCAGGGTTTTACGTGCCCGAGTGGAACACAATATACACATCCCTCCCCCCAGGAATAACTACACCATAGTAAAGAGTTACAAATGTTCTGCTCGGTGTCACTGCTCTGAGAACACACCAGGGACGGGGCGCTCAAGGAGCGAATTCGGCCGCAGAGGTCTCCTGCCAGAGAGACTTGTGTGTCCTCTGCTCCCACCCCAGGCCAGGGCCCCACTGAGGCACCTCTGTGTCACTCCTGAGCCTCCTTCCGAGCCAGCTTGTAAACCTCCGTGGGCCCGTCCACGTGGGTGATGGTGGTGGTGAGCTGCAGCTCCTCCCCGCTGTTCACCCCCAGGTCACCTGAGAAACAAAGTTGTTCTGTTAGGGGGTCTCACAGGAAAATACTGGACAATTAGAAAGTGAAAGATCCGGTTTATTCTCTCCAGGCTTTCAGGAGCTGCCTGAGCTACAGACCAGGCAACAATCCTATAAATGCTTTTATTTACAGTTATTTAAATAGAAAGAAAAGAGAGACATTGAGAAGCTGGAGTGTGTTCAGGGGAGGAAATGGAGCTGGAGAAGAATCTGGAGCACCAGGAGTGGCTGAGGGAGCTGGGGTGGCTCAGCCTGGAGAGAAGGAGGCTCAGGGGGGACCTTCTCACTCTCTGCAATTCCCTGACAGGAGGGTGGAGCCAGGTGGGGGTCAGGCTCTGCTCCCAGGGAACAAGGGACAGGACAAGGGGAAATGGTCCCAAGGTGTGACAGGGGAGGTTTAAATTGGATATTGGAAAAATTTCTTCACGAAAAGGGTTGTCCAGCCCTGACACACCTGCCCAGGGCAGGGGTGTAGTCCCCATCCCTGGAGGGATTTAAAAGCTGTGTGGATGTGGCACTTGGGGACATGGGTCAGTGGTGGCCTTGGCAGTGCTGGGGAATGATTAGACTTGACAGTCTTAAAGGTCTTTTCCAACATAAACAATTCCATGATTCTGTATCAGCAAACAATGATTTCTGTACTACTGAAGACTACTGATAACAGAATCCAACAGTGCTGCCATTCCCTACTTGCCCAGACTTCAAAGAAGCCCAAAATGGTTTGAGTTGGAAGGGACTTGAAATATCACCCAGTTCTAACCCCCTGCCATGGGCTGGAATGCCATGCACTAGATCAGGGATTCTATTTTCTCCATTCCTCATCCCTCCCTTTGAGCTGCAGTTACATCTGGGCAATGCTAAAATGTACAAAAACCACCTAGAAGGTTCGTGCCAGCCTTGGCTACATACTCAGACCTGTCCAACCGAGCCTGCCTCGAAAACTAAACCATAATTTCCATAACATTTCAAGCTGCTGAATATGCAGCTGAGCCAAAAGCAAATGTGCAGAAGGCATCCCCCACTTTCTATCTCTTTCCCCCCTTAGGTCACTCAGAGGCACTCACCATTGGACTGGTCCTCGCCGTAGTTCTTGTGGGACGGCGCGTACAGGAACATGAGGGCAAACACGTAGAGGTTCCACATCCCGTAGATGCCCGTGAAGAAGGCGCTGTTCACCTGTATCGTTATGTCCCCCCACTTCCAGTGGCCTTCTGTCACCTGCCCAGGAGAAAGAGCAAATTCTGTACTTTGAGTAAATCAGCGAGAACAGCATCAATTCAACAAGATGGAGTAAATGGAGTGGAACAGGTTCAGTGAAGCAGAAGCCAGGCTGGGATTCTCCTCTTCAGCCTCAATCTGCAGGGAAAAAATGATCCTGACAAAATGATTCCATCAGGATTTCTTTAGCTTTGATGTCTCATTTAATGTGACCAAACTGCTCTGTTCTGGATACACCCGCTGCAACCATGTGCTCAGCACACAAAGGGCAATATGTGAGGACAAGCAGTGACATCCACAAACATCCGACTGCTAAAAATAGTACTTTTATAGCAGGAAAACCAGCGTGGATAATATGAGAGCTGATGTGCTGAGCATGGCCTCCTGCAGCTGTCTGAAGAGGGGGGGCTGACAGCACCAGCCTGAGACACACTGAGGTTTGTCAGCATCCAGGAAAATACCATCAATGTTAATGTTACTAGAAGATACACAGACTGCTCATACTGAAATACTGCTTTCTGTTAAAGAAAGACATAACAGGGAAGAAAAAAGCTAAACTAGCTTAAAAAGAGAGCCATGGAGATGCTCCAAGGGCTGCTCTGGAGCCAGGCTGGGAGAGCTGGGGGTGTTCAGCCTGGAGAAGAGAAGGCTCCAGGGAGACCTTAGCGCCTAAAGGGGCTCCAAGAGACTTGGAGAGGGACTTTGGACAAGGGCCTGGAGTGCCAGGACAAGGGGGAATGGCTTCCCACTGCCAGAGGGCAGTGTTAGATGGGATATTGAGAGGAAATTCTTGGCTGTGAGGGTGGTGAGGCCCTGGCACAGGTTGCCCAGAGGAGCTGTGGCTGCCCCATCCCTGGAAGTGTTCAAGGCCAGGTTGGAGAGGGCTTGGAGCAACCTGGTCTAGTGGAAGGTATCCCTGCTCATAGCAGGAGGTGGAACGGGATGGGTCCCTCCCAACCCAAACCAGTCTGAGATTCCATGATTTCAGCAGCAACAGAAGCTCATTAGTACAGAGACAGTGTCAGAGCTCAGGTTAAACAGGTACAGCTACTGCTGGGAACAGTCAGCCCAGGGAAGGCTGGATTCTGTCATGTCTCTGTGGGCACACAAAGCCACCAGAGTGTTTCAGTGTGAACAGAACGTTTTCCCCTTGCTGAGTTCTCAGAAATGACTAACCCGTGTTGGCCCATGTTCTGCCCAGCACAGCCCCAATGCTTTGGAAGCCAACAGCTTTTGTGCGGCTCCAGCCTGAGACATTTCATGGCAGAGCTTCAAACAAATGAAAACAACTTCTTAAAAAGCAACTTGCTGTCAAATGTGCTTGTAACAAGCTTGTCTTGTCTGACCAGAGCTGGCGTCAGGAGTGGCTCAGGAAGTGGCTTCCCAGGAAGCCCAGTCCTATGGCTCACCTGGCTCACAATGAAGAAGATGACAGTCATGGCTGCACAGGCCAGGGTGATGAGCATCAGGAACTTGAACCTAAAAATCAGCCCCTGTTTAGAGAGAAATGTCACTGGTCACATTAACAGAATCCACAAAACCCTTTTTTGGTTTTAGGATAGACAAGACATGAGTATAAAAAATGAAAGAGAAAAAAAGGGTCCAACCCACGAAACCCCAAAGCAAAACAACCTCCACCCACTCCTGTGCCGTGCTCAGCACAGCCCATATCCTCCGCTCCCCACACGTCTGCGCTGCTCCGGATGCTCCGCGCGGGCTGGGATGTCTGGACAGCGCTGCCTTTCCATGACATTTGCTCTGGTGACTGATTGACCAGGAGTTAATTGACGTGGGAGAGGCGGCGGGTCGGTGTGAGCTGGGTCCCAGCCTGACAGCTCATGGGTCTTGTAAAACAAACATGGGGGGAGTCGGTGTCTCAGCACGGGCTCTGGTCCCACCACACTCATCCTCACCCTCAGCCTGGCTGGGAGGAAGCTGCAGCAATTCTAATGCCTGGCAAACCCACGCTGGCTCCACAGAACAGAGATCCCGAGACAACCTCAGGCTCAGGATCTATCCCACTCCTCACCGTCCCTGCTTTCACTAGTTTTACATTTTTATTTACAAATGCTTTTGGTTTTGTGTGAGTGTGTTGGGGTTTTTAACCTGTTTTTGGAATTTAGGTGGAAATGTCAGTGTCTGTGTAATGACTGTGCCACACCACAACAACAGATGACTATTAATTTAACTCTTCCACACTAGATCCATGCTCACCAGATGTTTGGATGTCAAGCGTGGCAGCAGCAGCTCTGCAGCACGAGCTGAAGGCCTGTGCCTCCTGCTAGAGGGAAAAACACTCAATATCTGCTTCAAATTCTCCCAAGTCTGATTTTCTAATTTTTTCTGTGCATTCCCAGTGGGTGATCATGACTTGTGTAAATCAGAAGTGACCATGGTTTAACAGAACAACTTTGAGGATAAATATTTACACCCCTGTGGAAACAGCTTAAGCACTGAGAGCGAGTTCCTTGAGTTTGACAGTTGGTAGAGGCAGGTAGGACAGGAACACGTACAAAATCATGGGCTAAAACAGGGATAGTGAGCTGAATGTGTTGTGTTTTGATCCCTGTTTCCCTCTAGCAACTTGTTTAGGAAATGACAACACCAAAATTCTGAATTTACACCATGGAAAACCAGGTGGTCTCGGCAACACTTCCCACTAAACACAAAAATTATTCTTAAAGGTGGGAAAATGGAGGTGTGGGGAGATTATGGGTAGAGGAGTCTCAGCACAGACTCCGAGGTCCAAAAATAAAGAATCCATGCTCCAAGGAGGGCAGTTACCTCATAGTGAAGGCGACGAGCCTTGCTCATGGCAGGGAGGCTTGACTGCTTCCCACTGATGTTTCTGAACACTTGGAAGACCATGAAACACAGGAAGAGAAAATAGAGGCACAGGCAGATCCCTGCGACTATAATAAAGGCCATCTGGGCAGAGAGAGTTAAGGGAAAATTGTACAAACTAAAAAGAAATACCAGAAAACATTATTCAGGTGATTCACATATTCCGTTCCCCAGTGACTTCCCCTCACACAGCATCAGTCCCCTGAGGTGTCCAGCTCCAAACCTGCCAGGACTGCTCCTTCCTAAGGACACTGGCATCTGCAGTGCCTGAGCCGCCCCTGGCCTTCCAAAATCAGGGTGGAAGTTTCCCCATACTAGGAGGGGAACATCTCCCTCTCCTACTGACCCAGCCTGAGGCGGGGGAAGGATACAGCCAGCTCCGTGCCCACCTCGGTGGTCCAGATGCTGTAGAAGGGATTCTTGAGTTGCACCCCCCTGCAGAGGACAGAAAACACCAACTGTCAGAGGCCAACAAGCTCAGAGGGCCCCATATCCACTCTGCAGCCTGGGAATCACAGAACCATAGAATATCCTGAGCTGGAAGGGACCCACAAGGATCACGAGTCCAACTCATGGCACTGCACAGACACCCCAACAGTCCCACCCTGTGTGTTGTTCAAATGTTCCTGCAGCTCTGGCAGCCTTGGGGTCATGACCACTGCCCTGGGGAGTCTGCTCAGTGCCTGACCACCTTCTGGGGGTAGAACCTTTCCCTAAGGTTTCACATGGGAATGGCCAGCTGCGCTGCTTTGCCCTGTGTGTGAGGCAGAGGTGAGGTGGGAGGTGTTTCCCTGCTGTGACATTCCAGCACACTTCAGAGCATCCACAGAAGCCTCTCCAGGCTCCAGGAGATGGGGCTGTGCATCCAGCCACGGGCTGAAACTGCTGGTCCCTGCTGGGGGAGGTGACCAGGAGCCTGGGATTGCTGCACCCACCTCTCGCACATGTCAAAGATGAAGAGGCAGAAGGAGCCCACAGCTATGGGTCCAACTTGCTTCCAGTATCCCGAGAGCCGATTCCGCTCGCTCTGGTCCTAATCAGGTCAAGAGGTTTGGAGGAGGAGAAAAAGGGAAAGCAATTTAGCCTGAAGTGCCCTCACCTGGTGCAAGTCCCCACAGCATCATTTCCAACTCTCAACAAGTACAAGGGAGCTGCCAGGTATTGCTAGGATCAGAGCTGGAAACCCCCTTCCCATTGGTGTGATACCCACCATCATGTGCTCCCCACAGAAGATGATCCAAAACGAGAGCAGCATGGCATAGAAAATTCCTTGCCGAATGTCTCCGAAGAGCAGCATCCAAGTCCAGTCAAAACCGATGGAAAACCACTCTACAGGGATGTTAATGAACGTCATGGAAATTCCCAGAGCAAAGATGACCCTGGAGAAGCAGATACACCATCTCTTTCCAGTGTTCAAGGGAAGAACAGAGCCCCAAAATCCAAAGCTGTGCATGGAATGCAACAGAAGGAAATCCAGCTCTTTGGGAAGTGTCACCTCCTGCCACCAAACCCTCTAGGACTGATTGACTCCAAGTAGTTCCTCATTCTCCATGAGTTCAATGGGAAAGAAAAGAGAAGCTATGGAGCTCTCCTGCCCCCAGTATGCCTGGGCGGAGGGAGGGGATGGAGAAGAGACAATTCCTGTCTCCCCAACCATGGGCTCTGCCTGGGAGCAACAACCACCTCAGGGAGTCCCCTTGCTCGAGGGTCACCTGGGCCCAAACTCACTTCTCCAGCAGGACGGGAGCACGTGTCATCAGCGTGATCCGCCTCCAGTACCACACCATGATAATCAGAATGCTGGGGGTCAGGAAGGTCTTCATGGCAAACCACACCTTGGTGAAGCCTCCGTTTTGATGGATGCCCTAAGGAAAACCAAGGTGGAAGGTGACTGCTATACAGGGTTTAATGTCATCATTCTGCTTACAGGAGTGGCAGGAGAGGCACAGACATGGCAGTGCATCCCAAAGACATGGGCTGGCAATCACCAGAAAGGGAGCAGGTGCCCACTAAGCCCCCAGGCCACCTAGGCAGGTTCCACAAGGTCTGAAAACAAATACCAGCAGACACGAGGCAGGAGAGGGGATTCTGACACAGCATGGAAAAAGCTCACAGAATTACTCCCAGACAAGTAAGGGGACACTCATGGAGCCAAGTCATCACTAGTGGGAAGAGCACTGGCCAAATGAACGTGTTTCTCCAGTCATGCGCCCTCCCACCACTGTCTGCAGCCACCACAGCCCTGGCTCCCTGCTGTTCTGCTCCTCCTTAACTCGTACCCATGAGAGGGAGGACTGCATCCCAGCCAGACTGTGGTGGGGAGGGGAGAGAACAGGGGAATTCTCGGAGCCACAGAAAGAGCCCAGCATTGGAGGTGGTCACAGGGCTCGAGGCTTGGGGAGGGCTCCTCAGAAGAGCAAAGAGGGCATCCCTTGGGAAGGAGGAGAGTCCCATGTGAGGCTGGAGCGGGACCAAAGGAGCTCAGGACAGGAAGTAGGACAGGCAGCCACCCTGGTGGGAAGCGGGCCGGACACTCACCACGAGGCGGATGTCCTTGATCTCACCGATGCCCACGTTGATGCCCTTCCTCTCGTTGACAGGCAGGCGGATGTTGATGAGGTAGTACTTGTGTGCCACGCTGCCGATCTCCATGAAGGGCAGGAAGTCGCAGTCGTAGTGCCGGCCCTCGGACTCCAGAGTCTGGAGAAAGGGCAGGGAGCAAAACCATGGCTGTCAGTCCCCAGGGACCACCACACCCCCCCACAGGGAGGGTCTGCAAGAGCCCTCAAACTGGGAGCACCAAAAGCCTGTTTGCCAGTTCCTGGGGAGAGCCTGTGTGAGACAGTGGCTTGGGGACATTTATCCTCATGTTTTTATTGGTTTGGGTCATTGAATCAATAAGTTTGACCTCAAGGAGGTTCACATTTCAGGCTCTTTAACAGTCTTAAAGTCAAGGGAGCCTTCCAAGATGAACCTTTTACAACTCCCTGACAGGAGGGTGCAGCCAGATGGGATTCAGCCTCTTCTCCCAGAGAGCAAGTGACAAGAGGAAACAGCCTCAGGTTGTGCCAGGGGAGGTTTAGGTTGGATACTGGGGAAAATTTCTTCGCAGAAAGAGTGATTCTATGATTCTATGACAGGAAGAGGACAACTCCCACCCATCCCCACTGCCAGCATTGTCCAAGCTCCTTACTTTCGGTGAGCCAAAGGTGCACTTCAGCTTCCTGTTCTCTATGGCATGAGCTATTTCTTCCCAGTCACTGAACGTGTCATCACGATAGGCCAGCGACACATCCAGCGTGATCTCTGCATTCTCCTCTGTAAGAGGGAGGAAATATGAGGCTTGTTATGTTCCCAGAGTAACCAGAAAGCACCATGTTCCTTTATAAAGAAAATTAAGGTGGTGAAGTTGAGCTATCCTGGCCTTGCTGGAAAAAACCCTCAGAAACAACCACACACATGATGGCATTGATGTTTTTCATACATCTGATTTGGCTTAAGTTGTTCTCCAGAAGACTTTTGGAGCCCTCCCCTCCTTGCCCACACCTGCACTGACTTGTCTGTGCCTTTGCAGACGTCCCAACTCGCCCGTCAGTCACACAGGTGGAGCTCATACCCCAGCAAGGTCACACCTCAGGATGGGCATCAGCCCCCCCAGACGTGTTCAAAGGGAGAGGATGGGCTACAGCTGCTTGTAAATGTGCTCTTGCCAGGACACTGCAAGGAGGTCATTGCTGCAAGGAGGAAATGAGGCTGGAACAGGCTTATTTAGGTGCTGTAACTGAGCATGTTCATGAAATGAAGAGTTGCAGCTGAAGCTGCCAAGGAGCAACACATCAACATGTTTAAAAACCCGAAGCAAGTCTGTACCAGCTCCACCAGATGTAAAATCCTCCTGTTTACCAGGAACAGATCCCAGGGAAGGCTCTGAATGAGAAACACAGTCCAAAATGAGCATGTTCATGTTACAGCCCAGCCTCTTTTTATAGAGCACCAAATTCTCAGAGCCACAGCTGTTGTAAAAGCTACAGAGGATGGCTACAGAACTATCTGCCATGGAGAAGTTGGGGGGGAGTGTTGTTCTGCTGGAAGGCAGGAGGGCTCTTCAGAGGGACCTGGACAAACCGGAGAGACAGTCTGATTCCAATAGGATGAGGTTCAAGAAGGCCAAGTGCCAGGTCCTGCACTTTGGCCACAACAACCCCATGCAGCACTATAGGCTGGGGACAGAGTAGCTGGAGAGCAGCCAGGCAGAAAGGGAGCCGGGAGTCTGAATTGACAGGAAATTGAACATAAGCCAGCAGTGTGCCCAGGTGGCCAAGAAGGCCAATGGCATCCTGGCCTGTATCAGGAACAGTGTGGCCAGCAGGACCAAGGCAGCAATTCCTCCCCTGTTCTCAGCGCTGGTGAGGCCACACCTTGAGTGCTGTGTCCAGTTCTGGGCCCCTCAGTTCAGGAAGGATATTGAGGTGCTAGAGCAGGTCCAGAGAAGAGCAATGAGCTTGGTGAAGGAACTGGAGCACAAGTCCTATGAGGAGAGGCTGAGGGAGCTGGGGGTGTTTAGCCTGAAGAAGAGAAGGCTCAGGGGAGACCTCATCACTCTCTCCAACTACCTGAAAGGAGGTTGTAGCCAGGTGGGGGTTGGTCTCTTCTCCCAGGCAACCAATAGCAGGAGAAGAGTACATGATCTTAAGCTCTGCCAGGGGAGGTTTAGGTTGGATATCAGGAAGAAATTTTTTACAGAGGGATTAATCAGACAATGGAATGGGCTGGCAAGGGAGGTGGTGGATTCACCATCCCTGGAGATTTTTAAGATGAGACTGGATGTGGCACTTAGTGCCCTGGTCTAGTAACTGTGGCAGTGTTGGATCAAGGGTTGGACTTGATGATCTGGGAGGTCTTTTCCAGCCCAGTTGATTCTATGAAGTGTTGGGAGATGGCTACGGAACCATCCGCCATGGAGAAGGGCTGGGAGATGGCTATGGAACTATCTGCCACGGAGAAGTAGGAGATGGCTACACAACCCATCAGTTATATTTTTGTTGGGAATACGTGGTGGCACACTCATCCAAACTGATGGGAAGGGGCGTGGATGGGATCTGTGGTTGGGAGCTGCTATTTATATGTCACTTGGAGGTGGATGGGTTGTGCATCTGATGTGGGGGCATCAAATTTTTCTGAGCATTTTTTGGCACACGTGATCTACACCATCCTGATCCATATCCAGTTCCTTTCCAGAGCTGCCACGAGTTGGGTTTCCATGAAACATGAATTTGCCATCTCAGATCTGCTGTTTAGGAGACCAGCAAAACAGATAAATGGGAACATAAGGTTGAACTTGGCCCAGCTAAAAAGAACTACAAACTCCATTTCAGAAGCCATAAAACCAACTGGAATGCTTGGGATTAAATCCAACAAAAACAGCTTTCAGTATTTCATCTTCGCAGTCCAAGTGTTGCTGCTGCCATCGCGTATGAAAACCAGAAGGCAGAAGATGACTGCTTTGTGCTTTCCCAGGCCAATGGATTAGAGGCTCCCTCTGGATTTCCATCAGTCTCTGCATTGGGGTGACACCTCCCATTAGAAAAGAGTTTTGTGCAAAGACCCTTCAAGGCTGCCAACATAAAATATAGATATATAAGTATACATACAGACGTACACATGTATTCAGCACATCAGACTGATGGCAGGGCTGGGTTAGTGGTTGGACTCAATCTTAAAGGTCTTTTCCAACCTAAATGATTCCACGATTCCCTGATAGTCCTATGCCAGCTCACTCTCAGCTTTCCACCAGTAACTCCCACTGTCCCTGAGGAACAAGTAAGGACATTGACACTGTCTAGCACAAAAGTGAATTTTAAGATTAGTGCCTTAGTCACATAATTATCAAAATGTCAGATGGTGAAGAGACAATTTTGGGGAGGGGGGATTGTCCTTTTCCTGCACAGCATTAAACAGCTTCCCACTGCCAGAGGGTAGGATTAGATGGGATATTGGGAAGAAATTCTTCCATGTGAGGGTGGTGAGGCCCTGGCACAGGTTGCCCAGAGAAGCTGTGGCTGCCCCACCCCTGGAAGTGTTCAAGGCCAGGTTGGACAGGGCTTGAAGCAACCTGGTCTAGTGGAAGGTGTCCCTGCCCATGGCAGGGGGTGGGAATGAGATGAGCTTTAAGGTCCCTCCCAACCCAGTCCCTTCCAGTTATTCAGTTCTTCCACTCATATTAATCAAGGCTCTCCAGAATTTCACAACAATTAAAGGCAGAAATTTGTCTTATTCAGCACCAAGAGATGAAGTTACCCCTGCCAGGGACCCTTATGTCACAAGGACCACACCAGACACCTTCCCACAGGTCTTGTAGATGATGTGTGGTTAATCTGGAGCCTGGTAAATCCATTTGGGAGGAGCAGCTGTGTGGCACTGTGTGCCGACCTCACTCTGCCACAGGACTGTATTAACAACCCTACAGCACTAACACAGGGTCATTCAGAGGATCACTCATTCCAGGGCTGCCCAACAAGGAAAAGACATGCTCCTGTGGGCATCCCAGCTTTGAGCCCTCTCCCTGATTCTCCCTTCCCTGGATTATGGGATGCTCCAAAGCTGGTCAGAGCTGTGACTCCCCCACAGCGAGGGACTCACGGAAATTCTTCCCATTGGCATTTTCCTGCCTGGGATCTTTTCCATGATTCACTTTAGTGTGATCCTTGCCCAGGATATCTTCACTCACATTACAATAGCCTAAAAATAGCAGAGTTGTTTCAGGAGGCGGCTCTGGGCCAGATGCACACTGACACAGCTGGCTGGAGAGAAGCCTAGGGCAGGCACACAGAAATGCTGGAATGATTCGCATTACACTTCCATGCTTCACCAGCTCCCTAAAATTACAAATCCTACCAAGGAGCCCAGAGCTGGATGAATTAGAGCAGGAGGCTGCAGCACTTGGCCCTCTGACTGTACATAATTGCATTCCAACTGCAAAGAAACTCCATCTCATTCCGGCCTTTCCCTTTCCCAGTTTTGGGAAGGGGTTTTAATAATTAAGTACACAATGCATCAAAAAAAGATAGGACAGCTTGGGCACAGAAATAGCCTCTTCCTTGGAGGAACAGTCTGATTCTCTTCCAGCTTTCTATGAAGGATAAACACAGGGAAGTATCTCAGTTTTAAACATCTACGTTCCAAAAACATCTGTATTTCAAAACCAGTGAAAGTCCAGAGCGAGTTCCCAAGGTGAAGTGATTAGAGCTGGTTGCTGGTGCAGATCCCAGGGCATTCCAGGATGCTCAGCCCCTGCCAGGCTCTCCCGGGGCACCTTACCAGGGACTCCCTCCCCTCTGTCCTGGGACAATCCTTGCTGGCTGGCTGAGCAGGGCTGACACAGGCATGACTCCTGCTCTGCAGAGATGAGGAGTCAGCCATGAGTCACCAATGTCTCCTTACAGGCACAGCCTGACTGCCCTTGTCCTGGAGCATCCCTTTCCCAGCAGGGCTGCAGCACTCAGCACTCCTGGAAAAGCCAAATGCCAGTTTATTCTGTGTGCTGGCCTTGCTTATGGATTGCAGAGGAAGAGAATGACCAAGTGCTCTTGGGGACAAAAGAGGGTGACAGTTTGATGTGGCTCAGCAACATCCCTTGAAGATGAAGGGGAACTCAGCAGAGCCCAGGACTCTGCACAGCACCTTCAGACCATGCTGTGGGGCTTCAGGAGCAGGGAGAGCAGGATGTTTCCTCAGGCATCAGCTTTCCAGAAGGATAACATCTGTGCAGTTGCCGGGCAGTGCTGCTTTCCTGGATGATCTGAGGCAGCTCCAAGACAGTCCTTACAACAGTGCCCAGTGGAGGCTTCACCAGCCACGGTGCCTTCCAGGAGTGTCCCTGGTTTGGCACCAGCCGCTGCTGGCATCAGCCACAGCACAAGAGTGCTGGCCTTGAGGGCTCAGAGCTTGAGAGAGAAAAAACTTGAATTGTTGCTTTAAAAGAAATGAGGTTATTTCACATCCTCACCATCCCCTTTACAGGAGCTGATCCCAGTCACCTGATGAAATGGGGCTCTTACACTAGTTCCAGGTTAACAGCAGGATACAGACACATTATGCGATTATTTCACCTTAGCGAGATTTGTTCTTATTTCTTTAAGATCTGTTACAACACAGTCTAGCAAGCAAGAAATGTGTTACTCACTAGTTTCTTAGATCTTAAATTTATGTCTGCCTTCAGCTTGGCACAAAGTATTGGAAAACAGCTTTTAAAATATTTCTTCAATGAAACAAAACCTTCAGGATGTGCCAAACAAGCTCACACCATAAGAAGTATTAATGTCCCTCATCTTCAAATGCTTCTTATAAAGAAAACCAGCAGCTCCTGAACGCCAAATGGCAGGACCTGAGCAGTGACAGCAGTGACACAGCTCACCCCAGACCTCCCTTTTACTACCCAAGAGGTGGCCCAAGATGAGCTTTTCTGCTTTTAGATCTCGAAAAAGCTTCCCACCTTTGCAGGACTCGGTCACTGAAGGGCAGACAATGACCTGAAGCAAAGGCTCTGCTCTTCCAGCAAAAATGCTGCCAGAAGCTTGTTTAGCATTCCAGCAGCCTGCTCCAGGTGCTCAGCCATTCCTGACTCCAGCTCAGTGGTTCGACTTGAAAAGCCTCAGAACAAAGCGGTGTTTCCCTAATGCAACCATCTATTTCAGACTGAGAAGTTGAGGCCTTAAAGTCACAAAGCTGCTCTCTCTGAATTTCAGAGATAATTACAGGGATAAGAATACACATGTCAGCTTTCTACAGTCTCAGTTTTAACTTAATGATGATGCATTAATGTAATCCCCGCCCCACACCTGGAAGGGTCCAAGGCCAGGTTGGACAGGGCTTGGACAACCTGGTCTAGTGGAAGGTGTCCCTGCCATGGCAGGGGTGGAACTGGATGGGCTTTAATGTCCTTCCCAACTCAAACCAGTCTGGGATTCTATGATTCCATGATAAATAGCTGGCAGGAACAGGTCCATGCTGAGGGAGCAAGTAGTGAAGGAAACAAAGCTGGCATGGAAACTCAGCAGATCAGCAGTGACCTCGCTGCTCCTATTTGCTGGTCCACATCCCCAGCTCCTAAACCAGATTTACTCCCTGAACTGATCTACCACACAGATCCAACCCAACCAGGCTGCAGCCAGGGTAAGAGCTACAGACACTCCAGTTCAACCAGTCTGAAAAGCAAATTGTTTATTCAGTGTAGGTTAGGGTTGTTGTTTCTCCAAACACTAAAACATGCACACACATCTACAACTTCTGCCAGGAAGGGGCAGAGCAGTCCTGCCCTTGCTGCTCCCAACATCATTTTGCAGATTTTAGTGCAGCATTATTTTTGAGTTTGGTATTTTTTCTTCTGTTGTGGGGGATTTTGTATATTTTTATTTGTGTATTTGTTTTGTATATATACAATAGCTTCTAACTGAAAGAGAGCAGGTTAAGATAGGATACTGAGAAGAAGTTGTTCCCTGTGAAAGTGGTGAGGCCCTGGCACAGGTTGCCCAGAGAAGCTGTGGCTGCCCCACCCCTGGAAGTGTCCAAGGCCAGGTTGGATGGGGCTTGGAGCAACCTGGGATAATGGAAGGTGTCCGTGCCCATGGCAAGGGGATGGAATGAGATGAGCTTTAGGGTTCCTTCCCAACCCAAACCATTCCATGGTTATTATTCCCACCTTCAGAACATTCCTGCACTACCTCACTGTGCAGGACACCAGCAGCCAACACGTGGCCCAAGGTAAAAGCAGCTTTAAGGGAAACACTATGGGAAATGAGACCCCAGGGGACAGAGCCACTCACTCAGGTCATTGTCCATCTTGAAGGCGATGTCCAGCTGCATGATGAAGAGCATGAACTGGAACCAGGGGCTCATCTCCTTGGTGGGCAGCGGGACATGCACAGCAAACACGATGTCGTTGGCCTCGATCTGCCGACTCACCGCCTCATCAAAGTCCTTCAGCTTCTTGCAGTGGTTGGGTCCCCAGGGCATCAGCCACTTGGTTTTGTGGTGGTTCTTCCTTACGTCAATGCACTTCACTGACATGTAAGGAACAGCTGTAGTGGGGCTGGGAGCTGTGAAGGGAAGAGAACCACATCTGTAGCATCTTCAGATATCTTAGACAGTGGTTTCCCCCATCAAAATACACAGCTCCCCATTCAAGTCTTTGAAGGCAATTTAAAACAAATGCACCCAATGCTGCTCCTTCACAGCTCCTTGATCTCACAGTCAAGTAATTAAGGTTATTACATCTACAGACATGTTACTGACTTTGTAGTGGGATCAGATGAGGATTAGTTGAAGAGCCAGTATCTGCCAGTTCAGCCCCAGATACCTCATCACCCAAAATCATCCTGTGTTACTGAAAGCTTTTCCTATGCAAACACCCTTCCATGTGCTCACTCAAGCAAATCCACAGGCAAAGCATGTGCCCAGATAAACCCGGATGGATAAACTAATCCTATGTAATACAAAGTTGTGAAGTGAAATTTATTAACCCCCCTCCCTCCCGAAAGTTCAGCTCTTTTTAAAATGAAAGCCAGGCTTGAAATTCCAAAAATTAGGTGCAAATTTAACCTAGTAAAGTAAAACATGCTCTAATGTGAGTGATAAGCATTAGAGTGTCTCTAAACTATGGATTAAAAGAGAAGTAGCACACAGAATAAGGGACATTCAAATGTATAGAATAAGAGATACTGGATGTCAAAGTCCTCAGAAAAAGGACACCACGGTGCTCATGTGAAACTGGGGAGAAGGTGCCCAGGCCAGGAACTCCTGCAGAACGTAATTTTCATGTTGTCACCATCCAGGTTCTGACAGATGGTCCAGGACTTCCCAAGCAGATCCCAATATTCAAATGAGAGAAACACCCCCAAGCTGAGCATCGCTCTCCCACCCCTCAGCCCTCGGTTCCCGGCCCTGCATGCACTGCTACATCCAGATGATTCAGCCCTGGCTCCTGTGTAATTTGGACACAGCAAGATCATCCCAGCAGCTCTGGAGCTGGTTGGGATCCCAGCCAGGAACCCTGTGGAGCACCTTCCCCAAGTGCCACCTCATCACACGGTGACATCCGCGCTCCTTCCTACGGTGGGGAGGTGACTCAGTGAGGGCTGCAGGAAGTTATTCAAAAGCCTTGTTTATAAACTGCATTTTTTCCATTTTTTTGACAGCACTGAGTCTGTTTCAGCTGCAAAGTCGCAGTGATGCCACACAAGGGTGGGCTCAAGGGGATTTGCATTGCTGGGTTAATGGTTGAGCTCAACAACCTTGGAGTGCTTTTCCAACCTAAAGGATTACATGAATACTTGTGGAATCCAACCTAAATTATCCCATTCATACCTGCTCTTGATCTCAACCCACAGTGTATACATTGCAGTGCTGCATCCCAAGCTCTCGTTGCATCCAGTGGTCCCCCAGGAACCACACAATGCTCATACATCAAAACAGCCCCCCCAGCCAAGTTATTGAGATGTCAGAAAGAAACAGCAAAATAGAATAAAATAGAATATAACAAAGCATTCAACAAACAAACAAAAATCAAGCTAAAGTCCAGGGTAACAGAACACTTTTGTGACATGCCCATAGTGCATAAAACACTGCAATAAATGTTGATTCCTTCATTGTGCCTCGATGCAGAACACAGCAACCACTGCTAAAACTGCAGCTGGAAGGGAATATCAGGAATCTTGTTGTGAAATAAGGCAGACATTCCAGCCAAGCTCTGAGCTTTTCAGCTCTGATAGATTCTGTGTGATTTCGAAGTAGGTATTTCTGAATTAAGAGACATCGTTCCTTCTACAGAGAAGCCGAATGTTTCTTGCTTTGATGCAACTCATTATAGCCATAAATACATGTTTTCATCACTGCCTGATTATGATTTTAAACACTTGGCGTGCTCCCTCCAGCCTCCCCTCTGCCAAAGTTACAGCTTTGAGGAGCAAGAGACAATTACTATATATATTCCTCATCAGGAACTGCGCACCAAACAAACGTCGGCACTTGGCTTCCATCACTGATTTGGCTCCTGTCCCATTAAATTCGAGTGAGTGTTGAACCAAGTGGAAAAAAAATGCTTTGTGAAGCTGCAGCCAAGTCAACTAACAGTATTACAAAGTGCTATGCAAAACAAAGCTCGCACCGAGGGATTTGGGCTGTGCAGTGGTGCCAAGGCGGCTGCTCCCAGCCCTGCTGCCTTTGGCTGGGGGAGGCTCCATGTATTCCATGATATATGTTAGCCTGTAAATAATTAAATAGCTCTTGGTGCATAATACAGTGGAGAAGCCTCAGCCCGTGTTCCAGCTGCTCGCTGTGGGAATGCAGGTACCACTTGAAGTAACCGAGGGGCAGGGCTGCCATCACAGAGGTTTGGGAGATGCCAGTCAGGAGCGCAGCTCTCCGGGAACCAGCCCTTCGAGCCAGGCCTGCCCATGCTGACCCCAGGAAAGAGTCCTGGCTCCAGAGGGCAGGAGCAGCCATGGGGCAGAGACCCCTCATGCCAAGGCGTTCAATACTAGCAGTGCCAGATGCCAAAAGCTGTAGGCAGGAGGCTGCTGGACCTGCCAGGACTGCCAGAGGTTTGGAATGGTTTGGGTCAGGAGGGTTCTTAAATCCCATCTCATTCTACCCCCTGCCATGGGCAGGGACACCTTCCACTAGACCAGGTTGCTCCAAGCCCCATCCAACCTGGCCTTGGACACTTCCAGGGGTGGGGCAGCCACAGCTTCTCTGGGCAACCTGTGCCAGGGCCTCACCACCCTCACAGGGAGGAATTTCTTCCCAATATATCTGACCTAAATTTCCCCTCTTTCAGTTTAAGCCCATTACTCCTTGCTCTATCACTACAGTTCCTGAGAAAGAACCCCTTTCCAGCTTCCCCCTCCAGCATGGATGGTATAAACACATTTGTCTTAAAGGTACGAGGCAACCAGCATGTGCTGCTGGGAAACGGGGCAGCTCTCTCTGCATGGTCTCCAGCAGAGCATGTGGAGTTGCTCTGCTCACTGGAGAAGCCCCAGGATATCCCAAATTCCAGGGGGACAGCTGATCATGCTGCTCCATGTGATGGTTTTAGCCAGGGAATACCTGGAAAGCCAGACACCTTCAGCAGTGTGGCCACCACTGCCCAGGGGAGGGCTTTGATGGACTGTCAGAGCCACCTGAGCAGTGTCTCACAGACTAAAGCAACTCCTGCACAGAACTTCATATTTTCCATTCAGCCAGGAGTTCAGAGCAAGGCACTCAGGGTCTGATCCCACCAGGTCACCAGAAAACAAGACCCAAGGGTCTTAACTCAGGAGCAAAAAACAAAAACAAACAAACAAAACAAAACAAAAACAAAACAAAAAAACCCACACACTGTTTCTCTAGTTCTAGACTTAAATCTTTAGAGAAAAAATGTCTATAAATGAGCCCAATTTTTCAGTCTTTTTGTTTTAGAGTATTACATACCCCTACAATTGGGTAAGAGCCACCATCACTCAGTATTTTAATTTGAATAATTAAGTAGCTCCCCCAAAAGCTCCTGTGATGAGGCCTCAAATAATTCCTTCCTCCTGCACACAAGTTACACGCAAATATCCCCCCCCCCCAGCCCACACCTCTGTGATCCACATTTTGCACCTTCTCATCCCGAGCACCTCCAGCACTTCCATTAACCACCGACCCTTGCTCCCGCCCCATAAACAAGCCCTTTGGAAACTCTCAATTGCATTGTGTCCACATTGATTAAAGCCTGAATCCCCCTGACCTCGGGGGGATTTAACTTCTCCCGGCCCCGGGAGCATTCTGCTTTTCTACTCAATTACCCCCTTCCGCGCCAGCCAGCACTTCCCAGCGAGCACACACAAAGGGCTTCTGCTTCATTACCCTAACGACTGCAGGGTAGGAATAAACAAGCTAATTTATCATGGGCAGACCCGGCTTTGCCGACTGAAACAAGCACAATCTGAATAGCATCACTATATCCTTATTATATATATATATATATTTACTGCAACATGAAATTTCTCTTTTCCATCTCCCTCTTTCCTGACCTCAGTGCCATCAGTTTAATATATTTGAGTGGCACACAGATCGCTATTTTTTATTGCTAGTTACTGTTTCACATAGCCTTTTTCTGAACACTGCAGCAGCTTTTATATGCAGAGCTACTGTATATTTAAATAATTCATCTTTAAAAAAAATAAACCACAAAAAACCCCCACTGCCTACTAGAGGCCCACTCCCCTTTGGAATGTTATTTCTTTGTCACCATTTAGCTTCAAGTTTTATCCAGACCAAAATACTTTCATAGCCTCAGGGCACCAATTCCATCGTTATTTACAGAGAGAGTTCCCAGACATCCTATTGCAGCTGAACACCCTCATTCCTGTTGTCTCCAATAGATTTTCCAACACAAGTTTCTCTGTCTTGTTTCATTTCAGGCCATAAAAATGAACCTGTCCAAACTGTCAAAGTAGAGTTTGGGAGATTTCCAGCTCAACTCCATTGGATCAGACCAGAAACACCGTGGATGCCCATGACAGGAAGTGTTCAAGGCCAGTTTGGATGGGGCTTAGAGCAACCTGGTGGAAGGTGTCCCTGCCCATGGCAGGGCGTGGAATGAGATGGGATTTAAGGTCCTTTCCAACCCAAACCATCCCAGGATTCTGTGACTCCATAACCACACAGCCACATATTCTTGTGTGCACAATCATGGTCAGAGGGGTGGCCGGTTGTGTTGTTCCTCAAGGACAATGCTTCTCCAAAGCTACTTTTTCAGCTTTGAACTGTGCTATCAGAAAAAAACCCTTCAGAGGAGCCCAAACTGGAGATTTTCCCCCCAAAATCAGTTCCCAAGGAGCCACAGGAACAGCCATGCCAAGAGCCTTTAGAGCAGGGGGGTCCCAACACCCTGTGAAGCTGCTGCCACCCAACAGCAGCTAAAGGGCTCTAGGGGAACAGCCCTGATCCTGGAGATAAGGGATTATTCCCTCAGCCCCAGGCAAGTCACAAAGCTAGAAAATCCCAGGAGGCACAATTACATTTGCTGGGAGAACTGACTGAATGATCTCCATAATTCACATACATATGAAATAGCAGCAACTAAAGCAAATGAAGTGAGTGCTAGTGGAGTTCCCTAAATGCAGAAATACATATTCAAAAATATTTTATTTAAAAGAAGAAGAAAAAAAGGGAGGTAGAACTAATTGCAATAGACAGTCTCATCTTCTTCCAAATTGTCCTGTGTCAGGTTTCCACTGGAATAAAATGCACTTCCTGCAACGCCCAGCCAAGGTATGAAATCCCTGCAAACAGAGGTCTAGGAGAACGGGAAGAGCTGTTGTTATCCAGCAGTTTTTCTCCTGAGCCTGAAACTCCCCAAGTTTACAGATAAGACACCTTGGAAACAGCCAGTACTCAGATATGTAAAGAATTCCATCTCCATGTGAATAGGCAGGCCCAGGTCCTGGCCCTTCCCCAGGGACACCTTGTGTCCTTCAAAGGCTTTCCCAGGCTATCAGAGAGTTATAACCGGACTTCAAAGGCCATAAATGTTATTTACTAAGGAAAAGACTTCCTGTTTAATGGCTTTCCCTTGCAAAGGGCAGAGAGACAGCAGGGTAAGTGCTCAGGTCATGTTTAAGTCCCATATCAACACAACAGAGAAGCAGAAGGAGGACTGTCCCTGTCACCTGAGCTACAAGGCACAGAGTTCCCTAATGCATCTCTCCCAAGTTGACTTAGTTTAGAAGTGATGCAGCTGCAAGAAGAGATAAAAAACAGCACCTGAGAGGATTCCCAGCTCCTCAAGCCCCTGGCACTACGGTTCCTGCCTGGGAACTCTCCATTTCTACCACTTCTGCCCATTCAGCTACAGTTACAGCTCTTAAAAAGAAGAATTGAGCAGACCTAAACTAAATAGACATGACCTTTCGTGTCTGCTTTTTCTTCAGCTCCCAGTGCTTCTGCCAAGGCTGTAGCACTGCAGGAATGTGTCTATACAGAGGATCTATTGGCATTCATGGCCACGGAGCAGCACCGACCATCTCCTGGAGGGGCCCAGGATGAAAGGAAGTCAGGCACACAAAAATGCTCTTTGTCCCTGTCTGCAGACACTCTTTCCTTGCAGGCTGCACCACATACCTTGGAAATCCGAGTGCCTCCCCTGTCAAAAGATCAGTTCAGCCCTAAGAAGGTAATGAAATCCCAGGAAAGAAAATTAAATCCTGGAAACTCGGCACTCAGGAGCCAAATCAGACATTTAGATAATGAGCTGGGATTGTGGAGAGCTGCTCAGCCATGGCCACACATGACTCATTATCTCTCCAGGCGAGACACACAAGGAAGTTTGAGTTGCTCCAGTCACAACAATTGTGTCTTTCAAGCCTAAGCCGAGGGAAGGGAGCAGTGAACCTGCACTTTTTTAAACGCATCCCCCTAGGCCCAGAGGACTCGTGCTACATAAATACCTCCACTTTTCCAATCAGTTAAATTTCTAAAGTGTACAGTTGGGCACCAGACTTTCAGCTCTTTTAATCACAGAGAGTTCTCCACTCCCTGGGCTTGTCTGAACCAAAACAAGATAATCTTTGACTTGGGATGAGGCATCTTTGGAGTCATAGAACAGCTTGGGTTGGAAAGCACCTTGAAAATAACTCACAGAAAATAAATTACTGAAAATCACCTTTTCAATTAAAAAAACCCAGATTTTTGAAGCAGGGATGTTGCTGCACAGAGCTCTGGGCTTTTTTCCTCTTTAAAATACTGTATATATAAAAGAATTCCAAGATGCAAAGGGATTAGAAAGATACTTCCAGAAGATACACAGAGGAAGGTAATTTGTAATCAAAAGCTTTGCTTTCAAAACAACCAGGATCAACACTAAATCAAGTCAGATTTCATACACACAACTTCCGCCACCTCACCAGCTGCCAGGGGGGACACAGGGAGGACACAGGTGTCCCAGCTCAGCTTTGGCCTGGAGCAGTTCTGGTGTGACCTCCATGGGAACATACTGGTCAAAATCCCCAGTAACAAGCACGGCCAGATGGATGCTGCAGCTGGTCCAGCTGTGGGAATCATGGAATTGTTTAGGCTGGAAAAGTCCTCTCAGACCATTGAGTTCAACCATTCTCCAGCACTGCCAAGGCCACCACTAACCCATGTCCCCAAGTGCCACATCCACACAGCTTTTAAATCCCTCCAGGGATGAGGACTACACCCCTGCCCTGGGCAGCTGTGCCAGGATTGGACAACTTGTCCATGAAAAAATGTTCCCAATATCCAATCTAAGCCTCCCCTGCAACAACTTGAGGCCGTTTCCTCTTCTCCTGTCCCTTGTTCCCTGGGAGCAGAGCCTGACCCCCACCTGGCTCCACCCTCCTGTCAGGGAGTTGCAGAGAGCAAGAAGGTCCCCCCTGAGCCTCCTTTTCTCCAGACTGAGCACCCCCTGCTCCCTCAGGTACTCCTGGTGCTCCAGACCCTTCCCCAGCTCCATTCCCTTCTCTGGACTCACTCCAGCCTCTCAATGTCTTTCTTGTTGTGAGGGGCCCAGAACGGACCCCAGGATTTGAGGTTCAAGGTTTGTCCGTATGCCGAGTCCAAGGCTGTCACAGCTCCCAGGCCTGGTGGCACCCGGGAACAGCCACACCATACCCAGAGAAGGCAGAACACGTGAGGGCTCCTGGGAACACTGTGACTGTAAATCAGCATCAGCCTCATTTCTCACAAATGATAACAGGAAACATTCCTGTTGATCCCAGTCCCCTGTAATTTATGCATGCCTTTATTCATAGCAGGATAGTGAAGACAAGGCTGCATTATGACAATTTTATGGATCATGTTCTATCTCCTACTGATACATCCCAACTGAACACATCACACGCAGCCCAGAAGCGTGACCTTCAAACAAGATGTTTTCCACGAACGGAGCAGACACGAGGAATTCTGTGGGGTTTGAAGCAGTGACGGCCCCACTTGTCTGGAGCCGACAGCTCATTACCACAGCACAACAATACAGAAACAATCAACAAAATGATCTTTTGAGGTCTTTTCTCCCTCTCTGGCTTTGCAAAGCTCCCTTAGAAGGCCAGAGGAGCTTCACCCCACCAAGGGAATGACTCCTTTACACATCCATCTCATGCTTTGCCGACAGCTCTAACCAAAACCCACATGAGAGCTGATAAGATTCCTGCTGCTAAATAAAAGAGCTGTTGGAAATGTGGAAGTCGTATTAAAACTGGCATTTTGCAGGTGACTGTTCAAAAACAAGCTGGGGAACCACCAGCGGCAGAACTCCCCGATTTCAGGCAAACAAAGCTTTGTCATGGTTGTTTTATCAGGTACCAACATGCTGCATTTGGGTATTTTGGACTTGCACTAGTAATCTGTTAAAATAGAGCACTTAGTCATTGTTTTGAAACATGACCTAAGTGCCTGTGAAGGGAAAGGCTTTGCAGCCCTGTCTCACTCGTGTACGTATTTTGGTTTGTCTAGACCTGAACAAACTAAAATAAGTAGATTTTGGTGTCTGTTCGGTGGATCAAACCAGACCAGGACATTATTTCAGTGACACCTCTGCTCCCATCCCACCCTGTGTCACCTCTGGAGCGGTCACGCCATGTCCCTGCTGCTGGAGCTGGTGGCACTTGGGGCTCTCCCAGCCGGCTTCGCTCCCCTCAAGACATTGGCCACTGGCCCCTCCTCACCAGGTGCCTCTTAGGAAACACTACGTGATCAGAACTAACTAAAGGGGCAGGACCCCACTGCTGCAAGCCCAGGGTCAGTCACTGGATCAGTTTCTAGGGATACAGGGAGCCCAACAAGATGTGATCCAAGGTGGTTTCCTAGGAAGAGCTGCATGCAGACCCCCAGGCTTCGATGCCTTGCTGTGTCTCACCCTGCCAGATGTTGGGAACCACACCTAATTTACACACAGAACTTAGTGTTGCATAAGCACCAAATATCCTTGGGCTTCCAGCTCCCAGGAGGGCTGGCTGGGAGCTGTTGGAGCCTGAAGAGAGGGAGGAGGCTCTAAACTCCTTGAATGCATCAGGAGTGGTAAATACTGTGGAGGAAAAACCAGTTTGGGTGATTGATTAGAGCAGTTTGATCTGATAGAAGACCAGAAGTTGGGATTTCCAGTAATTAAAGAACTTTCTCCTGCAGTAACTCCTTAGGACATGGCAGCAAATAGAAGATGCACTTATTCCAACAGGATGAGGTGCCTGAGTTTGTGCAGGACACTGAACTCAGCCCAAATCACTGTCTCTGATGGCAGAAGAGCTCCTTGGCCCCAGCCCAGCCAACCTGTCCATGCAGTTTTCCAGCTCCAGCATGAGCTGGGACCCCCATCCATGATGGGGGAACCCAAGGTGGATGGCCAGCAGCAGCAGCAGCCAGTAAGGCAGGGAATAAACCAGATGGAAAACTGAACTAACAGCATATAAATTCTTCAGTCTTTGAATCCCTACACACCTGAACAGAAACATTTGTCTTTTTCCTTAAAAAGGCAACTATAAACATCAGTTTATCACATCTGTCCCCAGATGCCAGCACAAACAGGGCTTTCTGATCCACACTTGCCTTTGGAACAAGCAGCTTTTTTAAACTTAGCAGTGAGAAACTACTAGAAAAGATGAAGTCTGGCTTTTCTGCACAGCACAGGCCAAGGCATTTTATCTCATGAATCAGTGGTGGGTTCAGTAACCTGCTCTTGAACCAGCTCTTAAAAAGAAAAAGAAAGGAAAAAAGCCAATCCTGATAAACTTCATATAGGTTCAGGCCTGCAAAACCAGAAAAACTGGTTTTTTTTCAGTTTGTGCTAGAGATTCCTTTGGGATAAAGGTAAAGAAGAAAGAGAATGAGGGAAACTGAAGTTTTCCAAAATTACGTTTAGTGGAATTTCTGTGGTTATTAGAAGCTGATAATTAGAGAGGCCACAAAGGCAAAGCACTGACAGGCACCAGGAACACGGAGTCTGCTTCCTGAGGAATGGCCGAAGGAATTCCTTCAATCTTTTTCAAATAGCCCAACTTTATTCTCCCAAAGAAGCACAACAAATTTCCAGAGTGATGTGACTCTGGCTATCCACTGTCCTTCCCCAAGACCCCAACAGATAGGGGGAAGGGGATGAATCCCGAGGAACTGGCCCTGCTCCGGGAAGTGGGGGTTTGGGTGGGGGATCCCCCGCAGCGCAGGACAGTCCTTCCCTGCCAGAGCAGGGCAACATTCCCACCCTGGAAATGGCCAAAGCAGCCAGATCCATACAACCATCGTTACAAGGAGCTGGCGCACAACTCAGCTGCTTTCTAGTAAAAAAAAAAAAAAAAAAAAAAAAGGAAAAAAACCCAAACCCCAGGACTGCCCCAAACCCGCTCTCCTCCATTTTCCTTCCTCCATCCCTCAGGAAAAGCTCCCGCCCGGAGGCAGCCCCCCATCGCAGGGCTGTGTCCCAATTCACATCCCTGCCTCCGGGAATGCTCAGGGATAAACACAATCTGGGCTTTAAAGTTCCCGGCGCGGAGGTTCGCGTGCGGAGCCGGGGGGTGCCCGGGAGCGAAGCTCCGGGGGGGACGGAGCTCGGGGGTGTCGGGGGTGGAAAGGAGGGATAAACCCCCTCCCCCAGCAGCCACGCGGGTTTTCCGCGAGCAGGAACAAACCAAGGCCAAGCTTACAAGGATTTGAGCTCCTCCGGGAAGGGGATCGAAGGGGGGATCCCTCTGGAAGAGGATCGGGGGGTGGCCGGGGGGTCCCTCTTGGAAAGGGATCGGGGAGCGAGGGGGGTGTCCCTCCTAGACGAGGATCGGAGGGCAAAGAGGGGAAACAAGTCGGGACAAAGCGCGCGTGGAGCGGCGGCGCGGGGGGACCCAGAGCCGGGAAAACCCCCACAGTCATTCCTCTTTTTCTTTTCTTCTCCCCCCCCCTCCCTTTTTCTCCCTCTAAATTTTTATTATTATTTTTTGTTCTCCTCCTGGCAAGGGGGAGGTTTCCTCCCGCGGCCGGTTCGGAGGCCGAGGCACGGGGAGGGGCAGAGCCAAGAACGGCGGAAAAACCCTTTAAAAAATAAATTATTATTATTATTTTTGAAGACAACTTTGAAACGCGAGGCTCCCTGCGCGATCCGTCGCCATACTGAAGCTTTCCCCCTTCCCTCTTTCTTTAAGTGCGGGCTGAAACCAAGCCAAAAAAAAAAAAAAAAAAAAAAAAAAAAAAAAAAAAGAGAAACCAACACAAAAACTTTTCCCTGCCCGTCTCCCCCCGCAGCACCCGCGGGACGGGCACAAAGGACCCCGAGCCGGGATCGCTTCGCTACAAAAGCGGGTAATGAGATCATGGGCGCGAGTCAGCGATACTGTAACAAGCACTAAACAAGAGCGGAGCGAGGAGGAAGGAAAGTGGCCCCCGGCACTCACCGATGAGCCCTCCCACCAGGAAGGCGATGACTTGGAACACGAGCAGGATGCCCCCGACGATGCAGAGCTTGCGGGTGCTCATGTTCTCGATGATAGCCCCGGCCATGCTGGCGGGGCGGGGGGCCCGGGGCGGGCTGTGCTGCGCTGTGCCCGGGCCGCGGGCAGCGGCAGCGGCCCCGCTCCGCCGCCCCAGCCGTGATTGTGCCGCCGCCCGCCGCCGGTGGCCCTTTAAAGGGGCTGCGGCGTCACGTGGCACCGCCGCCCCTCCCCGCGGCCTCGGCCCGCCCGGCACCGGGAACGGGAGAGGGACCGGCACCGGGAGAGCACCGGGCACGGCGGAGGGACCGCCACCGGCACCGGGAACGGGAGAGAGCGGGACCGGGATCGGGAACGGGACCGCGGGGACCGCCGCTCTCAGAGCCGGGAACGGCCCCGCCGGGGGAGCTCAGAGATCTCACAGTGCCACCCCTGCCATGGGCACGGACACCTTCCACTATCCCCGTCCAACCTGGCCTTGGACACTTCCCGGGATGGGGCAGCCACAACTTCTCCGGAAATTCCATCCCAGCCCCTCACCACCCTCTCAGGGAAGAATTCCTTCCCAATATCCCATCTAACCCTGCCCTCTGGCAGTGGGAAGCCATTCCTCCTTGTTCTGTCCCTCCAGGCCCTTGTCCCAAGTCCCTCTCCAGCTCTCTTGGAGCCTCTATAGGCACTGGAAGGGGCTCTAGGGTCTCCCCAGAACCTTCTCTTCTCCAGGCTGAACAACCCAAAAACACTATCACATTTTCTCCAATTTTCTTCCACCCTGTAGCTCTGAGCAATGCTTCATCAATCCTTCAGCATTACTGGGATTCATCCCAGTTGTTCACACCAAGCAGTTTACTCAGTTTTTCTCCCCTCCAGTCATCCCCATCTCCCAGACATGGATGCTGTGTACCCATTCCACCCTCTGGAAAATGCTGGTCTCCTGCACTGAGCTCTGTTTACTCACATGTTCCTCTACATGACCCAGAACAAGCTCACCACCCCATGCTATCACCTGGTAGCAACAGGACAAGGGAAAATGGTTTTAAACTGAAGAAGGCTCCATCCAGATTAGATATAAGGGAGTTTTTTACAGTGAGGGTGGTGGGGCCCTGGCACAGGTTGCCCAGAGAAGCTGTGGCTGCCCCATCCTTGGAAGTGTCCAAGGCCAGGTTGGACAGGGCTTGGAGCAACCTGGGCTAGTGGAAGGTGTCCCTGCTCATGGCAGGGGGTGGAATGGGATGAGCTTTGAGGTCCCTTTCAACCCAAACCATTCTGTGATTCTATGGGTTTTAGCATTAATGCCTTCCAGCAATTTACTGGATACCACAAACACCTATGTTACACTTTACAGTTACATGTGGAATGATGGATGCAGAATATCATCCTGTATGACTGAAACTAGATGGGGAGTTGACAAAAACACTCCTTGAGGACAAATAAGCCATGAAAGGAAACAACTGGTGACAAAAATATGGACAGGAATTATCAAAATAAAAGAGGGGTCAAATATTAAGAATCACAAACCATTAATGAACTGAAGCAAATAACAAAAAAAAAAAAAAAAGTTTAGAAGAAACAAATGCAAAACCCCAACAGACATCACAGTGAGATTGGAGCAGTGTTGGCAACCCTGTGTGGTGACCCCGTAGCTGAAACTCCCAGGCTTCATGTTCAGTTTTTCCTGAAAGGCTGACCTGCCTTGCCCAGCCTCATGGGAGCCTTGTGCTCACTCTGACACAGGCCAACAGCACCAAAAATGAACATAGGAATTCAGGAAAGAGCGGGGAAACAGAGGACACAGGGCTTGGCTTTTTGGGAGAGACCCCACCAGACCTTGACCAGTCAACATAGGAGCACTAGAACTGTCCATGCTCGGTGTTTTGTTGATAGAAGTTTGGGAATAATATAAGTTGGGATAAAGGCATCAGGGATAACTGCAGGGACAGTTTAATCTCTTAGAGTATTGCAAGTTTAATTTTTTTTTTAGTTTAGTTTTAGCTTTACTTTCACATTACTGTTCTGACTTCATTGTTAAAAATAGCTCTTAATGGCCGAGTCCTTGCAGCCATTATGAACCCGCTCGGATCAGTCACATGGACGTGCTTCCAAAAATCAAAGCCTCTTAGTGGCTTTTTGCCAACACAATTAAAGACTTAAAATACCAAATACTTTATACTGAAATAAAATAAAAAAATCCCACATGGAACAATTGCTATTATAAAGGCTTCTTTTGAAATATCTAATAATAATTTTTTGGATGCCTGTCTAACACAGTGTTGATTCTGAGTGATGATTTTTGCTATTTTCTCTGTTGGGAATGGGACAAGCTTTTGAATTATGTTTGTTCCCTCACAGTCTATAACCCCTGCCTACAAGGAGAGAGTCATACAAGTCCAGGCCACTCTTTGAGGTCCCAGTTATCCAAATGCAGGGAGCTGTGTGACCCCAAACATAGAATCATGGAATGGTTTGGGTTGGAAGAGACCTTAAAACTCATTTCATTCCATGGGCAGGGATACCTTCCATTAGACCAGGTTGTTCCAAGCCCCACCCAACCCGGCTTTGAACACTTCCAGGGATGGGGCAGCCACAGCTTCTCTGGGCAGCATCTTTGGAGCCACAAGTGCCACTAAATCCAATCTGCCTTAATGACTCTACAAAAGTTACCTGGGGCAATATTCTGTGAAATGTCCCGTTTGTTCTAAGCAATTTATTTCTGAGACAAAAATGTAAGAGGTAGGGCTCAGATCCTGCCATCAGAAAAAAAAATCCAAAGTGAAAAAAGCAAAATAAGTAAACCACAGGAAACAATTCTTCACATTTATAAGGCACTTTCCATTTCTACTCCCTTCCTACATCTTTAATACTACGAAGTTTGGAGACATTAATCACATGTGACTTTTGACACGTGTTCAAGGGGCGTAGAGAGCACATTCCAAAGTGACCACACACAGAATGGCACCAGAGAGGAACCAACCATGCTTTCCAGCTGTTCACAAATCAGAATTCCTGTCTCTGAAAGGTCTCCAGAATCAACCGTCTGGGAACTCATCCACTTGCTGCTTCTGACATTATTTTTCCTGCCTGCTTTAGGCTGTTTGGAAAGCTCAGCTTTTAAAATAGCTGTGCCAGGGTCAGCCCCAGGCAGGAGGAGGAGCTTTTCACAGAGAACTCTTGGCAGGGCTGGGCCTAGAGCCCAGATTTTCAAAGGGCTTTTGCTGCCTAAAGCTGTGGGTAAGGGCTCAGTGGGATTTCCACAAGCTCCTAAGGTTTGGTGCTGCATGCCTGTACTACAGGTTACTGGAGAACTTCTGAGGAAACTTTCTTTGGATGCTCAGTTTGCACACAGAACTGCCTCTCGAAGTTTTGCTATTTCTTCTCCTCTTGTCCATGTCACTTGGATGGTTAATAGGAATAATTTGGGAAAAAAAGTCAGAAATTAACGATCTTTTCCAAACACAACTGTAAAAGGATATATGGACTCTGGTTTTCAGGGTGTTGCTTGATGCTACAACTGCAGGTTCTTGTTTGGTTTGGGATACACCTGAAACATTATAAAATTCCTCATAATAGTAAATAAGGTGCAGTTTAAAAATTATTGAAAGTGTTCAAAAGCCCTGTTTATTTCTCAGTATTAACTGCTTTTAAAGGTAAATTCCTAGTTCTGTTCTCCTGCAAATACTGATAACATGGAAAATGTTCTCACCGAGCAGGAAAAGGGCGTTTTTTGTTATTTCCAGCACACGGATGGTGAAGAACATTTTCTCTTTGTAAGAAAAGCCTTTTCCATGGTTTATTAAGGTACCCAAATGTAAAACTTAGTGCAAACAGATCAAAACCAGTGTGTGGGGGTTGAGATTGGTGAGAGGGCAGAGATATACAACTTGTAAGTGCCCACTGTGGTTGGGATTAGGAAGAAAATCGACAGGAATGCAGTGTTTCATCTCAAGCAGCCCCACTCTAGAGTGCAAATATTGTGAGTGATTTCCAAGCCTCATTGTAGTTCAAGGCAAACATTAATTCACTGATTAGGAACCAGGAAAGCTAAATTTTGCCACTGTTCCTACATCTGGGAACTCAGAGCTAGACTTAATATTTCATAGAATCACAGAATTCTTCAGGTTGGAAAAGCCCTCCCAGACCATCGAGTCCAACCTGTGCCTGGTCCCCACCTTGTCACCCAGCCCAGAGCACTGAGTGCCACGTGCAGTCATTCCTTGGACACCTCCAGGGGTGGGGACTCCACCACCTCCCTGGGCAGCCCCTTCCAGTGCCTGAACACCCTTTCCAGGAAGAAATTCTTCCTGAAGTCCAATGTGAACCTCCCCAGGTGCAGCTTGAGGCCATGTCCTCTTGTCCTGTCACTTGTTACCCAACATGAGACCTTTCACTGAAGTGCCACACATCCTGCAAGGTCTGAGATTTAATGCTGCTCTTCAGGCATTAAATATGCAGCCCAAAGCTCCATCTCTGCCAGGAGTCACAGACTCCTCACATAATTTCTTTGATAACAATATGGCAAGAAAGAAAAGAACACTTTGTAAGGGAACTACCCAGCCACCCTGATTTTAATCATAGAATCACAGACTGCTTTGGGTTAGAAGTGACCTTAAAGATCATCTCATTCCAGCCCCCTGCCATGGGCAGGGAACCTTCCACTAGAATCTGAATCTTTAATCTTAAAGCACACAACGACCACAAACAGTTGAGAACAGAAGACCTACATAGAACTCCCCAAACGCACACTCCCCGTCATTCTGCACATGAGCTTTTCTCACATAAGGATGAAGCTTCAGTAGAGTCATAGAATAGTTTAGTTGGAAAGGACCTGTGAGACCATCAACTCCAACCATTCCCCCAGCACTGCCAAGGCCACCACTAACCCATGTCCCAAAGTGCCACATCTACAAATACAGGCATCAAGGCTTCCACTCAGTATGTGAGACAAAAGCAAACTGATGATTTGACAGAGCACATTTCAGCCTGACAGTCTGAAAGTGCAGACTTGTGATATCCTGAAGGAGAGCCCAATAACAGCACATTAAAATAATTTATTAAAGACTGTTCAAACTAGATTTTAAAGTTTTATTTATAGTCTTTACAATTACCATGTGGTTAAATAGCTCAACCCCTCCAAATCTGTGGAAGTCTTTTATTCAAGTCTGCCAAGATGTCTTTTTCAACCATTACTGCAATCATCAACAGGCAGAGTTCCTGCAATGGGATATCTGACAACTACAGGGAAGATTCATCATTAATCAATCACTAAATTTCCAAGTTCTTCCATCCAAACCTCTTCCGTAACATACTGATTATCTGGCAGTAAGAACAGCTCTACTTGAATCCTTCTATTTGATTGAGTAATCATCTGGAGGCCCAAAAGACTGCTCTCACCAAAACCACTCCTAACCGCCCCCACCCTCCCATGGCTCCCTCCCACCTCTACAAAATCAATTTATAAAAAGCCACAGCTCCAAAGCCACAGAACTCAGGTGACTCAGAAGGTTTTGCTAATCCACAGACGGGGCTGACAATGCTCCATGTTGGCCTGGACTAAACTTGTGCCAGATCAAAGGTTTAGGTTTGGGTGATCAGTGTACAACCAGCCAAAGATGTGCTCAGCCTCTCACAACCTTTTTTGTGGACCATTTTTCCATTTGCTTCTCCTCAGTTCTCATGGTAATGCAAGCTTGAAGCTCTGCTCTTTTGTTTTCCATCCAGACTGTCACTGTAGCTGGGCCTCTCCTCAGACTGAGTCTCCCACCTTGCACCAAACTTCTGTGATGACTTTTACCATGGTCACCCCACCTCTCACAGGGCTTCTTGCCTCGTGTTGAACCTCCACATCAAACCCGACCCAAACCTTGTCTGGCATCTGCATCCCTCGTGGCTTTCCTTTCCAAACACCATTCCTATCTGGCATTTCTCTACCTACTTGTTTGTGTTTCCATCCCCTCCAGCGATGGATATCACCGTTACCAGCTCAGACACAGCACGGATGGATTAAGAGGCTCCAAGGCATTGAATATCCCAGTAGGCACCACACATGGAAGCATGGAATATTGAGATGGCTTCAAGCATCTATCCAGGCTGAAGGCTGCTTTTTCTGGTGCGTGACCTCCTCAAAAGAAAGCAGAGAAGGCTGTATTACTAACAGATATGGAGACTTTATTATTAAAAATGATATCCAGATCCTTTCTTGGCACAATAGGATTAGCAAAGGTAAATTCCTTTTAAAGCCTGAATTGTACAATTGTTTGTAGCAAAATCTTCATGGTTCAATTGCTCCTATCAGTGTTCAGAATACAACAAATTCCAGGGTTTGACAGCTTCCTATAATTTCTCTGTTAAGCTTTTATATTCCCATGAATCCAAACCATCCCAAATTTAGCACTGAAAATCAAATTAGCAGATGCTAAATTTAAAAAAAAAATTTAAAAAGTGCCATTTTTTCATATTCCCATAAGAAGTGAACAAATGCACATGGGTTGGCTGTTGACTCTGGTGATACCTGCTTTAGAATTGTAACACCAAGCAACATGCTCTAATTCAATTTTAGTGAAGGCTGGTATCAGTTAATTAAGGTGGCACAGGCACGAGAGATTTAATCAAATTCCAGTGGTAACAGTCTTGTCTGTGTTCAGATGAAAAATTTGAACCAGCTTTATCATTTTATTCCTCTGTTATGTTAAATAACATGCATTTTGTGGGTCGGTGTTTTGGATTTGGTAAGAAATTATTTGAAAGGCTCAACATTTGCACTGTATGTACACACAGAATTATCAGTTAATGCAATCTGAAGCCTCATAATTATTGAGAAATTAGAAATTTAAAGTTAAACCAAAGCAATATATGCTCTCGTTGGGATACATGCCCAAAGTGCCACCTAAACCCAAACATAAAGCATGGATTAGGTTTAAGGGTCTCCTAGAAAGAGAAATCTGTTTTGGAACAGTCACAAAGGGCTATCGCCAAAACTATCCTGTAATAGTTATGAGCTGTGATTTGACATTTTAGATACACACTCCTCTTGCCAAGCAATACTGCATTTTGGCTCTTGCCAGAGAAAATAAAGAGAAGGATCTATCCAGGATGAGTAATTTAGGACGATGTAATCAAGGCAAGCTGCCCCACAGACTGGGGACTGAATTAAAATTAGCAAGTTAAGGGGTTTTGTCCTCTTAAATAAAAGTCTGAGTACAAGGAAAAAAATTAGAAAGAAAAATGGTTTTCCTGTTAATCATATTTTCCCTCTGATCCAAGTGTAGGTTTTTACTCGAAGAGCAGATGATTTGAGGTGGGGTGGCTAAAGCAATTATTGCTGTGAGCTGTGTTCCTTGGAGGTTTACATCCCTTGACATCCTAGTCAAGGAGCCTCCTGCTCCTCAGCTGTCCCAGTTCCCCACCCAGCACATTTGTGTTCTGATTCCCTGAATTCCCTGATTTCAGATTGCATCACAACATTGGGCTGTACATGGAGCTGGCCAAGGAGCACAGACAGATCCCAAACCTCGAGGAGGTGACCCGTGGCAGAAGAGTGCAGCTGGCACGAGCAAGTGCCTCTGTTGTCACAGATTAATCCACCTGTAATTAGGATTTCCTATGACTCTGTGTCCCTGGGTGCCTTGTAACTGCAGCAGTAAATTGCTGTCCCTGTGGCACCGACTATTCCAGCACCATTTAACTGAGCTAAATAAGGCAAACAGAGTGGTGCAAGGACTTTGCATTGCTGAATCTTGCCATCCTCATTTTACTCAGTCTGAAAGAGTTAATGAGGCAGATGTCCAATTTAGGGGGAGATAATCTGTGGCCTCCAATCTCCAGGCAGTTATTCACATTCCTATCCAGCAGTTCGGTGATTACTCACCCTCTGCCTTGCTGCTCCCAAATGCAGAGTTGGCACAGTGGCTCCACCTCGGCTGCCCCAAGTCACAGCTCCCTATTTAGGGGTCTTTTCCAGCCTAAATGATTCCATGACTTTGGTGCAAACCCACCTCCACCAGCTGTAGGGCAAGTTCATGTTACACTCTGATGGAGGAATTCACTCAAGCTTGTCTCTCAGTTTCTGTGATGGCTCTGCTCTCACTGCATGAAGAAATGACCCAGATACTTTTTATTATTGGCTTCTCTCACACTCTCTTTTTACATTTGAATCATTTCCTTAGTTTGCTGTCAGGCATTTCTTTAAAGGAAAAGCAATCAGTATAAGCCCATGTTGTGAACTCTGACACGGATTTTATATGTTATTTAAGCATTCATTCAGTTTTGTAGGCAGCAGATGTATCTGTTAAACAGAATATTATTTTTAAGAGGTCATATAGTATATTAAAAATGCATCAATACAAGCAAAGGAAGATTAGTAATGAAATTATTTAAATATTTAAATTAACTTGTGCCACAATGAAGCTAACCTTTCCCAAATGCTATACCACATGCTGGTGCAAATCACTGTAGTTTTTTTACAATAAATCACAGCTGGAAAAGACTAATTAGCTGATCTTGTGTGTTGCTGTCACTGCAAATTTTTATCCAAGTGTATTTACCAGGTCAAGCAATGGAAAACTATGAGCTGAAAGGATGAGAAAAGTAAACTCTCTTCCTTAAATCCAGTGTTGCTCATGGTTTAAGGGAATGAATGAATTTTTAGGGAGATTTTTGCTCTCAAAACAGCCAAAACGATGCCCATCTCCTATCAGGGACTCAAGATGGTGGTATATTTTCAGGAGATCTGATTCTGTAATAGCAATAAACCCTAAAAGAATAATGCAGAGTGTGTCACAGTCAAGCCACATTTCCTCTTAAGGCAAAAGAGAAACTTGGAATCATTGTCCTGGAATGCACCAAAACCTCTTAGCAGGAGCTCCTGAAATATTCATGAACATTAAGAAAATAGCAAACCTTTGGAGAGCATGTTATTTAGATGTAACTTGCTATGTAAGTGCCATCCTCTAAGCTCTAAAAATATCACGAGAAGGCTTTTTGCAGAAAGTAAATGAAGTAACGGGGACTTGGGAATTTTATCTCCTGTCTGCCACAGACCACACAATGCTGATTAATTCAGCTCCTTCATTACTCAACCAACTGGGAAAATTCTTATGTGTAGATCACTGGGGAGTTCAGGATTTTAAGACAAGATTTACTAAGTGTGTAAATTATTAGTAAACAGTAGATGAAACACCAAGCTCTCACATACCAGCTGAATTTACATTAACTGAATGACTAAATTTATATTAACCAGCTGATTTACATGAATTTTCCCAACTTCTGCATTTTTACTCCTTTTGGAAAGTTCAGAGGCAAACACTTTTTAAACCTCAAATTCTTATGTTAAACAATGTGGAGAAGGGGGAGGGAGGAAAAAAGGAAGGAAAAGAGGAATAAGGAACTTCAGCTGCAGGTATGGAACATGCAGCAGTGCAGCCATCCCATCACCACTTCCCATCCCTCCTCTTGGTGGGTTTGTGTCTGGGGCTCTGTGCCTCTGGTGAGGCAAGTCAGGAGCTCCCCCAGAGTGAATTCGTCATATTGAAGGAGGTTTAGGAGCATGGAAACAGCAACTTCACATGGAGTGCTGGAAATAAGAGACCACTGTTGAAATGTTTATGTGTTTAGCAAAGACATAAATATTTGGAGAATAGCAAAGGACAGTGCTTGGCATGGGCAGACTGAAATCATTTACCTGATTAGTTGGCCCCAGTTCCAAAGACATTTCCTTGGCAGCAGCCCCAGCTCTCCCCAGCCCTGGGCACAGGAATTATCCCTGCTCCGTGCTTGTTGTGCTGTATAGGGAAACCAAGCAAAAGGCAGCTGCAGGGAGAGAGAGAGGGGGAAAAGGGATGGAGAGCAAATTGTTTCCAGGTGTAGCCTCAGACTGTCTCGCATTCCCAGGCTGTGTTGCTTCAGGCATAACTCAGACAGCACTTTGTCCTGTCTCCACACAGCACAGTACAGACTGAGGAATCATCTGGCAGGGAGATCCCTTTTTTTGTAGGAATGGAGATGTAGGTTTTTGCTTTTCCAGCTGGATTGATCTCCCATCCGGTTCATCAAGAGGCTGTGCAAATTCTTGTACAAATGGAGTGGACTGGATGAGGAATTCATCCCTGTTCAAAATAAACAGAGGGTGTTCGTGATTTTAGTGCTTCTGACCTGATTCACAGCTCGGCTATACAAATAGTTTTACTGATACAGGAACATGGGACAGGACAGGAGGAAACATTGTGCCAGGGAAGGTTCAGGTTGGATATTGGGAAAATTTCTTCCTGGAAAGGGTTTTGAAGCATTGAAACAGGCTGCCCAGGGCAGTGGTGGAGTCCCCATCACTGGAAGGATTTAAAAGCAGTGTGGATGTGGCACTTGGGGACATGGGTCAGTGGCCTTGGCAGTGCTGAGGAACAGTTGGACTCAATGGTCTGGGAGGGCTTTTCCAACCTAAACAATTCCATGATTCTGTGACCCTTCTGTGGGGATCATCCTGCCTCAAGGGGCCCACTGTTGCTGAGAAGATGAAGGTGAAGTGAGAATTTGCCAGTTTGCTCCAGACAGAATAATCCCAGTCCCCCTCTCCCAGAGCTATTGCTGAGGACTCGCACCCTCCTCAGCAGCCCTGCAGACAGTATGGCAGATGGACTCAGACAGAGCTCTCCACTGAGTCAAGAAGCTTTGCTTATTCTGTGTGTACTTGAAGATAAATCCAGCAGAAATTTTGCAGAAGGACTGGGGCATGACCTGTTCTGAGCCAGCAGGAAGCGAATGCCATGTACATTTCCCATGGCAGGACTATTTCTAGCAACACTCTCCCAGCTATTGATCACAAGTCTAATGTTGTGAATAACGTTCTGATCTGGAGTCTGTCTGGAACTGCTATTTTTATAGATGTAGCAACTTATTTTGGATTCAGTTATTTAGAAAAACAGCAGCCAAACTTCCTACACGTGCTTAATCAAATTATTAGAATATGTATATATAAAGTCAAGTTACATCATTGTATGGTTTCTGAGAGTTTGTTACTGCCACAGAGTGATCAGTTGATTAGAATGTGCAATGAGAAGTGATCGAGGCCAGCTTGGACGGGACTTGGAGCAACCTGGTCTAGTGGAAGGTGTCCCTGCCAATGGCAGGGGGTGGAATGAGATGGGCTTTAAAGTCCCTCCCAGCCCAAACCATTCCAGGATTCTGTGATTCTTTGACAACTGCTGTTCGTGCAGTGGGAAGTAAGAACTGGTCATGGACCAGGACTCCGTATGATAGAAAATTCACAGAAAAAAATGTCCCTTCTTGTGCAGTGACAGTTCTAATGAATTTTGCTTTCCTGTCCAGCTATATTCACTCCTGGTGAGACTGTACGGTTCAGCACAGTGTCATCAAATCTTCTCAAATCAAACTCAGCACTAATCTTTAACCCAAACTTCTCATTTATACCACATGTGATGTGTGCAAAAGAAATAGGAATAAGGGTATTTGTTTCTTTAGATACATTTTTAATGCTACGACATTTAGTCATAGGCTTCTTCTCCTGAGACTGTTTTCAATACCCCTCTCGGTCAACAGGAAGAAGGAAGATGAATGTCTACAGTGGACGTTCATCATCTTTAAAAGAGAACTGTCATTAAGACAGACCCCTGCCAAGATAGCTGATATTTAATGTACTTAAGATTCATAAAACTTTCATAAGGAAAGAGATACGATAAGAGGTCTGTCAGACAAGGAGAAATCAGAACCTCCTGGCCCATTTGCACCCTCAGTTATGTTTCTGGGGTTGTTACAGCTTGCTGGTCCCTCACCCTGCACCAGCACCTGAGTTTGAAAGCCTGTTCAGTTTTAACTGACCTGCTGCTTGTTCAATTTTGGAACATGGTGGGAGGTTCAGGGTGAAGTTACAAGAGTTACAGTTACATCTGATCCTTACAGGGAGAGGAACCATTGCTTCTCCTCCTCCACACATTCCTGAAGCTTATCATGTGCTGGCTCTGATGCTTGTTGGGCCCCTTCAGCTGCAAACCAAGCAGAAAACACACATTTATCTCACACAGCTAATAGCTCCTTGCCACCTTCCACCAGACCAGGCTGCTCCAAGCCCCATCCAACCCGGCCTTGGACACTTCCAGGGATGGGGCAGCCACAGCTTCTCTGGGCAACTTGTGCCAGGGCCTCACCACCCTCACAGGGAAGGATTTTTGTCTAATATCTAATCCAACATGCAGCTCTCCTGCCAGCTAAGGGTAGTCAGTGCTGCAAAGAGTTTAAAACACCTTCAACCAAAATACTTTAAACAGGGGTTCAAATCCTGATTTTGGTCCCTTGTAAGACAGACAAAGACACAGCTCTAGGATGGGAACATACTGTGAGCAGTCCTGATGAGGTTATGAGGAATTTGTACTGCTCCCACCTCAGAATACATCACAAAGTCTAAACTCCACATTTTCAGCCCCTCTTTTCCTGTGCTTTGGCAAAGAACAGGAACGTGACTTTAAAGCAGCTTTTCTATTCCTATGTGCTGTGCCACACAAGGGTGTGAGGCTGCTGGAATTACACTTAAGCCTGAGGCACAAGAGACTGCAGGGTTTTCTGGATACCTCTGCTCCTGTAACCAGCAGTGCAGGACTGTCACAAATGCCTTACATGAGCTTTGTTGGACTGAGAAAGCTTCTGGCACAATTGGTATTCTCCAGTGGTGGTTCCCACCCTATGCAAAACCCAGATGGTTTCGATTACAGGACGCCTTGTTTGTGCCAGAGGTCTGGAACCTCCATCCCCTGCCCTCAGGAATGGGACCTGAGCAGGGCAGGTCCCCAGCACACCACGGGCTGGGAGATCCATGTGGCCTCAGGCATCAAGCAGTGCTGACTAGGGAAAATGCTCCCAGCAGGCAGAGCCTTTAGAGGAATGGAGGAGAAAGAAAAAGCACAATAAGTGTTGCCTCTGCCCATGGTTTTAACAATGCAGGGATCAATCTCTGATTGTTCCTCAAAACCATCACAAACAGCCCCCCTAGACTCATGCCAAGGGCTGCAGAGGGGTGATCTGACAGCCCCTGACTGCAGACTGGCTGAGCAGCCAAACCAACCTGCTCTGTTTTTTTTTTCACCATTTCTTATCAAAATACTGACCTGATACAGGGAGGCTCTTACAAAACATAATAAAGTCTGCTGCTGCCAAGGAATGATTGCTGCTAGCATTTATTTTTCCACAATTATATTCAGGGTTGTCCTTTCGAGACAGACCAGATCAAGGAGTGGTGCGTGCAGTACATCATCCCAGGATAAATCCAGGGAGGCTCTATGACTCAGGAGTGACTCACTGCTCCTCCTCTGTTCCTTCCAGACTCTTGGGGGTGTACTAATTTATTGTCAGTCTGTATCTGCAGTAAATAATTCCTCCACTGTGCAGAAGGAGTTGCATGTTCTGATCATTCCTCACCTCTCCAGAGGAGTAAACAGGTGAGCAGTGTTCACCTGCACCCCGAGACCCCAGGGCTTGGTAACCTGTGCATAGAGGAAAGCAGAGAAATGGGGGAGGTATTTTTCCTTCCTTGAACAACATGTCCAGGTTAATTATTTGAAACTAGATTGTTCCTACCAAACCCCCAAAATCCCAACTACTAAAGTAAGATTGACCTTTCAGAGAGTTATTTCGAAGAACTTGGATAAAATAAGATGGTATGACTCAAACAACAGTGTCTGCAGCACAGTTAAGCCACACAAATTTGTTTCACTCTTAGAATCAAGTATTCTAAAAAAACAAAAACCAAGAATGATTAATCTTTTTTTCTCTTTAGCAAGACAGATTGAAGTGTCCCCGTGGAGCAAGACGGGAAGTGTTTAAACAATGCCTGCTTAGTCTCCAGCATGTCCTCACTAGTAGGAACACAAGCCTTAGGACAGAAAGTAAAAAATAACTAGAATAAGAAGCTTTTACATATGCATGTACAAGATAAATATATTCAGGAACACTGAAGAAAGCACAAAAAGATAATGAATAGCAAACAGGCCTGTTCCGTTCTTCCCAGCCAAAAAGTTCAGGAGCCTCAGGACACTGAGGATACAGCAGAAATGCACAAAACCAGGATTTTTCCAGTGGCAATGCTGGTTCAAAAATCTCTTCCCCCATGTCATTCATCTCATCCCAATGCTCATTTTTCCTCCCCCCAGATTGTGTTTCATGGGACAGTTTTCAATGGCAGCAGTGGGTTCAACACCTTTACATCTCCAGCTGCTCATCCCCAGCCTTGTGCCACCCTGGCACAAGGGGCTGGGTGGTAAATGTTCTGTTCTGCAAAGACTGGTGCTGAAGGGACCATGAAATGGCCTTTTAAATCAAAGACAGAAAGAAAAAATAGCTGCAGAGTGACAAAATAGCGATGAAATATAATTTTGGAATTACATATGTTAAAATGTAAACAAATCTTCAAATCCCAAATGTATAGAATTGTAGACTCATAGAATGGTTTGGGTAGGGGGGGACCTTAAAGCCCATCCAGTCCCACCCCCTGCCATGGGCAGGGACACTTTCCACTATCCCAGGCTGCTCCAAGCCCCATCCAACCTGGCCTTGAACATTTCCAGGGATGGAGCAACCACAGCTTCTCTGGGCAACCCATGCCAGCGTACCAGTAACTGAGCACTGACATCCTAAAGAAAAACAGAATTTCCTATGAAAAGCCCTTTAAGAATAGCTTCCCTGTTACATCATGGAAATCTCAGTTAGAAAACTGAAGATCAGAAAAAGAACAACTCCAAAGTGGCAAGATGATGGGCTGTCGATAAATACTCCCATCCCTGGGGTCTGTGATGCTGTGGCCTAGCATTCAAAACCAGCTCGATTCTAGCTCTGTCTCAGAGAATTTGGTAACTCCAAAAAAACAGATTGAAAGTTAGAAAAGTGAGGTGTATGGAATTTGGACTCCTCCTGTGTCTAACCTGGCATAGGGAAGCGGCACCCGAGGACCAGCTGAGGTCAGTCCGTGCCCTGGAATGCAGCTGGAGCCAGGCTGCTGGGAGCTGACAGCCCTGCTTTCATCTGGCAGTGGCCCCGCCACCAGCTGCGCCCAGCAAAGAAAGAGAGCGCAGGAATTCACAGCATTCCCCCTCGGATTAATTCCCCGGCGGTCCCGCTGCGCCTGAATGAACCGGACTGGGGATTCGTAGCTCTGCTGGAGGAGATTTGCTGATTCCTCTGAGCTCCTGGGGAGAAGTGATACAGAGAGCAAATAAGCAGCGGCAGTGCCGCAGTGAGGCGATGGGCCAGGCACGGAGCCCTCCCACCCGCTGCCCGGGGCTGTTCTCACACAGGTGAGCTCAGGAGGGACGGGAAGGGCCACGGGCTCTTCCAGCCGCAGCCCTGGTGCCACCCCAAACCTCTGCCCTGGTGCCCTTCGTAGAAGACAGGTTCTGATCATGCTGTGGCAAGGAAAGAAATAAAAATGCATCATTTTAAGTACTGTTATAACTGAAATTTATGTACAGAGACACTGTGTAAGCTACCTGCTACATTTCCTCTTTTTTAAACATATTGGTATTTTTAGATTCAGATTTAATAATATTTTTCACGAATTTTTTTACCTTTCCATACGTTTCTCCTGAGTTCTGTAAAATCAGAATTCAGTCCTACAATAAGCATTCCTGCCACTCCTGCAGTTCATAATTATTACTCTGGCATTAATGAACCTGTTAATTACATCTCTGCTCTTCTGCTGAGACCAGAGGATAATGGTCAGAGACCTGAAAATGAGAGAGTTGGATTACATTTTCCAAGCTAAAAACATGACAACTGGAAATCTCTTGGAGGTTTTAGTGGAAAAATTCCCTCTGCTAAATTCTTATCTCAGCCATGGTTTCTGGGCTTTCTATACCATCTCTCTTTGAATGTTCCAAAGTTCCCTGTTTGTTCCCTGGGTCACCAGTTTGGGCTGGATTTACTGGGAGGGCAAAGAGAACTGCACAGTCAGTGCCCCAGCCTCAAGTGCCACGGGAAGCTCTCAGTGACACCTGCCAGCAGCAAAACTGTTGTTCCATCTTGTTTTTCCCATATCATGGATATATTCAGCCTTACTCATAGATATTCCTCATCCAGCACCAAAACCAGCAGAAATCAAGACGAGGTGATTAAGTGATGGGCCAGGTCTGGCACCAGCAAGTTGCCATGTCCAGCTACAGAGTTCTTGTTCTCACAGTCCTGATTTTACTGGATTAAAGTAACTTGTCATGACAACACTGAAATTTCCTTCCCTTTCTTTAGCACTGCTTAGCCAGTTTTCCAGAACAGCTTCTTAAAAGTACCCGGTTGCTTCCAGTTTGAAAGCCTGTGTTCATTTTTTTTACTTCATTTCTAACAATACCAGCTAAAAATGACTCCATTAGAATTGAGAACCCATTGTCAGTCTTTTTGTCACGTTAAATGATTAAATTGTGGCCATGTAGGCTGACTGCTGAAAAAAGGATCCTGTCAGACAGAAGGGGAGAAATTCGAAGGCCTCTTTTATGCAACAGCGAGGCTGAGAGCTGCAATAGGTGACTCTAGTTCAAAAAGATTTTGAATCAAAAGACCTACCCAGTGCCTGAGGGGTTTCAAGAAGGCTTTATCCAGCTCTGTGTGTTGAGGGCTGGATTGAGCAGCCTGGAGAATCCCAGAGCCCTCCCTCTCCAGCCCAGCTGAAGGGCTCCCCTGCGGCGCCGGCGCCTGCAGTTGTTGAACAAGTGTTTCTCACACTACAGCTCAATTAAGTCAAGGACATCAGGGAGAAGATGATCCAAGTAGCCTGGAGAGTAGAGGTAACCCACAGGAGGCTGGAGAATTCAAGCCCTTCCATCAGTCTCTTAAAGACTTAAGACTTTGCAGGGTGTTGTGACTGATTTTTCTTTTTCATTCTTTTTCTGCTGTCACTAATTGTTCACTGTTTCACAGTCAATATCATGAACCACAGACTTAATTTTTAGTGCACCAAACTAAGCGAAACATGTTACCAATAACTAAAATTATAACAAGTGTATAATATTGCAAGGGAGTACATGCAAACCAAGGATAAAACAATTCCAGTATAAAGATATGACAGAATTTTCACAAAAATATAACAATTATTAATTTTTTATCATGATTACATCTGAGCTGTAAATACTCATATAGGTGGTTACCGGCAGGACTAACATAAGCTACTTGATGTGGATTTCCAGCCCTGATGTTTGCCAGAGATTGAAATGCTGAAGTGATTTTCCAGAACCCCATTTCTCAGTGTGGTTTGTGCACTCTGTTCTGTCACTGCAAAGTGTTAATTCACATGGTACCAATTACTGGATCTTTGACACAACAAGTAGCAGCGAGAAGAAACCCCTGTGGTTTTTATGAGAATAATAAGTAGAAGTCAAGAAGACATTTTATGCCAAATGGATCAGGAAAGCAGGAACTGGAGAAGGATTTTATGGTATCACTGCAGCATCTTGTCTGTGATTTTCTATGTATTTTGCTTAATACTCAGTTCCTTGCTGAAACTTGGCACCAAAACTCAAGGTAGAGGTATTCTACAAATCATGGCAGATTTCATGTAGTTCCAAGCTCAGAAATGAGGTTTTTGTCTTCAAAAATGTGTTCCACATGTTCCATGATCTCAAAACAATCCACATCTGAGGACTCTGCCATGGCAGAGAGGGAGTAAGCATTTGGGAACTGGGGGCTGGAAATGGTGAATTAGGTGCACAGGGTACATGAAGAGAATGTACTGACCACTGCTGAAACAAATGTTGATCTTTCCTTCTTCTGAACAAAGAGTTTTTTATTATAAATAAAAAAACCACTAGAGGATTGGAGAATTCATTTCAGCACATAGGCATATATATACACATCACATATATATATATGTATCTCCATGCTTTTTATCTTGCAACAGGGTGATTAAAGATCTAATTTGTCTTCTAATTAGGCCTTTTTAATGGTTAAATCTTCAACACTGTAAACAGGACTGAATAGACCTTTACCTGGATGCACACAACCGTTGGCATCCAGCTCCTTACAAAGCTGATGGTTCTGTATGCCCAAGGATCACAAAGATGGCTTGGGTTGGAAGGAATCTTGAAGATCATCATCATCATCCAGGATGGCTCAGGCTGCCTGGAGGCTGCTGGATAAGGAGGTGTCCGAGTCCCCATAAGGAGCATAAGGTTCTTCGATTTAGTGTATCCACCAAGAACCTGGAAAAGTGCAAAAGACAGGACAAAAGACTACTTGCAGGGCTTTTCTTCCTGTTTTTGGTACTATATCACTCTGCCATCTTTATGTGGCAAGCAAATCACAGTAAATAGTGTTTTTATCCTTTCATATATTACATGGTTGCAAAAATTGCTGACAGAAACTGCCAACACACTGCACTAATAACTATAATACTGTTTCACTGGCATAAATGTCTTTTTGCTTTAACCCAGACCATCTGCTTTAGGGGCTTTTGACGATGCAATTACACTGATATTTACAGCAAAGGAAAATTTTCTGGTATGACCTCAGAGTGGGGGATCCAATTCTAAGGGGATATGTAAGAAGAAGGGGGGTATGTTAAACTAGCAACTGGTTGAGAGTCTAAAGGAGACAAGATAGGCATGAGGAAGGTGTGGAGATGCAAATTTGGAAATACACATTTAGCCTCAATTCCTCTTTCAAGTAACATTTTCCTGAGAGCAGGAAACAAACAGTCACATCCCCCCAACGTGCTGTGCGTAACAGCAGCTCCTACAGCATCGATAGTGTATTTACTCAGTGATTCATCCCCTCCCTCCATGTGTTTATCTGACTGCCCTGACCACATCCACTCCCCAATTACTAGCTAGCAACGGCCTTACAAAACCATGTTCAAGGCACTCCAAACAGTCGGACACAGGCTGAGGCTTTGGTGTCACCACTCAGTGCAAAGCGCTCACACAGAGGAATAAATCCATCAGCACTTTCCTAGAATCATCCACCAGGGTTTGCAACTGAATCTGCAGCTCCTCTAACCTAAAAAAAGCTTTCTGATGACTTCAGAAGACTCTTGGTTAGGCCTTTTAAACAGAGGAAGAAACAGATCTTCACACAGTTGTTGCATATTGCAGCTGTACAAGTTTTTCAGCAGCCACTCAGTGATTGCACCTACCTGTACAGGTAAAACCAACAGGTGATCTGGCTCTGCCACTTCAACTCAGGAAAGCCGAAGTTATTTTTTTTCTCATTTGGGTATCACCAGTTACCTGCATTCTTAGAATGGAATTCTGTTCTCTTCAGCTTGTAGCAGTGCAATTCAGGACAGACTCTGGCCCTGCAACAGGGAATTGTACACACTATTAATTATGCACTATTAATTACCTCTTAACCAGAAGATAGTTCTGCTCTTTTTGTTCTGTGCATTTTTTGCAGGAGTAAGACAAACCAGAAACTCCCATTTTTCAGTAATGTAAGCAAGTGTACACTCTTTGTTTTCTCCAAATCAGCTGTGTTTCCACAATTGGAATTATTATGCAATTATACATGGGTTTGTCAGGTCTTTGTGGCAACAGACTGGGAACCTGGGAAGGCTAAACTACAGGTAAAAAATACTGTGATACTATGTTAAATGGTGTGAAAAATAAGTGTGGATAAGGGTTTTTTAATAGGTATTTTTATAGGTGTTGTAATACATCTGCTGTCTCATAGAGCTGTACTTGAAGAAATGTGCAGAAAACTTCCATGACTCAGCTGCTCACCCTCATCTTTTGGCACAGTTTGCGAAGGCCTACCTGGCTCTGCACATCTCTCTATGTGGCGATTTATAAAACTTTAAGCCATCCAAAATAAGAAGCTAAATTGTATGGAAGCATCTGATACATCCTCAGTGGAAATTAAATTTACTTACTGAGGATCAGGCTCCCAACTTCTCTTGCATTTGACCTCCCATCTTCCAACTGGTTCATTTAATTCCTCATGTTCTCTTATATTTTCCTGCAACTAAAATAAACTTCTTACTATTTCATATCAAATGCAGTTCAGCACACCTCACAAGGCTGAGCTTTTCCTTTGGAATAGATGCAAACACACCAAGTGGAAGTTACTTCATTATCAAATTTGTTTTGAATCTATTAAATCTATTTTAGAATGATGTAAGCCCTGAAAATGCAGTGGGACTGTCTGAGTCTGTTAGCACTTCTAAGTAAACAAACAAAACCTGTTTTAATTTAGCCCAATTTCCAGGTCCCCATTGTCAGAACACCACTAAAAGCTTTTTGGGTATTAAAAAACAAAATCTAAATAAGAAACAGAAGCTCCACAAGGAGGAGGGCTTTGTGGGAACTTTCCTGCCTTTGGTCTGACAATCCAGAAAGTGTGTTCTGGTTTCCCCCAGCATCCGGTGCACTCCAGCAAGTTTCTAAATCCAGCTGAGTTCAAACTTCCCTCAAAGCTTCGGTGTTCCTTAAATGGCACATTTCAGCTTTGCTGGCAGAGCTGCAGCTCATGGTAAAGGAAGCCACCACCACATTAGCATTTTCCCTAAATGCTGCTCTATATATTCTCAATGCTCAGCTCGAAAGTCACTAAAATAAGCTCCTAAAATAACAACTTCAAACACTTGCACATGGCTGCAGCCTCTCAGAAGGGCTGTTTTTTCCTCCCTCACTCGATTCCCCCTTAGTGTTTGTTAAACAAAGGATGCTCCATGCCATAGCAAGAGAGAAAGGCTGATCCCAGTTTAAGGACTAAAATAAGTCAATTAGGATCTGTTGGTTTTTAATTAGAGGATTTGTTATTTATACCAAGCTGTCTCCCAGTACAAACTGGTGGCTGATACCTTCTGTCTGTGATAAGCATCCACTCACATATATATGGGGGCTGAAATGCAGGGAAAAGCGTTTCTTTATCCTTTAATCTGTGCAAAGAGCATCCAGCTTTCATGAGAATGAAATTAAATTACTCAGACTGAGTAAAAGGCACCTGAGTTAAATACAGCAAATCCTGCCTGTGAACACTGATTCTATCTACTGGAAAACCTGTACAATAATAAAGAATCACAGAATCATTTAGGCTGGAAAAGAGCTTTGAGATCATCAAGTCTAACTGTTAACCCAGCACTGCCAAGGCCATCACAATATAAGCAATAAAAAATTAACTGCAAGAAGTATTTAAAAAAAAATCTTCAAATTAAAATCACATGAGATGGAATTGCCACACAACACTAGCAGTTTGGAGATAGTGTCTCTTATGGAAGCCACATACTTAATTATGGAAAATGAAATAAGAATTGTGAAAATTGTAATGGAACAGGAGTCACTGATACATCCACAGAACTGAGTAGGAAAAAATCTTACTAATTCATGAAATGATATATGGGTCAGCTTTTAAAAAAAGCCCAGAAATAACAGGAAGCCTAAATCTCACTTGGAATACATATCCAAGCATTTGCACCTGCAATTCCTTCTCCAGCAAGCTGAACACTGCAGCGTTTTCACTGCTACCAACACCTCTTTGAAATTCACACCTCCTCAAATGTATTCTGCTGCTTTACATGGATTTCTGTCACCACTCTTTCCTTCCCCATTATCACCTGCACCACACAGAGCACAAAAATTCACATTAAATCCCATGGGAAATGCAAGATCTATGCAAATCTGCATAATTACTTCTGTCTCTCCTCTTCAGCTGTTCACAAGTTTCTCAAACTGTTGAGAGAAAAGAGTCCTGACTACACCAGGGAAGGAGGGAAGATGTGAACTAAAATGAGCAACAACCCAAGGCACAAATGCCCCAAACCAGCCCAAATGATGCAGCAGCTGCTGAATTCATCCATGGGTTCCATCAGGAACTTCTCATGGCTGCATCAGTGCCACAACACGTGTCTAGATTAGTGTGCTTGTTAATAGTTTCATTATTCAGTTGAGAGGAGGCCACGGAGATTTTCTCAGGGCTGGAGCCCCTCTGCTCTGGAGCCAGGCTGGGAGAGCTGGGGGTGTTGACTTGGAGAAGAGAAGGCTCCAGGGGGACCTTAGAGCCCTTCCAGTGCCTAAAGGGGCTTCAAGAGAGCTGGAGAGGGACTTGGGACAAGGGCCTGGAGGGGCAGGACAAGGGGGAATGGCTTCCCACTGCCAGAGGGCAGGGTTAGATGGGATATTGGGAAGGAATTCTTGGCTGTGAGGGTGGTGAGGCCCTGGCACAAGTTGCCCAGAGAAGCTGTGGCTGCCCCATCCCTGGAAGTGTCCAAGGCCAGGTAGGATGGGGCTTGGAGCAACCTGGGCTAATGGAAGGTGTCCCTGCCCATGGCAGGGAGTGGAATGAGGTGCGCTGGTCCCTTCCAACACAAACCAGTCTGGGATTCCGTGATTACCGGTAACAAATGCCCACCACTTGCCTCGTTTTGACTGGTCCAGAATTAATGAGCATTTTAGAAAATGCAAATCAGATCTGGGACCCTATTTTTTTAAAGAGATTATTTACATGTACAGACATGCCACTTCAGACTTAGCCTGACCCTCTGCAGTGTCTATGTTATCCTTGAGTGCTACATTTTCTCTGACAGAGGATCTCTGCCCCATGCTCCCTGGGCTCTCCCCAGGTCCAGCACAGACCTTCATCTCCCTGTCACAGGGTTTGGGACAGCAGGAGGGACTCTGGCACTTCCCAAGGGACAGCTGAAGCCACCCAAGGCAGTGATGTCACTTCCCACAGCTCCATCTGCATCGAGTTTCTGATACAAGGGAGCACAACACCAGACTGTCCTGTCTGCTCTAACTGTGGAAGGACAAAAAAATATATTTTTAATTAGAATAGCTCAGCAAATCTTAATTATTATCCTCGAGATTTTTTAATAACATATATAACTTATTTACCTACAAATTCCAGGCTATGCTGGATACTTTCACTCACGAACATATTAGTCATCACTTAATTATCACAACCCAGCCTTATTAATATGTATAATATGGATAAAGAGCTCTCTGGCAGGGATGCATTTTAATGAAGGCGCTGAAAGGCAACACACAGTAATTTCTAGAAGGTTATGACATGACTGACAGTAGCAAACTGAAGCAGCCCAGGGATGGGATGGGGTATGGAAGGAGAAAAATAAAACGAACTAGTTTTAATATTTTAATGATAAATTTAATTGGAGAGAGGACACCCAGGGAACAGGACACTGGGGGCACAGGACACCCGGGCAAAGGACACACACATGGCACAGGACAGCGGGCACAGGACATCTGAGTACAGGACACCTGGGACGCAGGGCACACGACACACATGGCACAGGAAACCCAGGGAACAGGATTCTTGGGACAAGGGACACCTAGGGGACAGGACACCTAAGGATGGGACAACCAGGGGTCGGGACACGTGTGGCACAGGACACACGGGACACTCGGGGCTGAGGATACCAAGGGCACAGGGCACACACGGCACAGGACACCCGGGGCACGGGACACCGGGGCGGGCCGCTCCGCGGAGCCGCCCCGTGAGGCGGGCCCGGACAGGACGGGGTAAGTCAGGGACGGTGGGACGGAGACGGCCGGGCCGCGGCGGGCGCGGAGCGGAGCCAGCGGCGGGCAGAGGGCCAGGCCAGGCCGGGGGGCCCCGCCGGAGGGGCCGCAGCCCCGCGCTCCCTGCCCGGCACGGCCCCGGCCCCCGCCCCGCCGCGTTCCGCAGGCCCGGGGGGCCCGCCCGGCCCGGGGGCGCAGGGGGAGCCGCGGCATCCCCTCACGACCTCCATGGGAACAGGAGGTCTCCCCTTACGACCCCCCTGGCGGGGCAGGAACTTACGGTGTCTCCTCACGACCCCCGTGGAAGGGCGGAAAGAGGGGTGTCCCCCTCACGACCGACTGGAGTCAGGATGTCCCCTCACGACCCTCGGAGAAGGGAGGGCACAGTGGCTGTCCCTTCACGGTCCCCGTCTATCAGGGGGTGTCCCCGCAGGGCCCACATGGCAGGGCAGGCACCGGGGCTGTCCCCTCACGGCCCCCCCCGAGGCGAGGGGGCCGCGTTTCCCCTCAGCCGAGAGAATCCACGCTGTAATTCCCGTCACTAAGCGCTGTCTGTTGTCTCCCAGCTCTCGGGACCATGTGGAGCACGGCCCCTCTGTGCGCCCTGGGCAGGAGCCGCCCCGGGCCCTCCCTGACCCGCCTGCTCCAGAGGGAATATCGGGAGCTCCTGGTGCATGGCCAGGGCTGGGAAAGGACACATCACCTGCCCCCACGCCGATTTGTGAGTAATAAGTCAAAATACAGGCGGCACCCCCGAACGTATCCAGTTCTGGACGGACGTGTCCTCGCTGTGCACCGACATGTGTTCGAACAGAATTTAAGGAACAGCGAGGCTGTGGTTAAAAGGTAATAAACCGGTTTTGGGGGGGATTAAAAGTGTTGCTGCTTGTAGCACAGTGTGAGAATTACTTCCAGGCACTTCAACATACGGACAGTGGTTGCCCCATCCTTGGAAGTGTTCAAGGCCTGGTTGGGCGGGGCTTGGAGCAACCTGGGATAGTGGAAGGTGTCCCTGCCCATGGCAGGGGTTAGAATGGGATGATCTTTAAGGTCCCTCCTAACCTAACCCTTTTGTGGAATGTTGACTGAAATACCCAAATCGAAGTGCAAACTGTATTTAACATAGTGCCATGTGTTGTTTTGCATATATTGCTAAGAAGTATTTTTTTTTAGACCTTCATAACATTTGTTTCGTGTTGGATTTTGAATGCAAAGACATAAATGGTGACTCACACACTCCTGACAGAGTAGGAGACAGTTACTGCAGTCAGTCGTGATTCAGTGATAAAAGCAGGAAAATGCATTTTATGTATTAGTCCTGAAAGATCAGATGGCAAAAATGCAAAGGCCTTTGTTCAGGGAGTGATCCATGAGCTGGAAGGAAAGCTACAGAAAACACACTGTGCCCTCCTGTGGTGGCATTTAGGACTTTAACAAAATCCTTAGCTTTTTCCTTCAGAGCTTTTCCAACCTCCACGGTCTGCAGGGAGCCACACTAAGATAATGGAGTCACACACGGAGTGCTGTGTGAGTAGTTGTGTCAAACAGCATTTATAGTTAAAGATCATGCATCTGGGGGAAAAACGTTGTGCTTGAAATAAAGGAAAAACCTGGTTTATTTAAGACCAAAATTATTTGAGATACCACATTTGTTTACAGTTTATTCAGTTCTTTATCTAAACTTGAGGCTTCCCTGACAATAACATTTGGTAATCACTTCCTTCCACTGCAGTGTTCACTACCGTTAGTGTATCTTCCATGCAGTAGAGTGTGCTTTTCTTCTAGATTTAGTAATTTATTCTACTTATCAGTTAATGATTTTTGTCAGATAAACTAGTTAAAGGGAGTTGACAGAGGAAGCCTTTGTTTGGCTTCTTCCCTAGAGTAGTTAGAAATGGAGATTCATGCTGAGATAGGATAAGCACATTGTTAGACTTATTTTTATATATTATATTATTGCCTTTATTAGACAGTTTTTGAATAAGGAAAGTAAAATGCTTGCTTTACATAACAGATCTTCGCTTTTTATTACACTTTGTAAGAAAAAATAATCCAAAAATGTGAGTTCATCTTCTTTCTCCTGCCATTTATATGAAAACTGTGCAATATATTTTACTATGTTCAGTCTACTAAAAGGTAACTTATAATGAATCATAGAGTCATCAAAAGGTTTGGGTTGGGAGTGATCTTAAATCCCATCCCGTTCCACCCCCTGCAGGGACACCTTGCACTATCCCAGATTGTTCCAAGCCCTGTCCAACCTGGCCTTGGACACTTCCAGGGATGGGGCAGCCACAGCTGCTCTGGGCAACCTGTGCCAGGGCCTCACCACCCTCACAGCCAAGAATTCCTTCCCAATATCCCATCTGACCCCGCCCTTTGTCAGTGGGAAGCCATTCCCCCTTGTCCTGGCACTCCATGCCCTTGTCCCAAGTCCCTCTCCAGCTCTCTTGGAGCCCCTTTAGGCACTGGAAGCAGCTCTAAGCTCTCCCTGGAGCCTTCTCTTCTCCAGATGAACACCCCCAGCTCTCCCAGCCTGTCTCCAGAGCAGAGGGGCTCCAGCCCTGGAAGCATCTCCGTGGCCTTCTCTAGATGGGACATGTTGAGCTTCTCATCCACCAACACCCCAAGTCTTCTCCCCAGGGCTGCTCCCAATCCATTCCTTGCCAAGCCTGGATTTGTGCTCGGGATTGCCCAGACCCGGGGCAGCACCTGCACTTGGCCTTGTTGAAGTTCCCCCAGGCCCATCTGCAGCCTGTTGAGATACCTCTGGATGCCGTCCCTCCCCTCCAGCGTGACTGCACCACACAGCTTTGTTTCCATTAACTGAAACTTTGTTTTTTCCATTAGATACTTGGAATTGTTGGAGAGGGTGAGGAAAGGAGGGGGAGAAAACGCCATCCTGCGCCACACTCAGCGCAATAAGAAGCTGTTTGTTCGGGAGCGCCTGAAGCTGCTGCTGGATGATGAGTCTTTCCTGGAGCTGTCCCCTCTGGCAGGGCTCAACATGCCCTATGGGGATGTCCCTGCTGCTGGATGCCTCACTGGTAATGGAAAATGGAATGGCAAAGGAAAAAGGAAAGGAAATAGGGTGCATGTCATAAGGTTTATGGAATATTTTAGTATCTGTGCATTCCTAGGAAAGGTGAACATCAGTTCTGTCCAGGAGCAGCTCCCAACAGGGAAGAGTTCAGCCCTGCTGTATTATTATTATGTGATTTTTTGGGAGGAAATCTGAGAGAAACCTTTTTTAAAAAAGTCTTTTATTTCTTCCAGTTTTAATAATTTATTCTACTTACCAGTTATTGATTTTTGTCTCAAAAAATTTAGGGTGATGTATCAAATCAGCTGTTGCCTGTTGAAGGAGAGGGTACAAAGTAACTGTGAGACACAGGAGCTGTGGTGTTTATTTTGTAGTGTTTTTCAAATCGTAGACAATTGCATTGTCTGTGCAAACACTGTCTTTTTAAACTGGAACCACTCTTCAAAATTAATTTTAAAATGAAAAAAACACTCTTCAAAATTCCTTTTTGAAAAGAACTTAAAAGAACAGGGTATGAAATCCTTCTTTTATCACAGATTGTTACCTTTCTTGGTTTTATAGGGGTAATTTTTAATTGCCTCCCCTTTTTTATCTCAAGGGTTGGAGTCAAAGTCTGTAAGTTTTTCTCTTTCATTGTCACCAGGAGTACGCAAATTTATTTGAAGTTCTGTCTTCTGTCATTTGGATTACTTTTTTAATGTCATGGTTATTCCAGAGAAGAGGGATAGATTTCTTTCCTTTGTGGTATTTTCAAGTTGATTTGGATCTTCTTGAGACAGTATTACTGAAAAAAACCTCTTGGCTATAATTTGGCCCCCTTGTTTTGTGTGTTATTTTAAAGAGTCACGATAAGTGTCTGTGGAACTGATTTGAATTGAATTACAGGAATTGGCAAGATCTGTGGAATCTGGTGTGTCTTCGTGGCAAGTGATGCCACTGTGAAAGGAGGAACTATTTACCCAATTGGAGTGAAAAAACAGTTAAGAGCCCAAGAAATTGCCATGGAGAACAGGCTGCTGTCTGTGCACCTTGTGGACAGCGGGGGAGCATTCCTACCACTGCAGGTAATGCTGGCATCATTGCAGAGGAGAAAACATCTGTGTTATTTCATCCCTTTGGCTAATCTTGCATCTACTCACAGTTTAGAAACTTGAATGAGTGTGCAGAGCTGCTTTTTTGTCTTTAATAAACCAGTACCTAGTGTGAGAGGCTTCAGAATCTATAGTTTTCTCTGTTTTATTGCCTTGTTTGTGCTAGCAATGCACCAATGTCCATGGCCTTTAAAAGTGCAATTTTTGGAATTCTTAATACAAAAGGAGAATTTGCACAGGTTCCTTTCCAATGGAAAAGGTCATCCTGTCACAGAGATTGTGGTTGTTCCCTCTCCACACTGAAAGCAAGCACGCAGCAAAAGCTTTTACCTGACTTAAGGAGTTGTATCAAAAACTGAATAAAAAGGGAAACTGCTGAAGGCATTTTACAGATAAAGTAGGAACATGAGCCTCCACTTCTCCATATTTACAGTTTCAGTTTGTTTAGAATAAATTAGTTTCACATAAAATCATGTAAGACATGGGTGTATTTTTGGGATTTCACAATGGAAGAAATACCATAGTGCATACTGTATATGAAAGGTTCAGGTGTGATTGTGAGTGAGGACCTTCCCAGGTTCAGTTACAACATATTTGGGAATGAATGGAGTGAAGAGGAGGCACCAGCTTTTATAGTTAATATTAAAATTCATTTTTTCTTTTCTCTGTACATCAGTCAGAGCTGTTTCCTGACAAGCTGCACGGTGGCAGGATTTTCTACAATGAAGCAGTCATGTCTGCCATGGGAATCCCTCAGGTACAATGTCTTGGGGAGGGCAAGTGAGGGTGGTCTGTGTGATCAGTTGAGTTCTGAAAAAAATATTTGTTCCAATACAATTTTTAAGAACAACTCTCAAACGTGCAGAAAAATTCCTAAATTTATTTGTGGGGAAGGGAGACTCAAATAGTATCAAATCATGGAATTGTTTAGGTTGGAAAAGATCTCTAAGATCACTAAGACTAACCATCAATCCAGCACCACCACCATGTTCACCACTAAACCATGTTCCCAAGTGTCATATCCACGATTTTTGAAAACTTCCAGTGATGGTGGCTCCACCACTTTCCTGACAAGTCTGTTCCAATGCTTTAAACCCTTTCTGTGAAAAACATTTCACCAGTATCCAATCTAAACCTCCTCTGGTGCAGCTTGAGGCCGTTTCCTCTTGTGCTGTCCCTTGTTCCCTGGGAGCAGAGCCCGACCCCCACCTGGCTCCACCCTCCTGTCAGGGAGTTGCAGAGAGCAAGAAGGTCCCTCCTGAGCCTTCTTTTTCCCCAGGCTGAGCCCCCCCAGCTCCCTCAGCTGCTCCTGGTGCTCCAGACCCTTCCCCAGCTCTGTTCCCTTCCTTGGACACACTCCAGCCCCTCAATGTCTTTCTTGGGGAGAAGGGCTCAGAACTGGACACAGGACTGGAGGTGGGGCCTCCCCAGTGCTGGGTACATTGTCTCACATAAGGGAACATTTCAGCCTTAAGGATCTTCTGTTTCCTGACTGACTGTGATGGAAAAACATCAAATCACTGGGTTATTTCAGGGTAAACATTGAACTCTCCAAACCAGCATTGTTGTTCCTGCTGGTTTTATATCTCCAGTTCATTGTTCCCCAAGCTGTGGTTTAGCACCTTGAGCATTTCTGGAACAACTTTGGGCTTTGGCTTTTCCTCTCCCCTCTCCAGCACTGTCTGTTATGGTTTCTGTGCCCTCAGGTGGCTGTGGTGTGTGGCTCCTGTGTTGCTGGAGGTGCCTACGTGCCCACCATGGCCGAGGAAGCTGTGATCATAGATAAAATTGGGACACTGTTCCTGGCTGGCCCACCACTTGTAAAAGCTGCTACAGGAGAATATGTGTCTCCTGAGGACCTTGGAGGAGCCAAACTTCACTCACAGTATGTGGAATATTCTCAAAAATAGTAGAGAATTCAGCATACTCAGCTTTACAGGAACATGGCATTGTCATTTCAGAGCAGGGCCAAAAGGGGAACCTGTGATTACACTGGTTTTCCTTCTCAGATTCAGGGGTTTTGGTTAAATCAGCCAAATGGAAGTAAAATTACATGTTGTTATGGGGTGAGGCAGAGACTGGACCAATTGGATTTGGATTCCCATTGTTCCGCATACTTCCTGAACAACTTCAGGCAAGTCAGTTCCTCTGTGCCTCAGAGGGACCAGCTCAGAAGAGAGATGCTATCACCTGTTTTCATAGTGTTTTCCAGGATACATATATTTAATTAACTACATGTCTTATGTACTTTTTATCCAGGCTGGAACTGCTTATTTTGAAACAGTTCCTAATGTTTGTTTTCCATTTTCCCTTTTCAGTATTGTTTGTAACAACAGCCTCATGAAAATACATTCAAAGGTCTTTCTTTAATCCAGATAAACACAAAAGTCACAGGGAAGAACTTCTCCTTACTGTGAATTTGGGTTAGACTGCATGGAAATTTTCTTGAGCTACTGCTTTCAACTCATTCATCCAGAACAAAATCACACAGTATTTGCAGGGAGTTTGGAGAGCCACAGTACAGATTAAGGTTTTTTCCTTTGGTTTGGGCTTTCTGTCAGAGTTTACATTTCATGCATTCAATGCTAATCAATGTTGCTCTCTATCCTAGAGTCAGTGGCTGTACTGACCATTTTGCACCTTCAGAAAAGGAGGCCTATGAATGTATTCGCAATGTTATCTCTACGTTAAACTATGACCCAGTGCCAGAGGAGGGCACAGAGCACGACAGTCCCCTGTACAGCTCTGAGGAGCTCTTGGGACTGGCACCACAGGACTATAGGTGTACTCTTCCTGTCAAACTGGTAAGGGGACAGGGATTACATTCCTTCATCCCTCTGTCTGCTCTGTCTCATAGCTCCAGATTTACAGACTGCTCTCTCTTGAAGAATACGTATTTTTACCTCATCCATTGCCAGCCTGTCTTGAGTCTGCAACAAAGCAGGACGGCAAGAGTTCTGTAGAATTATAGAAAATATTTAAATTGAAATCCTGCTGGAGATAAGATACATTCTAGATAGTTCTAGATTATGCCAGCTGATCCCCATCTGTTTCCATGCACTGTTGAGATGCTGTTGTGTCAGCATGGCTTGTACTGTGTTGGCTGCCTTGAGAACATGCACCCCTTTAAAGTCTGGTTTTCCCCTCCTCCTGTTTTTTGTTTGTTTTTTTTTTTTACCCCAGGCAATCAAGACTGTCATGAAACAGAAATGCCTGACTGAAAAAACAACACAGCTCGAATTAAACTTGTTTGAGGTTGGGACAGACACTAATACTTAAGCAGAGACAATGCAGAGCTGCCCACGCTATTTTCATTGTGTTCTAGATGAGATTTAGTCTCCAAGGATGTGAATCCAGTATCTTTTCCAGTGGTAAATTCTTGCAGTTAAGGGGATTGACTGTAGAAAGCAGAGTAGCTTTGGAAACGGGTTTTAATTTTATTGGAAAAAAGCCTGAGCAATACGCAACAGAGTGTTTCTTATGCACAAAATCTGTAACTGCACATGCTGGGGTTTTTTACATTTTTATGCACATGAACAACTGTGCTTTGAAACACTGAAATAATTTTTGAGTTGGACTTGGCTCAAAATACATGGTTAGTAATTAAACTAAACACAAATTGGATGTTTTCTGCATATTGAGTATTTAGCAAGACACCAAAAGACCTTCTGTGTTCATTGAGGTGGATTTCTTGCACAACACAGGTCTCCTACTATTTGAACAGAGCATTTCTTTTAGCAGAATTATCCCATTTCACTTCAATTTCTGTAGTAAAGTAAAATCTGTGTGTTTCTTTGCAGATTCTGAGCCGTGTGGTAGATGGAAGCAGATTCCAGGAATTCAAGGCTAATTTTGGAACAACATTAGTAACAGGATTTGGCCATGTGGAAGGGTAAGGCTGTGAATATTCACTATCAAAATGGATGGAGGCATGTGTCTGAATAGCTTTTGGATCACCATCAAGTTTTACAATATTTCAATAATTTCTAGGGTTCAAAAGTGAAAATCATGGAATGGTTAAGGTTGGAAAAGACCTCTAAGATGATCAAGTCCAACTCTCCATGTGTCTTGTTCTGTAGGCACTTGGTGGGGATTGTGGCCAACAACGGGGAGCTGGCTCACGACGCTGCTCTCAAGGGCAGCCACTTCGTCCAGCTCTGTGGCCAGCGGGGAATTCCCATCCTCTTCCTCCAAAATACTGCTCCACAGCCAGCAGAGCCAACAAGCATCTCACAGGTATGGCAGGTCTGCTTCCATATACTTAAGCAATTCCTAGTTCTTCTTGTGCCTAAAGTTACCTTTTCACAGTTATTAATTCTTAGGAAAATTGTTCTTTTTTAAACCACTTTTGATGGTTTAAATCATGAAGCTTCATAATGACTTTATTCTTAAATCTCTCCATTCTCTCTTGAATTTTAAGCAGGCCTGTATGCCTATATAAAATTATAGTGGTCAGCTGGCAATGCAGGCTGTAAAACCTATAATTTAAAGTGCTTTTTACATTGAAATACAGTTTATTGATTCTTCTGACACCACTGCACTCCAGAAAATTAGCTATTTCTCTTTTAGAAAAGTGTAGACATTAAAGTACAGCAGGTTTTGTCCTGAGCTGGGGGAAGCCTCATAGTAAAACCTCCACTAGATTCCCGGATCTGTTTCTGCAGTCTCGGTTCCTCCCAAGGTCACCAGCCCTTAGACAAAGCCTGGCACAAATGAGTTGCTCAGCGTTGGAGGCATTTGCACCTGGTTGTAATTGTTGTACTGATTTAAGTATTAAAATAAGTGCATAATGGGCTTATGAGTTAATGATATGAGTCAGTTAATGATGCTGCATTTCTGGTGTGGAAGAAACGATCACACAGAATTGTAAATAATAAATAAATGTTTAGAAATATGAGTTTGGTGGGAGCAAAGGGGATCTAGAATAAAGTCTTAAAGGATCTAAAATGTCTCTTTTTATTCCAGGCAGAGGCTCATTCCAACAGGCTGAAAGCCCAGGCTTCCATGATGGCTGCTGTTGCTTGTGCTGCTGTTCCCAAAATCACCATCGTCATCGGGGGCTGTTACGGGAGCGACAGCTACGTCATGGTAGGGGTGGGATCAGCCCGAGGGCTTGGGACACACCTTTCACACTGTGCTAAAACTTCACAGCCCTGCAGGTTTAAAACAGTCGGTTACCTCGATCTGTCACCTGTTTTCTAAGTCAGAAATGCAGCACAGGACATGATTACTGAAAATTAAACATGTAAGAATGAAACATGTAGGTCCTTGGAGTTAAAACTCAAATACCAAAATAGCAATATTGAAGGCAGTGGGGATGGTTTTTGGTGGTTCCTACCGCTGGGTGTCTGTGCTGATACAGGAGCTGTGTCATTAATGCTTTACAAATCCAAGTGTGTTCCATTCTGCCTTGATCTTCATTGTGCCATCCCACAGATACCTTTTGTGATTGACTTCAGTGAGTTTCACTGTGCTTTTGTTTTTTCTTTGTAGTGTGGGAGATCGTTCAGTCCAAACTTTCTGTTCCTGTGGCCTAATGCAAGAGTTGCTCTTGTGGATTCAAGACATTTCTCCACAGTCCCACAAGCTGGGGACAGTGACTCTACAGATGAATCAGAGGTGAAGCAGCTGAAGACAAAGTAATTGCCCACTCTTGTTCATCTTACAGAGCACCATATCCCAAGCTAATAAAGCAAACCTGAACCTACTGAAAAATATTTTAAATTTCCATGTAATTTTATGTCTCTCTGTTAGGATCTTCTCAAGCTGGTCTGTGCTGCAGAATGATCAGATCTGTTGTGTTGTTTTCTGCATTCAGATTCATTTTAACAGCAGTACTGCATGGAACTATTTGCTTGTTTCACCTATGACTTTTTCACTGCCCTGATGTTTTCATCATGCTTTTAAGCCTGTTCTGTCCTCTCCAGGCTCGAGGAAGAAAGCAGTGCATTTTACTCCTCTGCCAGACTCTGGGATGATGGAATCATTCTACCTCAAAACACTAGAAAGGTGGGTTTTCCTTTTAGTATATCTTTTTCCCAGATCTCACAAGGATCTGGCAGCAAATGTATAAGCCCATGACTCACTCAAGATCAGCAGCATGTTGATTCCAGACCTGGGGCTCCCACTGCTCACTCCTGTTATTGTGGAATTTAGCTCTGTAGTTCTCATCCTTTCTTTTTTCCCATTAGTTTATCCACGAAGTTTCTGTTGAATTCTGGTTACTTGACCAGAGCATTTCCTCACTGTGCATTTCCATTGAGTTTACCCTTTGATTCTGTATCTGAATCCTTTTTTTTTTCATATAATCACCCATATCTTCAACTCTCTGAAGTTCAGGCTCCTCACCATCCCCATTGTTTCCATTCTTTTGTCCTAGGATGTTGTTTTTTGCAACTTTCTCTTCTTTCTTGTAATTTGCTGTGTCCATTTGGGATGCCCCCCTGGCTTTGTATTTATTTGAAGTTGGCAGACATCTCTTCATTCTTTCTAAAAGCCACTGCCTTTGTTCTTCTATTTTTCCTTCATTAGCAATAAAAATGTTCTTTGCACTTCTGAAGTTTGTTCACATGAAGATCACAAATACTTGAAGATCTCAATCTGTCCTGGTTTCAGCTGGGGTTAAACCACAACACAACCCTTCTAAGTATGGTACATATTTATGGAACTATGTGGATTTAAAATATTTTTTGTGGAGTTTATGGGAACTTTGATAATGAGGGAGCACCAAGAAGTGTTTTTTAGTGCTAGAGCCCTGAAATTCCCTTCTCTGGGAGCTACACATGAAAAGAAAATATGTGAGAGTTGAACTGTTCATTTTAGCATGTTCAGTGCTTCACAAAAAGAAGGAACAAATAAGTGCAGAACGGGTAAGTTTTACTGATTTTTTTTTATTAAGGCTCATTGCTTATATTGGGTTTTATTTTGTTTTTAATTAGGTGATTGCCCAGTGCTTGGACATCATGGAACAGCAGAAGTACCAGGCTGTGTCTCCGTGTCGCTATCCCATCATCAGGATGTAATCTTCACCCTCAAACCAGCAGCCCTGCAGAGCCAGCACCACCTGCCAGAACTCTTAGTGTAAAGGATTTTTTAATTCTTTGATACTATTAATAAAAATGTTGAACAATTGAAGACAAACAAGAAGGACAGATTTTAAGTCTATTAGCAGGAAATTTTTATTTTCAACTAGAGCCTCTTTTAACATCAGCTGAATGTTTATTTTGTGAGAAGGAAGGATAAAGCTGAGCATCTGTAGCACTCTAAGGAAGCAAAATCAGCCCAAGGGATAACAATTGCTTGATTTTTTTCATGTTCATGTTTTAGCATGAAATACAGAAATCAAGAAAATGCACTTTGGCAAAAGAAAGGAGAAAGAGCAAACACACAAGGGAGTGTGTGCAGTTTGCAGCCTTACTGAGGAACAAAACTCTACCTGCCACCAGCCCTGGGCCACCCAGTTCAGGTTCCCAAAGCAGCTGTGGAAAGGTTCCACTTGGATTGCTCTGAGGATACTAAAGCAGTGACCAGGAGGGGATTTAAATCCATAATACTTCAGTATAGGCTAAAAATTCTCAAACATGTAATGGAGCAGAGACTGTTATACATAATGTTACCACGTGTACAAGTGCTGAGGTTACACTCTGCTCTTTCAGGCATCTTTCACTCTGCTGTAGCTACAAGGATTAAATTTATAAAAATGGAACCACCACCACACCAAACTTGTGGTGTTTTAACTGGAAATTATGGCAAAGGTTGTATTTAAAAAATACCTGATCAAGCATATTGAAGAATCATGGCCAAAATTGAAGTGCTCAATGTGAATGAAGCAGCCACAGAAACGAAAGGGGATGTCAAAGGATTGTAGGTCACTGGAGTGGCTGTAAACGGAGACTGCCCCTTTGGGAGCTGGAACAGACCCACGTGAGGCGTGGCTGGCAGGGTCATGCTCTCTTGAAGCACCCATGGAAGGTCACAGGGATGTTCACCTCCACCTCGGCCCGGGCCACCTCGCTCATGTCCTTGGCACTGAGGATGAGCAGGTAGGCGGGCTTGGGCCCCGTGCCTGGGCTGACCACGATGCTCAGCACAACCCCTGCAGTGAAAACACAAAGGGGATGTCCCAGGTGAGTGTGGGAAGTGTCTGTCCCTGGGGCTGGGCATGGGAGAGCAGCCACTTGCACTCAGAACAACGTAAATCCCACTGGAATTGTGTGATCAATGGTGCTGAGTGACGCTGGCTCAGGTTGCCCAGAGAAGCTGTGGCTGCCCTGTCCCTGGAAGTGTCCAAGGCCAGGTTGGACAGGGCTTGGAGCAACCTGGGATAGTGGAAGGTGTCCCTGTCCATGGCAGGGGGCTGGAAATAAATGATCGTTAAGATCCCTTCCAACCCAAACCATTCCATGATTCTATGATTGTATATTTATTTCTCATACTATTTGGGCTCTTGACACTGCTGGCTTTGCCAGCCTGTGGTGCTGTGGCACAGCAACTCCTATAATTCTTTTTAAAACTGTGAGAAAACTGCCAAAAAGCTAAAAAATTAAAACAACAATTCACCTAGACCTTGAGGTCTTTCTCCTCTGTTTTCATTCAGTCTTAATTTTCCTGTATTTCCTCAGAAACTTCCCACCACTGTTAGTACCTGGCACATCTGGTCCAGGAGCTGCCTGCAGGCTCTGCCCCTGCCCACCTCTGGCCCAGCCCTGCAGCCAGCTTGGTGCCAGCTGACAGAAACCTTCCCACTCCCAATGCCATGGACACAAACCCCATGAGCATTACCATCATCTTCCTCCAGAGCATCCGGATGTGAAACAAAGATGGGCTCCGACGGGTACGAATCCGGCTCCTGCCACACCCAGGTCTCCTTGGTCTTAACATTCAGCTTGCAAAGCTAAAGGAGGGGAAAACCAAAAACCCCAGCTCAGAAATATTCTTTGTTGTCCTCAAACTGAACCCATCACCCATTCTTTGACAGTTACCCTGTCTGGGACAAAGTGATTCAGCCCCAGCCCATATGTGTACGTGTATGGCTTCCCACTGTATTTCTTGTAGTTGATCTGTGGGAACTCAAAGGCTACAATAAAAAATAAATATATAAAAGCATGAGGATCAGTGGGACAGGGAGTGCAGGCAGTACTTGTGCTGTTGGGATTTGGGGTCTCATTTGTACCGTGACGTGGCCCCGAGAAAATCACTTCAGGCTCCAGCCAGATTGTCTCATCGCTGTGCAGCGTCGCTGTGGCTGTCGTGTAGGGCAGGGTGACCAGATTCTTCCCTGTGTCAGCCTGGCACAAAGAGAAACGCCCAGGACATTGGAGGAACACATTTTTGAGTCTCTTTGCACAGATCTGTTGCAAACATCCACCAGGGAAGGCAGCAGGATATAGCAGAGCCTCAGGAGCTGCAGGGAGGCAACCGCTGCCGTGTTCTTGGCAGTGGTGCAGAACTGTCTTGCTCCTCAGCCATCACTGTGCTCGTAAACACAACTTTCTTCCCCTCCTTGGGGCATTCAGAGGTTTTCATTAAGCACTGCCACGTGGGCTTGCCCTTCTCACTTGATCCGCAGCCCAATGAGCTCCATGGGCGGCTCAGCTGAGCACAGCCCTGGCAGCCCCTGGCCCACCCACCAGGGACCAAGAGAGCTGGAAAGGAACCCAACAGCTGCCAGCCAGTGAGCTCTGTGCCAGGCTGGCAGCTCCAGGGACCTCACACCGAGAGCTAGAGGACTGAACCACACATGTTCCTTCTCTGCCCCCTTCTCTGCTCCCAGGAGCAGTACCTTCCAGGATTAACTGCTGCCCCACAGCCTCTGCTATGAACAGAAATGTATGGAATCATCAAAGGGTTTGGTTTAGGAGGGACCTCAAAGCCCATCTCTTTCCATCCCCTGCCATGGGCAGGGACACCTTCCACTAGACTGGGTTGCTCCAAGCCCCATCCAACCTGGACTTGAACACTTGCAGGGCTGGGGCAGCCACAACCGCTCTCAGCAGTTGTGTGGAGAATGAACCAGAATAACACTGATGAGCTAAAGCAAAAATAAAGTTTCTCTGAGGACCCCTACTTTAAATTTCCTCTTCTCATTAAAATGTTGAATTTGAACCAGGCAGAGCCCTGTGCTGGCCCAGAGCGGGTACCTTGTCGATGTTGAGGGGCAGGACATATCTGCGGGCCTCGGGCTGTGGGGCCTTCTCTGCGTGGCGCTTCACCTCGTCCCAGTTTGCCCGGAGGTTGACCAAGTACAGGTAATTGTAAATAAACTCAAACCTGCAGGGAAACAGCATCACAGAGAGAAACAGAGATGGGTTTGCAAGTGGGAGTTGAAATGCAGATGTTTTTTTCCTAAAATTCAGTAGATTCATAGAATGGTTTGGGTTGGAAGGGACCTTAAAAAGCTCATCCAGTTCCACCCCCTGCCATGGGCAGGGACACCTTCTGCTAGCTCAGGTTGCTCCAAGTCCTGTCCAACCTGGCCTTGGACACTTCCAGGGATGGGCCAGCCACAGCTTCTCTGGGCACACAGAGTAACATGAGTCCCAGTCCAGCTCCTTGGCAGAGCTGAACTGTGTGTGCACCATTTCCCCTGGGAGGAAAACCAGCAATTTCTGGTGCTCAGCACAAGCACAGGATGGGGCTTGGAGCAACCTGGTCTAGTGGAAGGTGTCCCTGTCCATGGCAGGGGGTGGAACGAGATGAACTTTAAGGTCCCTCCCAACCCAAACCACTCTGGGATCCTATGATTTTATGCCAGGATCAGCTCAACTCAAGGTGTCCTGGGTATGCAGCCAACACAGGGTTGGGCATCATCATTTCAGTGCCACATTTCTGTGTTTACACAAAGAGCAGCATTCAAATCTCACCCAGACCCTGCTCAGTGCAGCCCCAGCCAAAATAGCATCAGCCTTCAGCAGTCACTGACATTTGTTAAAGTAAATAAAAGATAGAAATATTTTTTCTCTTGGAAAATGAATGTTAAATAGGCTCCTTGCACCTCTGGATGACTCCATGCTGTGTAGTCTGCATGTCCCCATGTGTTAGTGTTTAGATGGGTCGGTGCCAAGTGCCAGAGGTGATTCCAACAGTGTCTTGTGCAGGGCTCCACTGCCCCCCCCAGCTCGTGCAGGGGAAGTTGTGGTGCCCAGGGCCCCTCGGACTCACCCCTTCCATGTGCAAAGGTCGACGATCAGGAACCCATTGTCCTCGTAGGTGTTGATGTGGTGGAAGAGGTTGAAGGCCGAGGTGCGGTACTTGAGGTTGAGGAGCCGGCCCTTCTTCTTCTCAGCCACGTGGATCCACACCTGAGGACCAACCAGCAGCTTTGCTTAGGCTCAGGGAAATGAAGGTGAAACCAATACCATGGACCTCCCAGTGTCGGGCTGGCTGCCCAGGCCAGCCCATTTGGGGACGACACTCTGCTTACCCCCATTGTTTCGTTGGACTCAAAGCAGTCCATGTAGTTGGCTCCCCAGAGGCTCCAGGAGGAGAGGAACTTGAGCAGGTTGATTTTCACTGGTGTTTCCACAAACACGATGTAGTTTGGGGTCAGCCCAAAGCTGTTTAGAAATGCAGGGGGGCACATCAGGCTCACCAGCTTAGTTTGGACAACAACCACGAAGTGCTTCATCTTTTCACATGGATCATCCCCTACAATTACCCTGATTTTGGTAAATCACCTAGTTTTTGTTGCTGATTATGTGTGAGAACAAGTCCCTGGTTCCAGCTGACCCCATGGAATGTTACCTGTGGACATAGGACGGCTTAAACCTGTCACTGCAAGGGAACTGCACCACCACCTGTGACTTGTTGATTGGGTCCTCCTTATCTGGAATGGGACAGGTGAGGGGTTAACAGAAGGTCTCACATAGTCTGTGCTTATTTACCCAGTAAATGTCTGCCTTCAACACAAAGGAAATTCATGGTTTAGAAACCACTTGAAAGTGTTTCAAATACAACACTTAAAAAGTAAATAAAATCTAAGGAAGCTTGAAAAAAACCCCCAACCCTTAATGGCAAAACTCATTTAAAGAATAAAGAGGTGATTCCTAAGATTTTCCCAGGTGGCTCAGAGGCGGGATAGACTGACCTGCCTGCAGTGGAGGAATCCGGATGATGTTGTAGGCCAGGGCAAAGTTTTTTCCAAAGCAGTTCCCAATGTTGTAAACAGTCCCATCATTCTCAATGTGGGGATGAGCCGTTACCCCGTTAATGGACACATATTTACAGAGATCCACCTGGAGAACAAAATGGAGACAATCAGGAGCTTCCCTGGCAGGAGATGGGGAGTCACTGGCTCTGCAACTTGTCATGAGTCAACACATTCTTGCATTGGATGTGAGAAGTTCTTTTCTAAGGCTGCAACTGAGCTCCAATTTGCAAACTCCAGCCAAGCACGAACATGGAGCTGGAGCTCCAAGGGCTGGAGCTTTTCTGCTCTGGAGACAGGCTGGGAGAGCTGGGGGTGTTCACTTGGAGAAGAGAAGGCTCCAGGGAGAGCTTAGAGCCCCTTCCAGTGCCTAAAGGGGCTCCAGGAGAGCTGGAGAGGGACTTTGGACAAGGATCTGGAGGGACAGGACAAGGAGGAATGGCTTCCCACTGCCAGAGGGCAGGGTCAGATGGGATATTGGGAAGGAATTCTTGGCTGTGAGGGTGGTGAGGCCCTGGCCCAGGTTTCCCAGAGAAGCTGTGGCTGCCCCATCCCTGGAAGTGTCCAAGACCAGGTAGGATGGGGCTTGGAGCAACCTGGGCTAGTGGAAGGTGTCCCTGCCCATGGCAGGGGGTTGAATGAGGTGAGCTTTAAGGTCCCTTTCAACGCAAACCAGTATGTGATTACCTGATTTTCATTTTAAATTTACTGCTCCATAACTTTTTCAGCCCAGGACAAAGACCCACCTGCTTAATTGTCTCTAAGGTGTCTGGGTTAATCCTGGTTATGAAGTTGGTCTCAGTGCAGGCATAGTAATCCTCACCCACAGGGTAGACATTAACCAGGGCATTGTCCGTGACCTCCACACCTTTGAAGTAGGAGAAGAACCTGAGCAGAGAGAATGGACAGGCAGTCAGGGCCTCTGGGAAGCAGGAGCTCTGTGGGACATGGCAGCAGTGGCTGCAGGACCCCAGTACCTGGAGAAGATGTTCTTGCAGGGGTCTGGGTACGCGTAGGTGCCAAACTCCGTTATGACAATCCTTTTCTCTGTCATTGCTCGCACATAACAGTCAGTCCTGATAAACCTGGGAGGGTGAGGAGGAGAAATCCCCTTACACATAAAACCACAACAGGTTGTGCAGTTAAATATGAATAAATACAAATAAATATGAATATTTCTGTGATAAAGCTCATGAGAGCCCTGGGTCCCCACAGCCTCATGTTTCATCTGGAGCTGGTTTAATGATATCACTGATACAGCTCTTCCAATAATCCCATGGACTAAAAATAACCGGTGCCTTCCAGAGCCTGTCCCCAGCACTCACAGTCAAGCAACTGCTTCCTGATTTATTCGTTTCTTGGAAAACCACCACGTACCTTCTGTGGTAGGTGACGTGCCCCTCCTTGAAGTCAAACTTGTGGAGCAATGCCTGGCCATCGAAGAGGTGGTAATAGGGCTCCGAGCCCACCTCGAACAAGCCAGGACCACACCTCAGGAGGCTTCCTCGCAGCCAGGTGGGAATCCTGCCTGTGGGAGAGGCAGTGTTGGGATGCACACGGCAAATCAGACCAAGGAATTTTTATGGTGACAACAAAAAGAACAAAACTTTGAATTAATTTTTTTAAGGCTTATGCAACTTCTTATTTAAACACACATGAGGTCTTGAAACTGTTTTCTTCCCCTCCACACCTGCTGTAGACCAAGATATTTAGTACTGAAATATCTAAAGGTTCTCCCATCCAATCTGTCCTTCCTCCACCCCAAATCCCTAGCCCTGTGAGGTCCTTTACTTCCAGCCCTTGTAAAGTCTCCGAGCCCTGGAGGCCCCTGAGCTCTGAGAACAAAGCCAGGCAGGAGGAGATCAGGGACCAGACCAACCTGTGACGTGGGTGGTCACTGGAGAGGACAGTTCCTCCACCGTCTCAAAGAGCTTCTTGTAGCCCCCGGCTGGATGCTCCACTCTGGAAGGGCAAAGCTGGGTTAGCCCGAGGTGGGCAGTGCTGGGAAGCCCCTGCCAGGGAGGGGCAGTTCTTCTGGACACACTGAGCCATGACTTGTAAAGAACTTGAGACATCAGGAGGGAAGAGCACTAGAACTGCATGGGGGGAAAGGCTGAGTGTGTGGAGGGAGAGGGAACACTGAGGGGAAAGCCCACACCACAGCCACTCCCATCCACTGATAAATCCAGGATAGTCCAGATCATTAGGAAGCAGAATCCAGCTTTTATCTCCCAGGTCTTGGAGAAGCATTTTTTTTGCCTTTTTTCTTTCTTTTTCTTTAAGCAAAGAATTAATTGTTGGGTTCAAATTTTATCACTGCAAAGCCCATGAAGACACAGCAGACAGACCAGTGTGCTCTGCCCAGAGCAGCTGTGGCTGCCCCATCCCTGGAAGTGTCCAAGGCCAGGTGGAACGGGGCTTGGAGCAACCTGGTCTAGTGGAAAGGGAGTGGAACGAGATGGGATTTAAAGTCCCTTCCAACCCAGAACCACACCTTGGAATGGGAAGTACCAGCATTCACACTGACACATGGAGACCGTCCCCCTTCTCCTCCTGCCCCTGAACCACACTGACCCCCGACCTCACAGCTGCCCCAGCCAATGCTCCATCAACATGATCCATGATCCTCTCCCATAGAGAGGAGCTTCAGGAATACTCACTGGCTGTACATCCTCTCCCCGATGAAGGGCCTGAGCCTCCAGCAGCCAAGCTCAGAGCAGAGCCTTGTGCAGGGTATTTATGGGGTGCTGAGCCCTGCCCAGGGAAGCCCCTGCCAGTGAGAGCCCCCTGGGAACAGAGCCGGCTTTCACCACCCAAATCCTCCCGGGTTTGGGAGCTTTTGTCCTGCCCTCCACACAAAAAAGGGCTTTGACTGCTTTTGTGAGACCTAAATTCTTCCCAAGCAGAAGTGATTACAAAGAAAAAAATCCCAAGGAGTGAAACGGAGCGTGCTGGAGCCATGCCAGGCGTTGGCACTGGCACTGGGCCCTGCTCTGGCACCACAGGGCACAGGAGACCTGCCTGGATCCAACATGGACCCAGGGCAGCACGGAACGGCTCTTCCAGAGTCTCCCCTTGGAGTGACAGGACATAGAGACATCCAGAGATAAGGAAATGCCAGTGTCAAACATCCTGGAATATCCTGAGTTGGAAGGGTCCCACAAGGATCATTGAGTCCAATCTCTGGACCTGCCCAGGACACCCCAACAATCCCCCCCGTCCCTGAGAGCGTTGTTCAAACGCTGCTTGAGCTCTGGCAGCCTTGGGGCCGTGATCACTGCCCTGGGGAGCCTGTTCAGTGCCCGACCACCCTCTGCAGGAAGAACCTTTTTGTGATATCCAAACTGCATATCCCCTGGCATAGCTCCAGCCATTCCCTGGTCCTGTCTCTGGTCACCAGAGCAGAGATCGGAGCTGCCCCTCAGGAGGAGCTGCAAACCCCAAGGTCTCTCTCAGACTCCTTCTCCAGGCTCGTCATCAGGAACCACCTGTAGCAAGAGTCAACATTTATGAAAACAATAGTGCTGTAAAGAGTGATTTCAAAGATTAATGAAATCAGAGAGTTTAGTGCTGCCCCCTCACAGGCAGCTCATGGCAGAGGATGAAGATGTTCCATAATACCATGTACATTTGGGTGCTCCTCCCATATAGATGGAAACAGTGATCAAAGCTGGGGTGAAAGGAGAAAAATAGACTTTAAACATCCCTCTGTTTGATCTGCTGCCACAACCATCACATGAAGCTTGGCTTCCTTCCCTGGTTTTGTTTGTTTGCTCCCTCTTTTCAAGGCAGTGTTCCCATTTGGATTGAGGGTTCATTTAAGGCTTCTCACTGAAGGCACTGAGCCTTCAGGAGCTGTGACTGAGGCCTCCCATTAACTCTTTGGATTAATAACCATAATTATATGGTAATTTCTCAGTGGAAGTCTCCTGGCAATAAATAATATAAACTTGAGTGCAAACTCAAGGCCTCTCAGCATTGCAAGTCATGTGGAGACTTTTAATTAATTCCAGGACTCAAAACAGCATCTTAATGTTTGATGTCATGAAAATTCCATGTTTCCATGGTGACAGCATCTTCCCAGGCCCCATCCTTCTCCAGGCAGAGATCCCAAAACATCTCTGGTCCCACACACCAGCAGCCAAGTTTTCCTCCTGAATCTTACCTGACCAGGCAACTCTTCTGGTGTGACATCGACACCAGAACAGCACAGGACAGCAGATAACCTACAAACTCATTACAGAACTGTTCTTCCTTGCAATTAATACCATTAGAAAGGAGTTACTGGTGCTAATTAGCAAAAAATGTGCTCTGAGGCACAAGCACCAGCAACTCCGCCTGCTTTTCTCTGCAGGAAAAGGAGGGAACAGTTATTCACCTCTGTCCATTTCAAGTGGATTAAAATACTCAAAGGCTGTAAAAAGGAAGGTGTGAGTAGCCTTAAGTTCCATATATGGAATTTTTGTCATTGATTTGTAATGTTTTATTGTCCCACAGTGAGTCAATTTGTCCATTTATTCCCATTTTTGTTAAGCTCTGTCAAAAACTTAGAAGGGAACATTAAATAACCTGGATCAAGAACTGGGAAAAATGAGGGCAGGCCTTTAAAAGCCAAATCCTGCAAAATGTGAGCTGCTCACCTAATCAGTTACTTAACTGGAACACATAAACAAAGCATTTACACAACAGGGAACAGGTTGGGAAGTGTTGGAATCAAGTTCAGGCAGGTACTGGAGTGTTAAAAGGAGTTGACTGCAGGTGTTACAAGGGGGAAACATCTTGCACCTGCCCTGCAAGTGGAAAGTTATCTACAGGACATTGAAGCGTCATTAAAATAGGTTAAATGGGGCTAATTTGGATTTCTCACTTACAAAACCTTCAAAAAAAGAGCAAAAGGATATATTTTGGGAGAAAACTGAAGCCCAGCCTCATGGTCACAGATGTAAAAGTGTACCCACTTGCTGTATCATCCATCACTCCTATCATTTTGAGAATCACACCAATAGATCCAAAATAAATTTTCCATGAAAATGTCAGAAATATACTTAAAGACTTTTAATATAAATAAATATAGAAAAGTTAATGAGAGTTTTACAGATGAGATAAACACAAGCATTTTAGGGAGGCAGATAATAATTCATGGTGAACTTTTGGCTCTCCTGGTCCTGAACTCACAGAACTTCTTTTGTTTAAAGACAAATATTTTGAGAATAGAGAAGGCACTTAGTCACAATACACAGACATTAAAACCTACACAAACTACAATAAATGGCACAAATTCCTGACCAGACATTAAAAGGTTACAAGAGGCAGGTCATTAGTTTCCCATAGAAAACCATATATGAATTTTTGGTTAACAACAGCTTTGTGCTTATTTTCACATTTTCCTACATATGTTATATTGTAATAATTTGTAAACAGATAAATATTTCTCTCTTAGAAGTTATTCAAAAGTATCTGCATAAAAAAAGGGTATTTTGGCACATTTCAGCACCTTATCCATGTAAACATTTCTTCCTTCTACACAGATCCAGCATCAAATTCCTGCAGCAACTCCTCTGGTGAATCATTCAGACTCACATCCAGGAAATAAATGCCTCAAGTGTGGTGACATTAATACCTCAGGCTCCGAAACCTGGGTTTCCTCAGGCTGAGCATGGGCTGCTTGATGGTGGGTTTGTTCTCCAGCAGCATCGCTTCGCTCTCCGTCATTGGAAACCTGCTCTGGTAGATCTGGGGGTATTCCCTCTGGAACTGAGCATACACAAGCAGCAATCACAATAAAATCCCACACTCCACCAGAGAACTCCAGCTAAAAAAAGTCTGTTTTACCCAACTGGGAGCCAAGATTCACCTGCTCTGGAGCAGTTCTCCCAGAAAACCTTACTTACGACTCTGATTCCATCTCATTTCAATTCCTGCAGATACACAGCTAAAGGAAAATACCTGGAATCAGAGGCATATTTGTGACATTTGGCCATTCCCTGTGTCAGGCCTTGGGAAGAGATGACTAACTGTAAATAACCTATACAGTAAATACAACTGAACATCAGCCAAACCTTTCCACTGCTGGATTCAACCTACCCCAAGTACCCAAAGCTGAACAATCACTGCAAAAGTTGTGACTTATCACACCATGGCTATCCCAGCTCAAATGGCAGGACTCTAATGATATGGTTCTGTGAAATTTAAAAGTCAGCTTTGCTCACTTGTGGCTCTCACAGTACAATCTGCTTTTGGACTTTGTGAGAATTCATCAAAAATTTAAGTATGTACTTTAAGTTTTACTATTAAAAGATTTTAGTTTATTTCCTTCCTCCTCTTTCACCTGTTGCTGTGAATCACATCTTAGCACTCACTTATTCCAAGTTTTAATCAACTCTAATTAACTCTTTTTTACAGGCAGGAAGTTTTAATGATCTTGAACCAAAGTCCAGCCTCACTTTTACAGTCCAAGAAAGTTTCTACAACACACATGAAACTCAGTGTGGCAGGAGCTGGAGGAGGGGCACCAAAGAGTTCCTGCTCTGAAAAGCTGCTTGTTCAAATTTGAGTCACAAGATTTGCTTAGGAGATTCCAGGACAAGTACAAAGCTACTCCATTGGGCAGAAGAACTTGCCAAAGGTTTTTCCGCAAAAGAAAAACCCCTCCAGGATTAAATCCTGCCAGAACTGCTGTTTTAGCTTTAGTATTAGGCAAGATATTAGTAGGCCAGAGAAGTGCAAGATAATCTTGAGGTATATAAACGTTACAAAACACAAAGCCAAGGCCACAAAAAGAACGATTCAGGACTGCGAACAGATAAGAGGTTGGTCTCCTAAAGCAAAAAATTATTGCTTTTAACACCTATTGGTTTTAAGCCCACTTATGGCATATTAATGGTGACTTGTTGGCCAGTGCACCACAGGAAACCAGACTAATTCCATCAGGTATTATTTAATGGAGAGCAGGATCTCAGAGTAACTTCATACTGGTTTTAAGCCATTATTTGAACACCCCTACAGCCAGTGTCAAATGCTGTATGTTATCATGGAAGGTTTGGGTTGGGAAGGACCTTAAAGCTGACCTTGTTCCACCCTCTGCCACAGACGGGGACACCTTCCACTAGCCCAGGTTGCTCCAAGCCCCATCCAACCTGGCCTTGGACACTTTCCAGGATGGGGCAGCCACAGCTGCTCTGGCAACCTGTGCCAGGGCCTCACCACCCTCACAGGGAAGAATTCCTTCCCAATTTCCCATCTATCCCTGCCCTCTGGTAGTGGGAAGCCATTCCTCCCAGTATCAGACACTGTCTTTAAAATCCCAACCAGAGCACACAAAACATCCAACAGCTCTTCTGAGCAAGTATTTCTCATCAAACACTCTCTTCCCCCCCCTCTTCTGCACCAGGCTCTGTTGACTGAGCCCTTCCCTCACAAAGGCATTTCAGAAGCAGGTGAAAGTTCCTCACCTGCTTTAACTTTTTCTTTTTGTCCTTCACAGACAAGTTTTTATCCTTGATAATGTTCTCCAAGAGCTCTGTCACTGCAGCTTGAGAGGTAGAAACCTTTTGTTCCTCAAACTCCTGAGGAGTGATTTGTTTGCAGTAGGAATACGTTGGCAATATGGCACAAATTTCTTCCTTGGGACATTTGCACTGGAAGAAAAAGAGGTCTGTAAATACTTGACTGATTCTGTACTATTTCAGTAAGAACTCACAAACATCCACACCCACTAACTTACAGTGGCATCACAGCTGCAAAACATTATAATTAATATCTATACCCTGAAACCATACTGGGTTTATTTGCATTTTCCCATCCCACCTTCAGAACAATTAGCAAATGAATTTAAACTCCCCTAGTACCACCAACCTGAGCCACCCTCGCGTATTCAAGGTGGTCTCGCACAGCGACCTGCAGGTGAGTTGGGACCTGGAATATTTCCTGCTGATGGTCCATCAGAAATGAAACCAGTCGTGTAGAAAGCAGCTCATCCAGGTCCACTTCCTCTGCACAGCGCAGCACGCAGCGGGAAAACGTCTGGATCAGCTGGGAGAGTCCAGTACATCAGTAAGTACACACAGTTGTGGATTTATTTGCCTTCTCTCCACTCTACACAGTGGCACAATAAATTATTCACACCAATTTTCACTGCAATTTTTCTTGCCTGCACCACTGGTCAAGCAAGGAAGGAAACTGATTTTAGGGTTTTTTAAAGTAACTTCTTATAACCTAAGACTTCTACTTTTCTTGAACTGAACAGCACCTTCAATTAAGAAATACACATTATAAAGAACCTATAGAATCACAGAATAGAATCACAGACTGGTTTGGGTTGGGAGGGACCTTAAAGCCCATCCAGTTCCACCCCCTGCCATGACCACGGACACCTTCCACTATCCCAGGTTGCTCCACGCCCCATCCAACCTGGCCTTGGACACTTCCAAGGATAGGGCAGCCACAGCTCCTCTTCAATGTTATAATTCTAAATGGCACTCAGGTGAGAAATCAAACTAAAGTATTCTTTTAAGAAGTGATTTCTCTTCTCCCCCCAACATAAACAAAAGCAATGTGAATATTTGAAGTCTCTTAGGATGGAGACAAGGAAGTGCTTGTTCAAGTCAGATTTTTGTGCATATTCTGGAGGTGAAAAATCTGCCTGTTAATACTTGCAGCATGCTGAACTTGAGGTTCTTGTCCCACTGCTTTAAACAGTGATTCTGAGCATAACTTCAGCGATACTCTTACAATAACAGGCATACTGCTCTTGTGGCTCTCTTACCAAGGACCTGTTGCCCATGGCATTGTGCAGCCGTGGCATGTCAACATTCCCACTGATCCGGGTGATCATCCGCATCAGGAGCTGGAGCCTCCTACGGTTTGGGGGTGGGAGCAGCAAACAGCAGATCTGCAGAGCTTCCACAGCAATCCTTTCCAAGTGAGGCTGCAGGAGATCTGCAAGTCAATTGCAAAGACAGCTGGCATTAAGATTTGAATCAACTCTCAGTGTATTTTTTACAACAGTACCAGAAATCTCTTATTTTACCAAGGTGATTATCAATGTTTCAGAGAAATCTGCTGTAACGCAGTAGATAAGGTAAGGACCTTTGTTGGTGGGGTCATCTTCAACTTGCTTCATTAGGAGAAATTGCTGGGGCAATAAAGATCGTAATACAATTAAAGAATGACACTAATGTTATTCCCAGAAAATGTTATTCAAAGACCATAAAAATACATCATCTCCAACAAACAGGTCTGTGCTAATTCTCATTCTCAGTGTCTGGGATGGGATCTCTTATCACTTACCTGAGCAGAAAGGTCAGTCACAGACACGCCAATTCTTACTCAAAAGACACTACATGTTACTATTTGTTAGCAGAGCTACAGCAATTTAAAAAACGCTATTCAGCAACCATATTTTTGAAAAAAAACCCTCACAAATCCATGTTCTATGCATTTCAACAAACCTAGCAACAGTGCCAGAGGTGGAGGAAGCAGAGATTAGTCAGGCCATACAACAAGCAGTACAACATGCTGTAGAAAGCCATCTTACTTTGCGTGCCAGTCAACACACAAGGGGAGGGGGTGAAAGAGCTTTCTGAGAGTTCTGTGCTGCTTCTGCAGAGTCTCTTTTTGATGGTGATTTCGGAATCCTCAGTCCTGATGTCCACTGAAGCAGCCACCCCAGGGGGATTTGGTTTTCCTTGCCCCCAGAGCTGAGCCCTTGGCATTACTGTGATTTCAGCAACTGGTCTGTTAATGACTGTGCAGCTTCTGCAGTTCCTCCTGCCCAGTGAACTCAGAGAGTGGCGCATCTGCTTCCACCCGTGAGTGTCATCCAACAGCTCGTCCTGAAGAGCTGAGGCAGACACTCTCTTGATGCCCTGGGTTTGTGTTTGACAGATGTTATCACAGCCCACCTCCAACACAGATTTAGCTTTGTGCTCACACAGCAGTGACTGGTCTCCATTTCTTGTGATAGTGTTCACACCACCTTCTCTGAGGGAATCACATCCTCCTTTACTACACACACTTGAAGGAGGAGCTCCGATTCTTTCCAAGGAGTAACATCTTGTCTTAAATGCTCCAGGTGGAGCTTGTTTGTTCCTGAAACCTGAAAGATTCTGACAGCTTCCTCCTATCGGATTACCAGCACTACCTTGCTGATGTCTCAGTTTATATTGCTGCCATTTCTTTGTATGTTGGTTTTGGACAGTCAGCTCTTCTGAAGAAAACCTCCTGGAAGCTTCATCTTTCTTTTTCTTGTCAGGCTCTTTGTGGATCAGACTTAGGAGAAGACACTCAGTTGATTTGAAAGAGTTCAAGCGAAGAGTTTTTGAAGGCTGTGGGTCACATTTCTCATCTTGGACAGAACGTTTTCCACTGCACAGATCTGGAATTGTGATGTAGCCACACATAACTATCAGAAAATGAAATAGAAGTTAAGATGCAAGTGGTATGAAAATGGACCAGCTCTGAAAGCTGCTACCTGAGCAGAGAAGACAACCAAGGGAAGATATTAATTTATAGTTGACTGTTAGTAAAACCTAAGAAGAATTTAGCTCAGTCCAAAAGCAATTTAACAAGATAATTGCAATCAACATGCAAGAATAAAAAAGGTAACGCACTGCAGTAGTGAGGACAGACAGAACGAGCTGTATTTTTAAGTTACTGAATATTTAGAATGTGTGCTCAGACAGCAATTTAAATAGAAATCACAACACAGAACTACATTTCAATTAATACTGTAATAGAGTGAGAACAGTGATGATCCTCCTCAGATTCAAGCTGCCACACAGATTAGGGACCAAGGTCTGCTTTGATTTACAGATTTGTTCCCCAGCTGATATGAACTTACAGTTTTACTGATCCTTTCTAAATTCATACTTACCTAAAATATTAACAAAAAGTTCATAGTATTCAAAAGTAAGTAATGGCTCAGGGAGACTGAGAAAATAATCAGCAACTGTTCTGAACACGTCCCGTTCAAACCCACTGTAAGTTGCTTGGCTCATGTCATTGTTTCTGGGCCCTGAAAAGAGGTGAAGAAAGAAAATTCACACAAAAAATTTCACAACTGCATTATAAAACAAATAATAATGAATATTTACTTTCAACACTCAAAATAGGTTTCTGTAACTTAAAAGCTCTTCAGTGACTTACAGTATGCGAGGCACTTCATAGCTGACAGCACCCAGTGAGGGAGGTCTTCTAAAATATAAACAAACAATGACATTATTTGTACATAAGCCCAAAGATTTAATGACTAATACAAAAAATGGCACACATATTAAATAACACTTCAATTACAAAATACCAGATTTAAAATTAATTTTAAATATTGCTACACATGTAATTTTGACAGGATAAGGGGGAATGGCTTTCAGTTGAAGGAAGGCAGGTTTAGATTAGATATTTGGGAGAAATTCTTGGCTGTGAGGGCAGTGAGGCCCTGGCACAGGTTGCCCAGAGAAGCTGTGGCTGCCCCATCCCTGGAAGCATCGAAGGCCAGGTTGGACAGGGCTTGGAGCAACTTGGGATAGTGGAAAGTGTCCTACTATCCTACCTCCGTTTCCCACCCAGGGAGAGTTAGAAACCAAGGCAGGGGGTGGGACTGGATGAGCTTTAAGGTTCCTCCTAATCCAAAATATTCCAGGATTCTGTGACTATCTTGTTGTATAAAGAGTGAATGCAATATACCTACAAATCTTCTAGAAAAATATACTGAACTGCACTGTGGTTTGGGAAAAAACTGTAAAAAGACAGACCACGAAATATATTAATTACTGTTGTAATTACATCACATAGAATCCTGAAGCAAAACCAGGGAAATCCATCTTACCTGACTTGTTCTGCAGAATCACCACCCCGTGTTTGCTGGTGTTGCTCATGTTGTACATGACGTGCTCAGGGACCACCTGTGCTGGCTGCAGAACCTCCTCCAGCGACGGGAGGCCCAGGATGGTCTGCAAACTGTGGGGAGCGAGAGCATGGGTGTCTAGAAGGTTTGTAACAATGAAGGAAAAACCAGTTCTTTCCCTATCTATTCAAAACCAGGTGCTTAAAAAGCTCATCTGCTGTTTGCTTAATAAATTCTCACTTTCAGGAGAACAATTTGAGGACGTGCTCTTCTCTGGGACAAACAGCAACAACCAGTAAGGAAGAGCATCTGTGGTACTCAAATATACTTCAGCAACAGCAAATAATCAAGAATTCCTTAAATGCAACAACTCAATGTTAATAAACACACTAGGAAGCCTATGTAGAGAATAGTCAGTAAAAATCTTCAACTTAAAAAGGCTGATGGGCTATTTCACACCCAAAGCACTTGCATGAGAAGGTGCTATTTGTGATTTATTCCTTACTGTATCAGAATGATATTTCTCCAAGTTTCTTGCACATATTGCTGGCTTATTTCCTTCCTCTGTAGTGTGTCTTCCTTGTTCTCTTTTATCACATCAGGCTTTGTTTTTTCTAGGTTTTCCTGAAAATGAGAGGTTTATAATGTAAGATAAACGGGATTCAAGATAATTCAAAATTAAGTAATTAAAAAACTGGAATCAGAAGCATAGGGAATTCTGTGGAACGATAAATTCCACATGGTATTTCAGCTTTAGCACTGAAATGTAAGCACACACAACTAAAAAGCAAAAGAGGATACTGAAAAAAGACCTGATCAATCCCCAAAGCAGCAATTTAAAAGGTAGAAACATCTCACATCCAAATGTATTTGTAAATGATTTATCCTCCTTTAGGATTGGAATCTAAATTCAGAATTTATGCACATATACAAATTTCAAATGAATAAAGGGACACACATTCAACCTTTTCCAAAAAGCTGACCAGTTAAATAATTTGTGTCTTTTATTTGTCCCTCCCAATACTTCCAGAAGCAAACAAAAATCCTCCCATACCAATTTATTTCTTAATACTTCTCAATTTCTTAACTACCAAATTACTTCTCAAGCTGAAAGGGCAGACGCCACAACAGAACAGTGACACCAAAAGGTGATTGCTTCTAGTTTTATGTTTTTGAAGAATAAAGCCAACACAAGACAACTACAATGATGTAAGAAACAGAAGTTATTACCAGGGACTGCAGTAACTCGTGTTTTTTCAAAGTCCTCTTGGATAAATGGGGCAATTTAAAAAGTTTTTCTTTGTCTGTAGGGAAGTTTTCCAAGTTCTCTCTTGGTGGGCTTGGTAGAGGTTTAACTGGAGATGTTGAAGGAAATCTGTAATGAGTGGGAGAGATGAGTGAAATAGATTCAGAATAGATTAGAAATGTCATAGCTGGGCTTGGGGAACGAAGATTTGGGAAAGGTCTCTACCCATGTTTGTCACAAGTGCGCTGGTGGCTAAAATTAGAAATAAAATAAGTTACTTAAGCAAAACAATACCCTGTGACTCCATACCAGTGTGACTCTAAGATTCTGAAGAGATTCAGGAAAATAAGAAGGAAAACACTGATTTTTCTTTTTCTTTATCATATGATAGATTAACTTTGGGCTATTTTTCATGATGCCAAAGTCACGCTGAAGATGCTCAGATGTTTACAGAGCACTGAGCCCAGAAATTGAAAAGCGAAGGCCATTACCACCTTTCATTTTAGAGCTTTTTGGCTCCGTTTCCCATTTAGACTTTCTGTAAAAGGTACAGGAGAAATAAGCACATCAGGGAGCTACTACAAACCACTCCTTGGCTCCCCTTCAAAGCACTGGAGTGCAGAATGTATTCCAGTGAAAAGCTTGGATAGACAAGAGCATGGAAACAACCCAGAGCAGATAAGATGTATGGTCTATACTGAGAATCAGAACAAAGTAAAACACTGAAAGGAGCAAAACAATGCTAATAATTAAATTTTTGGCCCAACTGCTCAGCCTGAATTGGAGTATTTTAAAATCAAATTCTCAACCTGAAGAGCCATTAAATAATTTTCATCTCAATACCTGTACAAGGCACCATTGTCTTCCAGGTTTTCAGCTCCCCACCTCCCTTTTATATCCTCAATGACGTGGTTCTTGAGAAATTTCCTCAGTAACTGCACCGTTTGCTGCCTGGTCACCTCGGGGCCGAAGTTGCTGTTATTCCTGAGGACCTCATGGAGCCAATCCACAGCTTCCGAGGCAGTGAAACAGCTCCCGTGCTTCCTGAAGTGCTGCCTGTGTTTCCTCAGGGGCATTCCCGCTCGGAAGTACTTGGTGATCTCGTTCCACTGCACGGGAAACAAAACAGCCAAAACTGGAAAATTAAAGCCTCAAGCTGAGCATTGCGAATATCAGTGGCACGGCGTAGGGGGCCCAGCGCACCCGCATATCGTGACAGTGGGCACCCACATGTCACGACAGCAGGTGGGTGGCCCTAAGGCACCCACATATCGTGACAGGAGTCACAGGATGGGAGGTAGCAAGGTACCCATATATCGTGATAGCAGGCACGGGGAGAGTGTCCCTGGGCACCCACATGTCGTGACAGTGGGCATGCGACACCAGCGCACCCACACGCCGTGGCAGGGGGTGTCCCAGGGCAGCCACATGTCGCGACAAGGGCAGGGGGTCCCAGGGCACCCACGTGTCACGACAGCACCTAGGAGGGGCAGAGTCGCCTCCTGTCCAACAGCGCTTCCACGGGTGACACTGGCAGCCCGCCCCCCCGGCAGCCGCCCGCTCCCCCGGCGCAGCCCCCGCCGCGCCCCGCTCCCCGGTGCTCACCAGGCGGGTGGCGCGGTACGGCCCCGGCCCCGCCATCGTGGCCCCTCCGCCGGCCCGGGGCGCGCACAGCGCCCCCTATCGGCCCACACACCACCAACGGCTGCCGTTCGAATCCGCCGGCGGCCGCGGATTGGGCGATCCATGGGGCACGTGACGCTTGACGTCAGGGCGGGCCGGCCCGAGGGACAGCGTGGCCGCGAGTTCGGTTCCCGCCCCGAGCGGGTGCTGAGCAGCGTTACAGGCGTTAATTACCTAACGGCGATGAGCAGTAATCAATTAATCCCAGCTAATTACTTAACATTAATTACCGTGCTGTGACACCTGGCCCCACCTCATGTCCGAGCCGCTCCAGAGGTGAAGGTGTGGCTTGGCAGCACCTCAGGAGGATGAGTGGATGTCAATAAAACTTGTTCTGTTTGTGAAACTTTGTCCTCATTGTCAGGGGAGAATGAGATAAAAACCTCCGTGAAATGTTACCTTTTGCATAGAATCCCAGAATGATTCGGGTTGGGAAGGACTTTAAAGCTCATCCTATCCCACCCCTTCCATGGGCAGGGACACCTTCCACTAGCCCAGGTTGCTCCAAGCCCGTCCAACCTGACCTTGGACACTTCCAGGGATGGGGCAGCCACAGCTTCTCTGGACAGCCTGTGCCAGGGCCTCACCACCCTCACAGACGAGAATTTTTTCCTAATATCCAGACTAAATTTCCCCTCTCCCAGTTTGAACACATTACTCCTTGTCCTGCCACTCCAGCTCCTGATGAACAGTCTCTCTCCAGTTCCCTATAGCCCCTTCAGACACTAGAAGGGGCTCCGAGGTCTCCACGCAACCCTCTCCTCTCCAGGCTGACCAGCCCCAGACTCTCTCCATAGGGAAGGTGCTCCACTCCTTTTATCAACTTCATGACTTTCTCTGGACTTGTGCCAACAGTTCCATATCCTTCCCGTGTTGGGGACACCAAAATTGTACCCAGTGACCCAGGTCAGGTCTCACAAGAGCAGAGCAGAGGGGGAGAATCATCTCCAACCTAGTGGCACACTCCTTTGGATGCAGCCCAGGATTCAGAGCATCTTCCCAGACAACACTCGGAGAGGCAGGTTGGGCTGACACACCTCTTAGATCCCATGGGATCAGTACAGAGCTTACACGCAACATTAACTGCTCTAAAAAATGTGTCCTTTCAGCTCCCCTCTTCATCCTGGGCATTTCCTACAGATACAGGTACTCTAGAGACCACTCTCCCCAAAAAAACCCCAAACCAACCCCAACAAGTATTACAACAGCATGGCTTTCATCATTTGGCTTTTAAGCTCAGATCCTCTAGACCAAATATATTTGTAACCTGGGAGATATAAATACCCCACGAGTGTTTTATTTCACCTTGATGCAGCCATCCATTGCTCAGATGCTTTAGTCACACCACTTAAACTTCTTTTATAGTCAATAAAGACACACAAATACCTCAGACACTTTTATAAGAAAGAATAAAACCATCACTGCAGTGAGAAAACACATCAGCATAACAAATAGACTGAAGCAATGGATGGCTGTATCAGACTCAAAGCTACAGTCCAGGGAAAATAATAGAAATAAAAATCCAAAACACACAGACATCTAAGTGGTACCTCCCAGCATAACCAGGGCTCAAACACCCCTGGGAAAACTGGTTTCCCAACTATATAACCAGTACAGAGAAGGGCTGGCTGTGCTGCTTTTATGTGCTTGCAAAAGGATTTGCAGGTGCCACTCAGAGCTGGTTTCTGGTAACTTCTCTCAGGTGTTTGAGCTGTGGCACCTGCTGGAGACCATTCAAAACTCAGTGAAGATGTATTAATTAGTGATTAGAATAAGAAAGATCTGTATTCTCTTATTAAATTCAAAAACTTCAGGGATCTTTTTCATCACTTACATTACAACCACTCACCTCCTGTTTTCCTTTCTCATTAAACTGAGAACAAACCAAGACACAAATGCTGATTTTCCCACTAACCCAGGCTCTGAACCTATGCAAGGGTATAAATCAATTTAGTGATTATCTTAGGGAAATCCCCCCATGACTAAAGCCTGCAGAAAGTGATGACTCCAACTGTTTTACAATGGATTAAATGGATTACTTCCCATACTCCTTCTCTCAGGTCATTTAAAAATGTAATGCTTGATGTATTTACATCCAACCTCCTGCTTACAAACGATGTAATACATTTTGTAAAACTTCATCTCTTAGAGCAAGTAAAGAGATTTTAGGGACATGTCTGTAAAAGTGTGGTGTATTTTTATCCCCCTACACTCATGAATAGATGCAATCAACTGGAAATATAGTCAGCCTTAAAAATGATTGGAAGGCACCTTCAGGTCACTAAAAATATTCCTAGAGCCAGTTTTTATGGCTTTACAATGAGATTTCCTTATGCTTCAGTCTTTTTCTTTCCTTTATTCTCATTAGAGAATTACAAATACCTACCCGAGTATCAATACACACTGAGAGCATCAGTGGGACTCTTACCATACAAAGGTCAGCAAAACACAGAAAGGGAAGTAATGGGAAGAGTAAAGCTTTATTTTCTGCTTCTCATTTATAATTATTTGATGGCGTCTACTACCAGCAACAGTGGAAGGGCAAATAAAGAGAGATTAATAGAGTTCATTTGGAATATCAATGTTATGGCCGTGCCTCTGGATTGTTTTTCACTGTGTGAGCTGAACATGCTGTAGGTCTTTGTTCTAGTGGGCTTTAGACATAGGAATAAAGCTAATTGGAAACACTTAATATTGATCTCCTGATGTTTAGTGCAGCTGAATTAACATCCTTGGCCTTAAGTTCAAATAGGGACTGATTTAAAAACATAAAGGAATTTAGATTATGGACTGTTCCCTGGGGAAGCTGTGGCTGCCCCATCCCTGGAAGTGTCCAATTCCAGGTTGGATGGGGCTTGGAGCAACCTGGGACAGTGGAAGGTGTCCCTACCCATGCCAGGAGTGGAATCGGATGGGCTTTAAGGTCTCTTCCAACCCAAACCAGTCTGGGATTTTGTGTTTCTTTACAACAACCAAGTGTTGGGTTTGATCTCTAGTAAGGCCAAGCACATACAACTGTAGTAACAGCTATGACAGTTCTGCTGCTGGGACAACCAGGAGCAAATGACAGAAAACTGAAATATTTGGATTTTTGGTGTAAGCACAGTGAGTAGGAAAGCTAAGAGTGGGGCCCAGCAGTGCTGTGAAGTGCTGTGGAGGTTTCAGGCTTTGTTACTGTGCTGCTGCTACTCTTTTATGCACATCTCTTTAAGTTGTGACTGGCATTGCTTCTATATACAGAGTAGGCGAAACAAATTGCCTGATATTTAGTGCAATGAAACAAACAGCATAAAACTGTGTAAGAGCTGAAAGATATGTGAGTCCTTAATACAAAGTTCTCATTGAGATAACCAGGTTATCTCATTGAGATAACTCAGCTGTACATTGATGAAACATTTAAGCAATTCTTTGCCCCTGAGAACATTGTGCATCATTTTTTGAGGATATTAAAAACTGAGAGCTGGATTTTACTTTTTTCAATTTCTTAATACAGACTGTAAAAGAGCAACATTTTGTAGACAAAGAACCTATTCTGGGCTGGATGTGACTGGGGGAAAATGTGCATCGGAGGCAAACTGCAGCAATTGCCACCATTTCATTGCAATGAAGTTTTTTTCTTAGAAAAGCAATTCTGTGGAATTTCACAGCTTCCAGCTCTCAACATTTCAGCTGATTTGCTGCTTTCTGGAGATGGAATGACTGTACTTGTCATTCCACAGGCACTTTTCAGAAGGATTGGTGTGGGAACAAAAACAGGGGCGAATGCCTATGAAGGTGATCATGAAAATTGTGTGGGAATTTAAGAAAAAAGAAGAATCTTGGTTTGGAACCATATATTTTTCTACTCCTGCTGAACTTTACCCCCTGTAGAGTCAGTAGTCTGTACAAAAAGCCACTTAGAGGGGAGGTTTTATGCAATGGTGTAGAAAAAACAAATGAAATAAGTAAGATAAATCCTGTAGGGCCTGAGGGAACACCTGGAGCTGTGTTGGGGGAGGGTTAGGTTTGATCTCAGGAAAAAATTCTTCCCCCAGAGGCTGGTTGGGCACTGACCAGGCTCCCCAAGGCAGTGGTCATAGCACCAAGGCTGACAGAGCTCAAGGTGCATTTGGACAGTGCCCTCAGGGACAGGGGGGAATTGTTGGGGTGTCCTGGGCAGGGCCAGGAGCTGGACTCATGATCCTTGTGGGTCCTTCCAACTCAGGATATTCCATGATTCTCTGTTGTCCTTCAGCCTTGAATGATTACCCGAGATCTCCTGCTCTCCTCCTCAGTAACTCAGGATGCCCAAGCACTTTCCTTTCTCCCACAAAAGTTAAGGAATTCTGTACATCTTCCTCCTTTAAACTCAAGCAACCTGAGCACTGCTTTACTTTTTTTCCCTTTGGAGTGATGATGCATCAGCACCTTGTCCTGCTGCACCTGGCACAGTGAGGAACACCCTGCTCCTTTCCTCACTCAGTTTTTATGTAAATGAATGTATTTACCCAGCTCCCACCTCCTCCTGCCTTAATGAGTTAACAAGAGCAACCTGAGCTGGTCAGGATCTGCCCGTCAGCCCCACCCTCTGCTGATTAGTTTGGACCCACCTGCTGAGGGGTGAGGTCACCTCCCCCCAGGGTGTTGGTTGATATAAATAACCTCCAGACTATGATGTATGTTTTCTGTCAGGGACCTTTTTGGGTGCTCCCGACAGAATTCTTCTATCTGGAGGTCTGGGAGTGGTCCCTGAGGCAAGAATCTATCCTGAAATCTGGTAGGAAAATGTTGCTTTATTTCCTCACTGTTCTTAGTCCTGTTTCTCCAGTATGAGGTTCTGAGTGGCTCTTTTCCAGTAGCTTATAAAAATGTGTGAATGTGCTGAAGTTTTGTAGAAGCTATAAAGGAAAGCCTTGAAATCTTGAATAATATAATTTTTTTCTTCTGGCTGCACAATCCTTTAACCTTGTAGGAGTTTAATTTGTATATTATTACTTCAAGGTTGTAAATATTTCTTAAAGTGTAAATAGCTCTAAATTTTGAGCTGAATAAACATGTCAAGAAGGAAAGTTTGGAACAGTTAGTGTAGAAATAATTCACAACATTCTACTTATTAACAGTTATAAGAGGGAGAAAACTATCAAGTGGATGAGAGGATGATGTGTAACTAGATGTAGCTGTAGCAGGAATAGTTGTAACATGAACGTTATCCTGCTAGAGGGTGATGTGCACAAAGAGCATTTTGGAAGAGAAAATTCCTGTGATGGTAAATATATTCAAACAATTAAAATATGGGTGAAGTCGTGTGATCTATAACTATTTGGGAACACTGAGCTTAGTTTATTTGGGTTAGTTTCAAGCACAGTTTCAAAGTCTTGGAGGAATGTTTAATCTATAATTAAAAGCTAGTGCTTGAAACAGTCTTGGTAGATGAAGGCTGTGCCTTTAATGAAAAACTGCTTCATTTTTAATAGGATTCAAAGATGCCAAGTAGAAAAATGCCATGGAAATACTGATTTCAGCTGCTATACCTGAGATTAAGTATTGGTATTAACTCAGTTTCTGAAGCTCTGGCTTTAGGGAAAGCCTTTGCATGTATAGACATGAGCTGTCCTAGCTTCAAACACGCTTAATTAATACAGCCAGAGTGAGCTGGAGGTATTTTTGAGCCAATCCTAAATTAGAGTCCTTTTACTTTGCCTTTGGTATATTATTTATTAGCCTGTCAAAGGGTTTTTATATCCTGTGTCATGATATGTTAATTAACTTGTGCTTTTTCTCCCCGAGTCATTTGGCTTAAGATTTAATTAAATAGTGGATGTTAAGTATAATTTAGTAAAGGGAAACAGCTGAGTTTGCTTCTTGCTGGTTTGGCTGAATTCTGAAGTCACTCACTCCATGGTACTACTTCCTACCATGGTGTGGGATCCAGCCTGAAACAGGAGAAAATTCCTCTGGAGATTTAGCTTATCTCTGGAAAAAAAATTATTAAATAATTTTGGTTACAGCTATAATAATAAAACCAATTATTTAGGTGTTTTATGGACTTATCAGTGCCTGTTGTTCTTGCTCGTGCTAATCTAAGAAGGCTTGGAAAATATGTGATGGAAACTGTCAGTGCCTCAGATTATCCAACAGGAAGGGTGGACAACTTTTTACTTTATGAGTGAAGTAAAATAGATGAAAATGGAGGGAAACCAGCTAATTCCCTGGGGATTTAATCAGATTTGCTTTCTGGGAGGGAATTAGGATGAATAGAATATGTGACCTGTGATTCCTGTATTCTGTGACTTCCACTCTTGAGATGGTTTTTAGAAGGAAAGATGCAAAGTGTGGGTTCCTATTGGGTGTAACAGGAAAATAAAGCTTTCTGTGGTAACTTAATATCTGTACTTGCTATGTAAAGAGTTTAGAACTATGATATTTCTTTGGAAAAAAATGTGAAATTTGCCTTCCATGTGTCTACTTGTTCATACAGTTTTGACTGAACCTGATTGAATTACTCCTGTACTATGAAAGAAAATGAATTTTCTGACTCTGTAACACAAACCTTTAACAAGCAGTTACTTCAGATGTAGGTGTTTTCTGTCTTGTTCCCTTGTCCACAAAACTAGTTAATTAAAAAAAAAAAACAACCCAGACCCACCTATATGCAGTTTTAGTGGAGCTGGGCTGAAAAATGATCCTTTTGTGCGGTTGCTCCCAATGTGTTATTTTTCAGTGTGAGCTGAGCACAGCTGTGCCCAGTTACCTCACAAATGAGTCCACCAGCTCTATTCCACAAATGTGGAGCAGCTGCTGCTCAAATCCAGCCTGATTTCATTTGCCCTTCCAGCTTTACTCAATTGGTTTACTCCAAACATTTTGTAACTAAATCATTCATTTGGTTGTAACCATCTGTACAAAATCCATTAAAGTGCTTCGAGTGCAGTAATTTGGAAGGCACTTGCTCAAAGGATGGGATACATTGGAGGATGGAGCTCTTACCATGTGTGTTCTCAACTCCTGGCTGTTAGGCAAAGGGAATTAAAAGGGGAGAATGCCCAGAGGAGGGTTTACATTGTGGTGCTACTTGGGAGCAGTGAGGGAATGTGAATATTGTCCATATTTGAGGCATTTATCTCGGTTCTTGGTGCTTCACTTGTTCTCTGAAAGTCTCTGAAATGCAGATGGTCCTCCAATAGAAGGTGGCAGCTGTAGGCCTGGGAAACTGGGAATGTTTGCAGGAACCAAGGAAAAAGCTGATTTTTTTTCACTAGGAAATACAGCTAAATATTTACAAAGATATAGTTCCAGGATTTTCCTGGATATTCTGTAGTGCCTAAATGACTCCAGCCAGAGTGAGCAGGTTTTGCATGTTCTGGTTGTTGCTGCTGCTGTTTGCTGTCCTGCTTCCTTCAGCTGAGGCTGCACTGTTTAAACTAAAAATGTTAAATACGGTTCTCTCCTGACCTACTAAAAAGGCTTGGAAGACCCAAACAGCTTAAAAAAACCCAGTAAGATAAATATATATCAAGAAAATACAAAGCACATATTGTTGTTGGGAATAGTCTGTGGTCTTTTCAAATACTACGAATTTCTGCAAAGGTTTCTGGGAAGATAATTTCCTAACTGTTTCCTTATTCCCTGGGTGTGAGCTGTGGCTTCCACCCTGTTCATGGAATGTTGTTTGAAGGAAAGCTTTAAAAATAGCCTGTTTCTACCTGGCTGCTTGGAATAATGGGATCAATATCAAAACCACCCGGGGGCTTATAAAAAGGAGGGAAAGGGACTTTTTGTACAGGCAGACAGTGACAGGACAAGGGGGAATTTGGGAATCTACTGCCGGATGTCATAAGAAACAGGCCTTTGCTTTCCTGAATTCAAGTTCTGACCTCTTGCTTCCCCTCCCTGCCATGCGGTTGATCGCTCCACACGGTGGCGGTGTTGCATTTTTCCTCGAAGTTATCCCGAGAAGTTATTTCCAGGACCAGCTGGAGAAACAAGAACAGCTTGATTTGTTAAATGCAGCTGAATGACAACATGTTGATTGTGATAAATGTTCATGCAATTTTCATGTCAGGATGTAATGATATCATGGCATCAATATTTGTGTAGAGTAGCAAGGCTACTGTTGCCAGCTTCCTAGGCATTGCAGCTAATATTTTCCCCAGAATTTTCCCCAGAATTTTCCCCAGAATTTTCCCCAGAATTTTCCCCAGAATTTTCCCCAGAATTTTCCCCAGAATTTTCCCCAGAATTTTCCCCAGAATTTTCCCCAGAATTTTCCCCAGAATTTTCCCCAGAATTTTCCCCAGAATTTTCCCCAGAATTTTCCCCAGAATTTTCCCCAGAATTTTCCCCAGAATTTTCCCCTCTAGTGGAAGGTGTCTCTGCCCACGGCAGGGTATGGGACTGGAGGAGCTTTAAGGTCCCTCCTATCCCAACCCATTCCATGATCTTCCTGACATATGTGTTAGTTGTTGTGCTGGAATGAAGCACTGTGCAATTGATGCTGCTGTTGATGTGCATTCTGTGGCATTAACGTGAAATTTAAAATTTCAATATGCATTAAAAAAAGGGCCGTTCTGTGGAACTTCAGTGTTTGGGGTCAGGGGCAGCACTGCTCTCAGTGCACACTCTACTTCTGACACTATTTTTCCATGAGCCTTCTGTCAGTGCAACTCTTGCGTATTTACCACAGGCTCATAGCAATTCTACAGTGGATTTTACTATGAATAGGCTTTGAATTAATTGTGTGGAGTTAAACTTTCTCCAGTTTTTGTCCTTAATTTTTTTGTAAGGTATGGACAAAAATGTCAGTAACTTTAATTTTTTTTTCTAGGTCACCATGCACTATTATGAGCCGGTCTCCTTTCTATCAGATTACAACAATTCAGTTTCTACCCAACAGTTTTTTAAAATAAATATTCACTGAGTGAGAAAGGGATGATATTCTAAAATTGTTAGAGCTTGTTGTTAAAAATGACCTTTGTGCAATAGTAGGTTATTTTATTTAAATAGAAGGCTTAAAAATAAGTTTGTCATTTCAGCAGAGCAGATTTTGAGAGACTGAGAGAATCGCTTGACCATTTACTGAGCTGGTGAGCTTAGGAACAGGAAGGAATTCCAGGACTGCTCCAGGTTTGGTGCCAGTTGTTGGGGCAGCCAAGAAGGAGGCAAAGGGCTTGGTCCTTTCTGTGTAAATAATTGTGTTGGGGAGAATCTTGTGAGTAACCAGAGAGCCAGGGAAGGATGGAAGGAGAGATCAAAGTGACCAAAATGATGGACCTGGGCACTGCTCCAGAGAACAAGAGAACTCGTAGTCTTGTGTTGGACCACACTTGATGGTGTTTCCTAATACCAACCTTTGTGTCTATCTCTGAAGTCTGGTTCCTCTCACCTTAGACATGTGCCTCAAGTGCATCTTTTCCTTTCAAAATTCTGTTGTTCACTCTCTGTGTTCATCCAGGCTGAGATATTCATGCCCTGGCTTCTCTTCAGCTTCTGTTTCTGGGCTGGTGAATATTTATGAGCAATAAAACATCCTGTCCAGAATAGCTAATAGCAGAGGGATCATGGTAGAGGGAGGTCATGTCCTCGCTCTACCCAGGAGCTCTCAGCCATCTCATCCAAGTGCCTGAACTCCAGGTTAAATGCTGCTTCAGGAAAATGAAGCTTTTTTTTCCCCTCTGGGCTTGTATTTAAGAATTATAGGCAATCTCTTTTCTACCTGTAGTAGAATGGGAACAGTAATGAAATACCAAAGGTTTTCTCCTGAGAGACTCCTCCAAAAGAGCCAGTGCTGAGCAATCTCACCAACAGGAAATCCAACCAGCCCCATCTGTAATTAGCTTGGCATCCATTCTTTTCAGCCAGTTTCCACCCCCCCTCAATACCACACTTCCAACACCTCTAATTTTAGACTGGGTCTGTGTATGGAGATTGAGGAGTGCCAAGAGTGTAGTAATGTGCTGAGGACTGATTTGATGGAAACGTGACTGATGCTGATGGAAACATGCCCAACTACCCACACTTGGAGCCACAGTAAAATCTGGGGGAGTGGTGGATTAGCATTGCCAGTTAGGTGGATTTTCAGCCCCAGTGTCCGTCACAGGTGTCCAGGGGCTGCTCACAACACTGAGCTCTGCTTTCACCCAATGGGGCCAGTTCTCAATTTGGACAGCAGTTTGGTCATGTTTTGGGTGGGAATGTTGGTCTGCTGGAGGGCAGAAAGCTCTGCAGGCTGGATCCATGGGCTGAGACCAACAGGGTGAGGATCAACAAGGCCAAGTGCTGGGTCTTGCACTTGGGTCACAACAACCCCATGGGATGCTCCAGGCTAGACCAGAGGGGCTGGAAAAGGCCTTGGGAGTGCTGGTGACAGTGGCTGAGTGTGAGCCCAGGTGGGCAAGAAGCCAATGGCGCCTGGCTTGGATCAGCCATAGTGGGGCACAGGCCCAGGGCAGTGCCTGTCCCTGTGCCGGGCACTCGTGAGGCCACACCTCAAATGCTGGGTGCAGCTCTGGGCCCCTCATGACAAAAAAGATATTGAGGGGATAGAGCATGTCCAGAGAAGGGAACAATGCTGGGGAAGGGTCTGGAGCACCAGGAGTGGCTGAGGGAGCTGAGGTGGCTCAGGGGGGACCTTCTCACTCTCTGCAACTCCCTGACAGGAGGGTGCAGCCAGGTGGGGGTCAGACTCTGCTCCCAGGGAACAAGGGACAGGACAGGGGGAAACAGCCTCAAACTGTGCCAGGGGAGGTTTAAATTTGATATTAGGAAAAATTCCTTTCTGGAAAGGGTGTTCAGGCATTGGAAAGGGCTGCCCAGGAAGCTGGTTGAGACACCACTGGAGGTGTCCAAGGAATGACTGGACGTGGCACTCAGTGCTCTGGGCTGGGTGACAGGGTGGGGATTGGGCACAGGCTGGACTCGATGGTCATGGAAGGGCTTTTCCAACCTCAGTGCTTCTGGAATTTGGTGATAAACGTGCTTGCTTGCAGGGCATTAACTTTGCTGTGAATGGGGGCTGTGTGGAGGAGGAGCCAAAAATGCTCCTTAAATCCATAATCTGAATTTGGGCTGAAGAGAAGCTCCATGGAGTGTTAAGCACTTCCTAACTTGAGATCAGACAAAACCACCCAGAATTTACGCTAATCCTGCACTCTCAGAGCACGTGCAGGGCTTTGGCTTCAGTTCCTCTTGATCTCAGTGCGAATTAAACTCTGGGCAACACTTTGAACTTTTCTTCTTAGAAATTTGGGCACTTCAGCTTCTAAAACCTTCCGATTGTATAGATGAAATATATAGCCCAGGATGGACTCGCCATTCCTGGAAGTGTCCAAGGCTGGGTTGGAGAGGGCTTGGAGCAACCCGGTGTAGTGGAAGGTGTTCCTGCCCATGGCAGGAGGTAGGATGAGCTTTAAGGTTCATCCCAACCAAAGCCAGTCTGGGATTCTATAAATTTTTTAAAAATAGGAAGCTACTCCATGAAGGCTTCCCCCCAGCAGAGTGGCAGTTCTTAAATAGGTGCTACCTACAATCCTGTAAACTCTGGATAAACGAGTATAGTTTAACTAATGCCAGCACTTGCTTGTTTGGCTGATAAAAAGCTTTTCTGGTTGGGCTGTTTATGAAAAAATCCCTCTCCCTTGGCACATGAGCATTTTAAAGGTAGTTTATTGTGTTTTAAAATAGGGGTAACTATAGTCTGTTTTTCCCGAAGGCTTTGTTTAGATCCTGTCCCTCTGTGGCAGCAGGGGAGTCCAGCTCAAACCTGGGTTTTGAACACTGGAAATCTGAGCTCCTGAGTAGATCCAGGTTTTACTGCTGCATATTTAAAAATGGGCACAGAGACAAAATTGGGTCTAAATTCAAATACCGACTTGGAATTTTGCAGGATTTCAGAAATGCCTTAGTTCCAACTTTGTATTGGGCTTAAATCCATCTTATTTAAAAAGAAAACAAACCAAAAAAGTTTCACTGGAAGTTTCAGATGATGATAATCATAAATGGAATTAATGTAACTTGGTTTCTTGTATAAGGACTCCTTGAGAGTTCTGGCAGAGACTGAAGCAAGTGGGCTCACAACCAAATGATCTCCCAGCTCTCCAACCTGCTCCTTTATCATCTGTGCTATTTCTCTGCTCTGATATGGGCAGGATGAATAAAAAAATCCATGGATCCCTGCCAGACTTACCTGTCTGTCACCTATAGACAGAGTTCAGTTTCCCCATATGTTCTCTAATTAAAATCAGGGAAGTATTTTAGTGATGTTTAAAGTGCCCAGAAAATTTTAGAGGAGCTGTGGCTACAGATTAGATTCAGAGTATGGGTTTAAGCTGGTGTTTAATTTGGGGCTAAGACTCAGCTACAGCTTTGGGGATATAACATTTAATTCTCTGCTCTTATAAAATGGGAAAAACTTTTTGCAGTTCAGTGAAATTCATGACATGATTTCTGATGTCTCAAGGAACAGGTATAATCTGCATCCCATAATCACTTACAGTGGGGTGAATCATGCAGCACAAACCAGGCTTAAAAAAAGGGCATTCTGCAAACCTGCTTCATTATCTAATAATGCTCAGGGATTCCTAGGGCCCTGTCCTACAAGATATTGAACAATTTTAACTTGAGAAATACAAAAAGCTGATTTATAATGAGCAGCCTGTATTTGCTGACAGTTTTGGATAATAGTGCTCAAACACACTTTTCTTGACAATTCTAAAGCCAAGGGGTGGTTATTTAGAGAATTTAACTTGCCATAAAAGTACAAATTAAATTAAAAGAAACACTTCATTAGTTTTTGATCACTCAAGAGGTTTGTTTTTTTTTTATTTCTTATTTTCTTTCTTGACTCCCTAAATTCTCCCTAAGTTTAAAGGGTTCCCCTTGGGAATTGTAGTTATGGTAAATTTATACTACCTGTCACGCAGATACATTACCTGCTGACATTAAAGTCTTCTGAAATTAAAATGGACAAGGGCAGATGTTGCCAGGTTTAAAAATAAAATTAAAACAACAGCAGCAGTGCAGCAGCTCATCCAAATTCCTCAGCACTCAGGGCTTAATTCCGTGGTACTGTACTGGTATCTGTCAGCCATTCATGCAATTAAGAGAAAATATCTCCCAAGGTTTCCATGGTGCTGAAGCACTCCAGGAGAACAGCCAGCCCACACGGGCCCCAGGAGCCATGAAATATTAATTCAGTACAAGCACATGTTCAATAATCTCAACATTTAATACAGGCTCTAGTAATTCAGTCCCAGCAAATTATTCAGTTAAACAGAGCAGAGCCAGATAGGATCCTACTTGGCAATGACTTTATTTGCAAAAAAGGGCCTATTTATTGGGGAATTAGGGTGGGGATGTGAAAGTGGTGGTTTTATGTGAGCAGTGCAGATATTGTGGCTGCTGGGGCATGACCCAGGCTAAGCAGCTCCAGCCCAGGTGAGCGTGGAAAGCTCAGGTTTTAAGGTTAGTTAGGGTTGGAAGGGACCTCTGGAGATCATCTACCCACATGGCAATAGCTGACAGTTCCCCAAACCCCACAGGAATGTTAAGTCCGTACTTAGAAGATGTTACTACCAAGCATAACTTGGAGATGAAGCCCAGAAGAAAAGGGAGTTTGAAATGCTGCATCAAGCAGAGAATGATGGATTTACTCCATGGCTCTGAGATCATGGAATCGTAGAAATTGTGGAAGGGTTTGGATTTGAAGGGACCTCAAAGCTCATCCAGTTCTACCTGCTGCCATGGACAGGGACACCTTCCACTATCCCAGGTTGCTCCAAGCCCCATTCAACTTGACCTTTGAACATTTCTGAGGTGGGGCAGCCACAGCTTCTCCTGGAATTCCATCCCAGTCCCTCACCACCCTCACAGGGAGGAATTCTTCCCCAATATCCCATCTAACGCTGCCCTCTGGCAGTGGGAAGCCATTCCCTCTTATCCTGGCACTGAAGCTGACGGAGGACAGGTAGATCCCAAATGGAACTGGTCTCTGTGTCTGTTGCAAGGAATTGTGTGTTGCAGAGTGGATTGTGGGGGAAGCTATGCTTCCTCCATCAGTACCAGTGCTCATCCCATGCAGCACAATCCTCTCCACTTGCCTGTTTGCTGGACTTGTGCTTGAAGTTAAAAGAAACATTTCCTGATGCTTGGGAATGCCCAATGGACTTTACTAAGGGCACCGGGAGAAGTTATGTCTGGTAGTAGTGTCTTCTAATTATGGACTTGACACTGATGTAGGGTTTGGGGGCCTGCCAGCTGTTCCCATGTGGACAGATGATTTCCAGAGGTCACTTCCAACCCTTACTGCTCTGTGATTCTGTGACGCAAAGTTGTAGTGAAATCGTGGTTTCAAATTCCTGTGGGATACAGCCAGGGGTGAGCCCTGCAGAGCTGAGTCCAGAGCTAGGGGATGGGGAGAGCTCCAGCCAGGCTTTTATTTTCTCATTTCTAGGTGGGTCCTGCCTGCCCAGTTGTCACTTTGCCATTTCCTTTCGGCAGGCAGCACGATGTGCTGGAACAGCTGGGATAAACCTGGATTAGCTGGAGTTAGTTACGCCAGAGCAGCGTCTTCTCTCTCAAAGTAAATCCCGTCCTGACTTAAGCTTTTCAGAAGAAAACTTTCTCTAGAGAAAGGTCTTCAAGGGTGATGCAACTTGTTCCCAACTCCAGCCTAAAGTACCTCAAGGTCTCTGCTGCTGCTCTTGTTTCTAGCCTGGAGCTGCTATGGAGGCTTTGGGAGGAATCAGAATTATTTGTCCTAGAGATATTTTTAAGACCTGCAGATGAAAGGGCTGTGTCAGCCCCTCTGTCTTCCTTTCATCTCTTCTTTATAACATGGTGCTGGTTTTTGTTGTTCGTGTTGTTGTTGGGAAGGGAGAAGGGCTGGAAGTTGTGAAGGGACAGTCACACAATGAGTTTTTAGAACCCAATTGTCCAATTAGCTGAATAACTTATCACTTGCCTTGCACTAGAAAGGACAGATCACAGCCTGAAATGCTGTCAGTCCAAGGTGGTTTCCCAAGAGTTGATGAGACATTTCCAACACAAGCAAAGGGTTGTGAGAATGGATGTTTACCCTGACAAATCACAGGAAAATTGAGAATTATAGTCTCTTGTTCAATTTCTAAATATCCTAAATAGGGCTCTGTTTGCCCCCTTAAGTTAGACCAGGTAATGGATTAGATATTGGCAGCTGGAAAAAGGCTTTAAGGGGCTGCTCTATATTTATTTTAAACTTCTCAGGTGTCTGATCTACAAAAACCTGAGAAAATATGTGCAGATAAAGTTTCAAGAAGAAAGAGAGTGAAAACTCTGCTTGAAAGGGAAGAGTTGAGAGGGAAATATCAAGGTTTTCTGCTTTTTGCCTTTTTTCCTAATTTTTCCACTTCAGATGCTAATTAACATTTCAGAGAAAGGAAGTCTTTGCTAAAAATCCAACATCTTTCCTTAAGGCTTGCCTTAAAAGGAATCAAGAATAGTCTCAAAAAACAGGCTAATATTGGCATTCCAAATATTTTAAGGACAAACTAAAGAAGAAATCAAGCAAAGCCATTCTAGACAGTCTTTCAACCCCGCATAAAGAAACAGATTCAGGCAAAAGTGTTTTTAAATACTTTGCAGCTCATCTTTCAGTCCTTTTCCCTTATTTTTCTGAATGAGATGTCCTAGGTAGTTGGTCCATTCAAGTATTTATGGAGTGACTTCCCCCACTGCTGGTCACACAAGTTGCTGCACACAATGGTGGCAGCTCAAAGTAGTGAATTCTTTAATACACTGACTATGTTAAATTTCAGTTTATTGCCTCTGAACCCACAGTTTGTCCCTTTGCAATGAGCTGGTGACTACAAAAAACAGGAGGTGGTGGTTGCAGGTCTGGAGGCAGAAGATGGAATGAAATTGGTCAGGCTCAGAGCAGAACCTGGGCCTTGGATCTGGGAATGACTGAGGGCAATCCACCATCTCCAAGTCTGACTTAGGAAAAGAAACCAACTTCCTGGTGCTTGGGCCCCGTCCAACCTGGCCTTGGACGCTTCCAGGGATGGGGCAGCCACAGCTTCTCTGGGCAACCTGGGCCAGGGCCTCACCACCCTCACAGGGAACAATTCCTTCCCAATATCCCATCTAACCCTGCCCTTTGGCAGTGGGAAGCCAATCCCCGTGTCCTGTCCCTGCAGACCCTTGTCCCAAGTCCCTCTCCAGCTCTCTTGGAGCCCCTTTAGGCACTGGAAGGGGCTCTAAGCTCTCCCTGGAGCCTTCTCTTCTCCAAGTGAACACCCGCAGCTCTCCCAGCCTGTCTCCAGAGCAGAGGGGCTCCAGTCCTGGGACCATCTTCATGACCCTAAAATGGTTTTCAGCAGAAAAATCAGCTACTCTGTTGTTGTCCAGATCACATTTGCTTGATTTAGTCATCAGTAAAAATCTTACTAGACAATTCATCAGTCTTTATTTACTTCCTTGTGATATGACACAGAAATAGTAGTTATTTTGTTTAATGGCTAAAGGAATTGTCTTGAAAAAAATTAACTAATGGTTTTCCCATTTTCCTTGCTTTAGTGAGAACATTTATTTTTTGTTAAGTTGGGCACTGTAATCTTCCCAAGATTTATTTTTTGCATTGTGTCTCGCTGCTAAAACAAAACAAATCTCCAATGAAAATCCTGCAGAAGACAAATCCCACACCCAGTGGCATCCTCTGGTATGAGACGGACAGCACTGCTGAAAAATTGCCACTTGAACCTTATTTATGTGAAACTCTTCAGAAACCATTTATCACCACTTATCTGCAGAATGTTTTTCCCTTTGTAGCCAATAAGGTATTTCACCCCTAAGACCTTTCAAACTTTCAGTCATATGTTAATGTGGCAGCTGGGAGTGCACTTCTAACGTGACGCTAAATTAATTTTGCTTGTGACAGCACAGAGATCCATGAGTGTGTTCTGGATTTCCATCTTCTGGGCATGTTTTTTTGCCTCTTATTGTATCTCCTGATATTTTTCCAGATGGGATTTGAAAAGTATTTTGCTGCTGAAACAAAGGGCATTTTTCTACTTATTGAGGGAAAAATTCTGTTTCCTAGTTGTCCAAGTATGATTTTTGGTCCTCTATTTCTGGCTTCCAGCTTTCTTTACAGACATTTTAATTTTGCCTTCTCTTTCTGCCAAGGGCAAACCTCTTTTTTTTTTTTTTTTTGGCTCCTGCTGTAGCTCTGTGCTGCTTGGCCAGGGTGTGGGCGTGCACCTGGCTTCGGAGGAGCCTCTGTCTTGGCCAAGCTCTTGGAGGCCATAGTGGAGCTGGAATACCAAGATGAGGATTACTTGTGGTTGTGATGGTGAAATCACTGATGGATAAAGGACTTTGTATTGAAAGCTGTGTGTGCTGGCTTAGCTGCAGGAACTCACCTATGGCTTTGAGTTTTGTTTTCCCCACTAATCCACTCCTAAGAAAAGAGCAGAATTGAGTGTCTGTTTTTGTAAAGTTCAAGTGAACTCCTAAAAGCAGTGCTGAGTCTGGGATCATTCCTGATGTCCTGACCCCACTTAACCCAAATACTCCCTGGATTTCAACCATTCAGCCCTTTCTGTGCTATTTTTCTGCTTTGCTTCTGTTTCCTCGCTCCATCTGTCTCCTTTTGCTGCCTCATCAGGGAGAAGCCATGGGTCATATCCAAAGGCCACCTAGTTGTGTGAGGCTCCCACAGTGTCTCTCAGTTAACAGGATTGGAACAGGAAGCCTGCATTTAATATTTATATGTTGCTTCTTGTTATCTCTGGAGCCTCTCCTGCTCACTGCAGTGAAGTTAGGGTGAACCTCACCTCACCTGGTGGGGATGGGAGTGTTTTGTCTCCATGCATTTGTACTGAGCAGAATTTGTTTTAAATGTCCTCCCCAGCAGCTTTTGGCACAAATCTGTCCCTGACTTCTTTTCTGTTAGTAAATAATTTCTGATGTATCACACCAGTACTCCCTGCAGTGGGATGTCTGTGAAGGAAAGAGGCTCCTGCAGGGCAGAGTCTGGCTGTGCCCACCAACCCTTGCCCTGGAAGGGGTGGCTGTTCTCTGGGCTTTTTGCATTTGTAGCTATGGTTTTCCTTCCCTCTGTGCTTCTGTTCAGGCATGGAATGAGGTTACAACTCTTGAGTAAGAGCTGGAAGCCTTCAAACACATCATGAGCTCTTTGGGATAGTTTTAAAGACAATTTTGGAGTAAACTGATGCATCAGGGCAAGAGGAAATGACCTCAAGCTGTGCCAGGAGAGGTTCAGGTTGGATGTCAGGAGGAATTTCTTCCTGGAAAGGCTGATCAGGCATTGGAAGGGGCTGTCCAGGGAGGTGGTGGAGTCCCCATCCCTGGAGGTGTCCAAGGAATGACTGGACATGGCACTCAGTGCTTTGAGCTGGGTGATAAGGTGGGGATTGGGCACAGGTTGGACTCAATGGTCTGGGAGGGCTTTTCCAACCTCAGTGATTCTGGGATCTTTAAAGATGTTTGCAATGTGTGAAATCAGATGATATAAAGTGTCCTCCTCTTGCTAATGCTGCCCACTGACAGTCCTGACCTGGGTGTGTCCCTGAGTTTCTTCAGTGCCAAGGGGTGGTGGGAATGAGCAGCCACATCACATGTCCTTTGCAATTCCCACTAGACCTTTTGCATCTTGTATTTCTCTGGTTTTATTTTCACTGCTTCTGTTGTGCCCAGGCTCATCCATTAACATACTCTCCTGGCTCTTAATTAGGTGTATTAATTCTGTATTTACAGAATTCCGTGTTTACAGAATTACTTACGCAGATGTTTAAGTTCAATTCATAGTCCTTAACAGAATTTGAATAAAGAAAAACCTGTTTAAAGAGCATATATTCCTTTTTCCTGCTGGTCTAGGGTGTATTTTTGCTTGTGTATGCAGGGCAGTGTAATACGATATTGAATAGAACATAAAAGAGGTCAGGGAAACAATCTGAAATGCCATATATTATGATGTAAATACAACACAGGTAATACTTTACAGATGAAATGGAGCATAGACTGCCCTGCTGGCTGAGAAGTCCAGCCCACCTCATTGATTAATTGAGAAAAATGGATTATTAAGCCTTCCTTGTCATGCTTTCAATGGAAATTCTCCTATGTATCTGTCTATCTTCCTTCTCTCATCCCTCCCAATTTGGATCTAAATTTGTTGTGCCTTTTATCCCTCTAGGGTTAGACCTCCATCCTCTGTGGGTTTGGATGCTCCTGCCCTGCATCCCTGCATCCAAACCTCTACTCTGCTAGCAAACCAGCCCTACAGCCCATGCTTGTCTCCAGCCTCATTAGACTCTTTTTTTGCTTTAGCAAAACCCAACCCTTCATTCTCCTTGACCTTAGCTCTGTGGAGACTTCCAGTGGGAACATGGCAAATGGCCCAGCCAGAGGGTCTCCTGTGGGAAGAGCCCCACCACAGCCTTGGTGCTCCCTGCCCACCTTTGTCCTGCCCCTGCCCACAGGTTTCCTTTTCTGTACCTCATGAATGTGTTGGAGGAAGTCCTGGAGCTTCTCCCTGTGCACATACAGAGGAAAAATGGGACCAAGTTATATTTCTCCAGAATTTTAGGACTTTAGATTCCAAAGTGTAGCCCTGAGACAGGAGCAAAACTTAACACAAACTGTGTGGCTCTTGCATCTGCTGGATCAGAAGGGGTGGGTTTGGTGGCTCAATAGGAATCTTCTCACCTAATCTGTGCCTTGTATTCTGGTTTGAAAAGTTCAGACTGTGAGAAGAGAAAATAAACTGGGCTTGAGTTCCCCCAGTTTTACAGGCAGAATGTCAATGTTGTATTTCAAGCAGTGCTTGTGCCAGGAAGGTACTGAGAGAAGCACAAACTCTGATTTCCCTGCCTGGCAACTCTGATGCTCTTGGTTTCTGTAAATCTCTTTATTCTCCAATCTGTGGTTGGGAAAGGCCACCTTGCTAATGAGAAAAGCCCCAGTGGGAGACACCAATAATGGGTGCTTAGTGTCCAGCTTTATCTAAAGCTCTTTTGTGTGTGGATTTAAAAAACCAAGCTGCTTTTATTATTTTTGTGAGTTTTATCTCTTCAGCTGGTCTGGAGACAGTGTATTAGTCAGATGTGGGGGTTGCGAATTCCCCATGATGTCAGACCCTGTGTTTTAATTAAAAATCCATGCTTTTGACATATTAAGCATCCATTAAAAGCATGGTTTGTCTGGGGAGGCACTGAGGGCTGGCTTGGAGCGAGCAAGACTGGGCAGATTAAATGTAAAATTGAATTGTTGCTTTGGATTATTATTATTATTTTGTTTATCTCCCAAACAATAGATCTGGAGGGCTTGGCTGGCTAGGGGTTTTCCCATTCTGAGACTGACCATTTTTCACTGGTAAAATGGTGTGGTTTTATTTGATTAACATGGTGGGTGTTGATCAGTGTCTCTTAAATGCTGCTGGGCTTTCAAGGAGATTGTAAATTATATTTTTAAAACTTTGTGACACTGCTAAAAAGAACAAGATTTATTTCCTCCAGGCTGTATTTACAGGTGTGTTTGAATGTTTTTTGCGGGGCTGTGGTGTTTACTTAGAACTGAAAGGCTTCATTTATTTAAGAAGCAGGTATTAAGCACACCTGAATCATGCAAAATCAAGATGTTATTTATCAGCACAAAAAGAAGTGATCATGTCTCTGGCCTTGGTCCAGGAACACTGTGTGCACCTGAAAGTCTGTCGTGGGTGGCTGGTTCCTCAAGCAGAGGAATTTGCATCCTGGAAGGATGTTTCTCTGCTTTACTCCTGGATTTCAAGATCCTTAGTTTCTTTCCTTGCCAGAAGTGCTACAGTTGTTGTTCAGGGGCCCCAGTAGCGGGGTTTGGGTGCTGGGCTCCCACTCCTGCTCTCCCTGGCAGGTATCATGTGAGCAGAGTGTACTCTTGGAGGCTGGATTGATGAGGGAATCTGGACATCTATAACAAAGGTGTGGTTTTCTTATTTTTCAGAGAAAAATCATGGAGTAAAAGGAAATCTTTAAAATAAAACCCAGAACAAAGAGGGACACTGAATTGTAATTGCCCAGTAAAGGGTTGTCTTGTTCTCCATCAATCAAACCCAAGCACTAACACACCTCTGTTCAAAGCAGCTTTCACAGAGAAGCTGTGGCTGCCCCATCCCTGGAAGTTCAGAATTCGCAGAATATTCTGAATTGGAAGGGACCAAGGCCAGGTTGGATGGGGCTTGGAGCAACCTGGTCTTGTGGAAGGTGTCCCTGCCCATGGCAGAGAGTGGAATGGGATGAACTTTAAGCTCCCTCCCAACCCAAACCATTTCAGGATTCCATCTTTCAGTTATACCAAGGAAAATAGTAACACTGGGAAAGCATATATGCTACAAAGAGGCTGTTGCTCTGCTGTATGGCTGCCTTTTCCTTGGGATCACTATGGGCAACTATAGATTTCTTTAATTTTGAAACCTAATAGAAAACAGGCAAGACATTTTATTAATATGGGTAAATCTGAGTGGTCTGTGACTTTTCCTTTAAATCTGATTTTAGTTTTGAGGAGAAGTTGAGTCCTGAGTGTTTCCCCAGCTCTGAGGAAGAGCACAGAGCTGTACATTGGTATGCAGGAGCTGCAGGGCTGCATTCCTGCCAGGCTATTTAAAACCTGCAGAAGGAGCCTCCTGAAACAAGGTTATGCTCTTCGTTTGCCATTCAGGTACTGACTGGATATGCTGCCTCCTGAAAGGAAACAAACCTTACCACACTTTGAGTTTGTTCATAATGATTCTGAAGCAAATTAGTTTAATTTGGATGCTGCCTTTCAATGGATGTGTTGATAAAATATCAAGACTTAGTGTGTAACTGATTTAACTCAAAATGGACTTTGTTTATCCATTGAAATGCAGTGTTGTATAGATGAGGCCACTGTGTTTTATAGTTAATATATCCAGAGTGAATTTGAGGAAGAAATGCTTTTTGAATTGCAAAACTTTGTATCACTTCAATTGGCATATTTGTACGTGGGAGCTCTGGAAATTTAGTTGTGTATCTCATTGAATATATTAAAATTAGGTAGTTTTTTGTAGTTTAAAAGCAAGACAATACCAGCACCATTGAGGGGTCAGTAACTCTGCTAGTGGTGTGTTTGATGTGGGGGAGCCTGATGTGCTATGTCACAGTCTCAGATTTTAGAGAAAGCTCTCAAAAATAGCATTAAAGTAGGGCAGCTTGTTGCCTCCCCTTCCTGCTCTTCCTAGATTTCTTCCTCTTGTACAGGCAAGTACTGTTGGATGTGGTGCTGTTGGGATGTGAGAAGCAGCTCTGTGTCTGAGCAGGCTCTGGGAGGGATTTGGGAGGCTGCATGTGCTGGGCAGGGGATGCACATAATGAGCCTTGGTTTGGGATCCACAGGGATGCTCTGACAGCCCAGGAGGCCAAGGACAGGAACAGCCAAATCCTGTTGTATCCTCCCTGTAACCAGATCAGGAAATGTGTTTTTGTAGAATTTCCTATAACTTTTAGTAACACACACTTAGCTGAGGAATCCCTGGAGGAACAGGGAGGTTTTCTTGCTGGCTGTGGAGGAACATGAGATTCTCTGTAGCCTTTCAGTTTCCTCTGTATTTTTAAGGCTTAGGTTTCTTTCAGTTCTGAGACATTTACTCACAGAATTATGTAATATCCTGAGGTAGGAGGGACCCACAAGGATCATCAAGTCCAACTCCTGGCCCTGCACGGGACACCCCAACAATCCCATCACGTCCCTGAGAGTGTTGTCCAAATGCTTCGTGAGCTCAGACTTGGTGCTGTGGCCACTTCCCTGGAAAGATTTGGGTAACTGGAGCCTCAAGACTTGGATCTCAAGCATTTTCACCAGGTCCTCAGTGTCTGGAAGCTCCCCACAAAGGTGAAGCCAGAGGTGGTGACCCCCTTCTGTGTCAGTGAAATATTTCCTGTTCTGTTTGTGCAGAAAGGCTGCACTGGGATGCCTTGTGTGATCACCTGTCCATGCTTGACCCTGAGTTTGTGTAATCCAGCCCACTGCTAATGCTGTAAATGCATAAACCTGTTGATGGTGTGAATCAAAACAGTCTCTGAAGTCTGTAGTAGGGAAAGTTATTTTTTTGTCTTACAACCAACATTATTACATTGGTATTATTTTATTTGAATGCTTTGCAAACCATTTTGACATTGTTACGATTGTAATTAGGACTAGATGAAAATGAGAGACAATTGAGAAGGTAAGAATATGTAAGAAGACAAAAATAATTAGGAGGACAAAAAAGGAAAGTCTCAAGAAGAAACACTTGCTAATATAAGATTTACAGCAGTGCCATAAAAAAGGCATCATGCCATAAATAGTCATGATTTTGTCTTAAAGACAAATCACTTCATGAGAAGAAAAAGTATCAAATGGTCAATAACATGTACAAGTGCAGAGTGAGCTAGTTCTAGGTTAGGGGAATATTGGGAATTCACTGTGTTTAAGTTGTATTTTTAAAATGGGGTGGGGTTTGAGGTGGTGCATCAGTGGCTTTCAGCAGGAATGTTTTCCTTACTGCTATCTCTGGGAATACCCCCTGAGCTCTGGGAGCAAACTCCAGCTCGAGCCATTAATAAAACCTGTGACACTTTAATTTCAGCAGCAGTGGCTTTGTGGTGACCTCTAGGCAGAGCAGACCTTTCAGCCTTGACTCTGTGAAAACCACAGAGTCTGGGGAAATAAAACTCAGTGGAACTTATTTTTGTCACTGGTGTCAGCAGAGAGCACTTTGAAGGTGTGCAGGGAGCAGACCTGCTGAGTCAGGTACAGCCTCAGGAAAAAGTGTGTTTTGAGAAGATACAAGAATTCAGGAACATCCAAACTTCAGGGTGAAATTCAACCAGAAGAAAATATGCAGTAGAAAGACAGAAGTGAAATGCGATGGGACTCCCAGCATGACGAGAGGCAAAAATGCAAGAACCAGAATGATTTTGGAAGCTGTTTGAGTGCAGGGGAGAGCTGCTGCCTTCCAAACTGCTGCATTCCTTGGGAAAGGCCCCTATGGTGTGTGGTGTGAGGAGGTGCATACTGCTGGAAGGGTTAGTGTTGGAGAAGAGAAGCTTTGGGGTGACATAATTGTGGCCTTTGAGGACCTGGAGGGAACCTATAGAGATGGAGAGAGACTTTGGACAAGGACCTGAAGGGACAGGACACAGGGGGAATGGCTTTCCACTGCCAGAGGGCAGCATTAGATGGGATATTGGGAAGGAATTCTTGGCTGTGAGGGTGGTGAGCCCCTGGCACAGGTTGCCCAGAGAAGCTGTGGCTGCCCCATCCCTGGAAGTGTCCAAGGCCAGGTTGGACGGGGCTTGGAACAACCTGGGATAGTGGAAGGTGTCCCTGCCTGTGGTAGGGGTAGGACAGGATGGGCTTTGAGGTCCCTCCCAACCCAAACTATTCTGAGATTCTGTGATTCCTTTTCCTATAGTTGAATTTAGAGTGTAGTGAGTGAGGAGGAGGACACTGATAAGGAATGAAGTGTTGGAAGTCTGACTCAAGCACTACAGACACTTTTGCCAGCCCAGGGTAATGAAGCTGTGAAGCACTTGGGTGAGGGGACTGTAGGTCATCTGGACTGAAATGGTTTTAGGTTTAGCATCAAAAGAGAACTTGAGGGCAGATTCAGATAAAAGGCAGTGAAGAGGAGCAGCATCAAAGGGCTTTCCATGTCCACTCTGTCAACAGCTCTGCAGGAACATGGAAGCTCTCTGGAAGGAGCACAGGGCATTGAGGGGGCCTGGCTGGTGTTTGACATGGCAGGTGATGCTGTGTGTCATCCCTTGGGGGTTTTCTTGAGCCCAGGGCTGTTGCTGCAGAGTGCTGGGCTTGGGCCACTCCTGGCCCTTCCCTGCTTGTTCCTGTGCTTCCCTGGCCCCAAACCAACTGGCACAACAGATGGATTTGGCTTAATAAACAACCATCCGCCCCTACCCCTAGAGAATCCAGACAATGCCATGAGGATTTCAGCTCCAGGGGGTCCCCTGAGAGGAGCTCCACAGTGAGGTGTTGGATCAGGAAGAAGAAAAACAGGGAACTGGACCTGCAGGAGTTAACCTGCAGCATTCCAAGGAGGCAGCTCAGGGAATGGAGAAGGGAAGTGCTGCCAGCACTTGTTGCATCATTGTGGCTGTGAGAGACAGGGTTGCTTAGCAATGAGCAGCAGAATAAATAAGGTTCTCATAGCGACAACCTTCACCACTTCCCTTCTCAGAGGCTTTAGCTCCATCTGAAGGCACCACATTGCTCTGGGAATTGAAGGGCCATCCTGAAGGACTTGGCACTGTTGGATACAGCAGAGCTCAGGAAGCACCTGAGGGGACCCTGCCTGTGGCACCTTCTCAGACCCCTGTGCTCACCCCCACAGCCATCAAATGGGGTCTGGTGGGAGCTACTCTTGCCCAGAGCAGCTTTGGCTGCCCCATCCCTGGAAGTGTTCATGGCCAGGCTGGATGGCGCTTGGAGCAACCTGGGATAGTGGAAGGTGTCCCTGCTCATTGCAGGGAGACTGGGCTAGATGACCCTTAAAAGGTCCCTTCCAACTCAATTCTATGATTCTCTTTAGGCACCCATGGACCCCCTGGAAGGCCTCATTTCCATCTCTTCCAGGTGTTTGGTGTTTTGTTTCCCTGGTGGCTGCAGGAAGAATTTCTCCCTGGAAAGGGTGGTCAGGCATTGGAAGGGGCTGCCCAGGGAGGTGGTGGAGTCCCCATCCCTGGAGGTGTCCAAGGAAAGACTGGACATGGCACTCAGTGCTCTGGGCTGGGTGACAAGGTGGGGATCGGGCATAGGCTGGACTTGATGGGCTGGGAGGACTTTTCCAACCTCAAGAATTCTGTGATGCCTGTTTTTTTTCACTGAATAAATCTCAGACATCAGCAGCACCCATTTGAAGTGTCCTTTAAATACTTCTGTGATGAAAAGCCAGTGCCTGGGTGCTTGTACAGTGTGGCATTTCCATGAAGCTTTGGAGCATCTGGAATTGGGGCAATTTAGGATTGCCCATATCCCTTCCTGCTTAACAGTCCGTTTCTCCAGTGTATCACACAGACTGTGGACGGTGTTTGGGTGAATTGCTGTTTGTAAGCTGTTACACTTATATTATTGAGATGTGAGTGTGAAACTGCAACCTTTGTTTTTCTTGTGTTGTAGCAGAGATGGTAATGGCTCCCCAGTGTCCTTGGAGCTGTAGAAAATCTAATTAAAGGAAAAATACTCTGCTGTGCCTGTTCAAGGTTCCCAGCTTAATGTCTCAGTGTTTAGGTTTTGCTTTCCTGATGCTTGGCAGAGCCTGAGCCACTGGAGAGACCCTTTTCCACCCCAGGGCAGGGTGGGCTGCAAGAGCCCCTTTAGTAAAGAGCTGTTGCTGCTGCTTTCATACCTAATCCTGATGAACTTCCTTGGCAGTGGTTCTTTGTGTGCTGCAGCAGAATATTTAGAGAGATGTAGTTAAAGAACCTCTGGGCTGATGATGTGCTTAAACTGAAGTGTATCATCCCCAGCACCACCTTCTCCCAGAGATGATCAGGGTATTGGGGGTTATCGGAGGCTACCTAGGCTTGGACAAGGAACTTGGGGGTGGGAGAAAATCGTTTAAACCCCCCAGGTTATGAGAAAATATAAAGGGAAGCCCAGAGATGGTGGAACAGGGGCAGAGAGTAAGCTGGGGCAAGAGTTTTTGGCTGAATATGGGTTGAGCCTGAGAGATGATGTGTCCAGGGGAAACATTTGAGAATTGAAGATGCCATCAGAGCTGCACCTTCCTGTCTTACAGTGAGGACTGAAACAGATTTTGATGTATAAATGTGTCTTGAGGAGTTATTCAGATGTAATCAATGTCTTGACAGAATATACTGAATCCATATCAGATACACTCAAGGTGTGCTGTCACCTTGGCTGAGGTTGTGTAATGTGACCAGATGATCTTCCTCTCAGGTATCCAGGAGAAGGGCCAAGTTTTCTGCAGGGACAGCTGTGCAAAGCCAGTGGCTCCCAAATTCCAATAAAACAGCTGATTAGTCTTGGAAAGAGGTCTGGTAGTGTCCAAGGAGTGTTACCGGTGTCAGTAGGAAGATGTGCAGGAGGACACCTGAAGGTTGCCACTCCTGATGAGGGAAGCTCAGGAGAAAAGGATAAACATTGTCTGATCCTGAAAATAGGATGCTGTTTGTTTGGATGAAGTGTTAAATCTTGATCTTTTCTGCATGGAAATGCCCATGGAATTTTCCTTTGTTTCAGAGTAGTTTAAAAAAAAGATAATCAAAATTTGTATCTGTGAAGTTTGTACCTGTGGTTTAACCTGCTGGATTGCAGAGCTAATTAGAGTTATTAATATTGACAAATGAGCAGTGGGGAAGCTGGATCCAATCCAAGCCCCAGACTTTGTCAGTTATTTATGTGTAAAGGATGATACAGGTGTGATTTAACCTTTTATACAGCTTTGTCCTGCAGGATCAAGGATGGCAAATCAGATATACTTATAGAAATATTTGATTTATTGTGATCTTGATTAGACAAAAAGATCTAAATCAGTTATTTATTACACAGTATAGGAGCCATAACTATTATAATATAGTGTACTAGGAAGCAATTTCGAAGCAACTGTATTAAAGTAATTGCATTAAAGCAATTGTATTAAAGAAAAACCAGTTATTAAGTAGAGATTGATGTCACTCACCCAGACCAACTACCATGGGCAAATCTCTTTAGCTCAGCCATGAAGAGTGACCTTGAGCGGCATCCCTGCTCCAGGGAGGAATCTTCAACACACACACACACACATCCCCCCCAGGAAGGGATATCTCAGAAGATCCTGCTCTTAAAATTTGGCACTGCTCTTTTATGGTAGAAAGTGCTGGACAGTCAGTCAGGGGTGTCCAGGCTGTGCCAGCTCAGCAGCTTTGGAGAAGTTCTGAGCGGTGCCACTTGTTTGTTCCTTTACTGGGTATTTTCCCAGCTCTGCCCCATCTTCCCCTCCCTCTGGGGATGTTTCACTTTGGGATTGATGAGTCAGTCTGACTCCCCTTTATTTGCCACTGATAACTTTGCAAATAGGGCATCGTTGGAGTTGTTTTCCTCATTCCAGGCAGAGCATCCTGCGGCAAGAGCCCACACTGCCACCCTGGGATTGGGGACATCATCCCAGGGACACCCCTGGCATCAGCCCTGGTGTTTCAGACTCACTTTGGGGCTCGGTGTGAGTAAAACAACTGAACGTTCCCAGTGAGTCTCAGTTAAGAGTTGGAACAAGAAAACCTTTGTTTAATATTTACATATCATAGAATATGAAGAATTTCTTCCTGAAAAGGGTGGTCAGGCACTGGAAGGGGCTGCCCAGGCAGGTGGTGGAGTCCCCATCCCTGGAGGTGTCCAAGGAATGACGGGGCGTGGCACTCAGTGCTCTGGGCTGGGTGACAAGGTGGGGATCAGGCACAGGCTGGACTCGATGGGCTGGGAGGGTTTTTCCAACCTCAAGGATTCTGGGGTTCTGTAATCTTTGAAACGCACACAATGGGCGATTGCACGGAAACAAAGAGCTGGAGTGAGGGTGGCTCTGGGAAGAGCTGTGCCACACACAGGGTTGGGAAAGGAGCTAAATTTAAGAATGAAGTGTGAAGCTGAACTTCTGCTTGTGTGATGCCTTGAGGAGCTGTCAAGCCCTGAGTAGTACAATGGCTCTGGAAAATGGATTTGGCCATTTCCTTGCTGTAAGTAGAATCTTTGCTGCAATTCAGTTTTTTGCTGTACAGAATATATCTTCCCTAATTCCTTTCCTTCCAAGATGGCACTATTTTTAAATGAGGCTTTTAATTTCCTAATTAACCATGTAATCATTGCCTTTCTATTTCTCAGTCATGTTGGTACATTTGAAGGCATCTCATTTACGTTTTGTGTCTGCTCTGGCTTTCCTGCAGCTTCCAGAATTCCAGCCAACTTTTCACAGCTGATGTAGTTTTACTGCTGAAGTTTTCTCCTTGAAAATAAGTCAGTTAAAATTTACCTGTGCAGCATTTGTATGGAATACAGCTGGCATGTCTGATAGCTCCTGAGTTGGCTGATCAGCACTTGGAGCAACCTGCTCTAGTGGAAGGTGCATGGAATGAGAGAGTCTTAAAGATCCCTCCCAACCCAAACCACTCTGAGATCCTATGCTGGAAAAACAGAGTCAGGAGGAATGGTGGTGTGGGGGTCCTTGCTGTGGTGGTACTCAGTAGAATTAACTGTGGGCAGCTTTTTCCCCACCTTGGCTTGCTGGGGGGGCAGTTGGAGCTGTCCTGCCCTCTGGACCTGAGAGTCTGGGAGGTGACATCCAGCAGGGACACAGCGCTGTTATGTGTGGTGGGCTGGTGTCCCCACTGGTGTACAGTGGCCGTTTGTCTCCTTGTTGTCAGATGGCTTGGCATTTTGAGAAGAAATTGCACTTCCCTTTGGCAGGAAGGGGTGTAAATCTGGAGGAGAAGTCTATGAAAGCTTCTGTATTTTAAATCTGAAGTACTAAACACAAGAAACCACTTGCAGACACTGTGATGCTGCTGTTCAGACATGGTGAGATCAGCCCCCGCACGAGGATGAGCAAAGTGGTGGGATACATCATCTGTGGGGATGGAATTACTCCTTGGATCTTGAGGGAACAACCTTGGACAGCACAGTGAGAGCTGTGACAATGTGGAAACAGAAAGGGATGACACTTTTTGAATGAGGTGATCTCCAGGATCTGGTCCTTGGTGTGCTTTGGCAATGCATCGAGGAGGAGCTGGAACTACAAAAAGTAACCTGAACCCAGGAAGGTGTTTTAAATTTCCAGAGCAGCTGGGTAACAAGAAGTACCCAGTCCAGCCCAGGCTTCAGCTGTTTGTTTGGTGCTCCAGCCAGAACTGGCTTCGTTAGTCCAAATGAGCTCCTGTAGGCGTTTAATACCAAAGCCACCAGGGATCCTGAGCAAAATGGCAGCACGAGGCAGACACAGCAGTGTGGGAGCTGCTGTTGCCATGCCAACCCCTTAATTTAAAGCTATTTCAGAGTAGATGCCATTGCATCATAAATAGAGGTTTACCTTGTAGTAATGATGCTGTTCTAGACACTGAGTTTGTGTGGAGGAATGTTTGGGACCCGAATAAATCAGAGGACTGTGATTAGCTGTATTTATCTTCCATGAAATAGCAATGAGGCTTCCTCAGACTTTTTCATTTGCATGGAAAATAGCAGATTCCAGGTTTTTATCAAGAACATACCTTTGCCTGTTGCTCAGCAGTGCTGCCCCTCCTGCAGCAGCGTGGTCTGTGCCACCCACTGCTGCCCGTCACTCACTCGGCTCCTTGGTGGCATCACTTGCATGTTTTTTGTTGTTTGACAGGTTTTCTGTAAGTCAGGCTGACAGCCTGTGTTTGAGGTGTGTTTGTGAGGCAGAGATGCAAATAGACACCCTGACTGTGAGAGGGAGAGCGTGGGACAAGCTCAGAGCTCCTGCTGCCAGGGCCTGGGGAGCTCCAGACATGCCCTGGGAAAACTGCTTATTATTCTGACTTCACTTCAATTGTTTCTTGGCCTGAGATGGCATTTTGGATGTGAAAAGGCATTGGGACACACTTGAGATTTTAAAGAAGTAAATCAAATTCCCCATCCTGAGAGGAATGGCTGTGACTGGGAGGTCTGGGAAGGACATCATATTCCTTTTATTCCTTTTGGAGTTGCTTTTGCAGTTCACAGATAGAGTTATGTATAAAAATATTTGGAAAAAAAGTTGCCCAACTGCAAAAAAAAAAATTTTGGAGGAGGTCCAGAAGGTCTTTTTTTAGGAAAAAGTGATGAAAGTGTCAATTTGTACATTTAACATGTAAGCAGCAGCAGGGATCAGGGGATGGGATGTGCTCTGGGAATGCTCTGTCACAATCCAGCCCTTCAGAAGTTCCTTATAAGTAATTCATTGTTTCTTAATAATTTGCAAACTCTACACACCCTGCAAGCCCAGAAGCTTCCCCATGGGACCCTTTCTCACTAATGACTGTTGGAAATTAGCTATTTTATCCAGAAATGCTCAGTTTTTTCAGGAAATTTGTTCCTCACTGTGAGATACTCCATATTTTGGCATTGCTGGTATTTATAAGGTGTAGTTGAAAAATTGTGGGGAATATTAAAGTACCAAAAGGTATTAAGAAAATTATTCTGCTTCCCAGTTGTGTTGAGGTACCAGCTCATTTCCAACAGCTCCAGCTACTGCTCATCCCAAACCAGGCCATATGTGGTTTGTTTATAACACTATTGCAAAAGTATATATTTATTGTGCTGCCACATTTAATTTTGCCAGCTTTAAAAAAAAATACATGATCAAAAAGTCCTCTCAGCCAGCATAGATAGGGGAGGGGGGAAGTGCTTAAAAATTCAGCTTGTTTGGAGTAATTCTTAATTTCTCTCCCTAATTATTTAACCACTGAAGGAGTGCTGAGGATGTGTCATAAATAATGCTCCGTTTCTCCTTCCCTGGTGAGCTACTTTCTTGGCTGAGGCACAATACACGGAGGCAGAGCTCCTTCATCTTTTATTCTGATTGATCTGAATTCACATTACCCAGTAACACCAAAGCAATGTGGAAAGCAAACCAAAGGTACCGTTATATTTTCACTTGCTTTAACAAACAATGTTCTAGTGAGTCATGGCCATGTGGGCTTTCACCTGGCTGTGTACAAATGCCTTGGATCGCCTTGTTCTCCATAGAATTCTTGTTGTAAATGAAGAATTTGTCAATAAATGAAGCAGAGTCACACCAGGGTGTGATGAATGAGGTGGAAATGTGCTGTTTGTTGAGCAGCACGTGGGTAGGTTGGAGTGAGATGCTCCCTTATAGCACTGTTGGTATTGCCTGGGTTCCTCCCTGTGCCCTTGGAAGAGGGATGAGCTGTGTCTGCCTCTTCCATGTTTAGCCAGAAGCGCTTAGAGAGGGAATAGTAAATATGGGCAGTTTTGGAGAATGAGCCCAAGTCAGGAATTCTCCAGCTCTAGGATCACTCTTACAACACAGAGCAGTGTCTGCATCCCTGGGAGATGCCAAAACCCCTCCTGAGCTGGTCCCCAGGGGAGCTGGGGGGAGGTCACAGGACTCCCACCCCCAGCAGGAATGGGGTCCAGCTGCTCCCCAGTGCATCCCAGGTGGATCTTGTGTTGCAAATCCTCTGGCTGGGGCTGAGCCTGAGCCCATACTTGGTGCAAGTTGGCTTGAACAAGCCAAGCTGAACCCAAGAGCCCAAGGCTGAGATTTGCTCAGGGCTTGAGGATAAAAAAGAAAAGCAAATTTGGGCATATGGGAACTTTCAGGATCCTCCCATGGGTGTCCTGCAGAGATCCAGGCTGTGTGTGAGCTGTGCTGTCCTGCTGCCCCTTCAATACAGGTGGGCTCTTGCCTGGCATTGCTCTTTACTCTGAAGTCCTTCTGCTATCACTGGGGTACTATGAGACTTTTAAGTATATATCTTATATACTTTATTATATATCTATTTTCTCTCTCCATACATATCTTTATATGCTTTGTATGAAGCATGTGAAAGGCACTGACGACACTAATTCCAGGACCATAAATAATTGCCTAAATGTAATTCTCACAGGGATACTTGAGGGGGGGGTGGTGTAGGAAGCCAAATTCTTTTGCAGGATCAATGCTCTAAACACTGGGTTTGTGACCTTCTCTGCCAGTGAATTCAGCAGCAACAGTGGTCCATAGAAAGGGAGTGAGGGCATAGAGTCGGGATCTGTCTGTTGAACCCAGAAGGACATAACTGTATCTCCAGTTACTCCAGAGATGTTTTTGGTGCAGAAAACCTAATTTCCCCCCTTTTAAACTCGGTGTGGTGTGTGTTTGCAGTGTTGGCACAAAGCAGACACAGTTACGGTGGGAGCTCTGGGCAAAGATGAAGCGACAGCACGTGCAGTTGCAATGCCAGGAATTAATCTTTCTCAGAGCTATTCATGAACACTTTAAATTTTGCATGAAGGGCTCAGGCATCAATAGAATTTTCATCCAAGTTTTTCTCTGCATTTCTCTGTGAGATGTACAGGATCTGGGTGCTGAAATCCAGGTTAAATTTGTCTCCAACCCCATAACCTGGAGTAGGAGAAAACTGCCAGATAAACTGAGGATGTGGGGAGTGTTGTCCAACATCCCAGTGCAGGGTCAAGGGAAGGAGCTACAAAATATTGGGATTTGGAAATACTTCCTCCTTCTGGGTAACAGGTGGCTGGAAAGGGCAGCTCCCAAGAATCTATGTGCAGGTGCCCTATGGCCATGTGCCAGTGCAGGATTAGGGGTGGATGGCAGGATAAGGGTGCATTTTTTCCCCTACCCCTGCCTGGCTCCAGTCTCCTGGCGAGGAACCAGACAACAATAATTTTCTCTCAGAGCTGCTTTGCCACCCAGGTGGCTTTCCAGGAATGCAAGTGAAACCAGGGCAAGGCAAGTGTGTCAGATTAATGGGAAGAGTGCATGGCATGGATCCAATCTTTTCTTATAGGAGCCATAATTCCCTTATCAAATGCAGTGGCCATCCTGCGTTAAGGATGCTCATCCATTTTGTCACTGCAAGCTGGGCTGGACTTTGGGTGTATAGGGGGTGGGATTTATGGCATAGCTTGGATTTGCCTCTGGAGACCAGGAAGAAAAGAAAAGGCTGCTGTGAGGAACTGCCCTGCCAAAGAGGGAAACTCTGTTGTTCTTTATTAATCATTCCTGAAAATCAATTAACTGGCAGAGGCAGCCCAGCAAGTCTCTGTAGCTATGGAGACAGACCAGGGAGAAAAGTACAGTTTATTCAAGAAAAGTCCAAATTTCATGCTCTGATGTTTTTAACCTTTCAGAGACAATTATAAATATTTTAGTTAGCAATGTTTATTACCTGCTGGAGAACACTGCTGGCTGGACAGAAGGAGCTGTCCGTGCCTTTCTTGGCCCCCTCCCCAGACCCTCACTCATCCTGCTTGGAGTTACATATGGAATGTGCTGAGCTACTTTCAGTTCCCATGAAAATAACATTTTTTCACGGGAAGCCAAATAAGCAAAGCTGATGATTTAAGCAAGGAGTGCAATAATTAGTACCAGGCTCATGTTGTGTTTGGCGAAGACCCTTTGCATTCCCAGAGTCTGGCACCAGCTCCAGGTGTTTGGTGGGCAGGGTTTGCAGGCAGCACTGCCTTTTCTTCAGGTTAACTGATTCTTCCCATTTTCCAGCTGTTGGGCTGGGAATAAAGGTCTGCACTGTGCTCGTGCCTTGGACAAGGGGATGGTTTGTTCAGGCTGTCTATAAGAAAAGTGGATATAACTTTCCCCAACATAGTGCTGGGCTTTTTTTTGGAGTGGAGAAGTGGCACAAAGACAGAATTATACCTCAGTTATACCCCAAATGCGTCCCTGTGGTGGGCACACACCTGGCAATATTAAAGAGGGGGTGGAATGTGCTTCTTGAGGTGGAACATAGAGGGTTCCTCAGGGTTCCTTTCCTGGCATCAACCCCAGCACTGAACGGTCCATGTCTGCTCTCTCAGCAACTTTCCTGTAGCCTCCCAGCCAGAAGAGATCACAGCTCCTTCAGTCAGGGCCTGTGGTTTGCCCATCTCATTTTTTTTTCTAGCACTTCCCAAAAGGAGGAAATCTGGGACATTTTGTTTCAACATGGCAAAAAAAAATCTTTACAAAATCTTCCATACAAAAAGAATTTAAAAGGAAGCTGCTCCACTTTGAAAACTCTCCTGTAGAAAACTTCAGAATTTTGCCTTTAAAGGGGTCTGGATTTTATTCTCTTTGATACTTTGGTTGGAATGCATTGCATGGCAATAGAGCTGGGATCCATCTGAACCATGGGAACCTCATTCACAGCATCCATGAGGGCAGAGGGATGTGTGGAATAAGGGGAGGGGTGGCTGGCCCTGGCCCAGGGGACCAGGAGGTGTCATTTTTTTGGAAGGTATCAATGGGGTTGCACTTGGAAATACCCTTGGAATGAGTGATGGTGGACCTGGCTGCTGGAAGGGATACTTGGATTGCAGGCTCTGCTGGGTGTTGGGATGTAAATCCACATGGGAGGATGTCCTGGGCTGTCCCCATGGCTCAGAGCCCAACCTGCAGCAGGGCCCAAGCCAGCAGCAGATCCACATGTAAAGGTGTTTGAATTCTCCCCACTCCCCTGTGCAATCATCACCCTCTGTGCTGTAGGGGGGGATGGAGCAGAGGTGACCCCCCCCCTTCAGGGTCCTGGTCCCTGTGTGGGTGGGTGGACACAGCAGATGGAGCCCCTGCCTCCAAGTGTAAAAAACCCCAGTTTACATTCAGAAATACCATGACCTTCAAACTGAAGCCAGAGCAGAGTGGTGGTAAAGGTGACATCTCGGGGTCCTGGAATTATTCATCCCGTGATTTCCACATCCCATCCCACTGCTTTGAAAGGCAGAGCAAGTTTTTCTAGCAGCTCTCTCTCTGTTTGAACCTGACCAAGAAAAATGAAGATATCTCATCACACTTCCACCTCTTCACCAGCCACATCCCTGGTAGGAGCCGGAGCAAGTGACAGTTTTGTTGCAAATGTAGGGAAGCCCCAGCACGGAGTTCACTGTGCAGATCCAGGTCCTGGAGCTATTTGTGGTTGCAGAGCAGTGTCAATCAGGAATAACAGCCTCAGGCAGCAAGTGCAGCCCCCAGGGAGTTTTTTCACAGTGTGCAAGGTCAAAGCTTAAACCCATATTTGTTTCTGTGGAGCTAAAAGTGGCAGATTTTGCCTTGTGGAAAGGAGTGATCCAGATCCCTGGGAAGCAAGTACATGTGTGTGTCCAAGAGGAGAACCAGAGCCTGGTTTTTATCAGGGAACTGCCCAAATTGACTCCTGAAAACCTCCTTAAAAATTATCTGAATTAGCACATGCTGCAATGTGTTGCCATAGGGGAGAATGATCATTTTAATCAGGATGAAATAAAAAAGGGGGAAAAACTCACTTCTTTCTGAGTTTGTAGAGTGCCCCTGCCCCAGCTGCCCCACAGGAGCTTTGGGCTGTTTGGAGGAAAACTTAGATTGCTTGGCTCCAGAATATCACAGGTATATGGTGTTTAGAGAAAATTCTGATTTTATTTCCCCCCCAGTTTTGAACAGTCTCCTTTGCTATTTCTGTAGTGACTGGTGCCAGACTTGGGACAAGGGCCTGGAGTGACAGAACAAGGGGAAATGGCTTCCCACTGCCAGAGGGCTGGGTTAGATGGGATACTGGTAAGGAATCCTTTCCTGTGAGGGTGAAATGAGATGGGCTTTGAGGTCCTTTCCAACCCAAACCATTCCAGGATTCTATGATAAAAAGACCTTACACCAAGTCTGGTTTGCCAATTAAAAACCATTCTCCCTTGTCCTATCACTACAAAATTTTCTCTCTCTAGATACTTTGTGGGCTGCCCTTAGGACTAGAGGTCCCCCTGCACTGTGGTGGGCAGGAGATGCTCATCTGGCCCAAAACACAAACCCTGCTCTGCTTAGAGAGTGCTCAGACCTGCAGCAAATCACAGCTTATGCTTCTCCTGGAGGGTGTTGGATGCAGGAGAGTATCAGCCACAGGGATATTGCTCTACAACGCTAAAACTGGGTTATACTGTAACTGGAGTTGGAATTCAATAAAAATATCTCTAGAAAGCAGCAGTAACAGTGTTTAGGTCAACAGTAGCAAAGCAAGGACTAATTAAAATGAGCCTTTCTCCATTCCTTCCTAAGAGGATCTGATGACTTTTTTCATCTGAAGTGACGAGGCCACTCTGTCTCTGTCAGCACACCCTGTATCACACCATGCTCCGGGTGTGATGCCAAAGGGGGAGTGGTGGCTGCTGCTGGGACATGTCCAGGATTCCACGAATGCTATGGTCCATTTTCCAAAATATTTTGAGTGAAGTTAGTCAGACAGTTATTCCTCCTCACATCTCCATCTGCAGAGAGCAGGTGCCTAAGAAACCCTGGGGTAATTAAGTGCCTTTTATATAGCGTTAGCCTCTGGAAGCTGGACAAAAGGAACCAGTACCTCTTGATCTATCATCCCACAGCTTTTGTTCCCTTCAGCCCCATTTGTAGCTGCTGTTCCATCATGTGGTGTTTAATTTGCAGCCCTAGCATTTGGGTGTTCAGACACTTATCTGAGCATGAAGACTTGGACCTGAATTCATGGTGGAAGAACTCCCTCAGCTCATCACAGAGCCCTGCTAATAGTCCTCATTTTGCCTGGGCTTGCTGGAAAATATGTGTAGGATCTTCAGAAAAGGCAGTCAGGGATTTAGGATAAAATTATTCCCTTTTAAAAACAGACTTTGAGTCCTGGAAAAGGAGAAAGTGACTTTGGGCACATCCCTGAGGCAGGTCTGACCCATTGCTGGGTTGGTGAGATCATCTCTCCCAAAAATCCCTGAAATTCCTGTCTGTGTTACACAGTCCTGGGAATAAACTGCAGTGGGCTCACAGCAGCCTCAGGAAGGGAGAAAGAATAGAAGAAAAAAAACTTCTCAGGTGTAATTACTTTTCACTAAAAGCAATTAAATGCTGAATTTGTCCCAGAAAACTGAATCCTTGTGGGACAAATGCTTCATGTTTCAGTCTGGCAGCTCCTGCCTGGTCTCGTTCCATGTCCCAGCCTTGTTTTGTGGTTCTGCCTGACAGATCTCTCCAAAGTTAAATACAGGTCATGCATGAGACCATTTATTAAGTGAAAAGAGGGTGAGTTGGAAGCATCTTCCTCCCTTTGTAAAGAATAGGATTTGCTACAAAGCCCTGAGTTGTCAGAGCGTGGTTTTGCACATATATCCACTATTGTGTGAGCCTTTCTAACCTTGTTATCTTATTTCTTTTTCTTCCAGCTCAAATAAAATTCCATTTCTCTCTGCCTGTCCATTAATGTTTTCTTACAGTAAGGCAGCCAAAGGGCTGTTGGGCAGGTACAGGGCTGATCTCAGAATGAGTTTTTCCTCTTCTCCTCTATCAAGCAGTGTCATCTCTGTAGCATTTCCAGTGCTCCATAGAAACCCCATGTCTGCACATGGCAGCTGGAGAAGGTGCTCTCCAACATGTGCCTCATTCCAATGCTTTCCAGATCTCCAGACTGCTCCCTGTTCTCTGTCTGCCCTCAGCATAACAGTCCTTGTGTCACAACTGAATCCTGACAGCTGGTTTTTCAAGGCTGCAGATAATAAGCAGAAATTGCTTGATCATTGCCTTCAGAGATGGTGCTCAGTCTGCAAAGCATCTCGGAGCTGCCTGTGTGGTGAATCCCTGGAACACCAGGCATGGGTTTTAATCCCAAGGGAGAGCATTTGATTGTAGCTTTGGGCTGAAGGGAAGAATCACCTGGATTTTAAATTTCTTCCAGCTATCCTCAGGCTTTCATTTCCCCTCCAGGTTTATAAAATAAAAAGGATGTGGGGTTCTGTCTCACTGGCAGTAATTACCCACTCCTGGTCCTTTTTCCACAGCAGGTCCATGCAGAAAGCACCACCTTCCCTTCAAGGTGGTGGAGGGAGAGCATGTTTGTGTGCATGGGCTGTTTTCACTTGAATGTAAAAACTCCATTTTCTCTGTTTGCTTTTAATCCTGTAAGTCCAAGTAATTCCTGCGCAAATTTAGGATCAGGCTCTGACTTTGTAGAAAATGGTATAAACTCTTGTGTTTGACTTTCACATTATCTTAATGCTCAGCAAGATGTTTTATGATAAATATATATATATACATATCTATAATCTGTCTGCGTCTCGCCACTGAGGGAAATCAAAAGGCAAGGAGTGAGGATGAGGATTTCTTACTCAATGCTCAGACTTCTCATCCAGGGCTTTCCTGGGACACTGCTCAGTCTCTGCTCCACCAGGGCTTTTCTGGGACACCATATCCAAGCCCACATCTTCATGCAGGCACAGTGCTGTGCTGTATTCCCATCTCTTCCTAGGATGGTAAAGGAACACCATGTACTAGTGGGGTTCATCCACTTGGTTTTGTTTCAGAGGCAGGAGAGGTTGGGCAGCATCTTCAAACCTTCTGGCTGACCTATTTTGTAACTCTATCACATCATAAATTTATGAGCAAATAGGATTTTTTTTCAGGAACTCCAAGGAGAGAGGATGTGACAGTATCACAGGCAATATTTTCCCTAATCCATGTAGTCCTGCAATATTAATGCCAAAGGAACACCAAGGAGAGCTCCCTGTTATACCATGGACAGCACTGGGAATATCAGCCCACATGGAACCCCTCATGTGGGTTTTGCTGGAGAGCTTGGAACATTTTGGGGAAATTTCCTTCCTTGAGCAACCCCTGTAACATTGTCCTTGCAGCAGTTGGCTCAGTGGGATGCAGAGCCATGTATGCCTTGTGCCACTGCAAGGGACAGTGGTGGGATGAGTTTTTATCCCATTGGGTTGATGTCTCTCCCTTCCAGCTCCTGGTAGTGTTTTGCAGCTCAGAATTGGCCCTGGCTGCTCTCCTGCTTGGATTATCCTCAGCAGATTCACCATGGGCACCCAGCAGGAAAAACGAGTGGATCTGATCCTGCCTTTTGGAACCTTCTTGTTGCAGAACAGGCATGGAAAAACAAATAGAAATATTTCAGTCTTAGCTCTAAAAAGACTTTTTTGGAGGGACAGGAAATCTTTTTGTTTACACTCTGTGACTGTGGTGCTGTTTTCTTGTCTTCATCCCACACCTTGTTCTTGCTTAGCTCTAAGGATGACTGGTCCTGTTTGCTTGTGTCCTTCACCTTGAGCTCTCAGGATGGTGCTGGGCTGGTACCAGGCTCCTGCGGCAGATGGAGGTGGAAATGCTGGTCAGCTGGGTTTAGACTTTGACTGGGGTACTAAATTCATGGGCAGTGGGTTTGTGGGAGCCTTGTGTACCCCCATGAGACTGCTTAGGGCAGGAACCCTGCTCACCCCATCCCTTCTGTTCCTGGAGCTCACCCCTGGCAGCTGAGTTGTGCTGTACTTATTGCTCCTGAGTGGAAATTCAGGGGAAAAGTGGAGGAAGCATTATTTGTATCCAGGGAGTCTGTCCTTTATCCAGATGCAGATAAATCTGCTCTTTATCAAGGACCCAGATTTGCAGAGAGGCTGAGAGTCCCTCCATGCCTTAAGCTGAGCTGCTGCTGCAGCTTTTGTGGCGTCCTCCTCTATCACCAGCTCTGCACCAAAGAGGCTCCGAGGTACTTGGGGAGATTAAAAGGATGATTAAAAAGGAAGAACAAAACCAGATCCAGCAGTCTTTTAAAAGGGGATTTATTTGTAATCACAGAAAGAGGAAAATGAGGTCCCGACCTGCTGTGTCCAAAGTGCGAGAGTCGTGTTAAGGCCTTGAGCTGGATCCTGGTTCACTTATGATTTTCTACAGCTGTAATTAAATATAAGTTTATCTGGGCAGGATCTATCTGCTTATTCCACTCTGAAAAATAAAACGGAAGGGTTTTTGCTTGATTCTTTCTGGGGTTTGTGTAACTTCTAAACTGTGTGAGGCGCTGCAGGAACACAGCACAGTGGGAGCATTCCTGGGGCTGCCCCAAGGTCACTGAACTCCCTGGATAAGGTCATGTTTCAGGATAAGCCCTGTGCAACAGCAATCATGTGAAAGATTTTTTTTTTTTTTAAATTAGTTTTCCCTCAAAATTTTGGCCTGCCTTAGTCAAAATGGGGGATGCTGGAGTTGGACTTTGATGATCCTTGTGGATCCATTCCAGCTTAGGATATTCTATGATTCTGTGCTGTGGGGCCAATCCACAGGATGGAGAGAGCAGCCTTTTCCCTAAAAAACAGGTCATTGGGGATGCAGAGATCAGCTGTGAGTGGCAGGTTGGATGAGAGTAAATCACTTAACAGACCCTTGCTAATATTTATAAATCATGTGGAGAGTCCAGGAATTTCATTGAGCTCATCTATTGGAGCTTGTCACAGATGCTGTAATACATCACTGCAATGTCTGAACAGCATAAAATAACTCAAAGAGGAACCAAAGGCCACATCTGGCATGTCTAGACTCAGAAAATAGGTTATGTTTGGAAATGTGAGCTCTTCCCCAGAGTCGCTCACCACCAGTTAACATATTTTTGACAGTATTTAATTGCATTTGCACCAGGAGCAAGATCATGTTTAAATTGCTATTAACTAAGACATTTTCAAGTGTGGCCTATTTTTGCTCCTTGAGAAGTGGCTGTTTTGAGCAGAGCTGTCACCAACGTGAGAGGGTACATGTGATGTGTGAGGAGGAAGGAAAAGTTAAGGGGGGATTTTTTATTATCCCCAATATTTGGTTTGGGTTTATTTCAACTTTTGGCTGCAGACTTCTGTAACTGATTTTTCTGTAACTGGTTTATGTCTCTTGTAAAGGAAGGGGGGAGTGGGTTGGGGAATGGGGGGTTCTTGGGTAGGTGCATCTCTCACTCATCTCACAGAGCTGTTAAGCTGAGGAAGTCTCTGGTGTTGAGTCTCTCTGTCCTCCTCTGTTCTCATGAGAAGCTTTTTGTATTGTTTGCTGGAAAATTTGCAAGGTGGGAATTACTAAACCTCTTTTCCTGTCTGTCCATTGTCTCAATGTCTTTGAGATGTTCATCCTTACTGGGTCCAGCTGGGGTCTTTTTTTTCTGTTGTTTTCCATAAGAATTACTTTTCCTTTAATCACTTCTCTGTTAATTATTCATGTTAGACTAACAATTTCTATGTCTAAGGTGGTCAGAGGTTCAGGGCAGAGCCAATCACCACTTGCTCCTACACTGCTGCTCACGTGCAGCTGCTTCCCTTGGAGCGGATTATCCAAAACCTGCTGAGGGAATGTGAGCTCCACAAGGAGCCTCCAAGTCAGAAATCAAAGGGCAAAGATTCTCCAGACAAGAGCTCAGTCATATGTGCTGGTGCACATATTACTCTCTGCTGAGAGTGGAATGTCCAGGCAGGTGGGCAGCAGTGCCTAGCTCCCAGCAGGGATGTCCTTGGGAATCATCCAAGGAATGAATGGACTAGTGCTCTGGTCTAGTTGACAAGGTGGGGATCGGTCACAGGTTGGACTCGATGATCTTGGAGATGTTTTCCAACCTAAACAACTCTGTGATTCTGTTCTATAATTCTATGATCAGCCTTGTGCTGTCATGGATGTGATTTTTCTTTCCAGTGTCTCTTTTTTCAACCTGCATATCATGCTCAGGAGTTGTCCAAGGCATTAATTGTGCTATAGAAAGTAGAGGTGGGAAATCTTAGAAGAGCCCAACCTGCACTGGTAGTGAAGAGTTCAGCAGCTCAATTTGACCTCATCAGGCAAAGGGTAAAAACCCTTTCAGTCACCTTAACAGGAACTGAGAACTGTCAGAGGATGAAGAATTGCAGGCCTGGTGTGTTGTCCATGGCTCAAATCAACCGAGCAAACTCATCCCATCCAGGAGCTGAAGCTGCCCTGGCCCCTCCAGAGGCTGCACATGTCCTGCAGAGCAACCACAGAGCACCACAGCTCTGCTGCCTGGGGAACCCTGCATGTTAAATAACCCTTTTCTCGTTCCTCTGTTTCAAAATGAGGGTGAGAATTAGTTAGGAATGGATCCTCGAGCTTTAGTTAATCTCAGTCTATCCAGTTCTGTTTCAGCAGTGCCTATTTTTAACTGCTGCTCGTGATGATAGTTTGGTGGGTTTATTAATAGTTGGAGGGAATTTTTGTGCTCCACTGTTTGGGACTGGAAAATGAAATGTGGGGAAATTTGGGAACAGGACATTCAGCAGAGCTGCAAGCTCCTCCTTGGGAGGAGCTTGACCAAAGCTGTCCTAGGGAGGAGAGCTGGGGGACACTTGTAGTTTGATGTTGGTGGGGTCAGTGCTTGGTGCCGTTGTAAGACCAGGGCCTTCTGCAATGTCTGTGCTAATGGTCCTGAGGTCAGTGTGGCTCAAGACTTCAGACATTGGTTGGATTATTTTAATTGCAACTTTTCTCTTTACAAGCAAAGGGCTCGAGCAACCTGGGACAAGAGGGGGCTGTTCACAACAGCCCCTGTGCCCCAAAAGCAAGGGGTGATCTGCTTCCCCCATGCTTTGTCTCTGGGAGAAGCTCGGTGCCACTTCTGCTCCTCTGCTCAAACCCTGCAGCTGGTTTTGTGCTTCAAAATCCACTGCATGGGGACATGGGCAGCCAGAGACATCCATGCCCTAGTTAGGGAAGGATTTAGATTTTGTTGAAAATCTTGAGGAGATCAATAGAAGTGTTTAACGATCTCCTGGTGAAGGATGGCTGGAGCTACAGCAACTATTGACCGGGCTGGAGCACCAATAAAGGAATGAGAACTGGCAGCCCAGGCACCTCCTGCAGCTCTGCTTGGAGGTGTCACAGGAACAACTCGCTGTTAATCACAGTTTCCTACACATCCATTACCCTGAGCTGGGTGCAGGCACCTGGATGTGGTGGGTGACATCCAGCCTCCAGCAAGGCTTTAAGGAGTTTTATCTCGAGCTCTGGTCATGGCCAGGGTGGGGGGTGCCAGGGCTGATGTGTGGGATCATGCAGGACACAGCTTCTGGGGACACCAAGGAAAGTCTGTGCTCTGTGTTTTGCACAAACATCAGCAAATCTGGTCAGACTTAATGGTTTTACAGGTCTTTCCCAACCTTGAGGATGCTGTGATTCTATTAAACATCAGCCTGGGATGCACCCGTGGAATGCTGCAGTCAGTAGGGCAGGGTGGAGGTGGTGTCCTGGTGGAGGAGGGATGCATCTGGTGGTCCCAAAGTTCCCCTGTCCTCACATTGTGTGATGCTGCCTCTCCAAGGAAATCACACAGAAACATCTCTGCGTGTCCAGATTTGCAAACCTCTGTCTGCAGTAGGATGTCAAGTCTGCAAAATCCAGTAACTATGGATTTCATCCCTCCTCCCTGACATACCACTTTCCCGGATTCCAGATAGTTGATTAAGTTTAATTTTATTTGATTATTTTTGTTATTGATTCAATTCTTTTGAATCGATAGTCCAAGAAAGAAAATAAATATTTTTGCAAGATTAATATGAACTTGTTAAGCAAACTGGGAGTGAAGTCATCCACAGCTCCTTTTTTAGCTCTTTTATTCCCCATTCCATGTTGTGACAGAGCTATTCCTTCCGCTCAGCTAAGAATAGCCAAAGTCTCTCAGGAGCAGGCTCAGCCATGTGCTTCCTGGGGCTTCATAGGAAGAGTCAACTTTGCAGGAGTGTGTGAGAGGAAAACCACCCCAGCAAGTTAGCTTTGTGTCTTTACTGGTCAGGACTGTTTTTTGTCTGCTGTAGGAAATAGCTGGAATAAAACAGAATTCAGCTGCAGTTAGGGGAGGAATTAAATTGAATAAATGAATTAAATGCAGCTGCAGTTGGGCAATGGATTCAGCCTTAATTCAAAGCTTTCTGTACCTGATGTAGAGATCTGTTGTATCAATCTCGGTGGCTTTTAATACAGGAGAGCTTTTCCTTGTGTTCCCTTCTCTGTGCAGACTCCCTGGGAGCAGAGAGGGGCAGGGGAAGGCAGGTCGCTGTGCCTGGCTCAGATCCCCTTCCCCACGGGGCTGGGGCTGGGATTGGCTGCAGGCTCCAACCCTGTAGGAAGCAGTTGTTGTATCAAGGAACAGTCATGGATTCATGGCAAAGTCTGTAGCTGATGGCAGGGAAAGCAGTGACACAGAGGGCACAGATGGGACGCTTGTGCAACATCACAGTGTCACAGACTCATTATTGTTGGAAAAGCTCTCCCAGACTGTTGAGTCCAACCTGTGCCTGATCCCCACCTTCTCATCCAGCTCAGACCACTGAGTGCCACCTCCAGTCGTTCCTTGGACACCTCCAGGGATGGGGACTCCACCACCTCCCTGGGCAGCCCCTTCCAATGCCTGAACACCTTTTCCATGGAAAAATGAGTCCTGAGACATGTCCCAGACGTGGAGGTTACCTCTACACTTTGCCCCAGCCAGGAGCTGAGTCCCACTAACTCATGACATCCCAGGTGAGGTGTCCTGACCAAGCAAACCATCTTGGCCACCCTGTCCTTGTTGGCATCTGGAGCTCATACAAGGGTTTGGAACCCATTGAGCTGCTCACTATCACCATCACACCACACAACCCCAGACTGCCTTGATCAGAAAATTGCTCTTATTTATTCTTTTATTTGCATTCAATCTGCGTTTGCTGCACTAGGACAAGAAGTGGGCTCCTTGTCAGAGCTCCTCGTGAGGACTTCACCACAATCAGCACTGTTTCCACCCCACACGTTCCAGAGAGATTGGAAAAGCAGCAATTTCATTACAGGAAATTCAACTCATTCTTGGCACAGCCATTATATTGATTAGCTGAAATCATTTTGCATAAGTGTGGTGGCAGCAAATGGCAACTTACGCAAGAGAGGTTAAAATAACAGAATAGGCTTTTTACCACCACTATATTTTTGACTGAATTTACAAAGATGGCACCTTTGTGACCAAGCTACTTGGTGCCTGTGCTTATGGGATGCAACCATTTGGGAATTAATTAACCCTGAGTGCACAGCCAAGGGAAACAATAGGTAACGGCAGCTCCAAAACTGCTTTTACGCCTTCATGAGTATTTGTGAAGCAAAGAGGAGAAAAGTCATTAATACCTATTTTCTGCCAGCTTTTAGAGCTTAGAATTATCTCATTTAGCACTGAAGAAAAGATGAGCTCACAGTAAGAAACCTTGTCTTTAAACTTGCAAATTATTTGTAACCAAGGTGAATATTCCTGATGTTTTCTAAGGGCTCAATGTGCAGGATGTGGTTCCAAAGACATGTTTCCCCTGAACTGTTTTTATTGTAACTTGTCCTGTCTCAGGTTTTTGTTCTTTTTTTTTTTTTTTTTTTTTTTTTTTTTAGAATATCAGGTTTTGTTTCAGGTCTTTTAATAATTGGTTTTATTCTTAATTCTTAATAATTGGTTTTATACCTTTGAATTGTCTTTTGCTTCTGGCCAATGATGCCAATGATGCCAGTGCTGTTCTACCTGCCTGGCTACGTGCTCAGATGTATCCAACTGTGCCACAAGTCCTGACATTCCTGTGCCCTTGGCTAACTCCAAATAGTTTTGGTGGATGCAGTTTTCATACTTGTGTGGCAACAGTTAGAGGGAAAAAATGTCAGCAATGGTGGGATCTCAGGTGAGACCCACCTGCAGTGCTGCCTCCAGCTCTGGGGTCCAACAGTAGAAGGACGTGGAGCTGCTGGAGCAAGTCCAGAGGAGGCCATGGAGATGCTCCCAGGGCTGGAGCCCCTCTGCTCTGGAGACAGGCTGGGAGAGCTGGGGGTGTTCACCTGGAGAAGAGAAAGTGCTGAGAAGAACTTAGAGCCCCTTTTTGCTGCTAATTTTTCCAGAAAGAAATATAATAAACCCAAAGCCGGCTGGTGTTGGTACAGTGGTAGTGCTGGTGGAGGAGGGCTGGGACTCAGTGTTGCTGAGTTAGCATCTGCCAGAGGAGGTTCAGGTTGTATATTAGGGACAGTTTCTTCACTGAAAGAGTGATTAAGCTTGGAAGGGGCTGCCCAGGGATGTGCTGGAGTCACCACCCCTGGGGGTGTTCAAAAAAACAACTAGATGTGGCACTTCGTGTTATGGTTTAGTGGGCATAGGGGTGTACAATCAAAGGCTGGACTTGACGATCTTGAAGATCTTTTCCAACCTCAATGATTCAATGATTCTCTGAAAGTAAACCATCCAAAGTGGGAAAGAAACCTGCAATGTGTTAATTGTTAATGAGCAGTTGGTCTGGAAAGCTCATGTTTTGGAAATGCTGTTTCCTTGTGTTAATCCTGACACAGCTGCTTGAAGGTTATCTGGGAAAGGGGATCAGTGATTTTCCTGAGCTCAGGCTTTGTAGTTCATCACTTCTTTAGAGCATGGTTATTGCAATTACCATTTACCTAATGAACTCTTCAAATTTAATTAGCATAATGAGGGCCAATTCTGTGAAGGAACATTCATCCTGCTGTAATAAAAGTTTAGCTGAAATTCTCCCATCCCCTGAAAATGCCTCCTGGGGATGCTCCCAGCAGGACTAAGGGCTCGTGCTGCATTGTTTTTTTCCTTCCCATCACCAGTGGTTTGCTGGGACAGTAGCCCAGGCCTAGGGGTGCTCCAGACAAGCAGTCCAGCCCATCTAAGCCCAGCCTTAAGCATCACATTGTATTGGTGTGGTCACTGGCATTGAAAATATGAATGAGTTTGAAACATAAATATCTATGTGGAGAGAGGCCTGTTCTGGTGACACAGTGGTTGTCTGAGGGCACATGTCCATCCCTGTTTGACAGTCATGGAGAGGGGATGGGTTCTGGTGCTGCTCTGAGTCAGTCTATGCTGGAGTCAAGCATGAAATGCAAAACTCTTACCTCCGTCCATGTCCTGACCACAGGATTCCTCTTCCATTCAGCCACCTGGAGAATTTACAGTAATTTGAGTTTTGAGTCCTTTCCTCCCCAAAGGGTGATATGATATCACAGAATCGTTGAGGTTGGAAAAGATCTCCAAGATGATCAAGTCCAACCTTCAACCAAGCACCCCCATACCCACTAAACCATATCACAAGGTGCCACGCCCAGTTGTTTTTTGAACACTTCCAGGAGTGGTGACTCCACCACATCCCCGTGCAGCCCCTTCCAGTGCTTAACCACGCTCTCAGTGAAGGAAATTTCCTAATATCCAACAAATATCTGCTCATAAAAATATGTCTTGGAGGTTCTGGCCAACATACAGACAGAGAAATTGAATGTATGACAAACATCCTTTACATCTGGTGTATAAGTATTTCCAGCTGGATTTGACACAAAAGATGTAAAAGCTGCTGGATGAGGGGTTGCTCAGCACGATCAGTGACAGCAACAAATCAGGTTTTCATGGAATCCCAGAATCCCAGACTAGTTTGGGTCGGGAGGGACTTCAAATCTCATTCCGCCCTCTGCCATGGGCAGGGACACCTTCCACTAGACCAGGTTGCTGGGCTTTTCCAGCAGGAGATTGGGATGCAGAGGCTGCCTCATTGCAGTCCTGCCCTGCTCCTCACAGCAGCTCTGGAGGACCCAAAATGGATTTACCAACTCTTTTTTTTCCCCAGAAGTCTCCCACAGCTGGAGGACAGTTGTGCTGGAGCAGGTGCCCAAGCACAACCACTTTCTGTGATCCTGCTTTAATAAGAAAAGCTGTTCTGCAGCCAGAGCCTCACGTCAAAGCACCACAATTCTGAATATTTTTCTTAAATGATTTTGACTTTTTAAATTCACTAATACAATACAAAGCAGGGGAACATATGTTGCAGCAAGACAAGCTGTGTTCCCGAGGGCCCCCGTCGGGGCTCGTTCCACGTGCGTTCTTCACAGTGCAGGAGCCTCCTTCTCCTTTGAATAATTCCTTGGAATTTGCTTCAGCTGTCACAAAGATGACACTGTTTGCTGAAAGAATCATTGATTTAAAAGAAATGTTGAGGGCCTGGCTTTGGCATCTCAGGGGAAATGTGTGAGATGATGCAGAGTCAGATCATACTCATTTACACCCAGGGAACAGTGATGCTTAATGGATGTGGGCCAGGGCTGTTTGTCCTCTCTCTTCCTAACTAGAGGGATGGCTGGAGTCTGTTTTAAAATTGGAATTAAATTTAAAAATTAGGCTTTAGTAGTCATAGCTTTCACATCTGCTGTTATTCAAGAAGTCAATCCTGAGCTGTTTTACTTCTTCTCATCCTCTTTGCACAAGTGGCAAATTTATGTGAAACAAAGCAGAAAATGTGAGATTTCAGATTGGTTAATCCAGCATGAGGAGGGTAGTGGGTCCATGGGTGACACCTTCACAGCTGTTCCAGGAATTGGGAATGCATCAGCACCTTCCTCTCTTTCTAAGTCCTGCAGGATTCAGACATGCCCTGGAGGAATGTCATTGTCCTTGTCCTGAGGTGCTTCAGCCAGTGGTTTGTTAAAATGAGTTTTCTGTGCCCTCTCTGCATGGAATTAAAATAGAACAAGCCCTTTGTGCTGTCGGGTATAAACCAGAAGCTTGTAGCTTCCAAAATTGTTAGTAAAACTTAATATTCCAGGAATGTGGAAGATCTGTGGATGGAAATCAATATTTCATGATCTTCCCTCAGGGTACACATGTGCAGTGATGCTGTTCAGGGCAGGAGCCTGGTCCTGCTCCTGCCTCCTTCCCTCTGCTGTGTTCCCACCCTAGCACCAGGGCTCCCTCAGTGGATTTTGAGGAAAGCCTTCCCTCCCCCTTCTCTCTGTTCATCTTTCCTTAGATAATTTGGACATAAGAAAAATGAAACCCGCTTAAAAATAAAATATGGTGACAAGTGTGGCCAGAGCAGAGCGTGGAAAAAGAGATTGTCTCCACTCTGCACTAAATTAAATTCCTGGTGGAAGTGATTAGCAATACTGCTAACCATTTACTGAATTTCAATATACCAGGAGGCTCCAGAAGTCTTTCCTGAATAAATTAACGCCCAAGGGCTCATTCTCCTGTCTCTGAAAGGGTTTCACTCTGTCCTTCCCATGCAGTGCCATCCCTGTCTCACTGCCAGGCTCCTGTGGGACTCTGTCCCTTCTCCTTGGTGACCATAGGGTGTTTTTCCAGGGAGAAGAGCTCCTTTGTGCCAGCATGTGTGGTTTTCCCAAATTCTTCAGCATCCTGGGATGCTGCAACTCTGTGTGGATTGAGAGGAAACATCCAGATCTCCTTGGAGTTGCATATCTTGGTCTATGTGGTCCCAGCACAGGAGCTGCTACTGCTCATCTTCATGGGGTTGATACATATGTGTGGAAATAAAAGTGAAACAGAAGAGCTGAAGTGTTAAAACTGAAATTAGTGAGATGCTGACACCAGCTGCAGCCCACAGGTATCAGCCTTTTTTAGCCCAGAGATGCTAGAAGCTGCAATCTCTGTATTTAAACACACAGGAAGAACATTTAAGGCTTTTTTTCAGCGTAGGTAACACTTCATTCCACCCTCTTCATCTCTCTGTTTTGACTGATATGAATCTATTTGTGTTTATTGATATAAAAGGAGAAGGTAGATTGCTTTTGGGCCAGCTCAGGTCTCTCAGCAGAGCTGCCTGAGGTCGTGCCTGTGCTTGGGAGAATCCCACCTCCAGCCCCTGCCAGCACTTCCAGTTTCTGTGGAAACAGCATGTCTTCAAGGCTTCCTCTTCAGTATGCAAAAAAAGTTATTAATAACAGCGGAATTTCTTCCATGTAAATCTTCATTTGAGGTTTGGAGTTAAACTGGCCACATGTTTTGCTTGCCCTGAATCCAAGCTGGTGTCAGTGTTGGATGAAGTTGGTGATGAGGAGCTGGGATCCAGGAGCAGCTCCTGGGCTCTGCAACCGGGCCATGGGGATCTACCCTTGCTCTGATTCCTGATATTAGGAATGGCATCAGTGGATCACCTGGCCCTTCAGGTCTGCTGCTCTTCATGGGGATACTTGTGGGGTTTTGGGCTTCTACTTTGTGTACTGCCTGCAGAGGCCAGTGCTGCCTGTGCCAACCTTGGGATCGATCCTGTTCTCCCTGGTCCCAGGTTTGAACCAATATTACAGAAAAGCAATAAAAGTAGTTTATCCATCCCAATACCCCTTTACTGTGCTGGCTGAATACAACCAGAAAAGCTGCATTTTATTCTGTGATCTGATTTTTCTGTGATTTATGGGCAACTTTGCTTTGCCCAGCATGTGTGGAGGGGGAGTTCTTTGCAGCCCCTAGGGTGTATTTGCTGTTCACTTCACTGCTCTCATTTTAAGGAGAAAATTCATCTCTGGAGTGAGGAATTCCTTCAGGCAGGGGCCAGCTGGAAAGGACATCCATGGGAATACACCCGATGACATGTTTGAGCTGGGCTGGAGCATCTCCCAGCTCTGCACAGCCACTCCACCAGGGTGAAGATATTTATTGGTCCTTGAGGACAAACTCTGAGAAGCTTCACTGCTCAAGCAGGGTGATGCTGACGGTGTGTTTGGGCATGGGGAGGAGGAGGATGGAGCTGCCCCTGTGAGCATAACCGGGAGCTGCCACTGCCCAGCTGGGAAATGGGCTGAATTAAGTTATGGAGGAAGAGAGGGAGGTTTTTTTTCCTGAGCAGGTTTTTTTTTTCCTTTAAGGTTCCCTTGGTGTTTCCCTGCAGCAGTGACGCAGAAGGTGCCTGCCCCATCCCCCCCACCCCCAGATCTGCTCCTTTACTCTTGATCTCAGGACTGCAAAACACCCAGGAGATTAAGTGACCTTAAATACACCCTGTACATAGGTGGGTTCAGGCTGGACTTGGGTTCTTGTCCATGGGATGCTCAGCTTCCAGTAAGAATTCCAGATTTTAGAGATGATGCTGGTTTTTGCATCCACAGCAGGATGAGGTTTTCCATCAGTTTGTTCAGTTTAGGTCATCACTGAATTTGGAGGTATCTCAATGTAATTTTTACAAATAATGTCATTTTTAGGATGACTCTATAATGGCTTAAACTTGTATGGATTAATCCAATGGATTTCAAGTGAAACCCACATAATTTATTTTCTGCTCAATGAAGTGAAAAAGTCTTATTGCAAATTAGTAACGAATCTATTTATTCTGCTTTGGAGGTTGCTAGAAAGAAGCAGCTGCAGTAGAAGGGGAAAGCAGGGCAGATTTTAGGTTATCAAGCAGAACTCCCAGGCTATCTGGGGCAGCCAGTGGGGAGCTGTGAGTTCCAGCCCCAGCAGGATCCATGTGGGAGCAAAGAATGGACAAAAAGCATTTCAGTGGTGTTTTGTGCTGGGAACCACCAGCTCCAACAGCACTGGGACTTCTCTGTCCTGGCATAAAGCAAAAGAAACCCACTCTGAGGGATGTTTATAAATACAGATATAATTATGGTACATTACATATGCAAGAAATACATGGAAATGGAGTGAGTCTGTGCCTTATCCACCAGCCCAGGGAGTTGGAAAACCCGTGTACATCAATAAATGAGTGTTATCTCTGATACTCCAAATATATCCCCTAACATCAAATGCTCCTTTAAACCCTCCTCGACAGCACAGCCACAGGTGCTTCTGGTGCTCCCAGTGTTCCTGTGCACTTTGGGCTCCCTTTTGGCCACAGGGACCCATCACACATGGCCCTGGGGACCCATCCTGTGCACTGTTTCACCCTGAATGTTCAGGATTTCTCTCAGGACGAAGGGCTGAGGAGGAGCCATGGGTGGGGTGGGTGTCCAGGAGGACAATTCCCAGCTCCATCCCAACAGGGAGTATCTGTGGAGCCTTGATGGCTTAACTGGAAAAGCCTCTGTGGCACAGTGAGAAAAACAGCCCAGACACCCCAAAAAATGCAGTGCACTGGTTTGTCTGTGCTGCTGATGCAAGGTCAGACAAGGCTGGGAATATTCTCCACCTTGCTCCAGGCATCCCACACCAGGACACTGCCTCCCACAGCAGAGGTGATTCGTTTTGAAGTGAAAATAACTTAAATTCTATTGTCCCAGCCTTACAGCTTGAAAAATCTACTTTGAAATGCAATAGGTGTAGTCTTGTCTTTTTTCTTTTTAAGAAAAATATTGTTTGATAGCTCAAAGTTCATGTATTCTACTGTTAAAAAATCTGTTTAAAATAAGGAGTAGACCTGGCTGCTGCACAGCAGTGGCCTTTAGAAGGTGCCAAATTTGCTGAGGAGAGAAAGACAGCATTATTTACCCCCTGAAATTATATACTGGCTTTTTGGGACACTGATATATCCAGATTACAGGAGAGAGGCTGAAGTCTGTCTATATAAATGTCATCCAAAGGCTGCTTAATGGAATTAGCAGGAGTAAGGCAGTGGAACTTCACTGAAGTCAGTTGATTTGCTCCCATTTAATTGGGGAATTTGTCATCAAACTCTTAATTTGCTTGATGAGGGATGGAAAGATGCCATATATTCTGTATGCTAAAACAGTTCCCATGTTGGTCTTTCATCCTTAATAAAACTCAAACAAGGAATTGTGTGCAGCCTGAAAATAGCAAAGATAGTTAATAAGTATTATTAATTAGAAACTATTATTAAGAAGATAGTTAATAATTATTAATTGGTGATGAAGTTTGGTTCTGATGGAGGCTGGAGAACTCAGGGAAACCAGGGGTCATTCATTCCTTCTGCTTGCTTGGGTTTCTTCCTTTGTTTATTTGGATTTTTACTTTTACTCTTGTAAACAACAGTATTGTGAACAAACTGGAGAGCCAATTTAGTGCCTTAATGCTGAGGTTGCTCTTTCTTATTGCAGATTCAGTTCTGAAGAATGGAGGGATCAGCAACATGGATGTCAAGCTGAGGTGGTGGAGGGGCCATATGAACACCTGTGGAAAGCAGCAGGCGTGAGAGACTTTCTGATGTTTCATGTAAAAAGCACCTTTTACTGGTACAGCCAGGGAAGAAAATGGAGTTTGAGACAGAGAGGCTGAGGGATAACACAGCTGGAGGATCTGAGGAGCTTTCCCCATCACAACATCGGTTGTGGGAGAACAATGATGACCTGTGATGAGCCCTGTGACCTCCATGAACCTCACACTGCTGAGACCGCCCAAACACTCCCAGTGAAGAGGCTCTTTGGGACAGAAAAAATCAGGGCAAAAAAATGGAGACATAATTAAAAATTAGGAGCTGGTCTTCAGAAAAGAAGATTAAGGTATTAGACTGAGGCAAAAGCTGCAGAGGCTACATGACAGCACTTAATTTTCCTCCCCAGGACAGACTGAATGCCTGAGTTCTGGCCATTTGGTGATAGTTTGGAGGTTGCTGTGTGGGTACAAAGCGTTGCCCACTTCCCCCTGCTCAGCTTGCTACCGTCATTCCTCAGTAATGACATTCCATCAACTAGGACAGAATAAATGTGTGCTTTTTTTTTTTTAGCATCAATATTCCCATGGGGTTAAATTGGCAGTTCCCTTATTCTGTAGTATGAACATGGATGTCTCCAAGCCTGCCTTGTCACCTTTCCCCTTGGCTGGCTAATAAGAGACCTATTGGTCATTCTTTAGAAAAATGGAGTGAAGGAACATTGTCTTTCTACGGAAAGCTGGAATTTGACCTGGTGGGTTGTGAGAAGACGACTCTGCTTAGCAAATATATGTGAGGCATCCAATGGATGGGCTGAGCCTGGAAGCCACAGTGCTTCTCCAGGCTGGATGCTGAAGGTCTCCATCCAGGAGGGACTCGAGCAGCCTCTCACCTCCCAAAAATCTCGACTGCTGAGCAGCTGCTGGTGAGTCATTGCTCTTAGTAGATCTCTGCAGTAGTTTTTGAGTGGTTTGAATTCTTTATAGTAAGAAACAACAACAGAAACTCAGAATTCTGGTTTGTGGAGTTGTTTCTCAATGGGTTTTGAGTACCAGAGTGGGCTTTGCAGGGCAGCACTGGAGGACCATGTTTGTCCCAGGTAGCTGCTGCACACATTTGTTGTTTCATCAGTGAAGAAGGCATTTATTTTGAGCTGCCAGCCATGGAAACTCCTCTTACTTCCTGGAAGAGGCTGGTGTGACTCATGCACCATGACAGGTGCTGCCTCATTCCTGCCTTTCCATCTCCCCACCCCCAGCTCTGCTGGGGCTCTGCTGGCTGGGTAGCTGGGGACAGCACATGGGGCCCCTTGGAAAGGTGTGAACCACAACAGCTTTCCAGCAGCCCCAAAACCAGTGTCAAGCACCGTGTCCTCACACCGTGCACCAGGCAGTGATGTGGCTGAATGTTGGTTGATGATTGGACTTGATGATCTTAAAGGTCTTTTCCAACCTTAACGATTCTGTGATTCCCTGATTCTGTGTGTTCGGTGCAAAGCTATCACTTGTGCATTGTTTTTTCACCTGCACTATAAGATACCAAGGCTGCACAGTCAGGAGTGATGACATCAGCAAGGGGAGCTGGATGGTTCTTGGGAGAACTCCTGGTGACCCCAACACTACTGGAAGTGCCAGCAGCTTATTTGCTGCTTCTGCTCAGCAGGCCAAGAGCAGAAAGTGGCAAGAAACTTGTACTGCTTTGTCTTCTTTCTTTGTGTTCCTACTACTGAGATAAAAACTGGCACTCTGAGCATCTTCTGTTGTGTTTAGATACTCTGTTAGGTGGAATTGAGTCCTCTGCTAATGGGTTGTGTTCTAAATTGTCTTAGAGGTTACTCACCACAAACCAGTTCTAATAAGCAAACTGTGGCTTTGTTTGGTTTCGTTTGTTTATGGAATTGGGAAGAGGGTATGATTTAGGCATCAGATGAGGAGCAGCTGAGGAAGCTGGGTGGGCTCAGCCTGGAGTAAAGGAGGCTGGGGGGACCTTCTCCCTCTCTGCAACTCCCTGGCAGGAGGGTGGAGCCAGGTGGGAGTCAGGCTCTGCTCCAAGGGAACAAGGGATAGGATGAAAGGAAACAGCCTCAAGTTGTGCCAGGGGAGGTACAGGTTGAATATTGGGAAAATTTCTTCTTGGAAAGGGCCATCCAACCCTGGCACAGCTGCCCAGGGCAGTGTTGGAGTCCCAGTCCCTGGAAGGATTTCAAAGGCATGTGGATGTGGCACTTGGGGACATGTATCAGTGGTAGCATTGGCAGTGCTGGGGAATGGTTGGAATCAATCTTTGAACTGTTTCCCTCCAATTTTGAATGGTTTCTGAAAGCAGAGATCTGTGATTTGGTGACCAACAGTACTAAAGGGCAATAACAACTTTGGTTTGCAGCATCTGCCATTTCTCACTTGTCGAAACCTCTGCTTTTCACCAAATTATCTACAAAGGTTTCCAGGCAGATTTTCAGCCAGTGTGAATTGCTGCAACTTCTCTGAAGTCTGTGGAAGTTTATGATCCTGTGTCAGCCAATAATTTGGCCCCTACTTGTCAAAAAAAAGTCAAGGCTTATGTCCATGATGGGGGAAAGTTATTAGTGAGTGAAAATTGCTTCCTTTGCTTTTTCTGCTTCTCCTTGTGACAGTAAATAACAGGAGAGCACTCGCAGAGCCGCGAGAGCAGGAGCTGATAAAAGCAGAAAATAAACAGCCAAAAATACAGCTGCGAGAAGGGAGAACCAGGGGGATCAATATTTGACCTCCCACTGTCAGGGCACATGGTCCTGTGTTCTGAGGCTCGAGGGGCTCAGAGGTGGGACTGACTCCTCGGGAAAGAGTGTAATGGAAAAGGTCTAATGCTAAGGGAAGCACATCACCAGTGAATCCCCAAGATTTAGAGTTCTCCAGCCTTCTCTTTGTCCAGGGGCAAGTGTGTATGTTTCCAGGCATCTCCCCAGCCAAGATCTGGGTGTGTCTGTGCAGGATTATAGTCTCAAAGTGTGTAGGAGAGGCTGAGTCTGCACTGGGGCACTGGGGCCAGAGATTTAACCCTGGCAGTTCTGTCTGAATGTGAGAAAAAACTTCTTTACTGTGAGGGTGGCAGAGCATTGGAACAGGCTGTAGAGAGAGGGTGTGGAGAATCCTTCTCTAGAGACATTCAAAACCCACTTGGACATGATCCTGTGCAACCTGCTCTGGGTGACCCTGCTTGAGCAGGGGGTTGGACTGGATGATCTCTCTCAACCTCTTAAACTGGCTGGAGGCAGGTTTAGATTAGATACTGGAAAGGAATTGTTCCCTGTGAGGGTGGGGAGGCCCTGGCACAGGTTGCCCAGAGAAGCTGTGGCTGCCCTGTCCCTGGAAGTGTTCAAAGCCAGGTTGGACAGGGCTTGGAACAACCTGGGATACTGGAAGGTGTCCCTGCCCATGGCAGGGAGTGAGTGGAATGAGATGGGCTTTAAGGTCCCTTCCAACCTAAACTATTCCATGATGCTATACCTAAAGCTGTGATTCTACTGGAAACCAAGAAAAACCTCTCCAGGTAGGTCTGATATAGTCAAAATGGATTGTTCCCAGGAAGCATCAGGACAAAGAGCAGTGGTGTGGAGGGTGCCCTGACACCATGCCACCGTCCCACCAGGCTCCAGATTTGGCTCCAGGGACCAATCCAAGTGCTGTTCTTCACAATTCCTGAGCTGAGGGGGAGCCAGAGTCAGCTCTCACTGAAGGAGAGGAAAGGCTCTGTCTGACGTCAGTGAGAATTAAATTGAATCCCTGGAAAGGCTCCAGCATGAAAGGGAGGGAATGTTTCACAACCAATAATCTACGCGTGAAATGTGGTTTCTTCTCCTACTCAAGGCTTGCCTGTGAGATGGGAGAGATGACTTCAGCTGTGTTGTTGTTTGAGTTTGTTCAATTAAGCTGAGTGAGGCTTTGCAGCTCAGGTTTATTTTATGGAGTTTATGTATCTGATAGTTAATTCCCAGAGAGCCTCTCCTGCTTTGGTGAGGGATGAATTAGCTCAACTGTGCCACGCTGCTGATCTTTGTGCTCTGATTGAATGAGCGTAATACTGGCAGGGCTTGACCCAAATCTCTTCTTCATCTCTTGCTTTGGGATTAAGCCCATGATGGAGAAGAGGCTTGAAGAAATTCTTGTTATAGATGCTTAAGTCGCTCAAGAAAAGGATGAGACAAAAACAACTGGGAGGTTTCAGTAAACACTGAGCTTTTTTTACATCACTTCAGAGTAATGTGAAGCATTTGAAGTTTCTTTGGGATGAGGGTGCTGTGACAGGTCCTGTAAAAATAGAGAAAGGGTCTTCCAGGGGTCTGGGGGGAGAGGATGTCCAGCCCTTCCTTAACTCAAGCATCCTCTCATAAAAGAAAGAAAAACAACCAACAAGAACCTCCAGAATTTAAAGCCAGCCTTGCACCTATGCTACAGTCTCATTAATTTGGGTAGGTAATAAGCAAAGGGTCTAATTCTGTTGAGGCAGCTCAGCATCCTCAAACCAGGGCATGTGACACCCCCAAGGAACGATGAGTTGGTTTAAGCAGGCCACAAATAATTAGAGTTGGGAGACTTGAAACGACTTTAAAGAAATTATAATTATTCTTTATAAATTTCGATAAATGTTTTCTTTTTTAAAAAAGAGAGAAAACTCACTTGTAGTGATAAAAAATTGCTTGTTTAGGGAGCAGCCTCATTGCAAAAGGGCAGGGGAGAAGGAGGGAGCTTGGACTACTCGTGGTGACTCTCACCCTGAGCAGGGGCACCTACTGCTCCAACCAGGGCCATTGCAGTTGGTTTCATCTTCCCATCCTCAAAGTTCGGAGTTGTTGCTTGTTTAAAATGATGAGTTTAAATGTTAAGTGATGAATTTAACTCCAAAGTACTTTTTCTAAGCAGGTCCACTAAATTAAAAACTAAAACTGCCTTTTTCCCATTAATGAATGGATGGAGAACAGTGTTTCAGTGATAGGAGTCACTGTTACAGAAATCTAAGGGTAGATGCAGCTCCCTGTCTACTCCAGTTGTTTAGGAACAGTTCTTGGCAACTTTAGAGCAAAGTTACTCCAGTGGAGAGGAAAGAAAGAGCTCAACCCTTTACATAACCCAGGTGTGTGAAGTGAACCCTGAAAAAGTGAATTTCAGTCCTTTTTTAGCCTTAACAAAGTTCACTGGTAAAACAGTGAAAGTCAACAAAGCAGAAACACAGTGGAGATTTCATGGGTTTTTAAAGGTGGGAGAGGTTTCTGGGAGCTTTTCTTTCTTTTCCTTGTTCTGGGAGCTTTTACCAGCCCCTCCCAGTACTGGTAACTGGAGACTTACTGCCTGACCCCAGCAAAGGCTGGCTGGAAGTAGCAGTTCCCAGTCTCCGGGTGCAGGGCATGGTAGAACAGGGAGGATCTCTCCTGCCTTTCCAAATGCAGCATTCAGTGCTTAAAGCAGGATTACTTGATTTTTGTTTCTTGTTTTAATCCTGAAGTGCATGATTTACCCTTAAAGGCATCCGAGTTCTCCCACCCTTGTGTTGATGCATCCTGCCCGTGTTCAGCCATCCACAAGCACTTCTGGCTGTGGAGACCATAAATCCCAGTGCTGAGTGAAAAGGGAGCCAAGACCTGAGCTCTTGGAAGAGCTCCTTTAGTGATCCCTCTGCCGCCACCATGACAGCCCTGGGTGAACAGTGGTGACTGTGGGGCTTGGTTACATGTCATGGTCTGTCCATTCTCTGCTCCAGCCTTGGGCCTTTCCAGGCACTTCAGGGACTGAGTGTTCATACACCTTTATTTTTAGTGTGGAAACTGATGTGATATCTCACGATGGGGCTGTTTATGCTGAGAGCTACAGATGGGGCAGCGATCACTGGTGCTTCAGGAGGGACTTCTCAATCCTGCCCCTGCAAATTGCCTCCTTATGCTTAGCTCTGACTCTTCAAAGTACTTTCTCTTTCCCTTTTGTCAGGGAAATAAGTGTAATCACCAAGGTGCTATTCTAAACTGTGCTGCTCCTTTTACGTAACCTCTTGCATCAATTAACATTTATCCAGCAGGCAAAGGTGTGGTGGGGAGAATAACAGAGTTTTTATAATCAGTCCTCTGGGAAAAAGATATCATAATTCCGGCATGTGAATGCTGTTTTATCCATTGAAAAATATTCCCTTGTTCCCTCATCAAGAGCAGAGTGAAAAGAGAAGAAGCATGGTCAGATTACAGTTGTTTCTAATTCAAATGCAAAGACTCTTCACAGCACTGAGGGTTTTGAACAGAAAGTGGCTTTACCAGCCAGAGGACCTTCTTGTCTCCAGGGAATTTATCCCTTAGGTTTGGAATAGCTGGTGTTTCAGTGGCAGATTTAAAAACTCTCCACTGACAACATCTGTGGGTCCCTGAGAAGTGATTCCCAGAAAAAAGAGAGTTTCATTAGGACATGCACATTTTTATGCTGAGTTACCAGTTTTGGTCCATCCTGAAATGAATAAGGAGTCGATGTTTGGGACAGTGCTTATAATTATACGCCACTAAAAATTCTGCTGGAGTGGGAATGGACAGGAATAGGCATCTGGACAGGAATAAACAGCACTGTACAAACCCACTGCTGATGCTCTCCATCTGACACAGGACTTGTCCTGTAAATGCCTCACATCTCAGGAAAAGGCAATTTGGAGGAGATGTTGTGCAGCCTGGAAAGGACCAGACCTGCTGGGACCCTCCCTGCAGTCTCTGAGTCCTGGTGGATCACTGTGCAAGAAATAACAGGAGGTGGAGGAAAAGCCTCCAGTGGAAGAAGGCAGGAGCAGGAATAGGAGGGAAAATCCTGGTAGGTGCTGAAGCAGTGGGTCTCCAGGGTCAGCAGGAAGCCAAGGGTAGCTGTGTAAGGACACTGGTGGAATCCACACTGGATGGAGCTGTCACATCCAGTTGGATGTGAGACCTGGGGGCACCTGGTCCTGGGGCTCCTGGGGCTGGAACAGAAACAACCTGAAGGACAAAGTGGCTCCCACTGTTATTTTTTTGATCTGGGTTTTTGTCTGCAAATTCAAAGTAAAAAAGGGAAAGATTCCTATCAGAGAGTGTTTCCTGGTAGTTTTTAAAATGCTAATGTTTGTTGAAGGTTCAATATTTCACAGAAATTAAAGAAAATACATCTTGTTCCTGAAGTGCTCTGTAGCATCCTAAGGTGGGAAGCGGGGAAAAATATTGCCTAGTAAGTGATAATATATCAAGGTTTCTCTGCTCATTATCAGCATAAGAGACATAATATACATAAAATGTAGGTCAGAGCATCCCATTTAACATCATATTTTTCCTTGGTGTGAGAGGCAACTGCAAAACAACACATGCTCTGATAAATTCCAATGGTAAAAAGTCTCCTATCTTTGAGATAAGCAAATGTGCTTCCTTTCTGCATGGATGCTTTTTGTAACTTGTCAGCTCCTCCTGCTCCCTACCTGACTCCTGCAGCTGCAGGGAGGGTGTGGGGGGGTGAAATGTCCCATTTGAAGAGTTTGGCCACTGGAGAGTGGAGGAGCTGAGGGAACCAAGGGGCATCTCTGGTGGCATGTGGGCAGGAGGAAGTGTCAGCCTTGGTGAGGGCAGAGCAGGCAGGAGGAACAGGGACAGGAGACAGGAGTGTCCTCCCTGTGCTGGTGTGTGGGACAGAGCAGAGTGATCACAGAGTCATCATGGGATCACAGAACAACTTGAGTTGGGAGGGACATTAAAGCTTATCCACTTCCACTCCCTGCCATGGGCAGGGACACCTTCCACTATCCCAGGTTGTTCCAGGTCCCGTCCAACCTGGCCTTGGACATTTCCAGGGATGGGGCAGCCACAGCTTCTCTGGGCAACTTGTGCCAGGGCCTCACCACTCTCACAGCCAAGAATTCCTTCCCAATATCCCATCTGACCCTGCACTCTGGCAGTGGGAAGCCAATCCCCTTGTTCTGTCCCTGCAGACCCTTGTCCCAAGTCCCTCTCCAGCTCTCTTGGAGCCCCTTTAGGCACTGGAAGGGGCTCTAAGCTCTCCCTGGAGCCTTCTCTTCTCCAGGTGAACACCCCCAGCTCTCCCAGCCTGTCTCCAGAGCAGAGGGGCTCCAGCCCTTGAAACATCTCCGTGGCCTCCTCTGGACTCACTCCAGCAGCTCCACATCTTTCTGATGTTGTTCCCCAGAGTTTGAGGCAGCACTGCAGGTGGGGTGTCACCTGAGTGGGGCAGAGGGGCAGAATTCCCCCTCACCTGCTGTGGAGTCAGCCCAGAACACAAGGGGTTCACCCACCAACACACCAAGTCCTTCTCCGGAGAGCTGTTCCTCATCCACTTCCTGCCCAGCCTGTGTTCGTGCTGGGACTGCCCCAGTCTATGTGCAGAACCTGCACTTGGCCCTGTTGAACTTAGGAGGTTCACATGAACTCACTTCTGCAACCTGTCCAGATCCCCCTGGATGCCATCCCTTGCTTCCAGCCAGTCCTGGGATTTTGGGAAACATTAATGGGAGAGAAAAACCCACCCAAAATGGCACATTCCGAAACGCCGGCTCAGCACCAGCCGCTTTCAACTCAGGAATGCAAAAAGACCCAAAAATACAACTTACTGAGATGGGAGCAGCTCTGAGCTGGAGAAAAATGAGGACACTGAGTGTGTGTAGCCAATTTTCAGACATCTACGCACCAACTCCCCGTCCCTGCGTGGATCACAGAGATGTTTTTAGGCACAAGCTCATACAGGAAATATTCCTGTGGAAACTCGCTGGACTGCTCATAAAATTAGAGATATATTCTCAGTTTTGCAACATCAAAGCTTCAGCCTCGTGTTTTCACCTCTAGTTTCTGTATAAATATAGAAGCTGTTTTCTTCCAATTTTTTTCAGCTTAATTTAAGTTTTCTTGAATAGAATAAAGAATGAGGCTCATTCCCTCTAATAGGGAATGTAGATCATGGAATGAGTTCAAAAGGGCTTTCCAGACAGAAAGAGGAATATATATATATATATATATATATACATACACATACACACACACACACACACACATATATAATAAAAATGCAAGTTATTATAAAAAGTTCAAGTTATGTGGGTGCCACAGTTTTAAAAATAAAGACTGGAAAATAATTTAGTGCAAAAAAAATGGAGGAAAAAGTCAGAATATGTCAGCAAAAATTATCTCTAAAAGGGGGGACTAAAGGGTGAGATACTGTGTTTTCACAGTGACTGCCTCCAAAGTGCTGGGGAACACTTTCCCAGTCGATGTTTGGGAACGGTCCTGTATAAAGACTTCCCTCCTTGCCAATGGCATCTTCATTATTTCAAGCTCATTTTCCCCTGAAAATCTTGAAATCTTGCTTTTCCAGTCAATTTTGTGGGGGAAGAAGGAGCCTGCAAGGCACTCTGAAAGCTCTGCAGTTCCAGAGTAACATATTCCTTCTGCCTAATAAAACCCTGGTGAACCATGGCTTATGCAGTTTGCTGCATTTTAGCTGATTTTTGACTACTTGACTGAATTTTCTTAGGTTTTTTTGCTCCTTTTCTCCAGCAGCCTGGGGGCCTGGGGAAGGCAGGGTCATGGTTCACCCTGCTTCCCTGGGCATTTCATTATTTGATGTCTTAACCTACTTCCGAGAACTTCTACACATCTGAAGTTCATCCAGATCATCTGAAACATCCCCGACCCCTCCGGCCCTCCGGCCCCTTTGCTCTCGGAGGCTGCAGGAACACCCTGAACTCAGCCCTGGGAGGGTCAGTGATACTGTGGCCTTTGCTCTCTTGCCTCATTCACAGGTTTTTATTCCTTTCTGTAGCTCTATGAAGGTATTTTTTAGCTCTAAAGTTTCTATTTCTGTCCATAACATCATGTTTTGATCCAGGGCACCCACTTTCCATTTCACACCATTAATATTTTTTTAACCCCTGCCATTACTGCTGCTCTTTCCAAGGATAGATTTTGTTCATCAGCTCATCTTGCATATTGGGAATATATGCAGATTTGCTTCTTTGGAATGCCTGAAGTTACCTTTATGTTCATTTTGCACATTGATTCAAAGCAATGACTGGTGGCTTCCCAGTTTTCAGCTGTGCCCCAGCCACAAGCATTCCAGTTGGGATGCAGAGGGAGGGATGCTGAGGCACTGGAACAGGTTGCCTAGAGAAGCTGGACACCTAGGAAGGTGTTCTGCTCATAGCATGGGGGTTGGAATGAGATGAGCTTAAAGGTCCCTTCCAACCCAAACCATTCCATGGTTTTATGATGCTGTGGATGTGACTCCCCCACTTGGTGCCGGGCCTTGGCACCACCAGCAGTCAGGGGGCACCAGTAGCCCCAGTTCTGACAGGCTCTGGCCACCACCCCATGGCCTGATGCTCCCCTTGCTTTTAAGCTTCTTGTTGTTTGTTATTGGGATGTGTCAAGGGTTGTTACACAAATCCAGTCCTCCCTGCCTGCTACAGCCAGTATTTTAGGCTATTCCTGGCTTCTGATGTAATATCAATCCTTATCCATATTGTACCAACTCCTCCCACCTCGTGTCTCCTCTATGGGCTCCAGCCCAGCACTTGGTGTCTCACTCATCATCATGATTTAGACACAATTCAGCTGCTCCATGATCCATGATCCATGGGGCAGAGGAGGATGAGCAACACCTTCTCTTCTTATTATTCAGTCTTTTCTACTCTATTTCTCTCTCCTCCCCCACCCTCCCATTTACCAGTTTATCATTTCTGGTCAGGTTTCACCTGCAGTGCTTTCTGATTATCGATCAACATCTCCTGCCCCCTCCTGTGCTGCTCTTCATTGCTTAATTATTTTGGAGCAGCTCTTGGCTCTAATTTTCTCAATCCTATGCAGAAGGCCCTACAGTTGATCCCAGAAATGCCAAGGGAACAGGCTGGACACTAATTGCTTCTTTTTTGCTCGTTCTCCTGATTGCTCTGTTCTTCAGTAAATCATTCACAATATGCACCCCCAAAAAGTCACAAACCACGGGTGTTTCTTCAACTTCCTGACAGGAGGGTGGAGCCAGGTGGGGGCTGGGCTCTCCTTGCAGGGAACAAGGGACAGGATGAGAGGGAATGACCTCAAGTTGCACCAGGGGAGGTTTAGTCTGGATCTTCAGGAAAAGATAAAGTTTTCTTTATCAGCATCCCATGTTGAACTGTGTCAACAGCTCTTTTTCCCTAACCGAAATCCCCAGCGTGGTGCCTGGAGTCCTGAATGTCCCTGGCTGTCTCCTGTGTCTCCTTCCATCACTAAAATTGCTGTAACTGCAGCTGTTCGGGTTCTGCTGGTGGGAAAGAAAGGCTCCAGAGAGAGCTTAGAGCCCCTTCCAGTACCTAAAGAGGCTCCAAGAGAGCTGGGGAGGGACTTTGGACAAGGCCTGGAGTGACAGGACAAGGAGGAATGGCTTCCCACTGCCAGAGGGCAGAGTTAGATGGGATATTGGGAAGGAGTTCTTCCCTGTGAATTCAATCTGGTCTAATAGAAGGTGTCCCTGCCCATGGTAGGGCATGGAACAAGATGGTCTTCAAGGTCTTTTCCAACCCAAACCATTCCAGAACTCTCTGATAACAATACCATTTGTCCCTGCAGCCCCACTGGAGCAGGGATTTACAGGAGCCTGACATGAGGGAACACAGCTCCACAGCAAGTCCATAGTGAAACTCTGTTCAGTGATGGCTGGATTTCAATGGTTTTTTTCTAATAGGCTGCAGGAAAGTAAATGAATGTGCTAATATGAAAAATCAAGTTTCCTTTTAATGAAATGTTTATTCACAGCAAGTTTAATATTAATGTTAAATTGATCTGTGGTATGTTTTTCTATCAAAAATTAATGGGTTGCAGTCTTCGCTTCTGTGCACCGAAAGCATCTTCCAATTAATTGGGAGATAACCACTGTAAATCCAACACCACCACTCAGACAGGCCCAGGCCATTAGTTTTTTTAAATGCACAGCCACTGAATGAATAATTAATAATGATTTATAGTGGTATTAAGCTATTTCTTGTGTATCAGTATTGCAGAGCAGGTAACAATTTGGTATTTATAGCTGGAAACAATGAAAATTAGGAATGAGTACATAGACTGGTTACTGCACATCTTATGGCTGCATTAAAATCTGACTTTACACCTACATGGTACCACACCTACAGGAGCCACATTGTGCTTTGTAGGAGCCCCAGACCTGGCCAGAGATCTCAACAAACTCTTCCCAGCTTGGTCTAAAAATGAACTCAGTGGCTTCTCTGCACAAGCTCAGGGGCTGGTGAGGGGCCGTCCATGGTCCTTTTAGTGTGTGACAGAAAATAATTGGGGTGTTAGAACCAACTTACTCTGCAACTGAGGGAAAAAAGGAGCTCTTTCCATGGCAACTGAGGCAAGGAACAGCCCCACACGTCCTCCAGCCCGCGGCAGGATCCCACCAGAGCTGCCTTCCCTGGAGATCAGGTCCACACTCTACTGCTTTGCACAAGGCAGGAACGTGCATGGGTTGCCAACATTAATATTGATTAAAGAGGTTTATGACTAAGCGTGAGGAGGAAGCAAAATTCTATGCAGAGCTCCGAATAATTTCCAGGGCTTATTTTTAGGCCAGTGTGAGATAATTGATTTACACTGAGCCCTCAAAGGGTGACAGAGCCAAGGGCCGGGTATTTCATCCTATTCCTGGTCTTTAACAGCTTCGGGATGCAAAGCAGCCCTGGTCCACACTCCCTGGAGCTTCACCCTTCCTGTTATAGGAAGAAACAAGAAGACCTTGTGTCCATTCCACTGCTCCTTTCTCAAGGCTTTCTGCCTCATCAGCACCTTTTGAAGCTGTAAGGAAACTACATAGGCTAAAAAGTAAAACTAGTAAATACAATTTAACAGGAAAAACCTCTCCAAAACCTTCTTTCCATATGTTTGTTCGCTCAGCCATGGCTTTTTTTTAGATGTTCACATAGAACAAACCAGCTGAAATTAAAGAACCCTTCAAATATTCAACATGGAATATGTGAAACATTCCAGCTTTCAAAATAATTACCTTAGAAAGTTGCACAAAACTTGAAATGAGGCTTAGAATGAAAGTGTAATAATAATAATAATCATAATAATAAGAAGAAGAATGTCTAAGCCAGAAAAGCAGCAAGGATGCAAGGCAAGGCAAGCAGGAGGACGTCCAGGAGGGCTGGAGTTTGCACTGTTGGGATCACAGAATTCCAGCCTGGTTTGGGTTGGGAGGGACTTTAAAGCTCATCCAGTCCCACCCCCTGCCATGGGAAGGGACATCTTCCACTAGACAAAATTGCTCCAACTCTGTGCAACCTGGCCTCGAACACTTCCAGGGATGTGGAGTTGGAGGCCCCTGTGCCAGAGCCAACCCACGTAACCAAGGTCAGGGACTCATGTTTATCCCTGTTTTTCTGTGCATTGTGGTCCTTTCCACCATGGACCATCCCATCCATCTCATCCATGGTCTCTTGAAGGGAATTAGTGCTGTTGTTCATTCCATGAGTTTGGTGCCCAGCCTGTTCACTTGGCCTCTGCTCACACTGAGCACCTTCCAGAATGGGAGGAATTTGCTTCAGTCACCTGCCTTTAATGAGACCTATAAAGGGAACAGGCAGGAATTCACACCTTATTCCTGTTGCTGTGATATTTACTGTGAGGGATGTTTGGGATTTGTCCTGTCCCTTTCCTGCTCAGTTAAAGGACATCAGTCTCTCCTGCAGGAGAGCCCCCTTTGTGCCGCTGGGAGCCATTTGATTCAGCATCATGGAGGTTTTCCAGCCCAAATTGTCTCCCTCAGTTGTCAGGGAGGATGAGCTGAGCTGAATTTTAACAAACCCACTTTCCTGCCAGCTCCTTCAGCACCAGTGGCAAAAAATAAACAGAGAGTTTCAGCCTGAAAACGAATCACACCCCACTGCCCAGAGTCATGAAGGTGCTGCTGGTGTGTGGATCTCCGGGTCTTCAACTACTCACAGAGATCATCTGGGGGTCAAATGAGTGGACAACTCCAGCTCTCTCAATGCAAAAAAAAAAAAGGGGGTATAAAAGGCATTTTTTGCACTTTCATGTGTTTGAAAACACTCCTCCTCCCATCCAAATGTGTCCTGGATCCCTTCGCTTTGGGAATTTTTTGTTCTTTGAGAACCTTGAAAGTCTAACTGCTGTGGGAAGGCAGTGGCTACCATCCAGCAACCTACCTAAGAGGGAACCAAGTAAGATTTAAAGAAAAAAAAACAATTAGAGGGATTCAAATGCAATTAGAAGTCAGACCCTGTGGTTTGCCGAGGTAGGGAGCAAGTTTTGGAGGACACTGTCATCTCTCCAGCTGTGGGGTTTCTGAGGAATACGTTTACCTGAGCTCACATCTCTCATTTTTCAGCAATGACAAAGTGAAGAGCTAGTTTTTGAAGCAGAAGCCACATTTGTGGTGAATAGGCTGACTTGTCCCCATAGGCCATGAATTCTGTACCCAGAGTATTCTGCATCTCAAGCACCAGTACCCACCAGCTGGTTGACAGCCTCAGGAGAAACTGCACCAAGCCTGCTCATCAAAATAACAAATTAAGAATCTACTTGGGCTCGTTGTTGCTTTTAAAACTTGCAGCCAAATTTAGGTAGAGGTGAAGAAAATATTCCTTTCCTTTCAGGGAGCTTTTTTGCAACAATAATCACCTGAGGATGGTGAGAGCTGCCTGTCCCATCCCATCCCATCCCATCCCATCCCATCCCATCCCATCCCATCCCATCCCATCCCATCCCATCCCATCCCGTCCCGTCCCGTCCCGTCCCATCCCATCCCATCCCATCCCATCCCATCCCATCCCATCCCATCCCACCCTTGGGCTTGTGAAGCAGGCCCTTCCATGAGGAGACCTGAAGGTTTGTTTGATATAGCAGTGACTCATCCTATAAAAGAGCTTTCCTGTGTCCCTGGGAATACCGAAGCTCCAGCTCTGTGGAATGATGGTCAAGGTCAGCTGTGCTCAGATGAATTTAGGAGTGATAGAACTCCAGGACATCTGGAGTGAAGGACTGTCCTGAAATCCTAACCCTGCCCTCTCAGAATTTCCATACAGACCTCAGTTATCAACTCCTGTGTCCCATCATGCTGCACATTTCCATAGCTGCTTCTCTTCTTCTTTCCCTGGGTTTCTCTTTCCCCTCCTCTGGTCTTTTCCTTCCCTCACCCCATCTTCATGCTCACACTTCTGCTGTTGGACCCCATTAAAGCTCCCAATGCAACTCAAGCAGCACATCCTGGCGTTCCCATCTCTGCTCAGAGATGCTGTCAGGTGCTGGTTTATGTTTCAAGCCTTGATTTGTCATGTCCAGCTGCTTTCCTCTCTGCCAGTCCTTCCCATTCCTTCGAGGACTTCAGGGCATTGCCTCTGCCAGCCAAAAGCCAGGAGGGTGTAGGATTCCAGGAACTTCAGAATGTGTCTACAGAGGATTTAGGCTTTGCATGTCCATCCCTCCGTGCCTGCCTGTCCATCCTGTTGTATCCATGTGTCCATCCCCCTATGCAGGACTACAGTATCCTCCCACCTGGTATTTTGCTGAGAGAGTGATGAGCCTTTGGAGCAGAGAAGGGCAGTTCCTGGAGTGTCAGCAGAGGACTGGGCAGCAGTAAAGTGAAGCCTGGCATCAAAACCTGCCGTGTTCCCATGGTCATGTTTCCCAGAGCAACTGGGACAGCACAACCCACCACAGCCCAGTCTGTGCCACAGGGACCCCCCAAATCCCCCAACCCAACCATCCCAGTGGCCCCATCATTCCCAGGATGTGCCTCCTTGGTGTGAGCCCAGGCAATGGGCACCTGGTGTGGGGCACTGGGGTAGGTGAGAGGGGCAAAACACCCCTTGAATCCTGGGGGTTGTGTCCATTTGCAATCCTGGAGGAGCAGGAATGTGTCACCATTGATACAAAGGCAAAGCAAACACAGGAGCATGTGAAGGCTGTCAATAGAGGGATAAACATGATAAATGGAGAGAGCGCTTCCCTTTGTTCTCCACTTTTGATGTTGTGTTTAAATCAAGCATGAGCTCGATGTCTGCTCGATTTTACTTTTGAACTGTAATTAAGGGAGACCAGAGATCTCTGGAGTGTTGTCAGCTGCTTACTTTTGTATGCTGGCTCATGTTGAGATCTGTCATGTGTTCCCAGTGGAGGGCAGGGGATACAGAGCCGGGTTCTCACAGCCCCATCGAAGCTGTTTGTGAACCACAACCATTTCCAGGCAGCTCTTCAAGCTGTGCTCAGTTCTCGGCAGCTGGAGGAGTTTGTCTGTCCCAGGTGCTCCTTGCAAAGCTCTCCTGTTAGGAGAGCAGGTGTTTGGGGCTTCTCCCCGGGAGGAAGAGGTACTCTTTTTGCCCATGGTAAGCCAGACAATGTTAGAGTGCCTTGAAGGACACAAGAGGTTTGGGGAGCCCTGGTTTTGCTGCAACTCTTGGTGGGATGTGTGAGGGGACAGAGGTGTGATTGCTGACACCAGCCCTGGGGAATGGCATGAGGGAGCAGCTCCTCACCCTGGTTTGGCACTGCAGGTGCACTACTGGGGCCGGGGGGGGTGTGTGTGCTGTGTGCTTTTTGTCTCCCCCCAAATTGTCCCAAAGGGGCCAACAGGTCATGAGAGATGCTGGCAGGAGCTCCATTTGCAAACCCTGTGCTGGAGTCCTCATGCCTGGGGTGTACGTAGGGCCTTTGCTGTGCGAGTTTTTGGGATCTGGGTTTTGGGTTGTCTCGTTGGGACATTTTGATTTTCACGTGATCTGAGGCTGTTGGGAACTTCCCAGGGAGCCTGGGATGGCATGTCAATGACATGGCACACTGAGCTGGGAAGAGGCACTGCACCTGCTCCCCCTGAAATTGGGATTTGCTTTAATTTCAGTTCAGGAGTTGCAGCTCAGAACAGCATTGGGCTCCCCAGAGGCCTGAATGCAAAGCCAGGAACAGATTGAGGTCCCTGATATGTACAAGCAGAGGATTTTCAAGGTTTCCTTTCCTTGATCAGAAATATAAGGAGTTGGCAGGAGCCCAGCTTTTAAAATAGCCCAAAGATTAGTCCAGGTGCTCCAGGACACTTGTGTCGGTGGGTGAGAGGAACAGTTCCTGAGACCTCTCAGTTGAGAGCAGAGGTTCCCCAGGGCAGTGGTCACAGCACCAAGGCTGACAGAGCTCAAGGAGCACGTGATGTGACTCTTGGGGATGGTCCTGTGCAGGGCTGAGGGTTGGACTCAATGATCCTTGTGGGTCCCTTTCAACTTAGCATAATCTGGGATTCTGTGATAACTCCAGTCACATCTGCATGGAAGTGCCTTCAGGCTGTTTCACTGTCTAACAAGACTCTAGTGTTATTTCCTCATGCTATGGCTGTACTTTGCATTTTTTGATTAATTGAATGCTTTTGCTTTAAGGAGTGAACTCCTTATTCAGCCCCTGGCTGTCTGAGGTTCAGGAGCTGTGGAACCCCCTGGGATGCTGGGGCTGGTCACAGGTGGGCTGCAGCTCAGCTCTGTTCCTGTCTTCATCATGAACTTCCCCATCATGTGAATTGCTTTGTTATTTCACTGCTGGTCACATGCCTGCTGCCAACATGGCTATTTTGCAATATTAACTACAGCAAATATCCCAATCATCATGAAAGAGAGTGACAAGGCACAAGATTTTCCTCAACTGTGCTCTTTTTCTGACATTTATTTAACTGGCCTTCACCATATGACTGGCAGAGAATGGGTATGGAGAAATAAAATTCAGAAGGAAGGGAAATGAGAACAGGGAGAGCAGTTGTGCCCTCAGACAGACATCAGACCTCTGCCAAGGAGAGAACAGCAAAGGGATGCTCAGCATGAACACTAACAGGACGTGTGGCTTCTCACCTGCAGATGACACAGGATCTTACATCTGGAGGCACTGCTGACACCCCTCAGGCAGGACACGTGTCTGATCACTGCAGAGCCGGGACCTCATGGCTCCAAAACACACTGCAAAGCTCCTGCCAGCTGCCTGGCCTGGGGGGACAGGGTGTGCTAGTTCTGCCTCATGAAATGGAGCTGTGTCTGGGAAAGCTGTAGAAGGGAGGAGTAACTGCAGCACCTGCACACCAACGATGCTGCATATTGTCCAGAGCAGCTGTGGCTGCCTCATCCCTGGAAGTGTTCAAGGCCAGGTTGGATGGGGCTTGGAGCAACCTGGGATAGTGGAAGGTGTCCCTGCCCATGGGAGGGGGTGGAATGGGATGAGCTTTAAGGCCCCTCCTACCAACACCATTTCATGATTCTATGATTCTACCTGTCACATCTAGGGTGGGAATGAAATTTTGGGAGCCCACCTTCACTGTTGTGAAGGTTATGCTCTACTCAGTGATGGAGTGGGAGGGCAGGAGAGCACAGGAGAAGCTGGTGGCAGGAAGGAGATGGAAAACTTGGTGCCTTTCAACTAAAAACTGTTGGTAGTGTGCACTGAAAATGCTCTTGGTCACCCCAAGGGACCAGGCTTGATCTTCCCTCCTTCCCAAGGCAGGATGGGGAGAGCCTTGCTGGGGTACCAGAGGATTTAGTCCCTTACTTAACAGAGGTTGCAGGATGGAACTATGTAAAGAAGACTGTATAAACATCAAAGGAGATGAAAAGTGAGGCTTCACACTCTTTGCGCTCCCCAACCACGTCCCTGCCTGAGCTTGGGTACGTGCACAGTGTGTCCCCCATGGCAGGTTGGGAACACAGAGCAGCTAATGCAAGACAAGATCTCTTGCCATACTCACTTGCTATTTTTTCCTGAAGAAAATAAATGTTTAAAGTTTTTTTGCAGTGTCTGTCCTAGGGCATGGACAAGAAAGGTTAGTTGTAAATAATGTAGGACTGTGTCCTCTTTTGAGGGGAAGAAAAATACAGGGAGCCTGAGGAAGAGGAACAGAGCAGCACCCTCAGTGGATGGGGATGAGCCAAGGGAGATGGGCATCCCACTAGGCCACTAAAGCCTTCTCCTGACCATGGGGAGAGCTGCCTGTGGGTCTCTGGCCAGGCAGTGAACAGCCACATCTCCACAAGCCAACCCTAACTATCACAGCAGCTCTGAGGCTTGTCAGGGCAATGAAAAATTCAGCAAAGGCAGAATTACAGAACCACAGAATTATTTAGGTTGGAAAAGAACTCCAAGATCATGGAGTCCAACCATTAAAGCAGCATCTGAGCACAGAAACACTTAATTGGGCTGTGCTCTGGAAACTACTGCAAGATGAGTCTGAAGAGGAAGGCACTGTCTTCCACCAGCTTTTTAATCAACTCAGCCATTTTAGTTTCTATGTAAAAGAAATTGTGAGCATTAATAGGGGAAAATGCATTTTGTGGGGAATTAGAAAGGTTTTGCTTTGGCCAAATAGAGAAACTACAGACCTAGACAGCATCCTTAATTCAAAGCAGCAACCTGAGTCCTGAACAAATGTGAGCTCCTCCTGGGTGCTGGGATTAAAGGGGGATGAGTGGTCCATTAGCTGACACCAGAGTCCCTGGGACAGACAGACACTCTTCCAGCATTTCAGCACTTGGGATCTGTGTTAGAACAAATGTCACCTGTCATGAGGAAGCTGTATTTGGAAGAAAGAAGTTCTGCTGTGTAGGGCACGTGAAATCCACTGTGCCCCCGTGTGCCCTGAGAGCTGCCACGCTCAGGAATGTATCCAGCAAATTTTAATGGAACTTTTGAGTTCTCTTATTGCTCATTTTTCTACTTGAAGAGGAGTCCATCAAAAGGTACTGCCAGGAGAGCAGATCACAGCCCAGCTCTTACGAAAAATAGGTCTGCTTTAAAGCTATGGCTTGTTCCAGCTCTGCTCTGTGCACAGGCTATGCTTGGTGGTCTCCAGCCGGGAACTGGTTGTTCTGATGGACACCTTTGGACTCCTCCCTGTGGGACATGGAGTATTCCTGTCCCCTGCTTGGCCATGAAGCTCCCTGTGGCTCCTGTGCCACCCTGGAGCTGGAGAAGACTCTGGCTGTCATCCCTCAGCCACTTCTCAGGAAGTGACATGGTTTTGACAAAGAGCTCATCCCTGCTGTGTCTCCAGCCCCTTTGCTGTACACAAATTATTAACCTCTTTGCAACAAACAGAAGGGTTCACAGTTTTAATGCCATCCCCTATAACTTTCACAGCCTGTAAGTTGCACTCAGGAGTTCATAGTTGCCAAAAAACTCCCATCCCTGTATGGTTTTCAAATGGAGATGGAGGAATTTGACTGGTGACTGATTTGCTCATCCCATTTTCCTTTACCTGCCCTAACCTGTTCAAGTGCACTATATTTAGCAATTCAGTGGCCCAGTACAAGTTATGTGTTGCTCCTTGAACACAGCAGAGCAATTCCACCTTGCTGGCACAGAACCCTCCACAAATGGCTCCTGAATTCCCCTAATTATGGCCAACAGCGGGAAGTGCTGGATCCTGCACCTAGGATGGGGAAACCCCAGATGTTTGGACAGACTGGGGAATGAGATGCTGGAAAGCAGTGTTGGGAAAGGGACCTGGGGGTCCTGTCAGTGGCCAGTTGGCCATGAGTCAGCAGTGTCCCAGCAGCCAGGAGCAAACCGTGTCCTGGGGAGCATCAGGCCCAGCATCGCCAGCTGGGCCAGGGAGGGGATTGTCCTGCTCTGCTCTGCACTGGGGTGGCCTCACCTGGAATATTGGGGCAGTTTGGGGCACTGCAATATAGGGAAGAAGCCATTAGAGAGTGTCCAAAGGAGGGCAGTGAAGATGAGGAAGGGCCCTGAGGGGGAGCCATGTGAGGAGCAGCTGAGGGCACTTGGTCTGTTCAACTGGAGGAGACTGAGGGGAGACCTCATTGCAGTTACAGCTTCCTTGGGAGGGGAAGAGGAGGAGCAGGCACTGATCTCTGCTCTGTGGGGACCAGGGACAGGACCTCAGGAAATGGCCTGAAGTTGTGTCAGGGTAGGTTTAGGTTGGATCTCAGAAAAAGGTTCTTCCCCCAGAGGGTGGTTGGGCACTGAACAGGCTCCCCAGGGCAGTGGTCACAGCACCAAGGCTGCCAGAGCTCCAGGAGTGTTTGGATGATCCTCTGGGGCACGTGGTGTGACTCTTGGGGATGGTCCTGTGCAGGGCAGAGGTTGGACTTGATGATCCTTGTGGATCCCTTCCACCTTGGCATATCCTGTGGTTCGGTGAAATCCCAATACCTCAATTTTCCAGAGTGCTAAAAGTCCTGCTGCTAAAAAAGAAAGGAGGCTGAGGAGTTATCAGCTCCCAAAGAGCCGTTGGGATGGGCTGAGACACAATTCCACACCACTGTGGCTGCATGTCAGGGAAAGCAAAGCTCTGCCTTTCCACTCCTGCATTTCTGATTATTTTGACACAAAAGAGCTCCGAGTACAGACAAATCTCTCATTCCTTTTGATAATCTGAATGTATGACTGTCATTTTTAATATCTGGGCTTCTCCAGCTGCATCTTCCAATTTTTTATCACCATGAGCTGTACTTTCCCCCCTTTTTCTCTGGCAGACCTATCAATTCTAAGCTGCTTTCTTCCTCTTGGTTAATTGAAAATGTCAGTTATTATATTTGATGATAATTTCTCCCCTATTCTAACCCTGGCTGTGATAGTGATTGTTGTAAGAAGAGACTTTATTCTAAATCTAGTCATAAAGACACTGCAAAAGTCTCTGCTGCTGCAAATCAGTAAGGGATTCAGGATAGCTACTCAGGCTAACAAGGATTTAAACTTCAGTTCTCACAGATCTAATACTTTGTCAGAAAAATACCGATATTTTCCCAATTTCTTACTCTTGTTTTTAGTTTGATATGTTTTACATGTCTGCCAGAGCTGTTCTTGGTTTCTTACAGAGATATTGAGCCCCAGGAAGTTAAAGGACCCTGAGGAAGCAGCACTTTCTCTTCTTACAGCTGCTACATCAGAGGACTGTGTGCTGTGGGTCCACACTCAAAGCACTGACAGGGAGAAGGTTTGGCTCCACTGACTGCAAGAGCTGGAGTCAGGCAGGCTGCCCAGGCCCCCCAGTCTGCCCTGTATGGGAACAGGACCCTGGGAGACAACAGGCACTTGGATTAGGTTGGGATGTGTTCCTTAGAGGTGTTTGTTTCTCTATTGGAGGGGTAATTCATTAGACATCTGGGTTCTAGATGGTGGAAGTTTGGGAAGGTGAGTCAGCTTCCTAAAAAATCCAAATACAAGTCAAGGATGAAAAAAGAGGGTTTTTTTTCATGTTACCTGCAGTTTTAGGAAAATGAGTTGAGCGGTGGATGAGGAAGTGGGAGAAAAGGAGGCTCAGGGGGGACATTCTCGCTCTCTGCAGCTCCCTGACAGGAGGGTGGAGCTGGGGAGGGTCAGGCTCTGCTCCCGGGGAACAAGGGAAAGGACAAGGGGAAACAGCCTCAAACTGTGGCTGGGAGGTTCAGGTTGGACATCAGGAATTTCTGAAGAAAGGGTCGTGAAGCTTTGGAAGGGGCAGCCCAGGGCAGTGCTGGAATCCCCTTCCTGGAGGGATTTAAAAGCCGTGTGGATGTGGCACTTGGGGACTTGGGGCAGTGGTGGCCTTGGCAGTGCTGGCAGATGGTTGGACTCCATGTGGGAGCTTAATCAGTAGCAGAAAATTAAGGCAGCAGGAAATGTGTGATTGGATTTGAGCAGGGACCTTCCTGGTCAGGTTCTCCTCAGGACCTTCAGGTCCTTCTCCTTCCTGGAAGAACCATGACCTTCCCATCATGCTGGAAAGGAAAGTCCACCCATGGTATTGTTTTTAGTCTCCATCTGTAGAAATAACTCACTCTGCATCCTGTCCAAATCTCCCTCCCAATCATCATGAAAGAGGGTGACAAGGCACAAGATTATCCTCAAATATACTCTTTTTGGTACATTTATCTGAGTGGCCTTTGCCATCTGACTGGCAGAGAATGGGTATGGAGATGAAAAAGTGAAGAAGCAAGGGAAATGAGCACAGGGAGAGAAATTCTGCCCTCAGACAGAAATTGTTGTCCCCCTTTGGTTGTGGAATGGGAATCCTTCACGTCTGAGCCCCTTTCGGTGCCGACCTGGGATATTTAATACTCTCTAAAGTACATTCCCACTGACATCCTTTCGGAGATGATGTTTCTCCTAACTGACTGTACCACAAGTTTCCGAAAACGCTTCAGTGCCTTAAACCCAACCACTTCCCAGGACATTTATGTGCTTATGGTGCCTCAAAAATGCCACCCACTGCAGTGCCAGGACTCTCCTTTGCAGAGCTGCCTGTCTGGGGGTGCCAGGGGACCATGGGGCAGATGTGGGTGGCATGTGGCTGCTGTGGGAGTCTGCAGCAAGTGCAGTGGTTTATGGCTTATAAAAACTGACACTATTAAATGGAGTGAGACTGTGATTTTATGGGGTATGAAATGCTGCTGACATACTGCAGCCTTCAGTGGAGATGATCATTAAGCAGTTATTTGCACAAGGAGCTTGGTGGTCACTGGATATTTACCCCAGTCTGGGGAAATTCCAGACCTGTGAAGAGGGAACTGCTAAAACAGCAAAGAGCTCCAGCTCCTATGTGTCACTGGAGAGGAAAAGCATCCTCCTGTCTGCCAGGCTCCTCCAGCAGATTTGCATGGGCTTGGAGAAGCTCTGTGATTATATTCAATACATAATATTATCACAGCATCTCAGACTGATTTGGGCTGGGAGGGACCTTAAAGCCCATCCAGTCCCACCTTCTACCCTGGGCAGGGACACCTTCCACTATCTCGGGTTGCTCCAAGCCCCATCCAACCTGGTCTTGGACACTTCCAGGGATGGAGCAGCTACAACTTCTCTGGGCAACCTGTGCCAGGGCCTCACTACCTTCACAGGGAAGAATTTCTTCCCAATATCTCATCCAAACTCCATCCCAGCAGGGTTATTCCTTGGCTCTGCCAAAGGGTTGATTTGGGCCAGGCACATTGATCCCGAGACTTTCCAGGGCAAGGTCTGGTTTTCTTTCCATCAGTTTTCACTTGAGTTGTTTAGAAATTCACAGTCACATGAAATATATGATTAAATCCCCAAAGTGACCAGGTCACCACACCAGTGCAAAAGAGTCACAGAACATGCTGAGCTGGAAGGGACCCATAAGGATCATCAAGTCCAACCCTCAGCCCTGCACAGGACCATCCCCAAGAGTCACACCACGTGCCCCAGAGGATCATCCAAACACTCCTGGAGCTCTGGCAGCCTTGGTGCTGTGACCACTGCCCTGGGGAGCCTGTTCAGTGCCCAACCACCCTCTGGGGGAAGAACCTTTTCCTGAGATCCAACCTAAACCTGCCCTGACACAACTTCAGGCCATTTCCTGAGGTCCTGTCCCTGGTCCCCACAGAGCAGAGATCAGTGCCTGCCCCTTCTCTTCCCCTCATGAGGATGTTGTAGACTAAAAACTTCATTTTACTATAAAAATAACACCTGGGCAGGTGTCCAGGGATCCAGCATGGCCTGAGGCAGCTCCAGGTGCACTCCTGAGCACTGGGTGTCTTTGTCATACTAATCCATGCATGGCACCTCACAATGACAGAATCCACAGAGCCAATAACAGTTTTTGGTAACAATAATGCAATTGCTGAGCCTGAGTCTTTTACCAGCACAGCTCAGTGGGGAAACATTGACTGCAGATGTGTTGTGCTGCTTCAGCTCCTAATAGTCAAAATACTGAATATTGATTTCTTCTTCTTGTTTAAAAAAAAAAAAAGAATTAGTCATGGCATACTGCTTCCTGACAATTAATGTCTTTAATATATGAAAACACAGCATTGCATTGTGCAGGTTTGACACTTAACCAAAGTAATTAGTAGATGTAATAATGAATCTTATCATTTTTCCCCGCTGGAAGAAATAAAATAACTGTAAATCATTTGTTAAAATTGGACATCTCACCAAGGTGCTGATGCTTTGTTCAGTATGGAATTAAATCCAGTTCTGCCCTGTCCTGCTGCTGGTCCCAGCCCTGCACGGAGCCTTCCTGCCCTCCAAAGCTAGCCAACATCGCTGTGCAGGTGACACTGGATCTAAAGGACATGTAGATGTGGCACCTGGGGACATGGATTAGTGGTGGCCTTGGCAGTGCTGGGGAACAATTGGACTCGATGGTCTGAGAGGGTTTTTCCAACCTAAATGATTCCATATCAGACTTTCCTCCACCTGAGCCCAACAAAAACATCTGCCAAGGGTGAGTAATCTCCAACATGTTGGGAAACTTCAGCCCCGAAGCACTGCCCTGAGTTAGAGCTTGCAACTGAAAGAGCTCTGCTGAGAGCAGTAAGGAGAACTTTAGTCTCCATAATTTAAGCTGAGAGCAGAATCCGTCCTCAGAAAACACATCCCAACCACATCCCACCAGGGCAGAGCATCTCTGTGCCCACTTTTGGCTCCAGCACACACTGTGGTGCCCACAGCCACCTGCCATGTCCAAAGGTGGACCCAGAGTCACCAACCTTCTCATGGAAACAATTCTGAAACAAATACAATCCCTTGAGACAAATAATACAAGGTTATGAGGTAAATAACCTTAAGGAGAAAAAAGAGCAGGTCAGATGGGACTTGGAGCAACCTGGTCTATGGAACGTGTCCCTGCCTGTGGCAGGTGGTGGAACAAGACAATCTTTAGGGTCTCTCCCAGCCCAAACCATTCCAGGATTCTGTGATTCTGTGAAAATGCAGTTTTCACTCTGAGGTTACTTTGGGATCTACGTGGGACAGTAACTGCTGCAAAGGCGCACCCTGAGCACTGCTCAGCTGTTTCTCCACCCTCTCCTGGATATCCCTACCCATCTCATATCCTTAAAGCAGGAACAGAACAAAGAGATCAAAGAGCAATGAGAAGCGCTAAGCTGAGTTTGTGAACTCTTGGAGTGATGGACTCATGACATGACTTCTCTTCCTGCCCTACTGCTGTCACTGGGTTTGCCATCAGCCCCTGTCCTGCCCCTGGTGAGCTCATCCTGGGAACTGGGATGCTCTGTCTTCTCCTCAACCCTCAACTTCAATGCAGACTCTAGAATTCCTGTACAATGACAAATCTAGCTGGAGTCACTTCCCTGCTGCTCCCTGCCTCCATCTAAGAGGGTTCCATCCCAGGGAGTTGGGTGGGGCTGCCAGGACATGCTTAGTGGGACAGACAGCACAGAAGTTTCAAACCTGAGGTCCATGGATGCTTCTCCAGCTCTTGCCCCTCATGGTTACACCACTACTGTTTTCCAAGCTGTTAAGATGTGTGGAAAGGCTTGAAAATCTGACCCACAAACCAAGATGTTCAAAGCCAGAGTGAAAATAAACAGCTCCTGATGTTGCTGCTGTTGTTCTCAGGGATAATGGGAGAGTGGGGCTGGGGAGGGGGGAGGGCTCTGATTCATAATTTCTCAGCCCACAATGTTTACAGTGCTTAGGCTGGGAAAAATACCTGTTCACAAAACGATCCTCAATAGGCTTCATTTTCTCCTTACTGCCATTGCTTAGTAACAGCTCTATTTTTAAATGCTAAGAGGGTAATAGACCAAAAAAATGGGAGTTTACTCAGTCTCTGATCTAACGGGAGTTAAACTCAATGGGATGTGGCCTTTGAGATGGGAGGGCTGGGCTGGGTGTGGGAGAGCTGTGGGCGTGGTGAGCCCTGGGCTGGTGCACCAGAGGTTGTTGGTGCCAGGATCTGCCTCCAACAACCTTCAACTTCTCCAGCTGTGTTAAAAAAAATAAAAAATCAATAAAATCTGTGCAGTCCTGAGTACTGTCAGCCCATGGTGACCTCCTGGAGCAGGTAGGGAAAACCTGTCTGTGTGAGCGATGGGACTTCCCTGGGGCAGCTACAGGTGGGCTGGTGAGGAAGGAGAGTGTGGGTGCAGGAAGCTGAACTTGAGAAGCAGGACCAGGAAGGAGATCACCCTCCTTCCTTGGGTGATCTGCCTCCACTCCAATGTCCCTTTGGAAAGAAATTATAGAATCATGGAAATTACAGACTGGTTTAGATTGGAAGGGACCTTAAAGACCACCCAGTTCCACTCCATGCCATGGGAGGGACACCTTTCACTATCCCAGATTGCTCCAAGCCCCATCCAACCTGGCCTTGGACACTTCCAGGGATGGGGCAGCCTTGTGCCAGGGCCTCACCACTCTCACAGGAAAGGATTTCTTCCCAATATCCTATCTGAACCTACCCTTCTTCAGCTTAAAGCAAATATATTTCTAGGAGTATCCAAACCTCCTAAAGTGCCTTCCTGAGCATCTGATTTGGGAAACAGCTTTTCCAAGCCACGTGGATTTGAGAGCACTGCCTATGCATCCTGCTGCCTGAGCCCTGTCTGGCCCCAGAGCTGCACTGGGACAGTCGTGGCCACCTCCTGCCCATGGGATCTCTCCTCATCAAAAATATCAGGATGAATGGGATTAGTTGTTTTGGATCAACCCCTGTGGCCCATCCACTGAAGGTCATGAAATTTTATTCACTTCCCTGGGCTTTGCAGCGGCAGCGGATTTCCCTCCGCCCAGGTCTAGTGATCAGTATTGATTCTTGAGGATACAGCAGGTAAACTCATGGAAATCCCTCAGGAACATGAATGTGCTTGGCCAAAGGAGAGCCCGGGGCTAATAAAGAACTGGGCTTTCTGCTCACAGGTTGTCCCTGAAGCCTTGTGCCACCATCGCCTATCCTTGTGGTTTTAATCTATTTCCATAAGGAATAAGGTATGCCAAAATGCCAAAAATCCATGGATTGGTGTCCGATGAAATGCCAAACCAAGGCTCAGGGGTTTGGTAACCACAAAGCTGTTCACTGTATGTACATTCCATTGCCACGGATCTTCCTCCTGCTGCAAAATGATCATCACAAGAAAGTCATAAAGCAGAATGGAGATGGCTGGTTTATTTTTGAGATCTCCCAGTGATGCTGCTGTGGGAGCCCTGCCAGGCTGCAGCTGCTGCCAGCTCCTGTGCCCTGCCCACGGAGGGGCCCTGGCAGCGCCATGTCTTGCGGGACATGGAACCTGAGCATGGCAACTCCTCAAAAATCAGTGCAGAGGGAAAAGCAGGGTGAGGTACCAACACCCAGAACCACAGGAATGATTTAGAGCAGTTTTGGTAGCTGTCAGAAAAACAGGTGTTTAAAAAGAAAATGATGAAAGGTGAGTTATGGGAAGAGTCCCGAGGGGGAAAACTGCGGTTTCCCAGGACATTTAAAGCCAGAGGGACCATAAAAGACAGAGGATAAAGCTGGATCACCTGATAGATGGTTTACATTGCTCATGTCTGTGAGGTTTGTGTTGGCTATTAGGAAAAGGCTCTTCCCCCAGAGAGTGGTTGGGCACTGAACAGGCTCCCCAGGGCAGTGGTCACAGCACCAAGGCTGCCAGAGCTCAAGGAGTGTTTGGATGATCCTCTGGGGCACGTGGTGTGACTCTTGAGGATGGTCCTGTGCAGGGCTGAGGGTTGGACTTGATGATCCTTGTGGATCCCTTCCAGCTCAGCATGTTCTGTGATTCTGTGAAATATTTGCTCTTGGACATTTCCGCACGTCATGGCCACCTCACCATCGAACTCTCCTTTGTAACATTTTTTTCAGTGCAGCTTTTCTGCCTCCTCCTTACACACATGTGCTGTTTCACACACCAGCATGTGGCTGAGCATCATGGAATCCCAGAATGGGTTGAGTTAGGAGGGACCTTAAAACTGCTTTAGTTCCTTAAAGACCCGTCGAATCCATTACCAGGTCCTGGCTTGTGCACGGCACAAACCCCCAACATCCCCGAGAAGAGCACGGCCCTGTCTCCCCTGCCATGGCCACATCAGTTCATACCTGCCACAGGATTATCATTTATCACTAGTTTTTCCTGACCCTTGGGGTTGGCAGCACTCCATGACCAGGAGCCTGTCTATGGTGGGGCAGCAGCTGCCAGAGGTCTCGGCCCTCCCCCCTTCATCTCAATGCCTGTATTTTAATTTTAGAGGTAGAAAGAATTCAAGTATCTTAAAGGTCAGAGAGATATGAAACAGGGAATAAACACAGCCTGTTTCTGGGAGGATATAATGGAGCACATGGAGAGTATTTGTTCGTGCTGCAGTGTCTGCAATGTATTTTTGACACACGTTGCTGCAGAGTGCAGCCCACTGCAGCAAAGGAGGGAAGGCGAATTTCCTTCCCTCTGCGCTCGGTGGAGAGCACCGTGTGTGTGCTTTGATGAGAGGGACTGCAAAAATGTAATAGCCAACAACTTTGCCAGCACTGACAGAAAACACTGGTGGGGAGCCTCTGCATCAAAGCAATTCTAATTTCCCCACGCCAGCAGCGGAGTTAGGAATGACCTTCATCTGCTCTTCATCCGGGCGGCTCTGACAGGGAAAGTCATGCATGAATTGTGGTGAATTCAGATGAAATTATGTGTTTGAGAGACAGCTGGGATTGGGTTCGAAGCAGATATTTAAATACTTCTTTTACTGGATAGACCTAGAGAGCTCAGCTTCTCCAGGGAGGAATTTAAATAAGAGAGGAGGTTTCTGTGCACCACCAGAACATCAGATTTTTGGGAGCAGGAAACATGGCTGGGAGGAAACAAAATGGAAGGGAGAGGATTAGGGATTCATCTGACAATGGTCCTGACCCCTGGGGCCAGCACTGAACATCCCAGTGGCCTTCATGTGTCACGTGTGGTATTCACAGAATCATGGAATCCCAGACTGGTGTGGGTTGAAAGGGACCTTAAAGCTCATCTCATTCCAGCCCCTGCCATGGGCAGGGACACCTTCCACTATCCCAGGTTGCTCCAAGCCCCGTCCAACCTGGCCTTGGACAACTTCCAGGGATGGGGCAGCCACAGCTTCTCTGGGCAACTGCCAGGGCCTCACCACCCTCACAGGGAAGGATTTATTCCCAACACCTCATTTAAACCAGCACATGGAATCCTGGAATGGTTTGGCTTTAAAAAGACCTCAAAGCTCATCTTGTTCCACCCCCTTGCCATGGGCAGGGACACCTTCTGCTAGACTACAGGCTATGTCCTGGAGGAGGAGATCAGGCTTGTCCCAGCTCCTCTCCTGGATTCCTTTGTCTTTCTGATGAGCAAGGCAAGAGTGAGCAGTTTAAGGTCTCTGGTGGTTATATTTTATAACAGGTTTTTAAAGTGCTTCCAGATGATATAGATTAAATAATTTCACTATTAACTAGCAGAAATAAGTTGTTCCATTTTGAAGAAGGGTTATAACTTTTGATGCCCATGTCAGATACTCCAGAAAAATTAACTTTTTCCCAATATACTTTCCATTCTTTGACGCACAACAGGCCCCAGGGATGCAAATATCCCAAGTTATTCCAGAGAGTTCTCCAGCCCCTCAGTGCTGATCGTCCTGTGTTTCTTCTCCATTTTTAACATCAACCCTTGCTAAAATCTCCTGTAAACCATGAGCTTCTCCAACTCTCAGAGCTCACTGTGAGGAAGGAAAGCTCACAAGGCGTGAGCACATCCTCTGATGGAAGAACTCTTCATGTCTTCTGATGGAAGAGCTCCAGCAATACCTCATAGATAATGACAATTATCAATCAGCCACACACTGGAGATGAGGAGGGAAGGTGGTACCAGGGACTTTTTGGGGTTCCATGAAGATTTTTCTTCCTTCCAGTCCTAGTTTTTCACCTCTCTTTATGGTCTTCTAAATTCTGCTACAATGAGGAGGGTGGAAAGGACAGTTAGGTGAAATGACCAGCTGCTTCTCCCGACTATCACTGCACTTTGCGGCCAGTTTTTTCATGCACAGAGATCTCAGACCCTTTTCCTTCAAAATGCTGGACAGTGGGAAGGCCAGGATCAGGGGGGCAGTGGTGGTGGCAGTGGTGGTGGCAGTGGCAGGGAAGTGATGTGCTGACTTTTGACCTGGGCAGGGATGTTCCCACCCTTTCCATTCCATAGAGTCCTAGAAGAGTTTGGGTAGGAAGGGACCTTAAGGATCATCTTGTTACAATCCCAGTCCTGTCTCTACCCTCTTAGTTTTGCTTTTAGCCTCCAACCCTCCGAAGGAGAAGGCCCATTATTGATCATTCACATTGTTTCCAAAGTCACTGATCTTCCTGCCCTGAACTGATGGGTCCCCTCATACCCCACCTGGAGCCACCATCACCCTCTCCCAGCACCCAGCTGGACTCTCAGTTACCATCCCCTGTGCCCTACTTAGAGGATGACCTAAAAATCAGCCTCAGTCTATAACACCACAGCCATGACTCATCTGCTCTTCTCAATCTTACAATTAAAGCCTCCAGAAATGGGGATCGTCATTGTCTGGGAATATATCAAGTAGCACTTGAGAAGACTTAGTAAAACCAGAGAGGGGGGGAAATATATTGGGAATTCTACAGGGAACATTTTTGAAGCTGTGTAGCTCCACAATTTATCAAATAGAGGGATCTGTGTCCTTAAAACTGTTCCTTCTCTATATATTCCAGACTTTTAAAATAAAAATAAATTTATTTCAGGGTTATCAGTCTGAAGCATGTGATGCTTGGATTTACCCCATGATCTTCCCAGCTGGTGTGAGTCCCACAGACACTTCTGAGCCTAAACTTGCAGAACCCCCTTAGGGAACACATCCAGCTTTCCTATGAAATTTGCTGAAGGAATTTCACGATTTTGAAACTTTCCTTAGCCAGGCCTACAAATGGCTAGAACACAGCACAGAGGGTGTTGTTTATGTGGGAATATCAGTGGAAATACTGAAGTCCATGTGGTGAAGCCCAGGTTAAGGACTTGTTTGACTGGTCAACTTGAGTTTTGCATTGAGCAGCATTCAGGGATGTGCCTGGGATCCACATTTTTTCAGGGAGTGAGTATTCTGGCCTGCCCTTTGTTTGCCTTGATTTTCCTATTTCCACTGAAGTCAGTGAAACCACTATGAAACTGGTGTAAGACAAAGGGAACTGGGGTTTTAAGTTCCATGTGTCCCAGCCTTCCCCTTCCCAGGCCCTGGCTCCAGCTCCCAGACGGCACAGCTCTGCATTTCTCCCACTCCGCACTTTCCTGGAGAGCAAGGTCTGCCTGTAAGGACTTGACTCATCCAGAGTTTTTCAAGTTGCAAGTCTTAGTGCCCTGCAAAACCTTGGAGATGTTTATCAGGAACATACATGAAGGGAGAAGAACTCCCTGTGACAAAAAAGGCATATTTCATGCTACAGTGGATCTCCTGGGAGACAAATTTCCATCTACTGACTCCTAGAAGCTGTCCCTGCCATGCCAGTGCTCCTCTGCCAATGGCAATTTCCCATCTCCAGTGGGCACAGCCCCCAACACAAAAATTCCTTGGGCAGCACCAGTTCTACGTGCAACTGCCTGTAACAGCAAGGACTTCTCCTTGCTTTTGATGTTTCTACTGAAAGAATATTTGATGTCCTGGTCACTCCCTGCTGGAGGCCCCAAGGGTGCCAGAGGTAGGTGCCGTGCCAGGAGCTGGGGGGGCTGTGGGTGCCGCTGGTCGCGGCGCTGGACAGGGAGAGGCTGACATTGGACACCCCTCCATGTCATCCCTGAAATCACAGAATCCCAGACTGGTTTGTCCCACCCCTGCTATGGGCAGGGACACCTTCCACTAGACCAGGTTTCTTCAAGTCCTGTCCAACCTGGCCTTGGAGACTTCCAGGCATGGGGCGGCCACACCTTCTCTGGACAACATCAGAACATAGAATGCCCACTTCAAGCACTACAGAAATGTTGGTGAAGCAAAACTTGCCTGGGCCAAATTTCATTTCCCACTTGGAGATGGTGAGAGTAGGAGAGTCTGGGAGTGTCCCCAGCACTGGTGTTCCTGCACCAGTGATGAGGAGAGGTCACATCTCTGCTCAGGGATTAGCCATGTGGAACAGGGCTGGAGAACTTACTGCTGGCATAAACCCGTCTGTGATCCTCTTCCAGCTCCTGCTAAATGCTTTCCGTCTCTGCTGCCAGGCAGATTCCACAGTGCTGGAAGAGTGAGGTGATGACCTTACTCAGCACAGAGCTGTAAAGCCACCGTGTCACAGAGGAAGTCACATGGCATTGGCATGGTCTGCCCAGGGCTGCGTGTGGCAGTAGCTGCCCCAGCCAGCCCAGCTCTGCACGGGGAAGGGTGAACAGTGAATGGGACACGGTGGGGCCAGAGCTGAGGGATTGCTGTGTTTGGAGACAAAGAGTGGGAACCAAGGAACTGAGCAGCACCAGCACCTGCTGCTGCAGCAGCTGCTCTGTGGAACACCAGGAGAAGCTGCAGGAACCCAATATTGTGGGCAGTGATCTAGTGGAAGGTGTCCCTGCCCATGGCAGGGGGTGGAACGAGATGAGCTTTAAGGTCCCTTTCCAAACCATTGTGTGTTTCTGTGAAGCCCCAGGAGGTCATCAGCATCACCCTCAGGTCACACACAAACGCCAAGGTGGGCTGACGGGAGTGGGGCCGGACAGCCCCGCACGTGTCCCGGTTTCTCTCGCAGTGGGTGATGGAGGGAGGCAGGACAGCTGCACCCACGGGCAGGATGACATGCGAGGTGTTTGTTCCTCATCACCCACGAGGTTTTATCCTGTGGCCTGCGACACCCCAGGCCCTCGGGGGGGACGCTGAGCTGTCACCGTCGCTTCCCCGCTCCCGGGAGGCTGCGAACCCCTTCCCGCTGCCCGGCTCCGCACTTCGGCCAAAGTGCGGGAAATGGCTCCTGCCTAGGGAAAGGGGACGGACACGGCGTGCGGGGGCTCTAAGACAGCGGGGCTTCGGGGGCTTCCCCCCTCCTCGCAGCGCGGGGCTGCCGCGGCCCCGCCGGGGATGCTCTGGCCGCGGAGCGCTCCGTCGGGGGGGACGGGCGGGGCTGGGCGGCACCGCGTGCGCGCATCGCCTCGCACCGCTCAGCACCGCACGGCACCGCTCCGCACAGCATCGCCCCGCTCCGCACAGCATCGCCCCGCTCCGCACCACCCGCGGGGGGGGCACGGCCGCGTCCCGCCCCCCGCACCGCCCCTGCGCCGCCGCGGAGCGCAGCGCGGGCGCGCAGCGGGACCGGACCCGCCCCGCCGCCGCCGCCGCCGCCGCTTTGTGTCTGGGCGCCGCCCGCGGAGGCGGAGGCGGGCCCGGCCCTGGGCTCCGCGGCGCGGCGGGGCGGGCGGCGGGACGGCCGCGGGCAGCCCCCGGCGGCGCCCCCGCAGCGTCCGCGCCCCCGCACCGCGGCTCGGCCGCGCATGGACGCGCGCTCCCGCCTGCACCGTGAGTACCGCGGGGCCGGGGGGGCTCGGGATCCCCCCCAGGGATGCCCGTGACAGGGATGCCCGTGCCGCACACCCACCGGTGCGCGGGGCTGGCGGGGAGCGAGGGGCGCGGGGCGGGAGCGCCGGGCGCGGCGGAGCCTCTGCCGAGGACAAAGGAGCGACAGGAGCGGGAGCGGGGGCGGTGCGGGGCTCCCGGGGCTCCCCCGGCGCGCTCCGGGCACGGACCGTGCGGTGCCGCCGCCTGCGCGCAGCCCCCGCACCCCGGGGACGTTTCGGGCGCGTCTCCGCGGGCGTTCCCGTTAATCTGCCTGGAACGGCGATCGGGCTCAGCACAGCTCCTGGAATATTCTGCGCCCGTTCCAGCGCCGGTGCCACCCTCCCGAGGCACCGGCGGTGCTGGAGATGCCTCCGAGCGGGGACAGCGCTGCCTTCCGCGGTCCCGCGTGGCTTTGGTGCCGTGTCCCTCTGCCAGCACGATCCCACAGCCTGGCCGCTTTGGAGAAGGCCAGCTGAAGGGTGCTGAAGTTGGTTGCCCAGGATAAGGGGAGCCATGAGTCCATGGGGACCAGCGCATCCCTGTTCTGGGGGATTTGGGAGAACCTGGGCAGGAGGCTGGGCCATGGGGGCTCAGGGCCTGCATCCCCCCCCGGACCTATCTCCGTGTCTGCCGAGGGGACCGAGGAACCGGCTGGGTTTCCTCCTTATTCCTGGGAGGCTGGACCAGGAATGGTCACGCCTGTGAGAGCCCTGGTGAAAGTTCCTTGATTTTTGGAAAACAGAAATGATCCGTATGGATCTTTTTGCTGTTTCTGTCACTCCAGTGAAATCCCTTCATTTTGCTCTTGTACATCTGTGATTTTCAACCCAAAACTCCAGCCACGTGCCATTCACGGTTTTAACCTGAGCTGTTCTGAGTGATCATAATCCTTAGGGACAGGTGAAATACAAAGCATTTTCCTCATCATTCCATGACAAGAGAAGTGACTTAATGTGTTGGATTTTGCTGTTCCGCATCTGCTCACTCAGCTCCTCTTGGAGGATGGATCCTTGCCATGGCAACCTCCACGGCACAGATTGCAGCCACTTTGGGAAGTAGTAGGACTTGGTAAAGAAATAGGAACAGCTGATCTCAGAACCCCCAGAATTAGGGATAAATTGTACATCTTGGAAAGTGTGGCCTCTTTTTGGGAATATTCACATTGCTTCAGTTCATAGGTGTGGGGGTGGGAAGGGAATCGGCCTTTGAGGAGGTCATGGATCTTTCTTTTTGTGCAGCCGCAGTGAAAGGAGGGTTCTTCATTTTCCAAACAATATTAATGACTGTGGTTTATGTCAAAGCCATATTAAACTACTGATCTTATAATGAAATAGCTTGATGTGTCACGTCAGCTTGGTGCCTCTGTGATCTTCACCCTTTGCCTGGATTTGATCTGTAAAACTTTTCCTTTGATAAACTGGCATTTTTTAATTTTTTAATTATCTCACAGAGGAGGGGCTTCCCTGTGTCTTCAGTTATACAAATCTTGTGAAATGCTTAAAAAAAGGGTTTTACATTACACCAATTTTGGCAGTTGCTGGAGTGACAGGAGCCATTCCTGAGTGCCTGATAGATTGGAGCAGGCTCAGGGAGCTGCAGCTCGGAAGCAAACGCTGGGCTGGAGGCGGCTGCTCGGTCACGGCTCCACTGGTGGGAGTCCCTGGGAAGGAGGAGCAGTGCCTGGCCAGCAGCAAATTTCCCATCCTTGGGCCTGCAGTAATTTATAAATGCTTCTTAAAAATTCATTAAAAATTTCTTGAAGTTGTAGCTGCTTACAAATAGGATTTTAAAAGGGAGGTTGCCCATTGTCTCTGGAATATTTCAAGGAAGCAGCGTGTGCACTGTTAGAGCCACCAAACTTCGGATTAAAGAGGAATTAATTGTCCCTGAGGTACTTGCAGCTGTACAAGGCTTTGCTGTGAGCGTTGATTTCAAAGCAGAGATGCAAAAGCAGGGATGCAAAATACAGCAGAGCTTTGGGATTCATCCCAGAGCCAGGGAACAGGGATGGACCCACCTCAGAGCTGCTGCCCGGGCAGGGCAGGCTGTGGCTGTGTGGTGGCAGCTCCAGAGCTCCCCAAAGTCCTCTTGAGCACCCCAGAGCCCCATGGCCACTGAGTCACCCCTGGCTCACACCATTCCCAGTGCCATCACCCAACCACTGTGGTGCTGTCGGGGTCTCAGCTGGGAGGAGCCTGGGATTGGGGATAGGAAAGGGGATTGATGTGCAGCAAGGGTTTCCTAGTGCTTCAGAAATAGTGAATTTTACCCTCCTGGACATTCAGCTCCCACCCCAACTCCCTTGACCTGCTGGAGGGTGGTGGGGAGTGAAGGCTCCATCTCTGGAGCTGCAGGAGCCCCAGCTGTGTCTGGAACAGCCAATCCTGGGTACCCCCCTTGGGCAGGGCTGGTGACCTGGGAGTCAAACCTTCTGGAAGTGGGTGTAGGAGGAATCACTCACCTTCGGCAAAGGGGTGTGAATCCATCAGACTGATCATCAGCACTTTGAAAATCCACTGGGACACCAGCTTGGTGTGTGGGAACCCACACCCACCACCCTGCAAATTGTCCCAGGAACAGCCAGTGCCTCTCTTTAATCCAAATTAATGATCTTGGTGGATCTAAGCAGAGCACCTCGATGTTGTACCAAGCCCTATTTAAAGATTTGTAAGAGCCACCATGGCTTTCAAATGGCTTGGTTTTCATCTCAGCTCTCTCTAATTTTAGCGTGGTTTCTGGAGGCTTTAATTTGCCGGCACGACAGATTGCATCAAATCCTGGGACGAGCCTTGCAGAACTGAGCTTTTTCTCAGAGCTTTTTTTTTTTTTTTCTCGGGAATGCAGCAATTTGTTGATGGCAGAGAAATCCTTCATGTGCTACTGGGCAGAGCCACCCCTTTTGGTGTGACCTACGGAGAAGTTATGGAAGAACGGAAGGTGGAGGGATGTGATGGATGGGAGGAGGGATGGCTGGAAGGAGCTGGGAATCGGGCTAGAGAGGTCTGACAGCCCAGGGGAGAGGCTGCCGCTGGCAGGACTGTGGCTAAGTGAGAAATTAGGGAAGTAAAGGAGCGTTAAATCCCAGTGCTCTGGGAAGGGGGAGCAAATACCATGTTAATGGATCAAGTTATGGTGAATAAAGAAGAAAGGAAGCTGTAAGCTCAAGAAGGCTTTTTTTCTTATAAGGAGGAGAACACTCTTCATCCTTTAGTTCACTTGTATCCAGAGTGAATGACTTTATAGCTACAGGAATTTAAGCTTATTGGAGGAAAACGCCTTTTTTTTGCCTTTTTTTTTCCCCCAACTATTTTGCTGGGGAAAGGATTTGCAAATGAGAGTTGGAGTAAAGAAAATCTGCGGAGAGCAAGTTTAACCATTTCTGAGCATAGGAGCTGGTGGCCAGTGGGCAGAACTGGTTTGAATCTGTCCAGGAGAGCAGCACCGTTTGTCCAGATGCAGCAGTCGGGATGTGGGAACAAAACAGTGGGACTGTGAGTGCTGTGCATGTTCCCATGGATGGGAAACCAACACTTGGCTTTGTGGGATGTCAATTGTCTGTCACTGCTCTGCTTTCAAGGGTGTTTGAGATGTAAAGACATCCTTGTGAGATCTTTGCTGCTTGGTGTGTTGCTGGAGTTGGGTGCCTGGGAGCTCTGGCACGGACTATAAATAGAACAATGGATGGAGCAATTTGGCAGGTATAAAATGCGGAATTAAGGAGCGTTGTGACAAACACACACACCTGGGTGAGCTCGGGAGCTGACGCTGTGTGAGGGGCCGGGCAGAGCATCCCATCTGCTCCCTGCCACCGGAGTCACGGAGCTGCTGCTCCACATCCCACAGAGAGCTGCCCTGGAGTGGAATTTAAAGCTTTGCTTGCCTTGGATTGGTTTGGACTTGGATTGGTTTTCACCTGCTGACTTTAAAGTCCCGCTTCATCGGTGACTTTTTTTGCGCTTTTTCAATTTTTGCTGTGGTCACCGCAGAGAAGCTTGTGGAAGGAAGGGATGGCGTGGCACGACAAAGGTGGCATTCCAGAGGCTGTTCTGAGAGGATCCCGCTGCCGAAATGGATTTACCCCCACGCTGGGTTACAGCAGGAGCTCTGTGCGGGGCCGGCGGCGGCGCTGCCTGGCCCTGCTGCGGCGCATGACCCGCATCTGCAGAGGTGCTGGACTGGGCTGGGTGGGAGGGGATCAAACCTGGTGGGAGCTGAGCTGTGGGGCTGAGGAGCTGTTGGCAGGGGGACCTTAGTGGCTTTGGTGGCTGAGGAGCCAAACTGTGGCTGGCAGAGCTCCTCTCCGGCAGGCCCAGGAGCTCTGTCTCCATCTCTTCTCAGGTCAAACCCCACCTGTCCCTCCTATTCTCAGCATTCTCTTGCATCACTTTATTCTCCAATATGTAAAAATCAGCTCCATTCAGACACCATATGTTCTATTTTTAATGTCACGTTCCATCTCTTCACTGTTGCCCTCCTCAGTGTTGACCTTTGAAGAGTTTTTGGGGCAGAGGCTCCCCACCCCTTGTAGAGCCTTTGGGAGATGTTTATTGTTCTCATTGCTCCTGACAGAAGGGCAGTTTGGTGGGCTGGACAGGAGGGAATGGTTAGGGAGCGATGGCTGGAGGCTGTGGGTGGAAGGGATGAGGCTGAGGAAGGGGACACTTCACCCCAGTGGAAGGTGCTCTGGGTACCTGGTGGGCAGCTTGGCTTCGTAATTAGCATGAAATGCACTAACGGAGGTGTTGGAGTGGGGTTGGAATCTCATTGCACCTTGTGTTTGGCTCTGCCTCGGGTATCTGATCCCCTGATCACACCGGTGCGTGTGTGCGGCGTCCCCACCTTGAGGCAACGCTGAAGCTCTTGCGTTGTTACAATAAATATTCTTACATTTTCAAGCCTGAGCACTAAATTGGTGGCTTTCAGCAGTTCTCTAATTATGTGAGACATTTTTTGTTCTTAACAAATGGTTCTTATTCTTGCCAGCACTTCAGCCCGGTGTTCTAGGACTGTGGGTGTCAGGGAACAGAACATATTTCTGTGTCTGTGAATATGATCCCACACGTTGTCTTAAGTGGGAAAATGTTCACAGCCCTTATATGGTGAGGGATTTTTTTTTCCCTAAATCCATCAGAGCTCTCTCCTGCAGTAATAACGCAGTTTGATCTTCCTGGTGCTCTGTGGGATGGGGATGGATTAGGAACCAGAAATACGAAATGGGCTTTCTTCTTTTCCTGGCAAAAGTATCCTGTGGTGTGACCTGCTCTGCCTCATAAACCATTCAGGAACTGGTTCTAGAAGTGGTTGATGATTTTCAACATCTAGTCAATGTAGAACTGCTAAGCTGATAGGTTCCTGGGAGCAGCCAGGGTGCTGTGTCTCCTGGTGTTATGCATCTCTTCTGCATTTTCCCTGTGAGTTCCCACACTCCTTGTTGTGCTCAGCTGTGTCGGCAGCAGTGTTGCAGTCTCCTGGCCCTGCAGGCAGCCAAGGACTGCAGAAAAAGCTGAGATGTCTGTGTGCTGTGGCACAGTGACATGTGCCACAGTGATGTGCTGTGCTCTCCTGTCCTGTGCCAGAGGTATCTTGGTATGTCACACAAGTGAGATTTGGGGAATACATGAGTTAGAGAGTGTCCAAAGGAGGGACATGAAGATGGGGAAGGGCCCCGAGGGGAAGCCGTGTGAGGAGCAGCTGAGGGCACTTGGTCTGTTCAGCTGGAGGAGACTGAGGGGAGACCTCATTGCAGTTACAACTTCCTTGGGAGGGGAAGAGAAGGGGCAGGCACTGATCTGTGTTCTGTGGGGACCAGGGACAGGACCCCAGGGAATGGCCTGAAGTTGTGTCAAGGCAGGTTTAGGTTGAATCTCAGAAAAAGACTCTTCCCCCAGAGAGTGGTTGGGCACTGAACAGGCTCCCCAGGGCAGTGGTCACAGCACCAAGGCTGCCAGAGCTCAAGGAGCGTTTGGATGATCCTCTGGGGCACGTGGTGTGACTCTTGGGGATGGTCCTGTGCAGGACTAAAGGTTGGACTTGATGATCCTTGTGGGTCCCTTCCACCTCAGCAGATTCTGCGATTCCCTCGTGGCACAGTGACGTGTTCCCTCATGCTGTGCTGTGCTCTCCAGTCCTGTGCCAGAGGTATCTTTCCACATCATGCAGTGACATTTGGGGAATACATGAGTTACCCAAGCACCTCATGGTGTCCTGAAGACATGTTGGTGAGAGACTGGTTACAGACTCATGAACACATGAAGCAAAGAGTGAAGAGCTCTTTTTACCCTCCAGTGGTATTATTCCATACTCATTTTTGCATTAGATATTCCTGCACAGTGGCATAACGCCCCCAAACCCTCTTGGTTTGTAAGAGGAAGGCTTTGGTCATGTATGAGAGGAGGAGGAGGAGGAGGTGTGAGGCTCTGTCCATGGTGCTTACTGGGAAAGCTGGAGGCAGAGGGGAGGATGGACAGGCTGGAGGGGAGGATGGACAGGCTGCAGTGGAGCTGCTGTGGTCGCCCAGTATGTGTTATGGTGCCATCAGCATTGGGAGGCCCCTCGATGGAGGAATGTGTTGGTGCCCAGCCTGTGGGGTCACCCAGCCTGGAGAGCCACCACCTCAAAGGAGGAGCACCCAGCTAAGGGGACAGTAGTGGCATGAGCATGGATGCTGTTATCCATGGGTGACCAGTGTCACAGAACTATAGAATGGGTGGGGTTGGAGATCATCCAGTCTACCCTCCCCTGATAAAGGAAGTTCACCCAGAGCAGGTTGCACGGGAACCCACCCAGGTGGGATTTGAATATCTCCAGAGAAGGAGACTCCATGGCCTCCCTGGGCAGCCTGTTCAGTGCTCTGGCACCCTCACAGTAAAGAAGTTTTTCCTTATATTCATGTGGAATTTCCTGTGTTCCAGTTTGTGCTCATTGCCTCTTGCCCCATTGCTGGGCACCCCCGAGCAGAGCCTGGTCCATCCTCTGACTCCTCCCTGCAGGCACTGACAGACATGGATGAGGCCCCCTCTCAGTGTCTCCTCTCGAGGCTGAACAGCCCCAGCTCCGTCAGCCTTTCCTTGTAAGGGAGATGCTCCAGTCCCCTCATCATCTCTGCAGCCTCTGCTGGACCTGCTCCAGGAGCTCCATGTCCCCCCCATCCTGAGGAGCCCAGAACTGGACACAGCACTGCAGATGTACCTCACAGGGCTGAGCACAGGGACAGGATCCCCTCCCTGACCTGCTGCCAATGCTCTTCCTGATGCCCCCCAGGATCCCATTGACCTCCTTGCTCCCCAGGATACACTGCTGGTCATGGATAGCTTGTTGTCCACCAGAACCCCCAGGTCCCCCTCCACTAGGGATTCCTTCCTAATGTACCATTTTGGGGAGCAATGGTCTGCATAAATCTTGAGAACAGACCCCATTATTACATGTGTATTTGTATAGGAATTTTTCTTGGGACCATAAAATGCAGTTTTCTTTATTTGTTGTCCCATGGTTGCAGATGCTGCAGTGTTTTTTTCTAAGGGATTTTTTTCCCTACTAAAGCCATTTTTCAGGATTCCAGCAGAAGTATCCATACAAGAGGCCACACTAAAAACTGTCACTGAGATGCTTGCCTGTGTGAGCACATCAGCTCTCCAACCTGGGCACAGAAACTCCTTAAAACCAGGATTTCTGGGCATTTTCCAAGGCTGTCTGTGCCTTCATCCTGCCAGGGAAAGGCACTCTTTTAATGGGATGTCATTACCACTGCTCAGTGATCATTTCCATTCTTAACAGCAACAATATGGTAACTTGGACAAGCTAAAAATTGAGCTTCAGGACCTGCCAATCAGAGGTCTTTAATCAGAGCTGCTATTTTTGGGGAGACAGATTTAGCATAAATAGGTGTGATGCAAAGTGTCGGACTCTATTTAGTCCTTGTCCAAGACATCTTCCTTTTGGAATGGTGACTTTGTATAAAATTCATCACCAAGGTCACTCTGCATCTATGGGGAGGGCCAGGAAAAAACAGACACAAAGTAGCTGAATAATTTGTTTTCTTCCTCAGTTTTTCTTTAATATAAGTCCTTTCGTATGAAATACAACAAAGAAAATATTTTCCAGGACGGTGAAGTGCTGAACCTTCTTGTGGGGGGTATTTTTGGTGCAGTAACTTAGAGTTGTTAATTGCTGGCAGATTCCAGCCCGTGGAGCTCAGTGGGATTCCCTGCGCTGTTGACGGGTTTGGAGCTGGTCCACCACTGTCTGTAGAAACACTGAGCTCCACAGCTCTGTTCTGAGTACGGTACTATAACGCACTCCTGAGATTTCTTTATTCCCTCACACAGTGTTTGGGTTTGGTGGTGGTTTTCCCACCTTCCAATGTGGCATACTGTGTCTCAGCAGAAAGACTCTTCTGTTGTCATCTTTGTTCTTCACTCTGATGTCCCCCAGCCCCTCCACCTCCTCAGGCACTACTAGGAACCAAACTAGGACAGGGATAAGGAGACCGGTATTCCAGGCAGGTGTTGGAGTCCCCATCCCTGGAGGTGCTCAAGGAACAACTGGATGTGGCACTCAGTGCTCTGAGCTGGGTGACAAGGTGGGGATTGGGCACAGGTTGGACTTGATGGTCTGGAAGGGCTTTTGTAACCTCAAGGATTCTGTGGTTCTGTGATTCTGTTTCTCAGGACTTGCATCTCCTCTGTGCAGCTCCTACAACTGGGAAATCATCCACAGAGTTGGTGAAAGCAGAAAAGACTCCATCGTTGTGAGCTGTCAGATTAGCCTGGGATTGGGTAAATCTTACTTACTTCTGCTAGATTTGACCCTGACTGGTCACCCCAAACTCCTTATGAGTTATGTGGTCACTTAGAGAAAAGCAGAGGTGGGATTGGTGCCCGGCGCCATCAGGAGACGGTCTCTGATCCCAGCTCCATTTGGAGCTCTTGTTTTTGCCCTGGAGATGGTAACAAGCAGCTCCCAATCCATCTTTTCCATGCCACCTAGGGATGGGTAGATATCTATCCTGTTTCCCATAGCTCATCCCTTTTATAAACTGACCTACTTAGTGACTTTCACAGAGAAGTCCATCCCTTTGCCCATCCTTTCATCCTATTTTGAGCATTTTCCATACCCAGTATGTCCTTCCTTTTTATTTCAATGAGGGAATGGGGTTCTATAGCTTTAGAATAGCTCTGAGAAACCTTATAGCAAAGAAATGGTGTCCTTTCTGCAATAGTTGGCATTTTTCTAGTCCATTAATCACTGACTTTGGCAGCATCGAGTGAACAGCATGAAAAACATACCTGTTTTTTTCTATTATAACAGAAATATAAGATTAACAGAATACAATGAGTTTGTTCTTAATAAATGCACACCTAAAATTCAACACTTTTTTAAAGGAATGTTCATAGTTGACAGAAGAGAAAAACGAGTGATCATTTTGTCTCTAACGAACTGATATGTCTGAATATTAAATCATCTACAGAAAGTACCTCTTAATTTCTCTCCATCCTCTTCCTCCATCTCCTTTACAACACAGAACTTGGCTGTTTCTTTCCTTGAGGTTTGAAAAAAGCTCTTTAGGATTGAGTATAAAACATATTATTGACCCTAAACACACAGTTTGTGTGTTGTCTTGTATAAATGTATATATAATATGTGCGTATATATATATATATGTATAGATTTATAAGAATATATGCATAGAATTTTGAATTGATCCTAGAGATTGCTCCATCCTCACACGAGGAGATAACCTGGAAAACCTTCAACAAGTAAAACACAAACCATTTAGGAGTTTGATGACTTTTCCAAACCTTCAGCATGTGGAATGCTGGGACTTCACTTTTACCTCCTGGGGCTTCTTGGTTCCCTCTCAAGGGTGAGAAGTAGAATAATTTCTACTGGAATAGGTTGAACTGGAAGTGGGATGAGCAGGGAGGGTGTCAGGGGATGTGTGTGTGTGTTTAGGAATGGTCAGGATACTCATCTGTTCCCTAAGAAGAGCTGCAGAGGTGGATCTTGGCTCTTTGGGAAGCTGCTCAGGGCTGGGCATTTTTCTTTTCAAGTTTACCCAGAATTTCTAAGCAACTGCATAAAAAAGTAGTTTTCTTCAGGCACATGAGGATTTTTCCAGGCTCGCTCTGTGCTTCTTCAGCCTCATGGGAAAACTGGCACATGAGATTTTAGGTCCTGAAATGACTTTTTCCAGTTTATAATTGCTTCCCTGATAAGTATTTTCATAGAATAGTTTGGGTTGGAAGGGACCTTTAGGATCATCTTATTCCACCTCCTGCCCTGGACAGGGACACCTTCCACTATCCCAGGTTGCTCCAAGCCCCGTCCAACCTGGCCTATTAAATCTAAAGTGGGAAACCCCAAATACTCCTCCTGGGATAGTAACTTTGGATGTCTTTCACTTTGAAATGTTCTCAGCCTTTCAGAAGAGCCCCCTTGGGTTTGGGGTGGCCCCAAAGTGTGGACCTTTTTTGCACCATCTGAGAATCCAGGTGGATTTGACCCGCATCCCAACCTTTGGAAGATGCAGTGCATCCTGTAGTGGGGAGTGCCCTTGGATTTCAGGAGCTGCATCACTCTGGAAGGGTGGGCTGCTCAGCATAAGCTACTCTGTGTCCCAGGAGGGAGAACCACAGAGCCACAGAATATATGAACTGGAAGGGACCTATAAGGATCATCCAGTCCAACCCTCAGCCCTGCACAGGACCATCCCCAAGAGTCACACCAGGTGCCCCAGTGTATCATCCAAATGCTCCTGGAGCTCTGGCAGCCTTGGTGCTGTGACCACTGCCCTGGGGAGCCTGTTCAGTGCCCAACCACCCTCTGCGGGAAGAACCTTTTTCTGAGATGCAACCTAAACCTACCCTGACACAACTTCAGGCCATTCCCTGAGGTCCTGTCCCTGGTCCCCACAGAGCAGAGATCAGTGCCTGTCCCTCGTCTTCCCCTCATGAGGAGTTGTAAGGAACGTTTTGGGGAAGGGAACAAGGGCTGGCACAGCAACTTCTGAGGAGGATGTGTGGCAGCTGTGCCAAGACACCCGGAGTCAGAGGGAGAGTCCTTCTGGTTCTGAGGCTTTAAATAGTGCTCAGTACCTCAAACTGCTCTTGGAGGAAGGATGAGGAAAGCAGGATAAGAATAGCTATGCACAAGGTGCCTCCCTGTGAGCACTGAACAGCTGGCGGGGAGGAATTAGCGCAGAGTGCCTGGTTAAAGGTGATGTCATGAGGACTCACAGCAGAGCTACCCTAGTGCAGAAGAGCCTTCATTCCATGCTGCTGGAAAGCTCAATTTGCCGTTCTCATCTTGTAACACAGGCTTGTCAGTGTGGAAATGGGGAATGTGAGCATTATTTTTTTTCATATATAGAGTCTGTTACTGTCTTTTAAAACACATCGCAGTTCTGTAACACATTTAATGCCTCATGTATTTCCTTTTAGTCATGTGGCCCTGAGTTTTAATCTGCTAATTGGGTATTAATGGGCAAATCAGGCTTGGTGTAAGGTCTTTTCATCATAAAATCCTGGATTGGTTTGAGTTGGAAGGGACTTCAAAGCTCATCCAGTCCCACCCCCTGTCATGGGCAGGGACACCTTCCACTAGCCCAGGTTGCTCCAAGCCCCGTCCAACCTGGCCTTGGACACTTCCAGGGATGGGGCAGCCACAGTTTCTCTGAGCAACCTGTGCCAGGGCCTCACCACCCTCATGGCCAAGAATTCCTTCCCCATATCCCATCTAACTCTGCCCTCTGGCAGTGGGAAGCCATTCCCCCTTGTCCTGTCACTCCACCCCTTGTTCAAAGCCCCTCTCCAGCTTTCAAGCTCTTACCAGGCCACAGAGAAAGGGACCAGCTCCAAACTCTGTTACCATCCATCCCAGGTTGAGGACTCTGTTACAGAAGGTTTTGTGCTGAGCTTCCCCTGAGTGTCCAGAGGTTGAGCAGTTTTCCATGTGCTGCTGTGGGAAGGGGGTTGCAGTAACACTCCATGATCCAGAGAGGAACACAGAGAGTGCTTGGAAATTGTGTGCTGAAAAAAGCTATTAATATTAAGGCACTTTTTCTTGTTTTCAGCTCTGAACTGTAATTTACTATGATTATTTGTTTCCTAATAAATACTGTGGAGCTCATCTCGACATCAAAACACATTAAGCATTTTGCTCTGATGTCTCGTACTTGGGCTAATTTAATTCATCTCTGGGAAGGGGTTTGTGACCAAATGCATGAGATTTGACTCTGAGGTATCACACAGCTTGTTTTGTCTCTTTGGATATACCCAGGCGATCAAATTCAACTCCCTTGTATCTTTATAATTTAATTGGAGTCAAGAGAGCTCCATAGGCAGAAATGAGTGCACTCATTGCACCTCAGTGTGGGATGGGAGGTGCTCAGGTGAAGGTGGGAGCATTTGAGTGAATTGAATGCTCTGTGAGAAAGTCATCAATGTTTGTCTTTAAAGAGCTTCCAACATTTCAGCTGGAGCAGCTACGACTCAACTAATGGAATTAAAACTGGAGTTTTAAATTGAAATAGAAATCAAATACAAAGTAGTGACTCCTGCTGCCATTTAACTGCATATATAAGATGAATGCTTATTATTAATTAGGGAGTGAAAAAAGCTAATTAGCAAGTTACATTGTGGCATTGCTCCGGAGATGAGGGGTTTGTTATTGAAATTGCTTTGAAAGCAAAGATAGTCCACAGCTAAACATGATTTAGCGTCATTTTCCCACTTTTCGTGTCTCTACTTTTCTGCTCTGTTTATCTTTCCAAACTGTGGTGGGACAAATTCTGCTCTGAATTAAAGTTTGTGTGCAGATGGTTTGTGTGCAGATGGTTTGTGTGCCAGGGCCCAGCTCTCCATGGGGGCCCTGGATACACCTGGATCCAACCTCCTGTACCAAACCCCCCATGCTTGTGTCACTGCTGCTTTACCAGGAAAACCAGAGCTGTTCTGAATCTTCCATCCTCCTTTTACAAGTTGTTCTTGTGTGTTTTGTGTGGATATTTCAGTCTTTCTTATTCAGCGTAATGGAGTGGCTTAGGTTGGAAAAGCCCTCTGAGTCCATTGAGTCCAGCCATTCCCCAGCACTGCCAAGGCCATTACTAACCCGTGTCCCCAAGTGCCACATCCACATGCCTTTGAAATCTAGGGATGGGACTCCACCACTGCCCTGGGCAGCTGTGCCAGTGACTGACCACCCTTTCCAGAAAGGAATTTTTCCAATATCCAACCTAACCCTCCTCTGGCACAACTTGAGAGAGTTTCCTCTCGTCCTGTCCCTTGTTCCCTGGGAACAGACTCCACCTGCCTCCACCTTCCTGTCAGGCAGTTGCAGAGAGCCAGAAGGTCCCCCCCCGAGCCTCCTGTTCTCCAGGCTGAGCCTCCCCAGCTTCCTCAGCTGCTCCTGGTGCTCCAAACCCTTTCCCAGCTCTGTTCCCTTCCCTGGATACACTCCAGCCCCTCAATGTCCTTCTTGTCATGAGGGGCCCAGAACTGGACTCAGGACCGGCAGTGCCAGCACAGGGGGACATCACTGCCCTGGTCTTGTGGCCACACCATGGCTGGTACAGGCCAGCTGCCCTTGGCCACCTGGGCACATTCCTTTGACTTGTTATCGTTGGAAGTGTCTGTTATCCCCTGGTTTTCCCTGCCTTGTGCCTGCTCTGGCCCAGCAGCGCTCAAGGAGTCATTTTGGATGGTTTAACACCCACCCTCCAAAACCACCCTGTGTCAGGATCAGTGTCTGCTCTGCTCAGGGAAGAGAACAGACTGAAGGGTCTGTGCTGCCTCCTCGCAGCTTCTCCTCCACACACTCAGGGCAGAGCAGGGCTGTGGCGTCAGTGGTTACAATATTATAAAATCATTTATAAACATCAATCCTGAAAGAAAAGCACTCCAGGAAAGAAATCCAGGTCTTCTGGAGCATCTGTAGTGATTTGGTAATTGATTTTCTGGAGCAACATTTTTGATTTGATGATATTTCAGTGTCCTGTATACTTGTGATTTATTTGTCAACAAGATGAGCAAAAGGCAGATTTATTTGCAATAGTTCTAAGGGTCCTGTAACAATGTTTATTTGATGAAGTGCAATGGTTATAAAGGAACTTCAGCCATGGTTTATAATGCACAGAATTAATGGAATTATGGATGGAAGTAGATGAGCTTTGAGGCTCATAAATGAGCTGTGGGTTGGAACTAGATGGGCTTTCATAGAACCATAAAATATGTTGAGTTGAAAGGGACCCATCAGGATCAACTTCTGGCCCTGTGCAGAACACACCAAGAAATCTAAGTGGGAATCCAAGTGTAAAAAAAAAAGGGGATCCCCCCCAAAAAAAGCACTGGAGTCCAAGCCAAACCCTTCCATGATTCTGTGCTTCTGAAAAATGTCTTGCCAAACATGTAAAAGGTAAAACCCCCTATTTTTACACATTCATATTTGTACAATTTAGTTATAATCTCATAATTTTAACGTATGGCATCCATAGAAGCTGGAAATTAAAAGCATCCTTTTACACAGAAATCCTTGGATTAGACAGTGTCCATAAGATCAGGGATCAGCCGTGATAGTCCTTGTTTGGAGCAGTCTCTGACAATAAGACCGTGTCCCCTTTTCCCTTGGAATGACAAATGTTGATCCTCGGTATGAGGTGGCAAATGTTTGTGGCCTGTCTGCATGAGGGACCTGTCTCCTCCTTTTGACTTCCCTTTTAATACTGATTAAGAGACAGATTGTTCACAGGCTACTCGAGCCAGGTCCCTCTTGGGGTGAGATGATGGCTCAGACCCAACCAAGGTTCCTGCTGCTTGAATTTGCAGCTTCATTTCACCTGGGACAGTGCCTGGATGAGCCCAGGGGGGGTTCCTGGAGCAGCAGAGCGTTATGGATGAGATAATAAGCAACTTCTGAAAGTGATTAAATAAAGGTGGCATAGCTAGGCCAGGCAAGCCAACATCATGATGTGTTCATTCTTTACCCTTTGCCAGTCTTTGATAGATTATTTTAGCGGTTTCAGAAGGCTTTCCATGTTGGAAACAGCAGGCAGATCGTAAAGCCCAGGAATTCCAGAGCCTGTGGAAGGTCAGTACTGCCTTTGCCAGCCTCAGGGTCTGATACTCTCAGGCACACGGTGGGACTCTTGAGGATGGTCCTGTGGAGGGCCCTTGTGGGTCCCTTGCAGCTCACCCCATTCTGTGACTGTGACAGTTGTCACCGTGCCCACTCCAAGCACGCTCATATCCATTCCCTGACCTTTTATCTCCAGCAGGGAAGTGCTGTGAGCCATGAGGAACCTGGCAGCCGTGGAAAACCCTTGAAGCTTTGCCAATAAATTTTAATAGATGGGAGTTAAAGCTTTTCAGTGTTTCAAATGTTGTTTTCACTCCTTGATTAGCAATTCAGCCCTGCTCCTCATCCTGGTACGTGCTCGTTTGCATAACCCGGCCTAGGCTGGCACTTCTGTCTGTCTCGGCTGAGGTGCTGGAGCAGCATTAAGACACACATTTCCAAAGCTCATCTTAAGCTCTCACAGAAGTCAGAACTTATTTCAAATCTGGGAGTGCAAGCACTGAATATTTTAGAAATGGGAGCCCGTGTGCCTTCAGCAGCTGGTTTTTGGGTTTGGAGTTTGGTTTTTTTTTTTTTAATGTTCATTGGCATCAGCAGGCTCTTTCCTATAAAATTATTTTGGATTCTACCCACTGATTGAAGCCTTTTCAGTTTGGTCAGAATGACCTTTGTTTGTTGTATGTTGAATATATGTTGCTTTGTGCTTGATTGTTGAGTGAGAGTTTTATTAGTCCTGTGAAGTGGATGATGCTGTAGGGTTAAGATTGAACCCAAGGCTGGTTATTTTGTGTATTCTGAGACCTTTCAGTCTACAATGATGGCTGTACCTTCTGTCTTCTTGTTTTAGCCTGGAGAAAAGGAGGCTCAGGGGGACCTTCTCACTTTCTGCAACTCCGTGAAAGGAGGGTGGAGGTTGGGCTCTACTCCCAGGGAACAAGGGACAGGATGAGAGAAAATGACCTCAAGTTGTGCCAGGGAGGTTTAGGTTGACTATTAGGAAAGATTTTTTCATGGAAAGGGTTGTTAAGATTGGAAGGGGCTGCCCAGGGCAGTGTTGGAGTCCCCATCCCTGGAGGGATTTCAAAGGCGTGAGGATGTGGCACATGGGGACATGGGCCAGTGGTGGCCTTGGCAGTGCTGGGGGAACAGATGGACTCACTGGTCTGAGAGGACTTTTCCAACCTAAATCATCCTATGATTCTCTCCTGCAACTCAGCAATCAGGAGAGAGGGAGGAGGAGTGATCCAAAATTATCAATATGATATTTAAGCCCCCTGGAAATGCCAGTTTGTTGACTGATACAATTCACCAATGGAATAAAGGTACCTGTAACATTCTTCATAATGGAGTTGTCATGAACTCAAACGTTTGTCAATATAAGAATTTAAATGACCTCGAAACTAATCCTCAGCCTATAACTGTTCCCAAAAGCCTTTGTTCATTGGGATGATTTCCAACATTGCTTCCAGTTTCACAGGTTTTAAAAATACACTTCCCAGTTTTGGAAGGAGGAAGTTTTCTTGTAGAACAAGTGAAATCACCATAAAAGGCTTGTTATCAAGTCTTATGGGTTCACTGTTTTTAATTTAACTTGTTACATCACAGGAGTGTGAATTAATTAAACTTCCTATTCATATATATGTAGGATCTATTTTAGCTGATGAATCTCTGAGACAAAGGTTGGAGATGCGTCAGCATCTCCTCTGCCTCTCTGAGAGGAAAATAAATGTGGTTAAAAAGAGCTGCATGGAAGGGAAGACATCAGTAACTGTGCCCTTCATCCTCCTGGACAAAGAGCTCCCTGAAAGGAGACTCTTCATCAGGGGACACACTGTGATCATCAGCCTAGGGGGACACTGAAGCTCCTTTGAATATTCTAATTCCCTCTCCAGCTCAGTGAATGTGTCTTTTCCTCCGTAAAGTCACAATTAATGAGAAACCTGCAGCCCTGGTCAGCACTACTGAGCATCTTGCAGTGCTTTTAATCGACTTATCCAGCATCTGGTGTGACTTGAAGGCCCTGGCTGGCTGTCCTTTGGTCCCTGCCCTCTGATTGCTTTTTTTCCTGCTAACAGCTCACATTTGAGGTCTAACGGCTCACATTTGAGGTTCAATATCTTGCAGCTTCATTAGGAAGAAATTAACTTCTGCAGGAACTGAGTGGTAGAAAATGTATCTTTGGATCTTCTCCTAGTGCAGGAGCCCATTCAGGGCTGGTGCTTCCAAGTGCTGGTCTCGTTAATCCCCTGCACAGCAGGTCAGGAGAGGAGCTGCTTCCTGCAGGAGATGTGTCACTGCAGTGACTGTACACAGAGCAGCTTCTGGGTTGGCTCTTCATTTCATATTCTGTTTTGATTCCAAATGTTGTAATACCCCAAACAGATATTGCTGCCTGCTCTCCCAGAATTCTTCTGCAGCACACTGGTCCAGGGAGAAGCTGGACCGCTCCAGGGACTCCTGCCTGATGTTTTTAACTTAACTTTGGTAGAGAGGAACCTCAAAGCCCATCCACTCCCACCTCCTGCCATGGGCAGGGACACCTTCCACTAGCCCAGATTGCTCCAAGCCCTGTCCAACCTGGCCTTGGACACTTCCAGGGATGGGGCAGCCACAACTTCTCTGGGCAACCTGTGCCAGGGCCTCACCACCCTCATGGCCAAGAATTTCTTCCCAATATCCCATCCAACCCTGCCCTCTGGCAGTGAGAAGCCATTCCCCCTTGTCCTGTCCCTCCAGGCCCTTGTCCAACTCCTCAGCTCTCTTAGGGCCTCTTTAGGCACTGAAGGTTTTTTAAGGACCTTCACCTTACTGTGAAGTCTCCCTGGCTCTGTATCAGCCCTTCTCACTGCTTCCCACCCTGGAGTCCCTTACTGGGCCAGGTTGAGGTGGATACTGGGATTCTTTGCCCTCCAGTAGGACACTGTATGGCCATGAAGGGATGGACCTGGTTTACTGTTCCCTCTCACTGCACCAAGGGCTATCACTTACTCTCTGTTGTTATCAGTTTAGCAGATTTTAAATCACTTGCACAGACATGATTTCATGTCTTAAGTCTTTGGAGAAGAGATTAAGTGACAAAAAGTCCCAGGCTGGGCTCTGGATTAAGCTCTGCTCTGGCTATAGTGGTTCCCACTCCCAATTAGGCTTCTTTCCTAAACTTTCCTGTTGTGATTTCCAAGCTCTTTAGTGTAATACACCCATTTCAAGCACCCTCAGCTCTCAGTCAGAGCTGGGCAGTGGTAAATCCAGTGCCTGCTGAATGTGTTGCTGTCCTAGTGATTCTGTTCCCCACAATCCCACTAATCCCATCAGAAGGAATGTGTCAGCCCAGTTTGACGCTGCAGTTTTTGAGACACACGTATGCTGGCATTAATTTGATTAAGCTGCTGTAATTCTCTCTAAATAATGTTGTGTTTTACTGATTCCATTGCCCTGTGCAGGATCAGTGTCAAGCTGACAGGCTTGGAACTATTCTGATTATCCTGTTTACTCCATTAATTTGGAGCAGCAGCTGCTTGGTCCCTTCTAATTTGCTGTACCAAGGATGTGCAACATGTCACAAAAGTGTTATTGTGATTCTACCTGTGGCCAACTTATTGATAGCCTTAGAACACAAGGCAAAGGCTCAAGATAGATCCAGATAAAATCTTAAAGACTGTTTTTTTGGAAAAGAAGACAGGATAGAGATAGGATTCACCCAGGAGTAGTGAAAGGGATAATATTTCATGGTAACATGTAAAAAAAAGTAACATTATTTGCAAATTTCAACAGGCAGTGTTTGCTTATTTACAGAATCCTGTTTGCTTATTTACAGAAATGATTCCTCAAAACTCAGCAGTAAAGGAAGGGGCAGCAGCTCCTGAGCTGCCATTTGAATCCAGAATTTTTTGGTTGGTGATTTAGTTGTCAGAGAAATATTACTGTAAAATATAATTTTTCTGTATATGAAGGACTATGAATTAAAGTGGCTTTTGGGGCCGATTGTCTACGCTGGCCTTGCACTGTGGGGAATTCATATTTCCTCAGCTGCTGGTGGCTCTTTCTTATCTCCTGAGCCACTGCCAGATCTGCAAAGTAAGGAAATCTATTTTAAGAAAGGAAGAGAAATCCCCAGTGCTGTTCAGGCTATGGAAATATCTCCCAGTGAACGTGGACTGTGCTGAGGTGTTCCTGCTAAATTTGTATTTAATAATGTAACGTGGGAATGAATTGCCTCACTCTGGAGATCCTGGGAAGTTGCACCAGGCAGAGGGTGATTTGGAGCTGCAAAACTGTCCCTGTGCCAGCTGCCCCAGGCCACTGGCAGTCCCTCTGTGCCAGCTCAGTGCTGGCAGGACACAGGCAGTGTGTTCTCCCAGGCTTGAGTGGGAACCTGAGTTGAGCTCTTTTGAGGAAATCCTGGTTCTTAGAGTGACTGAGAACAACCAGCCCCTAGCTGGGCACCCGTCCCTTTCTCCAGCTCTGTTTCATGCCCCCACCTCCCCTTCAGAACCAGAAACATCCTTTACACACCCACTGAATGTTTCATCAGTGCTGTGAGAGGGAAACGACATTAGGAGAGAGTAAAGTAATTCTCTTCTTGGATCTGACCCAAAAATTGTAGTTGGTGCCTGTGATCTATGTAAGGACTATGTCAGGAGGTTGGAGTGAAATCTCTTGTGACAGGTCCACGTGCACATCCACAGCCTCGGCCTGTTTCCAGTCACAGAGGGCTCTAAACCAGCCTTGAGCTGCTGCCTCTCCACTGCCTGTAATGGAAGCAAAATGAACCATTAATATTTAACATGGAGCTCCATCTTTTTTTGACTGACTGTTCGAATTGAAAGGGAAAGTTTTGTTGGATTCTTTTTGTTGGAGAATATTGGCCAATGCATTTGGAACAAGCAGTTTCTCAGGTTTGTGATCTGTTGCTGGGATGGAAGGAAAAGGAGAAACCACAGATGAGCATGTAGAGAAGGAACTGCCGTTATTCCATGTCGGAGGAGCCACTGAATGGAGCTGCTGAGCAGATGTGGGGATGCAGGCATGCAGAGCCTTAGGCAGGCACTAATGTTCAGTCAGTGTTTCGCATCAGTGACTAAAAATGGGCTGTGCAGGGTTGATACAATAGTCAGTAATTTCCCTTAGAAACTGGGAATTGAATCCAGAATTTTCTCGCAGGGTACGCTGGGAATCTGTGCTGGATGTGTTGGGGGTTGGACAACCAGGGGCATGGTGGGATTTTGGGGTGTCCTGTCCCGGGTGGAAGTTGGACTCAGTGATTGTGTGGGTCCTTCCAACTCAGGACATTCTGTGGTTCTGTGATTCTCTGACCCAAGGGAATGGACTGAAGTTGTGTTGGGTTTAGGCTGAATATCAGGGAAAAGGTTCTTCCCCCAGAGGGTGGTTGGGCACTGAACAGGCTCCCCAGGGCAGTGGTCACAGCACCAAGGCTGCCAGAGCTCCAGGAGCGTTTGGATGATCCTCTGGAGCACATGATCCTCTGAGGCACATGGCACACTCTTGGGGATGGTCCTGTGCACAGCTGAGGGTTGGACTGGATGATCCTTGTGGATCCCTTCCAGCTCAGCACATTCTGATTTGTTCCGTTGGTTGACTTGACCCCACTGGACAGTCCACTCCTAAAGAAGCTCCCTGGGATCAGCCAGCCTGGAGCAGAGGCAGTAAGACCTGACAGGGAGCTGAGGCTGTGCTGCCACATCTCTAAGATCAAATCCCTCCTGGTGCCTGTTGGTCCTGACATCCATTTTTAATAGAATTTCAATAGATGACAAGGAAATTTCATCTTGAATTGCCCTCGTTTTTATCCCATTAAAATATCCTTGACTGCTGTAAAAACCAGAAGGTTGTCAGTTTATCTTACCAGAATGTTCCCAACATTTCTGTGGGCAAATAAGATCCTCAGTAGCGTGGAAGTAGACAGGAAAAAACGCAGTTGTTTTTGGGACAACTTTTCTGTCCCTGCATGATATGAGAGCTCTTACCTTCAGGTGTCACCAGGGGTTAAAAACATCAAGTAAACCCAAAGGTTTGACAGCTAAGAGGTTCTTTCTGCTCTTTAAAAAGGGCTCATATAATTCCCACTACTATTAGTATGGAGTTAAGTATGGAGGATGCACAGGAAAGAAATTGCAGAACTTCAAAATAACATCTTTAATATGAAAATGAATATAAAGTTATCCATGTCTTTTAATTCTTAAGGGACTTACTCAGTTATAAAAATATTTTTTGTTCTTTCCAATGTTTCTCTGGTTACAATGTGAATTTCTTTAAATATTTATATCTAAATAAGTAAATATAATTAAGTAATATACAAGTATATAAATATAAACAGACATTTATAAGTACCTCATATACAAGCATATAAATACAAATACAGAAATTCATAAGTATAAATATAGACATATAAATGTAGAAACATGCAAACATGCAAAAATAGATAAATTTAAATATGTAAACATGCAAACATATACTAATATATCAAATCCAGAGTAATTTACATATGTAAGCATGCAAACATACATAAATATATAAAATATAAGCTGAGATATTTAAATATGTAAACAAACAACTATGTAAAAGGATTGCTGTTTTACCATTGTGCCGCAGATGGAAAGGGCCAGAAGATAATTCTGTAAGTTAAAAATACATAAAAAAGGAACAAGAAGTCAGGCTGATTATGTGATTAGGAGGTTTATTCTGCTACAAAGTGATATACTGCTAATAAATATGAAAGTATGGACAGATCATTGTAGTCATTTCATAACAGAAACTTAATCAGACATCTGTGGACTACAAAGTAACTCTCTTTTCCTGATCTGGGATATCTGACATGATCATTCCAGCTCTGAGGGATTCAGGGTGGCCTCCCTGGCATTTGGAAGGTGGGACTGGGAGGCAGGTGGGATGCTCTGTTCCTAGCTGCTGGAGAGGCTCTTCTGGTCCCACCAAGTTTGTGAGGGAAGTGTGTGGTCAGATCTGTGGAATCTCAGCCAGTCTGGTACCAGAGAGCCCATAAACACGAGGGTGCTGTTGTTGACACCTAGAGGGTTGTTGCATTTACTGGGGATGCAATGTAGGGACAGGGCATTGGTGGCCAAGAAAATAATGGAATCAAAATCAAATGGGCAAACCAGGAAGAATAAGTCTGTCCATGGTTTGCTTCCAGCACAGATACTCCCTGGGATTATTGAATGTGTGAATGACTCCTGGAGTGTGTATGTGTTTCTTCTAAATTTCTGCTAAGTTTTGAGGAGAGAAGGAGCATCAGAAGGAGAGTGGAACTGTAGAGCTGGAGGCTGAGTGAAGTCCCTGGGTGTGGCACTGGATTGTTCCTCCCTTGCTTGGGAACCCTGGTCTGGTCCCAGACAGGGCTGAAGGACAGCCCTGGAATAAAAGCACAAACAGATTCCAGAGCTTTTCACTGGGAAGTCACAAGAAATAGCTTCCCCAAGGACAGAATGGTTTATTCTTTGGTTTTTTTTTCTGGTCATTAGCAGTGATATTTAGGGTTAAAATGGGGCTCCAGTGATTTCATGCACCCAAAGCATGGTCAGTTTATAATTCACATTCAGGCTAATTCCCTCATTTTTGGAGTGCACAAGAAAGGCAGATTTTATTAAATATAGTTTTCTTAGGCTTTTTCCCTCTATGCTTTTTAAACAACTCTAAGTTTTAGCTCCACACACAAAATATACCACCAGGCTTCATTAGCCTGTGGGAGGATTTGGTGGCAGAAACAAGGCAGCACTGTTAGACTTGGAGTGATGATTCCATGATATATCTCCTGTGTCAGTGGGAACATCTGTACAGTGGGGAAAAATGTCTATGCTTTGGAAATGGGAGTAATGAAGTGGAATTACCGAGATGGAACAGTGATTCCAGGGGAAGCCACATCCATCTCTGCAGTGACAAATATCTCCCTTAACCATAGGTTGGACACAGTCACTGGAGAGCTGCACTGGGATGATGAAAAAAAGGAGCTGGTCAGAGTAGAGGGGTTTTTCTTGCTTTCTAGGAAGAAAGAAGAAAAAAAAAATTAAAAAGAGAGCAGAAAAAAAGAGAAAATGACTGTCTAGTAATGACTCGAGGTCTGTATTTTCCCCTTTCCTTCAGTGAGATTTGGTTTTCTACAGACAGTTGTACTTTGCAGGTTTTTAATTAGGTTACTTAACACAGAATAAGCCCCTGAGAGTATCTTGAGGTGAAGACAGAGAGAAATGTAACTGGTCGTGATACACCAATAGAAGATAGTCTGTGAGATAGCTGGAATACAGATCCTACAACGATTGGGATTCTTCCCCAAAGCAGTGAGCATGGGCAGTCAAGTTCAGCCTTGGATTTCTAAGCTAAGCATGAAAGGTAAATACTGTTAGTGCAGCAGAATTCCCTGAGAATTTCTTTGGGCCTCTTTCCTGCTAATCCAGTCCGTACAGTGGTAGGCAGAATTCCTGCCCTAGAAGTGTCCAAGACCAGGTTGGATGGGGCTTGGAGCAACCTGAGATAGTGGAAGGTGTCCTGCACTTGGCTTTCATGTCCCTCCCAACCCAAACCATTCCATGATTCCATTATATCACTTCACGTTGCAGCAGCATCCTCTGACAGTAAATTCTGTGGAACGAACTAACACAAAAATGCCTTTTTAGAATTCCTTTTAGGAGCAACATCTCAATTTCATTAGAATTTTTTAGAGAACAATTGCATTCGCACTTGCTGCAATGTGACATTAAAGCTGGTTTAATTCTGATTTGCCCGGTGCACAGAAAGGTGCCTCTCCCGGTAGCAGAGACCCTGGTTTTCCCCATGGCTGAGCCTGTGCAGGCTGTGGAATTCTACTGCATTCTGACTGTGCTGGGTTTGCTGGCAAATCCAGAGACCTGATGCACCTCACTGAGTATCCAGAGGGAATCCCTGATGTTATTTAAGTGTGTATGTGCTATTTTCCCAGTTTTTAGCAGCTTGGCAGCTACTGAATAGACATCGAGGGACATATTTTCAACCTGGTCTTTAACCTCTATCTATAAAACCCACAGTTACTTCTCCTGAAAGACATTTTTACATGCAAGTTGGGTAATTAGGAATTTAATCACCCTTTCTCCAGTGAAAAGAATGTTTTCTGCACAGAAAAATAGCAAGTTGAAAGAGTTCATCCTAGAGAACAATTTGCAAGGCTTCATTCTAAAGAGCAATTTGCAAGATTGATAGAGAGTCTGAAATGACTTGTTTGCCTTAAAAATAACTGGATGGGAAATCAATTGAAAGGAATTTTTGCCAGGTGTTCAGGAGAAAGGAGCCAAGCCAGGGCAAGGCAGTGAACTGCAGAAATGCCCTTGTTTTACCCCCCATCACACACATCTGTCTCAGATTTCATAGGCCTGTCCAGGCTAACCTAGAGCTGTGCACAAAGCTTTCAGAATTATAACTGAATTATTTCAGTTCCTGGAACTCTCACTGATATGAAGTCCCTATTTTCTGATCTTTTAAATGAAAGACACTCAGAGATTTGGGGTGAAAGATATTGATTCCAGCACTTATTTCCAGATAGAAAAGATCCAGAATCCTTGATTCCAGGGCAATGGGCTTGTGTGTTTTCTGGGAACTTGGGAGCACCTGAGTTTCTCATGATGATATTAATGAGCTGGATAGGCAGATGAGTTGTGTTAGAGGGGAGATGAGTTAACTCCTTGTTTTAGTGCTTCAAAGCAACTGTGGGACTTTCAAAGATGTTGAAAGTTTTGCCTAAAAAGTGGCAGTGTTGTTTTGTTCATGGGATTGTGCATAAAATTCATACTGACCTAATATTTAGGCAAGATCTCTCTGAATAAAAGCAACTTCACCTTAGTTATTTCAGAAATATGGCCAATGCATAAATCCAGAGGCACTAACTTTGGAATGGGAGGTTCCCACATTGAACTGTCCCTCACATTCCCATCACACAGAGATTCTGTGGCAAGATAAAACAGTGAGAAAAGCTTAATTTAATTCTTAAATATATTTCAACCCTGGCATATAATCATGCATTTATATTCTCTGGTTAATTTATGTATTTATAGTCTGGTTTTTGTGCTGTTGACAGTTTCCTGTCCTTAAATGTATCGCTGCATTCACCCAACTGGTGGTTTTATGTTGAGCTGCCCTTAAAGTCAGTGACTGGTGTTTAGGGAAATCTTTTTTCCTTTCTGTACCACCATGAGAATGTTGGAAACCAGCTGGAAAAACAATAGAATTTGGACTGTGAAGGGTGAATTGTGGGGGGTTTACCTACTGAATAGATTTGGGATTGTTCAGCCTGGAGAAGAGAAGCTTCGGGGTGACATAATCGTGGTCTTCCAGGACCCGAAGGAACAGAAGAGATGGAGAGAGACTATTTACAAGGGCCTGGAGGGACAGGATAAGGGGAAATGGCTTCCCACTGCCAGAGGGCAGGATTAGATGGGATATTGGGAAGGAATTCTTCCCTGTGAGTGCGGTGAGGCCCTGGCACAGGTTGCCCAGAGAAGCTGTGGCTGCCTCACCCCTGGGAGTGTCCAAAGCCAGGTTGGATGGGACTTGGAGCAACCTGGGCTAGTGGAAGGTGTCCCTGCCCATGGCAGGGGGTGGAACTGGAAGATCCTAAAGATCCCTTTCAACCCAAACCAGTCTGGGATTGTATGAAACACTTCTATTGCATGATAAAATCTACTGAAAACGTGACATAGGTCAGGTGTGTAACAGCTGGAAAGTAAATCTTGCTGCTTCAAGGAGACACAGAGAGACCTCTACAGAAGGTCCCATCCCAGATTCCTTCTCATGGAACTTAAACCCCTCCTAAGAGTGCATGAGAGTGGCTGGAATTGCTACTTCCCAACCCCTTTTTAGGGATGTGCAAGCCTTGCTTACATTTGCTAGAAATAAACCCACAGTATGATTCATATGGAATATGAATAATCTATATTTAGGTTACTAACCATGATTCTCATTTCCCAGTGTGAACCTGGTAGGGCCATAAAGGAATTTTAGGAAGATGATCTCAGGAACATCCAGATTGTGGTAAAAATACCTGAGGTTTTTGAAATGCACTTCTAGACATGAAACTGGTGCTTGTGTGAGTTTTCAAATGGGTTCTGGTTTTGCAAACTTTTCTGAACTTTTAAATACCTTGAATTAATATATTGGTCAAAAGAGCCTGGAGCCCCAAAGCAAACAGGCTTTAGAAATATCCCAAATATTCCCACTGCAGAATAAGCCTCAGTTGGCCAGAAGGAAATGTAACAAAAAGCAAATATCTGAAGGAAATCAGGCTTTGCTATTACTAAGAATCATGGAATTAGTTATTTTTCCAAGTCTGAACCCTGTGAAGAGTGGGACTCATTGATAGGAAACTCAGTTTCACTCAATCATGTTAAACTTTGTCTTTTCTTTAATTACATCTTCCATTTGAAATTTAGATAATAATCACCACTAAGTCTTCTTTTTTTAATTATTATTATTTAATGTGGCAAAACAAACTGTTCATGTGAAACAGTGGAATTGGTTCTGCTGCACTGGGATGTTGATTGTTTGTAGATAAATTCCATTTCTGTGTCTGACATAATGAGTCTCCAAACTCATCGTGTGGAAATGGCAATGAAACTTCTGGTAATGGAGGAAATTTGGGAATCACTTTCTGATTTTCAGGGATAAACTAAGTTCTGTTCCCCAGGCTGGAATCCTCTCTCAGATACTCTTTATAGATACATCTGTTTTTCATCTTTGAGATTAAATGATATATTAAACAAATACCACCTCTTGGGTACAGAATGGTGTCGGGTTCACTTTGTATTTGTTGTTTCCAGGGTCATGTGAGGTTGCAGTGCCTTGCTATGGTTTGAATCATGGAATTGTTTAGATTGGAAAAGCCCTCCAAGACCATCAAGTCCAGCCATTCTCTCAGCACTGCCAAGGCCACCACTAACACATGTCCCCACATGCCCTAAATTCTTCACATTTCCCCCAAATTTCAAGTGTTCCTGTTGGAACTGAAGTGTGACATATCCACTCTGAGAATGGCCTTCCAGCAGTTTGTGTTTGATTTACTGGGAAATCCATTTTGTTACATTAAACACAGTTTTCTGTCTCCTTTTGGAGAGTCAAGATACCTAAAATAGAACATTCATCCCATTGATGCTTAGATGAAATAATATCCTGTTCCAATAATGGGATTGGCTCTCTTGGATACAAAGTTTCTTGCCTAAAATAGCAGTGAAATAATGAAATAGGGGTTTATACTTTGTAAATATTCAACCTGGCAATTGCTGGAGTGCTTTAATAAATTTGACCCCTTGGTTCTACAAGAAAGTTGTCAGAAAGTTGGTTTTCTAGAACAGGGGACAGCATGGGGGGAAAAGAGAAGGACTGAGAGCTGAGGGAAAAAACCTTCAGGAATGGGAATATTCCAAACTGGATATGTGACAGTCAGATCCTCACCTGGTGTAAAACAGTGTGTGAGTGGTGAGCTGCAGTACCTAGAGCAGAAATGCAAATCCAGACTCTTCTCCAGTTTGGAATGTTTTGACAGTTTTATTGATAATTAGAAATAATTACTCCACAGTGTAGGTGTGAGTACCTGGCAGGGCTGTTCTATCGGAATTTAGGCAGGAATATCCTTTTCCTTGAAGCTGCTTGTCCATTCCATGCAGGTTCATTCCAAAAGGTGGTTTTAGCTGGAGGTTTTGGAGGTTTGGAGTTTTGTTCAGTGGTGAGATCCATTCATGGAACCATCCCAGGAGGGTCAGATCCACAGTACTGGGGGCTGTCCTTGAATTCCTCCCTGCACTCCAGCTCTGGGGGAGAAATGATTTGTAAGTTGTGAGTAAGACTATGAAGAAGTGAGAGAAAAGGAGTTTCACTATTATTAGTCCTGCAGTTATGTAAGAAGTGCTTGGTTACGAAAGAACGAGACCCTGCCACGCTTCTAAATCTGCAGCAATTCCTGATGCTCTCAAGTGAACCCCATCTGTACTTCTCACTTCATCCATAGGAGATGGGTTTGCAGGGAGAAAACATTTTGTAAGTGTTCTGGAAATCACTAGGAAGGGGCACCCAGAGCCAGCCCTGCCACAGCCTGCAAGGGAAGGGCTCGGTATCATGGGGAAATGATTCCTGTCCTGCTCAGTCTGGCTTGTCTTAAAGGCTCTAAGTCAAGCTTAGACCTTAGAAAGCAAACAATTTATTCTGGAGGAGAAATGTTTTCAAGTGGCTGAAGACTTTGGCCCTTTGAAATGTCTTTTCTAACAAAATTCATGTTCCCTGTTAGTAACTAGTGGTGCCGTGCATGTTTCAGGCTGTACATCCCTCCAGCTGTTTCATGTTCTGATGAAGAGACTTCGTTATGATGCCATTGGAATTATTTTCTCCAAATATGCATTTGTGATATCCAAAGGGTGGATTTTACCTAAATAATGGTGGCCTTAATGAGTTTCCAAGTGGAAATCAGTGAAGCTCTTGTGGGTTGGCGAGATACAGGCTGAACTGGGTAAGGGGGGTAGAAACCCTCTCTTTGAGAGGTAATATCAATGTCTTAGACCATGTTCAGACATTTTTAGAGCTGAAAATAGCTAGAAATCAGGCTTTTATATTTAAATACAGCTGCTACTTGCAGAAAGAGGCCCTATATCATTTATTCCACTATCCCACCTTTAGCAGGCAAATTGATTGGACTGGTTTCTTGTTTCTTGTTTTATCCCTCCTAAAACCTTAAGGAAAAGTTAAATTCCAAAGAGATCTGCTTTACTGTCACACTGAACTGGTGGTTACTTGTCTGAGGCTGAATTTCTAGTGCTACATCTGTTCCTCCCTGCTTTATAGACAGAACAGCATCAATATCCATAATTAAGCTGAATAATTTCCAGGACATCCACACACTTTGAGTTGTTTATAAATTGTCTGGATGAAGCAATTGATTGATTTTTTTTTTCTAGGCTTCTGGATAATCTGTTTTGCTCTTGATTTGTGTGGGTTTTTTAAAAATTTCAAGTTTTAATACATCTTAGAACATCTCTTGTGGACCAATGAAAAAATCACTTCTTGTTCTCACGTGTTGTTGGAGGAGTTTTGAACATCGTGGTGCAGATCGGGGAGGTTTGGCAGTGAGTAATTCTGAGGTTAAATTGTTCCTCTTCCCACATTTCTGAGGAAGAATTCTTAATTGTGTGATGCACAGATCTTTGTGTACTTGGTGGACTTTATTACTCTTTCACCTTGAGTTTCAGAGCGCTCCTGACTGAGAGAGACCACACCAGAGTGATAATTAAAGACTGGGTTACACTGTGGTCAGAAAAATGGGTAAAACTGAAGTTGTAAGGTCAGCTTATTTTAGGCAGTTCTTAACTTTTAAGTGCTTGATTTTCCAGCTCCTTTTGTGGCAGTTTTTGGGGGGATGTTGCAGGAGCACAATATGTACTGTGCTCAGTGGGAGCAGAGCGAAGGGGAGCAGCCCAGGGCTCTGAAGCTGATTTTCAAATGCTTTCAAATATTATTGTTCCTGGCCCTAGAAATGTTATTTAAAAGTCTTTATGAAAGCAGTTTTCCCCTGGGGCTACTGTCCAAAGCAATGGTGTTCTGGAGTATAATGTAGACAGCCTTTATACAAGGCTTTTAGATAATGTTGCTTTCCTTGCTGTCTTTATTCTAAAAATACTGAATAAATCCATTTCTGACGTGCTTTTTCCCCCTCTCTGAGAGGTTTCCTTGTCCTGGGTCACATCTGACTGGGGCTCTGGGTGGCTGGTACTGACTTGTGTCTCGTGCAGCTGCCAAGTGATGAGATTCAATCATGCAAGACAATAAATGAACAGGACTCATTGTTTAGTGTAAAGCTTAGTTTGGGGAGATTTCTATCTTTTTCTTTCAGTTCCATCTTTTTCAGAGTCACAGTTGTCCCCACTGTGTTTGTGGCAGCACAAGATACCTTGTTGTTCCCATATCCCTCTTTTTCCTCCAAAAGATTGTGAGTATTCCTCAGGAGTACAGCTAAATATTTTGTATTTAATAAAATATTTAATAATAAATATAATATCGAATAGAAATGTAATATTTAATAATAAAAATTTAATAAAATAGCTAAATACTCTACATTTCTCTGGGGAAGGTGCATTCAAGTCACAGCCTTCCATCCAGTTGGAGGAGAGATTTGGTTGCCTGGAAACTACATCTGGGCAAACGGGAATTTCTGAAGGGAAATTCTGGGTTTTTTTCCTTTTTTTCTTCTTTTGGATTGGAGCAAAACTGCAGAATTTCTTACAAACTGACTCAGAAAGTGCTCAGTTGAGACATTTGACTTCCATCTAATGCAGGTGCTTAATTCAGAGTCTGGTGGAGGATATAGAACATTTGCATGAAGAGGGTTTTTTTGTATTTTGTTCTTGAAAGGTTAAAATGCCTTTTTTTTGAGTTTATTGAAAACTTTTACACCTCCAACTTGGGAAACAGAGCTCTTGCAGGAAAATGTTTGGATGGCAAGTTGCATTTTTGACAGAATAGTTTTCTCAGTGGATAAAATGTTTAGCTGAGATTTTTTAAGAGGTTCTATTTGTTTCTCTAAGCCCAGCTTTTGGCTTTCTGTTCGTGCTTAAGCCAGTCCAGTGACTGTTTTTAATACTTTCCTGTTATTTTTTCAGCTGGCGAGCGTTGCCTCTTTCTTCCCTTGTTTTTAGTGTCTAAAATTTGAGATCTGCTCTGTCCTGACAGCTGCCATGTAGAGAACAGGAGAACAAGTATTTAAACTGCAGTGGCTGGGAGGGTTTCTCTCCCTCTCCCTTCCTTGGAGTGCTCCAGGGTATGTGGGACACTTGGAGGTGCTGGGCTGTGGCAGGGAGCTTCCAGGGCTGTCACCAGCCAGGGACACCAATAATGTGCTGTGGCAGGAAGCAGATTTCCCACTTGGCTCAGGAAATCTTGCAGTGGTGTTGTGGATATGCTTCTGCTGCTCTCAGGGCTGCTGCAGAGGGGATGTACTCTATCAGGGCTGGGGCTGGATGGGTGCATTTGGTAGGAATTACAGGATATGCTGAGTTGGAAGGGACCCATCAGGATCATCGAGTCCAACCCTCTGCCCTGCACAGAACCATCCCCAAGAGTCACACCAGGTGTCCCAAAGGATCATCCAAACACTCCTTGAGCTCTGGCAGCCTTGGTGCTGTGACCACTGCCCTGGGGAGCCTGTTCAGTGCCCGACCACCCTCTGGGGGAAGAGTCTTTTTCTAAGATGCAACCTAAACCTGCCCTGACACAACTTCAGGCCATTCCCCGGGGTCCTGTCCCTGGTCCCCACAGAGCAGAGATCAGTGCCTGCCCCTCCTCTTCCCCTCCCAAGGAAGTTGTAACTACAATGAGGTCTCCCCTCAGTCTCCTCCAGCTGAACAGACCAAGTGCCCTCAGCTGCTCCTCACACGGCTTCCCCTCAGAGCCCTTCTTTATCCTCACTGCCCTTCTTTGGACACTCTCTAATGGCTTCATATCTTTCCTATATTGCAGTGCCTCAAACTGCCCCAATATTCCAGGTGAGGCTGCCCCAGTGCAGAGCAGAGCAGGACAATCCCCTCCCTGGCCCAGCTGGCGATGCTGGGCCTGATGCTCCCCAGGACACGGTTTGCTCCTGGCTGCTGGGACACTGCTGACTCATGGCCAACTGACCACTGACCAGGACCCCCCAGGCCCTTTCCCAACACTGCTTTCCAACATCTCATTCCCAGTCTGTCTGTATATCCAGGGTTTCCCCATCCCAGGTGCAGAATCCAGCACTTTCCCATGTTGAACTTTGGTTGGTGATTGCCCAGTGCTCTGATCTGTCGAGGTCAAACTCCCAGAGGTTGGGCTCTGTTTGCCTCATGAACCTGAGTTAAAGGAGATTTTCTTTTATATCTTGAGCTTCATGATGTGCATTTTCATACCTGCTCACAAGCTGAGTGATGGGGATGGAGATTGATGCTTGGCACTGCTTTGACATTGTGCTGTGCTAATATTAAATTGTGATGGAGAGTATATAGAGAGTTTCTAAATATAAATTACTGGAGAACTTCTCCTAAGATGCAGAATGACTCCTTCCCCCTCTCTCTCTGGCATTTTGTTTCACCCTAATTAGTGGTATTGACAAATTTATATATGGCAGGTTTTTTCTTTCTATATTTCTGTTGCTCCACTAAAAGGAAATCAATGAAATTTATCTTTCAGTCTCAAATGGACAAGGGGGAATGGCTTCTAAATAAGAGAGGGCAGGGTTAGATGAGATACTGGGGACAAATTGTTCTCTGTGATGGTAGTGAGGCCCTGGCACAGGTTGCCCAGAGAAGCTGTGGCTGCCCCATCCCTACAAGTGTCCAAGGCCAGGTTGGACAGGGCTTGGAGCAACCTGGTCTAATGGAAAGTGTCCCTGCCCAGGGCAGGGGGTGGAATTAGATGATCTTTAAGGTCCTCTGAACTCAAACTATTATGAGATTCTGTGATATGATTGTATAAAATATTTGTGATAACAACGTTTCCCTGTTGTCTTTGTGGTGTCAAGACAGCAGAACTGGCCTGCTGGAAAGATAAACTTTATTTTTTTTCAATTTTAAGTTATTTTCCTTGGCTTCTTGCATTTTCAAATGAACTGCTTAGGCTGGGCCTGTGCTGAGGGTAGAAAGTGCAATGAAAAGCTCCCCAGCTCTGAGCAGAAGCATTGCTGCAGTGAATTCATTCAAAGCAGGCTTTTCAAAGCAGGTGCTGACCTACTTGCTTTAAATTGGGTCTTTTTTAACTGTAGTTAATTAAAATTTATTCTTTTTTTTAAGGAACCCACTACATGAAAGACCTTTGTGAATCATAAGGGTCACTACCTGCAAGTCTGAGCTACAGGAATAATGACCAAGTCGATGCTCCACTTTTTCCTCAATAAATTTTTATATTCCTGTATTTGGAGCTGTTTAGTCGATGTACTTGTTATCCTGAAAGGGTGCTCAGCAGCACTCAGTGATTTACATTCTGAACAAAAAGGAGGAAACCTTTGAGAATGATTTGAATGAATTAACTGCCAGTGCAGCCCTTAGTACTGAACAGAACACCTGGAAAGTGCTAAATTCCAAGTATTTTTAAGACTTCCCCGTTCATTTTAAAACAAATGTCACTCTCAGTTATGTCAGATGAGATGTGCTGGAATAAATTCTTACAGATTTACACAAGTGCAGCTGAGAGAAGGGCCCAGCCACCCAATAATTCCCGTTTAATAGCTCAGTGATCTCGAGGCACCCTCAGGTGATGAGAGGGAAATCCCAAGGTCTCCGAGGTCATCCATGTCCTGGATCAGCTTAGAAATGCTAATGAAAACTTGCTGTTCATTGAATTATTTCCATCTCAAAATGGAAGGGTTTGTCTTGTTTAATAGGCTTTAAATCTCCTTGAAAAGGTTGTATTGCAGTTAATTAAAATGCAGGCAAACAATGAGCAGCATCTGCATCTGTCGCAGGGCTGTTATTGTTGTGGCATTTGGAAGGGAGGCAGATGAGTTTGTTTGCAAAGCAGGCATTCAAAAGCCAATTAGGAAGGTACAAAATGAGCACTCAGCAGCAGGTAGCAGTGCTGGAACAACCTTTCAAGAGCCTCAGGTGCTTGGAAGAAACTTTGTTCTTTAAAAATGTAATCTATCTGCTGGTGGAGTTGTAACAGTAGAAAGTGGATGTTTTCTTTAAGCTTTTTTGAGCTTTGTTTTGAAAGATTTTCTTTTCCTAATCACAGAATCATGGAATGGTTTGGATTGGAAGGGACCTTAAAGCTCATCCAGTCCCACCTCCTGCCATGAGCAGGGACACCTTCCACTATCCCAGGTTGCTCCAAGCCCCGTCCAACCTGTCCTTGGACACTTCCAGGGATGGGGCAGCCACAGCTTCTCTGGGCAACCTGTACCAGGGCCTCACCACCCTCATAGGAAACAATTTCTTCCCAATATCCCATCTAACCCTGCCCTCTGGCAGTGGGAAGCCATTCTGCCTCATCATGTGCCTCCAGGCCCTTGGAAATAGTCTCTCTTCCTATTTCTTGATAGCTCCTTCAGTTACTGGAAGGCCACAGTTAGGTCACCCCAAAGCTTCTCTTCTTCAGACTGAACAGTCCCAATTCCCTCAGCCTTTCTTCACAGCGGAGGGGCTCCATCCCTCTGATCACATTGATGGCCCCACATTTAAGATTTGTGAAACAGCCCAGACAGTTTTGGTGAATGTCTGTGGAACAGGTCCATGTGGGACAGGTCCACTCGGCAAAGGAAGTGATGTGAGAAAATCCACTTGGATTTTGGTGTAAACACTTGATAAAGGGAAAGAACCAGCAACAGATGTCAAAATGTGCCACACACAGAGGGAGGAGCACTTGGAACACCCTGAACTTGTGTCTGTGCTTTGCCATGTGGGCAATGGATGGATGGAAATACCAGGGCAAAATGTGGGCTGAGAATTGCTGGTTTACCTTGTTTTACTCATTGGGAGGATATAATTTTCTTGTGCTAACTGTTCTTCAGGATTCAAAACCTGTTTCCTACTGATCATTTACTATTTTTTACTGTTTGGGGTTTTAGCATAGACTTCTAACTATATATGTATTAAAGAACAGAGTAGATTCTCTCAAGGTGGAAAATGTTACCTCACCTTCAGTTAAGAAATTTTTGGTGTTACAGAAAAGAGGAAACTCACGTTATGCCCAAAAACTTGAGCTAAGGCTGTGTAATCCTTGCAGAATGAGGCATTTGCTGGAATATTTGAGAGTAAACCAGTTCTTAGACTGCTATGGCTGGAATTTTTTTCTTGGATCATGCTGAGGAAGCAGATTTTTGCACTAAGCTGGATGGAATGTAAAAACCTCCTTCTCAGAGAAAATGTCTGTTGCATTAATGCGGTTTTCCCTGTGTCCTGCTTCTAGGACAGTGAGGGAGTTTCCCATCTGTTCCACCTTGAGGGTCACCATGACCCTCATCCTTGGGCAGTGCAGTGATGAACCAGGTTGTGAGTTGCCTGTGATGAGGCCAGGGGATGTAAAACCCTTCCAGTTCTTGTGCTTCCTCTGTGTTGTTTTTTCCCAGGGAAAAAGTGAATAATGCAAAAAATTCAAAGCTGTTCAAACCAACTTACCCTTTGTTCCACAACCACAGAGCCTGGTACAATAATCTACCTGCATGTGCTTTATCCAGTGATATCATTAAATTTGGATATCTGTCACATGGATCTTGTCAGAGTTTGGGTATAAACTTATTCTCTGATTTATATAGTCCATTAGAAGTATATATTGTAATTGAAAGCAAAATCATATTGCAACAATACATCCAATACTGAACTATATATCTGTGACTACTTTTAACAGTACAAAATATATTTCATTTGATGGCTTGAGATTATAATTTGGAGAATAGAAAGGGCCTCACCACCCTCACAGGGAGGAAGGAATTCCTTCCCAATATCCCATCTAACCCTGCCCTCTTCCAGTAGCACCTCACCTTCTGCTCTCTTGTACTTAATTTCATGACACCACCTCGCAAAGTAGATGCTGCTTTGGCTTCCAACTCCTTTATTCCTGATACTGTAGAGATGCAAAATATATCTTCCTAGAACAAGAAAGTTTTGACAGCACAGAAATTGATGTGCAGATGCTCAAGATTACGAAAGCCGTCAGTCAGGGCTGCTTAGAAATGCTCATCCCCGTTTCTGGGAAGTGTTATGTGATTTCAGATCTGTGTCTTTACATCAAGAGCCACAAAATCCATTAAAAAAGCATTTCCGCCATAGGAAAGCGACCTAATCAAACCCACCTTTGCTGTCTCACAGTCAGTAGGATTTGGGTCCCTTCCTGACCAGAGTCTCTCTGTTTTAGAGAGACAGAATTGCCTCAGACTTCTGAGGAAAATCCTGAACTTCTCAAAATTCAAGATTCACAGCTAATTCTGAAAGGAAGATTTATTATTAGGAAATATCATAATTTAATTTATTTTTCTGTAAATATATTGATATTTGTCTCAATTAGTTCATTACTTGTCACTAGAAGTTCATAATAACATCTGATGTCAGCTGAGATTATCTGACATGACATATGGATGTCATTGATAGGAAAGTCAAAATATTATCTTTATTTCATTCCATTTCATTTTTAAACAGCATAAATTGCTACATTTTGCCTTATTTTTCCCATCAACATTTCTACTGTTTTGTTATAATGAAACATCTTGACAGTTTGAATCAGAAAATATGAGACACCTTGGGAGTCAATGGGAGGAAGAGCTGTTTTCATTAGGCCAGAAATGTTATCGCAGTCTCACACATGGGTGTTAAAAACATCTGTTCCTCTAATTAGTTCACTGAGTATTTCATTTTTCTACATGACTTGGGCCGATCAGACACATCATGCTGTGCTCTCTTACAACTGAAACACTGGCAATCGTAGAAAATGCATTTTAGACAAAGCCTGGATTTTGACACTGCTCTGGAAACTCTGCTTTGCAACAGGAATTCTGAGCTTCAGTGGCCTCAAACAATGTGTTCAAAGTGTTCAAACAAGGAGGTTTGAAAGGGGATAAATCTAATGTTCTATGTGGTGACTTGCATGGAACTTAAAGGCATCTGAGGTATAATTAATGCTTAATCTGGGTTTATTTTTGTGCACAGTGTTATGTTTCCGACATTTATTTATTTCTTTATAATTATATTATATGTTTTTATATTACATATGTGTATATAATATTTTAATCAGTGGTTATATAAGCATATTATAAAAATAATATAATATATAAATAATATATAAATATATAAATATAATCTATATATTATATTATATTATATTATATATTTTATATATTATAAATATATAAAATATATTATATAAATATGTAATGTATAAGATATACTTTTATATATTATAAATATATCATATATTTAACATTTTATATAAAATAATACATATTCTATAATATATATTATAGATCAAAAATATATGTAGATATTCCATTGTTGGAATATTAGTTCAGAGTAGATTATGGGAAGTTTTACTTCCCTTTTCCTTGATAATAAATGACCAATTGCCTGTAACCTGAAACTGAGCCTGCAGTGATGGGTGGCTTTGTCTTAGACCTTTCCTTTTAGTTATGACAAAAAGTTTTGTGTAACTTCTCACTTCTGCTTCTTTAAAGATGAGAGAGCAGCTGCATCTCGATGTTGGACATTCCCATATAACATGTTTTAAAGAGAAAAAAAATGCTAGGATTGTGGAATTCCCAACCAGCTGGGGTTGGCAGGACCTCTTGAGATCATGGAGTCCAACCCTTGCTGAAGCAGAGTCACCTGTTTGCCCAGGACCACCTCCAGCTGGGTTGGAGCTTCTCCAGGTATTGAGTCTCCTGGTTCTCCTGGTTGTGGAGACAAAGTCCAACTAACAAAGTGTTTTCCAGTGTTCAGGTGACATTTCATCTCTGGTGGGGCAGATGTTCCAGTCCCTCGGTCACCTCGCTGGCCCTGCACTGGGTCAGCTTCAGTAAATCCATGTCTGTCTTGTACTGGGAACCTGGAACTGGGCTCAGCACTCCAGATGTGCCTCCCCGGTCCTGAGGGAAGACACTACCTCCTGTATCATGGGAAAAAGTTGTGATCCACCAATTACACAAATAAGGAGATCAAATCAATTAAACATGACCAAATATGAGGAGAGGATTTGGAAAGCTTGTATTTGTATGTTTATGGTTACATATGAATAGGTTAAACTGTTAGAAGTATATGTTTATGTACTTCTGGTAGGAAATGTTTACCTGCCAAACTCTAGCCTTGGTTTCATTGAAGTGTTCAGAACTGGGATTTTGGTTGTGAGTCATCTTTAGTCAGAGCAGAGCCTGACATTTCTATCTGAAAGGGCAAACCCTGTGCACTGAGGTGGGGGAGTTGGACCCATTTAGGTTTTTTATTGACTGATGGAGTGTCTCAGAAGTAGAGGAGAGCAAGGAGTGAATATATTCTGTTTGCCTCCTCCCTGAGCACTGTTTGGTATCTGAGTCTCATGAGGTAATGTGTCATGCCAGGCTGGCATGGTTGTTCTAGAAATAAAAGCCAAGCTGAACTTTTTTAGAGGTGCATCAACATCCCTTGGAAAGCGTTGGAGCAGCTCCTCGTACCTTGAAAATTATAAAATTGTGGGTTACAATTTGGCTGCTGCCCATGTACATGAACCAGGGAAAATATTTGGTGCCTGTTTTTTTGTGAAAATGCAAGGGAGTCACAGTAGAATTGTAAAATCATGGAATCCCAGACTGGTTTGGGTTGGGAGGGACCTTAAAGCTCATCTCATTCCACCTCCTACCGAGGGCAGGGAACATTCCTCTAGACCAGGTTGCTCCAAGCCCCATCCAGCCTGGCTTTAAGTACATTTTTAAGACTCACTGCAGATCTTGCTTCCAGGTTTCAGACCTACGTCTGTAAACTGATGGTTTTTCTTAAGAAAAATTCCCTGAAAGAGAAGTAACTTAAGAAAATGTCAAGAACAAACTTGTTCTAAACCAGGAGGAACTTCTTTCTCCAGCAGACTGACATCTGTTATAATCATCTCCTAATTCCCGAAGACAGGTTCTTTGTCATCTAAATAATACCTTTTTTTTTCTGTCATGGAAAGTGACAAAGTGAAATCCTTTCCTTATAATTCTCTGTTCCAAACTGATGCTCATGAATCTCCCAGCACTGGCTCAGCAGCTTCCACCCTCATCTCTAGATATTGTGAAACTTAACAAGCTTCTGTCTTGGTGCATGTTGATGTGTACGAGTTCCTGACTCAGCTTGCTGCTCAACTGAACCCTAAGTAAAAGTTTAATAGCCCTGATTTGCCCCTGGGCAGCTCTAGTTCTGACACCAAGAAACTTTGATCTGCTCTGTTGAGCCGGGGTGGCATTGAAGGAGAGGTTGAAGTTGAAGTAGATTGGACAGGTCTTGGAGCAACCTGGTCTGGTGGAAGGTGCCTCTGCCCACAGCAGAGGTGGGGGGAACAAGATGACCTTTAAGGTCCTTCCATCCCAAACCATTCCATGATTCAATGAGAGCTGTCAGGTTCCTTTCACTCCTGGGCACAAGGTTTCCTTCAGCCTGGTGAATAAGTGGGGACAAACACTGCTTAAAATACTGTGGGCAAGGAACTCATGTGGGATTTCGTTTTCCAGGGTCCATTCCTCACTTTTCAGTTAAATATTTCCCCCCATCCTTCCAGACCAGCTCTTTCCACAGAATAATTTCTGCCCATGGTTTGTAAAATGGTTGTTTTTTTCCAAATCCCTTCCTATCTACTGTATTCCCAGTGAGCAGCCAACTTGCCCAGTTTAAATAACTAGGCAGGTTTTTTCAGACCTTTAAAGTGTTTGTTTAAAACCAGGAAGGTGTCAGATTTGGAGCTGCTGAACATTTTTGCCAGTGGAAACATGTCCCAGTGTGTTCCTGGGATATCTTGTTCCTACCAATTTTGCCTCTCCATGTCTGGGCTGTGAAGTGGGATTACAGAACTTTGGGAATGGGATTTGATGGAGACCTCTGAGAGTTACCAGGAGCACAGGGCAGTCCTAACAGGGAAACCTTGCTGGAACACTTATCTCGTTCCTGAATTTTTAAATATCAGAATATAGAGTTAGGGAAGAAAACAACTTGTCTCCATGGTTATCAGGAACTGCTGGCACAGCTATGAGGTTTCACCTGTTATTTTTATTAGATTGCTCTTCTGCAGCAAACAAATGTGGGAAAAAACCTTATTTTAAATTATTTTTTTATTCTAAGTAAAGGAATAAGGCCGATTTTACAAGTAGAAATGTCTGTTTTGTAGAATATGGCAAAAGTTTTCAGAATATTAGAATTAACATCCTTATATTTGCTTTTTCCTTAATGCCAGTGTGAGCCTGAGGAGCTTCACTGGCATCATTTCTGGGTTATACAGAACGTTCAGAGCTGGATTTGGGCAGAGAGATGATAAAGGGAAGGACATGTTGAGTTTCATTGTGGTTTCATCCCAGTAGAGAATTTCAGCCTGAAGAAGGACCAATACATGTGTGGTGTCTGATTTGAGAGGCTTGAACCAGGAGAGACATGCTGGAGATTATGTTGAACAAAAAGAATTGAAGTAAAACATTCTGTCTCGTTTTGAATTTTATTTGATTTTTGTTTAATAGCTTTCATCAAAATATGATGGAGAGATGGTTTTGCTGAGAACAGCGCTGGAAGTACAATTGAAGGCATTATTATATTTAGGATAAATGATATTTGCTTAAGGCATTTCATGAAATGAAACATCATTGAATATATTGAAGATTCGAAGTCACTTATAAATACTTAATGAAATTTTTTTGACTGTATGGTATCATCATCATTCTTACCAAATATTTCCAGTTTTCAGAAGTTTTCTCAAATTTCAAAAGTTTTAAAGTAAAAGCAGTTCCAGCCTGATTTTGGCAGCTGTCTGTAACCAACAGTTTGAACCCCAAAGTGTTTTCTTTAAAAAATTTAACTGTCAGATGAGCAGGATGAATCTTGAGAGCATCAGCCACAGAGCGGGTCCAATTTTGTAACCAATAGAATTAAATTTCATAACAATAGGACTAAATTTCACAACTAGGGAGTAAATAAATATAAAATGAGCACACAGTTGTGATGTACGTTTTTTCTTTCTTTGTTTCAAACTTTAATTTGGAGAGTAAAGAGAGTAACTACAGAATGCGTTGTAAATATCTATCTACAAATAGAGTTTAAACCAACCAAACATTCAAGATCTGAAGGAAAAAGTTGTCAGGTTTCTGACAGTGAGTAGGGAACAAGCTTGTTAAAATACTGGTTTTATATATATATATTTAATATATACAAATAAATATATATTTAATGTCCTAAAAGACACCATAACCTGGTTGCTAATGTCTTTCTGTTGCATTTCTGCTGAGCACAATAATGTAGATATTTTTTACACCTTTTGGAAAAGGTGGAATATGTTTTTACTCCAAGAACACACTTCCTATGCTGTGATACAAGTGACACCTGATGGAAAGGAGAGCTTAACATGAGCTTTTCCAGTCTTAGATTGAATTTCAGTCTATGACCTGAACTTCTGGGAAAAAACCTGTGAATAAACAAAATCCTAGGACCTTATGGAAGTTGGGAAGTAGGGGGATTGTGGCCAAACTCTTGCTCAAAACCAGCTTTGATGTTCCCTCAGCTGCTGGTCCCCCTGAGTGCCTCCAGGTGAAGCTTCGTCAGACTCCCTGGTTCTGTTCCAGTGGTTGAGTCACTGTGGAGACTTTTTTTCTTCTATTTAGTCAGAATTCCCTGTGCTACTGATTTTCCTGTTTCCTTGGCCCTTTCCTGTGCACTGCTGAGAAGGGGTGAAGTCTGGCCTCTCCACAACCCCTCATACAGAGTCAAGCACTTAAATCACTTTGTGCCTTTTCTGACCCTTGACTACACTGTCTGGCTTGGGGGGATCCAGCAATGCTTCATGTGATCACATTTTGCTGATGGAGAAGCCATTTCATGCATCACTTTATTGCTGTATTTCCCTTTTAATTAGGGTGAAAGAAACAAAAATTGTAATTAAAATATCAGTGTTTTAGAACATTTGTTTTGCTTGTACCTTATGTAGCCAGATAAGGTCAGGAAAGATTCTACACAGATGAACCTGGTTTTGATGACTTCATAACAGTTTTTGGTGCTGCTTTATAGTTTCCATGTTCTGTTGGACTTGTCTCTGTTCCCTCCAGTTCATACCTATCAATGTTGGCAGAGGAGTAAGGAGGTATAAATAGCCTCTGAATTAATTTAGGCCAGTTATTAATAGTAGCCTGAAACTCCAAAAAAAAATGAAGTCCTGCAAGAACATTCCAGGAGGAGCAGCCAGGAGCAGGAAACCATCTGTCTGGAGATGGGGTTGGGAGGGCTTGGGAAGAGGTGACATAGTTGAAGTCATCATAGGGCGTCATAACTCACCAGAAAAGTTCCTCCCCATCCTCTTCTCCTCTGCCTCTGCTTTTATCCCCTCAGAACAGTAGCATTAGGATGTTGTTCATCTCTCTGATACCATCTGTTTTCCTTGGTGGGCGGGAGAAATGGGATTCACTCCAAGCTGTTCCAAATGTTTTTCCCTTGTTGGGGCTGAGATTCAGATGTTCATGTTCAGCTCCTCGTGCGGTTCAGTGGCACTCGGAGTCCTGCACCCAGGGCATCGTGATCCAGATGGCACCTGACCCAGGGAAGCTGGGGCAAGCTATTCTAAAAAGGGTCAAGCTTTTCCTGAAAGATGTCCACTTCTTCTGAAAGGTGAAAAATCTCTACATTATTATGCTCATATATTTACGTTATATATGCTTACTTAATAATGTCCTTTCTACATTGTTATGTTCCCAGAAATGGAACAGAAAGACTTAAACAACCAGAGTTAGGATGTCTTTTAGGATATTAAATATATATAATCACCTCTTTAAAAAGGGCTGAGGGAGTCCCTGTGATATCAGAGGGCACTGGTTCATCATGGAGCTGTCACTGTCTCCCTCTGCTGCATTTACAGTTTCTTCTCACTTGGGTATTGACTAAATGCTTTCCCCTAAGCTTCTGTCCAGCTTTTATTCCATCCCTGTCCTACCTCTATCTACTCTTATATGTCTCTGTGATCATCTTGAAAACTGCTGATTTTTCATGTGTTTCTGGATTCTTTCATGTTCCACTCCAAATTCTTTTTAGTTTCCCTCCATTCCCATAGTGGCCAGTTGTCCTGCTCTTCTTCTCTTGCCTGTCCTCATTTTTTAGCCCTGTATTTTTATTCAACAGGCAGCTGACAGGCTGAGCACAATGCTATTCTTTTTTTATTTGCTTTTTTCCAGTTTGTATTTAGACGCCTTTAAACCGGTGAATCTCACCAAAAAGCTGAGTCTGAGAAATTGGAAGAGCTTCTTGGGACTTTTTCCTGGCTTTTGCAAAATCTCCCGCAGAAGAGTTTTCTGCAAGTGCCTCTTTTGCCTGACAACGCTGTGGAAAGCTGTCAAAACCAGCTGGAAATTCTGGGAATTGAAATCCTGTCAGATGAATCCCAAAATCCTAGAGTGTTCTAGGTTGGAAGGGACCTTAAAGCCCATCTCATCCTACCCCCTGCCATGGACAGGGACACCTTCCACAGACCTGGTTGTTCCAACCTGACCTTGAACACTTCCAGAACTGGTGCATGCACAACTTCTCTCATTGATTCCTATTTCCCAGACAGTAGATGGCATGAAATTATTATATTTTTTATGTAAATTCCTTTCTTTCCTTTAAATTAAGTCCTGGTTTTATCTGGAGTTTATCTTTTTTAGGCCATGGAGGAGTTGAATTTTTATTTTACCATCATGAACGTCAAAGAAAGGATGTGTGTAATTAGATATTGGCAGATGCATCTCGAAGTTATAAGAGCTGTGGTAAATTAATAAATGCAGTGTTGTTTGATAGTCACCCAAACTAAAAACTTTAATGTACATCATTTGGTGTATTTTTATATGGTTTTTTTAAATTGTTTTTTGAGGGGAACATCCACATCCCTACAGGAACCCTTTAATTGCCTTCTCTGGGTCTCACAAAGAGAATCCACATAGGCTGAAAAGTGACAAAGGACCTTTCAACTGTTAAATTACAAATCTGTTATAAATATTTCAATATAAATGAGCATAAAAGTGTTTTGATGAGTCAGAGAAAGTTGTCAAATGCCAAAGAGCACTGGAATATTGGGGACCATGTGAGGACATTTATCAACAAGTGGTTTTCAGCGTTATCAGTAGAAATGGTGCTGGAATAATTAGAATGGAAATAAACTGATGAAATCATAAAGTATCTGGATAAAATGGTAAAAACTTGAGGAAAACCCTCGATTCTTTTGCTTACACTGACAAACAGGGATTATTCAGCTTGGTTGTGGAAAAAGGTGTATGAAATACTGGATTGATGCAGTTCAGAAAAATGAGTTAAATCTTTATAAAATGCACCTGCTTGAGTGTTGTACTCTGAAACAGATGGGATTATAATATTGGCAATTAACCTGAGCATTTTAAATTGGGATTTGGAGTACATTAGAACACCTTTCCAAGCATTGGTATGAATATTGTGGCCTAGCTGTAATGCAGGCGTATCTGGGTATACTTTCTCAGTTTTATTTGGTGTTAGGGTAGTACCTCCTGCAATGATGGGTCTGTTTTGGTTTGGCGTTGTCTAAATAATTTGATATGTTCAAATATTTGATACCTGGTACAGAAAGTCTGTCCATTAAAATACCATCATTGTACTAATTCAGTCCAGGGCTGGAAATTCCATATGTCCCTTCCCTTGGCTCATAACTCTGTGTGGACCAGGTATGAGCTCCTTTTCTGGTCACCAGAACAGATTGTACAATGGAAATTTTGTGTCTATTTATAAGTTGCTGCCAAAAAAATCAGAGCCAGAGGGCTCCTCCTGCCCATATCCAGGTAGGACTTAATTCTGCAGGTGGGTTCATGCTCAAATTTTGTCTAGTTCTTTGTCCATGGTTTTTTAATCTTGCTCCAGGCTGTGACACTGGACATTTAGCATTCCGTGTGCTTGCTCTGGAGATGTTTTAGCCCTTGGAGTGTCTGCTAAACTAAATGAGCTGAGACAAGGCAAGTCCTTATGTTTTATAAGAGTGAATGTTTAGGATAAACAAGGGAAATACCAAAAAAAACCCCCAAAGCAAATACTTGTTGCTGAATGAAAAGTGTTTGAATCTTCCAGAACTGTTGTATCCACACCTGCAATTTCCAAATATCTGCTGAACCCTTCCATTAAGAATCAAGCCCTTGTATTTCCAGAGAGGAACAATTTGGTGCAGTTCTGTTTGATGAGCCCCGTTTACAATGAAAGTGATAAAATTCTCTTCAGAAAGTCATTGCTAAGATTGCATAATTGGGCATTAAAGTTCTGATTATACTTTACAAACTCTGGGACTTTGTTAAAAACCTGCCATTCCAATGTACCGAATTTCAGTGTTTGACAGCTCAGCTGTGAGAGGGTTTTTAGAGAACATTTGTACCATAAGAACAGCATGTTAATTGACTAAAAAAAACTGGGACAGATTAATCATGGGAGAGAACAGGATACTTAAGAGAATGGAGTTCTAGAGCCCTCTACTGATGAATTCCTTCCTGGAAAGGGTGGTCAAACATTGGAAGGGGCTGCCCAGGGAGGTGGTGGAGTCCCCATCCCTGGAGGTGCCCAAGGAACAACTGGATGTGGCACTCAGTGCTCTGGGCTGGGGGACAAGGTGGGGATCGGGCACAGGTTGGACTCGGTGGGCTGGGAGGGCTTTTCCAACCTCAGTGATTCTGTGATTCTGTGAGTTAGAAAATTAATCTACAGAGAATATTTACTAACAGCTTGTACTTTCACCCCAACCATCAAACCTCCTCTCTTGGTTTGGTTTCCAACATTGTTGATCAAACGTGAGCCCCTTCCAGCTCGTGTCAGTGCCAGGATTGATGTCAGAGGCTTTGGAGGAGGATGGAGAAGCAGAAATCTTTATTTTCCACGATGCCCCTAAACATACTTGTTCTTATACCTACTGCACATTAAACCTGAGTTTTTAGGTGTTCCAGTCGCTAAAACATAGTGTGACATTGTCTGCAGCATTTTGAGAGTGACTGACCTAAGCTGATAACCTGGGCCTTGATAAGGAGTTTATATCCACAAACTGGTGAATATTTATTTATTCATTTTTAATTTATTAGATGGGAGCGGAGTTTGTGTCAGCCAGTCCTGGAATCAGAGAATATAGTGAGTTGGAAGGGACCCACAAGGATCACCACAGTCCAGCTCCTGGCCCTGTGCAGGGCTTGTTTGTTATTCTTTGAGGACAGAGCTCTGGTAGGGCTTTTTTTGTTTTCTGGATTTAGAAAGCCAAGGTTTCCTGGCACAGTCATTTCCTTGGAAGAGAGAGGAGCTGTCCTGAAGGTGCCCTTAAATCTGCTGGTTTCTCGTACAAGGGCTGACACTGATGGCACCGTGGGCTGGGCTGGTGGCACTGGTGCTGCTGTGGGTTGGGAGCTTGGTGTTTGCAGGGAAAGGCCCCCCCTCCACCCCCGTTCCCCAAGGAAGGAGATGATTTAATTTCAGACAGAGAGACTGCTCTGAATTCATCTTGAGATGATTGGTGGAACCAGCACTGGCAAAACATGTTTAAACCACAAACAGGGAATGCATTTAAGTGTTAAAAACTGGGCTTCTGAGAGAAAGTGAGAATGTGCCGCCCACAGATTTCCTTAGGGAAAAGAAATCAAATTTTAAGAAATCACTTGCCAGTACTACATTATAATATTCTTGTGATCTCTGATGGCTGTGTAGGCAATCAGAATCATGGAATCATGGAATAATTCCATAATTCTATGATATACATTGAAATACTCATGTATTCAGGGGCAATGAGGTATTTATACAGATCAATGTCTGCTTTAATATAGAATTGTGTTCTCATATTCAGCAACCAATTTTCATGGCTACTTTTGGGAATTAAGCCTTTGAAATTTCACTTGTTCTGACATTTTGCTCTCTAGACATAGAAAAGGCTTTTGCATTCTCATAATCCGATTAATGGATAGATACGGAAGCATCTTCCAGTGCAGCATTAACGGGGACAGTGAAACAAATGGGGAGCCCTGGAAAAATCTTGTATCCACAGCCAGGAAGGGGGACAGAATAACAGAAGAAAGAGGAACTGATGGACACTAAAAGGTTTTATATTTTTCTTGTCAAAATGTAGAATGTGGAATAAAGGGGGCAAAATTTTTGGTTGTGATGAACAATGGGAAGAACTAAATTACGTGTTTGTGCAGTTTGGTGGGAAAACTTGAATGTTTATGTAGGGACTCATAGAAGATGGGAATGGTTATATAGTAAAGAGAGGCAGCCTGACTTTTGGAAACAACTGTAGTGGTGCATAGCTTAAAAACCACACATGGATGTGTTGGGGAGCTGAAGGGCAGAGGGGTTTGGACAGAAAACCTGTGCTTGGGGTGTGAAGGAGTGGAATCAAGAAGTGTTAGGATGGGGAAGGAAGGAGAGGACGGGGCACATGAGAAGTTATTGCTGGTGAATATCTGGAAAACCAGAAAAGACTAAAGAAGGTAGATGACTGCTGGGAAATAGTAGGAATATCCACAGGAGTGGTGACTTATGGGATAGAAACTCCAGGTAGAGTTGGAGTGGTGGAGAAGGCTGGCAGAAAACCTGGCATGGCGTCAGAACTGCATGTTTTAATGATAAAAAAAAAAATCCCCATTTTTTCAGAGAGGAAAAGGCTTTTGAAAAAGTTTTGTGATTGGATGTGAACATTTCCATGGGGGAGCAAGCAACACACATTTTCTAGGCAGCTTCTTGTGTGGATTTCAGATGTTTTGGAAATATATATAACTAAACAAGTAAGTGTTATGACACGTTGAAAATGAACTTGATCTCCTCCTATTTTGGACTTCAGTCATATAGTGACTGTCCCATCCACACCTGAGCGAGGCAGCAGTAACAAGGAGGAGGAGAAAGGTCCTTTGTCCCTCATGATGAGATACTGAGGAGCTGGAGCATGTGCAGGGAAGGGAACAGAGCTGGAGAAGGGTCTGGAGCACCAGGAGCGGCTGAGGGAGCTGGGGGGGCTCAACCTGGAGAAAAGGAGGCTCAGGGGGGACCTTCTGGCTCTCTGCAACTCTCTGACAGGAGGGTGGAGCCAGAGGGAGTTGGGCTCTGCTCCCAGGGAACAAGGGACAGGATGAAAGGAAATGGCCTCAAGCTGTGCCAGAGGAGGTTCAGGTTGGATATTGGGAAAATTCCTTCCTGGAGAGGGCTGTTCAGCCCTGTCATAGGAATGGAGTCCTCATACCTGGAATTGTTCAGAAAACATGTGGATGTGGCTCTTGAGGACATGGTTTAATAGTGGTTCTGGTTGACAGTTGACGATTTTAAAGATCTTTTCCAACCTTAACGATTCCATGATTCCACATCTGTGCCTGGGTTCTGCCACAGGATCAACTTTCATTGGGAGTCACAGTTGTCACTTTTAATTAAAACTTTCTTTTTCAGCAGCAGTTTGTAGCTGCACATCAACATCCCTGGAACTCTCGTTCTGCCAGCTCAGCACAATAACCCCAGTTTTCCTGCAGTAAGCTCCTGCTAAGCTGATTAATATGTCAGGAATAATGCAGATGGATTGGGATGTAAAGTGCTGAAAAGTAATTGGGTGTTCTGTAGGATCCTGGCCCTCTCTGAGGAAGAAAGCCAGACTTAACGAAAGTTATATTGCTCCTATTTAAATACCAATTTGTTTAGTTGATGCATTTAGCAGGTAAATGTTTTCTCTGCTGTTCCTTTGCAGAGCTATTGCACCATAAAACAAGAAATAAAGTATATTTTGGTCTACATTTCATACCAACTAATCTTTTAAACTAAAGGATTACTTCAAATCAAAGCTGAAACACATCAAAGATCCAAGTTGAAATGTAAATTCCCTGCTTTCCAGACAGCACCCTTTCCGAAGAAATTTCTCACATTTATTGGGATTCTCTTCTGCTTAAATGTCTGCAGGCTGAGCTGTCAAACTGGTTGTAATTTCTAGCAATTAAGAGCATAATTATTAATTTTCAACATGTGCCACTAATATGCAACAAATTACTGAAACTCTGTTGGTTCTATTAAAAATCTGAACAAAATTGGGGTTTTCCTTGAGGTTATGCAAAGACTGTCTTTAGGGAGAACAGGATACAGGTTTTTAATAATAAAACCAACCCTAGCAACTATTTTTGCTGTCATTAAAATGTCTTTGTTCTTCGTATGATCATCATCTATGATTAAGATTATCTAAAAGTCATTTAGTCAGAAAATTTCTGTCTAGAAGTTTCAAGGCAAGGCCAATAGTAAAGCTTGGAATTAATGAATATCTTATCAGAAAAGATAAAGATTTGGTGTTATATCACAAAGAGGGGTGTAAGGTAAGAACTGATACTTTGTAGAAATATTTCTGTCTTGAATTTTACTTTTTGTAAAAGTCCCAAATCTCAAGGTACTTATAGCAAAGAGAGTGAAACTTTCCAGCATTAATATTCTTGGGAGACAAAAGGTAAAGCTGAATCTGATTATTCATGCTTGGTTATTTTATTTTAGGATTAGCAAAATCTGAAGATGAACCTGAATGCAGACTATTGTAATAGGAATATAATGAAGGAAATTCAATTATCCTACATTAAATGGCATTTCTGGGTGAGATATGCTGGTTATCTGTGCAAGAAAACAATTCAGAGAATATTTCACACCCCTCTTTTTGTTAAGCCAAATTCCCCTTTGGAAGCTTACTAATGATTCTCTTATTGTGACTTCAGAACCATAGTTTCTTAATCTTTTCAGGAAGAGTAATGAAAACTATTACAAATGACTTATACATGTGGAATATCTAAATTCCTGATTTTGGAACATGACAGTGACCTGCCTGATTCCCTCATCTGGCTCCAAGGGGGAGTTTTGGGTGAATATCCTTTCTTCTAAGCAGGGTATGGAAAAGTATAAATTAAATAAAATATGTAGTGGTTTCCAATGGAGAATCACAGAATCTCATCTGCCCTAGGGAAGGCACTGGGAGTTTCCCAGTTTGTTCCAAAAGGCCAGAATTTGTGTTATATTTTCTCTGCAAAATAGAGTTGATAACAGGGACTACACATATGAAATGGAGCAAAGCTGAGAAATGGAGCAAAATTGGAATTAAAGAAAGAAACATGAAACAACCCTTACATTTCCTTCATCCCATAGTCTTTTCCTCACTGATACTCTCCTGGCACTGGCCAGACATCCACTTCTGTTTCCTTTCTTCCCTTTTAATTAATTATGTGTGCTGCTTAGATGATTTACATAGTGGCCATTTCCAGTCTGGGTCACTGAAATAATGAGGGAACTTCAAAGCTCTCAGAGTCATCTTAATTTCCAGCCCCACATTTCAATTAGCAACACAACCCTATTAATAATTTAGAGATTTAAAAAAGCGGAGGAATATTCTCTCTGCAGATCTGAGCAGATGGAATCTTTCTCCATCTCTTCTACCTCTTCATCCAGCTGTTAGTTTTTAAATGTGCTGCTCACCCTTCTATGATCTGCACCTTTGTGGGCACCATCTTAAGGCTGTTTTGTATGAAACTCTGAGTTTGTACTAACTTGTTTCATTGCTCAATCAGTTGTGTAACTTTAGCATCTCTACTTTGTATTCTTTATTCTAGCCAAGGCTTTTGTCTGTAGCCATAACACTGTCCTTGTGACAGGAGAGCTGTGCTTATATAACTCTTACATCAGTCCTCGCTGGTAGTTTGCATTTTCTCACCATTTTCCCATTCAAAAAGGAGTTCTGATGACATGTAATCTGCTTACTCTTTGTTTGAAAAGCAGCAGCCCTCTTCCTTCAAGATTTTCTTTTTTTCCCAGGAAGATATCTGGGTGGGAAGGTACATTGATGCAGCAGAGATTGCAGTCCTGCTTTCTGCCCCTCTACGAGCTCAGGTGACACCCCACCTGCAGAGCTGCCTCCAGCTCTGGGGTCCCCAGCAAGGGAAGGACATGGAGCTGCTGGAGCAAGTCCAAAGGGGCCATGGAGATGCTCCAAGGGCTGGAGCCCCTCTGCTCTGGAGCCAGGCTGGGAGACCTGGGGGTGTTCACCTGGAAAAGAGAAGGCTCCAGGAAGACCTTAGAGCCCCTTCCAGTGCCTAAAGGGGCTCCAAGAGAGCTGGAGAGGGACTTGGGACAAGGGCCTGGAGTGACAGGACAAGGGGGAATGGCTTCCCACTGCCAGAAGGCAGGGTTAGATGGGATATTGGGAAGGAATTCTTGGCTGTGAGGGTGGGGAGGCCCTGGCACAGAGAAGCTGTGGCTGCCCCATCCCTGGGAGTGTCCAAGGCCAGGTTGGACGGGGCTTGGAGCAACCTGGGATAGTGAAAGGTGTCCCTGCCCATGGCAGGGGATGGAAGTGGATAAGCTTTAAGGTCTCTTCTAACCCAAACCATTCCCTGGTTCTGTGATACCAGGAAAAGAAAGAGCTTGGGAGTTTGGGTTTCAGCCTCCTCTCATGTCAGTAACTGGTACTGTGTCCATGTCCAGTCTGGCTCTGAGCTCTGGGGGATGAGTGACCTTGGCTGGGATCAGCTGAGGGTCTCCGCTTTGGAGACTCTGGGTGGGACGGGTTTTTGGGGGTGCTCTGGCTCTAAAGAAGCTGCTCTGTACTTCCATCTTTTCTTGAGTGGTAAAACACCTCTGGGAGAACCATAATGAGATGATGGAAAGTGATATCAATTCAGTGATTGATATGTTTGTGATTTCCAAGCTGGATCGTGTAACTTGCTGAGAAGAGCCAACATACTTGCATATTGATTTTGTTGATTGTGCTGATAATAAGAGAAAGAAAGAAAGAACAGAAAAATCATCACTTCTCTGTGAAGTAGCACAAAGGAGTCACTGAAGCGACTTCTCTGCTGCTTTGAATATAATTAATATTTTCTGAACCCTCTGGCAAATGTTGCCATTATTGCTCAGTTCAGCCTTGCAATGCTCCCATTCTCTCTTCCAAGTTCTTTATTTTCTCAGTAATTCTCAGTTCTTTAATTTCTCAGGATTTCTGAGTAACCTTCTAGCACTACCAGATCACTGAAACAGTGATTTCTTGGAGTCTTCTGAAGGGAATTTCAAGAGTGTGAGGGATTTTATGTTTGATACCCTGTCACATAGCTGGTCCCCCAATAGCTGTTGGGTTTTGTCCTCTTTGAATTTTCATTCAGTGCAACAGGGAGCCAAGACCTCCCTGAGATGAGAACACTTAAATGAAGCGTTACATGGAAAATTTGTTTGGTAGAAAAATTAAATCCATAATTAATCTATCCTGAAAAACAGAAAATTAAAAATTGATTTATCCTACCAATTATATATAGACAAATTCTGGGTTTTTTTGCAGTAGCATTTTAACTATCTCTTTTTTTTCAGATACCTACTGACTCTTTAGAAGAATGTCACGGAATTCAAAGCTGGTTTGGGTTGGGAGGGACCTTAAAACCCATCCAGTCCCACACCCTGCCATAGGCAGGGACACCTTCCACTAGACCAGACTGCTCCAAGCCCCATCCAACCTGGCCTTGGACACTTCCAGGGATGGGGCAGCCACAGCTTCTCTGGGCAACCTGTGCCAGGGCCTCACCACCCTCACAGGAAGAATTCCTTCCCAATATCCCATCTAACTCTGCTCTCCGGGTACATTTCATCATATGTAGACCCATTACAGAGGAAAAAACTTCTGAGATGAAAATTCTTCTATCTTGTATTCTGAAAAAAACCTACTGCTTTTCTATTCTTCTGAGATCCTTGGAGGTTTGGAGTTTGTCAAGCTGTTTCATCCCATCTTTAAATCAGTTTTGTGAACATACAACAGTTTTCTCTGCCTCTGTCTTTCCAGCAGGGAAGGAATGTCTTCTCTTGTGCTTCCTTATAAACAGGGATTAGTGTTTTTGCCTCACAAAAGGTCCATTAATTCAGACAGGATATTTTGTTGTAATTAATTTACATAAAACTCCTGTTTTGCTTAGATTAAGGATTTTCTTTAGAAGAGGACAAACTGCAGATGCTGATAATGAGATGCTTGCTTGAAGCTGATAAGTAGCAGGTTATATTTGTGCTTCTTTCATAGTTTCTTTATCTCATTCAAGAAATAATATGATTTTTGAGCTCTCTTGGAGTGAATAATCTCAGTGTGTCGTGTGTGACGTGTTGAGCAATGACCTCTAATCCCCACCAGGGAGAATTACGGTTCTTTCACTGGTTTAAATGGGGAAAAGCACTGAGCACTGGTGTTTCCATGAGGAGGTGGGAAGCCTTGCAGGAATTAAGGAATCTGATGAAGCATTGATGTGACTCAGCTCCTGCAGTTGGGGGGTGGCTCTTTGCTGACTCTCTTGGGCTGATCCTCTTTCCTCAGGAAAGAAAGGCCCTGAAAATTAGGATAGAACAAAATGTAGGTAAGAAAAGTGTAATTACTAAAGCTGGAATTAGTCCAGGGTAATAATTAATAATGCTGAAATGAATAAAAGGTTTAATTACCACAAGTCCACAGAGCATGAAATGTTACTCCTTTCAAGCACAGGCCCTTCAATTCCATTGTGGTGCAAAGAACAGCAGAATTCCCAGGGGATTTTTTTATAGATTTTTCAGCATTTCTATGTGTTTTCTTTTTATTTACCAAGGGTAAATAATGGAGCAGATTACAGGCATGTGCAAACCCACTTCTTATCAAAATATATTAAATTTCAGCCTTTCCTGTAGCCATTCCTGCAGCAAATAGTCCCTTGGGAGCAGTTTCTGCAGGGGAGTCACCTCACACTCATTTCTCACAGGATCTTAGCAATGCACCACAATTCAGGTTCAAGTTCCTTTGCTATTCAAGTATTAATCTCTTCTTAAATCCAACTTGTTCATCTCTCCAACTCACATCTGGGATTGAGTTAGTTTGTGTCTCCTGAAGAGGACATTTCCAATAGATAATCCAATTAATCCACAAACCTAATTTTATCATGACAGTCAGGCCTTACCAAAGCATTTGAGGAAGGCAGAGTAATTAACTCACTTCTGTTTATCTGCTTTTTTCCCTCTAGCTTTTAAAACAACTTTCTGTTGAAGAAGAAATTACAGTTATTTTTATGAACTGCAATAATGGAAATGCTTTTGTTTGCATAAGCAAAAGAAAAAACCTTTAAAAATTGGTTTGGCTGCTGTAATTGCTATTTTTAGTGTGGTTCTATCACTTGGCTATTTGTAAACTTTCTGGCTGGTCTTTTGTCCTGGTTTTGTTGTAGGGTTTTATTAAAATGGTGTGTTTGATGCCTGTGCCCACAGCAGAGGAGAATAAAGCCCAGCAAAGTGCTTTGTAATTCCTGTGGGAAGAAGGGTTTGCCAAGGAGTTTTTGAAGTCCATGTCACTGCTCAGTTGTTCATTATCCTCCAATGGCTTGAAAAGCTACAAATAATTTGCTATTCTAAGGGCATTTATTTTTACTTTGTCAGGGTTTGAATTATGTTGCTTCCTGGATGTGAATCCCAAGAGGTTGGGCAGCTCCAGAGGTGGCTCTCATTGGGAATTACATGTTGTAGGACCAGTGCTCTGTCAGTTTTCATCTGTTTTGGTCTTGTGCACTCAACTGAATGATTTGGGAAGATTTCTGGAGCTAAAGGTGCAGTGCAGGTATCAGTAGGGACAGATTGGTGTTGAGGGAATGGCGAGCCTTATTTTGCTTTACTCGGACTAATTTAGTGCATTTTTTCCCTAAATGTAACTCAAAGCCTTGTAAGTGTTTTAGAAAATGGGAGCTGAATGTTTAGCCCTTCTTGCCTTTGTGATAGCATGTTCCAGGACAGCCTGATTTATCTATAATGTTAAAATAACTTCTCAAGATGTCAATATTTATTCCAGATTTAGGGACTGCCTGACATTATAAAATCTACTTATTGACTGCTCTCTCCATTCTGCAGTGGTGAGTTAAAGTGTTTTGTTCCAGTGACAAATAATAAGACCCAGTTTTGTAAACTCACTCGAGGGAGTTAGAGGTGCTCACACAAACTGAGGGACCATCTGCAGCACTTGGCATTGAGGATGGGAGAAGTTTGGGAATGGGGAAACTTCCTAGACGTCTATTTTACTGTAGAAAAAGTCCTTTCTGTGAGTTTTCAGCAGCCCAAGGCGGTACAAGAGGAACAGGAATGGCAGGTGACCCAAACACCTGCTCTGGGGGTGTGTTTGTTCTGGTTCTGTAAGCAGGGAAATTGGTGTTCTTTATTCCTCTGGTTGAGGACTCAGTGGAATTGCCTCAGCAGTGGCTGTGGGAAGCTGAGGAACTCTGCTAGTGTCAGAGGAACCAGATATTAACACTAATTTCTCAGGGAGAATCAGAACCTCTGCCTGATTCACCACTGTGACTCATGATCCAGGGACTGGCACGTCCCTCTGTGCTTTGATGAACGTGCTTGTACTTGTGCCTCCACACAGTTATTTTCACTGTTAAACCAAGCAATGGTTGTGGCTGGGCTTGGAGTGTTTCCTTCTGTCCTGGTGTAGGGAAAAGCTGCTGGGTTGAGGTTGTATTTTGTGGTTCCACTGGCAAATCACACTTCTCCATGTTCTGGAGAAAGGTAAAACAAAAGCTGCAGAATGCAGACTACAGAGATCCCTCAGAAAAACTGTATTTATGGACTGCAATCTTGATGATAAATCTAAATAAGAGTCCCCAAAATGCTGTTGGTTTCAGTAACCTGTGTTTTCTCCCCTTTTTCTTCAGTATGCTGCTTGGAGATGACAACCAAAAGGAAGATCATCGGCCGCCTGGTGCCGTGCCGGTGTTTCCGAGGGGAGGAAGAGATCGTGTCCGTGTTGGATTACTCTCACTGTGGCCTGCAGCAGGTGCCAAAGGAGGTTTTTAATTTTGAGAGGACCTTGGAGGAGCTTTACCTTGATGCCAACCAGATTGAAGAGCTACCCAAGGTAATCCATGTTCTGCTGGAAGACAACGTTGAGTCCTAAAATGTGTGTTGGACAGGGATGGCTCCTTTAGTCTGGAGAAGAGGAGACTAAGGGGAGACCTCATTGCAGTTACAACTTCTTTGGGAGGGGAAGAGGGGCTTGTGGCTCTGGGGGTTCAAGGGCAACTTTGTACAGTTTCTCCTGCCTTCTCGAACAGCCCAAGCAGCCAAACCCTCATCCTTACACTCCATGCTGGATGGGGTGGAGCAGGAGCACCGATGACTCCTTCCCAGCAGAGGAACACGGACAGTGGAGCCTTAAACTGGGAAATGAACAACTGTCCAAAAGAAATGGTTCTGCACAAGTAATTCCTGTGGCATTTGGTAGCTTGATCAGGAGCCACTACATTTGAATCCTCTTTATCCCTGCTTTTCAAAGCAAGGTATCTGTCAGAATGAGCCCTTTATCCTTCTGGGATATCAGTGGGACCCTTCCAACTCAGAATATTCTGTGATTTTGTTGGGAAGTGCCAGTGCTGATTAGGAGTTTCACAACTGCAATGAGATCACCTAAGTTAACCTTCCTGAGTAAAATTCCTCTTACGGAATCTTTCAATCTCTTCTTCTGCTGATTAATATTTACTAGGAGGAATTAAAAGTTACTGTAACTTAAGTGTTCTGGAAACAAAAGAGAGCAAGGTGGTGGAAAAACCAATTAATGGCAGGTGCTGGCTACATAATGAAGCATGAAGGGATGTAATCCAGCCCTTAATTGAATTTCTCTCCACAATAATGAAAGGTGCTCACAAGTCTTTAATTAAACACTGTCCCCTGTAATCCACTCTCCATCATCTCACAGCACATTTCTCAGTTAGGCTGCACAGGGACTTCCTAGAAATTCTATTTCCAAATGTAGAAAATGTGCTTTTCCTATTCCATGGAGTTGCTTTACTGGGATGTGATGGGTCATTGCTTGAGGTCATTGACTCCATCCCCAGTTCTGCACAGATGGGAAGGCAGGGCAGCTCCAGGAGCTTTAGTTCATGGGGAAAAATGGCTGTGATGAGCTGCCTGATCCCTCCTAGAGAAGAAAACAGAGAACCAGGAGTTTTTTCTGTTCCCATAAACATGAAACGGGTCCTGGTGGAGACCATTTGCTGCTGATGGATCCCTGAGATCCAGCTCTCTTTTATGTCATGGTTTCATTGTGCTACAGAAGAATATTGGAAATGTCTAATTTAGGTAGGGATTTTGGGTATTTTTGGGCTGGATCTTTATAATTTGGTATAGGTATTTTGGGTTGGAAGTATCAAAGTGGTTTTCAGACTGAGCTGCAGTGGCTGATGGAAGACAAATAGAGCAGGGCATAGAATAATGCCATGATTCCATATGGGAAAACTGACGACCAAAGGGAAGGAGGCAAAAATTAGGAAGGTGATAGTTTTTAGTTTTAATTTATCGTAAACACAGCATTTATCACAGTCTTGACCGTGTGTAAGAGGAGATTAATAAGAGTTAATTTGTTTTCTTACTAGTGATCATTTTTGTCTTAAGCCTTTATTAATCATTACTGTGAATTAAACAGCCCAAATAATTCCTTTATCAAATTTGCTGCTTCAGATATTTTTGCCCCATGGCTCTGAACTGTTTTTCCACTGTTTAATTAATATTCTTTGGGAGAAAATGGCATTTTTTTCCTGAAAATGGCACTATATTACTTATCATTAACTTTGTATTACATGTGGCATTCTACCACAGGCAGAACTTTAACCCCTCTGTAAATAGAATTTCAAATAACTTCTTCCACAGGACATTTTTGTTAATTTTCCATTCTTTGCCAGATGTTTTGTGCCTCTGATATTACAACATTTTTTTGAAATTCCTTATCATCTTGAACTTGATCATGTTTAAAAATATAATGATAAAATTACAAAAATTATAAAAATTATAGAAGCACTGCTAAAAACTCTGTTAAGTCCCAATCTACCCTACTTGCTTTCACTGCTATGTGATACTCTAGAACTCAATAAATTATTTTGCATTAAGCTGATGCATTCAGCTCATTCTGCCTGCCTTTATTTTCAGTTTTACCTTACATTTGATATATCATAATTATGATTTTTCTGCTACTTCATTAGAAATTAGGGTTTAGTTTGTAATTTTTGTATTTCTTTTTTCTTTGAAGGATTTGCAGGATTGTTATATAATTCTTACCCTATTTTCCCCTAAATCTTGCCAAGTCTTTATTTTCTTTGCCTTTGAATTCATCATCATGAGCTGCTGCTGCACAAATGTCCCTTATTTGGGTGAGTCAAATGAATGGATGACTAATAAAAAAGAATATTGATCTTAATGAAGGTGGAGTGACTGGAAATCAACATCCAGAAAAACAGGAGTGGGATGAAAATTCTCCCCAGGAACCTTTGGAGCAGCCAAAGCCTTTCTGACTTGAGATATTCAGAATAAAAGTCCATTGTTATAATTAAATCTCAATGAGCACCTCTTGGGTTTTACTCTGAAAGGAATTTAAGTCATGTATGGATTTCCAGAGTGATGATTCCAACCAAATCAGGATGGCAAGGCCAGGAAGCTCCAGAAACTCAGAAAAACACCTTTGGAACATCCAGTGGGGGAAAAAATTGCCCATCCAGTGGGCAATTTTGGGCCTACGTTCCCCACCCTTATATTCTTTCTGATACAGCAGTACATCATTCAAATCACTCCAGAGGGAATATTTCTTATTAGACCTCTTCCTTCAGCAGTTCCAAAGCCTTGGATGTGTTCACACAGTGTCAGAACATGTAAAACGGATCAATAATGTATAATTATTATATATGATGTAATAATATAAATACTTACACAACATTGATTGCAATGACTATGCAGTTTTGGACAGAAGGCTCTTCTTTACCATTGCCACTGCTAATTTGGGTTATTCCTACCGACTGTAAGAATGTATTCTCGAAAAAAATATGTTTTGAGGATTGAATTCTTCAGGAGCAAGTGGAGTTTTGTGGTATTTCACAGATTCAGAGTTGGAAGGGACCCACAAAGATCATCGAGTCCAACTCCTGGCCCTGCCCGGGACCATTCTGTGTATAAATAATGATCTCAAACTGTTTGTTTTCCCCGAAACTCTGTAAATCATCTTTTTTTTTTATTTATTGCAGCAACTGTTCAACTGTCAGGCTTTACGGAAGCTGAGCATCCCTGACAATGACCTGTCCAGCCTCCCCACCACCATCGCCAGCCTCGTGAACCTCAGAGAGCTTGATATCAGTAAAAATGGTGAGACACCCAAAGTGTCTTAAGGAACTGTGGTGAATATGAGCAATAATGAAGTTTTAATTCCTAATGGTTAAGAACCTCGTGCTCTGGGTCTGGATTATGGCCTGGCACTTTGGAACTATGGAACTAAGGTTCCATAAAGGTCTACCTTGTTTATTTTTCTTTTAAAAATCAGACTTTGGTTTAGCATCACATGACATGTGCCCAAAAAATTTTGGCAAGAGGAGTGTGAGGCCACTTTTCAGTGCACTTATGAACTGTTCCACTTCCCGAAGTGGCTTAGAACTCACTAGGCTCTTGTGTGAAGGATTTAAGCACATGGGGCTGTGGGTAAAGAATTCCAGGATTTATATAGATTAATTTGCTGATGTGCATCCCCAGTTATGCATTTACACATTTAGCTGCCTAAAAACCTTTGCAAGCCTGAACTCAAGTGTCTTTGTTTTAAAAATGATGCTTTGGCACTCCTGGAAATGTTGGGAAATTTCTTATCAGTGGAGTCCTCGAGACTCTCGGGATTCTGTGTGTTCTCGGGAAAGACAAAGAGAAGGCATTTGGGAAGAAATGAAAGGCACAAATACCAGTACAGATGATGTCACTATTTAACTCTAGAAGATTATATAAATCAAGCATTAGCATAATAGCCATAGTATAAGGCATAGATTCTGTTCTGGTGTGTTTATTTAGGGTTTAAGTACTTTTAGGCTATAATACTCAATGTGTGTATCCCTCCTGTTGGAGCGGAAGTCTGATCTGAAAATACCAAATGAACTCACTTATGAACAAAACAAATAAACAGGTTTTTTTGTAAATAATAATTCTTTCCGTGTTTTTTTAGGAATTCAAGATTTTCCAGAAAATATCAAGTGTTGTAAATGTTTAACGATTATCGAAGCCAGTGTGAACCCCGTGTCCAAGTGAGTATCAGCAGCTGGATTTGCATTCTGTAGGTGCAGAAAAATAAGCTCAGATTTAAAGGAATTGTGTCAAGTTCATTTGCAGGATTAATCTAACTTTCTTTTTAATTGTTTCAAACCCAGAGGGGATGACTCTATTGGAAGATCTGAGTCCTCTGTTAATGGATGTGGGGTCTTTCCAATTAGCAGAGAAAGAGTTGGCAAAGCACAGAGGCTGAGGTTTCATGTGTTTGGCCACTGAAAACCTCTTGGTTGGGGCTTTGGTGACACTTCTCCCTTCCAAGAAGATGCAATAATAGTAACAAAAAATCTGGGTTGTAAAACTAGGAGTTATGAAATGGAATGAAGGAGGCAAAAGGATGAAATTTTACTACTTCAGTTTAAAAAAATTGAGAGAAAGAGGGAGAGAAAGAGTGAGAGAATGAGTGAAAAAGAGGGAGAGAGAGAGAGACAGGAAGAGAGAGACAGAAAGAAAGAAAGAGAGAAAGAAAAAGAAAAGAAAGAAAGAAAGGAAGGAAGAAAGGAAAGAAAGAAAGACACCTTTGGCTTAAACCCTTACCTAGGAAGGAGGAAAAGGCTATTTAATGTGGTTATTGCAATGTGGAGAAGATGAGAATGAACAAAATTGTCTATAATGAGTAAGTTCTTCTGGAGAATTTGGATAGACAAAGAAGGTGAGAGAGAAAGTCACCTTTCTTCTTCTAAATATACATTGTTTTATTTCCATGGCAACGCTGAGGTGAGCATTAAAGGTTTTGCTGTTTTTTAGGCTGCCAGATGGCTTCACACAACTTCTAAATCTGACCCAGCTCTATCTAAATGATGCCTTTTTGGAGTTTCTTCCAGCTAACTTTGGAAGGTAAGGATGAGTCATCAAAGCACAGTGATCGTGCATTTGAACCTGGCTTAGGCTCCAAGGGTCTGGTTTAAATCTGCCTTCTCCTGAAAAACTAAACAAAAAACAGAGATTTTGGCTTTTCAGCACAATTTTGATGAATGATTGTTGTAGAGGGAATGTTGTGTCAGCAATAATGTGGTGATGAAGTGATGCAGTTCGGCACTTGAGGGAAAAGGTGAGAAGAAATAGAACTTGGAGGGGACTGTCCTTCATCAAAAGTGTGACTCAGTTGTGGCAAGGGCAGAAAACAGCAATATGGGTTCTGCCATTGAAAAATGGGCTGAAAGATAAAGGCTGTGAGTCAGAAGGGAAGAAAGAAAGGACTGAAAGGCAACATGTGAAACCAGAACAAGAGAAGATTCAAAAGACAGTGGAGCAGAAGGGCTGGAGAATGAGGGTAAAAATAAATGCAGCAGAAACAGAGCCAAAAAATGTTAGATAAGGACAAAGCAGAGGTGGTGGAATTCAAAGTTGACCCAATTTGCCATAAAAGGGGGCAGGAGGAGCTGGTGGATCCCTACCCTGCCCAACTGTGACAGAAATGGGGAGTTTATTCCACATGATGAAGGTGATGGTTGGCCTTTCTGCCCCTGGACTGTCCACCTGGCCACAGAGCTCAGAAGACAAAAGATGAACAGAGAAAATATTTGGCATTGTTACAGAATTCACCTAATACCAGTTTTATACTTATCCGTCCTGTATATTTTATGGTTCAAGTGGGAACACCAACCCAGCACTCTAAAACTAATCCTAAGGCTGTAAGTGATGTTGGTCTGCTCAAACCTGGGGAAATCAAGTGCTGCTTTAGCACAGACCTGGCCCTGACCCAGAGCTGAGCCTGGCTGGAATATACCAGCTTTTCACAGTAACTCTAAACTATTTTATTAATGACTTGAGCAAAGTAAACAGAGTAAAATTTCATTTCTCTCAAGCATTTCCAGGTTTACTGAAGGATAAAAAACAACTGCTCTTCAGTTCACAAGTTCCTTTGAAATTTTCTGCGAATTCTACAACCCCTCACAGGTCTCCTTTTAATTTACAGTATTTTTAGCAGAAGTAGGACATGTGCTGAGTGTTGGTATGAATTAGAACCTACACACAACAGCCCTTCCAAACTCCATTGTGCTATTAGGTGAATTCTGTCAAAGCTTTTCAGAAGAGTTCTGCTGAGGACAGAAATGTCCTGCCTGAGTGTGTCTGTCCTTACATGAAATTATTTGGTTCTGAACACATTTTGTACCCCAGAAGAACTGGACATTGGACTGTACTGCATGAAACAGACTCTTCCTTTATTGAAATAAGTAATTTTAAATCATTCCTATGGATGCCTGAACTAATTCACTGAATGAACTCATTATTTTTTATCCTATTTCTAGGCTTGTCAAATTGCGAATTTTGGAGTTAAGAGAAAACCACTTGAAAACTCTACCAAAGTAAGTGATGGAATATTTACATTTATTCACCTGGAATTGCCAAAAGTGCAAAATATTTGTATTTGCAGCAATGCAATGGTGTAGTTTCTGTTAAGAGTGTATTTTTTTTTACATGTTTTAAAGAAATTTTAGTGAAGGGTTTTAGCAAAAAGCAAAGATCTGTGATTCTGTGACATGGCGGAAGATGGATCCTGTACATTAACTGAGTGTAAATCAATGGCCAAAATCTACAATGTGACATTTTAAGATAAATAAATAAAATTGAAAAGTAACAAATGAGAGAACCCTGGTCAGTGATGATATGACTGTTTTCCAGTAATTAATCTGATATGTTGAAAACACTCTGTGTAACCTGATAGAATGCTGGTTTGAACAGAATTTAAATGGTTTTGGTGCTTTTCAGAACAATTAAAAAGCCTGCATCGGCAGGATATGGAGGAAGTATCAATTTGCTGGTGTTTCTTGGTGCTGTTTACAAAAAAAGAAAGGAAGTTTCTATAATTTGTTGCTGGAATTTGACCAACATTTCAATGGTTTTGAAAAGGAAATGGTAAAGAACTGAACAATAAATCTCTACCCCTCCCATGCTGCACTGCATAAAACAGGGACTTTGCTTTTCTGTCCAGACTAGAATTATGTAATTGTTTTCTGGAAGAGGGATCCTCACCAATGGAAAAATATCCATGGATTTGGAGCTTGTTAGAAAGGAGTTTAATGCCTCAGTTTGGAACTCCAATGCACTTCTGGATGTTCCCATTTTCTGCCAGCGCCACTTTCTCTGCATAAAATACTTCTGCATGTACAGTTTTAACCTACTGAAAATATCTGTATGTTCAGCCTGTAGATCTTCCTAATACTCTTCCATAAAATCAGTAATTTATTTCCCCTCTATGTGGTTTGATCAAAGATTATCCTTGACGCCGGTTTCCAGGATCTTCTGAGCAGTTAGAAATACTCGGAACTGTCTGGCCAATATTGCAATTAATTTGTAGTATTTTAGTAAAGCTTTAATTTATACAACAAGATTAGATTTTATTTTTTTTCTCTTGAACTCTTCAGAGCTTTTGGGAGATTCTGGCCAAGTTATGTGCTTGATGACTCTCACTCTGCTGGTAGCAGAGCCTGTCCTTGGAGAAGTGCACTCTGGCTTTCTGCTCGTAAAACTCAACCTAGTCCAGAATTAACCCAACCCCAGACTGAAATTACCAGTTTTCCCAATTTTTGTGGACAAACATTCCTGAGCATTCCATAAGCAAAGCTCAGAGCTGTTCCCTGCTAATGAACTTTGTTGTCCCTGCTGGCATGAGGAGGGTCTGTGGTTTTGTCAATTATTACAGTAATTGAACTAAATCCCCAATTATTCAACAAAATCTAGTAGCTAAATTTACGTCTTAGTTGGAAAAAGAAAGTTCTAAGAACATTTCCAACAGAAGCTTTTAATCTATCCAACAGTTGTGTTTAAGCCTGACCTGGTTCCAGGCCTAAGGAAACTTGTTAACTTGCTTGAATTTTGTATTTTCTAAGAACAGACTCTGTCATAAACATTCATTGCTCTTCACATCAAGAGATGTCAGCAGACCCCGCCACTCCCAAACTGAATGTTTTTGGATGTTGCTGAACTCCTGAGAGCAATCAAGAGTGTTTCATATCTCAGGACAAACTCAGAAACTCCCTGTGCTGTTGATTGTTTCAGGTTTAGAGTGTTTCAAAGATCTTTGAGGACATTATAGCACTTGGATCTCATCTCTTAGAGCTGTTTGGGCAGAGGAAAACACCTTTGCAGGGTTCTGGGGGATTTCTTTCAGTAGACATTTGGAAAATTGAAAAATTGTAGGAACCTCATTTGTTGCTGGTGAGTCACCAGTGTCTTAGAGCCTGGAGGGGCTGTAATTGTGAGAAAATACCTGTATTTGCTGGGTGACTCACTGGTGCCCAACTGGAGCTGTGGCTTCTCAGCTCCTCTCTGGTTTTCTGGACAGTAGGAATTACAGCTCTGTTTTTTCTGCATGTTAGGAAATGATGTCCAATGGAGACATTCCCAAAGGTGTGAGTCCCTGGCACCTGATGTTAGGGAAAACCAGGATTTCTCTTGGTCTTCAGCTACTGCTCAGAATTAATTTGGCTTGTGAGGAGTAAAAATTTAATATCTCAAGTACAGCCTCTAAAATTGGCAGAATTAAGTAATTCTGAAGGTGAAAGCATTTAAAAAGTGGGTGAAATTTAATAGCACAGTTACAAGGTCATGTCCTGAGGGACTAACAGAGATTTTTGATACATGAGGAGTTCTTCAGTCAGGAATCAGATTGGGAAAAAAAGATGTGAATGTAAAATGTCTGAGTCATTGATCTGGGAGAGCCTCAATAGGGCCAAATGCTCTTTATCAGAGTGTTTTCACTCTGACAAAGAAACCCTTGGGACATGGGAGAAAAAAGAGGGAGGTGTCATTTGGGAAAGCTCCAGATGGAATGGAGATGGGGAAGAGTTAAGCAGGTCCTAATCTGGTAGGAAAAATAATGGATGTGCAGTGTTATATGGAATATATTCATATATATATTTAATATATTTTATTAAAAATGGTGTTACTTAAGCTGAAAAAAACTGAAGTCAAGGGGAGATATATCAGTGTTTGTCTCTGCACACACTGACCATGTATCAGGTTATGGAGTAAACTGGTTTTGGGGTAAAATGGTTAATGGGTATACTAGTTATTGGATAAAAGAGTTATTGGGTAAACTGGTTATGGGATGAAATAATAATGAATAACTGGTAAATGGGATGAAATAATTCAGAAATGTTAAGTTTTTATCAGAAATTACATAATTACATTGTGAGGTTCTTTGTGTGGCTCAGCACTTTGACATTCCTTTGCAGGCATTTGCATGTGTCATTCTGTTCTTGTTGGTTTAAATAAGCATTTTTCTGAAATATTCTGATTTTGCCATTAGCTGGGTCCCCTTGGTTTGCTTTGTCTTGGTGCAACCTTCCTGCTTTCCAAAATATTTCATACCTGTGGTTTTACTCCTGATTTGAGTCAGGAAGAAAAGGACTTTATGGATAAGAAAATGATGATGATAATAATGATGATGGCGATAAAGGTGGAGAGTTTTTTTCCTTTCATTAAAATTAGCCATTTTATCTTGATCTGGTTTCAGACTTAAAATATAAACCAATGTTTTTAATTCTTGATTGCACATTTTTAGGTTCTGATTGTAACAAAACCATGTGAAAATAGAGGCTGTGTTTTAGCCACACAGTTTTATTTCTGAGACTTGCTGCTTATTATTTTTGCTGTCAGAATGCAGACTCTCCTTGGACAATCATTCTCTGATCTTACCTGTTGTAGGCAATAAAATATCAGATCAGTATTTTCTACTTTGCCTTTTTCTCCAAACACCTCCAATTGTGAGGAATCTCTGAGCTTTTGCTGCCACTATTTATGTCAAAACAGGATTTCTGTGCATTCAAGTGCCACAAAAAGTCTATGAAAAATAAATGTTGCTATTTTCTAGAATATTTTACTGTCAATGCTCAAATATCTTCCTTGATAAAGGGCATTAGATGAGTTTTCTTCTAATAATTCCAAAGCACAGGTCAGTTTCATTTAAAGTTTGCCATTAAAATTATTTGAAAGAGAGATGGACACAAGAAGGATGCCCTTCATTAAGTTTTTCCTTCTGGATAATGAATTAAGGTGTGAAAACAATATTTTTTTTCAGATATAATTAAAGTATCTGGTTTGGCTTCACAATTATATACTGCAAAAAAAGCTTGGGGGGAAAACACATTTTTCACCCAGAAGAATTTACTCTTATTAAATGTCATGAAATGGGACTTTTTCTATCTTTTGAATTTCAAGTGTACTTTTATTTTTTTCTGTAACTATAACGTGAAAAAAAAAAGACATTTTTCTCTGACATTCTTCCATTTCTTTTTTCCATGTCTTCCCACTTCTTTCCATTTATTTTATTCCCCCCAAATTTACAAATATAAATGTAGAAAGTAAATGCTGGTGGGGAGGATACAGGTTATTTAACAAAGAAATAAGATGGGAACAAGGCAAAGTGGGGGAAGTTTCCTGTTCTTGATGTAATGATCATAAATCTAGATTTATTGAAATTATTTGTAAATCTTATTTATGTTGATTATTTTTTAAAAGTGGTGAGACTGTGTATGAGACTCAACAGATGAAGGTTTCCAAGCAGCAGCATAAAACCTACATAAAAAGGACATGGTGATTTGGTTTTAAAACAATATAAAGTGAATTAGACCAGATTCGTCCTTGGCAGAATAAATCTCAAATAATAGTGGGCGTTTTGCAGAGGTTAAATTTGTGAATTGGAGGTATTTAAACCTGTAGAATTACAATTCTTATACCCTTCTGTAGCTTAGACTTTATTCCAAACTGACAAAATAAACAGAATAATACAGAAATTCCAGAAAGATATTCAGAGATCAAACATATCCCAATGCATTACCTTCCTCCAGATGGGAAATTTGCTGGATAAAAGTGATTATTATTTCCATTAACCTGATAATCGAGTGATAAAAAGCTTCGTTGTGACTTACAAACATCAGTGCCATAACATTTCTATTCCTCACGTCCTTCCCACTCCCCAAATCCCATTTTAGGAAGTAAATTTGCAAAAATCACAAGTTGTCTGAAGTGTGTTGAAGTCAGTGGAACAGGGAATTTAGCTCAGCTCAGAACATGTCCAGGGGATCTAAATCTGGGGGAAAGCTTTGCTTTCTCCTGCTATTTTTTGAACTGCTGTTCCACTTTCTCCCAAGTTTGTGATCAGGATGGAAACTGTTTGGCACACTTTGACTTTACAAATGTGTGCATCGTTCCTGGTGACCTGTTTTCCTCAAATAGCAGCTCTGGCTGAGTTTAATAACTCCTACTCCAGGAGGCTTTACTACCTTGGCACGACGTTATTAAAATATTGGCAATATTTTGATAAGTGACTACTACTATGAATTTTCCCTTTAGGCTTTTTAAAATAAATATATTTGCTGCTCAGAGAAGAGGCTGAAAGATGTGTTATATTGCTTTCCTATTGTAAAAATGCTTTTCCAACTTATATAAGGTTGTCTGAAAAATTGCCTTAATTGTTCTTCATGGAATCGCAGATTGGTTTGGGTTGGAAGGGACCTTAAAGCTCTTCTTGCTCAGAGCAACCTGGTCTGGTGGAAGGTGTGCCTGCCCATGGCAGGGGGTGGAACAAGATGAACTTTGAGGTCCCTTCCAACCCAAACCAGTCTGAGATTCTGGGATTCTATGATTTCTTTTTCAGAAGAGTTTAGATCTGATCAGTGGCACTAAATTTCAGTTAACGGCACAAAGGAGTGGGAGGGGAGAACATTTATAACCGTGGAGAATCATCATAGGCCACCTTCCACTCATTTTGTTCTTAATTATCACAGAACCTTGAGCTCCTCCCAGAATGACCGGGAGCTAAAAACACAAAGAGTTCCTTCTGCCTGTTACTAATGAGATTGGATTTGCTTGTGCTTAGACTCTGTGCTCTGTTTGGTTTATGGTGTGCAAGAAAATGGCTTGTTATATTCAAAACACCTAAAGTTAAGAGTATAATTTCCATTGTATTTGAGTAAACCCAAATCTACAGAGTAAAAGCACCTTCACACAATTCCAGCTGCAGGAGGAGTCAATAGAGAGAAGGTGGCTGAGGGGAACCATTTGGAACAGGGTGGGTTTTACCTACGTGGCCATCAGAGACCTTCTCTTTGTCCTAGCTGGTGTCTGTGTGCCCTGTGTCCCTCTGTGGTGAGAGACTGAGGGGAGACTTCATTGCAGTCACAACTTCCTCGTGAGGGGCAGGCACTGATCTCTGCTCTGTGGGGACCAGGGACAGGACCCCAGGGAATGGCCTGAAGTTGTGTCAGGGCAGGTTTAGGTTGGATCTTAGAAAAAGGTTCTTCCCCCACAGGGTGGTTGGGCACTGAACAGGCTCCCCAGGGCAGTGGTCACAGCACCAAGGCTGCCAGAGCTCCAGGAGTGTTTGGATGATCCTCTGGGGCACCTGGGGTGACTCTTGGTCCTGTGCAGGGCTGAGGGTTGGACTGGATGATCCTTGTAGGTCCCTTCCAACTCAGCAGATTCTGTGACTCTGTGATGCTGTGAAGTTCTTGCAGTGTACCCCTCAGAAGGTCTGTAAAGTCAGCAAGTGGAGAGCCCTAAACCAGTGATCGGTTCCATGGGGTACAACAGGTCACCTTGTTCTGCCCTTTCCCTTGAGCCATGAAAAATCCCCTGTACTGGAAGGCTTTTATTGATGTCATCAGGAAAGAAAAACAATCATGCAAAACTTGATGACTCTCAACTGCCTTTATTCTTCCACATCCAAACCCTGCTGGATGATTGCTTCTGAAAAACTGAGTGTTACGTGTGTCTGAGTAAATGCCAGTGATCATTAGTTCTTCATCACAATTGCATTTTCCTACTCAGTGAGTTCTTTTATGAACCAGTAATCTTTGCTTTTCCTATTGAAATACATGTGTAGGTTATATTCACTAGTTATCTTCAGTATTTATGCTTTGTAGCCATATTTTAGACCTTTTCCATGTTTGTCCCATTTCAGTCCCATTAAAGTTCACAAGCTCCATTTTGACGTTCCTTCCTGGCCTTGGGTTGTGAAACAAATCTTGCCCATATCTGTGATATTTCCTAATTCAACATCATCCCCCTGCCTGCCTGGAACAGGTCTCTGATCAAAAGATCACACTGTGGCCCTGCAGTTTGGTTTTTCCCTTCCCAAGCCACGTGTCCGATAGGAGTCATGGAATCCTTGTTGATGGTGTGGTAGAGCAATTCTCCTTGAGAGCCTGTCCGTGGAGATCTTCCCCATCTTGTAGTCTGAACTACTCCTGGAGAAGAAGAAATCAACCGTCCTTCTGCCTAGAACTACACACAGATATTTCTGCTCTGTCATTCCGAGGTGCTCTTTGCTCTCTCCAACCACTCCCATCCCACTTCCTCAATTAAGATGCAGATAGTTACTGAGTCAGGACATTTTTCATCTCAGATTCCTCCTTACCTTTTCTAACACATCCCTATTTATCTCTCTGGCTTTTCCTTTAGAAATAAGCCTGGGTTTGATGTGTGTTCACACTGCCTTCAGGCCATGTTTCAGAAAAAAGAAGAATCAAAAGGACTGCGAAATAAGGAACCTGTGTTGAGAGGAGAATTCTTTAACTCTTGTTTTTTTGGCTTGGCTGTTTCTGTCAACTTTTAATCATCAGATATTCCTTAACACTGTTTCAGCTTGGCTCATCCCTGTTAATTATTCAGCACCTTAAGTTAGATCTTTGTCCTGGTCTCTGGCAAAGAAAGTGGGAAAAAAGGGCTAAAACTGCATTTTCGGTCTCTCTTTATGTTTGTTCATTTCATGTGAAAGGAGCCCATAAAAGCATAAAGCATGTGCGGAATTCCTTAGAAATATGAATAATATATTGTATATCCTGATGAAACATTGATTATTTTTGGTCAGCTTTTAGTATGGAAACCTTGGGCTACTTTTTCTCGGTCTTCAGGATGGTGGGGACACAGATACCAAGTCCTGTAAAATGACCCAAGTCATTTTGTATTGATTTAATAACCTGGTGGACTCCCCATCCCTGGAAGGGTTCAAAACATGGGTGGATGTGGCCCTTGAGGACATGGTTAGTGATGAACATGGTGGTGGGGCAGCTTGATGGTTGGACTTGATGATCTTAAAGGTCTTTTCCAGCCTTAACGATTTCATGATTTTTTTATTTTAGATATTTTCTCTCTTGGGTATTTCAGTTGTGTAAGTTCTTGTATCCTCAAAATCAGCTTTTAAATTCACTCTGTTATTTTGAAGGCTGGATAATAGATTCATTGCTTCATGACAGATTAATTTATACCCTTGGTCCTTAGCTTTATATCATACTTGCTTTATATTCTATAAGTTATATAAATTATCTTGAGATTCACTCAAAACTGAGGGGTTTTTTTTAAGCTGTTGCATGATGTATAAACAGCTCTTTGTGCTTGGATCATGTGATGCTTTAGCCCTGGTTAAGATTTAACTCCTCTGCAACAGGTAAATTATTAAATATTAATTTTACAAAGTACTTCCAAACCAACTAATTGATGAATTTAAAGTTACATTGCAAAGTTTAAAATACTGAAACTAAGAGGCTCCTCTGTTCCAACAATTTGGGAAGAAAGGTTTTTGTGGACAACAAAAATGTGAGAAAATATTATTTGAGATGAGCACAGCAGCTAATCCAGCACTGGCAATGGATTTGCCTCATTTACTTTTTATTTCTTCAGAAAATAATGTCACAAATTCTAATGGAAAAGGAATTCTGTGAGTTGCTACCCAAAGAAATAATGTGTGTGACCCTTAGAACCTCCTCAGTCCCAGCTCTGTAGCAGAAGCTCCTGTTTGATGTTGCCTATTCCATTGTATAAATGACATTTTTTTTGTGGAAATCCAATCATGTCTCTGACTTGTGAAGTTTTACCAATTGGAAGTCCTTTGGTTATTTATGATTACTTTTCTTCACACATGGGAATAACTTGGATGTGATCAGAAGTTTGTGGTTGAAGGTTTCATGCAATCACTATCTCCTGCCTGTCAGGAATAAACAGGATTTTGAGGAGAATCCCATGATTCCATTAAAATAAGTCCTTTGTTTTGCCAGAAAGTCTAAACCGAGGCATTTTCCTGGATATTTAATGTATTTAAAATGTGTAAATAAGTATTTTCTAAATAAGGCAGCAAAACCAAACATGCAAGAAAGTTAAATTAGGCAATTTAGGTGATTACCAGGAATAATACCCCTGAATTGTATCATGGGAGTTATAATTTATGGTTTAGAACTGTTGTGAGCAATGTTAATTTTTCACTAAGTGTTCTTAGTTTCTATGCTGGTTTTTCATGCTTTTGTATTTTTTTAGCACGTTCCATTATTGTGTTTAAAAATAATTTAAATATTCATCTTATTCTGAACCTAATGAGACTTCCATCCTAAGAGCCAGAAATCAGATCTTCTCTGTGTAAGTCCTGAGTGGAGCTACTTATGAATGGAAAAATAGCTCCAAATGTGATACCAGTAAAGATTTATGGGAAATCTTTGGTCAATTTTATCAGCACATTAATTCCATTCCATTACATCTTTTAAATCATGAATATTTAACTGAACATTACTCATAATTGCTCCTTTCCTTATCCACCTTTATAAAATGACCCCACATAAAAAATATAATGAAGCTTTCCCTAAGAAAAATAAAAGTAATTACATGGAAGAGCTAAAAATAGCAGCAGCTGATGGAAAATCTCAGCTAATATTCCACTGGGGACCTTGGCAGTGCTTCATCTTTTGATGGAACCCCAATGAATGGAAATTAATCTGCCTCCACACCAATGTTAGTTTATGCATTGATCAAATAAGTTGGGAAATACATTGGAAAAGAGTGGGAGAAGAAAAAGAAAAATTAACCCATCAGTGAACTGAGTGTGGAGCAGGGCAAGTATCAGCATTAAGCAGCAAATTTATCAGGAATTAATGTGTGTCAGGGTGGCTGTTGGGGCAGGAAGATGAAATGGTGCTGAAATAAAACTGGGCCTGTTTCTGGATGTTTCCAAACCACCCAATGATCAGCAAAAATTCCGTATTTGTTGTGTTTCGAAGACTCACTTCCCTCTCCTCCTGCAGACTGCCCTTTCTAGTTCGGTGGAGTTTATTTCCCTGTTGTAACATACTAAAAATGAAGTTGCCTTGCCATAAATATGCAGCAGAGCTCCTGTGCAGCCACAGCACAGCCTCATTTTGCCATCATTTAGATGCTAAAACCGGGCTCTGGTTTCCAGTCCCAGCATTTTTGATCATCATTTTTACCTCTGGTGCAAATTGCAGAGATGAAATGGTTGATATTTTAGAGCACAGCAGTTAAGACTATGCTAATTTTTTGATTATGTTTGATTACCTTAGAAGGCCCCTGAACTGCCTCTTGCAGTTAATGCTATATTACTTAATTAATTATTTTTATCCTCTTTTTTTACCAAACCTAGTGTGATATTTAGACCACTTTGGTCCACCAGGGCTTAAAAGAGAAATTCTGCTCTAGTGGTAAAACCCTGTCCCAGTTTTGTTCATGGAAACAAAGGCAGTGATTGATATATTTACTTTGAACTCCATTAAATTTGAACCTCAGAGCAGTGGAGGGCCTAGCTCAGGCCATGAAGAGCCAAACCACTCTCTAGTTATAAAAAAGTTAATCACAAATGTATGAATCTGAATCAAAAAGCCACTTTTTATATTGTATTTCATTTCAATTACTTATAAACTTAACAAGGGTCATTTTCCTTGAGAAACTATACAAAATTCTACCAAGATTCTGTTTATTTTTACACTGAAACAACTGTTGCTTTTTAGTTCAAGGATGGAATATATTGTTCAAATTTGCATCATCAGCATCAAACTGGTGTAATTCTTTTTACCAGAACAGTATCATTGCAGCTTTATCTTCATCCAAGCAAAATTTGACTGACATTTTGCAAGTTAAAATCTCATTTTAGATATTTCCTAATCTCTTACAGGTCAATGCACAAACTGACTCAGCTGGAGAGACTTGATCTGGGCAATAATGAATTCTCTGAACTGGTAAGAAACACAGCATTTTTGTACAGAAAACCTGTGAGGTTTGGATGCTCTGTTGGTGGGACATTGAACTTTTAGTGGAAAGGCTTTGCTGGATTGTGGCCACAGGCGAGGGACACGTGTCCTTGTGGAATAGAAGGTTCCTGAGGTGAATGTTGATGTCAGAATATGCTTCATCTCCATCAGGCTTCTGCAGTTCAGGTCAAGGTCACAGAGGATTCTCCCTCTGAGGAGATTGTTACTCCTGGGATACTTCACTAGTCATGAATTGAGGATCTCAACAATTTTTTGCATCAATTATGTATTAATTTCTTAATAGCTATCATTATATCTTATATAATTGATATCTTACATCAAACATTAGAAATAGCTGTTACTAATTATTAGAAATTCCTATTAACAATTTTTAGAGAAGCTGTGTCTGCCCCATCCCTGGAAATGTCCAAGGCCAGATTGGACAGGGCTTGGAGCAACCTGGGATAGTGGAAGGTGTTCCTGCCCATGTCAGGGGCTGGGACAGGATGATCATTAAGGTCCCTCCCTGCCCAAACCACTCTGTAGTTCTGTTATCTCACCCTTGCAGGAATGCCATAGGAAAAGTGGTACTAATTTAAATCAAACATGAACAAAAGGATAAAAAGGCCCTGTTTTCATGGATTCTGAAAATCTGATTTGGATTTCAATAGAAACTTCCTTTTTTGAGAGAAAAATGTTCCCTGGAGCTGTGGTGGTGTGGGAGAGGTTAATTTCTTTGACATCCTGGGACTGTTTTGCCCTGGAAGAACCTGTGCAGCCAAACTGGAGCCACAGGCACAGGGTTAACTTCAAAACTGAAGTAATTCTGTTCATTCATTTTGCTGGAAACAAGATGACACAAATCATGGGGTTCCTGGAATAGAAACTGTCACTTCCTGAAGAGCAGCTGTATCCAGGTGACTTCATGTAATCAAGGGAGGGAAGAGGCAACTCATGTCCTGGGGCTCTGGGAGCTGTAAATCCCAAGGAATGGGACATAGCTTTTACATCTGAGGGGGTTTTAGACCCTTCTTTTGACATTTGAAGGGTCAAAAACTGGCACCAGGCAGATGATGAGCAGCAGTGACAGCTGGAAAGGAAACAGGAAAAGGTAGGGAGAAAAGGAAAATGTAAGAGGATAAAATGTAATATATTTTTAATTGAAGATTAATGTCAGTCTTTAATTCAGACTTGATCCTGGGAAGCATTTCTGTACCAAGAGGGTGGTCAGAGCCTGAAACAGGATTCCTGGAGAGAGGGGGTTGATGCCCCAAGCCTGGCAGGGATTAAGGGGCATTTGGGGAATTCCATTATTAAAGTTTTGGTCAGACTGAATCGGTCAGGAGTGGATGGTCATTCCAGCTGAGTTTATTAAGACCCTTCCAATTCATTCCTATTCACACTCTTCTCTACTCTATTCCAATTGCGGCAATCTATGTGGAAAATGAAAATGTTCTTCAAAAAGACATCAACTGAAGCATTTCTAACAGAGACAAATAAGTTTTTAATATCAAAACGTCTCATCTGGGTCCTGGTGAACCATAAAGTGCCATAATCCAGGGTACACCATAAATTCCATAATAATGGTAAATTATAATCCATGCTCAAGGAATTTCACCTCAAACTGTGCTATGTCCAGCACAGGAATAGGCTGTTCCCTCTGAGAAAGGTGTCTGTTAATGAGAGGAGTTTAAAAGCAAATTGAAATTGAGAGGGAAAATTATGATTATCCATAATGACCTGAGTCAGTGAACACTCTGGAGGAATAAAGAAACATTAATCAGCACAGGAAAAAATAGTATAAAATAACCATTAATCAATTTAGCCTGGAAATGAGAAATGGATTTAATCATAGAAGGACAACAGAATTTCAGTAGAATTAGCAGAGGCAAAATAAATAATGTTTAAATTGTTAACTAATAGTTTTTTAATGGAAACACATCGTGTGGCAATGTGGAAAACTGAGCGATTGAGCTCCGCTGCTGAGCAGGTTTATTGTTACCTGATGAGGCATCAGGCACTTCTCCTGCCTGGAAAAGTGAAAAATCACATTTCTCTTGGGAGTGACAACATTGCAAAACACTCAGACCACATGGGATAATTGGAGATCTCTTTAAAGGTCTAGTGGTGCTGGGCAGAGGTATTTGTTCTGGCTGTGTTGAGATAACTCCAGGGCAGTTGTACCACAGGCCTTTAAAATGCTTGAACCTGGTTTAGTCAGGACCAAATGGAATATTTAGTACCAGTTTCTGGTCTTAAAAATATCTCTACACCTTGATAAAGGAAAACAAGTTGGAAGTCCTGATTTGCTGTGGAAAGTGTTTCATCAGAAAGGAAAACGCTGCTTAGGCTGAAAGCTGGGAGTATTTGGGACCTGATAATTCCTGGTTTTCCCAGCTCTAAGGAGTCAGAAATGATCTGGGGAATTGCCTATTTCAGCTTCTCTCATTAAGATCTTGTAGTTTTGAAAAGAGTAAAACAGATTAAATTTAATATTGCGATTTTAAGACACACCATGATTGTGACTCCTGAGTGTGACAACTGCAGACATCAACTCTCCTAGCAAGTTCTCCTTGGGATTCAGTTCTTTTCCAAAGCATTCTTGTATTTTACGAGTTTTGCAAAAGAACATCAGTGGTTAAATTAAATGAGTGAGCTGTTCCTGTCATTAAATATCTGAAAGGCTGATGTGTGTTATAAAAACCAAAGGAAAGTGAAGAGGGAATCTTTTTACACCAAAAATTGATTTATATTTAACTGAAAAACCACTGCTATATGTAACTGTCCGTAATTATATATTTTTTTCTCAGCCTGAGGTTCTCGAACAAATTCAGAATCTAAAGGAACTGTGGATGGACAATAATTCTTTGCAAGTGCTTCCTGGGGTATGGACATTTATTCTTTGTAATTGAATTATCGTGTTATGTAGTGACCTATTTACCTGGCAGTAAATGAGCATTTTCTTGCATGGGGGCACAGTCCTTCTGCACAGTCCTTAATTATAACCCAGAAATAAAAGTTACATGATAATGTCTAAATATTCAACACAGAAAATCTTCATCTCTTTGGTGGGGCTGCAAATGAGATGGGAATTTTGAGTGAATATCCCTTCAATCCATGTCCAAATGGAGAAATAATACAACTATATCACCAGGAACTCAGTTTTTCAGCAGATTTCATGAATCTGGAGCACATTAATTAGCAGTAAAAGTTAAGTGATAATGTCTAAATGTTCGACATGGACAAGCTTCACTTCCTTGGTGGAGCTTCCATCAGATGAAAATTTTCAGTGAATATCCCTTGGATCTGTGTCCAGATGGAGAAATAATACAACTGTATGGTCAGGAACTCAAATATGCATCAGATTTAATGAATCTGGAGCACACTAATTGGTTTGGGGTGTTTGGTGCAGCTCCTGAAGGGGAGGCTGGGACCACCTTGGTCCTGCCTTGTAAAGGTGCCGAGATAATTGAACAGAACCTGTATCACTCTTGTTTGTCTCTAATTAACTTAGCAACTGGTGTGTGTCTGTCCAAGTAACTCTTTCTCACGTGCTATTAAGTCTATAGGGAAGTTAAAACAGCTCGTGTACCTGGATGTGTCCAAAAACAGGATAGAAACTGTGGATTTGGACATCTCGGGATGTGAAGGGCTTGAGGATCTCCTGTTGTCATCCAACATGCTGCAGCAGCTGCCAGATTCCATTGGTGAGAAAAGCTCAGGGATTCTTGTAAACTTTTCCACCTGAAAATTTAATTTATATGTATTTTTTTGGTAATTATAAGACTTTATAATCGTGGCCCAAGAACTGACATTAAATCCTAAAGGAGGCACAAACATCTGTGTGTGGACAGTCCCTAGAGACCATTTGGTAAAGTCAGGAACAAAAATCCCTGGCTAGAAAGTATTGATTTTTCTAGTTTGCTATTTTAAGGAAAATAAGTGAAGAAGGCTACAAGTGATCTAAATTTCAAAGTATGAGAGTGATGGGGGGAAATTGCTGCTCTGAGTTACAGCAGTAAAAAAGAAATAGTTCAAACTATTAATTATCTTTTTTTGACTGTTTCATGCATAGAACTTCAGATTTTTTTAGGATATATAGAAATTCTGGAAGCCAAGTGCTTGTAGGCACATCTGGATCTCTCATTTCAGTGTTGATCCCTCATATTTTCTTTTCAACTTCCCTTTGAACTGTTAAACAGGACTGGCATTTGATTAATTAATAAAGAAAAAATTATTAATAAAGAAAATTATCTATTAAGACATTAATAGATAATTAGAAATCTACTCTTCCTGCATAGGTAAGATAGTATTATTTTTATTGCTTTATATTTTTATAAAGATATTATTGTTTTATTAATATTTATATTATTATCTATTTTTACATTATTTTTCAAGGCCACAGAAATACACCTAATATTTCTCTTGCAATTCAGCTTAACTTTTAATCAGGACTTTATTTTGATTAAAAAAACATGTCCTATACACAGATATTCTCTAAAATCCAGACCTGAGTTATTCAGTGTTAGAAATTGTTAGGGTTTTAGCACATGGGAGATTATAGAAAATATTAATGTCAAATATTTTTCTACTACTTTTTCCCCACCTGTTCTCTAGGGCTGTTGAAGAGGCTGACAACTCTGAAAGTAGATGACAACCAGCTCACAATTCTGCCCAATGCCATTGGAAAGTGCGTATGAGATTAATGTGATTTTCAACGTTAAGTAAAATGTGTTTTCTCTTCTGCTTTTTTCCCTTCTGTTTTTGTTTTAAATATAAAATAAGACAAAGATATCCTGAATTATAAAATAATTCAAATTTTATAAATAAATTTGCAGATAATTTTAAAATGCCTCCTAACACCCAGTTTAAAACATTGAAATTTGGAGTACCACTATTACTTCTGTGGGTTTATACTGGTGTGAGGGATAAAAAGGCAAAATATATTATATTTTCCAAGAAAAAGGCTACTTTTCTGTGTGAATCACTCGCAATTTAGATGATTAGAGCAGAAAAAGTAGAAGAAATAGGAGTATTTGGGGGAAATATGTCTGTTCCCATGGCAACAGCCTGAGGCTGGTGTGGGAAGGAGACGCTGCAACCCTTGTTCATGTGGAGATTTCTTAAAATATTCCAGTGGTCCCAATGGAACAGCCATGAAAATTTCATGGGGATGGGGCAGGATCGAAGTATTTCCTGCAGCTGGGGCAGGATCCTGTCGTTAATTGGTTGTGAGAAGCACTAATGGTTCCCTTTAGCTCTCGTGGGCTCAGCTAGGACACGGCTCCCTGGCTTATCCTGCTGAGGGCCTGGACCTCTTTGATCACCAAAATCTGCCATTTATTGTCAAACTTGGGGTGATGCCACTGTGTTCCTAAGGATGGAATCAGGGGATTCTTCGTATGGGTTCCCACTCCACATTCCTTCTGGCAGAACATATCCTTAATATTGGTACTTTTATAGGGTGCCTCTTCCTCTGCATATTTTGCTTCTGAAATTCTATATAAACTGATATTTGGGAAAAAAAATCAGAGTTCCTTGTCCATGGCTGCCTTCTCCAGGTGTGGCACCAGACTTTGCATCCTCCCCAGGGCACCAGTGTTGATGCAGCAGAGACAAAGCTGTGCCAGGGGAAGTTCAGGTTGGACATCAGGAGGCCAACTGTGCCACACACTTTATAGCAACCAGTTCGTAGAATCCCAGACTGGTTTGGGTTGGAGGGACCTTAAAGCTCATCCTGTCCCACCCCCTGCCATGGGCAGGGACACCTTCCACTAGCCCAGGTTGCTCCAAGCCCTGTCCAACCTGGCTATTTCAATAAAAACTTAGCTGTTGTGCCATTTGGGAAAAATAAGCCAAATTTGTGAACTATTTCAGCTGCAACCACTGACAGCCCAGGTTGGCTCAACCTTCTGTAGTTTTTATAATGTCTCCAGATTTATGGAATATTCATGGAGAGCATTAAAAGGTGCTGATGTGAATCACTAAAGGACAAATCTTTGCTACTCAAATCATTGTGTTGCAGTACATTCTGATGAGCAGTGAAAGCTCATAAGGCTCAAAGCTCTACTGGATGCTGCAAAAAGGTTGATCTAATGTTTAACTTTAACAGTTTTGGGGGTCAGTTTCTAAAACCTTCTAAAACTTTTCTTTTTTGCTGGATTGCTCAAATTGAAGGAACCCCCGTTTTTTAACCTAATATCTGTTCAGTATTGTTTGTCTTGGAACCTTAATTATATTTTTAAAGACATAACTGCTACTCTAAGGTGGAAATGCAGAGCAGAGGCTGATCATCTGATATTAAATGTTATTTGAGAGCGACTGGTTGTGCTTTTTCAATGAAGCGCTCCCTCTCTAACAAGGACAGTGTCTCCCACATCAAAAGGAACTTGGCTTTCTCTGACTCATCCCTTTGGATAGTTTTCTACTGAGTCTCTTTCTCCTAAATACTGGTGGCAGTGCCTACCACAGAGCCTGTTACTGTCACACAGGGATTAACAATGTGGAGGAGGGAATGCTCCCTCCAGGGACCAATTTCTCCATGAGATGCAGAGCATTTCAACTCTGGTGCTGGTGGGGACCCACCACCCTCGTTTTTGGAACTCTTGTTCAAAGGACAAGCCTGTGGTGGCATTCAGAGTGTGGCCCTGTGCAGTAGACCCATTGTAATAAAACATTCCACACAAAATCAGTGATTCCTACTGATTAAGTTACTAAATTAGAGCCAAAGGCTGGAGATGTTCTCTGCAGGACCTGAGGGAATGCCCTGTGTGGGTGGGAAGGTACCAGGAGGGAAGTCACGAAAGAGGGGTGCAGTGTGTTCTGTTAGAGGAGTGTTTTGTGTCCAGTCCATGCCACATCTGTCTGTACCACATGCTGCAAATGGCAAAGTAAACTTGTATTCCCAGCTTTTACAAGGGCATGAAGTGGTAGAACAGGGCAGAATGGCTTTCCACTGCCAGAGGGCAGGGTTAGATGGGATTAATGGGGAGAAATTCTTCCCTGTGAGGGTGGTGAGGCCCTGGCACAGGTTGCCCAGAGAAGCTGTGGCTGCCCCATCCCTGGAAGTGTCAGAGACCAGGTTGGATGGAGCTTGGAGCAACCTGGTCTGTGGAGGAAATCTGCTCTAAAATTTCCTCGCAGGGCTGTGTCTGTAGTTGTGTGAAGCTTTAGAACTCCCAGAGATTTTAGGTTGTTAACTGTGGTTCTCCACCCCTTGCACAGCTGCTAACGAGTGTATTTACAATTCCAGTTTGTCTTTGTTAGAAGAATTTGACTGCAGCTGCAATGAATTGGAGTCCCTGCCCTCCACCATCGGGTACCTCCACAACCTGAGGACCTTGGCTGTGGATGAGAATTTCCTCCCGGAGCTGCCCAGAGAAGTGAGAGGCTTTGGAATTACAGATTGAAATGTTTTGTGGGAGCCCAAGATTTCATCCTTGCCCAGACAAATTATCTGTTAAAGCAATTGTTTGTGGGATGATGTGGGAGACCAAACCTTTCTTATGTGCTCAGTAGAAAAACTGAGCAGTAAATTAATAAATTCCTGTTAAATTTGGAATATCCCTGTGAAGAGCAGAGTGAGTAACCCCAGGAACCCTGAGGGTGTTACTTTCTGATTAAATTCTGTATTTTCTGCTCTTTGTCACTTCCAGCAGAAACCCAATTCAGCCACCTCCTGCCATGAAAAGTGAGTGATAATAAATGTTGCCAGAGGCAGGATTCCATCACCTTTGGCTTTTTCATTCCGCAGATTGGAAGCTGTAAAAACGTTACGGTGATGTCTCTGCGCTCCAACAAGCTGGAATTTCTTCCTGATGAAATTGGGCAGATGCAGAAGTTGAGAGTGTTAAACCTGAGTGATAACAGGTACAGTTCACATCATTTCCTTCACCAATTTAAGCATTTATTAAAAAAAAAATTTAAACTGTTTTTTTATATTTTTTAAAAATACGTTTATATAAAATATATTTTATAAAAATATATTTAGAATTATATTAAAAATAACGTGGTTATTATTTACTTTATTTAAAATATAAGGCAAGAATCTTGATTTTTTTTTTCTAATCTTTATGGTTTGATCTTAGTTCCACTGATACCAAAGAAGAAGTTGAGTGGGGCCAAGATCTGGGTCTTGGTGTGTTTTAATAGGTTAAAAACTATTTGCTTCTTTTATGTCCTGCTGTTTCCATGCAAAAATGTGATATTTGGGTTATATAGGTTTGTAATATTTAATGATGAAAAAGCTGATCTATAGGGAACCATGAAGTGCAAGCACAGGAGTTTGTTATCCTGCCTCCACTGAAATTCAAGGAATATTTTTCATTCCCTTCAGTAGAGTTTTTTTGTCAAAATCCCCAGATTCTTGTGTTCTTATGCACATGACTCTCCTAGATGAGAAACAAAATGCTTAAACTGAGCCTTTCTTGATACCTGTGCTGCCAAAGACTGCCTGCCTTGAGCTTTATCCATGTGGGTGTGCCAAGAATATGGTAATTTTCAGCACAAACACAGAAATCCAGGTTTCCTGGATAGTGCCACGTATGGGGAGTGAATTCCATTTTCTCTCCAGTAATTACCCTCCACACTCAGTAAAAATCAGGAGAAGGGCTTCCCACCCCTGTGTCAGATTTGCTGTCAGCAGTTTCATTGTTGAGATTACAGCTGAGCATAAAATATAAACCATAAAATGAAGTAATGTAGAACTCCTTTAATATATTTGTTTAAAATTACTTGTTTAATTCAGTTGATTCTTTTCTGCATTGTAATTGTGTGTCATAAAATCCATCATGGCTGGACCAGAATGGAAAGTTAAACTTGAGTCTAGTTTGTGTTGTGACTGTCCAAATCCCAGAATCAGGAAATGCCTTCAGGTGGCACCAGGGGAGGTTTAGGTTGGATATTAGGGAAAATTCCTCATGGAGGAGCTTGTCTGGCCCTGGCAGTGGTGGAGTCCCCATCCCTGGAGAGATTTAAAAGCTGTATGGGTGTGGCACTTGGGGACATGAGTTAGCAGTGGCCTTGGCAATGCTGGGGAATGGTTGGACTTGATGGTCTCAGAGGGCTTTTCCAACTTAAACAATTCCATGAATCTATAACTCTGTGATCAAATGGTGGGTCTCTTGATTTTGGGTTCCAGACTGCAATGCTTTCCCGGGGACAGGCGTGCCCCCCATCAGCATATTGGTGGCAGCAGTGTGTGTTTGTACCTTTATCTGTACAGACAGAGTCTGAAACAACACTTCCAAACCACTCCAGCTGCCATTCCTGCCACAAAGAGAGGCTGGCTTCCCTTCCTGTCCCTGCATCCATGTGCCCTGTCCTGTCCTGCTGAGGTTTTGTCCAGATGTCTGTCATCCTGGATCCATAAGTGATGCAGGTGAACGCAGCCCGTGTCAAATACAGGGAATTTTCAGATGGACCTTTCTGTGTCTGGTTCCTGCCCAGCAGCTGTGGTGGCACCTGGGAGGGGACATAGGTGGGCACAGGAGTGGGGAGGCAGGAGGACAACCCTAATTCTGGGCACTTGGGAGTTCAGGGTACAGGTGCCTTCCCTGGCACATGAAACCGCTCTCAGCTGGGTCACTGCCCCTTTTCCAACCTGTGATTGTCCCGTGAGTCTGAGGTGAGGGACAGGAAACCAATGGGGTTTACTTGGATTTTGTTTCCCATTTTTTTCCCCAGTGACTTTTCAGCCAGGTCAGCTGCTGTTTTCAGTCCCATCACTTCAGTGTGGTGAGGGACTATGAGTGCTGAGGTGAGACAGGGAAGGGCAGCTCATGGCTGGGAGGGAGTGGGAGCAGACAGGGCTTCCCAGCTAGGCTGACCCAGCAGCTGGATTCCACCAAAACAGCTGTCCTGCCCCAGTTCCTTTTCCCCAGCTGCCCAGCTAGGACAGGATTGGGATTTCCACTGGGGAGGAAGGTAATTATGGGACCAGCATCCCAGTGATGGGATGTTCCATGGGATGGGATAGGATGGGATGGGATGGGATGTTCCTTGGGGTGGGATGTGGCAGCTACTATCCTTCCCACTCCCCTTCAGGGGTATGTGGTGGTGGTAAGCTCTTTTCTCCAGTCCTCCTGGAAAGCTGTGCAGTGAGCTGTGAGCATTGTGGAACCACTAGGAGAGTGGGGTCTGGACTGGGAGAGATGGGAACTGACTCCCCCCCCCTAGACATTCAACCTTTAAACTCAGCTGAATTTTCTTTAAAACTGGTTGAATTGTCCCATGTACTTTTCTGGAGTGGTTTGGGCAGTAAATCTTTCCTCCTTCCTTGCTGTCAGCTCTGGCTGAGGTTCAGTGTTGCTCTGCTGAGATGTTGTGATAATTCTTGTGCCATGGAACTTCCCACTGCAATGAAACTAAAAAGTTTTCACATTTTGGCACCAAAGAGCTTGGACAAAGTTCAGATTCCTTCTTAATGCTGGAGTTTTTAATGATTTTTTTTTTTACTTTTCTCTCATCCCATTTTCATTATCATTCAGGCAATGTCTGTTCTTTCTTTGAATGAGTCCACATGTACCTGCTTAAGAGAAGGGCGTCTGGGCTCTGCTTCCTGCTGGGAGCCTTCCCATGTTCCCACAGCAGTTTTGCCCCTCTGCTCTTCTCCAGATCTCACAGGAGGTAGAGCACACCAACTCTTTTCCTGGGTACCCCTTCAAGCCATTGGAAGAAGAGACAGAGACAGAGACAGAAGCAGGGCAGATGGGTGATTCTGGAGCCTCCTGAGCTTCACCCTGTTGTGATGGGCTCCTGGATCCTGGGATGTGCATCAGCCGCTTCCCTCTCAACTTATTATGGGGCCTGCTGAACCCTGGGACCCTCTAAGAGGGATCCTTTACCCAAGCACTGCTAATGCACAAAGATTTTGAGAAGCAGCTGTCACTCCCTGTGAGTAACAAGTCACAAGTAACAAACAAGGATGGATTATACATATTCCATCAGAATTTGCTGGTCAGCCCTTTGTGACTTTCTCTCCTGACACCAGAGGGATTCCAGTGTCCAGTTGCTCGTGCATCCTGGCACGTTATTTCCTTGCCAAGGGAACAGACTGTCCCTGTGACTGTCAGTTCATATGATGGATCCATCACCATGGAGCTGGAGTTTTACGGAGGGAACAGCATCTTCCACTGGTGATCTCCCAGGGAGTGATACCTCAGGGCCATCTCCTTGTCCTTTGCCATATGCCAAATTTCACCTTTGGTGCCTACAATGATGACTGTAAATGGGGCACTTGTGTATCCATTAACCTCTGACATTATTGCCTTTATCCCAGTGACTCTGGTGGGAATTGGGCTACTCACACGTTTATTGAGATGCCCTTTTGCCACCAAAAATGTTCATTCTGGCCATTTTCCTCATGGCAGGGAGGTATAGTCTGCCTTGAGGGATGTAGATACAGGGATGTTGGTGGCTTTGCACTTCCCTTGCCAGAGTGCATGGAAGATCTGCAGTCTGCTCCTGGAATGGCCATGCACACATGGAGCCATGAATAGAGGAGCTTTCCCTCCCTTGTGTTCTCTGGAGCTTGTCTGGATGTGATAGTCAGGAACATTTTAGATCTGGTCTAAAATCCTGACTGGATGTCTTTGAGGGAGGAGGCAAACCTGACACAGACCTCTTTGCCCCCCTGGCTAACGGGAACCTCACATTTCTGTGAGGTGACACATTTTGCACGCAGGAGGGTCAGTGTTTGGTTCTGTGGTGTCAGCTACTACAGACTTTCACTCTGTTCTGTGTCTTCTTCTCAGCACTGTAAGATGGACCTTGCTCATCTTAACTGACCAGAAGCTGTTTTAGTTTCAGGACTTCCTTCAAATATCCATGTTAGAATTCCCCTTTCACCAGAGAAATAGGCTCCAGCTTTCCTTTCCCACGCCAGTGATATCTGAACTTCTCATCTCCGTAGCTGGGAGTCCTCTCTCCTTTTATCTTTACAGGTCCAAACCTTTCCAACCTCCCACAGGCTCTGGAAAGTGCAGGATTCGGTTGGCTCTGATAGGCCATGATGGGTTGGACCCTGATTGCTGAGGTGGAGTCTCAGGAGGGCTGGAGTACAGCTGGCCAGCTGAGATGGCTTCACACTCTGTGGTCAGTCGGGACAGGTTTGACTCCAGACTCCTTGGGATCCATCCTTGCCTTTGCCAGGCACACTCTAGTCCAGGAGAACTGAGAAGTTTGATGAAATGGCTGTGCAGGTGCTGCTGGTGTGAAAGCTCCAGCAGTGCTGAGCCCCTGGGAGGCTCAGGGTACACGTGGGATTCATGCAGAGAAAAGAGCTGTGTGACTTACCAGTAACCGGTGTTCTCACCATGTGTAGTCCACATACACACCTGTCTTCCATCTGCTTCTCCTCTCTCCTCAGAGTCCTTCCAGGTCTGAGCCCTGTGATTGAGAGGTAGAATTGTTAGAATGTACATTTGGGCTACACTTCTCAAAGACATCGGTTACTGGTAAGTAACCTTTCTTTTAGTTCTAGATTGTTCTTGAAAGAGCTGAAAGAACCCTCCCCTTTCTGTGTGTGCACTGCTTCTGTCCTGGGCTCAGAATTCACCCACACGAGTTAGAAAAGCTCCTCAGATTAAGCAATCCATTTGTTTTATGATAAGACAGCAATGAAAACTAAGTTTCAGGTAGGTCAGGCTCTCCTTACTTTCTCCTGTGCTGTTAATTCCGGGTTTAAATGTGTGCACACATGGAAAGCTGCTCTAATCTCCAGAGGCATTTAACTGGAGTTTTAACTGCGTGTGCAAACATTCATTTTTATATTTCACTTTTAGAGAAAACTGATTTCTAGTCTAATACATCCTTATTAAAACAATTCCAATGCCTTACGGACACGCTGCGGTCCAAAAAAGCCCCAGTGTTAATGGGAATGAGCTTGTGGCAAAAAGACATCCAAATTCCATAAGGGAGACAATTCCAAAGCTTTGCTGCATAGAGACAATGGTACAAATGCTTGTGAGCAGCTCATCTCCCAGAAATACAGATTTTTTGTGTGAAGGAGGCTGTAGGAATGTTGCTGGTACAGGGACAGAGGGTTTTCCCACTGATGCAGCACCTGGAAATGGCTTACCTGGTTTTACTGAGCTTGGAGCCAATATGTCTGTGAGAGCCTTTGTTTCCCCAGAGTGGGGTTGTCTGACTCTCAGAAAAGGGCTTCTCCTCTTTTCTTTTTGCCAAATCACATTTAGGTTTAGTCTTTGTCGAAGGTCCTTTGGTCGATACATCCCTTCCCACTGTCCTCCAGCTCCTTAAACTCTGGACAAAAGCTGAGAGAACATCAGTCCATGGCTGGGACAGGCCATGTGTTGGTACAGAGCAGGTTTAGGTGGGATATTGGGAAGGAATCCTTCCCTGTGAGGGTGGTGGGGCCCTGGCACAGGTTGCCCAGAGAAGCTGCGGCTGCCCCATCCCTGGAAGTGTCCAAGGCCAGGTTGGTCGGGGCTTGGAGTAGTCTGGGATAGTGGAAAGTGTCCCTGCCCATGGCAGGGGGTGAAACTGGCTCATTTTTAAGGTCCCTCCCAACCAAAACCATTCTGGGACTACATAATGACTGAGGAGTAAAAATTCACGTTCAGGATGAGTTAGTGGGAAAAACATGAATGAATTCTCTGCAAACATTGTGTCATCATTTCCCATTCCCATATGCAGATCACTTTTAGGAAATATGTTTAAATGTCTAATTAAAATGCTAATTTTTTGCTGCTTCGTTTAATTTTGTCATTTAGGTTCCCTATGAATATTTATATTATTTTAATCCTTTGTCTGACGTTTCAACAAAAATGAATTTTCCATGATCTCAGAGCGATTCAGTTACAAAACTCCAATGTCCAATAAAAGGAGTTCTGGGAGCTACACTGAGGTCTTTCCTATAAGTCTTCCTGGGACGAAGATTTTTCTGTTTTCTGTGTTATAAGTGTAATTCTGGCTACATTTTGCCAAGGAAAAATATCAGTAACTCCTCAGTACCTTAGGGTGTGGTGCCAGCATTTTAGATTCCAAATAGCTCTCTTAACATGGAATGCCCTTAATAAAATACTGTGATTTAGTAGAAAACGAGAAAAAAAGCTATGAAATTACAACCATTTCAGTATGATCAAGACAAACATTTTGCAGACAAATCTTTAAACAAACTATTGTGGAAATGAAGGATTCATGTTGTTCCAATATTATCATTTACAGACTGAAGAATTTACCCTTCACTTTTACTAAGCTCAAAGAACTTGCAGCTTTGTGGCTTTCTGACAACCAGGTAATGCCTTTCAGTATTTATATTTTCCTTATTTAAGGGGTCATTGGAAGGGCTTTAAATGAAACCTGTCATTTAATCCATGGTTGTATCAAAATTTCTCCAGCCCAGCTTTATACTTTCATATCAAGGTGTAGATCCTGCTGGCTGTCCTTTAGTAACTTGGAAAAAGCACCTTTGCAGGATTTATTTCACCTGGATAAGCTTCTCTGTCCTTACAAAAGTAGTAAATAAAGGGTAAAAGTAGCAAGAGAATAGTTATTAAAAATAAATTCAGTATATAAGGCTTTGCTACCAACCTTGTTAGTGGTTTGTCCCATCATTTGCTCCATCTACACCTCTTTTTTTGTCTTCCTTTTCCCTTTTCCTGTCTATTCTTCCCTTTCTGCATATTTTAATTTTCATTGTACTCAGGGGCCGTCTAAACATGTCAAAGATGCGCAAGAACTCTGAGTCTTGGTTTGGAGAAAACTCATTTATGTTCCTCTTAAATCTGAGTGTGCCTTTCTTTGTCTGAGGGTTTTGGTTTTAACTAGAGATTCTTTGAGGTTCTATTTTAAAGCAAATTATGTAACATGAACTCTGAGAAATGCAACAGTTCAACCAGCAGCTGAGCACTAAAATAAGTCTTAAATGTACATTTGCTTTTATAACTGAGCCAAAAATGGGAAAGCTGAAGGGAGGGGTAATAGAAAATGATGATTAAATTTTAATGTGTTAAATTGGGATTCTTGGGTTTTTTTGCTCTAATTTCCATTTAAAAAAAATTAACATTCCATGGCTGCACAGCCCAGGCACAGAACAGCCACTTCCTTTTAAATATGCGAGGTTTTCCAGCATTTGGCTTTTCTTTGGTGTAGGATGGATTAGTTTCCATTCTGTGGACTATGACAGTCACTCCTGGTGTTACATTAGAATAAATCAATAATAAAATCTCATCAATTAAAGTGAAGCATAACATCTGAACATTCAGAGTGGCTCCATGTAAGTTCTCCAGTATCTTGCAGCAGGTTTACTCTCAGAACAGGCAACTACTCTGAATTTACTCCTCCATCATTAATTAACTCCTCGTTAGCTCTGGCTTAAACTAGATCACAGCCCTAGTGGGGGTGTTTTACATAAAATGTTAAAAAAAAAATATACAAAATCATCTGAGGAGATTTAAATAATATTTTAAATTTAAAACTAACAGTACTCTGATTAATAGCTATTTAACAGTCCATTTAAATCTTCTTGGAAATTCTTGATTTTTCTTTTCAATATTTTTCCCAACTGGGAATTTTTCTCTGACTCCTGTAACTGGAGACATTGAGTTCTGCTGTGGATTAACCATGCAGTGACAGGTCTGTGCTCCGACTTTTTTCCTTCCTCAGCCCAGAGCACTCGCAGTATGCCTGATGTTTTGCCCATCCTGGTGGGAATTGCAGGAATTGCAGAAGGGAGGAATGGGAGGGGAGGTATTGCCACCAGCTTAGCACTTGTTTTAGTCCACAGGGAGTTTCTTTTCACACAGAATTGTAGATATTCTTGTATTCCCTATTTATCAGAAACCGAATCCCATCTCAGCTCACACTCTGAGGTAACTGCTCTGGTTTTCCTCTCCAGTCCAAGGCTCTCATCCCGCTGCAGACGGAGGCACATCCTGAAACCAAGCAGCGAGTGCTGACCAACTACATGTTCCCCCAGCAGCCCCGCAGTGATGAAGGTAAAACACCAGCAAGGCAGGAATGGCGTTTGTTTAGAGGCTGGAGGAAATCCAGAGGGAGGAGGAGATCCAGAGAGAGGAGGAAATCCAGAGAGAGGGTTCCGACGTGGCTCTGTGTGTGTCTCCTCACACCAAGCCCATGGGACACACAGACATCCCTATTTTGGCACACACAGAGGAATCTGTCATTCTCAGGCCATCAGATTTATATTTTCTAGAGCACTTTCATTTCCAGAGTGGCTTTGTAAAAGCAGTTTGGGTCTGGATCTGAATGTGCACGGGAGGGAATTGTGGGCTCTGTTGGCCAGAGACTGGCCCCATCTGGCAGCTGGGGGTGTCCACCCACAGGGAGGGGAGTTCAGGGGTCCCAGCCTGGCTAAATTCAGGGTTTGGCTCCTTACAAAGCAACATTAAAATAGAGTTTTCATACTCCCCCTGTGCTCCAGGTGTGCCTCAAACCCTGTTGCTTCCCATCACTCTCACCACAGTTTTTATAACAACTCTGTCGTGGTTTCTCAGTTCCCACTGTCATTGCCCCCCTCAAGTTTTCAAACAATAACCCAAGACTGTGTGATCAACGAAGAAAAGCCTTTTTAGACCCTTGCCATCCTTGGGGTGCACCAACTGCTGGTTCCTGTCTCTTTACCCTTTCTCTGCAGATTTCCAGTCGGACAGTGACAGTTTTAACCCCACTCTGTGGGAGGAGCAGAGGCAGCAGCGCATGACTGTGGCATTTGAGTTTGAAGACAAAAAGGAAGAGGAGGAAAACCCAGGGAAAGTTAAAGTATGTTCTGTTTGGTTTATTCTGGTATTAACATATTATGGACAGGGTCCAGTATACAGGTCTTGAATTTAATTATTTTTGTGTTCTAAGTATCCAGAAACCTATTCCTATTCAGATTCCTGCTGTGACAGGTGTGTTGTCAAAAACCAGAATTAACACAGAGTGTTGGGAGACTTTGAATGATTGTCCTAGTTCTTTAGAAGGTGAGGAGGCAGCAGAGCATGAGGAAGAGTTTGACACTAAAATATATCCAAGGCCAGGTTGGACAGGGCTTGGAGCAACCTGGGCTGGTGGAAGGTGTCCCTGCCCATGGCAGTGGGTGGGATGAGATGGGATTTGTATAGATGCCCACACAGGAGCTAAAAACTCGTTGCTGGAACCTTCTAAGAACTTCAAGTGAGTCCCTCCAGCCATGGGTTGCAATAGTTCATGGGGAGGTTTCAACATGTACATTTTTAGCAGTTCCACCAGACCTTTAAGGGAGAAATTTGCAGGTTAATTTAAATTCTCAACAGGCAGTAACCACCAACACTGCAGCATTTATAGCAGCATAGATTATACACAGATTTCACTTTTTATCTTTCAGAGTTAAAACTGAACTCTCAGCCAAACATATGTTAAGATAGATTTGGTAATTGGAATTGTTCAATAACTTTTTCCATTGAGAATTTTGAACTTTGAGAATTCTCTCTTCGGTGTCAGGCTGCTTTTGATGTGTCATTAAACCCACAGGAATAGTACTGACAGGGAATACAGATTTCCTCTCTGATGAAAGCTCTGGATCAGTGAGGAAAATATCTGCATTCCAGTGCTCTCACCCTCCACAGCAGCCAGGAGTTCTGCTGTTTAATATTAAAACTCACAGTCATGGCAAACTCTGCTGAAATCCATGTCTAGGATTTGTATCTCTCATCCAACTCTTCCAGTTAATTTTCCCTGACTAGTTTTTACTGAGGATTTGCTGGGACTTGGCTTTTGGCCATGTCTGTCTCAGACCTTCCCCTTAAACCATGGTCTGAGTTCTAGGAGAAACCAACTGCCTAATTAGGCCAGCTCTAAATACGATTTCTTTCAACTATAACTCACCCAGGGCTTTATTGCTACTTTCCATCCTCAATTTATCTTTTCCTTTGGAATTCTTTATTAACATATGACATCCCAGTCATACATTTGGACATTTTCTGTTCAAGTCATGTTAGAGTCTACTCCCTGTAATGTTTATTCCCTTGTGGTTCAGAACTCTATGCCAGTATTTCATATAGTTTTATTTTCCAAACCAATCATTCTTCCGCCTCTGAAATATTCCTATTGACAGACCATTTTCATCTGAATCCAAAATTAAATTTTTCCCACCGTAACAGTGAGCTGTTAAAACATACTCCTTTTCTTACCTCACTTCCACAGTGAGGTAAAAGCTGCTTTGTGGTAAATGATTCCAAATACTTTACCACATTGTAAATGTGTTTCACAGTTATCCTGACACACACAGATCCCTCTGGGAAACTTAGAAATTGAAAATGTGGGGTTTTATAGAAAATCTGTGGGTCTATCAGTCAGTTAAGGCACCATTCAGGCCTTGTGGGGGTCCTGTCTGTGGTGGTTTGAGTCTGTTCTCCTGTGTGAGAGAAGAGTAGGATGCACTCGAGTGCCAGTAGGAACATTATCCATCTCCAGGAGCAAATGGCTCCCAGGGGATCAGCTACTGCTCTCAGCTGCCATCCATAATTCAGATTAATTGAGTACATAGAAAGTAACTAAATTAATTCTGCATTTACACCATCATTGTTTGGAGAAGTGGGATGGAATATGTCAGCACTCTCAAGCAAAGTGCATGATTAACATACAAGAGTCTCCCAGGGTAAAAGATTGTAGGGAGCCATTCCCATCCATTATTTTATGTCACTGGAATTCTGTTATAGGTTGACATAGAGTAACTGAGCACATTTCAGTCCCAAAGTCCATGCAAATATCTCTGTGTAACACCTCAAATTATCCCAAACATAAGGGATGTGCCCTGAGCCCCAGTACTGTAACAATGGGTTAGTTTGCATGCTGTTTGCATTTTGCATTTGTGCTTTAATTCTTTTTGTGAATGTTCAGGTTGAAATAAATCTAAAACGTTACCCCACTCCCTACCCGGAGGATTTAAAGAATATGGTCAAATCAGTCCAAAACCTGGTGGGCAAACCCAGCCATGGAGTGCGGCCCGAGAACTCTGCACCCGCTGCCAACAGTGACCAAGGGGTGAAAGACAAGTATGAGCACAAATGGCCCATGACACCCAAGGAGATTTCAGTGGAGGTAATGTAAAGGCTCCTTGTTCCTCTCCAGAGTCCCAGGTTTGAACACAACTTCTCCAAATGATAATGCTGCATCTGTTTGACCTCACACCTTTCACCTGTAAAGTTCATTCAGTTGTACATTGAGTTGCTGTTTTTCCCAATACTGCTGAATTTTTGGGTTGAAATCTACCTAGATCTGAATTTTGCTGTTGATTTAGACAATTTTAATGATATGAGACTTGCACAGGAGCAGGAGGAAGGACCAAGCTTATTTCCACCTCAGCCTTCAGTACATTCATTTCCCGCCTCCGATGCGATAATGACTGACCAGTTAGTTGTGTCTGACCCTACTGTGCCATGAGGTCCTGCTCCCTCAGTTTCTGTTATTAGGAGAAACCCAATTAACCTTGTCCAAAGTTCATGAAGGCAGCAGAACTTCTCCCACTGCAGGGAGCTTTGGATCAGGTATCCCTGAATACTGACTTCATGTGAGTTGCAGAATTCAGCTCTTAAAGTGTTTGCCTGCAGTGGATCAGCAGAAACAGGGGCAAAGTTCTATTCCAAGACAAATATAGTCATTAAGGAAGCAAAATTCCTAAATCCTACTGTTCCAAATAGCAGGAGCTTGATCTCATCTACCCATGGACACCCTGACTGTGTGCAGGCACCATTCAGAAATAAGGGAATTCTCTTCCCCAATGGTTTATAACATTGGATAGGTCTACAGGAACATCAGCATTCCTGAAAATCTTTACAAAGCCTTAATGTTGAAAAGAAATAACTGAGGAAAAAAATTCTCACATTCTTTTTTACTCCTTTGTTGTCTAAACATTAATGAGAAACTCATTGTCCTTGAAATATCCTTGTCTCTGGCTTCTTGTGTGTGCAGGAATTGTTCTTCCTAAATTTTCCATGTCTTTAACACAAATGGGCTATTCTTACATGCTCAACTGTAGCTGCTCTGTCAGTGCTGTGTGTTTTATTTGCAGCTAAACATTTTCATTTCCTACCAAAATAACCAACAAAAGTTTTCCCTTTGAGATGCTTCAGAAGACTTCCTTCAAATCTAGGCACAATTTCAATTAGCGTTAAAATATTTCAGTCAAATATTTCATTTAAACTAATATATTTAAGTTAAATCATTCATGTTTTCATCTAAATCTGAAATCATAAATTCCACCATTATTCTTTTTTGTTTATTAAGTTCTTACTGTGTAAATCTGGGCTTTAAACAACTTGGGCCAGGAGTCTTTACATGTTCTGCTTTTGTTGCTGAATACATAGAATTTATTTTGTATTATCTAGGTTTTGAACTTGAATATTCCTGACAGCTTTCAGTGGGTTTGAATTATCCCTAAGCATTATCCATCAGGAATTTGATCCATAGGGCCCGACAGAGGCTTTAGGTGTTTGGTCCCATGGCTGTGGTTGGTGATGCAGCCTCCAGAAGTCAGTCCTGGTTTGTTAACATTTGTTCAATTAAATGTGAAGTTTTTTAATGAAAATCCCAGTGAGCTGAGTCCCACAGGGTCCTGTGAGCAGGCAGAGCCCAGGGATCCTACGTTAGGGAGGTGTAAGGAAGGAGTAAGTGGCAGTGACAGCATAAAATATGAGATACTCTGGTTTTGTGTGGAGGTACAGGAGCTGTCAGTGGCACAAGTCTCACAAAAAGCATTCTGCAAAACCAGCTGAATTGCTGCAGACAGACCCCATGGTAATTCCTGAAGTGCAATTAAATAATGGGAGTGCAATTTCCTCCTTAATTGTCTCCCACAAGCAGCTACTCCGAGTGCACCACTGTTCCCATGGATCACTGGAGAGGGTTTTTCATCTTCTGTTATTACAATAGTGAGGAGGGGGGACTTTTTCACATTTTAATTTCCCTGGTACATAGTCAAGACTAGTAACACAACTATTTCATCAGGTAAGGAAAAGAAAAGGAGTGTTCTTGTCCCTCCTCCCAACACTGACACCGGGAAGGCATTTTGGCTCCAAGCGGGGAGTTGTAAATACATTTTTCTCTCTTTGGCTTCCTGCGGGAAGATAAAGACATGGGGGAAACTGTAGAAAAAGTGTGAATAATTTTGTGAACAATATTGGCCTGATTTCGGTTGTAACACATTAAATAAAACATAATTAAGCTCCATTTGCTTTTCAGATAATTAGGAGACACGATCTCGAGCCTCAAGTTAAAAGACAGTTTGAAATTGCAGGTGTGTTCTCATAGAGCTAAAGACTGAAGGCAGTTTCTAATACCAAGGTAATTTAATTTCAGGTGCAATGCTCACTTCTCATCCTCAGAGACCAGATAAGGTGGTTTCTGTTCTGATCTCTTTTGGGTTTTCTTGCAATTAATTTACACGTCTCTTCACAAACTGTTCCTAAATAATTAAAGGGAGCATCTGAAATGACTAAGAAGCTGCATTTCAAATCCCCTGCACCGTCCTCTGCTTTCACTTACAATAAGCAACCAATGTCTTGATTAGTCAGCAATTATAACAAACCTCTTCATTTTTCTAGGTCATTTTGAAACATGTGAGTTTTGGGCAAGTAGGAGGCTGGGATAATTTTGTGTCACCTTTCCATGAGAAACAGTGAGGAATCCCACAAATGAGCAATTTGGGTCTTTACAGTTCATATCAAAAATATTCTAAGAATATCCAACTTCTCAGGTGTCCCAGAGAAGCTGTGGCTGCCCCATCCCTGGAAGTGTTCAAGACCAGGTTGGACAGGGCTTGGAGCAACCTGGGTTAGTGGAAGATGTCCCTGCCCATGGCAGGGGGTGGAACTGGATGGGCTTTAAGGTCCCTTTCAACCCAAACCATTCTGGGATTCTATGGAAGATCTCTTCAGATTATAATTTAATGTTCTTGTGTTCTCAGCCTGAATTCTTGGTGATATTTCTCTTTCTCAGTTGTTTTAATGGTCTTTCCCATGTGTTTTCTCTTGGGAAACAGCTTACTACAGTTTTCTGTCTTCTCCCTGTATCCTTCTCCAGTTAGTCCTGAGGAATAACACAATTTGATTTATCTCTTCTCTTTCTTTTTGCAATTGCTGCTATTCACAATACTTTTTTCCTATTAGTGACCTTTTTGTTCTTGAGCTTGTAAGAACAAGGTCCTCTTAAAGAGAGGAATTAAATGGAATATGATTTGAGGTTTTTACAACATCTTTCACATTCATGGCATATTCACAAATGCCAGACTGGTTCTTTCGAAAGTGCATCGATTTTTGTTGGAATAACTGGATTAGGGGCTAAAAAGAAAATAGTATAAGGTAAAGAACTTCCTAAAATCATGCATCTGAAATAAAACCCTGTGTTCATCATGGTGTCAAAAATAGAACTGTTGGTTCTTACAGCAAGGGGGGTTATAACTTACAACTTTTGGAAGGTTCATGGCATGATGTTGGGATTCCAGGTTCAAGATAAAGAAAATAAAGAATTCCCAAAGAATCCCCTGTCTGAGACAGAGAACACTCAGGAATCACCTCTGGAAGCCTCAGACAGGGAGGAGAAAGCCGAGGGCACCAAGAGTTCAGAGGTACAACCAGACCCGTGACAGGCACCGTGGGTGTCACAAGGGGAGCTGGGCACTCTTATTTCTCAAAAAAACCCCCGGTTTTGCACAAGTTTGTCACACTGCACTGGTAACTGGTTGTGCTCCACTGGAGAAAGGCTGTTGCACTGTTGTTGAGTTGTGTGGATATCACTCTGTCACCTACAGAACACCACAGACATCCTGGGGTCTCTGCATGGGGAAGGAAAGTCTTGGCTGTATCACGCTGTGTAACTATTTCCCTAAATGTTAGTCCTGAGGAGTTTAATTAAGTTGGGGATGCCCGTTTTTTGCTGGTTTGGGAAGGTCCTGCCTCCAGCAGAACACCTAGTACAGAAGGATTAAAATAACTGTTGTGTAAATATAATTATATTCTTCAAGGATAAATTGCATGGCAAAGGTTTCTACAAATCTCTGTTTCCACTGTAACTACAAAAAGTAGTTAATGTAGAGGAAACCTCTGAAAGTTTGCTCCTGATGAGTAAAAGCAAAAAAAAAAATTAAAAATATTGGAGCATTTTACATTTTAACAATGGCTCAAATCCTTATCTTCTTCCACACCTCCTTCCACACAAACATATGAACTCAGTAAGTGTGTTTGGTTTGGGTACTCCAGTTTAAATTGTTTAATTATTACATCTCTCCTTATTAACTTCACTCTGCCAATTCACTGGAGAACCTTTACCAGCAACATGTCAGGGCACAGAGACCCCCATTACTATAAGTTCCCTTCTAAATATATTTCTCCTGTTTCTGTCCTCATTTATACTATTAATTATGGATTTTACCCTAATATCCCTTCAAAACTTCCTCTGTTTTAGTACATACTCTCCTTCTCCAACCTCCATCCTCTTTACAGAATGACAGCTCCTCCTCTCACAAGGATCCTGGTGGCATTGGCTGAGCTTTCCGTCTCCACCAGTTCTCTTTCCATGACATTTTCCTGAGCTGGGCACCACCCATAAAGTGGGTTTCCCAGATTGCCCATCCTTCAGGCTCCCTTTCCTCCAGTCCCTTCCTGAGGGCAGGGTACCAGTGTCATCCCTGCAGTACCTGTCACTCCCCTCCCTGTCTCCTCAGGACACCCACCCCTCAGCTCTGAAGTTTCTCCCCAAAATTCCTCCTTGTGACTTCATTGCCTTCTAAGTGTCCTGTGAGCCTAAATGTCCTAATTTAAAATACCTCTTTCTAAGACTACATCCCACTTCCCTTCAACATTTTTCCATTTTATGTTCTGTATATATCCCTTTGAAGGTCAAGATGTGCTGAACTCTCAGAAGTTTATTAAATCTGAATAATTTTAATTTAACCACAAACCCTTTATAGACAAAGCCATTTTATTAAATATAGCTACAGGGACAGCTGAATCTGTGGAGGGACTTGGGCCATGAATAACTGAACAAGGAACATTTCCTCCTGAAATAACAATTGTTTACTCCCAATTTGTGTTTTTTTTTTTCTGCTGGCAGCTTGTTTTTGTGACCTTGACTTCATCCAAAATGTTTACGTGGCCTTGATGTATCTCACAAGTTCCATCTGTTTTGTCTACATTTCCAGAATGAGCACGTCACCATAATTTTTAGGAGTATTTCTGGAGGACTAATTAGAACTTTCAGCTGACAAATCAGCATGATTAGACACTGCCCGTATGGTGGGGTTAGTGTGTTGTGAGGAGAAGGCTGGGAAATGTTTGTGCCTTGCAGTTTGAAGTGGAATCTGTCTCCTGTGTTTACTCTTTGTTATTATGTTTGTCAGGATGCCTTGGGACATCCATGTGTTTATTGTTCATTTTTATATTCCTCAGGATGCCTTTGGACATCCTGCCAGTGAGATGAGGATAGGGGAGCTCCGTCCTTCCATGCCTGAGACTCCGTTGTACCCCCCCAAACTCGTTCTGCTGGGTAAAGACAAGAAAGGTACTGACTTGGTTTACAACAACCTTTGAGATGAAAACCTGTGTGATATGCAAGGAGAGATGTTCCTGGACATGTTCTACCTTTTACTGTGATTTTAAAACAAATCCCATGCATATTTGTGCACACACACACACACACACACACACACATATATATGTCCATAGTTCCTGTTTAAAAATGTGTTTTTCTGGAGTTTAATTCTCAAATGCCACACTCTGAAAGCATTTGCTGTGTTTTGTTTCAGAGTCGACAGATGAGTCTGAAGCAGATAAGATCCATTGTCTGAATAACAGCGTTTCCTCAGGCACTTACTCAGACTATTCCCCTTCCCAGGCTTCCTCAGGGTCCTCCAATGCGCACGTTAAAATGGGCTCCTTGCAGACAACGGCTAAAGAAGCAGTGAATAACTCTCTGTGGGGGAACAGGTGTGACCATCTTTCTTAGCACAGCTTCTGGTGGCATTTTATCTTTTCATATGCACTCAAAGTGACCGTATCTTCCCCCAGAGGGTGGTTGGGCACTGAACAGGCTCCCCAGGGCAGTTGTCACAGCACCAAGGCTGACAGAGCTCCAGGAGCGTTTGGATGATATTCTAGGGCATGTGGTGTGACTCTTGGGGATGGGCCTGTGCAGGCCAGGGATTGGACTCGATGATCCTGATGGGTCCCTTCCAACTCAGCATATTGTGGGATTCTTTATTGATCTCTTAAGGCATTTGGTTTAAAAAGTCCACATTTTTTCTCATTTGTGCGTAGCTGATCACAGCCCAGGCTGTGCAGAGCTGGCCATCCATCCATACTCTATAAGCACCAGTAATTCTACAGCTGGTGGGTCAGTTCTGGGCTATAACCAGGCATTAAAGCTCCTGGAGGCTGGCTGCAGTCTTTGTCCCATTATTGCTGTCCCAGCCTCCCTCTGCCCTGGATTCCAAGAACAACATGGAAACTTCTCTTGGAAAGCTCTAATGAGCCATCAGCAGCCTGAGAACACCCTTGTACCACACCAGGAACACCCTGCCCTGTCTGTCCCTGCCATAAACCACTTTATGTGGTTCCATCCACAGGCTGTGTCCTGTTAAAGAGAGGCTCAGCCAGCTCAGGGGAGATGCATAAAATCTTGGTGGTGAGAACACACACAAACTACATCTGGTATCTTTGTTTAAAAATAAAGTAATGTAAGTGTGAAAAACCTTCTGTTTCACTCACAGATTATTTTTACAGCAGGTAAATATGTTCAACTGGATTTCTGTGAACACGGCATGGAGCCAGCCGGGCCTGTTACTGACTTCTTAGTTTCTCCATGTGTGTACTGACACAATCTGTGCTCCAGGGCAAAAAGCTGCTTACACCTTTGTGCCAAGCCAGTGGCACGAGGTTCATGTCTCAAAGCACAGTCCCAAAGCCAGAGCATAGATGGGAGAGTCCTGAATTGTTTTAAGCTTATAGAGAGCGTCCAGAGGAGGGCAAGGGACATGGGGAAGGTCCTTGAGGGGAAGCTATGTGAGGAGCAGCTGAGGGCTGGAGGAGACTGAGGGGAGATTTCATTGCAGTTACAGCTTCCTTGGGAGGGGAAGAGGAGGGGCAGGCACTGATCTCTGCTCTGCAGGGACCAGGGACAGGACCCCAGGGAATGGCCTGAAGTTGTGTCAGGGCAGGTTTAGGTTGGATCTCAGAAAAAGGTTCTTCCCCCAGAGGGTGGTTGGGCACTGAACAGGCTCCCCAGGGCAGTGGTCACAGCACCAAGGCTGCCAGAGCTCCAGGAGTGTTTGGATGATCCTCTGGGGCACGTGGTGTGACTCTTGGGGATGGTCCTGTGCAGGAGTAAGGGTTGGACTCAATGATCCCGATAGACCCCTTCCTACTCAGCATATTCTGTGACTCTGTGATTCTGCTGTCATTCTGGTGATGGTTTATGTGCTGGTATAGAGGGCATTTTATCTTGTTCCCTTCTCTCTTGTCTTTGCAGGCTGGCACAGTCGTTCCCGCAACCCCTGGAGACCAAGCCATTGCTGAGCCAGCGGGAATCGGCTCCAGCCGGGAACCTGCCGGCACGGCCGGAACGGCGCCCGCTGAGCGACACGTTCACCGAGGGCTGGACCGACAGTTCCCACTACGACAACACAGGGTTTGTGGCCGAGGAAAGTGCGGTGGAGAACCCCAGCGCCAACCCCCTGCTCACCACCAAATCGAGGAGCTCATCTGCACACGGGCGCAGGCCACTGATCCGACAGGACAGGATAGTTGGCATCCCTCTGGAGCTGGAGCAGCCAACGCTCAGAAACACACATGAATCTGAAGTGCCTCCTCCCAATCCTTGGCAAAATTGGACCAGAACCCCTAGTCCCTTTGAAGACAGGACAGCTTTTCCTTCCAAACTGGAAAGCACCCCCACCACCAGCCCTTTGCCCGAGCGGAAAGATCATATCAAAGAGTCTCCTGAAATGACAAGTACTTTCCCTCCAGGAATAGCATGGGAATATCACGACTCAAATGCTAACAGAAGCCTCACAAACGTCTTTTCCCATATTCACTGTCGCCCAGATCCTTCCAAAAACGTCATTTCCATCAGCAAAAGCACAGAGCGGCTTTCCCCAATGATGAGGGATTTAAAAACGAACAAGTTTAAGAAGTCTCAGAGTATCGATGAGATAGACATTGGTACATACAAGGTGTACAACATCCCCCTAGAAAACTATGCATCCGGGAATGATACTGTAGGGCCTCACGAGAGGGTGGACAAGCTGCTGGGCCCGGAGCATGGCATGCTGAGCATGTCCCGCAGCCAGTCTGTGCCCATGCTGGACGACGAGCTGCTGACCTATGGCAGCGTCAAGGTGCAGCCGCAGCAGAAATCGTCTGTCACCAAGAAAGTCTACCAGTTTGACCAAAGCTTCAACCCCCAGGGTGCTGTGGAGGTCACGGCCGACAAGAGACTCCTGCCGCCCTTCCAGCTCAACCCCGAATACATCCCCCAGCCACCCAAAAACCTGCCCCAGGAGCTGGTGAGCCCGCGGGGGTACCGCGGGTATGCACCCGTGGAGCCCATGTTCTCCTTCTCGCAGCCCTCGGTGAGCGAGGAGCCTGTGGGGCCCCCCTTTGGCAACCAGGGCACACGGCCAGGCTTCCTGCGCAGGGCGGATTCCCTGGTCAGCTCCACCGAGATGTCCATGTTCCGCAGGGTCAGTGAGCCCCAGGAGCTGCCCCCGGGCGACAGGTACGGCCGGGCCCCGTTCCGCGGGGCGGCCGAGCGCCAGAGCGGCATGGCCGTGCCCGAGGCACAGTTCCTCAAGCGCAACGGGCGCTACGAAGACGAGCTCCCTTCCTACCAGGAGGTGAAAGCCCAGACTGGGAGCTTCCCAGTTAAAAACCTCACGCAAAGGAGGCCCTTGTCCGCACGAAGCTACAGTACAGAGAGCTACGGCACATCCCAAACCCGGCCCGTCTCAGCGAGGCCGACAATGGCAGCGCTGCTGGAAAAGATTCCGTCAGACTATAACTTGGGTAACTATGGCGACAAGCCTTCCGATAACAGTGATATAAAGCCAAGGCCTCCCCCTGGGAAGGGAAATGAGAGCTGTGCTAAAATGCCCGCTGACTGGAGACAACAGCTACTTAGACATATAGAAGCTAGAAGGTTAGACAGGGTATGTTTGGCATTTCTCTGCAATTAATGCCTTTAGTTGTGTGTTTCGGTATGTCAAACTATTTGCACGTGCAGTGGTGACCACCAGAATTCCCAGTAATGCAATGCAATTCCTGCCTTGTTGTCAGAGGAGCTGGCCTGCGAAGGGCCCTAGGGGTGCTCAGCTGGAGTGAGGAGTCCCGGGTAAACCCAGAGGCTCCACTCTGGTCACTGAGGTGGTGGCTCCTGCAGCACTCCCCAAAAGGATGAAAGCCCGTAAGATTCTGTCCTGCTTGTGGATGTGGATGTGCTGCTGGAGCCCACCACGTCAGGCACAACTGGGAGCTCTGGGCACATCTTGACAGTAAAAGTGAATAGAGAAAAACATCACTGAGAATAAGTAAAATAATGTATTTTAGCTTTCGTATCACTGTCAGAGAGGGTTTAAAGGTGTCTCTTGACTGAGAAATAGCACTGGGCACCCATTGCCACTGTTTTGAATGAGGAATGTGATCATTACTCCTTTTAGCTGTAGGAAGTTGTGCTGATTTGCCTTCTATTCGAAGAGTACAAGTCCTTTAGTGCATGATTTCAGTCATTACCTATTTAATGACCTACTTCATAAATCGCATTTACTTCATGATCTGAAGTGGTTGTGAAAAATTACTGTCATGAAATGCATAAGAAGGTAGTTGCCAAATGTGTCCATTTACCTACTTTATGCCAGAGCCTCCTGAGTTTGGTGTTACTACACTCCTCACCTCCCAGTTTCTCAGATGTGATGCTTATTAAAATATCATTAGGGCCCAGTGGGTTAAATTTAAAAAACGGGCTCAAAGGCTGAAGTGTTTCCTTCCTTCAGCTCTTTTCCATGTGCTGTGTAAAACCAATTGGAAAATACTCCCCAGGGAAACCAGTGCACCCCAAACAAGCCATTTCTGGTGGAAATAAACACTTCCCAGCTGCTGATTTGTTTAAGAAATATATTCATGCTTAAGTTACAATGTGTATCAAGGAATACCTGAACTCACAGAAAGCTGACACTGGTGATTCTGCTGAGTTGGCAGCAATCCCTGTGAGCTGGTTACTGCTGGTTACAAAACTCTCAGGAGTTGAGCTGCCTGGTGGAGGGTTTGCTGGTGAGAAGCCCTGGGCATTCCTATGGAGCAGCTGCTCCAGGAGAAGCTGCTGCCTGTTGGGTCTATGCAGGACTGTGGCAGTGGGCAGGGAGCAGGTGCTCCTGGGATGGAGCAGAGCCTTCTCCCCCAGGGTTTGCTCCTTGGTGCCAGACACATATCTGGCCTATCTGTGGTTGTGCAGCCGAGCCTAAATTTGGCCATATTTGCAAAATAAAGACTTGTGCCATGTGATACAACTCCAGATACCAACACACCTCATCTGCTGTCAGCGTGGAAGTCGTTTCTGGTATCCATTTTATGTACAATGAGCAATGTACTTGCTTTGTGTGACCCAGTGCATGCCCCGGGGAGCTATTGATCTCTTGGGACTGTTTGTTTGCTTAAACTAAAACTCTGTGAACTTAACCATATATGTGTGATACTTAATTCGATGAGCATGTGTGTTCATATCTGTCACGTGGTTGTTTCCTCTACTCAGACCGCTGCTTACAAACACCACACAGTTAGCCTTGGCATGCTGCACTCTGGAGGGGTTTCAGCAATGCATGCCGGCCGAAGCATGACTTTAAACTTGCAGACTAAATCTAAATTTGAAAACCAAATGCTTCAAGAGCTACCTCTACCGAAAGTAAGTATGGGCTAGCCAGCATCACTGGCATTCCCAATAAATTAACTCCTTGCTTCCTCCTGGTTTAGCTTTTGCCTACTACTCATGCTTATACAGACCCAATCCAAAAAGCAAGGGTGGCAATGGTACAGTTTTCCTCCTGAGTGGTCTTGCTTTTTGGATTCTGGGTTTCCCGTGGCTGTCATTCCTGCTTCCTGCTCTCGTCCTCCAGACCGGTGCCATCATTTTCTCAATCTGTGAAGATAAATGGGGAATGTGCTTTGCTCTTGGACTGTTTGAGCTTAAAAAAAGGATGGTAGAAATGTTGAATATGCATTTAAATAGGCTCCAGGAGACAAGGATTTTAATATTTGAGCATTAACTGGCTCTGCCATAGTAGCTGATGAGGTTTGAGCACACCTACCACACCCAAACCCATTTTAAACTTTGGTTGAGTAACACCTATAGAAAGAGAATAACCTCATTTTTTACTATTTTACATCTATTCTCATATATTGCCAACAAGTACAGACATACAAGACCGTCCCAAACAAATGTTTGAATGGAAAAGCACACAGGACAAGCCAGAGAGGGACATTGCTGCAGGATTTGCAGTGTCAAAGAGGAGATCCTGAGACCTTCTGTGCATCCATGTGGCCACACTCCCAGGGTCAGGGAAATGTAGGAGGGACAGGCCTCACTCAGCCTCTCCCTGCTTTAGCAGCAGGAGCTGTTGGGACACAATAGCAGCATCTCTGAGTAATTAAAGGGCTGCAGAACACAGATCCAGGCACTGCCATGGGATCAACTGTGCTGGTGATTGCCGGGCTGGCCTCCAGCACCTCTGCACCTACTCAGGCAGGACCGGCCCTGGCCAGAGATTCCCACAGGAGGCTTCCAAGACCCCATTTCAGAGCTTAGATCCAAGGCTGGTAAGAAGAATAGGGTGATATAATGGCAGCAGCATGAGCAGGTTGTGTGGGTTGGACAGACCTCGGCTCTGCTCAGCTCCCTGATGCGGCACAAACTCTGTGCTGGAGTTTTGGGCAGAGCTGGGACAGGATAACATCACACATGGATCAGTGTCAGGCTTTTCCTGCTGGGACTGACTCTCCATACACTGTCACCTCCATCCCCCATGCCATCAGCTGTCCCTGGGTTCCCTCACCCTGCTCTCTGTGCTTCTCTGTTGTTGGGTGGGTGGCACCGAGAGGCCCCCCAGAGGTGTGTGTTGGCCACGGGTGACATTCCGGTGTTGTCTCTGCTTCCAAAGAACCTGTTTGTCTCCTTGAGTACATGCCAGGTCTTGTCACAAGTCCTTGGAAAAATCCATTTTCCATCAACCCCAAATAACAGTGCTGGTTTGCTACACACATCAGGAATACAGTATTTTATGGTACTTCCAGGATTTGAGGCTGTAAATGAATATGGATATTAATGGATGGATGTCTGAGGAACTAATGAATCTATTCAGAGTGATATGTTTTGGGGTGTGCTCTGATGTGGATTATTCTGCTTTCTATTCCACCAGCGTTTCACTGCTCCATACCCATATAAACTGTGATGCTGAACTGCATTAGGGGGCTTATTCTTTTATTGTACTGTTTGGGAAGCAGGGGAAAATTATTGTTGAATGAATATTGTGTATATTTAGTATGGTTTAATTCTATTCCTTCATATGTTCTAAAGGATTTGCATTTCTTGATGAATCCAGGCCACAGCAGTTTAATGTTTGTCTCCTTCTCCTCCCTCTTTCCCGTGGCCTGGATTCAAGAGAGTAATGAGTGAGGTCTGGTTGTCCAGTGGATGGTCAGGAAATCAAGTTTACCAGTAACTTATTTTCAGAATGTTTATAACATTGATTCTGCTCACTGTAGAAAATGTTTGAACTGCTGCTTTTCGTTGTTTACCCAGATTTAATAGATGTGGGTTTGTTTTCAGTCTGTCCGAGCTCAGAAAATGAGCAGTACTGCAAGGGACCAAATTCATTTTGCTGCAGAAAATGAAACCACAGAATTTTCCTGTTTATTGAGAAAGCAGAAAACGCCCTCTGTATTTTTGCTTTTTCCCTCTCGAGTGCAAACTCCCTCCTGCAGATCAGTCAGTGGGGAAACAACCCAGACCTTTTCCATTTTTGGGATCCATCTCTCAGGTGGTTTAAAAGTTTATGGTTTGGTGGAATCCATTCCCAGAAGTGTCTGTTGCCACCTCCCTTGGAAATAATAGTCAGTCAGGAGAAAAGCAGAGGTCCCCCTTGGAATGAACCTCTCTACCCCCTCTCTGCATGAGGAGGGCACCCAGAGAGGCCCAGAAGCTGATCCCTCAGGATGTGAGAGGATTCTCAGGGCAGCTCTGGAAGGGATGGCTTTATTTTCCATTTTAATGGTGTAAAGAAAGCTCGACGAGGAGGTCTTCCAGCAGTGGAAATGTTTTTCTAGTGGTTTTTAATAGAAGGAAAATAGCAACTTTCATGATTTTTCTGGAAGACTTGAAGGATGAAAGAATTATAATGAAAGTTTTCTTTCATTTTAAATCAGAGTTGAAATTTTTTTTATTTAGCCACTGAGATGTGTGATTAAATCACAGTTTACTTCTATTTACTTTTAAACTTCTGTTAAAAATAGTTTTTAATTGATAAGTTCCCAGCTTTCATATTTCAAAGCAAATGCAATTCTTCAGCCATCTGAAGAAGTGTATCCTGATTTTTTTTTAATCTAAGCTGGAGAAGAATTTGCTTGAATGACAGAGGGGAAAAATAGCTATTTTTTGTTTCTTTGTAGATTATCATTGATCAGAACTCAATAAGCACCACATCATTCAGGTGCTATCAGTGGTAGCACAATGTTGGAGTTTTGGAAAGTCTGACCCCCATGTTGGGAAAATTTCCAGTGATGGTAGAGAAATAGAGGGACAGATAACAGAAAATCAAGATGGGACAAAAAAAGCACAGATGCCCTCCAAAATCCTGAAAACAGGAGTAAAATAACCAGGGGCAAAAAGGACAAGGAAGAAATATTTATAACAGGAGAGAAAAGGGAAAGATAATAATATTTAGGAAACATTAAATGTGTGTTATGGCCATTTAGATTAAAAAAGAAACCATTTAATTACTGGTTAATATTGTGCATATATCTGTTGGCTTAACATAAGCCAGGCCCATCCTAGAGAGGTCTGGGACCCTCAGGTGGAGCTGAGTGAGGGGGACAAGGAATCACAACTTCACCTTTGCCATCAGGGAATGTTTTCTGCAGAAAATAAAAGCATCGAATTTGTATTGGTGACAAATACTTTGTAAAAAAAGCCTTTGCTGCTTGAATGAGCAGCAAGAAAGTTCTAACTCACTGGTAATGGCAGACTGCACATTGAAATGTGGGATTTCAACCAAATTTGTTTCTCTGAGTCATGTTAAATGAATTTTCTCTTTTCTCTCATCATTCATTATTCTCATGATTTCTCTCCTATGCCTTTCAAGCCCTCCTGCTTGCAGAGGGTCCCCCAGCAATGTGGTCACATATTAATGAAATACTGGGGGAATTAGGAGGATTTCTGTTGTAGCAATAGCGCGGTGCAGTTTATTTAACTGGGTTAGTGACTGAACTGAAGCTGAGGAGGGGTTGTTTGGTGACTAAAGGCTGCCCTACATTTGTGCAACAGACCCCGTCGCAGCAGAGCAGCATCCTGGACAACGGGCAGGACGAGGTGTCCGTGGGCAGCCAGTGGAACCCGTACCCGCTGGGGCGGCGGGACGTGCCCCCCGACACTGTCACCAAGAAGGTAAGGAAGGGATCCTGGAGTGGATCCTGCTCCCAGCACCTCTCCAAGGAGGAGAGGAGGTGTATGAGGACACCCCTGGTTTTGTTTCAAGGCTTAAAGCAATAACTGTTGGGAATTCAGGGCGTGTTTTGCCCGTTTTTGTGTGGTTTGTGTGGTTCCATCTCTGGTGTGTGCAGTGGGCACAGAGGGCTGGGCAGGTGCATTCCTGTCCTTTGGCCTGCAGAGTCTCATCAAATGTTTCATTTCAATGACAATCATAACAAAATGAGTCTAATTTCTGGTACCTTGTGGTGGATGTTGAATTCCAGTAATTGGAGCTGAGCTGGTCATGGGCAAACATTGGCTGCTCCCTCCCAGCCCCAGCTTGGCTCATCCACTCAGGAACTGCTGGGTTTGGCTGCTCTAATTGCAAAGCTGGAGAATGGAGGGTCCTGACAAACTCGGCTGTGTTTGGAGTCGGTGTTGGGAGGTGGAGCTGCACATGGGATAATTACAGTGGTCGTTGTCTACATAGAGATCCAACCAGCTCATCCCTGGAGTGAAGTCCTAGGGGTGAATAACACCAGTGAAAGTCATGGTGTGTACACTGATAACTGCTGTGTGATTAACTCTCAGCTGATGAGGAAGGACCTCCTTTCACAGCTTTTATCCAAGGCAGTGGCAGAAGCAGCAACCCTTGGCTTCACAGAGAGGTGCAACCACAGGTCCATGTGTACAGGAGGATTGCTGGAAGATGGGAGATGGAAATTGCACCTCCCAGGCCCAAGAGGAGGAGGAAGAGGAGGAGGAGGGGGGGGGCCCCGACGGGGTGTGGTGGAATTGGCTCTGACAGCCAAGTTATTTATCATCTGATATGCAAGAAATGAGGATGAGAAATGTAAGACAAGCCATTTCTTGTCTTCACTGGCATTTTGGGATAAAATCTGTGTAGGTCCATTCCCAGTCGGACTCTGTTGTTGTCTTACATTTGTGCACCATCAGTGCACAGTCAGTGCTGTAACAGTTCACCATCAACAGAGCACCATCAGGACTGTAATAAATTCGACTGCAGATTCTCTTTTGTTCTGAATATTTCAGTATCTGGCTGCTCCCATGGGATAAGTACAAACATTGCTTCACTCAGCAGATCTGTCATTACACCCACTGCCAGCTACTCCAACTGTACCGTAAATATTGGACACCGAGCTGAAAATAATTAACTTTTGTGCTGGATGATAAGTAAAGAATACAGATGAAATTGGGGAAGCAGTCTGCATAATAGAGATCTTTTCTGCAGAAGAAATAATTTCCATTTCCATGAGAAGCAGCTTATCCCCCTCCAGAAGAGCCATGGTGTGAATCCACAAGCAGGAGTGATAGCAATCTCCTCAAAGTCTATTAACAGCAGAGAGAAAATGAATTCTGAGAGCTGTTTACTCACCTTCCTCAGGAGGGATTTGTAATGTGCTGGTGTGACAACACTCATCTCTCCAAGCAAAGTCACCTCCAATGTCTTGGTTTTCCAGCATCTGGGGATTAAAATCCAGCAACTATTTGAAGTCGTTCAGAAACTCTTCTATAGAATTGAAGTTCAACATAGCAAACAATTAAATGTGCAAATAGAAATTGTAATATTTTTTGGTTTTCCACTAACTGGGCTCCTGCAGAGCTGAGTCACTGTGTGGTAGAGCTGTGCTTGGGAAATCGTGGTAAGAAGAGTTGAGAGTTGTTTTTCCAAGGGGAAGGGTGTGTATGGCAGATGGATGGACTGTGTACTTATGCTGATGTAGAATCATGGGATCATTTAGCTTAGAAAAGATCTCCAAGATCATTGAGTCCAGTCATTAACTGGTATCTATCTAACTGTATATAGACACTAATACACATTCCCAAATTTCCCCCACACAGACCTACTCTGTGTGTAGTGATGGCTGTTTCTGTCAGTGAGCTGGGAATGCTGCACAGGCATCACTACTTCATTAGCTGGGCTGTGGGTGGTTGTTTCCATCCTTCTTGCTGTTCATAATGCAGATTAAATGCCCATTTTACCTCCAGTCCATAATTTATGGGCTAGTTCTCCTATGGCAAAATTGGATATTTTAATCTCGCAATTGAATAATCCACTGATTTATTAAAAGACCGTTAAAAGCCTGCAGTATTTAGGCTTCCTGGAAAATGACTTTTACTGTTGTGTCCACAAGACAGAAACACAAGACAGGAGCCATCCTTCCTTGGCTGGTATTAGCAAAAGACCAAGTTGTTGTAAATGCAGTATTTAACTTTTCTCTACCAAATATTGGAGCTTCAAACCAGCAGATGTTGTCACAGAAATGTTATCACAGAAATTTGATGGGTTTCATTTGGTAAAAGCCACGTTTGGTCACAGGACAAGGCACAGGTTTTAAATGCTGGTGCTCTCCATACCCAGAGCATAACCCTGGTCAGTGTCTGTGTCTGTGTTACAGATCTTATTCCAAATTATCCTCAGATAAACCAAACATTCCAGTATCTTCATAGTGGGCTGTGATAAATTATTCACCCTCCTTTGATTTATTAAATGTTTTCAGTTCACAAAACACCCTGAGCAGAAATGTGGATGTGACATGAGGAGAAAAATACTTTATGTTTATCAAATGTCTGATTCTCCCCAAACTTCCCAGGTCCCCGGTGCCATAGGCATGTCCCTGCTGCTTTTAATCCTGGTTTTCCCAGCTGTGCTCCAAAGGCAAACCTCTGCTGGGGCTCAGGTTTGCTTGGCCCCAACTGTGAGTTTAATAATCATTTCCTTTCAGCCTCCCGCCTTTGTGGCTTAACGGGTTGCATTGCCCACAGGCAGGTAGCCACATCCAGACCCTCATGGGATCCCAGAGCCTGCAGCACCGGAGCCGGGAGCAGCCCTACGAGGGGAGCATGAACAAGGTCACCATCCAGCAGTACCAGCCACCCCTGCCCATCCAGATCCCGGCAGCCCAGAGCTCCCGAGCCCCGCAGACTGGGCGGTGCCTCATCCAGACCAAGGGCCAGCGGAGCACCGACGCCTACCAGGAGCAGGTGAGAGGGGCTGCACTGCAGCTTCAGGACAGAGATGTTCCTGTGTTTTCCAAGGTGTCCATGGGACAAGGGAGCCTTGGGCAGGAATGGGGCAGCTGAGCTGGGCAGCCCAGGGAGCTCTGGTTGATCTGGGAGAGCACTGGTTGTACTGGGGGAACTCTGGATGGACTGGGGGAGCTCTGGTTGGGCTGAAGGCAGGCTGGATCCATACCCTTCCCCAGCACCAGCCATCAATACCCATTTTCTCTTGGGCTGATCAAGTAACACCATCTGCCATTGAAGTCCCTGAGCAGAACTGGCATCACAGGGTCACACTGAATTAATTTGCAGCTTCTGCCTGTTCCCCAGTAACTCAGTTCAGTGTCAACAGGGCAGGTTATTTTATAATATGCTAATCTGCTCAGATCTGCCTCGTGAAAGGCCATCTGCAGCCCCAGTGCCCCCAGCACTGGGAATTTCCTTCATTAAGTGGTCCTGTCCTCATTATATTTGACCTTAATGACTGAAATACCTGTTTGGGGCCCCTGACTTTGCTGAACGAGGTGCAGAACAATCAGTAAACCTTTCTCTTGTGTAAAGTGCTGGTCAAGCCACGTGAGCAGCTCCCTGTATTACATCCCTGATGTTCAGAACCAGTTGCTGGTGTGGCTCGAGGATGTGCTAAGCCCAGCGCAGTGCACAGTCATTAAGCTTCTCTGAAGTAATTTTTATTTTATATTCAATGACCCAATGCTATTTAGAGTCATCCTGACTAAAAGAGAAGGTTCAGCACTGTCTCCTGGGGTAGAAGTGGGTGGTGTTCAGTGCAGGTTGTGGGCCTGTGCCCTGACCTGGCAATGCTCTGAAGATCCCTGAGCTTTGAGTATTTATCCCTTGCTTTGTCTGAGGGGTGCTGCACATGTGACTCCTTCTGGAAAAATAAAATTGCACAGATTAAGCCTCACTGATAGGTTTATCCCAACATTTAAGTGAAAAATTTGGCCAATGTGAACATCTCACAGGTCTAAAGGGTTTTTTTCCTCCTTGAAAACGAAACTTTAAAATCCATGCAAAAATCTATGAACTATAGGGAATATTATGGTATCACTGTGTGCTAAAATCATGCCAGTACTTCCAGTTCATAGCAATGTTTCATGGACTTTCCCCACGTTGTGCAGTGCAGGGCTCATCTCATCCCGCTGATGGTGAACGGGATGTGTGGGAAGAAGGATGCTGTGGTTTAGGAAGGGTTTAATGTTGGCATCCACTTACCCTGCCCTGTCTTTCTAACCTAGTTTTGTGTGAGGATAGAGAAGAATCCTGGCCTGGGGTTTAGTATCAGTGGTGGAATAAGTGGACAAGGAAATCCATTCAAACCTTCCGATAAGGTACGTTGGGAATTTCTCTCTACCTGGTCCTTATTTTAGAGTGGAGACGTGGAGAACATGAGTGAGATGTTTATGGAGATGTGGAGAATATGAGTGAGATGTTTATGTCCTGTTGTGATTATTGAAAGACTTTTCCCCACACTTGGCTTTTTTTTGCTTTATTTTGTTTTGGGTTTTTTTGTGTGTTGTTTGCTTTCTTTTCCCAATTAATGAAAATGAGAGAATCAAACATCAATCCCATGGGTGTCTGCCCCATATTCCATATCTAAGAACTTTTCAGGCTGTTTTTTGGAAAATTGTCTCTCTCACTTTTAAGAGTCACTTTTGGCCCTGATTTAAACTTTTAACTAAATTAACACCAAACCAGTGTACCAGTAGCTGGAATGCCAGGATTTGTAGCTGCTGTGTCAGATAAAACCAGCCTGGCCTGTAAACTGGAGATCACTGGATCCTTACAGACCCCATGGCACCAGTTATCTTCTGCACTGGGAATTAAGAATGTCTCCATGAGGAACACGGTGGTCAGGGAGACTCAGGATTCATTCTGGGAATTGCAAGTCTGAGATAGGTCTCTGTGTGATAAAAGGAAGCCTAGAAAAACTCCACCACCTGGTGATTCCCAGCTCCAGGGGCTGTAGGATTAGGAAATGGACTCTTAGACCTGTGAATTTGTCTGTTTGGTGCAATAAAACTGAGTGGAGTTTGTTGGAAAATGAGCACTTTGGGCACCTCTCTGTTGAACACGTTCCTAGAGTTGATGTCCTTTGATAATCCTGGATTCTGTTTGCAGAGACAGTCAGAACTTCTATAAGTGTGGAGAATGTTTTGCAAATGATGAAGTTTTTTAAAACTCTCTTTTCATCTCTTTTCAAAACTTTGAGATCTGCCTGCAAATTAAAGAAATCAATTCCCCACCTTTCTGAATTACAACAGAAAACTGACTGGGAATGTAAAATAGGCTTGGAAATACCAACCTGACACAGTCTGAATTCCTGGTCAAAGGAAGGTGTCCTTGCCCATTGCAGGGGGTGGAACAAGAGGGCTTTTAAGATCCCTCCCAACCCAAACCAGTCTGGGATTCTGGAATTGATAATCCCTGTTTTGAACTTCCAGAGTAGTTCCATGTAATGTACATAAAACTCAGGAATTTTAACTACTGTCCTTTAAAACGTTCTCATTTTGGGTGTCCTTGGAGACTTCACTCTGGAATTACACTTTATAACATCAGGGCCTGGTTTTGCACAGTTGAAGGTGGGATGGTAGAATTAAGCTGGAGTTTCCTGGCTGTCACTTGGCTGAAGTGACTGAAGGAGGGTCCCTGTTCCACTCTGAATGTGTCTGGAGCAGGGCAGGAACAGCGGGAGATAGAACTGGTTTTCCCACTCACAGGAATGCAACTTAGGGAGTGATGGGAGGGGAATTAATAGTTAAAGGGTTTTTCTGTATTGTTACTCTGAACCATCACTTCCCACACTGTGATACCAGATTTGTCATATTTTAAATGAAATGCTGATGTCACTGGGATGAGAGGACAGGAGAAGACATGGAGAAGCCACCGTTCCTTTGGCACAGCAGAACCCTGCCACAAGTTCATGGCACAGGGATAAGGTTTCAGCAGCCCATGGCTCTGCTCCCAAGGAGCTCGTGTTTCATACTGGGAATACAGGGCAGGGCCTTGCTCAGGAGACTGTAAAATCCCTCAGGGATGCACATGATGGTGGTGCCAAGCAGGGATTTCCCTGGTGTCCCTGGGAGCAATGGGAATGTTCATATTTAGTCTTGGATTCCCGTTGGAGCAGGGAGAGCACAGAACTGAGGGGCCAGGGCTGATGAGCTGTGTGGGAGTTTAATGTGCTCATCAGCTGGAACCAAGCTTTGATTTGGGGGTTTATTAACAGATTTTACTGAAATTCTGAAAACAAATCTACAACTATCCTTTATTTTTAATAACCTTTCCTCTTTTAAAGCCTTTTCACTGCTCAGACACCGGATTAAAGGTCTGCCCCACAGCCTGTGGAACTGAAGATCTCAAGGGCTGAATAATCAACTGCTTTCTAGACATTTTTTAAGCTTTTTTCTTTCCTGTGTAGATTATGGTACAGATTATTCTAATAAATTAATGCTTGCTCCATTTTAATTACCCTCCTGATAACCCTGCCACTCTATTCATATTGGACAATATTTTGTGAGGTGGAATCTTAGTTAAAAATGACCCACTATTATATTTATTGGGTGAAGTAGCTGACGCTGCTGGAAACCCAACCTAGTGTTTGATTACAAACAGATTAAAATGGAGTTTGGTGTTTAACCCAAGTCTATAAAGCCCCCAGATCCCAGTTAGGGACGCACCTGTATTTTGGGCTGTAGGTCTCGGAGATGGCATCCTAACCTGTGTTACTTTGACTTATAGGGTATCTTTGTTACTAGGGTTCAGCCTGACGGCCCCGCGTCCAGCCTGCTCCAGCCCGGGGACAAGATCCTGCAGGTACAGGGGGAGGGACTGCTGGGGGGCTGAGGGCAGCTCAGAAATGCAGTGGTGCTGGTGCAGGCCTGAAGTTGTGTCAGGGCAAGTTCAGGTTGGATCTCAGGAAAAGGTTCTTCCCCCAGAGGGTGGTTGGGCACTGAACAGGCTCCCCAGGGCAGTGGTCACAGCACCAAGGCTGACAGAGCTCAAGGAGTGTTCACATGATCCTCTGGAGCACGTGGTGTGAGTCTTGGGGACGGTCCTGTGCAGGGCTGAGGGTTGGACTCAATGGTCCTCATTGGTCCCTTCCAACTCAGGATATTCTGTGATTCTGTGAGTTAACTGACAGTTCTGTTATTATATAAACTATTATATATAGTTTAATGTTGATTTATAGCAGAGTTACTTGCAGAACTTTTTGTCCAGGTGGCCAAGAAGGCCAGTGACACCTGGTTTGTATCAAAAATAGTGTGGCCACAGCCCCAGAGCACTGATGTCCCCCTGCACTGGGCACTGCTGAGGTACCTCCAGTCCTGGGGTCAGTTCTGGGCCCCTCAGACAAGAGACACATTGAGGGACTGGGGCATGTCCAGAGAAGGAAATGGAGCTGGGGAAGGGTCTGGAGCATCAGGAGCAGCTGAGGGAGCTGGGGGGGCTCAGCCTGGGAAGGAGGCTCAGGGGGGACCTGGAGCAGGTGTGGCCATGGGGCCTGATCCCCTTCCTGAACTGTGTCCATTATCCTGGAGAATGGTGGATCTTCTACTTGGGCCTATTAAGCACAGTCAGTGAACTGTGGGTAATTATGTTTAACATTTGACTTTTGAAATAATTTTGGAACAGACAAGAGAGAGATTATTATAGTGAGATTTAATTGACAGAACAGCTTATAAATACTTCCCTCTTTATCTCTGTATCCAAACGGAGCCCATCCTGCCCATGCATGCAGCACGGCACCTGGAATATGGAAACCTTACATCCCAGAGTTATGCTTCCTCAGGAAACACACAAACTATCCCAAAGTTACAGGATCATTTCAGTTGGAATGAAGTATTCACTGGAGCCTCCAGTCCAGCCCCTCCTCGAAGTCAACGGAGGGCGAGAGAAACGTGTGCTCGGTGTTTGTGGGATCCTCATGTGTCCATTATTTATTTTAGCTTTTCATTTCCATCCACCCCTTTGTTCCCCCAAAATGAAGCCACTATAGAGCTTTTTCCTGTGTTTGTCCCTGTTGCAGGCCAATGGACACAGCTTTGTACATATGGAACATGAGAAGGCTGTGCTTCTACTGAAGAGTTTCCAGAACACAGTAGACCTTGTTATTCAACGTGAGCTTACTGTCTAAATATTTTTTTATAAATAGTAAATATGTCTAGCCAGATCTAATGTTCAAACAGATTTATACATAGGAAACCAATTTTTTGCCAATTGCTGGACCAATGGCAAACAGTAGTGCCAAATGTATAATACTCTATGTTAGTACCAATCATCGGGAAAAATATATTAACTATATAAATATATTGTTCATGTGGCTCCGTATTAGTTTTACTTGTCAGCCTCTGGCTGTGCATTGGTGCGTTTTTTTAATCAAGTTACTTCTTAAAGTCGATTTCATATGATTTCAGAACACAGAAGCACATACAAATCCTTTAGGAATTCTGCTGTCCATCAGAAACACTGCCTCAGAGTTGTATATGCCTTTATAAAGATGAACTATATTAACCTGTACTTCCCATGAAATATTTCTATCATGTCACATACAAAAGTATAGAGAAAAAAATATTTTCATAAACACCTCAAAGAAAGTATATATTAAATTAAATTTAATAATGTTCATTTATTTTCAATGCAAAGATATTCTATGCCTTATGAAAATACCTGTACATATGCCGTGTGTATAGTTGGCTCCGTAGGGATCAGGAACAATTCATATACAGGGTGAGAGACTTCTGAAATTGAACTCTGGGACCTCGGTACAAAAACCCACATGGAAATGGGTGAACTTCCTTTGGAATGGGTTAAAACTTCTTTAGGATGTGTTAACTTCCTTTGGAATGGGCCAGGTTGGATGGACCTTGGAGTGACCTGGTCTAGTGGAAGGTGTCTCTGCCCATGGCAGGGGATGGAATGGGATGAGCTCTAAGGTCCCTTCCAAGCCAAACCATTCTATGATTCTATGATTCTGACTTCCTTTGGAATGGGTTAATCCCTTTGGTTTGGCACTTCCCATGGATTCCATGTGCACACACTACAGGAGAACCCCGAGGACAGGCAGGTTTGGCGCACAGATGGAGGAAGGTTGTGATGGTGGCAGTAAAACTTCTTTTGTTGCTGCTAATTTTATTATTTCACTTTTTTAATTTCCAATTCGAGGCCCTTTACTCACATCCCCCATTCCCGTGGACATTGTTGTGTATCTTCACTGGCTCCAGGCTGGGCCGGGCCCTGCTTGGGACATTCCCATCGGGGAGGATTTATGTGATCCTTGATTTGATCAGGAGTCCTTTACAGGGAATGGGAGCAGGTTTGAGAGCTGACACATCCCAGGGAGCAGCAGGTGACACTGAGTGACACCAAGCCAGCCTGGGAGGAGCGTTCCCAGCTCAGGGCACAGTGTGACAACCTCTCAGGTCCAAGTCCTGGTGCTGCTCCCAACGAAGAGAGTCCTGACAGCTGCTGGTGGTTCAGGGCTCCAGCATGGTTATACCTGATAGCAAGATGGAAAAACACAGGGAAACCTCCCTTCAGGTATTTTCAGGGGATCCCATTTCCCTTAGAAAGGGCCAAGGGAGAGCTGGCACCGGGCTTGTCTGTGGCCGGGCTCATTCCCACCCAAAAATCCCACGTCCAAGGGTGCAGTCACAGCCCACAGACACAGCCAGGAATATTCCACTTCGCTGCCTCCAAGAGCCACTAGGAATTCCTAAACCTTCCCTCCCTGGCTGTGGGACCTTTTGGAGCTTTGCTGGGAGCAGAGGGACAGAGCTAAGCCCTGGAGAGCTGAGGAGTCCCCCTACACAGGGGGTCCTGCACAGGGCGATGGTGGGGGAGGAAAAAGAAAGCAAAAAAGCTGCTTTCAGAATGTTTTTTTTAAATTTTTTGAGGAAAAAGCCCAGCCCAGACCCCAGGAAGCCTCTAAGACCCCCCTTTTCCCAGTGCCAGCTCACAGTTCATATCCAGGTGATGACAAACTACGGGAGTTATCAGCCAGGTGTTCCAACAGCAACAATTTAACATCTTCAAATCTTGCTTTTCGAGACATTTTATAACACATCCACGTCTGCATCTGTGTTTGGTGGCAGTGCCAGCCCCTGGGAGGGGACAGGAGATGCCAACTGGGGTGGCTGTGCCCAGCCAGTGGCTCTGAGCAGGGACCAGGCAGGACAATACTGGGGGTGAATGGGGCAGCTGAGAGCAGAGCCAAGGAAATCCAAGGAAAATCCAAGAAAAAAGGAGTATGGGATGTCCAGGATGTTGGTTTGCTGCTGTTAGTGAGCACTTGGAGTGTAAAGATGTTGGTTAAAGCCCCTTCCAGTGCCTAAAGGGACTCCAAGAGAGCTGGAGAGGGACTTTGGACAAGAGCCTGGAGGGACGGGACAAGGGGGAATCACTTCCCACTGCCAGAGGGCAGGGTTAGATGGGATGTTGGGGAGAAATTCCTGGCTCCGAGGGTGGTGAGGCCCTGGCACAGGTTACCCAGACAAGCTGTGGCTGCCCCATCCCTGGGAGTGTCCAAGGCCAGGTTGGACAGGGCTTGGAGCAACCTGGTCTAGTGGAAGGTGTCCCTGCCCATGGCAGAGAGTAGGACTGGATGAGCTTTAAGGTCTCTTCCAACCCAAACCAATCTGGGATTCTGTGAAACCTCTCTGCTGTAATATAGCATTAATTACCTTACGCAATCAAAAATGCTTATTTATAGATGTGTATATATCTGATAGGGAGATTTGCAACAGGAAATGCAAACCCTGCATTAAATTACAAAGGCACACATTTGGATCAGCTGAGACAAGCCACGGTGTCAGACCGGGGTCTGTACAGGATCAGTGGGGATCAAGGTGGTTATTCCTGGGAATTGTCTGTGGCAGGAGAAGGGCCGGAGCCAGGGCTGTGCTGCCCAGTCCAGCTCAGGACATGGGGGGGGAGGTGTTCCATGTCCCCCCCGCCAGGCAGACCCTGTCCAACAGGATCAGGGTTGGACATGGGTCACACACAGGCACAGGAGGTGACAGGGCTGTGGAGTCACCACCCACCTTGGCAGGATTTGGCCATAAACACACAAGAACTTCCACCTCAACACGAGGTAGAACTTCTTTCCATGGAGGGTGGCAGAGCCTGGAATAGCTGCCCAGGGAGGGCATCCCAAATCCACCTGGACACATTCCTCTGTCGCCTGCTCCAGATGACCCTGCCTGGGCAGGGGGTTGGACTGGGTGATCTCCAGAGGTCCCTTCCAACCTCAGCTATCCTGTGATCCTGTGAACTGGTGGGATTTCACAGTTAAAAATCCCACATTGGGGAAGGTGGGAATTCTCTCTGCAGTCCGAGCTCCCTGCCCATGGCTGGCATGGCCCCTCCCTTCTCTCCCTTCCAGACTCCACAATTCCCTTTTGAAGCGCACAAAGCCGTCTGGCCTCATCCCCTCATTCCCAGGCACTCAGGCCCTGGGTCATTCCCTGTGGCCATGCTGATACAACTTTCCGGGCAGTAGTTTGATGGGATACGGATCCACTGGGGGTTTGGGTGCTTGGGAACAAGGCTGTTGGCACCGTGGGCCACTCCAGGAGCCTGCAGGGCCACCGCCAACCCAATCCCAAAAGGCACCGTTTTCAAATCATGGAATTGAAATTAAAAAAACCCCAGAAAAACGTTTTGCCAATCCCCTTCCTGGATGATTCCAGCCGATTTTGTGGAAGTGACTGAATGACACCATTGCATTGTGTGAGGACCCCCAGCCCTGGCACTCAGGGCCTTTGTCTCTGGGCTGCCTCGGTGGCTCATGTCCCCCCCGCGTGTCCCCCCCTCGTGTCCCCTCCCCGGGCAGGGCACTCGCTCATCACTTCGGTTTTCTACCTGTGAGTACTGTATCCGGTTCAGAACCAACAGCTTCCTTTATTAAAGATTTTACCATTTTATAAAAGACATGTTTAATTATGATGGAGATGGCTGTATTGTAATTAATATTTTGAGATAATTGTGATTTTGAGCTTAAATTATATACAGAAATGGTCATTTTTGTATGTGTTCAAAGATTGCTATATTCCAGATGACTGTACTTTTCAGTTGAATTCCAGTATTCCTGTAAATAAAGCTGAATGAGGAAATATTTACTACTTTATTAACATAGATTGTGAATGTACTTCATGTTTTTTGCAGTATAAAGACTTACTGAACTTGAAAGCTGCTTCATTTTATGTGCAAAAAGGTACTTCAAAAATTCTATTTTAAATCTATTGATTGAGTGCAATCAACTCTCGTCCCTTGGCACATGCAGGTTGTCCCCTCCCCGTGCCCTGTGGGGCCCCGGCCCGTGCGTGTGGTGTTGATGCATTTTGCAGATGCTTCTGTCCATAGGGAGCCCAGGGACTGAACCGCCGCTGTGCAGTATTAGCAGAGCCATTTTCGGCTTTGGTGTACCCAAATTTTTCAGTATTTAAAAAAAAAAAAGTGTTTTGAATAACATTAAAAAGTCTCTTTATTGTATAAATAATAAAAACGTCACCTTATTGTAATTCTTTTGGGTCATTTCTTTGCTGTCGGGAAGGATGGAAGGTTTGGGAGGGAGAGGAAGGAGTCGTTGCTCCCCACATCCCACTGGAAGTGGGCCTAGAAAATTGGGCAACTCTCCTTGCTACTGTGGGACATCAGATAAGGAATGGGAGTGATGCAGCTAGTGAAGAAAACTCAGTGTTTACTGATTTTTGGGGACAAATGGTGTATGAAAAGACAAATGTATGGAAACGAGAGGGCTGGGGTTGAGAGCAACAGCAGCTCCATCATCTAGGGAACTGGATCCACTATCCATCACCCAGAGCTGCCCGTGGCCATGGTGGAGCTCCACCAAAGCCCTCTTCGAGCTTAGCACCACACACAGTTACCATCATGTATTTCCCACAGGAAACATCCTGTCCTTCCCTTTCCTGCTCCCCTCCCAGTCCGTCTTTCCCCAGAGGTCAATACTCTGAATTTCCCCACCAGCCTGGGCAGTTCTGGTCCCCTCCACCAGGACCATGGGGAGGTGCAGCTGGGGCTGACGTCCCTCAGCCATCCCTGCTCTGGCTGAAAGGTACTTCTTAAACCTGGAGACCTGAGCAGTTTAGTGTATTTTATGTTCATTCTGGACACATTCAAAACCTGGAAAGTTTAGTGTTGAACTGTATTAAATTTTGCTGTGATCCAGAACCTCAAGCGCTGCATCCTGTTCTGGGCCCTCATGACCAGGACATTGAGGGGCTGGAGCATGTCCAGGGAAGGGAACAGAGCTGGGGAAGGGTCTGGAGCACCAGGAGCAGCTGAGGGAGCTGGGGGAGCTCAGCCTGGAGAAAAGGAAGCTCAGGGGTCACTTTCTGGCTCTGCAACTCCCTGACAGGAGGGTGGAGCCAGGTGGGAGGTCAGGCTCTGCTCCCGCAGAACAAGACAGGACAAGAGGAAACAGCCTCAAGCTGTGCCAGGGGAGGGTCAGGTTGGGCCTCAGGAGGAATTCCTTTCTGGAAAGGATGGTCAGGCATTGGAAGGGGCTGCCCAGGGAAGTGGTGGAGTCCCCATCCCCAGAGGTGTCCAAGGAATGACTGGATGTGGCACTCAGTGCTCTGGGCTGGGTGACAAGGTGGGGATCAGGCACAGGTTGCACTCAATGTGCTGGGAGGGCTTTTCCAACCTCAGTGATTCTGGGATTCTGTGGTTCTGTTTGTTATTAATACCCACACTGCAGCACCGTTATCATTAAGGGCATCACTTCCAGGACATGGAAGCTTGTTTAAACAAGAAAAGTATCTCAGTGTTACTGTCTAGAAAACTTAATTACAGCACATGCTTAAAGAACCCAAGCCAGACATCCAAGGGACACATTTATTATCTCAGTGCAGCTGCCAACACCAGCCACTTTCTTGCCCTCAGGTGAGCCATGCACAAAGCTGGGGGTACTTCTCAGCCTTGGTCACCCCCTCACAGCTCCAGTATTTACCACACACAGACCAGAAATAAGTTTCTGGGGAGCAGTGAAAAGAGACCAAAAAAAGGATACAAAAATCAAAAGTATTCCCTTTCGTCCAAAGGCTTTGATTTGACAACTCTCTTCAAAGCTCAGCTGGCCTGCAGAGAGCACCATGGCTCCTTTATCACAAACAGTGTAAACAGAGTGTGGGATGCTGAGATCCCCATTGGAACATGCATCCAGGGAATGCTTTACAGGTCAGTTCTTTCTTAACATACAAACAGCCTCACGGATGCTCTGGCCTGGGCAGGAGCAGGAGGAGGGAGGCAGTGGAGCCCCTTGTCCTGCGATCCCTGCTAGCCCAGGGCAGGAGCTGGCTCAGGTGGGAATGCGGCTCCGCAGGTATTCCAGCACTGCAGCTGTGCCCTTGGCCAGGATTGCAGCCCGGGGGGTGCGGAAGGGGTTCCCTTCCAACAGCAGGGTCCTGGAAAACAGGGATCTGCACTTAGATAAAGACTTCTTGTATGCACACACTCCACTGCATACAGACTGCTGAATCTTTTGGAATCCCTAAGTAATCCCTCTTCTGTTCTACTAAAAGTTTTAATTCCTGTTTCCCTGCTTCACACCAGCTTGGCTTTAGATAATGTGAATTTTAATTTATGCTAATAAATCAGTGGGGGTGTATGACTGCAGCACATACCCCACTACTGCAGCAAGCCTCTGCCAGCAGGAGTGAGAAAAGAACTTCTGGAATACAGAAACAGAATTCCAGGACGATTCAGGCTGGAAGGGACCACAGTGGGCTCACCTGGTCCAATCTCCCTGCTAAGCCTGGCCTGTTCATGCTGCACCACAGTGTGACTGGACAGGCAACATAACCAAGGCTCTGCCAGGAGCTTCATACAAACCAACACACCCTTGGCAGTGGTTTGAAATGATGAAACAACTCCTCCAATTCTCTACAATAGCGAGAAATTATGGAAGAAACTGCCTTGTTTTACAGATAGTCAGAGAGACCCTTTTGGGGCACTGACACTCCACAAACAACATCCTGCCAAGGAGCACTTTTTCCTCTGACAAAACACTCCCTGAAGAACTCAGACATAATATAATTGTATAAACAGGTCCCCATTGAAACCACACACCTCAGGTTTTCACAGTTCCCCAGTTCTGGGGGCACGTGGAGGAGGTCATTGTTCTGCAGGTCCAGCGTTCCCAGCCTGTCCATCCCCTTCAGCTGCACCGGGTCGATGGACCCCACCTGGTTGTTGCTGAGCAGGATGGTCTCCAGGGCTGGGAGGTGATACAGGACACTGGGAAACACCTTAAATCTTCAGGAAAAGAAAGGAGGCAAAGCAGGGAAAGTCAGAAACAGGGCAACACAAACACAAGGCTTTCATGGGTTTCAAGCCCACAACTTGTCAGCCAAGTGTCTCCTTGTTTTTACATCACAGGAAAATCATATCAAATTCAGCCCAGTTCTTTTGATTATTATTTTATTAAAAAAATCTAGAGTGTTGCTCACCTGTTAAAAGCAAGATTGATTATCTGCAGTCTTGTCAGTGCCTCCATTTCCTGGGGTAAAGATGTCAAAATGTTGTTTCTGTGTATCAAAGGAAGACAAACAATAATCATTCACTTGCTCAAGGTTTTAGTTACTGAGAATCCCCAGGACACAACATATTGATCACATCCACACTGTCTGTGGCCAATTCACTGCCTCAGAAATGGGGCGAGACCATGCCCAGGTACAGCTGCCTGGCTAATGCCAGCCAGGCTGGATTCACATTTCTGCCAGGAGGAGACTCAAAGCCTGTCCTCTAAAGGTTCCCAAGTATTCCCAGGCACCCAACAACCCCATAAACCTGCCTGGAAATTCAGCTCCTTGGGTTGCAGAGGAAAGCTTAGGAAACTGCCAAGATCCTGGAGCCAAAGTAAATCAAAGTAAATCACTACACCTCTCCAAAATCTATGGTTTGAGCTAATCCAGATGCTGAACAATGCAAGGAGCATTTCTCAGGAGTCAGGGGAGGTAAGATGACATAAGTAACATCTCTTGCCATGCACTGCTTCTGTTTCCAGCAGTGTGACAAGATCTGAACCTTCACTGTCCTAATTCCCAGGATTTTTGGTGTGTTTCTTTTGGAGGGCGATGGACGTGTTTTCAAATAGCACCATCTCTCTCCTCACAGCAAGTCTCAGAGCTGGTCCACTTGTTTTTTGGGTTTTCTTTAACCAAGGTTCAAATTTAGGCTATTTCAGCTCTACCACGGAGGCATTTTGGGAATGAAAACTGATCCCAGTGTTGCAATCCCACTGGAACAGATGGTTGGTTTAGGGAGGCAGGAAAATAAGTTCCCAGGGAAGGAACTCAACACACGTCACCAACCTGAGATCCAAATGTGTCAATTTGTGGAGCCTGCACAGCTCCAGGGAAATGGAGGAGATTTTGTTGAAGCCAAGGTTGACATCACAAACAGAGTCTTTCAGCTCCACAATCCTGAAACCCAAAAAGGAGATACTGTAATTACGGAAGCTCATGCTTGCATTCTAAGTTATTTAAAAACTGCTTTCTTCTACAAATCAAGGACACATTTTGTTTCTTGACAATTCTGAAGTAATTTTGTGAAGATAATGAGACATCACCTGTGAGAGCTGCTGCTCCTCAAACCTTACACTTGATGAAGGCAAAGCTCACTGACCTGCAGTGATTAGGAGATCACGTTTTCTCTCTCTGATTAGGAGAGTAAATTTTACTACAAAAGCCTCCTCAGTAAATGCAGTCAAGAGCTACTTCGGAGACCAGAGGACAGGTGACCTTCACTGCCATCTCCTGACCTGGAGATGTTTTAACACTGACTCTTATCCACCTTCTTCTGCAGCCAAACAAACTGAAAGAAATTCCTATTTTTTCCCATCTTTTGTTTCTGCTCCATTGTTACAAATTCCAGGAGCATTTGCTGCTGCTTGTAGAAGGTCGTTACATTGAGATGCTTTGGAGTAAATTATTTAACAGCCCGAGAAGTTCATTGTAGAACCCCCCAAATAGAATCTCTGGTTTAGCTCTAAAACCAAAATGCAATTAAATGAGAAAACACTTCTCTCTCCTGCCTGGATTGGCATGGAATTCTGAGGCAGCTGCATACCCACTCACACCTATCCCAGGGAATGCAACAGCCTCTGATACAGTGACAAAGCACAGGAAGAACAAACACCAGCTCACAAAATCCAGTCTCTAGAGCTTGTACTGAAAATGGAATTTTTTTCTCCCCTGAGATTGCACCTTTTCAAGCTCTATGTGCTAAAGGTGAAATATTAAGCACACTTGGGTCCGAGAATGGGCATAGATCAATTCCACAATGTGGTGGTGTCCTTAAAAATCAGTGTTGGTTGTTTTTTTGGGCTCCCAGAGATCCAGCAAACCTTCCTCCTAACACAAAACATTCCTCCTAACGCAAAAAGACTAATTATTGCCATCAGTGCCAGAGATTTTCCATGACTCTGGATGACACAAGTGACTCCAGGCCCCACCTGCACACTCCTGTACGAGACACACAAATGTGTCACTGTATTTCTTTGTACTTTGATTTGTGTGCACATACACAGCAACAAAGTGCAAACAGCTTCGGGAAAGACACAAGATGCTGACAATAAAGGCAGAAAAGCAAGTCATAGATGAGGAACGACCTTCACACAATACCTTGGGGGCACCTCTTTCAGCTGGTTCTTGCTGAAGTTGACAGTGGCCACAGGGTTGGTGCCCACGGCATCAAACATCTCCTCGGGGATCTCTGCTGCCTGCTTCTCACTGAGGGGAGAAACAGGAGCTGAGTGACACCAGTTCATCATTTCTGGTGATTAACAAGGCATTTTCACCTTCTTTTAGAGAGGATGGCCAGTAGAACAGACAGGTAAATAGCTACAATTTGAAATGCATGGGCCTGTTGATCAGAAAGCTCCAACCACTGCCCTGTCAGCAAGTATCAGAGAATTCTGGAATCCTGGAATAGTCTGGGTTGGAAGGGATCTTAAAGCTCATCTACTCCATCCCTCGCCCTGAGCAGGGACACCTTCCACTAGACCAGGTTGCTCCAAGCCCCATCCAACCTGGCCTTGGACACTCCCAGGGATGAGGCAGCCACAGCTTCTCTGTGCCAGTGTCAGGGCCTCCTCACCCTCACCCTCACAGTCAAGAATTCCTTCCCAGTATCCCATCTAACCCTGCCTTCTGGCAGTGGGAAGCCATTCCCCCTTGTCCTGTCCCTCCAGGCCCTTGTCCAAAGTCCCTCTCCAGCTCTCTTAGAGCCCCTTTAGGCACTGGAAGGGGCTCTAAGGTCTACCTGGAGCCTCCTCCAGGATGAACCTTTCAGTTCTCCCAGCCTGTCCCAGCTTCTCATCCACCAACACCCCCAAGTCCTTCACAGTTTTCTTTCCCATTCCCAGCTTAACAAGGTACAGTTAAAAAATATTGAGGAGACACTCACTTACTACAAGATGTTCTGAGACTTACTAAAAATTGTAAAGACCTTAAAAGGTACCAAAAGCATCTGAAGGTTTTCAGCACTTCAGCGAGTTACTGTGAAATATTTGATATTACAAATGAATAAGTAAACCCCTGCAATCCAAATCTGCCTATTCCTGAGCACAGGAACTAAAGGGGAAAATGCCCAAATACAGCATGATTTGTGAACAGCTTGGTATGTAATAAAGGGAGGGGGAAAAAACCACAACCAAAAAATAGGGGAGTGTTCTTGCAGCTTTAGGAACAGGTAATATTTCCAAACACACACCTGTACTCCAATAATTTCAGTGAGGTTATGGCATGCATGTTCACCCTTGCCTGGCTGGGAAGGGTCATGGCTGTCACAGGAGGCTCTTCACTGGGGCCAGGTCCATCATCTACGGACAACAGAGGGGTCCAGTCACACTTCTGAGGGATCCAGGAGTCGGGGGTGTGTCCCAGGCACCTCCATCACCCCCTTTACTCCTGGCTCAACTGAACATCATCTAATTCAGATTATTCCAATAATTTTCTAAGGAAGTTTTTTTGGTGTCCTGGGTTTCTGCTTTATTTGTTTTGGGGTTTTTTAGGGGGGTGGGAGGGAGAGGGGCTAACTTGGATTTTGAAAAAGCAGGTGAGATGTGCTGGCGGCTGCTGCTCTGTGAGGCTCTGCCTCTGTGGGGAAAGGAGCTGGAAACAGGGAGAAACTGGGAATTTGGACTGAAAGTTATGATCTAGAGCACCTACATCCACACCAGCAAACCTGACCACAATTTATCACTTAAAACAATATTTATAAACATTCAGCACACCCGTCTTTGTGAAGCTCCTTCTGATTACTCCCCACAATCCACTTGAAAAAGCTCTTGGACATCTGAGATGGGGATTCCCACCCACCTGAGTAGGATGAAACTTAGCTAGGAGTCCAAATATAACCATAAATCCAACTTCCACTCCAAGAAATTCAACAAAACTCTCTGAAAGTTCAGCAGCATTCATGAATTAAAGTCTATCAACAATTGTGCCCAACCACAACTAGTTATTCTCTGGTTAAAGAAGGGCAAAAGGGCGAGAAATAAGCTAAAAAAAGAGGCTTTTCCCAATTTAAACCTCATCAGAAACAGGACTGCCACTGGTTTAGCTCCATAAGAGGTAGAGTAAAACTGTAAGTACTGTTGTACATGCAAGACATGAGCTAATTGTGTTATCACAATTATATTATCTGTTAGACTGAGCTTTTACTCCATGATTCCATTAATTTTTGTGGAGTTAACATGTCAGATTTGCATGGAAGCTGACATTTGGAAGGAATTTTTTCTGCTGCAGAAGCCTAATTAATGCTGCCATCCTCTGGCAGGTGGGGACAGCCACTGGAAAAGGAACAGTCACACAGCACTGGTAAGAAAAGCTGATGCATCTATAATCAAGGTCCCTTTTAAGTACAAAGATGAAGTATATTGAGATTATTTTTAAAATTATAATCCTCAATAAGGGCATGTTTGTTATTCAGTATTATCTAACAGAATAAGGAAAAGAAACAGAAATATCAGAGCAAACATTGAGTAAAGAAATCTCTACTATTTCACGATAACTGGAGGGGCCTGGATTTAAACAACCACTCTCCCTAGGTTCTGATTTGATTTCTTAGAATCTCTTTAAATGCAATAAATGGAATAAAGCAACATACCTTGGATTTTGCTTCTCAGATATTTCAGAAGTTCCTGGGTGCCTTTCTTTAAAAAAGAAACAAAAACCAAGTCACTAAGCAGGGTTTATGCAGCTGGTGAAACAATGCAGAGGGACAATTCCAGTCACACAGGTGGAGCCCAAGCACTGCTGACTAAAAATTCCACCTAAAATCCCACAGGAAAACCCTCCTCACAGCATCCTAGGAACTTGCTTATTTATAACTTTATCAATTCGAGCTCAAAATTTCTGATCTGAACCTCGGGCTCCACATTTTTAGCTTTTCATGTTTCTCCTGCTGCCCACACTGTGGGGATGCAGCAAATGTTCACCTGCAACATAACCAAACTCCAGTGCTTACTTCCAGCAGGTCTCTCCGGATGGTTCTCAAAGGATTTCCCTCCAGTGCCAGGAATTTCAGCTGAGGAAGGTTCCCCAATGTATAAGGCAACCTGCAGATGGAAGCAACTCATTCCAAAGCAGCTCCAAACCAACTGCTAAAAAACCTGCAATGGTTTGTCAGATGGGATGCTGAAGCTCAGGTTCAAAGAAAAAGATGCAGAATGACTGAGCCTGGAAAAGCCCTCCCAGCCCATCGAGTCCAACCTGTGCCCAATCCCCACCTTGTCACCCAACCCAGAGCACTGAGTGCCACATCCAGTCATTCCTTGGACACCTCCAGGGATGAGGACTCCACCACCTCCCTGGGCAGCCCCTTCCAGTGCCTGACCATCCTTTCCAGGAAGAAATTCCTCCCGATGTCCAACCTGACCCTCCCCTGGCACAGCTTGAGGTCATTTCCCCTCTTCCTGTCCCTTGTTCCCTGGGAGCAGAGCCCGACCCCCTCTGGCTCCACCCTCCTCTCAGGGAGTTGCAGAGAGCCAGAAGGTCCCCCCTGAGCTTCCTTTTCTCCAGGCTGAGCCCCCCCCCCAGCTCCCTCAGCCACTCCTGGTGCTCCAGACCCTTCTCCAGCTCCCTCAGACCCTCCCCAAAGCACTTACAAGTCAAATGTAAGTGACAGACAGAACGCAGAATTTTTAAGAAAGGCCCAGTTTGATCAGAGCATTCACACAATACAGAAGGTTCCTTCATTTTATGATTAAGTCCTTTCTTAATTGCACCTCCCCCAGTGTGATCCACCAGGAATGAGCTGCCACCAACCATGTCCCCCCCCGAGCCCCAGCCCAGCTTTCTCTATTACCTACTGATGTCATTGTTGGCCAGGTCAAGCCGCTCCAGCTTCTGCAGCAGAGTGATCTCCTCGGGGACTGATTTGATCTTGTTGTCCCTGAGTTCCAGCACAGACAGGGAATTCAGGTGTTTCAGATTCTCTGCATTGAGGATTTCAATCTGATTCTCACCAGCATGTAATTCCTATGGGAACAAACAGCACCTACCACTATGGTACTCTGGTAAAATTGCTTTATAACTCATCTCCTAAATCATGACATCAGCAGAAACGTATGATGATGTGGAACAAAAATAGATCTTGATTCCCTTTCTTCTGCCTACGAAACATCAAAGCCTCCGAAGATCCAGAGACATGGGACTGACTCAGCTTTTTTGAACCCACCACAGAACCCTCAGCTCCGAGTCCCATTTCCCAGCCAGGAATAAACTTGTTCCACTTTTGCCAAGAACTTGTCAACAACTCCTTTGCTCAAGAAGCTTCTGAAATTCAAAGTTAGAGGAAGCTGAGAGGCAGCTCTCATCTCCCTGTTGGAAATGTTTAATTTATAAAGGAAAAAGTGAATGATTCCTTAGCCCAAAGACCATGTGCTGGATTCACCAAGACACTGAACTTCACACACCAACAGGAATTTTGTTAGAAAATGAGGAAATAGCTTGAAATTTTCACTGCTGACTTCAGAGTTGGTCAGTGGAAACACTACAGTAATAGAGACATTCCCTTGGCCCAATCATTTCTCTATCAGTTGAGTAACAAATTCTGATGTTCTGAAACAGGTGATTGTCAATTTTAAATATATCAGGAATTAAGGCTACAAAATACCTGGAATACCTAATTATGCCAAAAGGAAAAACAGTATGTTTTTTCTGTAGTTACAAAGAAAAAATGATAATGAACAATGTTAATTTAACCAGAAAATGTTTCCACAGAGAAAAAATAGGCAACACTAGATCCAGTTTTAAGTCATTCCTCTTCTAAATATTTATTTTGCAAATCTGAAAGTTCTGCTGCACATTTGTCTTCCAAGTGACCTTAAGGTTGAATACTGAGGACAGTAAGAGAAGTTGCAAATGGGGGTGTATTAAATAAGAGTTCTAAACACACAACCATTAATTTTTGATCACAGCACTTCACAAAAACTTGCGTTTAAATTAACTGTCATTATTTAAAAGTTTACCACATTGCAGCCATTCCAAGCTCACCTTCAGTAACTTGCAAGAGGGAAACTCTGGCAAGGAACGCAGTTTATTTTTCCTCAGGTAAAGCTGCTCCAGTGATGCCATAGTTGCTAATTTAGAAGGTACAGTTTCCAGGTAGTTTTTGGTACAATCCAGCTGCCTCAGGCCTATGGAAGTAAATGTGCAATGACAAACAGAAATAGGAGAAAATAAAAATAGCTCTCCACAGAAGCATAATTATCCTGGGTTTTAAAATAAATGCAACAACATTTTGCCAAACAGAATTTAGAACTAATAATTCTGACCTGATTTTCTTGAGAATGCATTAATTTTAGGGATATATTTTAAAACCTGACTAATATGCACTAATATGAACATAAGTACAAAACTGGCTGTTTGGCATTTAATAGTGTGAGGAAAGTGAGTTACTTTTCATGGCACTGAGATCTGCAGGCAGGTCCTTGAGCTGATTACAGGCCAAATTGAGCCGCACCAAGTTAACGAGCAAAGCAAAACTTGTTGGAATGTCTGTGAGGTGGTTATTGGACACATCCTGCAGATAGAAAAAAAGTGAGACACTAAGACAGAGATGTTTAAACTATCCCATGGGTGCTGCTAGTGCAAAGTTAATTACTGGCAGAACATTAAAATTAGTTGGCTGACATCTTTAGGATCTCCCTGGCAGAAGTGGGACACAAGAAACAAGTCTCCCATGACTGACAGATCACAAGGGATTTGAGTTTTCCTAAAATATTTGTCAAACCAAGAACAACCAAAAAACCCACCATGTAATAACCAACTTTAGAATGGTCACTGGAATACTCACAAAGTTCTGCCATCAAAGCCAGTGATTTTTAATTAGCTGTAGCAAAACATGGATAAATCTTTCTGCACAAAGAAATACGGTTGAAAAGGCTGATTTACCAATTCCTCCAAGCTGAGGAGCTGCCCCAGACCCTCGGGGAGGTGGCTCAGCTCGTTGTGCTGCAGCAGGAGGCTCCTCAGCCTGGGCAGCTGCAGCAGCTCCTCAGGGAGGCTTTGCAGCTTGTTGTGGCTGGTGGGAAAACATGGGACACAAAGGGAAAGAACAATCACTAAGGAGTTTTTAGGAATAGGATGCACACAGAACACTCATGTTCCACAGCCTGTACACATCCTGCTGGTCAGGACACGGCCACCTGTAAGGAAAACCTGTCTCAGGCCTCTACAATGGATTAATTTCCTGGGAAAATTAATTACCTTCGCTTATTTGTTCAAGAATAGTTTCAATCCTAATCTGAATTTACAATATTCCATCTGGATGTGAATTGTTCTGTTTATGCAGTTCACACAGTGGCAGCATAACCTCTCCTTGAGCGCAAATTTACAAAATTACCCCAGCAAACAGAAGATTCTGAACTTTCCAGCATGAACGAGACCTCGACAATTACTTACAATGTGAATCATTCATGGCAGAAAGTGTTTTATCCTCAAAATTGCCACACTGAATCAAATGAATGTTATTTTGTGAGATTATTCAGAATATCACTGTTTTCACCTTCCAAGAGACCGTGACTTTGAATATCAGTGAAAACAATTCCAACAAACCCAAGATCACCAGTTGTGATCCAAAACTTAGAGTTCTCAATATAATAGTATTCTATAGTTAGTAATCTGGAATTAATTTTCTGAAAGAAAGTTTGATATCCTGCAATCTCTCATTCACACAAGAAAGTCAGTGCAATATTTCTCTTGTTTGTCGTGTAACACATCCTTACCTGACATCAAGTTTCTGGAGATTTTCTAGTTGTCCTAAAGCAGAAGGAAGTGATGTCAGTTGATTATCATGCACCTAGAAAATAGTTTTTAGAATACAGTTACTAAAAATTTGTGTCTTGTAGGGTTTTTCCCCAGAAAAAAGCCAACTTGATCCACACAGTAATTCTGTACACATAGAACTGCAAAACTGTCCTTAACTGCCATCAATGCCCAGAGATTAGAGATGAAGGAGGCATTGAGAGATGCAGGAAAGGGAGTTGCACTCCCAGTAACAGCTCTTCCTAAAGTGTTCATAACAGAACTTCCCAGATCTTTCCACAGGACAGGACCCTGGAGCTGGACTTGATCCGTGTGGGTCCCTTCCAGCCCAGGACATTCATGATTCTATAATTACACACTACAAGTGTATGAACAGAGACATTGTCAGTGACCTGTAACAATCTTTTCTTTATCCTGAGAATCAAAGAATTACAAAATAATATATAGTATAAACAATAAATAAATGTATTTTTTAAAGGCAGTGTGTTCGTGAGCGACACCCAGTCAGAGGCAGCTCTGCCAGCACTGTGCTGGTTCAGGAGCTGGTACCGTGCTCACTTGTATTCCAAAAATCATGGAGCCCCAAATTGATTTGGGTTGGAAGGGATCTTAAAGCCCATCCCATTCCACCCCCCACCCTGGGCAGCGGACACCTTCCACTAGACCAGGTTGCTCCAAGCCCCATCCAACCTGGCCTTGGACACTTCCAGGGATGGGGCAGCCACAGCTTCTCTGGGCAACCTGTGCCAGGGCCTCCCCACCCTCACAGGGAAGGATTTCTTCCCAATATCTCATCTAACCCTGCCCTCCTTCAGCATAAGGCTATTCCCCCTTGTCCTATCTCTACTTGCCTGTGAAAAGAACACATCAGCACCACTTCTGCAGGGAAATGGAAAACAAAAGTCTAAGACAAGTTTTCCCACCTCCTCCATGGAAGTAGCATCTGACCAAGGGCTCCTTGTACTCACATCCAGCACGGTGAGGGCAGGCAGCAGCTGCACATCCTCCGAGAGGCTCTGCAGCTTGTTGGAGGCAAGGATGAGCTTGGTGAGGTCTGTCTGCTCCCACCAGCGATCTGCAGCTCCGAAGGACAGGTTCTGCTGGGCCTCCTCCGGAGTGTCCACATTGATCCGCCACACATGTGGAGGCACTGCCACACAAACATACACAGGTCAGCTGGATTGTTCAGGGAACTGTTCTCGAACTCCTCTTATATAGAATCATAGAGTGGTTTGGGTTGGAAGGGGCCTTAATGGTCATTTAGTTCCAACCCTCCTGTCATGGGGTACGATATCCACATATAGACAGACGTATGTACACACATATGTACACAATTAGATATACAGATAAGATACATGTATATATAAAAATATATAGTTATACAGATGTAGATGTGTGGATATAGACACATACAGAGATGGATAGACAGTTAGACAGATAGTGATGTATATACATATCTATATAGTCAATGGTGTTCTAGACACGTTTCCAGAGCGGACAACAAGAAGCTGATGGAAATGCGCCAGAAATAGACAAAAAATAGTTCCTTGCAGACAGATGGCAGAATACCGGTCGCTGCCGTTCCCCGTGTGCCGCCCCCGCCCTGCCCCTCCCGGTGGTGTTGGGGCTCCCCGGCGGCCCCTCCGGCGGTGCGGGGGTCGGGCGGTGCGGCCCGGCTCACACACCGTCGCGGAGGCCGCGTCCCGCCAGGTTGAGCTGCCCGCTGCGCCGCGCCGCCCGCAGCAGCCCCTGCGGCACCGGGGGCTCCGGCTCGGCCGCCCGCCCGAACCCCGGCCCCGCGCGGGGCCCGCCCGGCCGCGCCCGCCGCGCCGCCGCCATCGCCCTGAGCCCCGCGCGGGGCCCGAGCCGGGCTGGGTCCGCCCGCCGCGCAGGCGGGGCCGAGCGGGCCCCTCGGGCGGGCCCGGCCCAGCCCCAGCCCCAGCCCCGCCGCCATTTCCCGCCCCGCGGAGCCGAAATGGAGCTCCGGCACGGCCGTGAGCCGGATCGGGTAACGGGGGTGCTCGACACGGACACACGGGAACAGCAAACAGAGGCGCTTTGACACCCAACCTCGACAGAATCCCAGAAAGGACTGGCTTCGAAGGGATCTCGGAGCTCATCCCGTTCCACCCCCTGCCATGGGCTGGGACACCTTCCACCAGCCCAGGTTGCTCCAAGCCCCGTCCAACTGTGATATATAAAAATATTCCAGATGACAAACCCTGAGCACCAGTACATGAGATTCACTGGGACCAGTCGCCGCTAGGGCTGCTTAACCCCCGGCAGAGCTGTCTGCTGCTCCTGCCGAGAGGGAAATGATGAAAAAAGAGCGAGGTCCGACTTTTAATTGTAGCTCTTTTCCCTTTCAAACAGCAGGTTTGTGTTTCAAACACTCCCCTCTTTGAAAAATGCTTCTATGAGTAGTTCCATTTAAATTAAAAGTAATTAGTTAAGGTTTAAGTACATTAGTTAAGTATGTGATTCAGGAAACTCGCACTTCAGGCACTTGCTCTCAACTAAGGATTTTGGCCTCATTAATTTTTTACCAGTGTTCTTTAATTCCCCCTCCCCCCCTTTTTTTTTGGTCTGCTCTTTCAGTGGAACAACTGATATTAAAAAAACAGTGGTGCTTAAAAATGGCTTTTTAGGACTTCAGAGGGCCATTGCTCTGTCCCTCAGGGCCTTGATAAAAATAGTGTAGGTTGGTTTCATCTAAGGTGCATTGTTCTTTTGGAAATTAGTGTAAATTCAGCATACGATATTGCTGACAAATTAAAATTTGGAGTTTAAGTACATTTGTGGCAATTCAGTATGAGACACTGCATCTGTGGTATTTCTTAAGTGGAAATGTAGTTATCTAGTAAGAGAGGACAGTGAATGTGTTCTGTGTTATGAATCAGATGTGGCAGAATTTCAGCTTCATTAATAAATAAGGCTTGTTTGAAGTTGTTTACATGCAGTAACATTTATGGAGAAATACATTTATAGAAAAACAGCAAATTCACCAGGAAATAGCATGGTTTGTATAATATTAACTGCAAGTAATTTTTTTTCCTCTCTAATATTAAAGAGAAATTCCCACCCCAACCTCACACTGCTTGGGCAGTAAACTGTGTGACAGTTTAGTCTCTGAAATTATGAAGTGAGAAGGAGGAAATAACGGCCCCTCACAGTCCCTCGGAGACCCTCATGGTGTGCCATGGTCCCTCACACCCCTCACGGTCCCACCGACGCTGGACAGCCCCTCAGACCCTTCATGGCCCCCTCATGTGTCTTCACCTCTCCTCAGAGCCCTCACAGCCCCTGATGGTTCCTCATGGTCCCTCCAACCCCTCACAGTCCCTCAGAGCCCTTACAATCCCCTCAGATCCCTCACGGACCCCTCAGCCGCTGCACAGCCCCCCAGACCCCTCACGGTTCCCCACGCCCCCCGAAAGCCTGTCAGACCCCTCACAGCCCCTCGCGGCCCTTCACACGCGGTTTCCCGCGCGCGGGAGGGCCCGTGTCCCGCCCCCACCCGCGCCCCACGGCACTCCGCGCACGCGCAGCTCCTTCTCCTGCGCGCGCGCTCGGGGCGGGCGGCGGCCTGTGGGGGGCGCCCCTTCCGCGCACGCGCCGCCCCCGCGCGCGCGGGTGTGTGTGCGCGTCGGTGTCGGCGCGGCGCACGCGCGGGGCCGCGTGCTGTGGCGGCGCGCGCAGGCGCGGCGCGGTGCATTGTGGGACACTGCGGCCCGGGCAGGCTGGTGAGGGAGCGGGGCCGGGCCGGGACGGGAACGGGGGGAGCGGGACGGGCCCGGGGCTGAGGGGTCCGGGCCAGGGAAACGGGGGTCTGCGCCGCGCCTCATCCGCCCCGTTGTGTCCCCGCAGCACCGGCGGAGCGGGCGGCGGCGCGATGGCCTCCAGCAGCGGCACCGACGTGATCCAGGTCACCAACGTCTCTCCCAGCGCCAGCTCGGAGCAGATGCGGACCCTCTTCGGCTTCCTGGGCAAGATCGAGGAGCTGCGCCTCTTCCCCCCCGAGTGAGTGCGGCCCGGGCCCGCCGCCCCCCCTCCCCCCGGTCCTCCCCGCGGCCCAGCGCCGCCTCCGCCCGCCTGCACCGCCCAGCCCGCACCGGGCCTCCCCCGCTCCCGGCGGATCCTGAGCGATCCCGGCCCGAGTCGCCCCGGGGGATCCCGGGGGATCCCTTCTCGGGCCGTCGCCGCTCCCGAGGGATCCCGGCGGATTCCAGCCCGCTCCCGCCACGGCCCCCGGCGGATCCCGGCCTGGGCCGCCCCCACGGCCCCCGGGGGGTCCCGCCCGGCCGCGGCCCCCCCTTGCGGAAGCACTTGGGGAATCTGTGCTCCCCCCTCGGGGGTCCCCGGTGTTCTCAGGCGGAGCCGCCGCGCACCCTAAAGGGTTTGAGTTCTCTGCAGGAATTGCGGGGAGACGGCGGTAATTTAGGGCGTGTGGTTACACGTGTGATCCTCCCAGGAAATGCCCGTTTGGCCCGGGGTTGTGCCCAGAGAGCCTCTACTGTCTAGATCATCTCCAGAACTGTGGCAGTTTGTGGATTATGGCCATAAAACTAAAATTTATATACATATATATGCATTCCTTGCAGAGAATTCTGTGCAAAATGGTCAGGTAACCACTAATATACAAATAATACGTATTTATCATGTGTATATAATCTGAATATTAAGTTTCAGGTACCTCAGTAATGTAGAAGTATCCACAAACAAAAAAAAAATCTAAGTTAGTTTTTATGTCTTCACTTGCAATTTAATTCTGATGACACTAAGGCTTTCAGGATCCTTTCTGATGCAATATAGAGCTTCAGTGTTAACATTGGTGATGGTTGTGTCTGTTTGATTGATTTATAGATCTGATGTCATTATCTGTTGCTGTTTTGCATATTCATTATGTAAGTTAATGGGTTCGGTTTTGCCATGATGAAAAAGGATTGGAGAATAATCAACCAAGAACTCAGTCAATTATTTGTAATGCCCAAAGGTAACTTGGATTTTTTATTTTAGAGAAAAAAAGCTATCACATTATATTCTTTTTTTTGTCTCACTGAGTCTTCAGTCCCTGCTAGGACAAACCAAGGGAAACCCAGCCATCCTGACAGCTGGATGTGCACTGGTATTCTTGCAGTGTCTTTGGGTGGGATTTTGGCAGTTTCGGGTTGGAATTGGAATGTAACTGTACCCAAAATCCAGGGACAGTTCCAGCCATGAGTTTTCTCATTCCTAGCTGGGATAACTGTAGTGGGATGGGAGAGAACTCACCTGTAAAAGGTGCAGTTGTTTCATGTCTGCTCTGGGTTTTAACACTTGGTCTCATTTTTCAGGAAGGTTGTTAGAGGTGAATGGTAAAACTTTGTAGCTTTAGATACTCATTAACTAATCTGTTAAGAGATTCCTTGTATGGTTTGGTGTCCTTCCCTTTGTGTACCAAGGGCTCTGGCACCTCTGGACCCCCTGGGATGCTCAGGGATCTGCTCTTAAGGTGCTTCAGAGACCCCAATTCCATTTCACCCATTTTCTAATAGTGACAGGTTCTTTTGCTGTTCCTTTTTCTCTCCCTTCTCCTTTAAATTCCAGGTCCTGACTTTTCCCTGCCCATGGTGTTCATCCAGTTTAGGGGGGGTACAGGATACAAGTTATTGTCTGTGAGTTCTCTCCATCATCTGAATTCCTTTGTGTCCTGGATCCTGCTGGGATTCTTTCTTGCCTGTAGCATTTCTGAGTAACAATCCCACTTCCCTTGCTCCACCTCCTTGTTTGATCTGTGTCACTCTGACTCTGCTGTCTTCTCTAGAACTTCCTTTTTCTCCTGGGCTGCCAGATCAGAGATAACTTCCCAAGCTTCTCTACATTTCTCTTTCTCTCTCCTGTCCATCCCCTTATTCCAGTTTATTAATCACCTATTTCACATTTATCTTTAATCCACAACCAACTTTGTGACTTCTTCCATTCTCCCTCCCCAAACTCTACTTCCCTCTTCCTCCTGCTTTCCCCCAGCTCCATGGTCTGGTTCTCTTCTTTATTGTATTCCATAAAGCTTCATCCAAACTGGAAAGTGGAGGGAATGGATTCCTGAGTCTCCTGTACTCGAGGCCCATTGTTCAACCCCAGAAAATCCTCATGCATCCAGGCTGAGAGACGATTACTGAGTGTATCAATCTCTGCTGAATTACAATGATGATGGATGGTGGCTTTTTTTGGAACTGTTGAGAACATTCAGTTCTTGATGGATTTCATTCAGCTTGGATTTTAGAGTGACTGGAAATGCCATTTTTAAAAGTGCAGCACACAGATGCATATGAGATGTCAGGCTGCAGAGGCATTGCCGAACACTGTCAGTTGTTTGTTATATTCGTTTTAGGAAAAACTCAGCTATCCCAAAGCATTCCTTGTGGTGCTCCTGGCTGTAAACAAGATCTGCTAAAGACTCAATAGAGTCTACTCTGTGTCCTTGATAACATTCCCTTGTTATCACAGACATTTTAAGAATGCCTGAAAATGTTGTACTACTTTTATGTAATGAGGTGTGTAATTTTTTTACAACTTAGATGAGTAAATCCTACAACTTTGCCATCACTCCTTGATTTACTTTTCTTTGCAATTTTACTACTGAGATTTTGTTAAACACCTGCTTCTTTGGTTTTACATTTTTATTAATTATTTGGGGGGGTTATTATTAATTATGTTTACTTTTATTTCTTAGTTATTTATCTGTTCTTATTAATAATAATTATTAATAATTATTTTATTACTTCTTATTATGGATTAAAAAGGCACTATTTCAGCTGTGGATTCCTGCATCCAAAAGGGCTCAGAGTTTCAATATTTCTATCTCTGGGCCGTTTATCACTACAGTTCCTTCCCAATTTATTCAATCTGCAAGCTGTTGGAGCAAGTGGCTGTTACTAATTTTAATGCTTTAAAAGCTGCAGTGTGCTGGCTCCAATCTAGTTTCTCAGCTGAGGTTAAATTTAAAGTTATTAAAGTGTGATCTGAGGGACGTTGTGGGCAGTAGTTGAGTTGTGCACATTGGGCTGAGGTGGTAGTGAAGGTGAGAGAGGGTTTGGCATTTGCAGAGACCAAAATAGACCCTGGATTTCTGTCTGGGTGTGCCAGAGTCGTTCCCCTGAATTTTGACAACTCCAGGTGCTGAAAGGCTTGATCAGCCTCCAGCAACCCAAATAAAGCTGTGCTGGCGGGGGGATGCACTGGAAGAGCTTGTCTTTGAATTGTCTGGGAATCCGGTAAGGAAAGGAAGATCCTTGTCAGCAATCAGTGAATGTTTTCTGAGCTCTTCAGGCTGATCTGTGCCCCTGATACTTGAGGGCAGAAAAAACAGCAACTGTGCCCTGGCCTGGGGTAGGAACAAGGGCTTCAGGACTAGCTGCTGCTTCCTGTGCCTTCTGGAGGCAGCTTTTAACTCATCTGATGCACAGCTCTGTCTGCAGAATAATTTTACTTGCTGTCCTTTACTTTATACATCCAATTAAAGCGAAATCTGCACCACTTTCAGGACATAGGGACTATTTTAATCCATTCTGGACCTTTACTGAGTTGACTCTGCATCTAGTTTTTGGGAGTTTAGTTATGGTTTTCATTTAGGGAAGGCACAGTTGTAGTTGTACAATTCTTTCCGGTTGTTGTAGGAAGTAGATATTTCTGCGGGGGTTTTTTTGTTTGTTTTTTTTTTTTTTTCAAATGACTCAATGTCTTCATTGTCTTTTGGATTTTCAGTGTCTGGGATTTTTTTTAGATAGGCTGGTTCTGAGCTGAGGAGTAGGTACAGACCTCCCTTGTAGGGAGGGAGGTCTGTGTTGAGGAGCTTTTCACTCAGTAGAGTGAACTGTAGCATTGCCTGGCTGAGTTTCTTGAACTTGTGTTTTGTTCTTCACTACTGAAGGACAGGCACAAGCTCAGCACTGTGCACCCCTCAGGATGAACATGGCACTGCTGTGCGTGGGAGAGGCTGAATGGTGAAGTTTGGTCTAGAAGCTTGTATGAAATTGGGTTGATGAATAAAACAGAATGGTGGCCCATCCAGTTCACCCCCTGCCATGGGCAGGGACACCTTCCACTATCCCAGGTTGCTCCAAGTCCTGTCCAACCTGGCCTTGGACGCTTCCAGGGATGGGGCAGACACAGCTTCTCTGGGCAACCTGTGCCAGGGCCCCACCACCCTCACAGGGAAGAATTCCTTCCCAGTATCCCATCTGACCCCGCTCTCTGGCAGCTTAAAGCCATCACCCCACATCCTGTCCCCACACTGCCCTTGTCACAAGTCACAGTGATCTTTTAATCATCACCAATTTGGGGCCTGGATCAGGGAGTGTAAAACCCCTGGGTTTAACTGATACATAGTCGGTAACTTTTTATCTTTCTCAGCAGCATTTTCCTTTGCCTCTTTCCCTTCTCCCAGACAAAAATTAAGTTGCATTTAGGTGCCTGCTCATGGATATATTGAGCTTGACAACTACTGCCCAGTTCAAGTGAGGCAATAAAGGTTATTTATGCAATTTTGGCTGGGTGTGGTGTAACCCCTGGTAACTGGTTCCCTGTCTCTCTCCCACAGTGACTCCCCCTTGCCGGTGTCGTCGCGCGTGTGCTTTGTGAAGTTCCACGACCCCGACTCGGCGGTGGTGGCGCAGCACCTGACAAACACCGTGTTCGTGGACAGAGCCCTCATAGTGGTGCCCTATGCAGAAGGTTTGTGACTTGTTTAATGGCCCACGGAGCCACCTTTGGTGGGGTTTCATTCCTGTCTAGTGCAAAAAACCCAGCGTTAGTCCAATGTCAAACACTCAAATATCTCCATCCTGAAACCCTTGGTATGTTGCCTTTGGCCCCTGGGCTCAATGATTTCATTCACCTCATGAAAGTGGGAAGTTTTGTGTGTCTTAAAGTTTAGAATAATAACATTTTAGGCAGAATTGTTTGCAAATTTTGCTCTGTATCTGTCTCAATGAGACATTTCCCAAACAGACTTAAATGCAAACAGGTCAATATTTTAAGCAACTTTTGCCTTAATAATTAAGCATTTACTACTTTCACTCTCTTCATGAGAATGGTTTGTCCCTCCCTGGAGTGCATGGGAGAGGAACTAGCATTCCTCTGGGATATGCTGTCACTGCATTTATTTGGGAACATCCCAAAAAGGCCCTCACTCTCCTTGTGGAGTCCAATATACCAAGGGTTTGAATAATTATGGTTTAATTCAAAAGTGATATCTTCCAAGAGGTGCCACATGGGCACTGGTCCTAGTTTTTTATTCCAAGTTTTCTTGTTCATCCTTGATATATTTAATAGAATTTTGCTAAATAATAAACTCTTCTCTCTGTTATTTGTGTGTGTGATTTTTGTAGTGGAGAAGGCAAATGCAAAGCCCTTCCAGATGACTGAAAAACAGTGGGTCCTCTGCAGCTACAGGGGATTCTAGCCATTAACTAAAGGCCAGCAAGCACTCAAGTCCCCAAGTGTTTTCCTGGTGTAACCACTTGTTAACTACATTTTCTCTTCTTCTTTTTATTTTTACATTTTAGGGTGTTACAGTAATTTGAAAGGCAATGAGCAGGGTTTTTGGAACTTACCTTAAAAGCAAAGTGCTGAGAAGACACCTCTTCTTACAGAAGTCTTATTAAACTCTTCTAGACTTGCTTTAGAAGTAACTGATTTCCATTGTACTTGTACTTTTCTTGATTTACTTCTGGGAAAGCTTAAATTTAATAAAATCTTGCAGATTAAGTTTGGTACATGACCTGGGGTCAGACCTGTAATCAAGACACTGTAATGCTGTAGCTGTCTCTTAAAGCCTGGGGAGCTGTCTTATCTTATCTTTGTGTTCCTGAATCTTAAAAGATATGAAATTTAAACTTAACAGATGAAACTTAATCCCTGGAGTGTAGGAATGTGCAGCGTGGCCTTTGAGCTGTGCTGCTTTCTGAGGGTACAGAACCCCCCCTGCAATGGAGTTACTGCTCCTGCTGCCACTAGTTGAGGTGTAATAGCAGAGCTGAAAGGCATCTTGTCCTTGTCTGTGTGTTAAATACAGCACCAGTCCAGCTGAGTTAGTGCTGGAATATTCTCCAAGGCCCATGTGAATAATGTCAGTGTTTAACTCTTCCTACAAGGATAAAGCCACTTTTCTCTTGGTCAGTCTCACTTTGTCCACTGTGGATAAATCTGGCACACAGAGAAACCTGCCCAGTAGTTTTACTTGAGATTGTGTAAAGAAAATCAAATTATTAAAGCAGAATATTGTAATGGGCCTGTTAAATCAAGGAGTTCCTCGTGGGCTGTACCTTGTGGTGTTTGAGCAGTTTGGAATTTGATGGTTTTGGCATATCACAAGAGATATGTTCAGCCAATAAAGTATTGCCCCTGGTTTGGTAATCCCATGGTTCTATCCCTGAGCTGGAGAACAGTTTTCCCTTAAAATTCAGACTGCCAGGGTCCCAGTTGAACAAACTGAGCACCAAACAGCAAGTTTAAAACCCCAGTGACACTGCTCATGTGCTTAAAGCCAGGCATGTGCTGAACTACTGTGAACGGGGCCCTCCTCTCTCAGATTTTTACTGTGCTGATTAATCTGTGTCAATATTGCCTGTCACTAAAGCAAATGTTTATTATCTGTTCAGTGAAATAATTCCCCCCCTGTCCCAAGTTTTAGCTCACACAGACACTTTGGTGGTGGCTGTTGCTTTGTGTTATAGAACTATACACAAAGGCTACGGTAAGGTTTAGTATTTGTCATTTTCTCTGGGCTATTCCTGGATTTGGAAGGAACTCTTAAGGTTAAAGATGGCTGGGGGGGGTGTTTAGGTTCTTTGGTTAATGTTTGTTTCTTTTGTCTGTTTCTTTTTCTTTCATTTCTACACATTCATGCAGTATTTCATGGTTCTAACAAAGCAGCAGTAAAAAAAGCTCTTGAAGCATGAAAATTAACTGGTGAGGGGCCTCATTGCTTTTTTTCAATTGTAGTTTATTTAAATACTTTTTAAAGAAACGATTAGAGGATCAGATGCATGATTTTTTTTTAATGGATGCAGATCTTCTATGAGGTGTCTCGAGCTAAGTCTGAGGATTTGTATTTAGATGCCAGAAATGTTGTAGTTGCACTAATTTGAAATGTTTAGCTATAATTGATAAATATCCTCTGAGACATAATTTTGCATGCAAAATGACCCCATAATCTCTCTGTAGGTATGTTTATATATTTATGCATTACTGCCCTTTGCCTCCATGACCTTTTTCCCCCTGTCCCTCCATAACTTTGGGTATCTAAATTGCTGCCAGCTCAGTGCCACGGGCCAGATAACAGTGCTGTGTATTGTACGTTTATGTAGATTATCGGCACTTCTCAGTATAGGTGGGAGGAACCATTACCTTTATTTAACAGTGGTTTTTCTTTTTTGTTGTTGTGTTTTACAGTTCTTTTCCCTGGTTCAGCCTGAACTATATACCAGGCCCTGCTGAAAATACCACCCAACAGTTTTCTTCTGCAGCTTATCCAGTTTCTCTTAAGTGCCCTGTACATATTGTATGTTTTATGATGAGATGCAGTTTCTTAATGTGTATTACAGAAACACTACTGGTATTTGCAAATATATAGTAAAATTGTTTTATTGAACTCTCATTTTGGGGGCTTGGGCACATTAACAAATTAATCCATCTGTATAGGGCTTTTGCTGTTGGATAGAGTAAAAATACCTACACAATTGTTTCCTGGTAGGGCCCTTAAAATTCCCTGTGCAGAGCAGGCAGAGAAATAAGACATTTGTCTTAGTTGGCTGCAAGATTTTGGGCCAGAAGTCCCCCCTGCCATGGCAGTTTGTAGCAGCATTCTTGGTACACTAAGCGTGGCACATAATGGAACAAATGCATTTTACTGCACAGGTAAGGAATGTGCCACCATTCCCTGTATCCACCAGCCACCCCCAGACACACACACAGCCTTCTTGGAGACCTGCAGGGACTTGCATTTCCATATGACACGTCAGCAAAAGCCCTACGCTTGATTCAACCCCAAATATCCATCCTTTCTCTTTAAGTTTGACAAAATTTGTATGGTAGGTGTAAAAGAAAACAATAGTGAACTGTACCATATTATTAACCCCTAAATCAAACTTTTTTTGTCTTGTGTATCTTGATTTTTCTGTGTGCTTTGTAGTGAAGCAGCCGACACGAGTCGTTGTTCATAAAACAGCTTTTGAAAGTTGAGAGCACACCCCTGGAGAACCGACTGTGCTTGCTTACGTTTGGTTCATGACTTAAAAATCGAGTACAGGTGATGAAACCTTGGCAGTGTTAACAAAAAAGTAGTGTGTATTGTGCTATTTTTTTGCTCTAGAAACTTAACCTTTTGTAGAGAAAAAGGAACAGTCAAATTTTCACCCATTGAAGTTGCATTCTGACAAAAAAGTTAATGCTAAATATTAATAGCCATCAAGCTTTGTATTTTAGCCAACATAAGTACTTTCAACAAACTCAGGTGGTGTATCAGGGAGACTTTGCTGGGTGTATTTGTGTATTTTCTGCCTCTGGGATGGGATGCACTCTAATGCCAGGCTGTTTCTCTGCAGGAGTCATTCCTGATGAGACTAAGGCTTTGTCTCTCTTGGCACCAGCTAATGCAGTGGCTGGGCTGCTGCCCGGAGGTGGACTGCTGCCCACTCCCAACCCACTCTCTCAGGTAGGATCTCACCTGGGCTGGGCCAGGGGAGACCATTGGGTGTGTTCTGCTGGGTTCTCACTTCATTCCTGCTCTTTTTTTCAGGCCTGATGTGCTAATGCCAATTCCTAGAGTAGTTCCAAAGCCTGATGGTTGTTACAGCTCCGATACGAATTGGGGCAAAACAGTGATTAGTTGCTATGAATGGGATCTTCTTATTTCCCTGAAATGATGCTTCTGGTGTCTCAGGGCCCTGTTTGTTTCTGTCTCCCATCCCTTTTTATCCATTGTACTTGCAGATTTGCCAGCAGTAGAGATCTCATAGGTTTTAAATTCATGGAGTCCAAGGAGCTGCCATGCTGGGAGATTCCTTTCATTAATACTCCAGCTGAGGGGAAAATTGGAGCCTCGTTATCTGAACCCACAAGAATTCGTGTGGAAGATGAACAGTGAGAGTAACACATTGTGGGAACACACATCTCTTACCAGGGAACAGAGAATCAAAGTCAAGAGGCAAATTAATAATAATAAAGCTTCATTAATTCTGCAGTTCTCAAACCTACTTCAGCTTAGCTGAAGGATCCCCTTGCCATGGAGCTGCTCAGAAGCTTTTAACCCAATGTGGAGGGAAAATCCTGAATTTAAACTTGGAAACGAGGAAAGGGCTGGAAGAACCAAATACAGCCTGAAAGATTCCGTTCACTGAGAACTGTGTATATGAATTCCTGAAAGTGGTGGTTAAGCCACGTTAATTTTAGCTCTGTCACTCTGAATCCCAACCTGGTCCCAGTGCACTTAATGGTGGAATGTATTTAACACATCCATGTGATGGGAATTCAGTGAAGTCAGTTTTTTCAAACACATCTTGAAAGTGTGTTTGGTTTCAGTGTCTGTTGATCATCTCAGTCAATTTAAATGGCCAAACATGAGCTGCTTTAATGAGGCTTCTGGAGGAATTTAAGGAATTCAGACCTATGTCATTATCCTACTTGCTCTTCCAGTAGCTTTTCAGCCCATTTGCCAGTTTTAACCAGATCTGAGAAATCTGCAAAGATGTAATACTGTTACATTGCCTTTTAACATAAAACATTCATTTCAATCCTAAATTGAATTAGAAATGAGGTGGTTGCCTCAGAAACTTATAAGGAATTTTCATTTTAGCACTGGAAAATCATTTCATTTTAAACTATTCCTTAAATTTGGTGGAATGCTTTACTTTTTTGCCTTTCCCCCCCCCACACCTGTCAGGATGCAGAGGAAGCAAAATTCCATCCACTTTCTTATATAGTAAGCTTTGGAATCCCTGAATAAGGAATCCTGAAACACTCTCTCTGACCTTTGTATAATGTTTCCTGTAGCTGGAAGCTGAAGTAAATCCCAGCTCAGGTTTCTACATGTCTCATGTGTGGGAATGTTGATTTTCTCCTTGCTAACCCAGGTTTTTATTAATGACTGTACTCTAATTGCTGTCTCTGTCCCAGATTGGTGCTGTCCCTTTAGCTGCTTTAGGAGCTCCTGCTCTTGATCCTGCCCTTGCTGCTCTCGGGCTTCCTGGAGCAAACCTAAACTCTCAGGTATGGCCCAAAATACCCTTCATTGTCCCCCCTCTTTTCTATTTTAAAAGTAATTTTCATTTATATAGTGACTGGAAACTCCAGTCATTGGTTTCTGTGAGAACCTTTTTGGAATAAAGAGTATCTGCTTGAATATGAAATTAAATGCTGGAAAGGCCTGAGAAATAATTTGGGAATAGTAATGAAATATTTTAAATGTGTCATAATGAGGCCATGAGCCTGTCTTGTACTTAGAGTAAAAAAAATAGTTTGACTTTTTAATCTTTTAGGTGTAGAAAACAGGAGACTTTGTTAGTCTGTTAAAGCTGGATAAAAAGACTTTACATACTAAGTAATAGTAGAATATTGAATATATTTATATAAATATATAAAACTATATTAACATAGTGAGCATATACATATATTTACAAATAGAATTTTTAAGATATAAGAACCAAATACTGTACAGTAGCAATAATTAAATACACTGCTGACAAATCCAGCATTTAGCACTCTTTTTATGCATTCCATGTGGAGGAAAAGCAAATCATGGTGAAAATGAAATTACAAATGGAAAAAATAAATATTTTAAATGCATATTAGAAAAATCTAAAGTTGGTGTGATGGAGAATTGTCTCCTGTGCATTAAACCAGCTGAATGTAACAAACTGTTACATATATGTAAAAGAAAATGAGTGAGGACTAAACATTTTGTTAATACCTCACTGGTACAGGAAGTGACTAATCCTAATAACACCTGGATTTTCCTAAGAGCTGTAGAATACATGTTTTCATGGAATTTTTAGATGTTTACTGTTCATAAATTGGCATTGAGGCCTTTAGCGGACAGGAAGCTTTGTTCTCTGAGGACTCTGTTCTCCTGAATTAACAGAGAAATACCCTGGACACCAGGTTATTAAAATGTGTGTGTGTGTGTATATATATGCACACCAGCAGTGTATTTTTATATATTTCTGGTTTTATGCCCTGATTCTGTCCAGGGCAGGGCCTGTGTTTGGCTGCTGTGGAAAATAAAGCCCCTGAGCACCACTGCAGTGTGATGTTCACGCCTTCCCGCCATCCTCCAGTTAAACCAGATCAATGTGCCTTTTCCTCTTTGTCTGGGGGTGTTCTGGTCTGATTTTTCCATCTGTGAAGAATTCCTGCCTTAGCCACTGCTGAGAGGACGTTCAAGGCAGATAGTCCTGAGTACACATGATTTTAACTTGTTGGTTTTTTTCCCCTCACAGTCTCTTGCAGCAGATCAGCTCCTAAAACTGATGAGCACAGTGGATCCAAAGTAAGCATTAATGTTCACTAATACTTATATTGCACTGCATGGGATCTGGAGAATATCCATGGGAATTCAATGTCCAATCCTTGTTCTGCTGGAGGCAACTGGGAGCTTGGATGGGGTTTGGAGCACCCTGGTCTGGTAGAAGGTGTCCCTGCCCATGGCAGGGGGTGGAATGAGAATCACAGAATCAGCTGAGTTGGAAAAGACCTCCGAGATCATCAGGTCCAACCCTTGATCCAACACTGCCATGGTTACCAGACTATGGCACTGAGTGCCACATCCAGTCTCATCTTAAAAACCTCCAGGGACGGAGAATCAACCGCTTCCCTGGGCAGCCCATTCCAATGCCTGATTACCCTTTTTGTAAAGAATTTCTTCCTAATATCTGACCTAAACCTCCCCTGGCACAGCTTAAGACCATGCCCTCTTATCTTACTGATAGTTACCTGGGAGGTTTAATGTCCCTCCCAACCCAAACCATTCCGGGATTCCCTGATTCTAAGAACAGGCTCAAACAGTGGACACCTGTATCCCTTGAATTCATCAATATGAATTTCTGGAACTCTGTTCCCCAGGTTGAACCATGTGGCTGCAGGTCTTGTCTCCCCGAGTCTGAAATCAGATACCTCCAGTAAAGAAATAGAGGAAGCAATGAAGAGGGTCCGAGAAGCACAGTCCTTAATCTCTGCTGCTATAGAGCCAGGTAATTCCAGACCCAAGGATGAGCCATTCCCTTCAGGATGCACTTTGGTGTGGTACATGATAGAAGCTAATGGGCTGCAGAATACTGGCTTAATGCTTCTGCTTTGTACTGTCTGCATTTATAGCTGGCAGGGTTTTTAATTGACCTGCAGTGGATGCTCCATGTGTCCTACAGGATGGGGCTGGGATTAAACTATTATTTTTCCCAAAATTCACTTATTTGAAGATTGCAAAATGCCCAGTTACTGTTGCTGTCTCTGAGATTTCATGGGAACAGCAGTGGCCTCACCAGTTGACACCCCAGTGATGCTTGTTCTCAGGGATGGTTTCTTTTATCTCAGTTCCTAATCTGTGCAGGTTTGTAAATAATTCTCTTTTTTGTAGCTTTTTTGCAGCAGATTTTAATTTAGAACAAGCTGCAGCAGTTCTCCCACAAATGTCAGAACTATCAAATCTGAGAGGCAGTAGCTTGAAACACTGAAAATACAATTTTTCAGCCTCCTGATGATTTTTGGGAAAAAACAGAACTCCTGTTCTTGTCTTATATCAGAAAAAAATGTGCTGGTTGCTTTTGCTTTTTTGTGGGAAATTCAAAACAATCATTTGAGAGGTTCTTTAGCCTCTCACAAAATGGCAGATTCTGGAATTTGCACAAGACTTTCCATAGGCCTGCAGCCACCAGCTTTTAACTGACTTTAATTGAGTCTTTTCTAAATTTTTACTTCTTCAGTTTTGCATAAAACACTGTTATTTTATGTCAGATGTCTCTGTTGTGTTCATTCTTTCTATCCTCTTGTGAAGAAAATGGTAGATAAGCCCTAATTTCAGATGTCAAAATGAGATTTTCTTTATCTATTTATATGTATTACATGAAGCTCCTGGTCCTTTCCTTTATAAAATCCTTTTAAATACTAAAATAATGCTTGAGTCTTTTTCCTTTTTCAGACAAAAAAGACGAAAAAAGAAGACATTCAAGGTCGAGGTCACGCTCGAGGAGGAGGAGGACACCTTCTTCATCCAGACACAGGTAAAGGTATCTCATGGGCTTTAAAAAACCCTCCCAGAGCTGAAAGAATTCCTTCAAAAATACTTCTTGAAAGGGCCCCTTTCATTTGGTTTACTGTTCTGAAGATTTATTCTCATTTGAACATGACTTCCCAGAGTTCCTCTGCAATATGACTGATAATTCCGTACAGTGGGTTAGTAAGGGCTGATTGATTTGAGACTTTTCGTTGTGTTCTGTATAGTTCTCTGCATTTCTATCTGGTTGTGCCTCGCAGTGCTGTTACCACTGACTCCCTGATGGTGACAGGCCTCTCAGAATGTCCTGTGTCTGACCCTGTGTTGTGTGTTCCTGGCAGACGGTCCAGAAGCAGATCAAGGAGAAGGTCCCATTCCAAATCCAGAAGTAGGAGGCGATCCAAAAGCCCCAGGCGAAGGAGATCTCATTCCAGAGAGAGAAGCAGGAGGTCCAGGAGCACATCCAAAACCAGGTAATGGCTTCAGGAAATCTCTCCTGACCAGGAAATTACCCTGACCAGTGGGGTGCCTGTCTCTGTGTGCTGGGCACTGCTGAGGTGCCTCCAGTGCTGGGGCAGTTCTGGGCCCCTCAGTTCAGGAAGGATGGGGAAGGGTCTGGAGCACCAGGAGTGGCTGAGGGAGCTGGGGAGGCTCAGCCTGGAGAAAAGGAGGCTCAGGGGGGACCTTCTGGCTCTCTGCAACTCCCTGACAGGAGGGTGGAGCCAGGTGGGGGTCGGGCTCTGCTCCCAGGGAACAAGGGACAGCATGAGAGGAAACGGCTTCAAGCTGTGCCAGGAGAGGTTCAGGTTGGATATCAGGAGGAATTCCTTTCTGGAGAGGATGATCAGGCATTGGAAGGGGCTGCCCAGGGAGGTGGTGCAGTCCCCTTCCCTGGAGGTGTCCAAGGAACGACTGGACGTGGCACTCAGTGCTCTGGGCTGGGTGACAAGGTTGGGATTGGGCACAGGTTGGACTCGATGGGCTGGGAGGGCTTTTCCAACCTCAGTGACTCTATGATTCTGTGATAGACTATTTGCTAGAAATTAAATTGCCACATTTTGGTGCTTGATTTAAACAGAAAAAGAACCCAGGACAAAATGAAGCAGTGGCTCTTTTTAAAGTCACAGTGTCTTGTAACATCACTCAACAGCTGCCTTGGAAAGCAGGAAATGTGAGCACCTAGACTTGCAGATTTGGGGCTGTTGGTACAGAGAAACTGTAAAAGTTGTGCTTTTATTTTTTCTTCAGATAATTCATTACCATTATTATAATGTGCCTGGCCTCAGAAATCCTGACCAGATTGTGCCACCCTGTCATTACCAGCACTGGCTTCTTTTTCCCTATGTAGCATATTAGGAACTGCTTAAATGGTTTGAAAATGACTTAACCTGACAATCTCTCTTTTACTAAAAGGGATAAAAAGAAGGAAGAGAAAGAAAAGAAACGTTCTAAAACTCCCCCCAAAAGCTACAGCACAACCAGACGATCCAGAAGCACAAGCAGGTATGTGAACAGGGGATTTTCCTTGGTCTCTCTTTCCAGCATGATTTTGGTCCACTTTAATATTAAATAGGAAGAATGTTCTTGCAGTTGAGCAACTGGTCTAGTGGAAGGTGTCCCTGCCCATGGCAGGGAGTGGAATGAGATGGGCTTTGAGGTCCTTCCCGAGCCAAGGTACTCCAGGATTCCATTGGGTGATGATTTCTTTGTGGATATATCTGGTACAGGCACAAAAGGACATGTACTCTCTGTCTATAAGATACTTTATTCTTCCCCTGAAACTGTTATTTTTGAGGTAAATGCTTTGGGCTTTAACAGTTTCTCCTTGCTTTGTATCAGAGTGTGACACTGAGGTCACTGCTGAACTCTTCCTGATTTAGGGAATAAATATATGCAAAAGGTTACTGTTTCAAAAAACCTCCAAGTTTAACTTGTAATTTCAGCAACTGTTTAGTACCCTTTGAACAGGGCTGGGTTTGGAGAAATAGATGTATTTGTAGCTTTAATCATAAATTATTAAAAAGCTTCTGTGTCTTTGCTACAGAGAAAGACGGCGCAGGAGGAGCCGGAGTGGAACACGGTCACCCAAAAAGCCCAGATCTCCCAAACGGAAAATGTCCCGGTCCCCGTCTCCAAGAAGGTCAGGGAGTGACTAAAAAAATGAGTCTAGATGGAAAATTCCCAAAATGTCACCTACAGGGAAGATCCTGGGGTGTTGTGTTGAGGATGGAGTGTGTTTGGGTGGATCTCTGCTGCCTGTTACCCCTTTTAGCGTCATTTGATCAGCTCCAAGCTGGAGCTGCTCTGTTGTTGCCTGGGAATGCCAAGGGTGAGCTGTTCCTGGGGTGGTGGGAGTAGGAGATGCCAGAATTCCCATTCCTTTTGGCTCATTACAGTAGCAGTCACCTGATTTGGGGTGGCCCTGGGTGTTTGTGACCCTCTCCCAGAACGGGGAGCTCAAGGTGCTCCTTTGTAGAATGCTGGCACATTGCTGTTCTTACTCTGCAGGAGTTGAACTCCATGATTCTTGTGGGTCCCTTCCAACTCGGGATGTTCCATGTTCTTAGCCTTGGCTTTGTGGTTGTTGTGCTACATCTGGAGCTAAGAAATTGGGATTTTGGGGAGTCTTCTGAATGTGCTGGGTGTTCCCTAAATTGCTCGCTGCCATTTTCCCTTGGGTTTGTAGTGAACTGTGGGTGACACTCTGGATGTGTTCCAGTCCTGGGGTGAGGGTGAGTTTCATCCTTCTGCTGTGTCATCACAGGCATAAAAAGGAGAAGAAGAAGGATAAGGACAAGGAGAGGAGCAGAGACGAGAGGGAGCGGTCGACAAGCAAGAAAAAGAAAAGCAAAGACAAGGAGAAGGATCGAGACCGGAAATCCGAGAGCGACAAGGACGTGAAAGTATGTTTAATAAACCCCTGGAGCCCCCCCTGCCCACACACCCCGTGTGCCCCACCCCCAGCGCCCCAGGGCTGTGCTAACGTGTCCCTTTCCCTGGCAAAGCAGGTCACAAGGGACTACGATGAGGAGGAGCAGGGCTATGACAGCGAGAAGGACAAGAAAGAGGAGAAGAAACTGGCAGAGGCCTCTTCCCCAAAGGGGAAGGAGCCTGGGGCCGAGAAGGGCAGTGGGGACCTCGGCAGGGAATCCAAAGTGAACGGGGATGACCACCACGAGGAGGACATGGACATGAGCGACTGAGCCCCCCGGCCACCCGTGTGATTCTTTTATCTGTACTTGTTAATCCTCAATCTTAGATGTATCCAGCTCCGAGCTCTCCATGGTCTGTCCATCCTGTACTAACTCACACCCAAAGCTTGATAGAGGGACCTCCGTGCTCCGGGTGGGGGGGACTCGCTGGGGCTGAGGCTGCATGACCCCCCCACAGCATGGGCTGTGTGTGACCCCCCCTGTCCCCCTGTAGTGTCCCGGGAGCAGGGCAGGGATGCTCCGGCTGCCTGGGGAGTGTGGCACCAACGCACACCTGGGGCAGCCCCTGAGCCTGACACGTGACCTCACACCAGGGTCAGCCTTGGATCCCACCAGCTTTTTGTCCTCTTTGGTTTAGTTTTGGTTTTAAGCCACGTGCTGGGGTTGGTTTGGTTTGGTTTTTCTGGTGGGTTTTGTTGGCTTGGCCAGAGTTAAAATGCACTGACCTTCCTGAGGGCTCTCAGTCCGTTCAGTGCCATCTGGGGCGAGCTGGGATGGGTTTCCCTGCCCGGAAGGGAATGGAAGCCCTGCCCAGTGATGGAGGGTTGGGGGAAGTTCATCCCAGGTGTGGTTGCTCAGGAGCTCACCCGCTGCAGCAGGGAGTGCATTTTAAACTGACCTTGGTTTGCTTTAAAAGCAAGTCCACCTGATAATGTACTTTTTACTTGATCTCAAGTTGTATAAACTAATGAGTTTGTGTTCCTGTCCCACAGTGTCCCGTCCCTCCCGCACACAATGACCCCATGGAATTTGCAGAGTAGTTAGCCAAGCTGTTCCTTAGTTCCAGCAGCTCCAGAGCTTTTACTTTTGTGCAGGTAAAGAGACAAAAGTAGGCGACAGTCTGTGCCATGTCGATGTACAGTTTCGGAAATTGTTTTACAAAACTTTGATAATAAAACCCTGAAACTTAAACTCCTGTTCCTAGAAAACTTCTGGTATTTATTTCTACCACCCAACTTAACCTCTAAGGAATGAGGGGACTTTTATTCCATCTGCCTGTTTTAAAAGGACCTGACAAGTTAATCTCTTTAAAACCCGGTTGAATATGTTACACTGAAGAATGAGTTGTTCTGCTCTTGGGGGGAAATGAGTTTAAATAAGAATCTGGAGTTTTTATGGGACTGCAGAGAAGGACTTGGGGGTGCTGGTGGGGGAGAGGCTGTGCTGATCCCACAGTGTGGGCAGCAGAGGAGGGGGGAATTCTGCCCCTCTGCCCCTCAGGTGAGACCCTACCTGCAGAGCTGCCTCCAGCCCTGAGGAACAACAGCAGAAGGATGTGGAGCTGCTGGAGCAAGTCCAGAGGCCACGGAGATGCTCCAGGGCTGGAGCCCCTCTGCTCTGGAGACAGGCTGGGAGAGCTGGGGGTGTTCACCTGGAAAAGGCTCCAGGGAGACCTTAGAGCCCCTTCCAGTGCCTAAAGAGGCTCCAAGAAAGTTGGAGAGAGACTTTGGACAAGGGCCTGGAGGGACAAGACAAGGGGGAATGGCTTCCCACTGCCAGAGGCAGGGTTAGGTTTAGGGTAGGGAATTGTCGAAGTTTGGGATTCTATAAGTATTTTTAAAAAGGAAAGTATTTGCAAAACTGGCATGACCACTCACCACTGAGGAAGGCAGGAAGCCATAAGTGCTTCGTGCAGATAATGGCAACCCAAAATTCAGTAGCCTCACATTCCAGCTGTCACTCAGATCACCAGTGGTTCCAGCAAACCCCCCAAAAAACCCCAAATAAACCCTCCTAAAACAAACAAAAAAAAAAAAAAAGGGAAAAAGAAAAAAAAACACAAGAAAACCCAAACCAAAACCACCCAACTGTCTGGAAGGAATAAAACCTCTACAGACACTCCAGGTTTTGCTCTTCAAGTCAGAAAAGAGCCCATGTTGTGATCAAAGTGAGCCCATTGCTGGATTTGGGAGGTAAAACCTCTGTACTTACTGAACACGGTTCAGCAAACTTGGGTCTCCTTCCCCCCCCTTTCCAGGCAGTGTTCCAAACTTGGATCCCGCAGCTCAAGGCGAGTGCCAGGAGCTGCTCTTTGTGTCCTTCCGCCCCAAAACTTAGGATTCACAGAGGGCCAAGCACAGGCTGTAATGAAAATGCAGGATTTTATTTAAAAAATGACCAAGAAAATGCCCTTGCAGGACTCAGCAGCATGAGCTTGTCCCTCCCCTCCAAACCTGCTCCGAGACGCAGCCACAGCAGAGCTGTCTCGGAGAGAGAAGCCTGGATTGCACAGGTGGAGCAGTTTCAGAATCAAACAGCATATTTTGGTCTTTATTCTAACAAATGATACAACCAAAACTGACTATTAGTGAAGAGAAGATAAAAACAGGGACCAGACGACAGTAAAACGCAAGAGAAGTGACTTGTTTCCATGGGAGTTACAAACTGTCAGGAAAATAAAGAGTGAAACTGCAGCATTACAGGAATTGGTTAATCCGGATTAAATAACGCAGTTCTCCTGGCGGGAATTACAACTCAGGAAGAGACATGAAAAGAACAGAGGGTGGGTGGGAATATCAACATAACATGGTGGGATTCCAGCACAAACACGCCCGGAGGTTTGTGTAACAATGGAATCGCAGGGAGGTGAGTGCAGTGGCTGGACAGCAGCTCCTGGAGGGGAAACCCAACGCCTTCCCTGTGCCACAGGTGAGAGCAGGAGGTTGGAAGACCAGTGGAACAGTTGGGTTCAGAAACAACCCATGGGATTCTCCCGCAACCATTTCTGAATTCGGTTTAGCAAAATTTGTGGTTGTCTTTTAGCAGCCAAGAAAACCTCAGGAAAGCTGTGGTGGGATTAGAGCACAGCCCTGGGCAGGCTCCAGGCAGTTTTTCCTCCCCACCTGCCCCTGCGGTGTCCGAGTGCAGCAGGACACGGCCATTCCCACCCAGCCCATGCCTGCTCCCTTTTCCATCCCACCTGGACACCCCCAGCTGGCAGGTCCAGAGGAGCGTTCCTGGTCCCCCAGCCGTTCCCAAGCCATGGAGTCTCTGCAGGGACGTCCCTCCTGCCCCTGGGATGAGCTTGAGCTGCCACACACAGACAAGACTCTGTACAAAGATGGTGGATCTGTACTCCACAGAGCACAGCACTGGTCCCAGGGACCAAACCTTCCCAACGCCTGGCCTGGCCTCGAGGAAAAGGGGAAAAGCCAAGCTGAAGCTCTGCTGCATCAATCCTGCCAGAAAAATTAATTTCCCAGAGACACAGGACCAGGAGATGGGAAGGGGGAGGGACCCCGTGCCCACCCCTGGCTGGGGCTAAGGTTTCCTCCAGATGGGGAACACCTCCCCAGGCACTGCTGGAGCTCCTGGGAGACATTCCCAGCCCACAAACACACCAAGTGTCCGTGCAATATAATCCTGGTGAGAAAAAACAGCTTCAGGGAAGAAAACATGGATATCAGGGTGGACAATCCCTAGGGAACCACAGCAGCACAGCGACAGCCTGTCCCCAGGAGGGGCTCAGCCCAATGTCCCTCTCACTGAGGATTCCTGCAATGTATCCATTGGGAAACTGTGCCCTAAGTGTGAGAACTCATCCTTAGGAATGTTTCAGGCAGCAAACACATCCCAAGGGCCAGGGGAAAATGTACCAAGAGCAGCTCTGCGAGCCCCCAGAACTGGAGCTGGGGGGCCAATCCCACGGGAGTCCTGTCCCTCAGCTCCACAGGCAGGGAGGGGAGGGAGGAGGAGCAGCCAGGTGTGTTCACTGGAATAATACAGAACAAGGGCAGTCACCCAAAGCTGTTCCCACAATCCAACTCAGAACAAGCCTCAAGAGCAACTCACTGCAAAACCTTCCTGCAAACCCTACAGGTGTCTGGGGGAGCAGCTGTGTCCTCAGGGGGTTCAATCCCCCAAACCTGCAGTCAGAGGCCACGGGAAGCATAGGAAACACTTCCAGGACCCACTGCTGGCTTTGAGTAGAGACCTCATGGCCACAGTCGGGAATGTTCCAGAGGCAGATGGAGCCACAGGACCCTCAGTCCCACATGAGGCCACATGAACCCCTTTTTCTGTTCTTCTCCCAGCCCAACCCCCATCCCTGGCAGTGGCTGCAATGCCCAAGACCCACAGCCCCAGTGATGCTCCTTCCATGTAGCCATGGAAGTATTTGGGATAACTAGAAATGCAAAGTAACACAAACCTGTGGATCCCTCCCTGTAATGCTGAGGAAAGGGATTTCTGACATTCACCTTCAGGGAAACCTCCTGCCTTGTGCTGGAATTCCCAGGAAACTGGATACTCCTGTGTGGCACCTGCTTCAGCTCCTGGCACAGGTCCGGCAGCTCCACAAAACGTTCCGTCCTGAACGGGCACTGGGAATGGCCAGGGCAGCCAGGCCCCACCAACACCCATCCCAGGATCCTGGCTGGCCCCGAGGAGCAGCAGGAGGTGGATGCCAGATCATCCCAGAGGTGTGAAACACTTCAGGAATTTGTCATTACTTGGGAGATCAAGTTCCATTATTCCCAGTGGATGTTGCACACCTGCCCCAACACAGTACTGCAGGAGCCATGCCCCTTTGCTTGTTTCCCTACAGTTCTATTTGGGATTTGATTTGAATTAACAACTCCAGTGTATCGATCCCAGGCTGCAAAGCTGCACTTCTCCCCTGCCCCAGTGCTCCCTGTTCCCTGCAGGTTTATAGCACAGCTGGGAGAGGATCAACCCCACCCTCCCGCTCCAGTGCACATGGATTTTGCAGACAATGATTCCCTGGGACTCCTCCTTGTTCTCCCCCAGAGCAGCCTCTTTGGGATGGATCAGATTCCAGCAGTTTGGAATCACAGGTGTACCTGACACCTTGCCTTGTGCTGAGCCCGTCCCTTGATCCCTCGTGGGCAGCACAGCTGTTCCCTCCACTAAGCATCGATGATCCTCTTCATTATAAACTTTGATCCTTAACTCTATGGAATTCCAGAAAAAGTTTTGCCTACAGTGCACAAAGAATATAATTTGGAAAATATTTACATTTTTGTACAATGACACCACAGCACTTGAATCTAAGTTTCTTCATACAAACAAATAGCACCATCAGCCTTTTGCACAAATCCTGCCCAACAAACCCCAAGAAGCTGGATTATTGTCAGATGAGGAGACTGGAACCACTGGGAATGGGAATAAGCTTGAGGAGCTGGAGTACTGAAACACCCATGATGAGGGTTGGACAAGATGAGCTTTAAGATCCCTCCCAACCCAAACCAGTCTGGGAATCTCTGTGATTAAAACATGAAGAGGCAGAAAATTAATGTGGAAATGCCCCAAACCAAAGCTCTCCATGAGCACCACAATAACCCCACTGCAGGGAACCTCCTCCTGCAGGAAGGTTTAATGCCTGAGCTTGTCCTGGTGCCTCTGTGCATCCCAGGTTTCCAGGGGCTGCTGAGAGCACACCCAAGCTGACCTGGTGGTGCTCGGCCATTCTGGGGCAACTCTCCCAAGTGAAGGGTAAAATAAGGATTAAAAGGTGCCATTCCTGGCCAGCCAAGTCCAGAGTGCTCCCACACCCTCAGGGACCCCCCCGCCAGAAAGCACAGCAGTGAGAGAAGGGATAGCTGGGAGCAGGAACGAAGGGATCAGACAGGGATAGCACCAGGCTGGGCCTCCCTCCCTGTAGGGCACAGCTGGCTCTGCCCTGGATTGCAGGAAATCCAAGTGTCCAGTGGTGCCCTTTGGTTCATTCATCTACAGCCAAGGCATTCCTTGAGGATACCTCCTGCAACATTCCATGGCTGAGCTGTGCAGCTCAGGGAGCAGGGCTGGGAAGGGCTCCCGGGATGGACAGGTGGGTCAGGGCTCACATCCAGCCACAGCCCAGCTCCGGTGCTGACGGTCCAGCAGGGCCTTGCGTGTCACCAACAGCATAAAAAATTTAAAAAGGAGTGCAGGTCCTCCTGCCAGGGCTGGAGCTGCCTCTGTCAGGGCTGGCTGTGCCACAGGGAACAGCAGCAGGACACTGCTGGAATCGGGAGTGGAGGAGATGCCCACTGTAGTGCCAGTACATCAGCCATTGATGCCTGTTCCCTTTTCTCCGGGGTTATGGAGTTTATCCCTTCCTGTGTGCCCCACGTTTCTATCCCTAGTGTGGGTGCATCCATTCCCTTTCCCTGGGGACGCCGGTGTGGATATTCACCAGGAGCCTTCCAGTTTACTAGAGGTCTGGGAAGCGGCTGGGGTCCTCCTTGTAGTCATCGGGAATCGTGAAGATGGAGTCGTCAAACTCGTCGTAACGGAACTCCTGGAACGTTACAGTGGCTGTGATGGTAGGAAACACAGGGATATCTGGAGAGGGAGGAAAAGAGGACAATGAAGGGCAAAGAAATGCCAATAGTGATACCAACCCCCATCCCTGGCAGTGTCCAAGGCCACGTTGGGTGAGGCTTGGAGCTACCTGGCCTAGTGGAAGGTGTCCCTGCCCATGACAGGGGGTAGAGTGGGATAAGCTTGGAGGTCCCTCCCAACCCAAACCAGTGTGGGATTCCATGACCACCCTGTCCTGGTAGAACACAGCCTGTCCTGGACTGTCAGGCTCACACACCTCACTGCAATGCCAGACATCCTTAGGATGTCTATCCCTTAGGAAAGGTGCTATTCCTTGTGGGTAGCCTGTGCTGTGATCATTTATCCCGTTAAGTTGACTTATCCATTTCCATCTGTTACAAATGCAATAGCTTTCTATGTATTTGTAAATGGGACACATTACCAGTAATCCTTGAGGAAAAGGAAATGCAAGATTTCTACAAAATATTTCACTCCTGACTGAGATCATCTTCTAATGTAAGAATAATCCAGCATATTCCACTGCTCTTGGAGTAAGGCTCCAACATTTATGTTCTCCTGAAACTACAGCAACACTGTAGGCGAGAGTTCTTTCCCAAAACTCAGACCTTTCATATTGCAGGAATAAGTGCACATGTTTAGATCTGGAGAGGATATAAGGGAAAATTTCTTCCTGGAAAGGGCTGTCCAGCACTGGCTTCAGGCTGTGCCAGGGGAGGTTCAGTTTGGACATCAGGAGGAATTTCCTGATGGCAAGGGTGGTCAGGCATTGGAAGGGGCTGCCCAGGGAGGTGTTGGAGTCCCCATACCTGGAGGGATTTAAAAGCCATGTGGATGTGCACTTGGGGACGTGGGTCAGTGGTGGCCTTGGAAGTGCTGGGGAATGGCTGGACTCAATCTTTTCCAACCCAAATGGTTCTGTGATTTTTGTATACACAAAGCCACAGGAGTTGCTATGTCCTTACCTAATTTGACAGGAAAGCCTGGTGGAAGCTTCATTTGAACAAATTCTCTAAGTTTGTTAAAGTGCTTGAAGGGTGCAATTACTTCTAAGACATTCAACAATCTGCAAAGGAAAGCAAAGCTCATTACAAATCCTTGTTCCACAGGTTGTCCTTCTAGAACAGGAGAAACATGACCCAAGGGGCAAGCGAAGAAAAGAGGAGATGAACAGTGACAGCATCCTTCTCCATCCATCTCCTCAGAGCTTGTGTCCCCCTCACATCCAGTTCTCAGTGATCCATAACGACCACAGGCAACAAAACAACATCAGGATATTCATTTCTTATCCTCATTTTCCACAGGAGACTAAAGGATGTGGTACCATCCCCCTTCTCCATGGACAGAAGGAACTGACATGGGTTTGTATTGGTTTCCAGGACACAATTTTGTGCTAAAACTTGTTATGTGTAAAAACATTTCAGAATTCTGTAGAATCAGGTGCATCAGGGAGCAAAGCTCTGCTTTTATTAAGTCAGATAAGAGCCTCACTCCTCCAACATCAGCCACACCAGCTCCCAGATTCCCGATTTTAAGGGTTTTCTTGCTTCACTGCCTGACTTCACCCCTAGGTTTTACACTGACAGCTCCCACCCTGAGGATATGGAGGATTCTGCAGCTCATAAACACAGTAAAACATTCCCTACACACAAATAACATCCATGGGCAGTAACTTGGACTCACGATTCAATTCCTAAGGGGAATTCCTGGCTCATGGCTATCGTGGCTTTGAAGGTTTTCTTGCTCTCCTTGCAGACCAGCTCCCTGCCCAGATGAGGAGCTCTGTGAGGGAGAGGGGAGAGGCAAAGTGAGTGTTTCCCAGGGAAACTCTGGTTTTAAAGGAAGGAAACCAGACTTGAGTCTGAAAACATCAGTAAAGAATCCCTACTTTCAAAGTATTTGCTTTATTGGAAAAACTGTGCACAGTAAACGTGAAAAAAAAATCTTAATTTAGATTGGTCTGAGTTCTGCTAAACCAGGAGACAAGACAAAAACAGGGAAAATACTTGGAGAAAATCTTCAAACAATTCCTCATAACCACTGTATTAGTAAGCACTACAGGAAGTGTTAATTAACAACTCCCCAGAATATGTCCAGCTGATTTCAGCTGTTAATTAAAATAGTCTGTATGTGAACAGTGTATCAAGTTAAACTAGAAAAAGCTTCATTTTTTTCAGTTCCTCAGCTATCCCTGGAAGGCAACACTGGAAAGCCCAGGTAAGCAAATTCTGTTACAGGAAAGGAACAGGCAGGTAACAAATAATGTAAAGTTTCTTTTTCTTCTACTTTTATTTTTGCTGGAAACTTGGATTTCCTATTGAACTCCCACCAGTGAATCAGATTAAATAAAGCAAAACCTTATATACATTCATATTTCTGTCCTACTTATTCAGCTTGAATAGACAAACTATCTACTTTGAATATTCATTCTCTCTCAAATACATTAAAAATTAAATAGGTTAAAAGAACCCAGACAGATCCATGTGCCCTTTTAATAACCTTGTGCTGTAATATTTTCATATCCCCTGGTAACTATAGGATTGTCTAATACCTTTGGAGAAAGGACTTTTGTCACTTCTGTGACATACTTAACTCCTTTTTCGGCCCTTCCTGCTGCCAGCAGGTATTTCTAGAAAATAAACTCAACTGCTTGAATCTCTTACAAATGAAGCTCCTGGAAATTCATTTAAGTTACAGCTGTTCCCTCCTTAGTTACACACCTAGAGAAGGACATCTTGAAAAGATTCAGCCATCACAAGAAGATCCCTCTGTCCCTGCATTCCAGAAGTTGGCATTTCTTTACACTGCCACTGGAGTCTCATTGCATCATACACTTTTATTTTAAACATAGTGAATGGGATTGCTTATTACTATCATCAGATAAATTAATTACAGGAATGAATTTGTCAGAAAACCTTCCTTAAAAATAAAAAAAGCTACTTTAAATGTAGATATTTTAAAAATGTTTCCATTTCAAGCCAAGGGAGTCAGGCAGATGCTCATCCAGTATTTTATCACTATAATTTTCTCTCAGCCTGGAGAAGAGAAGGCTCCAGGAGACCTTAAAGCCCCCTCCAGTGCCTAAAGGGGCTCCAGGAGAGCTGGAGAGAGACTGTGGACAAGGGCCTGGAGGGACAGGACAAGGGGGAATGGCTTCCCACTGCCAGAGGGCAGGGTTAGATGGGATATTGGGAAGAAATTGTTCCCTGTGAGGGGGGAGAGGCCCTGGCACAAGTTGCCCAGAGGAGCTGTGGCTGCCCCATCCCCGGAAGTGTCCAAGGACAGGTTGGACAGGGCTTGGAGAAACCTGGGATAGTGGAAGGTGTCCCTGCCCATGGTAAGGGGTGGGATGAGATAACCTTTAAGGTCCCTTCTAACCCAAACCATTCCAGGCTTCTGGAATTCTAGTTAGGTGCACTAATACTGTTCACACGCACAGATATCACCTTCCCAGCCCACTGAGGAACATCAAACACTTGAGACACCAAACCCAACCTTCTTCTGTCCCCCAGAAAAACATAAATAAGAAACATCCACCAAGTAGAGAACACAAAAAAAAAACAACCAAACCCCTCACACTCCCAACCCAACCACATAAAGGTGTCCACGAGGCAGCAGCACTTACTTCCCACTCTCAGCAGAGATGTACTCCTCCCACGTGATGGTGTTAGGGGACGGCGGGGTCAGGGACTGCCGGCGCACGGGCTGTGCAGGGAAACACATCTTATCCATCCTCACATTCCCTTACATTTGCCATTCAAATCCTACAACTGTCCTTCAGCTTTGGAGAACAGTAACAGTCTTCCCTGGGCTTTTCTACCTCCTGCTCTCAGTCTCCTCTGAGGTATTTGGCCTCCAAGTGCATTTTCTATAGAATTGGGCTGTTTTCCTCCATCAGTAATCAGTTAATTCAAGTGTCTGAGTGCCAAGTCACAAGCACCAGCTAACACAGAAATCAATTAATCACTTTAAATGCTCTATGTGTGTTCCCAGCTGATGTCTGGCTCCTTCTGAAGAGCTCTTGATTTCCTGTGCTAATAACAGGCTTTGCTCCATGGTAATGAAACTGAAGAGAAACACGACTGCCTTTCTGGTTTTCCTTTCATTCCAGACAATAAAGATTTGGTCTAAAAGAAGTCAAAGTGATTTGCCACAGCCAAACCCATCATCTCATTTAAGAGACAAATTAAGCCTGAAATACCCAATACAACCACAGAAATCCCTCAGTGTTGCACTAATCAGGACAATTCACCACCATTATACTTGTAGGCTGTGTTTATCATTTTAAAATTAAGACAAAATAAAGACATTATATATTTTGCACAATGACTGGTGTGAAAGATTATTCTCCTATGCAAAAATTCACATACTGTGAAGGGTTTATCAACTATACCTCAAAATTTTGCTCCATTAAGTTGCCCCCTTTGCTCAGGCTCTCCATGATCGCTTTATTCCGAAGGATGTCCTCCTCACTAAGGTGTTCCCTTCTTTTCCTTGATTCCAATACAAGTCCATTCACCAGGTAGAAATCTGCCAAAAAGTTTCCTACTCTTTCCTGCATGAAAGGAATAAGATAAAATATTATACTTATATTATACATTTAAATTCTTGTGTATCCAAATAATTGCAATAAGGGGAACTGGGGATTGAAATGGAATTCACCCAACCACCCACATGAGCTGTCAGGGGGCAATCCCAGAACTCCACCTGGAACAGGTACTTCTATGAATGGAAACTTAAGAATTTAGGAGTAGGAAAGGGAAATCTGGCTGAATTCCCCTCCCACAGCACTCCCATCCCTGCATTTCTCCAATAGGACCACATGCTGGAATCAGCCTGCAGAGACCACAGAATCCTATAATAAAGTAATTTTTAGTACAGTCTGTTCTCCCCCTGCCCAACAGCTACAGTTTGTCATCTTTCCTCCTATTTTTTCCTTATGAAGGCAACCCAGCAGAGAGATTCCACATGGTCCAACCAATTGCCACATGGTGACAATTGTGGGGATACGAGGACAGACATTTTACCTTCACTCTGAACACCTTGTTCTTTTGGAATCTCAGACTGGTTTGGGTTGGGAGGGACCTTAAAGATCATCCAGTTCCACCTCCTGCCATGGGCAGAGACACCTTCACTAGCCCAGGTTGCTCCAAGCCCTGTCCAACCTGGCCTTGGACACTTCCAGGGATGGGGCAGCCACAGCTTCTCTGGGCAACCTGTTCCAATGCTCTTCCCAGTGCTTTTTCATCCTCCTTCCTCCCCTGTCACAGCACCACCAGGTTCTGAACAGTTCTCCCTGTGCAGTTCCCTCTACACTCACAGTTTTGTCCTCCCGGAAGAGCCACCCAGTCTGGGCCCGTGTGAAGGTGATGGATTTGGTGGATAACGTTGCAGAGTAAATGTCACTGCTCATCAAAATGTCAACCTCCTCTTCTGTTTCCATTTCAGATTCCTGGGAGAAAAATCACAACATACTGAAAAGAACTTAAAAAAATAATGATCACTTCTTCTAAAAATAAACAAATAAATACAAATCCATAAGCCTTTGGAACTTTTCCCAGAACCAGCATTTTCTGAATTTTCAAACAGTTTCATAAAACCTCTGGCCAAATGGTTTCCAAATAGTTTAATCTTTAATATTAATGTGAATAAAGCATCCCAATGGGATTTATCCAGCAGATCGGCAGCCACACCCTTTCCACAGGCAATAATCCATCTGCTTAAGTAATTGGGGGATAAAGCTGTAATTAAAGACTTCACTAATTACAAGGGGTCCAGTGCGTCAGACCCTCACACTGTTATCAACCAAACTGGCCATGGAGTGACTAAAAGGATGCAGAGAGAGGGAACAAGTCTCAAAACCCACCTGATGACACCTAAATTAAGCCCAGTGGAAAGATCAGAAGTAGCACATGTCATAATTTAACCATATTTTTTCAAAATATTCCCAAGCACTGGTTTTCACCACAAAACTTGATGTCCCCTTACACGGCTCAAGTTGTACCAACTGAGCAAAAAAATTCTTTGCTTTGCAGTTCTTCGGGTGGTTTTGAGGCACATTTTGCTTAATACAGCAAGTGAGACTTTCAAAAACAGTCCCACCCCCCTTCCCGAGCTTTACCTCATGGTGTATTCGCTGGTAAACTTTTTGCTCATTGTCTAAAACTACAAAAGATTCAGAGGGTGCGGCGTCACCGTTAAAAATGAAGCTCAGATCCCCTCGTTGGCACTTCATGTCGGTAAAGTCTATCAGAGTTGTGTCCAGCCTGTGAAAACACACCCACACTTTAAAAAAAAAAAACACCCATAAACACTCCAACACACAAGTAAACTGAGTTTTCAAGCAGAAATGTGAATTTTTTAATCGCAGTCAAACATGTGAAGGGCTGAGTTTTCAGTGAATATTTCGGAGTGAAGTCTGGATGCAGAAATGATCACAAAAATTGCTATAAAGTTTTCTTCAGAAGATTGTATTGAAAACTGCCAGCATGAGGAGGTGCAGAATTTACACAGTTAGGATGTGCTGCACACTGAGAACTCCTCAGCACATTATTCCACACGTGGCAGCCTCTGATTTGAGCAACAATATTAGGACATGACCCAAATTCTGAACAGGACTAAGAAAGAGACTTTTTTTTTTATTTGACTTATTTTCATTGCTATTTCTATTTTTCCCCCTCACCAACACAAAGGAAATGCTTCTGCTGCCCTGGATAACTGGAAGAAGATGGAGCCAAGGACAGTTCATATCCATCATTGCCGGAACATTTATTTCTTTAACAAAGGTGGTTAAAGGACTTCAACTGAGTGACCCTTTCAGCACTAAGTGGTGAAGACTTAAATACTCCTTCATATAATGGCCTCTGATTTCAAGAAAGAATCTGGATTTATCTATTTCCCCTCAGTTCAAGTCTCATACAGGCAGAGCACTCAGAAATGAGAAGGAAAATAATGGCCCCAGACTCAAATTTCACCTAAAAAGTCACTTTACACACCTTTACACTTTTATTAGAGCAAAACTTCCTACGGATTTAATCTTAGGAACCACATTCATGCCTCTTTGTTTGTTTTAAGCTTTGGAACCTAAAGAAAAAGTAAAAGAATTCAAACCCCCAAACTAATCCAGTTAAAGAGCTGAGCTTGGAAAGACTACTGAAAACACTGAGTTTGTGAATCTGTCACATTACACATCTAAAAAGAAAAAACACATGATTTTTTTTCATCTACAGACTGGAGTAGCAACATTTCTCTACAAAACACTGGAATTTAATACAATTATTTGAAACTGTGTTAAAAATATCCAACCCCTGGTTTTCACTGGCATGTCTGGTAGACAAAGCTTTATCAGCTGAACTGCTTTTGCTTTGTATTTCCTTTAAATTCAGAAGAGAGAAAACCAGCCACCTTGAAGTTCCCAGCACATGCACAGCCACACTGTGTGTCACAGACACGTGCAGACTCCTCAGGGAATTCTCTGGGCCCACTGAAATCCAGGCTTTTCCCTGACATGCAGATATTTGGGTGCAAACCCAGCACTCACCTGATATTTATACCTTGTTTGTGTATTTTACATGCATCAGAAGGCAGAATTCGGGAAAGTAAAGGCACTAAAGAGGGGAGAGAGAAGGAAATTAGGATCTTGAGGTCCCTCTGCAAACTACTTCTAATAAAACCAGACCATCAGTTTGACTCTGGGCGTATTTTAATACAATTACAGCATTATCCATCATCATCTCAAATCAAATACAACAGACTAATACAAGGGTTATTTCTATTTGGTAACTGTAAAATTGATTTGTAATTGTAAAATTGATTTGTAACTGCACCCCCTGCTTTCAACATCAGGACACCATTTATATTCAGTCACAGCTAAATCATTTATACATTCTCCTAACTTGTCTTCAAGCTGCTTACAATTTTAATTCTGTGATTTGACAGTTTATATATTTTACCAACTCAAAGCCTGGTTACAATTAAAGCAGAACAGCCACAAACAGAAAATATAATCCAAAGCACTAAGCTTAAAACATCAACCAAATGTTAAACCACCATTGGAACTGTGAAGCCATGTGGTACCATGACATGGAGATCTACAAGGCTGCAGTTGTCCTTACTCTAAAAAGAATTTACTTTATAACAATAAAACTAAGACACAGAGCAACATTTCAACATTCTCTTCAAAACTGCAAAGAATTAAGACCATCCAAAAATGGACTTAGCTAAGAGAGCCAATATTTAGGACAGAAGTACTGCCCACAGCATCTTTTGCCTTCAAGAAAGGAAATATATTAAAGTAAATAAATACTATAAAGAGAAGCACAGTGGGACTCCTGGAGCAGAGCACTCCTGGAAGTTGGCTTTATTTTGACTAAGCCTATACTGAAGTATATAAAAATCATGGAATTCCAGACTGGTTTGGGTTGGGAGGGACCTTAAAGATCATCCAGTTCCACCCCCTGCCATGGGCAGGGACACCTCCCACTATCCCAGCTTACTCCAAGCCCCGTCCAACCTGGTCTTGGACAGTCCCACAGATGGGGCAGCCACAGCTTCTCTGGGCAACCTGTGCCAGGGCCTCACCACCCTCACAGGAAGGATTTCTTCCTTATATATTACTATAAAGTATTATAAATTACTAACTTAAATGTCAACCAGTAGCAGAAGGTACAGAATGAATGCTGGAATGGTTTGGGTTGGAAGGAGCTTAGAGCTCATCCAGTTCCAACACCCTGCTATGGGCAGAATCACTCCAAGTATTTTGACAGGATTCAGACATGTTGATCATTGTTATTGTATTTTTACTCACTTATTTACATTCTTCTTCTTCAGGTAAGAGGAGGTGGAAATGGAGGCACCACTGGAGGCGACACAAGCACAGTAGAGCAGTTCTGAGGTGGAACCAAAAGCACCTCCCAAAGAGCTGCACTGAACTCATAGTCACCACTCAGAACAGGTTGAAATTGGGGAAATTAAGTGCCCCGAATCCAGTTGCTCAACTAAATTGTTCAAATTGTTCAGTGACAGCAATGGGCCACATAGAGCCCTTTTAATATTTTACTCTTCTAATCATCAGGTTTTTGAAGCAAACAGCTTGTTCCCCCCTTTTTGTGCAACTGGATTAAAATAGAATTTAGCTCAGAAAACGAATACGCAAAAATAATTCTAGGAAAAGCTGTCTGTCCTTTCTTTATGACTCAGATCTTGAGAACTGAACTGTGATCTTCCCAACACACAAAGCAGGAGAGAAGTGAAGCTTTAGAGCACGAGTGTGCTGAAGGCTGATTCCATTATCTCCCTGTGGAAGGAATATGCAAGCCACTCACCCCAACTTTGAAAATCCCAGTGAAGCTCTAGATAGAAGTCACCTAGCTGAGAAGAAAAGAAGAATATATTACCAAGCTTTTAATGCTTAATAACCATAACATTTCCTGAAAGACAGGCAGAAGTCTGTCTTTCAAACAAGAACACTTTCTCCAATATTGTATTGAATTTATACTGGACTTAAACATTCCTGAAGCTTTAACCACAGTAGAATCAATGCTAATAAAATCATGTATTTAATTTGACTCTCATTTTTAATTACTTTTAGAAAATTAAAGTTCACACAGCTATTAAGATGTGGATTGCAGAAGATTTATTGTTAATGTGTGTTTAAAAAACCAAATCTTTGGAGTTTTATGTTTGCTTTGATTGATCACATGCAACTGCATGGAATTATAATTAATTATATAATAATTAATGAGTCAGGTTTCAGCTCAGAGTATTGCAGACACAAATTTCAATTGGCCTTCTGGAAATGTGCTGAAGTCATCAGGTAAAACTTCCTCTGCCTCCACCAACACGTGTCAGGCAACTCCACCATGAGGGTGTCCACGGTGGATCACCTCGATTTCCAGAGGGATAATTTAATTAACTTTAGATAAATAGCTGATTTGCCACAAATTGCTTTCCCTAAACTGAGGATTATTTCACTATGTCCAAGAGGAATACATTGTGCACGGAGATGGAGAATTAAACCAAAAATCTCTTTCATTACTAAGCAAGAAAAGCAAGTGTCATTTGTGACTGGTGACTCAACAAACCAGTAAATTATTCATCAAAACAAAAGATTTAAGAAAGCCTTAAAAGTGTAATAAAATAAATACAGATTCTTTACATTTTAGATTGCAAAGATGACAAGCAGGACTGTCTTACATAAACCTTTTATTTGAATTTCTAGAAGTGGAGAAGGAAATATTGTCTTAAAATAAACATAATTCTGTGACCCCTCAAAATGGATCCTGTCAGTCAAGATTGCTCTTCAGAGCAGAAGAGATTTGTAAAAACATGTAAAACTTTATTACAGTTTACCAGATTGTCTATTCTTTGAAAATCAGTCACTACTTTCCATCACATCAGTTTTGACAGCACAACTTACCTCTTTCAGGGCTTTTAATAATCGAGGTCGCTTTTCTTCAACACTTTCCCTGGACTGCTGCTTGAGCTTCCTCAGGAGTGCTGAAACTGAACAGGAATTAGCTCCAAGGTCAATCTATTTGTTTAGTAATCTATCTGTTTTTTAATGACAGGTGTTTTACTTAACATCTTAAAAAAACCCAACAACAATGCAATTTAATATTTCATCAGCCTGTGGAGAAATTAATTTTGAGTTACAGTAATTAAACATCAGTCTGCTCTGATCACAGCAGGAAGAAAGGCCCAATAATTTTATTAACTTACTGTTTATAAAATTGTTGTTTATTAAATAAAGCATATAGTCAAGAGGGTTTTTTTACACAGGTATTAGTAAATATGTGGGTGCAAATGTATGTTATTGAACATGAGTCTACAGACTGTGTAACATCTACTCCCTCTGAGAAAATTAGGAGTGAGGAGCTGACATGAGAATATTGTTGGTATATTATAAATCAGGGCATTAATACATTAATAATACATTTACAAATATAATACATACTAAGTTTTCTGCTATAGGAATGTACCACTACACATGGTAATACCCAATATTATTGACATCCACTAGTGAGTGGCAGTAGAATGATTTACCCTTTACTACTCCACATCTGAGGGGAATAAATAATATTTGGATAATATATTAAAATATATAAATAAAATACTTAAATATACAAACAAAAAATAACATTTCCCCACTGGCCTGTTGAGATGCAAACTAAAAGCCATATCCCAATCCCAACTGATGTATCAAACATCCCTGTGACCACAGGGAGCAGCTCCAATTAGATGATCCCACGCAGCTAAAATCCATCCTGCCCATGTCACTCCCATTCCAAACACAGAAGGCTCATGAAGAGCTTTCACAATCATTAAATGCTGAGCAGGGGGAAGATTTTGCTTATGTAACCTAATGCAATTTCTTATCAAGGAAATGGACCTGCCTGATCACACTGAGATACAAAAAAGTTCAGCTGAAGAGAAACTGTTGAGAGAACTAAAAGAGGGGGATGATAAAATAACAGAGCTTGAAGAGCTTTGTTTTCCTGTTCTGAATGAGGCCTCGATTTTGGATTAATTGGGCAAATTTGGGTTAATGAAGAGGTGCTTACTCATCTGTCTGTCTCCATAGCTGATGGCTTCAGCCAGAGGGCTCCATCCCTGAGCGTTTTTCACCTTTACTGGAGCATTATGGGCTAAAAGCAGGTGGGCACATTCTGGAACAAAATATTCATGTTATTAACAGTAAACAGCCAGGATACAGCAGTGTCAGTCATAATAAAGGAAATTATAATAAAGCCAAAGCTGTAGATATTAATATCAGATAATTAACAGATTATCAAAATACATATCTGGATTCTGACTCACGTTAACAAACAAACCCATTTATGTAAGTACTTACAGCACTTCCCTGTTCAATATTAGCACTAAAAATAATTGGTGATCAACCACCAATTACATAACACTGAAGACATGGCCCTTCTGCTTCTTAGAATTTGCTTTTTATAAAGCTGCATTTCTGCATGTTCTGTAAATGCACAACTATATAGGAAATATGTTTAAGATATTACATCAACTCTCTCTGCTTCACACCCAAACTCCTGTACAAACAAACAGCTCATGGCCTTCCCCTCTCTCTTCATCCCCCTCTGCCCAAGGGTCCAACTGATGATGGGGACACAGATTTTGGGCTGTAACATCCTGGAATTTAAACATGGAATTTAAGGAGGGCAAACAGGCACCTCTGACCCAGGAAAGCCTGTACACCACAGCTCCACTTGCATTCTCTCTCCATGGGTAAAAGGTGACGGGTGATGAAAAAGAGTCCTTAAAATCAAGGGGAGAAGGAAGTCCTCAGTGTTTCCATGTGATCCTTGGAAATGGTTCTTCAGTTTCCAACCACAGAAAGTTTCCTGATCACATATCACTAAAACCATCTGACCCATCTGCAGGGGATGGAGCAGGACGCAGCTGGAGCTGAGGCTCAGGGAATGTCTCATCACGAAGGATGGGCCTGAGAGAGGGACTTGCTGGGTTATTTTCCTACCACAGGTGTTACAGGAAACTGCACTAGTCATTCCAGATGCAACACCCCTGAGTCACTGCAAGCACAGGGACTGGGGAGGAAGAGATACTTCCCTGGTGAATAAACTATCTCCTGTGGTACATAAACAAAAGCCCTGACTAACTCAGCAAACACACTGAAGTATTTTTATGGTTCCTTAAATATAGTGCCTGAGACAAGAACATCACTCTGCAGTGGGCAGGCAAATAAGCTTGGAATTACCAGCCAGATTCCATTTCCACTTAAACAGGCTGGGAGAGCTGGGGGTGTTCATTTGGAGAAAATAAAGGCTCCGAGGAGACCTTAGAGCCCCTTCCAGTGCCTAAAGGGACTCCAGAAGAGCTGGAAAGGGACTTTGGACAAGGGATGAAGAGTCAGGACAAGGGGAAATGGCTTCACACTGCCAGAGGGCAGGGTTAGATGGGATATTGGGAAGAAATCCTTCCCTCGGAGGGTGGGGAGGCCCTGGCACAAGTTGCCCAGAGAAGCTGTGGCTGCCCCATCCCTGGAAGTGTCCAAGGCCAGGTTGGACGGGGCTTGGAGTAACCTGGGCTAGTGGAAGGTGTCTCTGCCCATGGCAGGGGGTGGATAGAGATGATCTTTAAGGTCCCTTCCAATCCAGGCCATTCTATGATATAACTCTATCTTGCACAAATAACCTTTCTCTAGGCAAGCCGGACAAAGGCTCACCAGGAGCATCCTAAAGGATTTAGGGCTTTATACTTGACACATGACTGACTAGAAAGAAGGCAAGAGGTGAACTGCAAACTGAAATCTAAACCAACCCAATCCAGCCTGGCCTTGGACACTTCCAGGGAGGGGGCAGCCACAGTTTCTCTGGGCAACTTGTGTCAGGGTCTCTCTCCTGGTTTCCTTCTATCTCTTTTTGTAGAGAGGAGCTGAGTCCACCCTCTGCTCTTGTTCTGGCATCACATGAGTCCAACTGCTACAACTCTCCCACCCCACCCCAGTCACTACCCAGTGATTGATTTTGGTCTGTAGAACAGCTCTGATTTCTTTTCCCACTTTTCTCTTCAAAATCCATATGGCAGCCTCTTTCCAGGAAACCTCAACTTAGAACTAGCTTAGAACACAAGATCACCTTCTGGAAAACGGAAAAATCTTTTTTCCTCTTGCCCCCAAATCTTCAGGATCATTGAAGAGGTAACAAAACAGACGGATTTACCTACCTTTATGTCCCAACATCACAGCAAGATGTAAAGGAGTGTTTCCTAAAATAAATCATAGAAATAAAAGATATTAGATTCAAGGTACCAGAATCCATGGCAATTCCTCCTCAGGAAACTTCAGTTTCTGGTCTAACCAAGGAAAACTCCAAAACCCACCAGAGCAGAGACATTTTTCCAAGTAACCACTTAGATTATACTTGTCAAAATAAATATATCTTGAGACACGTTTCATGGGCCAAGAGAGGTTTTTTAATGATATCTTCAAACCTACCCCAGTCAAAGAAGTCCAGTTGTGTCTTCAAGAAAGACACAAACCAAACCTCTCTGTTCCTCATGGTATGATCCCTTCCCAGACTGACAGATCTGGGTTAAAAGCTACTCAGAGATATGATACTGATTAAAAATTTAAGAGCCTATTTTATGAATTTTTCAAAGATTGAGTACACATTTTTTACTACTCCAGCACTGGATAGATTGAGAAGCAACAGCAACTTCTCTACAAAGCTGCCTTTTGGTTATTTTAATGCCTTGTTTCCAAAGAAAGCTGTGGAGATTATCAACAGACACTCAAACCTGGCCCCATTTTCTTGTTGATGCTCATGACACAGGTGGGATTTCTGTTGTTAAATATTCCTTGTGAGGCCCCCAGAGCTGTTTTTCTGGATTAATGCTGCTACCAGGCTCCTGCCATATTTTATTTATGGAGCTTAGGGATGCAAAATTCTTCAATTTAACTGTATTTTACATGTCTAAACATTTTCGTAGTGGAGTTAAGAGAACAAAATGCTGGAAACCAAATTGCTTTGGCAATTATAATGAACACACTTGGTTTAGGGTTATTTTACAGGATCATGTCAGCAGGAAGAACCTGCTCTGTGCAGAGGATGTGCTACACGTGAGAGGCAACCACACAAATGCCAGCACATGGAGCACATGGAATCTTGGATGGACAAGGAAACTCTGCCCTGCATGTCCAAGTGAGCTGCTCTCCATGTCCTGCAAATCATCTTTTGGGTCACTGGCAGCATCCAGGCAGGCCCATCCCAGCTCATTATGCTCATTAGGACTCACTAACCTCCCTGTTTCTATTAATAGCTGCTCCAACATCTGTGAGCCAATGCATCCCCTGGAATCCTGGATGCAGCCAGGCTTTGTGAGGTGCTGCAAATAACGTTCCTGAGGATCTGAGCATGAGCCACAGTGTGTGCTCAGGGAATGCAAATTACGAGAGCCAGGGGTAAACACTTTCATAACATCATGGAATCACAGAATCACTGAGGTTGGAAAAGCCCTCCAAGACCACTGAGTCCAACCTGAGCCTGATCCCCACCTTGTCACCCAGCCCAGAGCACTGAGTGCCACATCCAGTCATTCCTTGGACACCTCCAGGGATGGGGACTCCACCACTGCCCTGGGCAGTCCCTTCCAATGCCTAACCACCTTTTCCATGAGGAAATTCCTCCAGACGTCCAACCTGAGCATCCCCTGGCACAGCTTGAGGCCACTTCCTCTTGTCCTGCCCCTTGTTCCCTGGGAGCAGAGCCCGACCCCCACCTGGCTCCACCCTCCTGTCAGGGAGTTGCAGAGAGTGAAAATGTTCCCCTTGAGCCTCCTTTTCTCCAGGCTGAGCCCCCTCAGCTGCTCCTGGTGCTCCAGACCCTTCCCCAGCTCCATTCCCTTCTCTGGACACACTCCAACCCCTCAATTTCTTCTTTCTCATGCGGGGCCAGAACTGGACACTCTCAAGGTGAGGCCTCACCAGTGCCCAGCACAGACACTCCTATTTCAAGAAGTCAGTGCTCCAGCAGTTCCTGGGATCCTGCACGGCACATCCAGGCAGGCCAACAAGGACTGTTTGCATAAAAACACACACAAAACACGGCACTTGCCCCCAAACATGCACAGCCTTTAACCTCTGGTAAGGCACCTGCAACACCCATGAGGGAGCCAGGGCAGTTTTCCAGCAGTAATTCAGCAAAAGAATTTGTCTACTCCACAATTTAAGCTCTTAAATGCATGTTATAATAGACATATAAGTAATTCAATAGGTGTATATATAGGTTTCTCACAAGAAACTCATTGTTTTGGGAGTAAGGGCACTGGCCTTCCGCTGGGCAGGAGGTTGATTTTAGGGAGCCCAACAGGCTGCACTCAACACTCAAATTGTTTTAGCAGAATACCAAGAGTCTCCCACCGTACAAGATTTGGCTTTCCTGCACTGATCCACCACCAAAACTGGACCTGGATTATAGACAATAACTGTTCCTAGGAGTTTTCTCTCTCCTCTGTCCCTTCCTTATCGCATCCTAGGATTCCTCTGGCTTATTTCTGAGCAAATCACAAGCTCAATTTCTCTCCCCCAAACAATTCCCAATTCAACTATGCAAACAGTGACAGATGGACTCAGGCAGGAAGAAAACAATAACACAGAAATCTTAGTCAGGCCTTTGGAATGTCAAGACATCAAGAAGTTTGTTGTGGGGTTTTTTTGAACAGTTCAAGTAAAAACTTGGAGGAAGATGATGAGCCAGAGATCCCCAAAGTGTCCCAACTGTAAACAGAGCTGAGAAAGCAGCGAGATGTTAATGGGACATTTGTGTAAGATACATATGGATTAAAAAAGGATGTAATCAATGAGATGCACCTGGAGGGTGATAGAGCAGCAAAAAGGGGTCAGGAAGTGCCTCAAAGTAAAGATTTTGAGCTGCTGCTGAGTTACTTAAAGAGGAACTAGAGGAGGAGCAGGGGAGAAGCAGCAGGAATACATTGAGTGGGAAAAATCCTCCCTAAGTCTGCTGCTTTCATCCCACCAGGATTTGCTGCAGGGTTTGGAATGAAGGTGGCAGGATAAACATATCTGCAGCTCTATTTGTAACAACGTCCTGAGGAAAATGTGGTGCCAGTTGTAAGGAACACTCCTGCCCTCCTGCCTGGGAGCTGGGCCCTGGGTTACTCTGGACCTCCAGCTGTGTTTCCATGCCCAATGTTACCAAGGACATGCCTTTAATTCCCAATTCCATTATTCCTGTCATCATGCCAGTCCCAAGACTGCTCTACTTTCATGTTGCTTTTGACTTCACAGACCACAACTGAGAAAAAGCAAGGGAACGTTTCTCTCCCGATCAGAAACAGAACACAAGTGTTCCCTTTGCCACAACATCTGTGACACCACAGACGTGTAACTTGGAATTCTCCAGCAGAAAGGGACCACGTTACTCTTGAAATAAGTAGGCAAAATAGAGATTAAAACTAACAATGAAGCTTAAGCTGATCTGCCAGGTTGATTTCTTTTTTAACAATATAAAATATAAAATATTCCCCAAAATAAACACATTTTGAAATGTCCTGGCAAGACATTAAATATTTAGGCATTACAGAGCAGCACGAGGATCAGATTCCCACCTCTGCCACTACCACTTCTGTGGACAGAACAAGTTTGCAGAGGAGCAGGGAACAAGATTTTGCTCTCTCAAACCCCAGAATTAAAGCATTTAAAAAGAAAGGGGAGAAAAAGGTTTGTTTTTGTAGCCTGGGGAAATATCAAAGATTGCTCTGTCAACACCCAAAGGAACTGCTCATCATCTCCCAGAGTAAACAGGTGACAGCTTGGACACTTCAAAAAAGAATGTATTTTTTAAATGTGGGGGTTTGGACACAGAGCAACACATGAGGTCAGAAGCAGCTCTGCCAGCACTGGGAGGTAGAGAAGCTGATACTGTCCTCAGTCATACTACAAAAATCATGGAATCCTGGAATACTTTGCATTGGAAGGGACCTCAAAGTTCATCTCATTCCACCCTGGTGCCCACAGACAAGGACACCTTCCAATAGACCAGGTTGCTCCAAGCCCCATCCAACCCGGCCTTGGACACTTCCAGAGATGGGGCAGCCACAGCTTCTCTGGGCAACTTGTGCCAGGGCTTCCCCACTCTCCCAAGGAACAATTCCTTCCCAATATCCCATCTAACCCTGCCCTCTGGCAGTGGGAAGCCATTCCCCTTGTCCTGTCCCTCCAGGCCCTTGTCCAAAGTCCCTTCTAAAGGGGACTTGCACATCTCTGGAAAGCTCCCCCGAGTTCCCCATTCCCACTCCCCATCCCCTCTTCCCCCCGCAGTGCCCGGCCCCGCAGGGTCCCGCTCACCGTGACTGTCCTTCTGGGCGATGCCCTGGGTGCGGATGAGCGCCGAGAGCCGCCGCACGTCCCCCTTGAACACGCACTCGTGCACGGGGAAGGGGCCGCGCTCGGGCCCGGCGGTCGCGGCGCGGGCGGGCGGGCGGTGCCGGTGATTGCCGGGTCCGCGGTGCCCCCCGGCCCGCCCGCCCTTCCCGCCCGTGAACGCGCCGCCGGGCGCCGCGGCCGCCTCGTCCTCGCCGGCCGCCAGCAGGTCCCCGTCCTCCTTGCTGGGCTTGTGGTCCCTGCGCAGCGAGCGGAGCTTCTCGCCGGTCATGGCCGGCGGTGCCGCCCGAGCCGCCGGGGCCGGTACCGCCCGGAGCCCCCGGAGCGGCCGCAGCTCCGCCCGCGCCTCACGGGCCGCGGCTCCGCGCCGCCATCTTGGGCCACTGCTCTCGCGAGACTGCGCGGGGTGGGCCGTGAGCGCGGGACGGGAGTCAGGGAATGGGGCGGGAGGGGAGGGACGGACCGGGAGCGGGGAACCACCCACAGCCGGGAACTGAGAGCCCTGTACTGACAGCCCGGGGTGGGGGAACCGCCCACAGCTCCTCACGGCACCTCCGGTCAGACAGCCGGCATGGGGGACCCGCCCCTGACAGCCCTGTGTACAGACACCCCTGTACAGACCCTGGGGAGCGGAGATCCGGCCCAGACCCCCCCTCAGTCCCTCCATGGGCCTTACGGCGCTGTCCAAACGCTCCTGGAGCTCTGTCAGCCTTGGTGCTGTGACCACTGCCCTGGGGAGCCTGTTCAGTGCCCGACCACCCTCTTGGGGAAGAACCTTTTTCTAAGATCCAACCTAAACCTGCCCTGGCACAGCTCCAGCCCTTCCCTCGAGTCCTGTCACTGGTCTCGGGGAGCAGAAATTGGATCTGCTCCTCCGGAGGAAACTGCAGATCCCTAGAGTCTTGCCCAGTCTCCTCCAGGCTGAAACAAACCAAGTGTCCTCAGCCGCTCCTCATGTGGCCCCTCCAGACCCTTCTCCATCCCTGTGTCCCTCCTTTGGACGTTCTCCAACACCTTTAGATCTTTTTTATATTGAGGTGCCCAATCGCATCCCCAGAACTCGAGGTGAGGCCACCCCAGCCCAGAGCAGAGTGGGACAATCCCCTTCCTCGGTGCTGTTTTCCAGCCTGTCATTCCTCAGTCTGTCCCTACATCCAGGGCTGCTCCATCCCAGGGGCAGAATCCAGCACTTGCCCATGTTAAACTTCATACAGCTGGAGATGTAGCCGGCATTTCTACATGGGAATAACAGCTCCTGACACTGCACTGATACATCTGCTGTCTCATGGGTACCAGGAGAGGGGATACACCGCGGCCAGGCAGCTCTCGAGGTCCCTGCTTCCTGAGGGACAGCCCTTCCCAGAGGTATGTGCCTGCCTGTGTCCATCTCCTTGGAGCAGCACTGCTGCTCCAGCACAGGATCTGGTCGTCAGGAACTGCTCCCACCCATCTCAGAGGGGAAGAAGCACCATTTCTGGTGCTGTACATCATGAGGGAAGGGCCGAGGTCCTCAGTCCACTGCCAAAATCTACTGTGATGACTCCTCCGGATTCCTCTGGGATGTGTAAAGTGCCAGGGTGAATCTCCTGATCCATGTTGGTCTGACGCAACGGAGAGATGACCCCGTGTATCTATGCACTGCATTTACACAGAGGTGTAAACAAACCACACACAAATGAGCCAAATCCCAGAAAGAACACGAGCTCGGGGATGTTTCCTGTGTCATGGAGGGCTCTCCTTCCATGAATCCCCTTGTGAGAAAAGGAAAAGCAATAGGCCACCAGTGCTCCTCTGAACAAAACATCACCCAGACCCTTCACTACTCACCCACTTCCCTCATTTTGGTGCCTATTTCCTTCCCTGAGGGACAGGGGAATAGAAGGAAAAGCTCCAGTGTGATACATGACTGTGAAACAAGTTCCCTGGGGAACGACAGGACCTGGACAAGTTGTCTTGCTCAAAACCATGTGCAGGAAAAGGGAAAGAGAGGACAGTCACCCTGTCCTGGTGTCAGTCCTTTGAGGTGCATTGTCAGCTTAGAAAGTACCTGTTCAGGTCAGAGCTTCCTGATTTCTCACAGCAGCTCCTGCTCCAGTGCCAGTTCTGCAAGTTTCTGCTACCAATAGTGGAATGAATAATTAAAAAAGTGATGATGTGGCAAATTCCAGGTACACTGGATATTTTACTAATGTTTCCAGGGGAAACTACCTCCAGGTTGTCAGGGAGATCAGACCTGCTGTAGTACAGAACTGCCTGACGGGGTGACCTCTGTCTTTCCCCAGTTGGCATCCTCTCCACTCATCCCAAGTGTCCAAGAAGAGTTATAGGGAGATTTAGGAACTATGAAATATGGTTTCTGTGACAGCCCAGCCACTTCCCATACAGGTTTTTACAGTCCTAATACAGAATTTTAATTAATTCTAGGGAAAACAAAACCCCAAAGTTGCTTTTGCTCTATATTCCATTGGTCTTTTCAACCAGATTTTCTTGTTTTTAGGGAAAATTAAAACCCATTTACAAGGAGGATGTGAGATGTTGGCACTGTCAGCAGGTCCGATATCTTCTGTCCGTTCTCTGGTGCTATGCTGGAAACACACATGGAGCACAGCTGGTCTTGTGGAATAGATGGATTAGCTCAGGCTTTAGCTGATGTTGGAAGCTTCATGTTACATTTTTAATTACTGAAGGCATGAAGTCACTGTTTACCAGCTTATTATGAAGTCCTTTTTCAATACAGAAATGTAACTAAGACATTACTCATGGGAAGGGCTCTGGGAAAAACTGGTGTTTGCAATGAATCTCAACTGTAATAATTATGGACCTAAAAATTCTTGAGAACCGGGTTTTTTTTGACCATTTACCAACAGAACTTTGCATTGTTTATATTCTCCATTTTCTTAAATGACTGAAAATTTCTCTGTCTCAAAGACAATTGGGATAAAAGTAGTAGGAATTGTGCCAGAACTCCATTTCCTACAGTTCCTGGGCTGTGGCTCTGTGGAAACTTCACTTAAGGAATTCCTCCAGCAGGAAATAAATAATGGAGGAGTGATCTCTCATGGGTGCATTCCTCCTGGAAGGATTTAAGGAAATGAAACTTAACAAGAAAAAGCAGATAAGGAACTTCAAGACATCAAGTGGAAGTGTTGATTCTCCTTGCAGTTCGTGCTGTCCCAAAGCACTTCAGGAATTTTTATATGCCCTTATTACACAGGAAAAACCACAAGCTTTTCACTTGGACTGATCCATGGGACTAAAATTTTTTTTTGTCCTGGCTCAGTGAAGTGTTTCAGCAGGAGGTTTGGGGATATTTGGGTGAGATCTGTGTCCATGAAAGGAGCAGGAGCACCAAGGGACAGGCCCAGCCTCCTCCAGGAATATGCGGAGGTCACCAATGGAAAAAAGGAGGAAGGAATTTTGTATGCCAAGGAAATAATTCCATTTTCCTTTTGCCTCTGCTTGACTGTCCTGGATTTTATAAAAAGGAGACAGACTTGTTATGGGATTTGGTGGTACCTGAAACGCTGTGACCCGGCAGGACGGTGGGTCCACAGCAAAGCTTCGCCCCTGAGCTTAGTGTGGACATTTTCCATAGGATCTGTTTCCCATAGGAAGCAGATTTGTCACCACAGGGTGAAATTCCTCCCTCCTAAATCTCAGGTTCCTGCTGTGTGCTCAGGCTGAGACACTGCCCTGTGCACACCCAGGGGTTTTGCTCTGCTTAGATCCAGTTTTGCTCGTATTTTATTTGTATTTTTGTTGTAAAGAAAATGTTTCTTCAAAAAATATAATATAAAACCCCTTTGTACTTATCCTTCAGCACACTGAACCCACCTCTGTGTGCCCTTTGCCCTCAGAAGGCAAACTGCTGTACTGTGGATGTCAATCCATGTGGAATAACCTTGGCAGGGAGACACAATGAATTAATTTTTAATCCCAGAACGCAGAATGTGTCAGGCTGGAAGGAACCACAGTGGCTCACCTGGTCCCACCTCCCTGCTCCAGCAGGATCATTCCAGATGGCTCAGGATTGTGTCCAGAGAGTTCTGAAATATCTCCAGTGAGGACACTCCACTCCACTCTGGGCAATCTGTCCCAGTGCTCGGTTGCTGCACAGGGAAGAAGTTCTTCCTCATGTTCAGGTGGAACTTCCTGGGCATCAGTTCCTGTCTGTTCCTCGTCCCACTGCTGGGCACTGTGGAGCAGAGACTGGTCCACCCTCTGACACCCCTCCTTTAGATATTTATACACATTAATAAGATATTTCACAAAATCCCAGAATAGCTGGGTTTGGAATGGACCTCTGGAGATCACCCAGTTCAACCTTCCCTGTCAGGGCAGGGTCACTTGGAGCAGGTGGGTTTGGAATGTCTCCAGAGAGGGAGATTCCACACGCTCCCTGGGCAGCTGTTCCAGTGCTCTGCCACCTCCATGGAAAGAAATTCTTCCTCATGTTGAGATGGAACTTCTTGTGTTCTAGTTTATGACCATTGCTCCTTGTCCTGTTGCTGGGCACCACTGCACAGTCTGGGACCATCCTCTGACACCCCTTGGAGATGTTTGTATGGACTGAGGGGATCCCCTCTCAGTGTCTCTTTTCAAGGCTGACCAGGCCCAGCTCCTGCAGGTCTCTTCTCATCAGAGATGCTCCAGGCTCCAAATCATCTTTGTGGCCTCTGCTGGATCCTCTCCAGGAGCTCCATGTCCCTTGTGTCCCAAGGAGCCCAGAACTGGACATAGCACTCCAGATGTGACTCGACAGAGCTGAGAAGAGGGGCAGGATCCCCTCCCTGACCTGCTGGCAATGCTCTTCCCGATGCACCCCTGAAACCCATTGTCCCTCCTGGCTCCAGGACACACGGCTGGCTCAGGGACAACTCGGACTCCCAGATCCTTCTCCGCAGCTCTGCTCTCGTAGGTCACTTCAGGGTGTGCTGGTACTGAGGTTACCTCTTCCCGGATGCTGAGGTGATCCAGGCAGCGCTGCTCCCTTTTCCGTTCCCAGGGAAGGCGCCCGTGGATCGGGACAATCCCCCAGGATCGGGGCGATCCCGGCTCTCGAGCTCCCCCCGGCGGGCGGGCGCTGCCACTGCAGGTCTGGCCCCGCCCCCCGGCGCCGCAGCCAATGGGAGGCCGCGACGAGGCCCCGCCCTCGCCGTGCCCCCGGCGGTGCCGCGGCGGCTGCGGCAGTTCCCGGGACACGCGAGACACGCGGGACACGCGGAATACGCGGCCATGGAGAGCGGCTTCCTGCCACCCTTCCCTCACTTCGCCACCCGCGCCATCCACGCCGGGCAGGACCCCGAGCAGTGGCGCTCCGGGGCCGTGGTGCCGCCCATCTCGCTCTCCACCACCTTCAAGCAGCGGGCGCCCGGCGAGCACGCGGTGAGTGCGGCCGCCACCGCGGCATCGGGTCACCCCCGGGGCACCTTCGGGGGTACCGAGCCGTCCTCGGGGGTACTGAGACACCCACGGGGGCACTGAGCTAGTGGGCACACCGGGGGGACCCCGAAAGTCCGGCGTGGGGAGGTCCGGGAAGCGGCTCCCCCTGGGAAGGGGAGGGAGCTCCCGATGGAAGTGTTTTCCCACGTGGCAGCTTCTGGACAAAAAGAGCATCTTTTTCCCGCTAGAAGCGGTGGTTTCGCCCAGGTGGAATCTCCCTCACTGGAGATATTCTAGACCTGTGTGGACACAATCCTGTGCCATGTGCTCTGGGATGACTCTGCTGGAGCAGGGAGGTGGGACCAGGTGAGCCACTATGGTCCCTTCCAGCCTGACCCAGACTGTGATTGTGTTTTCCCGGGAACTGAGAGAGTTTGGAATGATTTCCACGTGAAACGAGGAGGAAGGGGAGCAGGGGCAGGGATGCTGCTGCCCAACTCCATGGGCTGCACAGAGCCAGGACTCTCGGAAGCTTTACCTGCCCATTTTTCAGATGCAGGGCCCAGGCAGAATCTGTGTTCTCCTTCACACATGTTGTGTGAGAGGCTGCTTTAGCTTTCCTTCCAAACAGAAGGAAATATTTCATAAGGATTTTGTGGCTGCCCCATAGGAACTACTGGGAAGGTTTGCACTGACCTATCCTGAAGTTTCTGATGGGCCATGGCACAAATCTGCCCCTCCTAAACCAGGATCTGCTCCAAAGCCACAGGCTGAACTGGGCCAGCTGGGCAGAAGGGATGTGCCTTGTGATCCCTGATTCCACACAGAATTCAGCTGGGAATGCCTGGGAGCAGGCAGCTGCACTGGAGAAGTCCTCAGAAGGAGTCAGCTGCTGTATCCACAATCCTGATGACAGGCTGTTGGTGTTCCTGCCGGGAGCTTTGCCGGAGGATTGGGAGCAATCCTCGGGATTCCAGAGCATGAGGAAGTTGTCATTAAACAGGAGTCCTCAAAGAATGCAAATCCCAGGGTGCTCAGCAGGTTCTCTGTAACTGCTGCATCCAGCATGCAGGGGTGGTTTTCCCCATTAAATCTTCCCAGAATTCCCATAAAAGCTGGAGCAGTGAGTTGTGGAACTTGCCAGGGACACGTTTGGGCTCTCCGGAAGTGACAGGTACAGTTGGCCCTGTGCCATCTCTCAGGCTGAGTGTGGTAGAGATGGGAAAATTTTCCCTGATAATTCCCTCCAGAGAGGTTGTGGAGTCTCCCTCCCTGGATATATTCAGGAACACTCTGGACACAATCCTGTGCCATGTGCTCTGGGATGGCCCTGCTTGAGCAGGGAGGTGAGAGCAAATGTCTCACTGTGGTCCCTTCCAACCTGACCCATTTTGGGATCTGAGAGTGAGTGGATTGTGTCAGCCCAAGACCCTTTCTCCAACAGTGACCACAGATAGATATTTAGGAAAAAGTAGGAGAATGTGGCTGCACCCCCAGTGCACCCCCAGACAGCTTTTGCTGGTGTAGATGCCCAGTTGTGCCAGGAAACCCTCCTGCTGTTCTGGGAGGAGCTGGATGCCCCCAGTGAGGGCTCTTGAAGGAACCTGGAAGTAGTATTGTCTAAAGCTTTCCCAGTGCTCTCTCTTACATTGTCTCTCACTCCTACCCCAGGGATATGAGTACAGCCGGTCTGGGAACCCAACTCGGGATTGCCTGGAAAAGGCTGTGGCCGCCCTTGATGGAGCCAAATACAGTGAGTAATTCGTGGCTTGGAGAGGGCTTGGGGCAACCTGGACTAGTGGGAGGTGTCCCTGCCCATGGCAGGGAGTGGAACGGGGTGAGCTTTAAGTCCCCTCCAACCCAAACCATGCCATGATTCCATGATCACAGCTCTGATCACAGCAAGAGCTGCTTTATGGTGTCAGAGTCCAGCAGTTATTGTTGGAAAGTCCAGCTCAATCCCTGGACTTCCTCGCTGTGCTTGATGCCTGAGCTAAGCTTGATCCATCCCTGTGCAGCAGCGCTGGATGCAGTGGGGAGGGGAAGCAGGCAGCCCCTGGTCCCAGTCTGTTCCCAGTCTGGCACCAGTGTCCATCCTGGTCCCAAGCTGTGTAAATCAAGCTGCTGCTTTAACTGGCTCCACTCACGAAGTGAGGGAGAGTGAGAGTGACAGAACAGGATCCTTTGAGAGACAAAGTGAGGGAGGTGAAGGCAGGTCTAACCAGGTTGTATCCCATCAAATACAGCTTTTCTGCCACTCTGTTCTGTTCCAGGTTTAGCTTATTCTTCGGGCTTAGCAGCTCTTCTGAACATCTGTCACCTGTTGAAGACAGGGGACACAATCATCTGCATGGATGATGTCTATGGAGGTATGTACAGCACCATGGGAGCTTTGATCTTCACTGTGCAAAGGATAAAATGGACCTGAACTCTCTGAAATTCCCCTTTTCTTTGAAGCCTTTTCACCTTGTGAGAACACAGATCACTCCTGTCTGATTTGGGTGTTAGAAATTCAGGTGCTGAAACATTTCATTGGCACAACATGGAGGTTTAAAAATATGTAACAACAAATACATGAGGGGAAGTAGCAACATCTTAGTGCTGCACAGGTTTGTTTGCAGAGCAGGACCCTCTTTCCCTAGGTTTGACCCTTTACCAACCAGCATTTTGTCTGGACTGTTCCAGACAACTGTTCCATCATCTCCTCCCAAAGCACAGCTTCCCTCTGTTGTCCCCGTGCTTTCTGAACACTTCAGAGATGCCACAGCCCACTCTTAGGTATTGATCTTGCATCATATTTATCAACAACTCCCAGTCCAAGCAGATATCCACCTTAGCCAAGTCCTTCAGAAGGTTTAGGTCACCCAGGATTCCTGAGGAGGAACATGCTGGTAAGACATTATGTTCCTTGGTGTGTGACCTCTGTTCCATTGGTCAGCAGGGCTGGAGTTTCCAAGGCCTTGGCACAGAGAGATCCAACCTGCTGTGTTATCAAGGGAAGGTTAGAGGCAGGTTTCCCAATCAATAGCTGGAAAACCTGGAAATCTACTTTTCTTTCCCCTAGAAGTGCTGAGTGTTTGCCAGTCAGTTCTCTGTGCTTGTGCACATCAAATCCAAACACACACATGTTTGCTTTTCACACTGAAGTTCTGTCATGCTAGAGAGTATTCTCCAACTGCAGCTGGAGACAGCAGGAATCTCTGCTCCTTTAGCTCACAGCTCTCTCACCACAACTCAGTCAGTCATTTAACCAGAGCACATGGGCAGTTCCTCACTTCTGAAGGGCTTGGGGGGTATTTTTCAAGCAAAACTTGTTCACCTGCTCCTTAAAGCCTCGACCTGGGGTGGCTTTTGCAAAGATAATTTTATTGGTTTTCCCCTGATTTTTTTTCGTATTTTTGTTATAAAATAAGTGTTTCCTTAAACCCTCAAATCACTCAGTTGTGCCAATATCCATATTCCATCCCTTCATGCTTTGATGGCAAACTGCTGTTGGACAGAAGAGAGTCCATGTGGAATAACCTTGGCAGAGACACCCAGTAAATTGATTTTTAATCCAGTCAGTATTTCCAGGTAGTGTGTTGCACATCTATTGATCAGCTGTTTGCTGCTGGATTCTTTTAATCTTCTCAATGAAAGGTTCCAAAGACAGATAGGAAGGAAAGAATCACTTTTAGTGGAATGATAATAAACACAGTTTTGGAGTCTTCTCCTTGATACTTCTCTGTTTAATTTTCTGATAAAAAAAACCCCATTGATTTCAAATACTTCACAAATCACTCTGATCCCATATTCCCATTATTACTTTTTCATGATAATTAAAAGTACAACAATCTTTAAACATTTTTGGAAATAAAAACAATACTCATTTGTCATTTGCGTGCAGCACAAAACTGTGCCCTCCTGACTTTCCCTGGGTGATACAAAAGACTGGAGAGCAGTGAAGGGAAGTCAAAGGAAGTTGTTTCATTTTGTGATTTGGGATTTTTTTTAGGCACAAACAGATACTTCAGGAGAATCGCCTCAGAAATTGGTTTGAAGGTAGTTTTTGTTGACTGCACAAAACCAAAATGCCTGGAAGCTGCAATTACACCACAGACCAAGGTAGGGGAGAGGGAAATGAATATTGTTAAATAGTTTTATTCTTGCTCATGTTGAATTTGGTGTCTGTGTTGATCTGAGGGGCTGCAGGGGTTGGGGCACTGCTGGTCCTACCAGGGCATATAGAAATGTTTGTGTTGCCTCATGGAAAACATTTTAAGAAGACAAAGAAACACCCTGAAGAGAGAGAGGAGGAGGGAAAAGGTAAAAAAGAGCAGAGGGAACACTGAGCTCAGAGTTGGAGGTGCTCCATGGCACTGGGGTGGATAATCCCTTGCTCCAGGGAAGTGTTTCAGACCTTTGGGCATAATGACTTTGTTCTGGCTCTGTCAGGCCTTCTCCAGGTGGGATTTGCAAAAGCTTTACTGTGCTTCCCATGTTGAGTTTGTGGGGAATCACCTCTCCTAAAGAACCTTCCTTTGCTCCAGCAGGGAAACTTTGTTTTCACTCTGGGAAGCTGGCACTCAATAAATTATCATTGAAAACACTTCTCACTTACCCAAGGGGCATCAGCAGCACTGAAAATCTCTGACCTGGTGGTTTCTGTTGGATTTGTGCAGCTGATTTGGATCGAGACCCCCACCAACCCCATGATGAAGGTCATCGACATCCGTGCCTGTGCAGATGTGGCACATAAACACGGGGATGTTCTCCTGGCAGTGGACAACACCTTCATGTCTCCCTATTTCCAGGTGTGTTCACCATTATCCCATTACTCAGTGTAGTTCAAGAGACATTTTCAAACGGGAAGCACCAAGGAACTGCAGTTTGATCTTTGCATGTAAAATCATCTGCTCTGTTTCTAGCTGCAGGTTAATGCTGCTGGTTGCATCAGTGGAGGTGTATCTGTCATTCAAAAATCATGGATTTTGGTTCTTTCTGATGAAAATCACAGCAGGCTTGTTAGAAAGTGTCCTGTTTTCTGACTTTGGCCTTTTTATAGCAATTCTTTTGTATATGCTGTTTAAGCTCCATTCTGAACCACTTGATAGTCTAGAAAAAGTAGTGGAAGAAAAAGTTAAAACAAGCAAACTTTGTTGAATCTTCCTTTGAGACATTCAATATTTCTTCAATATTTTGGTGAATATGTGGGTTAGAAGTTTATAACTTTGTTTATAAGAACCGACATAACTTTTCTATATTGATAAAAGGAAGTGATTTTCTTAAATTCTGAAAGTGTTTCAGAATAATAAACTTCCAAGTTTTGTTGATCTCAATATGGACTGGAAATATACATATAAATTTCTCAGGAGACCAAGCCAATCCTTTGTGTTTTAGGTCCAAAGTCACCCTTCTGGCAGAGTGCAAAGGCAAAGTGTCTGGTTTTGTTCAGGGTACCGAGATCTTCCTGAATTTAGGGAGCTCTGCACAAAGTGTTAATGCTAAGCTCCAGCAGCACTGCAGTTGGTCTGGGACATTCCAGAAGCTTGGTGATTCCCCCCTGCAATGTGTTATTCAGTTCAGAATTCACAATTTACTTCAGAAAATGGGGTGTGAAAGGCACAAAGTGAGCTGGGCTGGTTAATGAGTCTGGGTCAGCCTGGTGCCAGTGCTAATGATTGATTTTGATGAGGGGAGTAGGTAGTGTTGTTAAACCCCTCTAGACCTCTGCTGGTGCTAAGCAAATGAGAATTTCAGAGAGATTTGTGTGTCAATATTGAGTGTAAAAGGCATTTTTCCATGGTATTCTGGCTGTGCATTGGGAGTGAGTGTTATCCATGTTCCTTGGATGGATGTCCATGTTCAGTCTGGCTCAGCAGTCTTTAGACCTGCTTGCTTTGTTACCTTTTAACATGCTGATGCTCTTTGCTCTTTGGAATATGTTTATATTATGTGCCAAGGCCCAATTAAAAGAATTATGTTGTTCATGACCTCTTGCCCATCAACCCCTTGCTTTGTCTCACCTTCAAAAGGCTTCTGGGAACAAAGCTGGGAGGGGAGGAAAAACAACTGGCAAAGAAAACCTCCTTTCCTCATGTTTTCAGTTCTTTCAGTGTAATATCACCAATACTTGGAAAACAATGCAATTTTTTTGCTTTTCAGACTGTGTTGAGGTCTTAATTTTCTAAGGAAATCCACTTTAGAGAGTAAATACCATTATTTCTCTTGCCTCAGCTAAGCAATTGAACTATCTTTTCCCAAATATGAACTCTATGTTAGATGGATTGAACCATTTCTCTCCCTGAAGCCAGTGGGAATTGGGCCAGTGCTGTTAAATCACATTTGAGTGTGCTTATCTTGAATTCAGAGTGTCTCCCTGTGCTTTTGGTTTTATCACACATTCAATCATCATTCTCTGGTTTTTGTGTTTAAAGTGTTAAGTTTTTGTGGGTTTTTCTTTAGTTTCTCCACTTATTTTTTGCTGTGTAAGCCTTTTTGGATAGCTGGAAGTGAACCTGGCTGCATGCAGGCATTAATCAGAGCTGTGAATTTAATTTTGTTTCAGTGTCCTCTGTCCCTGGGGGCTGATATTTGTATGAGTTCTGCGACCAAGTACTTGAACGGTGAGTGTGGGAGTTCAACACCTACTTAGGGCAGGGTTGGATGGAATATTGGGAAGGAATCCTTCCCTGTGAGGGTGGTGAGGCCCTGGCACAGGTTGCTCAGAGAAGTTGTGGCTGCCCCATCCCTGGAAGCGTCCAAGGCCAGGTTGGATGGGACTTGGAGCAGTCTGGTATAGTGGAAGGTGTCCCTGCCCATGGCAGGGGGTGGGATGTGATGTTTAAGGTTCTTCCCAGCCCAAACTAGTCTGGGATTCTGTGATAACATGAATATTATTATTATTATAAAGCCATGCTGGCTTTAATTTGGCTACAACAAAGCAGGTGCCTTCAGGAGAAGGTAGGTTGGGAGCTGCTCTCCCTGAGCCAGGAGCCTGGAACTTCTCTCCAGGACATTCCTGGTCCCTGCAGTGTCCTGGCAGGTGGCAGAGGTGCCCTGGGAAGTGTCAGTGCAGGAGACAGTGCTGAGCAGAGCTTTAGAAACAGCCCAAATCTGCCTTGTGATTTCTGTCTGCACAGGAAGAAAGGCTAGAGCTTCAGGAACAACCCAGGGCCTTGCAAAACTGGGGTTTTAGTAACACCAGGATGGAGAAACTGGGAGGTTGAGGCAGAACCCTGGAGCAGATGGAATGGCTGATCCTGTTCTTGTCTTCATTTGTAGGGCACAGTGATGTGGTGATGGGGCTGGTCTCAGTGAACCGGGATGATCTCTATGAGAGGCTCAAATTCCTGCAGAATTGTGAGTACTAATACAGGAAATACCTGGAAATGAATCCTGGTCACAAACCAGCTCCTGCTGGGGAGCATGGGGATGCACACAAGTGGGAATTCTGCTTAGAGATACAGCTCAAATGGGCAGAACTGGGAATAATAAAGTAAATTTTTATTTTAATAAATTTTAATACAATTAAAATAATGTTTAAATTAATAAAATAAACTTAATAAAATTAATAAAATTAATTACACTGGTCTCCACTCTTAACTGCTTCTAGAGAACTGATGAGGCACATCCTGGAAGCATCAGGGTCTCTGCCTTGTGCACACCTGCAGTTAAAGGGGTTTTTTAAACTCACACATCAGAATTTTCTTGTATATGTTGATTTTGAGCATTTTACTGCTTCTTAATTGTCAGGAATAAATTTCTGTATGGGGTTCTGCCTGCTCTCTGCCTACAGCAGAGACAATAAAGGTATATTATGTCTAATAAATAGAACCCCTGAGGCTTCAGCTTGTTAATTCACCTCATTAATTGGCTCCCCACGTGTGTGAGATGAGGAAGGTAGATTGCAGCAGGTGTCTTCCCACTTGTCGCGTTCTAACTTTAGAAATGTTGGAGATTAGGACTGTATCAGTTGTACTAAAGCCCAAACCAACCCCTTTTCTCTGAGGAATTTTGTCTCCCTTCCCCAGCTCTCGGGGCTATCCCATCTGCCTTTGACTGTTACCTGTGCAACCGGGGGCTGAAGACGCTGCCCATCCGCATGAAGCAGCACTTCCACAACGCCCTGGCTGTTGCCCAGTTCCTGGAGTCACATTCCCGGGTGGAGAACGTCCTTTTCCCAGGTGGGTTGGCAGGACCTCTGAGCAGGAAATGTCCCAGAGGGTGGGTTTGGGTGCTGTGATGCTCCATGTCATCGTCACCTTCATGTGGTGACTTGGGCAGGGTGTCCACCTTGGAGCTCCAAGGTGTCCACCTTGGAGTGGGCTGAGGGGGAGCTGCTTCACCTCTGAAGGAGGGTAATTCACTCCAAGTCACTCCCCAGATTCCAGGGGTGACTTGAGCTGGGTGTCCACCTTGGCAGAGGCTGAGGGGGAAGCTGCTCCACCTCTAAGGGAGGGTCATTCACTCCAAGTGACTCCCCAAATTCCAGGGCTGCCTTCCCACCCTCAGCATGAGCTGATGAAGCGCCAGTGCACGGGCTGTCCTGGCATGATCGCCTTCTACATCAAGGGGAACCTCAAACATGCTACTGCCTTCCTCAAGAGCCTAAAGGTAAATGGCAATAAAGCACCTCCTCAGAGGGATCTGGGACTGTCCTGCTGAGGGGGATGGTGGAAGTGGCTTTTCTTGGTGAGGGAAGAGTCTGTCTGTACTTGCAAAGCTCCTCAAATCTTTTGGGTGTGACCATCTCTAAATAATAGATAATTTGTAAATGTGAGGCTGATGAGAGGGAAAAAAAGATGCCTGAGCTCCTTGGAAGGGTTTGTTTGCACAGCAAGGTGAGGTGTGTCCAGGTTAGCCCAGGAAATGCTGCTGACAAAGGGCCTTTTGCCAAAATACCTGCAGGAGTTGGAAGCAGAGGAGCTGTGGCTGGTGTAACACTGCTGGAATATTTCAAAGTGCTCATCAAGAGAATGAAACATTGAGGAGAGACCTGAATCATGAAGCTGAGAGGGAGTCCCTCAGTTTGAAGAATGGTTGGTTGTTTATTTGACCCAAACAACAGGTTTTGCTGTTTGGCCATGTGTTCATTCTGCCTGTGCCCTTTGATGTGTTTCTAGTCGTGATCTCTGGTTAATTTGCATCCTGCTCTACTGGTTTTGCTGTTTTGTTCTTGGAAAAAACAATCAGTAAGAACTGGCAGAGGTGAATTAGAACTTCCTTCTGCCCCCTGTCTCACTTGCCAGCTGATGTCACCCACTGAAAATCAATTTACTAAAAATACGGTTGGCCTGCAAAATATCCTTTGACCTGAGAGAAAGGACTGAATCCTGGCACAGGAGATCTGCCAGCTTTGACAAGAAATATCAGGGAATGTGTCCCAGGAGAAGTAGTTCCTGACAGTTATCCAAGCCCTTTGACTTGGATGACCATCAGTTTGTCACTAGGCTTGTCCAAAAGTAAAGTCATTCCAAAGAATCATAGAATCCCACACTGGTTTGGGTTGGAAGGGACCTTAAAGCCCATCTTCTACTACCCCCTGCCATGGGCAGGGACACCTTCCACTATACCAGACTGCTCCAAGTCCCATCCAACCTGGCCTTGGACACTTCCAAGGATGGGGCAGGATGAGTCTGTTTTAAATCTTAGTAGCTCTTACTTGCTAAATGTACACTTTATTCCTGAATTACACTAATACCGTTTATAAAATAAAACTTATTATAGAAAAACTTAGGGGAAAAGCCCCCTAAACATTCTTTTTCCATAATGTCCTTGAAGTGGTCATTGCTCCAAGGCTGCCAGAGCTCAAGGAGCATATGGACAACGCTCTCAGGGTCAGGATGGGATTGTTGGGGTGTCTGCAGGGCCAGGAGTTGGACTCATGATTCTTGTGGGTCCCTTCCAGCTCAGGATATTCCATGATTCTTTAACATCTCTTTCCATGCATCCATGGAAACTTGTTAACTTCTTTCTTTCACACTTCCCTTTCACCCTTGTTAATTTGTGTTCCATCTTTCCCGTAGGTGTTTACCCTGGCTGAGAGTCTGGGGGGCTACGAGAGCCTGGCAGAGCACCCGTAAGTCATTCTTCTATCTTCAAAGTCTAAAAAGGCTGCAGAGTCCCCCAAAATATTAGTGGGGGGACTAATTATGTTTTCCATGTAATGGAAAGAATGGTGTGTTGTGTAGCACAAACCTAGCAGAGGCTTCAGGAATGAGTGAATTCTGTGAATGTGAGAGTGCAGTGATGGAGGAATTTTGACTGGAAAACTGGAATTTAGGAATTTGTTGCTCTGAAAACAATCCAAGAAATCCGTGTGTGTTGGAATTGTGGAGCAGATGGGATGGAGGGAAGAGCTGTGCCATGCTCCCTGGTCACACAAGAGGGCGTGGTCAGTACGTGCACCCAACTGCCTTGTTTTCCCTGTCAGGACTTTTTGTGGGAATTTTAGTAACACTTGGCTGCTCCTGTTAAGGTTAAAAGGCTAAAAAGAGGATTTATATGGAATTAGATTCTTTTACCAAAGCCAATTTGCTTTTCAAAAAGATACATGGGAATTTATGGCTTTTTGTGTGCTAAAGCATTTCAGATATTCATTAGTGTAACAGCAAATCTTAAACCACTCCAGCAGCTGGAAGAAACTGTGAGTTGGTTGGTGGAGCACAGGGGAAAATACCTTCTTGCCCATATCATCCAAACCTGCAGAGAGTAAACCCTTCAGTGTAATCTGGTACAGTTTGACAAGAAGAAACCAGAAGTTAATAGAAAACAGGAGTTTTTATACTGGAGGCTGTTCACTGCAGCTGCTTCTCCACATGCAGAGCAGAGCTTTTAGAGCAAAAAAACCCCTAAAAAATTCTGGAAGGAAGAGGAATGGGATTTTCTCCATTTTTAGCTCCAGATTTTGAAGTAACCACTTCTTATTTATAATTTGTAGCTTAGAAGTACTTTCCTGAAAGTCTAAAGTCCCTGACTTCACATCATTTACAGTCACTGCCACGAGCTCTTTCCATCTGTGGATTCAGCAGCAAGTGGCACGGAAAAGGTGTAAAACCTCATGAAACTTTGGGGGTGCTGGCAGAAAACCAGCTAGTTTCGGCTTTACTGAGGAAAGTGCAAAGTTCTTAGGAAACAGGCTGGTGTTTGTCCCTGCAGGGCCATCATGACCCATGCCTCAGTGCCCCAGGAGGACAGGGAAGCTCTTGGCATCACTGATACGTTGATTCGTCTCTCTGTGGGTTTGGAGGATGAGGAGGATTTACTGGCTGACCTGGACCAGGCCCTGAAGGCTGCGGTGAGTGGGTTCTTACCCCCTAAGAATCATTCCCTCTCTCACTGACTGACTCCTGGGAATTCTTACCTTTTTAAACCACTCCTAAGCAGACCTTGGATTTAAAGCTCTCCCTGTCAGGATTCCCTGTACAAGGTTTGTGTCCTGGTCAATCACAGTCTCAACCGATATGGATTCAGGTACGACAGATGTTGGAGTCATGGGAATGTCCCTGCTAAAGTCAGGCTCAGGGAGACTCTCACACAGGCCTAGAAAGGCTCAGTGTGTGCTTCAGATTTTTCCTGCCAGGGTTGAAATATATTAAAGAGCTTTAAGAGCTTCTCTCAAACAGTAAGTCCAATATTTGAGTACTGCTGTTTCATTCCACTCCTGATGCTTCTCTCCCACAGGTTTGGATTTCAGACAGTGGATTTTTTTTTGTGTGTAGGGTTGGTTTTTAATGGTTTTTGTTTGTTTGTTTTTCAGGGGGTTTTTGTTTGATTTTTTTTTTTTAATGATAGGAAAAGTTATCATCAGTAACTACACATATTTCTATTTGCCAGCACAGGGCATGAAATTAATCTAATGCCAAAATGTGTCTTATTTATGAAAAGAAGAAGAAAAGTGTGTGGTTGATGAGGGGCAGAACATAATTGTCTCTCCTTTCCCTTCTTCTTGCAGTTTGCATAAGCCTTGAGGCTTAAAGAAGGAACTTGGAATTGGATGTTCCAAAGACTATGGAAGAGGACATGGAAAATCAAATTGCTCCTTTGATTTGCCTTTGATTTGCCTTTGGGAATTTCAATCTGGATTCCTGGGGAGTCTCCCTGGTGCTGTTGGGTTGGTTCTGCTGCTGTCTGGCTGTGCACGGGCTGTGTGTGGCACAGCCTGGGCTCTCCCATGGGTCAAGGTCTGTTGTTGGGAAATCCGTTGGGATTTCTGGAGTCAGTAACTGTGTGTGAGAGCAGCCATGGGCTCCCTCAGAAATGTTCTCCCTGTTCTCCCAGAGATCAGTGTTTCTTCTGATGGTTTGAGGTCACAGGGGGTGGTTCCTGGTGCTGCTCTTGGGATGCACAGTTCATTCTTCTCTTCTCTTCCAACCCAACAGCCCATCTTAAAAACCTGATTGGCCTTAGATTTATTTTAATTAGGTCGGAAATGTGCTTTAAAGCTTTTCTCCTCTGGATTTTTTAATACAGTGTTGAAAATGAAGCTTGGAAAATGGTAAATAATAGCTTTCTAATAGTTGTTAATTATGAGAATGATTGAAACAACTTTAATTAAAATATGCTGCGAATTTCCTTGATGTCTTCCTTGTTCTTCCATTTCCATGTGCTACTTAGGTTCAAAATCAGGTGATAGAATGACCCTGGAGCTGTTCAGATTTTCCTATGGGAAGATGACATTGATGGTGTTACTTTTGTCAGGAAAAAGAGATGTAAATTTGGCTGTAGAACAACTTCTCCTGCAAATTGAGTGTTCAGGCAGGGAATGCTCAGAGGGGCTGGGTGGGACAAAGTGTCCCCTCCCACGTCCCCCCAGGTGACTCTGCTGAAGAGCCACCAAAGAAGCACAAGGTGCTGCAGGTTTTTGTTACAAGACTGACTGCATAGATCCTTCTTGGGGGGAACATTTGGCTTTCCTAAGCTAAGTAGAAATTGGACTTTCTGGGGTGTCTTTTTGCTTTGTGTCTCAGATTGAGAGCTGACGTGGAATGGGAGTTGGGTGATGTTCACTCACCAGCTGATTCCAGGCTGCCTTAGACTGTGGTCTGGGACAGCCTAGCTCATGAGCAGGAGAGGAAAGAAGGCTGGAGCTGAGGCAGGAAGGCAGTTTGTGTATCACCACAGAAACAGAAAATAGCCTTCATTATCTACAGTGATGATATCCTGAGAAAACTGAGGTGAAGGTATTCACACCCCAACCACCTCATTTCATACTGGTTTGGGTTGGAAGGGACCTCAAAGCTCATCCAGTTCCACCCCCTGCCATGGGCAGGGACACCTTCCACTATCCCAGGTTGCTCCAAGCCCGTCCAACCTGGCCTTGGACAGTCCCAGGGATGGAGCAGCCACAGCTTCTCTGGGCAACCTGTGCCAGGGCCTCACCACCCTCCCAGGGCAGAATTCCTTCCCAATATTCCATCTAACTCTGCCCTCTGGCAGTGGGAAGCCATTCCCCGTTTTTCCCTTGCCCCTCCTAAGGGTGGGTTACTGGTTATACCAGGTCAGCACCTCATAAAGCCCATCCACAGGAAGTCCCTCAGATCCATGTGTTTTTCTGAGAAGTGCAGCCTCTGTCCAGTGCCGTGAACCTGCTGGTTGGTCTTTGGCTGCTCCTGAAGGGCAGCAGTGTCTGGTTTCTGTCAGGAGAGTCTCTCATCTCCCATGAAATGAAAAGCTTGTGTGTTTGCTTGTCCTGCTGCTGACGGGAATTTCCCTTATCCCATTTGTTTGGGGAAAGATAAAACTGCCAGAGGTGAAATTCTCAATGAATTGTCCCATGATTTTCTTGACACACAGAATATTGACCTGAAGCTGCCTCTGAGGTTGGACCTGCCAGGAACTGGTCCCTTCATGGGGAGGTTGCAGTGGTAGGAGATGCACTCAGCTGATCATACACTGATTATTCACATTTTATATCATGGCCCCAACCTGACAGAGCTCAAGGAGCATTTGGACAACACTCTCAGGGACAGGGTGGGATTTTGGGGTGTCCTGTGCAGGGCCAAGAGTTGGACTTGATAATCCTTGTGGGTCCCTTCCAACTCAGGAGACTAGGATTCTGTACATCTGAGCAGGAGATAATCCATTGGGATCTCTCTATATATCTCTGTTCATGACTTTCCTGAATCCATTCCCTCTGACCCCAGATTTGGGTTGTATTTCCCATATCCCATCTTTGTGAAGCTAAAAGGCACATTTCATCCTCTGGTTGATGTTGCAGCTGTGAATTCAGATTCATTGCACTTTCAGGGGAATTTCTTTTTTATGTTGAGCCTGAGATCCCTTGTATTGGCTAAAGATACATTTTTTTCCTGGAAAACAGTAGAACAGCACTAAGCCTGGAGATAAGACCAGTTAAACCAGAAGCAGAGCTGGCTCCCAGCCCCAGGGTTATGAGTGGCAGCAATGCTGGGGTCAGCTTGCACTCCCAGCCTCAGATTCCCTGGATTTGAGCTTTTTTTGGCATTTCTCGCAGTCACAGCCATTTGATGAAGTGCTCTGTGTTTTCCAGCCAAGAGCTGAACCACATTAGTCAGAAGAGTTCTTAGAAACTTCAACATTCACTTACAGGAAAGTTGCTGTAATTGAGGTCCACTCTTTGTCAGCAGTGGATAAACTTGTCTACCCAGAAAATGTTGGGTGATCCCGCACAAAACTCCTGTTCCTGGAGCCAGCCACACACTTTGGCAGCTTTCCTGCTGCCCCTTGATGGACACATCATGAAGATGCTCCAACTCATCCTACTGCTGCAAGATCCATGTCCGAGCACAAGCTGGGAATGACAGCTCACATCCTGCATATTTATGGATTTAGTGGGCTCAAAGGCATTAACTCCAGCCAGCAGATGCCCTTTGGTACCAGCACAGCTTCCCAAGCCCGGCACTCACGTCTCCATGAATCACCAAAATGAGCTTGAGCTTCGTAAGTGCTTTGTAATTCTTTTATCTCTGTTGTGTGCAGGAGCTGACTTACAAATGCAATTTTTATTCCTCCCTTTTATCATCTCCCTTCAGGAAAATACTGACTCTCTCATGTCTTGCTGAAGAGCCGGATGTTGGGAAATGGAGTTGGAGATGCAGCTCTCACTCTGCCAATCTCATAGAATCATGGAAGGGACCCTCAGGAATCATCCAGTCTAGCTCCTGGCCCTGTACAACACACCCCAACAATCCCACCCTGTCCCTGAGAGGGCTGTTCAAACACTCCCTGAGCTCTGCCAGGGTGACAGATGTGACTTCACCATGGCCAAACCCAGCTCTGGGCCCACAGAGCTTCCCTCCCCTGGCACCCACGGAGGTGAGGGCACCTTGGTCTTTGCACACCCCCAGGTCACTGCAGGGAGTCCCCATCCCACCAGCTGGGCCCTGGAATGTCAGAGCAGGGTGGGGGTTTGGAAATGGTTTCCTCTCCAAGTTTTCAGCCATCATTCCTAGCTCTTTAAGCATGACTGAGAATTTATTTTCCCCCTCTTGCAAACGACATTTTTCACCTCTTTTCTCATATTCCTGCTTTATTGAACCCAAAGCCTGAGTCTTCAACCAATTTGTAGGTCAACATCTGCCAGGCAATGTCTACCTCTCACCCTGACAGACCTTCATCCAGACCAGCTGCAGAATTTGGGTAGGAAAGTTTAACAGTTAAGGTGTTTTTTTTCCAGTATTTCCATGTCTGCCTGTGTTTCCAAGATGCTTGTTGAGTTCTCACCATGGCACAATTATTGACACTGTAATTAATGACTTTAAAAGGCTTCATGTGTTTCAGAAGAGCAGTGTGAGATCTGCAGGAACAGAGCAGAATTCCATTTCAGTTGGGAATATTTCCCAAGAGAGTGTGTCACAAAGGCTATAAGAATGAAGAAACTATATTTAGATTATGTTAATCATTTATCTTTTCTCCTCTTCAAGGCTTTCATGAGGACAGATGAATGTAAAAGGAATTCTCTCACTTGGACACATGGGGAAGAGCAGAAACAGAGCAGTTCCAGCCCCAAGTCGGGTTTTCTGTTCCCAGGATCAGTGTCAAATTGGTGCTGCTGCTTTTGGGGAGGGATTCCATCCAAGCAGCCAGTTCTCAGCTTGTTCATGCGGCATTTTGGATGAGGAGATGGGTAGTTTGGGTTTAAAATTTAGGAACAAGAGATATCACAACAAATATTTGTCTGAAGAGAGAAGCACCCCAGGATATCAGATTAAGATGCTTCTGCTTGTGGTCAAAGCAGAAAAGAGAATGAACAGGGAAAGAAGCAAAGGCAGAGAACAAGTAAAAGTAAAAGCAAAACTAATCAGATAACATAAATAAGAAAAAATTCCCCATTCATTGAACTTGATTTGATCTTGTTGCTTTTCAGATAGGATGTGGTCTCCTGGGCCTAATTTTGTGTTTCCCACAGGGGCATGTTCTGCCTGGCAGCCTGAGGTCTGTGGTGGCTTTGGTTGGTGGTAACACCCTCTGTCCTTCACCACTTCCCTGGAATAACAGTAATAACAGGGAACCTCAAAACTCATCCAGTTCCACACCCTGCCATGGACAGGGACACCTTCCACTATCCCAGGTTGCTCCAAGCCCTGTCCAGCCTGGTCTTGGACACTTCCAGGAACAGGGCAGCCACAGCTTCTCCTCTTCCCTCCCTGCCTTTCTCACAGGAATGTCTGAACTCAGAGCACTGTGCTGTGTCCTCCTTTCCAAACTGCTGTTGCCTTTTCCAAAGAAAGGCAACATTATTTTGGAATCACTTTGGTTCCCAACACCAAATCTTTCATGAGGGCTTTGACACTGACAGTGACTCACAGAAGCTTTCGCTGAAGTGATGCCTTTGCCAACAGCCACAGATCTGTTCCCAGAACTGCTGCCTATGTCCAGCAGCTCCTCCTGAAACTCTTCCCAGGAGCTCCAGGCACATCTCTGGCAGAAGTCCTTGTGTTTCCCATCATACTAGTGCCACTAGAGCCCTACCCTCACACCTCCAGTCCTTGATGGAGCAAACCAGAAGGTGAACACGGAGCACTCAGTGGGACTCAGTTTGACCTCAGCACTGCTTGGGAGAAAAAAGAAATCTGGAAAAGGAGCTTTTCTTCCGCAGGCTCTGGCCTGGGCTGGAGGGGAGCTCCAGGACATCTGCCAGGAGGAAGGCTTCTGCAGCGTGGTGGGTTTTGGGGACTGGAAGAACCATGAGCAGGAGTGAATTGAGTCTGGTCCGTGCAGGAACAGCCCGTCCCCGTCTGAGCTTGGTCCCACCTCAGGTCTCTGCAGGAGCTTTCCAAGTGACCTAAAATTTTCAGAGACCCCTTTCAGGTGGCAAAACTCATTGTTGATCCCTAATCCTGAAGCAAGTTACTTTTTTCTATTGTACATGAAACACCCCTGCAGTGTCTCTTTGGTTTGCTTCTTTTTCCTTGGAAACAAATTTCTTTCCAACTTGGCCATCAGGCCCAGAATAATTAATGAAAACTCCCCTGAGACTGCAAGAAACAAATGCCTCCATTTGCAGCAAAGGTTAAACTCAATTTACTCTGTATTAAATCCATTCTTCAAAGAAAAATCCAAACAAAAGCCCTGCAGGACTTTCAGCACAGGTGGCTGTTGCTGCGCATGTCACCTCTCCCCATCCACAGGGTCAGGACAGGGACATCTGCTGCCATCCCAACTGAAGTGGGTGTTTGTCCAGCTTGAATCTAATAATCTAATCTCAGTCTGTACCAGGGGAGGTTCAGGTTGGACATCTGGAGGAATTTCCTCATGGCAAGGGTGGTCTGGCACTGGAAGGGGCTGTCCAGGTCGGTGGTGGAGTCCCCACCCCTGGAGGTGTCCAAGGAACGACTGGACGTGGCACTCAGTGCTCTGGGCTTGGTGACAAGGTGGGGATTGGGCACAGGCTGGACTCGATGGTCTGGGAGGGCTTTTCCAACCTTAGTGATTCTGGGATTTTGTGATTCTGTGATCCTATGGCAGGGAATGTTTCCTGGCTGCTGGGAGCAGAACCATTCTCTTTGTTCTATGGATGTGCATGTGCTGGGAGCCCCACAATGAGCTCAGAGGGGACTTGCGGGGGACAAGAGCTGATCCCAATGATTCTCTGCACTGCTGAGAGTGGACAGGAACCTTCAGTTCATTACCTGGTGAGAAATGAGCCTGTTATCCTGGGAATAAAGGAAATGGGGTTCCTATTCAGTGGCAGATAACGAGGCATCAGCTCTCCACTCTCACCTATTCAGGTACATCACTTTTTACCTCCTTATTCCTTTCTGACACCAAATTTGCCCCTTCAGAAAAGACATTAATTCCATTTGCTCCAGCCTCAGCTCCTGCACACTCCATGCTATCCTTTCCCTCACCACTGCAGAGCCTTTCTGCCTTTGAGGCTTCAACCAGAGCCCCTTAATTTGACAATCTCCGTGGGAGCTGATGAGGCTAGAGCCAAGATTTAGTCCTTCCAGGGCTCTGGCAGCAGCTGAGCCTGTGTGGAAGTGAGGGTCCTTTGGCAGCAGCATTTTGGAGCTGCTGAAAGGGCAGAGTGGGCAGCCAGGCAGGGAGTGAAAGAGTTTCATGTCCCCTGTGATCCCTCAGCTGTTCTTTCCCTGAAAGGTGAATTCCTGGGGTGCAGCCTCTGCAGATGCCCTGTGCCTGCTCCAGTTTTCCTGGTGGTATTTCCATCCAGCAATAGCAGCTCCTGCTTAAAGGACCCCTGACCCTGAGGCCACCTTCCTGGTCCCAGTGGTGGCCAGGCCAGCAGTGGGGTGGCCCTGCGGGGTGACAGAGGGTGCAGGGGTAACCCTGACCCAAGCAGAGACACCTCTCCTTGATTGTGTACTGCTCATCCTGGGTCTGCAGGAGCAGGTGGCTCTGACTGCTGATGGATGCTGGATGGTGGAAGATGGAGGATGCATGGTGGATGGTGGAGGATGGAGGGTGGCTCATGGATTCCATGTGGAATTTCTGTAGGTATTCATGGAGTGCATCCATAAGGCTCCATGAGATGGAAGAGGCTTTGCTGGAGGTGATGCCTCTGCACATCTCTCTGCAGCTGGCAAAGCCCAGCCTGGCAAACACACTGTTGATGCTCTGGATTAAGCAAGTTTTTCAGGGAAATGTAGGAAAGCTGGTGGCTGATAGCAGAGTCTTGTTGGAGATCCTGTTTGCAAACAGTCCCTCCACATTTGGGAAGGTATGTGCAGCCCTGGCTCAGACCGGGGCTGTTAAAAAGAGAACTAGCTGTTAAAAGATGAATATTTAATATTTTGTTATGTTCATATGTTTTTTATTGAATATGTTTTTTATTATTTCTTTATTAAACACACATTTTGGGAAGCTTTGCTTGGCTGATGGGTGAAAAGCTCTTCAGCCCCCAGGTGCTACAGAGCCTACTGCAAACCAGCTCCTGTGCCAGGAAAGAGACTTTTACTTGGAAATGGTTTTGAACTGAAAAAGGAGAGATTTAGACTAGAGGTTAGGAAGAAATCCTTCCCTGTGAAGGTGGGGAGGCCCTGGCACAGGTTGCCCAGAGAAGCTGTGGCTGCCCCATCCCTGAGGTGTTCAAGGCTAGGTTGGATGGGACTTGGAACAACCTGGGAATGAGATGGTCTTTAAGGTCCATTCAAACCCAAAGCAGTCTGGGATTCTGTGACTCCTATGAGGTGCCCCGATGCTCCTCTGAACCCCAGAGGAACTTCCCTGCTCACAAACCAGCCAGAAAACTTCCTCTTGATCCAATCCCAATGCCCATGGGGACCCAGCTTTTCCCAGTGCCCACAGCATCCCTACCCAGGGTGTATAAATATTCATGAGATGGGGAGAAATCCTTATCCCATCATCTTTTACATAAAACCTCTCATTTGTGCTTGCCCAGCTCCGCCCCCTTTGAGCAAGAGCACTGAGAGGCAGGCACAGGCTCACACGAACCCGACTTATCTTCATCCCTCACTGCTGCTTTCCAACTTTGAGATATGACTCCCAGTCCTCCCATTTTCTTTGTTCTGAATCCCAGTTTATGTTTTCTCTAAGAGGTTATGCTAACACCAATCAAAAGCCCCACAAGTCAGTTTGCAAATTTTGCTGCCAGCCCTTAATGACCTGCTAAAAATAACAGGAATGATTCATCTGCTAATCTATGGAAACAGTGTTATTTGCTCTTGGGCTTGGGCTTGGCTGCTGGAGATGACAAGTGTGAGCAGATCAAGGAATATTGAAGGGATTTTTCTTCTTTTTGCTTCAGGGGAATGAAAACATTTTCTACAAACCCAGGTGGGTTTTTTTTTCTACAAACAGAGGTGGGGATCCCTTGGGGGAGGTCTCAGGGCTTTTCAAACCTGTGGTCCCAAATTTGGGCACGGATATCCAATACTATTAATGTAATTTTTAGACAGAGGTATTTAAACAGAAATCATTTTAACCAGATATACTCCAAACAGCATGTTTGGGAAGCCCTACAAAGGCTCAATATTTTCTAATCTTTTAATAGGAGCTGCTTAAATGCCCTAATAAGAAAATAAGGGCTGTTATAATCACTTCTTTTTAATTGAAATAATCTCATTGGATTTATTAAAATGATTTAGGTTTTAATTCCAAACCTCCTCAACCCTGCAGCACATTTATTGTGGAGGTTTCCCAACTCCAGCCCTTTCCTGCTCCCTGCCATGCAACAAGGTACAAAATGCCTTAAATCCTGTTCTTTTCCAGCTCTCCTAGGCTGGATTAATATTAGATTTGACCAGAGCAGCTCCCAGTGCCACTGGATCCACACAGTCCCACCTGACACAAATGGAGCTGCAAAACCTACATGGGCTGAAATTTGTTTGCAAATTATTTGGCAGCTGCTGCAAAAATAAATAGACTTTCAGAAATCTGTGGTGGCTTGTGAATGTCCCCTTAATGAAAAAACAGTCTATTTCCTCAAATAACCAATTTATTCTCTGTAATTCAATCACCTCTGTTGATGTCAAGGCTCTTTGCCCATGGCAGGAGATGCTGCAGTGGGCGGTGTGTGGGATCCTTGGGATCTGTTCTAGGATTTGGGTCTAGGGACTCCTAGGATTTGAGCAGTGTGGACCAAAAAGCCATGGAGAAAGAAATTAGTCTTCTTACTTTTTTATCAATGGTTATTTTTATGGTTTGAATCACAAAGTGACTCAGAATGGAAGGATTTGGAAGCACATGTCATGTTTCCAGATGTAGCTCAGGGAGCTGGGGGGTCTCACTGTAGTTCTTACAGCCAGAATCTATTCCAATGAATGAAAAAGGTGAAAAACATGCTAAATCCAAACATCCCTTTGAAACCCTGTTTATTTAAATGTGCTTTTATCGCTGTGCTGAGGAAGGAGAAAGTGCTTGTGTTTAGCTGTGGAAGAAAAATATTTATGTAACTCCAGAACTTCCACTGCTTCCCTGTGTCTGAATCCCAAAGCTTGTCAGGAGGTTTCCTGCAGATTTTGGCATCTTCCCTGAGACCAAAGTGGGCAGGAGCTTCTGTTGGCTGCACACTCACTGCAGGCAGAGGGAGCTTGGCCACTTCCCTTGTCACCTTGAACAGGAGATCCATGACCTCATCCCCTTGACCTCCTGCTCCGAGCATTTCTCTGAGTCACTGGGGGCACAGGGACAGGGGGCAAAGGGACAAATCAGACAGGAAAATTGGGTCCTGGGTCTTAATTCCCAACAGGATGGTGAGGTTGCCCTTGGTCATTGAGAAAAGCATCACAGGGATGGGTGTGGAGTTGGTGTGGAAAGATCTGGTGGATCTGGTGGTCTCCCTGTTGGAGTGCAGAGACTCCCTGTGGATTAATCAAGGCTGCCATGGGAAGGGAATAAGAGGAGAGGACATGTCAGAACAGGTACATTCAACAGTGGGAAGGGCAGCAGAGGGGGGGTGTGTGTTCTGCAGGCAGGGCTTGGTTCTCCTCTGGGCTTTCATGAAGAAAATGAGAATAAAACAGGATTTGCATGAGGTGAGGACAGTCAGGATGGTCCAGTGGTCCAAGGCACTGTGCCCAGGTCAGTGTTTCCCTGGATCCCAGGTTCTGATGCCGCTTCTGGTGCCCTATTCCCCAGGGTAGCGTGGCCGAGCGGTCTAAGGCGCTGGATTAAGGCTCCAGTCTCTGCGGGGGCGTGGGTTCGAATCCCACCGCTGCCACAACTGTTTTAACACCTGGAGGCCATCCAGAGGGATCTGGACAATCTCCAGGAGTGAGTTTTAACCAGACCAAGTGCAGGTGCTGCACCTGGGTGGGGCAACCCCTGGGATCAATCCAGGCTGGGGATGAACAGGTTGAGAGCAGCCCTGGGGGTGTTGGTGGGTGACAGGCTGGACATGACCCAGCCCAGAACCCCCTGAGTGCTGTGCTGATCCCACAGTGTGGGCAGCAAAGGAGGGGGGATTCTGCCCCTCTGCCCCCTCAGGTGAGACCCCACCTGCAGAGCTGCCTCCAGCCCTGGGGTCCAACATCCAAAGGATGTGGAGCTGCTGGAGGAAGTCCAGAAGAGGCCACGGAGATTCTCCAAGGGCTGGAACACCTCTGCTCTGGAGCTAGGCTGGGAGAGCTGGGAATGTTCACCTGGAGAAGAGAAGGCTCCAGGGAGACCTTAGAGCCCCTTCCAGTGCCTAAAGGGGCTCCAAGAGAGCTGGAGAGGACTATGGACAAAGGCCTGGTGGGACAGAATGAGGGAGATTGGCTTCCCACTGCCAGAGGGCAGGGTTAGATGGGATGTTGGGAAGGAATTCTCCCCTGTGAAGGTTTGCAGAGCTGAGTTGAGGGGCAGGGCAGGGATGAAGTAAGAGCTGCTGGTGCTCCTGCAAGAGCTGCCACTGCTGATAAAGCTGCTTCCGGAGATCACACTGTGCTGTCCCTGGGCACCAGCCAGGATGTGGTGGGTACCCACAGGGGTCAGAGCGGTCTGGCCTAAAACCGTGAAGTCATATCCAGAAAACATTAATTTTGTGATGTGGGGGGAGGAATACACCTTACATTGAGCACTGGGGGCTGGTAACAGTGTAGTTTCACTGCATCATCTCTACAGGCTCTGGACAGGACATGAGGTTATTTATAAAATCATAGGATGGTTTGACTTGGAAAGAACCTTAAAGCTCCTTGTGATCTTAGAGATCAAGATGAGCTTTAAGGTCCCTTCCAACCCAAACCATTCTCTGATTGGGTCCAAATTATTTGCTGCTGGGTCCAAAACAAAAAGGGAATTATGTTCTGGATAACATGGATCTTGTTTCCCTTGCTGCTATTTCTACAACCAAAATCTGGTGTGATTATGCTCTAAACACCTTTCCCTGACCAGAACATAATCTCTAATTTGAGATTCTGCTCTAAAACATCTTTCCCTGACTTCTGGCAGCTGCTCATCCATATAACCAGGGAGTGATTCCTCCTGCCCAGCCGAGCCAGGGTGTCAGAGCTCAGTGGGTTTATCCCTCTTAAGTCCAGTTTGATGTGTGGACCGTGGCTCTGTGGCAGCAATCAAGGGTGAAACTCCTTTTATAGCTTCTGCTGAGCCATTTGTGATCCCCATGACAGCTGCCTGAAGAAATCCTGGATTTATTCTATTTACTTCTGCATGACCTCTGTGCAGGAACTCGTGTGGACCCTGCAGTTCTGCAACCAGCTGACACTAACAAAGCTAAATCCAATGGATTTGTGGTTGATATTGAGCCATCCTGTCTGGCTCAGGGGGGAGGGACACCTTGGGTTTCCTCATCAGTCTCTCCAGTTGGCTTCTCCTGCTGTGTTCCTTGATGTCTGGGAATGCCACGAGGAGGAGGAGGTACTTTATCAAGGTAGTCCCTTGTAGAGGTTCCTTGGCTGAGGGAGCCTGGGGGGGCTCAGCCTGGAGAAAAGGAAGCTCAGGGGAGATCTTCTGGCTCTCTGCATGGGGAGAGTGAGCCTGATTGGAGGGTGGAGCCAGATTAGGATCAGGCTCTGCTCCAAGGGAACAAGGGACAGCATGAGAGGAAACGGCTTCAGGCTGTGCCAGGGGAGGTTCAGTTTGGACATCAGGAGGAATTTCCTCATGGCAAGGGTGGTCAGGCATTGGAAGGGACTGCCCAGGGAGGTGTTGGAGTTCCCATCCCTGGAGGGATTTAAAAGCCATGTGGATGTGGCACCTGGGAACATAGGTCAGTGATGGCCTTGGCATTGCTGGGGGATTGTTGGATTGGTCTGAGAGGGCTTTTCCAGCCTAAACTATTCCATATTTCTATGATTCTAATGAAATAAATTTGATGACTAATGAAATAAAACTGCACAGAACTGTATTTCCCAGGGATCAAGGAGCTGGGGAACACTTTGCTGTGAGCTGCCCCCACTTCATCCCATCAGAACTGTCCTCATGGACACCAACTGTGTCCATGTGTGGAGCCAGGGGGGTCCTGGGGGTGTCGCCCCCCCCAGCTCGCTCAGGCCTGTGTTACCTTTCCAAGAACACCCTTCCATCCTGCCTGGGCAGCCAATCCCTCCCAGCTCCTGGAGCACTGGGACAGAGAGGAGCCACTACAGCCAGCACTTACCACCCCAGGCCATTTCTTATTCCCATTCCAAATGGGTTCTTGAACTGGAAGAAAATGCTGTTTCTTCTTTCCGGACTCGATGAAAAGCAAGAAGCTCATTTTCAGCACAAATTGCAGAAAATATATTAAATATCAACACTAATGAGATCAGCCTGGCTCAGGACAATATTAATATTAATTGGATTAGGTCGAGTTTAAGAGGAAACCATGTTTAACTTAATGCCTGCAATAAATGAGGAGGAAGGTAGTGAAGCTTTTCCTCCTCCATTAAAACAAGCCAGATCAGAACATAAATAACTATCATTTTTATTTTAGGCTCTGAAGGGAGAGATGCCATTGCAGGGGGGTGTGACTTCAGGTCCCTGCACATGATCTGCTGTTGACTCTGAAGGGACTTGGAGTGCTGAGCAGAGCCACCCACCCACAGTGCTCCCAGAGGGATTAAGGAAGATAAAAAGGAACATCAGGGGAGAATGGGAGTAAGGCCAGTGGTTCCATGTGCAGCCCAACCCTACCTGGCCCCAAGCCCTGTGGCTGCACATCCATCAGCCCTTTCCAGCTCCAGGCCGAGGGTGAGCTCAGGCTGAGGGCCCTGTCAGACCTTCTGGCGTCTTGATTTATCCTCCCTGACAGTTGTTTTTCTCCTCCTTTTGGCTCCAATTCTTCCTCCTGGTGCAGGTCCAGCAGATGGAGCAGGCGGGTCCGGGGAAGCCTGGGAAGCACCCGCCCGGCAGGATGTGAGCAGGGGGTGATGGCACCTCTGCCAGGGACAGCCCAGCATCCCACACAAACCCCTCTGCGTGGGGCCAAGGAAGGTTTGGGGGATGCTTGGAGTGTTTCTTTTGGGGATACACCACTGGTGGGACCTCCTTCACGAGGGACTCCATCTCCAGATGCTCCTGCCCTCACCCACTGCTCCTGGTCCAGTGGAAAGTCTCCCTGCCCATGGCAGGGGGTTGGACTAGATGACCTTTAAAAGGTCCTTTCCAACCCAAACCATTCCATGATTGTACAGTAATCCTCCCTCCCCACAGCTGGCCAGGAGCAAAGTGCCATCGTGTTCCAGTCATCTCCACTGTGCCACACCTGAGATCCCAGCAGGAATTGGGCTTATTTGGTTATCAGTGGATTTTATTGACTCTTTGGCACTTCTTAGAGGGAAAAACTTTTTAATTTCAGTGGAGAAAACTGTCCTTTGGGTTTTTGAGGCTCAGTCAAGTCTGTGGTTTGAATAGAAATATTTAATCCCACAAACGTGTAGGACCATAACTAATGAGGCCATAATTATGTCCTGTTTAATATCATTATTATCTCATAATAGTGAAAACAGGATATTCCTGCTGCTCTGGGCAGATTTTCTAGAAGAGTATGATTTAACTCCACTTTTCTGCATCTTTGCTTCATCAAAAAACTCCAGGGTAATTAATACAGATGTTATTGGAGCAACCTGGTCTATGAAGTGTCCCTGCCCATGGCAGGGGTGGGACTGGATGGGCTTTAAGGTCCTTGCAACCCAAACCAATCCATGATTCCATGATTAATCTTCTCTTTGTTGTTTGCTTTTTGTGTGAGTAAATTTTTTAGTGCAGCAACAGTGGGGCTTTTCCTTTGCTCCTTCAGCTTTTAAAATTGACTCCCATGGATATGAAGGGAAATGCCAAGATCATCCCTGGATTCTAGCAGCAATACTTGTCTTGTAGTGCCCAGTACTCCTGTTCTCCCTGCTTTTATAAGCAGAGATAAGGGCTGAATAATTAGCTGCTCATTAAGATGGTGGGACACTGCCATGGCTCAATAAATCATCACATCCTGTAAACATCCCTGTCTCGCAGACAAACAATGAACTAGTTAATTTATTACTAATTCTTTATGGATTTGCTGATTGATCTGAGTACTGAAGACTAGCAACGATTTTTAATAGATAAGAGTCAAATCCTTATTTTGCTGACATTTTCCTGGGGTTTTTGGTGCTGAATCAAGCAGGGAGTTAAAGCTGTGATGCCATAACCTGCTCCATGTGAGTGCCAAACCACGCAGTGCCTGCTCTGCTGCACGTCCCAGAGGCAGCTGAGGGTCCCCAAAGGGCAAGCTGGGGGCTTCAGTATCTCAGTGTTGCTTTGCAGCTGGAGAACCCTCCATGTGTGGGATCAGGGTGGGATCAGCTCTTGTGCCGTTGTTGGATGTTTCTGTGTGTGTGTGACATGGTGCCACCCCACCGTCACCTGGGGGGATGCCCTGAGCTGGGAGAGGGTGTTTTCATAACCCCTCTCCCAGGATTCCTTAGCTGAAAAGTCTAAATATATTGAGATTATGGATACCACAATCTGCTTTTGCCGGACTTTGTTTGGAAACAAGCTCTTGGCACGATGGCCCTGATAGCTGAAATCCATAGGAATTCAGCTGTCTAGACAGTCCTCCACATTCAATCTCCACGGGGCAGTATGTTTATCCTATACCTTTCCTTGTTGCTGTGTTGGAAATTCTTCTTGTTTCTAACACAAGCTCCTATTTTCAAATGACCTTAGAGAACAGAAAGAAAAAATAGATGGAACGAAGGGAGAGATCCTGGACATGCACAAAAGAATTCCTTCAGGCCTCAGACGGGTGGTGCTGCCTCCTGCTAAAGGCCACATGTGTATTCTCCAGAAATGTATCTGTTCCATGGAGCAATAATGGATATTTACTGCCTGCCTCCTTGTTTTCACACATTCCAGCTAAAATGACGTCATTAAATGTGGGACAGAATGTGCACCAGAACTGGTGGGAAGTGCTGAAGAATTCAAGGCTCCCATGGTTGATGAAGCAAAGCAATTCATTAAGACACACCTTTGAAAGGCCTGGTTTGAGTGGAAATGATCAGAAAATGAGATTTTCAAGTATTATCCTGCTCAGGATATTCCAGATCCAGGCCTATTCATGTAATTACATTGCAATGCAAGAGTTTCCCTGCTATGGTCCTTCTGAAATCCTAGGAGTCATCCTATGTACCCTAATCATGCAGCATTGAATCCCTGCCACCCCAGGGCACCACGGGTGGGAGGCACATGGGGCTGGTTTTAGGAATGGCATGGGAAAAGGTGCTGAGCAGTTTGGGGGGGGGGGGTTGCACTGGTGGGTGCTGTGGCTGGGCTGTATTTTATCACAGAATCTCCTGAGTTGGGAGGGACCCACAGGGATCACTGAGTGCAACTCCTGGCCCTGCACAGGATACCCCAACAATCCTACCCAGTCCCTGAGAGTGTTTTATGTTGTGTTTTTGCCTGTGTTACCTCCGACTCCACCTCCCCTTCACAGGAATTTGCTCTGCTATTAATTCCTGCTGTTCCACTCCTCCGAGGGGCTGTTACTCATCAAATTCTCTGCGTTTAAAGAGCTGTTTCACTCTCTAATTTATATAATTTCCATTCCCCTGCAAACTACTCCCTTACAGCTCATCCAGTCCCACCCCCTGTCATGGGCAGGGACACCTTCCACTATCCCAGGTTGCTCCAATCCCTATCCAACCTGGCCTTGGACAGTCCCAGGGATGGAGCAGCCACAGCTTCTCTTGGCAACCTGTGCCAGGGCCTCACCACCCTCCCAGGGAACAATTCCTTCCCAATATTCCATCTAACCCTGCCCTCTGGCAGTGGGAAGCCATTCTCCTTTGTGCTGTCCCCCCATCCCTTGTCCCAAGTCCCTCTCCATCTCTCCTGGAGCCCCTTTAGGCCCTGGAAGGGGCTCTCAGGTCTCTCTGGAATCTTCTCTTCTTCAGGCTGAACACCCCCAGCTCTCCCAGCCTGTCTCCAGAGCAGAGGGGCTCTGGCCTCCTCTGGGCTGGCTTTTATTTTTTTTCATTAAAACATGTCCATATAACAATTGCATTAATGGACTTTTCACTTTAGAGCATTTATTTTATCAATATTGAGCAAATATTGGCACCTCCTCAGCTGGATTTGTTTAATAACCTGAATGAGCCTCATTGGCTGTGACTCATGATCCTCATTAAAGGTAATCCTTGATTGTCCTAACGAGGAACACGTGGGGATGGGGTTTGGTGGTGCTGGAGTGGAGGGGAGGTGGTTTCCTGAGCCTAGAGGGCAGGGCTGGGGAGAGGTTCTGAGAGTCTTGGGGAGTGTGGTCCGTGCAGGGCTGCCCCTGTCTCCCCTGTGGCCACTGACCACGAGCGACAGGAACATCTGCTGATCCATCACTCGCTTCCCTCTCACAGCTCCCTCCCTGCCAAACTAAAGCAAAGCCCTGCAATTTGTCTTCCCTCTGGTTTGATCTTTAAAACAAAACAAATCCAGACCTAGTCATTACAGATGCAATTTAATAACCTGCACTTTCAGGCTGTGGCTCATGGTCAGAGGCACAGATATTTTTCCAGGCTTTGGAGGAGCAGGAGCTGTTGGGCTGCACTGGGAGTGGGGGCTGAACTGGGCATAGGGTCAGAGCTCCTGTGGGTGCCCAGAGCAGAACAAACCCTCCTGTGCCAGACCATCCCTCAGTCCCACGGTGGGACTTTTGGAGTGTCTTGTGCAGGGCCTGGAGTTGTACCCAGTGATCTTGATGGATCCCTTCCAACTCAGCATATCCAATGATTCCAAGTTTCCAGGGAAATCCAAGCAGACACAATAAATCAGAGCCCCACTGTTTTCAGAGCTGTTTTTCAGCAAATCCCTGGCTTTTGTGATCCCTCTGTGCTCCGTTGTTTGTGGTGTGGCACAGGATCACCTCTGCCTGCTCCAGCTTGGCCCAGGCAGCCCTGCCCAGCTCTGAGCGATTAACTGGAGATAATTTGGCCTCTGTGGGCTGGGAAAAGCAGGGCACACTGCCAGGGAAAACCCACTCCCGTCCCACCCTCTGTGCCAGGACAGGTGATGTTTGGGGTGAGCACAGGGGATGCTGTGGGGTCCCAGGGTGCCCAGCTGGGCATGGCCAAAATTTTGGGAAGCTGGGGATGTGGCAGAGCTGGGAGGCGGGTAATGAGCATGGAGAACCTGGGCTGGAGGCAGGGCTGAGGGACAGCCTGAGGGTCCCTGTGACACCCTGAGCTGGGTTTGGGGGACTGACAGGAGGCAGGAGGCCAGAGGTGGCTGTAGGGCTCCACTCCCGCTGCATCCTAGCGTTCCAGCCACGGGAGCTTTTGCCTCCAGCTGGAGCCAGCTCAGGTTCTCCTGCATGTTAAAATGTACAGGGGGGCAGGGACACAGCTCCTTGTTTACCCCTTGTGCCAGCTGTTTGATCCCTCCCAGGCTGGCACATTCCCTTCCTCCTCCTGTTTGCTGCTAAAGAACATTTTCCTTCCACTGTTATTATGGATGGAATTGCATTTCTCCCAAACTTGGCAGGGATCTGATGTGACTGGGAATAATTTTGCACAGGTGGCAGTAAAAACGCTCTTCATTTGTAACAAAATGGGCTTGTTGCTGCTAATGGGGGGAAATGAAATTTGGAATTTCCAAAAGATATCCAGTTTGTAGAGTCATGAGGAATTTACTCACTGATGGTGGTCTGGGGGGACCCAACGAAATGAAATTGCTGCTAGAAATAGATAAATGCATATAACAACAACCACATTTATGTATATATATAACAAAAATATGAATATAATTAAAAGAAAACAGAGAATTTGATTCTGATTTTTATTTACAAAGGAGAGAATAACATTGTCCTGAAATGTGTTTTTGTCATCTTCATCTTTCCTTACTGTACATCTGACACACAAGCGAATCCAGAAAAAACAGGTTTGGGAGGAGGGACACAAACACTGGCAGCAGCAGGAGCCCTGTGCCCCAGCCCTGTGCTGGGAATTTCTGTTCCTGGTGCCCTTTGAAGGGCAAAAATAATTCACCTTAAGGATGGGGTGAGGAAGGATGTGGCACAGAGCTGATTGGAGGGACCAGAGCAGCAGAGCTGGAGCTTCATTCTGGGTTTGGCATGAAATGAGAAAGGACTGGCTGTGGGTTTGGTTAATGTGCTGTTTAAGTAAAATAAATGAGTACTTTTGTAGCCTTGTGTAGAGACTTTCCTGATGCCCAGCAGGATGTTTTTTTCTTTGAGAAGGAGCACATTTCCCACTGCAGGAATCAGACTCGGGATTGGGGTGGTGGGAGACTGAGTGCCTGGGAAAAGGGCTGGAGCTCTGGGAACACCTCTGCTGTTAAAAGTCAACCCCAAAGTCTGAAGCACCCCTGGAATTACAGAGTAAGGGGGAGAAAGAGCTCATGCAAAATTGATGGGAAGAAGAATTTTCTGAAAGTACAGCAGAGAAGCAATGGTAGGGAATTCTCTGATATCCCAGCTCCAGGCTGCAGCCCAGCTCCAGGCTCCATCACTACAGGGAAAGTTTTCTCCAAGCAGAGCTGTTGGAGCAAACAGGATCAGCACAGGCTGTGGGATTTATGGGATTTTCCAGGGCCCAGGTCTCAGCCTGGAGTTCACACTATTTGACACTGGAGCTGATGCCAAAACCTCCTGGAGATGTTGCAACACCACCAGTGGCTCAAGTGGGGCTGGAACAGGGTTGGAGCACTCCCTGCATCCTGAAGGGATGAGAACATGGAATTTGTGGCTTTGGGGACCCCTGGCAGCCTTCTGGAGGGAGTGGGGTGTCCACAGCCATGAGTGTAGGAATGGCAGGACACGGGCAGGGGGCAGATGGTGCAAGAAAATTCCAGACTGGATGTAAGGAAAGCCTTGTTCCTTGGGCAGTGGCACAGGTTGCCCAGAGATGATACTCAGTGTCCATCCTTGGAGGCTGTCAAGACCAGACTGGGAAAGTCCTGAGCATCACAGAGCTCCCAACTCTGAGTGGGTGGTTGGGCTGGAGACCCCCTGAGGTCCTTTCCAATGTGAAGTGGCCTAAACACCCAGAATTTTAATTTCCCCCGAGTGATTGTTTCAAATCAATCCACAGTTTTTGGATCCCAAAGTCATTTTCTGAAGGATTTATACTTCTGAGGATATAGACTCAGACTGGAGGTTGGAACAGCTGATTCATTTAAAAAAATCTATTTTAAAAAAATTCTTTACGTGTGTCCTCTAATAAAAGTCAAAGTTGTTTTGAAAATTTTCCTCTGTGAAATACAACCACAGAGAGAAGTGACACATTGTGCTGGTTTAAAAGTTAACCAGCAGGGGGAATGAACTCAACTCAAAGGAGAGATTATAAGTCAGAATAACAATTTATTAAAATAATACAGTAAGTACAATAATACAAACAAACAATTGGTCTCAACCCACAAAAACCCAAATGTATAACCCAGTGCCCTGGGGCCTGAACAAAGTGGTGTTCCTTGGGCCCTGTTTGAGTCCAAAGTAAAGGGAGAGGGGAAGAACCTGCTGGTGGGAGAGCTGCTGCAGTCTGGCCAGAACTGGTGATCGCAGTCCAGTGGTGGTCTAAGTCTGGTTGAGAGCGATGAGATGCAGCCGTCCTCTGGATCCCACGAGTGGGTTGAAAAATGTTCCAAAACTCCAAGATTATATATCCTCCAGTTCAGGCAGGAATGCTTGGTACTCTCCTCAGGGCGGGGAGTTCACAAAGGGTGTGAGGACAGAAACATCTTCCTATCTCACAGGCCTCTTAACACCTAGTTTATAGCCTGAGGAGTCAGGCTCTATGGGCAGAAGGTGCGAATAGTCTATTGACAACAATAGTCTAGTTTCTGGGAAATGACATGGAAGGCTATAGAATACAGTTTTGGGTTACACCCACCATGCTCTATGGGCAGAAGGTGCGAATAGTCTATTGACAACAATAGTCTAGTTTCTGGGAAATGACATGGGAGGCTATAGAATACAGTTTTGGGTTACACCCACCATGCTCTATGGGCAGAGGGTGCGAATAGTCTATTGACAACAATAGTCTAGTTTCTGGGAAATGACATGGAAGGCTATAGAATACAGTTTTGGGTTACACCCACCATGATGAACTGATCTCAGCTGTCCTAACTAGGACATTATCCACCCCTTATTCTATGCCATCCATGTCATGCCCAAATTAACCCCCTTTAAAAACTATATCCCTTTAAAACTATATACATCTATCTATCTATCTATCTATCTATATATATATATATACAATGAAACATTACAGACCATTCTCACTCAAAATTAGGTCCCCTTGTGGTACACAACGTGTCTCCCCATCTTTTTGCATTACCCACCAGGTGGAACCAGGTCCCTGAGCAAAAACAATCCCTCGGATGGGTTTGCCTTTGCTTGAGGTGGGACTAATCCAAACAGTCTTCCCTAACATTCCTCTCATATGTACCACGGGGACTTTATCTCCATCTACAGTATGCAAAAGTTCTGATTGGGCAGGGCCAGCTCGATTGATGGAACCTCGGGTGTTGACCAACCAGGTGGCCTTTGCTAAATGCAGCTCCCAGTGTTTGAGAGTCTCCCCACACAGTGCCTTCAGAGTGGTTTTCAGCAGTCCGATGCACCGCTCAACTTTTCCAGCAGCTGGTGCATGGTAGGGGATATGATACACCCACTCAATGCCGTGCTCTTTGGCCCAGGTGTCTATAAGGCCATTCTTGAAATGGGTCCCATTATCAGACTCAATTCTCTCCGGGGTGCCGTGTCGCCACAGGACTTGTTTTTCAAGGCCCAGGATGGTATTCCGGGCAGTGGCATGAGGCACGGGGTATGTCTCCAACCATCCAGTGCTTCCTTCTACCATGGTCAGTACGTAGTGCTTGCCTTGGCGGGTTTTGGGGAGCGTGATGTAGTCAACTTGCCAGGCTTCCCCATACCTGTACTTTGACCACCGTCCACCATACCATAGAGGCTTCACCCGCTTGGCCTGCTTGATGGCAGCACATGTCTCACAGTCATGGATGACCTGTGAGACAATGTCCTTGGTTAAGTCCACCCCTCGGTCACGAGCCCATCTGTATGTTGCATCTCTCCCCTGGTGACCGGAGGCGTCATGGGCCCATCGAGCCAGAAATAATTCTCCTTTGTGCTGCCAATCCAGATCTACCTGAGAGACTTTAATCCTGGCAGCTCGGTCCGCCTGCTCGTTGTTATGATGCTCCTCATTAGCCCGTTTCTTGCCTACATGAGCGTCTACGTGACGGACCTTCACACTCAGCTTCTCTACCCGGCCAGCGATGTCCTGCCACATCTCCGCCGCCCAGATGGGTTTCCCTTGGCGCTGCCAGTTGGCCTTTTTCCATCGCTCCAGCCATCCCCACAGAGCATTGGCCACCATCCATGAGTCAGTGTAGAGATAGAGTCTTGGCCACTTCTCTCGTTCAGCTATATCCAAAGCCAACTGAACGGCTTTAAGCTCTGCAAACTGACTTGACCCACCTTGTCCTTCAGTCGCTTCTGCAACTCGCCGTGTGGGACTCCATACAGCTGCCTTCCATTTTCGGTTTGTCCCTACAATGCGGCAGGAGCCATCCGTGAAGAGCACATATCGCCTTTCATCTGCTGGTAACTTGTCATATGGTGGGGCCTCCTCAGCCCGTGTCACCTTCTCCTCCTCTTCTTCAGAGGATAGTCCGAAACTCTCACCTTCAGGCCAATTGGTGATAATTTCCAGAATCCCAGGGCGATTAGGATTCCCTATCCGGGTTCGCTGCGTGATCAGAGCCATCCACTTACTCCATGTGGCATCGGTGGCATGATGTGTGGAAGGAACTCTTCCCTTGAACATCCAGCCCAGCACTGGTAGTCGGGGTGCCAGGAGGAGCTGCGCTTCGGTGCCGATTACTTCTGAGGCAGCTCGAACTCCTTCATAGGCAGCCAGGATCTCTTTCTCAGTTGGTGTATAGCTGGCTTCAGATCCTTTGTATCCCCGACTCCAGAATCCCAGCGGTCGTCCTCGGGTCTCCCCAGGCACTTTCTGCCAGAGGCTCCAAGAGGGGCCATTCTCCCCGGCTGCGGTGTAGAGCACGTTCTTCACGTCCTGTCCTGTCCTTACTGGCCCAAGGGCTACCGCATGGGCAATCTCCTGTTTAATTTGTTCAAAGGCTTGTTGTTGTTCGGGGCCCCACTGGAAATCATTTTTCTTCCGTGTCACAAGGTAGAGAGGGCTTACAATCTGACTATACTCGGGGATATGCATCCTCCAAAAGCCCACAGCGCCTAGGAAAGCCTGTGTTTCCTTCTTGCTGGTTGGTGGGGACATGGCTGCTATTTTGTTAATCACCTCCATTGGAATTAGACGGCGTCCATCTTGCCACTTCACTCCTAGGAACTGAATTTCCTGAGCAGGTCCCTTGACCTTACTCCGTTTAATGGCAAAACCGGCTCTTAGGAGAATCTGGATTATCTTCTCTCCTTTCTCGAAGACTTCGCCCGCTGTGTTCCCCCATACAATGATGTCATCAATGTACTGTAGGTGCTCTGGAGCCTCACCCTTTTCCAGTGCAGTCTGGATCAGTCCATGGCAAATGCTGGGACTGTGTTTCCACCCCTGAGGCAGTCGATTCCAGGTGTACTGCACACCTCTCCAAGTGAAAGCAAATTGTGGTCTGCACTCCGCTGCCAAAGGAATGGAGAAAAAGGCATTGGCTATGTCAATGGTGGCATACCACTTGGCTTCCTTGGACTCTAACTCGTACTGGAGCTCCAGCATGTCCGGCACAGCAGCACTCAGGGGTGGTGTGACTTCATTGAGTCCACGGTAATCCACCGTCAGCCTCCACTCTCCGCTGGACTTACGCACTGGCCATATAGGGCTATTAAAGGGTGAGCGAGTCTTGCTGACCACCCCCTGGGTCTCCAGTTCACGGATCATCTTTTGTATAGGGGTCACAGAGTCTCGGTCGGTGCGGTATTGCCGACGGTGCACTGTTGCTGTGGCTATCGGTACCAATTGTTCTTCAACCTTCAGCAGTCCCACAGCAGAGGGGTCCTCTGAGAGACCAGGCAAGGTGTTCAACTGTCTAATTTCCTCCGTCTCCACAGCAGCTATGCCAAAAGCCCAACGAAGTCCTTTTGGGTCTTTGAAATACCCACTCCTCAGGTAATCTATGCCAAGGATACATGGGGCCTCTGGACCAGTCACGATGGGGTGTCTGTGCCATTCCTTCCCAGTCAGGCTCACTTCAGCTTCCAGTACAGTCAGCTGTTGGGATCCCCCTGTCACCCCAGAAATGGAGATGGATTCTGCCCCTACGTATCTTGATGGCATTAATGTACATTGTGCGCCAGTGTCCACTAAAGCCTTATATCTTTGTGGCTCTGATGTGCCAGGCCACCGAATCCACACAGTCCAATAGACTCGATTGTCCCTCTCCTCTACCTGGCTAGAGGCAGGGCACCCCTAGTCCTGGTCATGGTACTCATTGTGCTCTTCTTGTGGGTATGACCTGGAGGTCCCTTCAAGAGGATCAGACGTATCATCATTCCTGTACCGTCTGGAGTCTTGCCCACGAGAGACTGGAGCAACGTTCACCCTTGAAGAGTTCTTTATGGTATTTGTTCCTCTTTTCAGTTCACGTACCCGGGCTGCTAAGGAAGAGGTGGGTTTCCCATCCCACTTCCTCATATCTTCTTCATGCTCACGGAGGTAAAACCATAGATCGCTACGTGGAGTGTACCTTCTCTCCTTAGCTGGGGGACGCTGGCTCCTGATAGCAGAGACTCTTGTTCGTCCTGGCGAGATATGGAAAATCCCTTCCTTAATTTCTTCTCTTAGCTTCTGGTGTCCCTCTTCAATTTTCTCTTCTAGGCTTCGGACGTGTTCAGCCAGTTTGGTTTCCACAGATGAGACGTGGGCTCGTAATGGGGCGGTGACAGTGTCTTCATAAATCCTGAGTTTGCTAACCAATGCTCCCACCTTGTCCTCTCCCTCCCTCCATTGCAGCGTTGCTAAGTAGCGGGAATACATTTCTGGCCCGAGTCGTGCAAACTTTAACCACATTTGGGAGGTGCACTGTACGCCATCTGGACTCTTAGGGAATCTTTCATCCTCTGAAAAGATTATCTCCAGTACAGCTAACTCCCTTAAGCACCGGATACCTTGTTCCATCGTGTTCCACTGTCCTTGCTGTACGTGGAGGTCCTCCTTGCAAAGGTATCTCTCCCTCACACTGGACAACAGTCGCCGCCAGAGGCTGAGAGTTTCCTGCCTCCTTCCAATCCCCTGATCAATGACTACATCTCGAGACAGGGATCCCAGCTGTCTGGCTTCACTCCCATCTAGGATCGTATCGTTAGCTGCGGCATCCCAGATTCGGAGCAGCCAGGTCAGAATGGACTCGTTCGCCTGTCGTGTGAACTCTCTCCGGAGCTCACGTAGCTCACCCAGGGATAGGGACCGAGTGATTATTTCTGGCTCTGTCTCCTCCGGTGGATGTGAAGGTCCCGCCTCTTCGTCATCATTTGCTATGCGAACTGATTTAGTCTTTGATTTCCTTTTCTGGACAGGGGCGACTGCTATTGGTTTTGCTTGTTCTTCTGGCTCCTCGATGGTTTGTGTGGACACGGTGCTGGTTGGTTCATTTCTTTCTCCCTCTGACTCAGCTGTGGTTTGGGTGGACGTGGTGTCTGCGGATTTGGTCCTTCTCTCCTCGCCCTGACAGTGCTGTATCATGTCAAGCAGTGCCCGGTAGGCAGTGGCCAGGGCCCAGCAGGTTGCTGTGAGCTGGCCATCTCTGGAGCTGCCAGAGCATTTTTCCTTCACCAGTCTTATCATGCTAACAGGATCCTGCAGTTGTTCAGGGGTGAATTTCCAGATCATTGGAGGAGAAAACTTTTCCAAATACTGGCTGATGTCCTCCCACTTCCCGTGCCACTCAGCATTATCTGCTCCCAGGGCAGGTGTCCAACCAACCTCCCTAAAAGGCACTTTTCTGACCCTAAACATGGTGTACACAGTACAGAGCAGACAGAGCAACACTAACAATAACATTATGCTGTCCTTAACATCAAAAGGGAACTCAATATTTTCAAAAACTGTTTTAGCAGGTCTGAAGGGGAAGAAGGAGGTGGGAGGCTGGAAACCATCCACCCCTGTTCCCCCAAAAAGCTGGGTACGATTTTTAATGAGGCCCCAGAGGTAGCAACCCAAACCAGGACAGGCAAACAGGACTGAATACACATTTACAATGAAACTCATTGCTTCTGATGTTAGAATGACATAAACATAATATACTAATAAAGCAATTTGGATCCCTCTCCCTGGTCTTAAAGAGAGCATCAAAACAGGCAAATAATACCCCATCTGTGGAAATATGAACAGGCTCAAATACAACATCCATGTGAGTGCATCAGACAACATTGTGATCAGGGAGTTTCTATATTCAAATAGACAAATGCTTAAAATGAAATTGTGATTCTGACTTCTCTCTCTCTGCCCGACGTTTGGGCGCCAAAATGTGCTGGTTTAAAAGTTAACCAGCAGGGGGAATGAACTCAACTCAAAGGAGAGATTATAAGTCAGAATAACAATTTATTAAAATAATACAGTAAGTACAATAATACAAACAAACAATTGGTCTCAACCCACAAAAACCCAAATGTATAACCCAGTGCCCTGGGGCCTGAACAAAGTGGTGTTCCTTGGGCCCTGTTTGAGTCCAAAGTAAAGGGAGAGGGGAAGAACCTGCTGGTGGGAGAGCTGCTGCAGTCTGGCCAGAACTGGTGATCGCAGTCCAGTGGTGGTCTAAGTCTGGTTGAGAGCGATGAGATGCAGCCGTCCTCTGGATCCCACGAGTGGGTTGAAAAATGTTCCAAAACTCCAAGATTATATATCCTCCAGTTCAGGCAGGAATGCTTGGTACTCTCCTCAGGGCGGGGAGTTCACAAAGGGTGTGAGGACAGAAACATCTTCCTATCTCACAGGCCTCTTAACACCTAGTTTATAGCCTGAGGAGTCAGGCTCTATGGGCAGAAGGTGCGAATAGTCTATTGACAACAATAGTCTAGTTTCTGGGAAATGACATGGGAGGCTATAGAATACAGTTTTGGGTTACACCCACCATGCTCTATGGGCAGAGGGTGCGAATAGTCTATTGACAACAATAGTCTAGTTTCTGGGAAATGACATGGGAGGCTATAGAATACAGTTTTGGGTTACACCCACCATGCTCTATGGGCAGAGGGTGCGAATAGTCTATTGACAACAATAGTCTAGTTTCTGGGAAATGACATGGAAGGCTATAGAATACAGTTTTGGGTTACACCCACCATGATGAACTGATCTCAGCTGTCCTAACTAGGACACACATGTTAGCAAATCCTGGGCTTTTTATCTGGAAAAATTGTGCACATGGAAATTTCATCTCCAAATGGGGAGGTGATTTTTCCTTACTGGTCCATTGCAAAGCAAGGGAATAAATCTCTGGAACTGTCCAGGTTGTAGAGCTGTGGAGAGGGATGTGGATGAGTTTGCTGTTGGCTGGTGATGTCACCTCAGCTGGGGAGCACTGGGGGCATGCTGGAGCATGTCCATCCCTGTCCAACTGGCCTTGGACACTTCCAGGGATGAGGCAGCTACAGCTTCTCTGGGCACCCTGTGGCAGGGCCTGTTCCAGTGCTCTCCAGGTTCTCCAAGGGAACTCCGTAAAACAGCTCCACACAACAGCTCCACAGGGACCTGCCCTGCTGCAGGAACTGTGTGTTTGTCCATCACTACTGGGGACCTTTTTTTTGCTGATGATGAATTTTCCAAGCAGATTCAGCTTCCTCTTCCTGCTGTGCCTCAGAAAAGCCTCTGGCAGGGCAAGCCAGGACCACTGGCACCAGTGCTTGGTGGCCCTGGGCAGCGTTACCCCCTCAGCCAACCTCTTGACTGGTTCAGGTCACAAAGCTCAGCAAAATACATCCTTCTTCAGTCAAAGATGGGACTCAGTGACCTTGAAGGTCTTTTCCAACTTTATTCTATAATTCTGTAGTTCTATAAAACCTCTTGTTCAGAGCAGTTTGTTGGGAGAACATTGTGTTATCTCTCCAACACTCAACTTTAACCTTTTGGTTTTGATGTACTGAACCCTCCATAAAGAGCTGGGAATGGAAAATTTCCTGGAAAATCTGTGCCTTACGGAGGAAAATTGGCACACAGACTCCAGAATATTGAATACTAAATAAACTGAATAATTTAAATAAACTGAAATGAACCGGGAGGGCTTAACTGGTGCTGCTACTGCTTCTGGTAAGTAAACACACCCTTCCCTTGGTGAATCTTCAGCTCCTCTCTGTCCTCTTCTGGTGGAGCAAGGGCTTGAACTTGGAATCAGAGAGGAGCAGAGCTGGTTTGCACAAGGATGGGTCAGGAACTGGGGGTGGCTTCCCTTCCAAACATGTTGGACTGGTGCTGCTCCAGCTCTGCTGCTCCTCCTGGGTGAGGACCAGACCTGTGGAGACATTGGCTCTCCTGACCTCCCCTCTCACACCACTGGAATGTGCAGGAGCAATAGGTCTTGGCAGACACTTCTGCTGGGCCCAGCTTCCCTATGGCTGTCCCAGTCCCAGCCAGTGCTCAGCTGGGGAGGAGCAGGAGCAGAATAGCCCCTTCTGCACAGGGTAATAGCCCTGGGATACCCTGCTGGGACCCTCAGCTGTGCCTGGGGCTTTCTGGCATCTGAGCTTCCAGTGTGCCATGGAGACCCACCAGATCTTGGGGGTTGAGACCCACTACAACACCCACATCAGTCCTCATGGCTCTGCACTGCTGGGTCTTCTGAATTTCTGCAAACTGAGACTGTCACATATTGTGTATCTTTGCAGGATATTTAGGAGAACATAACCTGGCTTGCTACCACTGTGAAAAACCTGTATTTTTTTTATTTATTTTAAACAACTTTCTTCACTGCTTTCCATCCCCAGTACACAGATCCTGCTGAACCAAATAGTCTGTTGTTGATTTATAAGGACAAAAACAATCTTCAAGTGCTTAAAGAATACACCAACCTCCCCAGAACCAGCTCTGGAATATCTTTTAAACTATTCCCATGTCAACAGACTCTCCACATTACCTCCTCCATCATGCATCTTGTAAAATTAGAAGCACCGACCTTTCAGCCTGTGGAGAAATAAACTACAGGATATATCAAGTTACTGAGTTTAAATTAGACCTTTCTTAGAGGTTTGAGGTGAAAAGGAATAAGGGGTTCTTCCAGGAGATGCTGTTGTTGGAGACCACTGTCGATGTGATTACTCACTGATGGTTTTTCAGGCTCTGGTGTTGGGGAAGGAAGGAAGGCAGGATATCTGCCATCTCAGCATCTTCCTGTGGCTGAGAGAACTTGAACGACAATCTTACACTGAAAAATTGCCCTGTGCCAGTCCTGGGGACATGGTGATGGAGTCACATCTGGGAAATGGTTTCAGTGTCATGAGGGGAAGTGGAAGGGAATTGGGAGTAAAGGAAACACTGGCACAGATTTCCCAGAGAAGCTGTGGCTGCCCCATCCCTGGAAGTATCCAAGGCTGGGTTGGATGGGGCTTGGAGCAACCCGGTCTAGTGGAAGGTTTCTCTGCCCATGCAGGGAGTGGGACTGGATGAGTTTTAAGGTCTCTCCCAACCCAAAGCATTCTGTGATTCCATGATTCCAAGTTAATTTGGGAATGACAGCCCAGCTGCATCTGTTGGTAGTGATTTATTTATTGATCTATAAATCTATTTACTGAGTTTCCATCCCCCCTCTCTGTGATCCAGGCCCCACTCAGGTTCATCAGACATTCTGCTTTGAGCAGGAGCTGAGGCAAACACAGACCGAGCTCAATGGCTGGAGCTGTGGAGCTGCCTTGATCCTCACCAGACACTGTCATTAGTGTCTCAGCTGATGAACTCTGAGCTCTGGATGTGCTCAAAGCTCTGAGTGCATGTGCTGATGGGCAGCTGGGCATTCATGTCCCAAATTCGCCTTCTGCCCTCCTCCCTCCAGCTCTGTTTGTGCTCTCACATGCCTGGCCTTGTGCTCCTGGGATTCTGGAGATGGTCTTCCGTCTGTTTTCCTCTTTCTCCTGACCTCTCTGATCACCAAGACATGGCACTGAACCAACCAGCTCCTTCAACCCAGTTTGATCTCGCACATTGGGTGGGGCTTTGAGATTTCAGAAGAAAAACATGTGATGTGGAGTGTCTTTCTAGTTTAAACCAGAGTCATAATGTTTCGCGTCCTCATTTTTGGGGAACTTTCAGTTCTGTGACCCTTCCCCACCAGCAGCCCCAGCTCTCCCTGGCTCCTCAGGATGGGCTGGGCTGTGCCAAGTCCAGTGAATGGAGCACCAGGCAGATCACTCGTGCTCTTATTAATGCTTTTAGTCTCTTTTATTGCTTTATTAGTTTTAAATTGGCAGCACAGACTCCTGCCATCTTGACACCACAGGGTGCAGCACCTCAGTTCAGCTGGCAGTGTTTTAACCTGTGGAACACTATTTTCCCCACCCCTACAAGTGTCCAAGGCCAGGTTGCACGGGGCTTGGAGCAACCTGGTCTATGGAAGGTGTCCCTGCCTATGGCAGGGGGTGGAATGAGATGAGCTTTAAGGTTCCTCCCAACCCCAACCAGATTCTGGGATTCCACAATTTCTGGGTAATTTACTCTTTTTGAAAGTAATGCTGCTTCAGCTCCACTTCCTACCCCCATTCCCTTGCTTTCCCTCCCAAATCCCTTGCTGTCCTTAGTGGGATCAGGGCTTGGCTGAAAGCTTGAAGGGATCTCCTGGCTCTGCATCCTGTCACAGCCAGAGGTGCTGGAGATATTGCCCATGGGATGGCCACACATCTGTCCATGTACTAGCCTTGGGAGCCTGAGCCTAATGGAAATAAAGGTGGCCTAAAAAGGTAAATTTTGAATAGAAAGCAAAGAACGTCCTCTGGAGAGAAGATGGGGGAGAAACTGGCTGAGATTATCTGGATGGAAAATCTTGAGCTCCTCCACCATAATTGGTATTTATGAACCACGGGAGAGGGCCCTGGCTTGCCCGTGGCTCAGGGATGTTTGGTGCCATGGCAACTGCTGGCTGCAAATAATCAATATCATGCATGTAAACAGTGGCAGAGGCATGGTGGAGGGGGACTAGAGCCTGTTCTCTCTCGGTTAAAGTGCTGTTGTGCAAAGAGATAAATAAACTGCTTAAAACCAAACATGCAGTGTAATTGTGGCAGGGAATTTGTTAAATCTGCTCATATTTCCATGCCTGTGGAAGCTGCAAGGATGGATGTTTGGCTGATAAAGCCACACAACTGCTCTCAACAGCTGATTTTGAGAGTCTTTGATATTTTGAATCCTGAGTGCACACTCGGGTGTGACCATGAATGCTGGTGTTTTGGGAGAATTGGGGGGAATGCACTGGGATAACTCATCACGCTCAGGAAAATCATTTTAAACAGTGATGGTCAGGGTCTGCAGCAATAACACAGGGCTAAAAGCTGAGATCTTGAGGGAAATAATCACGGCTATTTCCTAAAAATTCTTTAAAAAGTATCATAAAATGGTGTTAAATTCTATTAATCACTTTGGATATTGGAATGAAAGGTAAGAAGATGGTTGTCCCAGTCCTGGAAGTGTCCAAGGCCAGGTTGGATGAGGCTTGGAGCAACCTAGGATAGTGGAAGATGTCCCTGCCCATGGCCGGGGGTGGGACTGAATGAGCTTTGAGATCCCTCCCAGCCCAAACCAGTCTGGAATTCTATGAAGTCAGAGCCCAAGTAACACTGCCCCCTCTCTCCCCAGTGCCCAGAGCATCCCTGGTTACTCCAGGTTTTTATTCAGCAGCTGTAGCTCAGGCTCCGCTTGGCGGTGGAACGACCTCTCTCCTCTTTTATTTGGCTGATTTAACAGGAATGTTGACAGGAATGTTCCAACCTTCTGTGAAGCTCTTTTCAAAGGAGCTGTGGGCTCCCTGCTGAGCAGGCCATGGAATCCTATGAGGATTTGGATTGGAAATGTGCCACTGCAGGGGGGCCACAACCTGGGGCTGGTGGGATCACTGGGGCTTGGGGGGATGACACCAGACTCTACCTTGGCAGCCCCCGGGGTTTCCCAGGACCCAGCACCCTCTGCCAGGTGTCCAGGGACAGCCAGGGGTTTTGGGGGTCACAGGCAGGAGCAGGAGCAGGGGCAGGATTCCAGAACATTCCTCTGAGCACCACAAGCGCTGCCTGACACAACAGGGAAAGGAAGTGGTTTGGGGATTGGTTTTTTTCAAAGAATAGTGGCTATTTTAAACAGAGGAAATTTTCAAGGTACTTCCTGTTCAAGAACACTATGAGTCAGTGCTTTTTAGTAGGAAGAAAAGTAGTTTAAAGAATAAGTGCCCATTCTTGTCAATGACAAGTCACATGTCTTATGGAGAAATGAAACCGATCTTCAACCTGTTTTGACTGATTTTGCGGATTGGATCAGATGACCCCCAAAGGTCCCTTCCAACCCAAACTGTTCTATGAATCTATGACCCTATAGAAGGTTGAAGGAAAAGCCTAAATTACTTTAAGCATGCTTTGGTTTAATAATCCAGCACAGAAGAAAATGGCACAACTGGAACCAAGGAGAATCATAGAATCACAGAATCTCCCGAGTTGAAAGGGACCCACAGGGTTCATCGAGTCCAACTCTGATATTTCACAGGTAGGTGTGTAAATGTTCACAGATGTGGGTACAAGTAAAGTCTAAATATCAAACAGAACAAGAATGGGTCACTGGACATGGCACTCAGTGCTCTGGGCTGGTTGACAAGGTGGGGATCTGTCCCATCACAAGACTTGATGGTCTTGAGGGCTTTTCCAACCTTAGTGATTCTGTGATTCTGTGAATTAGCAGATTCTTTTTCTTATTGCTTCCTCTAAAAATGATTTCTCCCCTGTTTCCCACACATCCACTGCACTGGAGGGTGTGCTGCAGTTTGGGAGGACGCATTGCACCTTCAGGCAGCCACAGGAGTTGAATTTCTCCCGAGAGTTCAGAAAGTCATCCCAAAGGATCAAGGCCAGGCTCGTTTCCTCTTTTACTTCTTGCACAGCTTCAGCTGAGGAACCAAGTGCAGAAACAGCAACAGGCTTGGCCCAATGTGGCTGTGGGTTACAGAGAACAAGTCTGACTGTGCTGAGATTATCTGGCAGCTCTTCCTGTGTGAAGTGTGTGGGTTCCCACCAGCCTAGCTCCTGCCCTGTGCTGGCCATGTGATGCTGCAGTTCTCAGAGCAGTGATGGATCCAGACACCTCATCTTGGAATTTAGCTCATTTTCCTGCAGTCTGAGGGATCCTGCTGGAGCAATCATGGTGTTTGCAAACAGCAGCAGCCCATGGGGAATCCCTCAGCCAGGAGCACATGCTCATGGCAGGGTGGGAACAAAAGGAGCTTTGAGGTCCCTCCCAGCCCAAACCATTTGTGATTCTGTGGTTCTATGACATGGTGGTTGTTGAAGCTGATGGTGCTTGTGGGGTTGGTTGCCCACGTGGGACTGAGTCTGAGGAGCAAAGGGAGCAGCTCAGGGGCCCCTCGTGTCTAGAGAGACTAAAAACACAGGTCTCAGCCCCTGAGCCCCTAATGTCAGGTGCAAGTCAGCCAAGGAATGAGGTTTTGAGAAAGGCAGGAGAGAAACTCTGGGGCAATGCCAGGTGCTGACGGGGTCAGTGTGGACGTGGTAGCTTCTGACCTCACATGAGGCCCCACATGGTGCTGCTCAACTGCTCTTAGTGCAGTGTTCCATTAAGGGCATAAAAACTCTTTTAAAGGCCCTTGCCCTTCCTTTCTGCCTTCATAGGAAATGAATAGATGTGTTTGGTAAAATACATTCCAGTTAATATTTAATGCAATGTTTGAAAGTGAAAACAAAAAGAAAACTATTAATTTATCTTTCCTTGGTGCTTATAATAGCAGTTTAATTTAACTCTGCAAACGCTTAGAATAAAAGAAACACCTTTCAGATTCCTGCCTTTGGAATTATTAATGGCTTTATAGGGCTCAATGTACTATTTGTGTTCTTCCAGGCTGTAAAAATAAGCCCAATGGAATAATTCAGCTGAGCAGTGTCTGGATTTCCCTGCCCTTCCTGATTGGAAGCATGGAAGTGTAATAGCTGATCTCTTTCCCTCCTGTGGGTCAGCCTGCCCTCTCTCTGCCAAGGGAGGTTGGGAGGAGCAGGGCAGGGTCCTCCCAGGGTCCATTGGAGCATCCCAGTGTCCATCCCACCACAGGTGGTCCCAAGGGGGTGACCCTGGGCTCTGGGCTGGAGGCTCTGGCCACTCTGAGTGCTGCCCTTAGGGAGGAGCCAGCAGCTTTTCCCAGGCCCTCCAGTTCAGCTCTCCCTGGAGAAAAGTCTTTGAAGACCAGAAAAACAATAGACAGCCATAAAATGTCAACAACTGCAGAATCCGGGGATGCTCAGATAAGGGGCACAGAACCAAACTCAACTCAAATGTGTGGGAAGAAGTGTCTGAGGCAGAACCCACATTCCATGTGGGCTGGTGGTGAAGGCAGAGGCTGGAGTGGCCTTTCTCAGGAATCCTCATGACACCTGAAGGGTGGTTGGGCACTGAACAGGCTCCCCAGGGCAGTGGTCACAGCACCAAGGCTGACAGAGCTCAAGGAGTGTTCACATGATCCTCTGGGGCGCACGGTGTGACTCTTGGGGATGGTCCTGTGCAGGACCAGGAGTTGGACTCAATGAGTCTTGTGGGTCCCTTCCAAGTCATCATATTTCATGATTCTGTGATTGTGAATCACCATCTGTCATGGAATGGCTGGTTCCCTGCTCAGGTTTCCTGGAAAACACCCCACCAAGGCTCAGCATTTCTTCCTCTCTGATGACTCGGCAGATGTAAAACAAAAGTTGGGACTGGAAGTAGACTAGGAAGTTAGACAACGCTGCAAAATAAGTGGATTTTCTGCTTTTTTACATCTTATTTTTAGTTTCTTTTTCTTTTTTTAGGCTGTGCTCATCCTTCCTCTTCCCAAACCAGTCCCAGCTGGATTTTGCAGCCTCTCGAGGTATTCTGACACAAGGACCCAGTGCTGAATGATTTAGTGCCTCTGAGCTGCAGCCAGATAACGCTACTCCCAGGTACTTAAACTTCCCTAATCAGCCTCTTGAGTTGTTTTGTTTCCTGAGTGGCTTTGAGTCTATAGAACACTGTGGAAGAGAGAAACCTTCTGCTGCTCCTCTCCACCATCAGCAGCTTTCTGCTTCCAGCAATGACATGGGTAAGGAGCTCACACAGCCCTTAATAGACATGTGAGTCTGAGAAAGAAAAAGGAACAAAGAAGGTGAGACTGGGAAAAAAAGGACTTTTTTCACATGTTTTTTCAGCACTGCCACACAATGTGTCAGACAACGGCGATTTGTGACTGTAAGTCACACTGGGAACTACTGGCCTGCTCTGCCTTGGATATCTTAAGAACTTAAGAAAATGAAATGTACTTGATTATCAAGTGACATTAGAAAATTTAATTAAACCGCCCATAAATAAATTGTACAAACAAATTCTCTGCTGACTTGGGCTCAGCCTTGGCGGGTTGGGTTCCCCTCTGCCTTTGGAGGGGGAGGATTTGCAGTGGAGATGTTTTGAAGGAGACAAAAAAGCTTCCCAAAAAAGGAATAAATTGTTGCTCTTGTGCTTAATTTATGGTGCTCAGTGATCCTTCTGGGAAATCCAAGGTGCAGCCCCTGCTCAGCTTGTCCCAGGCTGCGACAGCCCTATGTTGGTGCCAAAGGGAAGCAGGAGGAGTTTCCAAGACATCCAGCATGCTGCAATACAGTGAATGGCACTGGATTTTAGAGCAGAAAATAGGAATTGCTGTTTCAGTTGTACAACAGGGACAGAATGCAATAGGGACAGGTATTGTACCCGGTTGAGTCTCACCCAGCAAATTCCCACGTGCAGTTTCTGGGGTGTCAGGCTATTTCTGGAGCTCTGGTGGGGGGGTCAGGGCCAAGTGAGACCATGCAAGGGAGGTACACCATCCCTTGGGAACACCAACCCTTGGAACACCAGCCCCTGGCACATCAGCTCTTGCACTCTACCCACTCTTTCCCAACTGTGGCAGCTCCCAGTCTGGGAAAGGTCATGCCTGCTGTGAATCCAGGGTGAGTCTCCAGAGATGCAGTGCCGGGAAGCAGATTGGGAATGTCCAATGGGGAGTCTGAGCAGCTTCACCCCGTCTGCCACTGCTGTGAAATCTCGAGGTTGCGCTTGCACAAACCTCTCTGATGTGGGACAACAGCTTTTATTTCCTGGGCTATTGCTTGCCCCAGTTATTTTGGGAAGGAAAAGGACATCAGGGTGCCATGGTATTGCTAAATGTTTATTTTGTCAGTGGGAGCAGTTGGTTTTCCACATGCTGTGTAGCTCCCACTGTGTTTTTACACGAAACCCACCAGAGCTCTGAGTTTACAGCAGGATACCAGAGCTGAGGAACATCTCTGGCTGTGACGCTCAGATCTGCTGGCAGGAAGGAAGTCTGGATGCAGGCAGGGAATTGTCCACAGTGTGCAGTGCTTGCCTGGACACTCCTGGATGCAAGGAGGGGGACAAGGAGCCAGGAGGTCTCCTAGGTTTATCTTCCCCTACCTTCCCAGGAGATGCCAGGCTGAGGAATGGGGAAAAGGCATTGCAAATGCAGGTGAAGCCAGATGACAAGGTGATACTAAGGTATTTATTTTAATATGCTAATTGAAATGATTTGTTAATGTTCTGTGTAAAAATGAGGGGGATTTGGCCCCTGGATGTTTATAAATAGGACTGGAGAAAATCATAGAATCCCAGACTGGTTGGGGTTGGAAGGGACCTTAAAGCCCACCTCATTCCACCCCTGCCATGGACAGGGACACCTTCCACTATCCCAGATTGCTCCAAGCCCTGTGCAACCTGGCCTTTGACACTTCCAGGGACGGGGCAGACACAGCTTCTCTGAGCAACTTGTGCCAGGGCCTTCCCACCCTCACAGGGAAGGATTTCTTCCCTAAGAAGTGTCACCTGAACCCCCCCAATGACCCACTCACAGCCCAAAGTGTGTCATGACTCCTTGGGGGCTCATTCAAAACCACTTATAGTCACTAAATCACTAAAAATCCTCATTATTCTCAGAGGCATCAATGCTGCCTTTCCTTATTTATTTATTAGGTTTGCTGGGAGCTCCTGTGCTTCCCCCACCACTCTGCTGTGGGGTGTGAGGCCACTTGCACAAATGGCTTTTAATTCTGGGAGCTCAGGATCAGCCAGCATGAGCCGTGTCAGTGATTTCATTTCAGAATTGTATTGCAAGGTGGCATAAATCAAGGATAACTGATGCCCAGGTGGGTCAGGAGCCTTTGGATCAAGTGGGAAACCTGAATTAAAAAGCCCTCATGGCAAAGGGAACCGGGTTGGGTGAACCCAGTGGCCCTAGTGAAGCCCAGAGCATGGTCCAGTGCAGTACAGAGGGGACATATGGGGACACAGACCCTTCCCAGAGTGACACCTTCTACCCAGCTTCATACAGGGCCACCGGGAAACTTCTGTCAATAATTAACCAGCATTTCCCAAGGCACTGCACAGGTCTCTGTGCTCACATGCACCTTGCCTTGGACTGGCTCTCCAGAGCATTTCAAAACGTCAGATCAACCACACTGGGGGGTTGTAGTTACTATAATGTTACTCTAAAGTGCCACTGCTGGAGCCACGAGAGGCTTTACAGTCATCTACTATTTTTTTCTCATTTGGGGTGAAAAATGCAAAGAAAAAGACATCTTAGCGTCCCACAGCAGCCACTCTGCACCTGCCCTTGGGGAAGAGCTCTGTGCTGGCTCCCATACCAGCAGGATGGCTGGGGACACTGGGGACACTCGGGACACTGGGGACACTGGGGACACTGGGGCCAGGCCTGCCCAGCCGCAGTGACCCTAACACTGTGTCCTTTGTTTTGGGGTGTTTGGTGTAAATGGGTCATGGATTGACTAAAACAAACCCCCTCAGCACGGGCAGTGCCTGCATGGTCCGGTGAAACACTGGCTGAATTATTAACTCTGCTATTGTTACTGTAATCACACAATTTATTGACAGAGCTGCTCCAACCCCTCATTTCCCACAACTGGGACAATTCTGCTGTGTCAACATGTCTGGGAGAGAGGGGAATGGAGCCAAATCCAGAAGCGGGGGGTGTTATCTGCGTTTTTAAAGTGAGGGAGGGAATGGGGAGAAGACAAAGAGTGACATTGGGCACTTGGCAACCAGGGCCTGTTTGGTTTGGGTTTTCCACAAATTCATGTGGATAAACTGGTGGGAGTTGTTGGGTGTCTGAGTGTCTGACAGAGGGGTTGCACAGGACTCAACCATGAATTCAGACTTGGAGTGGGACTGGAGGTGTTGAAGTTCTCAGGGTGGCAGGGACAGGCTCCAACCTTCCCCCAAGGTCAGGATGGGACAAAACCTTGCCCAAATGTGGGCAAAGGGTTTCCAGGCATGTTTTTGGTCTTTGTCTTTTGAGGTCTGTTCACATTCAGAGCCAGCAAATTGCAAACACATCAGGCAAAATCCAACTGACTCCAACCTGTCACATAAACCACAAAGTGTTGGGAACTGCATCTTCCCACTGTAAAGTCATTCCAAATTGGGATGTGCACTTCCTTTCATCTCCAAGACCCAAAGCCTTTAGAAATGCTGAATTTATTCTCCCTAATGGATGCATGTAAGAACTGTGGCTCCTCAGAGCAAACAGTCTGTGTGGGGAGGAGGGGCAAGGCCTGTCAAACCAGCATGTTTACAAAAAGTCATAATAACTGGGGCTTCTATCCCTGGCCACAATGTGTTATTAAAACAAAGCAGCCCAAAATATAAATACATTGTCTTTAACAAAATGCATTTGGGCATATTTGACATATTTCATATTCAAAGCAACTCTTTCATGTTGTGCTGTGGAGTGAAGGGGGGGCTCAGTTCCTGCATCCCCTGTCAGTGTTGAGGCCACTCAGGCTGCTCTGTGCTTTATGACAGGCCTGGCTGAGCACAGGATTAATCCTCCTTTTGACTTCATCCCTGAAACATCTGAACTGCTCCGAGGGAAGCCAGAGCTGGCGGGAGCTGGCCAGAGGATGCCAGGGGCTGGGTCAGCCAGGCAGGGCTCGGAGCCACGGGGAGCTGCACGTGGCCAGCCCAAAGTCCTGCTCCGTGGCTGCTCAGACATGCCCAGGACAGGATGCCAGTGCTCCATACTTTCAGAAGTAATGCTGGGGAAAGGCTGGAGCTCCTGCCAGCCTTCCCAGTGCTTGGGCTCGTTTTCTTCACCATGTTGGCCTGAGGCCCTGGCACCCAGAGGGGCCCTTCCTAAAGGCCCACCAGCAGCTGAATGGAAAACTTCTGTATTTCCCAGGAGGATGGAAACACGGAGGCAAACAGTGCATGGGGGCTTGGGCAAGGACACTCAGTGTGAGTTCAGCAGCTGGCTGAGTACCCAGCACAGGCTCCATGGGGATGGCAGTGGGGATGGGAAAGGCTGAGCTGGCCCCTCAGGGAGCACCCACAGTGTGTGGGATGCAGTGCTGGGATGCTGCTGCAGCCAGGACCAGTTGGGACCCTTCCCAGCATGCCCCAGCCAGTGCCCACCACGGTGCCCATGCTTCCAGCCAGGAACACTGGGACCATAAGAGCAGCAGTCAGTTAATTTATAACCTCTGTTCTCCAGTGAAGTGTGGATTAATGGTGCACAGGAAGGAGCTGGGGCTCAGCTGCCATCTCAGAGCAGGAATCTCTGCAACATTAATGCCAGGGAGCTGCTTGTGGATTCCTGCCCCCATAAACTGGTGGGGATCTGTAGGGCCCAGCCTGGAAATACCTTTCTGGTCCCATTGTCCTTGCCAATAGTTTTTGGAAAAGACCCCCCAGTCCCAAGGATGCTGGATCCCAGCAACCAGGGGAGTGATTCACGGGTGGGTGAAAACTGCTCTGAGCAGGGTGTGAGCCTGTAAAACACACTTTATATAACACAGGGTCAGATGGGATATTGGGAAGGAATTGTTCCCTGTGAGGGTGGTGAGGCCCTGGCACAGGTTGCCCAGAGAAGCTGTGGCTGCCCCATCCCTGGAAGTGTCCAAGGCCAGGTTGGATGGGGCTTGGAGCAACCCGGTCTAGTGGAAGGTGTCCCTGCCCATGGCCAGGGGAGGAACTGGCTGAGCTTTAAGGTCCCTTCCAACCCCAACCAGTCTGGGATTCTTCTGGGATTCTGTGATATCACACCAAAGCTCCAGAAACTCTGGCCAGAGGCTTGTGCATCTTGAAGGAGCTGTTTATCCTGACAGAGCACAGTTTTGGGGAGCTTTCTGCTGTCTCTGGGCAACCAGACCTATCAGCTCTTGCTCTTCCTGCTGCTGTTTAAGATCAGAAAGATCTGCCTTTTGTGTTTCCATCTCTGTTTCACAGCCTTCACCACTCTCTTGCAATCTGCTTATTTAAAATATAGTTTCTGTGTTGCTTTCTTTTTTTAACTGAGATTAAATTAGTTGATAAAGGGAAACTCAAACCCAGACCCCAAACTTCATTAGGGATTTTGACTTTTTCTTTTGGGTAAGTGGCCTTTTAAATTCCAAACATCTTTCAAGACAGGAAAACCATTTCCCTTTCACTTTAAGAAGAAACCCTGAGATTAGCTCAGTTGGTTGGAGCCTGGTGCTGTTAACAGCAAGGTTGTGGGTTCAATCCCTCTACAGGCCATTCACTTAAGAGTTGGACTTGATGACCCTTGTGGGTCCCTTCTAACCCAGAATATTCTGTGAATTCCTGCTGTATCTCTGAGCACTGTTCACCTCCCTTATCCTCCCCTCTGCAGCAAACACAGCCAGTCTTCACTTACGTGGAAGATTTGGCCTCCTTTATGGGCTTGTTTGGCAAATAAACATCTTGGGCCAAGCCTTCAGTGCAGCAGGTGCTTGGTGTGGAGGTGAAGGGTGGCCCCTGCAAGGAGGAAGCTGAAGACAAGGGCAGCAGACACCCCAGGGGACATCCCCGGGGGGCCCCCTGGCTCCAGCTCTGGGAGTGGCAGGACCCACCTTGGCAGGGCTCAGGGAGCACTGGGGCAGCTGGGCCAGTGCAGGGCACCAACTGCTGGGCATTGAAATGAGGGAAAACTGCATCCAGTCACCTGCTGTTCTTCCTCCCAAGGTCATTTAAGAAAGGGCAATGTAAGAAAGATATGAAGCCATTAGAGAGTGTCCAAAGGAGGAAAAAGGAGATGGGGAAGGGTTCTGAGGGGAAGCCATGTGAGGAACAGCTGAGGGCACTTGGTCTGTTCAGCTGGAGGTCTCATTGCAGTTACAACTTCCTTGGGAGGGGAAGAGGAGGGGCAGGCATTAATCTATGCTCTGTGGGGACCAGGGACAGGACCAAAGAGAGTGGCCTCATGTTGTGTGAGGGGAGATTTAGGTTGGATATCAGGAAAAGATTCTTCCCCCAGAGGGTGGCTGGGCACTGAACAGGCTCCCCAGGGCAGTGGTCGCAGCACCAAGGCTGCCAGAGCATTTGGATGATCCTCTGGGGCACCTGGTGTGACTCTTGGGGATGGGCCTTTGCAAGGCTAAGGGTTGGACTTGATGATCCTTGTGGGTCCTACTCGGCATATTCTGTGATTTAACTGGGAGAAATACCCAGTGACCTTTCCCTGGCTGGACCATGCCCAGTTCTGCTGGGCTGGGCTGGGTTTGCCCATCCCAGTGATGCTACAGAGTCATTGCTCTCCTGTGTAAATGTGCTTTAGGAACTCAAAAAAGTGTGTGTCAAAGATACAAAATGTAAAAAAAAAAATGGAAAATAACATGAATAATACAATAAAAATATTGGAACAAGCCTTGGCCAGAGATGCTGCAGAGGGGCTGTGGGTCTGGGTTTGGGATTTGCAGGTGCAGGGTCCTGATCCCATGTGCTGTCCTCCGCTAGCATTCGGGATACCTGAGCTGGGAACTGCCTTCAGCAGGATCAGCCTTTCCTGGCAGCACAGCGGGTTGCACCAGGCACTGCCTGGAAGAGTGGGCAGATAAAATCTGTTCTGGGCACACCCCATCAGCAGGTGCTGCTCCTGCAGAAACCCAGGAAACCAGGCGATTATTCAGATTTTTTATTCTGACTGATACAACACACATGGATTTGGTACACAAACAAGTGGGTTGAAGGCAAACCATGTCCTCCAAGTGGCTCTTCCGTACCCTCCAGGTCCCATAACACCTTTGACAAAGGTACAGCACATCGAGACCAAGTGGGAAAGGCATTGCTAGAGAAATGTGACACAAACACCTTCCCACTCCAAGCACATGGGAATAAAAGCTTCCATTTACACTTTGGCTCTTCAAATCCATTTTTGAAAGTGCATTTCTCCAGCCACATCCCATCACACAGCTGTGGCTGGAGAACAGTGTTCCCACTCCTCCCCCTCTGTAAACGAACGGAAAGCAGACATTCCTTCCCATTTTGATATTTAAAGTAGCTTCTTCATATTACTGCACCCACGGACGGACAGAAAGGCCTTTTTCCAAATATATTGTGAATATTTCACTAAAAAAGGCTTAATTCTAAGTGACCTGAAGTGAAACCACCCGTGACTTTAGGAACCAGTAGCCTTAAAACTGGTGGAGGGCCCTTCTCAATGTCACTGGGAGCTGCTCTCCCAGTGCCCTGCACTGGATCGACAGTGTTCAGGAGACACAGCACCTCCTGGTATTAAAAGGAGCTGAGAAATTGGGATGGATTCCCTCTTCTTTGCAGAACTTCTCCCTTTGCATCCCACACGTGATCCCAGATAATCTGTGTCCTCTGCAAGCGCTGCTGCTCCAAGCCAGCCCGGGCTGATCCAGGCAGCTGAGGTCATCCCAACATACCTCCCAAGTGACCGGCTGTGTTTATTTCTTTCCCAAAGCTAATGTACACAGAGGGAACAATACGGATCCTCTGCACAGAGCAGGCTTTTTACAGCCCCAAATAATTAAAAACCCAAAGGCTCTGAAAAGGTACTTCTTCAAGGAGAATTTTATCCACCATGTTCCTGAAAGCACCAACCAAGGTGCAGGTACCTGTAGTTGTTACACTCAGGAGTAGCTCAGCACAGAGCAGGGTCCTGTGGGTCAACTCATACTGAAAAAGGCATTTATTCCATTCAGTTTAGGCCGGCTCTTGAATTAAACCTAGACCTTAGCTTTTAGCTGCACTCAGATGTCATCTGGATAAAATGAGATTTGTGTGGACAAGGAATCAGACCATGTGGCAGCAGAACAAAAGTGAGTGGACAGATTCTTTTTCGAGGAGTTACTTTTCTAAACAAAGGAAGAAAAGTAACAATAACATTTCTGTGCAAGAAATCCTCCCAGATGCAGGACTACATTTGCCTGGAAGGCCTCTGAATTCCATAGTACCTGGCACATGACATAACATATTTTTTTGTATTTGTATTTACTATCATCCCAAAGGCTGGGAGACAGGAGACACTAGAGACTGTAAGCTACAAACGGGTGAAGAAAATGAGTTAAAAATCTAGCTTATTAAAAAACAAGCATCAGATGTGACCCCAAATGTATTAGAGCTGAGTTTTTAAATAAAACCTGAAAAGTTACTTTGGGGACAGACCTGACTAATTCACACACTCCCAGTGTGCTTGAGTTTAAAAATTCCCAAAGCTGCCACAGTTCTCCAATTTGTCTCTTTGGGGGAAAGAAGAAATAAAGCATTTGGGGTGCTGGTTTGGCCCCTTTGAAGGACATTTCAGGAATGAAGGAGCTTTTCAGTGGCACCCCTTTTACTTTCAAACTATTTGCTGCTCATTTTACTCCTGGCCATGTGCATTTCCCAATAAAGCAGCTCATATGGAAACAGTGGTTTTGGCTGTGTGAACCTTTGCCATTAATCTACAGGGAGAAGGCCATGGACTGTTTTTACAGCCTGTTTATCACCCTCTCCCATCTGCTCCCAGCAGCTTTATGGTGTGTTGTGCAAACAGCAATTCCCACTGGCCCTGGGTATTCCACAGGCTGCTAGTACAAAAAAAAATCATGGATTTCTCCCTACATCCTCCTCAGCAGATGAGCTCCCTTCAGCTTCCACATGGGTGAGTATTTATCAGGACAAATTCATGTGTCAGGAGACTCATGTTACTTTCAGTTCTTGGAAGAGATGGATGTACCATCACTGGCACAACACAATCTGCTCAGTTCTAAGCCACTGAAATCCAATCAAGTCTCCTAATTTTGTTTTCCTTTAATTCCCGTGTTTTTTGCCCCTTTTTCCCCTTGTCCCTCCAGAAAAAAGGAAGAAGAAGGACTCTCTGAGTAGATAATCTCAGTATTAAAATATACACAGGAGTGTGTCCCTCCAGTAATTCCATCTGTTGAATCTGTTCTCTGACAGAAAATACATTTTTTCTACCTTAATGACAGAAAATTCCCTTCAGGCTCTGTTTTAGGCACACAAAACACCATGTTCTGCAGCTCAGTTGTGAGCGGCAATAAGGACAGGCTGTCTTGCTGTGTCTGAGCAGTTTTGGCACACTGGATAAATAATTTGGCACTGAAGTCCACCAGTAACACCAATTTCAGCCATTCAGGGGATGTGAACATGGAACAGATGCCCCGATTCACAGTAAGGTTTCCAAGTACCCACAGGAACAGCAGTTCCCAAGCCCAGTGCTCCCTCAGGCCGTTGTCCGTCGGATCTCCTCCGACAAGGTGATTGACCTCTCCTTGCACTCGGTGTTGGAGCACTTGGACACGGCATTGGCCGCCTGGCAGAACTTCTGGAGGAGGATCTTCCTGAGCAGCAGGTACACCCAGGGGTCCAGGATCTGGTTGAGCGAGGCCAGGCGTACAGCCGTCAGGAAGAAATTGCATTCCCGGTGCAGTTCGGAGCCTGGAGCCTCCCTGGGGACACCCTTGCAGTGCTCAAATGTGTGGCCCCAGATCATCTTCAGCATTGTGATCTGAGGGAAACGAGGAGGGAAAAGGGATAAATGGTAAGGGAATGTTGTCTGTGTACAGATCTTATGGTGCCCAGAGAGGCTGTGGATTCCCCATCCCTGAAAGTGTTCTAGGCCAGGCTGGACTGGACTTGGAGCAACTTGGTCTAGTGGAAGGTGTCCCTGCCCATGGCAGGGGGTGGGACTGGATGGGCTTTAAGGTCCCTCCCAACCCAAACCAGTCTGGGATTCTATGACAGGGGTACTGAACACCCCACTTTTCCTGGCAGGTCCTTTTGTTGGTTGCAAGTCTCTCCTGGGTATAGCTTGGACACCCCGGCTGTGAGTGTGCTGCCTAAATCACTGTGGATGGACAGGCAGCAGCTCTGCCCATGGTGCTGTGTCTGCTTGGAATGTCAAGGAGATGGACACCCCCAGCACGGCCCTGAGGCGCCTCCATTGCCCTGTCTGGGCAGAGCTCAGCACTCCCATCCTCTGAATACACTGGCCAGTCCTGAAAACCCCTGGAACAGCCCAGGGACAGGCTCATAGGCCATCACTCACAGCCCTGTCCAACTCCTTGGCTTCAGTCCTTGGAAAGAACCAGGACAACCTGCAGCAGTGGCAACACAGGGGGAGTGATCCCACCATGGCTTTCCCACAGAAAGCCTCTTGGGAGCAGTGTCAGCACAAAGGTCACATCTGGGCTGCTGCTGTCCCGACAAACTGGGACAGCCAGAGCCAGAGTGACCAGAAGCAGAGGCTACAGGGGAGGATTTTTCCATTCAGCAGGATATTCTGGGTGCCAGATTAAAAACCATGTGTTGACCTTGGAAAGACTTGGATGAGTCTGGAAGGTAGGGCAGCATAGACAGCAAAGGAGAACTGTTTTTCTTTCTTTAAATAGAAGCTTTTGAGGATTCCATTCACTACATTTCATTTACAAAAGAAACCACGGATAGAGCTTTGTAAAAACTTGGACAGATCCAGACCCAGACCACATCAAGCCACTTGTGCACCAGACCCACACAGCCACAATCCCACCACTTCCTCGGCCACCTCCAGCTCTTCAGGACACTGTCCCTGTTCCTGTCACAGCATCTGCCTCCTGCGCCTGCCCATCCAGCACATCCCAGCTCTTGCAGCATTCCCATGCTGTAAGGAGCAGCAGTGTGATGGAAACATGCTGTGCCCACGTCACAGCCAAAGGGAACCCCCCCGCACTCAGCATTCCCAGGATTCACATTACTCTCTCTCAGATCAGCTCTTCCTCTGGGAACTCTGCAAGGACCCTGGTTCTGCAGACCATGTTGTCTTTTCTTTAGTTGGTGAACCCACGGAGCTACAAAAACATCAGGCTATAAAATACATTTTCCAAGCAGACAACCACTGCTTATTTTTGGGGCTATTACATAATATTTCTTTACTGGAATATTTGTTGGACCAACAATTGCTCCACTGGAAATTTTATTTGTTTGATATCATTAGAGGTTGTTTATTTTATCATGGCCTGTATTGGTCTTCTAAATAAATTAAAATAAGGGCTGCACAAGGCAGAGGAACAACACCAGGTGGAATAAAGGCAATGGAACTGTGTAATTTATGCCAATAAAAAATTTGGCTCAAAATGCATATAGTAATATAGTTGATAATTGTATTTATTCAACTAGAGTACCTCAACTTTACTGTTATCATGACTGTGGTTTTATATGTCTTTAATTTCTGTCTGCCAGGAACCTTAAGGAGCAGAAGTATTTTAACAGGAAATGCAGCAGAATTCCTGAGCATTTTGGCTTTAAATGACCTTGAAACAATTCTGGGAGGGAATAATTTTGTAGCCTAGAGCTCCAAAAGAGTTATTATGAGAATTCTAGTTTGTGCTGCACAGGTGTTTCTGTGCAATCATGGAACAGCTTCCCCTACTTCCACTTAAGAGTTATTTGTCTGCTGCCAGTCCAGCTCAGCAGTTATCCCTGAATCCCAGACTGGTTTGGGTTGGGAGGCACCTCAAAGCTCCTCTTGTTCCACCCCCTTCCATGGGCAGGGACACCTTCCACTATCCCAGGTTGCTCCAAGCCCTGTCCAACCTGGCCTTTGACACTCACAGGGATGGGGCAGCCACAGCTTCTCTGGGCAACCTGTGCCAGGGCCTCACCACCCTCACGGGGAAGGATTTCTTCCCAATATCCCAACTAACCCTGCCCTTTGGCAGTGGGAAGCCATTCCCCTTGTCCTGACAGTACGTGCTCCAAAATAAGCAGAAGATCAGTGTGAACTGGAAACCACTTAGGATAAATCTTATTGGAGTGAGGTGTTTTCCCAGGTTCTTGATGCTGAACTCCCCCAGATCCTGTGAGTGCACAGAAAAAGGAGACAATATCTGCACTGTCTGTCTCCTCCCTTCTACCCAAGCCACCACAGAGCCAGAATGAGCTTCACGGAGTCCTTCAGAGCAGAGCCACGACTGTAAGAACTTTCACTCTGCAGTTAAATCACATTTGAGTTTATTGTTTACATCAACAGATCAAGTCTAAAAATACTGTCCGTGTACAAGGGCACTGTTTTCCTAACAGCAACAGCTGCCGGAATCCATTAGTTCTCAGTTACAAAACTCAGATGTCTTAAAAAAAAAATCATGAAGAACTCCTCTGTAAATCCCTGGTTTTCTGTGTCAACTCAATTTCTTACAACTGCTGAGTGATGCAGCTACACGATAAATGATTTCTACAATCTCGCTTTCACTGAAAATGCACTTGCATTCTCCACAGTCACTCCTCCAAAAATGCAGCATCTAATTCCTAACCCTTACTCTGTGGTTGTACAGAACAGTCAAGGTGTATGTATAAAAATGGAAGGGTATGTACAAACATGGAGGTGTATGTACAAATATGCCCCTGCAGTCATGACTCTGGATTTTGAGAGTATGAACATCTGAGAACACACTGACCAGGTAGAGAAGTTCTGCAGAACTCCACAGAAAAAGTTTCACACTTCCAAGTGTTGCTACCATGGAGGGAAGGGAACTGCTGACGAATTCCCTTGGGGTTCTGGGTTGACTTCTGCCTGCTAAACCCACAGAAATGCCCTGGGAATCAAACCACTAAAAGGAATCCCTGCTTCCTCACTGATTTATCTGAGAACTCTGGTTATGAAGGAGGAGAAAGAGTTCCCTCATCTCGGATCTTCTCTTGATGCTGCAAGGCTGGTTAAACCCTCGGGAGAAACAGCTCCATGCCCCGGGATGGTCGAGGGAGCAGGATGGGTCCCACTGTCCCAAAAGCAAGGGCTGAGGGGGAAACAGGCTTCTTCCATCAGGGTAACGGTTAACTTCTGGAAAATGAAGAAATTCTAGTGTCTCCCTCGGGACAAAACACCAGCAGGATGGACCCCAGGGAGGTCAGGGTGTGCAGGACTGCAAATAACCACCTCATGAACACAGAGCCAGAGACAGGCTCCTGCTTTCACTGACCAAATCTGCCATTCCATGGGGTTTGAGGAGCAGAACATAACTCTCTGATTCCAAGTTCTCACTAACCTTCACGGTGGTTTCATGTTTTACTTCCATCACTGTTAATGATCTCTAGAAAGTTAACTTAAACTCCTGACTGATTTTGGGGCAGTGTTATTTTGAGGATTTGATGGAATTTTAATTCATTTACAAGGATAACATTACTAAATTGAATTGTTTTCTCTTGTCACCTCACTGACCGTCAGCTTTGTCAGCCATTTCTCTTGTCTCAGCCCCACTCACGAGGGCTCAAGGACAAGAGGGAAGAAAATCCTTCTCCAGCCATAAAGAACCTTTCACGTAAGCTCAGTGATTCCACAGCCAGTTTCAGCCTGGTTCTGCTTAGAGATACCAAGTACAAACTTTCTATTCCCAGACAGCAGAGTAAACCAGCCTTTGGGGATGGGGTTCTGGACCCCCGGGTGTGCCCTTGTCCCACATGGCAGAGAAACGCGGATTCTGCCTCCTCCTCTCCTACATCATGAGGAGGGGTTCATAAATAAGGAATAACAAAGCAGTGGAAGGAAACACAAAGGTCCTTAAAAAACAGAGATGAAAAGCCAAGGAGGCTGCTGCAAATCAGGCTGCAAGCCAGAAGGTGCTCGCAGAGCTGGGGGCACATTTTCTCATAAAACGCTAAGTTTTGCTACAAGGTGGAAGGAAATAAAAAATCCTACATGATAGCCGACTGCAGTATCCTGCTCCCAAGCCCACTCCTTACGTCCTGCTTCCCTCCTCTGTACAAGACTTGTTTTCCTTCTTTTGACTCCAGTTCCTTCACCTGATTTTTCCAAACAGGCTGCACTTTTGCTGTCCTCTTGGACCTCTCCCAGCTTCTCTCCTACTAGCTTCCCACTCCGATACCCCCTGGACTCTGTCCCTGTCCCTGCTTTCCTTCCAAGAGGCTGTTCATGGACACGCTGTCCACAAGGAACAGGAATTCACAGTGCCTCCCACCCTGCCCAAGCTGGCAGCCACGCATTGTCCTTCCCAAAGGAAGGAGGGAGGAGGATTTGGGTCACCCCATGGTGGTGAGACAGGGACCTACCAGCAGTGGTGACCAGCAGGCCGAGAGGACACACATGATGCCGAGGAGCTGGATCAGCGTCTCCGTGGTGATCCGTCCCCACTGCTTGCTGGAGTGTGCCTCGGTGGCCTTGGTGCGGCAGCGGGACACCAGCGCCTCGATGGTGGCCAGGTTACAGGCCACGGTCACCACGAGGGACAGCAGCCCCAGCACGGCGAAGGTGGCGGCGAAGACGGTGCTGCCGTTGGGGCGGCCGTCGCCGGTGCTGATGAAGCACCATGTGCCGGGCCACTGCAGGGTGTACTGTCCGAGCCCGGCCACGGGCAGCAGGGCGAAGGCAACCACGGCAGCCCAGATGGCAAGCAGGCCGCCCTTGGTGAGCCGCGGGTTCATGTGGCTGGCGTACCAGTGCGGTGCCCGGATGGCCAGCGTCCGCTCCACGGCCATGGTGCTGGCGATGAGCAGCGGGCACAGCCCGAACACCGTCATGCTAAAGCCGAAGAAGACGCAGAGGTGTCCCGAGGGGTCCACGGCCTCCCAGGTGCGGTTGGCCAGGTAGACGGAGATGACGATGGGGCTGGTGAGCAGCTGGCCCAGCATGTCGGTGAGCGCCAGGGAGCCGATGCACAGCAGGAACGATCTCTTCCTGCGGCTGCCCTTGGCGCGGTAGCTGCGGGACACGAGCAGCATGGCCAGGGCATTGCCCACCATGCCCGTGATCATCATGGTCAGCGGGATGGCCACGGACACGGTGCCGCAACCCTCAGCCGCCCGCCCCATCCCGCTGCCTCGCTGCCCCACGGCGCCGGGCTCGGTGGCGTTGGGAACGGGCTCGCACCGCTGCCAGGGGCTCATCCTGGCGCCGCGGAGCCGAGGCACAGGGCATGGAGCTGGGCAGCGAGCCGGGAGCCGACGGAAGCGCGGGCGGACACCTTATAAGGGGGAGGTGGCTCGACCCGCCCTGAGGCGGCACCGCTCGGTCCCGCCCCGCCCCTCCGAGCGAGCCGCCTCAGCCCCGGGAGGGAACGAGTCCCACCACAAACCGCACACTGAGGGGCTGGAGCGTGTCCAGAGAAGGGAATGAGCTAGGGAAGGGTCTGGAGCACCGGGAGCTGCTGAGGGAGCTGGGGAGGCTCAGCCTGGAGAAAAGGAGGCTCGGGGGGACCTTCTCACTCTCTGCAACTCCGACAGGAGGGTCGAGCCAAGTGGGGGTCGGGCTCTGCTCCCAGGGAACAAGGGACAGGACGGGGGAAACGGCCTCAAGCTGTGTCAGAGGAGGTTCAGGTTGGATATTGGGGAAGCTGAAGCAAGACGCTTACAGAGAATGGAACTTTCATCCCCTCCCCTGACAGCCCACAGAGTCCAGGGAATCCTGGAGTCCATCAGTCAGTGCTTGATTTTCAAAATTTACTTTTTAAGAAGGCTTTTCTGATACCTGAGTGAAGGACACCAGGTATCCAAGAATCCCAGACTGGTTTGGGTTGGGAAGGACCTTAAAGCCCAGCCAGTTCTGCTCACTAGACCAGGTTGCTCCAAGCCCCGTCCAACCTGGCCTTGAACGCTTTCAGGGATGGGGCAGCAGTGACTTATAGGATTCTTACAGGGTGAGGGACAGACTGAACCTTACTCTGTCATTTCATCCATTTAGGCCAGATATCAGGAAAAGGTTCTTCCCCCAGAGGGTGGCTGGGCACTGATCAGGCTCCCCAGGGCAGTGGTCACAGCACCAAGGCTGACAGAGCTCAAGGAGTGTTTGGACAACAGGGACAGGGTGGGATTGCTGGGGTGTCCTGGGCAGGGCCAGGAGTGGGATTGGATGATCCTTGTGGGTCCCTCCCAACTCAGAATATTCCATGTTCCTATGGAAACACCCTGAAGCTTTGTAAAAGCTCAGTTTGAATGCACTGCTGTTGAAAGCCAAAGACATTTTCAGAACTTAAAGAACTGAACTGATCTGAAAACAGATCTATTGGCCAGCTAAGTGGGACTCCAGCCATGGAGTCCCTGCTGGTGCAGGTGACAAGGAGGGGGGGGGGGTGTCCCCAAGACAAAGCACTCGTTGCACAGTTGACTCACAGGTTTTATTTACACTTGTCTACAGCATCATTTTGCCTTACACATTCTCTAAGCCAAATGAACCCATTTGTTCTCCTTTGCCTGTGGCCTATGAGTTGCTAACTTTAACCCCCCTCATCTGTTAAGTACAGCAACAATTGGAATACAAAGCACAAGAAAACCCCAATGCTAACAACAGAGCGTCTACTTGATCTGAGTTGTACACTTTAGTAGTTGGACGTTGAAGTCAGAGGCACAGTTACAGACTAATCTGCTCTTGTGCAACCTACACACATTTAGCATCGAAATTAGAGAGAAAAGAAAGCATTAAAGAAACTGCATTTTTTTTTCTGCAAAAAGATTACCAAAATAGTTCTACACCAAAAACATTTCGCTTCTAGACCAGTCCAAAAGATGTCTCAAAAAAAAAAAAAAGGAAAAAAAGAGTAGAATGGAGTTTTTAAATGTTGCTCCGTTTGTTTCTGTGCAGTTTACTGAAAAAAGCAGCAAATCTGGGTTTGGGAGTTTTACTACTGAAATAAATGCAGATATATTGCTCTTTGTTTGCTTAAAACGAATTTTCCTCACCATACTTACCTTGCGATGGCACTGAAGACTTAAACCTTTCTTAACCAAACGGAGCTCAAGAGAGACCAAGTTTTATACTAAAATGGATTCCACAAAGCATTTTAAGCCATAAATTATGTTGCAGGAAAAAAGAATGATTGATGAAGAACACATTTAAGAAGCCAGAACCTTCTACACAGTTTATTCACTCGCATTTTTTGAAAGAAAAATAAAATTGAGATACCTTGAAAATTTTAGTCAGCCCCGAAGGGAATTTTACATGCGGCCTGCGGAAGCTTCCCTTGATTCCAAGGAGCTAGTTCCAAACTCCTCCATGGCAGGACCAGATCCTAAATGATCCGTTTGTAAAAGGATCATGGAGTCCAGGGTCAGGAAACCACCACAGCCAACAGGCCCTTTGCTGGCTGCAGCAAAGAACTTCTATCTCCAACATCCTCGCTTCCCAAGAATGAAGGCTAATTCCCTCTATGGAATCATGATGGACTGGGGGGTCTAAGAGCTGCTTTGCACTGAGCATTGCTAGAGAGGGGTGTCCATCTACACTGGTACTTCAACATGGAACAAGAACAAATCTTAGCCCTAAGCCCTCACACTGTCCCCAGGTGACTCCAGCCCTACCCTATGCTGTGGTCCCATGGGAGCTCCATCACACGCTCCAGAGGTGGCTAAACAAAGCTCAGGGGGTCCTCCTCACACGGCTTTAGTCCAGGAGCAGAGCGGGATCAGGACATTCCCAACCTGCTCCTACATCTGAGGGAGCCAGAAATGGAGGAACTGATCTTTAAAAATAATAACCCTCCCCTCACTCACACCACAGAACCTCCCGCCTCCGCCGGGGGAGTTTATGGCTTAAAATGCTACCTCACGTTTTGGGTCATGGATGAACAAAGCTGCAGTTTGCCAGAAAGCAAGGACAGACATGCACCTCTACTAGCAGATTTAGCACTTCTGACCAAGTAAGACACCAACTTCTTAAAAATGTCTCATGCACTGACTGGAATTTTGGTGGGTTTTTTTGTAAATGTGAGCTTTAATACATTATTTCTTTTTAGAACTTGTACGGGAACCAGAATGGGAGGATCCGGAGGATGATCTGCGGCGTCTGCAAGATACAAATGGAGAAAGCATGCAAAGAAATAAGTGGAAATGAATTTTGGCATCTACTCTGAGCAGTCTGTATCCTACAATAGCTGGAAGCCAAGTATATCTGATAGGGGCCTTATTGAGTAACTTTAAGCTACTAATTTAATACTAAAAGTCTAAGTTTAATACTGAGAGTAGAATACAATTTCTAAATACAATATTTACTTATGAAAATAATTCAATAATGTACACAGTAACACTTTCACACGCTGAAAGAAGGGTGAGCCAGGTCTTTCTACGGAACATGCTCCTTCCAGGAGGAACTTCATTGGAGGGGGGGAAAATAATTAAAAAAAACAATTACAGAGGGTTTAACAAGAAGTAAGAGTAGGGGAAGTGAGAAAACTATTTTTACTCTCAGAATAACTGATCAGATTCAATTCCTTCCCAGTGAATCTCAGTCCTTCAGAATAAATAAAATAAAAAATCACACATTTCAATACACCCATTCTTATTCTACATAAACCCAAACCTTTCGGGTGACCGTGATCTCGATCGTCTTTTTTTGCGATCACCAGATGAAGAGGATCTAGAGCGGCTTCTCTTCTTGCCTCTCTCGGGGGAGGATGAGGAGCGAGAGCTTGAGTAAGATCTTTTCCTTGGGGTGGAAGACCCCCTGTAGGACCTGGAGCTGGATCTTTATTGATTAAGAAATAAATCAGATTTAATTCTGGTATCACAGAGAAAGCACAAAGAAAGAACAGACAGAGACAGTTTTCATGAACATTCACTACTCTACACCAGTGCTCTGTAAAGCAAATAGGGGGGCTTCCATACTTACTTCTGCCAATAAAACTTCTGCCAGGTACTTTCCTGAATAAATTTTGCTAAATAGTGTTTCTTGATAAATGGGCCACCAATGGTTTGGAAAGCTTTTCCCAGCATTCACCAAAATGACCCATTTTGACAAAAAAAGCATTGGGAGACTGGGCCAGGAAATTGCCTCTGTAAGGACCTTTCTCAGCAGTTAAATTCAGAAAGCGAAAAAAAACCCAGAGATCTAAAGCTCATTTAATCCTGTTTCATTTCATATCCTAATGGATATTTCACACTGGAGATTTGGCTAAAACAGTAAAAAATTCAGAAAGTATATTTACAAATCTCAGAATAAATCTGTGTAGAGATTGAAATCTTCCTCCACCAAAATAATGTAAAAAGCCTTTTAGAATATAGTAAAAATATTTTTAAAAAAGTCTTAGAATACAGTAATTTTGACATAAAAAAAATTAAAATGAACCATCTTCACTTACAGCACTCAAAAATCACTTTGGCTTTCTAAAAAAAAAATCCAAGGAAAAAACCACTTGTGGAAAAAGTAAGAGCTAAAAAGTCCTAAACTGTCCTTTCAAAATGACATAAAATGCCTAAAATGCCAAGCTAATGTGCTGGGGACACTCTGTAAATGGCCATGTGGCACCTCAAACAACCCAGCTCAGCTGAGGAGCCCCTTCAGCCTCTAGTGGGGGCACAGGGACCCTTCTCCTCTTCCCAAAAGCACGGATTCCATCCTGTGCTGACCCTCACGTGACAATCCACAGCACGCTCCTGCCACCAAAGGGTGGTGGCACCATTTGTGCTCCTTCTTCCCAACTCAAGCTTCCTTATTTAGAGTTTTGGGATTCTCTCTCTGCGTGCATGGAAAAGGGACAGTTCTTCATCCATCAACAGGGAATGTTCTGCCAATGTGCAAGGATACCTCCAGTGTGCTCCTGTTACTCTGCCCTGCACAGCTCAGGGACAGCTCTACAGAACTCAGCTCTAATTGCTCTCAGCTCCTCACAGCATTTGCCATCAACCCTTTCACACAACCCCCAAGTTTATAAGGATGACGGCCGCAGTGCCTCGTGGAAGGTATGGAATTAGCACTAAACACAACACCACAAGTACAGTGCAATTTCTAACTCTCTTCCACACCAAGCAGCCCAAGTGGAAACAATAAAAGCACCCAAAATGCCTGGAGCAGGACCAGGCACTCAAATCCTTCTTCCTCCACACTGCAGATCTGTGGCGTCCGCTCGGCTGGCTTAGGCTAGACTTAACCTCTTCCACCAAAACCTCGCCTTCTCCACAAACACATCTGTGGTGGCAACAGCCTCGTGCAGAGACCCCAGGGATTCTGACTTCCAAGATAAAAACAAGTTAATGTTTCTCTGACCGGCACAACTTTACGATGAACTCAACAAGGTTGGTCCTTCTGCCCTTTCCTCTCTGCAAGGACAGAGCGGTACCTCATTCACCTGGATTTCGACCCACGAGATCTAGACTGTTCTCTGGAACTGGAACGAGATCTTGATCTGGAACTGGAAGAACTCCTTGAATGGGACCTGCAACAACATGGAAGATTTTTTTCCAGTGTCTGACTTGCATTTAGCAGAGTAACTGCTCTCTGAGCAGAGACACGATGCAGCAACACAGTTTGAGTTGCTAAGGTGACAATTTCTTCCTGCCCCTCCATATCACCACAGCACATTTTAAACCAGACACCTTAACGTAGTAAGATGATGCATTAAATATTTATAAAGTCAGCTTTAGATTGTGTTTCCTAAAACAAAGCACAACAATTAAACAGGATCGCAGTTACTTGGAAAAAAGAAATAACTGCTTATCTATTAATTATTTCATGAAGTCAGTGCCTTAATTTGTGCCTTAATTGGAAAACCATCAGTTTCTTTGAAAAGCAGAGCAGATAGGAGCATTAGGAAAGGCCAGCTCAATTTTTCCCCCAGTCAGCTCTCAGAAGCATTTTGTAATCAACTTCTAATTTACATAAAGATTTTCCCCTGCATTAAAAATTAAGTAGTTAATTTGGGGCTAAAACACAGCCAGATCTAACATGACTTGTAAAACTTGTAAAACCACGTTCCAATTTTTCACTGATGGATTTTTTTTAAAGCACAAACCACAAGAGATATGTAACAATGGCAGAGGACTCACAGCAATCATTGTAAAAGGAGGCTTTGCAATCAAATTCTAATAGTATTTTCAGGAAAAACATATTCTACTTGCTGTTAATCTCTCAGTTTATACTGTTACCATGGCTTTCTCACTTTACTGGGCAGGACACCAGCAGTGTGAACACATGCTAACTAGAAAATACATTGAAACCCTTTTAAAACCACAGAGGAGTATCCACAAATGGCACTGATATTTCCATTAACTGCAGTCAAAAGCAAAATATTCAACAGGAAGTTGAAATCTTAACAAACTACTTTTTACTTCACATTTGCAGTGAGAGCAGAGAGGGGCAGTTAAAAACCTGGGAAGATTAGAAGAAACTTGAACTTTATAAATATATGAATTTTATGTATAACCCTGTGAGCTAGTACATATTTTAGGTCTTAAACCTATCAGATTCTCCTTGTATTAGTTATAGGGCAGCTCAAAAGGTAGACCATGATTTCCATCACATGTTTACAGAGCACTGATTGAACTGTTCATTTATTACTGAATGTAAAGAGTAATGACAGAACTTAAGTCTGCCTTAAGCAGAGCTTTGTGTGGTCCCACATAAACCTTCAGTGTTATTAGAGAATCCCAGATTGGTTTGAGTTGGGAGGGAACTCAAATCTCATCCCGTCCCACCCCCTGCCACGGGCAGGGACACCTTCCATTAAACCAGGGTGCTCCACGCCCCATCCAACCTGGCCTGGAACAATTCCACAACATTACCACCGTACTTTAAGATTTGTCACTTGCCATCAAAGTAAGTTCACGTTTCTTGTCTTTATTCCCAGGAATTCCATCCTTTCACTGAATCTGCCTGGACTGCACCATCACTCCCCCTTCTGCCACATCCTCCCACTCCAGCAGTGCCACCCTCTGTTCAACGACTGAACCACACACAGCCACCAAGCCTCAAAAACCTAAAAATAAGTTCTATTTTTAAAATTATTTGGAGGATTTCATCAAACATCAACTTAAATTCACTACAACAAGCAACAAGACCCACAAAGCCTCCCCAGAGGGCAGAGAGCATCGTCCCCCCTTGATAAATCCTGTACACAGAATCATTCACATCATTAACTACAACTGTAAGGCAATCAAGAAAAACAAGTAAAGAAGGAAGTTAGATACTGACATTTTGCCTGGCGTTACCCTGGACCTGTACCCGTTTACCTGGACCTGGACCTTGAGCTCGAGTGAGAGGATGAGCGCGAGGAGGAGCGGGAGTGGGACGAGCGGGACTTGGAGCGGCTGCGCCGGGTGGGCTTCTTCTTCTTCGTGCTGTCCTCCTCCTCACTGGCATCCAGGTTGTACTTGGACAGGTCAGCATCGTCCTCATCCTCATCCTGGGAAAGGCACAGACAAGAAACACTTCAGGAATGGCTTTATTTTTTCTTCACTTAGTGGTTTGTACTTATTCTATGGTTTATTTGTGTCTTCCAACCTTTGAAAATTAAATTGAATTTATTTAGATCTCCAAATTTTAAGGAGTGACTGAAAATTTGTGTTTCAAAGTAATAAAACCCCTGCAAAATCCCCACATGAAATCACATTTTTTGTTATTTAATGAAGTTAATGAAAAAACATTTTTACCACTTTAAATGAGTGCCTGAAAGTTTTCAGACTCAAAATCAATAACCAAAGATATATATATACTTCTATTACTGTATATATATATCTATGTGTATATTTTTTATTTATATATGCCTATTTTATATTTACACATGCATATTTTATATTTATAGATGTCTATTTTTTATTTATATATGTATATTTTGTATTTATCTATACTTATCTATAACCAAAGTTAACCAAATCTGCCAATTCTGCAGAGACTTGTTTCACATGCAAAATTTGGTGACTGATGTACAAAACACAGCCATATGCACATGTTTCTGCAGGACTCTTGTCTGAAGACGTGGACAACCCAATAAGTGATGCTCACATATTTCAGCAAAGATGAAAAAAACCCCTGAATATTTTATTTCATTTTATAATGACGTGCTTTTAAAAGCCTAAGAAGAAAATTCAAGAGCATTCCCTATATATGGTAACCACACATAAAGGTTCCAAATAAAGACATTGGAATTTTGGACTCTGATCTCAGATAAGCTTACAATTTATGATTTAAGAAGTTATAAATTTCTGGATGCAGGTATTTAGAACAAAGTAGAGCTCGTGCTCATCTTTCACAGCAGCTTTGGGCACTGTTATTCCAAGGGCTGCTGCTCTAAAGACAGCTACAAATACAGACCAGACCTTCCCCAATATAATAATAATTAAAAAGTAATTAATTTAAAAATAACCATCCTACCTCATCCAATTTATATTTGGAGAGATCTTCATCCTCATCCTCCTCATCCTCCCCTTCAGATTCCTTATCTTCCACTTCCTTCAGGATGGACGCAGGACCCACTGGTTTCCCTCGGTACTTTTTCTTTTTGCGTCCAAACTACAACATTTTAATGCCATCAGAATATGATTTAATCAAAAAATAATCACCAACTGCATTTTGTGATAAAACTTCGATGAGAAAAAAATTTACATCAATTTAAAATAAGATCTTGCTCAAATGGAAAGGGGAGGATCATGAAACATCAATTAGCAACAAGAAACTTTTTAGAAAGAGAGAGAGAGATGCTTGTCTTTGGGACAATTAGAATCAACGGAGAAGATGAATGGAAATCTGAACATTTTATATTTTAATTTTATGGAATATCCTTAGAAAACACTGCTGAACATCTGGCACAACACGTGTCTCTCCAGAGTAATCCCTGCACCTTCTCTTACCTCATCATACTCTCCATCGGATTCTTCCCGTTCTATATATTCCACATTCTCCCGTTCATTAAATCCTCCTCCATAGCCTTTAAAAAGGGATAAAACAGGACAATCTCTTGAGCTGCACCAAACCCATAAACTTCCACAGAGGCTCTGGAAGCCTTCATGGAATTATAAATATACCACAAGGACGTAATAGGATCTCAGGAGGAACATGAATTGTTCCCACACACGTTTATTAAATACAGTTCCTCGGAAACCTAATTGAGAAAATGGGTTAAGACACACAACCAGCACAGCAGCAACGTTTAAAGGAATGGAAAAAGAATAAAAACTATTTCAGGATTACAGCTGTGATAAGCAACCAGCTTCCCAAAGGGCTCTGCAGTGTCTCCAAGGGCTGGGAATAAAGGGCACCATCCTCAAAAACTGGAATCTCACCTCAGAGCAGCCAACTTGGGAAAGGAGTGAGGGGAACACAAGGGGAGTGCGTGTGTATATTTACAGATATATATGTATATGCAGCTGCACAGAGTTGTACAACTGCCAAAATTTGCCTTAAGAATATTTCTATTCCTTTCCTGTTTCTTTTCACAATGGAGTGGAAAATTCCAAGGGCTCATTGTCATTTCAGCTGACTTTGTAATTTACTGCTAGAGTGTGTAACATGCTGGGTGTCCTGCACGTGTCTGCAAATGTCCTCTGTAGGACAGCAGAACTCCAATAATTCATTAAATACTAAGTATCAGGGAATCCCAGACTGGTTTGGACTGGGGGGGACCAAAGCCCTTCTCATTCCTTCCCCCTGCCCTGGGCGGGGACAACTTCCACTGGAAGTATTTTATCAATTTAATTATTAAACACTTCAATAAATTATTTAATAAATACTTTAATAAATTGCACATCACAATAATTATATGAAATACAATTACATTAATTCTTTAATATTTACCATTTTTACAAAAATAAATAAGAATATTAAAATATTGTTTTTCCTTTTGAATAATGAGCTCTGGGCTCTTCTCCAGGCTTCTATTTTTTTCTATGCATTTGCGTTCCACTCTGTGCATTGAATCCCCTGCCTGATCCCCCATGCAGAGGGAACAGTGTCAGAGAGCTGTAAGGAGATCCTGCTCCAGTTACCTCTGGGCTCATGTTCGTGCAGGAGGAGCTGAAACTGAGTCCTGGTGTGACCAGCCCTCCTGGGGAGATAACAGCCTTATCTGCAGAGCCTCAAACCTGCCCTGGGACAGCCCAGCCCTCTGCACATGGATACCACACACACCCCAGGCCTTTGGGACAGGAATAAAACATTGCTCCCAAATGTCCTGGCATCAAAATCAAACATGGAGCGGTTTAAACTGAATATTCCCTGATTTTCCACATGAAACCATCACTTCACACACCAACAAAACTTATCGTGGCAAAGAACCTAGCTGTGAAATTACTTAACTTCCATTCTGATTTACAAAGCTATTTTCTGACGGTAATTTCAGGATTTAATCCACACAGATCTCACCTGTCCTCTCCTCTAGCTTGGCGTACTTTGGGGTGTTGCACATGTTACACTCTGATCTCCTGGCCCAGTTCACGTTGCCACACCTTCAGGGGAAAAGGAACAAAACAGGAGTAAGAAACATTTTGTTTCAGATTGGAAATAAAAAGGTGAAGTGATGAGACACTTTGGAAGGTGACTGTACTGGACAAATCAGGGGAAAGATGTGCAATCACCAGGCAAGTGGGCAGGCACATGGACAGAGGCAAGATTACACAAAAAGCATTAAAATTTCTAGTTATTTCCACACTTCAGATGAGTTAACAAAAATGCTACCATAGGAATAATGGTCATGGAATCACAGAATAGTTCGGGTTAGAAAAGCCCTCCGAGCCCATGGAGTCCAACCACTCCCCAGCACTGCCAAGGCCACCACTAACCCATGTTGCCAAGTGCCACATCCACATGGCTTTTAAATCCCTCCAGGGATGGGGACTCCACCACTGTCCTGGGCAGTTGTGCCAGGGCTGGACAACCCTTTCCAGGAAGAAAGTTTCCCAATTTCCAACCTGAACCATCCCGGGCACAGCTTGAAGCTGTTTCCTCTTTTCCTGTCCCTTGTTCCCTGGGAGCAGAGCCCGAACCCAACCGGCTCCACCCTTCTGTCAGAGTTGCAGAGAGTGAGAAGGCCCCCCCTCAGCCTCCTTTTCTCCAGGCTGAGCCCAAGGAGCTCCCTCAGCTGCTCCTGGTGCTCCAGACCCTTCCCTAGCTCTGTTCCCTTCTCTGGACACACTCTGTGGTCATGCCCCAGTGCACAGCTGCAGTTCTCTGCTTCCACCTCTGCATTTCCCTCTTACAGCACCCAGAAGGCACCTTTCAAATAATGTTTGACTGTCATTCTCTAACACAGACGTTAATTTTTCCAATTGATGGCCTGGAAAAACATCCAAGTCTTCACCTGTGTGATAAACTCTGCTCATTAGATATTTAGGGAACTTCATGGAATCTCAGACTGGGTTGGGTTGGAGGGGACATTAAAGCCCATCCAGTCCCACTCCCTGCCATGGGCAGGGACACCTCCCACTATCCCAGGTTGCTCCAAGCCCCGTCCACCCTGCCCTTGGACATTTCCAGGGATGGGGCGGCCACAGTTTCTCTGGGCAACCTGTGCCAGGGCCTCACCGCACTCATGCAGAAGGCAGGTCCTTGTCCTGCAACAGGGGTGTTACTCCAATCTCCACATTCCCTCCAAACCTGGGAAGTGTCTCAGCTTATCAAGGACAAACTTGTCCTGTTACCTGTGCAGTCCTGACATTTAAACCCTTTTGCTGCCACATTACTGAAGTGCTGTGCAGCCAACGAGAGGCACCCTCACAGCTTCCCCCGGCTGTGGGTCTGCTCTCTGGTATCAGCAGCACAAGGACTCACAGCCCCCCAGGGTGTGTTTGGTGTCTGGGCCATACGTTTTGCACTGCCAGTCGTTGGCACTGAACAGCCCCCGGCTCTTCTCTGCCAGCGTCTTCCCGATCTCTGTCCCTCCCGCCTTCATCATCTTCGCCTCCGTCGTCTTCTCTGGGGAGGGAAGGGAACAAAGGGCTCTCAGACAGTCAGGGGCTAAGGGGGAAGGTTTAGCGCTGTTTTAGGGGGGCGGCAGTGCAGGGGGAGGCGGGCTCTGTCCCGGCACTCACCTCTCCCGCATCTGTTACAGCTGGTCCTCCTGGCGAAGTTCACATTCCCACACCTGGGACGGGACAGATCACGAGGAAGTGGATCAATAACGCTGGGAACGGCACACGGGGGACTCGGACCCCTTGGATCGAACCCGAATGTGGCCCAATTTAACCCAATTTGTTCCGAACCCAACGCGAAATTGCTCAGTCCCTACCTGGTCGGGGCTGTGACACCCCTGAGCCGGCGGTTCCCCCTGCCCCGCTCCCACTACCTGCCCCATTCCCAGTCTCGTTCCCATCCTCTGCCCCATTCCCGGTGGGTCGGTCCCGTTTCCGTCCCGGTTCCTGGTCCTGTTCCTGTTCCCCGTCCCCAATCCAGTCCTCATTCCCCCCTCCCATCCCCCGTTCCCGTTCTCATTCCTATTCCCGTTCCCTCACTTCTTATCGGGACAGATCCAGTCCCCGTTCCCATTCCCCAGTCCCCGTTCCCGTTCCCATTCTCGTTTCCATTCCCGTTCCCTCACGTCTTGTCGGGACAGATCCAGTCCCCGTTCCCATTCCCCGTTCCCATTCTCACTCCCATTCCCGTTCCCTCACTTCTTGTCGGGACAGATCCAGTCCCCGTCGCTCACGCGGAAGTTTTTCGCCGCCATCTCGGGCCGAGCGGGGCCGGGCCGAGCGAAGGACCCGGGCCCTGCGCCGCCGGGCTGCCCGCGGCGCGCCTGCACCCGCGCCGCGCCCACACCGCGTCTGTTTCTGTCAGGCAGCGCCGCGGACGCCTGAGACCAGGGAAGAGGGAGGTGGGAGCGCGAGCGCCCCCTGGCGGAGGGAGAAGGGGGAAAGCAAAGGGTCTCCGAGAGGGAATTGGGAACAGGGGTCAGGGACACCGGGAAGGGCTTCCACTGCCAGAGGGCAGGGTCAGATGGGATACTGAGGAGAAGAGGATAGTGAAGTCCTGGCACAGGTTGCCCAGAGAAGCTGTGGCTGCCCCATGCCTGGAAGTGTCCAAGGCCAGGTTGGACGGGGCTTGGAGCAACCTGGGATAGTGGAAGGTGTCCCTGCCCATGGCAGGGGGTGGGACTGGATGGGCTTTAAGGTCCCTCCCAACCCAAAGCATTCCAGGATTCCAAGGAAGGCAGCGAAGATGGGGAAGGGCTCTGAGGGGAAGCCGTGTGAGGAGCAGCTGAGGGCACTTGGTCTGTTCAGCTGGAGGAGACTGAGGGGAGACCTCATTGCAGTTACAACTTCCTTGGGAGGGGAAGAGGAGGGGCAGGCACTGATCTCTGCTCTGTGGGGACCAGGGACAGGACCCCAGGGAATGGCCTGAAGTTGTGTCAGGGCAGGTTTAGGTTGGATCTCAGAAAAAGGTTCTTCCCCCAGAGAACACATGAGGTTGGGGCTGGTTTCCCTCTGTGGTGGCCCCAGTGAAATCCCCATAGGAACAGACAGAGCATTCCAAATATCACAGAATCATGGAACATCCTGAGCTTGAAGGGACGCACACGGATCATCCAGTCCAACCCTCATCCCTGCACAGGACCACAGTGTAACAAGAGTCACACCAGGAGCCCCAGAGGATCATCCAAACACTCCTTGAGCTCTGTCAGCCTTGGTGCTGTGACCACTGCCCTGGGGAGCCTGTTCAGTGCCCAACCACCCTCAGGGAAGAACCGTTTCCCAATATTTGAATGACACATTGGGATGACTATTGATGTTAGAGTGTCCAAGGAAATTCATTATTTAAATAAATATTCTTTTATTTTGACCCATCCCATGGTTTGCTGGTGGGTTTGTGTCAGTGGTGGGGCACCATTCCTTGTTTCCTGTGTGTGCCCGGGCAGGACACAGTGCTCTCTTGGCAACTCCTTCCAAAACACCTCTGATCCCTCTTCCCTGTTTTTTTTGACTGGGAATGACCTGCCAGGATCTGCTGTGTTCAAGTGGACCAGCATTACCTAATTACATCCATGCAATATGTTTATTTATAGCAAATGCTACTTTTCTGGCAATTTTTATTCCCTCTTCTTCTTGTAGCCACATCCTGTGAAAAAATCTGGAATCTGGGTATGGAGCTGGTTTTTATCACATCATGAGGCAAGGTGACAGTGTTATTGCTGGTTATTTATAGAAGTATAAACCAGTGTGGAAAAACATGCTGAGGCATCTGCTGTGCCACAGGGGCTAGGAACAAATTCCCACTTAGGGAATGTCCATAATAGTCAGGAAGGACAGAACCTGTGTTTCCCTGCTGCTGGAGAAGTGCTGGATTTTGGAACAAGGCTGTGAAAATGCTGGAAGAGTTCACTGCTGCCGTGTCCTGCTTCAGTCAGTACAGCAGGTGGCACTTGAGGAACATGTGTTTTCCATGAAAAAACCCCCTGCTTTTTCATGGAAGTCAGGGGAGATGTTTTAAATCCAATATATTGGTAAGTTTAATAAAAAAATATCTTCGGTGTGCCCATGTGTGGTTGGCACTGGGAACTGAGCACAATATTGTTTTGGGCTGCACGTGGCGCAGGATATGGAGCTGTTGGGATGTACCAGGACTACCCAGGATGTGCCTCTGATCAGGATTTTCCCAGTATTCCCTGCCTCTTCCTGACAAACAGGCACCACCCAGCTGCTCCTGTGGTTTCCTGGGGGAGGCTCTGCTGATGTCAGGAGGGGTGGAGGGAGGGAACAATTGCGACGTGGGCCCCAGCAGTTGATTCATTCTTGCGTGCCATCAGGGAAGAGCCTGTCACAAAAATGGGAATATCTGCCATAAAGTGTAATGTCAGCGGCACAAAACTGTCTGGTCTTAGGGAATAAATTAATGAGTGATGGAAGAGCTGCTTCTGTGATGCCCTTCTGTATAGCAAAAAAGCTGGAATGTTGGAGGAAAAATTGGTATCTGTTGACTTCAGTGAGAGTTGAATTGAACTTCAATATGCTTGGAATCATGGAATCATAGAATCGTGGAATCATAGTATCATGGAATCATAGATTCATGAAACCATACAATCAAGGAGTCATAGACCTTGAAGACCGTCAAGTCCAAGAAATGAACCAGAATAGACCTTATTTAAAACCAAGCACAAGCAAAGCTGCCTTTCACCTGGTAATAATTTCAGGTTTAAATATTATGAAAGTTACCACAATAAGAATATTTAGTAGTGTTTGTTTTCTGCTGGAGGAGTTGCCCGGGGAGGCTCTGACTGGGCATCCTTGGTTATTTTGATGTGTTTCCCTGTGTGTGCCAAGAGAGTGGTTTTGTAACCTCTGTTTGTTCAATTTATTTCCAAACCAGAAATAGTCATACAATCCTAGAATAGTTTGGGTTGGGAGGGACCTTAATCTTGCCCCACCCCATGCCATGGGCAGGGACACGTTTCACTATCCCAGGTTGCTCCAAGCCCTGTCCAACCTGACCTTGGACACTTCGAAGGATGAGGCAGCCACAGCTTCTATTAAAAGCTGAAAAACCAACAAGGTACTGAAAAATAACCAAAACTTTTAATTTATGACTAAAACAAGGCCCAAGTGGACAAGGTAGGACCTGGAGTCCCTCAGTGTGGAGGGACACTGTGACCAGACACAATCTGCTGTTCAAGCTTTATCCTAGATTTTTGTTGTGCTGCTCTTCTTTTCCCATGTTTCTCATCCAAAGCTCTATTTCAATGTCTGGTCCCTGTTTCCCAATAGCTTGTGAACACTTTTATTGGATTCCTGTTTCTATCACAGTACATTTGGCCTTCAAACAAGGATAAAGAATTGATAATAACCCAGTAAATGAGAAATACATCAGCCATCATTTTAACGTAATGAAACCGAGCAGCTGAGAATGAATCAATGTGCAGAAAACTGGTTAATTGGCCCAGCTCTAGACAGCCAATTCCTCCCAACAAGCCCTGAAAATCAGTTTCCTGAAGAAAAACTAAACGGTACAAAGGGCAGGGAGATCAAAGTCAGGTAATTAAACAGAGTTTCTGTTCCTCCATCCCTTCCCATCCCTTCCTGTGTGCTGTGTTCATAACACGCTCTTTACTCGGCAGCTCGGGGCTCCCAGGTTTTTAAGCATCACTTTAAAGCACTTAATACATCGTTGATGCTTTCCAAGACACACTAATAATAATAATTCGAGTTCTTGGAGCTAAAGGAGTGCAGTGTGCTTCCATCAGGTGCAGTGTGACTATTGTGAGACCCCATTTGTGTTGCTGTAATTTCACAGGCACTGAATGACACGGAACAGGGGGGGGCTTGACTGTTTGGATTTCAACATCACAACATGACAGATCCTTGTTTAAATGAGGAATGGGGAAGATGTAGTGCCTGTGTTGGGAAGTGCAGGTGTATAAACCACCCAGGACACTCCCGGGCTTGGAGTTTACCATGAAATCCAAGGAATGCTGTGCTGGAAAGTTTTAGGATGCACCAGGGCAGCTGGAGAGTTGGTCTTCCACAGTTTGTTTCAGTTTTCAGGTGTGACAGATGTTTGATCATCGAGTTTTTAAAGCAAATAATGAGGCTTAGATTTAGATCAGATATTGGGAAGAAATTCTTGGCTGTGAGGGTGGTGAGGCCCTGGCACAGGTTGCCCAGAGAAACTGTGGCTGCCCCATCCCTGGAAGTGTCCAAGGGCAGGGTGGACAGGGCTTGGAGCAACCTGGTCTAGTGGAAGGTGTCCCTGCCCATGGCAGGGTGTGAAACTGGATGGGCTTTAAGGCCTTTCCCAACCCCAACCAGTTTGGGATTCTGTGATGATTCCATGTCACTCACACTGATTGTACTTTTGGAGGAAAGATTTCCTTCAATATGTGACTTTTCCAAGAGTTAAACACTACATGTCATTTGGTAATTTAATAATTAAAGGGTGATTCAAGCTTGCTGAGAGGACATAATATCACAAAATAAATGTTAGAAATAATAGTTGAAATATTTTAGTTACAGTAGAGTTGGCAAATAGACACTAAATCCCCTAAGCCTGGGGCTAGAAGGGTCTTGTGGAGGTGTTTCAGTCTCTGCCTGGCTTCAGGGTAGGCTCAGGTGAAGGAACCAACCACAACAACCACCGGTTTAATCCCCACCAGGCCCTCCCTGTGAGCCCTGACTCAATTTGGGTTGAATTCCCTCTAACTCCTGTCATATACATGTCACATAGTCCAGGCAACAGGCATTTCCCAAGTGAGGGTGGATCATTCTTGGCTGTTTCCCTCCTCCTGCTGAAGATGCTGAAAGGAGTGAAAGGAGGTTGAACAGAATCATAGAACCAGTTACCTTGGATCTGCAAGTCTTGATTTACATAAACCTTCTATTTTTGGCTACTATGTTGTTTTCTGTTCTGCCAGCTATTCAGTATTTTGCATGTCGTTGGTAAGGCAGTAACAGGAAATACTTCACCTGAGCAGTGTGTGAAACCACTTCAGCTTTGAAAAGGAGAAGCCTTGACACCTTGCCCACGTGCTCTGCTCTGAGCCTTTACATCCACCAGCAGCGTGTGATAGAGGGATAACAGGAAATTTCAGTAGTCAAATGTGCAGGGATGATGGGGATGGATCATATTTCATAATTAAATGTTTACTCCCAAACAGTACAACACATTCTCCAACCATTGCTGACAACAGCCTTTCCTGCAACCACAATTTGATACAGATGTGTTATTGTCTCCAGCAAATTCTACCTGTCAGGCAGTTTTTCAGTTCTAGTGCTCCTCCTCAGGAATAAATCAGGCCTCATGATACACTTCACTTGTCTGACAGGAAGATCCAAAAATATATTTGCCCACAATTTACTTGACATTGGCAGCTCAGGGGAGGAATTTCTTTTAGAGCCACAGGACTGGTTTAGATTTTAAAACTTAGCCTTCAGAGCAGATGTGGAATAAAGTCATGTTTTCTTTATTGTTCGGGAGAAGTAACCAAACTTTGAGGGCCCTCCCAACCCAACCCAACCCAGTCTGATGCCATGGTTATCCAATGAACTGCTCTGTGGTTGCTCATTGCTGTTTTTCTTTCACTTTTTCCTCTGTCTCCTCCTCTTTTTTCTGACCCACTGGCATGTCTTTCAGGAAAGGACTGCAGGGTTCCTGTCTAGAATCAGAGGAGTCTGTCAGACAAGAAAAAAGCCCCAAAGACTTATTAATTGGTCCTTTTCCAGCTAGTTTCTGGTGCACCATGATCCCTGCAGGTCATTGTGTGAGGACATGGAACCTCCTTCCTCTGGTACCTTTGGAAAACACAAAAGGCATTTGCAATGTTCCCACCTGACAGCGCAGGGAAGCAGGGACTGGTTCAAAAGATGACACGTGTATGATGTTGGAGGGGGATGAGCATCATCCCTTTCCCTCTGCTCTTCTGGCACTGAAGGAACAAGACTCCCAGCAGGAAAAGCAGGAAATGCTCTCCAAACCTGCTGCCCAAAGAACGGTGATGTGTTTGAGAAAAGCATACATAAATAAACCAATATTTATCATTTTCAAAAGTGTATTTGGACACTGTGTAGGTGAGATGCAGAATAAATCATGCCCCCATTGACATTAATTACTGTGGTTCAGAGAAGCTTCTTTTGAATACAAATTTCTGGGAGCAAAAGCATTTAATGGACATTCATGTTTAATGTAGGAATAAAGGTGAGGAATGTAAAAATATCTAATATATATGTATTTTAAAGCCAGGTTAGAAAAGGTTCATCATTTAAGGAGTCATCATTTAAGGCTTTGCAGATCAGGGTACTCCTACAGATTTCAAGTTTACTCCTTGAAATTTGGTGTTAAGCCGACAAAAGTGTAACTTGGTCCCAGAAATAATTAACCCCTTCATATCAGTCGATTTTAATTTTGTACTCTGTACATGTAAATGAAATGTATTTGCCAAAGTATCTCTTCCTTTGGCAATCTGCCTCTCTAAACAAGTGATATGGTCTGTTCACACAGATCCCAGTTGATGGAAATGTGCCAGCTGCACATTTAAAGGATAAGGAACAATTCCAAAAGAAACCATACTGACAAATTTTTGTACTAATTTTAACTAGAGTATTACTGTTCTGAGCCATGTTCTTGTTAAAGGCCATGGAATTGCACCTGTTTAGGACTCGGAAGTCAGAGTTTGGCTCCTCTGGTTGCTGAACTGTCTCCTTCCCAATGGAGTTCACTTTTGCATCTCACTGACATGGAATATTTTGCTTCTTCTCCAAACTGTGTTTTAACAAAATGAAACAAAAAAATAAATTTAAGAGATTGGTTTAGGTAAAGAACTGAACAACCCCAAAGAGTGAACAGTCCAGAGGGTCCTCCATGGTTTGCTGGGTCACTTCCTAGAGATGCATCCCTGTGTCCTGAACCTTGGGATGTCCAAGGAGAACCAAGAGTTTTCCCACTGACCAGGATGCAAAAGCAATTTCTTGTCCTCATTTTTACAGCCAGTTCTCCTTCAGATCCACCCATTTTAGTGAAGACAGTCTCCCTTTTTCCAGGATGCCCAATTACACTAACGTCAGATACAGTCATTGTGAGAGTGCCCTATTTCCAGAGAAATGAATGGCCAACGAGGAGAAGAATCTGCTTTTTTCCCCTTTTCTTTCTTTTAGTGTAGGAGAAAACTCCTGAGTAAATTTTGTTTTCTTTAAGTTACAATTATAAATAGAGTAAGGAGTTCCAAATGCAACTTCAGTTCACTTCAGGCTCAAATCAAACCAAAGAGAGTCAAGTGAATCCAGACTTGGAGCTCACTCCAGAGAGGGGCTAAGACTCCTGCTCAGGAGGTGGAGAGATTTCGGTGAGCTGACAGCTCAGCACCTCCACAAGACAGAACTTTTTTCCCAAAAAACTTCCTGAGGTGTATTAATCACACTTTTCCATGAGGTTGGATCAGATTCTGAGTTCAACACAAACTCCTGGCAGTGGACAATGCAGGCACTGATTGAAGCAGAGGCATGGATTTATATCTGTGGGCAGGAGGGGTTTCTGGAAGGTCTCCACCTGAAGCAGGTCCGTGGAATCAGACCATCCATGGCTGTGTCTGACTCCAAACCCTACAGCAGAGTCCAGTACATCCCCATCCCCCCAGAAATAGAACCCCACTGGTGTCCAAGGTCCCTCCCAACTAAAGCAGTCTGTGATTCTGATTCCTTATTGTGTTACAACTCTGCTTTTTGTTAACAACAGGAATTCCGAGTGCTGTGCAAACTCTCCACATTGCTATGGTTACAGCACAGCCATTCCCAGAGCCTCCCTCGAAATGCCAGAAATCCAAGGGACACTATGGAAGCAATCGCAGCATCATGGGGATTTCAGATGTTCCTCTTGCTGTCAGTGGGATTGGAGGTGGCAAAGCAAGGGAGTGCCATTGCTGGGATCTGGGGAATTAAAATCCACTGACAGCTGGAAACTTTTCAATTTAAATTACCTCCCAGGAAGTGCCATCAAAGCTAAAGGTGTCGTGGAATCACAGAATCACAGATTGGTTTGGGTTGGAAGAGACCTTAAAGCCCATACAGTTCCACCCCCTGCCATGGCAACACTAACCCTGTGAACTGGGCTGGGAAGTGGCTCCCGTGGTCCATTGGGCTGCAACCACACTTCCCACCCTCCCTCTCCCCGTGGGGCACCCAAGGGTGCCCAGCACAGGCCCTGTGCTGGGTAATTGCTGTGCTAGGTAATGGAGACTGACAATTTCATCTTTAAGCCATTTATCAGCCGTGCTCAGTGCATCAGGTGTCACAGGAACATGACAACTCTTGTCAGGGAAACAAGAGAGGCCTGTGACAGGCTCTCAATTGAATCCCTTCACCCAGCACTCTCAGCATTAACACTGCCTTAAAACAACTCCATTCATTATTCAAAAAAGGGAAAAAAAACCAGTGAGATCCTGACAAAATATATAACTTTGTTTGAATCCTAAAAATCCACTTGATTTTGCTTCTTGTGTGCCTTCAGAATAACCTGTCTGGGTTCATTAAGAGCTGTGTTATTTGTTGCCAGTGAAGAAGCCAAGTGTGGGTCATTCTTCCAACGAGTGGGAGTCACTTGGTGGCCATGAATGATTCATAATCCTGGCTGCTTTTTAATAAAATGCTCATGTTAAAATTCTACATATGCTGAGAAGGAAGAAATAAAAATTCCTCTCTCTATTTTCATTAGAATTTGTAATAAATTACAACTCAGAGATTTATTCTCGTGTCTGAGTGGCCTTTCAGCAGCTGCACCATGCATGTAGACAGGCTTCACTTGGCTGCCCACCATCCCTAAAACCACTCTGCTCCCATACAAACATTGCAGAGAGACAGTTAACTCGGATTTTATCTCATATTAAAAGAAAAAAGAATTAGAAGAAGAAAAAGCAAAAGCTGCAGGAAATGGCTTTCAAAGAATCATCAAATCACAGACCGGTTTGGGCTCATCTTGTTCCATGGGCAGGGACATCTTTCAGTATCCCAGATTGCTCCAAGCCCCGTCCAACATGGCCTTGGACACTTCCAGGGATGGGGCAGCTTCTCTGGGCAACCTGTGCCAGGGCCTTACCACCCTCACAGAGAAGAATCCCTTCCCATTATCCCATCTAGCCCTGCCCTCTGGCAGCGGGAAACCATTTCCCTGGTCCTGTCCCTCCAGGCCTTGTCCCAAGCCATTTCAATGTTATATTTTTATTTAGCAGTGCATGTTGTCAGATATATTTTTTTAATTACTGTGTTTTTATTCTGCTTGTTGGATCCAAACATCTCAGAAAACCAATTTCTGTTCCCCAAGAATCTATGGGACCCTTTATGTGGAAAGGTGCCGCCGTGTCAGCAAAATTAGACTCAAGAGTGCTCTTGAGATTTAATACCCAGCCTAAGGACTCGTCTGTCTCCCCATCTCCAACAGCCCTGCGGAGGAGAAGGGACTGCAAAGGGAAGGTCAAGATGGTGTAGTTGGGCTGTTTAAATCAGGGAACTAAATAGGATGTGGGCAGGTGGGTGTGGGGTCAGTCAAATTCATCTGGATAACACAATGGAGTGAATTGGAGGGAGGTTTTGTGCTGCCACTCCAAGTTGCACAGCAACACACTCCAGACAAAAATAAACCACACAGATGGCTTTGAAAATCTGATTTATTTCTGAGGTAAAATACAGGGGTTTTTTCTTTCTTGAAGGTTAAAGTCTCCTGACTAAAATGAGTAAGTCCAGTGACAGCTCTAAAAGTGGCTAAATCTTGAATTTTTCAAGGATTCATCTGTATATATTCACTCCCATTCCCACTGCTCTTGGCCAGTTCCTTCTCAGCTTTGACCAATCTTGACCATTCCCTAGAAGTGTTCAAAGAATGAGGGATGTGGCACTTTGTGTTATGGTTTAGTGGGCATGGTGGTACTTGGTTCAGGATTGGATTTGGTGACCTTGGAAATCTTTTCCAACCTTAATGATTCCATGACTCTCTTTCCTTTTTTAAGCTGTTCTTCCAACTCTTGGGGTTTTTTTAAACTTCTTTTTGGAATCCTGAATTGTTTTGATTGATGAAGAACAATTCCCTAAGTCATTCCTGTGGAATGGGAGTCTCAGGGCATTTTTTGTGCCTTGCAGATTCTGCTGATCCCACACTCCCCAGACAAAGCTGGGTTTGTTCCTGCAGCCTCCAGAGGGACAAAGGGATGCCTCTGGTGTCTCCCTGGGCATGGAAATGCCTTCTTACTGCAAACAAGAGGCTTTAAGCTATTAAATTGAGGGTATTTTTGTCCTCAGCTTCCAGCCTTGGAAGAACAGGAACTTGTGTGTCCTTCGTACGATGTCAGTGTGGCTCTAATTACTTGGGATGTGAGTAAAGAAAGACCTATTGAAATGGTTATAAGGACCTGCAGCATGTCTTGGTGGTATCATGGAATCCTGGAATGGTTTGGGTTGGACAGAAACTCAAAACTCATCTCATTCCACCCCCTGCCCTGGGCAGAGACACCTTCCACTAGACCAGGTTGCTCCAAGCCCTGTCCATCCTGCCTTTGAACACTTCCAGGGATGGGGCAGCCACAGCTTCTCTGGGCAGCCTGTGCCAGGGCCTCAATACCCTCACAGGGAGGAATTCCTTCCTGGTGCTGTTATCCCATGTACCTGTGCAGGTGGGATGCAGTTGCTGCTGGTGGGATGTTGTGGGGCCTGGGGGCTGGTGACCCCTTCCAGAAGGTTGCATTTCTGTGCTGTGATGGTCCCATCCAGCCCTGCCTGTGCTGCCTCAGGGATGGACCATAAATATTCAGAGATGTAAAACAGCAGGTGCAGCAAGTCTCTGGTGAGGATGTGCTTAGTGGGTGAAGGACTCAAACAACTGCATACAAAACCTCCATCTGTAGCTTTTTATGTAATGTTGAGGGGTTTTTAAATTTAAAACCACAGTTTATTTTAAAAAGTACAGATACTCTTGTAAAAGATGGTTTTATACAATTAAAAAGCAAAATGTATTAAAACCATTGATAAAAATGTAAAGATTTGAGTAATTTTAGGTTTCATGTGAGTACGTTCAGAACAAAAAATCTTGTCCTGTGCAGTTCTTCATGTTCCATTTCCAATGGGAAAATTCTTGCCTGCAATTACTCTCTTTCTTTTGGCCTGTTCTTCCTTTGTTTCCATTTCCCCTCTTCTTCTCCCCCGGCTCCTACAGCTCCTTCTGCTTCAACAGCAGCTCTTCATGTTATAGGGATGTGCTGTCAAACCTCAACATGAGCCAAGTACCTCACCAGCTCCCAGGTTAGAGACTGAGCTTCCAACAGTACAGTTTATGGAAAGCAATGCCTGGTATTTCCATTTATCTCCCCATAATGCCTTTAGAACCCCCCACCCCCCTGGTCATCTTATTTCTCACTGATTACTGTTCATAGGAATGTTGACATTTATATAGTAATATTCCAATATTCAGATGAGGGGACAAGAAACAGGAAAGAGGGAATGGTGGCCTCAAACTGTGCCAGGTTGGATATTGGGAAAATTTCTTCATGGCAAGGGTTGTCCAGCCCTGGCACAGCTGCCCAGGGCAGTGGTGGAGTCCCATCCCTGGAGGGATTTAAAAACCATGTGGGTGTGGTATTTGAGGATGTGAGTCAGTGGTGGCCTTGGCAGTGCTGGGGATTGTTTGGATTCAATGGTCTGAAAGGGCTTTTCCAAACTAAATGATTCCATGATTCTGTAAAGACCACCTGATTGCAATAGCCAAGTGCTGTGTGGCTGAAGTTTCTCCCAGAACCGAAGTTTTACCCCACATACACGATAATTCCCTGGTATGGTGTGCATTAACACTGATAATTACTCTTTGAAATGAACTCATCATCAAAGCCTTGATTTAAAACCACATCTATTTCTCTGTATGTTCTCTATGACCTCTGATATCCCAAAGCATGAAAATGTTGCTGTTCCAGTAATTAGCTGTTCCTGCATTGCTAATCCATTAACTCCTCGATTCTGGTCAGGACCATGATGGGCTGAGTCAGGGCTGAGAACAGGAAAATATATCCCATGTGCTAAAACAGAAAGGTTGAAAGCCAGCTGCTTCCCAACATTTGCAGTTGCTACTCGTGCTGTGAACATTGGGAAATGTTATATTGCTGAGAAATGAATGAAAAATGAAAATAAATGTTGTTTCCAGAAGATCCTAAGCATCACTGGTGGGAATTGATAAATAAATTTTAGAGTTTATGAGCTGTTTGGCTGATAAAGGCTGTGTGGGATGAGCTTCAGCACCATGTGTGTGGGAATGCACAGGTCAGGAGGGACCTGCCCTGGTCCTGCACAGCCAAGGCTTTCTCATTTTCTAAAACATGTCTAACTCATCATTCCCAGCCCTACCTCAAACACAGCAGCAGAAAAGCCACTTCCTTTGTGGCAACTGCTTACACCAAGCTGCTCTGAGTTGATTGTGTTCTGAATTAGCTTCAAACACAAGCAAATTGCAGTTGTACAGGGAAAGGGGTTTAGTGATTAATTAAAAACAGTCCCAGGATGTGTTGAAAGGAGGTAAAATGAATAATGAATTTTTTTTTTAATTAGTGTGTTGAAATTTATCATAAACTGTATGCATTCAAATACAAGAGTGAGAAATACATGAAGAAACTTCTTAGGAAGGGATTCTTCCCTGTTAGGGTGGCGATGCCCTGGCACAGAGAAGCTGTGGCTTCCCCATCCCTGGAGATGTCCAGGGCCAGGTTGGACAGGGCTTGAAACAACCTGATCTAGTAAAAGATGAGCTTTGAAGTCCCTCCATCCCCACACCGGTCTGGGATTCTGTGATCTCACCAAATAAAATACCTCTGAAGCAAATAATAAACTCTAAATCCACTTCTCAGACTAAACCTGTTGCTTTGGACTTCTGAAAATGTTGATTAATTCTCATTGCATGTATTATATTCTTGTTGTTTCATTTGATCTGTATTTTCCCATTAAAATGCACATCATCTGCATCCCTTTATTCCAGGATTAGCTCTTTTTGTTTCATTTGCCCACAGGATGAACTGTCAGTTCTGTTTGAGTGGCTTCAACCATGGCTGGATTTTCCACACAGCTGCCTGGGCATCTGTGGGGTAGAAATACGAATGGTTTCCAGCAAATCCAAAGATTTCTGCTAGGGGTGGCAGTTATCTGTAAGAATAGGTTTTTTGGAAGTGTTTCATGTTCTTCAAATGTAGCCAGACAAAGTATTGAAGTTCAAAATCATTTATCCTCAAGAAACTGTAGATATTGTTCTTTGGGTCTTAGTTAAAATAATATAAATCCTGCCTTTAAGGAATCTTTGGATTTCAAACTTCATTCTCACCAACATCAGGAGACATGAATCTGAAAATTGGAGATCTTTAGGAAACAAAATTCCTGCTCAAAGGCAGGACATTTAACACCTTACATGGCTCTGAGCTGGGGAGAAAAGGGGAGGAGGAGGAGGGAAAAAGGATTATTTTCAGTGTGTTTTGATTTTAGCCACTTATGATTCACTGCTCTGTGTATTAAAGGCAGATACCTGGAGGTGATAAACTCTGTGTGGAGACTCCTGGAGATTAATATCCACATTTGACTGGTGTAGGCAAAGTGAAGTGATTTCTTTTTACCTGGCAGAGATGGAGATTGGGTATAAATCTCATGGAGAACAGCACATAATCCTTTTCTAAGAGACACACTAATGGGGATAAAAGCCCTGCAGGCCCAGGGGAGCCGAGTGACAAATGGTATCTCTGGAGGTGCAGCATCACCCAGGCCCCAGGCAGGGACCCCAACTGCCTCAGATTGTGCCAGGGCAAGTTTAGCTTGGATACTGGGAAAATCTCTTCCTGGGATGCGCTGTCCAGCCCTGGCACCGCTGCCCAGGTCAGTGGTGGAGTTCCCATCCCTGGGGAATTTAAAGTCCATGTGGATATGGCACTGGGGGACATGGGTTAGTGGTGGCCTTGGCAATGCTGGGGAATGGTTGGATTTGATAATCTTAGGGGAGTTTTCCAAACCAAACCATTCTGTGATTGTGTGTTTCTATGATTCAGTGTGATGATTTACAACAGAAAAAAATGGAAAACATGTTTACAACCTTGTGCTTTACCACCCTGAGACTCACCCAGCCTTTCTGAAGTCATTCTGTGCACAGCACAACGGAGATGCCTCCATCCCTGGGGCTGGATTCAAAGCAGGACATGTTTGAAGATCTCTGAGAGATAATTCCAAGTCAGGACATGTGAGGTTTAATGCCAAAAGTTTCAGTAATGTGCTGATCGTGCATCCTTGCATTGTTCCTGCTGGGAGCCTCTGGATCTGATGATCTTCCACATCACAGGATGGTTTGGGTCACAACAAACTGGGATCTGGCAACTCTGAATTCAAATACATTTTAACCTATGAAACATATTTTCAACCAGGCAAGATCTGTGGAAAAGAGCTGGAATAAACATAGTGTTTGTGTGTTGCCAAGGCTTTAAATCTGAGCATGGAAAAGAAAAGTAATTTTGGGCTCAGCAGGTCCCAGAATATTCCCAGCCAAGTGGGAAGGCACGTGTTTCTCATAGATACAAGGACAAATATCTCAGTTTAATAAGCATTCCTACCCATCCCAAGACAGGCAGAACCACTTCTCCCCTTCGCTGGCTGAGTGAAGGCCAGTCTTTGCCCTGCGTCTCCTGGCAGCCTCTTCCACATCCTTGGAGCCCATGAAGCTACAGACCTGGGAGCACCAGACTCGGCACTTAGAATAAAAATACCACTCTCCCTCCCTTTTTTTTTTCTCTTTAAGGAGAGCCTCCACTCCATCACAACATCACTAAACCTGTTCAGGATTTAATTGATCATGTTTAAATCATTATGATACAGGTGGCTGGGTGAAGGATGTGACAAATGTCCTCAGCAATGCCCAGTGAAGAGAGAAGGCATTTCCCAGATGCGTCCCTCATTCTGGGGCTGGCAGTGCTGCCCAGTCCCTGTCCCAGCACTTGCTCCCTCATGGAAGTAGAGCTTGAGCTGCTCTCAGGCTGCAGTGTCAGACCTGGTGCAGAAGGACAGGGGACACAGACCTCCCCAGCCCCGGGTCTGATCCTGCAGGGAGGCACTGCCTGGGCACAGCTGGGTGTGAGGGGCCCTGTGCAGCCCCATCCTGTCAGACACTGCAGGCACTACATGCTCATTACACAGCACTTCACAGGGGCTTTATCTCCTGCAGAGAAAGGAACACAAGACTCAGAGAAATGGTTTGTTACAATCAGCAGAGAATTATTATTCCAGTGCTGTGCCAATACATTGTCATACAGGAGCCAAGGCTGCCTGATAAGGTTCCTCTGTTCAAGGCTCCTCTTCTGTCTTGAGATATTTGGGCTGCATTGTTATTCTTAAATAATTTCTTTCATAATACGTAGAGTGAGTTGAAATTGAAGACAATCTCATGCCATTTCCCCCCCTTCTGTTCAGTTCTAACTATTCAAGGCCATATCCAAATATTTTATTAATTAATTTAGTCTGAAGAGCTGGTATTTTTCAGCAACCAAATCCAATTGCATGGTGGATTTCAGTAAATCATCCCTGAAAGCTTTTTTTTCTACTTAGATGCTGGTTTTGCACAGCATCAATCATTCTGCTCGTTGACAGGAAAAAATGTTTTCTAAATCTGGCTTGCTTTATTGTTCTCCATTACATAAACCAAATGATTTATGGAGGGAGAGAAGGAAAGGAAGAGAAGGAAACATTGTCTGATCTTTTTAGGACTGTTTTTTCTTCATCTTGTGTTTTATGCATTTTTTTCTCCTGGGCTCATGTTGGTGCTGGAGAAGAATCTCAACTTCTCGGTGACCTCTGCAATGTCTCTTTTGCACCGTGGCCTGGAGATGAGGAGACTCTCAGACTGCTCCTCAGTTTGGGTGAGATCATGGAGGTGTGAAGAGCTCCATGAGCCTGACTGTGCTGTGTTCCCCTGGAATCAGCTGGGCTGGAGCCAGATTGGGATCAGCGCCGGGCTCTGCCTGTCCCTGCTCCAGGGGGGAATGTGGGTGCCAAACACACACAGGCACATGGACACACAAGAGTCAAAATCAGTGGTGGCTGTTGTGAGGGACAGCAAATGACAGTTCACTGATGGCTCTGTATCAGGTCAGTTGGTGCTGTGGGGATGCAGGAATTCTTCTTCAGGCTTTGCCTCAGCTCTTTGCAGCAACAGCTGAGTCAAAGGTACTTGGAGAAAAAAACTAATACCTGTAGATAACCCCAGGTGTAAATCTTTGCTCCTGTGAAGAGAGTGTGCCAGCGAAGCCTTTTGGGGCTGCTCCAGGAGATGTTGATGTGGTTTAACTGTTTTCGGCTCTGGCCCCTCACAACAAGACATTGAGGGGCCAGAGTGTGTCCAGAGAAGGGAACGGAGCTAGGTAAGGGTCTGGAGCACCAGGAGTGGCTGAGGGAGCTGGGGGGGCTCAGCCTGGAGAAAAGGAGGCTGAGGGGGGACCTTCTTGCTCTCTGCAACTCCCTGACAGGAGGGTGGAGCTGGGGGCAGTAGGGCTCTGCTCCCAGGGAACAAGGGACAGGAAAAGAGGAAACGGCCTGAAGCTGTGCCAGGGGAGGTTCAGATTGGACACTGGGATGAGTCCTTCCTGGAATGGGTTGTCCAGCCCTGGCACAGCTCCCCAGGGCAGTGGTGGAGTCCCCATCCCTGGAGGGATTTAAAAGCCATGTGGATGTGGCACCTGGGGACATGGGTTAGTGGTGGCCTTGGCAGCGCTGGGGAATAGTTGGACACGATGGGCTCAGAGGGCTTTTCCAAGCTGAACAATTTTGTGATTCCATGTTGGCCCACTATTGGATTTAGTGGATTGCTGAATATCCCTGAGCTGTAACAATTGTGCTGGACAGGTGTGAGTGTCTTCCTCCTGTGAAACCCCCCACATCTTGTCTGTCACATGTCAATGCCTGGCAACAACACTGGGCCTGAGGGCAGAGGTGTCACACGAGTGTAGCAACCACAGCTGTACTGTATTTCCATCCTGCATTTTGATTGAAGGACCTTAAAATAGGGGCACTACCATAGCACAGATACCCTGCAGTGCACACAGCATGTGGAGCAACCTGACCAGCCATATCGTCATGGAGCTCTGCTTTAGAGCAAAATCTGGGTAAGAAAAATCTTAGATGTAACTTAACAGCCTTTGGTACATTTTTCTGGGGCAGACAATACCAGGGAAGGATCATTTGTCATAAGTACATTCTTCTAATATTCAGAGAAACAATTTTTCAGCTCTGTGTTATCTGGTATTACTCCTTCTATGTTCTGGTACCTTACTAGGAGTTTCTGTTTGAGAGAAAAAAATAAGTCTATTTGAGAGTGACTGGAGTCCTACACACAGTTGTTGTGTGATATATTCAATATTTTATGATTCCTTTCTTAAGCATTTCTAAGCAGCAGAACGTCACAGGCAGGCAAAGAGAAATCGGATTTGTTTTTATTGAATATAAGTATCCTTAGAAAAGGAGATGGAGCTATATAGGTGTGGGATAAGCTTAAAGGTTGAACTGTTCCATCTCCAAAGGAGCACAGAAGGCTGCTGGAAATGACAGCTGAGGCTTCTGACCTTTATATCATCCCAGTTTTGAAACAGAATCCAGGATTAGAAGCCAGAGGTAAATTTTTGTTCAAACCCTGTCATTGGTCTGATGTGACCTGTGTTCCCTGGCAGCAGCTTAAATGTTCTCCCCTCCAAGGGGAGCAGCCGTGCTGAGAGGCTGGACCCCCAGTCCCTGTCTGTCTGTTACAGAGGGAATCCCAGAGCCACTGAGGATGGAAAAGCCCTCCCGGCCCATCGAGTCCAGCCTGTGCCCGATCCCCACCTTGTCACCCAGCCCAGAGCACTGAGTGCCACGTCCAGTCATTCCTTGGACACCTCCAGGGATGGGGACTCCACTACCGACCTGGCCAGCCTCTTCCAATGCCTGACCACCCTTTCCAGGAAGAAATTCCTCCTCATGTCCAACCTGAACCTTCCCTGGTGTAGCTTGAAGCTGTTTCCTCTCATCCTGTCTGTCTCTTGCTCCCTGGAAGCAGAGCCTGACCCCCATCTGGCTCCTATCAGGGAGTTGCAGAGAGTGAGAAGGTTCCCTTTGAGCCTCCTTTTCTCCAGGCTGAGCCCCCCCACTCCCTCAGCAGCTCCTGGTGCTCCAGACCTTTCTCCAGCATTGTTCCCTTCTTTGGACACTCTCCAGCCCCTCAGTGTGTTTTCTGTAGTTAATGAATGACAGTAGGTGACACCATGGCACATCTCCCCTGCCCTGAAGCACCCCCAGGTAGTTCCTCTTACCCCTCCTGAAGCAGAGAATGTGGTTTGAAGACGGAGGGTATGGCTTCCACTTCGCCTATACCCCTTTGACACACGGAATCTCCAGTAAACAATCACTAATGGAAATCTCCAGACTGGTGACTGAAATCAGACGAGATACAGAATATAAAAAAAATTGGGAATTTTATTAGCACTGAATATGGACAATAATAAGGGGGAAACAGTGCCAGCTGGGAACTGGGCACTTAAGATAAATGTCACACAGCCAGTATGGGAATTAATTTGCTGCATAGGTTGTCCTGACATGTCACATTCTGGATGAAATGTGCCTTCCGTGGCATTTCTGAGCTTGAGCCTGAGCCTGGGAATCCTTGTAGCGTGTTCTGGCTCTTAAGAGATTTTTGACTTGAAGCTGCATTTGTTTGGCTTTAAGCACTACACTGTGCAGGTCTCTGCAATTTACATTTCAAACTTGGCAGGGGGAGAAGAATAAAAATACATAAGGCAAATTTTACCGTTATCTCTGAATTTCTGTGGATTTATCAGTTTCACTCAGAATCCTGCACGTCTCGGAAGGGCTGTTTTTGAAAGATAAAAATAGGAATTTCAGATTGCTAAAGCAAAAGATATTGATAAAAGAAGAAAGAAAAAAATATCATTTGAGGAAGGGCATATACCCATGGATTGAAAGGATGCTCCGAAGTGAAGAACAAGGTGAAAAATATGCATTCTTAATAGTGGGAGATGTTTCCTGAGGAGAATCAGTCACAGCCTTGATCAGCCAAGGCTCTGCTCTCCCCCTGGGCTGTGGGTGAGCATTGTCCTGATCACAGGAATCTCTGCTCTTCCCACAAACAGCTTGGAGATGGTTTTAATCACTGGCAGTGGCTTACAGATGTGTGTGAGCTCTGAATCCAGCGTTTGTCTCGTGAATGTCTCGTGAAATTCTTTCCAGTAACAATGAACTTCCTTTTTGACTTCACAGACAACCTTTAACCATGTAACTGCCAGAGGGCAGGGTTAGATGGGATATTGGGAAGGAATTCTTCCCTGTGAAGGTGGTGAGGCCCTGGCCCAGGTTGCCCAGAGAAGCTGTGGCTGCCCCATCCCTGGAAGTGTCCAAGGCCAGGTTGGACAGTCCCCAGTGGTGGGAACAGTTGTCCTGTTATTTTGATTTTGACAGTTTGAAGTATTTCCAGATTGGATGCTGCACTTTTGAGCTCCTGAACTGCTTGGAGTTTGGGCAGGTCCTGCAGCCCCTGCCTAGCCTGCCCCAGCCCCGTGTTCTCACCTGTTGTGAGCATGGAAACAGCTTCTAGAAATCAGTGTGTGCACTGAACAGTTCCCTAAAACACTGGAGAATTTTCTGAAATGTGATGTTTTCCTGGCAATATACACCAGTATCATGTATATCAGCACATGATACACTATATTCTGATCATTTTTAGTCTTAGACTAGCAAAGCAGGATTGAGGGGAGTAAACACAAGGATGTGATCTCTGAGACGATCAGGAGGTGCTACTGTATCTGCCTCAAGTTAATGCAGAGACATTCCCAGGCCTGTGCTTCCCTGAATAGCCCCTTAAACTGGAGAAGGGTTTCTTTGTGGGAGGCACAGCTCGATGCAGCAGGGGGAACTGTTCACCTGCACATTGCACAGCCTGTCAAAGACAGGTTTGGAAGGCTTTTCCATGGTACTGATCCTTGTGGATCCTTTCCAACTCAGGATATTTCATGATTCTGCTCCCTTTCAGGAAAAAGCCAACGGCTGCTGAGGATTCCTCAGCTGGTCAGCAATGCCCAGAGGGGTTTGATTTTATCTGGTTTAAGCAACAGCAGTTATGTCTCTCCTTCTTTGCTCCTGTGTGATGCAGAACAATCCTGGGAAGGGAGCTCTGGGTTTTGCTTTCTCCATCCTGCATCAGGTTCGGGCACTGAGGGGGCACTTGGGCTGTGTAAAGGACACAGAGGTTGGAGCAGTTGGTACTGACCGATGTGGGACCTGAATTAGGCTGAAATCTTGCTGGTGCCATGGTGGGACTACGGAAGAATCCTAACGCTACTGATCTGAACCGACCAAGGGCAGCTTCACCCACATGATGGAGAACAGAAGAGAATTTTCCCAGATTATTACCAAATAAATTATCTCAATGCTTTAAAACGTGGAACTGTGAAGGCTGCCCTTAGGAAGTTCCTGCATTAGGGGAATCATACTCTCCTGGAAGGCTTTAGGTTGGAAGGGACCTTAAAACTCATCCAGTTCCACTCAATGTCATGGGCAGGGACACTTTCCACTATCCCAGGTTGCTCCAAGCCCTGTCCAACCTGGCCTTGGACACTTCCTGGGATGGGGCAGCCACAGCTTCTCTGTGCAACCTGTGCCAGGGCCTCACCACCCTCACTGCACACACTGATATTCACAGACACAGCAGAATCGTTCCCATTTTCTTTGTTGCTCCTGCGGATTAACTGCTTTTATATTATTTCCCAGAGATACATCTTGTATTATTTATTGTTGTAATCATTAAGATTCCAGTGCCATAAAGAACTTTGCCTGCACAATGCGTGACTTTGTTTTATGGATCCCCTTTAATAGATTAAATTAGATTTTCCTGGAGATTGGTTTTACTGCGGCATGTCCAGTGAACACCCTCATAAAGAAGGAATTGTTTGGGCGACCTTGGCCTTGAACTTTGGGGTTTTGGCAAAGGAGATTTTACAAAAAGCAAGAAAGACCATAAAGTAAGTTCAGGGAGAATACAAGATAATCAAAGCCAACATGAGGATGCATTCCCTTCTTCCATATGTTCATAGAGTCATGGAATGGTTGAGGTTGGAAGACACTCTAAAGCTCATCTCAGTCCAAACCCCTGCCACGGGCAGTCCTACGAGGACTGTCTGCCCTGAAACACAGGACTCACCACTTTCTTCCAGAGTTTTATTCCTCCCTTGTGTTCTGAGGAATGTTGTAAATGAATGAAAAAAAATTCACATTCTTTGCAAAAAAGCCCAGAAACCCATTTTGCAGTGAGTAAAAACTTTCATCCTTCTCATCTTTGTCTATAAACCTGCTCTGGGAGCTCACGTTGTTCAGGACACTCCCATGGCAGGAAGGGTAAGAGGCACATTGTTGTTGTTGTCAGGGTGGAAGTGGTTCAGGGATGTGGATTTGCCCTCTGGAGCTTTCCTGGAGTGTATCAGTCCATAAAACCATGAAGCACTAGAGAAAGAAATCTGCTTTCAAGAGGTGATCTCTGACGTTGGGAGGGAGACAGGAACCATCAGTAACTTCCACCCTGCAGCATGTGAGGAGCTTTAATGATCCACAGGCACCACAAAGCAGCATTTTGTGCCTATTGTGCTGATAGCAGGTTCTGAGCCACACCACCATTACAAACTGTTACTGTCATTAGGGTATCTTAAGAAAAGAGTCAGCAAATAAAGACAAAGGGGTTTTTTTGTGTTGTTTTCGTTCCTTTTTTTAAAAGCATAGAAAATAATATCTGTTCAGCTCCCATGTCTTGGAAAAAATGAGCCTTTCTGACAACAAAGGGAAGATGGGGGGAGCATAAGCCATCAGCAGCTCTTTCTTTTTTGGAAAAAAGAACAAGCAAACAGCATAGCAGCAAGATTTGTGCTTATTAAAGACAGCACCAGGGCTCTAGGCAACATTTATTAACACAGTCACAAAAGTCTAGTGTGGGATTTACCACTGCCTATCACCAGGAAAAAATAACAACTAATGAACCCTGCATTTGTTCAAGCAAGTCAAATATCCCATTAAAATTCCTAGTTGGCATTTGCAGGTAGGAAAAGCAAGACAATGCATTTTCCAGAGGAGTTGTTTCTTAGGAAAAAAGGGAAGGTGTGAGCGGCAGGTCTGTGTCTGTCCCCGGCCGGTCCCGGAGGATCAGGGGTCTGGTTCCTGCCCATCCCACATGATCTCTCTCTCAATTCTGTTCCATGACAACAATCAGTGAGGTGAAGCACTATTCCTGACTGGTAGCAGGTACTGAGACCAGCATTCCCAGTGTGGGAAGCAGAAGGAAGAGCTGCTGAGTCCAGACCATGTGTTCATTGGAATTGCCACATGCAAGAAGCAAAAATACCTAAAAGTATCTTGCAGCAAAATTCTTGGTCATATTTTTGGGTATATTATCCACATTTAACTCGCTGCAGACCAAGCTACTCGAGCTACTCTATTTTAGTTATCACCACTAACGCTTCAGAGCATCCAAACCCATCTGCCTCCAATTTTAATCCATTTTCAAATATCTTTGGTGAGAGAAATTGAATAATAAATTTAATTTTTAGTAAGGAGAATCATTAGAGAGGATCCTCTAGTAAAAGGTGATGATTAAAGTGTTCTTGTGCTTTTTTCACTCTACAGAATTTAATGTTGTCTTTTTCTCAGGGTTCTCGAGCTCAGAGGTAAAGAATCTGTGAGGGACACAGAGCTAAAGGTGGGTGGAATACAAAAATGAACAAACATATAAGTAATTGCAAGGTATTCTTTAATCTGATAGTAATCTCTTTTTAAGGCAGTATTCTTTGCTCTCCATGTATTAATTAAAACATAACTCGGCTGCTGAGCTTATCTTTACAAAGTCAGAACTATTAATATTCTTCTTTTTTGTGCTCCTTTTATTGGCTTTTCAGCCAAGGCACAGAAGCAATGGCTGAACCAATTAGGTGGCCAAGTACAAGGTTTATTACACATGCTCTGAAATTAAATTCTTGAACATCCAGTTAGGAGGCCCCTTAAAATGCAAGAGGGTGGGCAGGTGCAATCAATCACAATGAATCCATTGGTGATCGTCTCTTTAAGGTTTTATTGGTAACTATAAAGGCAAAGGAGACCAGCAGTGATCAGAATAGAAACCCTCTGATTAAAATTCAGTTTGTTTCCCCTTTCTGTAGTGGAAAAGGCTCGGCTCAGCAGGTGAGGGTGACTCTGGGAAAACCAAAGGGATTTAAACAAAGCCATCATCCCAGTTGTGTCGGGAAAAACTTGTGCTTTTCCCTAAGCAAGCATCCTGACTTTTCCCATTGGCATTGTAAAGAGTTAAACCTAACAATTGGAAAGATTGGATGCTTTAGATAAATATTGTTGTTGCTGCTGCCTGAGATCATATATTTTTTGTTTTCAACTCATTAACCTTCAGACAGGAAGAAATGACTCCCTGGGAAGGCTGTAATGTTACTGAGTGTTCCACAATGAGTACTCCTTGAAATTCATCTCCCTGAGACTGAGGAGCAGCACTCACACATCTGTGTGTAGGACTCACAAATTCAGGGTGGTGCTGTGGTGCCCAGGAGGGTTTTGTCCTGTAGGACATTGTCCTTTGCAGACTGCCCCAATCAGACCCACTGGCACGGGGATGGGCCCTTGGTCCCTGGGAGCAGCATGACCAAGGGGTTTGGAGACCAGGTTACAGCTTCTGTGCCAGCAGCAGCTCAGCCCTTCAGGGGCTTCCTCCTGCGCCTTGAATGTGTGTCCCTGGATTTTTTTTTTTATACTTTCTAGACTATTTTCTCTTTGTGGAAGTGGCCATGATCAGCAGGGGTGGAATGAGCTCTTGCTTCTCCAGTAGGAATTCTGGGAAGGTCAGCAAGAGGCCAGTGGGTACCTAAATTGTGGGCTAATACTAACCCTTGGCTGTTGCACATGACCCAAACTCATACACCTCTAACCTGGTGACTTTGGGCAGAAACCAAGTGGTTTGTTATCTCTTTGATAAAGAGAAGATTCTTTTTGGCAGATGAAGAAAATTACAAGGAAACCCCCACTGGCGTCCCCATGATTAATATCTCACCCAGCTTTGTTTTTTGATAAGACAGAGAGGCATCAGATTCGGGGCTGTGCCGCTACCAGACGATGCAGGAACCCCCCGGCCCCACTGGGCAGAGCAGAGACTGCAGGGAGTGATGCTCAGAGGTTTTGTGTAGCATTGCCTGGGTATAATTAATGCTGTGATATATTGTGAGGGCTATCAAAGGGGCAGCTGCTCAGGAACGTGTGGCATCAGGATGTGGTGCTCATTCCTCGGAGTTTTTATACTCAGCCTGCCTCAACTCCCTCTGAACTATCAATTTATCCAGGCAGGCTCATTTGGGATGCAGCTGCTCCACATCTCCTGGGGTCTTACAGATCTCAGCGTGCAGCCGCATTCCCCCATCCCTGCCACCAGCTCCTGCTCCAGCAGCACACAATCATTGGGATATTCTTCATCCCACCTCCTGAGCTGCCTCCGTGTGCTCCTCCCCACTCCCAGTGTTCCACCCCACAGGAGCTGCAGTTCAGCGTCAGGTGAAGCAATTCTGGAGTGTGTAAATGTTTCTGAGATGTTTTTAGACCCTTTGGAAATGGAAGTGGCTTTATGAGACCCATTATTATATTATTATTCTCCTTCCACAGAAACATTTAAAGCAGGAGCATTGTCTTGACAGGGTTGCCTTGGAAACGTGGTTGATGTAGTTGATGCTTTAAAAAGGTATCTTTGTGTTGGGTGATTGCAGTGCTGTGTTTGGTGGGTACAGAGGAGACACCTCATCAGCTCCATTTCCTTTGGAGAGCATCTGTTTTTTCCTGGGGTGCTGCCTCCATCCCTCCTCCGCCTCCCAGAGCTGTCTTGTATTGATTTATGGATCAGGAAGCCTCAGGGGAACTGGTTTTCCTCTGAGCTTTTATTAGTCATGTTTGCTGGCTGACCAGCCCGTACCAGCAAAGCACTTGGCTTGGGAGTGTCACAGGATCCCAGAGTGGGTTGGGTTGAAAGGGACCTCAAATTTAATCTCATTCCACCCCCTGCCATGGGCAGGGACACCTTCCCCCAGACCAGGTTGCTCCAAGCCCCCTCCAACCTGGTCTTGGACACTTCCTGGGATGGGGCAGCCACAGCTTCTCTGTGCAACTTGTGCCAGGGCCTCACCACGCTCACAGCCAAAAATTCCTTTCCAGTATCCCATCTAACCCTGCCTTCTGGCAGTGGGAAACCATTGCCCCATGTCATGTTCCTCCAGGCCCTTGTCCCAAGTCCCTCTCCAGCTCTCTTGGAGCCCTTTTAGGCACTGGAAGGGGCTCTAAGCTCTCCCTGGAGCCTTCTCTTTTCCAGGTGAACACCCCCAGCTCTCCCAGCCTGGCTCCAGAGCAGAGGGGCTCCAGCCCTTGGAGCATCTCCGTGGCCCTATATACTAATATTGTATATATAAAAATATAAATCTCTTCACACCATATATACTAATGAGATAATAATACTAATGAGATAATGGTACTATATCTATTTTTTTACTTCTTTTCCCTGGCATGGCTATTTTCACAGCTTTAGCTTTGGATACAGCAGCCTTGTGCTGCCTGGACTTCTAGTTGAGTCTTTTTCATTTATATTTTCCCTTAAAGAATAAAAAGCAAAAGAAAAAGGCGTAAATGCCACCGTCCCCCGAGATGTCACAGCTCAGCCAAGCCCTGTCTCTGCAGGGTTCCCCTCATGAAGCCTTCAAAGACTCTCACCAATAACTCTGCCTGAGCTGAAGAATTGTTTCTTCCATACCAATAAATAGCAATGGGCAGGAAAATCCATTTAGAAATTCATTTTAGGGGTTGCAATACAAGAGGGACATTCACTCAGGGCAACTATGGAAAATTTGATCATCCCTCTTTTTTCTCCTGAATAAAGTAAATTATTGTGGAATAAATACACCTTCCCCTTTAGAAAGAAAAGGTAGGAGTTAGGAACAATACAGCCAAAATGTTTTATTTGGGCAATACAAATACAATCAAATCAAAAATATCACAGATTTTCATACATTAGTAAGAAGTTACTGTACACTTGAACAGTTGCCATTTTTTACAGCTAAACAAAGCTTTACCTTTATTAAAATGTATTTTCCTCTCACATAAAATATACACTTTGCACTGACGTATTTTACATCGTACACCTCTCTGGGATAAGAAACAGCTCACGAACAACGCACGACAGAGGCCATCTTCTCTAACCCATACAAGAGTACATCGAAGCGAGGGACACGGGGACATCCTACTGGGCTGCGGCCCCCAAATGGCAGATCTGTGGCTACTAAAGATACTACATGCATCCTAAAATGCTGTACATCGGATAAAGTTGGTATTGGATCCTGGTTCCAGAGGGTACTTTGAGGTGAGTGTTAACTATGATGACACACCAACCCTTCCTTGGGTTCACATCTGCAATGAAACCCCCTCCAAGGATGTTCCCAATGCCAGAGCAGAGGATTTGGGAATATAACATCACAGCAGGTGGTTTGGGAGTTTGTCCCCGGAGCCACAAGGTCTACTCTGTCTGACAGCATGACAAACACCTCATGGAATTCTGCATCCACTGGAGTCAATGGAAGTCTTACCGTGGACTCCCAGCAGAACAGATTTGAACCCTGCAGTGGTGTTATATTCCCCTTGCAATTAGTAGAACATAAAAGGAGAGGAAACAGTCGTGTGAGGAATGACCCTGGCAGATCACTGGGATGGAACATTCCAGAAGAGCTTCCCCGGGCACTACCAAGAACCATAATCATTTTCTGAGTTAATTTGGGGAACAGATGCAGAAATAAATACACTCATCCCTACAGGCTGTAGCTGAGATCTGGGAAGAATTAGGGACTTTGTCAACTTCAGGTTAAGCTAATTAAAGAAATGTAGAAAAAGGAAGTGTTGCTGTGTTTTAATCCTGGGAGAAGTTCTGTTGTTACCCTAAGGAATGAGTTCTGGAAAAGTGGTTTTGTCCCTGCCTATTGTGCAGCAGTGAGGGGACAGGGAAGTCAGTGAGTGACTCCGGAAAAAAATATCCATGTGTTTTAAAGAGTTTTTATATTTAATTGCAAGTAGGATGATCTGTGTGGGCATGGAGGCAGACACTCCCTGTACCTTAGAATTCTGCTTGGAATGGTCTTTCTTGGCTTGAGACTCCCCAAAAAGGCACCAGCCACTTCCTGAGGGTTAGGAGGGGTCGGGCTAATGCTCGGGTTTGGGAATGTCAACCCAAGCCTGGGATCTCAAGGCTCCTTTCAGACATCAACTTCTCCTTTTGCAGAGATTGGTCCTGTCCCAGTGCCATGTTGGCTTTACACAGAAACACCCTCCCCACCTCAGCTCATCTCCTGCTGGGATTCCTGCAGGGACCTTAGGATAGGGGCTTGTTTCTTTTTAAAAATATCCTGCAATCCTCAGAAATAAGGCATCTGTTTAATTTAGTTACTGTAAACCACTTTTTAAAACCTAAAATCCTCACCGTATTCTGGCATCTGAGATGATTTATTTAGAAATGAATAAAAAACAGTAATATATATATATATAAATAAGTATCCTTTGCTACTCGTAACACAATGTACAATCTGCAACCTGATTCTGTAATCAAATACAATCCTCAACAGGAGCAATGGGAATGTAGGGAAAAGTGACTCAACCATTGTGCATTTACTGTGTTAAATGGCTTTGTCCTCTCGGTGGCTCAGGGTCCCTTGAGGAGAGATTCTGCACACCCCACCTCCCCCTGTGGAGCCACATCACTGCCATGGGACCAGATCCTTCCTGGCAGTGAGGGTCAGATCCCTCCTGGGAGCGAGCACCACGCAGTGGATTGTCAGGCTAAGAGAAGGATGGTTGCACAAGGAATGTGCCCTCGGCTTTGGCTGGGTAGGTGAGGAATGCCCAGTCCTGGTTGCCCCTGGAGCCAAGGTGGGAGCCTGGCTATGCTCCATCACCCCCCAAGGAGCTTTGGGAACGTGCTTCCTGCATGGCTGCTGCTGATTGATGGAGTTTAAGCGGAATTTGATGCAGTTGGAGTCGCACCAGTCACGGGAATAGATTCCTGCAGCAGTGCAAGGGTGACCAGGGACTGCCACAGGTTTGATTTTCTTGGATTCGCTTGGCTTGTGCTGTTCTCAGCTCTAAACAAGCCAGAAAACAAACACATACAATATGTGATCTTTCCACAGAGGTACTGAACATTGGGCTGGAGGCAGGAATTTTGGCAGAGAAAGGGGGGATGGGTATTGCCCAGAATGGAGTGAAATTATGGCTCTGAAATTGTGTGAATTGCACATTCTACAGAAACACTTCCAATTTGGCTGCCCAGAGAAGCTGTGGCTGCCCCATTCCTGGAAGTGTCCAAGGCCAGGCTGGACAGGGCTTGGAGCAACCTGGTCTAGTGGAAGGCGTCCCTGCCCATGGCAGGGGTGGAACTGGATGAGCTTTAAGGTCCCTCCCAACCCAAACCAGTCTGGGATTATTCTTGGATTTACTATGAATTCAGGAAACAATTCACCTGTGAGAAAACTGCCCATGCTCAAACAGGGGCAGGAGTTGGCTTTGCTTTTATCTGGATGCTACATAATTTGTCCTGGAATAAAATACAACATTATTTGGGACATTTGCCAATACCTCAGCTAAATGTTTACAGTTCAGAAATTCATTATAAGTCAGCTGTTAAGTTTCCTCTTGTGGTTGAGGTTTTTTCAGTCTGATAATTAATAAAATTAGAATAAATTTATTTAACTAAACTGAGGTTTGGGAAAGTATATAAAAATTATTTCTTTTACATGTAAGGTGCGTGTATGGGATATTCTTTATAGAAATGAGCATATCTGTAGTTGTTTATATTCATGTCGTGCCTCCCTCCTTCATTTGGATCACTGGTGTGTCTCAGTAAGGGCAACTGGTGGAAACATTTTGTAATTGCTCAGTATTAACTTGCCTATTTTACTGTGCCCCTGGACACCAGTCAAACTCCTCCATTTGTAGGCTGATTTTTATTCTTTCACATATTTTAATGTAACAGTTCCACCTCACTTTCTGTATGAAATAAGAAGGGAAGTCCAATATTTACCATGAATGAATATGGAGATTCATAAGCAAACACCCTGGGCCAACCCTTTCTTTTTGTGTTACAAATCCTGGCAGGGTTTGCTTTGTTTAAACCACTGAGGGCACTTGGCTGTGTTTCATTAAACCTCTCTGATTTTGTATTTATTTTAATAAGACCATTTTATTATTGTGGGTTGTTAGTTCTTACATGACGCATATAAAACCTGGCAGGTGCCATTTAGAATATTCTTCTGGAAAAAATTGTTTTATACTTGAGGATTCACCTCAGTCATTTACTCTGCAAGAAAAAGAATACTGGTCTTCTGCAAAAGGGTTTTTTTTAACATTTAAGAGATTAAAATGAATGGAAAATATTTGTTTTTATTCACCAACCATATGTAAAATGAGCCCCCTTTTAGAATTTCCAAGGCAATATGATAGAATGGTTGGACTCGATCTTGGAGGCTTTTTCCAACCTTAATGATTCTGTTATTCTTAATGATTCTATGAATGGGGTCCCAGAAAAAAAACAAGGCGTCAGATTCCTGCTGAGTCCTTCCTTTTCTCTCTTTTGAAGCTCGTTTTAATAAACACTTTCAATTTACTCAGCCACTTCCACCTGGGAATGCTGCACTGGCTGTGCTGCACTAACCGGGAAGTGACTCTTCCCTCCGTCAGAGTGCCAGGGACTGGCACTATGGGCTGTCAAATGGGAACTCCAGGACACTCTGGGATTTGCCTGCAGGGGATCAGAGGGGGCACAGGGGACCCCAGAACCTGCACGGCCCTGAGCAGGGAAGCAGTGAGACCACCGGAGCATAAGGGAAGTGCTGCCCAGGCAGGTGCTCATCCTACCCCTCCCAGCCATCCCCTCATCCCCCCTTACACCCCAGCACTAATTCCCCAGCACTGATTGGATTTCCATGGGTGAGGGGCTGTACAAATGTTTGCTTTCAGCACCAGCCCTGCCATGGAGGCTTTGTGTTCCCAGCGGGTGGGTATTGCCAGGCTCCCCTTCATGCCTCTTAATGCCTCCCTGACCCTGTTTGCCCGTAAGTAGCTTTGCCATCAGCGCTGTAATTCCACTGAGTGATTTCAGGAAGGCCCTGCTGGGTGATCCCTGCCTGGCTCCCAGCAGGCAGCCCCTGTTACATGGAACACTGGCTACGGAGCGATTCCATTGCACAGCCCAGCTCCTCCAGCTTGTAATTAAACAGCAAACCCCTGCTGAGGAAAGGTCACCCAGATCAAACCTGCCAAAACGAAGGGACCAGGGAGATGGAACTCCAAGCCCACTGTACATTCAATATCCATTCAGTACCTTAGGATTTAGCACTTGCCATGGAAGTAAACAGTTTGCAGTGATGCGCTGTGTGGGAGCTCCTGGAGCTTACATGGGCTCTGCCTCTGTGACCTGTGTCAGTGCCATGCTCAGGTGCATTAATTTTTTGAAAGGGAGGCATTAACAGTGCAGTGACTTTGCTCATACACGTGCTTTGATCTGGTGTTTTGAGCCGTGTAATCGGGAGCTGCTGCGTGATCGCTCAGACTGGGGTTTATCTCTCAAGCTTTTCAAGCTTTCAGAGGCTGACAGGGAGATTAGGTCGGGAATATCAGCTCCATATCCTCACCCCTCATGCAAATAAGTTTAACAGATGCAACAATGCTCCACTCCCTGGGTGTAGTAAAAAACATAACACAGTTATGTGCCCAGAGAAGCTGTGGCTGCCCCATCCCTGGTAGTGTCCAAGGCAAGGTTTGACGGGACTTGGAGCAAACTGGGGTAGTGGAAGTTGTTCCTGCCCATAGCAAGGGGTGGGACTGGATGGAGTTTAAGGTCCCTTCCAATTCAAAACAATCTGGAATTATGTGATTCTATAATAGACCCAATTGGTAGGAAAATATAAGCTGTAGGTTGTAGCAGTTTTATTGTGTTCATTGATGTTCATAATAAATTTTTCCTGTCCTAGAAATGAGCTTTACTCTGTCTCTCACAGAACTCATCATCTACTGTTTGTTTTGCATGGGTAACAATAACTAAGATCTTTTTGAATAATTTGCTCCTCCAGTTTTAATTGGAAATGTCTGGACTGGTCCTTGTCCTGTCCCCTTCTGATGCTGTTTGACTCTGGTTCACAGAGGGCAAATGGAGCTGCAGCAGCTGCAGTGACACATTTAAATCTGTTTTTTCACAGAATGAGCGGGCTGCCCAGGGAGGTGGTGGAGTCCCCATCTCTGGAGGTGTCCAAGGAACGACTGGATGTGCTCAGTGCTCTGAGCTGGGTGACAAGGTGGGGATCGGTCACAGGTTGGACTCAAATGATCCTGGAGGGCTTTTCCAACTTTAACAATTCTCTGATTCTGTGATTCTGTGCTTGAGATGCTGGAGATCCTCAAAAATACTGGATTTTGTTGTTGAAAAAATTGAGGAGCAACTATTTTGCAAAACCCTCTTTGATGATGCTTTAACATAGTTTTTCATGAGTCTGCACAGGACTGAATCAAACAAAGGTGCCTTCCACGACACTGCTGTGGTACCCCCAGGAATGCCATGGCCTCATTTGTCCCTCTCCAACCCAGAACAGCCAAGTCCTGCCTTGGAGGGGTGGAATTACCTCTTGGAGCAGCCCCTGGCACCTTCTTCCCCATTCCCATGAGCAGGGTCAGTGTCTCTACCTTCACTCATTTCTCTTTCTAGTTAGATAAAGATTTTAAACTGAATCTCTCCTTTAAGTCATGGTCCTCACTTGGCAACCAGAAAGAGTGTGATACATATGGGGAGTTTAGAGGAAGTTATTAACACAGCAAGATTATTTTGTTTATTCCAATTTCACTGTTCACAGCTCAGCACAAAGCCAGGACTACTTCATAATTCCTAATAAATCACCTTAAAACCACACTTTCATTACTTGTCTGCAAGTATTTTTAGTTTTCTGAGCTATTTTTAGCTCTAATCTCTGCTGCATCACTCAGGTGTTATTGTCATGTTGGCTGCTTAATGCTGAGCTTATTTATTCTTTGAAATTGTCTTATCATATGCTAATGTGCTAAGCCTTGTGCTCTGGATCACCAAGGAAAGATATTTTGTGGAATGAAGAACATATGGCTCCAAACCAAGGTGTTATGCAGGGCACTGCTTTGCAAAATCCTCCCTGTATTAGTGGAGTAATTAAAATATAAGCAAGATGCACCAGAACCTGAGGTGTTTTTGCTCAGGGCTCAATATGCTGTTGTATTCTCAGCTTCCCAATTGCTGACGTGTAAAACAGGAGAGAAAAATCCAAAGTCCATCAGGGCAGAGGAATAATCAATAGTTACAATCTCTCAAAGACAGGCAGTGCTTGTTAAACCTAAGGGGAACACTCTGCACTGCACTGCAGGAGCCCAGCCCTGGCCTTGAGCTGAAGGAGAGGGGATTAAGATGGGATAATGGGAAGGAATTGTTCCCTAGGAGGGTGCCCTGGCACAGGTTGCCCAGAGAAGCTGTGGCTGCCCCGTCCCTGGAAGTGCCCAAGGCCAGGTTGGACGGGGCTTGGAGCAACCTGGGCTAGTGGAAGGTGTCTGTGCCCATGGCAGTGGTGGAAAGGGATGGGCTTTGAGGTCCCTTCCAATCCAACCCAGTCTGGTATTCTGAGATGATTTTATGTTTTGTCTTTCTCCTAATTTTTCAGCAGAAGTCAGGCTGTAATGTGTCACATGACTCTGACTCCAACAGCAAAGCTCATTTATAAGAGAACATCCTGTTCACAAATGAAGGTTGATGCCACTGTACCATTTTTGGGCAGCAATTATGTGACCCTGGACGTTTCTTTCATTCAGATCATTTCATGCCAATAGAGAGAGAGACCCTCCGGAAAAAAACCAGGATCCTAACCTCACACCCATTGGATTATTTCAATGTATCATTAATATCACCTTTTTATTCTACTGCCTTTTAAAAATCTGTTTGTGGAAAAGTGCTCCTGGAATATATTAGCATTTACCTGGAATAGGGTATTTAATTTCACATGCAGGAACTGACAATGCAGCGTGGATGGTGCCTCCCACACAGCATTTACTGTCATTACAGTCGCCTACACCTATTAACTTATTTTGTTGATGATTGGGGATGAATATTAGAGAAAGAACTTGGTGCAAAATAAAACCACAGCTGCCCACCACCTGAGAATGAAGGAAAAAGGGCATAAACATGGCTTGCAAACTCTGAACTCACTGTTTTGAAACTATCTTAGGAAAATAAAGGATTATATTGAGTTACTTGTTGCAGTGTGGCATGACCCTGGTGTCCAGGAGTTGGATTTTGATGATCCTTTTGGGTTCCTTCCAACTCAGGATACTCTGTGATTCTATTCCATGATGCCTTCAAGGATTTTCTCTGCTCTGTTTTCTGCCCTTGACCCTTTCCAAAGGCAGCACTGTGAACACTGAGCAGGGCTGAGGAGGGAAGGGAGACAGAGGCTGTATCTTCCAGTCTCGCAAAAGATCCCAGAATTCTTTAGTGCTGCTGCCTTTATCAGACAAACTGATTTATTGCTGCCGTGGTAAGTCCTGCATGAACGATGAATTAATTCCCCCCGAGATATAAATCAGAGTCACTGCTGTCCCTCATGCTCTGCTGTCCGTGCCAGGGCCCTGCCCTGTTCTGTAACACTCCCACAATATCACTGCACTGGAGCAAAGGCTCCCATGATGGCACTGGGGACAAACTGGAATGACCTGGAAGAGTCACCAACCCCCTGCTGGGTCCCTGGTTTACTTGATCTTCTGATAATGGCATTAACTGAGGGTGGGCAGGGTTGGATGGGATATTGGGAAGAAATCCTTCCCTGGGAGGGTGGTGAGGCCCTGGGAAAGGTTGCCCAGAGAATCTGTGGCTGCCCCATCCCTGGAAGTGTCCAAGGCCAGGTTGGACTGGGCTTGGAGCAACCTGGGATAGTGGAAGGTGTCCCTGCCCATGGCAGGGGGGGAACTGGATGGGTTTTAAGGTCCCTCCCAACCCAACCCATTCCATGATTTCATGCTTTCCTAAGGAAGCTACAAGACATTTTATGAGAACAAGTGCATTGGAGAAGGTTCTGGAGCAATAACTAAAATTGTCTCATGTCCTCAAGGTACTGCTGGAGTGGTGGCCCCACGGTGGGCAGAGGTGGTCCCCTGTCCCCAGGTGTCCCTTGAGCTGATCTCCTCCAGAGATGGCTTCAAGCCCCAATAGTCTCCTTTCTAACTTCTGAAGGCTGGTAGTTATTTTGTCTTACCACTGACTAAGTTGACAACTTTCTTTCCCTTTTCCACAATAATTCAATGACTTTTACATGTTCCTATGAAAGGGTGTGTTTACTTTGATTAGACAAACTGTGAATATTAAATTACAGCCTGTACCATTGAATCTGCTCTTTATCTTCTGCCCATTGTCATAGACCAATATTCTCCTTTGGGAAGGCATTTAAGCCTCTTCACAGTGATTGAAGGCAATGACTTACTTTTTATATTCTATTTACACTGATGTCTATTAGATTTCCACAGGTATAAGAGCTTTCGATAGCAGGATCCCCCTTATCTGCAGATGTGGGCTGAGCAGAGGCAGCACATGGCACTGGTGATCCCAGGAACCTGATTCTCTGAGGGTATTGCTAATTATGTATGGTTAATTATGCAGTTTTAGACAGTAGCTCAGGCTTAGTCCACAGCCTTAACACGCACAGACTGTCAGCTGGCTACCTAGGACAGCACCCAGGGCCTTCTGGCTGGGTACAAGCTGAGCTGCACATCACTGGCCTTATTTGCTGAACTCACTCAAATTCTCCAAGAGAGGTAAAAATTTGGCACAGCATTGGTTTAAAGCAACTTTCCTCTTACAAAAAGGCACATAAACAGCCTTTAGAGTAATGAATTTTAATTCTTATATAATGAATTTCTAGGAAGTGCATTATAAACAGGGTTGTTTCACAGCCCCAAGAACTCGGGTGAAGGGAGGAAGAGATGCCATAATGCTGCTGCTGCTGCTGCACTAAGAGCTGGTTACTATTTTTTTGCATCTTCTCGGACCATTTTAGTACACATTAATTTCCTAAGCTCAGACAGACACCCTCATTTAAATTGTTATATTATCTGCTGGGGTATTTTTTAGCTGCTTTGCCATGCTGACACTGAAATATTGGGCCAGCTCTGTGCTGGCATGGATGTCTCTCCCAAAGCTTTCTGTGCAGACAGGAGCAGATGTTATCAGTGTTAGCTGTAAACAATCTGATGCTGGTGGGAAACTGAGAGTGGTCCAGCTGGAAGATCTTTGGAGGACACTAATGGGCAATTGCTCCTTGGATGTCAGCCTGTCTTTCTGAATAATGGAGGAAATCCTACTTACAGAGGCTACAAACCCTATCCTGATTTGGGTTGTTTTGCTGCTCCTCCTTAGTAAATCCAGGAGTCTTTCACAGGACATTCAAAGTTAAAGGAACCATAAATAATATCTCCTTGTTGTCTCATTAAATCCAAAGTTGGTGAACTGCTCTGATGAGTCCTGGCCCCTTTGGTTCCACACACAAATCTGTTTATTGCATGAGGGATGGGACACTTGGGATGCTCTGGGGGTTTTCCAGCCTGGAGAAGACAATGGGCTGGCAAGGCTTCCTTGGGAAGCCATAGAGATGTCATGGAGCCCAAGAAATATAAATCCTTCGGTGGATGGAGAGCAGCCCTCTGGAAGGTCGCTGGGATGGTCACATTTTATTAGGTAGTTCCTCACTTTCTTCATGTGAGAGATTTCTGAAGCTAATTACAAAATCTTTACCATGAAATATTCAGGGACACTTATTTTTGAATACCTCAGGTTTAATTTAGGTTCCTTGAAATTTTAATATCTGGCTTTAATATTTAATGCTGCCCTGACAGGAGTATAGAAATTTAAAGTCTATCCTTTGAATGAAACAAATCCTGGATTTCTTTGTGGAAAAAGCTGAGATGGAGAGTTGAGGAAAGGGTCTGTCTTAAAAGGGTCCAACTCTCTCTTCTTTTATCCTACACATGTATATATATATGTATGTGAATATACTGGGCTTGCTCTGCTCTAATTAAAGCCTCTCATTTATTACAGCATGGTACCTAAAAATGAGAAGTATTATGATATTTTTTTAGTTTGGTTTTTTTTTCTGGGAGAGGGATTAGCAGCCCAATTAACAGACACCATTAATTCATGAACTGCATTTGAGGTGAAATGAGTAACACAGGCTTTGTGAAATTTGCTCAGAATCTCCATTAGAGTCAAGATGTATAAAAACAACTGGAAAAATATAATGAGCTGATGGGGTTTAGTGTTTAAGAGATCCAGGTAAACCTGTAGCTGGGTGAAAACTGGGTGAAGAAAGGGTTCTTGTTAAGGTCAGCGTGAGACTTGCCTGGAGGATTTTGCCACTGCCTCATTCAGAAGGCACAGGAAAAATATCCACTACAGGTTATGGAGCCAAGCTGCTGGGTGGTGAGTGTCAAAGAGCAGGAAAATATATGTGAACATGTAAAACAGCCCCAAAAAACTGTGCTCACAAAGGCTCTTTGTGAGAGAGACCAGGGGATGGATAATGGGGCTGATTGGGAAAAGCAGTTCGGGCCAGTTCTGTGCCTGCAATTTCCTGAGCTCATAATGCCTGAGTGTCTTTATGGCCACATTTTATACACTTAGATGATCACCTTCCCAGCTTTTACTGCCAATCAGTCAGATTTCCATGGGGCTGATCTCATGTGCCATTATTCCCACAGGATAAGAGCCTGCACAGTCTCTCCCCTCGTCAGCCAGGCTTTCTGTGCAGGTACAGCAGGAGCAGGATGTCCCCAGGGATCTCCAAACCTCTGCCTGAGCTGAGTAATTATTTGAGACAATAAGATGTAATTGTCAGATATGAGGACAGAAAATCCCTGAAGTAATTTAAAATCCCTGGTAAATGTCTGCACACACTACTCAGAAGGTGCTAGTGGCTCCTTGGAGGGTGGAGCCAGGTGGGGGTCGGGCTCTTGTTCCCAGGGAACAAGGGGCAGCACAAGAGGAAATGGCCTCAAGCTGTGTGAGGGGAGGTTTAGTTTGGATGAGGGAAAATTTCTTCATGGAAAGAGTGGTCAGGCACTGGCACAGGCTTCCCAGGGCGGGGGTGGAGTCCCCATAACTGGAGGGATTTAAAAACTGTGTGGATGTGGCACTTGGGGACATGCATTAGTGGTGGCCTTGGCAGTGCTGGAGAACAGTTGGACTCGATGGGCTCAGAGAGCTTTTCCAACCTAAACAATTCCACAATTCTGTCTGACCTAGCTTATTCATCACAATGGAGAGAAGGGGCCAGGGATCAGCTCTAAGGGCAGTGTTGGCTTTTAACATCCTGTACTTGAGCTAAATCATTGTTGTAGGGTCCCTTCCAACTGCAGTCTATTCTATTCTATTCTATTCTATTCTATTCTATTCTATTCTATTCTATTCTATTCCATTCATCTTTTTGGGGCTTTTTTTTTTGAGTGGCCATCCATACTGTCAAACTAATTTGAAGGTTTCCAGGGGCTGTGGTGCAGCAGGATGTTTCTGTACAGACAGGTTTGAGGTGGGATAAGGGTGAACTTGGCTTTTAAAGCATGATGGAACAGGAGACAAACTCTGTCCTTACTCCCGTGGCAACTTTGCTAAAGTGATCTTGGATGGGGATTTGTCCCTATGAGAAGATACAGAACGGGAACTCGGGGGAATGAGGAGCAATTCAAGGCTTGAAGAAGTTAAAGAAAAAGGAAGAGTGACGAGGCCTGATGAAAGAAATTCATTAGCCCCCAGCTGAATAAGGAACTGTGAATCTCTTTTAATGGAAGAGCTCTGCCAGCTTGCAAAGGAGCAGATGTGCACACAAGACGGATAGTTGTAAATAGTCAAAATACTGTTTTTTGGGGCTTTTCCTGCTTTAGTGATTACCTTTTTTCATCTAAAATAAATCCAGATTGTGCATAGTCTGGAAAACAAAATAACAATATTTGGAGAGTGGGAGTGTTTATTTAACAGGTGGCTTATTTAGCAAATGCTTTACTCTTACAAAAATAATATTCCTGGAGTATCCTGCAGCGGTGGTTCAGAACATATGAGAGCAGGGAGGCATTTTGGGGGTTATTGCTTCATGTGGGCTTGGGCTGGGCTGGTTTAATTAAGAACATCTGCGGGAGCACTTTGCTAAGCGCATTTGCATAACTTATTGATAAGAGTTGGGTGCTGTGTCTTTGAGAGCATCACCCTCCTCTGGGGGAGGTGGGACAAGGCAGGGGCTGTTTGCAGAGACACTGGGATGGGTTTGCGGGGACACTGGGATGGGTTTTCTCTGCTGCCACAGAGCCCTGTGTGGGCAGAGCGTGGGTGGGCTCCACCATCACTGAGGGACACCTCAGCAGGTCTATTTCCAGTCTCCAGTGGAATGGGATACCCATCCTTGAATGTGAATTTGACATTTGGATGTTATTTCCTACTCAGGATGTTATGCCTTTATAGGATGTTCCCTCTAACAGAATGCTATTTCTGTTATTTCCAGGAATTTATCCTGGAGCAGGGAAAAAAGGGGAAGATGCCCCAGTTGAAAAGGTGGCGGACAGGAGCTGAGAGCAATCCCAACCCTTCCCAGAATCTTGCCTAAGGCTCATTTTTGATATGAGTTGCTCTTTGTCCCTTAGTCACCAACTTGAACCTTGGGGTTTGAGGTTTGCAGAAAATTTGGAGGGATTTTAAGGGTTTGAGGGATTTGAGATTGCAGGATGACTGGTGTCCCCCAGCCTGGTGCCAGAGAAGCTGCCATTACCACACTGGGAGCGCAAACACATCCTGCTATAGAGCAAATATATATTCTTTACATGTCTCTACACTGGGTGTGATTACTGCACTGGAATTGGAGCTGAGATGTTTTAATAACAATATTTTGAATATTCAAGGGATAATTACACACAGACTTGGCTCGCTCCCTCCAAGCCTTAGCTTTTGTCTTCAGATGGTGTCTCGACATTTAACAAATGACAAATGTGGGTTTTTTTTCCTAATACTTGTTTTATTCTTATTAACCCTTCCAAAGGCACTGGATCATCACTAGATGATCTTTGAGGTTCCTTCCCACCCAAACCAGTCTGTGATTCCATGAGGAAGTTGCTGGCCTGGTACTGAGCAGTACCTGCTTCACGACCCACTGGGGTGTGTTTTGGTTTTGCTTTTCTGCCTCAGCCTGTGGAAGGAATTTCTTCCCACAATATTTGTAATCTATTGGTATATTAAAGCACTTGTCAAAACTCCCAGGTTTTCCTAAAAGCATGAGCATTAAATGAAGGTAAAATACCTCTGATGACACAAGTCATGAACACAATAAAGTGATTATTAAACTATAGCGGCCTTAGTTCTTGCCATTCCTTTGAGGACTCATCCCAGTATTTACCATTATGATTTGTCATTTACAGCAGTGGTGCCATGATTTTTGGGAGGAAGAGGAATTAGAAATTGAGAAAGTCTGGAGGTGGGGGGGGAAGGTTGGGTTGTTTTTTTACCTGAATTGGCCAAATCAACACTCATGAAAGAGATCCTTGCTAAAGGGGCTGCGATGCCAAGTATGAGAGGCCTGACAGCAATTTTTTCACCTTTCACCATATGGCAAAATAATTACTTTGAATGAGCATCAGCTTCACAGGGAAGCAAAGAAATGAATTGTAATTCAAGATCAGTTTGTCAGGAAAACAAACACATTTTGAATGCCCAGAGGAAGGTCTTGTGTTCTCTGTGGGGGTCTCAGCTGAGAACCTAGACAAGTCTCCCATGGGGGCAAGACCTGCAGTGAAACCCTGTCCCTTCCCACCCTCTGGTAGGAAATTCTCCTCCTTCTTTTCCCTTTCCCCCCTTCTGAGAAGGTTGTCCTGGTGGCCACGGGGGACAAGGGGAGCAGTTCCTCCTGCCACAGACCTGCCCAGAGACCTGCACGTGTTTAAACCCATTTCAGGAGTATTTCAGTGCAAATTTCCCTACTCCCTTCTGTTCATTAACCTTTCCCGGAGTGCTAATTCTGCATTCAGACAGAAGGTCAAAGCCCTCGGCTGATTTTTTTTCAGGAGAATTAAGTGTCTTATCTGCAATATTCTGGAGAGAAATACCACGCCAGGAGACTCCTCAAAGCCTCTTGACTGCGCTGCCGCCGTCGCACTTCCTGAGGAGCCACAGCTGCTGGGGGGGAGCAGCTGTGCCGGAGCCGAGTCACTGAGCATGATTAACTTTGGGAAATTAATTTCTTAAATGTACTCTCTTACATCGTGGCCTTTTGCAAAAAGGTGCTTAAGGCATTGAAACAGAGACTGAGATACTTATTGAAGCTCCCATGACAAAAATCGATAGACTGGAAAAACTCAGGTGTCTTTTCCACACCGTGTCTCATCAGCCATCCCTGCCCTGCTGCAGCTGATGGAAGGACACTGTCTCGCCACCCCACCCTTGAGGGTGGCAGAGTGGATGTGTCCAGCTTGGGGAGGGAAGTTTGGCTGAGTCAGAAGGACCTCACGGAGCTTTCGGGTTTGTTTGGGTTGAACTCAGAGCCCTTCTTGTTAGAGAGGGTGAGAGCTCAGACCTCAGTGCACAAGGAAGGACAACCTGTTGTCTTTGGTGACTGCCCGATGCCTGGTTTTAAGCTCCATATTATAGGTTGGGAGCTCAGTCTGAGAGCTGCAGCCTCCTCCTCCTGCTCTCCTACCTTCCCCTTCTCTGTGGTTGGGGAGAGAAGGGCACCGAGTGTTGGGGACCAAGAGACAGGGATGAAGCGATGAGGACCAAAAGATGGGGATCAAGAGAAGGGGCCAAGAGATGGAGACTAAGAGATGGGAACCATGAGATAAGCACCAAGACAAGCACCAAGACACAGGGACCAAAAGATGGGGACGAAGAAATGGGGGCCAAGAGAAGGGAACCAAGAGATGAGGATCAAGACACAGGGACCAAGGCTTTGGGAGCAGCACATGGGAAGGCGTCTTGTACCATCACACCATTTGTCTTTCTGCTACTCATAACACAAAGCTGAGGAGGATTTGTGCACCTGTCTTGCTAAAAGTCATTTAGAAATGAGTCACAGGGACTTATGATCTGTAATTTTTAGCAAGCAGACATTAAATCCTCTTTTTACAGAATATAGTGGCAAATGAGATCCATTGCTCCCCTGGTCCAGCCCCCCAGGCTCTCTGTTTTTAAAAGGTTGGGGGGGGGGTGTGAATTTGCAGTAGTTTCCTCCAAAGTTAACTTGGTTTTTCCTTATGGTAATACATGTAAAAAGGTCAAGGATAATGAAGGAAACAGTGAATTCGAAGTTCTATGGAAGAGCAACTCAGCGCTTTTAGCAATTCACTTAAATGGGAGAGGAGAACCAGTTTCTTGAAGGTTTTAAAGCTTTCACAGCCTAATGAACTGAGCTGCCTCCCACAGTTTCTGCCGAGCCCAAATTCCTGCCAGGAACTGTCTCATTAGGCTCAAGTGGCACAGCCAGCCTGTCCTGCAGCTCCCACTGCCTTTCGCTCTCCCGCCTGTGCCACGGCTCCACCTGGACTGACACATCCAAAATATCAAACACATCTGAATGGCTGCACCTCCCAGCCAGAATTAACCACCCTGAAGGAGAGGGAAGTCTGTTTCATATAAAAAAATCTGGATGCATATATACAGAATGGAGGGAGGGAAGCCTGGCCCTGCCATCTCATCCTCAGCCACCCACCAGAAATCAAGGCTGCTGCTGTTCCAGCTCATCTTGGAGGGTTATTCTCACTTGTGGTTCACATTTAAGTCGCTGTCGTGGAGGTTAATGGGAGTGATGTGCTTCTGACTCTAATGGGGCTGAGAAGTGGGAAAACTGATGTTATTGCACATAAATCGTGGTGTGTAATGTGCGAATTGTGTTTTGGTTTGGGCTGAAAAATAATAAAGAGAGGGATGAATGAGCATTAGGAGAGAACAGATTTCCCCCTCTAGATACTGAGGAGAATATTCATCATCATTACAGGCAGTTTGTTATCTGGCAGCATAGGAAGAGGGTAGGAATAATGAGGACTCTAATATTTGACTGATAAGAGGGGAAAGTCCTGCGGCTGTTGGGGCTGGAGCAGCAATGTGCTGTCCCCTCCTCCCTGTCCTTAAATTCTGGCTGCTGCAGAAGTGTAATTTATTCTGCTACTGGGGGCCAAGGTGTACCTGCCTCCCACTGCCTGGGGCTGAGGCACTGAGGCACTGCAAGGAAATCCCTGTTAACTGTGCTGGTTTTCATTGCTGCTTGTGAGTGGTTCAAAGTTCACTGTGTGGGAGAACCCAGCGCTGTGCAGGGAGGGAGCCAAGGAGAAGGTCCCTCCTGCATTTCTCCCATCACCGAGATGGCTCTAGGCATAAATTGACTTAAAACTTCAGGGATAACTCTGGCAGTCAGGAGTTGTGGAGCAACTGTGCAATGGCTGCAGAGTGGCTGGGGACTGATGTGTACCCCTTGTAGGCCCCCCTCAGAGACCCCACAGCCTCACGGAGCTCCTTCCCAGACAAAGGCAGAGCAGCCAGAGCGGGTGGGAATCACCCCCCTCACTCCCCCACCCCATCCTGTAATGCAGATTTTCATCCTACCCAGTGATGGGGAAGCTTAATATGCCCTAAAATATGAATGACTGAAAACTAAGCTTATGAGAAGTGGCAAATGTGCTGATCTCTGCATTTTTTAACATGAGAATTATCTAATAAAAAGGAACCTTGGAGCTCTTCATGAATTAGGCATAAGGGTATAGGAACAAACACGTCTGTGCTCAGCGCTGAAGGTGCCCCTGTAAAACCTCCCCTGCCCTTGCTCAGACAGAACTCTTGGAGCAGGATTTACTGAGAATCCCTCCCAAACCATTCTCAGACCCTGTGCCAGTGCCTTGGCCTGGTCGTTTCCGGTTAGATTATAGACTTTACTGATTACAGAATAAATCCCCTCCCTTGCCCTCAAAGCTCAACAGAGGAACACAAATAAGGACCAAACCCAACCAAATACAGGCCTGCCCCTGCCATGGCCATGCTCATGGCTGGTCAAATTCAAAGCAAATTCTTCCCTCCCACACCAATACTGATTTCTCTGCTCTCAATATTAAGGCTGAGTGGAGAATTTTTAATTCCTGTTTTTTTTTAAATTCTATTTTTTTGTAAGATTTTCTTGTTTGAAAGGATTTTGTGTTGCCAGTAGTAGCATGGGGTGGGGAGGTGGCCCCATTCCCGCAGTGCTGTGGGATGGGGGGCCACCCAGGCCCCTCACTCTGCCCCAGCTCAGGGCCACTTGAGAGAGCTGAGTGTACAAGGGGACATCAAATGGGTCGTGCCAGGTTTTGAGTGGCACTACAGCCCCCACGGCAAGCCCTGCATTGCCAGTGCTGAAGTGTCAGGCTAAACTCCATACTTTCCTAAACTTTCTCACATATATCAGTTTATGCAAGAATTTTAAAATTATTTAAGATTCTTTTAAAAGAAATGTTTTTTCTCCCCCCTTTTTTCTCCAAAGAAACAAAGCCTTCCATGGCAGCTGTGAAATATGGATTATTTACCTCCAGACTGGGCATAAGTTTTATCCAGCCTTAGAAGTAAATGCATATTTAGTCTTTAAGGCATATTGTTTATCCATGTAAATACATATTTTGGTATACACATTCTTCATAACACAGTTCTGTGGACTCGGTGGAGGTTTTGGTAGCAGAACATTTGCCATTGTCTATCTAGAACACTTGCTCAGAAAATGTGCAAAAAAGCAGCTGTCACTATGATGGGTTTTAACACTCCTGTGTCTTAAAAACAGCAATGACTCGAAAAAAAAAATCTATTGAACAGTTTTAAAAAAAGCTGTCTAGCTCTGACAGATCCTGCCAAGTTCTAAACCCTTGAGAAACAAACTGCATTTGTTGCAGAAGTTGTGAGACATCCTTTCATTGAGTATTAGGATCATATTCCCGACCAGCAGCGCCACTGCTCCGTGTGGCCCTGGAGCCATGGGGGTGGCAGCCCTGTGTTACTGCACAAGGAGGAACTTCCAGAGTTCGGGGGTTCCCATGTGGACAACAACCTTGATATAAATGTTCAGCTAAGCCATTTATTTTTTGCATTTGAAAGGTGGTAATAAATATAATAAGATTTCCCCGACAGATATGAACATTATGGGTCAGAACTTTGAAGAACATACACCCAAACAGTTGGCTAAAGTGCACCCCACAAATTACAGGGTTGGAACGAGATGGGCTTTAAGGCCCCTTTCAATCCATTCTCTCATTCTACAGTTCCTAAAATGTGAAATGTTGTGTTCAATTTGCAGCATGGCCCATTTTTGGAGAACACCCCAGTAAGTCCCAGCCTGTACAATCACCAGGTCACTGCACAGCATGGATTCACCAAGAACCAAGTGTCTTTATTTGATCCACTCTGCCTCCAGCTCCAATCCTGCCAAAATTGGGGTTGCAGAGTCTCAGAGCACCTTCAGGAGACCAAACTCTACAGACCCCGAGGACAACCATCCTCGTGGCCTCACCCACCCCCAGGTCACTGCTGAGCACACAGCTGCCACAGACAGCAATCCCTGTGTCACCTAAGGAATGCCATTGGCACTTAGAGATATTTGGGAATTTGGCTGGATTTCTTTTTTCTTCTTTTTGGACTTGACAATAATTATGTCCCCCCAAAATGAAAATTCAAACATAGGACTAAAAATCTTGTACCTGTCATCCAGTGGCTCTACCTGGTCTGAATGCAAACAGTCAACACTTAACTACATATTATCTTTCCATATTTAATAAATCTGCTGTTCATTCTGTTCTGTTACTGGAAAGATCAGGTTCCAGATATCAGGGATCCCTGGAATGCAATATATCACCAAAATGCAGGATCTGATCCAGCCACAGCATAGAACCACCTCTCAATTCCACACGAGATGAGGCATATGGGTTGGGTTATCCCTATCCTTGGTTTTTCCTTCATCAAACTGTACTGCCACAATTCTTCCTGCAGCACCACTGTTTCTAGTGAATGGATTCTAAAATAGAGCACTTTAAAGCTGCAATACAAGATAGATCAGAATATCAGGGTTGTGTACAATATAATTTGAGCTGAATTTTTACCCTTTCCTTACAGAATGGATTTTGTCATGTTATTCCAGGTTTTAAAAAATGCCACATTTCTGAAAATAGTAACTGCTTAGCACATGGCTGCAAATAATGAGACACAGTTCGGTCTGTCACTGAACATGCAAAGTGACCTGGGACATCTCTTTGGAGTCAACATACCTCTGTTTATGCCCTTTATCAGCAACTACAACAGACTCACTGCATATTCTGGCTGCACATTGGGACAGTAGATATTGAGTGTAGCAAAACTCAGAGTCCTCCTTGTCAGAAAAATGGGGTATCTGTGCTGAGTTTGGGACTGCTGAGTACACCCAGGACTCAGCTGGTGCTGCTCTCTGCCAAAACCTGCTGTGAGGAGAATTAATGTTGTACTGTAATGTTTGTGTCAGCTACTGGAGCTCATACACAGAACATGGGAATGATCATGGTGAAAAGTGGGGGCTGCCCCACCCCTGGAAGTGTCCAAGGCCAGGTTGGACAGGGCTTAGAGCAACCTGGTCTAGTGGAAGGTGTCCCTGCCCATGGTAGGGGGTTGGGACTGAATGAGCTTTAAGGTCCCTCCCAACCCAAACCAGCCTGGGATTCTGGGATAATGGTTTTGTTATTTGTGTCATCAACAGTTGTTTGAGAGCAAGTCAAAATCTCTTGGGGTCGCCAGGGGATCTGAGATTCAAGGACTGTTGGCCACAGTCATGCCCCAGCAAGTCCCACAGATGGCAGTTTGAAATCAGGTGTAAACTGTGAGCACATTTCACATTAACACTGTCCAGGGGGGTTAAAAAATAAAAGCAACATTATACACTGTTTTGAAACTTGATCCTCATGGGCTGCAGGATTAGGAAATGGTGTGTGGGGACTGCCCTGCTGGGGGAGGGACCTGCACAGTGTGAGTACAAGTCCTGCCTGGAAGGATGATCCTACCGTGGACGGCAACATGCACTTCAGTACCATTACTGGAGCAACTTCCTTTTAATAGATATATGTATATATATAAAATTCTGCTGATACTTCATGTATTTTCAGATATCTAATATTTAAAAGCATCCTTTATCATTGCTAAATTAGCCAAACCAGTACAAAATTAAGTGCAAGAAAAATACCAATTCCCATCAGTTTTGCCAGTAATACAAAAGGGGACGATTCAGCTTCTGCCATTTACAGTCATGTAGGAATTTGGATTTAGGATGAGTATAGGAAACCTTCCTACATTCAAAAGATGCCTCAAAATAATTTGTGTTCTGTTTTGTAATGGGAAAACTAATTTTTACAGAGATCACCTACTGGTTAGTTGTGGTGGAGGTAAAAACAAAAAGGACTTGGTGCTACCCTTGACCTAAACCCTGTGTCTGGAGCAGCTTCTGGACCCCCTGGAGATGGCAGAGGAGGTTTTCCTTGTAGCCTGTAGCACCTTCATCCTCAGCTAGAGATTTCTTATGCTCAAAAGGATGCTTTAGCATTTCCCAAAACACATTCCAGATTTGTTGGAGAGGAAGAGGAAAGTCGTGTTTTATGAAGGCACAACCATGCTGAATTTGCAGGAAAAAGGGTAGAGAACAAAAGCAGTACTGCACAATGCAGTTATAATACAAGGCTCATTCTTGAAACCTGAATATCATGCTAGAAGAAAATCTAGATATGTGTAATATTCTGAAGAAGTACTTTGAAGGCAATATTATTTGATTTTTTTTTTACTCAAAAAAGAACAAATGCTTCTGTGTAAATGTGGAGAGAATGGTGGTTGAGAAGGGAACTGAATGTTTGTATTGCAGCCTTAAAGAAGCACATTTTTACTGCAATATCCTTTTTTCTTTTGTAAACTACAGTCTGCAACTCAGCAGACCATGACTGAATGCTTTTGAAAACTTGTCGATTACAAACATGAAATCACAATTAATATCCTCTAAAAGTAATTTCAGAGTTCTCACGTCTTAAAAAAGGACAATGTGTACTGCTTCACAAGGTAATGCAGCTAATCAAAAAAAAAGGAGGGGAATTAAAGTATTTACATAATGAGCAATTCTACAGAAGGCGATCATCCCCATGTAAGCACGGCTGATTATATCCCACGCTGCTTTTAACAAACTCTACCAGATTGGAGCCAGTCATCAGCACTCTCAGGGAATCCTTAAAAGCCTTTTATGGTCTTTACATTTAGTGCAGAATGATGTTCTTCAGGTAGAATATGCTACTGAGGGAGGACAGTGTCAACACAAGGTACCAGCAGGAGAAGAGGACTTCGGCGTCACCGGTGATCCCATACTGGGCTGTGCTGGGAGCTGCAGAGAGAAGGAAAAGGGGTTCAGTGAAAATTCCCACCAAATTCTTAGTTTTCATTAATTCTTCTAAGATAATACTTAGGGCAACAGAAGCATTCTCCTGAAAACCAGAGAAAACACTGGAAAAGCAGCCCAACCCTCCTGTCACCCTGCTCAGGGAATATTCCTGTTTGTTTAAAGAGGATAAATTGTTTTTAAGGCAAGCATTTAAAACTTGGGAGTACTTAGTGTCAGATGAATGTTTCATTTTTAACCATCTGAATAACTGATCTGTTTCTAAGTTACTGAGCATTAAGATCTACAGTGAAAGCAATAAGAGGGGACTAGATTTAATTCTGTTGGAAAGCAACTCATTTACTGCCTAAGTCTAAAAGCCAAAGTTTGACAATTTTGCTCAGCCAAAGACATTCCCATGTATTTCTGGCCTCTTTAAAGAAATTGTATTTATTTGTTTACCATGAAGGCTTCCTCAAATTCCTGAGTAAATACACACTAACTGCATGCAAAGAGAGGGAAAATACAAGAAAAGTATAATCCTGAATTCCAAGTCTTGATCAGTCCAAACACTGGAATAGAAGCACCCCTTTTCCATCTGTACAGAACCCAGTGCTATGAGATCTGCTGTTAATGTATGACATTTTATTTGGTGAAGAGTATGTGATACAACCAAAATCTATTTGGCTTCCCCCCACGCAGAAAGGTTCAGGTAATAAAACCAAAACAAAACAAGATTAAACTTGATTTTGCAGCTTAGTTTAGTGACTGATAACCGTGACTAACTGTGGGACAGGGCACTCTCCTCTCATTAAAAAGGGGCTTTCTGGGCGAAGTCAGTGTGACAAATCAACCTTTAATTTATTACCAGACCCAGGCGAGGCTGCTGGAGCAAAGCACAGGTGCTGTTTCATTTTACGGTATTCAAAGAGTTTCCTCAACTTAAAGATAATTTGAACTATGGTGGCTATAAAAGCCAGCGGAAAAATTATGTAAATCTGATTTCCTGCATATGAACCGGTACTGTCTTTCTAAGGCTTATTAAATCATACCTGGATTGTTTCAGCACAAAGGTACAAGGTGAGTTAATGAGGGAAAAATACACTGACTTGGGCAGATAATAGAGAAGAGTTATGGTTCCCAGAGCTGCCTAGCCAGGGGAATTTGATGGGAGAGAAACCTGAAGGAGAAGCAAATATGGAGAAGTTTAATTATCAATTATGATGTCACAGTAAGCCTACTGCATGACATACAGCTTAAAATATTGTGCTTGGCTCTTAAAAGGTCTTTAAAATTAATAAGCTTCTGCAGTCCTTTTCCACCTCAGAGTATTGAATTACTTTTCCTGTGGCTCCCTGAATACTTTCCTGTTCCTAACTTAATAAAATCCTATAGATTTTTTTGTGGTGTTTCACAAACTTGAAAAAGTAAAGAAAGTTTTACAATTTACAAATTTAAAGGTTCTTAGTATGGTCTGCTCAGTCCTTTACCTACAAGGAGTAATTATTTTGGTAAGTAATAAGCAGTCCTTGCTTCCATGAGCATTTGCTGTGCAATACTATGCAAGGGAACTTTGTTCTTGGATTGTTAATTTTCATGGTGCTGTGTCAGACTAAGCCCTTAGTTTAGGAATAAATGAAAAGGTTTAAACATTTGAAAATAGCATAAAACATCTGCTTTCCCCCCCCTTTGAAATCTTCCCCTGTCATTGTTTCACACACACACACACACACACACAGTCACAGTCTTAATATTCATGTAGGAAGATAATGGTGCAGGTATGTGTGATCAGGCATTAAATAAAGCTGGAATTATTTGAGTCTGTGATTACATCCACAGCTATCCTGGGCTTTTACATAATCCCTGTCACCACCATTACAATAGAGCATGACATTTATAACTGATTTTACAGCCTGTGAAGCTTATGGTGTATGAAGAGGGGAAGGAAAAGTGGTTGGCCTTCAGAGAGTTAAGGATTCTCCTCTAGAACACCACCTTGGTGACTCTTAATAGAAACCGAGGTCAAACGGTCTGGTTCCCCTTGTGCTAACCCTTGTGAAGGGTCTGGAGCACCACGAGTGGCTGAGGGAGCTCAGCCTGGAGAAAAGGAGGCTCAGGGGGACCTTCTTGCTCTCTGCAACTCCCTGACAGGAGGGTGGAGCCAGGGAGGGGGGTGTCAGGCTCTGCTCCCAGGGAACAAGGGACAGGGAGAGAGGAAACAGCCTCAAGCTATGCCAGGGAAGGTTCAGGTTGTACATCAGGAGGAATTTCTTCCTGGAAAGGGCTGTCCAGCCCTGGCACAGCTGCCCAGGGCAGTGGTGGAGTCCCCATCCCTGGAGGGATTGAAAAGCCATGTGGATGTGGCACTTGGGGACACGGGTCAGTGGTGGCCTTGGCAGTGCTGGGGAACGGTTGGACTCGATGGTCTGGAAGGGTTTTTCCAACCTCAGTGATACTGTGATTTTATGAGTTGGTGATGAGCAAATTCAGTTCAGAGCCCTGGTAGTGATACTTTAAAATACCTCAAAAGACAGTGAATTTCCACCTAGAAGAAGATTAAAAAGAGCTCGATAAAAAAATCTGATGTCTGAAATATAAAATGACCCAGGATTTAGAAGATGTAATAAGTTTAAAATGTCAGCTTCAGTCATGGACGGACAATAATTTCCTTTCCTGCTAATGGATAAGTCATTAAATGTTCCTTAGAGCCCGAGCAGCTGCATCCCTGTGGGTGAGGGAGTAACATCCAGCTGAGCCACACACAGAGCAGCACCACTGAAGAACTGGGAAGAGATCATGGATTCACAGGCTGGTTTGGGTTGGAAGGGACCTGAAATGCCATCTCATCATTTACATGGCGGGTCAGCCCTTTGGAAGGAAAAATCCCACGACTGACCCCAAAGTCCCAGGTGCACATCTAGGATGCCCACGTGCTCTTATCAAGCTCGCTTTTCTTCTAATTTAGTGATTATTCTACATAATCCTAATGTTTTATACCAGCCAGCCATTGTGAAAATATTTAAGACACCCTTAGCACAGATAGGATTATATTCAGACATCTCTCCTGGTGCTGAATAGAAAGGAACAAAGTAATATTATATCAGTATCTCTAATTAATACAAGAGATTAGGAGAAGTGCTGTGCTGGAACACACAAACCAGCATTTCCTAACACCAAGGGCTGCATTAACCAGAAATAATTATAAGCTTTAATGCTGATGCCGTGTAGACAAAAGCACAGACCCCTTTAGGTTGTCTGAATAAGCAAGACTAATTCTGTTAAATGGATTATGCAGGGAGATGTTAATAAGCATTTCATTTAACTATATTCAGGTTAATCATTTACTATAGGAAAGCCTTAATAAATTGGATTTTTTCATGCAACATTTAAAATATCCAGCAAAGGAAGGAATAAACTAACTCAAGGTCAAAGTGGGAAGAAAAAAAAGATGAAAACGACTGGGTTGTCAAAAAATGTTCTTTTAAAAGAAAAGATTGTGAGATAATGGGCCTCGGAAGGCTCAGCCGAGTCCTGGGATAACATCTCTACATATTGTTACACTTGAAGTTAGTTGAGGATTTATGGCTGTGCAGGAGAAGGTCGACAGCCTCTGAAAGATCTATTGGAAAGGAATGGGTGATAGAGGAGATAATCAGCCTGGAGAGCTCCAGAACAGGCTCCAGAGGGCTCTGACCAAAGGGGAGCTTGTCAAGATGAGAAACATCGCCCTGTGCCTCAGAGGCCAGGGAGGGTTGGAGAAAGCTTGACCTTGGGAGAACAAAACCTTAAAGTCTTGTCTAAAAATGACTCCGTGAAGACACCGATTTGTTTAGTCTTATGCAAATGCAATCATCCTCCAGGCTGAGAGACAGGAAATTCACTGTGATGGAAAATTCACCAGTGAAGTTAAAGAGATAAATCCAAAGGAGGAGGCCCTTTTGAAGTGTGTGCCAGATGGAGGCTGTGATTAAACAGGGCTTTGACCATGATAATAACACTGGAAAATGCTGAGGATTTTAGTAATGTTGAAATGCTGTTGGACCACGGCTGTAGTGGCTGAGAGGTGGATGTGGAGAATGAGAAGGTCCTCTCCAGTCTCATGTTCCTCTGTTACTGGCATTGTTTTTTTTTTTAAAAAATTACCCCTGTTGAGGCTACACCTTGAATCCTGGGGTCAGATTTGGGCTGCTAAGGACAAGAAAGACATTGAGGGGCTGGAATGTGTCCAGAGAAGGGAACAGAGCTGGGGAAAGGTCTGGAGCACCAGGAGTGGCTGATGGAGCTGGGAGTGGCCTCAGCCTGGAAAAAAGGAAGCTCAGGGGGACCTTCTTGCTCTCTGCAACTCCCTGACAGGAGGGTGGAGCCAGGTCGGGGTTGGGCTCTGCTCCCAGGGAACAAGGGACAGGATGAGAGGAAATGGCCTCAAGTTGCACCAGAGAAGGCTCAGGTTGTACATCAGGAGGAATTTCTTCCTGGAAAGGGCCGTCCAGCCCTGGCACAGCTGCCCAGGGCAGTGGTGGAGTCCCCATCCCTGGAGGGACTGAAAAACTGTGTGGATGTGACACTTGGTGACATGGGTCAGTGGTGGCCTTGGCAGTGCTGGGGGAATGGTTGGACTCGATCTCAGAAGGCTTTTCCAAACTGAACAATTCTGTGTTTCTGTGAATCCCTGAAATTCTTTTTAATGCGAGAGGAGTGTGCAGCACTGCCCAGGTCAACTTCCCCAGAGCAAGTGTGAAATGCACAATGATCCTATATTTGAAATAAATCTATAGGTTTGTCAGAGATTATTTTATAAGGGATCTACAGTCAAATTGTTTCTGTATCCCAGCAAAGAAAGTTAAGCGAGGAAACCAGCACTTCCCAAAAAGTGAAACATGTCTGTGATGGCTCATGGGGCACCGGAAAACTTTCTCACTGAGTATAAGGAACCGTTGGATGAGGATGCTCAACACACTGGACATGAGCCACAGCATGACCTACATCAAATATTTCAGCCCAGGGAATAGCCAAATTTGGCTCAGGTAATGCCTGGGCAGCCATTCCCTGTGTTGCGTGGATGTCATTTTGGGTAGAATCTTGCTTTGGTATATTTTCCATCCAGAAGAGCTCATCACTCCTGAGACAAATCCATCTGAAAATCCTTGAGAAAGGACACAGGAAATACTGCAGAAGTTTGTCCAAGAGCAACTCTACCCGGTGGATAAGCCAGAGCTGGAGAGGATAAAACTGAGAAGTGCCAGGTTCTTAACAGTGGCTTTATCCTTTTCTGAGATGGGAGTGCTGGCAGGAAGATTTCTAAGAAGAGTCCCCAGGAGAATGATGTTAATGATAAGAGAAGGGTATTGTCAGGCCCTGATCTTTGGTGTCCACACAGGGCTGCTCTCACGGGCAGGAACTGTAAAATGAGATGCTGATTTGTCCGTATTTCTAATTTAAAGGAATAAAATGGCATTTTCTGACTCTTAACATAGGAAAACAGAGAATAAAAAATTATTGCTAGAACTGCAGAAGCAAAAATCTACTATTTGTTGTGCTAAAATATTAAAGCTAAGTACTTTAAACACTTGAGATGTGCCACCAGCAATGTTTTAAAGTGAAATATTATCCCAGTGTATGCGTGTGTGTAGCTCTGTGTATACAAAGAAAATAAGACAGAAGCATTTCTCATGAAGACTCCACTTGGGACATGCCCTGTATCTAATTTAAAACTGGTTCTTGATACTGATTTTGACTGAGTTAAAACAAAAAATAAGGTATTTACAGGATGAAAATGAAAGTCAAGCAATCAAAACATGGTAACCATAGCCACCAGCTCTGTAATCTCCTAATTGTGGAAATACTTGGGTGAGGAGGCAGCAGGAGACACACGTTTCCCTCCCTGCCTTCCACAATAGTTGGAGTCACCCTTCCCATTCCATCTACTGAGAAATAACTGCAGTTAAATATTGTAAACAGCAACAAACTCATTGAAAACCAGCTAAAAATACACCCAGCAATGGAAATTATAAAGTCAGATCATTTTTCTGGGTTCTGGGTGTGATGGGACCTGCCAGACATATCCTGCAGTTGTTCCAACCAGACCTACTTAATGAACATTAAACAGCTGTGTTTCCTTAGGCTTGGAGAGACAGCGGAGCCGGAACTGATGGTGCTGCGAACTACAGGGAAAACAGTTTAAGTGTCTTAATTCCTGTTCTAAAACAACTCTCTGGAACAAAGCATTTCCAAAGTCAGCAACCTCTCAAAATACTGAGTGGGGGCACCTTAATATCTACAGATGGATACGAAGCACCTCTGACCCCCCTGGGCTGAGTCATCAGCAATATGTTTCTTGCAGTCGGAATTCTCCCTGTTCCAAGGAGACCATCCCACGCTTGGGATGGAGAGGGGAGCAGTTCCAGATCTAGACAACACTTTGGAAACATGATCCTGGGGCTGGGAAGAGCACTGGAGGGCAGCAGCAAGGAGCAGCCCCACTCCAAGGGGGGGGGTGGTGCCAAGAGGACATTGGGTCAGGTCACCTGTTGGATTTTCACTGTCTCCTGTTTCCTTTTCACACATTTCACTGCCTTGAGATCTGCCTGGGACAACCAACCCTCAGCAGCCTCTCCCTTACTTTCAAAAACTGTGCTAATAAATGGAACCCTGAAATTGTAGGGAATTTTCCCCCCAAAAGTTCATTCCTCCTTCCTGCCAGCTTCCAAAGTCTCATTTATTTTCCACATAAATTTGACTTTTCTCATACAAACTCAGGTTTAAATCTGGTTGTTATTGTTCAGAGCCAAACATTTAATTGAAAAAAAAATAGGTGTGTTATTTTAGAGAAGCAAACATGTCTAATTTTTCAAACTTATAAATGGTTGAGTAAATAAAACTTATAAATTGTGGGTATATTTTGCATCTAATTTATACTTTAAAAAATCATGATAATGTGATGATATGTAAAGTTACAGACTGATTGGAAAATTTGGGTAACAACTGAAAGAGGGCAATATAACCTTTTCATTCTAATTAAAGGGATGCTCTTGTTGAAGAGTATTTAAGATACTGGAAAAAAAGGAGGCACATGGGATAGTTTATAATGAGCCACAATATGTGACAACTCACAAACCTTGACTTCGGACATTTTCTGTTCACATGGCAAAGTAATTGCTGTGGTTCTCAGCATCAATGTGTGCTTTTTCAAGGAGTTCAGCATGGAATTATTAGTGATCCCATAGTTAAGAGACCTACAGGAGTTATTCCCATTTTCTATTCAGTGTAGTACACCCTTGAGTTGTTACAAATCTGCTGCTGCTGCACTGGAATACATTCCAAAAAGCACTTTATACTGCCACTGTTTTCGCAATGAAGAGGAATTAGTGTAACTTTATTACCCAACTGTGATTTGTTTCTGAACTCACATTTTGAATTTTAATGTATAGCTGCCTAAAGAGAAGTTCCCATTTATGGGGAATTATTCACTCAATGGTTCCTAAAACTCCCTGTGGGTCCTGGTCCTTCTGACTGTATGGCCTTGCTGTTGTACCTGCTCAGTGATGGAGAAGAGAAGCATCTGGGGAGACCTCAGAGCCCCTTCCAGTGCCTAATGGGCTCCAAAAGAGCTGGAGAGGGACGTGGGACAAGGGATGGAGTGACACGACAAGGAGGAATGACTTCCTATTGCAGAGGGCAGGGATAGACAGAATATTAGGAAAGAATTGTTGGCTGTGACGGTGGTGAGGCCCTGGCACAGGATGCCCAGAGAAGCTGTGGCTGCCCCATCCCTGGAAATGGCCAAGGCCAGGTTGGATGGGGCTTGGAGCAACCTGGGATAGTGGAAGGTGTCCCTGTCCATGGCAGGGGGTGGAATGGGATGGACTTAAAGGCTCATTCCAACCCAACCCAGTCTGGGATTCTATGAAATGTCTCTGAGTACCACAGACTCAGAGGTCTGGGGTGGCTCAGAAAGAGCCGCCTCACTCCAATCATTCCCACACTGTAGGACATTAGTCACAGCCCCAAAACAAACCCAATTTTAAACCCTTACACACTACTCTATGGTGTATCTTTAATAGAATTTCATTTAGACAGAGATAAACTTGATCATATAAAATAAAAACCCCTTCCATGAAATACTGCAAAGGAAAAGAATCCTTCTCATGCACTGATGGGATAAATGAAGCAGGTACTGAACATGGGGTGTCTCGATGTTTAACAGGATGAAATAGTACAGCCTTGATGGACTTGGTTCCTGCTGCAAGGAATATTTCATAATCCAGAGAAGTATTTATGAGGAAAAGTACTGTGAGGGAACAGAATAAAATCTGGCTTTACATATCATCCTTTTTACTCAAGTCATGTTCCATTTCTTTGTGTGGTTGAGATGCTCAGTTATGTTGGGAAAACGAAACATCTTTTAGGAACTTCAGAGTGGTGGATGTGAACCAGTTTTGGAGGAATGGGACGACTTTTAACAGACAGAGAAGATACCAGTCCCAGTCCTGGAATGAACCTGTGTTTAACTGGATCACCACCTGATCCAGTTTAACCAAAGGAGACAGAAGAAATCAGCCAAGCGGGGCCTGGAATCACTGGCTCTGAGCAGCCTGAACACAGCTCTCCAGACACAGCCTGCACCTGGTCACCCACAGCCCCACGTCATCTCCCCAGGTCCTCTGCCACCGACCAACAACACAAGAACTGTCCCTGAGCTGGGATTTAATGAAGAACCTCAAAGCTGGATGTGCCACAGTGGGAAGGAACTGCATGAATTCCAGGGCACAGAGGAAAATTCAAACTAAACTAAGGGAAATGTTTTGGCCAGAAAAGAAATAATTCACTTCAATAAGGCACAGGTTGCCCAGAGAAGCTGTGGCTGCCCCATCCCTGGAAGTGTCCAAGGCCAGGTTGGATGGGGCTTGGAGCAACTTAGGATAGTGGAAGGTGTCCCTTCCCATGGCAGGGGTAGAACTGGATGGGCTTTAAGGTCCTTCCAAACCAAAGCCAGTCTGGGATTCTGTGATATTTCCCAAGATGTGAGTATAAAGGTGTCCTAGTTCTGAGAAATACGGACTCAGAGACAAGTTCTGAATAGATACAGAATTTGAACTATTAATTTTCAGATATTTTAAGCTGTAATCCACAAGAGAAATGTACAACTCTCAAACTGTTTTTCTTGCCCCAGATTTGGTGAGAAACCCACTTTTTTCTGAGTTTATGTCTGGAAAAACTAAAAATTTGTCAGGAGCAGGAAAGAAACTCTTTCTTTAGAATGAACCCTGAAATCAATTTTAGAGACTTTTCTAAATGACGCAGCAACTGAAACCTCTATTTCTTTAAAATGATGCTTTATAACTGATATCAAACCTAATTGCTATTATTCATGGGAAGTCTCAGCCTAGCAGGCAGTTAGGTTGCCTCACCCTGGGGCTACACTATGGTGACTAAATATGAGCATCACAATCATCTTCCAAAGCTTTGCTTCAGAAAGGTGACTTCTGGAGTGTCTGCAGAGTGATGAACACACTGGTTCTGGAGCGCATATATGGACTCTTTTGTTGATGTGGCTTACAGGCTTTCTGTTTTAAGCTTTCAATTTCTTTAAACTAATTTAGATTTGAAAACCTGTGTTAAATTTGTTGTAAATATACAGTTTTCATTAGTCAAAGGTAAAAAGATTCTTGCTCATTTTGCAGAAGTTCTTGGCAGGCAGATGTGCTTGTTAATGTGATGAGGTCTTACCAGCATATCAGAGATCCACAGAATATCCTGAGTTGGAGGAGCCCACAGAGAATACCCAGTCCAACTCCTGGCCCTGCACAGACACCCCAACAATCCTACCCTGTCCCTGAGAGCATTGTCCAAATGCTCCTTGAGCTCTGGCAGCCTTGGTGCTATGACCACTGCCTTGGGGAGCCTGTTCAGTGCCCAACCACCCTCTGCAGGAATAATCTTTTCCTGATATCCAGCCTAAATGGATGAGATGCCAGAGTAAGGTTCAACCAATCCCTCACCCTGTAAGAATCCTCCAAGTCATTGCTTTTGGAACAGTCAGGGCAAAGGAAACCACAAATCCAGCTTTGGTTTATGAGCCTAAACCCTTTTGTCTTGTCTGGAAGATGTGGAATAGCAACAACTGTTGAGGTAGAGGGGGATAACAATTAGAAGGGATCATTTGAAAGGAAACTTGTAAGCTCAGCACAAATAAATAATGTATTATTTCATGCTACTGTGCAGTTTTCTGATCACATGACTGGTTTTGGATGTGATTTGTTCAAGGTTGGGACCACCTCCTTACCCACATATCTATGATACTCCTCCGGCCCTGATTTTGTGATCATCTGCAGCAATCAGCAAACCCAACCTTGATTAGCTTGAAATAGAAAACAAGCCTGATGCTGGTTCTGCATAGAAGTCCAAAATTAAACAGGAGAAAGGGTAATGATCTTCCACTGGACATGGTAAACACAGCTTTGGTTAAGAAGACATTGAGAATAAGACTAGAAAAGTACCAGAAAAAGCATTGGGAGAAGCAAGAGCTGCCTATTCCCATTCCCCATCCATGAGCTGTGGTGTGTAGCCCAGTTCTCATCTGTAACCCAGACCAGGGAGGCTGAAAAAGTTCTTCAGTGAAGGAGAACCAAGAAGAGCCAAGGACTGAGGCTCTCCATGAGAGACAGTCCCATACCAAGGGGTACAGAAATTTCTGAGTCAACCGAAAAGGTCCAAGCTGGATAAATTTCCCCACTTCAGAAGTTTGATGCTGCAGCAAAACTACGGAGTGACAAAGTCTGTTGCTGAGAACCACAGGTTGTTTTGAAAGTGAAGTGTTTTCAGGTCCTTACGCACCTAATTTTGGCAGCCTACAATAACTGCTTCCCTGACAATGTGGCCCTCATTTGTAAGTGTCACATTGGAGAAAAGGAAAAGCATTTTAATGTGACAGAAAAATTCGACTTGGGAGCTAATTACTTTAATTTGAGAGAATTTTTGGCTCATCTGCATAGTTGACAATTATTTACAACTTCCATTGGTAATTAGAGGTTGGGTCTCATGCACAAATATTGCAAATGGCTTTGAAGACATTTGCTGATCCTTCTAACTTTTAAAGGAAATGAATTTATTAGTTGTTAATATGTAAAATATTTGTACTTCTGACCTTTTGTTAAACATTCTTCCTATATTTTTAATGATTGGTTGTCAGAACAATTTTTCTCCAAGTGACGTGTGACATTGTAAATAAGCTCTAGAATTAAGCAGCACATTAAATCTCTGTGTTCAGTGGCAACCTTTGATAGTTCTCATATATCATAAGGACTCTGTTGGTTCTGCTACGTTGAGGCAATGTCATATGCATTGTGAATGATAATTTTTTACACTGAACTTCCCAGTTACTGGATGGTTTCAACATCATTCTTCTGCTCTTGACATAGGATGTTGAGTTAAGCAAGTTAGGACATGATTTCTCACAGTTTTTGGTGACTGTGTATGCGGAAGGAAATTTTTTGCTGAAGGAGCTGACACCTTTAAACAAATCTTCCACTGCTTGTCAGATGATTTCTAAGATGTGGGGTTTATTCAGCTCTGCTGTTGATTTCCTTATGCATTTCTTAGAGGTTTCTCTTGGTCATATTTCTGCATAGTATATATATTGTTCTTGTTTTATAGATATATTAAAAACCCCATAATCCATCCAAGTTCACTGCTGAACCTTGCTAAGAGCCAAGGAATTAATCATCAATAGTGCTTTGATTACAATAAGGTGATGGATGAAATAAATAACAAAGTCCAACTGTTTACTGATTTCAGAAGGTTTAGTGGCACCTTGAATCATAACACCTCTCAAGCTGTTCCAGGGAAGGTTCAGGTTGGACAGCAGGAAGAATTTCTTCCTAGAAAGGGTGGTCAATCATTGGAAGGGGCTGCCCAGGGAGGTGGTGGAGTCCCCATCCCTGGAGGTGTCCAAGGAACGACTGGATGTGGCATTTAGTGCTCTGGGCTTGGTGACAAGATGGAGATTGGACACAGGTTGGACTCAGTGATCCTGGAGGGCTTTTTCAACCTCAGTGACCCTGTGATTCAGTGATTTTGTGATTGATTCTGTGATCTTGTGAGCTGACTAGGCTGGTGTTATCTCTTGGGTCTGTCTTGTCTGTCAATAATGCTCAATCCTGTCCTTTTTCATGGAGTACATCTTACATTGAAGGACACAGGGTAAGTTATCCACGTAAAAGCAATGCACATCTTGCTGGCACGTGAAATCCCTCTAACACACATTTTTACAGAACTACCAGCAAATTATGTACTCAACAGCATCAATAAAAGAGCGGGTTACCTGGCAGTTTTACATTTCCTACATTAGTTAGTAAATGCAGTGGCCACCCTTCCTCTCCTATAGTAAAATCTGCTGAGCCTTTTCATGAAGGATGATTGCAATTTCCACCGGGCTGTGTACTCAAGGAAAAAACATAACTCATCAAAAGCTGAGCTATTTGCTCTTAAGATACAAGAGCGTTTTTCTTGAACACTTGACGTGACATTAACTATTCATGAAACTCAAGAGTGTTCAAACACTGCCTAAGTAAAATTGTTACTACTTTTCAACTTGATTGAGATCTTCTCTGAGCTATCCTCTGCAGCAGCCAGCAATGGGCTCCCCACACATGAGGAATGCAGAGAGTGTGCAGGTACTGCAGCTGTGAACTATTGATTTGCTGAGAGTTGAGTTCCTCCTCCCACACTGATTCATGATCACGGCCTCCATTTGGGTCACACAGTATTTAACCACTTGTAAATTTTAATTAAATGATTTGTCACTTTGAGCATATAGTTTGTCATCCTGCAGCTGAGTGATGTGCCTCTCTCGGGGACTGACTCAAGGGAGGGCATCCATCTCTCCTGTCACCTGCCTTCCATTAGGGGGATGTAGCCATGGCACAGCAGGAGGGTCCGTGCGACATGAGCCACTTCCACGAGCGAGTCCAGCCCACCAATCATAAAAACACAATTTCCTCTTTTGTCATCCACATGCGTTTAACTTTCTGCTGGAAAGCAGTGCCAGGAAAGGTCCCTGGAGGTCCTGTCAGTGGCCAGTTGGCCATGAGTCAGCAGTGTCCCAGCAGCCAGGAGGGCCAACTGTGTCCGGGGGGGATCAGGCCCAGCATCGCTGGCTGGGCCAGGGAGGGGATTGTCCTGCTCTGCTCTGCACTGGGGCAGCCTCACCTGGAATATTGGGGCACCACAATATAAGGAAGATATGAAGCCATTATAAAGTGTCCAAAGCAGGGCAATGAAGGTGAAGGGCTCTGAGGGGAAGCCGTGTGAGGAGCAGCCGAGGGCACTTGGTCTGTTCAGCTGGAGGAGACTGAGGGGAGACCTCATTGCAGTTACAACTTCCTTGGGAGGGGAAGAGGAGGAGCAGACACTGTGGGGACCAGAAACAAGACATGAGGGAATGTCCTGAAGTTGTGTCAGGGCAGGTTTAGGTTGGGTATTAGGAAACGGTTCTTCCCCCAGAGGGTGGTTGGGCACTGAACAGTCTCCCCAGGGCAGTGGTCACAGCACCAAGGCTGACAGAGCTCAAGGAGTGTTTTGGTGATCCTCTTAGGCTCATGGGCATGATCCTGGCCCATGCAGGGCCAGGAGTTAGACACAATGATCCTTGTGGGTCCCTTCCAACTCACGTATTCTGTGATTTTGTGATTCTGAGTGCACCAACCCCTTTTCCCTGCAGCACTTGGCAAAACATTGTTTTCCCTTCCAACAACTTACTTTCTCCTTTTTCCTGTGCAAATCTCACACGTAGCTGCCCAAGTGTCTTTTTCCTGCCAGCCTTGAGATAGTTGTAGCTCTGGGAACTGCTAAGCCAGAGGTGGTATCTCACAGAATTCCTTTTTTTCTTTTTTTTCCTAGTCAGTTCTGGAACTCATTTAGCTTTGGGAATCCACAACAACCTGCCATTTGCTAGTTTCATTTAATGTACTCTTTGTCTGATTGGAAGAGACAATGAATAATGATTTCCTTAACAGTTTGTGTGTCCAAGGTTCTCTTTCTCTGCCTAAAGTTGTCCTTATATGGAAGGTGTTGATTCCAAGAGAAAGTGAAGCTTATAAACCATATATAGCTGTTGCCTGACTCTGCTTTTAATTGTTTTTTGTGACTGTGTAGCTCTTTCCCTCCTCTCTGCCAGCTCTGGAGTCCTCATTTAAATGAATTTAAATAGCTGCATGTTATACAGCACTGAGGCGAGCACATGGATTTCATAGACATCCTCCTCTGGCTGCAACAAGGGTTAATCCTTCGAGGCAAAGGGCCTCTTGGTTGTGTAGGGACATGAGCTGCTGATTTAAAGGTGTTGCTTCAATTGTGGGGGTCACCATTTGTGAGCTCAGGGAAATTAAAAAACATCATGGAAAGTCCAGCCGCAAAATACACAGAAAGTGTGTATAATGGAGTCAAGTATTTTGTGCTTTGCATGAATGTGCAGATTTTCTTTTTCCCAAAGCACTTTCAGATTTCCATTCTTTAACCAAGAGTGGTGAGGCCCTGGCACAGGTTGCCCAGAGAAGCTGTGGCTGCCCCATCCCTGGAAGTGTCCAAGGCCAGGTAGGATGGGGCTTGGAGCAACCTGATCTAGGGGAAGGTGTCCCTGCCCATGGCAGGGGGTGGGACTGGGTAAACTTTAAAGTCCCTTCCAAGCCAACCCAGTCTGTGATTCTGTGATTCCATGATTCCATTTATCCTTATTCACTGTTCCCTCTGATGAATGATTTGGGCTTGCAGCAGGAGCTGACATGGCCATTGGGAGGACTCTGAACTTTTGGAGCTGTGTGTGAGAGGGCAGATGAAATCCTTCACATCTCGAGCCATTTTGGGTTGTCTTTCTGCTGGAAGTCCCTGAGCTGTGGGAGTCCCTTTCCAGAGCCCCTCACCCCTCCTGGCTGATGCTGCTTCTCCTCTGCAGCTTTTACTGCTGCTGGAGGATTTTGCATTGCAGGCCTTTTGTGCGTCAGCCTTTCCTCACCTGCTTTTCAACTTAATCCAGAGGATTTTGGAGACATTATGGCTTAGCTTTGCATATGTGATTACACAGAGGAGAGGAAAAAACCCCAATAGTTGAGATTTTTCAAAGTTGATTGGGAGATTTAGGCATGAAGATTCTGTTAAGAGTCATGGCTTTGAAAATCTCTACCAGTTAGTATAATATTTTAGTGGAAAGAGAAAAAAAGCACAAAAGCCAGCATTGGTGCCTCTGTGGGAGGCTTCTTCATAATTAATCATAGAACCACAGAAATTTAAAGTTGGAAAAGACCTTTAAGTTCATCAAGTTCAACAGTCAACCCACCACCAACTCCGTGTTCAGCACTAAACCATGTCCCCAGATGCCAGATCCACATATTTTTGAACACTTCCAGGGATGGAGACTCCACCACTGCTCTAGGCAGCCTGTGCCAGGGCTTGACAACCCTTTCCATGAAGAACTTTTTCCTAATATCCAATCTAACCCTTCCCTGATGAAAGTGTCCTTTGAAACGGAAAACAAAAAGCACCAAAAAAGGTTATTTTGTATTATCATCGATCACCTTGTAGGTGATCCATGGCTCAGCTCTTCTTGGGGTGCAATCAGATGAACTTGACATGGTGCATGTCCTTCTGCTCTGGAGGGACACATGGACTCCCAGGAAGGTTTCCCAGCCAGGCAATGGGCAATTTCTTTCTGCCATTGATTTTGGCTCAAAACAAGGATTTAGAAAGACAAGACAGAAAACAGCACGTGGTGCTTGGCAGGAATGTGCGCAGCTCTCAGAGTAGTTATGGATGGCATATTCTTAAAAAAACAGGAACAGAAGGGGAAATGAGATATATTCTATAATAAAGTAGGTAAATCTCACAGTTGATACTGAAAGCCTTTCACCTTTCCTTTTTTCTATCCTCTCTGGGAATTAAGGGAGATTTCTTTTGAGTGTGTATCCCAGGCCATACCTGCCTAAAGTGCTTTTGGGAAGACAGAGATGGACTTTTAGATGCCTTCAAACCAACTCTGATAGTCTTGGGGACACAGCAGAGAAAGACACATTTTGCCTCAAAACCAATTAACTTTTTTCCTAGTTTGTACCATGTATAAACCTTAAGTACTAAAAGCCTTCAAGTTTCTATGAAAGGAACTTTTTGGATGACTGATTTGGACTTGGATAGTCATCATCTGCATTTAACAGGTGGGATTTCCACCTCTTTGTAAAACACAGCTCCTTCTTCATTTAGGAGTTGATGATCCTTGTGGGTCCTTTCCAACTCAGGATATTCCATATGAGAATTGAACACTAAATGTGACTGTGCAATGTGGGAGGGTAAGACATAGTATGCTTGGGTTTGGAACCCTTACAAACAGCAACGCAGACATTGCTTACTCCTGACACATCTCTACAATCAGAGTACTTTGCTTTGACAATTTACTGCAGATTATTCAAAAGACTCCCCGTTTTCCCATTACAAAATCCATACCCTGTTTGTTCAAGTGAACATGCTCTTGAGCTTTCAAGACCTATTTGTTTCCTGAATTGCCTCACTTTGGCAGCAAACTTATTCAGAGTGGTTTTATACACCATGTTGTTGAATGAGGAGCTGAATGGTCGGCAATCATTCGGCTGCAATCAGGGGTATTAAGGAGGGTAAGTTCTATCAATTCTTTTTCTCATGGAGATGCAGACCTGCCATTGTGGAAGATGATCAAGGGAGAAATGCGAAGCTGAGTTGTGTACCTCAACAATGAGAAGGATGTACAAAAGATGTCAAGGTCAATCATTTCATCATCACTGAATGTCCCAGTGTCATCCAACATCACCCAACGTGGTGCTATATGGAGGTGGGTGGGTAGGAGAGGACAGGCTGCCACTCATCCATTGAGTTAAACTTCCTCTCCCTGATGCCAACATCTTTTTCTTACAGAAATGTCTGACTAAGCAGCTGAAAATGGTCACATATTTTGCAAAACTTCCATCTTGATGAAAACAGCCTTTAAAATTTTAACCAGATGGCTCCACAGTGTTTTGTGGATTCAGAGGCTCAGTTAAACTGTGGACTTAATGAAAATCATGTACAGGAACAGGTGCCAAAGCACAGGAACAACTATAAAGTGAATTTTCCTTGTCAACCTTACATTGATGAAGCAACACACACTAAACTGAGCCTGAGCTCTCAAAATGTTTTCTTCCACCTGGGTGGGTGTGAGATTCCTATGAACATCTGCTGCTCAGAGGTACAAACCTCTGGGCTTGCCACACCCACTTTGAGGATCACCTGCGTCCTTGTTTAGTTTTGAATTTTAGTATTCAGGTCATAAATCCTCAGCAGCAGCTGGGCCTGGAGTAAAAGCAAAGATGATGGTGTAGCAGGGCAATGTGCAAGCGTATAACACAAGGTAGGCTCGAGCCTATAACACAAAGTACATGGCCTAGACTTGAGCTCTGATCCAGCTCTCTGCAAACTATCTCTGTTTTACTCAGCACTCTCAGCTCCACCAGCAAACAACCTCAGCCTGCTCATAGTCCAAGTCCGTTTGAGCCCTGTTGGATGTTCAGGGACTTCTGCACTGCCCTCACCAGAGTATTTGTGCCTTCACAAGCAGTTCCTACTCTGAGGAAGGTCTGTCTCTAATAATTGTAGACTAAAACAAAGGCAGGTAAAACCAAGACAGCACCACTCCTGGGATTGCTGACAACTCATGATAAAGAAATATTTGCTTAACTGTTTAGAGCTGCTGTTCAAACTTGTTATTCCTACACGCTTGGAAGGACATGGGCTTGGTTCAACCATCATGTTTTTACTTACAAATTTTGGTGCTGTTTTCTTTAACCTAGAAGAGATTATTGGAAAAACCCCACGTCCTACAGTGTTTCTTGGGTTGCCTGAGAGCTCATCTGAAAAGTTCAAAGAAGGGCCAAAACCAGCTTAAAAGCCATTTTGGTAGACTGAGTCTTGCAACTGGTTTGCAATAAGACGAAGGTAAAGATGGAGCGATACAGATTTAAAGGTTCAGAGCAAGGAAATGGATTCTGGATCATCTCAGGATGTTGTTTTTCATCCCTGGATGGAAATATTGTTGGCAACTGCATCAAATTGTCCATGTTGCATAGATACTCTAAATGCAGCTGGCATGGAATGGAGATTTCCATGTGGTGCGAAATTCAGACAGGGAAAAGACAAAAAAAGCAGAAGTGTTGCTTGCAATGAGATGGGTAGCTTGGAAAGAAGCCAATTTTTTTTTCCACTCAAAACTCAACAAGCCTTTATTTGAATTTCTTTAAAACTGACATATTCAGGGAGATTTCAAATAGGCTTTTTCTGACAAGTCCCCTAATCCCCCAAGCCTTCCCTCCCTCAACAACCCAAGTTTGTCAGCTCCTTCCCAGCCAGCTGTAGCTAGAGGCTCTTTTATATTCCACTAAGAGTTGGGACCTTCCCTGAAGTCACAGATACCCAGTTCTATATACATTGTAAATCTCTGCACATGGCCACATATCTCATCGAGATGGATATATGCATATTTATTCCTGTACGAATTACTGTAGTCAGCCAATTCTGGCTGATAAAACCCTCACATAAAACATTCCCTTCTGTGATAAATAAAAACAAGGACTGCTCTCTTCCTGCTGCTGAATCACATTCTGGAATCTCCTGCTTCTCCTTTCTTAATCAGAACTGAAAGGTGTCTCAATCTAGTGGAAGGTGTCCTTGCCTGTGGAGGGGGGTGAAACAAGATGGGCTTTAAGGTCACTTCCAACCAAACCATTCTGGGATTTTATGTGCTGGTTTAGATGGGATATTGGGAAGGAATTCTTCCCTGTGAGGGTGGTGAGGCCCTGGCACAGGATGCCCAGAGAAGCTGTGGCTGCCCCATCCCTGGAAGTGTCCAAGGCCAGGCTGGACAAGGCTTGGAGAAACCTAGTCTAGTGGAAGATGTCCCTGCTCATGGCAGGGGGTGGAATGAGATGAATTTTAAGGTCCCTTCCAACCCAAACCAATGTAGGATTCTATGATTCTATCATGTCATGATTCTATGGTTCTAGGGACAGTCTTTCAGAGCTCCTGTGCCATGTCTTGCAGTGTTGCAGGTTACAAGATATTCCTTCTCTTGTTGCAGGATCATGGACAGAGCACAGGAACATATGACTGGGCCACCCAGATCAGCCTCCATGGATTTACTGTGTCATGAGCTAAATGTGCAAACACCCAACTTCCTGGCATAGTTTGGGAGCACAGGCCTAAATCATGGCTGTGGATGAAGAATAAAATTTAACTATATGGATCTCTGCCCCCAGCCTGCCTTCAGAGCAGATGTTTCCAGCCCATCTGAGGGAGTCCATGCCATGCCAGGCTTCCCCCATGGTCTGAATAGAATGGGTACCACTATCTCACTGAGATGGGTAGATGTCTTGAGTGTGTGGACTGAGGAGGTAATGTTTTTTATCTATAGTAACAATTAATAAACTGATGTCACACCTATAAAGAAAGAGGGAATGACATGAAGTTGTGTCAGGGGAGGTTTAGGCTGGATGTCAGGAAAAGGTTTTTCCCCCAGAGGGTGGTTGAGCGCTGAACAGGCTCCCCAGGGCAGTGGTCACAGCACCAAGGCTGACAGAGCTCAAGCAGTGTTTGACAACACTCTCAAGGACAGGGTGGGATTTTTGGGGTGTCCTGTGCAGGGCCAGGAATTGGACTCAGGATCCTTGTGGGTCCCTTCCAACTCAGGATATTCTATGATTCTGTGATATCGATGTTTTAAAAATCTATTAAATGTGCAAAGTGAGTGCTGTGCTGAAAAGAGACTCCTCTGTGCCCCCAGTGTGTGCTGGTTCCCATGCTGGGGCTCCTACACTGAGTGCACTTATATATGCAAATGCTGATCCTATTTACAATAACATAAATGAATTTGCATAATGTCAAACAACTAACACCAAGGACACTGATCCGTTGGAGCTGAGAACTTCCACAGAGGGGTGAGCATCACTCAGAGATGTAGAGGAACATTGGGCTCATGAGATGTGGCTCATCCCTCAGCATTGGAAACACTTAGACAGGAGAAAGGTTCAACACTGAAGCAGCAACAGTAAGCTGAGCATCTCCCCACCTTCCACATCCTGCGCCCTTCTCTCAAACTACAGAAGCCATTTCACTCCTGTCCCTGGCATTTCCCTGGCACTGCTCTCCTGGCATTTCCCAAAAGCACTTCTTGGTTAAAATGTGACATTTCAGCAAACTGGTCAATGTGTTATATTCTAAAATATTCATCAGCTTCTCCTCCTAAGTGGGCTTCTCATATTTGCGGGAAAACTCATTAACATTGAAATCCCCCATGACAGAAGGCTTGTAGGCAATACACTATTAGGATAAAAACATTCTTGTATTTTACATTCTGGTTTAGAGAGTAGGAATCAATGGACTAAAAATGACCTAGTTCTAATCCCATTTTTCAGCTGATAGAAAGTAGCTCTTTTGATATTAAATAATGCATCTTTTCAGCAAGCAGTGAATAATATGATTTACTGTGTTCAAACAGGCTGGTGAAATGATGCAGTCTCTAACCACTGCAGAATGTCACTGAGCACACCCTGTGAGCTGTCTGAGACGTGCATTCTGCTCAAACAGAAACATTTACCTAATTCCATAGATTCTGCTTTGAGGATGGAGCTTTCACAGAGTGATTTAAAAACATCGAGTTCACCTGTTTGTAACAGCAGATGTATGTAATGCTTTAAAGACAGCTATTTCCCAGAGCACAGGCACTGTATAATTCCCAGTGTTCTTAGTTTAAGCGCTGTGTTCCCACAGGAACACGTTACCACAGAATTCACTGGGCAGGTGCACTGAGCTGGGGGAACACAAAACAATTTCTTTCTAGCAGAGAGAACTATGCTGGAATTTCACATCTGCTTGGAGTTCTGAAATGCAACAGCAATGCCCATGAATGTAAAGCTTTCATCTAATTAACAAGTAAGTTTAATATACTGGTATTTTTTCTTTAGAGACTGTTCTCCAGTTTGGTACAAAACTACTTGGTAACTCTATATCTGTTTTATATTTGTTATATTTGACAAAAAAAGCTCTGGTGTGGTTCTCCCGGGTGCTGGAGGGTGATTTAGCCATCAGCTGCATACATGGGGACATGGGGCAGCCTGGGAGACTCTGCCTCCCTTCCCAGGGTGGGGTCATTTGGGAGGCAGTGAAGTGGCCACCAAGCATCAAAAGCTCTTCGAACAAACAGACATCTGTTCCTAACATGATTTAGAAGTTAAATTTGCAGTGGTCCAGGATCTGTTACCCTAAATCTGGATCATCTATTCATACTTGTTTAGTGTTTTGGAAGGAATTCCACAAACTGGGAAAGAAAGAACAGTTTGAGTGTTGGCTGCCGAAGCACGACCGGCTGTGACTCACAGCTGGTCACCCTCTCCTGCCTCAGGGCTTGTCCCCAGTCCAGGGTTTGCTGCACCAATGGCTCTCCTGCCCATGTGCAAAAATCTCCATTCGAAGGTACAAAGACAAAATTAATGGCAAGAAAGAACACCACAAATTCCAAGATTCAGAGTCCAGCCCTGTAGATATTCCGTGTGCAAATCATTTATTGATTAAAATGGGATTTGCAACTGCACAAGAAGAGAAAAAAAAAGCTGGTCTGAAAGCTTCCCATGAGACAAATAGAGCCTGCTTGAAATTAGGTGTGATTTGGTATTCTGGCCTATTAAATATATTAGATATGCAGAAAGGCAGATCAGGGACAAGCCACTGAAGTTCAAGGAGTTGTCCAACCTGCCCGAGTGCTCATTTAAACACACGCTTTTGTTCCTGAGAAAATTAAATAACTTAAGGTCCTTCTCTCTCCAACTCCAATTTTTATAATAGTGCCTCATCAGATGTGAAATCATTAATTAAAGAAGATTCCTCAATTATTCTCTGTGACCTGTCACAGTTACTTGTTTAGTCAGCGTTAAGAATTCAGCAGCATCTTCAAAGGCTTTTCAAGACACCACCTGTGAACTAATTACACTGAAGGAGGAGACGTTTGTAAGTACCTCCAGCTCCTGGTGCTGCCTGACAAAATAGATACCAACCCTGGCCTTAATTTTTTTAACTTTTTGTAGCTAATTCTACATGTTTTAAGCATTGCCACTTCAAATTAGGAAAGCAAATCCCCAAATGTAAAAAAAAGGGCTCCAGCAGAGAAATGCATAAGTGTATCACCAGGCCCTCAAACACTGGGTGGGTTTGCAAATTATGTCTGAGATGGTTTGTCTCCTACTTGGAACTGTGAGGGATCCTTAAAGACCTTCGGGATTCCTACAGATTCCTCAGTTCCTACAAAAAGTAACTTCCTAGTTTGGGCTTTGAGAAAGATCCTGGAAAATTCAACAAGTGATTTTGAACAGCCTGCCAGTTGTTTACTTTGATTTCTGGGAGATCCTTGACCTGCAACTCTCCCTCCTCTACCTGCAGTTAAATGTTGACTCAGTTTGGGGTGTTTTCAAAACCTTTGGCTCCATGTTGAAACCCTACAAAGGATCTGTGTCCTTCCAGCACCAAAACCTTCTCCAGGAAAAACATCCAGTGGAGCTGCACTAAAGTGGTAAAGGATGGTGGTAATTAACCAATTAGCTGCAAAGCCTTGATTAAGCAGGGGGGAGGCTGATGATCTGTGTTCTGACTAATGCAAGACACAAGACAAAAATGATTTCCTACAGATTATCCATATTTTGTGTTCCTGCAGGAGGGAAGCAGGACAGACAGACAGTGATCCAACAAGTTCTGTGGCTAAAACCTCCTGAGATGACTTAAACAAAGCCAGAAATTTTGTCCCTGCCCATGGCAGGGGTTGGAACAAGATGATCCTTAAGGTCCCTTTCAACACAAACCAGTCTAGGACTCTAGGATAAATCTTGTTTTACTGTCATATTTTACTGTTGAAAGCAGCTACAGATGAATAACTGGGGTTTTCTGTCCCCATTTCCCACCCCAACCTCCTGCCTAATGCTGCAGCACATGAGGGACTCTGTTTCTGACAATGGAAACTTCTGAATTGCCTCTGCAGCTGTAGAAGTTGGTAGCAACAGTGATGGTATTACCCAGCTATTTACCAAATAAAAGTTAGCCAAGTAGAGGGACTATGACAGTGTTATTTCATTATGCAATGCCAATAGAACAGTTCAGTGGCAATGCCACTGCTGATACCAGAGCTAAGTTCCAGGAAGAAGGACTCAATCCTAAATTTTCAACCATTTGGAGAACTTCCTTTGAAAAATCCCACCCCTTCTGTTATCTTTCAGTGGAACAGATATCTTTCAACTGCAAACTGATCTCAGAGTCCTTCCCTCGGTCATTTAAAGTTGGACTAGCTCGCGTGGCTTCAAAACTATTACAACTTTAACAGCTTATAGATTTTCCCTCTGTTGCATTCAAACATTTTCATATTGTCAATTTTATATTGTATATGGCAAAATACCTCTGTATTTAGGACTGTGCCCTCAGAATTAAGACAGAGATCACTATAAAAGGATGTTATTCATTTCCATTCCCCCATCTTCACCCTGCTCCCAAAAATACATATGATTTTGCTCATTCATCAAAAATTTCTACAGCAGCAAGAATTCAAACACACCTCAAAACTGTGTTACTTGAACATCATTTTTTTAAAGTGAGAAAAGCTGTGCTCTTTGTTGTAGTGTTTACTTATGGAAATTAAACCCCAAAATGTTACTAGAGACCATTCCAACCAGAGCCATACAGCAGAAACCATCACTCTCTGAACAAAGCTTGGAATAAGATCAGGCTATGGGGACTTTTTAAGGAATTACAAACCCCAGTGTTAACACACAGACTGAGGTCTCCTATCACCACTTTGCACGATCGACATATCAATGACTCTTCTTCTCAGCTTCTGTTAACTCTAAAAATAATTCCTTAGCTTATTTTCAACTGCTTGGGAGTCCAAAGCAAACCATGGAAAATCACAAGGAAAGGGGCTTTCATTGCAAGCACTATCAGCTTTTTGCAGTGAAGTCCATCCCTCCCCTCCTGCTGTTGGGTTGGCAATGGGGCGGTCCTACATTGCTCAGGGTTCTACTGCTGTTTGTGGTCAGCCACAGGAGATTCCTTGCACATAAAGGACACTGTGCTTTAGGGAGCTCAGGGCTGTTCAGGGCACAGGAGAAGGCAGAGAGGCAACACCTCTGTGCCCCGAGTGTCCCCACAGAGGACACCAGGGATTGCCCTTCCTAAGCCTTTAATTAAAAGCTACAAAGATTTATTCACTTGTCTTGCTACTCCTGTAAGTCTGAAGCTGTTGGAACCTCCTGCTGCCTGCAACTCTTGGTTTAATCTGCTTTTTTTAACTGATGAGTGGATCACCTCAATTGTTGTGCCTTTCTGGTGCAGTCTTTCCAATCATTTTATCTCAATTTGGAAATAAAATTTACAGTTTAGGTGAAGGTTTTGCCAGAGGAAAATTTTCCTTGTGTTTGTCTCCCAGATAATCCTGATCTGGCTTCCCAGACTCCTACTTGGAGGAGACCTGAGCATTGCACATCTTACTACATCATGCACATGGAAATAATATCAACCTGCTGGGTCTGACACTGTAACTGCACCACGGGGAAACTGTTTAACGTGGATCAACAGAAGCTGGACCATGGTATGTAAGACTCCTGCCTGCCCCTTCCAAACCCTTTGAGAAGCATGTGGGAACCTTGTTACAGGCTGACCTGATCTGAAAACATCTTTTACCCAGCTCTGGGCTGGGCAGCTCCTGTTCAACACCCTGTGCTGGGCTGATTGAGTCCAGAGGAGACCACAAAGATGCTCAGAGGGCTGGAGCCCCTCTGCTCTGGAGACAGACTGCGAGAGCTGGAGGTGTTCACCTGGAGAAGGCTCTGGGGAGATCTTAGAGCCTGTTCCAGTGCCTAAAGGGGCTCCAAGGGAAATGGAGAAGGACTTTGTATAAGGGCCTGAAAAGACAGGACAAGGGGGAATGGCTTCCCACAGCCAGAGGGCAGGGTTAGAGGGATATTGGGAAGAAATTCTTCCCTGTGAAGGTGGTGAGGCCCTGGCACAGGTTGCCGAGAGAAGCTGTGGCTGCCCCATTCCTAGAAGTGTCCAAGGCCAGGTTGGATAGGGCTTGGAGCAATCTGGTCTAGTGGAAAGTGTCCCTGCCCATGGCAGGGGGTGGGACTGGATGGGCTTTGAGGTCCCTCTGAGTCCAAACCAGTCTGTGATTCTGAGACAAGCTCCACTGAGAGTGTCCTGTTGAGGAGCAGCAACAGGAAATCCCCAAGGACATCGGAATGTACTATGAACAGTCAACCACCTGCCAAGCACAAGGGCAGGTGTTTCAGCTCTCCATGAACACCTTCTGGCACTGTAAATGGGAAGGAGCTCACAGCAGGCCCTTGGATCCATCCTACAAGTCACTCAGTGATGAGATAGCAAGAAATTTGTCAGCCTCAACCCAACATTCATGTTTACAGCAACACCAGGGGAGAGTCAGGAAGAGCCAGATCATCACAAGAGCACAGAATCGCCCGCGCGGCGTTAGCCAGGAGAGACCGAATGGCAGGAACAGAGATGCGGGAGGGGTCTGCTCAGAACGGGAGAGAAGAGGACAAGAAATGAAGCCTGGAGGGAAGACACACCAATGACAGCACAAAGACAGAAGGAGACAGTCCAGCACTACCACAACAAGCTGCCTGTAACCAGCTCCGGTCACTGACATGGCAATGCATTGGGATGAGTCCCTCAGGAGTACCCAACATCCTGTGGGAATGTGTGTGGATACTGACCTGGGCTTGAGACAGCACTAGAGGTAGTAGGCTCAATAATTTCTACAAAAAGGGAAAAGGAAAAAAAAAAAGAGAACATTTGGGAGTTAATCACACATGGAAGACAAATACAGAATGAGACAGCAAACAGTCATGCAACAGACAGCACAGTTTTATTTCCAGGTTGGGCTGGGCACCACCGGCCCCTGACAAACCTGCAGGCGACCAGACTCCTGTGCCTATGAACTACAGCAGGGCTGCTCTTTGCCCAGCTACCTTGTGTGAACAGCACCAGGACCATCACACTCCCAATATGCAAATATTTTTGCCCTTGGAGTTCTCGAGCTCCAAACCATTTCTCCTGGGAGGTTCTAAAACCTGGCTGGAAAAAACAGTTTGCTCACTTCATCAAAGGCAATTTCCTCCCATGAATATAAGTCAAGGTAACAATTTTGAACAAAGAATGTTTTAAAGCAATAGTTTTGTGCTTCAGTGAACTTTTAAGAAGGCACATCTTTTTAATTACTGAAGTCTTTCCAGAAGAAAACATTTCTCAGAAACATCAAACCCATTTGGAAGTTGTTTACTTCCCCCGGGGCAACCAATGCAAACAACAGGCAAAGTTAAGAGAAGACACAGTTCTCCTGCATCCAGCCTAATGAAACAATCACCTGTGGCTTTTCATTATAATTTGACTTCAGAATTCATTATTCTGGGCCTTTTCATTAGCTTTGAATAGTGCTATGCAAAATGAAATACCAGTCCCAATTAATCTTGCACAGAAGCAAACTCCCATCTCAATGCAGCAATTCAATACTCTTCATAAAAAAGGTTTAACAAAATTACCAAGCTCAAAAGATCATTGACCATATCTTGGCTATAACAAGAAACTAATGAAAAAAAATGTGAGCAAGTTGACTACAGGGCTGCGCAGGGAATAGCTGAGCACACATACCGCTCTTGGCCAAATTTGAGGGGTTTTTTCCCCTTACAATTACTTTTCAGGTTAATATGATGCAAAAGTGAGTCCAATGGAATAACAGACAAATATTTTCCCAAATAAAAAGTTGTGACTATGGCTTTTTACAAAGGCAAAAGTTCCTCTTGTTGCAGAATAACACCATTCTTTCAAACAATCAAATAAATTAACATACTCACTAAGTACAGTATTTCATTAAAAAGCAAAATACCATTCCCAAACCAGCAGGGATTGTACTACGATCGTGCCTCTTTGGATCTAGACTTAATTATAGGTGCTTAAGGTGGCATAAAGTCACATATTCATGGCATCATTGAGGCTGGAAGTGAAGGTGGTAATATCCATGTATTATTCTTGCAAAAAATCTCATTTTTAAATATATTATTAGATCAAGGAATTGGTGAGACGGATCTATTTCTAGTTTCAAGTTCTAAAACTCTTTGCAAATCTTTATTCATGAAAATGTTCAGGTCTGTAGAGAGAAAACAAAACCAGCTGGTTTTCTATAAGCACGCTCGGCTGGTTCATTAAAATGAAAATATATTAATGACTTCTTAGCAACACTGGGAGGCAGGGATGTGTGGGGAAGAGTGGGACTGGCTCTACTTCATTTTCCTGGGACCCCAGTCCTATAGTATCAGCACTGCTCAGATTTTCAGGGGTGATTGTGGAAAAAAAATCTGCAAGTATAATGGAAAACCATGATATTCTGTGCCACTTTTGTGACTCCAGTGGAGAATTCTCCTTGAGCTGAACTTTTGGGATTTGTTTTATAAAGCAGAGGAACAGCAACGTGTTCACAGCAGCTCCTGGTTTGCCCTTGACAGACTTGGGGCTGACTGTGTGCAGGACCTTGTGTTATCTCCAGAGTTGTCTATTCTGGGGAGGCAGCTGTGAACCAAAACCATCTCCTCAGTTTAAAGCAGAGCTTTAATTCAGGCTGGGACCGAAGAGATAGAAACAAGAACATCCTGGGCATAGGGATACTGGTATGGCATTCCTGGCTGCTACACATACATGGAAAACAGGAGATTTCCGTCCATATCCGGCCTGAATTTCTTCCAGTGAAGAAATTCAGTGAATAAATTTTCCCTAGTAGCTAATTTAAACCTGCCCTGGTGCAACAGAGAAATGCACTTACAGGCCCTAGTGTAATCCCATTCCCAGGAGAAATGTATGCAGGAATCTCCACCCCATTGTCATGGGAAAAGGCAAAATGTCATGTTCTCTTCAAAATTGGTTTTGGTTGTTGGTGGTGTGTGTGTGCTGGATCTGAGCGCTGGAAATGACCTGAGAGTCAGCGGCTGAGTGAGTTTAAATGAAGTGGAAGAATAAGCCCCCCCGATTTGTAACTGCAGCTCTAATCCTCAAAAGGGAAACCTTTAGAGAATATAAGCTCCTAAAGACACCTGGGCAGGGGAGGTGAGGTTTGATGTCACGGACATTTAATGCTGCCTTTCACCAAAGGGAAGAGATGGTATCTAGAAATTCCTTTCTGATCCCAGGCAGAAAATAGCTGGCAGAGAAAAGCTCTTAACAAAATGGGAAACCACCCCATGAAAGGCTCCACAGCAAAAGGAGGCAAATTGCAGGGAGCAAAAGGAATTGGCTGTAAAGAAGCAATGCCTGGGAAAACCAGAACAGCATCTTGGAAAGGAAGCCACAGTATACATTCCCTGACCCCAGAGATCATGGAATATTTGAGGCTGGAAAAGACCTCCAAGATCATCCTGAATGCCACTATTCCCACTAAACCATAACATGAAGGGTTGAGATACCTCAGAAAAATGGGAGCCCTTCTGCTCACAAAGAAATTAAGCAGGACCTAAAAATATTTTTGTCTCAGTTTTAGCACAAGCTTAAAGGCTGAAGTTCTGCATAACAACATGGAAACGGAAAATGCCAGAGCAGAGTTAAAGCAAAATTCAATCAGCTCAGGAGGCTGAGGTCAGAGGGATTTAAATATGTTTGCACATAAAATTGTCAAAACAACAGTAAATTCATGGGGAGGAGAGGACAGCAGGGGCAACAGGATTGAGAATTACAGACGTGTTCCAGGAGGGCAAGGCCTACAGCTATAGCTTCGTGGCATCCAGGGCCTCAGAAAATACGAGCTATTAAAGGATATAGGCAGGTAAAAATAAGCAGGTAAATAAAACTGGCTATCAGTTTACTAGAGGCCAATTACTTGTAATTATTTGCCTAGAAAATGTCCCTGTATATGATTATGGAACAGAGTAATTCATGAGCCCCTGTTTGCATGAGCAGAGGGTACAAACTGAGGGTGGATGAGTTCAGAAATGCAATGTGGGGCTGCAGCTTTCCAGCCTTGCTGTTCTCACACTGCTCCTCACTGGACCCCAGGAAAGGAAAACCAACTCCTTCAGGAGAAAATCCCATTAATCGAGGGAAGGAATTCTGCAGGGAGCAGCCTGCAGTGTGAGGGGATTAGATCCAATGCCCAGGTGCCCTCCCAGGCCCAGCCTCTTCAGAGCAAAATGAGCTTTTTTTATACCCAAGAGATCACGGAAAACTCAGCAACAGTAAACAACTCTTCGTTTCAGGCTAAGCCTGAACAAACCAGCCAGAAGAGTGTCTGACTCCCAGATAAAAACCATCCAACCCCAGCTACCTCCTCTCCCAGGTCCCAGCCCATAGCACTCAGCATGGACATGGAGCTGCCCCCGGAATGCACACTGGAGAGTTCTCATGTCTTTTCATCTCAAACATCAACAGAGACAATGATCTTTTTCAGTTTTCTGGAGCCCCTCTCAGCTCGAGCTCAGTGCCAGCCCCTTGCTGGGACTGTGACAGAACAAGGCTTGAGCTAAAGCCAGGAACCCAATTTTTTGTTACAATGGTACCTTATTTTATCACCCCGCAGCTGGTCCAAAATGAAACTGTTGGGTTTGGTGCAATTAATACTGCTAAGGGGATAGAGGTTTTTAAAAATGACAAAATATGCTTTATTATGAGTAAAGCCATGTGCCACACTCCAATTCTGGTTTGGGGAATAAAAAGCAATGCTATACACAGTTGAGATTTAATGTAATACTGAATTTCTTCACTATTTTGGTGACAGAAAGTCCAACCTGTTTTACAATAAGGATAATGAACAGAAACTCTGAAACATTTTAATTGTTTTCTGTAGCCCTTGTGCCATTAGCCCCTGCCATTCTTCAGGGATCTGTCAGGGCAGGTTTCAGTTGGATATCAGGAAAAGGTTCTTCCCCCAAAGGGTGGCTGGGCACTGAACAGGCTCCCAAGGGCAGTGGTCACAGCACCAAGGCTGACAGAGCTCAGGGAGCATTTGGACAACAAGGAGCATTGGTGGGATTGTTGAGACTGTCATAAGGAGAACAATTCACAAGAGGGGAATACAAAAAGCTTCTTTCATTCCAGCCTGGACCAGTAAAATTGTTTGACTTTGATATTTTGCCTTCCCATGTATTGGAGGAATCAATAAATGGACCAACACACAACTGGCAGTTAAATACCAACTCATTAGTTAATTAAAAAAACTCACATAACTCTTTCCATGTATGACCTTTGATAATTAACAGAGCTTATTTAAGCTAATCTCCCCCAGGCTTCATCAGCTTTGTTAAAGATTAATGATTTATTGTGAAATACAGGTCTTTAAGTCCAGTGAAGCCAGAGCCTGTTTGAGAACCATGGCAAATGGAAGAACATATTTAATAAAAAATCTTTAGGGTGCAAACTAAGTGGATTGGGCAGAGACGTGACCTTAATTTATTCTGTGTCTTTCCCTCACCCTTAATATTTTGCAATTACAATTAGTGCTCTTCTACAGGTTTGAGTTATTACACCTTAATTGCCTGGTAATGGTTTATTTTATTTAAATGGTTTATTTTTTTATTACAGGATGATAAATATTTAATAGCTCAATGCCTGTGAGACATTAAAAAGTAGTAATTCCTAGCTTGAAGTTTGAGGTCTGAAATTGCCGGGGAGTTTCCTCCCTCCTTGGGCAATCCTCCCTCTCCACCTGCAGCTGTTTGCTTTTGCTTGACAGCAGGTTTTCAAAAAATATTCAAATATCTTTTAGCCTGTAGAAAACCACATTATTGACACCTTTTTTTGTCTTCTTGTGAAAAAAGTCCAATGGAAGGTAATTTTTAAGAGCCCTCACTGAAAGTCAGTTCTATGGAGTCCAGACTTGAGCAAGGTTTACTTAAATTCTAATGGAATTTGATTTTCCTGTGAAAAGCAAAGAAGTACTAAACATATTGTTTTAACTCCAGAGTCTCCTAAAGACTGATTTATTTATTTATTTTTAATAAGTTCCAGGATGAACCATCATGTTTTATGTAGGATGAACTATTTTAGAGTGTGAAAAAAATTGACTTTAATTTAATTTAATTTAATTGTGGGGGATTGTTGGTGGTGTGTGTATGTGTGTGAACCACCAACAGGCAAATCTGTATTTCCATTAAAAATATTCAAAATAATATTTAATTAAAGGTCACACATTTGATTTTCTTGGCAGGAAGAGTTTGCAGTTTCCATCCCCACTCTCCCAACAATTTCCCATCTCTAAGACATTGATATATGCTCAAGGCTTTACCTTTTACAGGACTGCCTGTATTTTGAATAAATCAGGGAATTTTTTCCTCAGCAAAGGGATTTTGGCAAAAGTACCCATTCATTTAAAGGCTACTTTTTGAGTACCACAAAAACATATCCACTAATTTGAGGTCTCATCTTTGCACTTGTATTTACAAACACTAAACTATTAAAAAATGAAACAGTGCAACAAATTGCAAAAAAAATTAATAAATTAATAGTGAATTTTTTCAGATTTGAAAAATAAACATGACTAGTGAAATCTTTACAGATTTCAGAAGGACCCTCAGCACTTGCAGCCTCCTGCCACCCCACACAACATGTGCTTGAAGAAACTGCTGCCAAGCAATTACAGGAGGAGAATATAAATCCAGCCATGTGAAGGGTGACTTGTATCAGGAGAGCAAAATGAATTAATTCATTAATTGCAAAGAAACGGTGGATTTGGGTAGTCTGAGTATATGAAGGTGATGTGTGGTAGCAGTGAGCAGCTCTGCCTTTCCTCCAGAGCACCACACATATCCAAAGGGTCCAGGGACACACAGCTTCATGGAATATCCCAAGTTGGAAGGGACCCACAAGGATCATCAAGTCCAACCCTGTCTCTGCATAAGACACCCCAAAAATCCCACCCTGTCCCTGAGAGTATCATCCAAACGCTTCTCAAGCTCTGGCAGCCTTGGTGCTGTGACCACTGCCCTGGGGAGCGTGTTCAGTGCTTGACCACTCTCTGAGGGAAGAACCCTTTTCCTGATATCCAACCTAACCCTCCCCTGGCACAGCTCCAGCTGTTCCCTTGGGTCCTGTCCATGCTCACAGGGAGCAGAGATCGGAGCTGCCGCTTATGAAGAACCTGACTTACTCTACATAAAGCCACATAAGGATTATTTTTTCCAAAGAAACTGAGGCCCTTTCAGATGCAGATTTCCAACGCCCTCAGTTTCCCTCCCAGGAACACTTGTTGCAGTTTATGAACTATAACGATATAACAATAACTTCCACAAACAAAGACAACCTCAAACAACATTTTCACATTCTGAGAAGAAACATCAAATGGGCTTGTTTGAAATCAAATCCAAAAACATTTCTCCCCATGCTGTGTATCCAGTTACAAGAAACTGTCGAGTATTATCAAAAATAAAAGATAATAAAAGGCACAACCAATTTGCAGCCTCTGTCAGGACCTGTGTTTATGAAACATTCCACATGGTTTACAATATCTCTCCTATAATGAGTGTCAGAAAAGCACCACTGAGGATGTGATTTATGACATTCCCTTCCCCTGCACACCTGAAGCATCTCAATTCCTCAGTGAGTGGCTACAGCCAGACTCCCAGTCGACTATCTGCCCAAAAGCAAAGACAACATTGTTTTAACCACCATCAGTTAAGGAAAATCTTTTGAAAGTTTCCTGTTGCCCCCTAAGCTGTCCCTGTGTTGCCTGACCACCCATTTTGGCTTGTGTGTTGTGCTTTGCCCATCCATCCATACATGGAAGCATGTGCCATGGTCCACACTATGTGACTCCCAAGCTCTCTGCAGAGCAAAGAGCACCCCAGTGTCCAGGGATGATCCAGCCACACAGAAGAACCAGCAATGAAGACTCTTGTAAAAGAAAAAGCCTGTAGTTGTGGCTGCCCCATCCCTGGAAGTGTTCAAGGCCAGGATGGACAGGGCTTGGAGCAATCCTGTCTAGTGGAAGGTGTCCCTGCCCATGGCAGGGGGTGGGACTGGATGAGCTTTGAGATCCCTCCCAACACAAACCACTCTGAGATTAAAATAAATTGCATGTTTTTAATTAAAATGAATAGAGAGAAGGAATGTTTCATGGAAGAGAAAAAAGAACATTTTAGAGGTTTTCTGAAAGTCATCTCTAAAGGCTTGATCACCCCTTCCCAGCCTGCTGCTCTTCTACACCAAGTTTACACATCAGAGTTGCACAACCAAATAGCAGAACGGACAAAGGAATAGCCAGGACAGACCACCAGCTGCCAGGGCTGGACACGACCTTCCTCGATGGCAAAGGTCTGAGGAGGCTGGTCCTGACTCTGCCCCTTTCCAGGTGCCATGTCACCCGTGGGCTCTCTGTGCCTTGGGCAACAAAACCATGGGAAACAAGTTGAGAAATCCACTGAATTTCTATTTTCAATCAACATTTGAAGTATGTCTACGTCATCAAAGTGACATGAAAAATAATGTTTTTACTTAGTTGTTCAAGTTATAGTATTATAAGGCATATACAATATTTGCTCACTGGTCCTTTTTCCCTATTTCAGACTTTTTCAGAGAAAACTTCTGCTTTAATGATTTTTACAGCTGTTGAGACCATAGCTCAATGAAGAAAAGTGACAAAGTCGTCTGTGTCCTTTGAGCTTGGTCTTTCATTCATATGTATAAATAGGAAGCTCATGAATAATGCAGCTCTGGAAATCTGAGCATTTCTGCTGCTCAGGAACATATGATTAGCACTGCTCTGACTCCCAGTAATTATATTCTTGTTCTCAGAGGTCATTCTTCAAATCTGCACAACTGTCGCTGTATTTCTGGAAGTAAATAAGGCAAAATATCCTTTAGAGATGCAATAGGGAGACACCTGTGAAAGTGCAAGTTCTGGTACACAAGAGACACCTTTCTGCCTGGTCCCCTCTCACAACTCAGAGAAGGCATGTGGGGTTGGGAGTCCCACATCCCATGGGACACAGGAAAAATCACAACAGAAGCAGTGGGACAGGCAACTCAGAGAATCCCAGACTGGTTTGGGTTGGGAGGGACCTTAAAGCTCATCCAGTCCCACCCCCTGCCATGGGCAGGGACATCTTCCACTATCCCAGGTTGCTCCCTATCCAACCTTGCCTTGGACACTTCCAGGGATGGGGCAGCCACAGCTTCTCTGGGCAACCTGTGCCAGGGCCTCACCACCCTCACAGGGAGGAATTCCTTCCAATATCCCATCTAACCCTGCCCTCTGGCAGTGGGATGCCAACACCCCACTTATCAGAAAACAGTGGAATCTGCCTGAGTTTCAACAGAGCAAGAAACTGGACACATGGAGAGGTCTGGGAATACTTCAGACTATCTTCAGGTACCAAAGTGGTAACATCCATAGTGGATTTATAGCCCAACAGATGATACCTGTGCTGGTGGGTCCATTACACCTTGGGACAGCCCATGAAGATGCTCCCCCTGACCAAGAGAACCTGGGTTCCTGACCCAACCCCTCCAGGTTAAGCTCTAGTAGGGTGAAAGCCTTCTCCTGCTGCTTGCAGCTCTGGGAATACAGGCATAGGATAAAAGTCTCATTCTCATTTACAGACTTTAGTACCTGATCTATGCATTACCATCATGTTTAGAGCAAGCAGCCCATCCCTGCATCCTTGCACGTATAGAATATATGCCCAGAGGAACAAGATGCTCTTCAACTGCTCTGATATTTGCTTTCACTGGCACAGCAATTTGTAAGTTATTTAATAATTACTGTGTAATTATAGCTCTGCTGATCCCTGACGAACCAAAATCCACAGACAATGCCTATCAAATGAATCATTACAAGCCTCTAGAAATTACATGGTGAGATGTGCCCATGTCACAGTGAAATTCATAAAATGTCTACAATTCACATAAAAGGAGATTAATTAAGATGGAGTTAGAGTTTAAGAAGGACCACATTATCCTGCCCCTCTGCTCAGCCCTGTGAGGCACATGTGGAGTGCTGTGTCTGGTTCTGGGCTTCTCATGACAGGAGGGACATGGAGCTCCTGGAGAGCGTCCAGCTTTGCAATAAGGTGTTCTCTGAAACAGCAGAAAAGGAATTTTACATGAGAGCTACCTCTTCTGGGACTTTTTTTTTGTGTGTGGAGCAGACCTGTGACTTTTGGTCCATCTCTGTGACACTGAGGACAAATCCCTTCAATAAACTCACCAAGTTTAATTGCCAAAATAATTTTGACTGCTTGCCCCTGTGCCAGGGTCTCACCAACCTCACAGGAAGAATTCCTTCCCAATATCCCATCTAACTTGACCTCTGGCAGCAGTAAGCCATTCCTCCTTGTCCTTCCCTCCAGCCTTTGTCCAAAGTCCCTCTCCAGCTTCCTTGGAGCCCCTTTAGGCACCAGAAGGGGCTCTGAGATCTTTCCAGAGCCTTCTCTTCTCCAGGCTGAACACCCCAAACTCTCCCACCCTGTCACCACAGCAGAGGTGCAGATGTGCTAAGAGGAAGTATTTGTATGCCCAAGAAAAGTCCCAGGCAAAAGTTTCATGTAAATTGGGGAGCAATAGTTTCAGTCCTTGGCCTGGGAATTGTATTTAAAGCAGTGCAAGCTTTCTGGGTATTTTTTATAGCAGCTGTTGACAAAGACCATGAGGAGCTGAACCACCTTCTCACTCACATTGACACGGCGTGTTCTGACCACAATGATCTGCTCAGGCTGCACAGCCAGTGAGGAAACAATATTTACAGAGCCCTGGAGCAGCTTCAGCAAGTGCTGGTTGAGAGTAAACGCTGAAAGGTCAAGAATCAGCCTTTCATTTACAAACAGAAATGGTCTGGCTGCCAAATTTCTTGAGCAGGAGAACCACTGTGTGCTGGATGTGGGGGACACTGCAATTCTGACAGGATGGGGACAAGCAGTGCGGGGCAACTTTCGTCCTTTTGTTCACATGGCATCCTAATTTAGAAATCTGCATCAAGGGAAAGCATTTTGTTATTTTATGAAACTACAGTTGCATCCTGACCCTGGAGTTGATTTTTCCCTTCTGACAGATCTTTTCCCATGTTCTTGCAGCGCTCTGGACAGCTAATCAACAGCATCAGCAAAGAAAAGGGGCTGGTACTGATGGACATTTTATTGACTAACTTAAAGCTCCTACATAAGGATATGCCTTGGCCTACGGTGCAGTTACTCCATGAGATTTGTTCCTTTTCTGCTCACATCCCCAGTAATTTAAATATTTTCTTCTTTTTCTTGGAATCTAATTTTAAGTGAATAAATTAACAGGATTTAAATGATCCAGTTCTCGAGTTTGTGTTTTATTTTTGAATAAAATTAGTAAATCTAAATCTAAAATATGAATATCTTTTTACAGGCCAATCTATAAGTAAAGCTCTATACAGTAACAGCCCCACAGTAAAATTTAGGGTATTGTTGTAGGTGCTTCATAGCAGAAAGTTTAAAAGTCAAGAAATCAGCTTTAATACCTGTGATAATATACTGGGGGAAAAAGTAAGTTTCTGAAAAATTCATTATAGGCCTTTCTCTCTGAGTAGTTCTGATATCACAAGGAATATCTGACAGTAACTCTCTTCACTGAAGGTTTGGAAAAGCCCAGGTAAGAGGAAGATTTTATACTCAATTTATTATTACAAATCCAGCCAAAATCTCAACATATAAACCTGGAGGTGGAATTAAGGATAACATTAAATGAGCTCTTGATTTTAGAGACTTGTTGAGATACCTCAGCATTTTGTTACTCATGTGGTTCAGTACAGAGGTTAATTAGTGCTTATGGTGTAGGCTCACTGGAAAAGCTCTTGTTTTTAAACCTCTGAGGCTATTTTTAGCTTTCTTGTAGCCAAAAATTAATTATTTTTTTTCCCTTCCTCTTTTTCTTCAGCTCATAGACTGTCCAGACCTCATACTGTCAGACTAGGAACATGTAGCAGCTCTCAGGAAAATGTAATGGGAGCTGTCGAGACCATCTCTATTTTTTGTGAATCTCTATATTAGAAGGCACTTGACTCAAAAGGAGCACACACACTTCATAGACAAAGGTTTCAAACAAGTGCTTTTGTTAACTAACCTAGAATTTATTTGATAAATTATCTCAATTGTGGCATTTTCCAACCTGTTGGACTATTTGCTTAAATGCTGAAGTCTTAGGTGTAAAATCTATTGTCTGATCTTCCTGGAAACTCTGGATGTCCTTGATCAATAGCTCATTCCTTTCTAAAGCCCCGTGAGCTTTGGTCTCAACAACTTGTTACAAAAATAAGTTCTACACTTAATAATCTTTTAATGAAGAAGTGCTTTGCATTAACTTTAAAATTTGCCACTGATCAGTGTAAGTGAATCTCTCTTGGGTTTGTTTTATGAGAAAACTTTCTAATACACCTTCTCTACACTCTAAAATATTTCAATAACCTCTTTTCCTGTAGAAGATAGATAGTAATAATCTTTAATCTTTTGACTTGGGAATTTCTTCATCCTTTATTTCCAAACACACCTTTAGGAACCTCTGCCCTCCATTCTGCCAAAGTTTTGAGGCCAAGGCTGAAGTCTGTGTTTCACCCTGAGTTGTAAAATATATTTATAGTGTTATTTTTAGCACTTCTGGTTTCTATCCCCTTTGTTACACAAGGTATTCTTTGGATTTTCAATTTTGCTAAAAAGTTAATTCAAAGTTTTCTACCCTGTGAAAAGAAACTCAAGTTCAAGAGAGCTCTGACCACAGGTGCTCCCCCCCCCCGATGGGGGCAGGGGCAGGTAATTAAATTCCATGGATGATGACCTTGAATGTTTTAGTCATTGTTTGGACAGTGCTCGCAGGGACAGGGTGGGATTGTTGAGGTGTCCTATGCAGGGGCAGCAGTTGGACTTTGATGATACTGAGTCCCTTCCAACTCAGGATGTTCTATGATTCCATGATTCTGTGATGACTGACTGATACTTGAGATGAAGCTTTGGATATGCTTCAACCTCTCTGATTTATCCAGTTTTGTAAGAATATATGTCTAAACCTTGTGGGCTGTTGTTATAATTGCAAAAATTCGAGAGTAAAAGCACAAACGTAACAAAACAGAACATTAGGCAACTTCAGTAAGGATCCAGAGCAAAGATCCCCAGGGTTTTCGTTTGATTTTCCCCCCTCAAACATGGATACCCTCTCAGATCTTTAAATGTTCTGCTAAATGTCAAGGAGAAACATGTTACTGGCCTTGCTCAAATGGGTTATTTCTACCTTATCCCATCTCAGTCACTTATTGTCATATAATTCATAATAAAGCTCAAGCTGCAAAAGGGATTTAGAGAAAATTTCTTCATAACTCTCCATAATTGTTACCTGGAGCAGCCGTTGGCATCCATATGGAAGGATCTCAAACCCAACATTTAACAGAATTATTACGTCTTACATGAATGGAGGATTTGGCCATTTATCTTATTCTGTGTGAATATATGAATTTAAGGTGCTGGGTTTTTAACTCTGTTGGGCTCCTTGTCTCAGCAATATGTTATGAAATTAGTCCCCCAGGTGCACTTGGGATGTGAGGAAAGCTCCCTGCTTTGGCTGAGCTGCTCAGCTGCATCGTATGCCTTTGTTCCACTCTGTGTGAGAGCAGGGAGAGAAAAAAGGTTTTCACTCTGCCTGTGAATCCCATTGGGGATGGTTGGAAGTTTTCAGAGTTGTTTTCCACTGGGAACATGACCACCCAATTAAAATGCCCTAGATGAATACACCTTGATCTTTGAGAAGGGTCCCCAAGGAACCAACTCCCAGATTTATAACCCAGCTCCTCTAATGCCATGGATTTCAACCCACTGCTCAGGAGCTGGTGTCCATCCAGGACAGGTCCTTTCCATGATGGATCACCTATTCTGCAGCAGCTGGTCCTATCAGTCCAACCTGGATGTGGAAAGTAAAGCCAAGGCCTAAGACCAGAAATACCACCAGTGAAGACAAAGCCCACACAGAGGGAAGGAAGAGGAAAAAACCTTTCAGATTATAAGGGAAGAAGGAAACCAGGAACCTCCTCAGCTTCTAGATGGGACAATGCACCAGACAAAGATGTGGCTTGGCTTTATGAAGGGTGCACAAGAAACCCCACAGGTGTGTCCTGGGTGTCCCATGACACCGATCAGACACCAGAAGAAAGATTGATGGCTCCAATGTGTGACCACCCCTTCACAAAGTACTCGGAATTTCCTAGAATGGATTTCACATCTGTTCCCTGTCCATTATCCCTCCAGAGATGTGGAGAGAGAGACCTTCCCATCAGGCTCAGCAGGAGCTGGATGAGATCAGGACAATGACTGCATCTCTGAGGGAAGGACTGAAAGGGCTACAAAGAGAAATTAGGTCTGTGGCCCCAGTTCTCTGCACAGTGATGTCTACAGGAGACTTTGGGCTTGATCCAGACCTTATTAAATCAATAACTGTCTTTTGAGTGACTGCAGCAGGCTTTGAGTGGGCTCTTAATGAGCATAGGAATTTTCATTTAAATTTTTGTGTGTATATATATATATATATAGTTTTAAAATAATTTTTTTTGATGCAGACCAGCCTGCCTGGCTGAGACAGAACTATGCAAATTGAAGTTTGATTTGCTTTGAAGGCTGGTACTTGAGAGACAAAATAGTAAAATCTTACTTAGGTAATTGGACAACAGCTGAAACTGTGGACACAAAGGGAATTCCCCTGGAGATAATATTTCTTCTTGAAATGTCAGATTTGGTGGGAGAAGCAAACCTATTGAGCTAAACTGAGCGGAAACCTGTCATGTATCCAAATACACTAAAACCTGATTTCTCAGTCAATAAATGAAACTGCTCAGTTTAATGATGATACTGAAATATACGAATAGAGATGACTCAAGCACTGTAATTAAATCTATATAAATTACTGATAAACCTGCCCACACACAGCCTGGATAACACTGGAAAACTCCCACAGGAGTCCAGAGGTCAGTGCTAGGAGAGGGGAGCATGGCCAGGGATGGAGCCCAAACTTTGTCTGCATCAGGAGACTTATTCCAGGTAGAATCAAAGAATCACAGAATATGCTGAGTTGGAAGGGACCCATGAGAATCGAGTCAGAAAATATTTGGTTTAAATATAAAGAAAAAGTTACCAAAGGAGGGAAAAAGCTTATTTATAATATGACCACAATAGTGGAGGGTCGCTATGGTTCACAGGAAGCAAGTTCAACAACTGCCAGGAGTGAGGAGCAGCATCATGACTGTTCAGCCAGAATCATTAAGGTTGGAAAAGACCTCTAAGATAATTGTGTCCATGACCGAGATCTCTGAAATCCCCTTAAGTCTAGTCTGTCACTGATTGTCAGGACCAGGCACAGCAGGAGGCACTACTGGAAATCACCCATGGGAAATTGTTGCCTGTCCCCTTATTTAGGAGATGTGTCATTGCAAGGCCATGACACCCCTTTGCAGAGCCCCTCGATCCCTCTGCATCGCTGATGTTCCAGCAGACACAGCCAATGCCACACCAACTGTTCGCAGTGCCACGGAGGAATGTGCATACTATCAGAGGTTGTGTGCAATTCCTAATGAGTTCATTTAAATTTTTGGAAGAATATTAATTTTATTTACATTTCTGATATGAAACCCGATGTATTAAAAATACAAATCCAGCAGTTTAATTAGGAATCTCTGTGTAGGAACCAGTACACAAGGCAATCAGCACGTAAACTGAGGGCATGGTCTGGCGCTCCCAGCACGTAGAAATGTTGGAGACAAGATTATAAGTGTGTTGCACCAACCATGAGCTCACAGTCGGATCCTTCCTCAGTAAAACAGCTGTGTTCAGCTGCAGTGATTAAATGAGTACAGAAAATACTACCACATCTCTTGCACACCTTGCCAGGCTCCTTCTCCTTCCAAATGTCCCTCCTGAACTTTTGGGCAGCTATTCCCCATTATTTACATTTTTTGCACAATTACTGGCAACATATCTCAGATTTCTGTATAAACCTAGACATGAGTAATATCTTTGCATTATACAACCAGCCATGGAAAGAAGTAATTCCTTTGGCAGCTATTAGTAATGGACATGGATGTTTCCTCTGAATTGCAAGTTTTCTTAGGAAATGTGCCCCTTACCAGTCAAATTATTTGTAGGATTCTTAAAAACATTAGGGAAGATGCTCTCTAGAACATAAAAATAATACCTTTACTTAAGAATACACAGATCTAATAGAGGAGTAATGATTATTTTAATCTTCTGCAAGGTGAACCCAGACTTGTGGGTAATGTGTCTTCAGGGGACACACAGAGACCACATGTCACAGTGAATTTAAGGCCCCTATGAACTCTCTAATGTAGGTTTATAGTTTCTGTAGATGTACAGATTAAATCTACAGATTTAATGCCCTCCATCTGCCAGGCCTGCAGAGGTGTGGAGCGGCACTGCACCCCTGACAGAACCAGGATACCAAACTGTTGCACCCTAGAACCTGGATCAGACTGGAACTCCGATGCTGCGGAGCTGAGCTGAACCCTGTGCCATGCCTGGCCTGGGATCTCCACTATTCACAGGTGCTTGTGGTGGCAGCATCTCACCCCACATCCCACTGTGGGGAGCAGGGGCTGAGGTCCACCTTCATCCTCATCACAGAAAGGGAGGAAAAACCTTCTGCCACAACTCAGCTGGGGTAAGAGAAAGGAAATCCACCACCAGCTGCGGCCTCCAGTCAGGAGAGCACAAGGACAGGAGACACCTGTGGAAGGATGTGGCTGCTTTAGCAGCAATAGACCCATCTCAGTTTTGGCTGCTTGAGAAAAACGCCAGAATAAACCTCCTTTGGTTGCCAATGGTTAATGACAATTTCTCTCCTCACAATGGCCTTGCAAATCTGTCTGTAGGAAAATGCCTTTTGTCTCAAGTTAAGATTGCACTAATTTAAAAGCCAAATGTACTTAATTAAAAAGGGCTATTCCATCACTCCCCGCTGCCTCCTCGCCCCTGGAGAGGGAACCTCTTGCCCCGGGTCTGTGCTGTAAAGCCTCATCTCCTGGGTTTAATGAATCAGCAAATTCAAATTTTATTTACAGGAAAGGATTACATTTTTCTTCTTCTTAAGTATCAGAAATTCTGGGAACAGCCAGCGTTGGCAGTGCTAAATATCTGATCAATTAGGCCCAGAGATGCCAGTGTGGGACTGTCCAAACACACCTCCCATGGATGCTCTGGGGGGATCATGCACTTCAAACGCTTCCCCACAAAACCCAATGCAGTTGGATGATCCAGAGGACTCAGCCATGAATAATTAGCAAATTGCCATTCATTATTCACTTTTTGGAACCACTGCTTCTCTGCATTTTCCCCGCAAGGCTCCGACTTTCTCTTTTACAGCTGCTGCATTTATTATTAATAGCTGGATCTTAGACATGGCCAACAAGTCCTCAGTTAGGGAGATGATAAATTCCGGTATGTTCCTGGGATCTGGGATATTCATAACTCCCCAGACACAAGGTTCTTCTGCAAACTGATCTGGCTGCCTGTCCCCAGGACAGAAGCAGCTCTGAGTGTCCCTGCTGGGTGTCTTCTGGCCCTGGGGACTAGCCAAACCCCAGACATGTTCTCCTCCTGCCTCATCACCCCACAGGCACCATCTGGGACAGCTTCATTAACCTCCCATCTCCTTGGTTCAGTCCATGTCCTAGCCACACAAAGTCAGCTTGTACCTTGTCCTGACACCCCCTGATCTGCTTCATGACTTTCTGTTAGCTCAAGGTTGCCTTGATGGATCACAGAAATCCAGAGCCTCTCCACAGTAGACGAAATAATCCTTGTTCTGGTATCCTGGATTTTTATATCTGCATTGAATTCAGACACCAGTAATGGAGAAGGGGCTTAGTCCTGTCCCTGAGAAAGGTCCCCATCCGTGCACAGCTTCTGTGTCATTTATGTATTACAGGGGGATGTGCAAAGAAAAAAATACAGATTTTCTAACTCTGCTACACACATTATTATTAAAAACCCCAACCTAAGAGCAGAAAGAAGCAGCCAATTGGCAAATTCCCAGCGATGCTGGACAAGGTGCTGATACCAGACCTTGCTGATACCATGATACCAGAGGGGTGCTCTGTGCTCAGGGTCGAAGCTCAGGTATCCACACTCAAGGGTTCAAGTGCTCCAGCTGTAGGGTTGTGACAACCTCTCCCATGTCTTTGCACATCTGTGGTGGTTTTCCATGGGACAGCAGCAAGATGTGTGGTGGAGGTCCCAAATCACTGCATCAGTGATGTTATTCCAACCATTCCACATAAAATCACAGAACCACAGAATACAGGAGTTGGAAGGGACTCACAAGGATCATCGAGTCCAATCCTTAGCCCTGCACAGGACCATCCTGGAGAGTCACACCATGTGCCCCAGAGGATCGTCCAAACACTCCTTGAGCTCTGGTAGCCTTGGTGCTGTGACCACTGCCCTGGAGAGCCTGTTCAGTGCCCAACCACCCTCTGGGGGAAGAGTCTTTTCCTAAGAGCCAACTTAAACCTCCCCTGACACAACTTCAGGACATTCCCTTGAGCTCTGCCATTGGTGCCCATAGAGCAGACATCAGTGCCTGTTCGAGCAAGATGCAACTGCAATGAGGTCTCCCCTCAGTCTCCTCCAGCTGAACAGACCAAGTGCCCCCAGCTGCTCCTCACACGGCTTCCCCTCAGGGCCCTTCCCCATCTCCACTGCCCTCCTCTGGACACTCTCTAATGACTTCATATCTTTCTTATATTGTGGTGCCCAAAACTGCACCTCAGACTGTATCTCCCCAATGCAATTACAGACTAAAAACACACACAAAGTCATAAACTCTAATTTTTAACACTTTTTTCAAGTAACACGATGATCAAATTACATTTAACCCTACATTTCACTACTGAATGTTGCAACCAGCCAGGAACTGCTCCCAGTTCCTTCGCACATACCTGAACCAGCACATATGTTCTGCTACCGTTGCCAAAAAAATTAAATGTAAGTAGAGCTTCACATAAGAAAATTCTCTCTGAAGGATTAAGGAATTCACATTTAACAAGTTGCTACCCTGTGATTTTTTTTTGTAGTTATAATATTCCTAGATAAGATTAATGTAAATTATCAGCAACGAAAAAACTCCACCAAATGATTTTAATTCCCAACCAAATGTAGATCACCACTTTCAGAAATCTCTCCTTTTTTTGACTATATTACAAAAAAATCATAGTATAAAATAAGACATTTCATCTTGGTCTTTCAGTCAAACCTCTGAGCCAACATCATCCCCCATTTCCTTCTTGAGGTCAGGATGAGACCCAGATTTCAGCGTTTTCTCTCAGACCATTCTGCTTCACACGTCCCATCTCTTTCATGATGGAGAACATCTATTTTTATGATTTGCAACAAGGTACTTGGTACTTATATGACTTTTCAACCTCTGCATCCCAAAGTGTTTTTTAAGGATGGCCCCTCACAATACAAGACTGATAATATCCTGGCAGCAGCTCAGAGACAGATTTGGCTCTGCTCTGTTCAAATGAAGCCAGACCTTCATTTTCCCTTTCTGAATTGCAAATACACCAAATTCCATCTCCTTCTGGCATAATATTCCTTTGTTTTCACTTGCATTTTCTGTTTCAAGTAAGTGCAATGTCGTTCCCCCTTTGTTAATGATTCCTCAAATATTAAATATATGGCAGCCAAGGCTCTGTGCTGTTTTCTGCCTATTACAGCTCTTCTGCAGAAATTTAGAATAACCTGACAATACACATCATACAGGGAATATGTTCAGAAGGAAGTTTCATGGCTAGAAGGCAATAACTGTAGGATTTAAGCAACTGAAAATGTACATTTTTGCTCAGTTAGGAGTATCTTTATGTGGAGAAAAACATGTAGGATATATCCTGAGTTTTGTGTTTCAGTTTTATTCACTATCAGAACAGATAGTTCAGCACCAAGAGTTCAACTCTGAACATCTTTGGATGCCATTAGCAGAAGGCTAAATATTCAACAAAGTGAAACACTACCAATTCACAGATAAAAATACCTTCCAAACAGGACATCTGAGACCCATTTTAGGCAACCTCCATGCTGAAAATCCCAATGCTTTGCCTCTTACAGTGCTTATTGTCTTTTCCAAAGATTTCACCTCAAGTCCTCTGAGACTTTCCTGTACCAGAGGCCAATGACCAACAAACTGAGGTGTGAGCAGAGCTCCAGCACATCCCAGTTCTTCAGTTCAGGATATTCCTTGTTGGAAATCCTTGTGGAATGTTCTAACCTTTGTTTACAGTGGTACCTTAGGGATCTGGCATTGCTCTTCTGAGCAGAAAGATGTTGCTGTGCCAATTCTGCCTCTACCCCACGATGGCGGGTTGGGTTTAGCTGTGGGTTTTTTGGTAGATCCATAACTCATCGATATCCCCAAAACGTGCCACCACTTTCAGAGCAGAAACCCTCCTGCGGCACGGGATAATCAACCAGGTGCATCATTTCCAGTACTGAGGAACGCAATGGTATTTAGAGGGGAGAAAAACACACAGCTACTTTTTGGCTTTTGAATCCATGTCTGTGTAACAAACACCCATGAACACTGGCCACATGTCCACGTTACTTACGGTTGAGAGGCAGGCTGGCATTGGTCGTCCCTAGCTTGTTGGCAGCGACACATGTATAGTTGCCAAAGTGTTCTTCTGTCACATTGGTAACAGTAAGAAGTGATCTTGTACTATAATTTTTAATAGTGATTCCTTGTTGACCATTGATCAGTCTAGAAGGCAAAAAGAAAATGTCTATAACTCATATACCATAACCAAGATTTTCTTTTTTTTTAATCTCTTTATTTTTCTTGTTTTACAGACACCACTGACATCACCATCAGCTCTTTGCAAGCTGCCAGTGTCATCTGCTGAGCAAAACTCCCACATCAGAGAGGCCACATGCAACGCTGGAGCTGGGGGTATTGAGGCTAAGAGTTGCTCCCTGTGTGTCCTATAGCTGAAAGAAAATAAAGACCCACACCCCCTCGTGCCTTGCCAGAGGGTGGGATAGAAACTCTTAGATGGAGAGCCTAGATTGTGAATTGGGAAAATCCAACTGGAAATTGAAATACCCTCTTTGGGGCAGAGAAGTATTACGGTAAGTCCTTCAAAGTGTGTTTTTCGGACTCCGGAGTTTGTTGTCTCCTTTCTCACCACCAGCTGATGGCAGGTGAGGATTAGGAGCCAGAAATGTGACTGTGGGACTGTGACCACAGTTCGTTTTACAGGGCTGCAAATCAGACTTGCAACTAGGAACATGTGCTGAGTCAGCAACCTGGGCAGGAACCAGGGAACCAAGTGCAGGAAAAAGCCAAATCAGGGCTCTTTTCACTCAACTTCAAGCTTCCTACCCCAAATTTAACAGGAACTGTGCAGGTGTTTTGGTATTGCTCCCAAAGCCATGTCAGAATCATCGCTGGTGCACCGAGGCAAAGCCAGATGACCAACTTAAATGGTGTTGTTGTAGGCAAACCACGTCTGATCAAACAAGGAGATGAAAAGGGTAACCATGTTATTAAAAAACTCGCTGTGGTTATTACTCCTAATTCCTTATATTTCCCATCATGAGCAGAGTTTTAGATTAAGAATACAATTTTTGTCTGCTATATTGGAAGATATAATGGTATATCCTGGGAATTAAGGCAATCTTCTACCTTTCTGTCTAAAAACCTCCACAAATCTGTCATTAATTGCACTTTGGCATGTTGTGGGTTGAACACTCATCATTACATGAGTGCCTCTCTTCCCACTGGATCACTACAGGCTGCTCACTCATGGGGACTTCTTTTCCCTGTGCAGCTTGTGTTGGTGTAGAGGACACTGCTCCTCCAGCCCATGGTTGGGGAGAGGATGTGGTACATCCCATGGACACACAGGGTTTTGCATGAAATGTAAAAGAAATGGGATTGAAGTGCCTGGTTGGAGGTGAGCACTGCAGTTGGAAGATTCATCTCTTCCTCTGCAAGGCAGAAGTTTGTCCATTCAGCCTACACACATGGATGTTCTTCTAAACCCACCAATGTCCCTTTGCTTCCTGCCTCTCATGCAGACAATCTCAAGGGCCTCCTTCACTCCCAAACCCACCCATCACATCGTGGTTCACACACAGTGACAGTGGGAGGGCAGGAGCTGCAGCCATGGCCACCATCCCTTCCTGCTGCCTTTCAGGGTTTGATCCCTGCCCCTCTCCCAGGGAAACTTGGGGTACTGGAATCACAGCTCCTTGTCCACCTATGGCTTGTTCTTTGTTGGGAGGGTGGTGAGGCCCTGGCACAAGTTTCCCAGAGAAACTGTGGCTGCCCCATCCCTGGAAGTGTCCAAGGCCAGGTTGGATGGGGCTTAGAGCAACCTGATCTAGTGGAAGGTGTCCCTGCCCATGGCAGGGGGTGGGATGAGTTTTAAGGTCCCTCCCAACCCAAACCAGTCTGAGATTCCATGGTTCCTACCTGCTCTTTCCAAGCCACCTCCACCCCTTTGGCCCATAACCACAATTTGAGCTACAGCATCTCTGTTTTATAGTTGTAAGGTTTAACTCATTGTCCAGAAAACATTGCAGGGGTGGGAATTTTGCTGTCCCCATACCCTGTCAGGGGTGACATTTGCCTCAAAAAATAACTGTGTCTGCTTGTTGTGACCTGCTGCCTCCCCAGGCTGCCAGGAGGATGAGATCTGTGGGTGCCGGCTCAGAACCCTTTTCCTCTTACTCCTGCCCCTCCTTCCTCTCCCACTGCTCCCACATTAGCATCCCTGCACATCCCTGCTGGAAGTGGCTGATGCTGGTGGCCAGGACTGGAGGTTGTGGAGCAAATGGAACTGAGTAGATGTGCATATCAATAAGCCAGGCAATTAATGGAGCGAGGAGCTGGCATTAGTTTGCATAAACTCAGCAGTTCCGAGGGTTTCCATTTGCAGTTGTGAGAAGCAGATGCTTTTACTTTTAAATTAATTGCTCCCGTGTGCTGCTCAGCTTCGTTTATTGACTGAACACACATTTATCACTCGTCTGGGTTTCACCAAGTTCTTTCCCAGCCTGGAATGGCATTTTAAGTTGTATGCAGCCACCCCATGTGTTTCTTCACCTTTCTGCTTTGCACCAGTTAGAAAGGGAAGAGTGATTTCCTTTTTATTCCAGAGATTACTCCTGCACATCCAGAGCTCATGCATCAGTGCCAGCCCCCAGGGGGTACCTGCCTTTGGTTTCAAATTTGAATACTTTCACCTTATTATAATATATTAAGCCCCTATAATGAGTTTTGTTATTTCAAATGTGTGTCTTGTTTGCTTTGAGAAGGAAAAGGGAATTAATATTTTAATATTTTATTTAGGTGACTTTTGGGCTTCTTCCCTGTGGCTGTTTAATGTCTGAGATCTAATTTCTGTGTAACCCTAAACGCAACACACTGAACAGACGTGGATTTTGGAGTTGGCATAGTGAAGTCATTCTCCTCTCTACAGGGAATCCTGCTACAATTTTAGAAGCCACACACATTTATAAAGCCCCATCCCTGGAGGTGCCCCATCCCTCGAAGTGTCCAAGGCCAGGTTGGACAGGGCTTGGAGCAACCTGGGATAGTGGAAAGTGCCCCTGCCCATGGCGAGGGTGGGACTGAATGGGTTTAAGATCCCTTCCAACCCAAACCAATGACAATTTTAAGATGATTTTACTAACTTCTCCCCCAGACTTTCTGTCTCTTCCCAGCTCACCCCACCTTGGGCACCAGCACCTATAGAAAGTTATCAAACAGCAGCCCTTGGGAACTCAGTGACTAGGCAGAATTAGCCTCTCTGCCTCAAAGACTAATATTTTTAACTTAATGTAGTCTCTTACAGCCTTTATGCTTAGCTTTAATGGTTCTTTTATGATAAGATGATCCCTTGAGTCCGAAAATGGTGGGTTTGGATTTACATTAATCTAAGTAACAACAATACAGTTTACAGGCCCAAAAGGCTTGTTTCAGACACTGAACATACACTTAGGGTTTCAGATGTCCAAAAACACAAGTCCCAGCCCAAGAGTATCTGAAGCAAATGGGATTCTCTCTATTCTGTTAACAGAAAATCCAGTAGGGTGTATATTCCCAGGGGATAAATGTAGTCTTGGAGTACCGCTGCAAATTATCTGCCTGATAATGTAGATGCTACTCTGAGCTACCTCTGAGAGCTTTGCATTAAACCAATGACTGAGCTGCCCAAGGCTCATCTTGTGGTGGCTGCCCATCATCCAGAGGGAAAGGGGATATACTGAAGGAAAAAACAGCATGTATGGATTTCCTTCCTTCCTGCAAGTGAAGGGGGTTCAGAGATCCCCAGCACCTTTGCAGTCATCTGCCAACAACAGTTCATGGAATATCCTGAGTTGGAAGGGACCCACAAGAATCACAAAAGTCCAACTCCTAAAAAGGATGGAGTGTGAGATTTAACACAACATTTGAACAGCAAAACACAACAGGACAGTACTGTTCTTGCTGAGGTGAAACACCAACTGAAACTGAGACAGAAGCACAACTCTGGTGTCCTGAAATGCTCTGCTTCATTTTTCCTGCTGCTGCCTTGGCACTGAGTGCACTCAAGGGAAAGGAATTTGGTCAGTATTATAAATAGAAAGGTGATTAGCACGCTGGAAAGGGCTGGTTGAATCCAGAGTGCTAAAACTGCGCTGAAATATTTTCTACACAAAATAAATTCCTGCTGCAACTCCCCCCAGGATAGGTACAGCACAACGGGCATCTCTGCAAACAGGATGCAGCTGAATTTCACCAACAGAGGAAAACCAGTTTCTGTCCCATAAAGGTCAGGTTTTAGAGAATGTTTTAGGATAGGGTGAAGTGCAAAGCTGTGACTGCTCAGCAAAGTGAAGAGGGAGGAGGAGCAGCTCCTGCTGAGGGAGGGGAGCAGCTGAGAAACGAGCTGACAGATGGCTTTCTGTGAAAAAGGGTCATTAATATTCTCCTTCCAGCTCCCAGGTTTAGGGGGATGTTTGAGCTGAGAAACCTAACTTGGAAGCTCGGAAGTTCCAAAAGCTTGACACTAAGTTACAAGGGACAATATCCACTTGCTTTTGCACTGACATGAGAACCTACCAGAAATAAGCTCTTAGACAAGCCAAGAGCTGAAAAACCCAATGTCCTATTAAAAATGGAAAATATCTACCTGTTTAATGAGCTGGTTTTAAAATAAAGCTGACTCTACAGAGATTCCTGTTACCATTCCATAACACTAATGACCTGGAAGTGAAGCTGGCTGCAAACAAACCCAAAGCACAGAATCAATTTCTAGGGTTCAAGCAAGGAGCACTCCCTGGACCCACTCTTGGATGCAGTGACCTGCAGAGCTCTGTGGAATACAGACCCATGGTCTAGACCACCAGTGGCACAACTGGGTGAAAATGCATACACAGGAAGATTTGGTTGAAAGTCTTGCTCATGAAACAACCTCTCCACCCCAAAACCCGCAGCAGGAAACCTGGGAAGATGAATTGAAAAAAAAAATCCTTTTAGTAGCTTTTTCAGTGCTTTTTTTTATTATACTTAAGAGGCTGTAATTACTAAAGCACATTTGAATGTTAGGCTTGTTATTGCAATTATCAGTCTCAGAGCCCAGCACAGCCTGTGTCCAGAGCAGGAAATACAACCACGAGGAGACTGAGCTGCTCCCCCAGAACTGCACAGCCAACGCTTCCAGGTACCCGCTGCTGGAGCTCGGCCTTGATTGCAGGCCGAGCTGCTGGACTTGTCACCATGGGGACAACCCCAGCCTGGCGGCTCCTTTCTCTTCCACCCTGGTCCCCACGGGCAGGCGACAGCCCCGGCAGCACCGGCTACTTACTTCCTCTCTCCTTTGTACCACTCAAAGTTCGGGGCAGGAACTCCTGCACCTTCGCACCGTATCAGGCCGTTCCCTCCAAGCACCACACCGCTGGATTTAAGTTCCTGAATTGTGGGGGCAACTGAAAGAAAAGAATTGTAAAATGGATGTTGGCATCTGGACACGCAGATCATTCAGCACCGCTGCTCCTCGGCACGCTCGGCCTGGCGCGAGTGGTCTCCAGCTTGGTTCACATTCAACCACGTTTGCTTCCAGAAGAGTCAAAATTACCCCACACTGCAGATTCTGAGATCTGTCCTATATGTTTGGTGTAAAAACACAACTGAGACATGGAGCGAGATCAATCCAATCCTGAAAAAAAGCTGGTTGTCCAACAGTTACTCGGCGTAAACCACAACTGTAAGCATTAGTGTCATACAAGATGCACGTAAATCCTGGGAATTGGAAAGAAGCACATGAAACCCCAACACTGGTGCACTGAGAGGCTCCCACTGGGCTCAGCCGAGGACCCCTGGCATTGGGAGGGTACAGCAATGCCGAGGCAGTGCCCAGGCCACAGGGTCCCCAGTTCCAGCACCTCTTACCTCCTGCATCATGGCACCTGCAAACAGCACATAAACCCCAGAGCTCAGGTGGCCTTTGAGTTCTTGTTTTGCATATTTAAGAAATAAACCTTCAAGATGATGAGACACCCATCAATCTCACAGAACAGTGACTTTCCCAGCATTGCACTGGATATAGTGTTGTTTTAGTAAATGTATTTTGTCTTTTTAAATAGTAAACACTGTAAATAGTAATGAACATTTTGAGCTTAGAACCACAGATACAAATAAAGATAAAAAGCCATTGTCAGGTTTTCCAGTTGCCAGCAAAAAGCAACAGTGAGCTGAAAATAAAACACAGCAAATTCCTCAGGAAAGAGATTATCAAAGGGAACAACTGCCTCCCCCCTGGAATTTCTTTTATGTTTTCTAGTTTGATACAATAATTTATGTGCATCATCAAAACACTATAAAAACCAAACCACAGAACTTATAAATAAAAATCTGTTTACTTTTTCCCAAGCAGTTTTCCAGATGTTGCTTCAAGGTGTTTATGTTCATGTGGAGCTCTGACTGCCTCATGTCTGCTTTCGGCACCATCTCACCCATTGTTCATTGTCTGTGCTGTCGTGGTGCACCCCCACCCCATCTTGACCTGACCTCAGAAGCTCCTGATAAACCTTGACAGAATCATCTGAGTGCTGAAACATCCCGTGACTGTCCCAGTGGAGCCTGAGACACTCCCTGATCCCACCAGGAGCTCATACATGGTACAGGTGGGAACAGTCAGAACCAACACAGGGGAATTTTCAACACGTCCCTTTACACACCTGGAAACAGGAGCACACAGGGCTTTAACCACATGCATGGGAATTGATTCTGGGATGAATGTTCCTGTCCCAAATCCAGAGTTAAGGCATTTTTATAACTACAGCAAACCTATAAAATCGCTTTGTAAATGTTAAAGTGCTCAGTGATTCAGTGCTGCTAAACCCTTTGGCAATGTTATCTTTGCACCCTTTGCACTCCCTTTTGCATTCCCAGCTTCTGTGTTAGTCATTCCAAACGGCTTCTGATCTGATCTTCCTGTGTGTGCTTCAGCATGGGCAGTAACAGAGCAACTCTTGACACCCAATTCTGTAAAGTCACATTTTCACAAATTCAAATTAAGCCTGCTTTCGCCAATACCTTTGATGGTGTTTCTTTAGACAGCCAAACCCCTCATTTCTGAAACAATTTAAGAGATCTGAATATTTTACACAAACCTGCCACTAAAGAAGCATCAGGTCTATGACAAAACAGTGATAGGCAGGTTCCCTCATCACACACTTGATGATTACAACAAACCAACCCAGAAACTCATTAACTTTCAACTGGTAACATTCAAATTTCCAGGAGATAATAAGTGTTTAAGCAATTTGCAGGACTACTTCTGCATAACGTGCATAGAAAAAAACACATTGGTTTTGTTAATCCATAAAAATAACAGGGACACGTAAAGCGTTCCCACTCCTTCACTCAAGTTGTACGAAAGATGTGACCACTGGAAGAGTGAATAAGAGACAAGAAAAGGCCTGAGTCGTGTACAAAGGTTTTTTTTCTAAAACGTACCACTTTCATGTTACCTCTGGGGTCTATTCACCTTTTGCTTGGTGTTTTGTGTCGTTTTTAGGGATTTTTTTGCTTTGGATGCTTTTTACATAATGCAGAACATCACTGACAATATGTTTTAAAATGAAACGATGCATAAAAATGTACAGCTTGCTGCTCCTTCTTCAGGCAGGAGCCTCAGGGCCCGTGCTCCCATTGCAGCTGGGAAGGGATTACAGCTGCATCCCAGCCATACGCAACGATTCCAGGCTTTGTTATCTGGTGAGGTTTCTGCTTGGAAACTACTGGAAAATTTCTGAAGAGGGAGTTTTCTTAGATCTCCCTTTCAGAAGGATTTCAGATTCTGTTTCTTCAGAATTAGAATTAAAACCAATGTTCCCTGCTCCAGGAAATCCCTGGTTAATACAGGTATGGAAACACAACCCAGGGATCGCTTGGAGCCACCATTCTCTTGGATTTATCACTGTCAGGTTACTTTATTGTTTTTAGTCTGATGCAGGTGTGTTCCTGGAGCACTGATTAGTAATGAGCTGAGCCAAAAATCCACCAGATTCCATCCCCCACCTGCTGCCATGGGGGTGGAAGACCGAGATATTCCAGCTGAAATCACACCTAAAACCTGCTGCTCTCACTGCCAAGGCCTGCTTTGGAAAGAGAAGAGGCAAACTCCTGGGAGAGATTCTCAGATCATCACTATTATATATATATATATATATATATATATATATATATATATATTTTAATGTAGTTTTTTTTACGCAGTCAAAAAGACTCATTTTTGAGGAGATATTTGGGAGCTGATTTTATTGCTGTCAGTCAAGCTGCAGCTGTTGGCATCCTCTGAGGTGTGAGACAGGTGAGGCTCCAGCTGCAGTCTTCCCTCAAACTCCTACAACTAATACCTTCACTGGGTTTCCCCTCCACGAGTTCTGTGGGAAGAGATTCCCGTTGTGTTGCAGACACAGCCTTGTGCCTGAGCCCTTCACTATAAATAATAATAAACAAGCCAGCAAGAAAGTAACACCTTGTCTCAAAGGTACAGAGCACCAGGAGAGAGGGAAACCTGGCAGAGGCTGCAGAAAGAGGGAAGGGGGTGAAACCCTTGCTGAGTTCCCAAGGTGGGGATTATCCCAGACAAGTCAGGGGGCTGACAGAGATACTGCAGTCAAATTGAACAGTGATGTTAACAAGAAAACCTCAAGACTAATAATTTTAAAGGTATTTGTCATTTTTATATCTCCTAAATAATGGTTATATAAAATAATAGAGAAAAGAATATGATTGCTATAAATCTGTCAGCAGCACTGGGCTTCTGTGACTCATGTTTGTAGGTTTAGTCTCCCTCAGTGGATCCTTGTTTAATCCTCTCCCATGGTTCAGCCCTGCAGAGAAAGGTTCTTAAAACAAATGCCTAATTTCTGACTTGGAAATACATTACTGGAACTTATTTAATATCCATTTCTCAAATCTGTGTGAGTGCTTTGCTGGGAAAGGTTATTTGGAGAGGGTGTCAGAGCCGTGGCTTCACTGGAGCTTCACCAACACCCTTCACGTCTGTCCCTGTTGAGGTGGCTCAGGAGGGAAGGCTGGGCTTGAGCCAAAATACATATTTATTATTCCCCAGAAATACATATTTATGTATCCCCACATGAGAGATCTGTCAGAAGTGTGTGAGTGAGGAGAGTCGGACCCAACAGGCACTGGAGGCGATGCCAGATGTCCCCAGGCTCGCCTGGGGTTCGGTGTCATTGCGTGGGGCCTGTGCAGGTCTCACCCTACAAAGCCCAGTGTGCAAGGCCAGGCTGGACAGCACTTGGAGCAATTTGGTCTAGTGGAAGGTGTCCCTGCCCATGGCAGGGGGTGGAACGAGATGAGCTTCAAGGTACCTCCCAACCCAAACCTTTCTATGATTCTGATTCTGCACATCTTTGTCCCCCAACACCTTCGCGTGACTCAGGCGTTTGTGCTGGAAAACTGAATTTTACAACTTAAGTTTCATCCAGAAATGACTCAAAGTCCTGCTGAATCTGGTCTCCTTCCAGGTAGTTTCATTTTGCTTTTAAATGCCTAAGGCAACAGTTAAAACAATCCCTATCATACACAGGCACAGGGAACACGCTAAAACTCCAGCTAGAGCAGGTTTCCCCTTTTTACATTTTAATGAGCATTGGGACTTTTATGCACATTAGTTATGTTGCCCTAATTACTCATTATAATTCTAATGTGCATTTTATATTTAATTACAATGCTTGTAAAGATTTGGTATGGACAGTAAATTATTATAACTAGCATGTGCATAATGATTACGAGATGAATTTATTAACTTTTACGCGAGCATTCAGGGCTGGTAACTTTCAATTTCACCTTTGTAAGCACCCATATTGTCTGATTAATCTAACATTTTTGTGGCATTATTTGTAAATGTCAAAAAAAAGAAAGTCTTTTATTTTCCTAGTTTTCATCAGCTTTTAATTTGGTATCCTAATGTCAGCTTTTGTTAGTGAAATTGCTTTCCAGGGTGTTAAGATAAAAACTTAGGTAAGAGAATGGGTTTTGAGATCTGTTTTGCTGCTCAGAAAACCAGATATCAGCAATAGTCAAATATATTCATTTAGATATATGTACACACATAGTGTTTTGTCGATACAGTAACAAGTCTTTACAAGAGAAACAGTATTACTTGTGCTTTAGATAATTAAGATGGGCTTTTGACAATCTAGATTGTTTAATTTTGCTAATTTATTCCGAGCATCAGTCCTACCTATTCCCAAAATAATGGAATGGTTTAATAAATGGCTCTTCACGTCAGAAACTTCTGTGCTGTGCAGAAACATTTGAGAGACATGCCTGTAACAACCACTGGGCTCAGCAACTAACAAGCTTATTTATTCCATCTTTTCTTGACGACTTATCAAAACACACAGATTCAGTGGGATCTTGACTTCTACATGCACATAAATTTTATATGCAAATGTATGAGATATCGGTGAGAATGCAGTTCTATATGTAACCCAGCATCTCTTATGTGCTTTTCATGGAATCCTGGAATGGTTTGGGTTGGAAAGAACCTTAAAGCTCATCTAGTTCTATCTCCTGCCATGGGCAGGGACACCTTCCACTATCCCAGGTTGCTCCAAGCCCCGTCAAACCTGGCCTTGGACACTTCCAGGGATGGGGCAGCCACAGCTTCTCTGGGCAACCAGAGCCAGGGCCTCACCACCCTCACAGGAAAGGATTTCTTCCCAATCTCAGATCCAAATCTCTCTCTTTTTCAGCTTTCCCTTTCCCATTTAGGATTTCCCTTTATAAGCACTATACTCTAGATGTCAGTTAAACAATTGTGTAAATACCTTGCACTGTTGGGAATCGAGTGGATTCTCCAGTACTCTCTGTGTGGGATCTGCCTTGTTGCAGGGCATATAAATTTCCCAAAACATGTTCCTCCCTCAGCTCCATCTAATGGATTGCATTATAACCATCCAAATCCCCAGCTGCTGTGCAATTTATGGGTTGGAATATAAAACCTCCTGGTGTTGAGAGAAAACTTAAAATCCATGAGTAATTGTTATGTGGGAGGAAAACATAAAAATCAGCAACATAAAATAATACTTAATAAATAATAGCCTGGCAGACAGGAAGTCTTAACAACATGTTTTACAGGTATTTAAGGGATAAAAAAAGAAGAGAAAGAAACTTAATGAAACCTCCCAAAACCAGCAAAGCAAACAAAGACCTCAAGGGAGCTGGAGAAAAAAGGCAAGTTAGAACTGCTTTGTTTCTCTGTCCATTGGGTTTTATCTCACTGCTTCATCTATTTAATCCTTCTATTTTCCAACAAAGCGTTTTTCTCCTCATATTCCCTTGAATGCAGCTCTGTAAATGTATTTTTATCCCCTATTAAAGGAGTTGCTCTAGCGTGGGAACACAAACCCTTTCCTTGAGCAGCATCCAAGGATGGGTGAGCAGCTCCAGCCATGAACTGGCACGTTCCTCAGGCGACCTGGGATCCCTGCGCGCATTATATGGACAAATATTTGTGTGTGAGCGTTGACACATTGCACCCCTTTGGCCACAGACCTGTCTGGAAGCAGCCCCTGGCCCCTGTGGGGGAGATGCTCCCCTGCTCCCTTCGGCTGTGTCAGGGGAGGGTGAGTGGTAATGCCAACGTGTGCATGGGGAGTAAAGGGGAAAAATGAGAATCCATATCCTGGAGTGGTACTGAGGAGCAAGGAGGAGGGAGGGAGATGCTGTCATACAGCTGGTGCCAATCCAGAAGGAAGAGCTGGCCGGGAGCCTGGGTGTGAACAAATACGAGCGCTTTTGCTTTGCTATTTCTCTCCCTCCAAGGAAGATAAAAGCAATGGACTTCAACAAATTCCAAGAATTACTAAGCAGATCTTTTGGCAGTAAAGCTGAGGGGAAAATGAGTTAAAGGAAGCTGGTAGTTTTCCAAGGAAAGAAAGTTTGCAACAAAAATGCAAAATCCCTCACAATAGGTCAGAAATGCAGGCAGGGACCTGCTCCAGTCCTAGCAGAGCACAGAGGAGCCAAAGCACAAGAGCAGGTGTGGCAGGATGGAAACACCAAAAGGAGGGAGAAACCACTCCAGAAAACGCTGTGCTCAGTTCCCCCTGACTGGTGCCCAGAGCCTCAGCTGCCCACAGTGGTGCCTTTCTGTGCCACCACCTGCAGCTCGGCCCCACCAGGAACCACCAGGTCACCACTCACACACCAGAGCACCGGACTCAGCTCTGGGGACCCACGTCCCTGACAAGGAGCCTTTGGGGGACAACTTTCTAACTAATTCAACATCCTCCCCAGGGACATTTTTTCTCATCCATGTTTCGCCCACTTGCAGCTGTAAGCACCACACACCAAAAACTTGTGACATGTGACATCTTCTGCCTTCCCCTGTGATAAATGGGAATTAGTGACACAGTGTGAAGGGTTGTTGATGAACTCATGGTGGCTGTTACCCTCCTCAGGGTCTCCCCCAGGTACAACTACATCTTGCTACAGCTCTCACACATGTCTGAGGACTGGGGATATGCCAGTCAGTCCCCTTTGAACATCAGACACCGGGGGCTCACTGTCAGGACCCTGACCAACCTTTCTGTGGTCTCAAAAAATAACAGTTTCATCTTCATTTGCTTCATGTAGATATTTGATGAAGTTTATTGTCCTCATCTGATGACTTAAGATGACAATTAGCCCAGAAATGCACGACAGATGTGTTATCTAGAACAAACCACTGCTTTATGGCCAGGCACTACTGTGCGTTCAACTGGAGTGCCAAAAGTTCAGGAAAATAGAAGGAACTGGGATTAGTAGAGCTGGAAAAGGTGATTTATTAGGGATATATTGCAGCACTAAATGTGCAAGACAGGAGGAAAAAGGGATCAGCTCTTCCCTTCTCCCTTATGGGCCAGGCAAGCAATAATCAGTCACAACTGAAGCAAGATTTAGAGCTGGTAAGATACTGCAGGAAGAAGTTACTTAAGGAGACTGTCAAGGTGCTCTTTCCCTTTTCTTTTTATTTTAAAACAAAAGGCTGACAACTTGCATACTGGATCTGGACAGCAGCACCAGCCTGACTCCTCAGTTCCTTCTGCAGGTGGAATTTTAGTGGGCTCTGAGATCCTGGGATAATTAAACATCAGAACCAATTCCTGTGGATCCTGGTGTTGTCTTTAGGGTTATAAGCCATTTTTCAACACAATAGGGAAAATAAGAAATGCTAATCTTCTTATGTTACAACAGTAATGAAATCTCCAGGCCAATGCTTAACTACAAAAATTGAAGTAAGGACTGGATCTGGACTTTAAAAAAACAACTCCAAAGACAGAAGTAGAACTTTTTTGCAGCAAACTTATCCCGTCCACCTGGGCTCTGATTTGCTATATCCACATCCATACCAAAACAGCCAGGTGAGCTCCCCAAAATGCTGTTTCCAAGGCCAGAACTCATTACTGCTGTATAATAAATGGAAGCATAAGTCAGAGTTAGCACTGAACAGATTGTTTGGGGTTGCAAAGACAGCAGCTGTCACAGCTTGACAGCTTTCTTGTTAGTGAATCAGCTTTCCTGACAGGCTTTTTGATTGAAAACCCCTGTTCGCTGACAGTGTGTTGGAGCTCATGTACATATGTAGCTCATGAAGAATGAGAACGAGCCATGAAAGGTCTCCAAGCTATTGCTCTGGATTAAAAAGAAGTGAAGTTTACATAAAGGGAGGGTTTGGTTCCCCCCTCCCCCAGTAACCGTGACAGATGTGAGCTGATGGAAACAGGACCACGGACACCGAGAGGTGACAAAGACTAGTCACTTCCACGGGAGGTTCTAACTAAAAGCAATAAAGCCCCAGAAATCCTGGCTGCTTTCAAACGCTCTCAGAAAAGTTCATGTCATTGAAAACAAGTTTGAGAATTAAAATCATAAAATTTCAACCCAGTGTAACTGACAAGGGCTTCCCAGACCTCCTGCAAGTCCAAAGGGGAGAGTAGATACAGCCATATTAATTTAAAAAGAAACTTGTTTACTCTGAGTGACATTTACTTTTCTCTTAGAGGTTCCATCTGTGTCCATGGTTTCAGTTGGCAGCTCCATGGGACAGGGAGAGGTGGCTTCTGCATCCTGCAGCACACCCAAAATACCTGTGCAAACCCTCCATCGCTGCATGGCCAAGGAACACATGAGGTTTCCTTGGGCATCTTGGCTCAAACAGAGCTGCCTGCTTTGGACTTCTCCTTAAACACATGACCTGCACCCTTGTGGCACCAAAAAAATCATCTGGCTGTGGGAAAAGAAGCATTTTATTGAAGCAAATGCATCTCAAGGGTCTATCCTTCTCCCCCTCTCTCCAATCTGTATTCATTTATAAGATTGTCCATATAAAGTAATTTCTTGCTCCTCTGTTTTGTGGTATTGAAACAGGTAAAAGCCAATGAATTGGGTACAATGGAGGCATTGAGGTCACCTTCTATTCTGAGATCAGGGCTTAAAACAAAGCACACACGTGATGCCGAGCTGGGGGAAAACAGAGCCAAAAACTGAGCCACTGCCGAACACCAGAAACACCCAGGGCTTCCCAGTTTGTCCCAGTGGATTGTTTAATGTTCTTGTGACAATTCCTTGTTTCCAAAGAATGTCACGCATTCTTCAAAAAGGGACAATAGATTCCAAGTCAACACTCAGATGCAGATGCTTTACATGGGAAACCTGGAATACTGGGAATTCCTCACTTAAGAAAACTGCTGCTTTGAAAAATAATTCCTGATTTGTTCTCTTTCTCCAGACTCTCTTTTTGCCATCAGTCCCACCAGGTGCAGAAGCAGCTGAACACCTGGATTTTGATACATCTGATATTACACAGAATTTTTTCCAAATACACTGGAGATGGTGCATTTTAAGTGAGTTTTTCAAAGTTTGTAAACTGAATTCTTTAGTCTAGCACTGACTATCGTGATCTTTGTGCAACAGGTGTCAAATCAACACAGTCCATGATGTTCCCTGTCTTTGGGAAGTGTCTCAGAGTCTGGCTGTGCCTATGAGGCACAAACTTCCATCACAGAACCTCGTGTTTGCTCTGCAGCTCTAAGGTCCAGAAAATGTCACTTCAGCCTCAAAACAGTTTGTTTTTGTTTGAGAAGAAGTAGAAAACATGAAGAGAACCAGCTTTATGAATTATAAAGCCTGAAAAGTGATGTTGGAAATTTTTCCTTTCTTTGTGTCAACAGCACCATTTTGTTTGAAACTAGAAAAGCAAAGTAAAGCTTCTCAAGCTGCCTTAGCTCCAACCTGTTGCCTCCACCACACACTTGCTAACACCAGCCAACTCCCTCAGGAGATATTAGATCTCATTTAGCCATGTCAGCATGGAAAACCAGGTTGTACCAACATCCTTACAGCCTTAGCAGGTATTGGGTGTCCTGCTGGATGCCAAATGTAGCCGGGGTAGGAGCCAACAGGGACTGTCCCACGTGGGGTCACACTGTGCCCACACACTTACAAGTTGTGCAAAGCACATTCCTTCTGCACAACCATTTCAAACTGCAATTACTGGTAAAAAAAATATTAAAAAATAATCAAGGGATGGAGAGTTTCACAAGACTGACCCACTGTTCAGACCTGTCTTCCCATGATCCCGCTTGGTGTCACCTGCTCTCTTGGAACCCTTTTGACTGTCACCTCAAAGGCACTTCAAGAGACGAGGGAGACTCAGTCTTGGCCCAACAGCAATAAGGAATAATACAATTATTGGGAGAAATATTGCTTTACAGTGTGTAAAGCTAGGAGAAATATTTTAAGTAATTGTTTTTGCTGAAGAGTGATCTGGGCAAGTGAACACTCATGGAAGCTGGAGAGCTCTCCATTAATTTTGGCTTCTGCCTGGAGTCTCACACAGCCTGGAGTCTCACACAGTCTGCTGAACACTCCAAATTGCTTCTTGAAACACAGGAGCTCTTTAGAGATGACTCATCTTCTATTAAAACTTCAGTTTTCCCAAACTGTATTTTAGCTGGTGTTCAGAGTGGGATCGCCTGGAGAAGCTGGCAGTGGGAGAAAGCATCCGCCCCAGGCAGGATCGGCTTCCCAGGAGGGCTTTTCCTCAGTCACTCCCTGGCTTTGCATCCCGTGGGGTTGGGGGTTAACATCCACCTGCAGGTGTGAAATTCCAGCACCTCTGAAGATGACAGGACCTGCATGCTGACCCTTTGGGGAGCCATACCCATGGAGAGGAGCATGCTCCTGCTCCTACTGGGGCCAGCAGAAGGAGCTACAAGAAAGGCAGCTTCACTAGAGATGGATACACAGGGGTGTCCACAATATTATTGTAACCTTATTTTGGCCTTAACATGAATCAAGAGTAGAAAAGATAAAAACTATTAAAACCCCCTTTCATTAATTTTTCTGTCCACTTATTCATGAGCTGGTCCCACACTTTCACCAACAATGGTCTGAAAGCTTCACACCAGTGTCTTCATAAAAACCATCAACAATATGTTGATGACAATATTTTTCACTGATTTTAGAGAGCATGTCATGGGTTATTATTATTTCACAGCATCACAGTGAGATTGAAAAAGACCTCTAGGATCATCAAGTCCAACCTGTGCCTGATCCCCATCTTGTCACCCAGCCCAGAGCACTGAGTGCCATGTCCAGTCATTTCTTGGACACCCCCAGGGAAGGGGACTCCACGACCTCCCTGGGCAGCCCCTTCCAATGCCTGAACACCCTTTCCAGGAAGAAATTCCTCCTGATGTCCAGTCTAAACCTCCTTGGCAAAGCTTGAGCTCTTCTTACTGTGGTTCAGAGAGCAGTGCTGGAGACACTCTAACATAGCGAAGGGAGAACTTGAGGTGGTTTTTGTGGTTTAAACTCTTAATTTGCCTTTGCAGCAGCAATGCTGGTGTTATGCTGGAGTACCATCTCTTCTCCCACAGATGGACTGAAGCTGCCTCCCTGTCCTGCAGCCTCAGCTGCCACTGGCCAACCTGAGGTGCTGCTGGAGGGCAGAAGCCACTCCCTTGCCTGGCTGCAGTCCCAGCACACCTGCCCTGCACCACGGCAAGCACGGGATGTGCAGCCCCGCCACTCCCTCGCAATTCAAATCACTTGGCACAGTTAAGCAGAGAATTTCTTTGAGAAGATGAAAAACATGCTCCTTATCTGTTGGAGAGAGATCTTGAGTACTAATGCTCCAACTCCTTCAAACACGAGCCCTCGTTCTGTGCTGCCAAAGTCCCCGATGATCTGCTGTGTTGGCACAAATGCCACCAATGTGGAGGAACAGTATAATCAATTCTGTCATGCTTCAATATGAGCAGCATTTTTCAGAAATATGCAGTAACCACACAGCAGTTTTCAGAACCTCAGCACAAACCATCACACCCCCAAAAGAAATCAATATTAATTTAGGAGCCAAATTGCACTTGAGTCACAAACTTGAACTATATTGTTTTAATCTGACTTCTGAAATGTTAATAAAAATACCTGAAGGATATAGCATGATGAACATTACATTTACAAGAGGCTTCTCTCCCCACCAGCAAAGGAAATATTTTCTTCAAACCAACTACATCCTTTCCCCACCCAACCAACTAAGGTGGCTTCAAATATAAGACCAGTTTTTATTGAATTGGTATAAGTTGTTTTTCTTTAAGTGTTGCCATGAGATAGGACATCATGACTCCTATGAGTGGTCTTGGTGATAATAATACCTTGCAAATTAAGTAAATAAGAATTCAATCCTAATGTTGACCAAAAATAACAACACCCTCCAAAGTAAACCCTGGTTAATTATTTTGTGCATGAGCAAAACCTCCATTTTACAGGACAGCAGAAATTCTACAAAGATCTTTATCTTATGCAAAACCCCGGCTGTTAATTTGCATTGCTTTCACCTGAAATATTTGGTTGGCAGTCCCTGGACTGGATGGCTGGACCCAAACTCAACTCTGCTGTTACTGTCTTAAATCCTGATCAAAGTTCTCATATGGGCTGTGCAAACACCTCATCTCCTTTACCTGAGTGGGCTCTGTGTTCTCAAACACTCAACCCACCAACACAGAAACTAATTCCAGTGTTATTTCTCCCCTCCCAGCTGTGTGAAATGTGCTGCAGGAAAACAGGTCCCTCCATCATTCCCTGGCAGCCTTCCTACAAGTTTTTAATTGCAGTAGTATTTCAAATGTAAAAGTTATAACTGCTGAGCCTGAACATCTGTACAACAGAGAATTCCATTGTTAGAATTAGGTTAATATTGAACAATAACAGGAAAAAACAGACAAGAGAGAGTCTTGCTGGGCTGATACACAAACCTCCACACCCCCCTCCTTCCTGATCTGCCTGTATTGCAGACTGTCAGTGCATCCTTTGAGAAGTCAGGCCATAGTCCCCCAACAGCACACTGGGGAACAGGACTATTCCCCTGCTCGAAATCACAGAATATTCTGAGTTGGAAAGGACGCACACAACTCTGAGTTTGATCTTTTGCAACAGTTTTCAGATCAAAAGGAGTGAAGGTAAGACACACTTCCTTCTCCAGGTCTGCAGTAGGTGGACCTGGGGAATGGAAACCCAAACTGAAAGGGGACCAATCCTCATAGTACCTTCCCAAAGAAAACCAGGAAATTTGTGGCAAACAGAGCAAGCTGAAGTCATGCCTTGGGCACAGCTTAGACAGGCCAGGTCACCTCTTGCGCCTGAAGCCTCTGCCCCAGGATGCAAGTCCTTGGTGTGCACCAGCATCCCCTCGCCCACACATCCCAGACCAAGGCAGCTCACACAGAGCAGAACCACATTCTGGAGAGCTCACATTGCACTAAACCCTACTGACCCAGTAACAGAACCAAATAGGAACCAGGACTCAGATTTATAGGAGTCCCCAGTGTGACTTGGAAGCCAAAAATCTCATTTTGAAAGGTAACCTGAGATAAACATAAGCTTTAGGAAAACATGTTTCCCCAAAGGCAGTGAAACCACACGCTGGAGGACTTTTAGCTTTTCAAAGGGTGATTTTGGCACTTCAGAAGGCCATTGCCAAGTTCAGTCTTTCTAGACTCCACACAGACCTCTGCAAACAGCCAGTGGGAATTGGGGCTGCTCAGTCAGTACCTGCAAATTGCTCTCTGTAGTTACAATATTGGGAAATACATCTTGATTAAAGAGAGACTGATCTATATGATGCTGTTTTCCCACCAACATAAAACATTTGGGATTAAATTTCAGTCCTCTGAGGCTGTGAGATGCAGCATGCCAACCACAGTCACAATTAGGAACTTCTGGTGGAGCAGCCAAGGTGGCCCATGTTCTTCCCAGGCTGGTTAACAACCAACATGGCAAAAACAAGGAGCCACAGAAACACCTACAACTGTTCCATACATTTTCCGTGTTGTTTTAAGAAAAAAAAAGGTGTTGCACTTATGAACAAAAATAAATATATGTAGATTCACTGATTTCTTAACAAAAATTACTCCTGGGCTCCCAAAGCCAATGCTGACCATAACCCCCCAGTCCCAAATTTAGTCAAGGATATAAATATGGAGCTGCACATCTGTGGCTATTAAAAATTGAAAGAAATCAGAGTTATTGATTTATGCTTCAAGAGAAGCCCTCCTCCCTCCGCTCTTTATATTAGAAGAAAGTGGAAATTAAAACTAAATTGCTCTGAGCAATTTTAGATTTGGTGCCAAAGCAGAGGAGGACAGAGACCTTCAGAAAATATGTGGGCATTGCCTTTATATGTAATAGTTTCATAATTTAACTGAGGCAATTTTCTTTCTTGAATCCAAACCCAAAACCTTGCCAAGAAAATGTTTTTCCTACGTCAGGAACAGTTCATAGCAAGACACTTACTGGGAAAACAAAGTCACAGCAACGTGTCCAGATCTGAGGAGCCCCAACAAGCACTGAAGTCCAAGAATGGTTCTCCCCAGTAGGTTTAAAGTTACAGATCTAATGAGGACAGAGTGGCTTGTACAGTATGTGTGATTTCCAAGTAAAATCAGAATATTACACATAATGTTATGCCAAGTGCCATAGCAACAGGAAGGCGACTTCTAAGAAATGTTAATGAGCTGAGCTGTTCTGCACAGCCCCAACCTGGCCAAGCGAAAACAAACACAGCACTTCAAATTCACTACAAGAAACTCACACATTTTTGTTAGAAAAATTCCCCAGTGTAAAATACCTTATCAAACCATCACAGCAGGAAGGGGCACAGGATCCGTACAGGAGGCACCTCTGGAACAGCCTCACTGCTCCCCAGAAACCCAGTCCCACAGGACTGACACTGCTTCGGCTGAAAACCAGTGGCAGAACAGGGTTGTCCAGGGTCCCTCTGCTCTGGACTTGAGGGGGACCACCACAACCTAGGGGATGAGGGACTTGCTCTGAGCACACAGACACGAGGTCCAGAGGCAGAGGAAAACTTGATGAAATTAGGAAAAAAGCCCCCAAACCCCAAATTTAGATGATTTACTAAAGAACACAAAACACATGCACAAAAAGGAAAGGGTAAATGAGACAGAATCATTGCAAACACAAAATGAGACCAATCAAATGACCACAATTCACAGGTTTATATTTCAGGTTAAGACAAGGAAAGAATAATGCAGCAAGTACTTGAATAAATCAAACTGGTATACACCCAATTGGCCTAATGAGGTTCAGAAACTTATCCAAAAGCTGGATTAAGCAAATGCAGAGCTGCAATGTCATTCCTGAGGTGTGGGGTGAGCACCTAACACAGCTTTGGTGAACTGTTATGAGGCAAGGAGAGCACACCAAGAGCCAGGGAATTGCACTCTAGCCCATTTCTCTCCAATGCCCATAAAAATGCTGGTCAAGCAATCGAAGGTGTGAGAGCACCTGGAAGATAACGAGGAGACGAGCAATTGCCAACTGGCTGGTTAAGAATAGTTTGTGTTGGGTCAGCAGATCCTGCTCAGAGCAGGGAATGGCAGCAGATACTGTTTGACCACGGCCCCTATGCACAAACAAGCTGGACTTGGCTGAAAGCTGCCTTAGGTGAGGACCCTTTGTCTGTAAGACTGTGCTCAGGGCTCTGCTGTCCCATCTGCTCAGCTGGGCACCAGTCCTGGGCCTGCTGCTGGAGGAGGGGGTGGGTCTGTTAACATCATTATCAGAGATGAGAACTCTGAAATAATTCAGATAAATTGAAGAAGTGGTCTGAAAACCAAACAAAACCAAAAAGGAACGAGTTAAACACTCATATATCCAGTGAGGGGGTGAGATGGACATTCTGCAGAGGGTGATTTGGGCTGCTGGGGGTAAGCCCCTTCTCCCCCAAGGGTCCTGCTGTCACAGGGAAGACAAGTGCCTAGAGCCAGGTATATGGAATCACAGAATCACTGAGGTTGGAAAAGCCCTCCCAGATCATCGAGTCCAACCTGTGCCCGAGTCCAACCTGTGCCCGATCCCAACCTTGTCACCCAGCCCAGAGCACTGAGTGCCACGTCCAGTCATTCCTTGGACACCTCCAGGGATGGGGACTCCACCACCTCCCTGGGCAGCCCCTTCCAAGGCTTGACCACCCTTTCCAGGAAGAAATTCCTCCTGATGTCCAACCTGAAGCTCCCCTGGTACAGCTTGAGGCCATACAAACAGGCAGCAAAAAATATCCTTCCCCATCCTCAGCAACACAACATCTAACCTGGTGTGTTAGTTCAAGATTTAAAGACATGGTGAACACAGGAAGGTGAACAAGGGGGGTACAGGTTCACTGGCTGAGAAGAGACTGAAGGAGAGACTGATCTCCATTCTCCAGGGGACAGGTGAGGAATGGGGCTGTGATTTTGCGAGACAGAGTCACATTAGACACTGTGACAAATGTCCAATTAAGGACTGTGACTGAGGAGAGTTTGCTGCCATCACTGGAGGTGCCTTATGGAGGGACTGGGCAAACACCTACTGGGACTGTGGATTCAGTGGCACAGCTCACAAGGGTAATACAGGTTATCATACCGTATATCCACTTCCTTTTCTCAATATTTTCAAGGCTTAATGGAAAATACCCATGCAAAGAGATGCTGCTACAAGCAGACAAGGTTCAATATTTGGAATATTTTGAGTTTTCTTTGTATTCTTTGTACTTACTGCCTGCAAAATGTTTCAGATAAGCTTTCTCTTCATGGCACATGGGAGGCAGAACTGCTGCAGGTTGAACCCAGGCCGCAGCAGACATGATTTCCCTCAAAGCAACTCATGCCAAAAAACTGCTTGGGAATTCTGGCCCCAAAATGAAGCCCTGTCCTCCCTCCTGTGCTACCAAGAACAGGGACCCAAACCAACAGACCCAACAGGCCCAGAGCTCTCTGGTGTTCCCGGCAGCAGTTGGGCTCCCTCAGCACGGGAACTCTAATGAAAGATGCAGCTCTAACAGAGGTGTCCAAGGAACAATTACAGGAAAGCCAACCCTTAGCATAAATGATCTTTAAAAAAAGGAATCCTGCGATACACTCCACTTTAAAACCCACGTTTGCTATTTGTTTAGATAGCTGACAGTTTTAAATGAATTAAAATAAATGCCAGTTTTCTGATGCACACATTCCATCCTTCAGTCTCCTAGCACGGCCTCAGCTCTTCTGGAAATTCCAGGATTTAGCAGCTGCCTTCAATATTTTTAAGCATGGCACTAATAGAGCAGAAGAGAATCAGTGGAGTGACAGTAGCACATAGAGAGTTTCAGACCAGTTTTCAGATGACATATTAAATCCAGGTACTGGTTCATTCAAAGCAGGGTTCAATATTATAATCTATAAATCAGTATTTGCCTTACAAAATGTAATGGAAAATGCTAATAGGATTTACTGGAGCAATGAAATTGGATCACGTCTTATCTATCTGAACTTGATTTGGTACCATATTCCTTCGTCATCAGCCAGCAGCTTCAATGGCTTTTCTCCTCTCCTTCCCCGCCCTGTCCTCTCAGAATTCAGGCATAACCTCAGGCCACCATTTCTCAAAGGGAAATTAGGGGGGACAGACATAAATCAAGTAGAGAATGTAGATTATGCAATATCAAGCAGTATAATGAAAAACTCCTGTAAAGTCATTAGAGCTATAACATGTGTGCCTGAGCTCATTGTTTATGTAGGGTGGGAAGCTGCCCAGCCAAGAAACTTGAATTTCAGAAAGTAATTTAAACCTGGTAATTTTCTTGTCCACGCTCGGGTGACTGAACACCCGCTGTATCGATGAATATCCGTGTTCAGAATTATGCTTCTATCCACAGGAACCACTCTGGGCTCATTGATACATTCTATTAACTGGGCACAATAAAGCCTTGATTTATTTCCAGTTATCAGGGCTATGGGAGAGAACGTTCCCTTTCACAACAGGGAAACGTATGAGAAGTTGTCAGAGGTAGTTAAGTGACGATATTCACACAAACGTGGCTCTGTGTGCTGGGGGGTGGGAGGTGTGGCAGGATATGGCACAACACACGGTGGGGGGACACAGAGATGGAACAGGGATTGCCCGCACTCTGAGATGAAGTGATGCTTCTGTAGAATATGACTGACCAGACCCCATCAGGTCATTCAGGTTGCAAAAGTAGGAATCATGAAATCCCAGACTGGTTTGGGTTGGAATGGACCATCTCGTCCCATGCCGTGCCTTGGGCAGGGACACTTCCACTAGACCAGGTTGCTCCAACCTGTTCAGATCTGGAGCATAAGCCACACATGTTACTTCCAAGAGTATTTTCTATCATAAGCACTCCAGGTGGGAAAGGTGGTGGACATTTGTGAAATTCCAGGATCCCTGTGAGACTAAAGGAGGAGAGTTGGGTGTGTTGATCACAGTTTAAGTGTTGCCCACCAAGGAACGGAGTCATGAGTAAATGGAATTAAAAGCACATGGAGGGACCTGGCAGATGGGCAGAATATCCCTGCACCAGGAGTACAATCATGGAATGACATGGGGGTGGGTAAGAGCAGCAGCAGAGAAAAATTACAGAATAGTTTAGATTGGAAAAACGCTCTAGGAGCATTGAGTCCAACCATCCCCCAGAACTGCCAAGGCCACCATTAACCCATGTCCTCAGGCACAAAGGAAAAGAATGGAATGGAAAAGAATGGAGGGAAAAAGCCTTGTTCTTCTCAGTTTGTCAGAGAAGTTAACAGATACCTTTAAAGAAGAAACAGGGTGGAAGGACATTTAACAAAGGAAACTGCCCAATCAGGACAATCAGAGGAGCTGAAGACTTCCTCTCTTTTATATTTCTTTTTTTAAGAACTTTGCAGATTTAAACCTGAAAATAAATTTGATATAAATTTCTTACAAATAGTGACCAGTAGGCAAAGTACATCTCTCCTAAATGAAACATCTCACTTTCATTGATGGAAGCTGTCCTGCCAGGCCAGCTCAACAGCAAAAGGGCATCATTCCATTGATTTGGTGGCAGGCACGACATTCCCATTGAACAGGGTTGCCCACCTAGGCTGCCCTGGGCAGAGAAAGTCACCCCCTCATGCCCCACCTGCCTGGAGCAATGTGCCCATGGGGCTGATCACAGCACATGAGCTCTGCCAGCACCCCCACCCCTGGCACAACCGTCTCCCAGGTGCAACAAGCTGTTTTTCTGCCTGGTTAGGATGGACGAGGATCAGCAGCAGGGAACAGATGTTGTAAGAGCTCCTGCACTGGGCTCAGCTGGCTGGGGAACACTAAAACCCAGCCAGGGCAGTGTCAGCAATCAGCTGACTCTGGCTGATCACTCAGGTGTACAAACTGCTTCATGCTGTAGCGACATCCTACTTCTACATTGCTTCCATTTTATCCCTGTTCCCTCCTTGTTTAGTGTAGTGCATTGACCCCGGCTGGATGCCAGGTACCCACTAAAGCCACTCTCAATCTCCTCTGCAACTGGACAGAGGAGAGAAAAAAACACCTAAGGATTCATGAGTTGAGATAAGAGCTGGCAAAGGTCACTTACTGATTACCTTCACAGGCAAAACAGACTCAAAGTGGGGATATTACTTAAATTTATCACTAACAGAATAAGAGCCAAAGAGTGAGAAATAAAACAATCTTAAAAACACCTTCCCCCCACCCCTCCTTCCTTACATGTTCTCCCTCCCCATCCCACCCCCAGTGGTGCAGGGGGACAGGGAATGGGGGTTACAGTCAGTTGTTGTTTCTGCTGCTGCTCAGGGAGAAGACTCCTTCCCCTGCTCCCGTGGGGTCCCTCCCACGGGAGACAGTCCTTGATGGCCCTGTCCAACATGAGTCCATCCCTTGGGCAGCAGCTCTTTCCAGAGCTCTTTCCACTGCTGTCCCATGGGTCACTTCTCCATGGGGTGCAGTCCTTCATGAATGAGCTGTACCAGTGTGGGTCCCCCACAGGGGGCACAAGTCCTACCCAGGAAAAACCTGCTCCAGTGTGGGCTTCCCTCTCCACAGGCCACAGATCTCCAGCAGGACTCTGCTCCATCCTGGGCCTCCCATGGGGTCGCAGCCTCCTTCATGCATCCACCTGCTCCAGCATGGGCTCCTCCATGGGCTGCAGGTGGGTCTCTGCACCCCGATGCTCCCCCATGGGCTGCAGGGGCACAGCTGCCCCACCATGGGCTGCACCAGGGGCTGCAGGGCCTCAGCTCCAGTGCCTGGAGCACCTCCTGCCCCTCCTTCTGCACTGACCTCAGTGTCTACCTTGTTGTTCCCATGTTCTCACTCTGCTCTTCCCTGTCTGGAATTCTTCCTGTGCAACAACCTTGTGTTCTTAAATACATTATCACAGAGGCATTACTATTGCTCCTAATTGGCTTGGCCTTGGCCAGTGGCAGGAAGTCCGTCCTGGAGCCAGCTGGCTTTGGCTCCACCAGACAGGGGAAGCTTCTAGCAGCTTTTAACAGAAGCCACCCCTGTAGCCCCAACTTGCTACCAAAACCCAGCCACAGAAATCCACTACATTTAGTTATAAGAACTATTAGAAAAATAAAATACTCTGCATATCCCCAGTGCAGGCTCAGAAGTGTGCCTGAATCCCACATAATGCCATGTGATCCACACTATGGCCAAGGACACTCCAGCTTAGCCCAGTGTCTGAACTGAGACAAAGAGCAGGTTTATTATTTTATTCTTTGTACTTATTATTTTCCGAGTTTGTTGGTTGATGGAGCAGCCTGGACATGTTTCTCCCTGCAGACAGAGGTCCCTTACACCATGTGCTGCAGTTGGACCTGAGCACTCCTTGCTTGTGGCACATACCAAAGAGGAATGGGACCTCCTGAACCTGCACATCCTTCAACACACACACTTTCTGCCATTGCTCCCTTGGTTCACTGTTCAGGGAGAGCAAACTCCATCCCGCCTGCACCCCTGGGCACAATCATCGCTCCCACAGAGAGACCTGGGGTGGCTGGTACAGGAATGAGCCACCACTGCTCAGCTTTACCTTCCTGGCACTGTCAGAGTCAATTGTTCTCATCACAAAGCCATCTGGCAGACTCAAAACCCCTGTTAAGGAAACAGTGATCTGAGGTCAGGAATAGTTCCAGCTCAGGCACGACTTGGGGCACAGGGCACACACCAACCAGGGCATCAGCTGTGTGTTGCATTTAAACTGCAGTTTTGGCTCTGGCCAGCTAAGCTAGTGCTTTTATCCAAACTAGGACTCACGTATGTCTAGATCTTGACTTGGAATGTAAGAAAAGTTCAGTGAGTTTATCACATCCATTGTGCTCTTTTTCTTACTTAAAAAAACCCAAATACGAAAGCAACCACTGAGCAGCTTTGGTAGCTTCTCCTGTTCTCTGAACATGACACAGCTGGTCTCACCCTAATTGAAATCCCCATCATATGAAATAACACAGACGCAATATTTGTTTTGCTAAAACCAGGCTGAGCTCACCATCTTTTTGCTCCCTACTGCGAGTTATGGCCACAAACCATTTTGGAAAGCAGTTTGTTGAAGGTGTCACCTATAACACTGAGGGCAGGCCTGAGCAAATGTCTGCACAGGTTCTCTTACTGAGAGTCTTCCAGTAGCAACTCACTGCACAGAAAGTAAAGGTCACTTGTTCCATCAGACACTATCCACTGTGGTTTTCCCTCCCACAGAGCCTCTGATTTTTAGAGCACTGCCTGTTTTTGGAAATGCAGCAAAGCTGAGGTAGGTGGAAACAGATCAATGAGGGCAAAGAAGCAGCAACAGCGATGGACTCTGAGTGAGGCTCCTCAAGCTGCTCTGCAGTTCAAGTCTGTCCTTGTGACTGATGATCACATCCCATCACACCTGAGCCTCAGGACCTGCAGGCAGTGTCACCAGGCAGCACAAACTCGGGGCAGTGTCATCCGGCAGCCTGTGTGACCCAGTACACCATCAAGCTGTTCTGTAAGTGCCTTGATCCACCATGTTTCTGGACAGCATGAACTACAAGAGCCTTGGTGTCACATAAATGAGGACAGTCTGGTCATGAATGGATGCCCCCTGAATGCCCTGATGACACAACTGGCCCCAGCAGTGACCAGGGGACCAGGGGCTTTGCTGCCCATATCAACAAGGATAGTGTCTGTGCAGGAGACACGATGCTGACATTTGCGACCAATAAAGCTGCCACAGCAATTCTAAAGCCAGAAACTGTTACAAATGACAAGCTTGATAATTGAACTTAATCAAACAATATTAACTGTTAGAATGAACAAGAGAAATTAGGCACATTTTCTTTCCTCAATTTTCTTTACATGTTGGAGGGAAAAAGAATGTTTCACGTCATACCAAGTGCTAAATCACATTCAGCTCCAAGCTGAGAACACCTTGGCGTGGAAGTCTGAGGCGGTCCAACCTGACAGGCTGCAGGGACAGGTACCAGGTGGCCTTGGAAGCTCCTGGTGTCCCCCACCGCCCTCAGGATCCCCACAGCAGAGCCACACGCCAGTAAAGTTCTTCTTCCTTCAGAGGGCAACCACATGAACAACCTGCTGTCTCTCCTGGGAATATTTCAAATTTCCTTAGAGACTGATCCTCATCCAATCACCCAAACAGAGTTTCTTATCTCCTTACAGTATTGCACACCATGGCAAGTTAAATCAGGAAAATCTCAGCCCAACAACCTCAGCAGCCACCAGCACCTACTCAGAAAATGACTCACAACAGAGGGTTTGCACCTCAACCTCCTTGGTGACATCAACCCAGTCATGACACAGCACAGCTCCCTTTGCCACTGTGACACAAACCCCAACACTACAGTTTCACCACTGCACCAGACTTTCCTTCTCCGCCGCTTCTCCACCAGATTTAGGGAATAAGAAGCAACATGACTTACAGTTTACTGTGACTTTTACTTTTTTCACATCTGGGACTGAGACATCATTTTCTGCGCTGCATTCATATTCCCCCGCCTGGTCTCTTGTAATTCCATAGATGTCCAAGTACTGCCCGCTCTCGAAGGGCTTAGCTGAAATGAAACAATAACAGAAAGAAATTACTGGAAGCTTCAACACCTGACCAGCATTTGGAGGATTTAACACACATCCAAGGCGAGCCGGGAGCTGCTGCAGCTTTCACCCAGAAACCCCACTCTGAGGTGAGCTGAAAACCCCCTCAAGCTCCTGGAGCTGAGCAAAGGTTCTCTCCTGCCCCAACCCCACAGTGATGCTCAGACACATTCAGATACATGAGTAATTTGCACCTGATGGGCTTCACAGAATAGAGAAGTTGTAGCTGCCCCACCCCAGGAAGTGTCCAAGACCAGGCTGGACAGCGCTTGGAGCAACCTGGTCTAGTGGAAGGTGTCCCTGCCCATGGGAGGTTATAAAATTAGGTGTACTTTAAATCCCTTCCAACTCAAAGCAATCTGGTATTCCTGCCTTAAAAGCTTCAGCATCCATTAGGGCTGATGGTTTGCACTTGGGCAGAGCCCAGCCTCTGAAGAGACCATGAGCAATTCCTGGAGCAGCTGATCTGTTGCAGCATCCACTGCCCATCCCAGCTGCCTTCGCTGGTCAGGGACCATTCGTCCTTGCTATATCAACCAGCAGAGCATGAAGCTGGATGGTGAACCCCCACGGCTGCCAGAGCCAGGCATGTCCTGGAGGGAACCAGCTGATCACCTGTGATGGGGGTCAATGGGTGCAAAATGGGACATCACCCTTCCTACCTCCAAAGAAAAAGCTCTTCCAGGCTTGCTCACCACCCATTCAGTGCTTACATGTTGTGCCCTAATAAAAATTTCATCATATTAGTCAAAAATTGCTGAAGAGTTCTCCTTTCCCAAAGGAACCAAACCCAGGAAAGGGGATCCTCAGTGTTTGCCTTGTTACACAGAAATAAGGACAGTCTGAGTGAGCAATTCTGAGCACAGGCCAAAGTCTGTCTGCTGGGAAACAACAGGAAATCAAAGAGAATGTTTGTGTCCATAAAACCTCAGTGCCCTGTAATGCACACACAGATTGTTTCAGAGACCAGTGATAATGACACCATTCAAGAGCTCCTTTAACTCCACCTGACAGAGTAGATATAGGCATTTCTGGAGCTCCCGAAATCCCAGTAACTGCTAGTGCTTCCCTGCTGTGGTTTCCACCTTGCAGGGAGTGCTCTGATATCCCTCAGATGAAAACTGCTCCTTGCTTCCAAGTTCATCTCTCCATGTCTTTTAAGCAGAGCTCTCCACGTGATGGCCAAGTAATTGGTTTAGATTCCTCACAAAGCACCCACCACATAATAAACAAAAAAGTGTTAAATATAATTATTATTTTAACACAGTATATCACAACAGCCATGACCACAGATGCTGGAAATTATAGGTCTAAAGGTTTAAAAGACTTGCTGTAAGTGTTTTCCCACCCAGACAAGCCTTTAATTGACTGTTAATAACTGTGTGGCTTGTGGAGCACTGAAAAAAACCCAGAGTGGGCAGTGAGGACCAAGCAGGAGCTTGGTTATGTCATGTCCATCATGGTGGTGAATTAATTTGCTTATCTGCTCATGAATTAATGTTTTAAAGTGTACAAGGTTCAGAACATCAATTATCACATCGTTCAGCACGGCAGCTCATTAACACGCACATGACGATGTGTCTGTCACGGGGAGGAGCCCAAGTGAGCACTGGTGGTGGGAAGTAGAAAGATAAGACTGAAATACGAAAATTAGTGTGGATTGAAGTGAATATTCATAACATGCAGTGAAATAGTTTATGGGACATGAGGAATTGCATAAGGATTTTTAATTGCATGATTTTTTTTTCTCTTCCATGTTCATGGAATAAATGATAAAGAACCCCTTCCCCAAACAAAGCAGGTGTTGCTGTTCCCATGCAGGTGCAGCAAGGTCCCATCCTGCTCTGCTTTGGCCAGGCTGAAGCAATTCCCAGGAAAACTGTATTTCCTCTCGCTTTGAGCAGCAGAGAGGGATGCAAAGTCCCTCCTGCACAGGGGCATTGGCCCACAGAGAGGAAAGACCTTCCAGCAATTCCACTTTGGTTCAAATGCTGTGAAAATTATATAAAATGCAAAATTCTCTCTTGTGTCAGGTTAAAAATAACTAAAAATGATGCAAGTGTAATGCTCTCCAATGCCAGTGCTTCCCTGGATATATGGTAGGCACCAAAACATTGTACAGCATCCCAGAATCACTGAGGTCGGAAAAGCCCTCCCAGACCATTGAGTCCAACCTGTGCCCATTCCCCAACGTGTCATGTGGGAGGCAACTGAGCTGTGGACAGCTTGGGCCCTGAATTTGAGTGGTTGCAGCTGTGAAGTTGTGAAGGAATGTAAACAACGAAGATGAGAAGGTGGACAGGGAGGACAGAGCTGCGGGGCAGCTGTGATAGCCAGAGAGCCTGGACTGTTTGCTGAGCGACCCTGAGTTGCAGAAGCTACAGAGCAGCCAATCTTAAGATGTGTATGTAGTAAGGGCACCAATGGTGGTGAAACATGCTGGCTAGGGGAGACTATAAATTGTCCATGTTTGTATGAAATAAAGGCTTTTCTGTGTGAAATCCCAGTGTGGTGTCCGTCCCGACAACGACAGTGTCACCCAGCCCAGAGTACTGAGTGCCACGTCCAGTTGTTCCTTGGACACCACCAGGGATGGGGATTCCACCACCTACCTGGGTAGCCCAGTACACTGAACCCTGAGATAAATTTATGATGTATCCCTCGGAGAAAAAGAAACAAAATACATCTCCAACTACTTGGAATTTTATTAAACCTTAATTGTGTTTTGGAGTTGAGGTAAAACCAAATATTCTCTGCTCTAAACTTCTGGTTAAATGTCAACACACCACAGAATGGCCTGATTTGGGAGGGACCTTAAAGATCATCCAGTTCCAATCTCTCCTGCTGTGGGCAGGGACACCTTCCACTAGACCAGGTTTCTCAGAGCTCCATCCAACCTGGCCTTGGACACTTTCAGGGATGGGACAGCCACAGCTTCTCTGGGCAACCTGTGCCAGAGCCTCCCCACTCTCACAGGGAGGAATTCCTCCCCAGTATCCCATCTGACCCTGCCCTCTGGCAGTTTAAAGCATTCCCCCTTGTTCTGCCACTCCAGGCCCTTGTAAGTAGTCTCTCTCCATCTTTCTTGTAGCTCCTTCATGTCCTGGAAGACTGCAATTAGGTCACCCCGATGCCTTCTGTTCTCCAGGCTGAACAATCCCAATTTTCTCAGCCTTCCCTCACAGCAGAGCTGCTCCATCCCTCTGATCATCTTGATACCTCCTCTGGACTCGCTCCAACAGCTCCATGTCCCTCCTGTGCTGGGACCCCAGAGGTGGAGGCAGCTCTGCAAGTGGGGTCCCACCTGAGCAGGGCAGAGGGGCAGAATCCCCTCCCTCCATCTACCCACCATTTCATTGGTTTAGATTCCTCACAAGCCATTCACCACTTAATAAACCACCATTCCTGTTAGAATGATTCCCAAAAATGCACGAGTCCTTTCCATGACCCTTGTATTTATACAGATCTATGCTGAGCTCTGACTCTCATTTATGCTGCAAATGCTCTTGTATTTTGACAGTGCTGGGTAGATCCGTGATTTTATGCAACTCACACACACATTCCAAAATCTTCAAATTAAGGCATTTTAAACCCTCATGTCCTCTGAAATGTTACATCCAGCTCACATAAGCAAACTCTTAGTAAATACGAGAGATGAACACTCTTAAGGAATACACTGATACCCTGTTTCATTTCCCCCATTCGCCTGCCCTGTGATGCCCCTTCCTCAGCCTGTTCTTAGTTCCAGAGATCTCCCAGGGCTGTGTGGGAGCACGTGGATCATGTGAGAGCACATGCACTGAGCTGTGGGAGGGATCTGTGCATAAGTATATGTATGTGTATTTATGCTGCATCACATGAACATCCAGCTGAGGCAAGGGGATCCATAAGCAGCAGGAGAATAAACTGTGGATGAAGACATTGGGGAAAGAAGATGAGTTTCAGGAGATATCTCAGTTTTCTCACTGTTTTTTCCTGTGATCTCTTACAGTCCTGAGTAACCAACCCTTGTTCTGCTCTTCTGCAGCCCACAAGCATTTCATAGACTTCTGGCTGCCTTTTCTGGCCATCAAGCCAAAATACTCCTCAGGCTTTGTACCTGAGAAAAGGAAATCTGAAGGTTCATTAGCAGCAGTCCCTCAGCCTGAAGTCATGTCAGCCAAGAACTTTGATGAAAGATGAGAAAAAAACATTGGTTGAAGTAAAAGGAACATAAACATGCGGGTGCCTCACATCCAAGGCCATTCCTGATGGGATTTTCAGAAGATCTCTTAACTAGATTATTGATACACATACAGATACCTAAGTAATCACGTCTGGACAGCACAGGTAAGGAGACTAGGTTCTCCAGGAAGGGAAATGCCTGTGAAACTAAGCTTGAATGTCTATTTTCTGCCAGTGACGTGTGATCTGACGTCTGATAAATCCTTACACTTTTATTCCTCAGGAGAACATACGATTATATCCGTGTTTTCTCACCACACCTGTGGTTTCTGGCACAGGTGCAGCACACACACACACGCATGGCCATATGGACCCATTCTCACAGCCTTGGATGGAGGAGTTCTGCAAGGGCAGCACTTGCCTCCCTGGTGTTAAACATGAGTCAGTCCAATCAAAAATCTGGTGCAAGTCCAGAGAAGCTCCAAAAATGGCTGAGGACTTCAGCTGAACCAAGGGGGATTTATTTTTATTTTTTCTTTATTCACTAGGATATTATATAATTGCAACATAGTCCCAGTTTATGAACTGTAAAACAGGTGGAACAATTTTGTAAGGAGATAAAAGACAAGAGATGGGAACAGAGAATAACGAAGCTGAAAGTTCCAGGGGCTGGAGTGGGTTCAGAGGCTGGCGTTTGGAGAGCTGTGTGTTCTCCCAGTGTGAGCAATGTAAATCTCAGCCAGTTATCCAGAGCATGGTGTGGAGAAGGTGGAGTTGGTCCTACAAAAGGAGTCATTTCAGTTTTCCCCATTCTCTACAGTTACACCAGATTCTGTCCCTGTACAGAGCCATTGCCAGGCTGCCCTAGAGTCTGAGATCATGGACTTAGTATGGCTTGGAGCAAGTTTAATTCCTTTCTTTGCTGACTTCATGCCAAGGAACACATGGTTGGCTCATACTCCAGAATATGGACTGACCTTTCCTCCTTAGCAGCTGAGAATTAACGTAAAGGAGAACCAGCTCCATTTTAATACCCGATGTTGCTCAGAGAGGCTGTGGACTCCCCATCCCTGAAAGTGTTTAAGGCCAGGTTGGACAGGGCTTGGAGCAACCTGGTCTAGTGGAAGGTGTCCCTGCCCATGGCAGGGTGTGGAACTGGATGGACTTTGAGGTCCCTTCCAACACAAAGCAGTCTGGGATTCTGTGAATTTAAGATCCAGTAAACTAGATGTTACTTTGAAAGAAAAAAGTAACCTCTCTTGAGATAGGTTTGACCTGCATGTCATATGTGGATATTGATCTTCCTGTATATCAGACCTCACTCTGATCTTTGTGGATCTGTTCAAAACTCCGTGATGACCACAGAAAATTAAAAAAGACTAAATTAAAACTGTGTAAGGAAGAACTGGGCAATGATCTTTTTAATAAGAAAGCTACGTGATTAAATCTCACTTGAGCTATTTATAATTCATAGGACTTAATGTGGGCATTTGGCTCTTGGGAAGGGGCTAATTATTCCCAATAAAGGCCAGTGCCTACGGTGGCTTTTGGAAGAGCCTTGGTCTGTCAGTCAGATGGAGGCTGAGGGCACTCCGGGTATGGGGAGCAGGAGGGATGGGGAACAGGAGGAATAGGGAGCAGGAAGGATGGGGAGCAGGTGGGATGGGGCAGGAGGAGTCTCAACGGGGCCACATGGATGTTCGCCCTGGGGTAAAGGACTCTGGTCTCAGGTGGTCTGACAGTTTTATAACATTCCTTCCTCCTCTTCCTATATCAAAATGATGTTCTGAAAATGATGACCGACTATTTATGTACTGATTATCTGTTTGGCTCAAATACATTTGTTGACGGCTCCCATTTGATACAATTCTCTTGTTGGCAGTTTGTTGAAACTGGAAGCATAACTAAAGCTAAATGAATCACTAATGAATTTTTTTTTCCATATTGTTTCGTATCACTCAAAAGCTACGCCATGTTTTTTGTAAAATATGCATTTAAAAAAGCACTATTAGTATGTTTAAAATATGATTTATTAATAAAAATGCCCAGAAGAAACGATTCTGGGAATTAAAGCAGGAGGAACTGCAGGTATGGTTGGGATGACCACAGTAAACACTTGTGGTACCAAGTAATAGCACAAGAGGCAATGGGCAGAAACTGATGCCCAGGAAATTCCAGCTGAATATGAAGGAGGAGCAGATGTCCCCAGAGTGAAAATAAGAGCATCTTGATGCATTTTTAAGATTATCTGTTACGTTTCTCTAAAAAACTTTGTGCAAGCCCCAGATTTGTCATGCTTGGTTCAAAAGACCAGGATCTCCCAAAAAAACATGAGGGATGTTGTACAAAGGAAGTAAAAAGAGAGTGAAAAGTTGGTTTGGTTCTGAACATTAAAGACTTTGTTTCATTGAAATATCTCCTGAGAGTCATACACTGCTCACTCAAAAGTGCAATATTTCTCACATAAAAATGAACTAATATCTGTGGGAATAAGCTCAGCCTGTATTAAAATTCTCATTCTCATTGCATTTTATGAGTTATTAATGAGTTCATCTACTTTTATTGAAAAGTAAAAAATACTTTCCATTTGTTATAAAATTGTCAAAAAAATAATCATACTTTTTTCTGTGCAATGATTTTGGACAGTTTTAGTTTGTATTTCACCAAATTGTAATTGTGCTCTTGTTTCTCTGTTCCTTCACAAGCCCCCAATTATTTGACTATCTTAAACTGAATATTCTTCTGACAACTGTACTTTAACAAGAATATTCTTTTAAAGATTTTAAGAAGATCTGAGGATTCCTGGGAATACCTTTAATTGTTCCTGCAGGGATGGCCAAACTTCTGGAACAGTCCTGATTAAAATGACATTTTTCTGAGAAGTCTTCCTCAGAAATGCCCTGACCACAGTGCAATGCCACCTCACCCCAGAGTAATGGCTTGTGGTACTAAATGTCACTTAATTGGATCCTAATGCTAAATCTCCCAAGAACGGTACTTACAAGTCTCGTTAAAAAGAAAAGGCCAAAATTCCCATAACCTAAAACCAGAAGGCACCTTCTTTTCTAAGGGAGACCTGTGATTTTGGAAGTCACTTTATTGCTTGTACAAAAGCAAAGGGAAGAAACCCACCCAGCAGTTTATCCTGGGTGCTGTGTTTGCTGTGCAGTCTTTAAACTGTTAATTAATCCCTCATTACTCTGTGCTGAGCTCCACACTGTTCCCTGGAGCTCTTGGGAAGCTGCCAGCCCTGTGTTTGATATGAGGGAACCATTGATTTACTGACATGCCAAGCCTTTATCAACAGAGAAATGGCCCTCCAGGATCACGAGCCAGGCCATTAAATGCCTATAAAATATTAATCACAAATCTTTAAGTCCCTGAGGGGTTGTAGGATGGCCTGACCCCGCTCCTTATTCACGCAATTCCCACGTGCCCATTGCTGGCATGTTCAGCTGCCCCATGCACATCATGTTCCTCACGTAAGACCTGACAGAACACCCCGAGTGCCTCCTGAGCATGAGTCCCAGGGGATGCATGTTTTAGGTGTTTTCCAGGAACATGCTCATCCATGCCCAGGATGCAACCAAGGAAGCACTTGGGTAGAAGGGAGCGGTGGGAGGTGCTGCCACAGCCCAAGCCCTGGTGCTGTGCCTTTGGTGTCAACAGGGCACTGTGCCAAGCCTCCAGGCTGGGAGATTCCCTGACTCCTGGGGGTCCTGTACACCACTGATAGTTGGGAGAAGCAGGAATCCCTGTTCAAGGTAAAAATCCAAAGCTATGGTTTTGTGTAAACCACCCACCACAGAGCAGTAAACCTCAAGCTGCTTCCTCAGAGGGCACAGAAAGAGAAGTTTACAACACGGCAGGAAAAGGACGGATGTTCCCTATTAAGTCATTCAGTAGCAGGACACAAAGGTTTGGTAAAGCCCCAAGGAATCTGAGCTCTAAATTAATCTGATCTTTGTCAGGCATGCCTCAATGCTGGCATTGAGGTTCCTGCTGGAACCGGGGACAGGACAAGTGGGAATGGCTTCCCACTGCCAGAGGGCAGGGTTAGATGGGATATTGGGAAGGAATTCTTCCCTTTGAGAGTGGTAAGGCCCTGGCACAGGTTGTGGCAGAGAAGCTGTGGGTGGAATGAGATGGGCTTTACGGCCTCTCCCAACTCAGGCTGGGAGGTTCCAGGTTCTCTGAAACCAGCTGGTGCCAAGAGGCCACGTAGAGGTTTCTCTGGAGACCACATCCCTGTCCTTCCTCCCTCCCAAAGTCGTCCTGGAGAATGCTGGCAGATCCCAGGGGTGCGTGAGTGGTAGCAGAGCTGACGGTTCTGGACAGGCATCTCCTGCCTGGCCCCTCTCCCGTGGCACAGGTAAACCCTCCCTGGTCTGGGACAGTCTTAGCCTGTCTCTGCTGATCCTCCCTGCCTTGGTCTGTCACTGAAGGTTCCCTGGCTCTTCTCCAAACACTTTCAGCTCAGTTGCGGGAACAGATGTTTGTGTTCAGGCCGGTAATGCTTCACCTGACCTGGGAGCACTGCACCAGCGCTGGGATGGAGCTGTTCCCTGCAAGATGAGTAATGATGGCACGAGGGAGGCGTAGCTCTGTCAGCGCTCATCAGGTCAAATCACTGAATCATTTCACATTCTGCTGCTCAGGCGCCTAAAAGGAACCAGCTTTGCTTTGGACCTAATGCAGCAATAAATCTCCTCCCTTTAGGAAGGTGACTGCGTGGCATTGTCTTCACTGGGACAGGATCCCACTTCATCCCCCAGCCTGTGAGCCCTTTGTCTCCAGCCTCAAAAGACCATCTACTGCAAGACGTCACCTCAATGAAGGGAAAGTTCCATAAGAGAAAGCCCCTGACTGGCTTTAGGGCTGTTCCCCAGCAGCTGACAAAGTGACTGGGAACAGCAGCTCCAGGCACTGAAAACCCAAACCCATGAACAGTAAAAAAGGTGGTTGAAAAAGAATTCTTTGATAGAGGAGAGTTGAAACAAGATAATCTTTAAGGTCCTTTTCAACTTGAACCATTCTAATCACAGAAGCCTGGAGTGACAGGACAAGGAATGGTTTCAAACTGGCAAAGAATAGGTTTAGACTGGATATAAGGAAGAAATTCTTCCCACTGAAAGTGGGGTCCTGGCACAGGTTGCCCAGAGAAGCTGTGGCTGTCCCATCCCTGAAGTGTCCAAGGCCAGGTTGGATGGGGCTTGGAGGAACCTGGGATAGTGGAAAGAGTGCCTGCCCATGGCAGGGGGGGTTGGAAGGAGATGAGCTTTAAGGTTCCCTCCAACCCAAACCATTCCAGGATTCAGTGAACCAGGAGAAAATAATCACTGGTTTTGAGCTATCTGTGACAAAGCTTGAGAAAAGAGGTTGTTCCAGCCAGCAGGATTGCCAGGCTGTTTGACACACTGCTAATTGAATTTGGAATTCCAAAGTTGGGAAATGCAGTTCGACAGCAAAATCCTTCATATGACGTGGTCGGTGCTGAGAGCAGCTTCACTGTGCACATGCAGCAGCCAAGGGGAGGCTGGAGGAGACCAGCTTCTCACTGATCACAAATTACACAATGCACAATTACACTGGCATGAGGGGAAACTGGTGTGAAATGACCTCACCAGCAATATCTGCTCCATGTTTAGAACTTAGTAAGAAAAAGAGAAACAAGATAGAAACTCATGTTTCTAAAACTTTCACTTTAAAACCTATTTTTAAGTGAGGGATGGAGGATTTTAAAAGATTTCACCATTCGTACACACACAAAGCCCTTGGAATCTGATAATAATCCATGTCAGTTAAGTATTTTCAGCCTGAAAATCCAAGTGTGAAGTACTTGTACTTGAACAAAACACTTCTCATTTCTGTCACGTGTGCACACATCTGAGAGGCAGTGGCTCTGCAGCAGAAGGGCAAGTGGAACAGAATCTTTGACATTGGCTGGCTCAGGTCAAGCTTTGTTTGTTTCTCAGCATTTAGGGAGAGTTTTTAAAAACCCTCTTTGCTTCTCCCTCAGAGAAGGACCTCAGTGTTGTGCAGCAGTGGGATTGAGGAAGGGTCCTGTAGCCCAGGGACTGGCAGCGCCTTTTGTCCGCAATGGAATCGGCTCCGAAGCTCCTTCCCCACCAGCCCAGCCTGGTAATTGCAGAGCTCTGAAGATGAATTGCACTAATACATGGTCAGGCTGTGATGATACATTAATGCAATATATCTCCACAGCTTTAGGGCTGTCCAGGAGCAGCAGGAGGGGCATTAGAGTGCCTTCAGTCCTATCACATCCTGCACACGTGGCAAATGGAAGAGGGAAAAGGGAGAGGGAGAGGAGGGAGAGGAGCCATCATATGGGCATGTTCAAGTCTAAACTCAGCCTAATTTCTGCTTAGTGAGCACTACCACTGGTTTCCTCAGTGTTGGAGAAAAATCTGTTATTTTGCACATGCTAAACAGTTCTTACAGGGCTTTTGGTGGTTTGTTGGGTTATACTGGAAATGTTTCTGTGTCATCATTCCCTGGAACCCGGACAGAATGAACAATGGGTGTTCTGGTGCCAGAATCTGCCTTCCACTCAATTCAGCTAAATTCACAGTTTCTGAAAATCTATTCTTCCAAATGCATCCCTGCATCCAGATCATCATCCTGTTTGGGAAATTAACTGAAAGCTGGACTGGGAACAATGGAGATATAACCGTGAGAAAAGGAGCAAGAGAGGAGGGAAGAACTGGAAAATACGGAACTGGAAGTAACCAGGGATCATAGAATCCTGGACTGATTCAGGTTGGAAGGAACCCTACAGCCCACCTTGTTCCTCCCCCTGCCATGGGCAGGGACACCTTCCACTATCCCAGGTTGCTCCAAGCCTCATCCAACCTGGTCTTGGACACTTCCAGGGATGGGGCAGCCACAGCTTCTCTGGGCAACCTGTGCCAGGGCCTCACCACCCTCACAGCTGAGAATTCCTTCCCAATATCCCATCTAAATCTCCCCTCCTTCAGCCTAAAGCTGTTCCCCCTTGTCCTGTCACTGCACCCTCTGAGCATGCCAATCCCTCTGCAGCTGGAGAACCTCCCCTTTGGAAACTTGTCAAAATGAAAGTGGAAAAGAATTTTGACATAACAGCACCTGAACTTTGGAAAGCAGAAACATTTTATCAAAAGATTTCTGAATGTCTTTTGCTAGTTTTGCTGCCGACAGAGCTTAGCCAAACTCTCAGTGTAACTCACACACACAGGTTGGACATACAAGTGCTAAAGCTGGAGTTCTGTCAGAGTTGAATTCTTTAGCATTCTGGTTTCATTCTTAAACTATCGATGATGCACTTTGCTCTGAAATGTCAGAACAAAATAAGTAATACCTGCAATTTATTCGGGTGACATTTCAACAATACAGATTTCCAGATTACAAACTGCAGCCTGAGCGTTCCGCTGAGTGTGGAGATTTGCTGCATTTACATAATGGGGCTGTGTAATGAATATTTATATAATGAAAGCATTTACATAATGACTGCAAGTTAAACATGCACAATAAAGATTCCAGGCCAGTGATTTACAGACTGAGCTTAAAAATCACCTCAAAATGTATTTTATTTTTATTCCTATGAAAGGTTCAATTTATCTTGTGTTCCAAAAAATTGAATCCAACCTCGTGCAAGTCAAGGCTGCGTTGATGTAAATCATGATCATATCCTGGAATTAGTCTACATTGAGTCATTTGTATTCAGAGATTTCAGTTCCTTATCTTTTAGCAGCAGCTTTGACAAACAATTTGAGAATATTCTAAATATGCTTGGTTAATATAATTTAGTGCTGGATTGGAGATGCGACGCTTCCCTGTGAGCCTCATTAGTGCCACTGGGAATTACAGGGGAAAACTGGGAGAAATTAGAAAGTGCAGATGAAGCTGATGTTTAGAGAGAGGTGAGGTGCTGCACACAGAATATAAACCATTACAGAGACCTGATGTTTGCAACTCTCTTGCATTTTCTTTTCTAATAAATCCAGGCTTTGTGTTTGCCAGGCTGATGTTCCCTGGGCTATGAGAGCCATTTGTAACTGTCTGCACCCGGAACATGCACCTGAGCACAGAAGTGTTACTGGAATGGAAGAAGTCTTCTTTATTTGTTGCACTAGCAGAACATGTGCTGGAAATTGTACCTTTGTTTCCATCACATTTTACAAGATTTTTGCGCAAGAAGTTATTTGGATCCTGTGTTCTCCCATTCCAGATCGAGCTGTGTCCATTAATCAAACAGGGGACACCCAAGGCACGTCTCAAGGCACAGAATCTCAGAATCACTGAGGCTGGAAAAGAGCTCCAAGGTCATCAAGTCCAAGGTGTGACCAATCCCCACATTGTCACCCAGAGCAGAGCACTGAGTGCCAGGTCCCAGTGCTCCCCCTTGTTGCCCATCACTTGGAAAAGGAGGATTTGTGGGGATGCAGGTCTGTGACATGGCATCTGCAATGAATTTGCCAGACCTCAGCACTGAGGCTCATCAGGGCATCTCTGCCTGGGCTGTCCTGATGTGCTGCGTCAGCCTGGGAACCCTCCCTCCTCTCAGAGGCGTCCCTGCCTAGTCTGTGGTACCTTTGCCTCTTTTTTGTCTCCCATGGGCACTATAAACTAAAAGAGGAGAGATTTAGATTAGAGATTGGGAATAATTTCTTGGCTGTGAGGGTGGTGATGCCCTGGCAGACGTTGCCCAGAGAAGCTGTGGCTGCCCCATCTCTGGAAGTGTCCAAGGCCAGGTTGGACAGGGCTTGGAGCAACGTGGGATAGTGGAAGGTGTCCCTGCCCGTGGCAGGGGGTGGGACTGGATGAGTTTTAAGGTCCAAACCAGTCTGAGATTCTGGGATTCTAATCATATCCACTTCCAAGAAGCGGTGAGAAGGCAGAGTGAAGCAAGAATTTGACACCTAAAGGGAAAACAAAGAGAGGCTATACCTGCCTGCCCTTAGACTTTAAGTTGTGGGAACAGCTCCTCTGGGAATACCTCCTGTGTACCCACAGTTTGCTGTGCTGGGCGCTTGGTAGGAGCACCCTGAGCACCTCCATTGTCTCTCCCCGTTCCACAAGATCTTCCAAGAGTGTTTGCCTCAAATTCCATTTTCAGTTCTCACTGTGGTAATGGATGAGCACACCTTTCGTCATTCGCAGCCCTTTTGTCAAGATACAGAGCCAGGGGCTCACTGGAAGCCCTTCTGATTACCTGCATTAATTTTTATTAAGGTTGAAAAACCCTGTAAGCTCATCGAGTGTCCAACCATCGCCCCAGCACTGCCAAGGCCATCACTCACCCATGTCCCCAGGTACCAGATTTTCATTTTGCCTGAATTCAAGAGGAGGAGACTGCCTATTCCTCAGCCTCTCCTGCAGCCTGAGTGCACTAATTCTCCTTTTCTGCTTTATCCCTCTCCAGGAACATTATAAGAGCTCCTTTCTGCAGCCACTCAATGCTTTAAGCTATTACTCTAAAGTATCACCATGGCTTCTAATAAAATTTTATTTGACATTTAGTTAAAATCCATTTTCTGCTACAACTGAATTTTTCCTCGAGTCCCTTGATGGACACTCCAAGCCAAATTCATTGTCATTGTCTTAAAGGTCAAAAGTGACCTTTTTTTTCCAGATCTTGCTTTGTAAAGCAAACTGTTCCTCAGGATTATGAGAGGCTGTGACAGTCCATGAAAGCCTCCTTCCCTACAATTACACGGATTTTATAAAAGTTGTGGGAGCAAAGAAAGCCTTTCATTGCAAAATCAATCATGACTGTAGAGTCCCTGTAAAAGAACCAGCGCAATGCCAGTCCAGCCAGCTGGGAGCAGGGAGCAGCTCCTCCCAGGAACACCAAATCCATCCTAATTTCCAGAGATAGGGAGTGGAGATCTCCCCACAGACCCTGCTTTGCTCCCAGGGAGCAGCTTTGGTGGCTCTACACCAAGCCAACAGTGGAGAGATGCCTACAACATTAGCCAGAACTTTTCTTTAAATATGTTATGAGGAATCAAAAGTATAAATGGAAATATCAGATAGAAGTGATACCTTTAGCTGACATTTTGTTTGCAATTTTTCCTAAATGTCATTTACTTCATTCATTAAAACCATTCCAATAAGCTGTGCTGCATCAAGGAATGGTTCAATGGTATAGAATCCTAGAATATCCTGAATTGGAAGGGACCCATGAGGATCACTGAGTCCAGCTTCAGGCTCTGCACAGGACACCCCAAAAATCCCACCCTGCATCTGTAGTTACAGTAAAATAAATGACAGTAAATTAAATCTATTACATGATGTGTTCATATGTTTAACTTTCATTCCCATTTCTAGAGAGTGCTGTGTGTTCCTGATTATGTCCTTGCTTGGATTTTAATTGGAATTGTGTGGTCCATGTCTGCAGCCTGTTAAAACATACTTATTCATATTTAAGAGGTCCTTATGTCTTCATTTGTGTGTTACAGTAGTATCCCAGATTTCCCTGATCTCACCCAAAATCTGAAGAAGATTCTTTTCTAAAGGTCCCATTAGACAAGCACTTTTTAAGGCAAAAATGCTGCCACTCGTCCCACTTGTGACTCCCCAAAACACTAACCCCGTTGGGGTGGCAGCTCCACACTCACCAGATGGGGAGATGTGCCTCCAGGAGATGGAAGGCTCCGGCTTCCCTGTGGCCAGACACACCAGGGTCACGTTGCTGCCTTCATTCACAGTGATGTCACTGGAGATGCGGAATATCTTGGGAGACACTGGAATGAAACAAGGAGAAAGGGGTCAAGGAAAGCTTCTGACTCAGTACAATCCCAGCAGAGCACAGAGAGCTAGCTGGGAGAGCTGGGATACCTGGATCTGCTGGGAGAGCTGGGATAGCTGGAACACCTTTGGGATAAAATTACAGGCAGGTGTTGAAATGCAACTGTGCAAACCCTCAGTGAGGTGTGAGCACAACTATTTTCATCAGGTTTGCAGAGCTCAGCCTTGGATTCTAAATGCTGCAACTGAGAAAGCAGCACTTCTCTCTGTTTTGTGCAAAGCAGGGGTTGCTCTCGATTTCCCAGGAAAGATGGATGCTCTTGTTGAAAGGCTGTGCTTGCTCGTGACAGTGTGTAAAGAAGAGAAAATGAAATTGTTCTTGTACTTTTAAAAATCAAGATGCCTGTTACATCCTGCCTGTGTGTACTTGGAGAGTTGTATCTTCTGCAGAAGACTAAAATACATTTATTTCTGTTGCCTCATATTGCTTTGAGGCCCCCAGCAGCACCAGGGCTAAGAAAAAAATAAGCTGGATTTTTTTTTCTTTGATTTCATCAGCAGAATTCTTCACTAACCCCATTTTCTGCACTATTTATACACCTGGGCATCAGAGAACAGAGTTCCATGTGGATGAAAAGTGATGGAAAGCATTAAATGGCCTGTCCTTAAGGGAATGCTTTACTTGTAATGTTACAAAGGGAGAAAGGGAACTCGGGGTCCCAGCAATGAAAGCAAGAATTCTGGCTTTCGGTGTGAATCTCTCTAAAGAAAAAACCCTCTCCAGACTTTCCTGAAGCCAAGAAGGTCTGATGCAGGAGAAATGTGCAGGCTTTTGTTTGGGTTTGAGGTTGATCCTCCGGAATTTTACAGTCTTTCTAAGGGAAGATTGGACCCATGACATGGTTGAAGGTGAAGAGTTTTCCAGACTTACAAAGTACAGATTAAGTGATTTTCTCTTAAGTACGTGCTTTGTTCATTTCCTAATTGACTGGGCTCCTCTTTAATCTTGGTTTTACAGCAAGGAAATGAAATAAAACCTAGTAGTGTCATTACAATGACACTGAGCAGGTCACATCATTCATTCATTCATTTCCAAAATAGAATTAGAAAAGAAATTAATAAGAGATGTACATCAATTAAAATAACATATAAATAAACACAAACATGTAGCCCTGCTGTATAATGTAATTCTGTAAATTACATAAATGACACAATATGATCTGGTACTCGTGGAGAATTGTTGATGTTATTATTATCAATGACTTCCCAGGAAGATTTTCTTTCCCATGATAGAAATTGGCTTCCACAGTATTTCTGGAACCTCACAGTGTGAGACAAATCAGGATTTCTGGTATATCAGTATGCTGCTAATTTTTCTGCTATTTACTGACTGATAGGGATCATTACATTCAGATCACTCAGATCTGTGGAATTTAGTAATTATGACTTAAATATATATGCATGAACACAATGGAATGTTAATATTTATTAAGAATTAAGAAATGTTTATTTTGCATACATATTTCTTCTGATACCTCTAAAGACTCTGATCTATGAGCAGATTTAGCATTTCATATCTGCTCTGCCAAGCCTCAAGTGCAGATTAAACCCATCACAGAGCTCCTCTACATTTCAACAACTACAGCCTTCCACCCATCTCACGTGGCAGCTGAGAAGGTCAGAAAAAAATTAAATATAGCAGCGAATAAACATTTATTCAGTAAATGGATTAACGAGAGGTAGAAGAAATGAGATAATAAACAAGGATGAAAAAGGAATTAAACTCCCAAGTAAATTTTGTGCAGGGGTTCAACATGAAAAGTACTTTGCAGTAATCTGACTTCTCTTTTTAATGTTTTTAAATGAGAACCTTTCCATTTCAGACAAGGTGTGTAAGCAAAGGCCTGGGAAGCTACTGTGAGAGGGAAGGCTGAGAGAACTGGGGTCATTCAGCCATGAGAAAAGAGAGACCTTGTCACCTTGTCACAGTATTTCCAGGGTAGCTGAGGAGAACATGGAGACTCCCTTCTTACAGGAGTCATATGGAAAAGGTGAGAGGTAACAAGAACACAAGAGGAAAACATGTCACAGTAGAAACCATCAGCCACAGAATCATTAAGGTGGGAAAAGCCCTCCAGGATCATCACATCCAATCTTCGACCAAATACCCCCATGCCCACTGAGCCACATAAGCCCCTTCCAACCTGGCCTTGGACACTTCCAAGGATGGGGCAGCCACAGCTCCTCTAACCTGTGCCAAGGTCTCAGCACCTCCCCCAGTAACAACTACAGGGAGCTGAACATAAAGGCAACGTGGGCAGTGTGTCCTCAGTGAAAGGTGGTGGAGACACCAGAGTCCTCCTCCCACCACACACTGCCCACCCCTAGGTGCTGTGCACTAAGAACTCCTGACCATCTCCAGATCTCTGAAGAGCTTCTCCAGATCATCTTTGAATACATGATTTTTTTCCACATACACACAGGTTCTGTAATATTTTCTGTGCATCTGCCTTTTCAAATTTCAAAACCAAATCTCATTTAAATATATCTAAATATAGCTGTGAAAATGCAAAATATGTTGTTGGCGGGGCTTTTTTGAGATGTTTATCAGTGATGTGACTCATCAGGTCTCGACCTGGGCTAACAATCTCCAGCAATTCATCCCACAGACAGATGGAGCAGGTCCCTGCTCAGTCCCCATTTGCTCCTGGGTGTGGCAGCGATGGGGGCATGGGACAGACATGCTGGTACAAGAAGTGGTTCCTCTGAAGTGGCCAAGGTAGTCAGGGCCAGTGGTACAGCCCTAAAAGTCTTCTCACCCCGTGGCAATGGACAGCCTGTCCACAGCACACAGGAAAGCTGCCTTTCCCAGGGCGAGATCATCACCTGCATCTCTGACCCACCCTGCTGTAATGACACATCAGGGACCTTCATGGCCTGAGCCCTCTGCTGTAAAGACTGAAAAAATCAGATGAAGCATTGATTTCTCTCTGCAGACACAATAATGCATAATTTTGCTTTCCTAATATGCAGATTGATTTCATTAACTTGTGGAATATCTCAAAATCACTGACATGACACAGGAAATAGAATCTTATTCTTCTTTTTATGGCTTGGACATAATAATTAGTTTTTATGACAAATACATAGAAAAATTAGAATGTGCTTATGAGGGTTATTAAAAGCAGGTTTGAACTCCATTTGCCACTAATTGAGAACCTCTATGACTTCTCAGTTTGCAATCACCACATCCCCCGGTCTCTGGGAAACCTTCCTGTTACAAATAAGCCTGTTTTCCTGAAATTTTCATGAATTTTAGTGCTGCACTTGTGTGAAGATTTCTTGTAAGAAACCCCTAAATTCCAGTTCTTTCCTTCTCCTATTCTTCACATTTTAGTCAGGACAACGAAGCAACTTGTGGCTGAATAACTAGACACAGCCAGAACACTCAAATCATAGAATTATGGAATCATTAAGGTCAGAAAAGACCTCTAAGATCATCAACTCCAACCATCAATATGGGAGGGGGGGAAGAGAAAAACAGGACAGTTAATCAAAGGAAAGATTTAAAGAAAAAACTCAACCCAAACCAGGTTGAAATGTGGTTATTAGGAATAGTTACTATACCTGAATCATTTGGGAATGAGAAGAGGGTGAAGCATTGACAGCTACAGAGTCTGCAAGGGGCCACAGGACCATCTGCAGAGCTCATCAAGAACCATCTCCAAGCCCCACCGAGGTGTGAACACTGCCAAACACAGCACCCGAGGTGTGTTCATCCCCCAAAACAGATGTCACTTATTTCCAGGAGATTTCACTGGCTGCTGTCCCACACAGCAGTGAGAGCTGCTAATCCAGTCCCCCACTAATGAGCCAGGGAGGTGTGGGCAGCTCTACCACCTGCTCCTGACCCCAGCCCAGCTGCAGATCCAGTCCTAGTCTTGCTTCCATGTGGTTTGGGAGAAGATACCATCCAGCCAGTGCTTTATGCAGGGCATGCCAAATCTTGCTGACCCCAAACTAAAAATGGCAGGATTGCAGAGCCCCCTTAAAGCCTGGACTCTGCAGGAATTGCCATCAGTGCAGAGGTTGGTGAACCAAAGTCACAGTGCAGAAAGCAAATTCATAAGTTATCATAAATCAGCTGCTTCGAATGCTCCCAGGAATAAGGAACTGTTTGAAAACAGTCTTAATTCTGTTAAGGTTTTAAAATTATTTATATAATAGCATCATATAATCATGGAATAGTTTGTGTTGGAATGGACACTAGTGCCCATCCAGTCCCACCCCCTGCCACGGGCAGGGACACCTTCCACTATCCCAGGTTGCTCCAAGCCCTGTCCAACCTGGCCTCGGACACTTCCAGGGATGGGGCAGCCACAGCTTCTCTGGGCAACCTGTGCCAGGGCCTCACCACCCTCACCTAACAAAATCATTTGTGTAGTTGAACATATCACATTACTGATCATAAAAAAGATAACTGTGCTTTTTAGAGCAGTAAAATAATTTATCAACTTTTTATTTAAAAAGTGCTTCATTTTTATACTTTTCATAGTATTTTTTTGTTTCGTAATCAGATGCACTGAATATTTACTGAGTTGTAAAATACCCTCAAATCACACATGATTTTGAGCATATAGTTAATACAGGTTTTAAATCAGGGGAGCAAATAAAATAAAGTAGAACCACCAGCCTGTGCAAATGGGGCACAAATCTTCATTTACGTGACAATCAGTCTCCAACTGGGAAAACCAAGAATCTTTTGTATTTTGCATTTTCCTGATTAGTTCCTTGGCACAGTTTGATTGAGGAGCATTGCCTAAAGGTCCCACCCCCTCCTTATTAAACGTACTTTGTCAGCTTTGGCAAAGTGGGGCTGAAAAAATAAATTATGGGTGGGCTGGGAAGATAAATGGTTGGGCCTTGAGTCTTCATTTATTTCCAATTCCTGTCAACACCAAAGCCTGACAAAAACCTCATAAAAGCAGCACTCACATAAGGTTTTGATTAATCTCTTCCTCTTCCCTCTTTTATATGAGTAGCAGTATAACCATAATCCGTATAAATTAAAGTAATATCATTTATGTTTTCAGTAGAACTTTATTTTCACCTGTTATCTGTGATCAGGGATCAGTTTATTTTAGACCAACTTGAATATTAAATTCTAGAAAAAAGACCCACATTGCCACAGGAATGTGATAATGCAGAATTGGAATTAAAAATTGAATTAAAAATGTGTAAGCAAGTATTTTACCTGTTGGAACTATTGAATTTGTATCACCAGTGTCCTAAAGTCACAGGAGAGGAAGGTTTCCTGCAAGTGGACACTGGCTGGATAAAGGTCCACGCACCTGGAATCCCTTCTGAAAGATTTTTCCTAAGTCATTTGCCATTCCTAAATCAATCCTAAATCATTCTAACCTTCCTAAATCATTATCATTCCTAAATCTTCCTTAATCAATCTTCCTAAATCTTCTTAAATGACTGTCATTCCTGAATCCATGCTAAATTCTGAAGGACATCAAAACCAACCTAAAGTGAGCATTGAATATGGGAATTGAATAAAAAGTTTCTTTATACTTGAGACAATCAGAATCCCTGAGAATGACTTTCCACTTAAGGGAAAAAGATGGAAAGCCTTAAAAAACAATATTGCTTGATTTTTAGTTCAGTGAGGTTGTTCTGATTTGCAGCTCCATCTTTGCAAATCAATTAACAGACATGGCAATTTTATTTTCTACATTTCTTCTGCCTTCCAAAGCATCAGGGAGCTGCTGAGAACAAACCCACCACGAGACTAAGAATTCAGCTTTGCTATTCCTGTGTTTCCTCAGTGATAAATTGAGTACAGTAATGAAAAAATGCAGGAGAGTGATGAAAGTGCTGCAGAGAGAGCAAGGGCTCGTCCTTCCCCTTCTCCTTGCATTTTCCAAGTGGACAGTAGGAGGCACAGAAAACAAGGAGAATCTATGGCATCAGAAACTGAGCAGTGATTACATGCAGAGAGTCTGTTGCTGCCTGACAAAATAACTGGGGGTAAGAGATGCAGATCTTTGGAATTTCTTGGGGAAAGGCAAATGTCCTCCTAAAGAATTTTGAGCATCCCAGGGAATACTGAGCAGCAGCCTTCGCTCGGAGCCTCCTCCTGCCCTGAGGAGCAGGAGCTGGTAGGTATGTGAAGCTTTGGGCTCCATCCTCCTCCCTCCCAACATAACTTTGGGCTTTAGGTCAACCACAAAACCCCATCCTGCTCTTGGACCTAAGGGATGAGCCTTGTTTGGGCTGGGGGAGATGAGCAGAGGTACCAACTCCATCCTCCAGTGCTACAGGAGCAGCAGCTCCCTCCTCATTCCTCTTCTCCCAAGGACTGGTGGAATGGCACAGTCCATGCAAGGCTGATTTTGGCTGACTACAGAGAGAATTCCTCATTCAGAATAGAGATTATCAGGATATGGATAGAAAAAGAATGATTCTATTTGGAAATTATTCCTGTGCAATTGGGGGTGAGATCTGTGGGCTCTCAGACATTCCATGAGCCACTTTCAGTGAGCAGAGCTCTGCAATCAACCTGCTGCTAATGGTTTAATCATGGAAATGGAGACAAAAAGTTATAATGGGCAAAAATACTAAAGAAGAGCAATAACCTGCTGGCTAAACCCAAAGCTGTCCCAGCTGGGCTCTGATTGCTGGCTGAGCACAAGGCCTGAGCCCAGACAAGCTCTGCTTTAGTCATATTGTTCAACTAATTAACACACACGGATAGGGAAGGGCTCAGAAAAATCAGGGATTCTTTTCTGTGTTATCTGTCAGATCATTAAATATCTGATTTATTTAATTATTTCCTAGGCCCTGGCACAGGTTGTCCAGAGAAGCTTTGGCTGCCCCATCTCTGGAAGCGTCCAGGGCCAGGCTGGACGGGGCTTGGAGCAACCTGGTCTCTTGGAAGGTGTCCCTGCCAACAGTAGGGGGTGGGACAAGATGGACTTTAAGGTCCCTTTCAATCCAAACCACTCCATGATTCTGTGACTCTACAGAATTATATCAAATTTCATTGTGATTCTACAAGGGATTCTTCTCTGTCTCAGATCCCAACACCCCCAACCCTCAGTCTGACACTGGAGACTTGTGTCATGGCTATGAACTGCTTCTGTGCAAGAGCTAAATATAATCTGAAGAGGGATTCCGGGAAGCATTAGCTCAGATAATCAATGCCAAAGTCTTACATGCAGCAGCAGGGATATTGTTTGATTAATGAAGTCATTCTAATTCATTAAATTTATAAATATAAAAAATACACAGAGGTTATTCTTGAAAAATCCTTTCCAGTTTAGTGAATTTAAACATTTAGTATATCCTCAACTGCAGTATAATGTGGTTTTAACGGTATGTTGTTATAGAAAATAGGTACTCCCAAAAAGATGAATTATTAAGAATATGAAAATAGCCAAAGGTTAAAATAATACAATATTTTATATAATTTAAAAAAAATTCTCCCCTGCATTAATTTTTATGCCAGCAGAGCGATTGCTAAGAAAAGACAAGAAGAAAATAGTTTATACAGGGTAAGAAAGGAGCACCTGGGTGGAACAGGATAAACATTTGTCAGTTAAAACACAGCCTGAATAAATCTGCATAAACCAGTCAGAACATCTCAAAACCCTCGTGGTCCCAGGAAATGTCTGCAGATCTCGGTGATTAAGCAGACACAGACTGGAAGAGGACAATAATATCCAAGCAAAACTGTATAAATAACCTTGCAGACAAATCTCTTCCATCTGTGATGCACCAGCAAACACCCCCACCTTCCCCAGTCTGCCAGAAATATCCCAAACTCCTTCTTTCTTCCTGTGCCATCAGCCCTAGGCTACACTGTCCCTGTTCCTCCAGAAGGTGTCAATAAGCTGCTGGTTATTATACAAGGACACACAGATATTATTCCTTCAAACCCCACTCTTTCTCTTTCCAGACCACAAGTTCAATCCTACAAGGTTTGATTTAAAACCAGCAGAGAGAAAACCACTGTTTGCTCCAGCCAGAGAAGCAATATAATGTAATAATTCAAAGTAAACTTTACTTCCCTTTCTATATCCTTCCAAGAGCCCACCCAGGGTGTGGATGCTGCTGAAGAGGCTGGGTACAGTTAGAATAATAAAATCACAGAATCATGGAATATCTTGATCTGGGAGGGACCCACAAGGATCATGAGTCCAACTCCTGGCCCCGCACAGGACACCCTAACGATCAAACACTTCTTGAGCTCTGGTAGCCTTTGGGCTGTGACCATTGCCCTGGGGAGCCTGCTCAGTGCCCATCCACCCTCTGGGTGAGAAACCTTTTCCTAAGATCCAACCTAAACCTCCCATGACACAGCTCCAGCTGTTCCCTCGGGTCATGTCCTTGCTCACAGGGAGCAGAGATCAGAGCCGCCCCTCAGGAGAAGGTTGTACACACATATATGTGTGGACACTTTTTCAAGACAAATTCAAACTTAGGTGGCCAAGGGCTTTTCACTGCAGTATTTATGCAACTCAGAAGTACCAAGAAAAAAATATAGACAAGAAAATTAGAGGTAAAACCTCATCACTGGTTCTTCCAGGCAAAATGAGAATATTAAAGGGTTTTGACAGATAAACACTGATATTCCTGTTGCTACTCTTGCTGTCACAGGAACTAAATAAAAGATCTGTAATGATTTGCGGTGCTTTCTTGTAACTCTGCATTTTTCCTTTTGGAGAATTCTACAGGTTCAATCTCTCTCCAGTGAGGATGAATGACAGATTTATATCGTATTCCCAATATAGTTATTAAAATCATTTCCCTTGACAGTTCTCTGGCTGCATCACTCCCCCTTCTCTGTATCCCAACCATATGTCTCTGCTTATTTTGCATTTTAAGTATCTTGCTTTGATCTGAAAAACAATTTCTCATCCTTTACTCCTCAGGACATGTCTGGTCCCACCTGTTACAACCTGAACACCAATCCCAGGCCTGGAGCACCCCTGCCATGGAGCTAGGCTGGAAGAGCTGGGAATGTTCAGCCTGGAGAAGAGAAGTCTCCAGAGAAACCTTAGAATCCCTTCCAGTACCTGAAGGGACTCTAAGAGCTGGAGATGGACTTGGGACAAGGCCCTGGAGGGACAGGATAAGGGGGAACGGCTTCCCATTGCCAGAGGGCAGGGTTAGATATTGGGATATTGGGAAGGAATTGTTCCCTGGGAGGGTGGTGAGGCCCTGGCACAGGTTGCCCAGAGAAGCTGGGGCTCCCCCATCCCTGGAAGTGTCCAGGGCCAGGTTGGACAGGGCTTGGAGCAGCCCAGTCTAATGGGAGGTGTCCCTGCCCATGGCATGGGGTGGAACTGAATGGACTTTAAGGCCCATTCCAACTCAAACCAGTCTGGGATTTTATGACTGTGTGGCTCAGTTGTATCCACAACTACCTCCTTGGACCTCATCATGTTCCCTGTCCCTTCATTCACCCTTCCCTCCACACCGGAGAACCCCCAGGGAAAGGACTCTCCCCATGACTCTTGGGCCCCTGATGTGATTTCCACACTGTAGCAGTTGTTTTACTTGTGAGAATTCCCTGTCTACAGGAATGAAATGTTCCACTTTCTTGTTTGGCAGGACAAGAGAGGGCAGTAAGTACAAACTATTTCCAAACCAGGCATTGCATTTCCAGATGCCAGCTGTCTTTTTCCTGCAGGATTTGTTCTGGTGTCCTGGACTTAATCCCTGGCCACTCTCCCTCTCCTGAAGTGCTGCTGTCTGGGTAGTTTTCACTCATTTGTGTATTTGATTTCTCCCTGAGACTCCTGTCTTGTTCTGTCCTTATTGAATTTCATCTTATTGATTCCAGAGCACTTCTGAAATCCATCATTCGGAGTTCGAAGCCTGTTGTCACAAGCACTTGCATTTTGATGTCACTGGCAAATTATACAGATGTATTCTCTAGTTTATCACTTCATTCATCTATTGAAATCCCTCTGAAATCCTTCTGGAATCATGACAGACCCATCCAACACGTTCTTCTCTATGGACAGTGAATTACTGACAGTCATTCCCTCAGTAATATTTTGAACAAGCTATGGACCCACCTGACAGCAATTAGGTCTGGGCTGTCTGTCCTTGATTCTTGGAAAAGAGATCCAGGACTGAAGTGTGAGCATCAGTCTGATATCCTCTTGTTATCCCACCATATACTATTTTACTGAGGAAAATGGTTCTCTAGTTACGCTGAACACAAATACATACTGAGCAAATTTCAAATGAATTGACTCAATCCAAAGGCTCATTCCCTGAATTAAGTCAGTTGGTAGGAATTTATTCAGTATTTATTCAGTATTTATTTTTGTTCTCACTATGTAGCCCAGAAATTAGTAATGATTATCTAACATTTAAACTTGGAATTGCTTTCCACATTATTAATTTCTTCTCTCAAGCTCCTGCAGAACTGCCCCCATCGCCCGGAAATGTGATTTAATCTTCATGAGGTTCCAATGACATGAGAAGTGTTTGTATTAATGGGGATTAATGGGGTTATTAATATTCATATTTTACAGACAGTTAACATCAAATTAAAATCAAACTTCTACCTGCCCAACAGTTTTAGATACCTGAGCAGAGACAGTGCAACATCTTCTGCCAGAATCCAGTTCTACCCTTTGCTGCATCACCCCCCAACCAGGAGATTTCTCGGGGGAAAAACGCAGAGGGTTTTTAGCTTCTTCAGCCTTGAGACACTGCCAGGATCACTCTGTGCCTTTTCATTAACAGAAACAGCACTTTGAACAGAGCATTGTCCTAATAATGGGATTTCTAACGTGTTAAAGCCCTCCAGTGATGCCTCAAGCACAATCTCCGGGACAGTGAGTGTCTGAGCACTGACTGAGCACCAGTTCCCTCTTAGGGCACTTCATTTGACTAAGAAAGGTCCAAGAGAAAATTTTACCATAATTTCAACCTTGGAATCACAGCAATAGATTCAATTTGTGCTCTCGCTGTTACGGTGACAGATACACCCTGTTACATGGCACGATTCCCATGGAATGGCTCTGTGGCTCTGCTCACAGAAATCAATGGAAATGAGAAATGGACACGGGTTCTATGCGCTTGTCCCTGTAAATTACACTGATTATTAAAGACTCCCATAACAAGGAATAAATCAAATCTGTGCTGCTGCGCATAAGGATCACACCCAGTCAGAGCAGGCACTTGCTGCAGTGCAATAGGCTGGAGCTGAGCACTCACACCCTGTTTAATTGGCATTTAAACGCCCAGCTAATGACTCTGCTTTGATACTGCAGAGCATCCCTTGCCATCTGAGGGGAGAATTACAGCACTGGCTCCTCTGTGCTGGGTAACAATATCTGTAACAACGGGCCTCACCGTCATAAATAAATAACCAGCTCTCAGTGGAAACAAGCATCTGGATTAATATAGAGGACTTGAAGTTAAAAAAGACTGAGCATGTTCTGTTGGTGCAGCCAGTGATGAGGGCAAGGATTCCCTTTGGGACAAGGCACAGGGGTAGAATGGCAGAAGCATCAGTAGACATGGTGAAATTCCATGGCTGTCCTTTGTTATCCAGTTTGGTCTGTAATTCCATCAAGACATCAGTGTGTTTCCACAAGGAGAGAGCCAAAAAATAGCCCTGAGAGCCATTTGGGATGGGAATACTGATCAGCTGCATCACACACCTCCATAGAAATCCCAGAGTCATGGAATCTCACCCTGGTTTGGGTTGAGAGGGACCTTAAAGCCCATCTCATTTCACTCTTTGTCATGGGCAGGGACACCTTCCACTATCCCAGGTTGCTTCAAAGCCCATCCAACCTGGCTTTGGACACTTCCAGGGACAGGGCAGCCACAGCTTCTCTGGGCAACCTGTGCCAGGGCCTCCCCACCCTCACAGGGAATTCATGTCATGTCACATTATTCACAAAAGATCCCCCTAAACAATAAAGCCAATCAAAATGCCTCTATGAAGAAACCAATATCTTGCAGCACATAAATAATCCTTTCACAAGATCTCACGGAGTCCAAGGTGCCTATTGCTGGTTGTTTCTTGTCATAAAGTAACAGCTCTTTTACATAAATTATTGGAAACTTTGAACAAGAAAGGACTCTTTGTCCCTGACAGACTCTGTATCTGCTCTAAGCAGAGTTCTGAAGGAAATAATTCCCCACAGCTCATGAACTCTGGGCTGGGATTGAAAGGAGCCTGGAAAATGAAGCACTAAAGCCCAGTGTGTTCCTGGGCTTGCTCCGGGAGTGTTCAAATACAGGTGAAATGCAGCATGTGCAGGGCACAGACCTCCTGGGGCACCTCCATCGCTGTTAGAGATGGAAATTAAACAAGGAGAGTGGGATGAGAGGAACTGAACAGATGCATTTCAGGGAGATGATCAGACACAGGGCAACTCCTCCAGCAAAGAGGCCAAACTCCCATCGAGCGCAAAGCAGAGGCCTTTGATACCTGCACACCTGGAAACGCCTTGAGAAGAATGGTCCCAGAAATTCTGGTACAAAATTAAAGAATTTTGCATCTGTTTGCTAGAAACCAGAGAGGAGTCCAAAGGCAGAGCCATCATTTAATGGGAAGTCTATATTTCAGTGGTGCAGAAGTGTCTGTGCAGAGAATGCTGTGATTAAAGAGAGGTGGTCATCTGAGGGGAGATGCAGGAGGAGACTCAGGGCAAAGACTTTGAAATTCCCAAACCTGGGGCGTGGAACGCTACACTGAGAGATTGCTGTTATCACACAGAGAGATTTGGGAATATTTATGGGCAAAATATTTCAGCATGTTAACTACATCCAATTCACTGTGAAAACACAACAATGTCTTTGCTTTGAAGTGTTTCTAACAGAAGGGGGTTTTTTATTAAACAACCCTTTTATTGTGTAATGGAACGGTTGTGTTAATTATAATTTCTTTTGCCACGGATCTATTTTACATAACAAAGCCAATCTGCCAACTATTAAGGAAATTTTCCTATTTTCTCCTAAAGATGATAGAAAGGGAAATAATATCATATTTTAAATGCAAAGTGGGGATGATTAAAATTTCAGTCTAAATAAAATAAGAACATTTCTGAATCCTAAAGACAACAAAACGAGTAATCCACTGGGGTCAATCGAATAACTCTCTCACAATTCTGTACTTGAGCCTTCAGTATTATAAAGCTGTATAAGTAAGTAGAAATTCAGCTATTTATTTTATCTGGAATGTCTTCAGCTCCTTTGGCCTTGAGGCAGCTCTGAAATCATAGGCTTAGGAAGGTGCTGGTTTTATCCAGCTCCTGAAGTGCCTTTTTATCCATTCAAATCTGGGCACTCACATTCAAGTTCACGTCTCTCTTGTGAGATTTTTATTTGATCTTTTCCTTATAAATGAACATATTCACCTGAAGGGATAAATGTTCAAAACACCACATGGGAAAAAAAATTTAAAATAAAGAATGTCAAAAACTGCTGTAAAAGAACAGATTTTGTGTGTGCATCTCCTTGAGCACAGCATTCCAAATTTACCCATGGGGCTGTGCTGTTCTGTTTGCAAAAATTCCTGAGCTTTTACCAGAATAGCTGGGATAAAAGACCTGTGATAAGTAGGTATAATAGAAGTTAGAGTCATATTATAGGATTGCATAAGAATCAGTGCTATAAGGTTTCATTTTGCTGTAGTTTTCTCATATGGAGCTAAAGATCTTGTACCATTTATTATCCTTGTTACTGCTTCACAAGTTATAATATGCCAGAACTACAGCCCTGGTAGTTTCAGTCACAGTGTTTTCATTGTGTGGTTCCTGTAAGGAAACTCTTCAGAACACTTCTGTGCAAGATCTGCTCCTATAAATGAACAGTAAGTGTTACATGACTGGGTTTTAAAGGAAACAACATCTCCCTTAGGTAGAAGAGAAAATCGTGAAATCACAGAGTCGTTCAGGTTGGAAAAGCCCTCTCGACCATTAAGTCCCACTATTCTGAGCACTGCCAAGGCCACCACTAACCCATGTCCTCAGGTGCCACATCCACATGGCTTTTAAATCCCTCCAGGGATGGGGACTCCAACACTGCCCTGGGCAGATGTGCCAGGGCTGGACAGCCCTTTCCAGGAAGAAATTTTCCCCGATATCCAACACGAACCTCCCCTGGCACAGCTTGAGGTTGTTTCCTCTTGTCTTGTCCCTTGTTCCCTGGGAGCAGAGCTTGACCCCCACCTGGCTTCACCCTCCTGTCAGGGAGTGGGAGAGAGCCAGAACGTCCCTCCTGAGCCTCCTTTTCTCCAGGTTGAGCACCCCCAGCTCCCTCACCTGTCCTGATACTCCAGCATATTCAAACCCCAAGCACTGTCTGACACAAACATAAATGTAAAGACCAGTTTTTTAAAAATCAATAAATTCTACTGAAGTGCTGAGGGACGGACACGTGAACCATAACTTAAGGAAAAGACACGGAATTTTTGCTTTGCAACCAGGAATTTTGCTGGGTATTTTAATTGTAAGCAAGTACCACAAATATACTTCTGATCTGGATGAAATCCCTGGTTTTATCCTTCTGCCTTTCCCCCTGTTATTCCCTGCTGGCACTTCCTCCCCACTCCTCAGGGTGATTTCCACTTGTCATCATCACTGTCCACCAGAGCAAGGTGGAATCCAAAAAGCTGCAAATATGACTCCCCCAGAAGTGGGGGTGATTTTAGTAATTCTCATTCATTGCTGCCGTTACTGAAAACATTCTGGTAGAGGTGGGATGAACATTCCCAGAAAAACCCACACCACCACCACCTCCTCCCAGAACTCATTATTGATGTTCAACTCTGCTGTCTTTTGAACAAACTGGAAGATACTGAACAAAGTTGTAAAATGAAGCACTTGAAAACTGTTGCTGAATGCTGTTTTCATACCTCCAAAAGAGAGCTCTGCTTTGCTAATTGCCTCAAGGAGGGCCTCCATTTGCTGTTTGCTGCAAACACGGTTCTAATTTAGTTTCTTTGTGAGTCTGCAGCTGTGTTCCACTGAGAGGATGTTTGGGGTTCATGGAGCTGCTCTGAAATTTGTTCATTCAGTTCCTTTGTAAGGTAGGGTATGTTTTCTGTAGAGTGGACTCCATACCGGGCACCAGGTGAAGGCTTAGATGTACGGACCTTTGGCATAACCTGACAGGAAACCCACATATGTTGCCTTAGTTAAAGTACCTAAAATCTGAATCATCACTGCAGTCATCACATAGAAAAAAGAGGTTCGGATTGGACATCAGGAAGAAATTCTTCATGGAAAGAGTGGTCAGGGGCTGCCCAGGGAGGTGGTGGAGTCCCCATCCCTGGCGGTGTCCAAGGAACAACTGGACATGGCACTCAGTGCTCCAGGCTGGGTGACAAGGTGGGGATTGGGCACAGGTTGGACACGGTGCTCAAAGAGGGATCAACAGCATTATTTCCCAATAGAGGATGTGTCCCTGCATCCCTGACAGATGTCTAAGGTTTAGGAACCTCAGTATTTGCTGCCCTGCAATCTTTTGATACACAACTGAAAAGTTTCCTTTACATCTCTTGGAAAGCTGTACAGTCAAAGATTAACTTCTTCAAATGGAGATTTTCCAGGCAGGAAACATTCAATCCATACCCTTTAAAGCTTCCTTTCAAATTCCTTACAATTCAATACTACTGTACAAATCTGCCTCTTTACTTCTCACTTGTTTTTTCAGTCCTTTCCAGAAATTTTCCTAAATTAGCTCCATAAGTTCTTTTTAAAGACAGGCATTTGGTTTTGCTCTTTCCAACTGGTGGATTTGGCTGCTTGCAAATATCAGATATTGTCATCATCCTCTCTTTACCCTTTCTTAAGCTATAAAATCAAAATTAAACTGTAGAGTTTTAAAAATAAAGAAGGAACTGCACAGCATGTGAGTATATGCAGAGTATGAAAATATACTACTCATATGTAGTACAGGAGAAGGAGCTGCTTTAACAGATCCATCCCCACCCTTGTTCACTCTTGGTGTTTCTCCCATAACCATGAACCCAACATAGCTCATAGTACAAAATATTTTTCTTTTGCGAGTTCCCAGCTCATAAAACCAAGACAAGATGTACCATCAAGTAAATTCCAACAGAAGAATCACATCTCCATACACCGGAGGTGGGGATTAAAGAGATAACACACTGTTATTATTTTAAATTTAATTAAATGCAGTGCAGATAAAATTTGCCATAGCTCAGTAGTAGATATACCAACAGGAGACAGTCCCCAGCCACAGGAAAATCCTTAAGGAATCATGGAATCATTAAGATGGGAAAAGACCTTTAAGATCATCAACTCCAACCATCAGCTCTGGACCACCACCATGTTCATCACTAACCCATGTTCTTAAGTGCAACATCCAAGCACCTTTTGAGCACTTCCAGGGATGGGGACTCCACCACCTCCCTGAGCAGATGTGCCAGGGCTGGACAACACTTTCCAGAAAGAAATATTCCCAATATTCAACCTGAACCTCCCCTGGCACACCTTGAGGCTGTTTTCTCTTGTCCTGTCCCTTGTTCCCTGGGAGCAGAGCCTGACCCCCACCTGGCTCCACCCTCCTGTCAGGGAGTTGCAGAGAGCCAGAAGGTCCCCCCTGAGCCTCCTTTTCTCCAGGTTGAGCCTCCAGCTCCCTCAGCCACTCCTGGTGCTCCAGACCCTTCCCCAGCTCCATTCCCTTCCCTGAACATGCTCCAGCCCGTGTTTATCAATTGCTAAACTACAAAAGAGACTGGACTGGGAGTCCTGTGCAGTTCCAGAACACTGCTGTATATTTTCCAGTACGACCTCTGGCTGCTTCTAGGCATAGGGAAAAGACCAAATATTCAGTTTCTCTAACAAAGTCTCCAATTGTTCAAGTCCTTCAGGTTTGTGCACTTTTCCTCTTTCTTTGGCTTTTCCTATTGAGATCTTTCCACCTCAATCCTGTTTGGGATTTTATTAAGGGGTTCCCCACTGGAGGTGGGATATTCTTGCCTATGTATAATTCAGTTCTAGGAAGGGGTCTGGCCTGCCAGGAGATCGTGCAGCAGCTTTTGCTGAAGTAGAGCTGGCTACAAAGGCTATAAAGCAGGGCCCTTTGCACTGTTCTGGGTGATGGTGCCATCTCTCAGGGCTGACAGGAATTTAAAAGCAGGCATGTACAAGCTCCCTTCATGATCCCTCGGAGCAGCCTGTGAGGGGAAGCACAGCAGCAACACACATTGCAGATCCCAGAGTTCTGCATCACAGAAGGAAATAAAAGACAAAACAAACCCTCTGTGCTATCAGCTTCTCCAGCATTAAATATGGAAATGGAGCATGAAGCGTGGAGTTCCTTTTACTGCAAATATTCTATCAAAGTCCTCCCAAGTTTTACTACTTGCTCTGCTTGGAACTCCAACTTCCTTCCTACGTGTGCTTGGCCTACTTTCACTCCTACCACTGGTGTTTCTTCAAAGAGAAAAAGAAGCGTGGGAAGAGACTGACACAGAAAAATGAATAGCAAAGCATTAAGAACAAATCCCCCCAAAATACTGCTCTGTATTGTTGTCATTTTGTTTTTCATTATTATGGAATCATAGACTCATGCAATGGTTAGAGTTGGGAGGGACCTGAAAAATCAACCAGTTCCACTCCCTGCCATGGGCAGGGACACCTTCCACTAGACCAGGTTGCTCAAAGGCCTGTCCATATAACACAAGAAGTTGCTGAAAGACACCTTGGACTGTGCTGAAGGCACCTTTTGCAAGACTCTCATGTGTCACAGAACATCTCATTCCCCTTAATTCAAATGTAACAGAACTAATGCACTTGAGAGCCAAGAGGAAATTATCATTTTCTGTAGATTATCCTTTGCCTGCAGATTTCAGAAGATGGAAATTTCAGACTCATAATAGAAATTCAGTTGCAGCCATGACTAAAGCACCTCCAACATGGCAGAATTACGAGTTTCAGATGAGTACAGCCCTACTCTAGTTCAGATAAAATATCCCTGATTTACATCCCTGGAAATGAGCTCACCTACTAACGCAAACATTTCCCATGGTTTGAGCTGTTACGGAGGGAGAAAAGCCATTCATCCATATTTCAGAGCCAGAGATCCCCCGCAGCTCATCTGAATGCCACGAGAGGTACAGATGTGGGAGGAATTTAATGAATGGATAAAAACTACAAATCCTGGAGCAAACATTGGGATCAGTCATTAATGACGCATTAATGACTGTGGGTGCAGCCTTGGGGAATGGTAGCTTCAAGGATGTTCCTTGCTGGAGAGGGTGGTTCTCTGGGGGCCTCTCCCAGGGAGCAAACCTCTCATGGTTGCTTCCCCCTCTAGAACTATTTTTCCAAGTCTTTTTCTTCCTGTGCTGAGCAGGGACAAGATGATAACAGTGGCTGGCACCAGCAAGTTAATTTTATAAAGAACTGACACCCTACTCGAGTGCCAACGATTTAAAAGAGTAATAGATTGTCACTTTCAGCTGGAAACTGGTTGTTAGATGATTTTAGAAGTCTTTTGCATATTTATTTTGTCCCACTTTAAATAAATTTGGGGAAGATTTATCTCGTTAGCTCCAAATGCAAGTCCCTCTTGGCCTGGCTGAGGAAACAAATTAGACTTTGCAAACATTGCAAAGACTAAATCAATACATTAATATTTAGGGGATATTAAGGGGGTTTATTAAACAGAAAAAGGGCCTTGAGTATTACTTTGGGAACGTGTTTAAATAAAATCCCGAGGTTGTGGTTTCTGACTGAATCTATAAATGGCATTTCCTCAGACAACTGAACTCTTCACAGGCAGGAGTCGAGTGCTGATCTTGTACAGAAACGAGACAATGCAGGGAGGGCAGGACAGGAGTAAGAGCCAGGTCTCACACGCACAGGGTCTGTCCCCAGCGGTGTCCCACATGTGTCCAGCATGGGCTGGATTAAAATAAAAACTAAGACAGCAAGTAACTGATGGGAGAAAGTTTTTGTGTCACTGATACACTAGTGTTGACAGTTTGCCCATGGCAGCAGGTGGAACAGGATGATCTTTAAGGTCCCTTCCAACCCAAACCAGTCTGGGATTCTGTGACAGTCTTGTAGAAGTGCTCCCTAAGCTGGTGTTTGTTCTTCTTCCCTGGGATCCATGCAAGTGCATTATTAAAGCAGAACAAAATCCTCCCCAAGCTCTTATTTCACTGCATTCAAGAGAACAATCTCTTTCAGAGGAGTTCCTTATTCTCCTAATCATCCTGGTGGCCCTCCCTTGGTGACTGAGGTCCCTTTGACACCCTACTGTGGTCTCTGTGTCCCTGGAGTCCCAAACACAACTCCTGACCTGCCCTTTACCCCCACAGTCCAAGAGCATCCTCACCATATCCTGCCCTGGGGAGAAAGGGTCCCTGGGGCTGGGACCCCTTGCTCTGCCCCGGGGATCAATTCATTCTCAAGGACAGTGGTAAACATGTCTTAATATTTTTCCCAATTGAAAGAAAAACATAGCTTGGACGATGCAATTTAGAGTTTGGTAGAATAAATGTCAGATTAGAAATGGCAGAAATTGCAACCTTTTGGAGAAAAATTATGAGCAGTAGAGTGTGGAAATAGGGATTTAATTTTTCTCTTTTACTGTAACAAACAGCTGATGTTTAAATCATCTGAAGCTCATGACTTTGCGGATCAAGCATCTGCCACTGAGGTAGACTGCGTTGATTACAAGCTCCTATCATCTAAACTTTCAATTAATTACTTCATAATTCTCACTTCTTTTTAATAAGGTCACTGTAATAAAGTTAACTAGATGATGTTACTCTCTTTCATGTGGTTTTTCTTTCACAGATGTAAATGTGGGCTAAAGACATATTTTCTGTTTTCTTTTTCATTAACTATCATCTTCATTGATTTCCTTGGTACAAATAGGAGTAACTGTAACAGGAAACAGTGACCAAGACCTGACCCGGTGGTCTCCTTAAGGTCCTGTGCTGGGTTTGGCACAGGGATTTGAGGAGGGATTTGGGAGACTGAAACTCAACCTCCAGCTCTGCCAGTTGTTCCTGATGGGAAGTGGCCGAGTGCCCCTGGGTCTTGGATGGGACAGCAATGGAGAGGCTGCTGCTTCCCTTGTTCATTCATCATGGTGCTCGTCTGTGTCTTACTCACAGAAATTAAGGCATCTTTAAACTATTAAAATGTATTTATTTACTTCTATGAATATGAAATTGTCAGCCCAAGAAGCAGAGAAGAGGATATTCAACATGACAGCTCCTGGCTCCCTGTGTGTAGAAAGACTGACGCACACACCAAGTCAAAGGAAAAAAGAGGGAGTTGGGTTTGCACAGCTTCTAACGTGGAGCTTCACAGCAAATCATTTTCCTATCTGGAGTCTGAAGCTATTTGGGAGCTTATGATCTGACATAAGCCTTTCCTCATCTCATTTGTGACACAAATGTGTGACACACATCCCCCTGGCTCCTCCAGCTCCACTGTTTCCAGCAGGAGAACATCTTCTTCCACTGTTCCTCCATAGAACATAGAACACAGCCTGGAGGGTAGAGCGGTGTGAAGGGACTGAGACTCTGCTCTCAAATGATCCTTTTCTGCTGTGATTTCCTGTGCTGCTCTGGGTCTGTGCTGAGCTTTATTCACAATGTTAAAGGAGGCTCAGCCCTTTGACAGAACGGTTTTGCTTTGGCATTTATCCCCAGTAGCAGAAATTGTTTCTATTCTCAAAATACAAAGTCATGAAGGATATTACAGGGAAAGACAAAGGTGCTCCCATGAAATCTGATTGTATCATCCCTACAAACCCTATTGGGCAGAAAAGGCTATTTCAGCTCTTCACACCAACCAGCACTTTGTGGTTTTCTTTACAATCTCAGGTACTTTCAGACAGGTCAGTCTCCACCTCAAAGGAGGCCTGAACGTGGTGTCCTCACCTACAGTCTCAGCACATGGAGGATGAAGAGATGAACATAGGTCTAGGTGTGCCCAGGTGGCCAAAAAGGCCAATGACACCTGGCTTGTGTCAAAAATAGTATGATCAGAAGGATTTAGGGAAATGATCTTCCCTCTGTATTGGGCACTGCTGAGGACTCACCTCAACTCCCATAGTTCTGGACCCCTCATGACAAGAAAGACACTGAGGGGCTGGAACGTGTCCAGGGAAGGGAACGGAGCTGGGGAATGGTGAAGGTGGAGGTGATCTAAGATCAGGCAGAACAGGCCTCTGAAATGTGGGCTCGTCTTCCCACAGGAAAAATAAATGAACCTAAGACAGAGTCCCTGTTCCAGGAGATTTTCAGCACAGAGACACTGAGGTTCTGGTTGGAAAAGCCCTCTCATACGATTAAGTCCAAACTGCGCCCAATCCCCACCTTGTCACCCAGCCCAGAGCACATCCAGTCATTCCTTGGACACCTCCAGGGATAGGGACTCCATCACCTCCATAGGCAGCCCCTTCTGATGCCTGACCATCCTTTCCAGGAAGAAATTCCTCCTGATGTCCAACTTGAACCACCCATGGTACAGCTTGAAGACATTTCCTCTTCTCCTGTCCCTTGTCCTTTGAGAGCAGAGCCCAACTCCCACCTGGCTCCACCCTCCAGTCAGGGAGTTGCAGAGAGTGAAAAGGTTCCCCCTGAGCCTCTTTTTCTCCAGGATGAGCCCCCCCACTCCCTCAGCTGCTCCTGGTGCTCCAGACCCTTCCCCAGCTCTGTTCCCTTCTCCAGACATGGGAAATACAAAACACTTCTGCAATCTCTGAACATCCCCCCCATAAACCACATGGTGACAGGTCTTGACACCTTCATGGAAAGTCATAAAAATGACTCAGTGGTGGCTTTTTGGCAATACTGATAAAATAATGTTCTTTAAGCAATAACTACACTTAGCTCAGAGCTCCAGCCCAACATTCCTACAAACCAGTGGGTTCTAAAGATCCCGTGGATAAGGATAATTAGTTTGGGAATGGTTTCACACCCGTTCTTTGTAAGGGATTTCTGTGTGCCATATGGATTAATAGGGATTGCCATTTCGATCCTTCTCTTTTATATTCATTGCCTTATTACTCATAAAAATGCAAAAGAAAATGTTAATGATGATTGCACCAAAGACTAATAAGTTAAAGCCTTAGGTTATACTTTGCATTTCTGAAGATATAAATGCAATTGCTTAATAATTATGCATATTTTTAACTATTGAGTTATTATTTCTCTATATGCTTGTAGTTAGCCTAATTAATTTTAAGCTCCTGTTGATATATTTTATACATGCAATTAATTTCCGACTTGGTTTTTTAGCCCTTGCACGAGGGCATTAATTATTATGAAGACAATCAAAGCCGAAAATTGTTCACCTTGGAACAACACAATAAATATTAAACCCACATGTGTAAAACTGACACTGCTGTTCTGAAGTCCTTCTAGCAGAGAACTGTCACTGAAATAAATAGACTGTTCTTATCAGGAATACTGGGATCTGGGTATTTCTGTGGGATAAGTGCTCTGGAAGAAACAAGAAGGAAGAATGGGAGGGATAGGGAGAGAGAGAGAGAAAAAGAAAGAAATAAAGGAAATAAAGAAAAGGAAGAAAGGAAGAAAGGAAGAGAAAGAAAGAAAGGAAGAGAAAGAAAGAAAGGAAGAGAAAGAAAGAAAGGAAGAGAAAGAAAGAAAGAAAGAAAGAAAGAAAGAAAGAAAGAAAGAAAGAAAGAAAGAAAGAAAGAAAGAAAGAAAGAAAGAAAGAAAGAAAGAAAGAAAGAAAGAAAGAAAGAAAGAAAGAAAGAAAGAAAGAAAGAAAGAAAGAAAGAAAGAAAGAAAGAAAGAAAGAAAGAAAGAAAGAAGGAGAAAGAAGGAAGAAGGAAGAAGGAAAGAGAAGGAGAAGGAGAAGGAGAAGGAGAAGGAGAAGGAGAAGGAGAAGGAGAAGGAGAAGGAAAGGGAAAGGGAAAGGGAAAGGGAAAGGGAAAGGGAAAGGGAAAGGGAAAGGGAAAGGGAAAGGGAAAGGGAAAGGGAAAGGGAAAGGGAAAGGGAAAGGGAAAGGGAAAGGGAAAGGGAAAGGGAAAGGGAAAGGGAAAGGGAAAGGGAAAGGGAAAGGAAAGGAAAGGAAAGGAAAGGAAAGGAAAGGAAAGGAAAGGAAAGGAAAGGAAAGGAAAGGAAAGGAAAGGAAAGGAAAGGAAAGGAAAGGAAAGGAAAGGAAAGGAAAGGAAAGGAAAGGAAAGGAAAGGAAAGGAAAGGAAAGGAAAGGAAAAAGATGATGGTTCCCATCTATACACCAGATCTTTTTCTCCTCCACCTCCCGCAAGGATGTGGAATTGGCTCGCACACATACCTTGCACAGTTAGGTGCACCTGCATGGTCCTGGGGTGTGCTGGGTCTGCACGGAGCAAGTGTAGGGCCCATCGTCGGTCACATCCACGTCCTGAATCTGCAGGCTGTACTCCCTCCTGTTGGCTGTGGCGATGGAAACCCGGGGATCCACTGACCACTTGTCACTGCCAGCAAAGATAATGCTCGACCGGTTCAGCCAGGCACCTTTAGAGGCTCCATCTTCCAAGTAACACCTGGGAAAAAAGTGAAACCATCAGGATGAAAATGTAGGAGCTGTAAAGTCCCATGCACCGCTATTGATTTTTAGACTGAACACAAATATCAGAGTTGAACCTCAAACTATGGATCGATTGTAAATTCAAAACCATCCTAAATCCAAAAGCCCATCTTACAACACAATAAACACACACATATTTTTCTGTTCTTTCTTTCTGGTTTTCCTGCTGGGAAAGGTTAGTGGAGCAGTAGCAAGAAAGTCTCAGTTATTTCTGACTGGGCTGGATCAGCCCTTTCTCCTCCAGTCCTGGCCCGTGAGGATCAGAAGCACCATGTGCTCCCATGAAAAATACTGCCCTGTTCCTAAGGCACAACTACCTCCTGTTTGCTTAGTGAAGGAACCAAGAGATTTATTCCACCAAAATATATAAGGACACTGTAGAATCCAAATCATTTTTTTTTCTCTTTTCAGAGAGTTCATGGAATCACAGAATCAGGGAATTGTTTGGATTGAAGGAGCCTTAAAGCTCACCCAGTTCCACCCCCTGCCATGGTTAGGGACACCTTCCACTACACCAGGTTGCTCCAAGCCCCATCCAACCTGGCCTTGAACATTCCAGGGATGTGGAACTGTTGTCCCTCCCAACCCAAACCAGTCTGGGATATGATTCTCTGAAAACCAGCAAAGCCCAGCAGTAGCTGGAAAGGGACGGGATAAAAGGACAGGGAGAACATGTGGGAAGAGCTTTATTTCCTGAGTTGATGGAGAGACTGAGCCAGTCTGCAGCAAGGTTAAGGATATTTAATGAGGAATCAACACCCACTGCACACTGTACTCCAGGTTTCCATGAAGAAGGTGGCATCCAGCATGTGGGAAAAGGCAGAGATGGAGTAATGGCAGAGAAAAATCCTGATGGACTCGGGATTTAAAGCAGGAATCTGCAAATCCAGGAGTAATCTGAGAGTGATGCTGTAGGATTGGGAAATCTGTATTTCTTTTCATAGATTTAAGGAACTATGGAGAATGAATGAGGCAGATTTTAGGCTCACCATCATGCCCACATTGGGAATGCAGGCTTTAAAATGACTTTAAAGGCTGAAGGAAGGTAATAAGGAAGGTAATACAAAGTGCAACAGACTAATGGGACATTTTATTTGATAAAGAGGTTTTCACATAAAGGAAATCCAGCAGAAGAAAGGAATGCAATGGAGCTCATCTCTTTGATGAAACATTAAAATAGCACAACTATAGAAACTGGGAGGGGGAAAATGGTGACTTTGTGGCTTAAGCATGTGGCAGTATTGTTTAAGGGGAAAATGACATTCCTTTTAGGAATAAGAAACTAGAAACATGAGGCTGAAATTCTTCAGAAATGAATCATAAGAATAACCATTTATTTAATTAATGATCTCAACATTAAATCTGAAAGGGTTCTAAAAGAAGATACAACATGGGATAAAAAATCCCCATTTGTATAGCAGAGAATTGGGATGTCACTGGTGAGTGTCACTTTGAGGTTGAAGAGCACAGCAGACACCTCTGAATCCCTGCAGGAGGAATTCTGTAGGGTCTGGTCCCATCCAGAGAATGCAAGGAGCCACTTTCAAAGTCTTATGAACATTTTCAAGTCGATTCTAATCAACAGCAGAATGGGGAGAAGCAGAGAAAGCTCTAATTCACTGATGTTTTTCTATATCGTGTTTCTTTTCTGCTGCTGTCTCTGCAGAGCTGGATCCAGTCAATTACAGCAAGTCTGACAACCTGGGCTGGTGGAAGGTGTCCCTGCCCATGGCAGGGGGTGCAATGGGATGATCTGTAAGGTCCTTTCCAATCCGGGTCTTTCTATGATTCCGTGATTGTCCAGGTCCTGATGAAGCATGTGGTGGTGGTATGTGAGAACATCTGTTTCAAACTAAACATTATCTCCAAATAAGGTGCTTTGCAAACAGATTAAATATTTCACCTCAGACAGGCTCCTTCAACAGCCCAAAGCTCTCCTCTCTTCACTTACTCAAGCCCCATCCGCGTTCCCTCAGGCTGTGGGAGTGAAGTGATTTGGAAATGCTGCAGAATTTGGCTTGGAATGTTTTGCACAGGATGGCTTTCAGATCCAGCAGCAGCCAATGTGCTGTATTTTCCCACCATGCACGTGGGATGCGATGGATAAAGTGCATATTTACTCCATGGAAGCGGCAATCAAATGATTCATCTCAGAAATGTTTTCTAATCTAACAAATTTAATCCCTTGCAGTTTGCAAATCACTTTTCAGTTCTGAAAACACAGTTATTCCCTAAAACTGTTCCACAGGCAGCTCTGAGACCACGTCCCCCCATGTGAATCCCTGGCCAGCAGAGGTCACACTGTAGTTACTGCTGCAGAACAGAAATAAGAACAACTAAGGATTTACCCCCTTTAAATGATGGTTTGGCTCTTCACCCCCATACCTTTACAATTTCCTGTGAAAGAGCAGCCTTTCACATATGGTTTGTGTGACATGTGGATGTGGATGAACAATTGCAAAGAATAAACACTGAGATCAATAAAAACACCAACCCCAGGCAATTCCATGGGATCTGAGCAGCACACATGGACTCTGTGATACCCCAGCCACCTTCATACCTAAGATCTGCCTGTCTCTGTGCTCCTCATTGCTCACAGGGTTCGCCACTGGACAAATGGTTTCATTTTAACTAAGAACACTGGGGTTTACGCTATTTTTTAAGCTGCAGATAAGAAATGATAACTCTGTATTATTTTCTGTGTACCAACATGAACATGGCATGGACCTGTTTCAGAAGAGGTCTAAGCTGAATATCAGCAAAAGGTTCTTTCCCTCGAGGGTAGCTGGGCACTGAACAGGCTCCCCAGGGCAGTGGTCATAGCATCAAGGCTGACAGAGCTCAAGGAGTGTTTGGACAATGCTCTCAGAGACAGGGATTGTTGGGGTGTCCTGGGCAGGGTGAGGAGCTGGACAGAATTATCCCTGTGGGTCTCTTCCAAGTCAGGATATTCCATAATTCTATGATATCTGGAAATACATAGGCTCTTCTGACTGAAACCCTGCAATGGTGCAGCTCCTACAAGAAGATGGGGCGTGGAGCAACCTGGTCTAGTGGAAGGTGTCCCTGCCCATGGCAGGGGGTTGGAATGAGATGAGATTATGGTCCCTTCTGACCCAAACCATTATGGGATTCTATGATCTGCCTGCTGTACAGACACACTGTCCGTGTCCAGGCCCCTTGGACTGGGGGATCAGAGCACATTTGGTGACAACCTCCTCATGAGTGAGGACTGGGGAGGAAAGGCAGCTGTGAAGAGGCAAGGACCCTTCAGAGCAACCCAGTGAGGAGTTCAGAGCCCCCAGCTGTGTGGATCCTGACTGCACCTTGCTGTGCAGCCTGGGCAGTGAGATGCCCACATTCAGTGCCTGGAGTGCAGCTGCACAGCGCTGCCCAAAGTCCTCCCTGAGAACCTCTAGTTCCTTAAGGGAGCAGCAGGAAAGCTGAGCAAAAGGTGTTACAAACCCTAAAACAGGAATAGCCAAGTGAAGATTTAATAAACCCCTCAAATTTGGGTTTGTGCTCTGGAACAATTTGCCCATTTAATCTTCCAAAACCCTCAGGGAGCTCAAACATGAGTTTTCAGCCAACACGAGACATGAGGCTGAGCAGAGCTTCGATTTCATGGGGAGCTCTGAGGAGCTGGCAGCCTTCCAGTGCAATCCCCTGGGATGAGGCTGAGCCTCAAGCCAAGAGCCCAACTCCACCTCCTGGTTGGGAGTGCCATAAATACATTAATAATGACCCCAGACCAAGGCACACACAAAGTCTGTGGGATCCCAGCACTGAAGGCCCAGAGCGACAGGACCAGGACTGTGGGACCTGGGGAACATCACTGCCTATCACTGGGAGACAACTCAAGCCAAAGAATGCTGAGGTTTAATAAAGTCCAAGATTAAAACATTTCCTCTGGTAATCTATGGGAAATAACTTATTTAAAAGCAAATATCAGTGGCCCTCCCTCTCTTCTCCCTTTCCCTCTTTTCTCCCTTTCCCTCTCTTCCCTCTTTTCTCTCTTTCCTTAAATTCTGTTTGTTTTTAAACTCATGACAGCATTTCCTGCAAAGTAATTTTTGAAATCTATGCATAGGACTAATTATTTTTAGCAGTTAATAATTATACTCTAGCACAATTAAAGTAAGCATAACAATCATTAAATAAAACTAACTTTTGCTCTTTTTACCTTTACATGGTTTGGAAAACTATTGATGAAACCAGAGCTGAACTCAGAAGAGAATTCTTCTATTTTTAAACTTGGAAGATTGGAAAAAAATACAATTTATTTTTTAACTGATGATTGTAATCAGAAATTCCCTACTCAACAAGCATAAAAAATAGATTTTAATGTTAACTGTCATACATGGCTGAGGGTACTTTATTATTTTTCCAATCATTATTAATGGGGATGATCTGTAATTTGTAAGTACAGAAAAATTGAGTCTCACCCAGCTTCCTTCGAGTTTTTAATTCGCTTTTTTTTTTTACACCTCCCTCTTTCCCAGCTCTCTAGTCTATTATTCCCCCATAATTAAAACAGAGACCTATTAATCTCTGTAAAAAACAGTTCTTTGCAGTTGCTTAATTAAAGCAGCACATGGGCTCTGTCTCCAGAAGCCTTCGCAGTGCACCAAGGCAGGGGCTCCCAGCTGGTTGCCCCTGAAGGACAATGCATGGGAATGCATGTGGAGCCTTCCCACATTTCATAGAGCAGAGGAATATGGGACACTTGTCCATCTCCAAATAGCCTTTGATTCCCTCTGGTTTAAGGATAGTGCTTCTGGATAGTGCTTGGGCAGTGTTTAACAGAAAAATAATCTTAGAATCCCAGAGTGGTTTGGGTTGGGAAGAACCCTAAAGCTCACCCAGTTCCACCCCCTGCCATGGGCAGGGACACCTTCCACTATCCCAGGTTGCTCCAAGCCCCGTCCAACCTGGCCTTGGACACTTCCAGGGATGGGGCAGCCACAGCCTCTCTGGGTAACCTGTGCCAGGGCCTCCCCACCCTCACAGGAAAGAATTTCTTCCCAATATTCCAATATCTAACCCTGCCCTCTGGCAGTGGGAAGCCATTCTCCCTTGTCCTGTCCCTCCAAGCCCTTGTAAATCTTTCACTCAAGAGGACCAAATGCTGCCATTTTCCTCACCCATTTTATTCACTCCTTGTGCAATTCCTTACTTGACCTGGATTGCCAAGCTAAAAGGATAATTAAGTTAAAAACTGTCTCATAAATCTGTAGGCAAATTCAACTCACACAACCCTCTCATTTCACCCACAAGTCCCAGGGGCCTCCATTTGGTGCTCCCTCCCTAGGTGGGATGTAGGAACACCAGGAGCTGTGGGAAATGGCCAGGAAATACCAGGAGCCATTGCACTGCCCAGCTGCAGAATCCTTCAAAATACCTCTCTGGCTGAGAGGACACACCAGTGACATTCTGTGAGATGCCTCCTCCATAAATCACATCCCCTCAATGTCAGAACATGTATTCCAGGTGGGAACATGACTCATTTCTGTGAAGGCTGTGTCTCTAAAACCAGCAATGCTATTGCAGTTCAGGTTAAAAGTTCCATCTCATTTACACAAATCCTGGAATCCTTTCTTCTTCCTGGAAGCCGGAGGAATTTGACTTGGAAACGTGTCTGGTTTTATGTAATGGGTGCTCTGGGTGCTGGAGGAGCTGCCTGACGCCCACGAGGGATGGCAGCAGCCCCCTTCATCACCCTGCAGTGGATGACTGTTCACCAAAGCAGATGTGAAGAGTTTTTATTGCTTACTACAGCAGCTTTTTTTTTTTTTATCCAGCAAAATTGGATTTGGCATTGAGTTATAGCTGCTTCCCCCAGAACATGGAAAATCTGTGCAAAAAATAGTGAATTCCTTCTGCTTTAAAGGAGACTGTCTTTGAGCTGAGCAGTGAGAGAAGAGAGAAACACAAGGGTTGGGGCCTGCCTAGAAAAACATCCCCAAGCTCAGAACATAAAATGAGACATCCAAGCCCCAGAACCAGAAAATCACACCAGAAATCTGCTAAGAACCTTTGCAAAAGTTTTTTTATGGATCATCCGATAAATGTTTCTCCATGTTTTCCACAGACTCTTACAAATCCTATCTTAGAAGTTTGTTATGCCAAAGGAATTTCCCTAAACATTAAAAATAGGTGTGATTATAGTTGATCACAGAATCCTGGAATGGTATGGGTTGGGAGGGATCTTAAAGCTCATCCAGTCCCTCTGCCATGGGCAGGGACACCTTCCACTATCCCAGGTCGCTCCAAGCCCTGCCCAACCTGGTCATGCACACTTCCACGGAGGAGGCAGCCACAGCTTCTCTGGGCAACCTGTGCCAGGGCCTCATCACCCTCACAGGGAAGCATTTGTCCCTAATCTCCAATCTTACCCTGCCCTCCTTCAGCTTAAAGACACTTATTTTTGTGACCCTTTTACTTCTGTGATCAAAATCAGCTTTTCCATGTCTGCTGTAGGTCAAAGCCTGGAACTCTTCACAGAAACCTGCACAGCTGCTCATTACCATCACAGTTTTAACTTTATTTACAGAACAGTCCAGTCCATCAGGGAGCTGATGCATCGATGGCCGAGGTCGGGATTGGTGCCCACTGAGCCCCAGCTGCATCCACACCCCAAGCTCAAGGTGCCCCCAGCACAGCTGCACCCCCAGCTCAGGGTATCCAGAGTGTAAAGCTGCTGCAGCTCCAATCTCACCTTTTCCTCAGGTAATTTAACCTGTGCTCTTCACTGCCAGGCCTGAAAGAGTGGACACATGGACTGGGAGGTCACTTGGGGAGGAGACTTGACCAGTGCTTGGCTGCAGCCGCTGGCATGAAACAATCCCTGAAGTGAAGAAGTATTGAACATGGCAGAGGAGTCACTCCAGGAAGAATGGAAGGCGAGAGACCTGGGACTAAAGAGTTTCAAAATCTTAAGTCTTAGGAAGATGGGGTTTTTCCTCCCCAAGAAGTAACACTATTTATTGGTGATATGCAAATGTCACATTTTCTTGCCGAGGGAGAGAGGGAGACTGTTCCCTCCTGAGTGGGACTGAAATCCAAAACCCACACAGGCACTCTCTGGAAAGGCTGGAAAAAAGGAGTTATGTGAAATGGGGAAGACAAGCTGATGTTCTACAGCAGAGCGTAAAAGCAGAACCCCAAGCTCTGTCTCACAGCAGCCAAAACAGACCAAAAATAAATAATCAGCTTTGCTTTGCCTGGAATTCCCACTGTATGCCCAAGTCCTCAGATCTCCCTTTAAAATGTCTTCTGCTCAGAGGATGGTGGCAGCACTTGACTGAGATGGGGAGAGGTTTCTTTACGAGTGTACACTTTTCCAGCTCCACTTGCCCTCTCCTGCTTCCAGAAATATGAAACCCACTGGGAATTCTGTTCTTCTGCATGTCTGAAATGGCACCAGGCGAGTGGGTATTAAGGAGAAGTGGCGCTAATGGATCCAGTATGGATTTCAAAGCTCTCTGTCCATGCAGGCACTGGCTGAGAGTAAATATCCCTGAACTCTGAAGTCCTGAAAACACCATGGGCTCTGCTTTTGTCCCCTCTGAGCCCCCTTGTCCTGCCACCTCTGTGCCTGTCCTGGCCCCATCACCCCACCGTATTCACCCCAGTACCTGCTCCCACCACCCCTGCACATGCCTGGCACCAAACCCTTCCTCCTTCCTCCCACCCTGGTCTCAGTTTTCCTTCTTGCAAGACCCAACGTCTCCATTATTCTCTCTATTTCCCTGTCAGTAGTGGGCAGAGCTCTGATCAAACACTGAGGTGTTCCCAGCACAGACGAGCCTGGTTCCTTTGTTCTCTGCTCCATGTCCTTCTGTTTTTTAAGCACCAAGAACCGTAATTGGTACCAAATCTCTTTTTAGAGTAAGTTTTCTCATCAGGTTCAAAAGATGCAGCATCTCCCCTATGGAGGATGGCGAGGCTCCAAAGCCTGGCTCCTGCCAAGCATCAGGAAGAAGATCATAGAAACATGGAATCATTAAGGTTGGAGAAGACTTCCAAGATCATCAAGATGCCACAGGAGACCAGTCCCTGTGCTGCTGTTGTGGCATTGGAAAGCCACCCAGAGAGGATTCCTCCAGGAGAACCTTCTTTGTTCTTACCAGCACCTTGTGAGAACATGACCAGGCTTCCAGCCTCACCTTGTCCCGTCACAGCCTCTGCTCCAAGGCATCTTCAGGCAAAGAGCAATCTACTCACAGAATCATTGAATCTGGAAAAAACCTCAAGGACCATCAAGTACAACACTCAAACCAGCACCACAGCTATGTTCACCACTAACCCCTGTTCTCAAGTGCCACAGACACAGGTTTTTTGAACGCTTCCAGGGATGGGGACTCCACCACTGCCCTGGGCAGCCTGTGCCAGGGCTGGAGAACCTTTTCTGTGAAGAAATTTTCCTTAATATCCAACTTAAACCTTCCCTGGCTCTGAGAGCCAAGGGGCTAAGATGCAACAGGACCTTCCCTTTCAAGCTGAACAGACAGGACATGCCTGGGACATCTTGCCCAGTGTTTCCATCAAAGAACTCATTTAACACCATAGCTGATTTAACACCATATCAATGCACTAACTCGTAATTCCCTCCTCTAAATAAAGACATTCTTCCACACTAACTACCCTCGATTCCACAAGACTCTCAGCTGCCCATTACACTCCTTTGTGAAACAGCAGCTCAGAACGGAGGTCTGCAAGTTTAGGGAAAACACAGGATAATTCTATAAATATTTGCTGATCCATGGACTTTTCCAAAAGGAGTAGACAACAGGATGAGCTTTTTATCTGGCAAACTGCCTGAAACAAATGGGGCAATGTGCTACCTGAGTTTGCATGAGTAATTAGCATAATTAACCTCCCTGCTCTGCTCCTCTACCACCTCCACCCCTCTAGAGAACTGGTGTAGAGTTCATTAACCAGGAGCACTCAGATTTCCTGCTCCGTAGCTGCCAGGGACGCACCTGGCTGCAGATGAGACACAGGACATGACGGAAAGAAACCAGGACAAAACACTGGGAGAGAAAGAACCTTCACCACCTCCTCCTCCAGGCAATGCAGTGACAGAGGCTGCTGCCCCCTGAGCTCCAGGAATTTCTCAATATTCCTGCTCTTTCACATTTTCTCCCTGATAAGGCTTTTTTCCCTATCAAAGCTTAATGAAAAAAACCTGTTCCAAGTGAAAACAGGTTGGGGTTTACAATTTCCTCATAATAATATCTACACTGTGAGTGGGGAGGACACAGGGTGGGAGATAACTACATGCTGTGCCATGTCCTTTATGGGATCAGCATTGACCTGGGACTCTTCCCTGGGCAGGTAACCCTGCCCCCCAGGTTGGTTTAAGTAAAATAATAGAGTTAATGACAGAAGCAGAACTACCTGGAGAGGTGTAATTCATCACCGAGTGTTCCATGCCATTATCTTAAAAACATACAGTGTAGTAATCACTTGAAGTAGTGATAACACATAATTGTATGCTTCTCATAAATTATAGGTGAATGGGAGTTGCAGCTAATGAGAGTCAAATAACAGCTCAGGAGCTGCAGTGATTACAGCAGATGTGGTGATGAATGCATTTATTATTGGGCTATTGCAAAGCTTTTTATAGCAGAGACAGCTCATTTATAAATAAATAATGGGCCACAGAGGTACCCACATGTCTGACCAACACAGCCCCATCCTCAGCCTGCAGCTTCACCAGTCTCTGGTGCAGAAAGGCTTCAAAGCTGGGGGAAAACAAACCAAAAGAGTAAAAACTCCACCCAAACTCCTGCATCAATGGGTGTCACACACTGGTGTGCCAGCACAAAGGATGTGCTGCTGGAGCCTTCTCAACAGAAATCCGAACTTCTGCATGGTTTCTCATGGAAAAGCATCCCAGCAGGTCCACCCAAGGCTGTCCAGCCCTGCCATGACCCTGCCCTGGGCAGTGCTAGGGAAGGGCTATGCTGGATTTGGGGGCAAACCCAGCAAAACTCTGTTCAAACTGTAATTTTAAATCCTGTCCTTCTCTGCAATGCTCACTATCAGGAAATGCTTTTATTTGCCAACAAAACCTAGCAATATCCCCCTGGGACGTCTCCTTCCTCCCCAGGGTAGGAGGACTGATGGCAGAGGAGCAAAGGTGGTACTGACAGCACTGTGGGAGCTCCATGAGCCCTGTTTTGGGGTGCTCCTCTCCCCCCACAGCCACCCAGCACAAACCAGTAACCACTGGGGATGACAGCACCGATGGAGAACGGCCAGACCTGCCCTTGCTGGTGTGATGAGTGTTCTCAGTGATGGCACCAGAGGCCATCCAGGTGCAGCCTCCTGCTCCCTGTAGAAGTGTTCCATGAAAAGCGATTGCTCTGAGCCCCAGATGTTGAAAAGGTGAAAATCAACTAAAAATGATTTTTGACTGGGGAGCACAAAGCAAACACTCCTCAGTCAAGGGGCAGCAAGGATGGGGGGCCAGGGCTGGGCCCGAGCACAGGCTGCACCGCTCAGACCCCCCGGGCCCCCTTTGTCCTGGGACACTGATGTCACCAGGGTCACTGAGGGCTCTGCACAGGCTGATGTCAGTGTGATTTCCCTTCAGACACAGAATCATGGAATATCCTGAGTTGGAAGAGACCCACAAGGATCATGAGTCCAACTCCTGGCCCTGCCCAGGACACCCCAACAATCCCACCCGGTCCCTGAGAGCGTTGTCCAAGCACTCCTTGAGCTCTGCCAGCCTTGGTGCTGTGACCACTGCCCTGGGGAGCCTGTTCAGTGCCCAACCACCCTCTGGGGGAATATCTAGTCCTGGAGCTGCTGACTTGGACCCACCAGGGCAGCAGGTCAGTGCCATGGGTTAGCATTGCTGCATTTGAAAGAATTTGAGTACTCTCTTGCTTTTTTAAATTGAGAAATTATGTTAAAATGTATATAAAACAAGCAAAATGAAAACATTCTGGAATTCTGTTACCCATGTTGGTGTTTTTTACAAATACCACATTTCCTTGCAGCAGTTCCTCAGCCCAGCAGTGTGAGGTGTGTGACCAGTTCTGCTGTTTTTCCAACACAATGAAAACAAGCCAAAAGGCAGATCATGAGAAGCATCCCATTTCCTTGAAGTTTCTGCCATTACCTCAGACCCAGATTTAGTTCCTGCTCGAGACCCAGAATGATCTACGACAGATCTTTGCTCTTTGTCAGGCAGAACAGATTCCACAGAAGTGTCCCCCAAAGCAGGCAGTATATAATAATGTATTTCAGAAAGTGCTGCTGGCAGACAAGGCCATTTCAACAATTCCATTTTTGTCAAAATATTTCAGAAACAATCTTCATCCCTCTGTGGAACGAAAACAAAATTTCAACATACCAAAGGCTTCTAGGAAATAGAATTCTCCACCCAAACGAGTGACTAAATGACTCGATTCGTCTCACTTCTACCAGGGCTGATTCATTTATCATGTGTTTATCTTCTGGAACATTTACTTTGTTGATATACCACTATTTGGAATATTAGGGATAAATAATAAAAGAAGGCAAATTTAATTGTGCTGCAGTCCTCTGCTATAATGAATCATTCAGCAGAATCACAATGATCTCTCGATTTACAGGATGAAGAGCTGGTTGTGGATGGATGATGTAAATACAGGGACTTGGCACAGATGGCTCAGGTTGTGTTTGCCAGCACCAGCCAGATTTTTGGATGAACCCCACAGCTGTTTGCTCCATATTAATACATTATTAATAATACTATTGCACATCTCCCTGGGGGGAGATCTCTGGGTGTGAAGGAGCCCCTCAGGGCACCCCACCAGTGCAGCACGGAAGAGGGGTCACGGGAGGCTGGTGCCATCCTTCCCCTGCCAGAACTTCTCACGCTGCTTGGACAGGGCTGGTGCAGCCAGAAAACGAGCTGTGCCTTAGGAGAAGAGTGCACAGCTCATGGAACACTTCAGCAAGACAGGATTTCACCCCAGATCCACAACAACCTCGGCTACAGAGAGTGAAACCCCATCTGAGCAGTCAGTGCCCAATGCCAACATGCAGGGTCAGGTCCTGGGGTCGGTGGTGCCTGTGTCTTACAGCACAGACAGTCCTGGACCAGCTTAAATCACTTCATAAACCACACAACAGCCCACACTGGCAGGAATCTCAAGAGGTCACTTGGTCCAGCCTTTTGTGGAAAAGGGAACTTGGGGAATTTCAATTCCCTCTGGAATTAAATGTATCTGTTGTTGGGTGACAAAAATGGCATTTCTCAGCACAGGTTTTTGGGAGAAACCAGCTGAGAGGAAGGATAAACAACCCAAAACAACCCAAACAAACACTCCCTGACTGACTATCCAAACAAATACTGACTGATTGCTTTCCCAAGTAAACATTCCCTGACTGCCCAAACAAACTTTCACTGATTGCCCAAACTTTTACTGATTACCTTCCCAGTCAGTCAGTGACTGACCACATACACAAACCCTCACTGAGCACCTACACAAACCCTCACTGACCTCCCAACAAACACCCATTGACTGCCCAATAAACACTCACTGACTGCCCAAACAAACTTCCATTGACTGCCTGTGTGTAACTATTTTTATAATTCCTGGGAAATCCATCTGAGCCTCTTGAGTCTCCTCCCAGAGACTTCCCTTCCTCGACTGCTCCAAGGCACAGTTTGATGTAACCTGACAACATTTGCATAACCCATGTGCACCAGGGAACTGCTCTGCAGACATTTCCTTTAACATATCACCTATAAACAGCTTTTTAATAGTAACAACTAGTGGGAATTCTTTTTTTCTTTTCCCTTTATGTTTTCCCTTTGAAGAAAACATATCCAGCCTCCTTATTTGTGTCCAAAATACGTTGGCTGTTCATTTTACTTGTAAAAGAAAAGGAAAGATAGAAGCACATCTTTGAAAGTTAACAATTTCCCATCAGAACAAATTGATAGAGTTTTATAAACTCTATCAATTATTGATTACCTCTGTATGAGGTGTATTAAGAAGCTGAGTTTGGTAACAACGGGTGGGAATAATGCACTGGAATCACACTGGAAAACACACAACATACATTAAAATTCATACTTAGGGAGAATATCCACAACTTTGTATGATTTTAGATTAAATCACAGAATGGTTTGGATTGGGAGGGACCTTAAGGCTCATCTCGTTCCACCCTCTGCCATGGGCAAGGACATCTTCCACTATCCCAGGTTGCTCCAAGCCCTGTCCAACCTCGCCTTGGACACTTCCAGGGATGGGGCAGCCACAGCTGCTCTGGGCAACCTGTGCCAGTAACAATGTTTTACTCTGTAGTTTTGACAACTAAAACAATTGTTGGCCAGAGAATGAATGAGCACATATTTATTGTATAAATAGCTAAATTAATAGTATTGAAAGTGTTTATAATCCCACCGGGCATTTTTCTCCCATGGAGGATGAGAGCTGGTCCCTCCCAGGTGATGTGAGCATTTGCATTTCCCAGTATTGGGATGTGCTTGGATTGTACAGGGAAAATCCACAATAAATAATCAGAACGGATGGCTGGATAATTGCACCTCCGGTTCTACCCACTTCCCTCCAGACAGCGTGATGCCAAACAACACAAAATGATCTGCTCTATGTTGCTGTGTCACTGCTTTATAAATCCCAATCATTATGGGGGGGGGTGTGTATAAAGTAATAACTAACCCTGCAACTCTGTCACTGTGTGTTCTGTACATCCATCACTATAAAACCATTATATAGAAACAGAGTGACTCATACCCCTGCCCAGAAAGGTGTTTAAATTAAGGCTAAAACCACGTACAGCCAAGTACAGGAATATCTTGTGGAAGATGGGGAAGCACTTACTGAACACTCACAAGGGTAGTGACGGGGTGTGTTTGATGCCCCAGGCTGTGCCTTCCCTCCCCACCACCAGCATCACTCAATGCTTTCCCTAGGGAAATCCCACGGGGAATTATCGCCCTGCTCCAGCCTTGCGGCCCTGAGCGGCTCAGCAGCCACACGCTGTGCTGTGCACACTGACTGTCAGCGAGGGAGCAGCCAGCAAAACCAGGTCAGGCTGGAAGGGAAGGCAGTTGGTAATCGGGATTTTGTGTTTGCAAAGCTTGCTGGCCTCTAACCCCCCACCCTGCTCTGTCCCTGCTGTTCTCTGACCCCTGTCCCTGATGGCTCCTATCACTGTTCCTACTGTCCTCCAACCTGTGTTCCTGCTGGCCTCTCACCTCCTCTTCCTGCTGGCCTCTAATCCCCCACTCTGCTCTATTCCTGCTCTCCTCTCACCTCCTGTCCCTGCTGTATTCCAGCCCCCCCGACCTGCTCTGTTCCTGCTGAGCTGGAACATCTCGGAGGAGAAATGAGAATATTGCTCTGAAAAGAATTGTACAGCAACACCATCTTGTTTAATTATTCATTCCACATGTCCAGACCTAGCTATTTATCAGTGTTTATTTAAATTAATGGAAAAATATGCTTCCCTCTCCAATTCCCTTAGCAGGCAGAGCTGGGCTGCACCCTCAGTTTTGCTCAGTGCCAGGGCGTCCCAGCCCTGCCAAGCACAGAACCAGGTCCTGTTCCCTTTAGTAAATGGAACTGGAAGAATTCCACTGATTCCCAGAGGGAAGCTGAATCTAGAGTGCTGGGAGAGATGAGAAATCAAACAAACCAACCCCAAACCTGACCATGTTTTAAGCAGAAATAATTGAAACTGCAGGTGGAACCTCATCGTGACATTTGCAAAGAGTGACTTCATTAAAACCTACTCCGTTCCCCAGGATTGCTAATCCACCTTTCCTGCTCCCTCCCAGACAAATACTCCAAATGCTCTTGCCAGGAGCTTAGCGGTGTTCCAGCTGCTCACCCGCTTTGAGCCGTTTTTAGATTTCTGGGTCTCCTTTTTTTTCTTGGTTTCATTCAGGCAGAGCCGGGAGAGATGAGACAGGAACACTGAGACAGAGCCATTGAGGAATTTGTGTCCTGGGGCACACATGGCTGTAGGAGAAGCACCAACATTATTCCCACATCACAATTCAACCTCTACCAGCCTTGCATCAGCTCATGATTTTGCTTTGACTGGAACCGAATAGGAACAAAGATTTTATAAGCAATATATTATCACAGAATCATGGAATGGTTTGAGTTGAGCTTAAAGCTCATCCCATTCCATCCCCCTGCCATGGGCAGGGATACTTTCCACTATCCCAGGTTGCTCCAAGCACCATCCAACCTGGTCTTGGACACTTCCAGGGATGGGGCAGCCACAGCTTCTCTGGGAAACCTGTGCCAGTAATAATGCTTTACTTTTCTATACGAAGGAGGTCAAAGACCTTACTCTGGCCATAAAATAAAAAAACAGAGAAAACAGATGGATTCCTGCCGGCAATAGCACGTCTCCCTGTGCCCTGGCACTGTGAGTGGAACTGCTGCTGAGAGCACCAGAAATCAATAACCGGTTTTAAGCAATTATTCCAAGAACAGGTGGAATATAGTCAATTCAGGAGCTGGGCTGGGATGGCTGGGAAACATTTGCTATACATATTTCAGTATTTAAAAAAACCCAAGCATTTGAACCTCCCCATAAATAGAACAAATCGGAGCAAGGTTATTAATCTGTGAGAGCCATGTACAACTGAGATTAATCAGCTTGTCCTCCTAAGCAGTGTCTGCAACTCTAAAATAAAAACCATTCCCAGAGAGAACACACACAAGCAGTCACCGCTTTTCCCTATCTTAAAATCCCCTCTTCATCACACATTGTAAAATACAACTTCCTTTGCAAGCCAAAGAGGCAAGATCAGTCATTTACTCTGATTTATAGCATGGGAGGGATAATTAGCTGGAATTTACTGGCTTAGCAGGAGTGAAGGATCAGAGTAGCAAGTGGGGAGAGGTCTCTGACACTGCCCCAGAGCTGACGGGTGTCAGGGCACCCAGGGAGATGTAAACCAGAGACAGAGGCTGTGCTGGGCATGGCACTGCACCATTCCCTGGGGAAAATCATCCCTTTTTTTCCCAAACAGGGTGAGTTTGCCTGTGCTGAGCTCCAAGCTCCCCCAGCCCACCTGCCACCTCTGTTTAAAAAGCTGAAGCTTTAGAAGCTGCCACAATTATGTTCAAACTCCTGCAAGACTGACAAATGCAGGCAGTCAAACCCAAACTGTGGAACATTTCATTTCTAAAAGAATAAGAAAATACCAAGAAAATGGACCAGACCCACTTATTTCTACCATATACAAAATCTATCATCTTCCCACTGTCCCTATCAGCCCAACAACCCCTCCAAACCCACGTGCTGGAAGGGAGGAAGGTGTGGGTGTTGGTGGGATGCTGACAGTAAACTGACACATATTGTGGGACTCCAGTGGCTGGGGCTGATCAGGCAGAGTTCCATTCTCAATTCCAAGGGATGGAATCACTCATGGAAAGAGAGAGTATTGGATCCACATAATTTTTAATAGTGTTTGGCCTTTGCTGGTTTTGTTCGTAGAAGATCCAGAATTTATGCACATAATTGCCCATAAATTACATATTTGCAGAGCATTGTAAAAAATTACGGCCCAGCTTTTCAGTGCTGCACACACTCAGCTCCAATTAACTCTTGTGACGGCCCTGGGTTTGTGTGCAGGGAAAAACTGGACTTCATTATTTTGTGTATCTTTAATACAGATTCTGTTGGGGTGTTGATGTCCATCGACGCACTGGAGAGTGATGGAAACACGACTTCCTGTACCACCACAGATGCCTGATTACACATTTATCCAGAATGGACGTCTCAGGGAAATGATCTAATAATTTTGCTGCACGGGTTTTTCTGCAATATCACATGTTAATTGCCAGAGAGAGCTGAAAAGAGATCTTAAAATAGGATGTAGGTAGAGAGCCCTGAGGAGAAGAGCAATGAAAGATTTAGTCCATGATCTGGTTGTGTTCAAGGGAAAAAAGCAACAGATGAGTTGCAGGTACAAGTAGCAGATGGGGAAGAGGAAAACTGGAGTTATATGGGAGTGCATCTCCCATCCATCTGATCAGTGCTGGCTGCTGCTTAAGGGCTGAGTATCGTCCCACCTGTGTCCACCTGGGAATAGCTGCACAGAGGGGTGGGAAACACCCAGCATGGCTGCAGAGGGGGCTAATGCAGAAAATAATAGTTAATAAAGAATATGTTGCAGTGCTGAGAGAGTGTCAGGAGGAGCAGAGACTGGAATTGCTGCAGCTGGAGAACCTTATAGCACCACAGTCCCTCAGGGCCCTGCAGGGCTGCAGTGCCAGGGGGATGGACAACGGGCACTGGGACATGGCCTGACACACACAGAGCTGCCAGAACCTGCCAGAGAGGTGGGCAGCCCCAAACAGCTGCGAGATTTACAATAGCCATGTCTATAAGAGTTGTATTTCTGACCAAAAAATGTTCTTTCTCTTTGAAAGGAGCCAATAAAAAAATCCAGCCCTTCCACAACCTGCTCACAGCACTTGTCTCTCTGCTCTCCCATCCCAGATGACACCAGCTGCATTATTGCCACTACTGGAATCTGCACTGGGGGCTCTGAACCAGCACAACAAAGGCCCCTTTGAGGAGAAAGGAGAAGAGAAGCTTTGAGGTGACCTAATTGTGGCCTCCAGGACCTGAAGGGAGCCTACAGGAAAGGTGGAAAGGGACTTTGGACAAGGGCCTGGAGGGACAGGGCAAGGGGGAATGGCTTCCCACTACCAGGGCAGGGTTAGATGGAATATTGGGAAAAAATTCTCCTTGTGAGGGTGAGGAGGCCATGGCACAGGTTGCCCAGAGAAGCTGTGGCTGCCCCATCCCTGGAAGTGACCAAGGCCAGGTTGGATGGGGCTTGGAGCAGCCTGGGATAATGGAATGTGTTCCTGCCCATAACAGAGTGAGGGACTGGATAAGCTTTAAGGTCCCTTCCAATCCCAACCAGTCTGTGACTCTGTGAAAATGGCACTAAATCAGCTGTCGAGCTCCCAGCCCAAGTATTCCCTCACTAATATTCCCTACATTTTCTCAAGTAACCTTGCTTAATTATGTTCATATTTTCTGTCCAGAAATTTAATTTCTTGCAGTTCTTTAGTCATGTGTCAACATCTCTAAAATTCCTACAATATTTATTCTCCTTCTATGGATAACCTTGTCAATCTTAATTATAGCTTAGGGTAGGCAAACAGAATTGGCTACATGGCTCCAGATGAGCTGTCCCATTGTTAAATATGTTGCTGGAATATATTCCATCCTTCCAATGCTCCAAAGCAGTTTAAGTGCTGTTGCACACTGTGCAGAGTCATTTGAGCTCTCAGCCCCATTTATTTATTTCAATTGCAACCTATAAAACATAAGATAATACATTTCCAAGATTTTGGCTGCCCTTGACAAATAATTAAAAATGCAATTCCCCAAATTCTCAAGGAGCACCAGCACATAAAAAAACCTTCCTCTGCATAAAACCTCACAAATGTCAAAGTCCTTCACCTGAGCTGTCATACAACTTTATTCCCTCCTGTCTCTCATTTCTGCTAAAGCAACTCTTACTGCCTTGCTCACAAATTAAATGCCCTATCAAGGCAAAGGGGGTAATGGATTCTCCACTTCCAGGAGTTTTCTGTGGAGAGCTCTGCCAGTTCACAATTTAAACTGGTTTTGAAAGCAAGTCCCTGGTCCCACAAGGTTTGGCAGCTCCTTGGTTGAGACCCACCCAACTCCTCAGGCAGCTGCTCCCAATGCTCCAAACTGGGAAGAGCCGCTGCCTCTGTCAGTGCTCCAAACAAAACCCCTGTGCTGTGTGGGAGCTCATCCCACTCTGGCCTGCCCTACCCTGGCATTTCTGGATGGAGTTGGTGGTTCCTGCAGCACTTCCAAGCTCGTCAGGCCTTGCTGTCACCACTTCCTTTTGGAAGTCTGGCTAAGGACAGCACAAATCTTGCTTTGAAGCACCAAACCCGTTGCTCCTTGACAGCAACCTGCCACTGCTGAGTGCACCCCTCGGGTATAGAGAAATGAATCAGAATTTAGACATCCAAAGTGCTTCAGGATTTAAAAATCCCAGTTGTGGAGGCTCCCTAGGGAATAAGGGAGCACATACTAGTGAATATTTAACAGGTGTTGAAGTGCTTTGAGAGTTTGCAGCAAGTATTTGACAATTGCAAACAAATTTTATAGAGACTAATCAAGGGAATTAGGAGAATATCTGAGAGGCTCCTGCACTGACAAAATTCAACCACCAGGTGATGGCATGGCTGGAAAAGTGAAGTGCTGAAAAAGTTTCTATTACTTTAAGGACTTGAAAGATTTGATTCCTAAGGGAATGGTTCTATATAAATCATATTTGCATAATGCAGGCTGGGAAGTGTGGCTGGAGCACTTTCATCTCATTTTCATGAAGTAACTCAGATGAGCAAGAAGCTCCTACCCCTGAATAGAGATATTTCAGAAGAATTAAGGAAAAAATGATGTCTTAGTTCAAGCTTCCCTAAGGCAGCTTCAAATGCAGAAATATGGAATTATTTAGCAAAATTATGAAGGTTGAATTTTACACATACTGTGGTACTGGTAATTACTGAGGATTTGCTCAGAGCCCAGGCTCTTGCTCCCCCTCTAAATTCTAGGATACAAATGGGGAAAAAAGCCTGTTTCCTCAGTAATTAATCTTTTCCCATAGGGATGAAAAATAGATGAATCGTTGTCCACATATATTCTCAGCTCCTGTTCTAAAGCCTTTTGTTAAAACACAGTGGAGAAATCCCTATCTCTGCAGTCAGGAACAGGTATATAGAACTCCTGCTGCTGGGACTCTGAGCTCACCCACTGTTGGTGTCCTGTGTGAACACCAGACATCTGATATCCTAGAATCACAAAATCCCAGAATGGTTTGGGCTGGGAGGGACCTTAAAGTCCATCTCATTCCATGGGCAGGGACATCTTCCATGGACTTCCATTCCATTGCTCCAAGCCCCAGAGTCCCTCTCCATTCTCCTGGAGGCCCTTTAGGCACTGGAAGGCTGCAATAAAGTCACCTCAGAGAGCCTTCTCTTCTCCAAATTGAACAATCCCAATTCTCTCAGCCTTTCCATGATTTCAAAGAAATATACATTGGGGAATTTGAACGGAAGGTGACGTTCGCCAGTGCTCCCTCATGAGCCAGAAATGATGCTGATAGATTGGGTTATTTTCATAATAAATGTATCTTTTCACAAGCAAGACAAGAAATGGCATCATTCTACCCCAGTGCTCTCAGACCAAACTCGTAATCACTCCTCCCAATTTCCTGGAGCCCTCTCTGTGGTGGAGTCTGACAGGACCAGATCACACACAGCAGCCGTTCTGCTCTGCCTCCTGCAATATCGATTTTTACAACAAGCTCCGTAAATATCAATATTTTTGTACTTGGAGGAGATGAGAAGCAGCCAGTGAAATGTACCCTGCCAGCCAAACACGGGTCAGTCTGCAGAGAGCCAAGACAAGCTTAATGAGAAAGTAGAACAGACAAGTAAAAAAAGAGCTTGGGAAGAGAAAATCAGACATGAGGGAGAGGGGAACTTGAGTGAAATGGAGGAAAGGTGGGCAGAGAAGCTGCAAACACATGCTGGGGACATGCCAAGCCTGGCAGAGAAGTAGATAAGATAGAGAAAGCAAAGAATGGCAGGGAGAGCCACCAGGACTGGAGCGGACTGTTGAGCTTTCTCATTTTTTGGTTATTTTCACTATATTTGCCTGTCCATGACAAAGTGCCCACATTGGTCTCACTAAGTAACACTTTGTGATTCTGTGGGACTAAAAATTCCCACAGAGTTGAAGAAATTGGTGTCATGAAGGATTTATTTTATGGTTGCCCTTTATTCCACTGGATATGGAGGAGTCATCTTCGTAGACTCAGAGAATCTCCTGAGTTGGAAGGCACCCACAAGGATCATCCAAGCCTTCCCAAATTTGGCCCAGACGTGGCTCCAGTGCAAGCCAAATGGCCAATGTCTCGCTGTACAAAGTGAGAATTAAAGAGAAGGGGTCAGGACAGGAGCCCAAAGTGACCCTGCCCTGCGGTGGAGTGGGTGCTTCTCAGGGAGGCTCAAGAGGTCCCAGGACCTCCTGAACCCCTGACAGGCAGGAAGGTGCTGCACCATTCCCACACCCTGGCCTTGAAATGTGCCCCTACAGCCCAGACTGGTCATATGCACATGGATGACTTCTCTCTTGGTTAGGGATCAGGAAACTAGAGAAAAATCCTCCTGATTCAGGAGAGGTAGCCCAGGGAAGGAGGCAAAGTTCGGATCTATGGATATTATTAGTATTTCCTCTCATGTTTCTTCTTAGTTGTATTTTCAATAATTCCTCTCCAAAATGGCTATAACAGGCAAAACTACATTTTATTATTATTTTCTCATGCCAAACATCATCAAAATTAGCAACTATTGTACAGCTGTCGTGAGAGAGGTTTGAGGCACAATTACTCCCTGCGTGCTTTTAATTTGGTTTATGTTGTTAGGTACGTTGCTCATTAAACTTTTCATGAACTGGCAATTCAGATGGAAAACGCTATGGAATGCCAAATTCTGAAGACTTCCTGTAATTTTGATTCAACCACAGAATTAAACAGATTTGCTCTGAGGAACTATTCTTTCTTCAGAGTAACTAAGTCCAAGAACAGAAAAAAACCTGCCTGTTGAAGCCCTACAGCCTTTCGGAGACTCAGATTTTACAACTCGTAGAAAGAAAGCTGCCAAAAATGGGAATTCTCCTGTTTTCCAAAGTCCCACAAGTTACTGAAATCCAACCCATGAAACAGCGTTTATTTAAAGAAAGACTAATACTGTTCCAGATAAGCTCAAAACTATTCTTTATGTGTTCTTGGCACAACAGTTCACATCAAACTGCTCCAGGCCCACTCTTTAAGCATTCCCTCACCTGACTCTATATCTTTCCTAGTTTTCTTTAAGAATAATTTTTATGTGCCAAAAATGATGTGACTTAAGAGCTCTTAAATAAAAATACAAGTCTTCCAAAGTGAATTGATAAAAGCTCCTTTTTTTAGAAGAAAACATACCTCAACCAGGTGTGCCATTATTAGATCTGCCATTAATTATGCCATTTTTAGAATTTAAACCTTTTTCCAGCTACCTCACGCATATTTGAAATAAAATATTCAAATACATTCAGTGTCTAATAAAAGGGTAAATTCAGCAGTGGAACAGATTTCCATTTTCCTAATGCTTTTTGGCACTTGCTGCTGTCCAGTTACATTAATCTGTAAAAATGTTTCTACACTTATCAGCCCCCAAGTCTATGCCAAACCAAATGTGAATTTATAATTCTGAGTAAATAAGTCCTACACATAAACTCCCTCAAGAACTAATAATATGTAACAGAAAGTTTATATATTTTAAATGCTTATTATCACAACACTGTGCTCAAAATATGATATATCAGGGGAAAAAGGGAGCTTTTAAGGTAGATTCTTGACAAGACTAATAGCTTGTGTTTTTTTTCCTGTGCTACACATGATTTTGACACAGAAAAGTCGAGGACATTTCAGACACATTATGCATTTTGACACTAAGTAACTAGCAATTAGCTGAAGTGCATAATTGCATCTTAATGCAGCAAAGGAGAAAATAACAAAAAAGACTGGGGAAAAGGGTGATAGAGCTGGGGCTTCATGAGAGTTAAATCCACTAAACCATCCCACTAAGTGCCACTTCTACTTGTCCTTTGAACATTGCCAGGGATGGCAACTCCACCACTGCCCTGGGAGACCCTTCCAATGCCTGACCACGTTTTCAGGGAAGAAATTTTCGCTGATGTCCAACCTGAATCTCCCCTGGCACAACTTGCATCCATTTCCCTTGGTCCTATCCAGCCAGTGCAGGGAGTAAAGTTCTTCCTCTCCTTGTGGACAAGGGAAAAACATGGAAATGTGACCTGTCTTAGAAAAGGATTCTCCAGTGTGGTTCACTCTGGTAGCAAAGGTGAGGTTTGGTCATACCCAGTGTGTTGGTTCCCACTCCCAGTCTGCTCAGCAGTGGCCAGGCCACCCATCACTGCTGGCCAGGTAACACCTCAGCTGGCTGGGACACATGCCCAGGGAGGAATAAGAATAAATATGGAAATGCTTATGTATGATTAGACCTAGTCTAGTGGAAGGTGTCCCTGCCCATGGCAGGGGGTGGAATGGGATGAGCATTGAGGTCCCTTCCAACTCAAACCATTCTGAGGTTCTATGATAGGAAGAAATTATGTTGTAAAGTGCAGTGATGAAAGTGTTACTAAGATAGATCCATGGAATAAAACATCTTATAAAGTTGTTGTGGCTTTGAGAAATAAAAGATTCAGTGGAAATGTAAGAAAACAAGAAAAGGTATAAACCTTCCAGTGGAGTTGGTACTGCTCCTCCATGCTCAGCTGGGACCTGCAGAACATTCCCAGCTGGGCTTTGTGGGCATTGATAGCCAAAATCTGTAAGAACCAACCCTTTACAAACCCTACAAGGTTGGTATTAGCATCAGAAAAGCTCTGCCCTTTAGGCTGTAAATGTGATGCAAATATGTGCCAGCATCTCGCCTCTAATTTCTGGCATAATTATTCTATGTTAGGAAAGATGCTAATTTGAATGTCCATTTCGAGCACTGATCAGATTGATGCCACTGTTGGAATTCAATTATCTTCTTAGGCTTTCAGCAACCCAAGGCAGTGTGTGTGTCTAACGCGGCATCAACATTTGTTTGGATGCCGAGATCATCAGAGGAGACAATAAAATTAATCTTTTTTAAAAAGCACTGCCTTAAAACAGTTCTGTTTGCTCCATCTGTTTTAACAGGGACATTGGAGAACCATGCACTCCTCTGCCTCAGTTTCCTATCACCAAAGTACCATCCACTGAGCCCACGTCCTTGGCTCTGCAGCCAGGCACAGTCCGGGGAGAGCCACTGCCAGCCCAGCAATGCCTGGATTGGTGCCTTCAGCACAGCCAGAAGTGGAGTGGGGTCAGGAGGTTTCACACATCATGAGAGACATTCAAATTACTCAGGTTTACCCCCCACCTGTTCATACAGAAGCTCAACCCAGACTATCACAAACAAACCAGTGGGAGAGGAAAGGCCAAGGGAAGATCCTGCTGTGGGGACAGGGAGTGCTGGCTGGGTGGAGTGGGGGGAGTTACATCCCCAGGCAGGGATTGGGGTCCCTGCTCCACACGGAATCCTGGGAGGATGAGGAACCCACTGGAGAGGCTCCTGTGGAGCTGTCAGAGCCCTTAGGAGCAGAGTCTGCCAGGGAAGAGGCACAGCCCAGATCCAGATGGGAAACCCATCTTCCTCATCTCTCCAATACAGGGACATGGGTGCCGATGCCTTGATTGTGCTTCTGATGGCAAATTCAAGCAGTGATGCCTCAAACCTTGTGCTCTCTGTGCCAGTCCTCCCCCAGCAGTGAGAACCCTCCCATGACACTGACCATGACCACCTCTTTCACTTGGAAGTTCCCACTCCATACCCCCTCCATAGAACTGGCACACAGAGGCAGTCCCAAATAGGGTTTGGAGGCATTAATTGTGTTCTGGAGTTCATATTTCCTTTATTTTCCAAAGACATCAACCAGTCTTTCTGTCTTGGCATAAATGATCTACTGGGAGCACATTTTGCATGTGTACAAAGATTTTATACACCCCTTAGACAAACTAAATAACTGGGTTGGTTTCCTTGTTTCTTTGAACCTGAAATTCTGAATTAAACCCAGAATATTTTCATCTAGCTTCAGGGCCTTCGGTGTTTAAATTTACCTATAAATTTGTTTCTTACAGCATAAGACTTGCATGTCCTTCCTTTCTTTTCTACTTAATTTTCCACGCAAGGAATTCTGGTTGCTGCACAGATTTGCCTTGGTGGGAGGCCATTAGTTGGCCACTGGCAATACCACCAGATGCTGAAATATTATAACTCTCATTTCAGTGGTAATTGTGCTTAATACTCACAGCTTGCTCCTTACACATCATTTGTTAAAAACACATTAATAATGCAAATAGAGTCATAGTCAGGACCTGAGCAGCTGTAGAGCCAAAGAGGGCAGAGCTTCCTGGGAATGTACCCAGTTCAAGGATAGTCCGGAAAAGAGAAGATTTTTTAAAATAATCCTCTAAATAATTTATTTGCTTGGAAAATCTGTGACCCTCCCATTGCCACATGCCCACTCACGGATTTGTCACTGTACCACGGCATGGGGGAAGAGGAGAACTGGGAAGGTCAGGGATGCTGCCTGTCAGGAAGAGACTCTTTTGTTGGGTCACTGACAATTCTGGAAGCAGGAATTAGGGTACGAGTAGGAAAAAGAAATGTTGAGATAAGGTTTTTCTGTGCCTTTTTAGCATTTCTTGGAGAGGCAGCTGCTGTTTGTTACTGAGATACAAACTACAGTAACATTTTTAATTGTAAAAGTGATAAAGACAATGAATTATAAATGCTTTTAAAGAAATATATTAATGAATGTGGTGTAAGATATGAAATTTAATTAGAATTTTAAGCCTTTAAGGATAAAGTGAATTAACTAAAAGGCTTTATAATGAACTAGTATAATACATGAGCTGGAAGTGAAATAGATTTTGAAGGTATTTTAGGTAGTTCTTGTATGGAAAAACAGACATACATTTAACCAAATTTTAATTGGTTTTGAACACTGGGAAGGAATAGTTACTGGCTTCATTTTATCTGAACACGATTTGTTATTTACGTGTATTTGTAATGCAATCAGAATAATAGAAATTAGGTAGTTACGCAAACAACTTGATTAGATTAGGTGAGCTGGAAGGGACCCACAAGGATTATGGAGTGCAACTCCTGGCCCTGCATAGGACACCCCAACAGTCCCAGCATGTGGTAACCAAATTCATCTCCTCCAGTGGTGGGAGTTTGGTCCCTAGAGCACTCGGTGTCCTCAAGTCTCTGCTTCCAGCTCTGCAGGAAACTTCTCAGGGAATAGAAGTGACCCCAACGGAACCACCAACTCTGAACAAAGCCCAACACACACAGACTCCCTGCCTGCTCTCTGTGCTTCCCTCATCCTCTACATTGTACAGCCCCTTCCATTACAGACTGTGTCCCTCGGGGAGCCCAAAACAACTTTGGGAAGAGCTCACACAACACATCCGCAAAAGACTGACTGAGTTTTCAGAGAATGATGGAATGGTTGGGACTGAGAGGGACATTAAAGCTTATCTTGTCCTACCCCCTGCCACGGGCAGGGACACCTTCCATTATCCCATGTTGCTCCAAGTCCCATCTAGCCTGGCCTTGAACACTTCTAGGGATGGGGCAGCCACAGCTTCTGGACAGCTGGACACAGCTGAACAGCTTGTACCGGTCAGGACTGTCAACACGCCAGGACAGTTATTTTTAATTTTGTTTTGTTTCAGGCTAAATATGAAGTCAAAGAACTTTAGATCTTCTAGTTTATTATTAATAAATTTTTGCTCTATCTAAACTTTTCTTCGGTTAATCCTTGTTTTTTCTTTCTTTTCAAGTGCACAGATAAGAATATTGTGACAGCACACAGTTATTGGGTGTATTTGGATAGACTACTAAGCTGAGGTGACATCACACTGATAAGACTACTCCTACCATCCCCTGTCTCAAATGGATATGTCAGATTCTACTCAACCTGACATGAGATGAGTTGATACAACTTGACCTACTAATTTGAGGGAAAATATTTCTGAAAGGAGATGACTCTTCAAAGTACCCAAATACACAGAGATCCAGTGCCTGACATTTCAAAACAGATCCAGTTTAAATTAACACTGGAAGAGGTCATCCCAGGTTTCCTGTGGCACCTGTAGGTCTTCAGCTAAAGAGGGGTTTCTTTTCTAAGAGGTGTGTTTTAGCTGAAAAAGAAACTGTGACTGGATACAATAATTACACAGTTAGAGTACATCAAAATAGATGATCATTAATGCTTTCTTCAAGGCTGAAAATCTGGAAATCAGCTCCATGACAATAGTTTGTGGTACATTTTACATTAGACGTCTAGCTTGGATCAGGTGTGAACTCCAGAGGATCTCCTGGAAACTGCCTCTTTATCACCTCTTGTTTCACACCAAAAGAAGTCACGGAGCACCATGGCTGCTTCCAGAAGAAACTAAACTGGGCCAGGCAGGACTTGATGATTTTGAAGGTTGGACTTGATGGTCTTGGAGGTCTTTTCCAACCTTAATAATTCAAAGATGCTTGAAGATGGCCTGCACTGCCCTCCATCAGCCAGTGGGCACGAGCACGTGGGAATGACCACAGCCACCTAAAGCAGCAGCTGGAAGACATGCTATGGATGCCAGGTCCTTTGGACAAGCTGCTCTGCTCCCAGCCCGTCTCTTACATGTCCCAGGATCTGCTAAGGCAGCCAAGGACCTCAATAACCCCAGGGAGCCCTGAGAGCAGGATGGGGTGGGCTGGCACAAGCTCTGAGCACCTGGTGTAGGTAGGAGAGCAGCAGGGCCCAAAATGACAAGGAGAACACAGAGAATATCCTGAAGTGCACCAGGGAGCTACTGCAATAATTATGTCAGAAATGCAGTCTTAATGTTTGGCTGACATGTCAGCCATGAAAAATTCATTAATGAAGACTACAGGATCTGACAGCTCTGGCCAGAGCCACCATGCTCTCCTGCTCTAACACACGCTTCAGGAATGGGAAGATGTCAGATACAGGATGATCAGTCTTTGTTAACCATTCTCATCTTCAGAAAATGTCTACATGTACCTCGTTCAGAATCTGTTGTTGTTCCTAAATTATGCTGCACTGCAAAGAAATAAACACTTCATGTGTAGAGCCACGAGCCAACAGGAGTTGGGAGCCCAGAAATTTCCAGGGAGATTAGTCTTTAATAGCTTTTAAGTGCAGTTGCTGGAGACTAAAAGCCATTTTAAAAGTCTTTTACAGAGAAACAATAATTGAGTGAAGTGAAGCCATAGTAGGACAACAACCTGGGTAAGAAAGGGGATTGTAGCTGAGCCAAAGGGAATTTTGTTTCCTAGAGAAAAATAAAAGATGAAATGAGAGAAGTGGAGAAAATTAGAGAATGCACACATAAAGCTTTTTAAGCTTCCCAGAGTACCAAGCATCACCCTGTGAGCTCTGAGGGTAACGAGGCGCAAAACAATGAGGCCTCCTGACATTGCCTCTGAGAGACAACGTCTCCAACGAGGGGCCACGGCAGAACCATGGCCACAGGTCTCCATCTACAGGAAATTTGGTGTTTCCTTCAGCAAGAGGGAAAGAAAATGTACCACACTGAGATGACTGTGGTCAGCCTGAGGAGGGGCAGTGGTGTGGTGGCTGATGAAGGTCACAGCATGGGGCACCCTTTGCTTGTCCCAGCGCTGCAGGAACTGCTGCTCAGTGCTGTGGTCACCAGGCTGTGCAGGGTCCAAACACAGTTACTTAAGATTTTGGCAAATGTGCTCTGTGCTCTCCTGGCCCTTAACAAGCTGAGCTGAGCTGCTACAAACCCATGGCAGGCTCTGCTTGTCTTATGGAATCTGATGGGATGAAGTCCTTCTGCCTGTATAGAAAATAATGGCTCACCTGTCTCTTCACTGCTTTTAGACCTTCTCCTGAATGGCTGAAAAGGCTTCTTCAGTTTGTTTGTCTAAATTCTGCAAGACAAATGTGTTCTGTGTTCCTCCTCCCACTCCCCCAGCCCATAAACAGGCTTTTCTGGGATATGGGTTGTATGTTAACAGCTGAGGACAATATAAAAGACAATTTCACTATGACTTAAATTTAGGAGGGAAGAGGCTGCAATGGTTTTCTTCTCTGCGATAGCAAAGCTAAATAAAGTTATTCTCAAACAACCAGAAGAGCTTTTCTGGTTGTAAAAATACTCATTAAATGGGAAAATGGCAATTCAATGAGCACAGAGGAATGTAAGATGAAATGCATATACCATTCCTATGAAAGCTTGTGATGGCATTGATGCCCAGGAGTGTGGAGCTGCACAGGCACCTGGAGCTGACTCACACCCAGAGCACAAGGCTTGCTACTTATCCTGCCCTGACAGAGAGAATTTTCAGGCACTGATGCCTGAAAATGTACCTTTTAAATCAATGGGACTTTTTGACAACTGTGTTCTTCCCTTTTGGATGCTTCTGTTCACCTTTACACCCTGGGTCAAACCCACCTATTTGAATTTTAAGCCACTTTAATCACTGAAGAGCAGCTTCCGACCATCACCCTGCCAAAGACACACTCTTGCCCTCCCCTGCCTTTGATACTCAAGGCTTGCAACTAGTGATGCAACATTACCAAAGCTCACCACACCTCCACACACCACCTCATTGTCCTGAAAAATGACACTGAATCTCTAAACGCCCCAGTGACAGTGGAAATCCATTTTGGTAACAACCTCTGAAAATGCTGCTCCGCCTCTGTCACAGACCAAACAGCTCTTGGAGTGACACTGGGCTACAAAAGGTCTGTGGGGTTTGTTAATGGGCTTATGTTGGGTTTATACTGATGTAAACAAGATGAGATCCAGGCATTATCCGAATCTCCTGGCAAATATATTTATCCCTGTTGAAAAAGAAGCCCCTCCTCTCATGAAACGGCACGAGAATGAAACCATGGTTACAGAACTTGCCTTGTGTGTTAAACAGTGCAATACTGCAACATTTAAATCTCTAATCTCATTAGGATCAAAGTGGAGCAAAGGATCAAAGCAGAGATTAGGAGCAGTGCAGAAGGAAACCCTATCCCTCTGCAGGTATAGAGTGGAAAGGCCTTAATATTGATTAGAATATAGAATAATAATTATTTTTTACTTTGTGAGCCTTAACAATCTCAAATGTCCTTCTGAAATTGCAGACTTTTCAACCAAATTCACCCTAATCATTACGCAGGAAGTTCATAATATTAAAAAAGGAATTTGTTTCCAGCATATATGGAAATGTTGACATTGACTGAAAAATAGAAAGAAATACTCCAAAGTCCATTGTGCTGAAGCATTTTAACTGGATGCAGTGTCAGAGCCCATATTTTGAGCCTTTAGGGTTGGTTCCCCATCCTGTAGACCTAAGAAACAGAATCTACAAAGCACTTTTTGCTTCAGCAGTGACAGGAAAGAATAAAACTGCCAATTATTTCATTATGAATTTCATTACAATAATTTCAATACTTATCAGCTGTAAGAGGCATCTCTTACCTCTGAGCACTCACTGCCCAAGAGCCCCATGCTGACCCTGTCTCTGAACAGGGACAATCCCCTGCATAGAAAGGGCTTTGGCAGGAATCCCATCAATTTAGGTGACCTGAGCTTAATTTCTTTGTCATCTGAAAGAATTAATTCCTGTTACAGCTTTTACATTACTTCTATTTCTTAGAGCAGACAGCTATTATTTCATCTGCCTGGGTATCTCTGTATGTACAGATACAACATGGACAGTGTTTGTTCTGTGATCACTCTCATCATCTGTTTCCCTGGGATACAAGGTAGTGTTTTCTGCAAACAAACATGAGAGTTTCCCCCCCCCGCTGAAGAGTCCTGTAACTGAAGGGTTGGGATCTCATCCAGCAGAGGTGGCTTTTGGAGTCAGAGTTTGCATATCTGGCATCCTGTCTCTAAAAAGGTTTGGGAGACCTACAAAAGGTATGAAAAATGTGACAAGAATGATGAATAGAATCCTAGAATCCCTGACTGGTTTGGGTTGAAAGGGACCTTAAAGCTCACTCAGTTCCACCCCTGCCATGGGCAGGGGGGACACCTTCCACTATCCCAGGTTGCTCCAAGCCCTGTCCAACCTGACCTTGGACACTTCCAGGGATGGGGCAGCCACAGCCTCTCTGGGCAACCTGTGCCAGGGCCTTACCACCCTCACAGGGGAGAACAGGCTGAGGTTCTACTCCAATGAAGATAAAACCCAGCACTATCCAGTTTGGGGAAGAGTCAGTGGAGCAGACCCAAAGAAAATCCAAATGGCAGCAAAAGCACAAAATGGCAAACAATTATTTGTTGTTACTCAAAATGCAAGAACAAAGGATTGTCAGAAAATAATGAGACAGTAGGTGCAAAATAAAGAAAATAAAGTAATTTTTCACATAGTGCATAATTAAAGTGTAGAACTCATTACCACAGGATGCCGTGGGAGCCAGACACACAAATGGATTTGAAAAGCAATTAGACAAATTAATGGAAGAAAAGTCCATCAAAGCCTATTGAACAAAAAGACATGGATAGGACTATTGACACAACCTACAGCATCAGCCATGCAGCACTTCTGTCTTACTGTGGTTACATTTAAAATGGCATTTCCCAGCACCTCTTCTGCCCCTGCAGCCCAGTGTGGGGAATGGGAGTCCCCTCCAAACCACTGAACAGACACCTGGAGCTGGTGGATAGTCAGGTTTTACCACTGAAGTACAAAGTACTTCTAAATTAATGATGCACACTCATAAAAAATACTGGAAATACCTGCTTGGAAATCATCAATACTGGGAAAAAAAAAATGAAAACTTCGATGACTGTTAAGAACTTCACTTGAGTGACAGAATCACAGAATACTTTAGGTTAGAAAAGCCCTCTCAGACCATCGAGTCCAACGGTCCCCCAGTACTGCCAAGGCCATCACTAATCCATGTCCCCAAGTGCCATATCCACATGGCTTTTAAATCCCTGCAAGGGTTGGACAGCCCTTTTGAGGAATAAATTTCCCCCAATATCCAACCTGAACCTCCCCTGGCACAACTTGAGGCTGTTTCCTCCTCTCCTGTAGCTTGTTCCTTGGGAAAAGAAGCCAACACCCACCTGGTTCCAACCTCCTTTCAGGCAGGTATAGAACTGCCTGTAGTTCAGGCTGGCCACCAGGAAAGTCTATTCCAGCAGCTGGAGGCAGCCAAGGAGATATATCCACCTTTATTACACTAGGAGGTATAACCCAAGGGCTGCTGATTGGTATTCTTTTATGCGGTAACAATAAATGCTCTTTCTATTTCTTATTAAACAAGGGAATTTCTGCATGGCATCACAATGGGAAGACAGCGTGGAATTCGCACTTTCAAGAGCCATAAGGTCTTCTGGGTTTATAGAAAACACAAATGCAAAACCAAGCCCAACAACTTTATCCTCTAAGACTTACCCACAATTTCAACTAAACAAAAGTTTATGTTTCTGATTAAGTTTTTTGTTCTCACTATACTACATCTGATTTTCTAAAGAGTTACATTGATTTTATATTATATACAAATATAATTTAATGTTGGAAAGTGAAAATTATTTTTTATAGACCTGGAATGTAAAAATTTTTGATAGGTTTTTTTCCTAACATCAATGCAGTGTTGATTAGAGATAAATAAAAAATGCTCTCACTATATTCCATGTACATGAATCTATGCCGCCCTTCCCTAGCAAGGTCAAACACTTCCTAAGCTGAGAGAGAATTCATTTAATCAGTTTGCTGGTCTTAGGTAATATCTATTCTACTAAAAAGTCACCTAATTATGGACATTGTTTGAATTGAAAATATTATTGATTTGAAAAACATAAAAAGTACAAACCACAAACTGCGTAAGACCCAGATCTGAGTAACTTCTGTACAATCTGGATAAACCCAGTTAAAATCAAGTGATTTGCAAAGAGATCACTGGAAAAACCACAGGAAGAAGGAATGTCCTCCGCTCAGGAGGAACTGGGGCAGCCAGAGAGGTTCCTTATGGTAATACTGGGAAAAACTGGGATCCAGCATAAAATGATTCAGGGGCTGGGGCTGTAGAGAGAACTGCAGCTTTCCATCCTTCAGGAAGAATTGCTGAAGATGATTCAGGAGGAATTTCTTCCTGGAAAGGGTGGTCAGGCATTGGAAGGGGCTGCCCAGGGAGGTGGTGGAGTCCCCATCCCTGGAGGTGTCCAAGGAATGACTGGACATGGCACTCAGGTGCTTTGAGCTGGGTGACAAGGTTGGGATTGGTCACAGGTTGGACTTGATGGTCTGGGAGGGCTTTTTCAACCTTAATCACTCAGTGGTACAAAGGGCTCAAAATCAAAGCCAGCCCTGCCTGCTTTTGTTCGAGATGTGCTCTCCATTTTCAGCCTGTGGTATGATGAGAATCCACCTTTGTGTCATTACAAAACAGACACAAAACCTTGCTGTTTAACCTTATTGGTTTGGCTTAGATGGTCTTTAAAGGTCCCTTCCAACCCAAACCACCCTATGATGTCCAAAAGGGAGATCCTCCTACCCTTCTGGACTGACCTCTGCCACCCTCCTGGATGTCACACACTCCCCCCAAAAACCACTCTACTCAAGCACAAAGAAGCTGCTGAGTTTGCTCAAGGACCACTTTGGGATTCACAGCCTGCAGAGGAACGTGAGAAGATCATGCAACAAAAAAGCTACAGAGCTTCTGTCCACAGACTTCAAAACTTTCCATCTTTGCTCTTCTAATTGGGAAAGTCTCTGAAAGGCTGTACAGAAAAAACTGACAGAAGACTAACACACACTGACTGCTCACTGTGCAGCTGAGCAACAGTGGGTTTAATTCTTGGCTTCAACAGCCCATTTGTTTTTTTTTTTAATTAATCTTCAGGCCTGCACAAGTTGGGTCATCTCCTGGTTAGAAGCAGAGGAACTTAGGTGCATAATACATAAAAATTCCAGTTTTGTAGAATTTTAACTTCTGGGATGGATATGCAAAAATTATAATTACATCCAGCATTCAAAATAGGTACAATCCAGATCTGTGCCCCTCTGAAATGCACTGTAACATTTGCTGCCTGGCTGATGGAGGGAGAGCTGCATTAATTAAATTGAATTGGAGCCTTGTGGAGTTTTCCAATAACTTTTTAATTATAGCTTAATGCTGCTTTCTAGCCCTGACAAAATTGAAATTTCTTCTGTAATGGCTGTATTTCAAATTCCACCTTTCCTTTTTTCCCAAGACACCCACAGGAGGCCATGAAGCTGCAGCCCATCAGCTGTGACTGAAGCAGAAAAGGTTTAGGGCAATACAGTATTTTCCTAATTTCTTTCCAAAGTGCTGCTCCACTAAGAAAATGTTCTTGTAACCTTTTAGACACCTGCAGTTGTGTGCCCAGGCTGGAGGCCAGTCTCTGTTAGTTAATCAATGGAAAAGGGAATTTTCTAGAGAGCCAAAGCAGTTTCCCAGGCTCCTCCTTTTCCTGCAGGGGTGGCTATACTCATTTCACTGTCTGTGCACTCTCCCTTGTGGCCGGAGACAGTCCTGGGAGCTGGGAATGGCTGGAAGAGTTAGGGAGGTCCAAACTGCTCTAATAAACAACAGAGGGTGGGAGGAGGAGGATGGATGCTGTGCTGGGAAATGGCACTAGAACTGAGCATCGGCCCAGTACTAGGATCTGCCCTGACAGGACAAGGGGGAGTGGCCTTAAACTGGAGAAGGGTTGATTTAGATTAAAGATTAAGAAGAAATTCTTCCCTGTGACGATGGGGAGGCATTGGAATGGATTTTCCAGAGCAGCTGTGGCTGCCCCATCCCTGGAAGTGTCCAAGGACAGGTTGGACAGGGCTTGGAGCAACCTGGTCTAGTGGAAGGTGTCCCTGCCCATGGCAGAGGGTGGAATGGGATGATTTCTAAGGTCCCTCCCAACTCAAGCCATTCTGGGATTCTGTGGTTCCATGACTTCCTCATCCTGGCACGAGAGATGTCCTTCCTCCTCCCACACCCCTCCTGGACTCTCCTGGAGCAAATTGGCACTGCTATGTCCATTCTACCACTCCCAAATCAATAATTTAGAATTCCCACAAGGCACAGTATCTGCTCTCAGACTGAATGAATTAATCTTGGTTATAATTACCACAAACATCAAATGAAATATTAATATGCTGGCGTTTTCAGGCCCGTTCCAATTCCACTCCAATCCAGCCAGAATGCACAAAGGGTGACATTTAGGGAAGACAATATACAATGTTCCATGGCACAATTCTGAGGTGCAGAAACTTTCTGGGTCTGAAGGGTTGTACTGGCTGTAAGACGACCTCGCAAAATAGCGCTTTAAGAGATATAAAAGATGACATTTCATTTTTGTTCTCTGGAACATTTCTGTTTGAATGGAATTCTTTCCTAAAGAAAATATCAAAAAAAGAGTTCAGAATGACATTTCTAGCACTGCGAAGCTTTGATTTCAAATCCACAGATTCCAGCCCATGAGCTTTAGAGCCTGGGCCTGACAGACCAATTCCCTGCCAGACCTGGGAGAGACGAGGTAAATTATCACCACCTTTGGAAATTATCTTGGTGCAATTTAATCTGGTCATGCCGTCAGCAACCAGTAAGTGGGGAGAAATTACCAAATCATTTTAAAAGACTGGCAAAAGTCTTTCCAAATTATTAGCAGAAGTTTCAGAAAATCAAGACAAGGTGAAATACTCCTCAGAGGCAGAAATGTGACACATAAACCTGAATCCTTGTTCCAAGAGAGTCCCTGAAAGAAATCCTGTGAGTTCTGCTCTAAAGCAGAGCGTGAATACAACGAGAGCATTCCATTCCTGACTGTGGCAGAAATGACAACAGCCTGGATTGATCCTGTCCTTCTGAAACAAAGCAGTTTGTATTTCCAATGCTCCTGGTGGATTGTTCAGTGTCATGGTGGGTTTAACCAAGGGTTTAGAAAGAGGTTCTCTCCCAGAGGGTGGTTGGGAACTGAAGAGGCTCCCCAGGGGAGTGGTCACAGCACCAAGGCTGCCAGAGCTCAAGGAGCGTTTGGACAACGCTTTCAGGAACAGGGTAGGATTGTTGGAGTGTCCTGGGCAGGGCCAGGAGCTGGACTGATGGTCCTTGTGGGTCCCTCCCAACTAAGGTGATTCCATGATTCTGTGATTAACAAGACTCAGCAGTGACAACGTGATGACCTGGTCAATGTCAACAGAGTTGGTTCTCAGGGCAGGGGAGTGGGAGAAGCTGGTGGAGCCTGTGGAGCCCAATTAGATACAATGAGACATAATGGTCTTTCTTCTTCAGCAGACTCCATTAATTCAAGGTGTCTGAGCCAGGACTAAGTTCTAAGCATCCCTTAGCACTGTGCTCTTTAACGTGGTGCTGCACCCTCACATGTTCCATGAGGCACTTCATGGAATAGGATGGAATTGCAGAGGCTGTTGGAATGGGGAACCCAGCCCTGAGCTATTTCTCTCTGGCTGATGGTCTGAAGTAATTAGTTCATTGTCTGTGCATTTCTGCAATTACAATTATTAGCAAAAAAAAAAAAATATAATCCTAATAACCCAAACATTGCAGCAGGGATGTACTTTGTGTTCATCAGCCTGTAACTAACAAAGCCCCAGTCCTGAGAGGATAGCACGGACAATCCTGCCCATTAACTGGCTGTTCCTCACTCCTGAAATCAAAAATAAAGCCTAATTTATTATCTTTACCTAAAATACTACCCAAATTTACCAGCCGTGGTGTTGCTAAGAGCTGCTGGTGTGCAGACCCTGCAGCACGATTGAGGGGTAAGCACTGCACACAGCACAAACACGTTTTAATTCCCCAGTTCCCCAAAACTGAGGAACGCACCATTGTATTTCCAAACTTTTCACTCTGCACAGTGGACACTAAAATTTCCTGTCATGGCAGACTAAAGCCCCTCATGTGCTTTCTCGCATTGTGCTGCAGGGCCAGAGCAGCAAATTAATCATCTCATTTACAGCAGGGAATCGATAGGAATGAATAAATGCTGACTGGGGAGGGAACATTAATTTTGTATCATGAGGCAACTCACAGAAAACACTGAAATACAACCCAATAAACATCTTTATACACAACAAAACCACAGTGGGGGTGTGTGCATGTACCTTATCCTCTCCCAGTTAATTAGAAAGAGAATTCCTACATGGAAAAGACACATTCTGCTTGGCCCAGAGCAAACCATTTCCAGTTGCCGGGTGCTGAGTACAGTGGCCCTGTTCATTTCTGGTACTGTTTTAACACTCTTCAGCCAGAGAAAAGTGGGAACTTGACTTTGGTAGCAAGAGGAAAAGAAGAGAAAGTAGAATATCTCCTGGATAGGTAAAGGCCAGGCTGGAAGTGACTGAACCTCTGGGAATGAACAAACTCCTTACAAGGCTCTCAGGCAACTTAAATCTACAAACTCCATGCTCTGACTCCAAGACCTTGTGTTCTCAAAACTCTGGATAGTGGATCCATTCTAACTTTGCAGTCCAGAGTCGTCCCCAGTTTCACCTGCCACAGCCTTGGGGGCCCAGACTTGGAGCATGGGGGTTCAGGGCTGGCTTTCACAGAACCCAGCTCAGAAGCACCCATTTCACTATGGAAGTGTGGACACACCACGGCCCAGCTGGAGCTCTGCAGCTCTGCAGTTACTCACAGAACTCGATCTACTTCAGCACTGAGAGCAGAGGCAGGGCAAGGCATTTGTGCAAAACTTTATGTCCCTCCAATTATCCTAGAGTTCATGGGAAGGTGGCACTGACTCATTCCTGACAGAATCCAGCATCCCAAAGGGACCCAAATGAATCCTCCCACAAGGCTAATTTGCCTTGGCAGCAAAATGATGAAGACGGAATCAAATCTAAGCTTGAGCGTAATCTTACGGTCAATAATACATTATTTATGTTTTAAATTAGTTTCTCACGTATGTCATTAGCATAATTGCCCTGCTTTGGGCCACGTCCAAGCATGTTTGATCACGGAAATGAAACCAAGGCAATCACACTAAATTTACCTGGTTGATGATGAATCACACCCTGGTGTTCCCAGGATTTGGGGGTTTAAAGCAGCACATTGCAGGGTTGGAAAAAGTAACGGCACAGGTCCCACACAAACACATACAAATCTGGGGGATATGGTTTCCTATTGCACCTATTCCTAGTCCTCTCACTGGTTTGGGGTTGGTTCTCTTTGGTTTTGTGTTTTTTTTTTTTTCCTGGAAAGAACAGTCGCCAAATAATATTTAAGCCCTCTTTTCCAGTTGGCTTGCCCCTAAGCCTCTTCCAGTGTCTCACAGGATTCCTCTGCCAGGAGCTGTACTATTGCATGTCCATTACTTTTCATTTAAATCCTGGGCTCTCACCATCCCATGGACTTCTGCCCATCCACCAACAATCCCTCTGCATGTTTCCATCTTTGAGACTAAAGGCGTGCTTGGAGTAAAATCAAACCAGGGATTTGCTTTTGCAAAGAGACCTGTGCAAGTCCATGATAAGCTCATTTTTTTCATCTCCCTTCTCCTTTTTTTGAGGATTACTTCCCAAATTGAGACATATATGCCATTGGTTGCACCTCTGCAAGGTGGGAATGACAGTTTTGAAGGGATCTGCTGAGGACATAAAAACCTAAAAGCCTTGTGCCTCTGGAAGAAAGAAATTTCATCTATTTTTGAATCATCAGATCTCTAAATGCAGTTCAAAGACAAAAGGAAAGGATTTGGACACCCTTTGAGAAGGACATAAAGATGAACTTGTTAAGCCTCTGTTGGCTCTCTGAAGGGCTGACAGAGTGATCTACCCCCAGCATCAGTAACTCCCCTCATCAAGGGTCACCACTGTTTGATTTCCAGGCAGGTCAGACACTAGGACACTTTTGTTCTCGGAGGGGATAACAGAATACTAGAACCAGGAATTCCAGAAGGAAGGGCTTTGATGACTCCAGACTTTGCTCCCCATTAGCCAGACTCACACAGTGTCTTGTTGTTTTAGTGCAACACGCAGAAAAGGCACATTTTCAATCAAGAGTAATTAATTTAAAAATGAGGATTTTGAAGCACTTAATGCAGCATTTGACCCCATGAAATGCCACAAAAAGCCATTTAGCCAATTATACTGAAAACCAGTCTGCAAAATAAATGTCAGTTTTCATATTTGGATTAAATCTTTAATTCTTCCTTGTGATTTAATCTGAAATACCAAACTTCTCTGTGGCTATCCAGGAAATGTTTCACAGCAGAGAATGGGTTCCACAATTATTTTATGGTTATGAATGATCCAGAAGCAGGTTGTAATGTGTAAAAGGCTGCAATCTGCTCACGTCCTAGGCATAATGACTTAACCCCATCGATTGCAGATGGACTTTTCTATGTGAAATATTAATCACTAGTCATATGTGTCCAAGGAATGACTGGATGTGGTACTCAGTGCTCTGGGCTGGGTAACAAGGTGGGATAAGTCACAGGTTGGACTTGGTGGCCTGGGAGGGTTTTTCCAACCTCAACAATTCTGTGATTTCACATCAGGTTGTAATTTGTTAGGTCTGGATGGCCTAATCCAAACACATCACCAAAATATCTATGGAAGTCATGCTATGATTTATGGAAGGATGTTTTTGCACTTACATAATACTTTTCTTCCAGTACAGAAACAACAAGGAAAGTACTGACAGTGTTTTGGTCCTAATCCCAAACACTCACTTATCCAGAAAAGCAGAGTAAGACCAAATCCCTACTGGCCCTTTCCATGTCCTCATTCCAGCCTCATTAATCACTTGTGCCTTAACTAGTTCCTGAAACTCCTGCTGCTCCAGACCCCTCCTGCTCATGGTCTCACCCAGCTCCATGCCACAGGGCTGGGCCAGGAGCTGAGCACAGGAAGGTGCTGAGTCAGGCTGTGCCAAGGGCTGTGCCAGGCTGAGCCAGACTGAACCAGGCCATGCCAGAGGTTGTGCTAGGCTGTGCCAGAGGCTGTGCCAGGTTGTGCTAGGATGTGCCAGGCTGTGCCAGCCCAGTGCCCGCTGTCTCCAGGCTGATGGTCCCGCAGTCCCACTGGCACCAGCTCGAGGTTGGCTGAGATGCCTCTTTCTCCACTTAATAAATCCCATCTCCTTCTCTAGTTCGTGACATGGTTTTATGGCTGACGGAGAAACCCAGGGGAGAGAGGTCAGTGAAAGTCACCCATCTCCTCTGAGGGGAGCAGTGGGAGCAGCAGGAGCAGCTGGAGCAGTGAGAACAGAACTGCTCCTCCCAGGAGCACACCCAACCACCAGGAGCTCACAGACCTGTGCTGCAGCAGGACATGATGGATTGTATGGCCATGGTGGCCTCCATGGCAGGGCATGGGCCCAAACCAGCCAAGAGTAATTTTAGTGGGAATTAAAATATCCCTGACATGCAGCCTGCATCTCTGAGCAGTGCACCCTGTTCCCATCAATCCACATCCAGGTCCATCACATCCAGGTCTATCACAGCCAGTACACCCTGTGCTTGCGTTACAGAAGTGTCACCTGCAGTGGTGATGTCCCAGACCTTTCAGCATCCACCTTTTATTTCATGACTGCCCTCACCCAAATGAATCAAATGCTTCACTCCTTTTTAAGGACATCGCTTGGCTTCCTTCCAGAACCTCTGAATGTTTTTTCGATACAAGATGAACTGCCTTTTTATTATAAACACTGTCAAATGTTTGAATTGCTGCTCTGCATCCTATCATTTATCATCTCTCCGAATCCACACCGATCACTGAGCTTGCAGCACTGCTGTCATGTTCATTCTTTCCCTACACAACAACTTCATCCTATAACAACTTCTCTTTGTAATGGAATAATTTGAAAGAAAAATTCCAGCAACACACATTTCTCATTACTTACAAATCAGCAACTTGCCAAAATGGTCCCAAGCAGATACTCCAGTAATTTCAATTCACTGGATAAATATAATTAGTAACCTCACATCGTTTTCAAAAGGCGTTGGCATCACTTTGCAATTCATTCCAGGGACCAAAGACAATCTGTCTGAGAAATCCTCTATCAGTAAATGAATCTGAAGAGCAGTAATTACAGCAATTGGTGCAGGTTAGCAGAACATCTCGGCTTCTGAGAGTGTTACTGCTTCTTGTTGAGGTGAGAATCCCTATTTTTCCCTGTTTTAAGGAATAAAAGTGGAAGGCCCCATGGCTTGGCTTTGGACAGAAGCCAAATCTACTGACTGCCAGACCCGTGTTTCTTCTTCCTGTGACCTGGCACAAATCCCACTGAGTACAAAGGTAGACCAAGGAAGAGCATGATCCTGCAGCAGAAGCATTTGCAACAAAAATTAAGAGCTTTCTGAAACCCAAAGGAAATGCTGCAACTGTCCCAACTTCCACAGAAACTGATTTATTTTCAGTGTTGACATAAACTGTAGCAATCCTTTCACCTCCCTTCCTGCCAACCCAGGTGCAGGTCACTGCTGTACCCACCTGCCTGGCCCTCTCAGCTACCTGGGAGCCCACTGGCCCATTTGCATCAAATCCACCAGAAGGACAGGAGGTGCAATGAAAGGAACTCCATGGAAAGGAGGAAAGAGGCCCTTTCAATGCTTCCAAACTGCAAAAGGCAGGAGCCACTCAGCTTTTGGCATCTCCTGCAGACAGAGGGTGTCCAGCTGCCAACACAGTCAGGTGTTCTGAAAACACAGAGCAGGTGAGCAGCTCCAGCCTGGTCCCAGCACCTCCTGGTCCCAGCAGCTCCAGATCCTGCATCTCTGGATCCCAGCACCCTCTGATCCCAGCTTCTCTTGACCCCAGCACCCTCTGATCCCAGCTTCTCTTGACCCCAGCACCTCCTGAGGCCAGCATCTTATGGTTCCAGCATCTCCTAGTCCCAGCACTCCTGAATCCAGCATCTCCTGACCCCAGCATCTCCCCTCAGTTTCATGGAAAGGGGGATGAGGACAATCACGAAGAAATTGAGAGTGTTTCAATGGGTAGGGAAAATAGGAGCAGAGAACACAGGACCCACCTCGCATGAAATCAGCCTCAGGTGGTAAAATGCACCCCTGAAATGGGTAAGAGGTGGGAAAGTCTCATTTGCCGCTCACTACAAATTTAGTATCAGAAAATGAGCTCCTCACACATCCACTGTCAGCTCAAACCCAGTGATGCCAATCACAGCAGAAACACAACTCTGCAGTGGAGAGGCGCCCCATGTGTTGGAAGGATGACTCTCCAAGCTCCAAAGGCTTCCAGCAAAATTCCCAGAAAGGTGTCAAGCTCCATGTAGCCAATTTACACCACGAGCCAACTACGATGGCTCCTGCAAGGTTTGCACCTGTTTGTTGTTTTTTAAAATGCCAGGAAAATTGGCAACAACATCAAGCGAATGTGCTGAAATTGTTCCTTAATAGGAGTGAAGTGAGAATTAAAACAAAAATAACACAAATATTGTGTTTGCAGCTGAGAGAACAAAGTGTTCACGCTTCCAAGTTGATATTTGAATGTTCCTGTTTATCCAGTGGTAGTTTAATATCTATTCCAAAGGGAAAAAATCCAGCAATGGAGGCAGCATGGTTTGGTTTAATAGAAAACAGGTTAAGACGATCAAAGGTAAAAGAGAAAAAGAAAATCTCCTCTGAAGGAACCCTTCAGTGCGAGGGTGACCTTGAATGTAACCCATCTCCAAGACATAAAAATCAAAAAAAAAGGTGCAAAGGTAGTGTATCAATCATTTTTAGGACAAAACAACTCTGGAAAGCACTGGAAGTGGATCAGACCTGGCTGTGGGATCTGTGAGCCCCTGACATGTGAGAGCTCCACACCTCAGCCAGAGCAGGGATGTAATTACTGTTTACATCCCAGGTTCAACCCACATTATAGGGAAAGATAAATCACAGGCTGACATTCAGAGCAAAATCTCCATGACCTTGGCAGGAACAGCCTCGTTACTAACCTGAGCTCCAGCCCTGCAATTGGATGTGCACTCTGTGGAAGGGAAGACTCCAGCTGGGACCCAGCGCTTTACCTCGGAATGTCCTTCTGTGGTTTATGGTGATCCCTTATTTCTACCCTCTGCTTTTTCAAAACTCATTACACTCCTCTTACCACTGTTATTCAGAGCACTTACACTGGTTTTATTGTTTCCTTCTTTAAAAAGCCTATAGTTGCTGATCAAAAGCTTAGAAGTGAATTGAATATTTCAAAGAAAAAAATTAAAACTGCTGAGGTTAATGGGGTCCAACCACAGGAATCATGGGACAATCTAGTTCTAGACACCTGTGTTCCCTTCCTAACTTTTCTCTCAGATTTCATACAAAATTTTAGCCATTTGGATAAGTTTTGCCTTTATCCATAACCTGAATATATCACAAGAAACAGTAAAACCAGAAGTAATTTTAGGAATTTTGCTGATCAATTCCATCACTACACAGGCTCTCCTCTAACATCAAAGTTCCTGGTAACACTTGATTGTTACCCTGTATTCCTCTATTCCTACTGCTGCAAGATACTGGTTTTCTCCTTCTCTTCCAGCCATAAATATTTGTGACATAACACTTATTTTGGGACAGCATCTTCAGCACCAGGCCATCACTCCACTCCCAACTGCTCCTGTGGCCAGTTGCGAACAGAGCCAAGGCTGTTTCTCAGTAAATATCCACACCCAGATAGCTCAGCTCCAATAATGTTTGATGAGAGAAAGCCAGAGAGGATTACACAGAACAGCCGACTGGGCATATGGCATTTCATCAGAACTGACAGTCATCCAAACTGTTCCTGTGCCTTTATTGGGGGACTGTTTTATCTACATTTGTTTGGCACTTTGAAAAAAATATCCTAAAAAATTTGAGAATGAATAAACCACGACCATTCACTGTCAGAAAACCCCTTGTTCAATACTTAATTAGTTCCAATTATTAAAATATTTCACTGTGCCTTACAACCAAATACCACATATTCATAGAGCTTCATAGAGCTCTACAAAAACACCAGACAGGAAATTTATAGGCTAAAATCAGTGTCTAAATCACAATGCAAAGCAATAGAGACAGACTATACAAGAAAGGATGAAAATACAATTTGCGTATCTATTATACGTGTACATACACATGCACATTTTCCACAACCTATTGATGGAGTTTATAATCAAATCCTTTTATGAAAACCTTATGAGAAAATATGTAATTTAGATTGACTCTAGTTATAAACCCTCTCTCTGACTCTCCTCACCATTGGCTCCTACACTGAACTCACTGGGCTCCAACCATCGATTTGTCTGAAGACCTTTAAAAATTGACATTTTATCAAATATTTTGTCTTTTTTTGCCTTTTTTCTCCTGCAAAAATAATTGTTTTAACATTTGATGTAAAGTCTTTTGTTGTGGATTAGGCTTTTCCTGGACGTTTTCTAAAGCTGGGATGAGATGTGGCATTTGAGCTCATTCTTTGTTGAGTAGCCCATTTTCTTCTTTACAAGATCCTGGAGTGACAGGACAAAGGGGAATGGCTTCAAACTGAAGGAGATCGGGGTTAGACGGGATATTAGAAACAAATTCACCCTTTGAGGGTGAGGAGGCCATGGCAAAGGTTGCCCAGGGAATCTGTGGCTGTCCCATCCCTGGAAATGTCCAAGGCCAGGTTGAATGGGGCTTGGAGCAACCTGGGATAGTGGAAGGTGTCTGTGCCCATGGCAGGAAGTGGAACAAGAGGAGCTGTGAGGTCCTTCCAACCCAACTCAGTCTGTGATTCTATAACTCTTCTAGTACAATACTTCCCCAATTTATATATTTAATTAAAGCTTTTCAAATCATTACTAGGCAGTGGTTGCCAGTTCAATTCTCTTTGCTTTCAGGTTTCATGAGGATTCAAATCACTCATAAAACTTTTGATTTCTCTCTCCCATGGCCAAACCTCCATAATCTTTGAGATTTATGAGTTGCTTTGCATGCAGAAGCTGTTGGCAATGCCCAGGTTGTGGTGCAGGATGGTCACTCACGTTCCCCTGCACACAAACAATGAGCCAAGGCAGCAGATGACCTGACAGGACATGCCAGGAGAAGTAACCTAAAGGACTTCCCAACCTGCCCCCAGAAGGACTGAGACTGTCTCCAACAGCACTTTGGTAAGTGAAGTAGCTGAGAGAGGAAGAGTCCCCATGACATTGCAATTATGCAAAGGTGACATATAAATAAAACCTCAAGGCAAGAGGAGCTGCCTTTTCATATTAAGGTTGAAATAATTCTCAGATCAGGACTGTATTTCTGGGAGCACTGTCACAGCAATTAGAGGGTTTAAGGAAACCCAAGTCATAGATAATGTATTGAACATAATAAAGTGACATTTTGATATGCAACCAGCAGACATTAAGGAAATGACAACTGACTCCAAAATGTCCAGAAAGATATTTAAATCAGTAATGCTGAATAAATTAAATGAGCAATTACTGGTATGTTTGACAAAGCATGATACAACAATACATTAAGCGTATATTAGCTCAGCCTTTACTCACTGATCTTTATCTGCTTTTAATTAGTGAATTTAATTGACTAGAAGGGAGATTTAAGAATGGCTTGTTACAAGGCAAGAAGGAAAATCATTTGATATTTGGGAGATGAGAAGCAAAGGGAGTCTGGAGTGAGAAACGCTGGGGTGGAGCCACTGTTGGTCTGTATCTGATGTTGATGTAGGAGAGCCATTAATAATTGTGATTTTCACAGAAAACTCCGTTACTGCTGCCTAGAAAATAAACCCAGCCCTGGCTGAGCTCCACCTGCAGCTTCTGAGCTGGATCAGCCTCAGCCCAGGGGAGTTTCTGCTACATCTTCCCTAGAGACAACCTGCACACAGGTATGATGGAAAACACTCCTCTGTGCTTAAACAGGATCAGATTATTTCCTTTTAAAACCTGTATCTTACATATACTCACATATGTGTGTGTGGTTTTATATGCTCTCCTATCCACTTATCTGTTCATTGTGCATGGTTGTGTTATTTCAAGACATGTCTGTATTATTCCCCCAAAACACAATAATATTAGGTCACAAAATTAGAGCAAACTTTCTAAAATTGGAAATTTATTTTGCTGCTATGCACATAATCCCTACAAAGAGTGAACATTATTATTATTCTTTCATCTTTATTTTCAATTGCCTTTTAAATAACAGCTGTTTGTATTTTTTTCTCTTTTCCACACCTGGGGAATTAAAATAGATGCTTAAACTGCTTGAAATTAGTTCTATTTTCCATATCTGGGTAACAAAATGTAGGCTTAAACTGTTTGGAATTAGTTAAGCCTGCGAATATCAGATGGACATGAGTCTTGGAGTTTCTCATAGTAAATGATATTTAAATGGCTCATGGCTTTGCTAATTCCAGTCTGGAGCAGCATGAGGACCAACAGCACTTCAGAGAATGAATCCCACCAGCTCTAAATTAATAGGGCAAAATAACACTGCTGAGAAAGGCTGAGAGAGATCCATGATGGCCTGTCACGGGTGAGAAATGTATCTTTTATACAATGGTAGCAAGTTTGAAGCCTTTGATATCCCATATTTCCCAAAGTTGCACTCTGTCACTGTAAATAGCAGAATGTGCTCAGCCACTCCAATTCAGCTGGAGCAAGCAGTGATGCAGCCACATCCAGTGGGAACATCTCCTTCTGCAATCCCTCAGCAGCTTCTGGAGGTGGGACATGTCCTCATATACACTTATTTAATATATGATCCCACTGGCTCCTTTATCTTTTGCTTCCACCAAACATGAAATAATAGGACCAAAAATGTGCTTGAAATCCAAAAGGTGACATTTTTAGCAAGTCTGTCTCAGAAGGAATGATCCCTCTCTCCTCCCTGCAGCTTCCATCAGCAAAACAGGAGAAAGGAACAGGGGGTCAGTGGAGCAGCCAGGACAGGAGATCAGGAAAATCCTCTGGGGAAGGAGTGAAATACCTGGGAGTGTGTAAAGGCACAAAAAACAAGTTCCCTCTTCATATCCTGCACCCTGCAGGTGAGGAGTATCCCAAATTTTCTTGGCTCATAATCTGGGTGACAGAACAGCAGAGAATACAGATACTAAACCTACATCCTGCCAAGATGCCCTGTCCTTCAAATGTAGAGCTGAAGGCACAGTCAACACCTCAGTGATCTGAAATACCTCAGGGGCATGAAAATGTGAGACCTGTGAAACGACTGATCCCGCACAACAACTGGGTTGAGTTTGTTATTTGTTTTTATTTCAGATATTTTTCTCTCATTGTGTCTGCACAGACTTACAAACACCCCCAGCTTTAGGATGGGGAAATGCAGTTGGTCAAAGTGTAAAATTGCAGCTTGCAAAGAGCCCCACAACTCCCCAAACCAGCCTGTCAGTGAGAACACACCAGAGAGAAGATGTTACACCTACAAAGCCAAGAAGGTTTCCATTACACTCCATTTCTTGCATGCATGGTTACTTTCATCCATGAATTCACCACCAGCAGCTGAAGAGCAGCTTCTCCTAAGCCGAGTGTACTTTGGCACCACAGAACTGCAACTGAGGACTCCACACACACCCTGAGTATCATGGCTATAAAACTACTGATAGTTCATCTATTCCTGTAACAGAAATTTGGGGATTTGGAGGAGTGGCTTGGGTTTTTTTCCTAAGGAGGAAAAGCTGGTAGAACTCCATATGCAGGTCTTCTGCACAGGAAGAAATATGTCTCAGGAAATATCTGGAAGAACAAGTACTCGTCACTAGTACAAGGGGCAATGGCTTCCCACAGCCAGAGGGCAGGGTTACGTGGGATATTGGGAAGAAGTTCTTGGCTCTGAGGGTGGTGAGGCCCTGGCACAGGTTGCCCAGAGAAGCTGTGGCTGCCCCATCCCTGGAAGTGTCCAAGGCCAGGTTTGACAAGACCTGGAGCAACCTGGTCTAATGGAATATGTCCCTGCCCCATGGCAGGGCATGACACTGGGTGGGATTTAAGGTCCCTCCCAACCCAAATCAGTCTGTGATTTCATAATTTTCCAGGCAAGCAATATCCCCGCACATATCAATAGTTTTTCCAGGGACACTGGGGGGTGGTTTTTATACTGACCTTTGATAAACAAGAACAGAATATCCCCATCTTTATTTACAACAACAGCTGAACACATCTTGTCAAAAGGCCAAACTTTTCAAAGGATGGCTGAGGACGGAACTTTGGGAAGCAGGAGCTTCACACACCTGTTTGTGTCCACCTGGCTTTGCTCACAGACATCTGCATCAGTAACCAGCCAAACAACAACATATCAAGCATTTTAATAATGCCATTAGCTGGGCAGCTCCTTAGCAGCACACCAGAGGGGCCAGAACAACAAGCTGATATAAAAACTCTGGTTATATTAAATATTAAAATAGTGTTAAATATTAAAACAAAACTTCTAAAAGATAAAAGCCAAGCAAAAGTCACCACCCATTCTAATATTTCACTTGGTTCTGCCTCAAAATATTTTGTAACAGAAACGGCCTGGGCGCTTGGGCAAAATCAAAGGATAAGAACAGCACTTAATTACAGCATTAACCATCAAGTTCCTGGTGACTGAGGAGAACACAGAACCCAATAATTCATATTTGCTTGACAAATTCATCTTCCTTTTCTCTGTTGGCTGACTATAACATGCTCAAGACAATCATGAAAGTTCACCAAAGAGAGCAGCTCCTCTGAAATCCTGCCGCTAACCTGCTCCATACAATGAATTATTTTTTTTCTCTTCCAGGGGAAAAAGCTCTTTTTATTTCTGTATGTGTAGTGACCCTGATCAAAGCCATGTCTACTAAACGAGGGTGCAAGACAAGAGAAGGTTAAATTCTTTGAAGCCTTTGCCCAAAATGAAGGCTCTACGTTCAATGGCAACAAATACGTAGGTCACCCAGGAGAGCTTTTATGGATTATTGAATCCTATGAGCCTCTGTCATCACAGCCAGGAGCACCCAGGAGCTGGGAGACTGCTCTCCACCAGGAGCACCGGGGAGGTGGCTGCAGATTTTAATGGTACAGGGAATGGGAAGGGGAAGTGAGAGAGAATGGGGAGGGAGAGAGAACAGAAAGGGAGAGGCAGACAAAAGAGAGGAGAAATACCAGGGTGCCAGTCATCACCAAGCTGGAGGTATGAGGAACAGAAATGCCACTCGTTACAGCAGAAGACAATATAAATCTATGTGGAAGAGCTAGATACAAAAAGGGAGACCTGAAAACATACAAGAACTGGTGCTGTGGTTCTCAAAACCTGAGAATAACTTGAGAAAATGTCCAAGAAAAAAATACAGAATCACAAAATTGTATATGTTGGAAAAGCTCTCTCAGACCACGGAGTCCAACCATTCCCCCAGCACTGCCAAGCCCACCACTAACCTCTGTCCCTATTTTTCTGTGTATTAAGATGTGCATATGTTTTTCCTCCCAAGCAGCCATTCATCTCTCAGCCCAACCCTCCAAAGGTTCCCTCACCACTGAAATACCCAGAGTTTTGGGGGAACCAACAGACCAGTATGAGAACAAAGATTGTGATACCCAATCAGAACCTGTGTCCTCCTGGGTTTGGCAGAACACACGGGATGAAAGCAGAAGAGCATTCCCTCAGACCTGGACCCAGGAGCACACAGGTTTCCCCTGGGATACCACATCAGCCACCAACACCCCCTCCCACCCTGCCCAGGCCAGCAGTGAGCTCTGTAATTACAGACACTGAGCAATAAAATTGGATAAATACACCTAATTGGTTCTTTGTTTGTTTGTTTGTACAAAGATGGGGAGAAAGCATATTTGAAGAATGGTGAGACTGAAGAGGAAACAGGATCTCCAGTACCTCTCAGAATAATTGTCCCTTCATTCACAGCCCGGGGTAACCATGGCAAAGAGCTGCTCTGTGCTCAGCACGAGGTGCCCGCGTTCGTCATCCCTGGTGCTGAATTACCTCTTCACAGACAACCCGTTTGTGAACAATTAAACTATTGTGAAAATAGGATTTTTTTTCTCCTCTGAAAGCTCAGGGATGCCCATTGATGACATTTTTTAAAACTTCCCAGGAATTTTTGCTTGTGCAGCAAATACCAGCAGACATTGCTATGCACACATTAAGAGTAGGAAAAACAATACCAGATACAAGAAGGGGTGACTTTCACACTGGCAGAGAGTAGGTTTAGATTAGATATTAGAAAGAAATTCTTCCCTGTGAGGAAGGTGAGGCACTGGCCCAGGTTGCCCAGAGAAGATGCAAAGCAGCACATGTGGGGCCTGCTCAGGGACATCTGCAAATCCAGGGAATTAACGGAGAGGAATCATTTTACCTCAAATATTGGAATTTAATTCATTTATTTTACAGATGTAAGTATCTGTTTTTAACTGGAATGATTTGGGAAGTCTGTCCTTTTTTGGAGGTTTATTTGCATTAAGGTACTGCTGCTCCTCTGAGCATTCCCTCCCAGCCCTTGCTCACCTTGGCTGCACAACAGCTGAATATTAACCTGAATATTCAAATATTTATGGAAAACAACATCTGCAAGAATTGTATTTCTGGTAATTTCTTTTTTTTCCCTCCATGTCTCACCCATTTTAATCTCTCTCAGTGCAGAGCAGTTGTAACCTGATTATCAACTGACCACTCCACTGAGGTTTGGTAAATTTGGTTATAAACCGGGTATTTGATAACCATTATAAATATGGCTATAAATTGCACTGCACGTTTTGGTGTGAGCTGGAGACAGTCCCTCTTCCTCCTTTGCCAGCGGGGAGCAGCTCTCCCACCCCGTGGGGCTTGGCAGTGCTGGACCATGCCTCATTCCTGTTATTTTGCAGAGTCCTGACCTGAATTCCAATGGGAAAGGGAAGCGCTGGCTCCCAGCACTTCCCAGCATTGCCCTTCGGCTCAGTGCCAGTGCCTGCTGGGCTCAGCTGTCCCAGGAAATACCTATTCAGGTCACACACGTCTCACAGAACCCCACGTCCCTATTTTATAGTCTTGCTGTGTCTTTTGAAAATCAAGGATACATTGAATTCAACGCTGTTTATTTCTTAAGCCTGAAAATAGGAATTTGCCTGGAATTTCCCCGTACAAGTAATATTTCATTTATTCACTGCAGCTCCTTTCCTTGCTGCACATGGAGCCCTTTGCCTCCCAGACTGCCACAAGCCCAAGAGATCTACCCCCGAGACAACAGTTCACCTACGGTTCAATCCAATTTTCCTTCCCAATTCCCCACGGTATCCTCTAAATGATGTACCGTGTGCTGTTTGAAAGACTTCTCAGAACATTGTAATACTGTGAAATAAGGATTCAGCTGATCCTAATTTAAATTAACATGGCCCATCCCATGGCAGAGCCATGGTCCCCTCTTGGAGAGAAGCCATGGGAAGGCAGAATCCATGGCAGGGAGCAGACGGGAGCTGCATCCCCCTCCCCCTGACAACGCACCTGGAAGCCTTTTTCCCACTCTCTCTCTCTCCCCCTTTATTTTTTGTTTAGTTGGTTTTATATTGTTTGTTTGTTTCTCTGTTTGTTGATTTTTGCTGGGGTTTTTTATGTGTTTGTGTTCTTTGTTGTGTTTGGGTTTTTTGTAATAACAATGTTTTTTCTCACAGTGAACTACTCATGTTCTACAGACCTACATCTTTGGAGACGCTGCCACCCCCAAACAGTCCTAGCATGGGGAAGTACAGAATGATATAATTACATAGATTTGATGTCATCTCTCCCAAAATAGCGAGTAGCTGCTTGTTGTGCTCACAGGTGCAGCTCCTTCGGGAACTTCCTGCAGCTGCCACACACCCCCAGAAAAGCCTTTCAAAATTCAACTTTGATGAGTTTCTGCAAAGCAAGAACACATTTACTAATCTCTCTTCAGAATCCCAAGAATGGGTGAGGCTGGAAGGGACCACAGTGGGTCACCTGGTCCCACCTCCCTGCTCCAGCAGGGTCATCCCAGAACACATGGCACAGCATTGTGTCCAGAGAGTTCTGGAATATCTCCAGTGAGGAGAACCCACATCCTCTCTGGGCAGCCTGTTCAGTGCTCAGTCACTGCACAGCAAAGTAGTTCTTCCTCATGTTCAGGTGGAACTTCCTGGACATCAATTCCTGCCAATTCCTCTTGCCCCATTGCTGGGCACCCCGGAGCAGAGCATCGTCCATCCTCTGACTCCTCCCTGCAGGCACTGACAGACATGGATGAGGCCCCCTCTCAGTGTCTCCTCTTGAGGCTGAACAGCCACAGTTCCCTCAGCCTTTCTTTATAAGGGAGATGCTCCAGTCCCCTCATCATCTCTGCAGCCTCTGCTGGACCTGCTCCAGGAGATCCATGTCCCCCCTGTCCTGAGGAGCCCAGAACTGGACATAGCACTGCAGATGCGCCTCACAGGGCTGAGCAGAGGGGAAGGATCCCCTCCCTGACCTGCTGCCAATGCTCTTCCTAATGCAATTCAGGATCCCACTGGCCTTCTTGGCCCCCAGGACACACTGCTGGTCAGGGACAGTTTGTTGTCTACCAGCCTCCTCAGGTCCTTCTCTGCAGAGCTGCTCCAGCAGGTCATCCCCAGCATGTGCTGGTTGTTCCTCTCTGGGTGCAGGACTCTGCATTTGCCTTGGCTGAACTACAGAGCCAATTCTCCTCTGCCCAACCTCAGGAAGAAAGGAGTAACTAAAGCAGGATTCCTCCCTGCACCATGTTTGCCTCCCGCCCTCTCAGAACATGCTGAGTTCAGCTGTTCCCAGACAAGAGGAACCTCAGCTCTGGGCTGTTCTCATCCATAACACAGTGGTCTCATAGCACTGGAAAATAGGACTTCTCAGCGCTGGAGAATGTACAGAACCCTCCCTTTCCAGCTGAGGACCCCTGGGGACCCTGTTTTTAAGGACTGGCCTTTGCATGCACACACAGAACCCATGGCTTGAGCATTGGCTGTGGATCCCAGGCCCAGCCCTTGGAACAAACTTCATGCTTATTAAAAAAAAAAGCCTTTGTAGAGCTGGTCTAACAAAGGGAATGGCTATGTTTCCACTGCCAGGGATAAACCCTGCTCAATTACTTCCGATTTACTGGAATAGCAATCCAGTCCCTGCACCCAACACAAAGTGACAGCACTGCGTCCACATCGGCTTCATGAAATTAAAGCCCCAAAACAGCTCCTCTTATAAGTTTAATGCACGAGTCAGTTCCAATCTGGTACAACAAGATTGTTTCCACATGATATTTTTCTCTTCTCCTTTGAGACAAAGAAAAAATCCCCAATTTAGGAAATTTTGGGCAGTACCCTGAGCTGGTATTAAGCATCGCATCACCAAAGCCATGAATTAAATACTAATTAAATTTGCTCCATCTCCTAATTTAAATTGACCAAAGTAATACATTACTATTTTATTTATAGAATATTATTTACATTACTGAATTACTACTTTAAAATACATTTTTATATGTGCATATATATAAAATAATAAATAATATTTCAGTAATATAATTTCTATTACTAAAAGATAAGGAGAGGCATGAAGAGATGACACATAAGGAAGGGGACTGTCCTCTATTTTTTTCAAATTTACTGGAAATCTTAATATATATTTGAACGCTTACATCCCGTTCTAACTATCACGTACATTCTGGTTTCTCCCTGCTGTTGCTATTCTTCAGAGTTTCTGTCTTTAAAAGAGATACAGATCTAAACATATTCCACCGGGAACGCCTTTGCATGTTAATACGAATGTAATTAACGCCATCCCTAATTGCCTGCAAGCAGAGGGAGCTCTGACTCTTCCGAGAGCAGCCTCGGTGGCTCAGATCCTCAGGCAGTGCCAGATGCGATTTATCCGTGTTTTCCCCCAAAATCCACCCCGGCAGGGCAGCGCTCATCCCGCTCACCCCCCCGCGCCGGCCTTCCCGGGAATTCCTTTTCACACTCGTTGTAGAAATAAAACCTGGCGACAGTAACAATTCTAAAGAAAACATTTGAAAAGAACGATGGAACTTCACCCAACTCCTGCAGGAGACACCTTTGTTAAACACAAAGTACTCTGTGTGACACACAAAAAGGGACCCGATCACATTTACTGCCAGGTGGAAAATGTAATTTTTTACGTGCAAATTTCGAACAGAAATGGGCTCGAAATTTGCATTTGAGCCCATTTCCCAAATGTAAGTGAAGCCACTATAGCTACCTCGAGGTTAACTGAGAAGGGCTTAGGCTCAGTTCAGCTCATATCTCCACCAACCCCACGTTCAGGGCAGGATCCTCAAAAAAATGAGCCCCCAAAGCTGGAGCAGCCCCTGCCTGGCCAGGCACCACTGCAACCCCACTGCTGCACAATAGGACACAAAACCTTCTAGGAAACCTCTCTTTGTTTGTTTAAAGACTGCGTGGTTGAAAATAATTAACATCATTGTTATGAAATTGTGACAATGAAGAGAGAACTTTACATAAATCACAGATAGAATGAAGGAAGGAATTAGAAGGAAGGATAGAATTGGAAGGGAACTTAAAGATCATCTTGTTCCAATCCTTTCATTCTCCAGGCACTCATGTAACCCAAATACCAAAATCACTACAAGTTACTGCAACTTGGGATATTCAAGAATCCTCATTGCAAAAGATTTCTTTTGTTGCGTAAAGTCATCCCCCTGTCCTGAATACACCCCACCACAACATCGCACAGACAAATAACAGAAAGCCCCTGGAGAAAACTAAATCAGCTCTTGAATCAGATATGGCAGAAAACCTGACATGTGCCATTAGTTTGATGCAATGTTTTCACTGAAGGCACAAATTAGGCAGGGTTTGGCTGTATGTGAAATAATGTAATCAGAATTATGAAACACTTTGAGAGGGGAAAAATACCCTTCCTCTTATAGAAGAATTTCTTTGACCATATCACAGGTTGAATTAGGATGAACAACTAAAAATACACTCCAGTTTTAAAATTATACCCCAAATTAAGTCAATGTACTTAAATAAACGTATCTCATCGTGCTTGTAACTGTCAATATGTCTTTAAACAGCTGCTATTAACCCTCTACAGGCATCAGTGCTCTGTATAGTGTCATCCTCCCATGCTGGACATAATGTTGTGGCTGCCCCATTCCTGGAAGTGTCCAAGGTCAGGCTGGATGGGGCTTGGAGCAGCCTGGTCTAATGGAAGGTGTCTGTGCCCATGGCAGGGGATGGAACAAGATGAGCTTTAAGGTCCCTCCCGACCCAAACCATCCTATGACTCTGTAATGCCATTGCTCTCTGTTTACTATCCACTTAAGTACTGATTGTTTTGACCTCTGAGCTACCTGTACTTAAATTAGAGCCTTCTTTAATGTTCCAACTAAGTACAGGAAGAAACATTTGCAGTTTGCTGGAGGTTACACACACATCCAGAACATAACAGAAGAGCAAGAAGATTACCAGTAATGATTACAGTGCACCACATAATCGCCTGGGATTACGGAGATGAATTGCATTAGAGCTTTTACAGCACAGCTAAAACCTTCAGAAAGTAAGACACATGCTAAAATAACAGCTGAGGAACAGGTGGATGCTCGAGACAAAAAGTATGGAAGCACAGCAATAAATCATGAAACCTGCCTGTCTGACACCCTGACTCGATCAGGCAAAATGAATTGCTGAGCACAAGGTGTAATAAAGAGAGATGCCAAGAAATAGTCATGTCTGCCAGTAATAATTTGAAGTTGAAATATAATCACACACAATATATATGATAAATAACACCAGACAAGGTCTCCAGCGACAAAGGTAAATAATAAATTTATGTGGAAGTAAGGATTTACACTGAAGCTGTGAAATGAAACTAGAGAGATACTGTAAATATTGTCCTTTTCAACTGATGACTAATTTCTCAGACAAATAACTTCTAAGGTTTCCCATGGATTTGCTGGACCTGAAACCAACACATTTTCTATCTCTAAAGTTTCAAAATTATATCTGTGGTTCCAGTCAGTGGCCACAACTGTTTTGAAGGGAATGGTGTATTTGACACGTGAAACGTTCAGTTAAAATTTTCATTATGAAAACTATTTAAAACTGGACAGGTTATTCCCAGGTTAGACCTTAGATAAGAAAACAAGGGGAAAGGGGAAACCCTGCATACAAGCAGCTTCAGGGAGGAACCCAGGCTGACATATGTGAAACTAAACTGCTACACATGAAATTTCACCCAGGATTTCAACCACTGCCAACACAGAACTGCAGAGACAGAAAATATCACACTGATAAATCTTGCTTTTCAAGTTTAGTTCAAGACAGGTAAATTTATCTCTGCCACAGAACTATGATTTTTTTTCCAGCTTAATTATTATGATTCACACTTGAGTTTCATTGGTTCCATTACAAATATCTAAAGGAAGTTTTGTTAAATGTGGAAAAGTGTCTCTGTACAGAGCATGGATGTGTCTGCACTGAAACTGCTGCACTTGTCAAACATTCAGCTCTGACACTCGCTCTGCTGCCAGAAATAATCAGGGTTGTTTTGGTCCTTAAGAGTCAAGACAAAATTAAATATTAACATGAAAACATGGACGGAGCCACGAGCCAAAGCACCACAAATGACACACAGGAAGGGGAAAGGGTGTGTTTTGGGCAGGAGGTGATGTGCCCGGGGAGGCAGCCAGTGCTCACTGGTGGCACCACAGCAGTGCCAGGTGCACCGCTGGGGCTGGGATGTGGCACCAGCCCAGGTGTAGGTGACCCACAGTGATGGTAAAATAAACTAAGAGGTCAGTGAGGAACAGCACAAGAGGTACAGCCCTCGCCATGCTGATGCAAGGATCTCACCAGCAGTGCTTGGTCAGGCATCCCCTTTGCTGCAGGGGCAGAGGCAGTTAATGGAAATAATCCCTCGAGCTAGGCAGATTATCCATCTCAATATTACATTAAGGGTTTTACACTGGGCCTAAACCAAATGACCTTACTCAGGAGCCCGAGACAATCCAGGCATGGCTGGGCCCAGGAACTGGAGCAGAGATAGGCATGGCTGGGCCCAGAAACTGCAGCTCTGCTCCAATCTCCAGCCAGGGATGTGGAGCTGCAGAAGGGGAACACCATGTCCCTTAAAATTGTTTTTGTCAGCCTGGTCACCTCCTGCACAGCCAGAGCCATCCCACAGTCCCTGCTGCAGAAGCCCATGTGGCCTGAGGTGCCACAGATCTCCATCAGCAGCCAAGATGCCTCTCAGAGCTCACCACAGGCTCTTGTAGAGCCGGGGCTCACACTGGGAGGTGCGGCTCTGGGAGTACTCTTGGTATTCAGAGGCCAAATAAGTCTCTGTCATGGAAAATCTCCATGTAATAACCACCTTCCCCTTGCTCCAAACACCACTGGAGGGTCTGACCTCCCATGCCAAGACTCCAATGCCTTGGACAAGAAGCAGGACCCTTTGGACGGCAAACAAAGCCCAACAGAGAACAAAGAGTGGTACAAAGCATTGGACCAGCTCTCCCAAGGAGGGAGCACACTGTCTGTCTGTGTCTGAGCCATTGCAGCTTTGAAGAGAGCCCTCATTAAACTTGGGGGCTGGAGCTCGGCTGATTGAGATCTGACTAATTGGGTCTATGGGTAAACAGGCAGAGACAAGAAAGGGAAAATATTTAGGGTAAGCAAGTGGCCTAGAAAAAGCAAAGCTCTAGTGAAAAATGAACTGTGGTACATGTTCCAGAAAGTGCTTTCTTGTCCGCATTTGGAAAGGAATCGGACAGTTTGGGGTTGATGTGATGCTGCACAGGTATCTGGGGAGACCAGAGACTGGGCCAGTGTCCTACTGCTGCAGGAGAAACTTCTGGGGGTATTTGCATTTCAATTTGTTTGTTGTGCAGACTCACACACCTTTAAATATTTGGTAGCATTCTGCTGTAATGCAATAGAACGTAACCCAAAATATGTGTTTTATTCTCCTGTGGAGACAGGCTGAGAGAGCTGAGGGTGTTCAGCTTGGAGAAAAGAAGGCTCTAGTGCCTAAAGGGGCTCCAAGAGAGCTGGAGAGGGAGTCTGGACAAGAGCCTGGAGGGACAGGACAAGGGGGAATGTCCACTGCCAGAGGGCAGGGTTAGGTGGGATACTGGGGAGAAATTCTTCCTTGTAAGGGTGGTGAGGCCCTGGCACAGGTTGCCCAGAGAAGCTGTGGCTGCCCCTGGATCCCTGGAAGTGTCCAAGGCCAAGCTGGACAGGGCTTGGAGCAACCTGGTCTAGTGGAAGGTGTCCCTGCCCATGGCAGGGGTGGAATGGGATGAGCTTTAAGGTTCCTTCCAATCCAAACCATTCTATGATTCTATGAAATATACCCCCCCAGCACTTGGGGAGCTCTGCTGGTCCTCCCACTCACTGAATTCTTAGCATATTTGATGGTGTGACTGAAGGTCTTGCCATGACCAAAGGGCCAGAATCCATCAGCTGCTGAGCTGCAGTTCTGCCCTCGGAAAGGAAATCGTGACTAATCCCCGTATTCAAAACAAAGGGATGTTCTCCAACACTGGAGAAGGAACAAAGTCAGAAGGAGCTTTGCAGGGATCTGAATGACAGCGCTGACCTGGGGAGTGGGGAGAGTGACCTCATACTGGCAGATTAAACCTTTCCTCTTTCCTTTTATCCAATAATTTTTTCCTTCCTTTTTGTTTTATTTTTTATACTATCTAGGAGTAAAAGGGAAGATCTCTTTTGAACAAAAATTGCTGGCACAAACACAGCAAATAATTTCTGCTCCTCAGAAATGTAGAAATCAAGAGCATCTATGGCTGGTGATCCATACTTCCTACATCATTCCTAAAAGACAGAACTTTCCCCTCACCACATTACTGTTTATACTTCATTATATTGAAGGGACTTATTATGTTTAACGGATTATCTCTGCTGCCTTGCACGGTTCAAAGCAATAAATGGCTGCCAAGTTTGGTTAATGGCCAAGAGGAACCTTAGGCATTTAATCAATTTCAAAGCTTTTTTATTGCAAATATTCTACCAAGAGCTTATTCCTATTATAAAAGAAACTATGGAGCGAAAATAAAGAGAAGTCTTCTTCCCTCCCACAGGAAATTGCAATCTAACACAGCCCTGGACTTCCAATGGGTGGAATTTTTCTGTTCTCTCGAGGCACACACAGATTTTTAAGGGAAAAAATGCATTAAACTAAATGACTGAGTGGCATGTGTGGAAAAACATGAACATTTAACACCATGCAAAAATGTGCATGCAATTGGACACCACCACATAATGATCTGATTTGCATATGTAATGAAGTCTGAGGCCATCCCTTCCCAAAAGGATTTCAGTGGAAGGGAATGACCACCAGGTTCTCAGCTTCTCAAAGTTTATCAGGAATCCAGTGCTCAGAAAAGAGCCCAAGAGAAAGCTGGGGAGACCAGACATTTCTTGGAAGCCTGGACAGGAACCATGCAAACATTTCCATGATAGGTTCACTGTCCTGCCTGGAATTATAGGATAAAAACCAGTTCACTGCTGAAGAAACATGGTTTATAAGATAAAATACCCCAATCTCTCACCTGTCACGATTCTTATCTCGAGATTTTTAAATTGTGTGTGTTTAATACAAAAGGATGAGAAGACAATTCATTTGTGTGCCAGGAGGTGTCATAAAGAGGCAGAGCAAAGATGCTTAGTGTGGATGGTTGTACCTGATCAAAGCTTGGGTTTGATGATCTTGGAGGTCTTTTCCAGCCTTAATGATTCTGTATCTTTTGTAACCTTCCTGAGCCACATCTCTGCTTGCTCTATGGGCATCAAACACACATTCCAGACTACACTTCCGCATACCTGGAAGTACTCTGAATATATCCCAAATTTTACCCAGACCGACCCAAGCAGAAAAATGAACCACAGAATCATGGAATCACTAAGGCTGGAAAAGACCTTAATCCAATCAAGTCCAACCTTCAACTGAATAACACCATGGCCAATAACCAGATAATGAACTGCCACATTCACACATTTTTGAATCACTTTTAGGGATGGTGACTCTCCCACTGCCCTGAGAAGCCCATTCCAATAGAAGCAGCAATAATTTTATTTATATCTTAACACTTGGGATTACCCATGCACATATTTCTATTGAACTTCCAAGGAAACAAAGCACTCCCCTCAGGGAGGTCTGATTTTGCGTTCTATTAGATTTCACTTTATTTAATTTTGTCTCACTAAATAGATAAGTTTGACAAACATGCAGCAACTGTATTCTAGCAGATTGTTTTTCCCGTTATAATCTGTTATAATGAAAGATAATCAGCAATGAGAAGGGGTTGTTGACCAGAAGCAATTCAAGAGTTACACCATTAAAAACATATCAGGAAAAACTAAACAGAACACTCCTGGAATCCTGTGGAAAACTGGCTTCTTGAAAATTGATCACTTTCAGAGAATAGAAGCAGAAATATATGCCCCAACCTATTATCCTGCTTGCCAGTCCCACGGGGCTGCACTGAGACAGGGGCTGGTGTTTGGGAAGAGTATGGGAATAGCCCTGGGCAGGGACCTTTCCCATTATTTATTATTTAATATTTCTTGGTCTCTCCCACATAGTGTGAGTTAAATGAAACCCCTCAGGTGTGCTAACTATGCACCTATGGATTTGCCAGGTGCCCAGAGCTGTCAATTACATAAATCTCTACACTGTTCCAGGTTTCCATCCACAACATTTTCTTGTTAAAAGACAGGAAAATGCCTGCCCAAGGAATAGCTGTGCTTTAATCGATCCAGACTAAGATGTCAATAAATTTATTTGCCGTAAGCAAGAGCAGTGCTGTCCCCACAACGCAAGCCGAGATGACAAAGCTCTGTATCTCGGACTGATTCCAGTATAAATGATAGATGAGATCCGTAAACCTTCAGCCCCATCTGCAGCTGCACTCACGTGTGCACTTATTGATTCCCAAAAATTACTCAATCTACATTTTCCTGTGCTGTTCTACAATCCTGAATTTTATAGCAGTAAAGCACCACAGAAGTAAATCTTTATAACCGATACTCAGACAACTGCAGCTTTTCCCAGTGACACTGGGGTAATAATTAAACATTCACAACAGAAAAAAAGAAGGGTGAATGGGACCATAAAAAAGCTGATGTCTCATAAAGAAAGGATGAATCGACATAAAGACTCTGCAACAACTGCATCTGTGAGTGGGTTTGGACAGACATCTTTGTAAGAGGCACAGAGCCCTCTTTTAAAGCACCTCTGCATTAAGGAACCACAGAGCCAGACTCTTTTTGAGGCTGAGCAGGCCCAGCTCCCACAGCATGTCCCTGTACCAGACATCTCCAGGACCTTCTTTGATTCCCTCTGCTGGACCCGCTCCTGGATCAGTGGGAGCTCTTGAATCACTTCCCTCATTTCCCTGCATGACACCCCACACAGAGACCTGGAGTCCTGTGGATCTGCTCCCCCGATCCAGGTACACAGTACCACATACACAGGGATGGCTCCTGCCCTCACATACCTTGGAAAGACATTTCAGAAAATATAAACAAGAGCTCAGCGATTCAGGGTGTGCAATAACAGCCAGCAATGATACAAGGAGCACCTTCCTCTGTCTCACAGCCATTCTCACACACAGAATTCCAGAAACACTGAGGCTGGAAAGGCTCTCCCAGACCACTGAGTCCAACCTGTGCCCGATCCCCATCTTGTCACGCAGCCCAGAGCACTGAGGGCCACGTCCAGTCATTCCTTGGACACCTCCAGGGATGGGGACTCCACCACCTCCCTGGGCAGCCCCTTCCAGTGCCTGACAACCTTCTCCAGGGAGAAATTCTTCCTGATGTCCAACCTGAACCTCCCCTGGTGCACCTTGAGGCTGCGTCCTCTCCTCAAAGAGGAGAGATCCATGTTTGTAAAATCATTTAGTTGTGGAGAGTAACAAGTAATAACTGAATAATAATGACTGAAATTTTACTTCTTACACTGAACTACCCAAGTCCCACTTGTGTCTGGAAGCTGTTTGTTTGTCCAGGTGGCATCTAAAATGCTTTACTCTGTCTTCTCTGAGCCTGTCAGCTGCATCTGCTTGTTCCCTTCACATATCAACGCTCTGAATCCTCCAGTAATTTGCCTACTTGCAATTCACATTTTGTAGGCATTAAAAGTCTGAAACTGAGTGTCTTGGGCTGAGAAGATTTTCAAGATTTCCTCTGTCATTCATTTGTTGTCCTTTAATATTAATTTGCATCACCAGTGAACCTGACAGCTGTCAGGAAGAACAAGCCTTTCAACCTGGAAAGATCCCATGAATTTGGAACTGACACACTTGGACTTGGGAAGAAAAAGCTATTTAGCTGTGGGTTTGGGTTTTGTTTTTTTTTAAGGAATGCATAATGAATAAACATTTCCGGATGAGCTTTCTCCATTAATGCTGCTGGGTAAGTGATTGGAATAGGAAATCTTTACACTAACCATGTTTATGGTAATTGCAGACAAAAGGAGCTTGAGTAAAAGGACAGAATTTCCGGAGACCATATGAGGCAAATTTTAGGTCACATTTGAATGAGTTTCTTGGTCACTGCAAATTTCCCAGTCCAGAATTTCTTTTTCTGATGTCAAGTGTAATACTTCAAAGAATATACATTGTATTTTAGTCTTCCATGAGAAATTCAGTGGACTTTTGGGAAGAACCTTTGGTCAAACAACTTTGGTCAAGATGTAAAGTAAAAATTGGCTCTGAGATAATCTGGTTCCGTTCAGCCCATGTCCTACAAGGTGTCTGAAGTGTCATTAAGTACTGACACACAATCAACACCAGAATTCAACTTCCTCAGGAATCTGATATTTTAAAAAATACAGTCTGGAAACATTAAAAAGTTACTTTGCGCGAAACATATGGCCTAGCAAGAAACTCATTGCTGTTTTAAAAAATCTTTTAATCTTCTACACTAAAGGACTGGAGCATTGTATTTTAATTGTTATAATCTTAGTGCCATAATCAAACTTATAGAGGGCCAAACCCTGAAATGCAGCACATCAGCAACTCCACTAAAAATAGTTACAAGCCATGCAGAGCCAATAAAGTGATTCCCCTCAACACAGCAAAATAGTTTAACTCTCTCCTTGCTGGCACTGTGACCCCTGTTTCGGCACTGTGACACCGTTTCTGAATTGCAGACTAGTCTGAGTGAGCAGCTCCATGTCCTTCTCCCAGGTAATACACAGGGAGCTGGAGCAGGTTACTCACGTTTTGCACAGGCAAGGACAGTATCAAGTGCAGCAAAAACAGACAAAGCCCAAGTGCCTTACACAAGCAGAGGTTATAAACTGAAAGGAGAAAACATTCCATATTAAGACAAATCTAAGCCCTGAATACAGTTTGAAGAGGATCCAGAAGCCACCTTGCAGCTCTCCAGGTTTAGCACCACACTGTTTCCACTTTCGTACAGGCAATACCTTAATCCCATCTCCAATGCTTGGCACCTTGAGTCTTTGCACCTGATGATCTCTTCCACACCTCAGACACTTCCCTGTGCCAAAGAGCATTTCTTCATTCCTTTTATTATTGGCCTAAGAAATCTTACTCCTCCCTGTCAAACTTCTCTTTCCCTTCCACAGATTCTCAAAGTAACATGCTCTCAGGGGCTCATTTTCTCTCCGTGTTCTCTATTTCTCTCAAATTTCTAACAACTTAATTCTTAACAACCTTAATTGCAAAATACCAATGGCCAAAATTTAAAATGACCAAAATTCCAAAATACTAAGTCTTGGATTTGTGGAGGATACATGAAGGACATGCAGCAATGAGCTTTTTTTTTTTTTTTTTCAATGCCACGTACTACTAAAATATTGATAAATACATACATTGGGTATTCACAGCAAAAAATCCTGCTCTCAGATTTAAATCAGTGAACAATATCTTAAATACCAAGAATGGCTCATTGTAAATTCTGCTATTTAAATGGTGACAGAAGATTAAAAGTAGCTTTCAATACAGGACAATATTTTATTGAGTACACCCAACCCATCATTTATTTAAAGGACACTGTTTCAAGAGCAACAAAATCAGTACTTGGTGGCTCAGTCAATAATGCAAAGACCGTTCTATTTCATTTTTAATACTTAACACTTGGTAAATACTCTAGATTTTAAAACACATATTTTATCTTGAATTACGCAAACTGTCAGGACTGCCTCAAACAGAAATACACCTTTCTGGCTGACCCCCACCACTGACCCCCCTGGCCGACCCCCCCCCCGCTGGCCCCACTGTTGACACCTCTACCCCCCCAAGCTTCCTCTTCCCCTGTCCCTTGTTCCCTGGGAGAAGAGCCCAACCCCCACTGGCTTCACCCTCCTGTCAGGGAGTTGCAGAGAGTGAGAAGGTCCCCCCTGAGCCTCCTTTTCTCCAGGCTGAGCCCCCCCAGCTCCCTCAGCCACTCCTGGTGCTCCAGACCCTCTCCCAGCTCTGTTCCCTTCTCTGGACACACTCCAGCCCCTCCAAGTCTTTCTTGTCCTGAGGGGCCCAGAACTGGACACAGGACTCAAGGTGTCTCAGCAGTGCAAAAATCTTTGTCACAACAAAAAAAAAATCACAGCCTATGTCAGCAAACTAGATATGATTCCTTGCTATACTCAGAAAAAAATGATACTCTACCAAATACCACCATTTATTTTGTCCATCCCTCCCCCAGCCCAGCAAAGGAGAATAAATGAGCAAATGCAGAAACAAAGGAAAATCCTTAAAGGGGCCGTGGCAGGAGCTACCAACCCAACCCCATCTCTCATTCACTGAACTCGTCTGTAAAAACAGCTCAGACGGTCTCAACTCTACTTAGAGTTCCCTGATCAATAGAGCCTCCAAGGAATACTAAACACTTTTCAGAGAGAGAAGGAGAATTTAGATTAAGATTAAAAATCAGACACTTCCAGCAACGGGCGGTGTAACCCCAGTTCCTCTGCAGCATTTCAACAAATATTTTCCTTTTTGCTATAGGTACTTAGATTGCTCTAATAAGACCAGCTTGCTCCTTACAGCAGAACTCATCCATACTTATTATTTTTCCAATAAAATAGGAAGTTTTTTCAACACTGTGCAATCACAGACAATTCCTCACACCTTATTTTTCAAACTAACATTTAGCTTGCACCAGTGTTTTATTTTTTAATGTAGCAGGAATGAAACAACTGATTCTTCTCAAAGCAAGCTATAAAAGCTAGGATGAAAAGCAACAGAGAAGGAATGAGCCATCACCCTAATGAGGAAAAATCACTTTGGCTACATCTGTGTATATCAGAGTCTTTCAGAATAAATCTGAGAGGTTTTAGGAGTGAAAACAAAGCTGTAGAGCCGTTCAGGGGAGTGTTTAACTGCACTTTGGTGGTAACAACAGCACCTGGTTAAGTACAGGGATGGAATGGGTTTGGATTGGCATTGCAGCTCAAGGATCTGAGCTCATAATTCATCTTGTGGAGCAGGAAGGCAAAACCCCCCAGCACGTGCTGCCTGTCTAGCCCCCCATATGGGACCCTCTGTGACAGTCACAGAATGAGGGAATCCTAGGCTGGTTTGGGTTGGGAGGGACCTTAAAGCTCATCCTGTTCCACCCTCTGCCATGGGCAGGGACACCTTCCACTATCCCAGACTGCTCCAAGCCCTGTCCAACCTGTCCTTGGACACTTTCAGGGATGGGGCAGCCACAGCTTCTCTGGGCAACCTGTGCCAGGGCCTTACCACCAACACAGCCAAGAATTCCTTCCCAGTATCCCATCTAACCCTGCCCTCTGACAATGGGAAGCCATTCCCCGCTGTTCTGTCCCTCCAGGCCCTTGTCCAAAGTCCCTCTCCAGCTCTCTTGGAGCCCCTTTAGGCACTGGAAGGGGTTCTAAGTTGTCCCTGGAGCCTTCTCATCTCCAGGCGAACACCCCCAACTCTCCCAGCCTGTCTCCGGAGCAGAGGGGCTCCAGCCCTTGGAGCATCTCCATGGCCTCCTCTGAACTTGTTTCAGCAGCTCCACATCCTTCCTGTGCTGGGGACCCCAGAGCTGGAGGCAGCATTGCAGAGGGGTTCTCTCCAGAGGGGAGCAGAGGGCAACAATCCCATCCCTGGTCCTTATGTCCATGCTGCGGGATGAGCCCAGGACACAAGATCATCTCACTGCAGCTTCACAGTTCATTCCTTTCAGAGAAATTTTACACTGAATTATTCACACAAAAATCAGCTTTCTTTGCTCTTTCTAAGCAAAAGCAGCTCAGAGGCCTCCCAAACACTCTCCATCCCATCTCTGGAAGGTCCCCAGCACTTGGAGCTGCCCCTGGGGCCGAGGAGATGACGCTGGCTGTGTCGGTGCAACGCACAACCACGCAGGGTGTGAAACCATCCAGGTTTCATTTCTGTGCTCAACTCAAACAGCTGCTCCCATGGCTGCAGGGGCAGGTGCTTGATGCAGGAATGAGATTGCTGCTAAAAGAACAGGCCATTTGCTGATAACTTTGGTCGCTATAAAGCCGTATCAAAAATACTTTTAAATTCCTGAAAGTGTTCAGCTGGGAAAGGATGTTAAACAAAAAAAATTGTATTTTGAGAAGAAGAGCAGAGAAAGAAATCTTTTTCTTGCTTGCCTTCCCTCCATGACGGTTTTTGGAGAGCTGTAATTAATCTGAGGGGTGTATGGAGCCAGGGAACCGTGTGACTTGAGGCCAAGGCTGGATGGCACCAGCACAGACCTTCCCCTGGGGGTTTGGGACTGAGAAACCATGTCCCTATGGTGTAAAGCACAAGTGATAATAGTTGCAGCATTCCCACGGGCTTCAGTCCCCAGGGCACAGTGGATATGTCTGGAACTGGGCTCTGTAACATCAGCACGTCCAAGAGCAAATCGGGCTCAATGGTTCTTCACTGAGTTTTCATAAGAGATTTGGAAATACTTTTGGAACTGAGACAGGGAGTGGTGATGATTTAAAAATGAGGCTGCAGTGCAGCACCTCTTGGTGACAATGAAATACTGGATTTGTGGAAGAAAAGAACCATATGGAAAAGCTCAGGGACATGTTTAGCTTTCAGACAACTGGGAGTTCATTTACCGGATATCTCTGATCTTGCTTGTACAGCCTTTATCCGATAAATGCCTCCCTGCTGTGTGTATCTAAGGGCAAACACACCAACCAAACATCTCCTGCTCATCCCCAGAGTGGCCCTGGGTGTCAACGGCTCAGCAGATGTGCCAGTGCCTCTGCTCTGGTGCCCAAGGGGTTCACACAGACACTTCTCACTGGGGGTTTTAGACCATTATTCAGACTTCATTGAATTCTGGCTCCCAAAGTAGAACACAGTCCTAAGCACCAAAACACACCTGACCTTACCCAGGTGAACTGCAAGCCCCAGTTGCCCTGGGGGGTCTCCAGCCTGGCTGGGGAAGTTCAACCTTGACTGAAGTTTTTCACTGGGTAAAGTTGGTAACCAGACCAAATCCAACTGCACCACGAGTGGTAGGAGCAGGTTTTGCCTAGAAATGATTATGTCTGGTGATGAACAGCAAACACAGGATGGTGAAGGCCGTGAGCATCTGTTTGGGGTTTCTCTTGGTGGGCAGCAAGACAAGGGAGGGAAGGATCCAAAAAGCCATCAAGAAACACATTGGCCTTTCTCAAGCCCTTCTGTGGCTGTTCCCCATCCTCCCTCAGCTGTGCTGGAATCTCACACAGCCAGGACAAAAATGTAATTCCTGCTAATAGAAACAGAACAAGTAATTTTATCCCCAACATCAGCACTGCATATGGGATAACTTGGTTTTCATCTGTAATGGGAAAGAGAAAGACAAATTCTCTTTCCCTGGTCCGTTTCTGAAGCCTGACATCCACCCCAGGTATCAAACACCCTGAGAGCCCCACAGAGACCAAGGATTTGTGTAGCACTGGGATGGCCATAGGATTTCTGCTCCTACAGCTCCTCCATAAAATACTGCACGGGATTTGTTTTCTTTCTTCCTTGATTTCTTTATTTTACTTATAGTGGAACAGTTAGAGAGAAGTTGCTCACATTCCTTATGAAGGAGGATACTGGTTAAATATGCACAAAAATGAGGAGCTTTGCTTTCCCAGATAATAAAAGCTCAAATACATCTCTTTTATATGCCTTTAAAAATAAAAAAGAAAAGGGGTAGGAAAATTATTTTTCTTTTTTAAAAAATCATGCCTCAAGCAAAGAAGAAAATAAAAAATACAGAAAAAAATAAATTTCAATTTAGTTGAGGAAAAAAAAATCCAGAAAGCTGATCTATCAGTGCTTTGTAATCCTAAATTTCAATGCATTAAAACTCAGCAAATCCAAAACATCCCTGCAGCCAGAGAGCTGCAGACCTCCTTGCTGGGCCAATAACTTTGAAGAATAAGGTTTATTTAAGAGTGTGCTAGAAACAAAACACAGCTACTAATGTAGGAACACTACACTGGTGGTGTTTTGGATCTACTGTCAGGAAAACAGCTGATCCCAGGGTAACTATGGAAAGGGTCAGAGAAAGTATTGAGCGATTTTAAACTGTTTATAAAATTAAACAAAACCATATATTATTTTTCAAAAAAAATGCTGCTACCCAGCTCTCCCAGAGCACATATTCCCTTCCCCACCGTAGATCTCCCAGTGCAGCACCATCCCAGCACCATCCATCTGTGTTTATTCACCAGATGTTCCTCATTCAGTTATGTCAGGGCAGGTTTAGGTTGGATCTCAGAAAAAGGCTTTTCTCCCAGAGGGTGACTGGTCACTGAACAGGCTCCTCAGGGCAGTGGTCACAGCACCAAGGCTGCCAGAGCTCAAGGAGTGTTTGGATAAATTTGTAGGGCACCTGGTATGACTTGGGTATACCCCTGTGCAGGGCTGAGGGTTGGACTCGATGATCCTTGTGGGTCCCTTCCAACTCACATATTCTGTGATTCTGTGATCCCCTCAGAGCAAGGGAGGTCTCTGGGTAATGTTTATGTGCCTCTAAGAGCTCCCACCTGAAACAACAGCCGGGACTGTCCCAGGGTAAGGGGGTCCCCACGAGCTCCCCGTGGGTGGCCAGAGGTGTCCCCGGGCTGGAGTTAATGGAGCTGCCGCCCGCTACCCAAACACCATTAGTATGTCTCAGCTCAAGTTCTCGGGATCAGAAGTCACCGTCTCCCATGGAAACAGGAGCTGGCAGGAGTGAGAGGAGCCGAGGCATCTCCGAGGCAATTAGAGGCGATCCAGCAGCATCCAGGATGTGAGCGCTGCTGAAGTGCAATGCACACACAAACTTTCCCCTGCTGCCCCCAACACAAAAGGGATTTATTTACGCTGTGGAGAGCAAATAACGTCCTTGCTCATGCCTTCCCCACTGATCCCATTGCTGGAAGCAGCTGGAAATTGCAGTTAAATACACAGATTTGTACATAACCAGTGTCCTTGTGCCCTGTCTGCCGGCGCTGGGAGAGGAGGCTTTTGCTGCATCCGACCCCCGGCTCTTCCCAGGAATTTGCCCGCTGAGCTCTCATTGAATGAGCAGCTCGGGAGCGCTGCATCGCGCCAACCGAGCAGCGTGACAACCTGGGAATCCTGGGACAACAGGGAATCCAAGCGCTGCGATCACCGTCTGCAGCCCAACTCAGTCCCTTGGAAATGCCCTGTCCCCACTGCTGCTGTGGGCAGCACACAGCCCCCCACCACCCACAGCCACTGCGTGGGATCTGCTCCCATTGCTGATCACAGTGAGCAATGACTTCACTCCCCATGCCACTCTTTCCCCCACTCACCTCTGCTCTCTCCCTGTTTTCTCTTTCACAGAATCACAGATTCATTTTTCCATCGGAAAAGCCCTCCCAGCCCATCAAGTCCAACCTGCGCCCAATCCCCACCTTGTCACCCAGCCCAGAGCACTGAGGGCCACATCCAGTTGTTTCTCGGACACCTCCAGGGATGGGGACTCCACCACCTCCCTGGGCAGCCCCTTTCAATGCCTGACCACACTTTCCAGGAAGAAATTCTTCAAAATGTCCAACCTAAACCTCTTAAGATGCTGTCCTCTCATCCTGTCCCTTGTTCCCTGGGAGGAGAACCCAACCCCCCCCCCCCCCCCGGCTTCACCCTCCTCTCAGGGAGTTGCAGAGAGTGAGAAGGTCCCCCCTGAGCCTCCTTTTCTCCAAGCTGAGCCTCTCCAGCTCCCTCAGCTGCTCCTGGTGCTCCAGACCCTCTCCCAGCTCTGTTCCCTTCTCTGGACATGTTCCAGCCCCTCATTGTCTTTCTTTGTGCTGAAAACCTTCTAGAACAGGGACTCTGTCTTAGATTCATTTAGATTTCTTCTGGACAAGGACCCCACTTCTCAGAGGTTATTCTACCTGCTCTTAGGTCACTGCCACCTGCATTCTACCTCACCCTATCCAGCAGCCTTAGTTCCACCATTTCTTATGGAAGTTCACAGTCCCAAAGCAATACTGGATGTTGATAGAAGAGAATTCAACTTCAGGGGATTTTAAAGTATGTTAGTAATACTGACAAGTTCTGAGATCTTGAAGTTCTGCCTTTCACCTTGATTCCAGAAGTGATGCCATAGAATCACAGGATATCCTGAGCTGGAAGGGACCCACAGGGACCATGGAGTCCAACTCCTGGCCCTACACAGGACACCCCAACAATCCCACCATGTGCCTGAGAGCACTGTCCCAGGAGGATGCAGGCAGCTTTGTTATCCAAAGGTTCCTATTAGAAAACATCACCAATTCAACTGGAAAATATCTAGAAATGCCCAATAACTGCTGAGTAAATCTCGTTAAGAGAAGAAAAGTTCTCACATAAAGGAAAGATTCCCAATTACAAACTTATCTTACGTTTTATATAATGCTTCAAAACTAAAGAGAGCTCACGCTGAGAGCAGGAAGATAACACAAGATATTCTTGTTGTCATCCCTTAATCGTGATTAGGCAATGAGGGAAAACCTGGATCAAAGTAGGAGGTACGAAAAATAATACTGACAATCAGTAGCAGAAAACAATCCAAACCATGTTGATAATCTGAAAGGCTCTGGGAAATCTCCTAATCATGCCCATGAAGAAAAGGTGCAATGATACAGTGGAAGAAGCATTGTGCCAGCCAAAAACCTGATGCCGGGGTGCCCATCCTGCCTGCCCATGCACAATGCTCCCACTGGCATCCCCCTGCTAATGGGCACCACTACAAATCCGTAGGGATCAGGTGGGGGAAGGTCTGAAAGCACAAAAAGGAGTTGAAACATTTGCTCTGAAGCACGTTCCTGTTCCAGCCAGCTGCAAAACACAAGGACTGGGGCTGGCTCACAGCATGTTCCACCACCTGACCTCACAATCCCTGCAAACATTGTGTGATAGGAAAACACAGAAGTTGCAAGAGGCAGAGAGCAAAGACGGAGGAAAACCAGGATTTTCCTACAACCAGAAACACCATTCAGAGAATCACAGAATGGCCTCAGTTGGAAGGGACCTTAAAGGTCATTTCATTTCAGCGCCCTGCCACAGGCAGGGATTCATTCATGCTCCAAGATTCCCACTGCACACCTTCCACATGGATGTATTTCTCACCGCATTTATTTCTACCCAGGTGGAGGATGCTTTGCCCTGGTGTAACACAGAATGCATGTCTTTGTGCTCTGGATAAACAAAATCCAGCTATATAAGCAAAAATGTGTCTTCTAACCTTCTGCAGCTTCACTGGTTGCAATGCAAGTGAAGACAGACATTTTCTAGCATCTTTTATTTTCCTCATTGGAGATGATGCTCCAGCCCCTTCAGGATCTTGGTGCCCTTCACTGGGCTCTCTCCAATATGACTGCACCTCTCTTGTACTGGGGAGCCCAGCACTGACCCAGCATTCCCAGTGCAGCTCCACCAGTGCTGGGTGGAGGGGAAGGATCTCCATGGTGACAACAACCACATCCCTGTGTTCCCAGTGAAGCCACAGCCCTGCACCTGCACAGACTTCCAGCCACTCCTGTGCTGTGTGGGGGTGTGTCAGGGCATTTTGGAAGACGTGCCAACTCTCCAGACAGACCAAGAGACCCTCCCCCAGGGCCTCCCACCGCCCTTCCTCATGCAGGTGTGAGGTGGTTCCCCCTCAGCCCTGCCCGTGGCCCCTCTGCTCTGTTTCCATCCTTTCCTGCCAGAGTTACGGAAACAAATCTGTTTCCTCATTAACAGTCTCGCTGTCACCTGCTCTCCCCCCTTTCCTCATCATAAGTGTTTGTGATGGAGGAGGGAAAAACTAACGAAGAAAACAAATGCAAGATCTCCCAAAATCCTTGGAGGAAGCCTTCACTGCAGAAAATTCAGTGCTCAGGCACTCACTGAGGGATTTGTTTCCCTGGTGTGTTCACGAGGCCATACAAGTGCAGCTCCTCACCCAAAATTAACAGTTATTCCTCAGTTCTGAGCTGTTTTGTAAATGCCAGTCAATGCAGCCTTTGTGCTGCAGCAAAACATGACATTTTCCTTTCCTGATCAGATTCTATTCAGGAAGGAGTTGAATTTGCACAGCAGGAATGCTCCATGTTCCCACCAAGTCATGATGGAGAGTCCTTGCAGCATCTACCCCAGGAGCTGTGCCCGCGGGAGAGGCTGTTCCAAGAGGGAAGGTGGACAGGACCTCAACAGAATTTGGGTATTTTCAGGTGGTTTAGAGTTACAGGAAAAGGCCCACAGATCATCAGTGCTCTGTATTAGCTGTTAAACATAGAAGAACCTAAATTATTAAAACTAAAAGTTCTTCTCTAGATTCAGCTGAGAAGCAGATAAAGGTGATAAAAACATCTAGTGGTGCTTGACTGATAAATTTCACAATTAAGCACACAAGGAAGAAATTCTTCCCTGTGAGGGTGGTGAGGCCCTGACATAGGTTGCCCAGAGAAGCTGTGGCTGCCCCATCCCTGGAAGTGTCCAAGGCCAGGTTGGACAGGGCTTGGAGCATCCTAGTCTAGTGGAAGGTGTCCCTGCCCGTGGTAGAGGGTGGAACTGGATGGGCTTTAAGATCCCTCCCAACCCAAATCAGTCTGTGTTATTAACAGGCAATAATAAAACTGTCTTTTCTCGGACTCAGGAACACCTTTGAGGACTCTTCATCTCAGCCACAATCCAGGCATTTATATGCAGATAACACGGTTTAAAATGTGGCAAATTCAAATGGTGGTATTAAAAAACACATTATACAAAAATAAAATGAGTGTGTAGGTGGTGAATTTGTGATGCCAGACCCCCGAGCTGCAATGCACATCTATCTCTTCCTCCAGCTTGTCCCACATTGTCAGCAGAGCCTGAGTGATGAGCATCTCTGCTCTGCACACCAAATTCCCTCACTCCATCTCAAGTACCTTCTCCTCCCATCCGCTCACAGAAAGCCCAAGGACCTGCTTATTTCTGGTTGAGTTGCTCAGGAACTGGTACACACAAGTTTCACCTTGCAACGCTCAACACACAGGCACCCGACTGAGCTGTGGTAACACAGCAAGGCAGGATCTTCCTGAATAGAATTTATACTGACTGATTTTTGTGGGTGCCTCCATATCAGTATTTTACATTTTAGACTTATTGTCCCCTCTAAACCACTGAAATGGCCCTCATTTCATTGACATCAGTGAAGCTTTAGTAAGCTCCCTCAGTCTTTCTCTTCATATTTATTCAGTCACTGTTCCTCACTCAGTGCAATCACCAGACTGAGCGAGGGCTTTGCTGAGTGTTTATGGGCACGTCAGAAGCTCCCACCTTAAATAAAAAGTGCCAGACTTTCAAGTATTGCTTGTGGAATTAATCCAAGCAAATATAAAGTCAGATGTGCTGGTTCACTGATGCCACGCAATACAGGGTCTGCTTTTGGGCTCAGATGATAAGAATCAGCTGAATCTGTTCTCTTTAATTCTGATACAAGTCAAAATTTCCACTTAAATTACCAAAATTCACATTTGGATGGAGGAAATGGAAAATTCAGGTGGCAAGGAAAACAAGGACAAATTTCAGAGCCAGCCTCACTGCTGACATTTTTTTCTGTGCAGAGTACATTAATGGCCAGAATAAAAATGACACCTGGAGGGCCTAAAGAAAAAAAAAGGAATTTAAGAAGTGGCTACTCAGCAATATTGACTAAATTATCATTGAAATAGCACAAACTAGTCACTCAGACAACTCTTAGAAAAAGAAAAAGGTGTCTGACTTCATCTTTAGGCACTGAAATAAACTCTGGCCACTTCTGTGTGCAGGAGCAGAGAAGGGAAAGTCAGTGAGAGCCAGGGCTCGAACAGGTGTAGCTCAAGGGCTATAAAATCACTCTCAGTGTATAGAAAGCCACTCATAACACAGGGTGTTCACCATGTCTTGTTTTGCCATTAATGCATAGAATAAGTGAGAACTCATCAGAAAAATGCAAGAGGGAAATCAGATCTCTTTTCCCATTCAAGACCAAACCCACCCATAAAGCAACCTGGAAAGGTGGGTTAGCTCTCTTCAGCCCTCCATGACTGAACTTCCACAGTCTCCTCAATAATTTATTGCACTGTTTTGACTGTGGTTATAAAACAAGTTTTTCTTCCTGCTCTTGACACGATTCATATTTCCGCTGACAGTAACTGCAAGAACTGACCCTGGCTCTGCTGGCACCAGCTGGAGCAATCCCACTGCCCAGGGCAAGGTCTGGCCCCTTCCACAGAGGCAGAGCACACACAGCACTTCTGGACGTTTCTTGGAAAAAAGCACAACGAGTTTTAACACTTAACCAAGGACAGCAACAGCATTCAGTCTCAACTGATAAAACGTGGTGCAGCTGCTGTGACTGGCCACGAGCAGGCCTGGACATGACACTCTAGTGGAAGGGTTCCCTGCCCGTGACAGGGATGGAACGAGATGAGATTTAAGGCCCCTTCCAACCCAAACAAGCCTGGGATTCTGTGACATCATCATGAAAACAGGGTACAAATTCATACCTCTTACACCTTGATAAGCATCTGCTGCATGAAAAGGAAATTCAGTAGTTTGCTGGAAAAGAAAACTGTATGGATTAGGACCACTGAATAATTCAGGTTGGAAGGGACCTCAGAAAGCCATGGAGTCCATCCTCCCCTTCACATTGACTAAATCAAAGCCCAGAACAATGAGAATCACAGAATCGTTCAGGTTGGAAAAGCCCTCTGAGATCATCAACTCCAACCATTCCCCAGCACTGCCAAGGCCACCACTAACCCATGTACCAAAGTGCCACATCACATCCACATGGCTTTTAAATTTGATGGGGACTCCACCCCTGCCCTGTGCCAGGGCTAGACAGCCCTTTCCAGGAAGAACTCTTCCCAATATCCAACCTAAACCTCCTCTGGTATAACTTGAGGTTGTTTCCTCTTGTCCTGTTTTGGTGTGAAAGTAAAGGCAGAAAGGAGGATGGAGGACACTACCGGACATGCGCCACCATCTGTGAAGGGCAGAGGAGTTGAAGAGCCCTAAAAAGCTGGAGTTATGGCTCAGGCCCTGGTTACTGAACATGTCCAGAGGTGACGGACACATCAGCAGACACCTGACCATGCCCTGCCCACCATGGAGACAAGAGGAGTGTCACCAAACTCCTAGAAAGCTGTCCCAGAACTGCAGCGATTGCCTGCAGGACACCGCGTCATCACTGCCTATGTTCCTGTCCTGAGCATCAGAGCAGGGAAAGCTGCTGAGGCAGGAATTTCAGGCAGCCAAAAGAAACATTCTGTTCTTTCACTTATAAGGAAAATTATGGCTCTGCATTGATGTTGTATCCCTTTATTCTTGTTTTTTCTTGGAGAAAGCAGGAAGAGGTTTGATGATTCTTGTGGTTCCTGTCCAACTCAGGAGTTTCTGTGATTCTGTGATTCTAAATTTGGTATTTTTTGTTGTATAATGCATATACATTATATACAGCTCCTGGGCATTCATGGATGACAAGCAGGACGGAAAAGCTTCCATTTTTGTTTTTCTTTAAAGACTGAAAGCCCATGAGTTTCTAATCTGAGTAACAAAGACTTCTACAGCTTATAAAATCTGAAAACAGAATCCTGTGCCCTCTGAATTCTATGGCATCAAGATTTCACCATTTCAAACTTCAGAAAGGGAGAAGACTTTGATTATGAAACACTGATTTTATGTCACTGTCACAAGCCTGTGATAGAAATCAATTAATGAATACAAACACATTTAAATGTATCTGATTTAAACAACAGAACCATTTAAGGATCACTAAAAGAAGTGTCTTCCAATGGTTCAGTTACCTATAAAATTTTAAATTCCTAATGGGAAAAATAAGTTTCCTTACTATGTGAAATACAAATATTGTAAAAGCAAAAGCTTCATAGTGGCTTTCCCTCCTTTGCAAGTGAAAGTCAAAACTCTCTAGATTTTCAAAGGCCTATTTGATTAAAAATACATGACAGCTTTTGGGCTATAATGAGCAAACAGCCTTGCAGCCACAGTACCAGCTCCTGCCCTGGACTGCTCCCAGATTTTTCAGCCTTAGTTCCTTTTCCTTGGATTGGAAACAGGGATTTCTGCAGCAGTACCATCATGTTGTTCACTTGCTCACATACAGGATATGCCTGCTGTGTCCTGGGGAGAAGAGACAGCTCAAAAAAAGCTGAAAATTCCCTTTTTTGCAGTGATGGAAGTTCAGTGCCTCAGCTCTGGGACATCTAGAACACCACCTACACTCACTTTGCTTTCTAACAACATCTAGGGAAGAGATTTCTTTACAATGACAAAAGTTCTACCACAAAGTGAATTTCTCCCTCTGTCAAGAAGCCCAGGTATCTCTCGGAACTTTATGATTAAGGTTAGAAAATTATTTTCCAATTCATTAAATAAGAAAATATTACTCAGAATCCTTAGAGAAGCAACCTCAAACAAGCAAGAAAGGCTTTCAAAAGACACAAGAAAAGACAAATTACACAGGGATGCTTTGAAGATGAATTATATTTAGTGTGTCTTTAATTACTCACACCCATCATCTCTTTTAATCAAGGGTCAGTCGCTTTGTTTGTCAAGAATTGTTTTAAATAATTTTCAATGCAAGATGCAATAATTGCATTTTCTGCTAATGAGTCGTTGTGCATATTATTTGTCACTGGGTTTAATGAGGAAGCTCTAAATACAAATTTTGTTAAAATGTTGCAAAAACTAAACAAGCTGCTGCAGCAGGGTGGTTTCCACCAGCTCTCCTGGCACAATGCCACACACAGGGAGCCCCGGGAGGGGTGGGAGGAAATCTAGGCCAGGCTTCTACTGAGGCAGGTGGGGTCAGCCTGCCCCAGAGCAGCATCAGGGACACGTGTGTGACCTGCAAACCAAAGCTGGAAATGACAAAGGATGGGATTGTGCCTCAGCTGGTCACCAAGGGAAATCTCCCAGTGACACACCAGCAAGGGTGGGTGACTCCAGGCCCTTGTAAATAGTCTCTCTCCATCTCTCCCGTTGGCTTCAAGTACTGGAAGGGACAATAAGGTCACCCTGAAGCTTCTCTTCTCCAGGATGACTCCCAGCTCTCTCAGCCTTTCCTTGTAGGAGAGGGGGTCCATCCCTCTGATCATCTTGGTGGTCTCCTCTAGACCTTAATGACAGCAGTGGCTGCTACAAAGCAACATGCTATTTTAGGTATATGCACCAGCACTGTTTGCCCCTGGAACGTTCACATGGTGCAGAACAGCTTTGGATCTGGATCTGGTTCCAGTTTGTTTTCTAGAACTATCCAGAGTGCACCATAATTTTCCCTCTGCACTCCAGAACATCCTCAGTACAAGGAACACTGAGTAATTTCTGTGTGCAGTTTAAAGCCTGGTCCCTGAATAAACAGAAAATCCCAACTGCCTGTGTGCATTCCCAATGTTCATCCGGCTGGATGAGCAAACAACTCTCAGTTCTAACTGTTGTGCTTTGGGTAATTCTTGGTTTTCACCGTTTGCTGGAAATGAACAGAACAGAGAACATAAATTCTTCCCAACCCATTTCCAAGTCTAGAGCAAAATAGTTGATTAATGTTTTAAAAGGAACAACTAAAGAATTTGGTTTCAAGGAGCCACAGCAAAGCCTTCGAATGCAGATTTACACTTCAGACACATCCATTCTCTTAGGAAGTACTGAAGACACCATTTATATTCATTCTGTGGCACTGGCAGTGCTGATTGATGTGAACCTATTCATATTTAGATAACCTATGAATCAACAAAATTAAAATCCTAGGATTAGGAAGAAGAATAGACGAAAGAGGAGACGGTACCGACTTCATCTTTTCAAAGCCATCAGTAGCATCTACAGACGGGAAGCTGCTTCCCAGCCTTCCTTTTGCACGGACACTGCACCCTATGTGTCCCAGCCCTTGTCACCTCCTTGGCAGAAGGAGCACAGCCCCACCTGCTCAGTCCAGGAGAGGGGTCCCAGTGTCACCCTCGGCATGGGGATGACTTGCCCTGAGGAGCAGGATGTCCTGCAGTCCCTGGACCAGGTGCTGGGCCATGGAGCATCCTGCCCCCCACAGCCAAAGCCAGCCAGAATCTACCACATCCATGCACTGACATCTAGATAAAGCAAAATTCCCAGAATCAGGAGGTGGGGTCAGCACAGGGCTCGATGGAGCTTGCAGTAACAGGGAAGTAACAAAATCCAGAAGGATGTGACTGAATAGGAATGTGATATAAAATATTCACCAAGGGTTGAGTTTTGTACAGGTACTGGATAGGCACATGTTTTGCAGTGAATCCTGGATTTAGCCCCTCTTTCCGGGGCAGTGGATTTCAGAGTCCTGAAGAGAGGTTTCAGTTCAGATCAGCCCCAGGTCAAGAAGTTGCCATCACAGGTTATTGCTGAAAACACCTTGTGTAGCTCTGGAGACGTAAAACCAAAAGTGCTCTGGCAGCTGATCCACAGCCCGTCTGGTCCCTCCAACAGAGCTGCCACCCGCCCCCCCCCCCTCTCCGGGGATGCCACTGGCTCCCTGGGATACCACACCCTCCTTCTGCCCCGTCCCAGCCGAGGCTGCTGCCAGAGGAGCCTGCTCTTCTCCTGCCCTGGAGTGCCCTCCCATCGACAGCTCCAACTATTGACTTTCTTATACTTTAATACACTGCTGGGAAGCTGCAGCAGCCGAGAATGGATCACCAAGGTCAGGAGAGGCTGAAAGCTGTGGGGGAGGCAGAGCTGGAAGTCCAGCCCTCCCACAACCAGACAGATTTGCTGAGCATGCTGCTGGAGCACAGTCACTGCTGAGCTGAGCCCTGGAAAACTCTCATCCCCAAACCGGAATTGAGAGCAAAGGCAAAGCATGGGGTTTGCTTTGGCTTTCTTGGTCTTAAGGCTTTTTCAAAGCTGTACTTGGTTCAAATTGGGAGTGTTATCTTCCACTCATGGATTTATCCAGAGTGCCATAAACATTACTGCAGACACCACCAGGCTGTGACTGGCAGAGGTCAGTGTGTCACGACTGGAGGAATATTCCTCCCAGGATTAATTTGCATTATCATTTTGAACCCTTTTTATAGACCTTGTATTGATTTGCTGCATTGAGCTGCTTGCATTTTAAATCACAACTGTGTGTGTTTCATTTCCATCTCAATGTACTTTATTATAAAGTTGCAGTGTTAATTTTCACAGGAAATCAGCTATTCAAGATAATCTTTCCCAGAGTTTGTCACCCCAAGCCCTGTCTGCAGGGGGACAGCAGGGTTTGAACTGGTGAGTTAGCACTGCAAACGAACAGGATGGTTTGAGTTGGAAGAGACCTTAAAGCCCATCCAGTCCCACCCCCTGCCATGAGCAGGGACACCTTCCAGACCAGGTTGCTCCAAGCCCTGTCCAACCTGCCCTTGGACACTTCCAGGGATCCAGGGGCAGCCACAGCTTCTCTGGGCAACCTGTGCCAGGGCCTCTCCACCCTCACAGGGAGGAATTTCTCCCTAATATCTAACCCAGCCCTGCCTTCTGGCAGTTTAAGGCTATTCCCCCCTGCCAGGCTCTTTCTAAACTGGTTGTTTCTCTAATTCTCTGTTCATCCCTTCAGCAATGACGGGGTCACAGTGGAGCCAGAGTGCAGTTGAAGCCAGGGAGTTTGTGCGAGAGCAGGACTGTGTTCAGGTGCTGCCCTGGCTGAGGCTGGATTTCCAAACACCATATGCATTTATGAGGATCACAGAGTAATATGCTGGGAGAGCACTGCAGGAAGTGTTTGCTAGTTCTCCCAAACCAGCAGCTCCCAGTTCACACCATCACAGGCTGCACAGGCTGTGAGGGGTGAAAAGCAGTAAAAGGGACCAGCCTCATCTCTGGTAGGTTTTGCTGTCAGAGACATTGTCTCGTGGGGTTAAAACCCAGGTACCACCCAGTACCTGGCTCTGCAGTGACTGAAACGAGCTGGTGCAGAGGCTCCCTGACCGCCCGCCCCAGAGCCGCTGCTCCGCCCAGACAACAAGCAACATCAGAAATCAAGTCTAACTGACCATATTCATTTTCCTTTTACACCAGACCCTCCACACACCCACTTTTCTCATGTTCAGTGAAGATCTGCTGTGCAGATTTCCCTACGAGATGTTTTCTTTAATAAGATAAAGGTGCTTTAACTTGTCTGATTTTGTCTGAGTAGCATGTTGCAATTTGTACATTGAAAATAATCATTAAAAGTGTATTTTTATCCTCCTCCATATCCCCACATAGATCTCTACGCATCTCATTCCTCAGCAGCAGAAAACATATTTAAATGTGTGGCAACATCAAACGTTTCTGTAGTGAATAAGCCAGGCCATGAACCGTACGAACAACACAGAGGCAACAACTCTGCAATACAACATTCATTTGCTGAATTTCACATTGTAGAAGAAAACACAACAAATATTTATTTCTACTATCCAAAACTGTATCTATACTTTTCATTCTGTAAAATGAAAATCACTAGCCCGGTCCACTTGACAAAATGGCACACCCAGATCATCATGTGGGTAAGAAGATTGTGCTAGCACCTATAAGATATGACCTGTAAAACAGGTCATACTTTAGCAATATATTTATCCATAAAACTGTCTGATAAAATCCACATAGATTTATTGTTTATCTTTTTTTAATACGTATAAGATAAATGTGAAATATTGATAAATTTTTCATCTCAGAATGTCGGATAACCCCTAAGGACTCATCTCAGTGCTGCAGGTACCTCCTATGCAAAGAATCCCAGAATCCTTGAGGCTGGAAAAACCCTCCCACACCACTGAGTCCAGCCTGTGCCTGATCCCCACCTTGTCACCCAGCCCAAGACACCGAGTGCCACGCCCAGTCATTCCTTGGACACCTCCAGGGATGGGGACTCCACCACCTCCATGGGCAGCCCCTTCCAACACCTGACCACCCTTTCCAGGAAGAAATTCCTCCTGATGTCCAACCTGAACCTCCCCTGGCACAGCTTGAGGCCATTTCCTCTTGCCCTGTCCCTTGTTCCCTGGAAGCAGAGCCCAACCTGTCAGGGAGTCCTAGAGCAGGAGAAGGTCCATCACCCAACCTGGCATCCACAGTCCCACCACCTCTAATCATTGGCTGTAACAAGTGTAAATTCCTCAGCATTTCCTTATCCTTGTGTAAAAACCAACAATAAAACTTAATGTGCCAACAACTGCCTCTGTATTGTTGGAGTACTTGTCTCACATCTCATTAGTAGCTTCCCTTCATCTTGCAACTTTAATTAGCAGCTCCAGTGTGGGATTTACCTACGACTGCCATGGGTGAGGAGTGCAAGCTAATGAATTATTCAAAGTAAATTAAGAGACTGAGGGAGTTCTCTACCTGTCTCACACTAACATACACTTCATTAGCAAATATTTTCACCTGTGACAGTCACAGGTACCTCACAGGCTGAGTTTTTGTGCTCACCTGAAATGGATTCTGTCTGTGTCCGTGAGAATGTCAAATGTGGAGTTTTACTTCCAGAGATTTCATTACCAGTGACAGTCAGTAAATTGGATCCTCAAGATTATGGGAGTCTTCATTAAACTTGGGCCATGCTAGGAATGGTTACACAGGCAGATTCCCATCACCCCAGAAATACCCCTGTGGGGCCTGTCAGGACCCCACACTGATCCATCACTCCCCCCAGACCTCCTCGTGTATTGCCTGAAACCTTTTGAGGACTCTTAGCAACATTTTTAACTCTGAAAATATGGAGAAATCTTCAAGCCTGTTTTCCCTGACTTGACCCATGATGAGCAGGGTGAGAATGTGCTCTCCAGCAGTTCATCCTCCCAGCAGCCAGTCAGGAAACCCTTCTCCACCTGCATTTCCATTCACCAGGAATTGTAGTGATAGGACAAAGGGGAATGGCTTCACTGCCAGAGGGCAAGGTTAGATGGAATACTGGGAGAGAAATCCCTTCCTGTGAGGGTGGTAAGGCCCTGGCCCAGGTTGCCCAGAGAAGCTGTGGCTGCACCCTCCCTGGAAGCATCCAAGGCCAGGTTGGATAGGGCTTGGAGCAACCTGGTCTAGTGGAAGGTGTCCCTCCCTGCCCGTGGCAGGGGTGGAATGAGATGGGCTTTAATGTTCCTTCCAAGCCAAACCATTCCATGATTCTATGATTCTATTGTAACACCAGCAGATCAGTAAAAGCAGAATTTTATACACCTCTGGCAACCCCAAGGGCCATGACTCCAGAACACTGGAGTCAGCAGAGCTGTGTGTTCCTGCAGTCTCTGGGGACACCTTCCACTTTTCCAGATTGCTCCTAGCCCCATCCAACCTGGCCTTGGATGCTTTCACGGATGGGACACCCACAGCTTCTCTGGGCACTTGGTACTTGAATCTTTAATGTAGTTTATTGTATGAACTGTACCTGTTTTCTATTTAGATATTTCTATTTCTAGTATTTATTATATGAGCTGATACTCAAGAGTTATTTAAGTTAAAATAAATTAATTCCCACTAGCAGTGGCTGCATCCCAATCTCTGTGAGACGCAGCCCTGCTCTGGCACGGATTCCCAAAGGACAGCAAGTCGGCTCTCAAGGATATCGATCTGCTCCGCTGTTCTACCTCCTAATTGCCACCAGTGCAGTCCCCTCCAATTAGCAGGGACCTGGTGATGCTGCCAGGTTTGCTGGAATGAGGCAGGAACCATCACTCGGGAGTAGAAAGGCATCATTTTTTTGTTGTTGACAGAAATCACTGGTTCTCAAAAGTACTGACTTTCACAATGTACAGATAAAACTGACTATTAAATTGAACTGTTTACTTATAGCACAGATTTATGAGTTTATGAGCAGAGGACACAGGAGTAAATTGTTTGCTAAATAACTGGGGGGGGAAGGCACAGAAATGCTTTGAGTTAGCTAGTTTGTCTCCACAAGTAGCTCAAATCAGCACCATTGCCCTTTGCAGCCCTGTACCAGGGGGTGACCACAACAAGGCAAAGGTGAAGCATCTCTTGAACATGTTTTGTATTTTTTTCCATACCTCCATCCTACATTAAAAATTCTTAGTGACATTCCTACACACAACTGATTTCATTTAAGTCATTAAAAAAAATCACGATTTTTTACATTAAAATTGAATAATGATTTAATATATGTTAAAGAACAGAGTTAATTACACAGAAACACTCAGTAATACACTGAAAAAAAGGTTTGGGTGAGGAAACCTTCAAATGAGCAAATGGTTGTTCTCTGCTCTGACACCGTGGCGCTGGTGGGGGGGGCTGGGGCTCAGCAGAGCCCTGTGCCCCCTTTGGCCTGGGTAAAAGGAAATTTCTGCCAGAACTCTGTCGAAGAACCACCTTTCTGACATTATTCAGCTCAACAAAGGGCCTAAATGTATCTTGTGGAGAGGCAACCAGCCACAAGAGATAACCAGTCCTGCACTTCTTTGATAGCTGATTCCAGCAGTTAATTGCCTCTAAAACACTCGCTTCACATTTATGTTGAAATTGCTCACTTTCAGCTTTTAGTCATTAGTTTGTATTATGGGTTTTTTGCCAAGATTGGATTTTCTGAGTTTTTTGACATTAAAACGTTCTTCAGCACAATGAGGTTGCCTGTTGCTATTCTGCTAAACTAATTAGCCAGAGTTCCTCAAGCTTCCCCCCGTAAATATTTTTATTTCCCAGACAATATTTTTCTCTCCTCTGCCCCTTCCTGCTCTGTCAGCAGCTTTGAGAAAACATGCCCCAGAACTACTCATCATGTTTCCCTGCCCGTAGCAGTAAAGCATTTGTATTCCTGTTCGTGCCCAGCTGTGCACACCTCTGGACCCTGGCCCTGGGGGATTTGCCACAGTGTTATATTAGGGTCCAACTCAAACTATTTTTAGAATGGATCCAGCCCCCTTTGAGCAGCTTTTCCACCTTCATTATCTCCTATTCCACTCATCCTTGTGTCAGGAAGAATTTGTTCCTGGAAAGGATGGTCAGGCATTGGAAGGGGTTGCACAAGAAGGTGGTGCAGTCCCCATCCCTGCAGGTATCCAAGCAATGTCCAAGGTGGGGATCAGGCTCAGGTTGGACTTGATGGTCTGAGAGGGCTTTTCCCACCTCAACGATTGTGCAATTTTCAAATGTCATCCATACTTTTATATCCAGTTTCAACATATTCCTGCAAACACCAGAGTTGCCCTCCCTCCTTGCTCTCTGCTGAAGAACCCTCCTGAAACACCCTTTCCACCCCACTCAGTGTTGATTCCACATTGTTGATTTTTCTTAGGTCTGTGAGAATCATAGACTCACAGATTGCTTCTGCTACATAAAGATCAAATGAGAAACCTTATTACATACACCAGGAAAATGAGCTTTCCAGTGACATCTGACATGACCTTCACCTGTCAGGACTCATGGCAGAGTCTGCACTCAGCCAGTCATACATATATTCATACATGTGGAAATTGTAAATTACATTATGGGATGGATTCAGTCCTAGTGAATGCTGCATCCTTTCACTTATGCACATCTATCACAAATAAATATTTACCAGCACACCCAGAGTGTTTTCTTCAACACTCACCTCCCGATGAAATGCAGGGAGGGTTCATCCATAACTGCTATTCAAATTCAAAAATAAAGTGATTTAGGAAATAAATTATGATTTAGAAATATATTTAGGTCACATGTCTTAGTCCTCTCAGTCAAATGTAAAACCTTCTCCTCTCTGTCTTCTTTGTTTTCCATCCCATGATGCCAAACTTTGCAGCCAGAGCTGCAAACAAGGAGTTGGAGTGTTCCATCCCAGCCTGGGCAATGAGCTGCCTTTGTCACTGTCACACTGGGGCAATGGTCAAATTAAAGACATTCATTTTCATGGCTGGTTATTACTACCTGATAATCTGCATGGTAAGACAAATGCATTATTCCTGATGAGCTGGAGAAGCTGGAAGCAGAGGATACTCTGAACTAGGACACAAAGAGGATGGGCTGAAAAAACATTTGTCACCAAGGTCCAAAGCAATGTCAGAAAGCAAAGTGGTGTCTTTTAAAATCAGAAGAAAACATAGTTCATTGATCAAGATTAAAAAGCCCACTTAGGAATTTTCATAGAATTAGAGTCACTTATGTTGAAAAAGCCTCTGAGCCCATAGAGTCCAACTGTTTCCCAGCACTGCCAAGGCCACCACTGATCCATGTCCCCAAGTGCCACATCCACATGGTTTTTAAATCCCTCCAGGGATGAGGACTCCAACACTGCCCTGGGAAGCCTACGCCAGGGCTGGACAGCCCTTTCCAAGAAGGAATTTTCATTTCACAGGGATATTACATGGAAAGAATCAGCAAGGTTTGGAATGAGGATGGACAGAAGAGCCAGGAGAGGGGACCAGGCTGCCAATTGACAGCAGGATGGTGAGTGGAAAAGGCATTTACTGGGGACAGGCAGAACTGCCAGATATGAGATTTTTTTACCTTTTTTTTTAAGTTCAATATAATTTAAATTTCAATTTTAGTGCTCCTTAGTAGGTACCTACAAGGAGATTTCAGAAGATAAAACAGTTTCAGTTCCCAAATCCAGGATGAAAATCTGAAATGGAAACACGTCTGTGCACCACCTTCACAAAGATCCCAAGTTAAATGTGCAAGAGCAGAGAGATAAGAAATGAGTGAGTAACTGAGGGGATCCAGAGCCTGCTTTCATAGCAAAAGTGTGGAATAATAGGACTTTTCAAAAGGAAAAAAAATTTTTTTTAAAAAACAGAAGATCTATAAGCTTTACCTAAGAAATGCATTCACAGCCACATTTGTGAAACCATCCTCTGGGAACAGATGGTCGATAACCTAAATAAATTATTGGGTCCAGCTTTCCAAGAAATCTGAAATATTCTGTTAACTGCTGAACAAGTCTTTCCCTGGAAAGAGAAGCTGATTAAATGAGTGTAGAAAAAAATTTTAAAAGATCTTTCCTGGTCCCTTTTATGCAGGCTTGGCACAAAAATGGTTCATTCCAGCTCCAGCATCATGGAAAGCAAAGAGCTGTGGCCCAGTTCCCTAACAGATGCACTGCCAAAGGGAAGTACCTCTGAAAGAGTACCTGAGACTCTATTTTGCAAAAGAGATCACTTCCTGTTGGAAAATGGAGCACCTGTGTAAAATCACCCTTAAATATTACCTTTCCAAGTTCATTTCTCCCCAAATCCACATACTCAGGAATTTGTCTTGCAATGTGGAGCCAAATTTACAGCCCAATAGCTGCTGAAGTCAAAGATGATCATTAAATCACCTAATTCTTCACTTCATTCTGCATCACACCACCAGGTCCAACAGATCTTGATGTGGCGCAAACCCTTTTGTTATTTATAACCACTTTCAGAGGATTTTACAGTATGGATTTGAGCTTACACAAACGAAGATGATGAAATTACCTCACATCTTAAATAATCAAGCTAGTCTACTAATTTAGAATTAATGGGATGGAATGAAAATGTTGGGCAGTTTCAAAATAAATTAAGTGTGGAAGCAGGTTACATTTAATCAAGCTGTCATGCAAATTAGCAGCTACATTCGGTGAGTGCTATTTAAAGAACTCTTTGCTAGTGAAAATGGTTTTGGAACCATTACAGGAACAGTCTCTGTTTTGTTAAGGCTGAGGAATGCTAAAAAGCACAGCTCCCCCAAACCAGGGTCAGAATGTCAATACTGCAAAGCTTTGCTAGAGAGGGAAAGGCCACATGGGGCAGAGGGGGCAGGGGAGACTGAGTCAATATTCTCAACACTCACTGTTAATCTGTGATGTTACAAACAGCTGCCAGAACAAAACAAACAGCCAAAAAAGAAAAAAAGGAAGGAAAGGAAAAAGCAAAGAAACAAACAAACAAACAAAAAACTCCAACAAAACCCAAAGCAAACAAAAAAATTATATAAACACAGGTTTCTTACAGGAAAAGTATCACAGGATGGTTTGGGTTGGAAGGGACCTTAAAGCCCATCTCATTTCACACCCCTTGCCATGGGCAAGGGCACCTTCCACTATCCCAGGTTGCTCCAAGCCCTGTCCAACCTGGCCTTGGACACTTCCAGGGATGGGCAGCTACAGCTTCTCTGGGCAACCTGTGCCAGGGCCTCACCACCCTGGCAGCCAAGAATTTATCTTCCTCACCCACACTCTTTACTAGGAGATGTGCTTTAGGTTTTGTAATTTATCTGCTTCTAATTTATGAATAACATGTCAAGTGCTCTCCAAACACAACAAAAATCTGCACAGAAACTGCATTCCAGGTGACACAATCTTTGATCAAGAGCAAACACTGCACAGTGTTTGCGACTACAGAAATAATGCGACTTTGTCCTATGACATTGTCTGATCTTCCACCTGAGAATTCAAAAGGTTTGCAAACAATAGTAAGACTTAAAGCTTATTCTGCTTCCCAAAAAAGTCACAGGAATTGAGAGGCTTTGGACAAGGCCTTGAGAGCCAGGACAAAGGGTAATGGCTTCCCACTGCCAGAGGGCAGGGTTAGATGGGATTTTGGGAAGGAATTCTTGGTTGCCAGGGTGGTGAGGCCCTGGCACAGGTTGCCCAGAGCAGCTGTGGCTGCCCCATCTCTGGAAGTGTTCAAGGCCAGGTTAGACAGGGCTTGGAGCAACCTGGGATAGTGGAAGGTGTCTGTGCCCATGGTAGGGGATGGAACAAGATGGGCTTTAAGGTTCCCTCCCAACCCAAACCAATGTGGGATTCTGTGATTTCAGGAAGAGGAGGTGAGGTATCACAAGCACCCCAGAGCCTTTACCTGAGTGTGAATTGCCAAAAACTGTTCAAAATTTAAAATTACATTTGGAGAACAGGCATGGAGTAATGATCCCTGAGTCTTTAGAATAGATATGCTAGCTGAATTTTGAGATTTCTTTCATTTAGAGCTGCATGTTCTCATCAGGAGATTAGAGAATATGCAGCTTTCCCAAGAGCGTGGCCAGAGTTGGGCTTGCAGGAACCAAGCTGGGCAATCTGGCACAGCCCAGTCCTGTGTGAGTGATGTCCAGTGACCTGGACCTCTGGTGCTGCAGTATTCCTTACAGATGGCAGAGTTGTTTCTGCATCCTCTCATCCTCCTTCATGTGTTATATCCACATATCTGATAGTGATTGCTTTGTTATGTTTTTGCCTCTGATCAGTAACACGTCTGTGATCCACTGACAGTGATCTGATCACCACATACTGGACTGGAAACGTGTCTTGGTTTGGGAGGTGTAAACCCTCTTCCTGTGCTGTTCACCCCACTGACTGCAGTAATTTTGTGTGAATGTTCCCAGTTCCTGTGTTTGCTTTGATAACGCCAATACTCCTTAAGTGGCAATATAAATAAATGATATCTCAGGATGCCTGGTCTCTCTAAATATATGTCCCTGGGATGCTGGAGGAGCTTCACTACCTGCAGGTTGGTTTTCCCTGTACCTCTGGCCTTCTCTCCCCAGCAGTTCACCTTTCCGCCCTCCCATCTCTCTCAGCATTAACTGAGTTTACTGCAGTGAAGCAATTCCTGCCCTGGCAACACATCATTCTGCTGGGCAAAATAGCAATAAACCTGAACACTGTGTATGTACTTGGGACTTAATTTAAATAACTCTTGAATATTCCATTTCCAATGGACTGTGCTGCTTCCTGCTCTCTTTTATACTAACCAGGCAAAGGGAACAGTGAAGGAAAAGATTTGCTGTAACAAAAATTATTTTTAATTCCAGGGTAATACTTCTGGGCTGACTGCCTTGAAAAGCTTGATTTCTGTGAATTTCATCAACTCTTTGACTCTGTGATTTTTCATATTTTATACACATCCAAATCTATTTTCCTTTTACAAGATTAACTGAGTGAAGGATCAGAAGGAATATTGTTTTGAAGTATTAGTGAAAATAAAAAAATGGAAGAGAATGTTAAGGATGAGTCAGAGAATTTATCTCTGTGAATTGAGGTTGTGGTAACTAATGAAAGAGCCAGGTCAGCCCAGGAGCCAAGACTCCAGTACTGATGGTGGGGAAGAGTCACTCACACAGTTGCCCATGGAGCCCTGATGGTATTTTGATGGCAAATGTATAATTAGTTGATCTGCTCAGTACAGGTACAATAAATCATGAGGAGAATCCACCACCTCACTAAGTTACAGCTTGGGATAAATATTTTGGAGGTGTAGTGTTTGGAATTGTAAGAGCAGAGGTCAAACCCAACCACCAAACAAAACATCTGTATAAAGTGCAGAAGGTCACTAAATGCAAGTACATCTGAAATCCAAAGAATCACACACTGCTTTGGGTTGAAGAATTTCTTCCTAAATATCCAATCTAAATCTACCCTCTTTCACCTTAAAGCCATTCTCCCTATTCCTGTAGGACACAGGATGTCCTGTCATCCCATCTTCCTCCACCCTTGTCCCTTCACATCCTCACACCCACTGCTGGTAGCACTGACCATTTTGCCTCTTACAGGGGAGAACAGGCCAAACTTCTCCCCCTTTTGCCTTGTGCTAATCCACCATTTCCTCTTATAGCTGGGCTGGAAGAGGGATTTTCACTCACAGCTCCCTGCAATGTCCCAGGAAGGCTCAGCCCAGGCTGAGTCCCCCCAGCCTGGGGCTGCCACAAGCTGCAGTCACCCCAAATGACCCTGGCATCCACACTGAATTTGCAGGCTGTGTATATCTTTAGCCCATGCACCTTCACACTACCAGGAACATAATATAAAAAAGGTTTACACAGGTTAAAAAAAAGTCACAAATTAAATACAATGAATTAAATTAATTTTAAACTGATTTCAGGCAACGTGCAGGACTCAATACTAAAAAAAAATAAAGATAAAGAGCTGTGACAAAAGCTATATTTGTTCTCTCTTCTCTTGCTCTTTAATAGTCTCTGAATGAAAGGTCTAGTACAATTTTCTAGTCCACTTGTTCCAGGCAGGGGAAAACTGCTCGTCGTAATTAGGCCACTTTCATAACAGATTTCCTCCTCCCCCGACCTCCTGTGGTTGTGACCAAGGCTCCACACCTGGAAATTGGTGACCTATTCCCTCCTCTCTGGTTGTTCCCTCATCATCTTCCCTCCTCTCCAGATTTTGATCCCCTACGCTCATGGTCACAGGTCAGGGACAGAGGGGTAAAGTTAACAAACTGCAAGAAAAATCTACCAGAGAATATTTGGCTTTGTGACCATGGAATCTGTAAATTTTCCAGGGGGGCTTCCCTAGGTGACCTGGGATGGTGCCCTGTGTCCAGGTGGGAAGCCCCAGGACACATCCAAGCTTTGGGGTGGGGCAAAGCTTGGTGAGGAGAGGGAATAAACCCATAATATCTACACCAAACTATCTCCTCATGAACACTGCAGAGAGCAAACAGAGTTCTCCAATCCCAAGGATTCTCTCAGATGATCCCTGTGTGACTCCCTGGAAGGGTTGTGAGGCCCTGGCACAGGTTGCCCAGAGATGCTGTGGCTGCCCCATCCCTGGAAGTGTCCAAGGCCAGGTTGGAGGGAGCTTGGAGCAGTCTGGGATAGTGGAAGGTGTCCCTGCCCATGGCAGGGGGTGGAACTGGATAGGCTTTAAAGTCCTTTCCAACCCAAACCATTCCATGGTTCTATAAGATTGGAAAAAACACAGTGGTTTTTTAGCCACAAGGTTTTATGCATCACAGAAATACCTGAAACAGAACCTTAGACTTGTCAGTTTTTTCCTCCCACTGTTTATATTAGCACTTCAATGACATTCTCAATATTTAATTTCAGATTTACTTAATAACTGTCTGACCAAGAATTATAAAAGAACTCCACTGCTGGAGTGGGAGTGTGATGAGGAGTTAGGAGGGGCCTGGTGAGTCCAATCACCAAAGCCGTGCCTGAAGTGCTGAGATGCAATTTAACTTATATCCACATGACCTAAAGCAGCAGCTGGACAGTGAAACACTTCCACACTTCTCTGTGTACAACACATTTAAGGGACATGATTTCGCCAGTTTCTTGATTTAATTCCTATCATTAATTCAAGATAATTATGACATAACACATTGAGATAAATGCATACATATTTTTAATGAATTAACCAAAATTTGTAAATATTATATTGCACTATATTAAATTTATAAACAAAAGTATTTAGCATGATTATACAGATAAATGTTTTAATTATTGAATTATTATGTATTATTTTATTCCCTAAGTAACATAATACCTGCAGAACTCCTGTATCTTTAACTCCCACTGGTATGAGATTTTTCATCACATCTGTTAGAGTACACAACTAACTCAGTGCTTCGTAAGCACAGATCCCAAAATACACCAATTTAATAATGTAAGCCCTTTCTGAGACCTTCATATCCGGTTGTGCTCAATTTTTAACTAATTTAGTTTGTCTGATCCAAATCCCCCATTAAAACCTGCTCTGTTATCATGGGTAGAAAAGGAGTAACAGAAATGTTGCTAAGTGAGTTACATATTGAAACCTGCTCAATAACAGTGAGTTCAACTATTTACTCATTGCTACCAAGAGCTTTCAGAAGAGCAAGAGATGGAGAAACCTCATTCCAGCATCGTTTTAGTGTTCAGCAAGCGTTCTGGTGGAAGGTGCCCCTGCCCATGGCAGGGGACTAAAACGAGATGATCTTTAAGGTTCCTTCCAACCCAAACCAGTCTGGGATTCTATGATCAGAAGATGCACAGACCAGAGCTGCCCAGCAGGGTCCAAGTGGGACCTTCCTGCCCTCGCAGTCAGCCCCCTGAGACATCGGCTACACTCAGCTCTTACACGTGGTGACAAGAAGAAAGTCATTTAAGTCTCTGTTGTCTGTTCATCAGAACAGCCCTTTGGAACAAATCCTGGTTTTCATTCCTTATTGACTCCTTGTTTTGTTAGCTCCTCTACATAACAGCTGAAACATTCACCATCACTTAAAATGATAAATTATTTTAATTTACGCTGAATTTATTTATTATTGTTGCACAGACAAGAGGCAAGTACCATAATGCGCTGTTTAATAATTGGTAGGGATTGAGAATAGGAAAGCCTTAAGCAAACAACTTCATTTTCCAGGGGGTGTGCACACGAGTCTGCACATACCAGGTCACGTTTCAGGAATGAAACTTCACATAGACAAAGAATTTGTGACCTTGAATTGCCCCACAGTACCAAAAGTATGGGCCTTAAGAACTGAACCTTTGAAAACCATAAAGGAAAGAAGAAAATATTTATATTTATTACACTCTCCATAAACACATCTGCAGGTATTCACGGCTGCACCCAGCACTGGACATGCACTGGAGGGACTGGGATTCTGGGATGCATAGAGTATCTCAAAATTCCAATATACTGTATAAACTTGTTATCCACCTGTTCTTCCTACTGCAAAACTTCCTTTCCAAATGCCCAGTTCTCAGTAACAGGAATGGTAACAGATGGGGAATGTTTGGTAGATGCACCACCAGTTTTCCATGACACTGTCACTTCCTGGGCAAAGACTCTCAGCTGTAAAGGGTAGCTCTTTTGGAATAGAAGGCAAAACTGGTAAATCCCAATCCCCAAAAGTCACTGGCACCCCAGCAATTTAAATATTAATTAGGCACCATTGGGCACCCCCACCATCACAGTCAGGAAGCTCTGTCCCTCCTGAGGGGGACAGAATTCCCACACACTGCGTTTGGGGCAATAGCACTCCCAGACACCAACAGGCACAGAGAGCTTCTCCTCCCATTCCCTAGATGGCAACTGCTTCCACTAGCAGAAAATCTTATGGAAAAGAACAAGCTGAGAAGCTCTAAGAGTAGCCAGCAAAAGAGACAAATAGTTTCAGATCAGCTGCCAAGGACGTGCCCAAACCTTTCAACACCAGTGAAAAAAACCAATAAGACACAGCCCTCGGCAGAGCTCCTTTGCAGGCACAGCCCATCCTGCCTCGCCAGGGGCTCACCTGGAGTGTTTGGGGACAGCTCCAGATCCCCACAGCCCGTCCTGCCTTGCCAGGAGCTTATCCACAACGTCTGGTGACTGCTCCAGGTCCCCACAGCAGGGGAGAGTGGACACAACACAGACCTAAAAGTCTCCAAGGTGTAGTGAGAAGCAGCCAGGCTGCACACGAAGAATTTCCAATTCAGCAAACAAACTAAAAAGCCCCAAATCTCCTGAGCTGTGACCAAAAAGAGACATTCTCTATAATCACCCTCCTTAGGTGACCGTCAGCTGCTCAAACCTTAGACAACATTCATGGGATGGTCAAAAGGGACAACTGTGGGCAAACACGTGGATCAGGTCATTGACCTGCTCACATGGTTGGCCTAAAAGTGATCCCCAGATTTCCCAGCCAGGTTTGACAAGAACCCACATCTGCTCTGTGATCACAGCTGGACACAGATATCTGCTTTCCAGCTCCTCCTGCCAGCCTTTGGGAACATCACAGATCCCAGCCTGAGCTTTAACTCTTTGAAGCGAGTAATTCACAGTATTTTACAGACTGCAGAACCCATGTTACCTAAATTCCTCTATAATCATATACTGGTAAAAAGATCTTCTGCTTTTTTTAAAACCATGACAACTTCTGAAGCTCAATTTGCTGCGATGACAGAACGTAAAGGTACTATAAAGATGCTACCAGGTAGAGTTGCCTTCATTATCCATGAGCTTTGAGAAAAACAAAATGCAGGATAAAAACATTTGCTTGCTAGACAAAGCCCTTTTGATCATCTTCAGCACATTTCGCACATTCTGATACCCATGGGGACCTGGGCTCCAAATGGCAGGTGAGGTACATGGGGACTGCTAAGACAACATCCCTATTTCCTGTGTTATCTAAAGCCATGGGGGCCACACACACATATCGGCCGTAACCAGGATCAGCATCACCACAGGAAGGCAAAGAGGAATTCTTTTATTTCTCACAGAAGCAGAAATGCCTCTTGCTGCCATCCCAATGTGAGCTCTCCACTGTCCTCCCCACATCACCTGGAAGGGGAGGAAGCCCTTCTCAAGTGGAGGTGTCTCATACCCCCTGGGCATCCAGCCCTGGAACGCCAGCCCTGCTCCCGACTCTGGCTGTGCCTGCGTCCTGTCAAGTGCTCTGCATTTGTTACCTCTCCTAAAACACTCCCTCCTGAAATCTCCACTTCTGTTGTCAGTGAGATGGATATGCTGGAACACACAGTGATCCCACTCCTTACAGAAGGTCTTGGAAAGGGTCATGGGAGAAACCCAGCTCTGAATATACAGCTTGTTCCCTGCATTTCTAGCAGTCCACAGTGAAGCAATATATTCTTTTAATAAAATCATGGGTTTATAAGTTACTCTCTCCTTCCTCATGTGTTCTCATGAAATCTTAACAGGCTGCCTGGGAAGAACACAGGATGGAATAATACTACTGAAAATGAGCAGCTTCCCAACATTATTCTGCCATGAAGAACAACCGCATTACTGATGTGATTTCTTATAACTTAAATAAATACAAATAGTGTTGGGACTGCAGGGATCAATCGCCAATTGAAATCAAACAAAAGGGACCTGGGTTTAATTACTGAGGCTACAGAAATAACTCATCACAGACAGAACTCCTCAGTTAACAAGGGCTTTTCTGTAAAATCCCCTTGCTGAGGGTGTTTCTGTACCAAAGCAGGTGTCCAGTGACATTCTTGGCAAACCTGCTCTTCTGTCAGTCCTTCATGTAGGGTCACGTGGGAACTGTGCTTCTGCCAGCATTGGGAACTGCTGGCCAGGGAGGCCATGGGAGAATCCCAGCATCCCAGTACCACCTGGGCACAGCAAAGCAGGACCCAGTCCCACGATGGTCCTGGTCCTGGCAGCGGGGCTGGAGAGGGCATTCACCCCAGGGGTGCCGTGAGGGTGAGGAGGGAAGGCATCTGGATGAGCAAGAGCAGCAGACAGGAGCGATGTTCCCAGAGCACCAGGCAAGGAGAGATGTTCCCAGAGCACTGGGCAGAGAGCGATGCTCCAAGAGCACCAGGACAGGGGGTGATACTCACTGTGCTGCTTCTGCAGCACTAAATAAATGCTGTGTGTGTTTGATACTAAATTGACTAATTACACTGTTAAATGAGTTAACTGTTTCAAAATGAGGGAGCCAAACTTATTTATTTTACTCCGTGTTAACACACGGAGGATTTTACTGGAAAACCTCAGCAGTTCCAGGAGCCTTTATTGCTCGTCTTCAGCAAAGACAATGAAAACTTCACGTGAGAACTGGAGCTGGCACCTGGCCCACCTGCCCCATACTCATTCAAACAGGCTACGTGCTTTCCTCTCTGATATATTAGCTCAAAATGAGATTTGTGAGTAAAAGTTTCTCCTCAGTTCAACACGGGTAACCCCATTTATTCACTCTCCTGGGGAGCTCAGAACATGGGGTGATGTGCAATCCAGCTGTCCAAGGTCCTCAGCCCCACGCAGGGTCCGTGCCCAAGCAAGGGCACCCGCAACGCCCCTTGCTGGGGGCCGGCTCCACCTCAACACACATCCCATAAATCACTCTCATCTTCTGACAGCCATGAAAATGCTGACTCAAAGCCATGGGAGTGCCGCCCATACTCCAGCTTTAATTATTAAAGCAGGATGCTCTCGGCACGGTGTTGCCTCGGTTCCGAGGGGAGGAGGCAACGTTTGAAGCCCTCTCAAGACTGCTAAAGCAGAGAAGGTGGTGCTGAGGGGGGAATCAACACATGCTGGCCACAGGGAGTCCATGGTCATCTTGCTATGAGAGGCTGGGAACTCCGGAGCGCAGCCAACTTTGGACGCTGCGAGGCAGTCACTGGGAAGCTGAATTCAGATGGATACAGAGCTGGAAGGAACAAACTCCTTTTCCAGCACCCAAATGGTTTTATCCAGCTCGCTGGAATTTGTATTTAAATAAAGAGTCAGCTTCCAATACTTAGGATACTAATAGCAATTATTTTACCGAATATTAAAATTAGTTTATGATACAAATATCCAGTGAAGAACACTCCCAGAGGAGTTGAGACACTAGGCAGTGGGAGACTTGGGATAACAGGCTCTGCCCAGCTGCTGCATGCTCTTCTAAAAGTGTTTGCTCCCACAGCGATCCTGCACTGCCCCTTCCAAGTTACAACACTAGCCTAAAACAAAATAAGCCCTGATTTAAAGCAAGCCTGCTGAAGGCACAGGAAATGAGAGAAGTTAATCACAGGGCATGAAGAATGAAATCCAAACGTAACATTAAAAATTCCAGCACCTCATCCCTCTATCTCAGAGCTCAGCAGCGAGGTGAACGTTTCCTGTAGCAGCACCTCTTTACAAAACACACACACACCCTTCCTAGTGAGACCGAAGTGATGTTTGCAGCCTAAAGCTCCCATTTCATTTATGTAACCTATCCAGCTGCATCGACACCGAGTTCCAAACACAACCTTAGGCCCGGAAAGCTGGATATGCTCCAGCAGAACCCCATCGGTAGGTAACACTGAGAGCAATCACACCTGTTTTTAATGCTATAGTTTTAAACACATTTATATCCTAATAGCATTTAGTACTGACTGTCTAACTGCTTGTGAACCCATAAGAAGTTACCTTCTCTGCAACCTGTGAGCCTGAAGCAGTATAAATAAACCACTTTTTAGAATTATTATTTCCTTTGATCCTCCAATTGTGCTGACAGAAAGCACAAGGACCTGAGCACGTCTCAAAATACAGAGTATAATTGAGGTACACATAAAAACCACTTGTCAGCTGCCCTACATAGACATCTACTGTATTTTCAGGAGCTACTACACCAGGAGCAGCCTGAAAACGCTTCCAAATCTCTACTGAAAATGCTTCATGCAGCATTTTACAGCAGGCTGTAGGATCATTGAGAATGCTTATGGATAAAACACATTGCAACCTGGAGATTTCAGTGATAGTCCAACAAAAATAATACATAGCTGAGAAGTGCTGCTAATTAAAAATCAGAGATTTATCACCAGTGAGGAGATGCAACCCACTGCAACCATATTCTAGAGAAGAAGAAAATGTGGGGTTTTGGAACTACAGAAAGATCATGGCAAAAGTACACAAATAAAAAGTTAGAGTCTGAGGGGCTGGGGGAATAATCAAGTCAAGCAGAGGATTAATGAACACAAACCAGAAGGAAGGACTCGAGTAGATTAACTATGGTGTCCGACTGCTGGTAAACAAATTTTGCTCCAGACAAGTAATGAGGAAATACAGGAGCACAAGATCCATTAGGAGAAACAGGAACATAATCTCCTCATGGCATAAAGCATGGTATTTCTCATTGAGAAATACAGAAATATATCTCAAAATAAATAATAATATCAATGTTAATGCTTCTGGCAGGGTGTAATCGTCCTCTCCCTGCCACAGTCCAGCACTGCTCACTCTGCAGAGCTCCCAAACTGCTGCCAGAAGCCAAAACTGCATCATTTCACCCCAACAACCCGTTTCCAAACTTCTAGCAACAGACTTGGCTTCCTAAATAGAGTTAAAACAGAAGAAACCGCGGAACGAAACCACCCCGGGAGCGGGCGAGCAGCCCGGAGCTCTGGGGATGCGGGTACAGGGTGGTAACAGGGATAACTTCCCGCATCACCGGGGAACCCCACAAGCATCCCCGGGGGAAATTCCCGCCGCCGCATCGTCCCCGAGAGGGGTCGGAGGCTCCCGGCGGAGCCTTGGGCATCTCGGGGATGCTGCGGCGGCGGGGACGCTCCGTCCCTGCATCCCTCCCGCCCGCGATCGCCTCCTACCTAAGCACCGCCGTGTCCCCTTTCCTGACCACCAGATTGTCCACGGCAGCCCCGGGGAAGTCTCCGCCCGGCGCAGCGAGTCTCCCAGGAGGAAGGAACGAGCAAAGGCCGAGGAAAGCGATCGCCAGCCACTGGTGGGAGCCCCCGGCGCTCCGCACCAGCGGCACCATCTCCGCGCCGCGCTGGTCCCGGCAGCGGAGACCGAGCGCTGCTGCTCCCGGCGAGCTCGGCCCCTGGTCGGCACCGGCAGTGGGGGACCGGGAGCGGAGCGCGGCTGCTCCCGGGCGGCCGCCGCAGCATCCAGCGAGGAGGGCAGCGCGCCCGCTCTGCGCGGCAGCTCCGCGGCGGCGGCGGGCGGTCCCCGCTGCCAGCCCGTTGCCACGCAGCCGTCGCCTTGGCAACCGGCCCGGCGGCGGAGGGATGCTCGGCCCCCTTATCCCGGGCTTCCCGCTCCGCCCTCCTCGACATCCCGGCTCGTGAACCCACCCCCCGCCTCTTCCCACAGGCACCACGGACCCCCCCACCCCCGCTTTCCCAGCCTACTGCTGTGCCACATCCCACCCGGCCCGCTCCTCCGGCCCTCTCCACACAGAATATTTCAGAAAAATTGGTCACTTTGCCAAAAGCCAGCAAGTCACAGCCTGTGCTGAGGCGGCAGTGCTGGAAACGGCACCCGCGGCTCCGCGGTGAGAGTCCCCTGGGAGCTGCTGCAATTTCCAAACAAACAATCCAGACCTTTCTGGAAAAAGGGTCGGCCACTCTGATACTTCCATTTCCTAAAATTATTACTAGAAAAATTATTCCAGATAGAGATCTTCGCCAAAGAGCAAAAAAACCACTGACAGATTATTTCCCAGAATTCTATCTACCAGGATATCTAGAGATCTTCACCCAAAAGCAAAAATCCACTCACAGATTATATCTTAAAATTCTACCAGGACATTTAGAGATCATTTCCAAGGGACAAAATCTACTGACAGATTATTTCCCAAAATTCTACCAGGAAAGCTGAAAACCTTCATCAAGGAGGAAAAAAAAAAATCACCAACAGATGATTTCCTAAAATTCTACCAGGACATACATTTAGAGATCTTCACTGAGGAGCTAAATGTTCACTGACCTATTATTGCCCAAAATTCTACCAGGACAACTAGAGATCTTCAGTGAGGAGCTAAAAACCACTCATTTATTATTTCTCAAAATTCTACCAGGGCATCTGGAGACCCTCGCTAACAAGCAAAAATCCACTGACAGATTATTTCCCAAAATTCAACCAGGATATGTAGAGGGTTTCACCAAGGATTTCCTAAAATTCTACTGGAGATCTTCAATGAGAAGCAAAAAAATCCCCTACAGATTGATTCCCTGTAGACACCCAAGAATAAGGAACTTCCTTCCTCCTGTGGTCTTCTCCAACACACACACACACACACACATCATTCCCAGCCTCTGGCAAACACTGAGCAGGGAGTTGTGGTTGCTCCATTTGTTTACCAAACACCCACTTCCCAGGTTTATTCAGCACCAGAGCCCAGGCTGCACCTCACTGGGATCAGTCTGAATACCTACAGGAACGACGCTCCTCTGCTGATCGAGAGAAGTTGTGTAAGCACTGCGCTGCTGTGGCACAGGAATTGCATGAGTGCTCCATTCGGGCAGTTCTGAGCATTCCCACACTAATTCATGCACATCTGGCCCACACAATGTCAGGATTGTCCCTCGCAGCAGCTCTGCCACCCCATGTGTGCCATTTCCCCACAGTTCTCTCCCTTTCTTCCACTGCCAGGGTACAGATTTTTCTGGTGCACCATTTTCCCCTACCCACAATTTGCATCAGAAGGATTTGGGAGTAGAACACTCCAAGTAAAAAAAAAAAAATCTTTAATAGTCACGATGCTTCCACTGCGTGCTCTGTCAGTAAAGCCAGATCCCCACTCCTGTAAGCTCTACCCTTCATTACTGCATTCCAAGAGATCTTCCCAGCTGCCAAAAGAAATTGTAGTGTACACAAAAGGGAATTCTTCCTCTTCTTCTGTGGCAAACGATACTACAGAGTTTCCTTGATAAGGAAAGAGAAAGGGGAAGAGAGAGATTGGCTCTCACATGGTGGCTAAGGAGGCCTCTCTGGCATTATTATCGCTGGAACACAGTGATGCCTTTTTCATGTTAAGCACAACTGCACAGTGACACAATCCCTGTGTCACACACACACAGCTGCCGCAGCCCGTAGTGCCCAGCCATCGACCATGGCAGCAGGAGCCTCCTGCAAGTATAACTGAAACATGTAGTATCCAAAACATTGTTAGGAATGCTTCTGAGGCAGCACTGTGCCCTTGGGAATGGGCTGGGCACAGGACACGGGAGCTCTCACTAACAGGGAGTTGTTACTGGCAGGTGGAGCTGTCCCACACACATGCTGCCACCTCCCCATGTTCACAGATGTGCAATAGCCTCCCACAGGGCCTTTCCAGCTCCTGAGTCAGCAACCAAAGCACATCCCATGCCAAACACCTGGAAATGTAAATGTCCAGTCCCTAAAGAAGGCTGGAGAGGGTCTCTTGTCTTGGCATTAAGAGGAAGGCAACATGGAACCACATGGGAGTCAGTTTTCAGATGTGAAAAACTTCACAGGGCTGTCGCATGTCAGAGGCTCTTTGAATGTTCTGGTACATTCAGTGCTCAGATCATCCACAGAGAGATGAGATATAATAGTCAAGATCTAATTTTAGGGAGAGCTCTGTAACCTTTAATGAGTCGCATGATGTTGCTCTTACTTGACCTTAACAAACAATCAAATAACTTGCTCTTCTTTGAACAAGAAGAACAAAAGACATGTCCCCAGCACCATTCTATTAATTTTGCAAAAGATCAGATAAATCTCAATCAACAATAGCTAAGATGAAGTTTTTTATTTTGTTTTGTTCGTTTTTAGATTCATATCCCTGCCTTTCAGGCTATTTGCAGATCAATGGAAAAACAAGCAGGTCAAAAGTCAATAGCAGTTACGGTAGTCAAGGTTGCTCTAGGGACTGAATCCTTTCATCTGGATCTCCCGCACCTGCCAAGTCCAGGAAGCTCTCAGGGAGACAATGAGTTGAGCCCCCCCAGCTCCCTCAGCCACTCATGCTGCTCCAGACCCTTCCCCAGCACGGTTCCCTTCCGTGGATATGCTCCAGCCCCCCAATGTCTTTCTTGTTGCGAGGAGCCCAAAACTGGACATAGGACTTGAGGTGTGGCCTCACCAGTGCCCAGTACAGGGGGACAGTCACTTCCCTGGTCCTGCTACAGGCCATGATGTCATTGCCCTTCTTGGCCACCTGGGCACACACTAGTGAGTGCGCACTTCCCATGGAGAGAAGACAAATCTTCTTGTCTTGACAAGAATTTCTTGACAGAAGTCTTCTTGAAATCCTTGTTATTCCGCTGCATATTTTTGTTTAGAATCATTTCAAAAAGCTAAATTTAGTTGTTGTTTGCAAGTATTCCTTCAACAGTTTGCACAAATACTCAAGACTGATTCCCAGACTTCACACTTGGCTTTTTGCTTCGTTTCCTTCTGTGCGTTTAACTCTCCTGCACCCGTTCCTTCCCTCTAGTGACAAAAGATGGAAGTTGAACAACTGAAATAATCTCCAAAGGAACTGATGCTTTTGGCCTGCATCACAGAGCCAGAATTCCACATGGAAAGAGGTCACAGGCAATGGAAGCAGGGTATCCATGGGTTGGTAGTCACCTATAGGCAGAACACTGGGGCACAGTGCCCTTCCTGTCTGTATCCAAGCACAGGATACCAGTGGAATAATCTGTTCAAAGCAACCCCTCTCTGTAACACAATGGTTCGTATCAATTGCTGGTTTTCATTGAACCCTTCAGTTTTTCCCATGTTCCTTTTAATTCCTTGTCATGTTGATTTCCAGTAGCTTCTTTTGGGTTTTTTTTATGGGTTCAAGGTCTTTTCCAACCTAGATGATTCCATGATTTTTCTGTGTACTCTGGACAGCCACCTTGCCCCTACATAAGCATCGGTCAAGGAATGGGCTCCATTTCCACATATTTTAACATCTGCAGCCAACATGCATGTCCTATTTTGCGTTCCCAACATCCAGGACAGCCACATTCCCAAGGTATGCTGGAGCGAGTGCAGAGGAGGCCACAGAGATGCTCCAAGGGCTGGAGCCCCTCTGCGCTGGAGACAGGCTGGGAGAGCTGGGGGTGTTCACCTGGAGAAGAGAAGGCTCCAGGGAGACCTTAGAGTCCCTTCCAGTGCCTAAAGGGGCTCCAAGAGAGCTGGAGAGGTACTTGGGACAAAGGCCAGGAAGGACAGGACAAGGGGGAATGGTTTCCCACTGCCAGAGGGCAGGGTTAGATGGAATATTGGGATGGAATTGTTCCCTGTGAGGGTGGTGAGGCCCTGGCACAGGTTGCCTGGAGAAGTTGTGGCTGCCCTATCCCTTGAAGCATCCAAGGCCAGGTTGGACTGGGTTTGGAGCAACCTGGGATAGTGGAAGGTGTCCCTGCCCACGGCAGGGGTGGAAGGAGATGAGTTTTAAGGTCCTTTCCAACCCAAATATTTCTGGTATTCTATGTTTCATCCTTGAACTCAATCCCACTGTGGGGACAGACAACATCCTGCCCTGGTGTTTTGGTAATGGTTCCAATTAAAATTTTTTCACACAGCTCTGAGAATGAAATGGGTAATTTCCACAGATGCAACAGTTTGCTTTTGAGATACATATTTCTGAAAGTGTTCCAGCATTCCCGTCTAGTTGCCAAATCACTTTGGTTGGCATCGCCCACGGGATCTGAAGGGTAATCTGAGGTTTGGCACGAGACTGTCCCTCAGAATAAGACTGGGGGAAACAACACACGTGACACATAAGACAACAGGACAAGGATAGGACACAACAACAAAAGAACAAAAAAAAAAAAAATCACAACACATAGAATTTTAAGACCCATGTTTTACATCCAAAATCACAAAATTTGTTACTTTTAAACATTTTTACCCTGGCCAAAAAACAGTAGAATTATAGATGTAATGAACAAAGTGCTCCCAGAGATAAAACTAGATTTTAGATTTTAATACCTTTAAGAGGAAAAAAAGTAATAATTCCTCTTAGGTTAGGAATTCTCAGGTAATAATCTCTAATATATCTGCATTTTGCTCTTCTCTTTTATATCAGAAAAATCACAAAAATAACGGCAACACCTTATTCCTGTGCTGCAGCACAAACCCTTCCAAAGAGCATCCAGACACTGCTCAGTGTTCTTAAACAGTGTCTCAAACTGCCTAAAATTTGAACAAATAACCCAGTGCACCCAAATAATTTGTCAGCTTTAGTTTTCAAAGAGCAATTTCTGATGGTTCTGCAGGAATTATGTAAATGAGCTCATCCAGGTCAAAATCCCACTGGATCATCAGTTACAGCATGAAAAGACTTTGCAAAAGGCATTCCCTGAAAATTTCTCTCAGAAAAGGGGTTGAGGTGCAGATAAGTCGAGGGATAAACCTCAGAAAACGCAGACCCAGCACTCTGACATTTTAAAACAGACATTTTTGTCAGGCTCCTTTCCAATACCTGCTTTTTATTATTTAAATCTCTCACACACAAAACATGAAAATAGTGATTTTATCAAGCATCAGAATGAACAGAAATTTCCTTTTAACTGAGTGTGTCTCTGTCCCAGATGACTCCAGAATTCCGGACATGAAGGTAGGGTTTTTTGTTAATAAGATTAAAAGCAAACACCAGAATCTCCATAAAACACATTTTCCACTTTCTGCATACTCTATGGCATGACTATGTAGACAATTGTGCAGTAAAATATGAAATCATTTCTTATACTTCAAAACCTGGGAGAATCCTGGTGCAATACCATCTAAGCTGGCACCTACCACCTGTAAGCCAGGAATTCTCTTAGCACAGGGATGAATGAAGTCCTGATTTCCATAGGTTTGAGTCGTCATCGGATTTGAAGTTTTGAATTGACAGAACAAGGCTGCAGAACACGCTCAGCCCGTATCAGAGAGCAGAAAACACAGATAACAAGGAATCCTCAAAGGAGGAGCGAATCCAGAGCTGCCTATTTATAAAACACAGGCTCCAATTATACCATTCCCAGACACGAGGCACTCGGGACATCACTGCACTGGATTCTCTCCTGTATGAGAAGACTTAACATCCCCACCACAGTGGGAACACAGACGTGCTGCAGGAGCAGAGGTGCACACGGAAAGCCACGAGGCAAGAGCCGTTTCCATCTTATGCTCCTCATTCACAGAACCATTCCAGTTGGAAAAGCCCTCTCAGACCATTGAGTCCACCCATTGCCAGCACTGCCAAGGCCACCACTGACCCATGTACCCAAGAGCCACATCCACACAGCTTTTAAATCCCTCCAGGGATAGGGACGCCACCACTGTCCCGGGCAGCCAGTTGCATTTGAGCAGGAAAACTCAACAGGGCAGGAAAAAAAACCAAAAAAATCACAGAATTATTGAGGTTGGAAAAGACTTCCAAGACCATCAAGTCCAACCTGTGATCAATCCCCACATTGTCACCCAGCCCAAAGCACTGAGTGCCATGTCCAATTGTCCCTTGAACATCTCCAGGGATGGGGACTCCACCACTTCCCTAGGCAGCCTGTCCTAATGTTTAACAACCCTTTCCATGAAGAAGTGAAAAAGCAGTAGAACAATTCCTTCTTAAGCATCTACAGAGACATGAGGGAGAGCAATGCTGTCCCAGCCCTTCATAAACAAGCCTTTTTAACCCAGGAGTAGCATGGAAATGCTGTGCTTATACAAGATATTCCTTCTAAAATCTGACCCTTCTGCCCAACAGAAGTGCTTGTGTGTCTTTGGGGTCATGGTTGGCTTAACCAGTCCTCAGAGGGAGAGAGCTGCACACAGCATGAGGTTCTCAGCAAAACTTGAGTTGTATGTGGGTGAATGAAAACATTTTCTTCACCATATGGTGCACAATGAAAATAATTGCCAAGTGGCAGCAGCTCTCTAATATTGGTGCCAAATCCACAGACAATGCTGTCAGCCCAGCCCACTGCACCCTATTTTAGGATGTAAGTGAGTGCAGTTTGAAAACATCCACCAGAAGCTTCAGGCTGTGGAACTCTACACAGAATCCCCACATTCACAGAAAGTGTTGGGGTGTTCAATTGTTCAGAACTCTTTGATTCACAAAAGGGCAGAATTTGCTGTACAAAGAATCACAGAGTCTTTTAGGTTGGTAAAGCCCTCCTGGACTGTAGAGTCCAACCTGTGCTCAATCCCCACCTTGTCACCCAGCCCAGAGCACTGAGTGCCATGCCCAGTTGCCTCACCAGGGCACAGCACAGAGGGACAACTGCTGCCCTGGTCAAGAGTTGGCTTTAAACAAGTCCCAGGGAAAAAAAGCAATAGGTGACAACACAAAAGCATCCTGCTGTCCTAGAAATGGCATAATCTTGTCACTGCTGTTCTGTAACGAGGAAACATCCTCCTTGTTGGGTCTGGGAGAGGAGCAGAGGAAGGAAATCTGGAATTCACAGTGCAACAATTTACAACTTTCCACACTCAAGACAAGTCAAAACATGTCCTTTGATGGTGTGGTGTAGTGCTTATAAACAAAGTGCTTTTTGAACATTAAGGAAGTGCACAAACACCTCTCCAAGGATCCTTGCAGCACATATAAGGCCATTACAGAGCCTAAGGATTAAAAACGCAGGGTATCTCAAACTTACAAAACAAACCACAGTTGTTCCTTTGGTATTTTTTGGCCTGGAGATGCGCAGAAAAGTCACTACCAAAAGTGATGGATTTTAAATTTTTTCCTGACAGACATTCCTGCTTTACAGTGGCTTGGATGGGGTCCCTCACTGCAGTCAGAGTTTACAATTCAAACAAGACAGGATGCGTTGTGTCAAAACTTGTCAAGTGTGGACAATGTGTGACTCTGCGCTCAGCAGTCCAGATCATTTCTCTGCTCCAGGATTTCATTCATTCATCAGGGAGCAATTTGTCTGAACAACCTCCAACATCTCACACAAAAACATTCCGGCCTTGGGAGAAAAGCCCCATGTGCTCCTGTGCCTGGAGGATGGAAGGGCCCAGACTGCCCATGCAGAGGGTCAGGGATCAAAAAAGCCAGGACAAGCTCCGGCTCTGTCTTAACATGGACCTGATAACTGGGGAAAAAAGCCTCTCCTGCTATCACATAAATAAACGTTACCCTTACTATTGCCATGAGGGACCCCACCCGCTATTTTATGACCAACAAAACAAATGAAGGAGGGGAAAAAAAGAAAAAAAAGTTTTTTTGTGTCCCAAGGTGACTCACGCATGTTCCTTTGGGACAAAGTCACCTCCAGCATAATATTATGGGATCTTCATTTTTTTTCTTTTTAAAGCTCTCTAAAGAGTACATGAGTTGTCTGGAAATTGGAGACCTTGTCACATTCAAGTCATGGAATCCCAGAATGGGTAAGGCTGGAAGGGACCACAGTGGCTTATCTGATCCCACCTCCCTGCTCAAGTAGAATCATCCCCAGAGCGCAGGATTGCATCCAGATGGTTCTGGAATATCCCCAGTGAGGGATATCCGCACCCTCTCTGGGCAGCCTGTTCAATGTTCAGTCACTGCACAGCAAAGAAGTTCTTCCTCGTGTTCACATGGAACTTCCTGGACATCAGTTCCTGCCCATTCCTCATCCCAATGCTGGGTACCCCTGAGCAGAGTCTGGTCCATCCCCTGACCCCTCCCTGCAGACACTGACAGACATGGATGAGGTCCCCTCTCAGAGTCTTCGAGGCTGAACAGCCCCAGCTCCCTCAGCCTATAGAAACTGCTCATCTAAGAGTTTTTTTCTTTAGGTCAATCAAAACAAACTCTTCCCACCTATACTCAACCCACCAATCACCCTTGTTGATGTCTTCTGGACCATCCCTGGCTTTTGGCAGTGCTCATTGTCCCTGACGGCCTGGGCTCTCTGGGTATGTCTTACTGCATCACTGAGACAACCACAAGCCCTGAGCAACTTGGTCCAACTCCAGATTCATCTAGTGGTACCAGACACCCTGGAAAGGGTCCCCTGAGTCAGGGGAGGTTTAGGTTGGATATTAAAGAAAATGTCTTCACAGAAAGGGTTGTCCAGTCCTGGCATGACTGCCCAGGCAGAGTCCCCATCTGTGGCGGGATTTAAAAGATGATACAACATGAAATAAGTTTTTAAAGGGGGGAGTAGGTTTTTTACTCTTCATTTTTGGTATGCAGCACAGTGGATGGAGGATGTGAAGATTGCTGATCACAGCACGTCAAATAAACTAACCTGATAAATTGATTAATGTGCTGACTTCATGTTATCCCACTCTGTTTTGTTTGATTTACATGTATAATTTACTTACTCATTTAATCTCATTAATAAAATATCAGATTGGGAGACTGTGTGGACTGCATGTTTTCTCCTAGGGTGTTAAGATTAAAAACCTGAGGAATCTCCAGATAGTGCCTTTGTAAATCTCTGAGCAATGCTACAAAGCCGTGCCTTATAGCGCTTCCATAATTGATGCTGGAATCACGGCACCGCTGGAGTCTATGGAAAACAGTATTTGCATATCACTCATTTCTTTTGACTAACAACAGGGGTTTGGAAACTGCAAGAGGTGGATAGAAAGCAACCATCAGAAAGGTTGATCACTGTTCCTAAAAATCAATCTCTGCTTCTCACAGGGCTGGCAAGGGAAAAGGCACCTGCTCCGCTTCAAGTCAGTAACAACAACTGAGTTAGAACCACAGAATCCCAAAAATCACTGAGGTTGGAAAAGCCCTCCCAAACCACTGAGTCCAATTTGTGACCAATCCCCACCTTGTCACCCAGCCCAGAGCACTGAGTGTCATGTCCAGTCATTCCTTGGACATCTCCAGGGGTGGGGACTCCACCACCTCCCTGAGCAGCCCCTTCCAGTGCCTGAACACCCTTTCTGTGAAGAAATTATTGCTGACTTCGGACATTATTAGTGAAAACACATTAATAAATGAAAATAAAGCCAACTTTAGCCATGCTCATGGTCAAGAATAGAAACGGAATTTCATGGTCACAGAGACCAATTATCCTTCTGAATACAGAAGAGTTTTGTGTGAGAGGAGGTGTAAGAGCAGAACAAACAGCCCCAAACTAACCACCAGGAAACACAGGTAATCTCCCCAATCTCAGGCCAGCATTACAGCTCAGGGTTTGAATATTCACACTCCATCCTCAGAGTGGCATTTGAAAAAGAGACTGCATCTGTCAGAGAAATTGAATAACAGCAAGAAACAAACCACAATCTGCTGGGAGATGATAGACTTACAAAATAAGCTTAATTCATCAAAAAAGTACACCTTGCCCTGTACACACTCCTGATTTCTCAGACATGAATTATCTGCACATGCAGGCCTATGCATACATTCCGCTGCACACAGGGAGATTCAAAAGACACAATCTTAACAAATTTCCTTCCAATGCAACAGAGACCACGACTAAAGGTGGCAGAGATAAAGTGATCTGCTTCATAGGCTACATTTTGAAGAGAAACTTTTCAACATCAATTTAAAATAATTTTTAGGTATTCCAAAACCCCCTCAAAGATCAGCTCTATAACACCCACCAGTGAAACAACTCATTTGCACATTTTTAAATAGTAAATCTAAATTCCAAACCAGAGGAACTTTAAGTGAGTCAGTCAGATATTCTTGCCCCAGAAGTGAATGTCTGTTGAATTATTTAAATTTTTTTTAATTATTAATTTTTCAAATTGAATATCAATAAAGGTACCTGATCACAACAACACAGAATGTTTTACATCAAGCATAAACCTACTTATTAGGTTTCCGCATATTTTTATCTTTTCTTTTTCCTTTAAGCAAAGGAGGCTGATGTCCCCAGCTCCATTTGTATTTGTGTGCCCAACCCACTGTGACGAGCTTTGCAACCGGCTGAGTGATTTCAATCATGTTTGTCACACAGACAAAGGTCTAAATGATAATACGCTCCTACCAACATTATGAAATTAAGTAACCAGAGATGTTCTATTAGTGCCCCACTGGGGAGAAATCTTGCAACACGAGTTTGTCGTTTTATTAGCCCCAAGAATTCCATCCCGTAATGCTGAGTAACAGGACATGGGACTTGCCAACACAGAAATTAAATCTGGATTTAAAATAGATTTTAAAACTGTTATGTCTGAGAATCTAAGATATCCCTGGGTAGGTCAGTTACATGGGAAATGTCAAACAGTCCCAGAATTTTCTGAGATGTCTTTGCTGCTGGCAGTCTTCTGGCAGGCCTTTCCATAAGGAATCACGATGCCTGCAGAAATCTTGCCAGGTAGGTCCTGGTGGGCAATAATCAACTCTTCACCTCTAACCTTGTTATTGCAAAGGCATGTTTTTCAGACCTTGAACTACTCTTTGTCACCATTTTTTTATATGTTTCCAATTTTCTGTATCTACTTTCAAGTACACAACCCTACCCCATGGCCCAGCATTCCAAACTGTACCAACCATCACAACACTGCTGCATCACCTCTTGGTGCTTCATGTTTCCCACATGGACATCCAAAGAATGGCTGCCTTCATGTACCAAAACAGCAACAACCTGCTTTTCTTTCAGAGATTTGTGAATTTAAATTAGGAAGGATGTTCAAACTCAGCATTCACTTCACCTGTTTGGCTCTAAGGAAAAGTTATTGGCTTTCACAGTGAGAGCTTTTGGGAAGCACCATAATAGGATCTTACAGCACAAAGAGTAAACTCTAATATGCAGGTGAAGTAAGTCGAGAATCTAGTATAACTTGAGTCAAGAATAAAACACATGCAATTATGATAATGGTAAACTCTAAATAGAAATGTAATTTTTGGGTCTGCAGGCAGAGACATTCTGCTTGTGTGTACGTGCATAAAGTTGTAATGTTTGTGTCTGACATCAGCAAGGAAAGAACCATTTTAAAGAATGCAAAAAATATTACTTTAAATAATCTGGGACATGATTTCAATCCTTAATTGAAACCCCAAAACTGATTGCAAAAAGACAAAAGAATGAGCAACTACAATTGCCAGCAGCGTCTGACCCCCTCCAGGAAACAAACCACAGAAGAGTGATGAAAAGTGGGTTTGCCTAGAGCAAAGACTGGAAATTGATGTTCAAATTCTCATCATTTGTTGGTAATTAGTCATAGCTGTTTGAAACAACACGTCTTGTACAAGACTAATGATGTGTCACTCACATACTTCCCAGAGGTTCCACAAGTACAGGAATCCTGATGTGCTGGTAGGAAATTAGGAATGTTTATTAGTGAAATTGCAGTAGACAGCACCATATCACTAACTAAAAACAAACTGTTGTGCTGGTGGAGAAATTAAGGCACATGGCAAGGAAAACCACAGAAGCCAGAGGAGACGATTGGCCCAGACCTGGCTTCTCTGTGGCTGAAGGCTTTACTGACACTCTGCAGCTCAGCAAGGACAGGCAGAGAAACAGCCCCAAATTACTCTATCTTCCATCAGAGTGCTCATTTCCACTTAATAAAGTGCTGGATCAAATGAAGTCAGCGCAACAAAACCAAACCCAGGACTGCAGAAAATTTGCACACTGAAAGAGTGCAGCCATATTAATGAAATAACTGACTCAGCAGCTAGAAAAAAAAATTACTCCTCTTATGGATGAAAATTTTCATAGTAATGAATAATCAGAACATCTAGAGGTAAAATACTTGGGTGCACCAGCTGGAGGACAAAGGACAGGAAGGAAACGAAGTACAAAACTTTGGGGGATAGTGAAGAATGTCCAAATAGGAGTGTTAGATACTGGAATAAATATGCCATGCTGCTAAATAATGCTACCAAAAAGATTTAACTTACAAAACCCAGGAAATAACTGCTTTCAACAATGGAAATGCACAAAGAAGTTCACTGTTCCTGTCAATAAAGCCCAGAGATTGCAATCTCCCGGCTCAACACACAGCAACGCAAAATAGGGACACAAAAGATTTCCCTTCCTCAAAGAAACACAATAATACACAAACTGTTGTGTGTTACAAGCTCTCACAAATGCACCAGGCTTGGATGTGATTGCAGTCAAAGAACTTGTGGCTGGGATTTCCCACCACACCCATATTTCAATGAAAACACAGAATCCTTCTTGCAATTTCAGAAAAAAAACAAAACAAAACCAAACCCTCATTCATTCATCCTATGAAAGTACACCAGTTGTCTGCGTATTTGGACCTTTCTAAAAGCTCTGTTATGAGTCAGGTTTTCCCTCAGTTTTTAAAAGATTAAAAAAAATGTGATTTTCTTAAAATATAAATTTCATTTTTCTGTAGAAAAGGCCTCATATAACCACACCATCACCTTTCCACTCATGCAAAGGGATTGTTTATTTTGCATGACATGCTATCCAGGATCTCCATTCTACATGACTATCAAGGAGCTATACAACCTCTCCTCAGGGTGTATTTTCAGTAGACCAGCAAAGGGTGGAGCAGCTCCTGACCATCCCAGGAGAGCAGTGCATGGAACACAGCACTGCTCTGCACCAGGGGTCAGTGTGAAACCACTGCACCACAGCCTGGGCTGGACTGGAGCTCCCCAGAGCTGTGGCTTCAGCAGAGCCCAGAGAGGCTCAATGACACAGCAATGGCTTTTCAGCAGCCATACAGCCCTGAGAGGTTTTCCTATGAGTAGGACACAGATGGAAAAGTGTTTCCTGAAAGCACCAGCAGCGCCAAACTCAACGAGGTTCCTGTTGTGTGTGGCAAAATGTTTCTGAAATACTGAGTCAATAAGAAGGTAAATCAGGCTCCTTACCTCAAGGCCAGGCACAGCAGCCACGGTCTCCTCTCGGACGGTAGGAGAAGCAAAGCAGAGGATAGTAGCCTCCCTGGAGACAGGAACTGATCTCTTCCCTCTTTGCTGAAGGCTTGGATATTTTTTGACATTATACATCCCATTTAGCAGCCTTCCCAGTCCAGCTGTGGCCAGTCTAGAATGGTCCACTGGCAGCAGATTTGGTATTCCCATATAATCAGCCAGAGCAGCACCATCCCACACCACATGGGCCAGGAGAGACCAGCTCCCTCCTCATTTCCCTTCTCATTGTCTGTGCAAGAAACACCACTGCACCCCAGGGCGCTCTCCAGCCTTGTGCCAGACTTTCAGAGAGTCAGGATGAGAAGTCTTGGTTCATTGGCTCCTTCCATGATGGACAGGCACAGAGCACCAGGCCTTTCCAGGAACACAACCTTGCAGCTGCACAAGTTTGCTTGTGCCCAGAGCTGTTTTCCATCAATAACCTCTCCAACTAGGGGTCATGAGGAGCACCCCATGTACCCTGAGAATGGGGGTCCCTCCTTGGAGCCAGGTGTTGAAAGACATCAGTTGAACATTTCCTGGAATCTGAAAATGGTTTGGGTTGGAAGGGACCTCAATGCCCATCTTGTTCCACATCCCCTACTATGGGCAGGGACACCTTCCACTGCCCCCGGTTGCTCCAAGCCCCCAACCTGGCCTTGGACATTTCCAGGGATGGGGTAGCCACAGCTTCTCTGGGTAACCTGTTGCTTCCTTTGCTCAACAGTAGGGTCACGTTTATATGCCCCACTGCCCATTATCCTCAAGGGCGAGCAGACAAACCAGGAAAGGAATAAAGCAGCACTTCCCAATTTAAAATACACTGGGACACCCAGGAAAGAAAATAAACCCTTTTAGCTTATGGATGATACATGGATTCCTGTATGACTGTGTCTTTAGCGTTTAATGAAATCAAAATCCAAAAAGAAAAAAAAAAAGCTGCATTTTCATAGAAAACTACCTTGAGAAAATTATTTCAGACCTACATAGTCATTAATATAGAAAAGTTTCACTAACACCAGTTTTCAGCATATATTTATGGTTTTCTTTCAGCTATTAGGAAATTTTATTATCTGATTACATTCTTCTCCCCTCCTCCCTGGCATGCATTTACCTTGGCTTTTATTTTTACATGTATTTCAAGAAGACAACACTCCTTTAATTTCTACTGTCTTAATCAGGTAAGTAATATTGAATGGGAAACATTCACAGTGTGTGGAAATCAGGAAGACATCAAGGAAACTCTAATCCAGTGCTCCTTCCAAAGCCTTTGTCACTAGAGCTGGGTCTATGGAGGCACATCTCAGGAGAACAGACTCTAAAACAGCCCCAAGTCCAAAATACACGTTTTCAGTAATTTCAGTATATGCTGCTTCAAGAAAACATTATTTTTATCCCCTCAAACTCAATTCCAATTACTTCTGAAACTTAAAATAGAATTAATTTGGGGAAACAAACAAACCAGAGAGAAGAATGTCCTTGTAGCTGCACAGTCAGTGTATTTTCTTACATTGAACTGCTGAGACTTTGCCCAGTCAGTGCTTTAAACCTCCCAGTGAGTAAACACATGGAAGGGCTATTTCATCTTCACAGAGAGTTTAAACAGCACAGGTAAAAATAGCTCTGGTTTGGCATACAGCTGAGAGCTGAGCAGGGAAAGGAATCCAGGTTAATATTCCAGCATCCTCCAACTAGTCAGTGGCCATCAGTCAGGCAAGGACTAAAAACCGATCCAACAGAAATTCCTGCTCACTTAGCCCTAGAACAAATTAACCTCTGAATCTAAGGAAGCATCTCACTTCTGCTTGTTGAGGGACAGAGAATGCCAAGAGGAAAGCTCCTCCCTCACTGGCACTAATCCCACTGCAAGTAAGGACACTGGGAGCTGGGTTGCGTAAAGGAACACAGAGGAATCAGACAAGTGAAGCACACGCCTCCTAAACGAAGCTGGCATCAGTGAGTACAAAGAACACACAGAGTGTGAACTCTAGCAGCAGCATCCTGCCTGCACACGGTTCTCCAGGGCTGGAAATCAGTATACTGTTACTGATTTCAGTTATAGAAACACAGAATCATTAAGGTTCGAAAAGACAAATGAGATTAACAAGTCCAACCTTCAACCCAGCACAACCATGTTCACCACTAAACCATGTCCTCAAGTGCCATGTCCACATGGTTTTCTAAACACGTCCAGGGATGAGGACTCCACCACTTCCCTGGGCAGCTGTGCCAGGGTGGGACAGCCCTTTTTAGGAAGAAAATCCCTAACACCCAACCTAAATCTCTCTTGGTACAGCTTGAGTCTATTTTCTCTCATCCTGTCACTCATTACCTGAGAGAAGAGAGTCCAAACAGGTTGAAGCAGAGAAGTCCTGATTTTATACACACTGGTGTTTATGAAAAGCAAATGTTCTTGTAAAAGAAATCCAAGGCATCACTTGATAACTGAGCAGTTTCGGTCAAGGAGTTATTTCTTCTTACCAAGTGCTTGAGTTGCTTTTGTTAGAAGAGAGACATTATTCAAAACACTCCTTAGTGCAAAAACTATTTCACAAGAAATTTTAAATCAGATTTAAGCCCTAACACCTACAGTGACAGCTTTCAGTATCCTGGTTTTTTTCCTGGAAACACAAACCCTTTGGTCTTGGGAGTTGTGTGACCCTTCCCACTGCAGCAGCTCTGCACCTCAGTGAACATCTTCGGTGAGAAACAATCTTCCTGCCCTGAATTATTGAGAAAGGCACATGTTTCATTCTTGTGTTTGTGACAGTAGAAGGAAGATCAAACAGACCTCCAAAATTTGTTCCAAGCCTTTTGAAAGCCTCTGACAACATGAAAGTCTTGACAGTTTAGTTACTTAATTTTTTATGGACTACTTCATTTATTAGAAAGAATGATGCCTAAAACTTCAGCATTAGCTACTCTGCTTCCAGGAGAGGATAAAGCCCATGTCACAAACATTATCTTACATGTGGCATCAGATGGATAAGGAGCGATGTTCCTTCGGAGAGGACTGAGCATTTAAATCAACCTCAAAACCAAAGCTCATCCCTGTGACTCTGCCACACAACCACTACACACATTTCATGCAGAATTTTAAAGTAGATGTGAGCAAAGCTTAAAGAAACCAGGAAGTTCAATCCCTCTCCAGACTGTTCAACATTTTGAAAAAGAACATGAAGAGAAGCTCTGAGGATGTGGCACAGCTGGGCACAGAATTACATTGCAACTCTCCTCTGAAGGGCCATTTCTCTTCCAGCCAAAGCATTGTCCTTGTCCTTAGTGACCACATTCCAGCTGGGTGAGGAAAATCTCCACAGGGGGCCCCTCTGCTGACAAATCTCATCCAATAAATTTAGGAGCTTCTGTGCCAATCAGGGCAGGCAGCATGAATTTATAGAAAGGCAGAAGTTAAACACATTTGAGTGACACCTCAGACAGCTGAAACTGGAAGACAGTCACTGACCACTTTTGTGGCTTTAGCTGTTTGGGGCTGTTGGCCCTTGCTGTGTAGTTCCTCTGGGGGTGGAGGATTCCAGGCTGGGTTAAGCTTATGTTTCAGAAAGCAGCAAGATGCTTCCGGATCCTGCCAGAGGATCAATGTGACCAACACTCCAGATGGTCCTTCCCTCTGGTTTGCATCTGCCAGTGTTTCTAGGGAAAGCAACAAATCCCTACTGCCCAATTTCCATAGCAATGTCTAGGAGGCCAACTGACTTCCACTCCTAAGAACTGGAATGCTCAGACTCTCTGGGATGAGGAGGTTTCCAGGAACACCATTTCTGTACTGGGCACTGGTGAGGCACCTCAAGTCCCAGTTCCAGTTCTGGAACTGCAAGAAGGACATTGAGGAGCTGGAGCATGTCCAGAGAACAAAACAATGCTAGGGAAGGGTCTGGAGCACCAGGAGCAGCTGAGGGAGTTGGGGGGCTCAGCCTGGAGAAAAGGAGGCTCAGGGGGACCTTTTCACTCTCTGCAACTCCCTGACAGGATGGTGGAGCCAGGTGGGAGTCAGGCTCTGCTCCCAGGGAAAAAAAGACAGGACAAGCAGAAATGGCCTCAAAGCTGTGCCAGGGGAGGGTCAGGTTGGACATCAGGAGGAATTTCTTCCTGGAAAGGGTGGTCAGGTATTGGAATGGGCTGCTTATGGAGGGGGTGGAGTCCTCATCCCTGGAGGTGTCCAAGGAACAGCTGGATGTGGCACTCAGTGCTGTGGGCTGGGTGACAAGGTGGGGATCGGGCACAGGTTGGACTTGATGGTCTGGGAGGGCTTTTCCAACCTCAAGGATTCTGATTCTCAGCAGTGACATTTCTGGCATTGCTGCAGGACAACCCCATCTTGGTTTTTCCCTGCAGGAACCTGTTGGATGCTCTAGAGCTGGAGCACCTCCCTTCCGTGCCTCTACTCACAACTGGTAAATACAAAGCAAGAATAACATTTGCCTTTTACATTCTGGTAACGACTCATTCAAAATAAGCAGATCAATCACATATAATTAAGTTGTCAACCCTTAATATAGGGTGTTGAACTACTTTAAAAAAGGCAAATATAAATACCAAAGCAAAGCAACAGGAAACAAGAAGAGAGGTCAAACTGACTTTTATGGCCAGCAAAAACCCAGGCCTCTGATTTTTCCCATTATTCCAGTTAAAAGCTGAAATTTATCTGTTTAATATTTCAGCTGGATAAATCTCAACCATATTTAAGGCATTTAAATCTGCCATTTGTGGATATGTAGCTGACCCTTAGCACAGTATAAACCCTGCAATATATTTATGAAATATAAAACCACCCATGATGACCGGCATCCATGGTCACACATCCAAGAAATAAAATCTCTCTTCCAAGGAGAACAAAGGTAAATCAATAGGAATGATTTACATGAGCAAAAAGCAGTTCCAACATAAAATAGAGGTGCCTTGCCCTTTTATGGAAAATGTCTTAACAAAAATTGGCATTTTGATGAAGACTGTTCCAAATTTTAGTGGCACACAGAGAAAAATAGTAATAATTTTGTAAAAAAAACTTCTTGAGTAGTTGTTCTAAACAGCTGATCATGCCCTGTGCAGGCAAGGCCATCTTGTCCCTTTGTCACACTCTGGGGACATGGCCCCAGCTGTGGATGGAACTTCACCTTGTTCAATGCATTGTGATTTCCACTGACCAATTTAATTTGCTGCAGGTTAGCAACTTTCAGCATAAATACTGAATATTTTTTTTAACTTTATTCAGATCCTGAATGGTATTTATTTGGCTGCAATCTCATTTATGAGCTGTATTATAAACCTGTGAATGGGGTTTTCTTCCATACAGCCAACATTATCTTCTTCTTGGCTTTACATTCCATCAGTTGTATTTGTCTTTGTGCATGAGGTGTCTAAACAGAAAAAAAAAAAAACCTATTTTTTTTTTAATCTTGCTCAAATTGTCTTCTCACTTTGATTAGTTTGGGATTGACATCAAGAAAACATTTTACTGTTCCAGAACAGGTGAAATGTGTTTCCTGTCTGAAGCATAACAATCATCCTTTTGAATATCCCTTTGGGCATCAAGATTGTGATACAGTATACCTAGGAAAAATTCCACAGCTCAAAATCCAGAAGGATCAATGCCCAAATGCCTCTGGGAGTCAGCAGAGGTTGTTCCTGCCTCTCCCAGATGCCATTTAGGTTAAAATCAAATTAAAATTCATAAGTCTGAGATCTCACAAGGTAGGAATGTCTGACAGGTTAAGTTCAAAATGGATTTCCCTCCCCCTCAAATTCCAGAAAGATTTTGATCTTTGGCATCAATATGTATTTCAAACATGAATAAGTGGTAAAACCTATTCTAAAAATCCATCATTTATTAAGCTAAGTGACAAGTTATTTCCTTTCTTTTGATGGAAAAGCATTCTCCAAAAAAGACAAGGAATCTGATCCAGTGATTTTGGTCATTTCTAGAAAAGCGATGAAAGATCTGGAGTGACTTTTCAGTAAAGCACTGAACCACCTCACTTAGGAAGTATCCCAGTGAGACAAAACTGAAACCAGGGGAATTAAGCCAAATACTATATTCAGTTCAGCACTTTGATGGTATTTTCGCTGCAGGACATCCAAGAAATAAAGCAAAAGGAGCTGGAATTATATAACTTTTTTGTAATTGTAGCTGAATTATGGACCTGTAATTATATCTTTATTTTTGTTTTGAAAGAATCACTTTTGTGAAGATGAATATGCCTTTGCAGGTGGCCATATCCTCTGCTCAGCACCAGGTACATGGCACATCCCTCCTGGGACAGGTGGGATCCAGGCCAAAATTCCCAAAGTGTCCTCACAACAGTGGGAATGTAACCATGGCCAAGTGTCTCTTATTGGGATGGATTAGGTCCTGCCTCCTGTGTCCTTTTCCAGGCTGATCTGGTAGAAAAGCAGCAGCACCAATCCTGGGGCAGAGCACAGGATAGACAGGAGGCACTTGAATATCTCTTCCTACCAGGGAGCCCTGGCACAGCCCCAAACAGTCCCAGAAGGAAAAGGCAAACCCCTGGATTCTCAGTACAATGTACTGCGTTTCTAACTCCAGAAATAAATACTATGGGGTAGAGATCCTTCAGTGGTTACATTCCAACACTAATCTTGGCTGCCTTGAGCAAACCACCTTGTTGCATTTTGATATTTTCAACGCTAAAAGGAGAGCCCTTCCAAGGAACGCTGCAGTGATCACATTTCTTTGCGGAATATAGAAAGAATCTTTGAAGAATCCATGCAAAGCAATAAATTCTGGAGCCACACCAGAGAAAACAATGTAGAAAAGAGAGTAAAAAGAACCATTAATAACATATAGATAAGTAAGATAAGATCACAACAGTGTCACAGATTGTTTTCCACAGAAGCAGCTTGGATGGAGTCAGAACAGTCAAGCTGGGACCTGATCTGGTAGCACAGTTAATAGCAGCTGTTGGAAATTATTTCCATAAAATTCAAGTCTGGTTTGTTGGCTTTTATTGATCAACAAATCTGTGTCAGGTGGAGCATTTCACAACACACTTCTTTGTAAGCAATACCATCTTTCAGAAGGCAACGAGGCAACAAACATCTTATCTGTACTGGAGGCACTGGGGGAAAGAGATGATCTCTTGGCAAGGGACTGACTACACATAACAGCCAGATTTGTACTGGCAATAGTGTCTGTAAATTGTAACTAATGATGGTTTAAACTTTTTCGTTTACTGGGAAAAGAAAGGTTGTTAATAAAGGATCATAGAAACGTACTTGGTGACACTACACCATGTCTGTATTGTGACACCCAGATCAGAGAACCGTGAAATGGTTTGGGTTGGAAGGGACCTGCCCATGGCAGGGGGGGGAAAGGTGAGCTTTAAGGTGCCTTCCAACTCAAACCACTGAGTCTAGAAAGGGCTCAGCCCTCAGGCAAAAGTATATTTGTTAAAGATTTTCTTATGAAAATCTTCCAGCCCTCAACAGGAGCAGCATTTTTCCCAAGCCCATTCTGCAAATAGCAAAATAAGACAACATGCAGCAAACTGCTTTCCTGGACTAAACTCCAGGTAAGCAGAGTCTGGGTCAGCTGAAACTAAAACTCTTTACAAACCATAGCTCTGAGTCATCAAATCTGTCACCTTATTAAAAATATATTCAATTGAGGTATTTTTTAGCAAGCAGGTGCATGGACTAGAGTTCCATTTAGCAAGCAAGGTTTGATTTTTTTTATTAGAGATCACACTGTAAGCCTCTTATTTTTGCTGTAAGCATCACTTCTTTAATTTGTCTGCATGCCTATTAATGACTGGCAGGTGACTTTTCCTTTAAATTATTTTGCTAGAAGTCTGTTGTGAATAATTGATTAGTTGTAGCCAGATTGACTTGCAGCCTCATTCTGTGCTACCTGCTTCAAGTGTTACATACCCCAGAAACATTTGCCTGCCAGAGGCACAGCAATATGCGCAGATTCCACTTTGCCTGCAGCCACAACACTGGACCTAGATAGTTAAAAGACATAGTTTAGGGGAAAAAAAACAAAACACCACCCTCCTAACAAACAGCTGTGTTTCTATCTTCCATATTTGGATGATTTTGCTTGTATCTCCAAAAATCATCCATGTTTTGTTTTTCCTTCAGGACTGACAAAGAGTTGTGATGCAACATCAAGAGTTAACAACAGGCTTTTCAAGGGAGCCTTTGATCATTTAAAGCCTTGACTGTCATTACACTTCTCCTGGGACACTGATCTTTCCACTACTTCTTGCTGGGTGAACTCTGACCGCTAAGAGACTTAAGGGACTAAAACATGTCCTTTTGTGAGCAGCCTTTACTCATTATCCATCTCAAATAGTTTTGTAAAATTTGATTTATGTATTTCCATGTGTGTAAGTTGCCCAGAGAAGTTGTGGGTGCCCCATCCCTGGAGGTATTCAAGGCCAGGTTAGATAGGGCTTGGAGCAACCTGGTCTAAGCAGAAGGTGTGGGGCTGGGACTGGATGAGCTTTAAGGACCCTTCCAACCCAAATAACTCCATGATTCTCTAATTCACAGGGGAAGAGGTGGGGGAAGTCAAATACTGAACTCCTTTTCTCAACCAAACACCAGCAAAGGTCATCAGAGCTCCACCAATAATCCTTTAAATTCATCTTGGATAAAGGTGCTCAAAGCACAACAGAAAGGTGTAGCAAAGGTGCAGGATATATGTAAAATAACCATCCAAAAACTTGAGCCTCTGGGTCCTGGGGAGCAAATAAGCCACAGTAATGCTGTGCCAGAATTTTTTCCAGGAGTAACAGCCAATCAACCAGGGAGATGAAAACCTAAAATTGTCTATTTTGAGGCTTCCTGCAAAGAACTTGGACAGAGCACATGGAAAATTTTCTCTGTCTCTAACCCTGACTCCATCATTTAAGCTATTCTTAATCCTGGCAGGCTTGCTGTGAGTCCTCAATTCCTTCTGAACCTTCAGAAGGCACTTCAGCCTCATCCCAAAACACAACATGAGTCCTGAAAAATCCCTGCTCCAGGAGACAAGAAAAACCCCATGCCTGCATTTATGTCCATAGTTCTTTCTCCTTTATCCCTGATTTCCATCCTGAAAAGTCACGCATACAGGGAGATGGTGATACATCTCAAAGGATGAGCTAGCTCTCAGCATTGCTCACAGCACAGGAGGGGAACTATGAGGGAAATGGGAAGCTCAAAGGAGACACTGGCAAACACTGATGGGGGCAAGGAAGCTTTGAAAAACAACTCAGCCTTAGAAAAATGAGCACTTGGAGACTTCTGGGCTGGCCTGCTCATATATTTAGAATCACACAATCATTAAGGTTGGAAAAAACTATCTAAGATCATTCTGTCCAACCATTAACCCAATACCATGTTCACCATATCCCCAAGAGCCACATCCACATGTTTTTTGAACATTTGCAGGGATAGAGACTCCACCGGTGTCCTGGGCAGCTCCTTCCAATGTCTGACCACAATTTTCAGAAAAAAAAATTTGCCTGATACCCAATCTAAACCTCGCACTTACCTATGAACCTCTCAGACTCAGATAGTAGCAAGGTCTTGATTTTCTACAAAAGGAACATTTGCAGTAGTGTGAAAACTTGTGAGCACGTGGAGACCAAGACTCTAAGGAGAGGAAATACACGCTATTCCTTAGCACACAGCTGGAGCTGAAAACATCTGTGTGCCCAAAACCATTTGAATGTAAAACTTAAAGTGACATTTATAAATACAGACATTTGTAAATTACTGAATATAGCTCAGACACAAACCGAAGAGGTAAGAAGTACGTGGGTTCTACACATGGGGCAGGGTTATATAGTGAGCACTGGAAAATACCACCTATATTTGCATTTATTATCATGCTACTGCTTTTGCTCAGCAGCTTCTTGGTGTGCACAACCAGACACCACACACTGAAATTCAGGAGCCAGGTCTGCTCCCGCTACGCAAGGTGGAAATAAATGTGATAATCCAAATAAATCAGGTAATGAGATGTAACAAAGACTCAGATGAAGCCTTGCAATTAAATACCATTTAATTACTTTAATTAGGGGGGAAATAAACCAAATCTCTTTGAAAAGAAATTGCTGTGTCCCTTCCTTGTGCCTGAAGCACCTGCAGAGCTGCTGCTGAGCTCAGCAGGTTTGGTCACACTGTGGCTGCTGCAGCAGCTCTGCCTCGCTGGGAGCCTTTGGGGGTGGCTTCACATAAATCTTAATGTTTAATACTTCCTAACAAATAATCACAAAGGCTACCAGGGAGCCCTGGCACAGATATGACAACCCACCTTACAGTGTATATTTAAAAAACCCCAAACAGGTCAGTACTGACAGACCCCAAGAGCAGTTACTGACCAAAAATGGGCAAGGAATAGCTCAAGCAAAAGATCCATTATAACATAAAACTTGTCTATGGCCACAGAAAATTAACATGCTAGATAAAAACAAACATTTAAATATATGTAAGTTTGAATATTATTCAGCTGAGGACAGTCTGCTTTCCTACAGTGCCTGAGTACAAGAGTGCTCTCTAATTCACATCATTCACCTATTCATATTTGAGGTCTAAATGCTGCCCTACAAAATCTTAGGGAGAAGAGAGGTTAAAATTGATAAGCATGGTTTTATACAAAATCTTCAGAAAAAGGAGACTAAGAATGACTCAATGACTTGCAGGAGAAAACAGAGTGAGCTTTCCACAGGTGTGCTCTGAGGGGTTAAAATAAAGCCCAATAAGTGATACAGAGCAGAGAAACTTGCACTCTTCAGAGTATTCTTTCAGCTGGTGGAGGTTGTAATTTGGCTTGATTTTTTAATGGCAGCAAGGGAAATCTTGGACTGAAAATATAAGACTTTACCCTGCAGTCTCCTCCCCCCCAAGTCTGGATTTTGAGCAGCAGACATCACATACTGCTACTATTACTTTTGCTTATCAAAAGCAAATATTAAAATCCATTTTTAATAAAACCTATTTTGAGAGGAGTAAATGAAGGATTTACTCCCTGATTTATTGCTCAGCGTTCCTGTTGTTCTTCATCCATGTGGGGAAAAACAAGGCAACGCATTTGTAATGACCTACATTTATCTTGGCAGGTACAAACCTGCTTTTGTTTTCTCCTGATCCTACACAGGTTTGCTCAATGACTAATACAGATCTTTAAAAGGAATCACACACTCCCATTGTGATTCCCTATACCAAGGATTCCTCCACAGCAGGGTTGGGAAACACCCCCAGGGCCATTTTTTGACAGGGCTTGTAGAAAGGCAGAGTCTACAGAAAGTAGAGTAAGAGGCAGATGATGACCCCACTTCATACAGATCTTGGTCTGTTCAGCCTGGAAGAGACAAGACTGAGGGAAGACCTCACTGCAGTTAAGTCTCCTCTTCTATGCACTGGATTGAGCTGTGGCTAAAAACAATACAAGTGCCCAGAAGACCCTACCTTAAAGCCGGTGTGTTTTACATCAGACCGGTGAATGGACAGAACCAAAGGCAGTACCCACCCAGGGAACACAGCCCTGGCTGCTGCCAAGCACCTAAAGAACAGCTCGAGGCAGCACAGGGCCATGGGGCAGCAGGTGCCCTCAGAACACACAAAGCCAGCCAGTGATGGACACAGCACTGCACCGAGCCCTGGAAAGGTGGGTGGAGTTGGATGTATTTTACCAAATGCAGAACAGATTCAGTGCTGTGACAGCTCTAGTGCTGTGACAGCTCTGCCAGATTTACCACCACCTTGTCCTCTGATAAACCAGGCTGTACCCACAGAGCTGAGCACGAACTGTGCTACACCCAGACCACAAGCACTGCATTGGGTCTGGACCTGCTTCATCCATCACCTGCAGCGTGCCCACCATGAATGGGGAGAAAGAGGCACTTCACTGCCAATTGTGGGCTTGTTTACCCAGAGCACAGAAACAGTTTGTACCTGCTCAGTTCAGCTTCAGCACTTCAAGGGAAATTATACATTTGGGTTTCAGTTTGCAGAGTGGGGCTGGCAAAAGGCAGAGCCCAGGATGGGACACCTGCACCCTCATCCTCCAGGAACACGCGCAGGGCTTTTAGCAGGGGAGGGGGAACACCCTCAGCACACTGTGGCACCTCTTGCTAAAGGGATAATCCAAGTCCTCCAGGTTTAACCTCATGGCTTGGAATCAAAGGGGTTGAAAAGAACCAATTCTTCAAACACAAGCAGTTGTTTCTTCTACTGTTTGGGGGAGTTGTATAGTATTTCAGTAAAATGCAAGATAATCTCATAAACAGGGTAATAGGAAATGGAGGTAACTTCATTTTCACTTCGGTAACACCAAGTGAGCTTTTAACAGGAGTGTTTAACATCAGCAGAGTCAACAGAGCATCCTCCAGAATTTTCGGGGAAATACATCTAAAAGCAGCAAACTCGCAAGTTTACATTAAAAAAATACCTTGCAATAGAGAAGTATTATTTCTCAAAATTGGTTTAAAGAGAAAAAAGATTTTAACTGGTTCACAAAATGTAATTTAGCCTTAGACAGCTAAATTAGGCTTTTTAGTTCACATCAGCTTTGGAGGGAAAAAACTTTTCCTTCAGCAACCTGAAGCAGATTTGAAGAAACACATATGAATGATGAACACACGAAGAAGTGATAGCAATTATCATTCAAGAGATCAAACAAAGATACTCCAGGAGATACAGAATGACATGCAATCAGGGAAATACAGTAAAATTATCCTGCCACTGTAAGGCAACAATTTCAATCCTGGCACACTTCCATAAATTGTTAGAACAAGATGATGTAACACAGCCATCAGTACAGAAGAGACTCTACAGATTAAAGAACAAATTTGGGGAAAACTATAACACTTCCCACTACTTTTGTTTTTCCTTAAAGTCAGACATGCAATTTTTTTTCAACGTGTGAAGGCACATGATTAGCACAGGTATCGGTCACTCCATGGGAAAACCAACTGGAATTTTATTAGCTGGGAAGATGAAATGAGGATTACAGATACAAATCCTTTCACTCACAGTAGGCAAACCCAGCACTTCACTAAACATTGGAGAGCAACATCCTGCCCTGGGAATGCTTATTTCCATGTAGGGGGAGGACTCCGGGGCTGAAATCCAGCAGGATTTTTGAGAATCCCCAATAAACTGAAGAAATTCAGACAGGTACTGTTCAGCCCAGGTGTGTTCACAACAGAGGGGAGGGCCACAGGGAACACATTATCCCTGTACTCTCTCCTGCTGCCACAAGCCTGCTTGCGATCCAGGACAGAAAAGGCCAGACATAAGGAGCTTTTTTTAAGACACTGATACTTCTGTCATTCCCATTTCAGACTCAAAGGATTTTTGCTGTAAGTTGGGAGCACAAACTGAGCTGCCTCAATTACACAACTGCAGGTGAGAATGTAAAGCACAGTTCAAGCTTTCAAGGGACTTGAAAGAAACCAGCCCTTTCTGGGTTTCTTGCTGAATTCATGATCTAAATTCTGTCTATTGAAGAGTCATGTCCAAATAATATATAGTCTTATCACACCTTCATGCAAATGTGGCAGGGGAAAATTGCTCAGGACATTCCTACTGCTACAGCTCAGTACTCTTGCTCCAACGTTACTCCTAAAGCTGTAAGACAACATCTCATCATGGAGTAAATGCACCCACTCAGACTGTAACACTTGTCTGGGTCTTGCTTGTCAACACCATTTCAATAAGCTTCAGAATTCACAGCCCACTCTGTTAGGATTTAAAGGCCAGAAATACAAAGTCATCACACAATTTCATAATAAAAAAAAAAAGAATTATTTATCAAAGCATTACAGCAACATGGAAGAGCTATTTAAAAGCACTCTGTGAGCAGTTATCTTTCATGCAGTGACTCCTCATCACAGCAGGGCAACCCAGGCAAGTTTCTGTGTTATCAGCTGCAGGAAAGCTTGGGCAGCTCTGCAGCAACATCCAGGATATCCCAGACTGATTTCCCCAACTGGCTTTGTCCCATCATCATGAGGGTCCTCCCTCAAGGAGGGAGGAAGGCAGCACGAGTCCTGCTCATGCGATTTTCCCCATCTGGGTTTATGAGTTTTAGCCCCCATCGCATAAGCTCAGACCATGAGCCCAAAATGGCACCTTATCAAGCAAGTGGTGTCCCCTGTGAGTGCAGGAGCCATGGCCACTCTGCTCTCTCCTGACTTTTATTTCCAGATGGCTCTATTTAAATTAAAAGGAAAAAAATACCCAGTATTTTCCCACAACGAGGCCGACTCCTCACCTGCCAGATGCATAGTCACTTGTAGGAAGGATTTGAATAACTTTCATCAGTTCAAAGGGGTGTTTAAATTCCACTACTATCACTTATTCATCTGGAATTGAGTAAATCATTAACCATTAAATACTTGCTCATTAATTGCTTAATACAAAGCCACTTAGACCTCTTGGTTGAGGTGGATGGGGATTCTTTTTCATGAAAACAAAGTGGTTTTGCTAGTGAAGATACAAAGCATTTGATGAATCAACCCACATAAATTCTACAGGTTTTTATATAATTCCTTCACTAAGCTCCCAACATGCCTTCATTGGGAGAACATCATTAGCAGAGATGCAAAAGCAATATATCATTCCTATAATATTTCAAGCTATTGACTATATATATTAAAATGCGTATATCTACTCCTAACCACCAGCTTCTGCTCTGAAACCCAGCAAAAGCCCAAACCTCCTGCCTCAAAATACTTGCTGGGAGCAGGCAGATGTAAACAAATTTCAATTTGAAAGCATTCTATAAAATAAACCCATCAGTTTTCTTCTCAAGGCTCTTATTTGTGTCCCATCTTCATAAAATCTTTAATGCTTCAATTTGTAGGTGTCATATGAGGAAGTCAATCATTACACAGCACTACCTAAGTCTTGGCATTTTCTACCCTAGAATATTTTTCCCTTAAAATAAGCATGTTAGTGCTATTTGGTGCCTCTTCACAACAGCAGGGTATGTAAGCAGCACCACCCCTGAGCAGGGTGCCTGCAAAGGGAAGTACATTACCTCCTACTGAGCTGCAGGTAACTGAGGCTGTTTTGCTTCTGGTGCCTAAAATTACTAACTTTGGAACTGTGAACATCTTGGAAAACAAAGATGAAGCAAAATGTAGGTCCACTCTTTCCTGCAATTTGGCTCAGCGAGGGTTAAAGCAACCTGTACTTTTTTAATGTAACTCTTCATAAAAGAATTGTGGACCATGACCAGGTGCATAATGCAAATCATTTACTTGCAGAGGTCCAGCCTCCAGCCCAGATTTGGTAAATGAAGTTTGAAACACACTAAGCATGCCTTGGGAGTCTGAAGACATTCACTCGGGGTCACAAAGTAGACAAACAACTGCAAAGGACAAGGAAGGTCACAAAGGACTGAAAGACAAAAATATCTGTGATTGAGGGGTGGAGAAAGGCAGACCCTGGAAAGCTGGAGACAGGTCAGAGCAGCACTCAGCTTTGGAAGGAGGCCAGGAGTTAATCAGCTGGTTTGGAAACCCCCGCTGGTTCCTGATGAACACCACCAGGGAGTCCTCAGCAATAAGAGTCAATACTGCTGTGCTTATCTCTAAACCCAGCCCCTCCATAGAAACAGGGATGGGGAGTCAAGCAGGGCTTGTTGCGGCCTATTTCCCCAAGGTTTGTCATGTTGGGTCAGACTAAATCCATTTAAAGGTACTTTACATTAAGGTATTGTTCCAAAGAAAAGAAACCTGTATCTCCTACATCCAAGTTCATTAAGTAGCCATGACCAGCCATAGTGGAACCAGTACTCCTGGAAGTGTTCAAAAGTCTTATGGAATGGGACACTTGGGGACATGGGTTAGTAGTGGCCTTAGCAGTGCTAGGGGAACAGTTGGACTCCATGGTCTGAGAGGACTTTTCCAACCTTAATGGTTCTGTGATTGGATCCTCTTACATCTGTTTTGGGGACAACACTGTCCTCATGATGCTCAAGGCAGGTGGATAACAAAAACAGAAGAACCTAGAAACAAGGCTCAAAACTTAAATTTGTTTGGATTGTTGATTTAATTTAATGAAGTCTTAAAAATGCAAAATAGGAAGCACATTTCACGCTTTCCTCTCTCCCATTCTAGTTTTTTTTTGTCTAATGGTTATGTTCACAGCCAACAAAGCTGCACAGCCAGAAAGATCCTGAAAATTAGAGTTGTGCCTGACAGAGCCTTGCACCCCAACAGCAACTGGAAAGCATCAAACCAGCAACACTGTTTAGATCACAGATGCTGTGGAATATTTTTACAATTACAGCTGATTTAATGCAAGATAAATAAGGCTTTAGAGACACATCTATTGGGTCATATGAAAAGGAGCGAACATAAAAAGATTTATTTAATTGCCTTTGCATTTTGAAAGTGTAGGTTAGAGCAATTAATCACCAAGTGCAGACATAAAAGTGTCCCAGTGACAGAGTGTGTCAGCACCATCCTCACATAGGGACAGCTCAAAGCAAGGTCAGTGTGGAGTCTCACATTCGGACTTAAACACTAGAAATTAGGTACAATGTCACTGTCATGTGAGGGTTGAGTGCCCTCCTTGAGGGGCACAAGACACACACACAGTGAGGAAAACCAGCCACTGCAAGAGGTCAAGCTCAGCATCTACCAAACACCACGCCTGTCCCACCAGCCCCCTGCAGACAATCCCCCACCCAGACGTCAAAGCCTCAGAGCCTTCCAGCAACTTCAGCAAGTGCTTGAGATAGCTGCTCATGGAATTGGTTTTTCTCCTTGGGAGCTCCCCCAACAAGGTCTAACACCCACCTGGCATCTCTGGTCCCCTTCATTTTTTATTTCTACTTTTTAATCATCCATCATTACTAAACACACAGACCACACTGAAGCCCTGTCCCACCTGGGGCTGAGTCACTCACCTGTTCTGGTGCAGCCCTGGGCCTGCAGCCCTTTGTACAATGGGCTTCTGGGGGTGGTGCTCAAGGCCAGGTTGGACAGGGCTTGGAGCAACCTGGTCTAGTGGAAGGTGTCCCAGCCCATGGCAGGGGGTGGGACGAGATGTGCTTTAAAGGCCTTTCCCACTCAAACCTTTCTTGGATTTTATGAAAGCAGTTATGCAAGAAGTTAGAACACTCTGATTCAAGAGAGAAGACAAGCATTTGTTTTTATTATCCCATTTTTCATTATGATTTCCAACTGAACAGTATACTAACCCACAGAAAAGGCTTATTTTTCATAAACCCCTGCCCTTTTGCCATCAGTGAAGAGGAAAGGCAGCAGTCCCTCCAAATGCCTTCCAAATACTCAAATGGGTAACAAGGAGCGACCCCACGCTGGACACAGTAGTACCTGAGCTCATTCTTACACAACACTGCTCTTGCATACACACAAAGACACCCCACAAAACACCACCAGCTCCTGCCAACACCGGAGGGAACTCTCTCCAGCCCTTTGGGGGAGGTGGGGTCCATGTCACCTGCACCAGAGCCCTGTCCCACCCAGCTCATGCTGCCTCCTGATGCCATGTGGCTGCAGCTCATCTGACCCCACTCCAATGGAAACGACTCCCTGGGTGGTGTTTGAAAGGGTTGGCAAGTGCTGATAACTAACTAATTGCAAAAGTACACTTCTTGCAGTTCATTAATAAGCATGAGTAATTACAGGGCATTTTTAAGTGTCATAACAATCTCACATTAATGCAATTTATTGATTCATGGCCCAATTTTACACATGGTGTTGGTTACAACAAACATTTTATCTTGCCAGAGGATAGTATCCCATTCCTGAAACCATCCCAAATTACAGGTCTTCTCTGACAGAAGTTTAGTCTCAGGAAACCACAGAAAGTGCAATAGCAGCGAGGATTTCATGCCCCAGAGAAGTTCAGCACACCACAGGAGTTACACCAGACAAAGCCCTGCTTTAGGGGAGTCTCTGAGCCAGCCCCATGGAAAGGTTGAGAGAGTTGGGATTGTTCAGCCTGGAGAAGAGGAGGCTTGGGGTAACCTAACTGGGGCCTTCCAGTACCTGAAGGGAGCTGACAAGAAAGATGAAGAGAAACTATTTATAAGGGCCAGAAGTGACAGGACAAGGGGGAATGGCTTTCCACTGCCAGAGGGCAGGGTTAGATTGGATACTGGGGAGAAATTCTTCCCTGTGAGGGTGGTGGGGCCCTTGCACAGATTGCCCAGAGAAGCTGTAGCTGCCCCATCCCTGGAAATGTCCAAGGCCAGGTTGGACAGGGCATGGAGCAACCTGGGATAGTGGAAGGTATCCCTGCCCATGGCAGGGAGTGAAACAAGATGAACTTTAAAGGTCTCTTCCAACCCAAACAGGTCCAGGATTCTACCAAGTGTGATCCTGCCAAATGCAGACAATATCTGGCTCATTTAAATCACAACCCAACCTGCAGCTGGAAGACCAGTAGGCAGGCTCTGCTTGCAGCAGAAAGGGGGCCCACAAACACTTCAAGTACACAACTTTTAATATATCCTGGCTTTAATAAAAAGTTCTCCAGTTTCATTTCTCTATGCCAAATATGTAAATTATCCTGATTACTACTAAGTCATTAAATCTAAGATATGTAAAACATTGCTACATCAATTAAATGATAACAAGGAGATGGATGAATAAGCTAATACTCTCCAAGTTACACAGATTTACCATACAGAGCAGTGGCTGCTTCTGAAAACACGAGGGGCACACTGTGAAATGCATCCAGCTGCTATTTCTGTTTTTGCAGTACTGTACAAAACCTTTATTATTTTAGGTCTCAGCTGCTATGCTTGACCTTCAGGAGCAAGCACAGCCTTATCATTTAACACAAATTAGATTTAAAATAAACATATAAAAAAAGATGTGGAACTGCAGGTATTTCATACAACTTCTAGTTGTAAATTGAATGTTAACCTGAGCACAGATTTGAGCTGCTTGCTGTGCTCCTCTGTGCTTGACCTCACACCATTCTCCAGACAGGTGGAAAAGAGTTAGATTTAAGTCCAAGTCAGTGCATGATTGCAGAAGAGAAGATGTAACAAGAAAAATGAGGGGTTGCCTATTTAATGATTTGAAGGATTTTGTCATACTCAAATTTCAGATGAAGCAGCTTGACCATTGAAAAATAAATTAAAACCCAAACTATAGTCCTTTTCCCCACCTTTGGCATCACTTTTCAGCTCAGAAAAGAGTTGAGTCCTTCACATGGTGGCCTTTTTCAGACATCTGGAACAGCTCTAATGAAGGAGGCAAATGCCTTCCCATCAATAATGTTTGGATGACAGGAAACTCTTCCCCCTCTCCCCAATTAATTTTTTAAAAACACTTTGTTTCATCTCCCCTCCACTGAGCAAAACCTTCAGACACAGGATGGAGGAGGGGGCAAGACCAGTAAAGTTCTTTTTACATGTATTCAAGTATTATGCAGAGTAAAAAGCTTTCCCACAGAAATTGTACTAAAACACTGACAGGAACAGAAGTGTTTTTATCATATAAATGTTGTAATCACAGAGGTGTTTTGTTCCTCTTCCCATCTTTTTCCCAGTGTAGTAGAAGTGAACTAAAATTAGCACCACTCCCATCCCTGACCACTGCTGGGAGCAGCCCTGGGGGCACTGTGCTTCAGGGGTCCAAGTTCATCAGGCACAGCTTTTGCTGAGCCAGAGAGGGGATTGACTCCTACAAATTAGAAGGTTGTTTTCATGATCCATCTCATCTGCTCCATCAATAAAAACAGACCAAACCCTTCTGGCACAATTCATTTCTCACTCTCAAGTGGGCTCCAAACACAAGCAGCAACACCTGCCTGATTAATCACAGTACTGAGCATCCCCAGTACCTGGGGAGATGCAAACCCACCACTACAGCAAATTTTAATTTAAGCACTTGAGAGAAATTAAAGAGTACTTGAAAAACCAGTGGCAGTTGTCCAGTGACAGGTAACAACTCATCTCCTGGCTTTTCCTGTGTTTTTCTTTACAGTTTCTGATAAGAGAAGTCTGTCAGCTTCTGTAAGGCTTTGAGTCCAGCCTCCTTATTGAGGAGGAAAATGAAAGGAGAATAAAACCCACTGGTAAACATTCGAGTCCCAAATTATTTTTATTTGCACCCCAGTGACACAACCAGGCTTTCACATATGGTGTCAACATGTTGCCTGAGTTCTCTCCACCTTCTCCTGTTCAAGCACAATGCCAACTCAGCAGTCCTATGGCAAAACAGCTGAATGTGACACACCACGTTCATGTGGCGCTTTGGGAATTGTCATATTGCATCTGTGGGATTCAATTTTTTAAGGAGTTGTCAAGTTTAATTGGAGAGTTCACACAGTCCCAGCTCTGGTGCTATGATTTATCCAGCAAGTGTTTCTCTTTTATCACTTTGCACTAACTCACAGAGCTAAATAAAGCCATCTGTGAACAGAGCCAGAGGAATTCGGCAAACAGCTCCAAGTGGATCGGTTTTCCCAAGGTTTTAGTCTGTATGTTTTGTTGTTTGCTGAGTGTTGGGCTGTGTTTTAACCTTTACTGCAGGGTCAGTGTTTGGTGATGCAGATGGAGATTGCTCCAAGCCAAGGGAAGCCTACCAGCCACAGTTGGGGTGCTCCAGGGTGCCACCAGACAGCACATCTCTTTTTGGGCCACATTCCCAAATTTTCTGCAGTCCTGGACATGAGAAACATGAGGAGTGATGCACTCATGTGGAAGGAAGAGCAGCATTATCCACCCACATCCCTCTTCCCAGGCTGCACAAGCTCTGTGGGGAATGGCCAGTATTGTTCTCACTCTCTCCCAGCATTGCCCTCTCCCTCCCCAGCGGCTGCAGTCACAGCCCTTGTCTGCCCCTGGAGCCCATCACAGCCTGAAAAGACTATGTAGAAGCACATACACACACTTATTTGCATATAAAGTTTCTGCTTGGAATAACATTTGATGAATTTCAAGCTTGGGAGCTGAGGAACAGGTGTGCAAGCTGGAATCTGTACCAGGCACAACTCAGGACAGAAGGAGTTTATTTAGTTAAAAGGCTAAAAAGTACTTTAGCACCTCTCAGGAAAAGGAGCTGATACCACATTAGTTCTCTGCCCAATGGCTGAAGATTACTACAGCCTAAACTAACCAAAACTGGGTTTTTAGGAAGTTAAACAGACCATGGCAAAACTCACAGGGCACATCAGGGCTGAAAAGGCAGATGCACAATTTAGCACCGTAAACTCACCCCTTACTCCTTGTTTTGTGGCAGGATGCAGAGTATTAGTAAGTTTGATGGACTCAGAATCCCCTAGGCTTAGCATCCTGCTCAGTGGCACTGCTGGAGATGAAGGATGGGGGTCACAGAGCACCCCCACAACCACAGCCTCCTGGGGCCAGAGCAGCCCCAGACAACCAGTCCCTCTTTGGAGGGGTGGGGGTTGTTTATTCAGCACCCCTTTGACTGGTATGTGCATGAGATTTGTGCAAGATCCTTTTCTGTCTGGCTAAAGACCAAGAGAACTAAAACTAAATATCTGCATGTGCCAAAACCCCATCTTACAACATAAGAAATTATTATTGCTGCAATTATTCCCTGGAACTGATTTGAATAAGTTTCTCTATTATCACCAGATGCAATGAAACTGATAGAAAACATCTTTTCATAGAACATCCTTAGTTGGAGGGACCCACAAGGATCATCAGTCCAACTCTTAGCCCTTCCCAGGACACTCTAACAATCCCACCCTGTCGTGGGAACATTGTCCAAATGCTCCTTGAGCTCTGTCAGCCTTGGTGCTGTGCCCACTGCCCTGGGGAGCCTGTTCAGTGCCCAACCACCCTCTGGGGGAAGAACCTTCTCCTAATATCCAACCTAACCCTCCTCTGGCACAGCTCCAGCTGTTCCCCCGGGTCCTGTCACTGCTCACACAGAGCAGAGATGGGAGCTGCTGCCCCGATGAGCTCTGCCCTCAGTCTCCGCTCCAGCTGAAGGAGGGAAGTGCCCTCAGCTGTTCTTTGTACAGCCCCTCCAGACCCTTCCGCATTTTAAATTCACCTAGAAGAGGGGAATTGCTCAGAGATATCCTTCATTTCATCCCCCAGCAGCAGATGAGCTCCCAGGGTTGGGGTGTGGGGCTGTGCTGGGTTCAGGGCAGCGCTCAGGGGCTTTCAAGTTCAGAGAGTGGTTTGGGCTCTGCTCCCTCCCACCTGCCCTAATGCAGCTCCTGTTTGTTTTGCCTCCAGCACTTACTACCTGGAGCCTGTAAACTAATATAAAGTGCACGATGAGGTTGCTGAACCAGGGATTGAGTCATAAAAGCCTTTTGCAGCACTTTACCTTAGAAAGAAAGCCCACACATATCCTAAGTGAGCTCCCAGACACATTATGCAGCAGCAACCAGGGGTGTTAACCCTCGTCTTCCTCTGCCACGAAGAGAGTCAACAACGAGGATGACATGGCCTCAAAATGCATTTTCAGAGAGAAACTACTCTTAGAGAGCAAAGTCAGATATTTCAGCCTTTCAAGCATTTAGAGCTTTCATCTGTACATATTTATTCTACTTCATAAAAACATATGGCTGGAAAGCCATATACCAATCCATAAACATAAAAATGGGAATTGAAAGCCTCCACTTCCTGCAGCACTGGTGGGAATTACCCCAGCAGAGATGAATAGCATATATGGATTTATAGAAAATACTGATAATGGGTCCAAGTTAAGTGTTTTATACCAAAGAAATATTTACAAAAACAGCCCTGGAAGTACATAAAAATGTCTAATCATATACCCGCCTTTGCAAAGTCCCCTTAAAAAGCATAAATTGCAAGGATCAGGAGAACTGAAGGAATTTGTACAGTGTCTGGAGACTTTTAAAGAGACATCACTCCACAACAGCTTCATTATATTTGATCATGCCTTAGGGCAAAACTAGATGACTCCAGGCTCATTTTTAGTGCTTATTATGTAAAGCTTATGCAATCCAATAATATTGTCTCATTAACATGAGCAGAAATTTAGAGGATCTGACCCACTCATGGTCAAGTGCTCAGTTTGCAAGAGCAGGAATTATACACACACACATTTTATAACAAGAATAAAATAAACTCCATTACAGTTTAAAACAACTGGCAGGCTTTCATCTGAAGTCACAAGTTTTAGCCCACAGAAGCTGAGATATTTGGCCCAGCTTCACCTTCCCAGTTTTCCAGTACTGCTCAGTGTAGCGCCTCAGACAGGGATCAGAGCGCACTGGAAATAAAGTCCTTGTACTCAGAAGTCCATAATCCAGCTAAAAATGTGCAAACAGGTTTGACATCACAGCATTTAGCAGGTGCAAAGCTGAACCATGCCCTGTTCTCAGGGTCAAAGTGCCTGAACTGGAGGAAGCTCTCCCAGTCAGAGCTCCTAGGCAGTGCTGCGCCTTTCCCTGGATGTTATCCTTTAGCACAGACAATATTTGCAAAGGCACAACATGTTCTGCTATCAGTTTCTGGGGTTTGGGTGTAGAACAGCAGCACAAACAAAGGAATTTCAGCTGTGTCCTGCCTGAGAAGGCAAACTGAGTTCCCAGAGTCCTATGTGTTGAGACCCACTCAAAGCTGCACCTCCTTCTCCAGGTCAAGGCAGAGGATCAGCCAATCCTACAGGATCAATACACAGGTGAGCTGGTGCTGCTCTCCCCAGCCTCGTTCCAAAGGGTACCACCTCTGTTATGGACTGAGGGGATGCCAGGTGGGGAGGTTCTGGCACAGGTTGCCCAAGGCCAGGTTAGACAGGGCTTGGAGCAACCTGGTCTAGTGGAAGGTGTCCTTGCCCACAGCAGAGGGTGGAGTTGGATGATCTTTAGGGCCCCTTCCAGCCCAAGCCATGCTATGAAGTTCCACCCCACCAGCACATCCATTACCCAAATGTGACATTTAACAGTCCCCAGGTAGACTCTTTCCCATGGAACAGACTCAAGTGCAGGATGAGGAGCTGGTCACCATCCAGGCACAAACACAGCTGTCCCAGTACCTGCCTTGGGCCAACACATGCTCCCTGCCAGGACAGCTGCCAGCCATAGGCACAAGTGGTCACTGACACCCCAAAGATGAGCAACTCTGAACTTCAGTCAATTCATACAATGGTTTGAGTTAGGAGGGACCATAAAACTCATCTTATTCCACCCCCCACACCACAGGCAGGGACACCTTCCACGAGACTTTCTCCTTTCTGTGCTTCACAGTAGTGTCCAAACACTTTAAAAAAAGAAGTTAAAGTTCTTCTGAAGATAAATTCTCTCAATTTTAAGAAACTCTTCCCTGGATTCCCTTCTAATTTAAAAACCAATTGACTAGACAGGAAGAAAACAATCTTTGTACCAAAGAATAAAAATCTCATCATCCAGGAACCATCAGACTCCCCTGACCTCAATAATTATGACCATATGGAACCAGGAGAAGAATCCATGGCTGATCATGGGCTCAGCTTGAGCCATTTAACTCCTAACACAATGTTTTCATGTCTTCCTTTCTGCAGCAGGGAATTGCACTGGATGAAACCAGTATCCAAGCCTGGCATCCAGGTTTTTGTTAATGGCTTCAACCTTAAACCTTCACCTATTTTTCCTTATGGTAAAACTTTAAAGAATCAGTTTCTTAGCCTAAATGATGACTTAGAAGATACACATTTTATTTAAAACATGTACGAGAGCTCTTTTCCTGTGACACATTCTCATTTCTCAACATAATTGACACTTTTATTCCTGAGTGTAACAGTCTGAAGACGTAGATGTGAAGCAGAGCTATAGTTAGCATATAATTTGCTCTAAACTTCCTGTTCTAAAATAATGAGATACAGAGAAGAAAAAAAAAACTAGTGGACTGAGAGAGTGGATAGCAAAGAGCTCCTGAACAACCTTGGTCAGATTGCTGGCTGTCCAGCACTTGTGGACCAGGAATTTAGGAGGCTCACAGCAGTGGTTTCCACCACAGGGGCCTGGAATTGCTTAGTTTAAGCCTGCCATGCTCCCATCAACCAGCAAACCAAGGCAGACTCCTGGGCTGTTCCAAAGTGGAGGGAACTGCTGCTCCCATGGTACCTTTGGAATGCAACAGCAGAGACACTGGACATCAGGAACAGTCATTATCTCCCATTGGCTCTGCACAAGCTCCATGCCATCCCAAAGGAATCAAGCACAGGATATTGACCTTTTCATCTTGCTACTGGGGTTCTTTGGGTTCCATGGGAAAAGCCAGGTTTCCCTCCACATCCCTCTCCAGCCAGTCCTGCAGTACAGGCAGCCTCACTGTGAGGCGAGATGGAAGTGGAGCTGCTCATGAATTACCAGCCAATACAATCTCCTTAAAGATAAGGGGGAACCATAGCTATAGCAGCCCATTACACTTGTTTTGTCAGGAACTTTTATACCTCTATATATTGCATATTAGTTATGCTAATGACAGCGATCTCTGAAGCTAACCAGGTGACAGCCCAGAGAGCAAAGGACATGGGGTCCTTTGCAGAGGCTGAGCTCCACCTCCCCATGCTGAGGTGCACACAGCTAAAGCAAATGGGTTTGGGCACTTCGGGAGCTGCTGTAAAGCCTTCTCACAGCTCAGCCGGGTTTAAAAGCACTCTGTACTGGATAATGGCCTGTTGAAATCCCCAGGTTTTTGACTCAGACCAGTTGTTTACATCTAAATTGCTTTTCCTCGTTAAGCTCAAACTTTATTTCCCAATATATTAAATTTATGTTGTTCAAAACAATGACAAGTTCTTCTTTATTGGCTTTTTTCTGCAATTGTTAGATTAAGAATGTCATTACAAACTTGTCAGTACTTCTGTAGTTGTATTTTGGTAGTTATAAACCAACTAGATTTTCACATCAATTTGGAAAGCAAAAAAATCCACTCTGCATTTGATGGCCCTGTAGCAGCCCATTGCATCTTATTAAAAATGCTGTTATAGGGATTGAGGGGACTCCAGGGAGGAACGGCACTGAATCTGGTGACTCAGTGGGGTTTGGGCTCTGTTCTCCCTCCCCATTCCTTAGCACAGGGTGTACAGCAGCAAATCCAAGGGAAAAAAGTCTCGCTGTCTTCTCTGCTCACAGCCAGACTGCTTTTGCTTCTGCTGAGCATTAAGGTGAACGAAGGACCTGTTTGCCATCAAATGAGCAATCACACCTTCTCCAAAAGGGTTTTCCTTGTATAGAATCCTAGACTGGTTTGGGTCAGAAGGGACCTTAAAGCTCATCTTCATTCCATCCCTCCCATGAGCAGGGACACCCGCTATCCCAGGTTGCTCCAAGCCCCATCCAACCTAGCCTTGGACACTTTCTGGGATGGAGCTGCTACAGCTGCTCTGGGCAACCTGTGCCAGGGCCTCACCACCCTCGCAGCAGAGAATTTCTTCCCAATAACTGATCTAACCCTGCCCTCTGGCAGTTTGAAGCAATTTTCCCTAGTCCTATCACTCCATGCTCTTGTACATAGCCTCTCCATCTTTTGAAACGATTTTCCAGAGCTATATATGCAAAATAATACTCAACAGCTCATATAAAATAACAGTGCCTGTAAGGTAGGATGCAGCAGGAATCATCTTATGTTTTAAGTGAAGAAGTTCCTGATAAATATTTATATTGAAATTCCCAAGGGCCTGAAAAGCTTCAAGGCCATGATTTTAATCCACACAAACACATGAGATGTACATTATATATACACACTTGCATATTTTTTTAAGCCAATGCTGCAGAGGTAACGCCTGTAAAAGAAATCTTTAGGTGCTGTATTAGATCCAACTCCTCAGAGCCTCTCCCGGGCACGGCAGGAAAAAAACATGAACACGAAAGGAAAACATACACCCGAAGTCCGGGGGCCAGAGAAGTTCCCTTCCTCTCAAAGCGTTCCTTAAGGTTTTGCAACATCTCTCGCACATCGAAACACACATCGCAGTAGGTTCTTTCCGGCAAGTGAAAGTTTATAAAGAAACTCACCTAAAAGCAACAAGTTGAGCCAACAATTCCCTTTCCTCTCTCCATGGATTCAACAGCTGGGAGGTCAGCCCTGCCTGGAGCGCAGGGAACGGCTGGTGCGGCCCCTCCCGAGAGCCAGGACACCCGAGCCGGGAGAGAATCCAGTGACCCCCCCGCCAAGGCAAGGGAACCTTTTCCCCGAACCAACCATCTGCAGCAGTCAGGTACCGCCCAGAACCAGCCAACAGCCTGCGAGATGTCAGTGCATCGCTCCCAGCCCAAGCACTTCAGGGAGAAGAATGAGCTAATTAGAGCGTTCAACAGGCCGCTGGGAGCCTCCTGAGATGCAGATCCTATCTCCCAAGTGGAAATACATCGCTCATTTGCGGAGCCACTTGCTGAGGAACGGGGTTCGGACTTTTTTTCCTTATAGTTTTTGAATAGTTTACTCTAAACTTTAGATTTTATTTTTTCTGTCTGAGGGTTGCTGCATCCCCCTGCAATGCCCTTCCAAATGCTTGGCAAAGCAGGACACCAGCATAGCCCTGTCCTATCCCAGTCATCTGAGCCCCAGGAGCCCTTCGTGCACCTCCCTAGTGCCCATGCACCGAGCTCCAAAACATTTCAAGAGTCAAGTAAGGAGCATTTGAGAAAAGCTTCTCTGCAGCAGAGGTTGCAAAGCCCGGGTTGGATGGGAAGCGCGGGGCAGAGCCGGAGCCGCGCTCCCTTTGTTCCCTCGGTGAAAGGACAAGGAGCACAACGCACCATCCACCCCAACGGGATGGCAGTCAGAGACTGCAAATGCTACTGCCAGCACACCGCCCCAGGCACCAACAACTCGTTAATAGCCGAGAGATTGTTCCCTGGCTTCCCCCACGGGACAATGGGACGGTTCCCTGCTCCTGGTGGGGGGTTACAGCTGCCCCGGTGTGTGAGAGCATCCCAGCACCACCTCACTCTCACACGAAAATTCTTCAGGAGAGTTGCCCACATTTTACTTGTATTAATAAATTTAAGAAATATTTTCTTTTTTTATCAAAGAACATAAAACATAATTTGCAGCAACGGAGGTATAAGCACAAAATCGCCCCTTGGCCGCATTTTTAATTCTAACTCCACAGTCCCACCCTGTTTTGCCCTGGGATCCATCAGCAACTGCTAATAAGAGGCTGGACGATCCCTTCTGCACTCAATGCCCAGTACATCTGCTCGGCGATCATTATTTATCCTTTGGGACACGTTCCCAGTAATGACTAAATTGAGATTATAACAAACATGTACACGATTCCCTAACTATCCATCACCTAAATTCCAACCAACACATCTCTCACATGGTTAGAGCAGGAGGGGAGCACACCAAGTGTTTTATAAACTTCCCAGCAAGGCAAAACACATCTCAGCCAGCACACGCCTCCCCCAGACATTCGTATAATGCAACTATATTCTAAAACACAGCCACAGATGATAATTTCCATTTTACTGATATTTTGCATCCACAGCAAAAAAAGCTTCTTTTTAGGCGAGGAAAAAGCAATTTGAACATTATTCATTAGTTAGAATCCATCTAAACCCCCAGACCACTCTAACAATAGAAAAGCAAATAAAAACACACAGCACTCACCCTCCAGAAGTCCGGAGCAGACCTCACACCCTTCACTTCCACCGTCACCATTCGGTTTGGCCACAAACGCCCCAATTTATTGCACTTTGAATCACTGTTAATGACCCACAGCTGATTCTCATTGGGGGTAAAGAGCTGAAGGAATAGAACAAAGCTCTGGGGAAGGGCTGCCCCCCATTCTGTTGATGCACAGCAGCTGGGGGTGCACGGCTTCACGCCGGGGGGTGAGGGCCTTCATCTGAGCCTGCAGGGCTTCCCCTGGGTTGGCCTCTGGCCCTGGGGCAGCCCTCACCTGCTCGCTGAGCCAGGGCCAAAAGCAGAGCTTGGGGCAGGGTGGCCTGACTGGCTGCTGGCCATGGTCAGGACAGGACATGTCACAGCCCATGTCCACATTCTGCTGGTCATGGTCAGGACAGGTCATAGCCCATGTCCACATTCTGCTGGCCATGGCCGGGACAGGGCATGTGACAACCTGTGACCATGTTGTACTGCCCTTTCCAGACATTCCTGGGGCAGCCCTTGCAGACAGGGCCACAGAGAGAACGCAGGAGTGATGATGAGGTGATGCCATGACCAAGTGCAGGAGCCAGAACATTGAATGGGAGCTCTGGGTTATCAGCTTTGCTGTTGGGAGGAGGAGGAGTAGGAAGAGGAGGAAGGGCAAAGGCCTGTCCAGGCAGCAGCAGTTCAGCATGTCTTTGGAGAACATGGCAGGAACAAGGAGTCAATCTGGACTGGAGTAACCCGGGAAGAGTTAATCAGCAGCTGCTGGTCCAATATGTACCCTGGGAAAATAATTGTTATTTTGGCACTGAAGGTGCAGGGTGGTGACATAACACTTCTGTCTTCTCCCTCGTTAGCTGATGGAAATGTTACACAGGTGTATTTCTGGAATTAATTAGACTGATCTCATTCTTTCAGTTGCTTATGCAGTTTAAATAAGTCTCACGATAACTCAGCTGCTTCCTTATCCTGGTGCTGGACTTGTAAATGCTGTTACTCCTACACAGCACTGACTGCACTGTGAGTGCCTCCCTGGACACATCAATATCAATATTAATTATCAATAATGCAATTTAAGCCCTCACGTGTGCACCTCCCATACCCTGACAGGCAATTTGAAAGGCTCAGGTTACTTGAAAAATAATTCCATCAACAGAGGAAGAGGAATCCTTTGCAACAGAGAAATCCAGCTGTGGAGCAGTTGGAGTCCCCTCTGTGGGATGCTGGTGCTGTCCCCTCCCTGAGACACCTGGCTCTGCTACCAAGAGTTCCAGCAGCAAGGGCCCATCAAAGGGTGTGGGTGTCCCATTAAATAGAGATGGCAGCTAACTAAAATGCTTAATCTGCTGTAAACTCCCCTGTTATCCCAAAAGGCTGTAATTTGTACTGGACCTTAACAGCTGGATAATGAAAGGAGCAAATAGCAGGTCTCAAAAGCTGATGACTTGTAGCAAATTGAGCTCCGCGTGGTACAAGGTATAAAATGCATTGTTGTTGTGTGTTTGCCAGGAAAAGAAAATACAAATTTAAAAAGCTCCCATGGGCCAATGACTTCCCAGGCTACTGGGAAATGATGGTGGCTGGTGTCTCTCCCAAGAATGTTGATGTTCCTCAGGCACAAGGGGGATGTAGGTGTGGAAGAAGGAGATGATGAGCTAAAGATCTGATGATCTACAGAAGAAGCTATTTCTTCTACAGAAGCCCTATAGTAGATCATCTAGAAGTAGATGAATAGAAGCTGCTGTTCCCTGTGTGAAATGCAGCCTGGAGGTTTTCCAGGCTTTTCACCCGCTTACACACCTTTTCCATCTGCTCAGTGGAAGCAGATGAGCGCTCGTTGTGGAATGAGCACTTATTCCGTTCAGCTCTTTGGCACGTTCAATTCCCGGGAGGGCAGTGCCCACCATCAGGACCCCGTGTGTGCCCCAGACAGGTGTCCCTGTGGCAGAGAGAAGCCCCAGCTTAGGGCAGGCGAGCGCTTCCCGGGTGCTTGCGTGGCATCGACCCCCAATTCCTCATTGACAGTTTTCTTGGGAGCACTTTCCAGCCAAATCAAGAGATTGTTCTCCAAAGACAGGCAGCTGGGTAAATGTCAAGAGCTCAAAAAGTAAATTATAGTGCAAACAGGTTTGATATTTCTATGAAATGAAAGTTAAGCACATTTCTTTTTAAAATACAGAATTTTATTTAAAGCAAGAGAAAACCTTCCATTGTGACCTTTATGAGATCCCAAACAGTGACAAATTTGGTCATTACAAATAACCTTTTCCTAGCAAGTGCCTCACCAAAGGGGACTTCTTTGCAGTAATAGATGTAAATTAATTTCCAACTAACAAAACAATAAATAAGAATCTTTTAAGATACCGATTCTACAGTAAAATATGAAACACAAAAACCCAAGCCAAAGGCACCTCAATGGTAGGTTTTATTTTGTACACAGCATTCTGGAAAGCCAAGTCTGTCTCTCTTCCGCTAGTCCACAAGTGAATAAATATTCCAGGATTTGCCTTGCCATTTGTCTGTATGATAAACCCAACGGTGAGAATGAGATCATTAACCTGCGATTACTCGCGTATTTAGAGCTCTCATCACACCCATGGTGCCTTGTTAGCCAAACTAAAAATACCTCCAATTTTTCATTTTTTCTTTTAACTTTACACTGACAAACATTGTTCTATAGATGTAAATGAGAAAGAAAAATCAATGGTTGCTGAGATTCTCAGTAATTAACCCACAGAGCACTAAACCATATCCCATGATGCACTATCAAACTAATGAGGGGCTTTTTGAGACAAAATGTTCCTTTAGCAATGGGCACTTAAATTTGTTGGTGTTTTTCAAAGCATGAGCCTCACAGTCCCATTCTGCTGTGAACATGTAGAGACAGTGAAGCAGGAGCAGCTTTGCCGCTGGATCTGAGGCCACATCGTCTGTTCCTTATCAGGCACACAGCCTGCACAGCAGGGAAGGGTTATTTTCCTTATCAGAGTGGCTGTGGCAGCCCCTGCACTTCAGAGGAGAGCTCGGTGTAAGCCAGGGCTGAGCTGCCGCTCCCAGGTGGTAAACGCACGGGATTTACTCTGTTGGTTTTGTCCCATAAAAAATGTGCCACAACTCTCTGCTCCCACAAAAAAGGGCACCATGACCCCCTGTTCCCACTCTGAAACTGCTCCTAGAAACAAAAGTCACTTTGGAATAAGCGGCATGGGGAGGAAAATCAAGCCAAGGGCAAGCACTGACCACTCCCCACCTCCCACTGCCCCATCCATGGGGATGACCCTTTGTGCAGCATCCTCAGTGTGCCCAGCCCAGAGGTATCCTGGGCCCCAGGGATGCCACATGAGGAAATGTCTGAAGATGAGGGATGCAGACCCTGGGTGTTCCTGAGCCTCGGGAAGCTGGGAGCCCCGTCTCCCCTGGGATGTGTGGGAAGTGCCACAGTGTGCAGGAGGAGCTGGGCCTTTGCTTGAATGGGACCCCAGACCCCCCAGCATCCTGCTGGCTGAACAGCACTTTGGGGGCTTGTCAAAACAGCCTCTCCCAAACATCCACCTGACTGTGGTGTTCCCTTTTGGGAGTGACAGGGAACACGGGTCCCACCAGGCAGCAAAGATGTAAAGGGGGGAACAACAAAGGGAATTTCTTCCTCCTCATCACTTCACAGCAGAGCTGCTCCCACCCATCCCTGAGCCCACATTGCCAGCACCACCCTGCCTGAGCAGGGAGGGATGTCTCTCCCACAAGGGAATGGGCAGAGGAGAAAAGAGGGAAAACAAACTGATTTTTCTTCATTGGGGTCCCTATAGTTCGAGTATTGTATTGTCTCCATTGTCTTTTTGCTGGAACTTGAAACTATTTTTAATATTTGGGATTGAAAAAATTGTCTAAATGTGACAGTGCATTTAAAAATATTGATAATAAATTATTTTATCTTTCACACTGTGTCATAAGTCCAGCCTCTGCTTCATGTTCCCTAACAAGGTGTAGCATTTGCTATTTAATTATATCTAAAATAGAAAATGCAATAGCTGCTCCACTGTTGACAAACCCAGGATATAACAAGGAGTAACATGTTAAAACATTTCTGTGATAATTACGGGGAAGGGCCCCCTCTCCATTCCCACCCTGGACCTGAGGAGGTGTCCCATGGCACTGGGAGGATGCTGTGGGACCAGAGCAGAGACACGTGGTGGCTGCTGGAGATACAAGCCCTGCACAGTTTGCCATGCCTGCAGCTCCATCCTGTAAACAAGAGCTCCTTAAACAAACAAGATGAAAGAACTAATCAGCACATAAATCTCCTCACACTAAGACATTAGAGGCAAAATATTTATTGAAGAGTCATATAGTTTTCTAGCTGGAGATGATGCATGGAGCACAGAGACACCTCTGGAATAAACACCGCGTTGGCATCTGTGAGCCATCATTTGTCTGCATTCCGGGGCATGAGTGATGCCTCTGGCTAGGTGCTCCTGCTAATCACAAACCCCTCTGGGGAGCATTGAGCTTAAAAATAAATATCGGGACATTTACATCTGTGTGTTTCCATCAGAAAGAATCCCAGAATGGTTTGGATTGGGAGGGACCTTAAAGCTCATCTCATTCCACCCCCTGCCATGGGCAGGGACACCTTCCACTAGACCAGGTTGCTCCAAGCCCTGTCCAACCTGACCTTGGACACTTCCAGGGGTGGGGCAGCCACAGCTTCTCTGGGCAACCTGTACCAGGGCCTCACCACCCTGGCAGCCAAGAATTCCTTCCCAGTTTCCCATCTAACCCTGCCCTCTGTCCATGGGAAGCCATTCCCCCTTGTTCTGTCACTCCAAGCCCTCATCCAAAGTCCCTCTACAGCTGTCTTCACCCCTTCCAGGTGAATCAGAAATAAATAAGGGTGGGTAGAAGATCAATATCAGCAAGTGGTGAAAACTTCTGCTGGAAACACTCTTGGGGCTGCCGGGATGCTGCTGAGACCTGCACACAGATCCCTTGGGAGCAGCATTAGTGCAGCAGAATCCCTTGATGCATAAAACACAAATTGAGACCAGGTAAGGAAATAAGACCCTCTGTAAACACAGAGCCATTACTCCAGAGAGACATTCCCATGGATGGGGAAGGCCTCCTGACCCCAGGCACAGCACTCCTGACAGCCAGGGAGCACGCAGCTGAGCTGACACTGTGGAGCTTCTCCAGAGAGCAGAATGAGATCCATGGGAAATAAAAAGAGAAGCCAAGCAAAGCCATCCACCTCTGTGTGGCTGTGCTCTGCCTGGAGCACAGACGGGAAATGGTTTTGCTACAAACTGCCCAAAGATGGTGAAATCAAAGGATGGTGAAGAATTTGGGGGATGCAAGCCTGGTCCCCACCCCAAAGAGGCCCTGAGCCCGTGCGTGGGGCTCTGCAGAGGAGCTCACTGGGCACTGGGGAGAGTGCAGCAGTTGGGGCCCTGTGGGTGCAATTACAGCTTTTCTCCTTTGCACTGGAACTCCGAGACCTGCAAATCCCTCCAATTCACTGACAACATCACATGCTGACAGTGATGGTGCAATAGGAATTGAAACTTTCAGAAATTTGTATCCAGTCTGTGTACCCATAAAATCAACAAACTGTAAGACAAGCCCCCCCTGTTTCAGGTGCCACGTGCCACGTGCCCACTACATTTTGACCCCCCTGAAATAAAGCTCTGCAATAGCTCTTTGCTTTTCCACATCAGGTGTTGCAAAGCTGCCAAGGCAGTACCTTATTTCAGTATATCTTTACAACTGAGATGAAAAGAAATGTCCCAAAATCTGTGTAAAAATCCCTACTTCTCCTTTTGCAGTTTAGCCGTCAGGTGAGAAAAAGTTCAGAACAGAGAAGCCTGAGAGCAAAAGGAATTGAAGTTATGTTCAGGGGAAAAGGAAAAAAAAAAAGGAAATTTGTTTAAATAGCATAATTCCTGCCTCTTGGGGTTGAAAAATTGATCTCCAATGGCCTGAGCCTCCCTCAGTTTGCTGCTGTCCAGTGCACCCTCCTCAGGGCTCTGGCTGGAGCCCACCCTGAGGGAGGCTGGAAGAAATGATCATTACTTAGATACAGTTCCCTGGTTTTTGAGTGCCAACCGTGTCCTTGAAGCTGCTCAAAACCAATAAAGGAAATCTTTGCTGTGAACTCTGTGACTCAATAAACTGATACACAGAGTTGTTCATTACTGAGGCGAGGAGGAGGATTAGAGTTGGTTTCCTTTCCTTGCATCACAGCTTTATTGTTCCCGTCTCTGTTTCAGTTTATGTGAAGATTAGGGGAGAGAAGGGCTTGGAGAATGAGGAATTCCCCAGTTGCCTGGCTTCAGGCATTGCTCAGCTGGTTTTATTTGGTCTTCATCATTCTCCAAAAATATTTTTATTAGCCTCCTAATAACTCTTGGAGATGCATCTCCTCCACCCTTCTTTCTTCTCCATTCCTTCTTCTGTTTTCCCCTTAATGTTTTCTCCCTCTGTTTATCATCATCATCCTGACAAATAGAGTTTTACAGATTAAATTGTTTTTCTTGCTGTAATTTCACTACCACAAGAATGTTAATTAGGGTTGCCTATGTCTCTGAAGCTATTTAAAATGTACTGTAAGATCATCCCCTATTCTTCACCTCAATACATGACTCCCACTGTTGCTGGTAAAGAAATAGTTCTGAAGATTTGAAGACTGGATTTTTTTGTTTTACTTTTTTTTTTTCTTTTCCTGTGGGTAGTATAAAAAAGAAACAAAGTTCAGCTCTCCAACTTAGGGTCTGTCAAAGAGCCTCTGAAAGTCACAAGCACAAAAAAACCATCTTTTCCCACAGCTCTGCTGGAAATTTCTATCCCCGACTCCTCCACAGGAGCTCGTTGTCCCCAAAGGCTTTGTGGATAAAGGCAGTGGCTGCTCTGCAGTCGCAGCATGCCAAAACCTGGATTATTTTCTGGGAAGGAAGGGCTTGGCTTTTGGAAATGTCCTCACTCCATGAAAATGTCCCACACCAAAATAACCCCCCTGATGGCGTTTGAGGCAAAGGGAATGTTTCATGGTTGTTTTGGGGAGTGTGGGGGTTACAAGTGACATTTTCCCAGGCCAGGGAGTGTCTGTCTCTGGGTACTGGGGTGGAAGGAGCTCTGCCCCAGCAGATGGAGCCAGTCCTGCTCCAGCCTGGTGTGTGCAGCCTCACTGCTCTCAGGGATGGATGCTGCTCCCTGGGAATGATGCTGTTCCCAGGGATGGACATCTCTGCCGTGCCCTGACGGGACATAAAACGCTGTCCATGACCTTGCTATGAGGGGTTTAACATGGCATGCCGAGCCAATGGGGGTTGACATAGTGGGAAATCATCTTAGAGGTGATAGTGCTCTTCCTTGGCTTGACCAAACCATTCCCAAGGGGTGGTGTGTGGCACAAGCAGCCAGAGCAGATAGAGGGAAGTGGTGAATTGTAAACAAACAAGCAGAAAAGATATAACGGCAGCAAATGAATTGAAATGACACCTGGCTGTTTCCGTGAAATGGAGTGAGCGCTCTGTGGGAGCCGTGTGGTGCTCAGGAGCAGGGGAGCATTTGCTGTCATTATTCCCGAGAGCTGAGCAGCAGAAGCCAGGCTCTCCCCTCCCATGGCAGTGCTGTGACAGCTGCCAGCGCTACAGCAGCTCTCCCGACTTCACCTAAAATTAAAACACTGGCTTGGGGAAATCTCCTGGGGATTGTTCCCATCAAGTGGGAGAGAGGGAAGAAACACTCACCTGATTTTCTCTTCCTTTTTTTCCCCTTCCTTTTGTTTTTGTGAGAGAAGACAGAGTAATGTTCTATGGAAAGGATGTTACTATGACACTGCTGAGATGTGCCAAAAAAAAGGACAGATTCATATAAATTATTTATGATTAATGTATTATACTTCACCAGAGCAATTTAAATAGAGAGATTTCAGTATCTCTTAACATTATGATAGAGATGTAAAAAAGCATTAGCAGCAAATACCTGCTGCTAATAAGTGGGTAGAACAGGCAGAGGAGTCTGTTTGGGTGAGAAAAGGAGGAGAGTAGGAAACCCCAGGGACATGTTTGCAGCATCCCACTTGCAGCATCCAGGGCTGTGAGCTCTGTCATCCGGGGAGCTGCCAAAATCTCATATACCCTCCTGGTCTGAACCTGTCCTTGTAGAAATATGTGCACCTCACAGCAACTGAAAAGGTTGATAGGGTTAACCATGACAATGAAGAATGTTTTTAAAGAGAAGAGTAATTAACTCCATATATATATATACATATATATACGACTGTATTGTATACTTACCTACCTACAGGCAGTTGCCTCCTTCCAGTATTGAAGGGAGCCTACAGGAGAGATGGAGAGAGACTCTTTACAAGGGCCTGGAGTGACAGGACAAGGAGAATGGCTTGCCATGGACAGAGGGCAGGGTTAGATGGGGTATTGGGAAGAAATTCTTGGCTGTGAGGGTTGTGAGGCCCTGGCACAGGTTGCCCAGAGAAGCTGTAGTTGCCCTATCCCTGGAAGTGTCCAAGGCCTGGTTGGACAGGGCTTGGAGCAACCTGGTCTAGTGGAAGGTGTCCCTGCCCATGGCAAGAGCTTGGAACCGGCTGATCATTAAAGTGCGTTCCAACCCAAACCATCCCATGATTCTATGATTATTTCAGGCAAAGTAAGAAATTATGTGAGCAAGGAGGACATGATTACTCTGCTGCAATGCCCTGTGTTTGTAAACAAAGAGAAAATGCCTGCACAGCACATATATGAATGGACAGTAAAACCAGGGGTAAATGAGTAGGGAAGAAGTGCCAGGAAGGAGCACTGGCCATACTCGCAGCAGCTCCAGAGTGGGCCTGGAGGGCAGGGGATGTAGGCACAGCAGGGACAGGATGTGGTGCATAGTGAGCAGCTTGACCTCCAGCTCAGTAATATACACTGAAAAATAAAATAAAAAGGCCAAAAAAGCACTAAACTTTGTATTAAATCTACTTGGGAAAACTGTGACCCACTTGGAAACCCTCACAGCATCCTTGCCGGCTGACGCCAGTCACATTCTTAATTTTTACTGTCCTGGTTGTGACAATTTAATAATGAGCATTGTCAAACTCCATCTTTAAATTTTAATTGCTAAAAATTCATCTTTGAAGGATATGTTTCAGTATCAAGAATGTAAATAGCAATAGGGCCAACCAGGAATAATATGAATAATTCAGCCTTGCAATATGCAAGTTTTATACTTGGAAATGAGTGATTCACTCCTCTTGTATATTCAGTCATCGCAGAGTGCAGACACTAAAATATGGGAAAAAAATGGGAATAAGCCATAATTATTTGATGGCATAGTAACATTAGAATTTTTTAGATTGTATTTTAATTATAACGTACCTTAGAGCGCAAATTTTATGTCCTGAGTTCATAAACGAGCCAGTTTACTTCAGAACAGGCAGTACCTGGTGCCAGCTCACCCTGAGGGAGCTTTGCTGCTGCCTGAAGTGGGTCACAGCTCTCTCGGGGACTGTGATGGATTCCCTGGTGCCAGGCAAGGCTGAGCAGCCTGGGCAGTGCAGTTGTTCCCTGGAGTCTTGCAGGACCAAGATCTCCTGACTCCAGGCTCTCCGTGCCCGCTCAGCTCCAGCGGCACTGGAGGGGTTTTTTGGGGGCCCCACCCTGCTGGCACCGATGTGGGGACAGGAGCCAGGAGAGACACTGCTGCCCTGCTCCCACCATCCCACACCTCCTCCAGGGAAGGAAAAGAGTAGGAAAAGTTCCTCTCTTGCCTATTGGCCCAGTCTGGTCCTGGAACCAAACATTTGGAGATTTCAGCATTTTCTAATCTGGTAAAATTCTTTTTCTTTCTGTAACTTTGGAATATCTCCTTTTGTCCTGTAATGAAAATATCTGCCTTCAGGTTGGTGCTGGGGTGGGCCCAGAGGCAGCACCCTGAGGGTGACCCTCAAGACACAGTCTTTGAATCCTCGGTTCTTTACTTACAAATTCTCTCTGTAAACAAACAAAAATACAGATACAGGTGAGCTACACCCTATGCTGGTTCAGGGCAGGTGAGGTGCTGCTGGCCCTGTGTCTGCTTCAGCAGAAAGAAGACAAACCCATGGACGCCTTGGCACACCCAGTGGATTTGGGATTTTCTGAGCACAGAAAGAATCCATCGTGCTCCACATTGCACCTACAATTTTACACCTCAGCGACTTTAATATTGCAAATAACAGAGAGTGGCTCCGAAGGTGGCTGCGGGGCCACCTGGGACTCCAGTTACTTGCTGCCACTCATCTCACACCTTGGATGGCAAACCTATCTGAATCTTCATGTTCTTTAGTCCCAAAGTTCTTTCTAAACACTGAAATATGGACCCAGGTGAGCTGTGCTGAGGCATTTATGTGGAGTCAGCTTTAGCTGATGAGCTGCATGAGTTATTTCACCACCCTCCCAATACAGAATTTTTCCCTAGTCTCTAAACTGACTCACCTCTGTGCCTGTGAACCCCCTACTCTGTCCAAGTGGAGCTTTGGGGGGTCCCAGCCCTGCAGCCACGTGCTCTGGGGCAGCCAAGGTGTGTGAGTGCCTGTGTGAGTACCACTGTGCCTTTGGCCAGGTGTGCTGGATACCTGAGCAAAACCTCCTGGTAAAAGCTAATCAAGAGCCTATCAGAAATTAATAGTTCCCCTCTTTGATAAACATAGTTCCCCTCTTGATAAACAATATATAAGGAATTGCTGCTGATGCTCCCACAGGGTCCCACAGCACATGTTAGTGAGCAGGGACACGACAGGCAGGTATCTGAGGGCAAGTGACAATAAATATTCATATGCAGAGTTAATACTAAAACATTTTCTTTACTACTTCCACTTTACTTATTTGTAGCTGCTGGAGAAACAGGCATATTAGAATATTAATTTTCCGCTTTACTGGAATGATTTCAGAGTCAAGTGCTGTCGGATCGCAGGATGCAAATTGGAGCAGAGAGGGTGGGACTTACACTAATTCACTTCACAGCCTTGGAAAGAAAGGTCTGTTTATTTGCATTTTCCTTTTTGGAGCCTTCTTCAGATGTCTCAGAACTACTTTAGAGAAGGTTGAAGGCACATATGTAGATCTGCAGCACAGAATCTGCTGCCTATCCTGCTCCTGCAGCTGTGTCTGCTTGGGAGCAGAGACCTACCCATGGAAGGGGTCAGCAGGAATCTACCCATGGAAGGGATCAGTGGTGATGTGCCCACAGAAGGGATCAGCAGGGATCTGCCCATGGAAGGGGTCATTGGCTCAAAGAAAGAACCAGGCTGAAGGTTAAATTTGGCATTTTCTGCTGAATTTGCACACCACTCCTTGCAAATTCCCAGCTTTACACTCTCATTGAAATATGGATATTCTGCTTATTTGTTCACTTAAATTCTTCCTGGGATGAGCTATCAGAGGAAACAGCATTTTGTGGCTTCTCAAGGAATTTCAGCTAAGCTTGTCTCATGGGGAGAGACCCCATCCCTGGAGGGGGCACAGTGCAAAAGTCAAGGTCAAGGCAGCAGCAGCCGAGGCTTTGTCAGGGCTCAGCTGCCACACGGTTACTAGATATCAAATAGTAAATTGGGTGTTTTCCTCCTCAAGAAAAAATGAGCCATCCCCTGAGCAGAGAGGAGAGGAATCTACCCAAAAGACCTTCCTTACAAAGGCAGTAATGCTACGTGGGTAGCAATAATGTTTAATTTTAATTAGCTGCTAATATTTTGTGAGGGCAGTTGGGGTTTTGTACACAGTGATATTGGCAGTTTGCTCATTTTATGGAATTTAATATCGGATCAATTGGTTTAGGCAGCTGGGGAGAAGGGGCTCGGTACCGTTTGAGATAAAAAATGCTGTCTCTTTCTTCAGTAAACCCAATCCAATCATTATTAAATCTTTTGGTAAATATCTTGGAGAAATTAGGTCTCCTAATGTTTGTGCTCACGGATCAAGGAGAGAAAGATGGAGTCAGATGGTTTCCAGGTAAGTAAACAGGGAGAGTTTGTTATTTCAGGTCGTGGATAGAGTGCTACCTACAGACAAATAAACCAGTATCAGCAGAAGCCACGGACACATGGATTATTCCCAGGTACCTGGAGCTGCGCGGGAACCAGCAGAAACACCTTGTGCACAGTGTGAAAACACAGACCTGGAGATTTATCATCAGCCTGTGCAAAGGTGCTGGATCAAAGCCATGGCATGGTGGGGAGGGAGCCCTTACTGGGAACAGCACCATCACCCTCCTCACTGGGACATGGGGGCACAGCACCATCACCTTCCTCATTGAGGCACAGAGGGACAGCACTGTCAAACTCCTCACTGGGGCACTGACTCCCAGAGCAATCCCTGTGCCTGGACAGGTGTGCTCCTTGTGCCATGCGGGTGTGCTGGCAGTGGACACAGGATCTGGGCCTGGGGCACAGGGAGCTGAGGCACGTGCACAGGATCTGGCCATGAGGCATTTTAACTCCTATGAGTTCTTCAGTCAAGTTCACAGGATTCCCAAGGATGAGATTTAACAGGATCTCAGGATGGGGTCCTCAGTGACCTTTGACAACCTCGGCCCTCCCAGCCCACCTCTCAGATCAAAGCTGCTGTGTTGTCATCATTCTCTCCAAGGGCAGAAGCAAATGTGCAGAGTTTGTAATTCCAAGGGATTTGTTGCCTGCACCTTTAAAGAGCTGAGAAAGGCATTAATTACCCTTCTTGCCATTAGCTCCTGCAACCATGTTCCTTGATGTCTTCCTTGAGCCAGCAGCACAGCTGCTGCTCAGCCTAGAGACGGACACAGCATTTCTGAATTGATACAGCAGCGTCTGAGTATTCCGCAGTTCCCTGGCACCTGTCACAGGCAGCTCTGGGAGAAATCTGCTGCTATTATAAGATCACATTTAAAATTTTGATATCTGCTTTGAAAGGGCAAACCCTGCCAGCTGACAAATAATAAGTGGCCCTTTTGTATTCCATTCCATTCTTATCCATTTTTCATGCCTTAGCAAGGTGAAGCTTTCCAATCAAGGAATGGCAGTGTGGGCAAGTGGAGATAATATATTTTGATGGAGGTCTGTAATGAATATGGTATTTATGAAGACGCAAGTCATTAAAAGAAGCCTTCCATGGTTGTTGCACGTTATTTTATTGATTTTTCTAAATGCACCGATCAAGGAGAGGATCATACTTTACAAGAAACATTTCAATTTCTAATCTTTAGTTTGATAAAGCATGATAGTATTTGTTGATTTTTGCCATTGAAAGGGTTGGTGGGTTCATTGCCTGTACACACACCATGAATTCTAAATTCAGGGTGTTCTCTGGAAAAAGAGGACTCGAGCAGTGGAGAGTAATGGGAAAAGTTTGGAGAATAAATGGAGGTCATCTCTCCTCTTTTCAACCCTTTGTTCTGTGAGCGGGTGTGGGGTGAGCTGACCCCCCTGAAGTCAATTCTAACACTGCTTGTTATTGCAGTACTGAGGGAAGAAGCTTCTTGTAGACATGAGAGATGTCAAAGGAAAGTCCTGGGGGATGAGGAATCATCTTTATCAACAGAATAAATACAGTCCAGGCATCAGTGCTGAGAAATCCCTCCAACTTCTTGCCAATCCATGTTGGTCAGGATGTATTGACCATCCCTGGTATTCGTATGTCAAGAGGAAAGTTTGGGTGGGGATGGTGCACCTGGGCACCCAGCTGGGGCTGTCTCCAGCTGCTGCACAGCTGGGCAAACCCACTGCTCTGAGAACCTCCACTCCTGGAGATTGGCCTCGTTTATCGTGAAATTAGACGATGCTGGTGCTTATCACCATCTGTCACTACACTTTTGGGGGGCATTTAACTTAGTGATTGGTTTTACTTGACATCTGCAGTGCAGCCCCTTGATATTTTGTGTTCCTTTATATAAATATATATATATATTTACCAATTTCATATAATAGAATCTGCCAATTTTTTTTTGTTTAAGAAGATAGGAAAAAATAAACCTACTTGGGGACAGTGTGAGGTGGGGAGATGCACAGACAGCTTTGGCAGACATCCTTACTTCTTACACATGGTATTACTCTCAAGAGTTAAAAAAAATTACCTCTAAAAGGCTGATTTTGTTCCCCTATTGCTCACTGTCACTGTGTTCCAGTGGGGAGATTAGAAAGGGCGAGTGACCCCTTTCTGGGTGACACAGAGTGGGAGACACCAGCAGTGACACTAAGCCCAGGACCAAGGCCACGCAGGCCAGTCCTGCTGCTTTCCCAGCCCTGCGGTGAGGGAAGGAACTGCTGCCAATCCCCAGTGGTCACCAGTGGTCACCAGTGCTGGTGTGTGATGGCAGTGCTGCCTGGCTTGTGTTTTAAGTACACAGATGGTGTTTGGATTTCTTTTAAGGTAGGCAAAAAGCCAGTGATTATTCATCTGATCTGTAAATACCAGTTCAGATTAATAGGTTAATAATAGATTATTGTTTTCTGTATCTGATCAGCAAAGTCAGGTATAAACAGGTTTTTGGTGAAGAAATGCAGGGGAAAAAAAAGAAAAAAAAAAACCAACAAAAAAGAAGGAGTGTTCCTGAATCCCTTATCTCTGTGCAGAATAACCTCCATCCTGATGGGGATGAATTGCAGTTTAATGTGTGTCTGCGGGCTTTGTCTGAGGCTCCTTCCTGCAAAGAAAGGGAAGCTCTTCACCTCCGCTTGCGAGCGGGGGCTTGGCAAGGGCTGGGATGAAAGGAGGTGGGGAGTGCTTTGAAAGGACATTGACCCCCACTGTACTTTCACAGAGCCCTGAACGCCGGGAAGATTTTTCTTCTCTCTTTGCAGTACCAAGTGATGGATGGCAGCTCCGTGGGTAGGGCTGCAGAACACCGGGAGTGCCTGCGGCTCAGGAGGACGGGAAGCCTGTGGGTCACTGTAAACACGGGTCAGGCAGAGCACAGTGAGCAGCAGCCATGAACCACAGGAGGGAGGCAAGGAAAGGCTCCGTTCTCCAGGCTCTGGAGCTCTTGAGGGGTCTCCTGCCTGTTGTCCTGAAAATACAGCAAATCAAACACTCTGGGCATTTTAAAAATTAAACTCATTGGTCTATGAAATGAGTTGAGCATGTGTATGCTATTTTTCCATACTGATTTATTAATATTGATTATCTGCTCTCTGAGTCTTCCTACTGTCACCCCACACTATCAACTGCAAGTCCCTGGGACACACTGGTGTGGGTGTTTGTCAGGATGGTGTTGTGAAAGGCACCCACGCTCCACTGTGAATAGATCAAGCTGCTGTTTATTTGGAGCTAATGCTGTTAGGGAAGACCAGGCAGCATGAGAATCCTCTGTCCCTTCAGCTGCTGGGTCCCCAGCTGTCCCACTGGGCACATCTGAGGAGAAGCACCCGCAGAGCCCTTATGGGATTTTCCTAGGAGAAAACAACCCTATCTATCCTCCCTACTGCCAAACAACAAGATGTTCACAAGAGACCATGTATCCTCCTCGTCAGGCAGGCAATGTAAGTGCTGGTGGCAATGGGAGCTGCTGCAGGCTCCTCCATCAGGATCAGTCCATCCCTCAGTCACCAGGGTGCTCAGCAGTGCTCCGGCCCACGTGGGGCTGTTCCTGGTCACTGATTCCTCCATGGACCATGGTCATTTGGACAGGACCATTAGCAGGGTACGGACTGAGACTTTAGCAAATGGGATCCATATGGATGAGGCAGTGCATCTACTCCTGCTGGATGCTATTGCCTTCCCAGCAGCACTAATGTAATTTCCAATGAATTTTCATGAGACAGAAACCTTTCCTACTCCCTGTCACACTCAAGCAAAATTCCTTTGGGTCTGCAATGTCTGCATTAAACACCAGGTGACTGCCTGACTCCCGAGAGTGTTTTATGATAAATAAAATACTCCTTTTGTCTTGGGAGCCATTATCCCCTCGCTGCATAAGAGAGGGCTATGATTTGGTTTGTGCTGCTGACATCCTGCTTTCCAAGAACAATGTAAATTAGTGTCCTTAAGTGGAGGAATAACAGTGCTTAATGAAAACCCAGATCTCTTACTGAACCTGAGATTTGTTGTCCCAAATCTGTAGTTTTCAGATTTTCACTCCATTAATTTCCTATCCAATACTGGTTTTCTGAAGCAGCTCCTGCTCTCAGCTGTGCTCCTGATCTTGCTTCATTCTGTAGCTGTTGTTTTATCATTATGAATAAATATTCATTTTTGAGGTTTATAATTTTAAACTGTTGTTCCTTTGTTGTGCTCACTTTATAGACTATGGAATGCTCCATGTTACACTTCCAGGACTGGATGTGTGAGCTCACCAGTGCTGAGTACAGATGGACAACGAGGGATGTGCAGGGCTGGGATGAGGTGCCCAGGGATGAGGTACCCAGGGATGGGGTACCTGTACAGCAGTATGATGCTCTGTCAGGAGGGAATTGGTGACAATTGGAGCAGGTAGTGAGTGGGATCTCCACAGGGAAGTGTGAGAGCATTGCAGGGGTATCAGGAAGGCACCTGAGGGGGATCCTGCTCCAGGAGCTGGGAATGCCTTGTGAAACTGCCACCTGCTGAAGAAAAGCCCGTGTGTGAAGGGCTGAGAACCTGGAGAAGTGTCCCAACTGCACCTGGAGCCCCAGGGACAGCTCAGGGCAGATCTTCCCATTTTAATGGTTCCTCTATGCAAGAAGGCATGAGAGGGAATATGCCAAAACTGCGTCTCTTTGAGGCACAGGAAAAAGCATTAAGGGCATACCTAGAAACAGCCCCTGCCCCAGTGTGCTGTCTGTCATCATGAGCCAGAGAGAATTAGACAGAATTTGTGACCAAAAGGCGAGAAATTATATTGTCGAGGTAGCAAATGCCTCAGTGGGATTTTCAATTGCACCTGATGGAATTCCAGACGTTGCTGGGAGAGAACAAGTACCTCCAGGAGAGGGGCTGGCTGGGCTGCAGCATGTGAATGCTCACGGGCACAGGAAGTTCTTGAACTTTGTGCTGGGCTTTGCTCTCTGTGTACAGCCAATAAAATCCTAAGGAGTGCTTTGGAGTTTGGGCTTGACCTTGCCCAATTAATTGGTCAAGGATATGACTGTTGCTGAATGCTCAAGAACAGTAGAAGGAGTGAGTGTTGTTAACAGAAATACCCTGGCATGATGATGGATGCTGCTCCCTGCGTGGGTTAGCCTGGTTATTCATGGGGAGTGGAGAGGCAGTCTGAGACACAGCCAAAGCCATCAGGGAGACCATTCAGGGCACTGGGGGACTCCCTTCCTTGCTTCCTTGCTTCCTCTTTCCCTTCTTCTCTCCCTCCCTTCCTCCCTCCCTCCCTCCCCAATGCTCTGGGAAGCCAACCCAGCCCCACTGTGTCAACACTGTGTCACTGTCACTGACATCTCAGCATCCTTCTGGCAGCAGCCTGTGACCTCTGCCTTCACAGCGGTGACGGCAATAAAAGGACCTTTATATTTGCTCTTTTAGGTTGCAAATGCCCTAACCTTTATAATTAGTTTGATCACGTGACAAAGTTCTATTGGAAGTTTGAACACTGAATCAAAGATTTTTTTTTTTTAATTAAGTTGATTTGGGCCATGGCAGGGAGCCACCTCACTGCTCCCTGCTTTGCTTTCTTTGCACTGTGAAGTTGAACTTCACCAATCAACTTGGAGGTGCCTCTTCCTCAGCTCCTTCAGGCTGGATTCCTCAGAGGGGAACCAGGAGCTACTGACTGGTACAGAGGGTAAGAGCCTTCCTCACCTCCTCTTCCTCATCTTCCTCCTCTTCCTCCTCCAGAACAAACAGTAGTTGAGAGCATTTATATTTTGACCAAAACCTATAGACAGGAACAGTCTTTCCTGGCTTGAGAAAACTGAGCAACAGCTCTGTGAGAAAGAGCAGGAAGGGATGATTTGGATGTGGGACAAAGAAACCTCCACTCCTATGAGGAGTTGGTCGAATGCAGGCTGAGGGCTGTGTGCTGGCTCCGGGAGTCTGATGCTCTGTGTAACCACAGTGATCAATCACTTCCTTGTTCCCCCTTTCTGCACCTTGTCACATAAATGTACCTGAAGCAGCAGATCTGCTCTGGAGTGCAGGTAACACAAGAGCTACAGCATTCAGAGGAGGGGGGGACAGTGGGGTGGGATTGATCCTGTTACCCATCCCATCCTGGCTCCTCTGACTGCAGGTGCTGAGCCCACCTTTCTGGGAGCACACATTCCTGCCCACAAAGGTGTGAGGGAGAGTGTCTCGTCACTGCAAGACACGACTACAAATTGGTCTTGTTTTGCCTCTGCTTACATCAGGTAGAGTGAGGGAGGTGTTATAAAGCTTGAAAGAAACTGTTAAAACTAATTTTCATTGTGCTAGGAGAATTAGCATAAGATTTCCAACTGCATTTTAAGGAGGTTGTGGAGTAGAAGTAGCCTAGAGGCAGGAAAGTAATCTAATCAAGGGACACAGTAGAAAAGTTAATTAGGGTGCCCTGGACCCAGTGGCCTTCTGAGGTGGAATGACTCCATCAGTGGACAAGGGAAGGCTACAGATGTGATCTGCCTGAACTTCTGTAGGGCCTTTAGCACAGTCGTCCAGAACATCCTTCTGTCTGGAGAAAGATGGATTTGATGGGGGTGCTATTTGGTGGATAAGGAATTGGCTGGATGGTCTCATTCAGAGGGTCAGAGTCCCAATGGACTGATGTGCCAGTGGTGTCTCTGAGGGGTCTGTACTGGGGCTGGTGTTATTCAGTGTCTTCATCCATGACACAGACAAGGGATCAAGGGCACCCTCATCACGTGTGCAGATGACACGAACCCAAGAGATGCAGTGACACACCTGAAGGATGGGGCCATCCAGAGGGACCTGGGAAGTTTGAAAAGTGGCCCCATGAGGTTTAACAAGGCCCTCAGTACCAGCACAGGCTTGGGGATGAACAGATTGAGAGAAGACCTGATGAGAAGGACTTGGGGGTGACGGTGGATGAAAAGTAACAAAGGAGGGTCCTCATCGCTTAATATTTCCTAATTTCACATTCTGTTGCCATTTGACCTTGCTCCATCACTGAACCTCCAGTGCACAAACACTGGGACCATGAAGGGCTTTCTCTGCTCCCCCAACTTGGGCTGTTCCCCATTCAGCTGAACCAAAACTGCCAAAAAAATGGTCCAGTGCTGGAAACTGGTTTCTCATTGATCTGATTTGGACAATTTACTCGTCTGCTGCTTTTTTTTTAACAGACACCCTTGAAAACAGCCTCACCATAGCAACCCACTTCATTAAAGCACATTGTAAATCAAACTAATCTGGCAAAAGTGAATACATCGAGCTGGTCCTTAAACTGCAACAGGGATTCACTCGGGTTCATCTCCCAAAACCCCAGTGAAATCAGCAGGATTTTAGATATGCTCATCAAGAGAAGGCGGAGAGGGAGGAATGCAGATGCTGCAGCTCCTGGGTGCTTGTTCAGGGTGTGCAGTGCTCACACAGGAGGTTCAGGGACGCGACTGGCCCCTGGCCCCTGTCACTCTGCCCATGTTTTGCTCATGTCCCAGAGCCACGCCTCTGGCCCCACAGGGGAAGTTCTGGTGATTCCATGTGAATTCCAGGCCCATGTGAAGCCCACTGGACTCCTGCTCCTCATCCCGTGGCCAGAGCAGCTCCCATGGCCAGAGCACCTTGCACCAAACAAGTGTCCCTTCTCCCTTCAGTTTTCCATCTATGCTCACAGCCCACAGCTGTGTGCTCAGGGAATGTGAACTTCCATAAGAACCTGAGAAACTGTTTTTGCATTATTTCAGATTCATCCTGGGCAAACAGACATTTGCCTCTAAGAGCCTCTTCTGAGTAACAACATCCTTTCCTGCATTTGAATGTGACATTTTGGGGAATTCTTTATGAATTATTCAGAAAACAGAAGCAGAGAGATGCCATGAAAGCCACAGGCCCATGCATGAGGTGGGAAAGACTCACCACTCTCCAAGTGAAGCAGTTCAGAACACAGGAGATGTGAGAGGAGCCCAACAGCAGTCACAGATGGGGTCTGGTCAAACTGCAATTAAAGCTGAGAACCACGTCAGGAGAGCAGCCTGGTTCTCCCTCCGAGCTGAGACGATGCCCAGCTGCGACCCCACAGACCTGGCAGCAGGCTCTGCCCTTTCACTTCAGGTTCCCATGGTAGAAGGGTTCAGTCACTGACAGCTTCTAACTTTCTATTTCCAAATACAGCTACAAAATCACTCCTAAATCCACACAATAAAAAGAGCACATCCTGACATGCTCACAAAGATTAATTTATCTCCTTGATGCATTCTCCCTAATAGGTCCTGGGATTTCCCCAGTCATTTTACAGGCATTTTCACAGTTCATTTTATGGTGTTTCTTCGCAAAAGGTTTCTCTGCTTTGAAGAACAAATGAAACATTTTTATTTTTAATTTATATGGATATAGTCTCCCAATCTGAATGCAAAACCGAGGGTGGCAAGGTGCTTGACTTCTCTGCATCTCTTCCCTCTCACAACCTGTGCTACACCAGCTCGACTGTGAGCAGCTCCACTGTCCTTTGCTGTTAGTTGGTAAAACAGAGCAGACAATAAATAAGCCGCAGGAACCCAAACACAGCAAATAATGATCATATCACATCATAGCTCAGGGCAACTAATGAGAGCTGATTTGTGGAAAAGGTCATGAGGAGAAGAAAGACGTCTCACAGGAACAATGTACATTATGATCATCTTTGCAATTAGGAAAGTGACTGCTCAGGAATAAAATTTTGATGTTGGGGTTTGTGGCTCTCGCTCCTCAGCAGCACTTCCAGGTCCTGCCCTGGCACAGCTGCCCAGGGCAGGAGGGGAGTCCCATTCCTGAGGGGATTTAAAAGCCATGTGGATATGGCACTTGAGGACTCAGTGGCTTTGGCAGTGCTGGAGGAACTGCTGGACTCAGTGACCTTAAAGGTCTTTTCCAACTTAACGATTCTGTGATTCTCTGGTATTTTATAGCCCCTCTTTGCGGAGCGGACGAGCTTTAGGATTTGTATTTAAAGGGCTGGAAATTGCATTTTGTTGCTTTGGCCTTTTCTCCTGTCTTTCTGGGGAAAAAAGCATTGACATGATTAATCTTTAGCTGAAAATTGAACTTTTACTTCAGAGATCCTCAAAATAAAGTGTTAAAACATCATGTTGTAGATTTCCAATGTAATATCTATCCATGGAAGTGTTAAGTGAAAAATGGTAAGAATAGAAAATCTTAGCCATCTTTAATTAGCATGTACTTCAGAAATAAAGAATTATTTACTACCAGGCAGTGCCCAAAACCACATTTCCACCTGAAATTTTGCTAAAACTAGACTTTTTGGGACCTCATGGTATCGTATTTTGTAACTGAGACTTGAAGGAATTTTGTGCATTTTTCTTCCAGGTTTAGAGCCATTTTTAGAGGATTTTCTGAACTTTATTTTTCTCCTAATTTATTCCTGATATTTGTGCACACCGTAGCGGCACATCACCTTCAAAAGATGTGCTGTCCCAAAATAATTGAAACATTTAGGAAAAGGTTCTCTTGTCATAGGAATGAGTGCTCTAAACAGGGACACCTCTGAAACAGTTGGATCAAATTGTTGTGTTAATAGGTTTTTTTAAAGTAATTAGATCACAAAGCTGCTTTTGTCTTTCCTCATTCAGAGCATGGTGTGACACCACCAAACAAATTATTGTGAAAATAATAACTTGTTTATTTTAATCAGATATTGTCATTGGAATACTTTATCAGTTATTGTACAATTTTCAGTTGGATTCACACTGCAGAATTGTCTCACTTGATTCTTATCAACTCTGATTAATCTAATTTTCTGGGCATTTCCCTTCAAGCTTCTTCCTTGCCTTCTGATCAGCTGAAATTGTGAGTTTGCTTTGATACCAGAGCTCAAGAGAAAGCCAAGCTTTGAAGGGGATCCTCTCTTAGATTAAAATGCGAATTTCTGACAAAGTCCCATTTGAACCTGCTCAAAAGAAAACCAACTTCTTTTTGACAGTTGCCTTTTCTTCTCGTGTCAGTTCTATGTCTCCAGAAGACTTTCTGTTGCTGTGAAGATTTCTGGTGCTTCTGCTGGTGACATGCTCGAGCATCTCCTGGGGCTCCTGCTGGAGCCGTGGGTCTGTTTGCACGGTCAGGAGGTCACCAGCGGATTGTCCGTGTCTGGGTTGCCTGGGGAAGCTCTGCCTAGGCAAACATGCCAGATGCTGAGTGTGGGAGCGCTACCTGGAAGAAGAAAAGGAGTCACTTATTTGTGAACTAGTGTAAATGTGTCCTAGAGAAGCAAGTTTCTGTCTCCATATTTCCTTTAGGATGGTTGGGTTGCCCGGGAGATGTCTAGGGTGCTACGGAGGCCTCCTTCAACAGAGGTGGGAAACAGAAATAGATTTAAAAGAGTTTGGAGCAAACAGTAGGTTTTTTTCAGCTCTGTAACCAAATGAGAAAATCTGAGTTAGGTTGAAGTGAAACAGATCTGCTTCACTTTGGATGAATTCGGAAGACTTTGTATTATTTACTGTTTAACTAAATCATTTTCTCTTGCTTTATTTCCCAGCAAAAAGTCAGCAAAGAACTTCAGTGATGTAAAAGAAAGATTCCCTTGTAAGACAAGCCCTGGTAGACGACTTGATTGAAGGAAAATCTCCTTCTGCTGCAGTTGAGAGCTCCTTTGCATGGGAAGAATCTTTCATAGAATCTTGGAATGGTTTGGATTGGAAGGGACGTCAAAGTCCATATCAATTCACCCCCAGCCATGGGCAGGGACACCTCTCATTAGGCCAGGTTGCTCTGTGCCCTGTCCAACCTGGCCTGGAACACTTGGAGAGATGGGGCAGCCGCAGCTTCTCTGGGCAACCTGTGCCAGTACTGTAGAAACTCTCTGTCTATCCCAAGGCTGGTGGGACTTGCTGCAGCAAGCAACAAAGGGCAGTGCCTGGTGTCTGCAGGGCACAGAGTCAAGGATAAGGACCTTTTCTCCATGAGTAACACAACCAAAGGAGCTGACACACAAATAAATCACCAAGTGGCCGCCTGTGAGATATAAACTGTGAGCGATGTTTGCTTTGTGAGACAGAAGAAGTTGGCAAACTGTTGGAAGCTGTTTTAAAGGTATAAATCAGTGTCTGAGGGGAGGGTCTGGTGACACACGGTGTCAAAGCCTCGTGCTGCTGTCATGGGAGATGGCTCAGCAGCGGAGACGTCTGCTGCTTACTCCCCTTGCTGGGGCTACCCACAGGGCCACAGCCAGAGCTGTGACACATGCAGGGGAGCACGGGAAAGCAATTGGACATAACAATAATTCTGTGGAGTTTTGCCTCTGAGACTGTGGAACTCTCCCTAAATACACAGGGGCTGCATGTACTTGATGCATGTGGGATTAGACTCACACCTAGCACTGATGTGAGTCTGAATGAGAGAGGACCTGTAGAAAGTAGTTGTTGTTATTACTATTACTATTATTAATATTGTTATTGTTTGAAGAGTCCTGATGTCTTGGCAATGGTGCAGTTAGTGTTTGGGTGCACCTCCTGCAGTTGCACACTAAAATGTTTTGACCAGATAATGATGAGGGAGAGGAGGAGGAGGAGGAGGAGGAGGAGGAGAAGGAGGAGAATGGCTATTCCATGTCCCCTGTGCGATGACAGGAAGTTTGCACACAAGTCCTTTGTATTTCACATGCACAGAAATACTTGGATAATAACCCAGTCCTTCTCAAGCTCAGAGGAGCCCTTGGAATTGCTGCATGTGTGGTGCATTTCCAGTCTCAGCTTTATTAGCCCTGGGAGATTTATGGAGAGCCTGAAACCGCCATCATGGGCTGTGACGCTCTGATGGCAGCATTAAGACAATATTGTAAAACTGCTGTACAGTATAAACTGTGGGTTGTTATCACACAATCACTATAAATCTGCTCATTTTGCGAACAGGTTTAAAGAGCTGGTGATTTCCTGTTCCACTGGAGAAAACCTGTTTTCTGCCAGAGTATCTCCATGTAAATCTGACTTGCCGCTGTCTGCTCAGCATCTTGAGAACAAACAGCCTCATAAATCTGCTGAGGGGAGGGGGTGTTGTTTGTTTGTTTTAATTTACCATTTGAATGTAGAGATTTCTGGGGTGAGTTGGCAGAAAGCAAGGTGGGGGTTGTCCCTTCTGGAGACCAGCCTCACCGACCTGCTCAGAGCAGCAGCCAGAGCCCTCAGCACATGCTGAGCACAATGGCCAATGGGCAGAGAAGGGTCTATGGAGCAGGAGGATGAAGGACGGGAACAGATAGAGCCCGACCTTCAGCCTTTAGCCAAGCACGTGCTCCAAAGGGTTGCCATCCCACACTGTGCCCTGATTTGGAGGGGAGGGGAGGGAAGGAGAGAGGAAGGGAAGGGACAACCCTTTGTTTGTGCCCTTCTCCCAGGACAGCTGGGGCACCCAGGGCTAGGTGTGCCCATGCCACAGACCCACTGCCTGTGCTGCAGCACCAGAGCTTAAAGTAATGCTCACAAGAGCTGGGCAATTACTCGGTTTTAAATGACAAGCCCCATACTTTCTGTCATTTTCCTTTGGCTGCAGAAGAAAGGCAGATGGTCACATTGTCTGTCTTACCCAGAGCAAGGCGCCTGTTTATACAAACCTTTGAAGATTTGGCAATGTGCAAATCCCAGGCTGGGGCAGCCGAAACCATGGTTGTGCAAAAGGCTCTGTGAAACCTAACAGAATAGTACAAGCTGTGGGCATTAACTGTCAACATGGAAACAAACCCCCAACCCTTGGCACATATGCTGGGGATTTTAGAAGATGGGGTGAATAAGATTTGAAGGAAATAACTGCAACCACCCCAAGATCCTCCAGCCTGTCCAATTAATATTCTTTCTCATTAAAACTGCCATTAACCCGCTTGTTAAATTACCATGTTTATTAATAAAAAAACTAAAACACACACATACCCTGTAATGACAGAGCATCAAACAAGGAAAAAAATAAATGCTAATTTCAAGTGAAGGCGCGAAGAGGTCAGCAGTATTTTATCCTGTTATTACTGCCTCCTCCATATGGTTATATTTTCCATTTTGTTTTTTCTGTGACAAGAGGTGAAGACCTAGGAATGCATGAACATGATTAATTATTTGCAGAAAAATAACTTCTCAAACTTTTACATTTTAAATGGAAAGAGGAAAAAACCACTTAGTTTGAGAAGCAGGAAAACAAAAGAGGTGAGAACACACATTACAGGAACCGTGAAGTTTATTCTTTCCTACCTGCCAGTCACTTCCCTTGGTGACAATACAGAGAAAAAGCTGAGGAAAAGTTACACCCCCATAGAATCACAGAATCATGGAATATCCTGAGTTGGAAGGACCCACAAGGTTCATGGAGTCCAGCTCCTGGCCCTGCACAGGATGCCCCAACAATCCCACTATGTGCCAAGGCAAAAGCTAAGAGTTTAGTCTCCAAAAATGAACACTCTCAGATTGCCCAGTCTCTCCCATTTCCACAAGTTCTCCCATTTCCATGTTCAGAAGATGCCAGTTGGGTTCTGTCCCCAGTGGGTGGGTACATACCTGCTCTCGGCAGTTGCTCTCATGCTGCTTTTCTTCAGCTGAATTTAAGTGTTTATAGGTGTTATTTTGGGTACAAAGAGAATCTCCTGTTATTTGTTAAGACTTCTCCCATTATAGCCCAAATCCCAGAGGTGATTTTTTCATCTTACCACCCAAACTGCAAATTCCAGCTCTGTGGGGAAAATGCCCTTTCCCAAAGGTATAAACCACTGTCCATTTACAGGGTATCTCTGTCTGAGCCCTTCAGCCATGACCTCCAAGGGGCTGAAGTATGTGGGGGCTGCACATGGCTCAGGGGCAATAATGGGGCAGATAGAACACAACTGCATCCACTACCAATAAGGAAGATATTAATATTTTAATTAGGCCTATAATTAACTAATTTGCTCTCATCAGGTAGGAAAGGCCAGTGCTGTTATTGCAAGATATTAATCACACAGATTGGGTGAACACCAACACGAACTGGGTGTGAGTGGAATGCGTTAAAAATGAAATCAGTGTCTTCTTCTAAAGGGTGTTCCCTTCCCAAATGCTGCACAGTGCAGGGCTCTGGGATGGTGTCATCCTTCCCGCCTGCAGGAAACAGGCTGGGACTTCCAAGATGGGAGTAGCCTCACCTGAAAAGCAACGAGGAGGAGTGACTGTTGTAAGGCAGATGGAGGAGCATCTTGACAATTGTCACCTGGTTGGAAAGACTCAGAAGGACTTTCCTTCTCCCCAGGCTCACACCTTCCTGGCAGGGCTGGACAATGCTCATCCCTGCGGGTGACTGGACATCATCTGATGCTCCAGTGCTGCTCAGACTCCTGATTCTCTCTGGTCCCAAGTGGATGTGGCAGCGCCTCAAGGGGATGAGTGTGGTGAGCCCCTTCAGTAACCACAGCTAGTCAGTGCCAGGAGCCCCAGCAGGACCCCGCAACCTCTGGCACTGCTCAGGACCATTCTTTACCTTTAGACATGAGGAATAGTGTCACTCACAGTTGTCCACCTTTGGGTACTATCCTCCTGATGAATTCCAAGTGCATGTCACAGTGCCCTCTACCCTGAGAAATTTGGTCTTGTTTTTATCAATCGCCTGTAATTACAATTGACTGCAGCAGTTTTATTTCCATAGTATAAAATATCCATCACAGCGGAGGATTTGTTAGAGTACTTTGGACTAGCTTACATAATTTTTCCTTCAAAGGCTGTCATAAGGAGTTGGGTAACAACAATAAAAAGATCTTTTATTCTCTCTAGCACTATGCAGCAAATATAATGCAGCACACATGTTTCTGTGTAGCAACTTGGTATTTCTTTTCTTTAGAAAAGGCAGAATTTTCATCCACATCATAATTTATATATGCTGCATTTCCTGTAAGAATTTGATCCCACCCACCTCAGTAAAACTTGTGTCACGTTGTAATGATATTTAATAATAATGCTGAGAATAAAAATCTGGTTACGTGTGCTGAGTGGAGCACTAACAGAGATGTGGGAACCTTTAGGGAATGCAACCCAAAAAGTGGAGCCTCACTGGGAACAATGTCAATAGAAAAAGAAATACCAGTGTGTTTGTGTAAAAAAGTTAATCTGCTCTATAAATGAGGCAACATAAACACATACAGGAAATGCCATTATTCCCCTCAACAATGAGGTTAAATAAGTATTTGATGGGTAGTTCTCAGAGGCATTTGTGTACAGGAGAGATACTTATCACAGTGCATGAAGTTAGGGATGGTAATAGAATTAAAATGAATTAAAACTCAGCTGTTATCTGTGTGCAGAGGGAAAAAGCCCAAGATATTAAAGCAAAGAGGATCAATTTATGCCTTCGTAATTGGAAATTCTTAGTATGAGTGAAATTATGCAAAAATCACTGTCCTTTAATTTTCTTTGGTTTTCAGCGCTGTGAAGATCCAAGAAGATCAAGTCAAATGTAATTTCAGCTGAGAGAGCCAGGCAGGAAAATTACTACTGAGCAAAAAAATAACAAAACCCCAACCCCTGAGCCTGTCTCTGGGTGATCATTTTCAATCCCTGTTCAAGGCTGTGGGCAAACAAATTCTCACACTCCATGATTAATTACCAGCAAAGGTCAGAAAGGAGCTCTTCCCTCCTCTCAGGCCTTGTTTCCACAGCTGACAAGCAAGGGAGGGCACTGTGATTAATACCCAAATCCTTCCCTCAGCAGGAAGAATGAGAGGACCCAAAACCTCCTTGTAGTCAATGTTTCTGTCCACTCCAAGGAACTCTGGATCCAGACTTATGCTCCAGACCCTTCCCCAGCTCCGTTCCCTTCTCTGGACACACTTCAGCTCCTCAGTGTCCTTGATGTGAGGGGCCCAAACCTGCTCCCAGGACTGGAGGTGCCTCAGCAGTGCCCAGCACAGGGGACGGGCGCTGCCCTGGTCCTGCTGCCACACTACTGCTGGTACAGGCCAGGTGCCATCGGTCACTTGCCCACCTGGGCACACCTGGCTCATGTTCAGCCCCTGTCAACCAGCACCCCAGGGCCTTTTCCAGCTTTCCAGCTGCTCTTCTCCAAGCTTGGAGTGTTCCACAGGTTTTGGTCACCCAAAAGCAGGACCTGGCACTTGGCCCTGTTGACCCTCACACCACTGGCCTCAGCCCATTGATCCAGCCTGTCCAGAGCCAGTTGCAGGGTTAGTCCTTGTGCAAATAGTGAGTAGTATTAGACTTACTATAGGTTCCTACAGTAATTATTCTTGTTCTTAAATAGCAGAATAAAAACTGGAGCCAGAGTCTATTTAAAGTGAAGATTAGATCCGCCTCCTGCCTGGCAGAGTTGAATTAAGAACTTTTTATCCTGACTTTATCATACTTTTTTTATCATACTCTTTTTATCACTTTCCTCCTTTTTATCATACTTTCACTTTTATCCAGAGCGTTACTTTTCCCTCAGATAGGTAATTTATTTATTCTGAGAGAGCTGGACATGAGACTTTTAGTTGGGCAGGTTATCACTGGCTGCTCAGGACCATTTTGGGTAGACAAGGAGTCTGGTACTGTCAGAAAAGTGCATCAGGGCTTTCTCAAAGTAAGTAAAAACATATCAAGAAGCAGTGTTATAGGTTAGTTTCTCTTTTAATTAAGTGTAGCAGTTGATTTTTCAAAATTGAGCAGACAGACATCTCCTGCAGCTGGGCTGCAGTTAACAGTATGAGTTAATAGGAATATTTGGATTAGCACTGAAACCACCCAGCAGGATTTCAGCACGTGCACTGCAGCCAGTACCAGCTGTGGAACGTGGTGGGGGCACTGCTCAGCCAACACTTCATGGAACTGGGTGTCTCACACCCTCTTGGTGACTTGGGTTTGGGCCACGTTTTGCTTTTCCAGGAAAGCAATCAGAGAACACACCACTGTGGGCAGATTTGTTCCTGAGTAAGCTGCATAATTTACTGTTCTGCTGGATTTTGCCACTGGAGATAAACACATACCTGAGCCCATATATGTGTAGGGAGATCTAAGGAGATAGTCCTTAGTCAGGGTAACGACAGTGATCTCAACCTCAGGAGGAAAATAGAGCGAATATATCAATTACGAGCATAATAATGTCATGGGGAGACACTCTGTGATGTTTGTGGTCATTCTTAATCCAATAAAATTGCCTGAGGTTTTATCTATGAATTTAGAATATGATAAAAAAATGACTTCAGGAAAGGAAGATGAAAGGATTCTTTTTTTAGCCTCTCTCAGAGCTGCATATCAAATTGTTCGGGGTGGGAAGCAGAAGATGTTTACTTCTGCCAGTCTTGCAGATTCAGGTCAAGCTGTGAAAGACCAAGTTATCTTTTTACTGACTGTATGATGAAAGGTAAGATAAAAGCAGAGCAGGGAGGGAGCTGAAAGCTGCCCTGTGTGTGTGTTAGGACACAGCTCTGCTGAATCCCCCCCTAGTGCCGTGTACTCTCAGAGCGATGCTGGCTGGACCTGTGGCCTGGCCCAAACCCCTCACCCCTTGAGGGGAGGGACCCTGATGGGTATCACCTGCTTTGGCCCAGAACTGGGTCTTAGGTGTGAGAAGCTTTTCTGTTTCCCAAAGAACCCTGGCTCCCAAACTGCTCCCATGTGTGCCTGGGCCAGTATCCTCGCTCTGCTGCTGGAAGCTCTCAGTGTTTTCTCATCACAATGAGCAGCCCAACTTGCAAAGAAACATTTTGGTTTAGAATTTTAATTTACTGTCTCTCACCTTCACTGAATATATATTTATCCCTGTATGTGAGAAAAGGGAAACAACAAGATCTCTTACGCTGGTGTTTATGTCGTTCCAGCTACTGAGGATGATGTTTTGGATTGCAAAACATGAAATACCAAAGGACATGTTTGGAAGGCTGACACTCAGCCTTGGAAGTGACCCTCACTGGAGATCACTGGAAACACAGGATTAATCAGTCACCATCAGCCTCTCTCTTCAGCTGCTGATTCAAAATTCAGACCAGCCTCACTGACCTAATGGCAGCTCCTCCTCTCAGGCTCTCCCAGTTCACATTACCCAATCCAAAGCCACTGCTCCCCACTAACCTCCAGCTGGGATTGCTGTCTTCCATGGCCTCCAAATACCTGATTTTTTTAATTTACATTTGTTCTGTACAGAGGTAAAACCAAGAACATTTATGCTTATGTTCTATTTCTCTTTTGGACATTTTTATTAGAAGAAAAGCAATGAAAATGGATGTGCTCCAAAAGGACTGGGAAGCAGCATTCAGTCTCCAGCAGCAGTGTGGATACAGGCTGACAGAAACAGCTTGTGAAATGGTGCTGTCTGCTCAGCAGCCCCAGAAAGTTGAAATTCAATGAAACTTCTCACCTTTTTAATTTTTAAATGAAAGTAAAATAAGAAAAGAAGAATCAATGTCATTTAAGTTTCCACCTATAGAATATAACATGTGAAACAAGAGCCACGACACTAATGGGAATCTCTTCAGGATCTGCAGTTGATCACCAGGACTGTACCCACATCATTAGTCAGCCAGTCGCCACTAATGAAGCAATGTTCCTTCATCCTGTTCTCTTCCCACTACAGCCCCTTATTCCCATTAAAGCTCTGCATCCCCATGCTCCTGCAGCCTGGGCCAGCACAAGGTATGAGTGATGCTGGTCCTCGAGGGCACCAAGATCCTGGAAGGGCTGGTCTGCTCCCCTTCTCCTGTTTTCTCAGGGCCTGGTGTGCATTCCTGCCTTACCTACTGTGGGGCTTCATCCCAGTTATGTTATCCAGTGCTTATGGTCATCCTGTTAATCTTGTGCAGTGGTCTAGCCCCCTCCTGCATTGACAGCAAATTTCCCTCTTTCTCTGCCCAACTCATTAATCAAAATTTTAAAGAAGTCTCATTAAAGAGCACCGAGGAAGGTCCCTGATAGCTTTCCACAGCCTGGCACACGTCCTCTCTCATTAACAGTGGTCCCAGCTCCATCCTCCCCATCCTGCCCAGCCCTTTCTCTGTATATCCATCTGCATAGCCATACACAACAAATGCAAACTCTGCACTCCTTTCAGGTACTAATGACAGGAAGTGTAGAGATAGTCCCAAAATCACAGAGCAGAGGTTTTATTCTCTTTGCCCCTCCTCCCTCCTGTTACCCTGTAGTGGGGGAAACCTCCCAGAAACACAGGAGGTGGAAATCAAACCCTTTTTCCTGCCTGTTGTGAGAGGCACTGGACCCAGCTCACCTACCTGAAGGGAGACAAATGTTTATTTATTAAAACCAGAAACTACAACATTTAAATAAAATAACCCCCAGAGGTAGGACCCTAATGATATTTAAATGAATCATACCACCTTGCAATAAATTGTTACACTTCTTGTGTTAAATCCATTTTATTACTGTAAAGGAGCTCAAGTATTTTTTATTCTTAGAAGCTCATGTATCCTAATATTTGATTTTTATGATTAAAAAGGGCAGAAACTTGTGGCAGTCACCTACTTTACCTTTGATTGTAGATGTTGTAGCAATGAAATGAAATCAAACCACACTCTTCCATGATTTGCTGGATTATTAATAGTGCTGCCAAGCTCATTATAATATAATTTAAAGATAGATCTAGCAGAGAGACATGTGAAGGATGGTCTGAGTTCGGGCCTGACAGCAAATTGCTTGAATCTTGATCTAATTACCCCAGAACAGCCACTGTTACCAGTGGTTCATATTTGGCAGGAAACTTGTGAAAATTAGCCTGATTGGTGTCAAAACTGGGAGGGGGAAGGAAACATTTGTGTGTTTGCGCTGTGGAGGGTGGAAAATGAACAGTGAGTGGTCTGGGACCCTCCAAGGTGCCTCACTTGCTCATGCCCAGGTTTTTGGCAGTTGGGTGCTGGGATGTGCCTGCTGAATGCAATGGCAATGGCATCCAAGGGCCGTGGGCCGAGCCCCACAGCCAGGATTTTTCATGTCTAAAGTTCAGCTACATTTTGAAGCAGCAATTCAACTGTTTGACCTCCACCAAATGCTTTGCCTGACTGCAAACTGCAAGCCAGAGGATAAATCCATGAGTTCTAGTAGGCATTTGAGTCATAATCACTCCAGGACCCAATACATAACCGAATATTGCTCTTAATTAATGAGACAATTAGACTTTGATTATGGCACTACAGTGCCCATTATCATTTTTATCTATCATGACCCTCTCGTACAAAGTATCCACTTTTCCTTATATGCTGCTGTATTTTTGTCTGGCATAATATTGGATAATAATTTATATAACGGCACTGACTGGATGAGCATTCAAATCATCTGTGTTACGATCCGAGAATGAGCAGCCGAAATGGCCCAGAACTGAGTTATGGGCTCACCAATCACCAGGGAAGGATGCCCAGTCGGGGCACAAAGGTCACTTTAGCATTGCCAGTGCTTTACATAGTGCCAAGGTGGCCTCTATGCCCTGTACCATGGCCTCCCACCTCCCTGGAGCCCTAGAGCACTCAGGAATGCCATCCTCTGCCACATACCCTGCACACACCTTTTCATCTTCCTCTTTTACCTCAACCCAATTTCATCTTGGCCTTGGCCAACCTCCTTCCACTGCCCCACCATTTGATGTTTGACCTCTTGGTTTGCTGTTTGATCTCTCAGCTGCCCAGGCAGGGGAGAATTGCAACGAGGAGTCCCCTCCCTGCTCTGGGGCCAGCAGTTCCCCAAGGCTCCCAGCAAAACTCCTCCAGACCTGTCCCTTTGTTTTCTTACCTAAGTCATGATCAAGGCTTTATGTGAAGGCTCTTAGGTAACTTGGCACCAAGGGAAATAGGGGTAAATAAATGCCAATATGTATTGCCTAATGCCACATCCTTGTGAACAAGGCATCATCTAGTGATGTGTTAAGCACACAAAATGCTCTACTGCAGCTTTTGGGAAGAAAGGGAAGTTTCCTCTAACATGTAGATTTATTGTTCTGTGGTGAACTCAAACATTTGCTATTTAAATTTTTTGCCTCAGCACCCAGAGAAAACAAAGGCGACAATTCAAAGCACCTCTATATTAATATTTCTTGGGTTTCCAAATATTTATGGAGATCAAATACACTACTGCTGTGCCAGCTTTCCTTTCATATGAGGTTTCCCATCAAATCTGATTTTTGTTCAACAAGTCAAGCAAAGTCCACTTAGTGGCATGTCCTGAAACTCTGAAAACATCAGTGGGAATGGTAAGGTAAAAACCCAGCTGGTCGGAGCATCCATCCTCCAGTTGTCACTCCAGATATGCAGGTACCATGTATAAATCTCTCTCTGATTGTACATAATATCTAAAACATTACACACCCTGACAAACCTACTCGTGATGTTTTCCATAGTGCCATGCTATTGTGCACCTCTGCAAACAGCCACCTGATCCTGCTTGATAGGAAAGCCCTTCACATGTCCATCAGCTCAAGAAAAACTCTGATTCTCACAAAGATGTCACTTTTCAGTTGCTGTTTAACAAGAATCAGAGAATTGTGGACTATTTCCCTTCAGCTAACAGCCAGTGCTGCAAGAAAACTCAACTCCCCCTCCAACGAGGGGCTGGAGTTGTTGACCACATTGTAAGCATTGCTGCTTTCAGCAGTGTACTGCCAGGACTTCAGAGAGAAATAATCAAAATTTTCACAGATTTTATTCAAGGCAGGAATTATTTCAGTTCTGACTTATCATGTCTTCAGAGTGCTATTCCCACAGACGCATAAAAGTAACCTAGGAAGATTAAAATCCTTTCATACATTATGGAAATCTCTAGAGAACTCTAGGATGGGCCATTCACTGCAACAGACAAATTGCAGGCAATGCCTTTGATGGACAGCTGTCAGTCATCCCTCCCTGCCAGCACTCACATCAATGGGGGTGAGAATAGAAATGCACGGTGGCAGGTTGCTGGATTTGGATGGAAGATATGGAATGGAAATTATTGACATAAATTTAGCACCAAGTAATTGATGACAGCTGAATGATATTAATTACCAAGTGACAGAGGCTGGATACCACAGTGCCTGTGGACAGTCGCTCATTGTCTCTGAAGAGGGGGGTTCTGCTCTGGATCTTGATTGCAAATGAATATTCATTCATCTGATGGCTTATCCATCTCCTTTGTTCAGGTTAGACGCACATCCTCCAGCAGCACTTGGCACTACCGGTGCAATTGCCAGCCCTGCACCGGAGGTCCGAGGAAGCCAAACCACGATGTGTGACGGCTCCATCCCCTCAAGGACACGGGAAGCCTCCTGGCCCCTGCCCATGGCCTGCCATGTGCATGGGAGCGTGGAGGGCTCTGCTGCTGCCACTATATCCACCCACAGCATAAATCTGCAGGAGCCGAAAGAGTGGCCAGGAAATGGAACTTTTAAAGGCAATGAAGTTCAAGGGAAAGCAAATCAGAAGTGCAATGGCTGGCGGTGAGTGGCAAAGGTCCCTCATGCAGCTTAATGGCCAGGCAGAGCACAAGGAATGTGGTGGGTGTGTGAGAGCTGACAGGACGCCAAGCTGTGGCACCAAGAAAAGTGTGACAGTGTGAGGATGTCTTGTGGCACTGTGTGAGCCTTCTTAGCTGGAGAGGAAATCTGCATCCCCACAAAATCTCTCCCCAGGGAGAGATTTTGAAATGAGAGAGCAGCTGGCAGCCATGAAGGGGTGGAAACCTCTCCCTTCTCCAGCAAGGGATGGCCCATCCCTAGAAGTGTTCAATGTCAGCTTCGATGGGGCTTGGAGCAACCTGGGCTAGTGGAAAGTGTCCCTACCCGTGGCAATGAAATGAGTTTTGAGGTCCCTTCCAACCCAAACCAGCCTGGGATTCTGTGATAACACAGGGAGAAATCTGACTTCAGCAGCTTCCAGCTGGATATGTCTCATACAGCCTGTTTCATCACCTCTGTCCACCTTGCTGTGTTCTTTTGCTCCATTTTTGGGGTACTGTCTGTGCAGCTCTGTTCAGATACTGAATGGTGCCATTTAACTGATATCCTTTGACTGAGCTGCAGGCCCTGAAGCTCAGCTGCACCGCCCTGTTGACACACTGAGTGCTGCACGGACTGGTCGGCTGCTCTCTGGTCAATAGTGGTGCTCGGAGATCCAACTGGTGAGAACAAACCCCACTGCCTGGAGAAGATCAAATGAAAAGGTGGATAATAATATTCTGAGAGCTGCATTATTTCCACAGAGTGATGAATATTCCATAAAACACTTTGGGAAGCAGTTTATCTGGGCGTAAGCAGCAGCACTTTATGGCTCTGTGAATGCTGTGTCTGTCAGAAAGTGTTATTAAAGATGTACCTGAAAATTGTGGTGTTAATATGCTCCTCATAGTGCTGGGATTTGATCTACTAATGATGATCACCTGGGACTCACAGGCTCTGCATGTGGCAGGGCTGACTTCTGCTAGAAATAATAATAACCAGGCAAAACTCATGCACGCTCACATTTCTGGAGTAACTAACAGGATTGTGCTAAGCAATTTGTAGATATGAGCTACACAGCAATAGGCAAATCACACTCCTCACATTTTCTCATTTCCTTTCTTTTCATTATGTTTCGGGCTAAAAAAGTGTTTGGATAAAGACTGTGGCAGTGGTTTCCCGTGATACTTTATGAATTTAGGAATACAAATGCTTTCAAAATTCTTTATCAAGCCACCTTTCAAAATGCCTGTGTCCTTCTGCACCTCAGGGAGGTATCACATTCATGATCCCAAGCAAACAACAAGGATCTCATATCTGAACCTGTAGATTTGAGGGGATTTTGATAGGATCACTGTCCAAAGGGGAGGGGCTGGGAGGGAGCACTTGCGGAGCTGGTCCCACCACAGAGTGTACCCGAAATCATGGCTCATGAGAGCCCTGCCTACCAGAATCACGTGAACTTCAGACAGACTATTCCCTGTGTACGTGTTCAGAACTAGATTTTAGGACATTTGCCAAGAGCTGACAAGCTTGCTTTGTTTCTCATATGGCCTTGGTTAAGTCCTTGGTTAAGTATGCAGATGCTGACAGGGACGTCCTGCCTGTGTGGGGGATAGAGAAAAAGCCCATCCCCCTGGCAAGGGTGGAGTCATTGCCGTGTGAACAAGGGTGCATATACTGCTTATGACTTCATGTCTGAACACACTCACCTTTTAAGCCCGTGAAATACTGTCCCACCTAGGGCCCACCTCTGTATTGATACATTCTTCACTGAGAACTAAAGAATATATGTAAATGTGTTCAGACTATCCCTTGCTGGTGACCTCGAGGTGTGGGAAGCAATGCTATTTTTCATTTGTCAGGGATTTCAGCTACACTCACTGTCGGGGTGAGATAGAGCTGAGATCTCTGCTTCAAAGTTCCCCAATTATAGTCCACATGTCCAGCTACTTGCAATGAAATTCATTTCATCCACCACAGTGTAAATATCATCATTCCTGTGCTGCGCTGTTGTGCTGTTTCCTTCTTGCTCTTTTCAGCTTTTTTAATATCAAATTGCCTTTGGAATCTGCAAACTATCATGGAAGATTAGTGGTCAGTGAGTGAGGTGATGTCAGAGGGCAAAAGAGAGAAGAGACTGTGGATGGTTAATCATCAGAGTGTGCCCCAGTGCTGTCCCAGTGCTATCAGCAACATACCCCATAGGAATGGGGGCAGGAACCCCTGGGATCTCCCCAGAGAAGACATACTCAGCCCTTGGTCAGTCCCCGTGCCTTACTGCCAAGCTGGGAATCTCAAGGGGTAACCTGAGCTTTACAATTCCTACTGTCACCAAGACCTGTGAAGTTCTTGAGTCTTTTAGATACTGCACGTGCACAACATCTAAATTATTCTCCCAGCACTTTTACTATGAGTCCCCCTGGTATTCGGGGTAGATTTCAAGTCACTGCAGGATTCTGTTGTGACAGGTTTTGTCCAGAAAGGGAGTGAGCAAATTCAATGAGGAATATTGTATTTGGAAGCACAGACATCCTGGGAAGGACAGACCTTCCTCTTGAGTTTCATTTATGGAATCACAGAATCATGGAACAGTTTGGGTTGGAAGGAACCTCAAAGCTCATCTTGTTGCATTCCTGCCATGGGCAGGGACAACTTCCACTATCCCAGGTTGCTCCAAGCCCTGTCCAACCTGGCCTTGGACACTTCTAGGGATGGGGCAGCCACAGCTTCTCTGGGCAACCTGTCCTGGGGCTCACCATCCTCACAGGGAAGGATTTCTTCCTTTTATCAGCTACAGGCTAATACCTGACAATGTGGAAGGTCCCAACTTGTCCCTGCAATCACCGATGGATTTCGTGGGTGTTAGAACATTTCTGAGCCTATCAACAGCTCTTCTAAAGCAAACATAAATTTAAAAATTAATCAGCAACAATTTATTTCTATAACATTTTAACATTTCTGTCAAGCACACATTTAAATTAAAAATGAACAAGAAACTGAAATAAGAGATGGGGTGAATTGGAACAGATCAAAGGAAAATGCTCAATGCTTAAGGCACTGCTCCCTTGCTAAATCCCTGTCCTGTGACAAACACTCCAGTGTTGGTTAAAAGCTTTCAAGATCTTTTCATATTTCCAAGAAGAACAAGTTACTAGTCTTTGCTATTTCTAGTAACTAGAATTTCTTTACTATTCGCAGTTTTGGTCAAATTTTTTCATAGTTTTTTAGGGTATTTTTTGTGATATTCATGAAAGAAAAACCACAATCATTATACAGTGGGATTCTGGGATTTATTTTTCAATAATGGGGCAAGTTGCTGTAAGAAGCAATAACACAGCAATGAAGGTGCTGCCATTGTCTTTGAGTGCATCTTAAGTATAGTCATTACAAATTGGACGTGTGCAATTCCACCTTTATGACTGGCTGTTTCATCTTCCCCCTCCCTCATTTGACAAGAGTGTTCCTGAGCTAAGTGAGTCTTTCCTGAAAGTGAAAGGCATGAGAGTTGGAAAAAGATTAGAAAGAACATGAGGACAGGCTGGGAATTGGGAAAATGAGAGATGTTGAAACACAGGAACATGTCCTTGACTGAACTGCATTTTCCCTGCCTGGCTGAGCCCAAGAGCTGTGGAACATGTACATGCATGGGAGGGAGAGTCTCAGTTTTAAAAATAACTTAGCGAAACTTCTCTTGGAATAATATAGACTTGAATGGGTCATTTTGGCAGTGATGGGTTAATGATTGGACTCGAAGAGCTCAGAGGTCCTTTCCGACCTAAATGATTCTATGATCACAGAATCACAAATGGTTTGGGAAAACTGAATCGAATTTCCTGTGTAAATTCTAACAAGTTTAACTGAGGGGGTGGAGGGACCTGAGGGGGTGGACAGAGCCCTGGGTCATCGGCCTGCTCAGTGTGGTTAGTGATTAAAGGCCTATCAGCCCCTTTCAAGGAAGCTGGAGTGAAGTTTATCTGGCATTCTTCCATCCAATACTGCAGCCGCCTGCCTCCACATAAAAGTTTTTTGGTATGATTCCCAAATATCAATATGTTCTGTATTGTTACATCATAGGCTTTGGAACATTCCACCCCTTCTGTAAACATTGGCCAGCCCCATTTAAGAACTTTTCTGTAATTTCACATCTAATAGTTTCTTGCAGTTAAAGAATAATTTGAGTTTATTCAGTGCCATAAATACATGTTTGTGTCTGTACACAGAGTCAAAGCTCACAGCTGTGTGGAAGGAAATAAGTGTATTTCAATTGATCTTCACTGTGCAGCTCTGATTTTTATTCCTTCAGCATTTTCTCTCTGGAGTAAAACCCACTTGCTCTGTTCAGCATGGGTTTGCTCCTGAGCAGAAAGCAGTGGCTGGTCGGATTCCCCCTGGTCAGGCTCTGTGTCTGACGTCACGTGTTGTCTCCCCACGTTTTTAATGTTAAACTGCTGCAGGTTTAGGGAAGCGAGTCATTTGTCAGGATTGATTTCTTCTTGTCAGTGTGCAATGTCATGGTAACTGATGGTGGGGCTCCATCCAGACAGACACGTGCTGTTAAACTCCAACTCAGCTGGGATTTCACCCTTCTGCTGCAAATTACATTTATTAATTAAAACAACAGCATTTTCGAAGCAAGAGCTTGTGATTCTTTCACTGAAAGAATGGTCAAGCATTGAGTAGTAGTGGAGTCACCATCCCTGAAGTGTTCAAAAAACAAGTAGATGTTGCACTTTGTGATACAGTTTACTGGGCATGGGGGTATTTGGTCAAAGATTGGACTTGAAGATCTTGGAGGTCTTTTCCAACCTTAATGACTCTATGATTCTATGACATTTAGTGGTGACGTGTTCTAGAGGTGTCAAAGGACAAGGACAAGTGACCATGGTGGTTTCAGTGCCCTGACCATGCCAGTGTGAGGGGCTGGCCCTGTACTTCTGGTGGCCTGGCAATGGCACCAGGAATAAGTGTTCCTACCCAATAGCTGTGGGAGGGTTTTGTGCTCAGTCTGAAGTTCCCACATAGGCCCAACCACACAAACTCCCGACCCACAGGTCTCCTTGCTGAAAAACAGAAAGCAATTTCTTCTCAGCATTCCAGCCTATCAATATGGATTGTACATATCAAAAACTAAGATGCACTTTGTTGTTTAAATAAAATATGACATTCCAGGAGCCAAATTGCATTTCAGCTCCTAAAGAGACTCCTGGGGTTGCTGGAACACTCTATGGAAAACCAGGGCAAGCCAGGAACTGCCTGTGGCAGTGGGGTTGGAACTAGATGATCGTTAGGGTCCTTTCCAACCCAACCCAGCCACTCCATGATTCTGTGATAAGAGTAAATGACTATTCTAACACGAGACCTCTCAGTTCATGTATATTGAAGTACAGCATATGCAAAACTGCCCTCCTGACTCATAGCTTCAGGCCTGGGCCATCATCAGAAACACCTCAGGTTATTTGCCGAGGGGCATCAGGCTGTGTCCCCTCCACAGCCAGAAGGACCATTGGTGAGAGAAACTTGTTACAGATACTGAAGTCAACAGCACCTGTATTCTTCCTGTAGAATAATATTTCTTCTTTTAATTGGATGCTGTTCGAAGATGTTGGCTTGTATAAAAGAAAAATAAAGCTTCTCACTGAATGAAACTCAAAGCAATAAATTACAGCTGAAAAAGGAGGAGGAAAAACTCACATTTAGGACATCACATTGTTTAGCCTCAGACTGAGTCCAACCCATAATGATGAAAATGACCTGGACCTGGGTCCAGGAGTTGGACTTGATGGTCCATGTGGGTCCCTTTCAACTCAGAATATTCTATGACTCTATGATGATTGGACCTTCTTTAGCAGAGGGCTACAACAGCAGCTGGGGTAAGTTGCAGACTGTACTTAAGGATGGAGTGACATCTTCCCTACAGTGAGTAGAGAGGTTGACCTTACTGTCCTGGCCAGATTCACACTTGAATGATTAACCTCTGGCTCTGGGTATACATTTCCCCCTTATTCTTAGTTGTCTCCTGAAAAACTTGCAGTACAGAATGTTTTCCAAGCAGCATGGAGGATGTACTCCATTCCAAAGGTGAGGTGACTAACCCTCTCACTGTGTTAAGCACTTTGAGATCATCCCATATAAAAATCACTATAAACATTTAATATTCTCACAGAAGTGGTGTCAATGCTGTCTGCCTGGGAACCTGTCCCAGGAGAAAAGGGCAGAGATCAAGGAAAGTATTCAAAAGGATAATTAAATATTTAATAAAAGCCATTAAATAGTGTGGGCCAGAATTGCAGGCGGCATAAATCATGGTGACTCTCCTGGTGGGTCTGTGCTGCTTTATATTGAAAGAAGCTTCTTTGGGGTGGCATTCAAAAGCCTTTAACATTCACTTGTGTCATTGCAATATCTTCTATACTAGGGCAGTGTCAGAGCTGCTGTTTTTCAGCAGACCTAATGAGGAAATCAGGGTGAAAGTACAGTATTAGAAGTAAAATGTTTTTACATGGAAAACCTATTTAAAAATTAAATATCGTGGAGTGTGTTCTGTGTGTCTGATGCTGCTGACAGACACTGAATTTATTCTTTTCATAGGCAAAGAGGCTGAAACTGTTCTACTGTCAGTTTGTGAGAGTAGATTGACGTGGGATACATTAGAGCATCACAGCCCTGGAGAGCTCTGAGTGTTCAGTATCAGTTAGAACAAGAGCACTGAGTACATCCTGCCTAATGCAGGTCTGAAACTGCCACCAGCTGAAGGCAAGAGGCTTGGCAGATGTGTCCCCCCATGCTGAATATCCCAACTCTGTCTCTCAGCTCTGGAGTTTGTGGTGTCGCTCCCCTCATTTAAAATCAGCGCAGCAGCCCAGGCTCTGAACTTGGCACCAGCAGTGGTGCTTAACAACAGCAAGAGCTTTTCCAGATATCTGGCCCTTTTCCTCCAAACACCCTCCACCAGACCATATGTCATCCTTAATCCGTCAGCACATACAGGGAATAATTGGAATTATTCTTTTACTATCTCAGCTTGCATTGTAAAACAAAGAGCCAAATGCAGAGGGGACGTGTAAGAGGAATAAGTGGGTTTAATTGAGGTCAAATTGATGTGACATGTCTAGGAGCTAAATGAGGCTTTAAGTTAAAGTGGGAGATGGCTCAGGTTAACTCACACACCCCTTGAAGTTGTTTTTCTTCCTGCTTCTTTTTTTTACAGCTCCTTAATTTTATCAAATTACTCTGGTAAACCAGATTCAACAGGTTCAATTTAGAGACTAATATATAGGGAGCGCTTTGAAAAATGAGTTTGTGACAAAACGCTGCTGCTTGAGAAGTGAACATAAGACCAGAAGAGGTCCTGACCCAAAACTGAGGGTCTCACCTGCCTTGTGCTGAGCAGCGCATTTCTTTTTTCATGTGAAAGGTAAAAACAATGAAAACTCTCAGAGGCCTTTGGGAGTGGGGAGCAGCCACACAGGCTCTGGGGCTCATCAGCGTTGGTTGCACGGAATGGGGGAGAGGAAACGACTGGGATGTGACGTGAATCCTTTTTGTGTGGCCTGGGAAAAGCAGCCCTGCAGACAAACCAGCGTCTCTAAGGGATATTTATGGCGCTCTCCATATAAATATGCACATGGGATATAGGCAAGAATATCTCTTTTCATATCCTCACCACAAGTGCTGGTGCCATTAATCTGTCACAGTCATCCTTTAGGTGCAGTTTCAAGTTTGATGTAGTAAAGAAATGTGAATTTGAAATTATATTTCAGTGCTATCATGTGAGTACATAAAAAAGAAGAGAGTAAGGAACTGTTTGTGCGTGAGCTCTTGGAGTGTATGCATTCAACACGTGATTCCAGAAAACCTGGAATGCATGTAGTTGATAATGATACATTTAAGAAATGCTGAAATATTCTAAAATTTTATTTATCCTTTTACTGAGAAATCACATTCCTGTCACGTACCACAAATTCAGCTTTTTGGCCGTTTCCTGGCTGTACATTTAATTTTTGTTCGAAGTTCTTTGTTCTGCCAAAGGGGTTGACTAGCTCATAAATTAACCTTGTGCCCTGATCCTTCAGACCCCTTTTGCTTTTCTCTGTACTTCTCTTTCCAAATGGAACAAAAGTCTCCACCCCTGTAAAACAACCTGAGCAAAAAATTCTGTTTCCATGACATCCACAATTTGCACCAATTCTTCCATAACTGAAGGGTTCATGCAGGTGCCTCTCAATATTCCTGAGCAGGGTTTCATTTTGATCTATGACTTAAGTGCATTAATAATTTAAGGTAATGCTCAGTGTCCAGTGATGTCAATGAGACTTAAGCTCATGAAAAATAAGTTTGCTGAATTAGGGTGAAAATAGAATTATGTTGGTCCACCCTGCAGCCACAAGTGAGCTGGTTGATAGGGGATGAGTTCATTTGATGTGCACAGGAAATTAAAATTGACCTTGGGATCACTGATTTTTGGAGGAAAAAAAAGTAAAGCTCTTAGAAATGGAGCCTTTGACTGTTAGAAAGGTGTGAGCTCTATTTATAGCAACACATGCCATTTTCATACAGCATTCAGAGTTATTTTAAGTCAATGACAAGGTGTCTGCTTTTCTGAGGGAGCAGTTTCTTGGAGGTGAGGTCAATCCAACTACATCACTGATGGGAAAAATATGCAATAATCCTGGGCAATTAACAGAAAGGGGGTGCGGAATTGGGAATTCTCCCCAGGCAGGGCACTGCTTGGTTCTCTAATTCTGGTTTTCTTTCTCTCTCCCTTACTTTCAGTTTAGCAGCAGTTCTGTGTGGAGGAGCCTTCAACACGCCCCTTGGGGGTGTGAACTCCAACATCCGCTGGAGCTGCTGTTGGAGTGGAAAATGGGAGCTCGTTCTGGGAACTGGGATTTTGAAACTGTTTAAAATGAAAACACTTTTCTTCCAATCATACTGTGCTTTCATGTGTGAAGATGGTGCTGAGAGGCGGCTGGTTCTAAATATAGAGCAGCCGCTCCTCTGGAGCCACTGAATGAGAGGCAGAGGACAGGGGTCCACTTGGAATAACAGGCGGGGTGGGAATGGAATAATGCTCTGTAGTAGGAGATTGATAGATTACTAAACACCACCCTGCCGTATCAGGGAGACATGAACAGGGGGTTATTTGGGAATTCCTCCTGCCTCCTCCAGCTTATCGGGAAGCCGAGCGGCAGCAGAATGTTCAACTGAGCCTGGAAATGGGGCAGCTCTGAAGCAACATTTTCATCACAAGATGTTTATTGGGGTCACACATGAGTCTGCTCAGTTTTGGCCTCTCTCCAGAAGTGTTATTGCTGTCGCTGGAATGTGTAGGATTTTCCATTTATCTCCAGATCAGATTTTATCCGGAGTAGGCAATTGACATTCGCCGTCCACTGCATTTGCCCCGGAATGAAGAGCACTGCTAAGCCAGACATCACAAAAATCTCTCCTTTCACATGTGAGCACCTCTCCACCCTTTTTATTTGTTTGTTGTCTAAATATAGGTTCCCCATCTGAGCTTTTTGATGCAACAATCTGCCTGGTTTCCATTTTATTCTTTATAGCCCAAAGAGAGCGTTGACACCAGCGGAAATGCACTTCCACGAGGAGCCAAGGTTTGAAAGGCAAGTCTAGGCTCTGAGAGACAGGGCACCCCAGGAGGGTCAAAGCACAGACTGGGGTGTCCTTGTCCCATCTGCCAGGCAAGGGCAGCACTGAGACCTCATTCCCCCTTCCCACACTCTCTGCATCAGGTGCAGGGAGTTGCCAATCAGTTTCAAACTCAAAGAACATGTTTTATATCAACATTTTTTCATGATAAAGCCATTACTGAGCAGATCAAACACCACTTTTGGTTGCAGTTATTTGCTGTCAGGCTGGCAGAGATGGAGGATGGAGGGGTGGCAGGTGGATGTGTGCAAGAGCCAACCACATCACCAACGCTTTAAGGTATTCCAAACTTTATTGCCAGTTATTTCTTTAATTACTTTCAATATTTCAAGTAGAAACCCTTGCACACTTTCCTTCCTAGAAAGCCATTTCTTCTTAAAAAGTCATCAATAATTATTTCTTAACAAGAATTAAGTCATTACTTATTTCTCCTTATCTGTTTGCCCAGTAAGAGCCTCATGACCTCCCTTTTTGCAAGTGTGTGGCAGAAACTGGTTTATCTTGACTCTGGTTCACCCTCATCCCCTTAGCTGTCATTGAATTGGGAATATTTGGGGTTCTGATAGAGAAAAACAACTTGGTGGTCATGAATGGTCATGAACTTGCTCTGGCTTTTCTGAATTTTGAGAGTAGGAAATGATAAAGTCAGACTGAAACTTCAAAACTTAATTTTCAGAGTCACCAATGAAATATTTGTGTTTTCCCAGTTTCATGGAATGGTTTGCGTTGGAAAGGATCTTAAAGCTCATCTCATTCCACCCCCTGCCATGGGCAGGGACACCTTCCACTAGACCAGGTTGCTCCAAGCCCTGTCCAACCTGGCCTTGGACACTTCCAGGGATGGGGTGTTCACAATTTTAATAATTGTAAAAATTGTAAAAATTATTGATAATTTTATTTATTGAAATATTTACTTAGTTTACTTTAAATATCTATCTATATTTAAATATTTATTATTAATAAATAATTTCAGCTTGTATTTTCATTATTTTGATGAAGAAATGTCTTTTAATACATCATCTTGTTTTAAGGGTAAATGCTTAAGGATTTCTTAAAACTGCAACAAGATCTATAAAAGAGTATCAAAGGGTTAAATGAACCATTTTGTTTGACCTGAAATGACTTCTGGATTTCTTGGAACTGCCAGAACATTGAGAAGTCATTTAGTTGCACAACCTTAATTAAGCAACTGCCTCCAGTTATGATTTACTCTGTCATTCAGAAAATTAGACCTTCACACTATTCCTAATTTTTGCCAGAGTCCTTAAGGACCAGTGTTTACCAAGATCAGCTGTAGTTTGGGGTGTTCCAGCTTTTAGATGCCGAGCTTGGAATGCTGCCAGGTTTCCAGACACATCTCTGCAGATCAGCCACCGTAAAGGAGCTTCGAGCTGGGCACTCGAACACCGAGGTGGAATTACTGCTCGTCTCTTAGAAATCCCAGGCTGATTATTTTCATTGCAGCAAAAGATTGTAAATTGCATTTTGGTGCAAAGGGCAGGTGTGGCCTGTGTTTTACAGCCATGAATGTCTCAGTTTCATACCCACTTTTTACAGCACTTTTAAGTGACAGCACTTTTATTTTATACATAGAATCGCAGAATCACAGAATATCCTGATTTGGAAGGGGCCCCCAAGGATCATCCAGTCCAACCCCTGGCCCTGCACAGGACATCCCAACAATCCCATCCTGTCCCTGATAGTGTTGTCCAAATGCTCCTTGAGCTCTGGCATCCTTTGGGCCGGGACCACTGCCCTGGGGAGCCTGTTCAGTGCCTGACCACCCTCTAGGGGAAGAACCTTTTTCTAGTATCAAACCTAAACTTCCCCTGGCACAGCTCCTGCTCCAGCTGAACAAGCCAAATGCCCTCAGCCTTGAAGACCCAAGTCTTCCCCTCAAGACCCTTCACCATTCTTGTGGACTCCTTTGGACATTCTCTAATAGCTTTGTACCTTTTTTTATATTGTGGTGCCCAACCTGCCCCAGCACTCAAGGTGAGGGTGCCCCAGCACAGAGCAGAGGGAGACAATCCCCTCCCTCGCATATCCCTGCCTGTTTGATACATTGCATTAGATGGAGAAAAAAGAGATTGTTGTGCCCTGAATTTTGTTGCTTATGTGTTTCTCTGGAAGTCTGCAGGGCTGCTCCAGCACCACATTGACAGCAGTGCTTGTGTGCAGGGCTCTACGTGTATTTACACCCATGTGTGTGTTAAAAAATCCTTCAGAACAGGAGAGACAGAAGGCTGGGGTCTGTTTAATGGACTGCCATAATAATAGATACTGATTCATACTCATCATCTGAAAACAGCCAGCCAGAAGATGAAATAACTTTACATCAATCAAACACTAAATGAATATGTTATTAAGGGTATTGTAGACTATCAAAATCACCATGTGAGCACTGTCTGCGTTCAGTGCCTTCCATGGGCAGAGCAGTGCTGTGAGATGAGGGTCACTGCCTACAACAAAACTAAACAAAACAAAACAAGGAGGGAAAAATTAGCCACAACATGTTTCCCACACATTCCTCTCTTGTTTTCTCCTTATATTCTGCACTAGATTTTTCTTCTGAGGAAAAGAATATGACATGCCTTTCCCTGCCTTTCTCAGCATGCAGCAGAACCTGAGCTCTGCTCAGCGCTGATTTCCATCTCATACTTCCAAAGTAAGCTGAGGGCTACAGCCACCACTGCAGCCAAGCTGGAATCTCTGGGTTTGCCAGGGATGTTCTGGTGCCCAGCAATTATCCCAATCGTTGCGTTGTGGGAAGCTGCCCATCCCAAACCTACAGCACTGGGATCCAAATCAATACTAACAGACCTGCCCCAGCTATCCTCCCTCACAGAAGGCCCCATGAAGAGTTCTGCAGGATGGGAGAGGAGATGGGAGCTCCTGGATCCTGACCGAAGAGGAAATCACAGATGTCAGAGAGCATTGAGATGCTGAACACTGAGATGCTGAAGACTCCAGTCTGCAAGAGTTCAGAGAAAAACAGTACAGGTGTTAGGATAGGTGGTAAACACCAAGATCAAAGAAAACATGGAGACATGTTCTGATCTGCTGGGGGCAGATCAGAAAAACAGTCCCAGAGTGCAGTGCTGACATTCTCTGTCCTGATGTACCCGTCTCCTCCCAGGATCCCGTTTCCACTTCCACACCACCATCCAATGGTCCAGAGGTCCAGTTTGTATGACTGTGACATGGAATGATCTGCAGAGCAAATATCTGAGGAATAAAAGAGTGGATCCTTTGCTGTTAAAATCAACAGGGCATAAACATCACAAATGTGGTTTAAACAACCAGAAGCAGAAAGAAAAGAAAAGCTCTGAACAATAATGGCATCTGAGATGGCGAGAGCACAGTACAGCATTTTTCCAAGTGTCTGGAGTTTAAAAACACTGTGCAAATGCTGTGACACGGGGAGCAGAAGGCTGGAAAGGACCATATACAGCAGCTAATGTGACCTGCTGTACTGACCCAGCAGGAGAGTCTGGAGTGAGGGTGTTTGGGCCTCCCACAGCCACGGCGAGAGCCAACCACGGGCTCGTTGTTAATGCTCGGCCTGTTTATTATCTGTGCTTTATATTGTTCTGCTTTCTTAATTAAAATGTGATATGGTACTATTCAGATGCTGTACAGACACCCATTGCCACAACACTATTACCTTTATCAACCAAGCGCATCATCTCATTAAAAGAAGATGTCAATTCGGCTTGACAGGATCTATTTCTAATACACCCTCCCTGACTGGCATTATTTACATTATCCTTCCTCAATTTATTAATTGAGTCCCTTATCAGCCGTCCAATTGCTTTTCCCAGCACTGTCTGGCAGCCCCCCGCTGCCAGTGCTGGGTCGTGTGCCCTTGGTGTGCTGACATGACTCGAGCTATGCCAGTGCTGAGGGAATACAGGGGGTCCAGAGAGTCTCAAGGTCAAATCTTTTAAAATATCATAGAATTGTAGAATCATAGGATCATTAGAATGGTTTGTGTTGGGAAGGACCCTAAAGCCTATCTTGTTCCACCCCCTGCCATGGACAGGGCCACCTTCTGCCAGACTAGGTTGCTCCAAGCCCTGTCCAATCCCATCACTGGAATTATTTTTATTCATTAGAAAAGTAGTTTTTACTGGTCTGATTCCTGCTAGATACTGACTTCTCTTCTGTTCTTCATTTTCCTTAATATTATTCTGAGTTTCTACCTCTCATGCATATTCATTACTGTTCATTTTTCTATATCCCATTTACTTTCCATACAAATCTCTACAATTTTCCTGTAGTTCAGTTGAAGATTCTTTGGCTGGTATTTTTTACGAGGTATCACTTCCTTTTCTGATCATACTATAGAGTGAATGACCTTTGCAGGACTTCAGGATGTTTTCATAAAATGGATTATAACTGTTTTCACAATTTTAATGATTTGTTTACATTATGAAGCCTGGACTTCAACTTAACAACATCTGTTATCACAAGCAGGCTGTGATAGCCTGAATCTAAGCTACCACCCAGTTCTGGTGGTGTTATAAATTTCTCCTTAATTGATAAATGAAGCCTGATACAAACTGTTCCTGTGTTACTTGGAAAACTCCCTCCTCTGCTTGGAGGAGTTCACACTGCCCAAAATTGTGCCAGCACTGGGAGTTCCAACTCCTCCATCTGAATCCTTTTACTGGCCAATGGACCTGATGCACCCACAGACTGTGGACTATTAATTTTATAAAACTTACTTCATTTTAGGGGGGCTTTTTATGTCAGTGCTGTGATGGAGCTTGCTCGCCTCTGGAACCATTTTTCTCCTTAGTTACTGCGAAATCCCTGTCAGGTACCTATGAACCAACTGGATTTCCTGAGGTTCCCCCAGTAACTCCCACAGCTGTCTGGCTTTGAACTTGCAGGGTGAGGACAGTTGGCCTCCTTGTGCACAGATGGATTTGAAATAGCTGAAAAGTAGGAATTAGGAGTAAAATAAACACTATCTTTTTATTAGAAAAAAATAGGATTTCTGTTAATTTCTAAGATTTTGTACTGGATTACAATTTAGTGCATTTTTGGTTTCCTGCTAGTGCAGTGTTTAACAAGTCAAATTGTAAGTAGGAATAACAATACCCTAACTCAGATGTAAATATAATAAATAGAACATGTTGCCACTGTGATTATCCTTTAGGTCTTATCAGAAATAATAAAGCACTTGACAGAAAACAGCAAAGCTGCCTTTTCTCCTCTCCAAAGGATCTGGGCAGTTCCACCTTGGATATTTGACCTTGGTTTTGGGTTTAAAGTGTGACATTACACTAAAGCTGCCCTTGGTGGAGTAATTGTTGCTGGGTATAAAGATGGCAGAGAACTCTGAGGTAGTGAATGGGTAAAAGCAACACAAATCCTTTCATGTCAGTTTATATCATGTTTGAAATGTGATAGTAGATCTGATTTCATATCTTTTAGGAGCACAAAAGGGGGTTTTGCTGCTTGAATTAACACACAAGATGGTATTAAAGCTTTTCAATTAAACTGATAGTCAAATAGGTATCAAGAAAACTCTACTTTTATTTGTGATGCTGTGCATAAAATTATCCAGGCATCACATGGAAGGACTATGAAATCAGCCTAAGTTTCCTCCATGAATCGATGTCTCTCCCTTTTCATAGTGTGCAGTTGTTTAACAGTGACATTTAATAATGTATAAGAATAATTGCTGGAGTTTACTGCTCATTACTTCTTTAAAAACCCAGGAAAAGAGTACTAGCTCTTTGATTTTTTTCAGTATGAAAATAATTTTCACTATAAAGTTGAAGCAAAACACGTGCTCTTTACTTATAATTTGATAATGTCGTTGCTGTTTCTCTGCTGTATTTAAATTCTTAAAATTATCATTTCAATTGCAGTTGTGCAGGCTCTAGAAAGAGGACTTAAAAAGCAAGTTATTAATTTTTCTAAGCAAAGTGTTTTAGGACAATCCCTGACAATCCCCACTGCAGCAGCTACAGATCTGCTCAGACAGACATTGCCCAACCTGGGCTTTGACCCCATCAGGGAAGAGTTTTTAAGGGTCCCCCCATGAGTTAAGACCCCATTTTGAGCCTTTTGGGTGTTTGTTAAGGGCGCAGTGTTGGGGTGAATGACAAAATTTATGAATTCCTAACAGCTTATGGGCAACCATGTGCCTGGGGCTACTAAGCAAAACAGGACCAACTTAGTTTGAGTCCAGCTCATTGCTGGGAGCACCACGGTGGTCCTGGATGCAGCACACACCAGTGACATGTGTGTTTGTCCTGACCCACACAGGTATGCCCTGCCCATCTGGGTTTGTCCTGCCTCATCCCTGGGTTCTCCAGCCCATGGTATGCCCCCCACTGCCACAGTTTCCCACTGCTGCCTCTTTCTTGCCGAGTGTTCCCAATCAGCCAAGTGAATTTGGATGAGCAGCAATCACTCCTTTAAGCACCACCTGGGCATCTCCAGGCTCTGGAGACAGATTTCAGCAGGGAACACCAAATGGAGGAATTAATAGCAATGTCGTATTTGATGGGTTTTCCTTAATTTGCAATTAATCAAGTGATGGTACAGAAGCAGTTGGTTCTGTATTTATGTGTTGGCTTTCCAGAGAAAGCTAGAGAGTTTGTTTTGGACCAGAGCTAAGATTTTATATGAAAACAGATTTTAATTGGAATTATCCAAATAATTGGCTATTATTTGATTTTTAATGAGCTTCTTCACTTACTACCTTATCTATAAGTGAATTTAAATGAAAGCGGTTTGTTGTCGTATTAATATTAATATTTTTCTTATTGTTTGGAAATGTATTTTTAATTTCTCTGTATGTTGCCCCAGACTCGGATTCGCTGCTAATTTGCCTAGGAAGTTGTGCTCCAGTCCTTGGCATGCTCTTTTTTTCTGATGGGAACCACCTGGTCACAGCTGTCAGACTCTGGGGGCTGGACAAGAAGAGACTTCAGGATGCTGAGTCACATTCCTGGAGGTGGATACACAGGTTGTTTGTTCACGTGGTGCATCTACTTCACTATCTATGAAGTGTCCCTGCTCTTTTGCTTTTGGAAAATCATCCAAGCCCAGATCATGATCTATTTTTGAATTAGCCTTGCAAATCTGACCTTCAGTAGGGAGATACTCTGAAGAGCTGTGTAGACTCATTTTCCAGAAGGTCCACTAAGCAAATAGTCACAAATTTTCACAAGGACTCTCAGTTTTACCATGAGAAACAATAATTTTTAATTATTTCCATTTTAAGCACCAAGTGGAAGCACTGAGTTGGCTTCGAACAGAATGACCCCATCCAGCCTCCTGCTCCACCCTTCTTGGAATGCACAGCCATAGCACACCTGAGCTGTAGGTCTCCAGTTATGAACTCTGCAGGATTACAAAGATTCTTCAACAAATTAAGGACAAGGCACAATTATGCATCTTATTCTTAAAAGCAGTCTCTGGCCTACATGATGCACTGGAAACCGAGGTGGTAACGCAACAGTTCTTCAGAGGAAAGTCCTCCCCTGAAGAGTCTCCCTTCCTGACATTGTTATCACCAATAAAAAATGTTTTTAAAAAATCAAATTCATATCCCTGCAATGCACTGCCTGGTCACCTGATGTATATTGACGTAGTGCTCTGCAGTGAAGTGCAGCTTTACTGGTTTTCATCCTCTGGAGAGAAAATTATTGTGCTCATCTAACATTAATTAGTTTAAAAATAGCTAATACCCTTCTCTGCAACATGCAGAGGTGCTGGAGCATGTCCAGGGAAGGGAACAGAGCTAGGAAAGGGTCTGGAGCACCAGGAGCTGCTGAGGGAGCGGGGGGGGGGTGTTGCTCAGCCTGGAGAAAAGGAGGCTCAGGGGGGACCTTCTCACTCTCTGCAACTCCCTGACAGGAGAGTGGAGCCAAGTGGGGGTCAGGCTCTGTTCCCAGGGAGCAAGGGACAGGAAAAGGGGAAATGGCCTCAAGCTGTGCCAGAGGGAATTCAGGTTGGACATCAGGAAGAATTTCTTCATGGAAAGGGTGGTCAGGCATTGGAATGGGTTGCCTGGTGGAGTCCCCATCCCTGAAGGTGTCCAAGGAATGACTGGATGTGGCACTCAGTGCTCTGGGCTGGGTGACAAGGTAGGGATCAGGCACAGGTTGGTCTCGATGGTCCGAGAGAGCTTTTCCAACCTCAATAATTCCATGATTCTGTGATTCCTCTGTGATTGCTTTTCAAGGAATAAAAGTCAGACCCTTCACCAGCTTCATTGCTCTGCTCTGGACACTGTAAGAGCAGGTTTGTGTAAGCAGGTTTGTCTTTTGGACATGTATCCACTTGTATGCAGGAAAGAGTCTCTCAGCACAAATATTATTCACTTCTAAATTCTTTTTAAGCTTAAAGTTGTTCAGCAATGAAAGGAGAGAGAACTCTAATCAGAGCAGTACTTGCTACGTTGTGAAGAGAGAACAGTCTCACAATTCACAGGCTCAATCATTTTCCAATCACAATTAACATCGTGTTAGCTAAGGAACGATGAGTGGAAAAAAAAGGAATGGGCACTCTAAGAAAAGGAAATACAGTGAAGGCTCAAGTGCTGCTCATTTCCAAAGCTCCTTAGCTCAGATTACTGTATAATCAAAATCCTCCTCTTTGAAAATTGAAGAAACTGGATATAGAACCCCGCAGAGAAACTGTGGCTGCCCCATCCCTGGAATTGTTTAAGGCCAGGTTGGATGGGGCTTGGAGCAACTTGGTCTAGTGGAAGGTGCCCCTGTCCATGCCTTCCTGCCTGCCTGCCTGCCTGCCTGGCTCCCTCCCTCTCTCCCTTTCTCTTAACTTTCTTGGAGTCAGATGTGGTTGCAGACATGGAGCTGTGGCCAATGGAAGGGGACTCTGTGCCGTGCTGGCCAAGTGTCCTGCTGAGCCCCTTCTGAGCCCCAGGAGGAGCGAGCACAGCCTCTCCCTCACCGGCAGTCCCAGCAGGGCCAAGCTGCTTTGCCAGGACCAATACCAAGTGCTGCAGTGGCCCTTGCTGATTTCCAGCAGCATCTCCAGACACCTGAATGGAACATAATAAAATTCCACTTCACTGAACTTCAAAAAGTAAATATAGGATTTCTGGTGGTGATGCCCAGCCTGGTGCACTTCTATCCTCTGGCAATTCCAGCCACACCACATCTGGATGTATTTGCCATTGTGTTGAGTGATTCTACTTACCTGTTTTCTCAGACCTTAAATCAAGTTGCAGAGAACAATGTCAGCTGGTGGCCTTTGGGGTTTGTGACTCTGCAGAAGAGAAACATTGTAAGCACCTCTTCTCCAGGGATTTGAAAAATCTAAACTGAAACATGACTCCAGCAATGTGTGTGACATTGAAAGGAAGAAAGACGAGGAGTTAGTTAATGAGAAGGAAGCATGAAGTGATGTGGTCACATTTGTCAGCTGCTGTTATAACCCTATTGCTCACAGTTTTCCCATATAAAATAATTTCAAATAGACATTAAACCTTCCGAGCCCTCCCGTTATCCCAGCTGGCAGCCCGCAACCCTCATTGGTTGGCTCAGATGGTCATTTCATCAGCAGCTGTCACTTTCTGTAGGTATAAGGATTTAAAGGGTAAGGGAAGAATTATCTCTTAACATCAGTCACAGGTGTTTGAAGGAAATGAGTGGTTTATGGATCCATCAGGGCAGGGAGGACCAGTTGTGCCCTCACCTGAGCCTTTGAGATGGCACCTGCCTTGTGCTCCGTCCCATCAGTGAGAGATCACCTGGGATGGCCAGAAAGGATCTTCTGGATAATGTTAAAAACCAGAATATTGTGAAATTTGTCTTTTGTCAATAAGGTGTTGGCTAAAGGGCTCTTTGTTCTTGCTCAATTAGTAAGATTCATGGTTGGTGAAGAAAACCAACTGAAGGAGCAGAAGCCAAGAGTGAGCAAAGGTTAAGCTGGAAATCTAATGCTGGAATAGTTGTGATAATGTGCCATAATGTCAGTGCTCCTGACTGGTCCAGGTGGGCAGAGGTGCCCAGAACAGCAGGGGGAAAATGCAGACGGGGCACTGGGAGCCAGGAAATAACAATGCGATAAAACGTGTGGGAAATGGTGATGCTCCCACTGCTGCTTGTGCAGGTCTCTGCCGCTTTCCTCACAAATTGGACCTGTTCCACAGCCTTTACAAGCATTTATGGGAACATCAGGATCTCAAGGCCTCTGCAGTGCCTTATTCATGAGGATGGGTGGGAACAGACCACGCATCTTTCAGGCTTTCTGAGAGCCCAACCAGCCATCATTTTGGACACTGCTCATCTGGACTGTGTTTGAGAGGACTGTTATTATTTTCAAACCAGCTGGGCAGGAAAAGCAGTGAGCTGCTGTCAGAGGCAGGCCTGGTCCTCCAGCATCTCCATCCCTGTGGGAGACATGGACTGTCTAAGCACAGCGAGTGTGGGAGGAAGGTCAGGCACCACCTCTGCTACCCAAATCTCTGCTCTTCCCCACCCCTCAGCCCAGACGTACTCACATCACTCCCAGTCCTTCCACAGCATAAAGAGCACTGTAAGGTTCCAGAGGGCTCATAAACTGCTGCCGGGTGTGATTTGTGTTCTGCAGATCATGAGGACCATTTTCCCAAATCAATGAGGTTCCAAGAACTCACAGTTCAAGCCATTAATTACATTAGGATGCTCCAGAGTGACACAAATGCCTTGATGGAAAGCTGGGGGTCTATTTCCAGGATCATCCTGACCCCAAGGAGCAGTTCTGCTGAGCCTGGTGCAGGTGCAGCTCCTTGGTGAGTGATGGGGAGCTGTGGCCTCCCGTGGTTGTTCCAGGCAGCACCGCGACACCGTCACCGTCCAACCCCATTTTGTGCATGAGAACATCTTCCTTCTGCAGATAGAACAACAAGTTACACAGGTGTGTCTCCCCTGGTACTGGGCATGCCAGGATGTGCACTGGAATACGGAGAATCAGGGACTGAAGTTGCCAGCTGTAGCACTTTGGAGACTCTTGCCTGTCCTTGGATATAACAAGTGACACATATCAGTGCAGAGGAGCCCTTTCATGTGCATACACTCTTCCCGAAATGTATTTAACAGGAACGCAACATACATTTAAAAGACTACATTCCCCTTGTGGGGAAAATGGGATTCTGAAAAAAAGGAAAAAAAAAATCATTATCAGCATTTCAGTAGAAAAAACAATCCTGGAGAAACTGTTTGCTGTCTTTTCAAACAAAAATGTTGTAAAGCATTTCAGATTAATAAACACTGTCTGCTGTTTTGTTTCAGGGAGTCAGTCCCTTCATAGACGAACCCTTGATAGAATTTTTACAGCCCATCTTTGTCAATAACCCTTAGAGAGCATCTGAACCACAAAGCCCACAGGGCAGTCACTGAGAAAAGCATATACTGGGAACTTCGGGTTAAAGATATGAAACATAATATTTTTAAATAATTTTTTATTAATCAAGCATCTGCAAGACTTTGAAGATCAAATAAAGCAAGGTTGTGCTTACTGTATTGCTGGAACTATTTCAGTCACTGGGAATATCTCCTGGCCCTGGGATGACTGTGCACTGTGCTGACAGTTGTGCTTCCCTGAGGGCACACAAAACTTCTTATACAATACTGGTCTTAGGGAGAGATCCCTCGTGGAGCAGACCAGGAAAAGCTGTTGGACAGGGGGAGCCCTCCCTGCACAAAGGACCAGACTGGTCATGGACTGGTTCATGGTCTTTACTTAAAGGTAAAGACTTAAAGGACAGTTGGCTGATTGCAGACACTGGCAGTGTGAGCACTTTAGTTGGAGGTATGTCCCTTTCCACTATGGGGTTTCTTGAAAATACATATTTAAATTAAGTTTACAGAGTACAGTGCAGAAATCTAAGGAAAAGGAGAGTTTGGCTTTTGAATCAGTGAATATGGATTGAGAAAGGACTTTACTCATCCCAGACTGCTTCACCATCCTTGTTAATTACAGCTGCAAGTAGATATGAGGGGCCGTTATTCCCAGTCCCTGGCTTTACACAGCTCCATTCTCGTGGAGCAGGGTCCCTGCCCGAGCCCCCATATGGGAGCAGAGCAGCTCTGTCCCTCTGTCACGGTCTGACCTTCTGCAGATGTCTCTTTGATAAAGACCCAGAGTTCACACCTGGGCACAGGCAATGCCCTAAAACAGGAAGGACCCTTCCTACAAGCATTTATTCAAATCCAAAGAATATCCTTTCCCTGCTCCCACTTGATGCCCATTGGGTTCCCATTTATCGTCAGGTTAATGATTTTAGTAATATCGTAAATGAAATTATTTGGGCATAGCTTCTTTAGATCCCTAGGTTTTACTCTAATTAATGCCAATATTTTGAATTATCCCTAACTTTCAAGCTAAATTTGCTTTGGGCTTAACAAATGATAATTCCAATGTATCTGTGAGGGATCTGTGTTTTTTTTTTTCAATGCATTAATTTTCCATCTTCAAGTTGGGATTGAAAGAAATCAAAATTTCTAACACATTTTAAAGTTATTTTGAATTAGTAAAAATATTTTGCATTACTGAAATTGAAATGTTGTCATGATGCTAATCTTCAGAAGTCTTAATTTTTGTAAGTGTAAGCACTAATGGCTTCATTTGGACAAGCTCTTTGGAAACAGAAGATCAAAAACATTTCTTTTAAACTGTTGAAACAAGATGTGTCGCTTGTCTGAAATACTTGATTTCAGTGGTCTAAAACCAAAATTTTATTGAACTTTATTTGATGTTTTAAAACTAACCTGATTTAAATGACAATAGAATTTTGCATTGAAAAATCATTTGACTTTCAAATGTAACTAACATGGAGAAAATAATCAACAGAGAGCTTTGAAGTACCCGAATCCTCAGAATTAGCTGTAGCTGGGACACAAATAGAGCCTGGAATCTGTCAGCAATGCAGAGGACTCCTGGCTACATAGAGCAAAATAAGTGACACCTATCCAAGGGACTGGGCTTTCTCATCACAGGCAAAAGGAGTGAGGGAGAATTACTGTTCTTATTAAACTCCTATCCTTGCCATCAGTGCAGAAACTTCAACCCTCCTCTTTGGAACACTCCAGGATTTGCTTTTTCCCTGTTGAGGGAAGGCAGTTCTGCAGAAGAGTTGCCTTGAGTACCTGCAAAGGAGAAGAAAATTCTCCATGAAATCATGTGCATGCTCAAAGTTGGTCTTGTAATGTGTTTGAACACTTTTTAGATCTGAAATCTCTAAATTAGTCCCATTATATAGTAACAGCATGTTCTGCAAAGAATTCAGTCATCCCTAAAATTATTTGCTAAAATAAATGAGTAGAGAAATGACATTATTTTTTAGAACTCTATCTAAAACTGGGTCTTGACATAAGGGGAACTGAGATACAGGTTTTTTAACATAACAGCTCCTGGCATGTACATCATAGCTGAGTGTGAACAGCAAAACCCTCCCGACAACATATGTGTGTGTGCATTAAACGTTTGTACTGCTGTCACTTTAAAGAAACCCAACATTATTTAGGGAAGGCGTTCCATGTAGTATTTTTTCTGTGTGGAATGCCTCAGTTCCACTCAGTTTTGCAATCCCATACAGGTGTGTGTTTGTAGGAATAACCTGTGTGTGTCCTGACCCAGCCCTCCTGCAGTGTCAATGTTTAAGGTTCAGGTGAGAGTTGCAATGAAGGGTTTGGAAGAAAACCATCACACAGGGCTGGGGAGTTCAACATCACAACTGGTTGAAGTACTTACAGCTCACCAAATGTTTGCTCCAAGAGACACTGAGAAATAACCTCCGTGTGGTGCCAGGGCTGTGGGGCCTTCATTTGGCGCTTCTGTCTGAGTATAATTATGGAATCACAGAATCACTGAGATCATTAAGTCCAACCATCAACGCAGCACCACCAACATGTTTATCATTAAACTATGTCCCCAGCTGCCACATCCACATGTGTTTTGAACCCTTCCCGGAGATGGTGACTCCAGCACTGCCCTGGGCAGTCAGTGCCAATGTCATGCTGTAGACAAGTGGGGCCAGACGCTCCTTTCCAGCTGCAGAGGTGACCAAATGCGCCTTTGAGGCCAGATCGTGCCCCACCGCTGAGTTAATGATGTGCATCCATGGGGTCCTGCTCTGGGGTAGACAGACCTCTAAAGGAGAGGAAAACCATTGTTTTCTTGTGTATGCTTTGATGTGCTGCTTGTGTGTGCTGGCACAAGCCCCTCATTAGTGACAGACTGTGACTAGAGCATGGGCGAACCCACTCTCTGTTTGCTTTACCTGCAAAACAATAACAACTTTGATCAACAAAGGGCCAACAGCCTCCTTGTGTGAGACAAACTTTTTATTAGGTCTGAGACTGAGAGTGTTTCTCCTTAAGAAATACTGGTTTATTGCAGCAGGCTGGGAGATGAGATAAGAGTGAAATACCAAACATACACCCACAAAAAGAATGTGTATAAAATTGGAATGATAAGGTTTTCAGAGCAGGTTCCTTCTCAGGTGCTTGAGGTGCAGCACTGCTTCATATTTGCTGGAGAAGTTAAGGGAAATTGCAGTAATATCAGTTACAACTGGGGCCGCTGTGCCTGGACAGACCTGTCTCAAAGTAAAATAAAATAAATACATTTCTTCTTTACCTTTTTGTCAAGGTTATGCGACTTTGAAAACAGAGGATGCAGCTGAAGAAAACATTCCAGTGTTAGCAGTGAGAAGTGGACAGCATGAGACACCTTCCTGAGGATTAACCTTCCCTGAGGATCAGAGGGAGAGGATTCTGCCTGGCAGGGAGGGAATTTGCTCCCCGAGAGCAATTCCCCACCACAGAAAATGTGTAGTGCTTGGGGACATAAGGCAGTGCTGGGGAAACAGTTGCACTTGGTGGTCAGAGGGGCCTTTTCCAACCTCAATGATTCTGTGATAGTTCAGGAAATCAGGATAAGTGCACACTCTGTTGGAATGTATCTGGTCTGCTGTTACTCCAGGCATGCCACAGTAGTCAATGCCAAGCTCAGTGGTGACAACCAGCCAACAATTACCATGACTCCAGCTTCATTCCTTTTCTATTTCCTTCTCATGTGAAGGAAACAAAGGATAATGGCTGATCCTGTCTTCATATGATTCCACAGCAGCATTGCCCCTTGCTTTGGAGCAAGACCTGTGTTAGGGATTGAAGATCATTGGCTTGGTCCTTGCTGGTCCAGCAGTGCTCTCTACACAGCACTTGGGTCACATGCTGGTTTCCAAGCAGACATTTCTAGTTCTCAGATGTTTCCTTGGAGCTATGACCCTTGAGGCAGGAAGAGCTGCCCATCTGTCATTTTTGCTGGCTTTATGGTATCAGACATCTCCAGCTGAACTCCCTGCAGCATCCAAGATGGACTTGCTCCTTCACTGACAATCCACCCAGAGATAACTGATAGAATGGTGATTACAAAATAAAAAATAAAGAAAAAAAGGGGAGAGAAAAATACTTACAAGTTTTTGAATCAAACATGTAGAGAGGAAAAAAAAGACTGAAAAGGGCAACAGCGTCAATACTGTTCATCCCTGGACTATTCAGTGCTGTTACTATAGAAAACAGTTGACATTTATTTATATCAGTATGGTCAGGTCAATATGAGGAGAAACTGTTGCCTTTAGATTCTCTCTTGCTGCATTTCTCGGTCTCTATTTCCATCCAAGCTCTCAAGTTTCCATCTTATGCTTTTATCTTATCTTGGCAATTGCAGTGAATATTGATAAGTAACTAAATGTAGACAGTTTCCCAGGTGACTTCTCCTCATACTGAAAACCCAAATTTGCACTTTTTTTGGGTGCCATATGGGTCCAATTACCCAATAACTCACAAGGAGGCCGGTTAAATCCAATATTGCATTAAGGTGTGCAATATGTGGGCTGAGATTGTTTTCCTGCTGGCATTTGCTTGCAAGCATTTAAATTTCCTGTCAATCACAAGGCAAGCAAGTTATTTTCACTGTGCCATTGAGACCCAACTGTCACAAAGAAAACATCACAAAAAGCACAAAAATGGCACCTTTTTGATGGTACAACATGATTATCCTGATCTTATATTTTGTTGTGTTTTCTATAGATTATTTTTCTGCTTTTATTTTTTTCAGAACAAAGTTCTCACTTTGATGCTTCTCTTTGATAAAGTTACAAAGCTGTGCCAAAGATTTGAAATCTGTCATGGGACTTCTCTCTTCTCAGGAACGAGTTGCAAATGATGTCCCCCATAGTTTTTAAAAAAGCTGCCTGCCTCTCAATCAGCAAATATTCTTCCATGACACTGTGAATCTCTCATTTTTTCATTTCTGCTTTTGTCTGGATACTACTGAAATATTAATGGGGTTCCTTAGAGCTGACATGAGATCCAGAGTCTGCTCAGCACATCACTGTTGATACGATTCCAAGGGACTGCAGGGAACAGCCACTGCCCACATGGAGGACACCAGAGGCACCAACCCTTCCTGGCATTGGGAGGTTTTCCAAAACAGCCATCCTGTCTTCACCACACTTTAATTACCATTGCACTGGGAGAAAACATTACAGAAGTTTCTCTCTTGTGAATCAAGAGATTCAAGAGTTCTACCGCATATGTAAAACTTGCTCCATAGGGAACAGTAGCACAACGGTCCTTGAGCCTTTGCTTGGAGGTTGTTTCCTGCTGAGCCTCTTTTCACCAGTGTTTTCCCCAGTCATGTGATCTACTTGACCTCTTCCCAAGCAGAGAGCTCCCCACAACCGGGGCTCTGCACGGCAAAGCAAATAACGCTGTGTGCTCCCTGAGCAGAGGTCCCTTTCTCGAGTACCACGGCCACCCAGCTCCACATAGGGACCCTCTGCAAAGGTGTCCTTCAAAGCATTTGTTTGAATCATCCTCAAAGAGATAAACACCCAGAACAATGTCCCCAGAACCATCTCTGCCTCTTCTCATGTTGTAACAAAGCTGAAGATAAAAGACTAAGTCTTAAATGTAGTTGGAAAAAAACTGAATTAAATCAAAACAGGTTTAAAAATGTATTTCTGTTTCATTTGGAAATTAACAGGAGGGAGGGCAATGTGGTCAGAGACAACAGTACAACTCACAGCCACAGAGCAAGGAGGAGGCCAACAGGCTGTGGGACCTCCAGGAGCAATGACACCATTTGGAGAAAAGGAATTAGGTGTGTTTGACAAAGGAGACACAAGGCCTTGGTGCTACAGACTCCTCATGCGTGGGCAGTTCATGCCAAGGCAGCACAGCCATCTCTGCTCTCCGCATCTCTGCAGGTCCCAAGCCAGAGGAGCTTGGTGGGAACCACTACGGATATTCCCATGTTTATGATTTGTGTTTCCTTTGCATCTGTTTTTATCTTCATAATGTCACTGAGGATGACACTCTTCCTCACTTAAAAACCCTTCAGAAAAGAGGAAGAACCTCATGAACAGCAATGGAAATTAAAGAGTCCTGTTTTTTACCTGATATCCAATGTCTGAGTGAGGAGGAAAAGGAGCCAACAGGCTGTGGAATGTTTTACAGAGCACTAAACAGTGAGGCCAAAGCCAAGAGCCCTGTCTGGGGTTCCACTGGGAATAAAAATTGATAGTGAAGTCAGGTATTTCTTAATGCAATTTTTGTTTCCATGAACACAGGAGAAACCAAATAACAAGAGAACATTTATTTGCTTGCAGCTCCAGCCCTCTTTCAGCCAGCACTCACCTCGGAGAGCACAGAGACCTCAGAGGTTTCCATCAAGGCTGCATTTCCAGCCTTTGTTCATTTTTCTGTCTGATGCTCAGCATGTCTTGTCTTTTCCCACTTTCCTTGCAATACCCCAAATTTATTTCACATGCTCAGCAATGACTTGGCTTCCATTTGAGATTGATGTGGATGGGGCCGTGTTTTTCCAGCTCTATACTCCCAACTTCTCATAGAAATTGGGAGATAAAAAGGTCTCTTGCATAGTAAAGGCCAAATATCTCATTCCCCAGCGGGGCAGGGGGATGATCATCATGTCAGGATTGTTTGTACAGGCTTCCCTGGATGTATCTCCCAGTCTGGGGGAGATCAGAGTGGGATGGTGCAGGACAACACAGCTCTGGGGCTGGAGATTTCTGCTCCCACACCTCTCTCCCCTGCCCTCAGCACCAAAGCTGAGGTAGCCATGACCTGCAGATTGGATAACACCACGTACAGTGAGACCTGGAGGCAGGAGAGAGACAGGGAGTGCCGGCTGACCCTGCTGGTTAGGACCCCTCTGCTTGGTCAGCAGCCTCATTAAACCCTAAACAACATCCTCATGAACACAAGGAAAAAAGTTTTTGTTACTGTTGGAAAATCAAGTACTGACAAAGTCAGTCTGACAAAGTCAGTCCTGAAAAATCCTCCTCTCCTGCCCTCCACTGGACCACATCACTTGTGTGCAGAGGCCTGGGCCGGTGGGACTGTTGCTGATGAAACCCCAGGCCCTCTGAATTCCATGTGGACTCAAGTGCTGCGAAGACAGTTTGTACCCCAGTTCATTCCTGCAGTGTTGAAACCTGTGACACAGCTCTCACAGGCTGCTCTGCTTGTCAGACAGGGCTGCCCAGTGCCTGCAGCCATCAACAGAGTGCAGGTGGGATAACAGCTCTGGAGCACATTGCTCTGAAAAGGAGAAGGAAAAAAACCCTTCACTTGGACTTCAATCTTCAGCCCAAATATTGATGGCAAAAGCACCACTCCGTGTCTACCAGAAGCCACATCAGCTGCATGAGGATTTATGCTGTGTGTATCAATCTTGCTTGCTGGGAAGGATTATTAATGTTGTGTTTTTAACCATCTGCATGTCCCCTTCAAATATAAAAAAGTGAACCTTGAAGTTGCCAGATGAAGACAGCATTTATCATCTTCAGCATGAGTGCCACTGAAATACTCCGGCTCTCAAGCTCTCTCATCTGTCAAACTGGGGATCAGAGGGAGCAGCCAGTTGGTATTCCAGGATTTGCATAAAACCCAGCATCTGTCCAGCTGAACTTCCACATTTTCATAGAGAGACTGCTTACAAGAGCATGTAGTGACAAGACCAGGGAGAATGCCTTCCCACTGACAGAGGGCAGGTTAGATGGGATATTAGGAAGAAAGTCTTCCCTGTGAGGGTGTTGAGGGTGGTGAGGCCCTGGCACAGGTTGCCCAGAGAAGCTGTGGCTGCCCCATCCCTGGAAGTGTCCAAGGCCAGGTTGGACGGGGCTTGGAGCAACCTGGGATAGTGAAAGGTGTCTCTGCTCATGACAGGGGGTGCAATGAGATGAGCTTTAAGGTCCCTTCCATCTGAAAGCAGTCTGGGATTCCTTGCTTACAGGAGGCCATGGTGCCCCTGTGCCGGTACTGGGGCCTGGGCAGAGCAGGGGCAGTGGGGGCAGCCCAGACATCAGGATGGTCTCCACCAATGCAATTGTATTTTCCCTTCTCGCTCCAAGTTCCACCTGTGATCACACCACTTTTCTCTTCACAAATGATGCACACAAATTAACAATGCTGAACATTTGAAACTCAATTTCTCACTTCTTTGTGGGTTCTGTTAAAATTCCTGTGCTCTGTCACTGACAACAAGCAGGTGGGAAATCACTGCAGAGGCAGTGGAGGAGTAAAACATGGAGTTGTAATAATTCAGTTGTAAACATTAGCACTGTGCATGTGGGCACTAGAGCCTTTCCTAAAAATAATACAGATAAACCACCATTTGCAGCTCTGCAAATCCAGCACCCGCCTGGGACACAGAGATGAACTCTGTAGTGCCACCAAAGCCAGATGATTAATAATTAGCTTTAAACTTCCTCGTCATTTTTCCATCTGCTGACAGTGCCTTTTGCATATTATAATTGTGTCTCACTCAATGAATTAGATCTTTTTTTTAGTAAGTTCTTAAAAATAGGCTTTTGTTAAGCTTCAGCTCAAAAACAAATTTTTAAAATCTTGTAACTTGATCAGTTTTCCAAATCTGCGCAATCAAATCTACTGACAAAAAAATGATCAAAAGCAACTGTCATTTCTGTTTTCAGGAGTGAAACTGGGGGAGCATTTCCAGGGCTTGGGAATGGTGTACAATGCAGACAATAAACCAGCAATAATTGCGCCATCCCACCTGTTCCCATTCAGGTATTGATAAGAACATTATCAGCCTTTGGAGACACTGATTCATTGTGTTGTGGAGTAGATACGAAAAAAATAAATTCTTGATGGAAGCTGTTAATATGAATTCTCTCCCTGTTACGCATATTAAAGGAATTTCATCCCATCAGGAACTAATCACATTTCATTTTCTCCTGTTTTTTTTCTCATGGTCAACACATACCGGCACAGCCGAGGTGTACGATAATCAAAGCCTTCTTCATGGTTGAATAAATTTAATACTCTTGCTTCATCAGTGCAGCGTATTAAAAAGTCCCTTGACATATTTAGCTTGATTGTTTAAGGCATCACTCCGGAGCCACGGTATTACAGATTTCACCTGCAATATGGGGGGCCTTGGCTTTCATTTATCTGTAACATGACATAAGGAATTGGATTGAAATAAGTTTCTTTGAAAAACAAAGCCAATTGATGAAGTCATGATACATTCTCCACAACCTAAGTGGAAAAATAAATGAACATTAATTTGTGTTTGCAATAGCAGGCAGCACAAATAACACAGGTATTCGGAGTTGTAAATAAGTAATTCAACAATGTAATGTCATACCAAGTAGATATTTGTTTTACAAACAAATTACAAACAGTTCCACTATGTTTAAAATATTAACTTGCTTTTCTATGGTATAATTTTGTTACTAAAAAATGCATGGTCAGCTCCTGTAATTCCCATGTGATTCCAGCTTGAACCAAGTCTTTCTCCTCCTTTAGCTGGTGAGAATGCTGGGCACCAGAGGAGCCCAGGGCTGGGCAGAGCAGGAGCTGGTGCTGATGTGGGGTAAGGATCCATCCCAGCTCCAGGGCCCAGAGGGCAGGAGGGGGTTCCTGCATCAGGCATTGAACAGCCAATTCAACCCACTGAGCTGCTGGACCACTTAAACTACTTCAAGCAAAAAATGTCAGACTTCTGGTCCGTGATGGACATGGGTTTAGCTAAATTAGAAAACACCAAAGCAAAACTGCTGATTTTCTAGTTAAGGTTTCTGCATTCAAAGCCAGAATGCAATTGGGGAAAAATGTTTTCAGCAGCACTGGAGACGAAATCCAAGAGCCTAAAGCCAATGCTCGGATTGGTGATAAATTCAAGTGAAGCCTCTCTGTTAAAGGCTAGGTTGCAACTTATATGAAATTCAATTAAAGATAAAATATCTATTTTCCTGGCCTTGCTAATAGAGCGGCTGGTAATGACCCTGCCAATAACTCCAAACTTGCTTTAGGATATATCCAAGGGTGCAGATTTTCCTGTCATTAGTAAATAATTTTGTATTCCACTGCGCCACCAGAATTGTCTTGGTACACCTGTGACAGGAAGTAAAAGGATACAGTGCTGGGATGTCTCTTAATAGTGTTTTTCCAAGAGCAGATTCCCTCTAGGATGGGAACAGGGATCTGGAATCCAGCTGTCTTTTCTCTATCAATGCCTCAGCAGCTGGATAGCGCCCTCTCCCCTGGGCACGGGTGGGATCCCCAGTGACAGAGCAGCACCAGAGGTTCTCACCCCATGAAACACTTTCAAATGCTGAAAGGTAAAGAAACAAATAGACCTCACCCTCTCCCCACATCTCGGCGGTGCTTCTGTCCTCCCTCTCCTTTCAATGCAGGAGTGCAGAGCTGAGGGGCAGTTCGGAAACTTCACCAGGATCTCGTGTCCAGATCCCTGGAAAACAGCATCAACTGGAAAGGAGAAGTGCAAGTCTCCAGAGCTCCTGGGCTCTGAGGATTTTGTTGGGAAGATGGGGAGGGCATGTACTGGCCTCGAATGGCTCAAAGCCTACCCAAATCCATCCACCACTGCCCACTACATAAAGTCTAGTTTTAGCTTTCCTGCTGGAGAAAAAAGCCCCATCTTTGCTTTGTGAGGTGACCTGGAGGGAGGCACAGCCCTTTTTTTATGGAGGAAAACCATGCCTGGTGCAAAAAATACCCCAACAATTCTGCTTCATGCCCCGGTATTTTCAGGTCTCTTGGGGCAGTGCAGAGTTCGGGGTCATTTCAGAAGAGATTTCTCATAGACAGTCTTGAGATCTGATTTTTGTGTTTATACAGAAATGTATTCACAGAATCACAGACTGGTTTGGGTTGGGAAGGACCTTAGAGCTCATCTGGTTCCAACTCCCGTGCCATGGGCAGGGACACCTTCCACTAGACCAGGTTGCTCCAAGCCCCATCCAACCTGGCCTTGAATGTATTCACAAGGTCTTGCTCCTGGAGACATGGAAGAAGGCTGGATGGGGTTTCTCCCTACAGGTACAGGTATGTCTGAGTGTGTCTTCATTCCCCAGGTGAACAGCAGACAGGATGTGGGGAGGGCAGCCCCCCAACCTGTTCTGAGCTGCCTTGTCTCCCTGTCCTCCCTGGGCCTCAGCACACACCACTTCCCAAAACACACGGAAAAGACCAAAGATCACCAGCGTAGCCTCACACCTGTGCACGGCCCTATGAGCACCTGCAAAAGAAAGGATTCACACCAGAGCTGCGCAGGAGGCAGCTCCCAGTGAGAGGCAGCACAGTGTGTGTCAGCTGAGGGTGGCACAAACCTTCAGCTGCGAGTTAAAAGGGCTATTAAGTAAAACACTGAGCTGATAAAAAGATATTTATTGTTAGTATGGAGTCTATTACTATGTCATTAGTAATAATAACACCCAGATAATGAATTGAGCTTTTCTCCTAATGACTTGGGGTGTGGAATCATTCTTTCTAACTTCCGTTCTTCAGAAGAACACTCACTAGGCAATTAATATTGTCACTGGCATACCGAAGATCCTAACCCCACTGTGATTAGAGCAAATGAATAATTTGCCATTCAGATGCACTGAGAATAAAACCAGGATATGACTGAGAACAAAATTCCTGAGTTGCAAGCTGTAATAATTAACACACAGCAGAGAAGTGGGGGAACAGTTTAAAAAGACCTGATCTGAAGTCTCCTCAAGGGACTAGGAAGGGTCTCCCCTTCCCTCCCCTCTCTTTCTCTCCTTTTCCCTCCCCTCCCTTCCCCTATTTGGAACACCCAAAATACAAGGAGGAAACGCCTGCCCAGCAGAATTCCCACAGAAGGGGAGTCAGGGCAGAGGGGGGTAGAGCAGAGGATCAGTAGGGCCCCACCAGTGCTGGGGTCCTGCCAGGTCATTGCCAGCTCACGTGCCCTGTGCTTTGGTGTCACTGCTGACAACAACCCTTGTTTTGGTAAGACAGAGCTGGACTGCAACATTTCATGGAGTTTTTGCTGATAATTAAGGTAAAAGTTGGCACCACAGCCCAGGTGCCCCTTTCAAATTGGCTTCCTACACCTGAGGTCCTACAGCCACGTCCTGCAGAGGTGATGGCACTTCCCACTCCTGCTATACCCACTGTGAATTTTACTTCAAAACCAAGTGAGTTGTGAGAAGCTTGAACCAATCTCCCATAATTCAGATTTCTTCTAGTATCTGAAGGGGGCCTACAAGGAAGCCAGAGGGAGATGAAGAGAGGGACTCTTCATCAGGAACTAGTGACAGGACAAGGGGGAATGGCTTTCCACTGACAGAGGGCAGGGTTAGATGGCATATTGGGAAGAAAGTCTTCCCTGCAAGGGTGGTGAGGCACTGGCACAGATTGCCCTGTGGCTGCCCCATCCCTGGAAGTGTCCAGGGCCAGGTTGGATGGGGCTTGGAGCAACCTGGTCTAGTGAAAGGTGTCCCTGCTCATGGCAGGGGGTACAATGAGATGAGCTCTAAGGTCCCTTCTAACCCCAACCATTCTATGATTCTACAATTATCTGGTAGAAGGTCAGGGAGATGGTACCCCAGGGACAGCCAGTCCCCCTTGTGCCAGGGGCTGTGTGAGACCAGGAGTCCCAGCCATGCTCTGGCAGCCTCCCAGGTAGGGCCCCAGGCAGCCCCTCTATTCTGCAGCCACCTGGTTTCCTCCTCCCAGACATCTTTCCTCCCCAGGGACACCTATGGTTTTTCTTATTCTCCTCCATTTGCTTAAAGCTCCTTGAACTGATCCATGCTCCCAGGGGAGGTGAATAGTTAAAAAATAAATAAGCAACCAGAATTATGTGGGAGAGAAAAAAACCCCACATGTAACATTTATTGTGGAGAAAATGAGTATTAAAATAATTTTGACAAGAAATTAAGGATGAGTCAGTAATGGAATTGTGTTTTTGAAATAACAGTCGTTGGTTAACACCAGTCCCGAGTCTGGAAAACAGGATTGAAATGGATCAAGGGGCACCTGGGACAGTAAAAGATCTTTAAAGAATAAATGAAGATCCTCATAATTCAGCATGTGCCTCGCGTTCTGCTGTCAGAGACAGAGGGGAGGAGCTAGTTGTGTGACACACTATGGGCAGAGAGACACTCAGCTCCTATATATACACAATTTTGGGTGTGAACCTTTCTGGTTTGTATTCTCAAGACTTATTTCAGACCTCTTGGGCCATTACCCTCCCAGGCTGGCTCTGCCTCGAGGGGGGACTCCTCACTCAGCCTGGCAGAGAGCGGGACGTGCATTTCCTGAACATTAGTTTGCAAATGGAGCCTGAAGTGTTGGTTACGTCCCATAAACCCCAAATAGCCCAAAGAGATTTAGGTGAGGAGATTTTCCCAGCTCAGCCCCATGAGGAGGGCACACAGGGTGCCTCCTGCATCCCTCGGGAGAGAGATGGCAGGAGGCGATGAGCCAAGTTCCTCTGTCAGTCATCATTTTATTGCTTTGGGGATTTTATGGTACTTGTCAATACCCTGTTGGGAAATCCCTGGCCCATGGGGAGTGTATTTAATATAAAAGCACCTGAACTGATCCAATGTGGGCTGTAACAGCAAGAAGTGCCTCTCTTCCCACACTGTTCCACAGCCCCATCAGGCAGGACATGTATGTCCCACCCCAAGTATTTTACACGTGAGTGAGGGCAGACATGGGCTGTTTCATATCTGGTTTGGGCTTTCTCTAATCATTTCTCTGGAGCTGTACTAGTTTAAAGCCATGACCAAGAGCACTTCAGGTCTCAGCACTTCAGCATCCAAACTGGTGGGAGGAATAAAGGCTGGAGCCCAGTGTTCACCTGTTGCTGATGCCATTCCATGATTCTGTAACTCTGACTCTACATACCTTTGCCTGTCAGCCATACAGCCCCATTCCCTGGGGTTTGGACAGGCTGCAGAGACATGGCCCCATTCCCTGGGGTGAGGACAGGGACACAGCTGCATTCCCTGGGGTTTGGACAGGCTGCAGGGAACCGCCTGAATTTTTGCAGCAAGGACAGACTCATTGCACACCACAATCCCATCCCTTCTGGAAATGGATTTGTGTTGTGACATTTTCTCTCCTTGCTACAATTTTTGTCACTGCAAGGAGGTATCTGGGGTTGTATTGTCTCATTTTCACATTGCCATGCCATACTCTGTTGACCTTTTTAATATTCAGCATTTTGAATGGTTGACCATTGCACTCCTCCTCTTCCCATTAAAGGGGAGCCCAACCTGTTGCAAAGGACTGGGGTGACCAGGCAATTGAAATGAAAAATTCTGAAAAGGTCAGATGAGTCCAGCACTCCATATATTTCACAAAATGTAGGAGCTATTGAAATTTGTGTGCCTTCTCTCTGTGACAAAGGCTGTTCCAGCAGCAAAAATAAAAATAGGTACAACATCAATCCAGTGTTCTGCTAACAGCAGTGCTGGAAAAACCGTGGGGCTGTATAATTTCTCCCATTGTTATTATGGTTTTTAGCTTCTGCTCCTCTTTGGATGGATTATTGCAGAAATGTAGCAGAAAGCTTAATTTCCATTTGATTCAGGTATCTGTTTGTGGTGCTGCTCAGGCTCCTGGCATTTCAGAGAGACTCCTCAGCCGTCTCTCAATAAAAAGGTAAAACTCATTCAAATAAGAAACATACATTTTTTTTCTGCTTCTTCAGCAACTTTAGAAACATTTTCAACCCCATGTCTGCATCCACATTACCATTATCAATGGGCATCTGCTGCTCATTGTCCCCTGCATAAACAGCCCATTAAAGCCCAGTTTGGCACTCTCAGCCCTGCTGCTGGGTAAGAGAGGAGAGGGAAGGCTGGGAGCAACACAGATTCTAAAAATGCTATTTGGAATTTAATTTTGAAATTGTACTTGGTACATTTTGCCCCGATGATCAAACATTAATCTCCATCTTTTGTTTGGGTTTTGTTTTCAATTGCTTTATTTATCATTATTTAATGGCATATCAAGACTATTACTATTCTGATCTCAGGGATTTAATAGTAAAATATAAAATCATAGAATCATAGGTTTGTAAGGGACCTTAAGGATCATCTGCATCATCAAAAGACCTTGAAGATCATCTGGATTATCAATTCAAAGCTAATTCCAAGCGTGCTCTCCCATGTTCTGTGGCATGGCCTGACAGCCCCGGAGAGGTTCTGGTAGTTGGCTGAACCAGGTCACATCATTTTTCTCAGGTCAGCCCAAAAAAGAGCAACAAGATTTGCTGGTGCTTTTCCTTTTCCAACACAGCAGGTACAGAGAAGGTCATGGGCTGAGGGGTTCCTGTGCTCTGCAGAAATGGTCCCACGCAAAGGCAAGTTACACCCCTGCAGCTACAGGTGCTTTAGAAATCAGAACAGAAGGAATAAATATTGTTACCATTTAAATTTGTCCATTTATCAATACTATTGATAAACTTCCCACCAGTGGAGGTTCAGGTTGGACATCAGGAGGAATTTCTTCCTGGAAAGGGTGGTCAGACATTGGAAGGGGCTGCCTGGGGAGGTGGTGGAGTCCCCATCCCTGGAGGTGTCCAAGGAGCAACTGGACATGGCACTCAGTGCTCTGGGCTGGGTGACAAGGTGGGGATCAGGCACAGGCTGGACTCGATGGTCTGGGAGGGCTTTTCCAACATCAGTGATTCTGGGATTCTATTTTGTTCCTCAAAATGTCTGATGTTCCCCAAAGCAAACGAACATCAACAAAATCCTCCTTTTTACAGGGTGCACAATCAGCTTTGCTCCAAATAGCAGAAATATTGCAGACAAGTTTCCAAAACTCCTAATTCCTCTCCTCTTTCTTTCTCCCAAGACTTTTCCTGGAAAGGAAGAGGAATTATGTACCATGAGAACCCAGAATAAACCCCACAAGTCATAGCTGCGCCCAGCACAACCACCACAACGTGCTTCCACTCTCCCTTAGATCCACATTCTAAAGATTTACCTCATTTCCATTTGTATTTTCCTAATGAAATAAGTCTCAGTCTCAGCCAGATTTCCCAATGGGAATGGACTTCAATAAAATATTCAAAGCCCAGAGTGTAGGAGTGCCGTGGTGGCAGCACTTCTAGAAACAGAGGGGATGATCCCTGGGGAATGCCATGCCCATGCCAGAGCAGGGACAGCCCTGCCACAGGGATTACAGTGCCATCAGCACCTATGGCATGTGTAGGAGCACCCAAACCAACTGGGAATGAGGCACCCGAGTTTGTGTCCTGAGGAACTGCTGCTGTCTCTGGCCACCAATGAAACCCTATTTGAATTACTTAAGAGTTTTCCTACACCAGCCCAGCACACTGTACTAGTCCTAGCTGGAAAAACCTGCATATTTATCACCTCTTTTCTGCCAAGATCGCAGAACTGACCTGAGCTAAAGAACAATGTGGTTAAAGAAATCACCAGAGCATGTTAATCAGTGAAAATGCTCTGTGCTACAAGAAGCAACACACAGTGCCTGCACCTGAGTGATTCAGTACACAAACCTCCAAGACACATTTTTAACCTTCATTTTCATTTTACTATTTAAGTGCCTTCAGCTTTTCCTTTTAGTCACCCTTTACCATGTTAGAAGAAAATGATTTTTCTCTTCTCCTTTCAAACGCATCGATGTGGGGTCTCTTTCTTCAGCAGAGATGATCTTAGAAATTGGTTTTATCCTCACTTCCCAGGATGTAAGTTGAAGAGAAGCTTTGCCAGCTGGCAAAGGGTCTGTCTGCTATGGAAAATAGACACTTTGGCTAATTTCTGCAGCACAGCATCAGTTACTATGATGATTCCTGAAGCTCTCGGCAGCCTCGGCTCCTGTAATCCATAGCAAATGGGACATCTCTACCAACGGGCAGAGACAACGTGTTATTCCCTGGTCAGAACGAGATGCTGATGGTCACACTGCTGTGCCCCAAGTCCCATCCCAGCCTGCCCCAAGGAGAGGTGCTGGGCTCCCTACTCCGGGCCAGACAGCCCCAGCACACAGTGATGCTCATCAGCAGTTGCTGCTGCAGGCAGAAGACATGTCAGCTTGAAATGGTTAATTCCCATTCCATAATCATGGTTCCCATCACATGAGCCTGATTAGCATAAGGAAACAGAGGAGAAATCAAAACGCAGAGAAGAATTTTCTAAGAAACAGATTTTCTCTTCCCTTAGGAATTAAAGAACAATAAAAGAACCCATGACAGCAGCTCTGCACTCACCCCTGCACACAGTTACTGCATGCTAACAGTGCTCACAGGAGTCAGTGAGACATTTCATCTCTTTCCTTGGCATGGGCAAATTTCTTAATAGGATGTGAGCTCAAGTCCCAGTAACAGATAAAACACACTAACCATTTTTTCCTTTGACACCTTTTCCAATTATATTTTTAAATCTTCTTTGAATTCATTACATTCTGTAATCCTGCCAATTTGCATCATTTACTGCCATGCCTTCCCTTTGGAGGCAACTTTCCTTGCACGCTCACTGCTGTCAAAGGTACAAAAGACAGAACCATTCAGATCATCTCTCCAAAGTGGTTTCCAAGGCATTTCCTACTCCGGTTTATTTTTCTTGCACTCAATGAAGAGTGATCAGGAAGAAACATCAATAAGATGCTACTGTACAAAAGCATCTCCAAGCAGTTGTAGTTATTTACTGTCTGGGCTTCATTGTACTCACACCCCACCCCATTATGGGAAATTACCTCTGCTTTGATGTACATGCTCAATGAATGAAGGGCAGTTAATCACGACCCAAGAAGGACACAGGCTGTGCCTCTCAGGGCACAGGGCAATTAATAAGGATCACTCAGTCCTAACCGCAGAAGATGTCTTGCAGCTCCATAACCCAGTGCTTTGGATATGCTCCCTGGGAGATGGTCAAATCAAGCATTTACTTTGTCGAGGCACTGTTACCATTCAGACATGGCAATTAATGCCTGCAAACAGCTGTATTAATTTAGTGTTGATGGCTACTACAGGCCCTAACTGTTTAAGGTTAAAATGAAATTAAACACCTTTAATAGACTGCAAAGAAAAAAATAAAATGCTATTGACAACCTGCAAGTTCTCCAATGCCAAACACAAATTATGGGCACGACCTCCTTCTCTTTTTATTAATTGCATGCTGAGCTTAAAGCACAGTCCTGGTAAACATTTCTGAAGTCACTCCAGCACCAACACTGGGCGGGCTGTGCAAAGTAGGAGCTGAGAAAGCAAATGGCCACTGCACCTCTCGGGGTCCATGTGGTTCATGTCAACCCCATGTTTGGTGTTCAGTTGTACTGAGGTCACATTTCATACATTTATTAAGGTACCTGCTAAACTGCTAGATTGTGGCAGACAATCACAAACAAGATGAAATATTTACTGTTCTTTTTTAGAGACTGGAGATGGGAAAGAAAACACTTCACTCTCATGGTTCCTTCCCATCATTTCCATTCAAAAATCACTATGTATTTCTGGATGGTCATTATACAAAGAAGGCTGAATTTCTACCCTGTACAAAAGACAACACCACCTCTGTCTCTAGCACTGTCCAAGCCCCTGGAGTTTGAGGAAAAGCTTTCAAGTAGATGGGAATTCTCATTTCCCCCAATAACTTTCTAGGACAAGGGTTTTGTAGAAGCAAGGAGTTAGATGAACCTCTAATTGCCTCAAAAAGTCATTAAAAAATTACAATACATCCTTGTGCTTGTTTTCACTTACTGATTGATTTTTGCCTTTTAAAATGACAAATCTTGACATTTTTAAGAGAATACTCATAAGAGTTAAGATGATGAATCACAGCATCACAGAAGCTGAATTTAATAGTTGTAAAATACCTGTGTGAGGGCAACACTCACCTAGAACCATTGAAAGAACATTTAGAATCCCAGAGTAGTATGGGTTGGAAGGGACCTTAAAGCCCATGTCATTCCACCCCCTGCCATGGCAGGGACACGTTCCACAGGTTGCTCCAAGCCCTGTCCAAGCTGGCCTTGGACACTTCCAGGGAAAGGGATGGATGACAGTGTGTTCTAACATACCCCTCCTAGAACTGTGCATGGAGATTCACCCCTGGAGTGGTGACACCCCTCAAGGTCACTTCTCAGGGCTGAGCCAAAGATATTTACCCCCAGACACTGGTGTAACTTCAATCTCTACTTGATAATTAGTAAGATGGATTTGAAATTATTGATTTAATAAGTAGTGCACTATAATTGAATTTATAACTTCCTATATTGTGTAGCAGATAATTCTGATTAAGATGCTTTATTCTAATCATTATAATCATCAATTGAAGAAAGTAATTAATTTTGCATATATTTGGTTTGCCATCCTTAATTCTGCGGGACAAAGTTGTAGAGGGGCTCAGTTACATTTGTATAATCCATTCTAATCTAAAATCTAATCTTTAGACATTCCAGTCCCAGATCAAATCTGGGACTAGAATTGGATCCAGCCACACCCAGACTCCTTTCTGAGGAGGGGTTTGGGAAGCCAGGGGGTCCTTTCTGCACCTCATGGCTCAACAGGAGGGCATCTCTGACAAATTTGGATGAAGCTTCCATTCTTCCCATGACAGTGCTGCTTGACTCTGGCACCTAGGACCTCTTAGTTCCAGCTTTGCCCACTCACACAGAGTGGTGGATGGTGGGAACAGCTTCCAGCCTGGCTGCATCCCTCCCTCCAGTGACCCAAAAGCCTGGCTACTATTGTTTTTAGAAAAGAAATGTCCCTAAAGAAAAAAAATACATTTCTGCTTAGAAGTAAGAGAGCCAAGGCAGTTATTTTTGTCACAAAATGAAGGCAAAACCTAAGTTTGTGTTCCTCCTCTCAGGGCAGCACCGATTCGAAGTCTGCACAGGCTGGTGAGTTGCAGCCAACATAGAGACCTCAATCTATGCAGGTCAAACAGGGTTCCCAAAAATACCCGCTGTGACCCAGAGCAGTGAGCCTCAGGACAGTGCAGGCTGTCCATCAGTATCACTGTTTCCTCCCTGCAACTGGAGTTTATCACAGACTGTTTGGGGAAAACTGAGACAGGTTGTGTTTGTAAGGGCACAGGGTGACAAGGGCATGGGTGCATGAGGCCACCGTTACTCTGCTGTGTGTGTGCATTAACACAGGATCAGCTTTGTCTGTGAGCATGCCAGGGGATGTCACTGGTTTCCCAGGCCTCACCAGGACCATCATTCCTCCTGCACCAGTCCTCAGTGTCCCAGCCCATCCACGGTGTTGCGTACTCTACATGCTGATGGAAAGATGGATCATAACCACCTTCCCAGGACAGGGATGGACCAAAAACATGTGCCTGGGACAGGGCCAGAGCATAAATTGAGATAGAGCAGATGGGGTGACCAACAGACAACAGACAAGATTATCACAACCAGCCCAGTCAGTCAATAAAACCACCCAACCTCCTTAAACTGAAGAACAGCCACAGAAGGTAGGGCCTCAGGGACACCCCACTTTGGACTCATCTGAGCTCCTTCTCCTCTCTCCCTTTCCTCCAGCCACATCCAATTCCATCAATCAGGCACTTCTCCTGCTGTTTTGGGAAGGCATTGTTACCAAGAGCACACAGCCCCCTTCCCTTATCCTCCCTGAGTAGGGGACTGGAAATGGAGATAATTATAGGAAAAGGTTTTCAAACACACGGTTTGTAACTGACACATGCTCAGCTCTTGATGTGTTCTGTGCCTGTTCTCATTAAATTTTATACACAGCAAACCCGAACAAAAACCTTGTGCAGTGTTAGGGAACAATGATTCCTTTTTGCCAGTAAAAAGGAGATTTATGGGGAAAATCACTTGAATCTGACAGTCACTGACATCAGTTCTTAGTTCATGAAAAGTGAGTGGGACCTGATGGATCCTCTTCTTTTCATCAGAAAGCTGCTGTTTTTTTTGTCTTGGCTGAGAGTGGGAAGTGAATAATGAGCATATTGCTGATTAAAAAAAACCCTTACCTTCAACTTTAGCCAAAATTCTTTGCACTTATGACATGAATCATTAAAAAAATTCTGATTACACACCCCAAAGCATTTCATTAAAAAACATTTTTTCAAGCACCTTTTCTGAAAAAAAAAAAATTAGAAATCCCTTCTGTGAGTGCAGCAGTCACAGCAGGGAGGCACAAAAGAGGCTGATTTTGAAAAGGTGTCCCCCATTGTGCTTGAGGGAGGTGAAACCTCCACCCCAGTGTATCCCCAACCCACAGTCAGAGCAGCGCCAACACCCAGCCCCGGAGCATTTGTCCAAAGAGCCACTTGCTGGTGTTTAACACCCGTGTGTTGCAGGACCCTCCCTCCTTCCCTTAACAAAACCTCTCTTGGCGTGCTGCAGAGGCAGCTTGAGAGACAGGGCTCTGAGCAAGAAAAGAAAGGGCTCTGAGTGAGGAAATTGCCTCTAACAAACCTCCTCCTGTGGAGCAGAGCACCTGAGGATTGCATTCCTCATTCCCCCTTGGTGAGCAGCACCGTGCAGCTTCCTGGGAGTGAGAAAGCTTTATTTCACCCTCTTCTGAAGCTTCTCTGAGAGTCCAGACAGGAGCAGGCAACTGCTTCAGTGGACCACAGCTCTACCCCCTGGACCATCCTCTCCTCACAAATAGGTGGGGGAACAAACACAGGGACCTGCTGCTTTCTAGTGATCCTTCCAGCCTTGTCCCAATTAAATAAAGGTCAGCTCCCGGGGCCAGACAGGTGGTGGTTGGATGAGAAGACAAATCAAAGCACACTGTTGTCAGCGCACCAATTCCTCCCCATTTATTTCTGGCTGGTTTCTGAGCAATTTACTCGGGGCACGGACAGAAAGACAGCCATGTCCAAATGGAGCTGTTGGAACAGCTGCTGGGTTGTGCTTTCTGACTTATTCCTAGAAATGGCTTTTGCAGGGAGAGCTCCATTTCTTTCCTATTATACTGACAATATGTGCCAAATGATTCGCATTTTTGTTAAACCACATTGTAGCAAAAATAAATTTCTCCACTGTATTCCTGCATAGATTTGGTAGAAACTCAAAACACTACCCCAGTTTTATAGGAGAAAACCACCTAAAACTCCACTTTGCAAAGGTTGTGTTCAGGGTGGAGAGTCCAAGCTGGGCACTGCAGATTTCCAGGGCGGCATAGAGTGTGAGCATTACCTTGAAAAGTCAACTCCACCCCCACCCAGAGAGAAGAGAGCAAGGAGGAAGGAAGGTGTTACTTATTGTCCTGAACCCACCTTTCTGAATTTCTCTTTTGAGACAGAAATGAATTCCTGAAGTTCCTGTTCCTCATTCATACATTAGAATCAGCATTTCACCCCTTTTCTACATCAGACACTACCAGACCCCTCCTGTCATTGCTCTAGTGGCCATAATCTCTTGGACTAACTTCTCCTGCAATATTTGGGGATTTTTATGAGACTAAAGGGAGATTCTGGGATGTCCCTGGGAGAACTCTTTGACAGTAACAGGAGCTGTAATGAAAGACTGCAGTTCCCAGGAGCACCATTTGCCCTCTGTCCAGGGGATGTGTTGGTAGGGATGTGGATGCTGTGCTCCAGTTGGCCTCAGACGTCCCACAACACACCAACAGGAGCTGTAGGGAGGAGCATGTCCTGGCAGGTTTGGGCACTTCTTTACATTTTACATAATTGCACCTTTATGCAGCAGGAAAAAAAAAATCAGAAGAACTGATCTTATAGAAGACTTGAACTTCTCTGGTTTGACACCTCGATTTCAGAGTCACTGGAATTCTTTAAGTCTCTGAGGGAGGTAGACAGTCCCTTTGGTCACAGTGCATTCCAAGCAGCAAGGCTGCCAGAGCTCAAGAAGTGTTTGGATGATACTCTCAGGCACCTGGTGTGACTCTTGGGGATGGTCCTGTGCAGGGCCAGGAGTTGGACTCAATGATCCTTGTGGGTCCCTTCCAACTGGGCATATTCTGTGATTCTGTAAAATGGCTTTGTCTTGAACTCACACCTGCTTGGGGCAAACATACAATTTGTCAGTTTGCAGCATGCAAGAAGCACAGATGTTTTATACACACATAAAGACATGGGTATGAAAAAAGCATGTGTAGCAGCCTTTCTGCAGGAAGAGCCTTAATGGACCTGTGACCTGTGAATGACCACTGAGTGTTGGAAATGGGAGGGGTTTGGGGTCCAGTAACAGCCTTGTGCACCTCAGCAGCGCTCGTGGTACCAGCTTGGGAGCCCTGCGTGGCCCAGGCCTTCCCACTGTCCCAGGAGGACATGGCTCCCTGGGCTCCTGCCTGTGTGTGGCTGTGCCAAGGGGAAGGACAGGGCAGACCTGCACCTACAGCATCCACTGAGAGGTGGAAGATCTCCTCCTGCGCCTCTGGACTGCCTAAGGACAGGCCCATCTGCTGAGGAACAGCTCACGTGTGTCCCACTACCACAAGAGCAGAACACTCACCTCCAGCCCCCTCCACCTGCCGCCAGGAACGGGGCGATAATTGGTATTTTTCTCCGGTTTTACATGAAAAGCTTTTCAATAATTCTGTGCAATATTTCAGCTCAACCAGGAGAGGCAATGTATAATTTATTTTGTTACTTGATAGAATTAGTTGTTCTTAGCTTGCTGTGGCAGTATAAACTGAATGCAATATTTTCTAGTGTCCTTTTTCCATGCGATTAGTAAATTTAATTTGAAATTCTGTATTCACAAGTAGTGCACTGGCTGAAGGCAAGCTGTAGAACAGATGACAAAGGTTATTACATTTTTTAAATTATATTTTAAAGATGTTTAATAGCTGTGGAGAAAAGACTTTTATGGAAATGGAAATTGGCAGATTAAAGAATGAGTTTCATGAAGTTATTTTAAAAACACATGAACTTAGTTTTCCTATCACCCCTTAAAGGGCCAAAGTCTGGTTCTCCAGACTAAAATCCTAATTTGGACCAGGATTTTTCTGAATTCACAATCATATTCTATAAATTGATTACAAATGTAAATATAAAGTAAGCAATGGTTAGTGATGGTCAGCAATTCTCAAACACAGCTTTAAGAGTTCTTTTTTTTGTTACCAACATTAAAATTTAAGCTGGGTTCAAAATGCAGGTGATGTTTTTCTGCTTCTGTTCAACCCAATATTTAGGCTTCTCAGAGCTAAATTCTGCCTTGGTCTCAAGACAGTGATGTAAACAGGCAAAAGCCGCTTCCACACTGGGAATTTGCAGCCTGATCATCCAGTCCTCAAATGTGTGGGAGTTTTCAGCGAGTGAATTAGAGTGTGAATTAGACTAAGGTTGCTGTACACAAAATAGAGCCCACCCACTCCTCCATAGGCTTCTGCTGCTCCTGAAAAGAACAAATTCAAGTAAAAGCCGATGTTTTCTGCTGAAGTCAGCAGGTGCAGCTGAAAACACAAAGGAACGGAACGTGTTTCAGGAGGCGACTTGCTGGTTTTCACCTTATTTTCCAAAAGCTTCACTCTCGCATTTGAGAATAAGTGATAACAGTGAATAAACGATCAGAGGAGCTTTCAGCTTCGCACACGGAGGTAAATCCAATAACTCATACCCAGCCCAGGTTCCTGTCCAGTTCCTCACCCCTGGGACCAGCACAGCATAACCAGCACCCCCACCCTAGCCTGGCCCCACCAGCTCTTCCCTGCAGGTCTGAGCCTTCCACCAGCCTCCCCAGTATCTGTGCCCTCAGAGTGGGCTTTGTTCTTCATCAGTGTCAGTCTGACACCCAAAATTATAGGGGACATCAACTGCGAGCCTGCAAGAGAAGAAATGTGTGTTTTGGGAGCAGAGCATATTGGGTACCCTGACTGTTAGGAACTGCTCTGGCTTCTGTTAAGGTTCCTAGTGTTTAATTATGCAAATGACTCAAATAATAACAATAATAATACATTTTGTAGCATATCAGTAACTGCTCAACACCTCCAGCCTCTCAAAGCAAAATGACTATCAGGAAAGACAAGATGAAGCAGGAACCTGTGAAACTCCTGTCCTGGCCACTACATGTTCACAAAGCACCCCAGGGAGCATGTCCCCTCTTCCTGGGGTAAGTAGTGGAAGAAGTGGGAAGTTTCAATCAAATCACAAGCAACTGGTTTTACCCTCTTCACATTGAAAAGCTTTTAAATTTTCAGAGGATGGCATCCAAAGGAAAGCACTTTTTTAGTTTGGAAAGCTGCCCTAACTAGCTGAACCTAAAGAACAGTCACAAACATGTGCATCCCACGTAGCCAGTAACTTTATAAATTGACTGTTGGAATTTACATAAATTTCCATTTTCTTCGTCAACTTTATAGTACACGTTAAGCTTAAATTATAGTTTCTTTCTAACATTGTCTGAGCCAAATACTGCTATCAACTGATTCATATAATTACCACTTTCCTCTCTAATTATTTGCGAGAGTAAGGTACAGCAGGAAGGGGACTTTTAAGTGATAATGCAAAACATTTCCTACTTGTCTGCACCTAATTCATAAAAAGGTCATATGAAGGTTTTACAACTAAACTCAATTAAGGATTAAAATTCACACAAATAGCTCTTCTAAGCGAATCCACTGATGTTTTCACCTGTAACATCCAGAAATCTGTTTGCATCAGGTTGGTGACAGCTCTGCTGCCTTAGGGGTGAAGGAGAAGGTGTCCCCTCATTCTCAGTCTGACAATGGCCAAGGCCAGAGCCTGGCACCCCTTGCAGGGACCCATCCTCCCCACACAGAGGGAGGCACTGGGGGTCCCATCACCCTGCCTGAAAATCAAGTTCAGAGGAAGAGATGCTGAGCTGGTCCTAATAGCTAGAATTTCAAACCTCTAAAGGCCTGGTGAGAAAAGCCAAAAAAAAAGTATTTTTTTATATGTTTTAAAATACCAGGCAGATGTCAGTGGTTGCAATAGCTCCAGAATCAAACCAGCATTTCATGTGGTCCAGCCAAATGACTCGAATCAGTTGGCATCAAACTTGGACAGCGTGTGCAATGCTGCTACATAATTAAATTCAAAGTGCTAAAAAGGTAAAAATACACTTAATGCTGATCAGCACCACTTTTGAGGTTAAACAGCCCTGATTACATTTGATATTCTGTGTCTGGATGGAAAAAAACCACAAAACTGGTATATACTTCATTTTATTATGAAAGTGCTTTGGATGAAGACCTTTATAGATGAGATACTCCCCAAAAATAGGTTTTGACAGTGAATATGATTGAGGGAGGGGAAGGTTATTTCCAAGGTTCCCCAGTGACCCTGGTTTGATGCTATTTGAAGTTTCCATTAACAGCCTGGGAGTGGAAAGACGTGCTGGCAGAAGTCCCTGGGAGCAGCCTGGCACCAAGGGGACACAGCTACCCACCATGACCCCAGGTCTCTATGTTTGGCCATGGCACTATGATGGCTCTGCTTCCTTAGGTTGTCTCAACAAGCCTCAAGGCAAAGAGCCTCTTCACCAGGAGTGGAGACAAAGCAAAGACAGCTGCAGAAGTAACCTGAGAGGTGGAGAAAATGCAGCACAGCCATGGATCTGAAGAACTGGGTGGGCTCTGGGCCTCCAATTAGAGAAGCGACAAATTACAGCATTCAAAAGCTTTCAAGGAAAAGTATTGGGTAACACAGTGCCTCTTAGTCTACCTGTAAAAAACATGGCAAAAGAAATTGCTGGAGAGAAAGGCCTAGAAAAACTAGCTGTTGTTCCCTATTCAGCAGTGGGGAAATGATTGGAACAAAGTCTTGGAGGAACCTCTGAGTCCCCTCAGCCTCTTGAAATCCACATGAAGCAAGAGGTGAGGATGAGCACTGGTGGTGGTACATGAAGAGGCTGCATGGCACTTAATGATCCTGGATATATCACATGTTGGAGATGATTTGGTCTCTTCTGATCTTACAGTGACTAACTCTGAAATTCAGACAATGTGTCCTGGTCCTTGTTAGAGAGAAGGAAGTTGGTATCATAGGTTTGGGTTGGAAGGGACCTTACAGACCATCTTGTTCCACCCTCCTCCCATAGGCAGAGACACCTTCCATCAGACCAATTAAAACAACTTGCTCAATGTGCTGAGAAGTCAACCCAGGGTAGTGCAGGCTGGTATGGTCTGCAAGCCCTCCCCTCCAGGAGGAAGTTCTCTGTGCCTGTTTCAGACTAGGTCCTCAGCACAGACATGAGAAGCCATTCCCAGCTGAAAACACTGGCACAGGGCAATTGGTCTGTTGGGAACCAAGTATTCCCCTTCTCAACCCAAGGCTTCACCCCTTTTTGTTAAGTATCATTTCCTTGCCCCTAAATCCTTGTTGTTTTCCTCATTGAGGCCTCCATCTCTATGCTCAGCACTAGTCACCAACCACTGTCACCATGGCCTTTTCCCAAAGCCATGTTCTTTGTTCTGATAAAAGTATTTCCCCCTTCCCAGTCTCAGAACACAATCATTGAAAACTTGCCCAGAAACCAGAGGAAACAAGCAAACCGAAGAGCCAGCAGGGGGGATCCAGCCCCAGAGGGGCACCTTCCCACAGGTCAGGAGAGCACCAAACCCTCCTCATGTGATGGTGACCTCCAATCACCATTGCCTCATGGGCTGCCACAGCACCACTACTCACAGCACGTTTTTGTTGATGTTCAGCAGCAGCTGGAATTGTACATGGCTGTTTTCCCTGGACAACAGTTGTTATTTGATTCCTGCAACTGGTTTGCTTTTTGCATTAGCCAGTCAAGGGTAGGCACAGTGGAGATATACTGCAGCAGAAGATAATGCTTGTCTGTTTGGATCACCTTCAAAAGTTGATGTTAAAAAAAACCAACAAAAAAACCCCAACAAAAAAACAACTCCTCAACCTTGGATTTGAATTCACATTTATTCATCTCATTTTTTAATATGAATATTTTTCTCTGGTGTATTACAAAAAGCCTCCTTACACATATCTTATTTCACAGTTCCCTAAAAATTCCCATGCATCCTGAACAGAAGTTCTGACTTGCTTTAATCGTTCAAAATAAAACAGAATTTAAGATGGTCTGAAATGCTTAGCCAAGTCTGCTGAAAAGGATAACACGATGTTTCTGTGAGACCTTATGAGAGCATCGACACAAATGGCAGACATTTGTTGCTGCTGGCTTTCTCCCAAGTACCAGTGGACTCCTGAGCCAACCAGTAAGATATATCCAATGTTTTATGTTTTCTTTACTCTGTCTACCAATGAAGAGGGTTCTTTTAATCAAGTATCCAACTCTTCTTAGCACTGACAAGTTATTTCCATAAGTCCCTCTGTTTTCTGACTCCTGTAAAGCCAGAAAATGCAGATCTTTGACAAACATTGCCAAAACACACTGAGGTCTGAGAACCCCTGATGTTTTGGAGTGAACTCACATCTCACCTCCACACAGATCCTGGAGTGGGCTGGTTATTGAGGAGTGTGGGTTATGGGTCTGCAGCGCTTAGCAGACTGAACAGGTTGTCTCCTCTGTCTGTTGTTAACTTCATGGAGGTCAAACACAACAAACCTCCTAATATCCTCTGGGCCACCTGGGCTAGCTATTCTTGATCACCCCCTGCCTACTTCATCTTCCATTAATCAGCAGGAGGAGGAGATGGTCACAGTCTGACCACGCTTGGTCTGTGCAGTGCTCCTCAAGTGATAAATTATTGCTGAGCCAATACTCGACACATCCAAGTTGCAGAAGGTGGATTCAGACGTTGTACCCCCATTAATGACGCAGTTTGTTCAATCCAGGACTCATTGTATGCAGTTTCTCACCCCAGCATTTCATCAGGTATCAGCTTCTCATTTCCTTCAGAATCACTCCTAGCCAGTATGGTTCAGTGTCAGGAAACACAAGAAGTGTGCAATTAAATTCTCATTCATGGCCTTGTTCCAACTCTTGCCTCTAATTTATTACCACCCCAGAGTCCTGTGCAGGCTTTGCTCTCCGGACGCCCACCTTCTGTCTGTCCCTCCGGTTTACGGGGGAGCAGCAGCTGCCCAAAGCCTCCCCTATTGCTCTGCCATCTGCTCAGAAAGATTTGGTCTGCAAACATGGGAATACCACTCCATGCCTTTGTTTCAAGCTGCAGGAAAACAATCAGCTTCTTTCGAATCCTAAAGAATGGACTTGGTTTTAGGTCTGATATAGAGGCAGGGTTGGCCAGATCTCATGGAGGGTTGAAGGTGCTCTACTCCAATACAGAAAGATTTCACCTCCAGAGTCTCCTGACCACATCTCATGGCAATGGAGACAGGATGAGACTCTGGCGCCATGTTCCAGAATGGGATGAGCACCCTGTGGGAAATACAGAAAGTAGGTGTTTCCTTGCTTGTGCATGACCATGCATGAATTTATCCATGTAGGGAAGAGCCATCCCAGCCTCCTTTGAAAGCAATCTCCAAAAGAGGGCTCTGGAAGCACCATGAAACCATGAGTCAATGGAGATGGGTTTTAGCCCTCAAGAATACAATGAGCAAAATGGACACAGTCAGAGCCTGTAGGCACAGCAGCTTCACTGAAATTCAACAAGACACTGTGGGACGGCAGCCAGAGAGCTGCAGCCACAGTGACCACACACACAGTGATGCTCTCAGTACCTACCCAGGTGTTTGTGTCCCAGCACAGCAGGTGTTCTGCTTGCTGAGAGGTCAGGCCATCCCAGGGAACACAGGACAACATGGGTGTTGCTAGGAAGGGTTTGTATGACCTACTCCAGCCATATCCCAAATAAACAAGGCCCTTGAAGTTTTAGCTTCATTTCAGAGAGCACAGTATATCCAATAAAGGAGTAATAAATTTGAGGTTTAAACTTTCCCAAACACAGTCAAAAGTTACCAACTTCAGAAACTGACTGCAGTTCCCTTCTTTCCCATCATTTCCCAGCTAGAGGTGGCATTAAGCTGTTTTAGTATTTTCGTCTCTTGGACAAGCACTGCAGAAGCAGCTTCACCAGTGGACACCTCCACCCCCATCCCACCAGCTCTGGCTCAGAGATGAAGAGAAAGTTCAACACATGCCCCAGCTGGTTCAAACCCTGACTACACACCCAAGTCATACAAGCTGCAATGCTGGAAATTAAAATTATCACGAGAAGAATGCTGTCAGCTTTGTTGCAGGACTAACTCCTTTCCAAGCCTAAACGGCCTTGGTTTTAACGCCCTACACCCCACACAACTCCTCCAGCACCATATTAATCTCATAAATCAGTTCCACATCTCAGATTCCTGAGTGCATACAAACATTTCTATCTTCCCATTTTGCTGACCTTCCCCATTATTCCTGTAAAACCCAGCCCTAAGCACTGTCTCCTCCCAGCATTACATGGGAGTACTCAGAGCATGCCATGAAATATTAAAGGAGAATGCCAGGATGATTTCAGGGATCTAGAAAGCCCCATCAGTAATGAGGCGGCATCAGAGCTGCTTTCTCAGCCTGAGACCTGCCGAGCTCCATCCCAGCTCTTACAGAGAAGCTGTACAGAGTGAGTCAGCTTTTCCTGGTAATTACTGGGAGGTTTTGTGTTCCAGTAAGCAGAGCTGATCTCTGCAGGAATACATACTCTTTACTGGGGAAGGGCATTGGGGAACTGTTACTGTTGTTCCACCAAACAATAGATCCCTCAAGAAGCAAACCGACATTTTCTATTTACACGTCTGTACAAGCTGCTGCTTGGAGAGGGAACTGCTGATGTGCCCGAGGCACGGCAGAGCTGGCTTGTGCCCTCACTGACCCAAACTGTGCATCATTGGGGAGTAATTTGCGTTACAAGGGAAAATGCAGTGCTTGGCCCTTCCTCAGAGCAGGGGCTGGAGTCAATCTTTGTTCTTGATAAAGACTCCTCCAGCAGCCTCACTGACCTGCTCCAGGCCTTTGTGCTCCTGGTTTTATTACAGTTTTCTGGGAGCACAGAAGCTGTACACTCCACAAACAAAGCTCGTGAAAGACAAGGGCTGAGGGCTGCGTGGGAGCAGATGGATCCCAGCAGTGGGGAGACCACTGCAGAATCCCTTGCTGCCAGTGAGGGAGGGGCTGCCCAGGGCACTCCAAGGAAAAGAGGGATGACACTTCCACTAAAGGTCACAACATGGCCCAGAAGGACAGGCTAACCTTGGTGATAAACCGTTTCTGTGCCACTGCAGACCAAGCAAGTGACCGGAGTGCTGCTCCATGATAATTCCATGCTCCCTGCAGGGAGCTGCTCTTTCTGCTTCCCATGTCCTGCTGGGAACATCTCCAGCTCCTCCATTACAGAGCTCTCTGGAAGTTGAAGCTCTGCCGCAGCCTTAGCAGAGAGCTCTTCTAGTGCCATATAGGTCATGGTACCAGCCTCAACACACAACAGATCTGCTCAGGACAAGCAGCAGCAGCAAGAAGAAACACAGTGAGAACCTTCCTGGGTGAACTGAAAATATCCTCACAGTAGCTAAAGCACATTTTGAAGGAGAATGGAGAATAGCTTAATTCAAGTTGAACTGAGGCCATGCAGCTACCCAAATCCCACATCCCCCTGTTCACTTTGTGACCACACAGAGTACCCACAACCCACCCTGCCCAGCACCTCCTGCCCACACCCCTTTTACAGCCCCCTGGAGGAAACAGGCTGATTCCCCACAGCTGGCCCAAGCCAGGCTGCTCCACTCAGCTTTGCTCTTGGGAGAAGCTCCTTTCTTTGCTCGGAGTAGAGCCCATGGGTGCTCTCCTTATCCACCCCCAGGTAGGTAGACTGTCTGTGTCCTCACAGCACAGGTAAGATTTCCTCTTGAAGAAAGCACCCTGTGCCTGAAGACCTTGCCTCTCCATTGCAGATAATGAGGCAAAGCATTCTGTCCCTGTGTTCTATCTTAATTCCACTTTAATTCAGTTTTTATAAAGAACTATTTAAACACAGAGTTGCTTTATTTGTTTCTGAGATGTTAGGAAGTGCTTCCTTCAGTCCTTTCATCAAAGGGAACTTATATAATATTCCAGATTTCCATGTTTCTGTCCAACTGGAAGAGGCAGAGGTAATGCTGCTTTTGAGGTTGTTCCTCTGCCAGCTCCGAGTCACTGCTGCCTCACTCACATTCTCCTCCAGCTGTGCCATTCATAAAGGCGCAGATATGACATTATTTCACAGAAATTCATTGGGTAACTGAACAGTACCAGAGCATTGCAAAATAAAGGTGTGTATTTGACTTTCAAAACCTGTTCCAAATGCACTGTGTTCCTATACAGCCTATCTTCCTTTTTCATATTATGTCTTTCCTTTTGCATTTCCCGTTTGAATTATTATTGTGTCTGAGACATGATTTACATTTAGTATAGCTCAGAACAACAAAATGTAACATTATGTTATACAAGGCTAATCTTTCTTTATACAAACCTAATTCCAAGGAGTAGTGTGCACTCACTGATCCAATATAATCTAGGAAGGCAGGTTGTTAGATTTAGACAAGTCCCAGCCAGGAATTTGTTACAGGTGACAGTCCCTGGGCTGTTAAACACACACTTGAAACACGCTTCTAATGACAGCATTATGATCACAAAATGATGGTTAAGGAGTAGCTGACACTCTGTGACTGGGCTTTATGTTCCCTGGAATAGCGGGACTTTAATCATAGGGAAAACCAGAAAGAATTTCACCGACTTACCTGTTGCTTGTGCTGCCATATGCTGAAAAAGAGATACATAGAGATATGATATTATATAAGTAAAGTTAAACCGGGGAAATCATAGAGTGGGATAACACGATCATACTGACATGCTCTTCTGAGAAGGATTGCCCTCATCTGAGGGAGAGGGGAAGGGAGCTCAGCGCATCAGAAGCACCTTAATGTCTTGTGCAAGGAGAGCAGCAGAATTCCCTCCTTACTCCCACACAGAGCCTTTGAAGCTCCCATCATATCCATGGTCAGAGGGACATGTCAGGCCAGGCTGGGATGCTGGAGGGCCATTTCTGCCTCAAACCCTGTGGGTGCTGCTCTGCAACCTCCTTGGATGGAGTTCTATGGTATGGCAGGTTTTGAACTAAACAAGAATTGTATCTTCTTGTAGGAAAGCTGGAAAACCATTAAAGGAAAACTTATGCTGGGTTTTTCTTACTCAGGTTTTCTTTTCCTGTGCTCAGCCATTTGGCTGGGAATGGAAAGTGGAGGGAACTTGCCTTTGTTTACAAAAAGAGCCAGTTCCCCAGTCTGGTGGGTTTCTCAGCATTAAATTAACCACTCGCACCAGAATATCCTTTGCTATTGCTGCCCTGCCATTGGGGGGGAGCGGGGAGGGGATGCCCTGGACCTCTGCTCCCAACCCTGCAAGCTTTGTGCCCTCAAAATCTCCCCCAGGGTCTGGCATCCACAGGACTTTCCCATCATCTATTCCAAAATTGCAGTGTCGGGATGACAAAGCACTGGCAGTGGAGAGCCAGGCCGTGGCTTGCCTGCCCTTCAGAATTAAAATGGATGAAATGAAAGTCAATTTTTCAGCTTCCAAACAGTCTGTGTTAGGGGAAAACATCTCCACTCTACTTGACTCTTATCTCCTTTTCATTCCCAGCATGGCTGGAGGATTTAATGTCTCTTGCTGTCTCTGGGAGCTCACAGGGAAGCAGCCGCTGGTGCAGTGCTGGTGGAGTGTGTGGCACAGCACGTGTCATGATGGGGAGCACACTCCAGCCCCAGGACCTGTACCCTGTGCCTCTCCACCATGGTGCTGCTCTCTGTGATGGGGAAAGGAGGCAGATACTCACTTATTCTGACAACTCCCTAAACACCCCATGTGCCATGGTCACTGCTCAGAGTCAGAGCTCCCCATGGCCCATGGATTTGCTCTGGTGATGGTACCCATTTGCACTGGATTCACTGTAATCAGGGAGGGCAGGGCAGGGCTGCTCAAATATTTCATAGAATCATGGAATCACATGGTTGTTAAGATTGTGTTAAGAAAAGCCCTCTGAGGTCATTGAGTCCAACCAAACCAGCACCACCACAATGTTCACCAATAAACCATATCCTCAAGTGCCACATCCACAGGTTTTTTGAACCCTTTGAGGGATGATGACTCCACCACTGCCCTGGGCAGCCTGTTCCAATTCTTTACAACCCTTTCCATGAAAAGATATTTCCTAATATCTAATCTAAACCTTTCTTGGTGCAACTTGAGGCTGTTTAGTGAGACGTCTGTCTTGAGGGGTTAACAGACCTAAAGGTTTCTGCCCTGCCTGGCATGGGGATGGCCTCTGCAGGGACTCTGGGCACCTCTCCAGGTGGAGCTGAGTGGTTTTTGATAGATTGTTTTGAAATAATTATGGCTGGCTGGGAAACTGTTGCAAAAAAAAAATGGAAGAACTTCATGCCTGAAGGCATTTTCAGTAATGTATAAAACAAAAAAAACCAAACCAAAACAACAACAAAAAAAATTTAAAGCATGAGGAAGAAAACAAAAATGTAGTTACATACAGAAGCAGACACAAGTGTTTCTGTAAGTAAAACGAAAAATAACACAGATAATAGCTGAGGGACACAGAATGGGTGGCACAGGTGCAGAGCAGAGCGTCACCTCTGCTGCCAAAGACATTTCTTGGTTGCCAAAGCTGACAGAAATCTTTGTTCTTCTTTGAACAAGCCCTTTTCTCACTGAGGGGCCTTTGGCCCCGAACCCCCAACACATGCAGGCTCTTCTGCTGTCCCAAGGAGCAGCCAGAATTCTAAATACAGACACACTTCTAAATGCTGCAGAATTCCCAGGGCAGTGCACATGGATATGAACCTGGCAGGGCTAGGGGCAGGGAAACTTCCAGATGGAGAAAAATGGTGATGCAGGAGGAAGCTTTTGGTAAACAACATAGGGTGGGTGCCTCACCAATACCATGCTGTGCTGACATCTCAGCTCCACATGCATCCCTGAAATATATCCATCACTATGGAATCCCCAAAATATTAGGGGAAAAGTAACAGGTGACTTGAAAACCCTTTGAAATATGGTCAAAGTACCTCCAGTGAATGACTGGTGATTATGTGCTCAACCCGTGCAGTTGTGTGGTACTCACGATCTCTGGAAACCCAAGAAACTCAGCTGGAAGCTTCCCAGGCAGGTTTGTTTCATCTCGTTGATGCCCTGATGGTGAACTGTCAGTGCCCAACAGCCCTGCACACCTGCACTGGGTCATCCACTGTGGAGACCAGTGGCTCTGTTTCTCCTTTTCCTTTGTTTATGGAGATGCTTTGGGTTTGTTCCATCATCAGACCTTTGCTCAGTGTGGTTAATGATATCACACTACGATGCCATCAAATTGGAAATGTTTTGGCATCAAGCAATCATCTTTCAAGGCCTTACTTTTACTGAAAATGAGTTCATTATAGCTGCAGAGCAGTCCAGTAAATGCCCACTTGAAACCAGAAGTGAGAAGGTTCTGCGTCCTCGTTCGCCAGCCAAACTCTCAGAGTTAAGGGCAAAAGTCCCAACAGGAAAGGGAGTTGTGGCAGATGGCACCCACCACGGACCTGCCACAGTGACTCCTTTGAAGGGTGTGACCAAACTGTAACGATGCTGAGAACCAGTCATAGAATATGTTGAAGTGGAAGGGACCCACAAGGATCATCAAGTCCAACTCCAATGTTTGTGTCCTACAGTTGTATTAATTAATTCAGTTGTATTTTTTAAATTTCTGTTATTTCTGATGGATTTCAAATGAACGAATAAGCAGGGAAAACCTAAAATATTTAATGCTGTGGAGTAACTAATTTTTTTAATCAAAAATATTTTTTGCTCATGCAGTTAATAAAATGTTGTGGCAAATTGATACATATTGACAAACCCCAATATTTCAGATAATACATTTTTGTTCATGCCAAAAGCCTTTTGTTCATTGAAAAAGCACATAATGGAAATATTTTAATCAGAGTTTTAAAATATCAGATGTCTTCAATGAAAGGTCAGGCCTCTGGAGCAGAGCAGGGAGCAAACAGCTCAGGAGGGTTAATTAGCAACAAAAGACTAAACAAAAGGAGTTTGGAAGAGGCCTCTGAAGGAGAGAAGGCACTTAGGATACATTAAAGGACTTTGAAAAGCACAATGGGCTTTTTCCATGATAAAATCCCTGGTGCACAGAGATGAAGCTCCAGCTCATGCTGCACTGCACATTTTTTAATGTAAATATGGGGTTGTGCTTATCAGGCCACTTATGCTTTTTAACAGGGTCCTTGGAGAGCCACCTGAGCTGTCCCTGGATGGCTTGGCAAGGTGGGTACCCTATGGCCCATCTCACTGGGAAGTGGGAAGCAATGCTGGATGGTGGGATGTGGTGCCAGGCAGTAAGAAGTGGTACTGGGAGGTGGGATGCAGTGCTGGGCAGGCGGAAGTGATGCTGGGTGGTGGGATGTGGTGCTGGGTGGTGGAATGCAGCTGGGTGGTGGGATGCAGCTGGGTGGTGGGATGCAGCTGGGTGGTGGGATGTGGTGCTGGGTGGTGGGATGCAGTGCTGAGCGGTGGGATGTGCTGGGCAGCAGGGGCACAAGGAGCCTCTCATGGTCACAATACAGGCACTGCCACACCACAGAGCACTGACCCTACCGTGGGGGCTCCCTGCTCTTGGAGTTCTGGAGGAAGAAGAAGCAATCCTGGGAAGCTGCCATGGCTTCACAGCACGAGGTGCTCTGTGGTGGAGGGGTGTACTTTGAGCCCCACCAAGGCACGAGTTAGGTGCCGCGGCTGGAAAGGGACTATCAGTCCCCAATAGAGCTGGTAAGGGACCGCCACTCTGCCCCCCCTCTTCCCCCGCCCCCGGTACAGCTGGGAGGGGACTGTCACCCCTCCTGGTACATCTGACACCTCTGACTCAGAGCTCACTAGCCCTCAGCACAGCTGTTCTTGTAGTGGTCTTGTAGGGAAATAATTAAAGACGAGAATTCCTTCAGATCCCTGCTCACTGTAGAAATCAGTAGGTCGCAGGAGTGCTGAATTTATTAAATAGTTTGTCTGTGAACTTTTTCAAAGATCACAAGTGATGTGAAGAACGCACACACCCGGCAGTGTCCATGAAAACAGGCACCAGAGCTGCCGGCAGCATCCGAGCAGTGTATGCGGGAAAGGGGGTGGAATATCCGACTTTCAAGCCAGAACAAACCTGCCACAGATGCCTCACGCTCCGGATCCTTTCATGCTGTACATCCAATTAACCTTTCCTTGCCAAGGAGCGAGGACACTCTCCTTTGATTGGCAGTGCTTGTCCTGGTGCCGGTGGCTGGAGTTCAGAAACGCGGCTGGAAAATCAGGCTTTATTAATACATCATTTAGCAGTTGAAATAGATTCCAGTGGTGTATGTCTAAGGCAGGAGATAATTCAGCATTTGTTACTTACTGACAGAATACAGAATTGGAATATATAGTGCAACTCTTAATGTCAAAAAACCTAATGTGCCAGCAATTGAATTCCAGTGTCATTTTGTAGCCTCCCATCAGCTGTTCCTTTAGCGGGAGGAGTGGGAATGCTGCACCGATGCTCCTCTGAACACTGTATGCACTTACACTGCAGAGGCAAACCCGAGTAGAGAGAGCAGCAATTTGATGTATTTGTGATGTGTGTGATGAACATTTAGTCCTCAACAGTATTAACTGACTGGCATCCTTTGGAGGAGAAACATATTGTTGGTGTTACTTTTTCTTTAATGAGTGCTCAGGCTTTTCCAGCCTGAATCAGCATCTCCAGCTCCCACTGAATTTTATCTGTATCTGTATCCCTACTTAATTGAAGCAGCACAAAGATGGGGGTACACCACATGATGGACAAGAAGAAATGGCCTCAAATTGTGCCAGGGGTGGTTTAGATTGGATATTAGGAACAATACCTTCCCTGAACGGGTTGTCAGACCCTGGAAAAGGCTGCCCAGGGCAGTGGAAATGGAGCAGCAGGTTGTTATGTGGGGGCAGTGACTGATCACCAGGGATCAGGAGAAAACTCCCGGGACAAATGATTCCATCCTTCTAAAAAATTCAAACACTTCTGCCACAGCTTCTAGAAGAATCCATCCTCTCTCCAGATGCCCCCAGGATCTGTGGATGCTGGCAGGTGGTGTGGTCAGGTAAACTCAGGTGTTTGGCTTCAGCACAGCCCCACTCGGAGCATGGAAAGCTTGGCCGGAGTAAGGCTCACGCAAAGATTCATCCCAGGGTTTATGGCAGAAGCTTTAACTCTGAGGAGGCCACAGCTCTGCACTCGGTACTGGAAGGTCTAACATGTGTCTTACCCCAGGGAGATAATTAGTTGGGATACCCCCAATTGCCTGATGAATTTACATGTTTTCCATATCTGTTCCCCATCGCCAAGCCATCAACCCTGTGGATGGTGCTTCCTGTCCTCCTGGAAGAGCTCTGTGTTTGGGGAATCTAATCCTTATTCAGCTGTTTTGAGAACAAAGGCAGAGCCTCAGTGAGCAGAATTATCTTAATGGCTTCAGAGCCCACATTAGGTTGTGGAAAATCAGGAGTTCCTTTCTTCCCTCCCTTGTAGAGAGGACTTCACTGGATTATCTGAAGAATGAGCAAAACAAACTTGGATAACAGGATGCGGAGGAGGAGGAAGAGGAGGAGGAGGAGGAGGAGGAGGAGGAGGAGGAGTGTGAAATGAGCAATGGAAAGTCCATCAGATAGCTGAGGGAAGGCAGTGAGCACTGGAGATAAAGGGGGAAGCACCTATTTAGGTGTGTACAATGATTTCCTTGCCTCAGGAACTGGCCGGGTCTATTTATCTGCAAAAGCGATTCATAGGCAGCTCATTGTTACAGCAGTGCTGTCAGAGGAGAGAAAATAATTGCAGGAGATAATTCCTTACCTTGAGGGCCCTGCAGCAGGATTCAGCAACGTGCTGGGCCCATGGGGCAGGATACCGAGGAAGGGAAGGCAGAAGGAAGAGGTGGGGATTCCACAGGTTGGCGTCCCACCATGCTGGCCTCCAGCGGGAGACTGGGAGGCTCCACAGTGGTGTCCCAAGGGAGATGTTTGCCATGTGTGCAGCCCAAGTGGTGCCGGAGGGATCGCGAGGGTTAAGGTAAAGGATAGAACTGGTGGGGAAGGAAGTGATGAACTGCAGCGGGAACAGGAGAAAAACACAACGTGTACTGGGATGTGCGGAACCAGTGGTGAGAATGTGGCTTTAATCAGGCAAGGCTTCAGCACCCCACGCCTTTGCCAGGCTGGAGCTGCAGGGCCAGGGAGCTGCGTGTGAACAGGAGTCCCTGAGTAATTAGGAACAAGAACAAACGCTGAAACCTCGAGGGAACTGAAAAAGCCTATGATTGGGCTCTCATTTACAAAGACAAACCAGCCCTGGCAGCACTCTTGGGGCAAAACCCCTTTGGCGGGATGGGATGGGTGAGGCACAGGAGACTGGCACAGCCACTGAGGCCAACTCACACCCACACCAGCAACCCCACTGACAACAGCATCCACATCCACACCAGCATCCACCCCCATGCCAGCATCCACCCCCACACCAGCACTCCTGTCCCCACCAGCACTCCTGTCCACAGCAGCACTCCTGCCCATACCAGCATCCCCTGCTCACACCAGCACCCCCTCCCACACCAGCAGCTGGACAGTGGCTGGTGAGCCACTGGGGCAGGGCTGTGGAAAGGCCATAGAAACTCCCAGAGGCATCGCAGGAAATCGTGTCTTCTGTGAATGGTGACAGCTTCTGACTGTGTCCAGGTTTTCCCTCCTTTCCCACCCACTGATCCTTCAGGAAGGTTCCTGCTGGGCTGAAGCATCATTCCCGTCTCAGTGTGCCAATACTGCCCAGGGAGTGGGGGGACACAGGGCAGTGTGGGAGCATTTCTCTGACAGTGGCTGTATCCCTGCCAGTGATGGCACTGCCCGTGGCTGCCTGGCTCTGGCTGCCATGGGTGCGCACCATCCCAAAGCCCCATCCCTGTTCAGACCCTGGACCAGGGGCACTTCCCTGCTCCTGCATCACAGCAGTGGGCTGACCCCTACCTCGTGGTGTGAGCAGCTGGGCCCTGCCAGACACTTCAGCACTGGCTGATCTCCCCTCACTGCAAAGAGACAGACACCCACTCCAGCAGGTTCTCACCACCGACTTTGGGATTTTCCAGAGCAGCCTCAGTTCATTTCAAACAGCCTCACTACATAGCCCTGTCATTACTGTCAGTGACAGGTAGATCCAGATGAGCTCAGGGTGACACTGCAGCCCTGACTCCATGCAGGCAGATGCAGAGATAATACACTGCCACAGGTCCTCCAAAGGAGCAGCACTCCAAAGGGGATTTCTTTTCTCCTGAAAAACATCAACGTTGCTGCACTGAAGTGCAGCCACAGGCTCGTGGCATGTTTTCCTGTATAGTGTGTCCTCAACATGAGCTGCCAGAGGACAGGGCTGAGCACGTGCTTTGCTTCTAGATAGCTGCATTGTTCCAGTCGTGTGTGGAGCAGCAATTACAATTTCTTGTATCTCTGTCATTAGTCCCTCCCTTCCCCTTCTTAATTTATCACTGAAGTCTTGGGTAGCTTAGCCAGGCTCTCTGCTTGGACTTTTTGGGGAGTGCTGGGCATACCAGCCACTCCACTCATTCGTCAGGGATGTCAGAGTATGGATGGAAACCACAGTGTCAGGGACAGCAGCATCAACCAGGGAGAGAACCAGGAGTCCTGCCATCCCTTCGCCTGCCAGGCACTCTCTCCTTTTCAGATGATCCAACCTTCACTTGTGAACCTCTCTGGGATGGGCACAAGCACGTGCTGGGGCTGAGGAAAAGTGGGTCTGGATGCAAAGGGGACTGACACAGCATAGACAACTGACAACTCTTGTTGGGCCGTGGCACAGCCCATGCATGGACACAGCAGGGAAGACACAGCTTGCCATGATTGGCTCAGCTGGGCTGCCTTCCTCCTCCTCCTCATCCCCTCAGTGACAGTATGTCCTGTCTGTGCACTAAGGAGAAGAGTACTGGTATCAATATTCATGTTCTGGTTTAATTTTAAACCCCAGGAAGGCTACAGAAAGTGTTGGTAATGTAATTCGAGGTAGGAAATGGGGATGAGTAGGAACACACACTCCTTTGGGACTTTTCTAATCTCCTCAAGCAAATAAACAGATGAACTCCACATGTAGAAAAAAAAATAAAAATCCTGCATTAAAAATAAAGTCCTTGAGGTGCAGCTGGAGAGGCTGCACTGGGGAAGGTAAAATATCCTGCGGTGGTGATAATGGGGACTGTTCCCTTGGGAAGGGGTGCAAAGGGACGCCCCACCCCTGGAAGAGTTCAAGACCAGGTTGGACGGGGCTTGGAGCAACCTGATCTTCTGGAATGTGTCCCTGCCCATGGCAGGGAAGTGGAACAAGGTGAGATTTAAGATCCTTTAGAACTCAAACCATTCTGTAATTCCATGAAATCAGAGAGGCAGTGAAAGGTCTCCCCACTCACATATGCCAGGTAGGTGCTATGAGCCAGCCCTCCTGCACCATGCCCCAGGAATCTCCTGTACTGCTGGTTCCATCACCGTGCCTGGGCTGACCTGGCACCTCCGATCCTGCCCCTGCACCAGCCCCCTGGCTCCTGGGGTTCCCCACCATGGCACCACCTCTAGTGAGCCCTGGTGCAGAGGGTTTGTGCTGAGCATCCCCTGGCAGAAGCAGTCCTGGCAACTGCAAGGGAAATGGAGCATTCCCCTGCTGTCCAACTGAAGGTGGAAAACATCCCGATTACCTGGCTGCCCTCCAGCCGGGAATCAGAGCGGGAGGCGCTGCGATGGCCACAACCTGTGCCAGTGCCACAGTGCAGTGTCACAGGCAGCTCTGTCACTTGTGGGGTCCCTGATGTACAGCTCAGACATGGCACATGCAGTGAGCTGCTCCCAGCCTTGGAGTGAACGCGCTGATCAACCTGACACAGGCACCATGAGGAAGACAGAACCAGCTCTGAGGGGATGCAGTGGCAGTGAAAGGCAGCCCTTCCCTTTTATCTGCCTACTCCTGACTTGTCCTTCTCTTTACAGTCTCTCTCATTACAGTGCAGATGAGACCCAGCATTGGGCTGAACACTGAGGAGCACAAGGCAATCACGACTTAGGAGAATTATAACAATAAGGTGGTTTTTTCTCCTCCGGTGCTGGAAGGTGCCTGTGTCTGATTTTGCCCCATAACGAATTTAAGTACCAACTGGACTCCCTTCCCCCAAGCAATGACAAGAAAACTCCCCTCCTGCCTGTACTTCTTCCTCTTTCACATTTGTGCTCACCTCCCATGAGGCACAAATGCTTGTTATGACAGCGGTGACTCAGATGTGTCCAAACCTGTCCTTTGCCTTCAGATTCCTCGTCATTCATTAGCGGTGTCTGCAGATTTGCCTTTGGAGTCCTCTACTCCTCTTTTATTCTTCATATTTAATGAGGCGCAAAGAATTGTGCAATAAAGGCTCTTCAAAGCTGTCATTTATCTATGTTTGACTGTCTTTGTTATATATTAGCAATAAATGTCCTAAGGCTTCCTGTATATGGAGACGTTTCTCCTAATTATTTCATATTGTTTTCTCCAGAATTCATTCACATACTCTTTTTTTCCAGTCTTCCTTCTCTGGTCTCTGACTGGGAGAGGGACTGTGGGAGGTCTGCAGTGTCTTGAGAAGGGACCCACAGCTTCATCGAACACTTCCTTCCTTGAGGGTTTAGCATGGACAGGGAGCTGTGATTTCCCTGTGCCCCAACCTTTCTGCAGCTCTTACACCAGGACAAAAGGACAGAGTGGGCTGAGCTGGAGCACCTCCTCTCTCCTTGCCTGAGGAGCAGGTCACAGCGGCCATGCCATGTCCCAGCCTGTGGGTCCCACAGGCAGTGGGGCTGGGAGTGTCCCTCCTCCCAGCATCCCTGCTCCCAGGAACTGCTGCAATTTGCTGTGGGAGCAGCATCAGCAGGGATGGAGATAAGGAGGAAAACCAGAGAGTTGCTTTTTCTCTGTTATCTCCTTTATCAAGGCAATGTCCAGTTTTCTGGCACAGAGGGAGGAAAAAAAAACATTAAAAGCTGTGTGGGACAGATAACACCAGGGAGACTTTTCTGCAGGGCTGGAAGGGAACAGCACATTCCATAAGGAAATGTCTCCTGCCCTGATCAGGGAAAGTGCCCACTGGAAGAAAATCATAGAATCACAAAATGGTTTGGGATGGAAAGGACCTTAAAGCCCATCTTGTTCCACGCCCTGCCATGGGCAGGGACACCTTCCACTATCCCAGGTTGCTCCAGGCCTAGTCCAGCCTGGCCTTGGACACTTCCACAGATGGGACAGTCACAGCTTCTCTGGGCAAGCTGTGCCAGTGTTCAGTGTGTTTATTTTTATCCCAGATAAAGGAGGAGCCACATAACTTCATAGAGCTGTGGTGGTAATGGCTGACTGGAAGCAGGACTGGCCCCTCCTGTGGCTCCAGCTGAAGACTCACTGGGGTCAGGAACCATGTGCAGACCTGCCGTGCTGGGAGCAAGAGCTTTGGCTGTGGCTGGGGCTGTGTAGTGTCTCCAGTGGTAGGATAGGACTCAGTCCCCAAAAGAGAAAGTGTGGGTGTGCCAAGCCCTCCCCACCAGACACCTCGAGATGGAGACACCAACACTTCTGAAGAGTTTCTCTTCAAGTTTAGTGAATAATAAAAATGCATAAGTAAGCAGGAAACATAAACAGAGCAAATAATTAGCTAATTACAACCTGCTTTAGCAGAACATTTTTAATTATTAAAATAATTAGCTATATTAAATTCAAAACAAAACCTCCATAAACTCAACCTGAACTTGTCCTTGAAGATCTCAAGTGCCTGAGCTGAATGCATTTACCTGGTGGTACTTCCATTAGCACAACAGAATTCATAAATTTTTTTTTTTAAACCTTCCAGTTTACTTCATTTGATATTTCTGGATATTTTTAGCATTTGTGTCTTAGACTGGATATTTGAGAATACCTCTTTGGCATCCTGAACAAAAAAAATTATTTAATTCACTTTTTTTTTCTGGTAACCTCTTCTATTTGTTCACTGTATTTTGCATAGAAATCACTTCTGCCAGAGCACCCGATTTATTTCCGGTTTCCCAACTATGGTTCTTGAGAAGGGCTTTTAAAAAATATTTCATCAGTCTGGGTCATTCATCTCGATCAGCATTACATATCTGTTAGTGTCCCAAATCCCTCAGAAATTCCCCACTGCCATGCTGGGGATGTCTTTTTGACATTAAAATACAGGACATTGTAAATAATCTAATCCTCGGCTTTCCAAGCACATTTTCCCTTCCAGGACCTGGCTGCTGTGTTCATTTTGTGTGGACATGATGCACACACGGAGACATGGACATGCCCATGAGAAGAGTGGAGAGGGGAGGTGGGGATGGGAGACAGCAGCTGGTGCCCAGCTTCGTGCCCCTTGTGCTGCCTATGGTTACACAGACGTAGAAATTTTCTCTATCTCCAACCTAAACCTCGCTGGGCACAACTTGAGGCTGTTTCCTCTGGTCCTGTTCTTGTTCCCTGGGAGCAGAGCCCAACCCTCACCTGGCTCCACCCTCCTGTTGGGAGTTTACCGGTTTGTCAGTGCTGATGTAGTTGTTGCGACAACTTTTTTTCACCAGAGAATGAAATTTCCAATAGAATTCCCTGCTAAGACTGACACTGGAGCTGGAGCTCTCCCCCAGGACCATGACACAGGATCAAGTCCTGGCAAATTTCTTCCCTCTTGTTAACCTTTAGCAGTTTTACCCTTAAAGAAGGTTCCCAGCATTGCCCACCATTTTCTTAAATCCTTTTATTTGAACCTCTATGGTACTTTCTGAGTTTCTGACCATCCAGGCTCTCAGAAATGTGCTGGCAGAAATAAACCAAAAACGTCTGGTGAAAGTAGAAGAGGGTTTGTTTCATGCCATGGCAAAATGCAAATCTGGAGCCAGAAAACAGTAGATTGGCAGGTGAGTGGAGGGGGCTGAGCTGTATCTCTGTTCACCCCCTGCTGTTAGTCCCTCCTACCCACTGCCATCCAGGCTCCCTCCTCCCTCCAGCCTGGATGGGCACTGGGCCTGCTCCTCATCAGCCATGCCGATGAACAAGCTGCAATCTGTTTAAACCTCCATTACCAGGACAGGACACGGGACCAAACAATAAATAAAAATGTGATGATATCTCACCCATTCGCATCCCTTCATTTATCACTGCATGAGACAGAGGCTGATAACACCAGTGTGTTTGATACTCAACCATCAGTCACTTCCTTGTGTGCCCTCATACATCTGAGATTAATTGACAAGATATTTATCGCTTGGACTTTTATGAATAAATATAATTCCCAAATATTGAGGTTTGTTCTGGAGTGTTCCTTTTTTATTCAAAGCTAATCAAAGAGAGAAGAATTCAGGACGGCTTCAGGAATTTTGAGATCAGGCCAGCACAGAGCATGTTCTCTCTTTTTCCCCTTAGGAGTTTCAGACCTATTTATCTATAAACTATCTCTATTGTTATGTAACTGTTATCACTTCTCAAGTTTTCAGAACCCATTAGGAATGAAAAAATGAGGATGATGGTAAGAGACTTGCCCCTCTCTGGTGCTGGCAATAACCCATGGCACCAAAGCCCTTGTTTGGGACAGTTCTGCTGGCAAGAACCCGCTCCCCATTCTGGTGCTGGTTTGCAAGAGACCTTAGTGCAATTCTTGTCTTAAAATTATTCCTACAACTATGTTTCTGTGCTGCTGATTTAAAACCAAAATGGCAAATCCACAAGGGACAAAGAAGTCACCTCAGCCCTCCCAATTTTGGGTGCTGTGCTGGAAATGAGCTCTACAGGATAATTCCATAATCGTAACTTCTTGGTTAAATTTGATCAGGAAAGCAGAAGGACATGGGCAGAGGAGTGTGTGAGGTGCATGTCTGAGAGGAGGATGTTTCAGCATTCAGGATTCAAAAAGGAATTTGAGCAGATGGTTGATCTGTGCAACCATCACCCTTCCTCTTTCTCACCTCTTGTGCTCTGGACGTCATTGCCCATCAACCTCTCCATACATTGTGTTAGACTGAATTATGGTTAAATTAATCCTCTGCGCATTTAAAATTCGGATGAAGGTTAATCTTGCTCTCAGATGACAGGTGAAAGTAAGTTTGGGGAAAGCCTTTCGCCAGAGGCCATGGGAAACCTTGGTGAGCCACAGTGGGAGCAGTCACCCAGCGCCTGCTCTCCTGCCACCACCCTCTACCTTGCACTGGCTCCTGGTGCTGGGGCTGGTTAATTGGGTACATAATGAGTCTGATCTTATTCTTAGTGGAGTCAATAGGAGGTCTGGGACCAACATGGTATGCTGTTTTTCCTGTTTTAATTTACATTGATAGTTTGCTTCATTTAAAGGCCGCTCCTTACTTCAAATGACTCTTGATCTAAGAGTGAGTCATCTATGCTGGTGCAGCTGCATACCCAAAGAGGCCCATATTTCTTCATTATCTGCCCTGGGAAGCTCCTTGCATGGAGATCTCTCTGTTGGTGGACTGAGCTGAGCTTTTTTCACCACTCCTAAAGAGTTTCGTCTCAGTCAGACAGAGATCTGTAAATGCCTGTTGCAGGAAAAGAAGTTACAATATTAAAATCTGTCACTACTGTAAATTTAGCAAAGATTAATAAGAAGTGGCAATATTAAAAAGTGTCAGTGCTGTAAATAGAGCAATGATGGATAATTGGAATGAGTTCCAGTCCCAGAGCAGATACTATATGTTACACATGCATACTCAGCTGGTGGTCACACCAACCATCAATAACTCCAGGTCACTGGGAGTCTGGAGTGTCTGTGAAGGTAGGAGAGAAAATATGAGATGATGAATGTGCTCCTAATGCTTTTACAGTCTTATCAATTTAAAGAACCTTGAGATGGAAAGTTTCTGATTCCAGGTCAGACCCTGCAAGGTGTTGGCTCTTTGTCAGGGGCAGGTGGGAGATGGATGTGCCTCAGAATCAGTTTTCTGTTCAAATTCTCTTTGCATGTTCATGGAGGTGTTTCTTCTTCCTCTTGTACCAAAAACCGTCTTGAATGGAGAACACAGGTAGGCTGAAAAAAGCAGCACAGTGCAGTTTGAAGCCAATGATGAAACCATATTAGTACCTGCACAGTGTGTGCACACATTTCCAGAGCAGAGAGAGAAGCAGAAAGAAAGGCAGGGAAAAGCAAAACCTGTGAAAATGAGCTGACAGCTTGGATTTCAAATGGAACTTTTGGAAGAATTTGTGTCATCCTCAGGAAGTCAGGAGTGAGCCTCCATCTCTGGTGTCTGCATCCAAGCCAGCCTTGACCTGGCAGGAAGGTGGCACAGCTGCCTTGAATGAAAAACACTTTTTTTTTCAAGCAGGTAGAAAATGGAGCAGAAACAACCCAAACTAAAAACAGGAAGAGAAAGAAAAGCTCGGGATATTAGAGCAATGTGTTAAAAATGTTACTTGTCTGTCATGGCTTTCTCACTTCTGCTTGGAAAGCTCCACATGGCACTGTCCCATGTGTAGCCTGGGCAGGACAGTCCTGTACCGACCTCCAAGGGGCACTGTACACTGACCCACAGATGGATGCGTTTCCTGGGCCATAGGGAATGTTTGCTTGCTGCAGCAAACTGAAAGAGGGGCCACTAGAAGGCCTGAAAGACCAGGAGAAGTTAAACAAGGCACAAAGACCTGGAGTCACTGACAGAATTAAACAGACCCCAGGTGAGGGGTGAATAAATCTGACCCCAGGTTTCAGCTGCTCTGACTTCATGAAGACCCACCTCAGGCAGGTGACCAACATCTGTGAATACCTCTTGTCCCCAAGGATGAGTGACAGCAGCTGCTTTGGGGCACACAGATGGATACAGTGGGTGTCCCTCCACGCCCAGTGCAGGATCCACACTAACCTGGGTTCCCTGCGGTCCTTATGCATCTTCTGAAGCAAGAAAGGGATGAGTCAGAAATCATTGCAGAGCACTTTATTACCCAAGAAATTAAATCTGTTGACTCACACAACTAAACCCTCAATTTACTAAACATGACATGATTTCCATATTACCCGAGAAATTGTGCCACATCCCAAATAATTAGATAGTGGTATAACAGGAATGCACAGACATTCCTCAGAGTTCTTTCAAGGCTTTTAGCATGAAAATAAGCAAACAAACAAACAGAACTCAACAAAACTGGTTGTGTTACAGGCAGGATGTCACAGGAAATGCCAGATCTTTGGGCTGCAGCAGAACAGGCGATGAGCTGCCTCGAGATGAGAGGTGTCGGCTCTGTAAAAGCATCAGTTCTGGATGCATGCTCCGATTTCTCACTGTGTTGCATAAAATGAACCTTCTCCCTCTGTAGGTAGCCAGCTTCTCAGAGATAAACTTCCACCTGTCAGAAAGCAGAGCCCATGACGATGCCTGAGCAGATGTGTTATGGGCTCTCCCAGCACAAGCTCATTCCTAACAAGACATGCTCGAGTGCGTTTTGGAACATTCTTGTCCCTGCTGGTTGCCAGCCTGTGACTCCTAATGTTGAGAATGGGGAAATGCTGTCCATAAATCAACCTGCAGTTGCAAATGCAGTCCCAGTGCTCCAGCTGTGGGGTGTGCCAGGGGGAGGCTGCCTGAGGGGACACCACATGATGGACACCAAGCAACAGCCAGCACAGATCCTCAACTACAGCTGGAGCCCTACCCAAGCTAAACCTCCCCTGGTGCAGCTTGAGGCCATTTCCTCTTGTCCTGTCCCTTGTTCCCTGGGAGCAGAGCCCGACCCCCACCTGGCTCCACCCTCCTGTCAGGGAGTTGCAGAGAACAAGAAGGTCACCCCTGAGCCTCCTCTTCTCCAGGCTGAGCCCCCCCAGCTCCTTTAACCAAGCAGGAATCTCCCACCTTGGGCTGCCTCTGCAGTTAAGTTTTTGTGTGCAGTAGAAGCAGCCTTGAAAAATGTTTTCCAGCGCATGTTCTGCTGCCTGGCATAGGAGAGTCAAAGATTAAGATCAAGAGAAAATCACATCATTAATAATTTAGTCCCTAAATTTAGCATCTTACTCTGGTGGAGGCTTTTGGAAAGGAAGGATGCATTCCCTCGTATTTGTCCCATGCCCAGATGTACTGGAAAAATCTTCTCAAAATACTCAGCCATCAGCTTGACTGTGAATTGTCACAATTAGACTGGCCAGAGCTCACCTGCTCTGCTGCCTTCTCTGGGTGCTATGTGAGGGCATTGCTCATACAGATGGTTTGGAAAGAAAGTCTAGGAAATGACTCTCAGCAGGTCCAGCCTCACTAAGGTGACACATGGATGAGCAGCTGGGGAAGGGAAATGTGGACCTGCAGCTCTTCCCCTTGTTCCCCCTGTGCCCATGGGAGCATCACTGAGGCAAAGTGAGCAGTAAAGACGTTCACTCTCATTTCAGGATCCCGGGGGATGAGGAATGGGGAGCACCTGATGCATTCGACTGGAAGGGGGGAATGATGAACAGGGAGGGACCCACCGAGGGAAGCAACAGCTGAGGGTGCTGGTAATGGGGTGACAGAGCATTCCCAAACTGCTCTGTGGGAGAGCAACTGGGGAGGTGTGTGCGTTTTACAGTGTGGCTGTGGCTGTGATCCTGCTGCAGAGGGTGCTGGAAAAGGACTCACCACAACATCCATCCAAGATCTGAAAAAGGAGAAACAACTGCTAGAGCATGGAGTGGTTTGGTTTAGAATGACTGTGGGCTCAGAGGCCACTTGTGGGCTGACTGAAAAGGAACAGAAACTCATCCATCTATTAAGGATGGAGATGCAATACCAACTTATAGCAATGCTTGCCCAGACCCCAGTATTGCCTGCTGGCCCCCAGCAATGCCTGCAGACCGCCAGCAATGCCTACAGGTCCCCAGAATACCTGCTTAGTTCCCAGTAATGTGTACTAGGACTCCAGTAGCACCTGCTGGCCTCCAGTAACACCTCCTCAGCTCCCAGTAGTGTGTAATCAGCCCCCAGTAACTCATGCATGGACCCCATTAGTACATGCTTAGACTCAAGTAGGACATGCCCAGACCCCAGCTGGGCATTCCTGAGGACAGGAGTGTGGGGTTGGGACCACTGAAGACATTTTGGTGTGCTCTGGTTCGCCCAGGCTGCCCTGTGGCTGTGCTGGCAGCACAGAGTACAGGATAAAGCAGGGGGGTTTGTGAGGGTTTAACATCTCATCAGCACATTGGATGTCCCCCGTCATGATCACAAACAGCCCTCCCAGGCAGAGTGGGGCTGCATGGACCAGCCCCTGCCCTTACAGTGATCTTTTGGAATTGAAATCTGCTTATTTGTTTAAAAACAACAAAACACTATCAAAGTTCCACAAATTCATCATGAAATTGATTAAACAGTGTAAGCAACTCAGTGTTTGGGAATATTAGAAAAATATTAGAAAAAAAATTAAAGCATTGCAGGATTGGGTCTTCTCTGTTTCAGTTGAAGTTTGCTATAATTCAATTAAAATTCACAGTTTCACACTGATTAGAGGCATCCTTGTTCATCTTGCCTTGCTTTTGTTTTTCTAAGTGCAGCTGCAAAGTGTAGACAATGAGGTTCAGCTTTGTCATGGGGCTGCTGACAAAGGCTCCAGCTTTATATGCCAGGAGGTCGCCCTCCATTTGCAGGGGTCTCTCTCCTTCATCCTCCTATGATGTGCCTCCAAACAGCTTTTCTCTCACAGTCTCATTTTTGTGACTCTAAATTCCAAACCATCATTTTATTCTTCTTACACAGAGCACAAGATTCTTTGTTGCACTTTATTGATGATGAAGTGTTTGCTGTTTGGTTTTATTATTGTTATGTATTGATAGATTGTCTCCACTGAAAAAAAAAAAGAAAAATCCAATCCATGGTAGTAAAATTACATTAGGGATATAAAGAATATTAAATTACAATGTTGAGTGCAAGGGGGATGGTACTTTGGGAATTTTACTTTAAGACCAGATTGGTCTGTTTGTGTAATGGTTTGTTCGCACACACAGTGTTTGTGCACTGAGAGCCTTGAGCATCCCTTGCAGTGGAGGGAGACATTGGATGGGCTGTTTGTGGGGCCCGTTCCCCACATGTTGGTTCCCCACATTGAGCCATGTCTGGCAGTGCTGATGGAGGCTGGGGGCTCTCCTGGCCAGGGGGAACTGGGGGGACCCTGCCTCGAGACTGCTGTTGCTAAAATAAACTCAGATAAAACCAGATCAGGGTATTAATGCTGGTGTGTTAACGAAGGCATTTCTGAGCCCTGTAGAAGATGGTGAATCAAAGCCCCCATGGAAAAGGCCCTGTCGCTGTTACACAGCACTTGGCTGCACTGGACCACTGGGAGGCCACAGGAAAAGGAAATATAATAAATTTTCAGAGCTATCTGAGTCAGACTATTACCTGGCTTGAGTGGATACTAGCAAGTCTTAGTGCCTACAACAATGTATTTCTGGCAAGTGAAAGTTTAGCCGATATTTCCATCATTCCTTTTTTCATCTGAATCCATATTCTCACAGATTTTTCACAGTGTGTGTTAATAAAGCTGAAAAGGTTTATCTTGAAAGGTGACAGAAGTGCCATGTTTCCTGATGAAAGCCCTGGGGAGGGTGTGGGCAGCTGAGCAGGTGGGCAGGGGTCTGCCCAGCAATGGGCATGGTGCCCCACCACACATCCCACCCCAGGCATTGGGCAGCTCCCGCCAGGACCCACAGCCCCCCTGCTCCAACCCAGCACCCAAACTACTTCCTTCTCCTCATGGTGCAGGAGTCACGTCTGCTCACACAAATATGTTCCAGCAGCAGTGACAATCAGTGGTTACATATATAGATATATATAAATAAACCTTTAATTCTGATTTGTTGTTCCACAAAGATGGGGCATACCGCACCTTGTTTTAACGGGGGATATTATGCTTCGACACAAACGACAGGAATTCTGACTTTTTCAAAGAGAGACACAGCAGCTGTGGTAAAATCATGCTTGGTGAATGAATTTCATTTCTCTTACTTCTAACTTTTTTCCTTAGCGAAAGGTCTGAGCCAAGTGATTTATCAGTTTCAAAGCCAAAGCACTACCAAAGCTGCAGTGAAGAGGCTGGGGCATGTCCTTGTGCCCTGGTTCCTGCTCACCCCTGATGATGGGGCCAAAAGGCACGGCAGGAGACTGTGGAGCTCACCTGGGCTGTGACAGGAGCGGTGGCAGCTGGCTGCATGCCCAGCTCACCTGGGCTGGGGCAGAGTGGTGCCCAGCTCACTTGGGATGGGGCAGGAGCAATGGCAGTCAGCTCTGTGCCTCTCACCTGCATAGTGCTGTGCCCATAGCAGACAGACCCATCCATCCCATTGCCAGCATGAGCAAGTTCTCCAGCACCTCGGACTAGAGGTGTGGTGAAGTCTGTAAAAATGCCTTTTCCTTTATCTAATTTATGTATTCAGCTCAGAACTCCATAGCAAAAGGCTACAGTAAGCCAACTGTAACATTTAATTAATATTTCCCATCTGCTTTTTAGCACCACTTTAATTTTAAATGGTTAATTTAGTCACGGGGTAAGTTGATCACAGACAGGAAGAGGCCAGAGCTTGCACAGCTGTGCTGGGGTCTCCTCCCACCACAAGGCTCCTCTGCCTGCGGGTCTCACCTACACTGTCTGCAGCAGCACTTTGCACCAGGGTTCTGGGGCAGGATGTGACACCTGGACACCCTAAAAAGCCATTTGAGACAAAATGAGCCTCCCCAAGCCCTGGGGAAGACTTGTGGGAAATCCAGGCAGGGTTTGCACAACTCTTGCTAAACGTCTGTGCCCACTGGGAGCTGCTCCAGCCGCGAGGCTGGTGGAGCAGGAGATGCTCCAGGCTAAGCTGTCTCCAGCTCGTCCCCCAGCAAATCAGCTGCAAAAACTGACTTAAGTTAAACTGAAATTCAAAAGCTGTTTACAGCTCCAGCATCCTTGGTTTTTTGCTTCCTTCCCACTCCCTCTGAAATATTTCCTTTTGATATTTTAATTTCTCTTGGGCTGACTTTAAGCAAGAATGCTGGGTTGAAACAGATGGTTGTCAGCAAACCAATGCCTGCGAAGCACAATTGAGAATTAGCTACAAAAACCCAAAACTTGGCACCAGCAGAATCTTCTTGATATAATTGTCAAAAGAAATCTGGCTTGGAAAAATTTTTGGAATAATATTTTCAAAATTCAAATGACTGAAACTTTAAACAAACAAAATACACTTTATTTGAGTGTGTATGAGTGGCAATGAAAAACTCTGAAGGTCATTTCCAAAAGGCCACATGTGACCCACAAAACTCCTTCTTGAGGCTCTTTCACCCTGGAGTAGCTGGGTCAACCACTGAATAGCAGGACTTGTTGGCCAAGGAGCTGCCTTCAGCAGGATAATATTAATCAGTAACTTCCATCTTTCAGTTTTTCCATGGCTGTGGTCAGCCCACTTCACCAGCACTGGCAGAGCAGCACCAACAGGATTGGGCTGCCTGCCCTGGGGACATCAAATCGACCGGGGCAGATGCAGCCTGAGCAATCCCCATCTAGCCTTCAACACAAAAATGTTCATTGGTAGTTTTTATTAAAAGTTTCTTTTCTGCTTGTTTTTTTCAGACAGAATTCGTTTGCTTTGGCAGGAATCTCCTCTGTGGCCCTGTTAGACAGGTTTGTTGAGACCAGGAGTCTGTAAATTGCTGTTACTGTGGTCAGAGAGAACTGGGCCTTCTCAGTGACAGTGTGTCCCAGGCTGAACCTTTTGCTCTTCTGACCTTCAGCCATTATTGCTTTCTTTGTGGTTGAGGAGGCTGTTTCACATGAATCCAGTGTGAATTTATTCCAGGGTGAGAAAATAATTACAGATGAAAAGCGTGAGTGAGCACAGAAGAAAAGAAAAAAGAAGATTCTCTTCCGGTTTCCTTTTCCCGTTTGAATAAGATATTTTATTTTGAAAAAAATTAAAGAAGAAAAAAAAAAGGAAAAGAAACTAAAAAAATAAAATCAGACAGCAAAACTGTTGGTCCCAGAGGAGAGCTGGGAGGGAGTGAGAAATGGGCACATCACTAATGAATGTGGCCAAAGATGGCATAGAGGGACATCAGGTCTGGACCTTGTGGGAGAGGGGAGATGCTGGGAGCAGGAGGAAAGGGCACTGTTCCTGCCCCTCAGTCCTGCTGTCAGAGGACACTGAGTGACCAATAACAAACTGCACTCAGCAGACCAGATGTAGACGACTTCTTGCAAGATTCATGGAATGTATCAGTGATGCCTCCATTAATGTTATTGTTGGGTAAATAACTCTAAATTGTCAGAGCTCCCTGTATTTGACAGCGCTCCTAATTTGGTGCTCACAAGGAAACGAATGCCCTGCATTGTCCCTGTTGCCTAATTAGCAGACAGAGGCCATTCATCATGCGGTGACATGGGAGTGTGACGAGGTCAGGGTAATCTATCACTGCTCAGCTCCTCAGCAGGGACTTCCACTATGCAGGCAGCTGCTGGGCAGCTCTGGAGCTGAAGTTCCCGAGGTGGGGTTCATGGGGTGGTGAAGACTGATCCAAGATTGCAGAAGCATGGTGGGCAATGGGAGGGTCCCTCTGCCCTCAGCCATGTCACAGTACCCAGACCCCTCCCCACGGGGCACCTCCAGCATTGGCTCTGGCCTTGGTGGCTGGCATGTCCCCAAGCTGCTGTGCCATCACCTGCCCTGCGAGCCTGCATTTACCAACACCTCTGCAATACATGGCCAGTGTTCACTGCTTTTGGTTTTCTCTCTCCAACCTTGCATAAAGCACATTGTTCATTTCAGCATCTTCTCCCAGATGACATCATCTAACCATTGGCTATGTAACCATGAAATGAAATCTAACCTTTAAGCTGATGTTTATAATTTCCTTCGGTAATAATCATAAATCCATAGGGTTGGGGTTAAGCATTTTAAACATCAGAGGAAAGATAATTTTTTATTGCAACTGGAAGAAACTTGTGAAAATAAACCCAATATGACAGCCAAAATATAAAAGGATAATTTAGTGACAGCAATAGAAACTCCTCTGCAGAGCCAGATCAGAGAGTCATCACAGAATCCCAGACTGGTTTGGCTTGGAAGAGACCTTAAAGCTCATATTGTTCCAGTGCCCCTGCCATGGACAGGGACACCTTCCACTACACCAGGTTGCTCCAAGCCCCCAGCAACTCCCAGTTTAGTGTAAATAATAACCATTGTGGCAGTGCCTTGGTGCTGGTTTTGGCCAGGGCTCAGGGTACTAAGTGGAGTAGGAATGTACAGCACATGGGGTACAAGATGGACCCCATCCCATCACCCCCCCAATGGGCTTGATGCAGTTGGAGAGCAGCACAGTGTCTCATCTGGCACCACAGAGGCTGCCTCCACCTCCACCATCTTCACCCTCCTCACATGGGGAATTTTCTTTCCTTCTGGAACCTCAGATGTGAGGGAGAAGAGATGCAGCTCTTCACTCAGCCGTAGCCACAGGATGAGCAGGATGAGGCCCTCTGCCTGGGGCTGAAGACAGCGAGGCTCTGCTCGTGTCCTTTGGCACAGAGCTGCCTTGTGTCAAGTGCAAAAGATGGTGAATATTAATCAAATTGGATGAATCTGTTATTTTTAATAAAGGAATAAACCCCACATATTCTTTCATTAGATTCATACCCAGAAGGGACCATTAGGATAATCAAAATGTGATCTGCACTTCCTCTGCTAATTTCTTCACAACACATGACTACTCATTCCAGCTTCAGCACTGCTTCCAGACAATTCCTTGGATTTTGTTTGGAGGAGCTTCGTGGTATGCTGTTCCCAGGTCCCAGGGTTAACTCTTCTAGCCACTAATTGCTTTGAGTAAGCAGAATATTCTTCTTCCTGCTATGAGTTTGTTGCTCTTGGCTTTTAGCACCAGTGCTGCCCTGTTGCCTCTCAGACACCCCTGGAGGACTTTCCTGTGCCTGATAACTGCATAGCCCCTTAAACATCATCCAGCAGTATCCAGTGCTTTTCTGGAGTAGCACTTTATCGTATTCGCAGGTGCTGGGGTCAGACTCACAAGTTTGTAATTTTCTGGGTCTTCCTTATGCCCTTCTTATAAATTCTCAATCCTGCTGTGTTCCTGGACATTGCTTTCTTACTATTGGAACATTCCTCATCATTCCCACACTTATACCATGGGTTGAGCTCCACATGATTCCCTCCATGGCTAATCCCTGTGGCTGAGCTGTGGCCACCCCAACTATTAGCACTCACTGATATATGTCCTCTGCAAGGCAGGATTGTGTTATGGAGAGATCCCTATGGCAACTTGCTCAGAACACGCCCAAGAGTGATGGCCTCCTAGGTTTGATTACATTTTTTGATCATTTAACTGATTTTAATCCATTTAATCTCTGAGGCATTACTCGGTATAAGGCAATTTTTCAAAGTTCCTGAGGCAGTGAATCAAATGATTTTAGAAAACCTGTTTTGTGGGAGTTACCTTCAGTCAGCAAAGTTATCATCTCCTATGGCAAATGTCTATAAGGCTTATGCACCATAAAACCACTTTGCTTGGCATTAATTGCACTATGGAACTGAAGAATTTGTTACTGAAGATTTCTCACATGATTTTTCCATTATTTCTGGGCATGACAACTGCTCATTGGTACGAGAACTTTCTAAGCACAGGCAGTAATCTAATTTCTCCTCCTTAGGAATTGACCCATTGTTCCAGGGTTTGTTAAAAATTATTATTAATGGCTTGGAGTATTCAACTAAGTTAATTTAATTCCACTACGTAGAAGCCACCCGATCATGTCACTGTGAGTGCTTCTGAGTGCCACTGGCCCTAAGTAGGGATGACAGGATTTTGATTGTTACTGAGACATGCAGATAATTTCTTCCTTTGTTCTTAATTTTACCAACTGGCATCTTCAGTATCTTTAGCTCTCATACTCTTTTCCATTCCCTAAGGGCCCATCAGCATTGCTTGCTTTCCATCTTGCTGTCTGTACCTTCACTGATGTCTCTGTTGGGCACAAGGACAGCATTTCCAGCCCTTTCCTCCTGGTTTCTTGTGGCTGATCAGCACATGGTGCCAACTGCCCTCCTGTCTTGCCCTCTGTTGCCACTCTCTCCTTGTTTTCCCAAACAGTCTCCCATTTCAATAAAATAGAAGCCAAGTTTTTTGCAGTGTAATTGCTGAAGCTTTCTTGCTATTTCCGAAAGCACAGAATTGTTGTCTGTGTTCTGAGGCTCTTCCTCTTCTTATGTGTCTTGAAGCCTTAATTCTCCGTGCTCAGCTGTGTTGTGTCTCAGCCATGGCTGAGCATATGCGCCGTGTTTACCCCTCCGCATCTCTGCTTTTCCCAGGAGGAGAGGGGCTGGAGCAGCACTACAACTCGGTGCCTTGACAGTGCCTTTTACTGGAAAGGTGATTAAGTATATCTGTAGATAATATCTCAGAAAGCAAACAAAAACTCAGAAGAAAGAAAAACAATTTTCTCTGGAAAACAATATGAATTTTTCATTAAAAGCTGCACTCTGGCTGCCTGCTGAGCGCCACGAGGTTATCCCAGCTGGAAAACACCCAGGTGCTGCCTGTGAATCTCTTCTTTCTCCTTTGACATCTTCAACTCAAAAACTTTTTTATTGTTTTCTAGCAGTTTTTCTTCAGCATCACCTTTTCTCACAGTCAGACTAGAGGCCAGGTAATGAGTTGGCAACTTTCCAGGTGTGATTCTCATCAGTCCATCTCTGCCAGACTCTCAGGAGGAGATGGCAGCGTAACACAGAGCAAGATCCTGGGCAATCCTACACCCCACGTCCCACCACGATGCTTATGTGGTTTGAGTTGTGCCTCACCAGTGAGTGCAAAACAGACCAGAGCTGGATTAGGCTGGCAAATGGAAGAGAGAACGGAGAGGTCATGGCACTGACTTGTCACCTGCCATGGCAGTTGTGTACAATCACAGACTGGCTTGGAATGGAAGGGACTTTAAAGATCATCTCCTCCACCCCCTGCCATGGGCAGGGACAACTTCCACTAGCCCAGGTTGCTCCAAGCCCCACCCAACCTCACCTTGGATACTTCCAGAGGTGGGGCAGCCACAGCTTCTGTGTGCAACCAGTGCCAGCACCTCACCACCTTCACAGGGAAAAATTTCTTCCCAGTATGCCATCTAACCCCGCCCTCTGGAAGTGGAAAGCCATTCCCCCGTGTCCTGCCGCTCTAGACCCTTCAGCCCAGCAGCACAACCATTCCTCAGGCAGAGAAGGAGGGAACAGGGAGAAAACCATACAGGATTTACATGCCCAGCAGTGCACAACCTACCAACTGATACCCTATATATAAATATAACATTAGAGGTTATATCACGTACTCATAATCAGGAAATCCAGAAATTTCCATGGTTATTTTGGCTTGATTTTCCAGGAATCAGCTGATCCAGAGAGCAGCACTTGCTTGTTGTGCACAAACATACTCTTGTGACTAAACTGCCCTCACAGCAGACTGAAATATTAGCAATGGTGTCATGCAAACGTCCTTTATCTTTTGCTATAAATTCAAAATTCTTTAAATTAAGGCCCATAAAATCTCTAGAAATTAGTTGTTGTTATCACTGAAAGAAACGTGATTTTGTGAAGAAAACCTGTGAGAAGGGCAGTCTGAGGGACAGCTGATGACAGACGTGTCTGAACTGACTGAACCTGATTAAATTTGGCCTTGAGGAAGTGACTGAGTTCAGTCCTGAATCTCCAAGAACACTGGGAGGGGACAGGCTGACGGGGATCAAAAGCCGGAGCAAATCTTGTCACAGCCCCTGTGAAGTGAAACCAATGAGTTTTACACAGCAGTGCTTAAGGGCTTTTATGTGTGTAAAATCTCAGTCACAACATGGCCCTGATGTCTTCCTCTTCTTCATTTAGTTTTCATGGTTCTCTTTTGGAAGTATAGATTGAAACAAAAGCAAACCCAAGCACAAGCAATAGTAAAATATAGGCCAGGAGGTCAGAAATCTCCGACGTGTAAATCATGAGTCAGTATATCCTTCTGCACCCAAAGAAAAAGTCTTTGCCTGTCCATCCCTGCAACCCCACTGGGTCTCCAGTTCTGCCTTTTCCCAGTGAAAATTAGGAGGAGGAGGAATGACCCTGACAGGCTTTCAGGCTTAAAGATTTAATTCTTGAAAATACAGCAAATCAAATATATTTGAAGAAATAAGGAAAAAAAAAAACTTGAAGAAAAATTATCATATCCCCATGCATTAATATTAATACTGGAACTTCAAATGGAAGATCATCCTCAATACCTAAAACACGAAGCTCCTCCAACCCTGCAGATGCTCAGGAGAGGCTAAAGCTAGTGTAAACAGCTCCACTGGGAAGAGCAACTATCTCAGCTGGATTTCATTTTAACCTATTTCTTATGAGGAACACCTGAAAACAGTTATGATCATTTACTGACAGCTAAGAAGCTATAGATAGATAGATAGATAGATAGATTTTATGAGTGTTTAACCTCCCCAATTGAAGTCCAATGTCCAACACAGTAGGTCCATGTGGGTGCAGTGAGATAGTGGGAAAAAGAAACAGAGCCGATCCGCTCCAGTCCTACTGCTTCTATTAAAGGCTTTTATGGTTTGGTGCAGCCCAACTACCCTTTATTCTATATCATATACAGAATCAGAATCCCAGACTGGTTTGGGTTGGAAGGGACCTTAAAGCTCATCTCACTCCACCCCCTGCCTGGGCAGGGACACCTTCCACTATCCTGAGTTGCTCCAAGCCCCGCCCAACCTCGCCTTGGACACTTCTGGGGTGGGGCAGCCGCAGCTTCTCTGGGCAACCTGTGCCAGGGCCTCACCACCCTCACAGGGAAAATTTTTTCCCAATATGCCATCTAACCCTGCCCTCTGGCAGTGGGAAGCCATTCCCCTTGTCCTGTCCCTCCAGGCCCTTGTCCAAAGTCCCTCTCCAGCTCTCTTAGAGCCCCTTTAGGCACTGGAAGGGGCTCTAAGGTCTCCCTGGAGCCTTCTCTTCTCCAGGCTGAACACCCCCAGCTCTCCCAGCCTGGATGGCAAACAGGCAGTTGAAGTGGTGTTTTGACTGAAAAGTTCCTTATTGCCCTCTGAAGTGGCAATGAAGGCACATTTTTGTGCATTATTCCTGCTGATGTGGACTCTGGTTCTGTGGAATGTTGTCAGCAGCAGAGGAGGTTCTGACTTGGGAAAGGTTTATTTTCACTAATAATTTAATCTAACTTCATCATTTCCTTCCCACAGATGGCTTTTGGTTAGGGGTTTGGTACATGCAGGATACTCTGTTCCTCTTCCCCTGAACCTAAAACATAACTGTGGCCGAGTTACAGCAACAGCCTGCAGAGCTGTTCAGAGCTCAGCGTTTACCGGAAAATGGTAGGACAGAGTAGGGAAGGAGAGGATCAACCTTCCAGTCCTCGATCCCAGTGAGTGTCTCAAGGCAGGATCTGCCAGTCTCTCTGCCTGGAAGTCCTGTAAGCTCTGCTCAGAGCGAGGCTTTCTGGCTTACCCTCCTTGGAGTTGTCCCTCTCTCTTCCAAAATTAGTGGCAGATTGCAAGCACTTTGCTCTAATCTGCCCTAAATGTAGCGTTATAAACTAAAAGATAATGTCAAAACCACAGATTTCATTGGCTTTGTGAAGAGAAAGGGCACCACCCACAAAATTCACTCCCTCCTCTCTGTATGTCCCTTCTCCCTCTCAATCAGGGACACCCCTGTGCCCTGCTGATGGTGGTTCTTATCTCAGCTGGAGGCAGGAGCAGCCCTGGCCCCTCTGGGAGAAGGTAGAGCTCAATGGCCCTTCCCAGCTTCCCAGCTCATATGGGACCCAGCCCAAGGCACAGATGTCCTTGCAACAGGCACTCACAGGGGATGGAGCGTGAAGGGACCCACTCACCTCAGCCCAAAATGCTCAGGAATGCTGGAACCTGGCTGTGGGTGCTGAGGACAAAGGTGGCAGGAGGCACCCAAGGGGCACAGGTACTGCTCCAAGGGCCAGTGCAGGGACTTTGCCTCCACAGCTCTCTAACCCCCCCTCCCAGTCACAGAACATTTGCTAAAATATCAATATCAGCCTGTGAACACACGTCAAATAAATATTCCGGTGTGTTTGTGCCATCAGATGGATAACCCGGCGGTGTTTGGGTTGGGCTTTAAAAGTCAATGACACCCTCTGCATTCCCTTGGCAACGGAGGCGCCGCAGAGAAACTCCTTTTACATTTAACAACTTTAAATGTGTTGACACATATCAAATCCAGATCTGGGGTAGGTTTAAGTGACACATGTCATCTGACTGGAGGGTTTCTGTGTTTGCCCGTGCGAACACAAAAAGGCTCAGCATGTCTGGGGAGAAGCAGAAATCAGATCTGTGACAACAAAATTTGCTTGCAGATAATTAATCACATTTGTAAATAAGTGAGGCCATATTTGCATCTCTTTTGTTTCTTCTTCTTATGATCTATAGGTCAGCTCTTGCTGTGAAAATATTAACAGCAAGCAGATTTGCTAGTCACACGCCCCAGCACGACTAAAGATGTATTTCAGTTCTCCGACAGACGTGTTTGTGCTAGAAGGGCTCCCAGCCCAGGCAGTGGGGGCTTCTATGGAGCAAAGCAGGGACAAGGTTCACCCACGAGGGTCACACTGCACAGCCAGAGCTGTAAATAACCAGAGCAGTCTGTTTGCTGCACTGGGGAAGGAACCAAGCTCTTTGAATTAATAAATAGGAGTTGAATGAAAGCTTCATGGCCTTAAGCAGATTTAGATAAGATATTAGGAAGAAATGCTTCTCTGTTAGGGTGGTCAGGACCTGGCACAGGTTGCCCAGAGAAGCCGTGGCTGCCCCATCCCTGGAAGTGTCCAAGGCCAGGTTTGGAGGGGCTCGGAGCAACCTGGGATAGTGGAAGGTGTCCCTGCCCATGGCAGGGGGTGGAGTGAGATGAGCTTTGAGGTCCCTCCCAGCCCAAACCAGCCTGGGATTCTATGATTCTTATATACCTATATATTTGTCTCTGCTTTCCCACTGTGACATTACATTTTCCCGACAGCTGTACACAGAATGTCATCTCTGCAGCTGTGGCCGAAGTACAGGGCAGCAAACACTGATCTGGCAAAAACCTGAGCACTGGAAGTGGTGGGCAGCAAACACTGATCTGGCAAAAACCTGAGCACTGGGAATTAACGTGCTCAGCCTGTGCACATGAGGAAACCTATCACCACATTCTTGAAGCAACTTATGAATCAGGGAGGTGGGATCCTGCATCTTCTCTGCGTAGGTTCTTTACACTGAGGATACAACCTCTTTCCTGAGTCCAGATAATAAACCGTGGACTCAAAAGCTAATATAGATTTTCTCCAGCACTATTGATTGCAACTCAAGTATAATTCTTCCATATAGCTTCATGTTAAAAAGGAAAAAAAAGAAGCTATTTAAGTGCCTATCAACAAAAAATGCAATTTTAGTTAAGTCTTTTCAGGGCTCTTAAATATGTCGCCATTATTAGAGAGAGGAAAGAATTACAGGACAGGCAAGGACACTCGAATCTGTCGTCTTATGCATTACACAGTGAAGGTTTTTCTCACTTACAAAACATTCAGGAAATGCTGGGATTCAATCGGCCGGGAATGCCCGGATGCAGACACACAAATACACCCCGTTAACCTCATTCCCAGCACATCTAATTGAGTTTCAAGAGGGAACAGCAAACCACTGTCATGCACAACTCTTCAGGGAAGCTAAGGGATCAAGCATCCGTTATTTGCACGTGCTCCAGAGAAGATCCCAGTCCGTGTATTGCCTATGTGGATGCAGATCATGGAATGTACAGAGATGCAAATCAATGTTCTTGTAGCTTTTAACATTCATAACACACCAACTTTTCTATAAACCTGTTGAGAGCACACTGAAGTTTCATTCTCCCAGTACTTGTTTGGAAACAGATTTGATACTTATTACACATTTTTCTGCACCTCCAAAGGCACAGAAGGCGATCTGCAGCCAGAGTGTTGTGTACACCAATGTTTATGTAGTTGATTAATGAGCTGAATTTCCTATGTGTGATGCTTTCAGGAGCATTTGCACAGGGCTGTGTAATTCTCTCCCTCAGCAGGAGGGGGCTGAGGAGGAGGAGGGGCCTGTGGGGGCTCTGGAAGAGAGAAGTGATCAGAGCAGCTCTCCAGACTAAGACCCCATCCAGGTCTCAGACAAGCAATTTCTTACAGCAGACTCAGAGACACCGAGGGCTATATGGACAAGCCACTTGTGTGCCCCACAGAGCCTTGGGGTCCAGTAGCCCCTGCCACCTGCTGCCTTCAGCACATGTGGGAACAGCATCTCACTTGGCTTCCAAGGCTTCTCCACAGAAAAAACCTAGGCCAAACATTGTGGTAGACGTGGATGTGGGTTTTGACAGACCTTGGGCTACGGAGCAGGAGGGGTGACATCAAACACTGCAGAACTGGGGGGATGGGACCAGGCTCCCTGGGGAAGGACTGTTCCGGCTCCCCTCGGGGTTCCCCTCCAACCCCAATGCCTGCTCTAACCAGGGCACTGCTGGCAGGGCACACTGGGCATTCAGCACTCAAACTTCCCCTCTCCCACCTCCTCATGGTGTCCAACACCACCACTATTCCCTGGCCTCGTGTCCATGGTGGACACAGCAGGCACGAGGGAGGGTGTGATCCCCAGGGAAGCCTCCAGCAACTCTCCTGCTCCTGTGGGACACACTGACAAAGTCTGCAGGAGCAAAGAGCATTCTGAAATTCTAGTATTTAGGTTTATTCAAACTGAAAGCGAGATGGAAATTGAAATACAGCCTGAATTTGACCTTGGATTTTCTGGGATTTGCATTAAAATGCTCCCCCCTCCCTTATCCTCAGACTATTCCCAGGCTACTCCGGGCACATGCTGTGCTATAACAGGGCAGGAGAGTTTTCAACTTGTTTTTTGTTGCCTGTTTTGCAGAAATGTGTTTCTGCTGGATTCAGTTCACAAGCCCAACTTTGCCAAGATCATTCTTACATTTCTTTCACATCTCCACTCATCTGAAGTAAATATTTCTGACTTTCTTGACTCTTAATCTAGTGTTTTGTAAGAGAAGCCATTTGGTCTCATCAGCTTTTGATTCTCAGAATGATAGGAAGTAGAAAATTACAGAAAACTTCCCTTCCTACTCACTGTGACCATCAGTCAGCAAGAGCAGGAGGTGAGATGTTAAGACACCCTGACTCGGGCTGAGATTTAATTGCCCTCTTGTACTTTCTTTGGGAAAGCAGTCTTGCACAGGCATAAAGGGTCACCAGAAGAGCCACAACCTGCAGGAACTCAACTCCAGTTTACAGGAAAATACCAAAATAAACAAGTGAACAAACTGTATCTCCTCGCAAGGAAACAAAGGGAAAACAAAAAGTCAACATCAATTTGTAAGACATTTCATGTCAATTCACTCTCATGTTTCTCTGAGGCACAGTGAGAGACCTTGTGGAGAGGAGTAGCTGTGCCTTGAGGAAGATGTTCTCCTACCTGAGCCAGGCAAACGCTACCCAGGTGACACCACTGCGCCAGGGATGGGAAAGTCCTCAGAGACCTGTCTTGGAGCATCCAAACAGAACAGACAGGCAGAGCCTTGAAGCCATGCACCTACTTCAGTGTCATTAGTGCTTTCATTTAAAATCTGCAGACTGTGGGGTAGTGTGTGGAAAGCACCTCACCCACAGCAGGTGGGGCCTTTCTGGGAAGCGTTACCCAGCGTGGAGTTGCCTAGAGCTGATTAATCCTTACTGGAACACAAGAACAGGTACCTGCATGAAGGATGGGGAAAAGGGCTCTTTATCAAATTAAAAGGATTGGATTATGTTTTAAATTGATTGTAAGCTTTAAAGATTTTTGTTCCAGTAAAAGTATTGATCAGTGGGGGATTTGCATATTCCTCTTTCGCTGTACAGGGCAGTTCTGCTACCAGCAGCTATTGCAGTGCTGGTTAAGTAAAACAGGAAAAGATGAAAGGCTGCAGTTGAGCCAGGAACATTTTTTTCACACTGCCAAAAAAGAAAAAGAACATTTTTTTCTAAGATAAAGCTAAAACTATTTAATATACACTTTATTTTTCAATAGATTCAACTAGCAATAGATACTGCTTTTGCTGCAACATCCTGTTACCTTTAATGGTTTGCCAGATTTTCAGTATTAACATGAGAAGAAAAATAATGGAACAGCTTCAGTCTGATTTTTAGCTCCTTTTAAGTACTTCTCAGTTACAAGAGCTCTAGCAGGAATACCATTTTTAATTACCAGAGCTATGCTGTATCCACGTCTGAAAGCACAGTCCTCAGCTCAGAGATGGAGAAAAGGCTTCCCAATGTCACTGGAAGAAAGCAGAGTCAATATTTAGACATTTCAGGTGGCTTTTAGTTTTAATTCCAATAACTAAAACTGGCCTCCCATTGCTAATTACCTTTTGCATCAGCAAAGGTATAAGAGGTTCTCAGGCACTGGTGATTCAATGTAAACGCAGAGGTGCGTTGGGGAGCTGTGGTCACACAGGGGCCGGGTGTTGTGGGGAGCAGCACCCTGGGGGCTGGGGCCAGTGGGGTTCCTTGGGAACCCCGAGATGCTCCTGTGGGAGCGCTGACCCCACACCATTTCCCTCAGTTCCCTACTCCCTCCTGTCCCTTCCTGACACGCAGCAGCCCCACCACCCAGCCCCAGCGCTCCTCACCCAGGTCCTGCCTGAGCCCACTGGCACATAAAATAGTGCCTGGAAGGTGAGGTTCTCCCTCATCCCTGTGAGCCTCTCCCAGGAGAGGAAAGGCTGTGAACAGCAGCAAAGGGCCATCCCAGCAGCAGTCCTCAATTCCCCCAGTTCAGCAAAGAAATGGACCCACCAACTATTTGCTGATTTCTGCCCCAAGCTGGGGGAGTACCTGGGGATGTTGGGCTGGTCCCACAGTGTGGGGAGCATCAGGAGGGACTCCAGCACAGCTGAGGAATTCCCTCCCTGCCCTTCTGTATGTTTGTTTTCAACCTACAGACGTCCATGACCTGCAAGGCAGCACTCAGCAGGCCATGGGGTGCCCAGAGAGGCTTGATGGAGGGAATTCAGGTCAGGGTCACCTCCCATCCCTGACCACACAGTTCTTGGATTTTCCACTGTAAGAGGTCAAGCTATGCTGCCCAATCCCACAACTGGGTAAGGAACCCTTCAGAAAAGCTTTATTTTTCCAGGGCAGGAACACAGCAATTAATAAAAATAAGCAAAAAGTCAAAACACACCCTCATCCTGCTCCAGCTCACATCAGGGGCTTTAGGGCAAGACCCAAGAAGGAAAACTGTGAGATTCAAGTCAGACACCGAGTGCCTGGAATCAAAACTATGTAAGGGATGGGCATTTCCCCTTCCCCCCAGGTTTAGATGTGCACTCAGGAACCACAAGCACTTTCATGGCTTCACAGCCATGGCAGGAACAAAGGCAGCACAGTCCCACAGTCCCCAGCCCCGATCGGGGCCACGCACCATCCCGGCGCCCAGGGAGCCCCAGCACGGCTGCGACAGAGACCAAAGAGGCAGCGAATCCTCTCGTGCCCAGAGATCAAGCAAGAGAAGTTCACAACAGGATTCTGGGCATGTAGAGCAATGCTCGCAGTCATGATAGCGCCGCTAGGAAAATTTGATGTGGCAGATGGGACGTCTTTTGCCGGGAAATAAAATCTGATCTTTAGCAGACGAGTTCGTGGTACAAGTCCTCAGGAGCATCGCAAGGATGAGACACTGCAGCTCCTGCTGCCTCCCTGGCTCAGGAGGGATCGTTCTGAAAACACTTCAATCGTGAATGGTTTCTTTTTTGTCTGTACAAGCTCTCCAGCAGGACCAATTCTGTACTTATGTCTGTAAGGACAAGCAGAATCCTTTTCCTTTACAGTTACCATACACAGAATTTCTCAGCCAGGGATCCGGGAACTGCTGTGATTCCAGGTACTCACACAGTATCCTTCAAGGACAATTTGCTTCGTGGTCTTCCCTTCCACCTGAACATCCTCTCTGTTGGTCTGTGGTCCCAGAAAACATCCCCACAAGGGGATGCAAGTTACACCCCTCCAAAATGATTTACCTTGAAGTGAAATTCTGGTTCTGCTCATCTTTAAAAGCCTTTCCTCACATGTTAGACACTTTGGAAAACAATCTGCTTCAGCACTGGGATTTCAGGTTCAGACCTTCCCTCACATGTCAGACACTTCAGAAACAATCTGCTCCAGCACTGGGATTTCAGGTTCAGCTCAGGAGAATTCAGTTTTGTTAGAGATATGTTGACTTGCTGCTGTTTACGTTTTTGCTAAGCTGAGATAAGGCCCCAAGTTTGCAGCAAGGCTGTGATATGAAATCAGAGCACAGCATTATTACATGGCTGCACTTCAAAGGTAAACTTCAAACCAATTCCTGTGAAACACCTGCATGAGGTGCGGTACAGTGTCAGAGCTGCCTGTACCTTACACAGCAAATGTTCCAGCGCAGGGTCTGGAGGAAGGGGACAGGGCTTGCAGCAAGGACCTTAGGAAATGCTTGGAGCTGGCACACCAAGTGACAGGCATGCAGTGGCACTGAGGAGACAACCCTGGGATGGTTGCTGGCCCACCAGCACCACCACAGCTCTGGGTCACAGCAGCACCAGCACCCTGTCCCTGCCCCAGGAGGCTGAAAGCAGGACCATGAGGATGCTGGGTGCTCATGTGACCACTAAAGCCATGAGCAGTGCTGATGCCAGCAGAGACCACCCCAGGTCTGCACTCCTAGAGAGAGAGGTTGGAAAAGCCCTCCAAGATGATTGTGTCCAACCTGTGCCAAAACCCCACCTTGTCACCCAGCCCAGAGCACTGAGTGCCATGTCCAGTCGTTCCTTGGACACCTCCAGGGATGGGGACTCCACCACCTCCCTGGGCAGCCCCTTCCAATGCCTGACCACCCCTTCCAGGAAGAAATTCCTCCTGATGTCCAACCTGAACCTCACCAGCACAGCTTGAGGCCATGTCCTCTCTGCTCCCTCAGCTGCTCCTCATCAGACCTGTGCTCTGGTCCCTGCCCCAGCTCTGGACACGTTCCAGCCCCTCAATGTCTTTCTGCCCAAAACTGACCTCAGGATTCGAAGTGCCTCAGCAATTCCCAGCACAGGGGCACAATCACTTCCCTGGTCCTGCTGGCCCCACTATTTTTGATACTATTTGTACTTCAGCAAAGTCACTCTAGGGGTGCAGACACCAGAGTTCTTTTCCTGGTCCCTCTTCAAGAGCTTTTGAAGACAACAATAAATAAACTCACAGACTTGAAATGCAGATTAGTAATTTATCATTTTAAAACAATACACTGAAAAGGCACATTTCCTTCTGGAATGTTTTTTTAGATTCCATTTGCAATTGTAAATAATAGACCTGCAGTCTGGGAGTACAGACATTACAGGTGCAGTGCAATGCTGGATACTTCATAACAGAAAATGCTTTGGGGTATATATTTTATATCGTTCTTCATATATTTTGTTTTGAACATGAATAGTTCATAAGTGCACATTAAATCCACATTGTACCTCAGTATATTGTCACCTCCTCACCAGTAACTGAGTCCCTGAGTACATGGTGGGGTTTTTGTCAGGTAACTATGGTGATATGCAAGGGTGGGATTTTTTGTGGGTTTGGAGATTTTTATGGGATTGAGGGTGGGGATTTAGGCTGGACGCTGTCTTTTTTATCTATGTGGGAGTCCTTGTCAATATACAAATACTTTTTGCTAAGATAATACAAATAAAAAGATAAGGATAGCAGTTAATAGACACTGTATCAAAGCCAGAGCAGCCTGACAAACAGCTGTAGTACATTATATTTGTCTTCATGTATATGCATTTGTCTTTACAAAAGTATTTCTGCGTGACTTGCCACCACCAAGGTCAAAATTTGGAACCCAAAAATAACATGCATGAATATAGACCAGAATGAGGTCAGAGTGGATCTGCCAAAGCAGCTCTTTAACATGAATATTTAAGCCCCATCCCTGAGAGCAGGGTGTTCTCCTGCTGCTCTCCTGTGCTTTGCAGTTTAGCTTTGTACAAGAACACAAATTTTAGATAAATGTTCTCCAACACACCCATCTCACAGGCCTGAGTGGCTCATTTTTTGTTCAGCCTTTGGGGATTGCACGGGCTGCACTGCTGGAAATGAGACGTCCCTCTGATAACAGTGATCACCATCCTGAGTGATGCCTCCTCCGGCTACATGCCCTGGTGTGGAGAGGAGCCCAGGCAGGAGGGAAACAGCAACATGTTCCCACAAAACAATTTCCTAAATGTAGATGTGATGTGCCTGAACATCATTATGAGCTGGGACCGGGTAAAGAGGTCATTGCAGCAGCTGAGCCGCTTTATTGAACACGTCCGTCATGGTCAGGAACCCACGCTGAGGACCTGGCCCACTTCCCTCCCGCCCACAGCTCATCCCAACAGGATAAGCGAGCACCCAGACACCCTGGTGGTCGAACAGAGACAGTAATGTGCAATCAGCAAAATAAACAGCAACAACGAAGCTGCTGTGAGGGTTTGTAATGCAACAACTACTGACACATAGTATCCGGTTACCTGGTGCACATACACAGTGCCTCCAAGGTGAATATCTCTGCTGATACCACCCTTGGCTTTTGTTTCCTTCCCTCTAACATCCCATGGCTCAGCTCTCTGCAGCCCAACACCTGCTCAAGGACACTGTGGACTGTCTCAGATGAGGGCACCAGCCCTGTTTCAGAACACTGTGCACCCAGATGCTCACAGAAATAGCAACAGAGATTCAAACAGCATTTAGCCAAGCAGAAAGGTCAGGCTAGCACCAAGTAAAAGGATTTTTTTTTTTAATCAAATATGTATCAGACAAGTTTTTAAAAGTCTTACAGAGTTTCCTTTCTCCACAGTGCATTGTAACTAATATCCAAAAGTTTTGTTTAGCCCTTACTTCTCCAGTAACACCCACCACTAAGTTAATGGCAACTGATCTAGAGAAGAGGATGTGCCACATACCTTGAACTTCCAGCTGTCCCAGCCACGGGTGACAATATCAGGGGAAAGGAAACTGGTGAAAAACACTTTTATAGCCAAATCCAGGAACTTCTCTCAGCTGGAGGTAGGGAAGCACCCAAAGACCTGCGGGGGAGGGGGGGGGGGGGCGGGGGGCGGGGGGCGGGGGGGGGGGGGGGGGTGAGCTGAACATGCTCCAGGTGGACCAAGTTCAGGTTGGGCTGATCTAGTGGAAATGATTCAGGATAAGGTCGATGCTGAGCAGAGCTGATTCCAGGATGCCCAAGGAGCTCCCCCACTACCTCCAGTACACATTGGGGTAACAGTGGGGCCAGAGGGAGGTGCTGGGGCTAGAGAGGCTGGGGCTGAGGTTGAGGTTGGAGCAGAGTCAGAGGTTGGGACTGGGGCTGGAGCAGGGGCTGGAATGCCTTAGGGAGCAGTGGGGTCCTACAGAGTTCTGTGGGGCTCTGCAGACACGGCAAACACAAGAATAATTGCTGAGGAATATCAGAAGGGGTTTGTTTGCAGAGTGTTCTCTGAGTCTCACAATAAAAAGACATAAAAAGGAAAGTAATTGGCCACTAGGGATAGAGCTAATGGTAAATATTCTAATAAAAAAACCCCAGGCTGAGCTGCAAGTAGATCACTTATCACGGGGTTTCTCCAATAGAAAGACTTCTCCTCACACCTCTGCACTTTTACGCTTGATTTGCCGGTGACTTCTGCAATTACAGCTTCTAAACAAACCAAGAAAGAGTCTTTTGTTGGTCTGAATTAGAAAATGAGTCTGTCTAGGTGGAGAACTGCCATCATTTTAAATTACCTTCTCTGAAGCTTGACATTCCGGGCTTTGGGGCTGGGGGCATGCTTGGCTTGGATTGTTATTTTATATTTTGACTCAGCTGAACTCAGAAATACGTACCTGGGAACTGTGGGGTCTAATACAACAATATTCAGTGGGATTTTATTAAAATGCAGTAATAGTTTTACAAGAATTTAAAAGAAAAAGAAGTCTGTGTTTTTTACCATGGTAGATCCCTACATTTGCCACTCTGGGGCAGGATTTTTCTGCACCTGGCAGGATACCGACCCTGTGGTGCTCTGGGATCTGGGGAAGCTGAGTTCTGCTCTGGTTGGAAACACACTAGCATCGTGGGGAAACCTGTGTGCTGGAGCAGCAGCTCCTCTGGTTCCAAGGGTTTAACGCTTGGGCAACCAAACAGGATGAGCTGCGGGGCTTCCCCTCCCCTCGGGTTCGGTCAAAGGGAGTTGTTGCAAGGGTTTTAATGGAAAGAAATCTGCTGTGGTCTCCCAGCAAACAGAGCAATATTGCTCCCAGTCAATGTTTAGAGGTTTGAGGGATTTATTTTTTTTTTGCTGAGTTTGGTTTAATGTTTTGCATGCTGGGAGAGACAGTGAATGGAACAGCACAGACAGGTGCCCAGTTACTGTCACTTTTGAAGCAGTAACAAGATGATGAAGAAAAACAAGTGATATCCCAAACTAGTGTTGGCCACATTTAAAATTTTACTGTCAAGTCCAGTACCTAAGTAAATTTGCATTGCCCAATTTGGTTGCTTCAAGCAAAGCTTAGAAAATTTGCCAGTGGAGTTCTGTGCTCCTGCAGTCCCCTTCAGATGTCATTTGGAGTAACTACCTATTCAACAGCAAATGTGTATGAGAAATCCACGCAAAAGAAAATCAGCACAAGGCCAGCAAATGAATCTAATAAGGGCTAGCACTGAAAATCACCCTTATGATTCTGTGTCTGGAGAACGTGCAGGGCTCTATCAAACCTCCAGCACTCGGTGTCAGATCACATGTAAAACATTACACATCCAAACCATGTGCAGAAGTGTCCTGGCTGAAACTCCGTGGACTGTGACAAGGAAAAGCTGCTATCATCCTCTTTAAGTCTTAAATTGGATAAAAGCTGTCATTTTTTTTAGCACAGGGTATGTGTGGATAATTCACAGTGAGTCATATAATCAATGACTTTCACCTCTTTTTGCTTTATATATTGTCTAGGGTCACATCTCTTGAACACAATGATCCTTTGGAAATCATTTTCTGAATCATTTGGCTCATTTTTTTCATTTTTCAAATGAAATTTTATAGTTAATCTCTATCTGGGAGGTTGATGTTCACAGTTTGCAGATATAAAACTGCATTGGATCTCTACGCAATTTGACTGCATGGAAAGTGCTCTTTCAGTTGGATTTCTGATGCAAGTACAGCTCTCATGTTAGAGTTGTTGGCTATTTATCTTTTTTCATCTCAAGAGATTCTACTGTACTTTCCATAGTAAATAAAATCAACCATCTATTTACTTTTCAGATACAGGATCATAAATCCAGATTAACTCCATTGAAAATTACACATCTTTGGACATGAGAGATCAAGGCAAGAGACTCCAGATTAGAGTAATGAGGATCCATGCACTGGAGAACCAATTGGACAGAGGAGATGAGAAATGGTTAGTGCTAATTGGTGCAAACCTCAATGCAGGGTGATTAAGATACCCACTTGCTCACTGCCCTTTGCTAGAGGGTGGCTAATGATAATTTTTTTGGTGGTCGTGGTTTTCTTTTCCATATTCCTGTTGTTATCTGTGGCCTATTTTCTAAACTATGATCCTTTAAGTGTCATGGAAATCACTGTACATGATCCTGGTTCTGTACTGGTGAAATAAGCCGTGAATACACTCCCTATTTGAAAAGCCATGGTCTGTTATCGCTTTGGTTTGTCCTTTTGAAGGAAAATTAGAAAAAGCTCCTCCGTACTTCAACAATCTCTGCCAAAAAAAAAGAGAGCATCTCTAGTTTACTTACATGTCTTACCACCAATAGATCTTTATGCAGGAAAATGCCAAAAACAATCACTGCCTGTTGCTGTCACAGTGTTCAGAGGAGCCCGACAAGGGCACTGCGCTGCCCCTCCATTTTTGGGTCAGATTCACTCATGGTCTGGCCTGTGCCCTTTCCAGTTTTGTTTCTCCCTGCCAGCACTCCCACTTACAGCTATTGACATTTATTTTTGTCTGAATAAATGCAATTTATTGGAAACAGCTCCACTATCAAATCAATAAGACATATGGTGCCCATCTAAGTACAAATTAAGTTCCATTTGTGATAATTTCTTTCAGATTTCCTGCACCTCAGGAAATGGGAGCTGCAAGGAAGGCCTAGTGCCCATGGTGCTGTACCAAGGCAGAAAATTGGGTCTGTCACCCCAAACTGACATGGGTCAGTTTTGTCCCACACTTATGCCTTATTCTTTCCTTCTTTGACATAAGCAGATTCTTCTGGGCTGGAGAAGTCCTTCCTTGCAGGGAGCCATAACATCTCCTTGGCCAACCACACGTCCACCATCCATGGCCCCAGAGCTGGAGGCTGTGCAGGCACAGTCACAGCAGAGCTCAGGTGGGACAGGGTGTCTGGGGGTCCCCAGCCCAACCTCCATTCAGGGGGGTCCTGCCAGACCTGGGCCTGGGGGCTGCCTCTGGGGGGCTCTGGCCTTCGGCGAGGGCAGCGTTTGTGCAGCACCACTGGGCAACCTGGTCCTGCTCTGCATTAGAGCATCAGAATGGAGGAAAGAGGTAATTTTGCTACATCAAAATAAAAATGGTTTAAGTGTCAACACTTTGTAGCTGCTGGGGACATTCTCCACCAGGGCTGGCCCCAGTGCAGAGGCAAGCAGGGTCACCTATGACCCCTGGACATGCTCTGCGGGTGGACCCCTCGAGGTGTCAGGTCTGCAGGTGTGTGATCACCCAGGGGAGGGAGCAGAGAGGGGCAGTGCCTGTTCTCACACTCTTAAAGGGAAAAATCAAATGTTCTTATATTTTTGATTCTCAGAGAGAGGAAAGAGAAATGCATTTTACACTGCTTTGACCTGGAGTTGTGGCCATTTCCAGTCTCATAGATAATGTCAAGGTTAAGAAAAATTATCTGCAGACCCAAGGACCACAACACTGACCTCATTCAAGCAGAGCTCACATTAGTGATCCTTGATAATTAATGAGTATGGAGCAAAAGGACATGGTGCTATGTCCTAATTGTACATTCAGTCTTAGGATAGCTCAGGAGGGTGGAATGAGATGGTCTTTAAGGTCCCTTCCAACCCAAAAAATTCTGTGATTCCATGATTTTCATCTCACAGTACCTTGGCAATTGAAGTCCAGGTCAAGATCTCTTCTTAATTCTGATCTTGCTTCATATACAAGCAGGTATTTTCATAGATCTGAAATTATAGGCATAAAAAGCCTTGTTAAAAATCCTTATTAGTTAAAAATGTCTTTAGATTTCAATGAACACTGCATAGGAAGATTCATTGTCCAAACGTGTGCAATTAACCTCAGGATTTGGCTGTGAGATTCCTCCATTTCTGCCTTAAGAACCAAGGGCCAAGTGCACTTTCAAGCTACAGCAGAAGGAATTCAGAGACACCTGAGCTGGTAAACACCACCCAGCTTCTCACACAGCTCAAGCTGAGCACACGTATAGTGTCCGTGCACATTCTGGACAGTCCTGGAATCTGTAGTTTGTCTGAAGGCTTTTCTTGAACCAAAAGAAGATAAAGTCATAGAGGCAAAACCTCAGTGGCAATCCCTCCCCTAGGTCCTCTTCCTGCCAGATACTTCCCACTTAGCTCTCCAAAAGGCAAGGTCCAAAAGCCTGCATAGAAATCAAAATTCTTTTGCTTGTTAAATAATCCTTACCTAAATACCAAAGTCTACTAAATCCACTTCTTCATTAAAATTAAGTAAAAACAAACTATTCACTGCACACAGTAACTTCCTAAGCTAGTGTGGAATGTGAGGGGGAAAACGGTCTGGAAACTTCCTCTAAAGACACTACTGGACATGATTTCTGCCTCACTTCATGGATGGGGTAGCTGGAATGAAATTAGAGCCACATTTGAATGCTTGGAAAGCCCAGAAGATCTTTTATGTTTAATTGAAGAGTTGTTGAAAATATAAAAGATTATTTGTAACATTCAGGGAACTAAAAATGTAATTGAGCTGAACTGTCATGCTATTGATGACCTCCTTATCTCTCATCAAAAAATCGTAGCACCTACTTGTCTTGCAAAAGAATGAATTTTGGAGATGCCAGGAGGATTTGTTGATACACATGTGGCTCCATGTGACCTTGGCCACTTGCTCTGCTGCTGGTCGCTCATGTCTCTGCAGCAAGGCAGCAAGAACCCGTGTCAAAACAGGGAGGTAGAAGATCAATAAATATTTAAATTAAATGAGATGTTAATCAAAGGCAGGAAGGCTTGTGACATTTACCCAGGCAAACCTTGGGAACTCGGGGAAGCAATCACTTACGTTCCTGATTATCTTCAAGAGCTCTCGCGTGTCCCAGCGGACTGGAAAAGGAACAGGAGTATTTATTTTTAAAAAAGCGGGGCCAGGGGAATAGCAAACCAGTCAATCCACATTCTGTGCCTACAAAGACAGTGAATCAAAGCATCGAGCAGGTGATTTGTTAACAGCCAGTGGTAATAAATAGAGCTGGCTACAGTGATTCTCAGTTTCACACAGATTTGGGGGCTTTACTGCTGGTGTCAGTCTGGAGTGATGGGTAGGCTTACCTAGGAGAATGAGAGAGAGCAATAACATAAATATTGGCAAGTGCCTCTTTGCCACAGGCACTGCACTTACCAGAGCTGACTGAAGCATTATTGCAGTCAGATCTTCCCTTCATTTCTTTGGGACTTTCATAAGTTTCGCACATTCGGGTGATTTTTATCATCTTCTGTGTTTGTTCATCGTGGTATGAATCTGTTTTGTAAGTGCCTTTTGGGGAAATATGCTCTGTACCAGCATTTTGTATCAAGTATCCCAAAGAATAAATGGAATTTTCTACTAGATTTCCCTGCTGGTCACCCACATTTGTCCTGGCTCACAGAGGACACAGACTGGAAAAACCCTCTATTAGCCCAAGTCTAATCTAAGACCTCACTCAAGTGTTAGGAAGCCCCAGAGCTATTAGAGTTGGGTTGCTGTCCATGCCCAAGCCCAGTGCTGCTGGATGTTCCTTCCCCTTGTGGTAGAGCCTTGCTCAGCCCTGCTGTTGGGGAGCAGGATGCTCCTTGGACTGGGTTGGAAAGAGGGGCTGTGCTGGGTGGCTGCAGCAGCATTGAGTCTGGAGGGCTATGAGACACTTTGAATCATAATGTGGTTTCCCAGCCTGTGGGAGTTTTCCATCTCAAGGCAGGGTTCTCTCAGACTAGTGTCTGGAGGAGTGTCAGGCCCCCAGGCTTTCCCCATGCCATCAGTGGCCAGTCCATGTCAGATTGAAAGCAGTTTGTATTTCTAGTAAGCCACTTGCACCAAGCCACGCATGTTCAATACTCAGAACATTCCATTGGTCTCTCTGATGTGCTCTCTTCAGACAAAGTCTTTTCCCTTTGTACCTTCATCTGTATATAAAGATGTCCACATTCCATCTGGCATAGAAAGGAAGGAATGAGCTGACTTTGACTCCTTAAATACCAAAATTATTTTTCTGATGATGCTGCACTCAGAGTGGTACCTGTTGTCTCTTGGACCTCTTTTTGGAGCTGGCAGGGAGAAAAAAATACCTCAGTCTGGTGTAGTCAAAATTGTTAAAAAGTCATGTTTGAAGTTTTCTTGTTCTGAAAACATCAGTGTATCAGTGATTGACTGAACAATTCTGGAAATTTAAATAGACTACAAAAATAACTTTCTACGTACTTCAAGTTCCTCAAAGAGTGTCTTGGGTTTTCTCAAACCTCAGTTTTTCCCCTCCCTCTCCCTTGCAGTGCTCTCTCTTTCCACTGTACACTTCCAGGGGAGGAAGTTTGATTTCATTTTTTCAGAGCTAAATTATTCAGTGAGAGCTGAAGATCTACTGCTGTCATGTCATCTGACTCCTTGGCATGTCACAGCTCGAGCACCAAGCATCGCACCCGAGGAGCTGTAAGTAGGTCACGGCAGAACCCACCCAGTGTCACGTCGTGCACCCTTCCGGCGGCACCACCGCGCTCCCGTCCTGCCAGGGCACAGCTTTGCTCCCATGAGATGCCTCGATCTCAGCCTGCAAATTTTATTAGAGACCTTCCCAATAAAATTATTTTTAAAGGCCTTGATCAGAACTCCTGTGCCAGATGAGCTCAGGTAATATTGCACTGGCGTTTTTCTCCAGCATCATGTTGTCACACCTGTACTCATCTTCAGGCAAGGGGAGCAAGAGGAGTCAAGGAGGAAAAGTAAAAATATTAGCAAAGTAAAAACTTGTTTCGAAACTTCTCGTGTAGAAAAATACTGAGTGATAAACTGCATTTATAAACTTTCAAGTGATACAAAGGAGGATGCTTGGAACACATCCCTTTGAAGCGTGCCCACCTCATGCAGGGTCAGTCTCCTCATGGTCCTGAGGCAGTTCAGAACCTAATGCAAACCTGTAGCTCCTTTGGATCTACTCAGACAGAAGGTTCCTTACTTTTAATTAAAGCACAATTAATTTTTATTTCTTTTTTCTAAATTATTTTCTGAGCATCTGAAGTAGTAAATTTTGCTGAACCTAACCGAGATTTCCCTGAATAAAAACAGAGGAAGTAAGAATTTGCATTTAATTAAAGAAGGTCCAGCTTCAGCATGCCGAAGTTCAGGCACTTTGAAGATGCACACATGTAAACTTAAATGTTTGGAGTTGTACTCGGATCTTGTAAAAGCACGTTAATTACAGAGGCTGATCAGGCTCATCTGTGACAACTCCTCACAGATTCTCGGCAGAAAGGTTTTCTGCAGGAGTCTGGCAGGTCCCCAGGACAGGGGAGTCTGATGGATCCAGTGCTGTGGACCCTCTCATCCCCCTCCCCGCAGCTGGGACCCTCCATGCTGGGACTCCTGTCCCCATCCCCAATGGCAGGGCAGCCCCTATCCTGTCACTTTTGGGTCCCTCCCTGGTCCAGCCCAGCTCCCGCCCTCCTCCTTTCCCAGTGTTTAAGCAATGGCTGCCAGTCCATTTCACTAATGAGGCAGGATTTGTAACGCTCCAGAAGCAATATTTTAAGAATCAACAGGTTGCATTTTCCATCCTGCTTATACGCACAGGTTGCATAAAATGATGACTAAAAATGAGCTAAAAAGTTCCCCATGCATTACTAACAAGTGCACGTCCTACAGAAGACGTTCTACCATATGATTCCGGTTATTTTTTAGTAAGCAAGGATCTCAGCTGGAAAGCAGACAGCGCTGTGCAACATTGGTACCAAGGGACTTTGCATAATAAGAACGTGAATTAATTCTGCAAGGCAACACATTTCGGAGAAGAAGATGGCTGGTGGATCCACATGATGAGATTATCTGTGCGGAAACAGTCGCGGCTGCTCGTTATTTTGACTGCAGAAGCTTCGTTGCTGTGGGTGGAGGGGCCTCGGTGTAATAACAGTTATTGATGGGCAGGGTACAAGCTCTCAGCACAGTGTGAGCACTGTCAGAGCACGGAGCATGGAGCCACAGCACCACGATCCTCTCATGGTGGCAGTTTGCAAGCACAACATCTGTCACTGTGCTAAATGTTTCCCTGTGTATCACTTTGTTCCTCCAAAAAATGGGATTCATCTTTGTTGTTTCCCATGAGGCAAGCTGGGCTGTGTCCAGAACAGAGGGACAGGAGGGGTTAAAGGCAGCCCCGAGCCCTACACTGTGGTATATTTAATGCTGTTCCTTTACATCATTTTAATATGTATTTTATATATGGTTATCCAAAAGTACATTTATTATGACCCTGAAAGCTCTTTATTTTAAGCAATCGTATAATTACTGGCTGTTTTCAAATTGCACTGTTCTCCTCTAATCTTGTTTTCATAATGAAATTTATTTAAGTCTAATATAGGCATAATGTAGAGTAATGTATCTTCTGCACCTCAGAATGGATGTTGGAAGTGTAAATTCATTACTTCTCCTTCAGCAGATCTGCTTTTTATCTCTCTTCTATAGACATTACAGTCATATTTTCCTCCTGAATACACTGATGAGGATCCAAAACTAATTTTCACCAAAATGAGAACTCCTTAAAAACATGCTCTTATCATATCGTGCAGGCTCTCTCAGCTCTACCAGTGTTCTTCGCTTTAACCTCAGCTTTCATTTATAAGTGGATTTTTTTTCCCCCAGCATTTCTCTCTATCTGCAGGGCCAAGTCTTCTTTCTCCCATGTGCCCAGCCCCTCCAAGGGGTGGCTTCCTTTGGTGAGCAGAGGAGGCTTCATTTGCATGGTCCATCCTGGGGCAAAGGGAAGGACACAAATGCATTAGCCCAGGAAAAGTCTGGCAACTCAGCAGTTTGCCCCTGACTTCAAGTCCCTCCCTGCTCCTGATCCAACTTCAAGACAAAGTAGAATCAAATGTGTAAGGTCAATTTCCACTGCTTGGGCAGGCAGACACGTCATTCCCTACTCACCAGTACACACCCATTCATCACTTCAGTCACCAGAGCTGGCAGAACCTTTGACATCAGGGCTGCAGTGGATAACTGGGCTAAATCACTTTCAAAGACACCTTTTCAGGTGTCAGAAAGTCTGTATTCTGAAAGAGAAAAACCAAAACCTCCAAAACCTTGGCCCAAAAATAATTGCCATTTCAATATAGATTGCTGTAATTGTGTTCTTGCCTACCAGGCTCTTTTTACATTGCTGTATGGAAAATAAAGAAAGATGAATTTCAATCACACAGTTACTCTGAAAGCTATTATCACAAGATTGATTAACTGATACTACTTTGCTTGAACAATAGGTTGCGGAGAGAGAAAAAATACATTTTCCCTCGGTCTTAATCCATGAAACAGTGATTAGACATTTATTTCTCAATTGGCATGGTAGAAATCAATATGTGTTTTCCAAAGATGTGCGCAATTTGCTTTAAGAACTTGTCCTTGTGTGGTCTTCAGTACTACGAGTCGTTTGGTAATTATTTGTTTTAGGTTTTGATGGATTCTCCATTCTTGTCCATGACTTCACATTGCTGGAACTTTTGCCAGCTTGCTGAGTGGTTCGTGATTTACAGCACTGGGTGGTTAAAGGGAAGTGAAGGTGCTCCTTCATTCATCAGCTGGTTTGGGGTTCAGTAAGAAGAGGGAATATGTGTGCACAGTAATGATTCCAAACTACACCCATATCCAACTGTAGGTGGCTAGGCTGGGCATGTGTCAGGCTTTAGCAGAAAGAGTTGAATCTTTCTTGCAGATGATGCACCGAGGTCCTACCCCTCTACTCAGCCTTTTGCTGCTGCTCTTTTTGGTGTTAACATTGCAGAGGGACACGATTTGCCTATGGACCCACTGTGCTGTGCCCCCTCTGCAGCTTGACCCTCTCCCACCAATCCTTCAGGGTGTGGGCACTTGTTAGTCAATCCTTTGCAGCAAGAAAAATCTTCCTTTGAACATTGGGAGAGCGATTAGTGAGGAAAAATAAACAAATCAGCTACTTCGAGGCACAGATGTTGCATGGGAGCATCAGGCAGAACAGGTGAAATTAAAGACCTTTCCCTATGTATCTCCTTTCCCTACACAAATACCCTCAGGGTTGTTCTGAAAATTCTCTTCTTTTGAATTTCTGTCCCAGTTTTTTCTAGCAAGTTCAAAAGTGCCCTGAGACCACCTGCTATATCCATCCGTAACCAATTTGATACCATGAATCATTGAATCACGTAATATAATGTAATAATGAGCAGGTTGGACGGCAGCTTTATGAGCTGATGCTCTCTTAAATAAGTTCATGCTGAAACAGAATCCTTCAGCCAATTTTTTCCAACTTCCCCTGCTGTTCAGGGGCAAACTAGGAAAACTAAGGAAAAAATCAGAGCTGAGAGCAGCACTGCTCCGTGTCTGAAACCTGCTTGGCCATCTGAAGAGATATTAAAGGAATACAGATATCTGAGCACATTTCACTAAAGAAGGCAGCCTTAATTTTAGCTGGCTGGCAGATGGGGTTTCTCATTAGCCTGTCTTTTCATCTTATTTCATACAATTAAGTAGGCTCGGGAGGGACCTACAGGACTGGCCATCTTCCAAAGGCTTGCACAGCCCGGGCTGCACGGCTTCATGCTCCACAGCCGGATACCCTGTCCTGTGGAGCTGTTTTCCTTGTCACACAGAGCCAAACTAAGGGCTTTTCTGCATGAATCAGGTCTGCAGAGCTCCAGTGCTGCATGGAGCATCCAGCGGTCCCGTGATGACACTGTCCCCCAGACACTGGGGTGCAACCATGCTGGGCAGTGACACCCCGGCCTTCCACAGCACCCAGCCCCAGGACAAGAGAGGGGATGGGAACAACCCTAGGGACATGGGTTAGTAGTGGGCTTGGCAGTGCTGGGTTAGTGGTTGGACTCGATGACCTTAGAGGACTTTTCCAACCTGAATTATTCTGTGATTCTGTGACCCATCCCGAGGTGCATCATAGCAGAGCCCCCTCTGCTCCCAGCATACCCCTCAGGAAGGAGCAGAAGGAGGTGACCCTGAACCCCAGGGAGGCACATGGGCAGGGGACACTCCCTGGCTACCAGCATCCCACCCTGCCACTCCCGGTATCTCCTCCCTCTCCCATGCATGCACAGCTCAGAGACATCAGGCACAGCCACAGTGTCACTCTCTCATGTTTTGGCCTGTCCTGAAAGCCTTTACCTATGGGAGATGTTTCAGCTTTCAGAGGGACCACTGGGATAAGTAAAATCTGCTCCCCAGGATTTATAGGACAGGCCCCATATTTTGCAGTCCATTAATTCAGCATTATTTCTTTGTTCCCATAGAAATGGGGTGGGGGAGAGCTTTGAGGAGTAGTGTGGAGCTAAAACAATGAAAATAAACCCAAACAGAACCCTGGCAAACCTCTGTACACACATGTGTTGGGGGAATAAAATAAAATCCTTGACTTCTTTTTCTGCGTTCTGTAAAGCTTCATAATTTAGTTGGGGAAAAAAACCCAAACCCTTGCATGGATGTGATCCTTCTGCACTTTTTTCTGAGGCAATTTCAGCAAAATGCTTAGCAACACATACAGAAGGAAGCTGCTAAATCTTTGTATTAATTCTAAACCCCCCATTTCTTATTAAGTCACAAGAGATAGCTTTTACTTTGTTTCCAGTAAAAGGTAATTTGGGCTTTATTTTATTTAGAATGTTGTTCACCGTGCTGGAGAGGCGAGATTTCTTAATTGCTTTGTTGCAAAAACAATTTATGTGGGGGTTTTTGATGAGTTTAATTTTCTTTAAAGTTTTCCATGTATAAATGTGCAGCATTTTGAAATCAAATAAGTTATCTACCTAGCTGCCTCAGTGCTCTCGTCATTACATTGAACACTTGAAGCTGCTCCATGAGGCTTATTGTATAAAAATTATCTGTACAGAGAGGAGATGGAGTTGGTGGTTAAAAAAAAAACAACAATAAGCAAGAGAGAAAAGGAGGGAGATTATTATCTGCATCCTTGAAGCTGTCCTCCTACTACAGAGCTGGAGCTGAATCCAAACTTGGGGAGCTGCAACATAGAGATGAGGTTTTGAGAAGATGGCAAAATGCCTGATCATAAAGTCACAGACTGGTTTGGGTTGGGAGGCCCCTTAAGGCTCAACTCATCCCACCCCCTTGCATGGGCAGGGACACCTTCCACTATCCCAGGTTGCTCCAAGCCCCATCCAACCTGACCTTGGACAGTCCAGGGATGGGGCAGCCACAGCTTCTCTGGGCAACCTGTGCCAGGGCCTCACCACCCTCACAGGGAAGAATTTCTTCCTAATCCCTAATCTAAATCTCCCCTCCTTTAGTTCAAAACTGTTCCCCTCAGGTGCATTAAAACACCGTACACAGAGCAAATGTTGATGCCCACCAGAGGGTGAGAGGTGGATCTGCAGGATCAGTGGGTTAGCAGCAAGCCAGAAGGCAGAGTTCTCTCTCTGCGTCAACAAACTCCCCAAGACTTCATGAAGCTGAATTCTGTTCCACACCTCCCAACAGCCTCACACCTGGGCACTCAGCAGACCATATCTTGGAGAGGTATTTGCCTGAAAAGGCAATTTATTAATTTCATCGAATCCAATGATGTACACAGCAGGTACCTGCATATCCACCTCAAGAAGGGAGCCAAATAGAGGGCAGTTTTGCCACTTCTCATGGCTTTTACCACTTAAATATTTTGCTTGTCAGTGTATGTAAGTGTTTCTGACTTTCTAATGTCATACAGACCTAATGCTGTAAGTGCACACAGCACTCCACTTGCCATATTTCAGTGAGGCAATGGTTTAGAATGTGCTCTTCTGCGTGAACAGCCAACTCTCCAAGCAGCTCAGGGACCAACCAGAGGTTCTGCCAACCTCAGCTAGTCTGGGATGCTGTGATGTGTCACCCCATTCTGTACCCCAAAATCTCAAGACCCCAAGAGCACAACAAATAGACCATAATGGCCCCAATTCACCTCCATGCCTCCCCCATCCGGGGCCTAAGAGCCCCCTTCAGCCCAGGATGGAGGTCTTGGTTCTGCCTGAGCTCCATCCAATATTCCAGCTCAACCTGGAACCTGCCCAATCACCTTCCCAGCCATTCCCACACTCAGAACCATCTGGTTCCACAGAAGAAACTGACGCAAAAAGTCTGAACAGGTCACAACTGGATGAAATTCCAGAGAAGCTTCAGGAGGAACAAGTGATCCAAACTGAAATTGCAAAAAGTGTCTGAATTTCCTTACCTGGCTGTTGCTCATAGGCTCTCAGAGGTGTGAGAACTGACCATGAAATCCTGCACCAGTCTCGTTAGTAAGCTGCAGCCTTTACATGATATATAAGATTTAGCGATAAAGAATTCATGAAGCAGAAGTTGAATCCCTCCGCTCTCACGCAAATGGGAACATTTCCAGCATTGCCGGCTGATGATTAATTTATGCCCAGGTACTGGGACAGCAGACAAAAAGTCCTGTTTATCGTCTAGACAGGGGACAGTTCCACCTTTATTGCCCTGAAGAACATTGCCATTTCTGAACCTTGAGTGAGACCCATCACTAATTTTTCAGAAAGAGCATTAAAATGAACCTGCCAGGGCAGTTATAGGAGGCAGGGAGAGAGGGAGGTGTAGGATATGTAATCATATATTTATCTTATAGTTTGAGAAATAAATTCACAGTGACTCTTTCACAATCCCAAAACAAGGAAAATCTTAATAGTTGTATTGAGGCACAACAGAGAAAATATGTAGAGCCATGGTTAAAACATTGTTTGGGAAAAAAATCCAGGAGATTTCTCATTGCATAGGGACAGGGAAAGGAGAATTAAAATTGTGTTTATTATACCAAGAGCCACAATTCCTGCCCAGTCTCCCCCTAAGTCCTCTACAGACAGACAAGGAGAATGCCACCAATGCCAGGTTCTGTGGCTCACACCAGTCAGCAGCCACCCATCACTCATTCCTTAGCCAGACATGGTCATCCATGGAGGACACGTGGTGTTTGGACTTGTGAATCACACAGGATGGAACAGCCCTACAGGTGACAGTGGAGGAGAAGGTGCTCTGGGGAGGAAGGCAGCTAAAAGGTAACAAGGCACACAGCTTCTCATCTTTTGCAGCCCAACATGTCACTGGTAAATGAGCAGAAATGAGGCGTTCCTCTCGAGCCTCTTTAGGTGCTCCTGCACATCAGCACCAACCCAGACCTCCCTGAGAACAAGGGAGCTGTGACTGCTTCCTCCTCACATCCTCCTGGATGTGCCACGTCCATGAGATGACAACTCCAAGAGTAATGTGACAGTGACAGCTAATTAATGTTGTATGACACCATGACAGTGTCATCCCTGAAAGTGCCACTGTCCAAAATGATGGATTAACATGGCGGCTCTTGTATGGAAAACGCCTAAACAGCGACAGTTCGGTAGTCAAGTAGGTCACCCCGGTTAGACACACTGGTGCTCATTATGTACAGCAGTACCTCGCTGTTCAGGAACAGTCAGGCTCATTTTTTCATCCATAATAAATAAAGTCCAAAAGCCATGGAGTTCATGGGCAGCCAGGACAGCCACGGGCATCGCCAGGCGTTTAACTTGTCAGGCTGTTGCCCTCAGAGTGTGATTTCTGCATAGCAATGTTACAGCCTGAGAAATGCTCCTTGCTAAGTGTCTGTTTCCAGATGAGATGTTATAATTTATTTATGTGCCCACAACAAGTGACTGGAAATTAAGAGATATTCACAAAAATGAGATCTCTCGTGACCGTCAACTGCATGATGCTGCCAGACCATCTTCCTTGTGTCATGTTTGCTCCTAGTGTGAGCAGTAAACATGATTTGGATTTATTTCTTACAAACTTTTTTGTGATTTATCTGAATTTCCTTTCAGTCCCAATAATTGTGCTTCTGAACAAGCACCAAGTGATTGAGAGGGGCTCTGCCTGGCAGCAAGACCCGGTTTTGTCCACACATCGAAGCCACACGGGTTCAAGGTTCAAAGCCACACGGGTTCAAGGTTCATCCACCTCTGCACACTTAAGGAGTGTTTTACTCCTCTGCCCCTCCCCACGATGAGGCTCAACCAGCATGGCGGCAGTGGAGCCACCAAGGCCACCCCTCAGTGTCCTGTCCGCAGCTGCCTGAGGAACACCACAGCCCATTTCCAGACCTCTGGCCTCTGGCAAGCAAAAGGTGTTTGGAATCAAACTCCAAATACAGATCAACTGACAATTTCATTTCCAGTCGAGCAGCATGTTGGGCCACAGCCGGTGGCAGGTTTGGTGCCACAAGGGCTCAGTAGTGACCAAGGAAAGGAAGAGTATCAGGGCAGCCCAGGCTCCACATGCTACTTCCCTTCCCTAGCCTGGATGAACAGGGAGGGATGTCGAGGAAGGGCTAGGACAGAGCCTGGAGTATCCCCAGTGCCAAGGCAGCTGTGTCCTGGCAGGCATTGGGCATCATTGCCTCTCCAGCCCCTCTGAGAGCACACCACTGGCAGTCCCATCACTCTCCTGAAGAGCAAAGCCTTTTTTATCTCTTCCTCTGTGAGCTAATAATGTTTTTTTAATTGAAACATGCTCAGCTTCTCCTTCTTTCTTCTTGTTTCAAGTGATTTCTGCCTCTGCCAGCAAAATAAGAGCCTGTGTTGCTGTGTCTCTTTTTTTTTTTCTTTCAGAAAAAGCAAGGGTTTTTTCTTCCTTTTTTTTTTTTTTTGTAAGATTTCAACTCTTCGACTTTGGAAGAGAAATCATTGTGGAGAAAGTATTTCTTGAAATGATGACAGAAGCAAAATTATATTCCTTTGTAGAAAACAGGGACATTTGAAGACAGGCTTTACATCTTAGTTCTTTGTTCTGGGAAGTGCGAATTCGCAGGGTCCTGGACCATTAATCCTTCCCCATTCTTGGTTTTTGAAGATGAACATTGCAGAGAATGAGGCATTGTGCTTGAAAGGTCTTTTCAGAAAATACCTTTTCCTTACACAATATGTTCCAGTTCTCTGATAATTTGCAGAATAACTTGGCAGTTTGTGGCTTTTCCTCATAAATATTTATTTTCCCAGGACACCCCAGTGTGATTGGGTTCCCAAGGTGGCTGCTGTGAGCACCCTGCCCCCACACTCCCACCATAGCAGGTTTGGCAGCTGCCCTGAACACCAGCATCCACTGGGCTCTTTCCCAAACATGTTGCTGTACCAGAGGATGCTCCAGCCACAGCCGTTGGAAGTCTGGAGACCATTGCACCAAGGGTGTCCTGCTCCCCCTATGTGCCCAGCTTCAGGAAGGAAGGAAGAAGGGAGGGAGGGAGGGAAGGAAGGAGGGAAGGAAGGAAGGAGGGAAGGAAGGAAGGAGGGAAGGAAGGAAGGAAGGAGCGTAAGCCTTACATGCACTGGACTAAGGGGCTGGTAACAGGGGTGCTGGTGCTGAAGCAGAGCACGGCCAGCTTTCACTCTCTGTCATTACAAATAGCCTCATCCCTGTCAGTAAGGTGAGAATCCCAAGGCAAGCAAACAGCATGGCCAGCATGGGGAAAACTGGCATGTTGTGTTGCCCAGCCAATGCTCTCCCATGTTTTATGTTATTGCTCAAAGTACATTAACACCAGACTGTGACACATGTGGGGGTGTGAATCTGAGGACCACTCGGTGCTGTGAAGTTTCCCACTTTATCAGTTACAGAAGCAGCTCTGCCAACTTGGGGCTGTGAAAACTCAATGCCTGATATGCTCACAACTTCTCAGCTTTTAAATGGTGTGGGGCGGTCACAGAGAGGGGGTGGGAGAAGGTCCACTGGGCTCCTCACACTGCCTGGGTGTGCGTGTGTGGGGGTGTGTGCATGTGTGTGTATGACAGAGTCATAGAATGGCCTGGGCTGAGAGGGTTGGGAGGGACCTTAAAGCTCATCCAGTTCCACCCCTTCCACTAGACCAGGTTGCTCCAAGCCCTGTCCAGCCTGGCCTAGGACACTTCCAGAGATGGGGCAGCTATAGCTTCTCTGGGCAACCTGTTCCACTGTCTCACCACCCTCACAGGGAAGAACTCTTTCCTAATACATAATCTAAATCTACTTTCTATCAGTGTGGGTTATCCCAACAGTGGGTTAACTCAGCTCTGGGTTATCCCAGCAGTGGGTTAAGCTGAGTTAAGCAGTAGGTTATCCCAGCAGTGGATTATCCCAGCCCTAGATTATCCCAGACACTGCTCACCCTGCAGCCGCCCAACATGTGCCCTGGTGCCATCGGCACAGCTGCAGGGAGGGGTGAGCCTGCTCCAGGGCTTCCCCAGGCAGGGGCTCCCAGGGGCTCCCCAGGGCTCCAGCGCTGGGACAGGACTGGCACAGCAAAGCCCAGCACATGCCAAAGTGGGTTTGGTTGCAGACCATACCCTGCAGGGAAGTCACTGCCCTGGTGCAGCCATGGGGCTGCTAACCCTCGATCTGATCTGATCTCACTTCTGCAGAGGTCAGAGGCTTCTAGAGCCACATTCCGGTCTGCAGTGTCACACTGTGGTGGTTGTCACTCGACCTTCTTTCTCTACACTTTTGAAAGAAAAACAAACCAAACACAACTCACTTGAGCACTTCTCTATCCATCAGTTCTCACCCACACCTCTGGCTGTGGTGATCCTGACCAGTGCTCCAGCAGCACCACACCAGCAGGAAGGTGGAGAGGACAGGGATGGGGGGCTCACTGCAGGGGATCTGCTCACCCTCATCATGGACATGCTTCCTGAGGTGTCTGAGGCTGCTCATACTGGGGTGCTTTCCAGCCCTGTGGGCAGTCGCTACTGGTGGGAGTCTCCAAGCTCCCAGAGGCTGGGGACCACCAGGAAGCTTCAGAAGGGCAGGATCATACCCAATATTGTAATGAGAGAGGGGTTCAGCTGTCAGGGAGACCCTCCCCTTGGGCTCCTCTGGAAGCACTGAAAAAAATCTGAAAAAAAACTCAATGCAGCTGAGTTTCCACCCAAATCTGACTTCAATCCAGAAGCAAAAACTACACCAAATTTGCAAGAGTTAAAGTGAAAATAGTTATAAGCAACAGCAAACCTCCAGATATTTGGAGTATGACAACCTGTGGGAACTGCTGAGGTGGATGTATCCTGCATAAAGATTATTTTACGATAATGCCATGAGGTCACAGAGCTCAGTACGACTCCCAGCTCTGGCTGAGCACTGATAATTCCAGGAGCAAAGCTCCCAGTCTCATCACGCAGCCACTGTGATCGCTGAGCCCTGAGAAGAGGCATCAGGCAGAGCGCAGGCTGGAGCAGGGACAGGAGGGATGCAAAGGGCTGCCACAAACCAGGACCCTCAAGTTTCTCTCCCCTCTCCAATTCCCGGGACAGAGGGGAAATATGTAAAGTCAGAACTTCAATATTCCAACTGGAATTAACACATTTATTTTTAACATTTTAGACTTTTAATTTTAGCATCTTATTTTATTATACTTGAATTAGGGTGTGGGATGTGAAACTAATGTTGCAGAATGTTTTAAAGTCCCAGGGGGGAAAGTGTGATCATCTGGTGGATGCTGGGGATGGGACCCCTTTTGCCTGACAATCACCCTGGGACTGTGGAGGAGGAAGCACCCACAGAAGCCCCTCAGAGGCGCTTTGCAAAGCACAGTCACAGATGTGATTGTGAGCAGCATATGCAGCTGTGTCCTGGGAGAGGCACGTTGTAGTTATATGGGCTCATTACACCCTGGTATGAAATCCCCCCAGCAACTAAGGCAGAGAATGCACCACCTTTCACTCCCCCGATGTGAAAACAGCCAGAGCTGTTTTTCCTAAGGCAGTTGCTGTCTCTGACCTCCCAAACCTGAAATCCAACCACAGGCTGATATGGGTGTGCTCTGCAGTTCATCACTCAGCATTGCCGTGCTTCCCCATCTGAAGAGCAGATGCCAAAAGCCTTTTGCACCAGTTGATAGCGATAGCAGGTGCTTGTGCATGTGTGCAGAAACACAGACAGTGGCTCACGGCAGTGTCTGCACCCGCCCTTTGCTTTGGGATCAGTGCAAAATTGTGTTTCAAACCAGCACTTTTAAAGGTTTGTGGCTTAACTTCTGCAATTTGTCTGGATGAGACCCAAGAGCATGTGGTCCACCTGGAACTGGTGTTGTACAGCCCCTTGACATCCTCAAACACACAGTACTGACTGTGTGAACTGCAGACGTTTCTGTTTTGCCACTGGGCACAGGGTGTGCGGCGGCACAGGGACTATGGATTGCAGCAGTGAGATGTGCAGAGCCAGGCACTGCCAGATGTGCAGCATCCCTACACCAAGGCTGCACAGTGCCACAGCAGAGGCCAGAGCCAGCAGCTTTGTTGGTGAAGAAATTAAGCACAAAGTAGTTCAGTTTTAAAAGAAAAAGCAGGGTCTAGGCTGGGCAGAAGGGGGATGGTAATTCCTGTGCCGTGAAAGAGAAACAGCCACTTTTACCATAAAAAGACAAATAAAAGTGACCACAAATAAATAAATAAAGGTGACCATTTTCCCCTGTGTCTGGGGCCCTCAGTCCAGCATTAGATATGCAATCTTTTATCACCATATTGCTCATAACATCATTTTACTCATTACTTTCACACTTGATCACACCTAACATTAGTAACACTGGCACTGTGCAAATACAGCAAATATTAAATGCTGGAGATTATTTAAGCCTCTTGCTTTCAGGGCTAAACATATTACTTCCAAGCTGAACTCCTCCTTACCTGCCAGGGTGCATTTTTCTGGTAGAACAAAAGGCCACAGTGCTTTGTTTATGGAATGTAAAAGGAACTACAACATTGGGAAAAGGAAAATGAACCATAAAATTTTATTTGCTTTGCCCATCTTTTTTTTCCTTCCCAGGGTAACTAAGACTTCTTGGTGTTTATTGTGTGCATCATATCATAATGTGTTTGTCATAAAGGGAGGGCTCTACACATGCCCCTGCTCTGGAGCTGCTTCCCCACAAAGGCTAGGCTGTGTCACAGACTCAGCCACTGGCTGTGAGTGCCCTGTGAGTCCCCAGACATGCGATACCTCACTGTAAGGCTGTATTTATTGGAACAAGATGCCCCCTACACCCACACCAAATCATTTGCACCTTGCTCCTGTTCTTGGCTTTGTGTTCTTCGTATGAACTGCGGTTTCAGGTTCCTTACAAAGAGTTTCTGGAATGTCCCTTGATCTTCACATGAAGGACCCAGCACAGCCCATGCAACACCCACTAAAAGCTGAATTGCAGTGGAGGAGGGAGACTTCTGCAGTACGACAGCCTGTAAAAGTGAAGAATGAGGTGACAGAAGTAGCTGCAAAAATTTTATCACACCCAGCCAGTATGGGCCCAGGGAAATTTAGAGAATAAGGTTAATAAAAACAGGATGGAAAATAAATAGTGGGAGGAAAGAGAGGCACAAATCAGCATTTATTTATTTATTTCTGTTGAGTGCCTCATTCACCGCTGACCTGCAAAAGAGATATCCAAGGAAATGCTAACACCTTGCAGAGCTCATCTGGTGACAACCACACAGGTGTCTGGGAAGCACACACCAGCTGAGGTCGAGGGATCCTCTGTCCAGGTTTTACAGCCAGCTAGGGAAACCAACCCCAGCTAAATGCTCACATTTTCCATGTCCTCAAAAACTGCCTTTGCAAATCCCGTTCTTATCAAATCTGATTCTCCCCATTAATGGCTTTGCTTGGCAGTTTCAGATGACTAATGAGCTCACTAACAATGTTCTCCTGCCATCTTTTTGCTCAGAATGTTTAAATGATCTGCCAGTAAAACCCATGGTCGTTACCCTGTGCTCGTGGTTATTGTTACTTTTTCTAAATGCATCGTCAAGGTTCCTGAGCCTGTGTGCCTTCAAGGTGACCACAAATTAACAGCTATTTTGGCTTACTCTTCCAAAGTCTGAGTACAACAATGCTACATGCTGTAAATCCACTCTTGAAATGTATTTACTCAGCAGACAACACATGTACAAATATTTCTCCCCACTGGCAGCACAGCCTGGTGCACATCCTCTTGGAAAGGTCACCTTGGCCAGCACCTGCCTCTCAAACCCCAGGTGGGTGCACTGTGGTGGGACTGGCTCAAGAACAAGGATGAAAGTAAGAAAGTAAGAGGCTCCCCTTCAGATTCTTCCAGAAGCTCATTTCTGTTATTTAATAAGCAAAAACTTCCAAGAATTAAAGAAGGAAATATATCCCAGTCATGCCAAAATAAAGATAACTCTCAAAGGCCAACATCTCAGGTCAGAAAAATTACCATTCAGAAAAAGCAGTGCACAAGGTTGCTCTGGAGAAGGCATTGGTCCAACAGTCTCTGAGCAACCTGGTCTAGTGGGAAGGTTCCCTGCTTGTCGCAGGGATTTTGGAGTAGATGACCCTTAAAGGTCCCTTCCAACCCAAACCATTCTATGATTCTATGATCATCGTGAGCCAAGACAACAAAGCCAAGACAACAGCTTCCCACAGGGTGCCTGTTCTAACTAAACTTTCTGTACTCTGGTGGAAGCAAGAAGCAAACCACTTTAACAAATGAGGCCTTTGCCTGAGTTACCAGCAGCCTGTAACTGCACCAAGTCCAAACAGAGCCATCTTCCTCCCTGTACAGCTGCTGCAGCAAGTGGACACTGAGCTCATCATGTTTTCTTTCACTGACCACAGAACTGCTGCTGCAATCACAGCTTCAGAGTGGTCAGGACCAATATTTTGTTTCTCCCTCACTGACCCCACACTCATGATCCAATTTCTCCCCCACAACGAGCTCCCCCTGCTCCCAGAGACCTGATTAGCAAATGAATATCAACCGTTCATGCCCACCATTCATGATGTCATTTCTGCCATTTCTTATCTACTCCTTGCTGCAGCTCAGCTCCATCATTTCCAGCTCTGAGCAGCTGCCCACTGACTTTGGGGTCACGAGCAGTAATCACCCAGAGTTCACAAATACTCCAGACATCAAAAAATACAGAGTTCAATTCACATCTATTCTATGTTACTGAAATATGAAACAATCCCACCGATTTCAGCTGTTGTCCCAGTTCACTTCCAGCATGGTGATGATCCACAGCCAGCTGGTCACTAATTTAGCCTAATTGCATGTTCAGTATATGCGTGTGCACTTCTTTACAAAGATTTGTCTGTTTCTGATGAAACGCAGAAAATGTTTAGTACAAGGTGGAGACTGAGAACATTTCAAACTGAACAGTTACAATTTGTCATAAGTACCACAAATTCAAAGAGACAAATTGGAGCAATTTGCTGAGTTCAGTGGTGGGAGCCATTGGATGCATGTACAGAGCAACTAGATGCCAAAGAAAATGAAGATTTTGCTGTATTTTGGCCTTATTATGTGTGCTAAAGTCCACAGAGGGTCTGGGCAGAGGCTATTAACAAGGTTCAGCACCTAATTTCCCCATAAGAACCAACCTGCTGGGAGCTGGTGCAGGGCAAACCCATGAGAACCTCAGGGCTTTTTCCCCCAGAAGACACCACCTGCAGACATGGCTGCAAGCCTGAGGAGTGCAGACAACTGAAGTCCCTGTGTGCTGGCTTTGCTTTGAGTTGATAACTAAACAATTAATTGTTAAAACATGAATGTTGATGCCTAATGCTTTTTCATGTCTGGGCACGGCTGCTCGTAAGATCAGCAGGTATGTTTAAATTTAAAGGAATCAGCTTTCTTGTGATTAGGAAGAGACAGTACCTGGAGATAATTGTGTCAAGACATAGCACTAATTTTGTTTTCCTACCCTGCTTAGAGAATAAAGACTTAGTCTAATTTGTATGTTTTACAAAGCTGTGAAGTCTAAGGCTGCAATCCTCCTGGTGTTTTGCTATGGACCATTAGGACAAAAGCAGAACTTACATCTGCAAATGCCATAAACCAGCCGAAACGCATCTTACTCATCTATGTCTTTTGAAATTATATTTAATTTTGGAATATGAACAACAAAAAAGGACAGAACAGCAGGAAAATATAAAGGAATATGCATACAGTGTGACGCCTTTTGTATTCCAGGGTGCGACAGCAGCAAACAGTTTACCATGTGCCCTTTCATTTGAAAGGCCACCTGCCAACTCATTCCCATTTTCCCTTTGCTGGGTTATCAGATGCATATAAATTAAAGTATTCCTGGGATATGCTGGAATGTTTATCCGTTCATGGATGAGCCTGGCTGTGGAGGCTGCTTGAAGACCCACCAAGCACAGCCCCTGCAAGGCAGAACTTCTCACACAGACTGGCTGCATACTTCAGATTTAACAGCCCGTGAATTAAAAAACTCTCTCTGTTCCGAGTCACCTCAGTCCAGATGTCTCAGCAGCCTTTGATACAGTCTTGAGTCTGACTCCTGAGCTGCCTTCGGCAGCCAGGGAGGCTCTTATTGCTCTGCCAGCATTGGAGTGAGGCACAGCGAGGAGAGGGCTTCGCTCTGCTCAGTGTCAGCCAAACAGGCGCTGCGGTTTTTGCACAGGAGCCTTCACCCCCCTGCCAGTCGGGGGTTCAGCAGAGGGGCTGCTTCCCCCCCACAAAAGCCTTTTGTTTCTTGTCACACCACAAATAACCAGAAATTGGGTTATTAATCATTGGCAATTCAGCTCAGAGCAGGCAATAGATGTGTTCCTGGCACAGGAATACCATAGGGCTGAGGGAAATCCTACAGAAGCCACTGAGTCCCGCTAATGCACCCTTGGACACACATGTGCACACAAACACACACATGCACACGGTCATGGTGCCCATCCATTGATACAGAAAGGCTTTGGAATGATCTTCAGGAGAACACCTCACCCATCTGTCTCTGTCTTCCTGACCATTTTCCTTCTCCAGTTTTGGGAAGGAGACCTGACAGGTATATTCCCATTTTTTATGATGTGAAGTTACAGCACTTCTTTTTCTTGGGAAAATATCCTCTTTACACCCCTAGGCCTCATCTTTGCAATCTACGTGTGTTATCCTGCAAGACAGTCCTGAAAACCTTCAGGAAATATTTGAGGAGAAGCAACCAGAGGTAAATGGTCTTTATTCTATGATTCTATGATTTGTATAAGTATTATGTTTTATTTTATGTGCTTGCTCTTTCTCTTCTGTTGTTTTCTTTTGCTCTGCAATCCCTTCATTCCCTTAGTAAACAAGTGATTAATTGCATTGGGCAACAGCTGACCCTATCATAAATGGTATTGAAATGTTGGCTTTATTAAACATGGGTTTAACGCTACCAGACCCACTTAGCAGTGTCTAGTGATGGATGATATCACACAGAACACGAAATGGATCATTTATAATTGTTGATTTGGCTGCTCTCCAAACAAAGGCATGAAGTTTCATCCCAGGAAGCTGCAGTTCCGACTGGCTGGCACTGATGATTGGCCACAAAAGCCCTTCAAACTGGACAAAGAAACTGTTAAAAAGGGCACTAGATATCTTTCATACAGAGTTCCTCAAAGATCACCAAACCTCCCTGAAGTTTATTTACCTTAAATTTCATATAAAGAAGCTTAGAAAGCTGTGTACTTTACTTCCATGGATTCACAGTGTATCCCCAGTGGAAGGAAGTACCACAGACATAGAAATGCTAAATGGATTCTTGTATTAGCACCATCACAGTGATTACCAAATAAATTTATAATTATGATACACTTACAGTATTATGAGGAATAAAAGATCAAACACACCTCTTTATCAGGGAATAGGAGTTGAAACTACAGACTATATCAACATGCCGTGCTGAGAGATAAAGATCATGTTACCATTGAAATTTTTATATCCTCCAAAGGTCAAAATCACTTCACCATAAAATTTTCAGTGTCACAAAACTCAGAAGTTGTAAATGTGTTTTTGTTCTAGTCTAGTCATGCACATGAATTATTGGAACCCTTAAATTGCTAGAACATCAAATAAAAAAATCAGGATGTGAGAGTTCTCATCATGACATTAGAGTGAATATTTCTGAATATCTAATCCATTGGAGATGGTCATAATTACTGTAAAATTGCTTCTGAAACTAATTTGCTCATGCACACGCAAATGAAACAGAATTACATTTCCCTTTTCTCTTTTTCTTTTTTTTTTGGTACAAAGGAAAGAGGAGACACCGGCCTCCTTTGAGTATCAGAGTTTTGCTCAGGTTTTGATCCTCTTTGAAATTTGCTCATCAAGGACCTCGTTAAGGTAGCAGAGTCCAAACTTGACACCTTATGGAGGTGCATCCCAGGCATTGGTTCAGCTGGAGAGGTGCCCACAGAGGTGCCCTGAGCTCACACCTGCACACCCTGCTATGGGTGGACAGATGTGCCCCACATTCACACCCATACATCCTGGTGTGGGCAGTGAACAGGCAGACATGCCCTGAGCTCACACCTGCACACTCCACTGTGGACAGCAGGCAGGAGTGTCTGCTCAGCCATGAGACACTGAAGAAGAGTTGGTGGCTCAGAAGGATGAGCTGCTATGATTGCCCACACCACACCTGATCAGCACCTTGCCAGTGAGCAGAGTTGACACCCGCTGTTCTCTACAAAGAACTTTGTGTGTCCTATTGGTTCCTGCTCTGGCTGGGCTGATCTGGTGCTTTCTCATGCAGCAGAGGCCCGTCAGGATGAGGCTCCAAGAAGTGCTGGGAGTGTGAGTAGGGAAAGATTGATTATTGGCTTCTTTGTTCTCCCTTTGCTCCATGTGGCAGCCCAGACTGAGGCATTTCTGCATTTTGTGTACTTTACATCCGCCAAGAACTGTCAGGGGTGGCTCTTGCTCAGTCTGCAAGTCACAGTGCAAAGCCAAGCCAATCAATTCATCCAAAAGCCAATACCATATATTGAGAGAGACCCACTGGTGTCTCTTAATGTAAGCACTGTTTGCCTACAGCAGGCAGGCTTTAGCAGCAAGGGAACCTGCGTCTCTCCCGTCATACATTCCCACAGTCACCATGCAGTCAGCCAGGGGTTCAGTGCTTTGGGCAGAGGGCAGCTACAGGCATGGGCAGTTGTGGGCAGGGGGCAGCCGTGAGCTGGCACTCAAGTTTTCTGGACAGATTTCTTGCTTATGGAAACTTCATTATTTCCAGTCTCCTGATAGTTTGCAAAGTTGGTATTTCTGCCACCTTGGAAGAGAAAATAAAACTACAAAATCTCACCATTCAGAGAGATTTGTGAATTGCCCCTCGTTTAATCTGGTCTTCTTCAGGAACCAACCCCTGGTTACCAAGTCACTTTGGTCATCCCCTGTTGTTTAAGACTCTCTGGTTTCATGTTTTGGGCCATGGCTTTACGCCAGCTATTTGCCACAGGATGAGAAGCACACTCAGGGTCTCAGCCTCGGGTGCAATTTAAAAGCAAATCTGAAGCATGTAATGAGTCACTGTACGAAGGTAAATGTTTTCTCTCAGAGGCAGGGGTCTGTGCCAGTATATCTCAAATATTTATTTGATATATTTCCAACTTCACAAACTGCAGATAAGGGAATTGACTCTATTGCAATTTTGTTCTTTAATCATGACAAATTTTACTTCCTTACTAAGAATATTATCATTCCCTTGTCATTATTTCAACATCTTCTTTGCTGCTGATAAATGAAACTTAATTGAATTTAATACTGTAAACCATAGGCACAAGCCCATTACCCAGCCTGAGCTACTTGAGTTGTACTTGTTGGTGTAAAGGCACTAGGCAGGAAACAAGGGAGTGCACACTTAGTTGCTGACTCAGCAGACAGAGACTAAGGTCTCTTCTTGTTTATTTTACCAGCTCCAGACCCATGATATGAAGTCTTCAGCTCTGGCATATTATTTATGGCATTAATGAAGCCCTTTCACTGCATCACACAATGAACACTTTTGGGACTCATTGTTAATGAGATCTTCTGCTTCCTGTTGTCAAACCCAAAGGTGTCACAAAGGTTACTGTGGACTAATGAATAGGTATTGAGGCAAAAAGGACAAGTTTGGATTTTCTGCAGTTGCTGGGACTTAAAACTTCTGTTTCATGTGCACACTGCTTTTGGCTGTAACACCAGGTTTTCCAGAGGGGAGAGATGGGTAACTTGCTTCCAAGACTTCCCCACAGTGCCTGTAGCCTGCAGTATTCTCATTGCTCCACTAGAAAGATTAAGCAGATGCAACACAGAAATCTGCTGATAATTTTTTTTTTAGACCAGGAGTATATTTTGAAACATTATCTTGGAAAGAATCAGTTCATGCTTGAAAATCAGGCTGGTGACTCCTTTCCCTGCCTGTGGGTGGGTTGGGAGTAGTTAGCACATGGAGGGGTCCTTCATAGTAAAACCCTACAGAAAGAACACAGTTTCTTGCAAGTCATGCTCTGTCTCAACGAGAATAGCATCAGGCAGGGTGTTTGGATTGGAAATCTCAAGGGTGAAAAAAGGGTGTTAAAATACCGAGTTGGAGTGTGTTCAGTCTTCCAGCATAAATTACACAGTTGCTTAATATTATTTACTAGTGTAAAAATCTGCTTAGGACATTCAGGCAAATCTAGCAAACATCCAAATGCACATTTTTGATAGATCTCTGAAAGAAAACAAGGTATGTACTGGTATCCATGACAACAAAACCACTGCGATCCGTGGGTATGTGAGCAAGACACTGCTTAGCATTATGGAAATTTTAAAAAGCTTGGTACTGTTGAGGGCAGAGCTTTTCATGCATATTTTCACACACATTAAGTTTATTACCTATTCCCAATTAGGTGTATTGGTGTTTGGTGTGTTTTGGAATTTGTTAGGAGGCAGAAGCCCCTGGCTCGCTGCAGAGGGGGCAGCTCTGGCCCCCCAGCTCCATGGGCAGCCTGGGACAGTTGGTTGGCAGCTGGACCCAGCTGTGAGGGTGCCAGTGGGGCTCCACATCCCCGGCATCCACAGCAAGGGGAGGGAGGAGTGGAGGTGGTGCCACACTGGCCTTGGGCTGTCCAGTGAGTCGGGGCTGCAGGAAGCAGCACATGGGGCTGACCAGCACCTTAAGTCAGGTCTGGTCCCAAATGACCTGCCAGTCCTGCCCATGTCCCCTCTGCAGGTGTCCTGCCCATGGAGGACACCGGCAGCTCCTGCAGGTGCTTCTCCCTTTCCCTGTGCCAGCCCTGAGCTGCCACACTGGCTCAAGCACAGCCAAAGTTATGTGGCAGAGGCACCTGCCAGACCCCAGGTGAACAGGGGACAGGGGGGCTTCTTGGCACAGATCCAGGCTGGTGGGGTGATATCCCTGGTGGGAAATAAACCCTGTGATGTGCTGAGAAGGAAATGGGATCAATGGAAAACCAAACTCCTCTTAGACCTGTTCTCCTGCCTTGCCTCCAGTGTCATCTTTCTGATTCATGGAAATCTACCATATCAATCAGCACCAGTTCAGAACTGCCTTAAACTGATGGCAAAGGAAAGAACAATTGGAAAATTCAGGGTAGCCCCCCACAAGACCCACTGCTCTCCAAGCAGCATGGAAAGGAGGAAGGTTCCCTTTGAGGTTGGTGTTGGCCAGTCCCATGAGTGACGGCTGACTCTCCCTTGACAGTTCTCACCAAATTCAGCTCCTTCCTATCCCACTGGTGCTTGCCAACAACAAAATGAGTTAGTCACCTCTGGATTAATGCAGCCATGGCAGAACCTCAGCAATCCTTCAAATTTAGATCCCATAAACCTGAGAGCTCACAATGAGCTTTACTGTAGGAATCAGAGAGAAGGAAAAAAGACCCTGAAAAATGTCCCAATGTTGCTTTCCTGGGGTTTGCTCTGTGGTTCCACTGACCTTTCCCACTTCTAATGTGCCCATATTCATGAGTGCTAAGGGACCTCTTCAGGTGTAACCATGATAATACAAACCTTTGCATGACACTGGAAGTAATAATTTCTCCAAGGAAGTCTCCCCTTTCAGACTGTTATTCACATGAGAAACTTTACAATCCTGCCATTTATTTTTAGGATAAATGCTTCATTCCATTGCCTCAGTTTCATGACTCTTTATTTCAGACATAGTAAATTCTCAAGAGAAAAAGTGAGTAGGAAATGGATGACTTTGGGACAGAAATGATGATGTTCTTTGAAACGAGGGTCACTGGATAATGCATGAGTCCAGTTTCTCTCTGAAATGTTTTCTGGGTTTTGGTGGGGTTATTATTCCCACAAATAGCTTTTTTATTTCCTGAGAAAAAGGCTGTGTGAACCCAGAGTGCCCGTTGGAAAATCTGTTGTTGTGTTTATGAACTGTACAATGGGCTGGAGCTTGTGACATGAATAGCAATTTAGCAAAAGGACAGAAACAAACTGTCCATGCCTGGGTGGAACCACGTCTGCAAAATGTCAGCTCAGGGCAACTTTTTACAGAGAAAATACAGTAATTATAACTGAGAACATGTTCATAATGGAGTCGTTGGCACAACCTTAACTACAGTGATAGGAAGAAGCCATTAGGTGTTTGCTACGATGGATTAAGGACAGAAGGGTCTGTGCTGGCTCTCCAGAGTCAAAAGGACGAGGATATTAACACCAGCTGCCTGTCAACAGCTGGAGGGGTGGAAGAGCCAGTGCTCCAAGGGTGGGGACCATGATCCAAGGGCAGAGCTGGGCTGGGACCCCCACAGTCCCATCCTGGGGAGGGGAGCAGCCCAACTGCAGCCCCATGGGATGAGTGCTCCCACGGGGAAGAGGGAAGGCAGGGACATGACTGTTTGCTTGGACCGTGGGCAGGGAGCCGCAGCTCAGTTCTCTTCCTCGTCACGGATGTTTTCGCGTCTCCACACTGCAGGCTGGATATGGGGCCCTTGGGCTGGAAGGATGTCCCAGTACCTGCACACTCCCCTCTGCCACAGGATGGGTGAAGATTTACTGAGTGCCCACAACCACTTTCCTGACTGAAGTGACTGCCAGTGGGATTTTCCTCCCGACTCCTGCCCAGTAGCACAATAAACACCAGCTCCAACATGGCCCCAGTGAAACCCACTGGTCTGCAGGATGAGACGCTTTGTGTTGCCCCCAGCTGCCCCAGCGTGATCCCCAGCCCTGACCCCACTCCATCCTACCATCTCCTCTCCCACATACTTCCTTGCTTGGCCCTCCACAGCAGGAGGGACCCTCCAGCTCAATGGCTGTGCTGCCTGACTGGCACTTCCTGTCCTTTCGGATCCAGCGGGGCTGAACATTTCCAGCGTGGAATAAATTAATTTAGCCTGCAGCAGTAAAGTGCATTACAGAGGTGATTATGTTCTGTACTAGAGTGAATGCACCTTAATAAACCCCAGCCAAATGCATATAGAAAAGGTAATGTTGCAGATTTATCTTTTTTTTCTGTATTCTTTTATAGCCTCCATTTGCTTTTGTTCTCTTTTTTTATCCTTTTGGCTTTTATGTTTGCAAGTGATAAATTTTCCCATGTTTTACATTTTATATGTAGTTTATCTCTTTATTTTGTACTTATTTTGCATTGAAAATGGAATGAGTCTTTAGAATAATACAGCTGATATTGAATTTTTTAAATTGCTATTGGGTATATACTGCACAAGGTGGTTATCTGATCTCCAACTTAATCATGGGAAAATATTGCTATGGGGAAAGCTGGCTGGGTAACAATGAGACCCCTATGCTTTCACAAAATTTACTTAACTATAAACCTATTATAAAGCATTAATACAGAATTCTCTTACTTTCTGTCACATTCAGGTCAGATTTATTGTACACCATTACTGAATTCACACCAAAACTGAATTAAATGTGCAGTCTCTATAGAGGATGCTATTTAAGCTTATCAAGACATGCTCCTACTCTCAGGATTTCCTGGCTGCCAAGTCAGTAAATATAAACAAAATTATGGTTTTGTTGTAGTTCAAAAGTGGAGATTCAAGGGCGAGATAGAACATCTTGGATTTGTCCTACTAGAAATAACAGTTGTCCAAAGGGAAAGGACAGCCAGTAAAGCCTGAAACATTCCCAGTACCTTGGACAACCACCTCTCACTGTCAGCCACCAGAGCTGGAAAAAAGCCTGGCACTTTTTCACAATGGTCACCTCTCACCTCTTCACTACTGGCACTGCTCTAATGCTTTGTGTAAGTACTGGGTTTACATTTTTCATGGCAGCTCTGCAGTGCCAATGTGACCCCACAGTGCAGCGAGTAGCGAGCCCAGGCGTGGAAACTCCCCACCCAGTGTCAGCCCAGATAGTTCATCACAGCACAGGGAAAGGGGGATCCCACATCTGCTGACTGCTCTTCTGCCAGCAGTCCTTGTTCCTGCCCCAGCCCAGCAAACCGTGCTCTGTGCTGGCGTTGAAATCCAAGCGCACCACAGTGTTGTAATGTGTGTTAATCCAGAGTCACTCTGCTGGCAGGGACACCTCCATCTGTGCTCACACCAGGATGACCAGGCACAGAATACTGCCCCATGGTCTGGACTCGGCATCCCCAAAATTGTGTCACCTCAAAGCAGAGATGGCTTCTCTAGTCACGGTAAGAGCAGGTGGGAAGGATGGGTCCCGCAAGGCGAGTGAGGGACTGCCCAGTCCCGATGGAGTTGGAGCCATGTCAGAGCCATGTCAGAGCCATGTCAGAGCCATGTCAGAGCCATGTCAGAGCCATGCTGCGTGGTGCTAACAGCAGCTCAGGCACGAGGCATCACTCCTGTGCAGGGCACTCACTGCCTGTCCGGGCAGGCTGCTGCTGAACAGGGTCTCCTGCTGGACATGGACTTGGGTTTACCTGTAGAGCATTCAGCCTGCAGGACATTTTGATATGGCTGAGTCATGACAAGGCACGTTGCCCCCTCTCAGTGTCTGCAGGTGTGAGTGCCATCTTGTAAAGTTTCTTGTGTCACAGCTATTTCTTTATTGCTACTTTAATCCAGCCTGTTAAGGGGTTCCAAATGAAATTATTTCTTCTGGAATTTTTACTCAGTGCAGTGCTGGTCACAACACAGAACTGTCACAACACTGAACGATCACAGTGTTATATTGTAATCTACACCAACACTGACCCTCAGATGGTACCCTCTGCAGAGGATCCTGACAAAATCAGGAAATTTGGGCCCCACCTCACACTGTGGAAGCAAAGGAGAGGCTAGAGCTTCCACTGGTGAGAGACCAGATGGACAGATCCAAATGTATAGGGACACGGGGGAAAGGAAACTGTCCCTTTTGAGGCATTTTTATGGTGATTTCTCCTCATATTGCTCTCTGGGGGGTATTTTCCTCAAGGATGCTATATATGAAGCTAGAGAATTACATGTAAATAATGTGAACCTATACAGTGCATTTTCCCATTCTTAACTCACCCTAAAATGAATTTTGAAGGCATTTATGTCAGACTGTAAAAGTAAGTGGAGATTCTCTATTTCATGTGTAACTTAGTCACTTTATTTTTCATGAGTTTATCTGTACAGGGCCATCCGAATTTCCATGCTGGATAGGCAAAACTAATGCATCTGCTCCAGCACTTGTTTCCTGAAGTGTCCAACATCAGAGATAGTATGGAAGGGGATAAATCCCCTCAGCTGACAGTTAACAAATCAAAAATGCACAATAAAGCTACTGTCATGACATGATAATTTATGCTCTGAAGCTTCTATCTAATAATTTTAAATATTATTAAATATTTTCCATATTTTCCACAGCTATTTCAAAATCCTTAGTATTTATTGTGAATGTTGAAGGCTGATAATGACGCAGATGACAGTTTCCAGGAGTGAATTCAATAGGTATTCATTCTTGATGTAAAGTGGTTTTAAGTTAGGTGCCACCACTTTTATGAGACAGAAACTTGTGTCTGATCCTCTCTGGATCTTTGCATTTATTACTCTACCAAGAGAAAGGTGAATACTTCCCTTCCTTTTGATTTCAGGAGTCATTCTGATTACCAGGAGAAGTTGTTAAATCTCTGAAACCAGAGTCAGCCACAGCATAAAACAATGGCAGGATCTGATCCATTAGCTTCTTTATATATCAAGGGGAAGTAGAATCATAGAATCATAGAATAATTAGGTTGGAAAAGACTTCTAAGATCCTTGAGTCCCACTACCAACCCAGCACTAACTCATGTTGAGCTGCTGTAGACCAGCACTCCCAGGTCCTTTTCCACCAGGAGCCTTCCATCCTCTCTGCCCCAAATTTGGAGCACTGCCTGGGGTAGTTGTGAACCAAGTGCAGTTCCCTGGATCCTCCTTCTGACCCTTCTTGTGGATGGGCATCACATTTCCAAACTCCGGTCAAGTGGGACCTCTTTCGTAAGGGGAGTAGTGACCATGTTCACTTTTTTTTTTTTTTATTGTTTCTCAGTATAAAACCAAGGTAAGAGAGTGGAGCACTTGTGCACCTGGATATACCATCCCTTTCCCCAGGTAGGGTACAGCTATTTCAGCAGAGGGGAAAGAAATACAGAGGCTGAAGCAAGCAAGGTGAACACTTGCACAAATAAAGAGCAAGTGTAAGAGAAGACTTTGAATGTTAAATTTCTTTTGAGTATAATTTTTCTTACAATATGGAAACAGTTTGTATAAAAGCATTTTTTCTCCAGACATTTTTGCTCGAGTATGTTGCATATCCCAGCAGAGCAGAGTGATATTACACAGCTGACAAGAGCCTGCCCAGGGCCTGCTCCTCTGACCCTCTGCAGTTCTGGTGTACACCAGGATTTTCTCCGTCTCATCTTCCTGTGCAAGGTGAGATCCAGAGCTAACATTACCCCTCAGATTCCTAGTTGGAAGTGGGCTGATTTGAGTGATTTATACTGATTAAAGCCAGTACAGCCAGCTGGACTTCGGAATATACTAGGTCTGAAATCTTACACGCTCAGCTGTCCCCAGTGAAGCTGATTTCCCTCACCACTGTGCAGTGAGGATTTGGCCCTCCACATTAATTCTAATTTGGACATTCGCAGCTGAGTCCACAGGATTACCATGTCTTTCTGAAAGGATACAGTGATGTGAAGTCCCAAACCTCATGAGCAGGACTCTTACCATCAGAGCTGCAGGAAGACTGTGCAACCCCTTGCATACCTGACCGCTCAAATAAAGCACATTTTGACTGGTTATCCAATTTACCTCTTCTCCAAGGTTTATTTAGATTTCAAGCAATGAGCAGAATTAACCTTCAAATCAAATTATAGGACACTTAACCCAGGGTAGCTTTAATATCGCCCATCAGAAGAAACATAATTCCTCAAAATCCAAACATTTCTTTCAGGATTGCTGAGGAGTAGTGGGGCTGAGCAGAGGCTGCAGCTGCTCTGGTAACTCCCCCAATAAGTACCTTTGGGAGGCAGGAGCAGATGGCCTGCTCCCAGATTTCCTCTCAAATGACCAGGGCACACGTGGCCTGAGAAGAGAACAGGAGCTGCCTACATCAGCTCTGGAGAAGCTCTGGGTTTGCTGGCCTGCCTTATGTGCAAAAGTATGATCACTGAACAACCAAGACTTCTACAGTTTAGAGCCTTCAAGTGCTGCCCCACTGAAGCATCCATCCTTTCCCAGCCTAGTCAATTTTCTAAGGACAAAGAAAAATGAGATTACAGAGTGGCAGTAATGCTATTGCAGTGAATGATCTCATATAACAGCTTGTTTGTAACAAAGCACATCTCTTCCTCCTGAACGCTGCTCGGCTGTGGAATCAGGATCAATTTCTGGAATAGGAAAGAACATGTTCCTGTTTGTTTCATTTGAATTTCACTTTTAATGTGTTGGTAATAACTGCAATGCCCACTGCTGATGTAATATAGATCTAATTCTCAGCTCATTTAGCTGCTGCCTCAATAGAAACACAATGCCTTGTGGGAGTGATGATTAGAGAGCAACAGCAGAGATATTAAGCAGAGACAAATGAAATAAATTTCAGAAAAGTTACTAACAAAATAATCTGTGGCCACATCAGTCAGCTGCTGCTCTGATGCACTAAATTGCTGCTTTGTTTTGTTGGGTTTTAAATGATAGCCACATTGTAAAACAGCCAGGAGGAGGAAAGCAAGCAAGAATGCATAACCCACCCTCTGCTCCCGACCCCAATGTCATGGGAGCATCAAGTGTGGAGGAGGCGGAGCCATAAAAGTGAATGGCACAGCACATGCCTCTCAAGCTGTTATCTGTTATCTATAAAGAATTAAAATGAGCTCGTTATTTCACATGTGCCAGAAAAATGGGTTCATCAGTGTTGTGCTGAAATGCATTATGACTTACTGATTCCTGATTTCATGGCTGTTGTACTTATTTGAAAACATATTTATAAGCTTTGTATCAACTGCCAACCATTGAATTTTTATTGTATATTACAGAGAAAAGTCTTATGTCTCAATTTGCATCTCTCTTAGAAACATAGAGTCATAGAATACATAAATCTGGTCTTGTGTGATTTACTTGGGAAACATCTGATCACAGGCTCTGAGAACATCCCTCCCTAACACGCTCAAGTGAGTTCTGTTAGTTCCCATCACACTCCCTGGTTGTGCAGGCCAAGGGAGTCGAGCCTCTCTCCCCAGCCAGGAGTACAGTGTTAGAAACAGCTTTATTTCCACATGGCCTGGCAAAAGCTACACATTGAACAAAGAGCAACAGGAAAGATCCAGGCTGCAGATGAAGGGACCAAAATACATCTCAAGCTTATCCAATCCCACCCCCTGCCACTCATGGACACCTTCCACTAGACCAGGTTGCTCCAAGGCCCATCCAACCCTGCCTTGAACACTTCCAGGGATGGGGCAGCCACAGCTTCTCTGGACAACCTGTGTCAGGGCCTCACCACCCTCACAAGGAAGAATTTCTCCCCAGTGTCCCATCTAGCCCTGCCCTCTGGCAGTGGGAAGCCATTCCTCCTGTCCTGTCACTCCATGCCCTTGTTCAAAGTCCCTTTCCAGCTCTCTTGGAACCCCTTTAGGCACTGGAAGGTGCTCCAAGAATGAATATATATTTTAAAAAAATGAGTAACATGGCAGAATTATGACACTTAAGAGTCCTCCTTACAGACAGGCATTGCTTGCTCTGATGCAAAGGCCACCTTGTAATGGTGTTGAGATTGATCTCTTGTAATGCCAAGACTGGTCCTACAACCGTGTATGGTGGCAAGGAGACAAACAATGGGAGGTGTGCAGGGCCTGGGTTTAAATTTTTTTCCACCTCTGCAGCATTTATGGTTGTTCACCCAAATTTGGCACAGGCTTGTGGAAAAAAATGTAAAATCATTCTTTGCCCTGGTGGTATTTTGGTGAGTCATGGTATGATACTTCCCCCTCCCCACCTCTTACTCAAGATTTTGAGATAATCTGAATATTCCTGCAAATGTTTTCAAACCCAGCAATTAGGAGCTGAGGGAAAAAAACAGCAAAACCTTTGGGTTAATGTTGGCCATCATTCTTCTGCTTCAGATGTTTCAGTCCTCCCATCAGAGCAGAAATAAAATCATCTGACCAACTGCTGACTGAAATGATGGAGCAGCTGATTCCAAACTGATCCATTGCCTAAAGGTTAGGCAAATAAATGTATACTTACCTGTGTATTTTCAGTAAATTTTCTCTTTCTTCATTCCTCTTTTCCCTGTACCATTCCCCTCTCACTTTCCTGCCTCTCCCCATCCACCAGCTCTCTCTGTCCCACAGAGAAGGGGGTCCAGGGCTCCTGCTCCACTGGAGCCTCACCATCTCCCTGCCTGTCAGAGCCTGCTTCAGTTCTCCTTCCACCACACAGCTTCCTTTTCAAGCTCCAACAGATGAACTTCTAAAGTGGCAAGTTGCTCCTGGGCTGCTCCCAGGGATGGTCTCCCATTTGCAGTGAACAAGAAGCTGAGGGTTGAGGAGGGGTGACACATTGTTGGAGGTCTTTTCCCCCAGGAGGAGCAGGACAATTTGTCCATAGTGACCTCTGGAATCACCTCCTGCCACCCTCCTCTGTCCCTTTGGTGCACTAGCTGGTTTTCTTCATCTTATCACTGCCAGCTGAACACGTGCCCATGTTCCATTACTGTAATTCTGGAAATCTGTAAAGGCTGCGAACCAAAATCTCTACAAATATTTGCATTTATGTTTAATGAATTTGCTTCAGCTGTGTTTACCCTATTTTTGTACTCGTGTCCTCCAAACACTCGTGTATGAAAGCCTCACAAATATGACTCAAGGCTGAAGCAGTGTTGAAAACCATGATCTCCTCCCCGGTTTCATGCACAGCAGTGTCCCAGCAGTGCCCCAGCACTGTCTCAGCACTGCCCCAGCAATGTCCCAGCACTATCTCAGCGGTGCCCCAGCAATGTCCCAGAAGTTCACAGCAGTGTCCCAGCACTGCCCCAGCAGTGCTGACCCCCCTGGTCACAGAAAGACTCACTATTCAGACTTCAGAGGAGTGACCAAGCTCAAGTCCAGGTTGGACAGGACCTGTAAAAGGTGTCCCTGCCCATGGCAGGGGGGCGGAATGAGATGAGCTTTAAGGTTTTGGGTTAGGATCAGTCCACCACATCTCAGTCAACCTGGACAGGAACAGCATGACACCTCACAATGCACACCTTGCTGAGGGGCTGTGGGAATAATTAGTGTTTTCTGAGCACTTTGGAAAAGGTAAATTCCTCTACACTGTTGTTATCTTCCAGTGGATCAAACCAGGCAGACACGAGAGACTTCACCTCCCCCTTGGGCCAGGCTCATCTGTTCTCCTCATTAAGGGTCACAACATCTTCCCAACACGGCTAACCCATGAGGGCACTTCATTATATAGATAACATAGTTTGTGTCACAACTAATCAGACTCCATGTTACACAAGAATCTCTTCTGAAGTGAGAGGTTAAACGCGTCGTTGATGTGAATGACAACGTGTGCAGCTACAGGGAGAAAAATCATCAGGAGTGGGTGTTGAACCCACTCCAGAAATCTGGTTTTCAAGGAGAGAATTAAGCTGAACCACTGACATTCTCTACTCTAGAAATGAAAGAATACATTTTTTTTTGTGGATTTGTAAGTAGGGAGAAAATAAATCCACTGAACTTCACTATATTCATGAGTGGTTAATATCCGTATCATGTCACAACAAGTTTTCCAGCAAGAGGTGATTGGAATTCCACTATTGTGTTCTGAGAGCGATGGGGGCACACTGCATATTGCTTTTAGTCACACTGACTTCCACCTCACCCCACTGTAATCAATGTTAAAATTCAGATCAATGGGACTATTTATATGCCTTAAGTTGGGTTCATGCATGAAGGTCACCCATGAATCAGGTTCTAAGAGTGCAATAAAGCTCCAAAAATCACATAAATGTTAAAGCATAACCACCTGACCTAAAGCTGCCTTTTAAGGTGAGCAATCCCTGTTCTCTATAAACGTGGTGAAACCAAACAGAAAAGCTCTCCACAGTGGGGTGTTGGTTCTCATTTACTGTGCAGCTGGATCAAGATAAAATACCTATTGGTTGCTGTAGCCCAGAGGAACACGTTCCTGGCATTGCCCTGGCCTTTGGTTCCTCTTGCTCCCGTTTCTTTGTACTCTAGGGGATACTAAAAGGTTTGATCCATGCTTTGCTGTAGATTTCATACATCATTTCCTTTCATGGAGGAAATAAAACATGAGTGGGATTTGTGTCTTAAGACAGATTCATTGTCAAGTTAACATTAGATGTTATTTTAAAAACTCATAAAATTGATAAGTGGCATGGCTGGATAAGTCTCAATAAAGACATTTTGTCTGCTCTGAATGCCAGGCAGAACTGATGGTTATGTCTTTGGACTTACAACAGCAAATGGGCTTGATACGTCTCATTATTTGTATAAAGGGGAGAGCAGCAGTATGTGGTGAGGCCTGCCTGGAGATGGCAGTGGGAATGAGCCATTCAGCACAAATCTGGCCATGTTAGTGAGTTATTCTTGGAAATGGGTGTGAGGGAAAACACTGGGAAAAAGAGTAAAAGGTAAAACTCTCTTGAGACAGACTTGCTGATGATGAATTAAAAAAAACAAACAACACGATTAGGAGCACAATGGTGCCTGGGAAAACTCTGCTGCCAGGCTCTGAGTGTGTCGATGCTTTATTTAACCCAGGGGAAAGAGCAAGCAGGATAAGAGTAGCAACATAAAAAAGTCATGTTCCTTGTGACTGCGTTCACCTGGGCTGCCCAGGTGAAATGTCATCGGTTCCAGAAATTGACTTTTTTCTCTCACCACATCACAAGATCAGAATATTTGCCTTACAGTGGTTTGTGAACTGCAGGTAGAGAAGTTAATGGAATAACCACAGAGAGAAAGGCAAACCTGTGGGACCAGAGCACCAGCACACTCTGACTTGCTGCCCTTCCAAGAGCTTCATCTCCTGGAGTCCTGTAGTTCCCACAGTCAATCCATATTCAGTGTTTGGGGACCTTCCCCCCCAGGGCTCCTCACGGAGATGTTGCTCCCACAGACACTGATGATTCTCGAGTCCTTGTGCTTCCCCAGGCATGTCCCAGTGCCTCTCACACAGTGCTGTTGGACATGTGGGCAGGATTTCATACACCTAAAGGTTCAGTTTCACTGCTAACACTCAGGAGAATGTTCTGTTTCATGGAAGGGAAGAGCTGAAGAGCAATGCTGACACAGGAGTCATCAAAGCTGTGGCAAGAAGCATCCATTTCAAAATATGTGTATTTCTTTTCAAGCTAGGACCACACATAAGAGGCATTACCTGGTAGGACCACACACAGGATGGTGCTTTGGGATGGATATGATCTCAGGTCTCTGTGCTCTTACAGACATATTCAGAGCCAGGCAAGTGGGGCAGAACAAGTTTTCATCAAACTTTTTTTGTGTGAGAACCCGCCCAACAGCACAGCTTGGTTGGTGCTGGGCTTGCCCCACATGTCCTGTATGGTCATGGACTGGCTTTCCTGCCTGTTTGTGGGGAAAGAAAGGACTTATCTCTGAGTTATTGGTCCCAGTAAAAACCTGACCCCAAAACAGGATTCTGCAGGCTCAGATCAGAGGCTCCTGGCTAAATGTGGCCTCCTGGCTCTCATTTGTCCTATTCCCATACAAGGAGATAATTCTTCAAAATATACATTAAATTTTACCTCTATAATTGTAAAAACAGGAATTATAATAAATCCATAGCTTAGCTTGCTTCTGGAGTAGTAACTTTACTACTCTGAGTAAAAAGGACATTGCCCACAGAGGCAGATGTCAGGCAAGCTCAGGGCCCAGTGGTGGAGCTCAGCTCTCTGATCGTGATGGCAGCACCAGCTCTGCTCATTGTGCCCATGGCAGGAGCTCTCACAGCTCCCAGCCAGCAGGAGAAACCACTTCAGCCCCTTTCCCAAGTTCTCTTTGGGGAAGGGGCCCCGGGCACCAGGGTCCCAAGGACCCAGCTCCACAGACTGGGCTCACAGTCTGCTTTCCAGCCAAACACATCCCAGTCTTCCTCTTAATGTTATCTCCAACTATAATTGTGCAAAACCACACTGCTAAGCTCATATTTTTCAGATTAATTTCAGCAGCATCAGCATATTGGCAATTCAATTAACTAATTATTGAATGTGTTTGTTTTCCTTTAAAATGTCCCCAGTAATAATTGTTGGCTCTCTTGTTATAAAAGATGCCAGAATCCATTTCAATTATTATTACTTTTAAAGCACAAATGACATTTTTAATATCCTCCTAGGTGCTTATTACTATAGGAAATTGCCACGGGAATCCAGTACCATCCCTTTCTGTAACTGATATTCAGATTCTTCTCATTTGTCCCATGGCCACATCAAGCACTCCCTGAGCAGCAATCACATCTGACTGGGGGCATCGTCCTGTTCTGTTTACTGAGTTCCAAGGCCATGATAAGAGCAAGACTTTTCTGCATGACAAAATTTCTGACCAACTATAAAAATCTTAGAAATAATCTTTAAGGTCCCTTCAAACCTAAACCATGTTAGGATTCTATGATTCTACAATTCTTCGCTCTCTCAGGAGCATTCATGTTGAATGCAAGTTTTGGTGATTTTGCCCAAAATGCCATTTTACCCAACCAGCATTTCATAGGAAAACCATGCCAACAATATGTGAAGCATGAAGCTATTGATGTCCTCAGTAAGACGTGTCTTCTCCTCAAGTTCTACCACCAAAGAGAGGCTGGTGTTGGTATGGATGGGCTCAAGTAATGTACTTGGCTTCAGCCAGTGCCTCTGCCAGCTGTGATGGGTTTGCTCTGCCAGGAATGTAGCATTCATCCCCAGTGTCCATCAGAAGGGGCACTGCTGCTCTACAGTGGCCAGTGCTTTCTCCATGAATGTTGAGCTCCAGAAATAAATACTGGAAGGAAGAAAGGAACTAGGATCCTACTGTCACAAGGCCCTTTCATGAAGTTCCTGGGACACATCAGTGTTGCTCCAAGGAAATGTGGCTGTTTTCCTTCTCCCAGCAAACACAAGACTAGGTCAGCAGAGCAGAAACTGCCCATCTAAATCACATTAAAATTTGTGTCTAACAGATGTTGATACAGTCAGAGCATCATCTCAGCACAGCAACTAAAAACTGGAATCTGCAACAAAATTAAGAATAAATATACAAAAATACACACTAGAGAGATGAATTGAAAAGACTCATTTACAAACACACCTTTTGGTACCTGCATCTGCCTTGGCAGTGCACAGGTGGTCAACTGCTCAGCTCTCAGATTGGAATTTTGTCTGTGAACTGAAGTGAAAAGAGTGAAGCTCAATGCTTGTGTTATTGATACGCTGGTCATCCCAAATTTCTCACCTCACTGCCCAAATTGCTTTCTAAGGACCTGATCCAAAGCCTATGGAAATAAATAGGAGTTTTTCCATTATGTGCAGAAGCCTTTGGATGGAGCCCGGCCTCTTGCAGGGCCTGTCACTGAAAGCCGTTGCTGCATAGGAATTGAGTTGAGATTTTATGAACTGGATGTTTTATGAATAATGTTCTCAGGCTGAGCCCCCAAAGTGCGAAAGAGATTGGTTTTATACAGTTATAATCATAAACCCCTGTGTCCATAAACAGAGAAATACATTCTAATTCCCCCACACCAGGAAGGGGAGATATCTGGCACATATCCTCACTGCAGCACAAGCTCTTTCCAGCCTCCATTTCCTGGGCTTGCTCCTGATTTATCACTCCCTCACTGCCTAGGATACATTTGCAGTGCACTGTCCACAGGTTGCAAGAGAGATCTGTGAGGATAAATGCTGAGGTTCCTATATCCAGCTCTGTACCCAGGACTTCTGCAGGGGTGAGGACATTCCCATCCCCTCGAGTTGCTCCAGCCGTCTCCAGCAGTGTATGGATCACTGTGTACACAGCAGTGTTCTTATTGTCTATAGAAAGAACAGATGTTTTATCCATTTTCCACCGGGATTTTCCTTAGCCTGATTCTCCAACGCAGCCCTGTTTGCAGAGTCCACAGCCAGCGGCTGCACTTCAAAGAGACTCACACCATTGTGTGTTAAGCTCAATAATTAAACATGAGATGGCATTAAAGAGAAGGACTTTAAGTGCAGCTGGCCCAGATTCAGCATCAGGATATCGATTTAAAGCACAAGACCAAATCCTGTGTCCTACACGGCCTTGCATGTATCAAGATGCATCTCTGAGCTCCTGCTGAGGGGATCAGTTTTCTACTTAAACTTTGTCACATCCTCCACTCAGGACATCTGCTTTGAACTTGGAGATGTCTCCAACTCTGCAACTCACTGCAGCTGCACATGTAATAGAACAATTGCAGTGCCAGACCAGGGCAGTTTGAAGGAGCTGTATCAATGCTCACAAACACCCCCTCTGCTCCCCATGGGAGCATCCAATTTTTGAAATTAATTGTGCAGATAAAAAGGTACCAGGACTCTGTCTGTCCCTGGGATGGATTGGCAGACTTGTATGATGTAATCAGCTTTACAGAGTGCAATCTGAGCTCCTCTCCTTCCTCTTCCCCTCTCCAATAAAACCAGGATTGCACAGCACTTGTTGGGAGTAACATCTGTCTGAATCCCAGAGTTACACACATACAAAATGAAATGTATTGCTCCCAGGTGAACTGATTTTAATGATGCTCTTTGTTGACATTACTAAGAATAAGATTGCACCTGCCTGCAGTACCTGCAGTACTTCAGCTGCTTCCAAAGCAGAAAGAGCTAGTGCTGGAGCCCAGGGATGTACTCTTATCGACCGCTCCAGAGCCAGGGGAAGGAGCAGAAGGAACATCACAGAACATTCCCTCCACTCTGCAAAATCTTTAATTTTCTCATTCGTCCCCTCTTTTTCTCCAGAGACCACTCATGGATGTTTGTCTGCTGCCTTCTCCATTCCTGTAATTATTCCCATCCACAGGACAGAGATTCTATTGTGCATCGTTTCCTGACTCTGAAGCTCAGAGCAGGGGTATTTTCACACAATGTAACTTCCAGTAAAATATGGCACATTCTCAGCATCCCTAGGTCACATTCTTCCCTGTTGTCCCCTCAGCAAACTTTCAGCGCACAGCAAACAGCTCTTCCCTTCTGTGCCATCCTCTTGCAGAACGCCCCTCATCAGAACACCCCTTTTACATCCTAAGTTACAATTGTAATAGGCTCCTTAAAGCACAGAATTGTTAAGTTTGGAAAAGACCTCCAAGATCAGTCCAATCATAACATTTCCGTGTGAGAGAGTGGCTGTGACTGCATTTGGCTCATCCTGTCACTGCTTCAGACCTGAGTTCATTTCTGCTCCTCTCCAAGGGAGGGTAGGGAGCAGGCAAACACACCACCCGCAGTGGGTGGTTCTAGTGCATAACTGCTCCAGTTTATGACTCATGAATCCTCTTGTTCTGGTTCATATCCTCAGAAGACAGCTCCAGGCACTGGAGACACAGGCAAAACTGATGCTGCTGCAGCTGATGCTGTGCCCCAGAGGACAGCAGGCAACCCCCCCAAACACCTGCTCCGGGGCTTTTCTCAATGTTCAGGTGCTTTGAAAGCTCCCCAAAAAAGTACATCACTTCATCTCTCCCCTAAAACTGCAGCCCAATGGTAAATGGCACCTGTCCTGACAAGATCTGTCTCACCTCTTCTGGTACAGCCTTCTCTTATGAGATGGCACCTGTGACCAAGCAGCACCGTGGTGGTAAATTAATTGGAAGATTGTTAAATTAATTGGTAAATTAACTGGAAGATCAGCTCAGCCTCCTGATGCCTCCTGGGTCTCCTGCAAGAGCTGCCCCATGCTCTGGGCTGGGCGTGGGCATGTGTGAGCAGTGCAGAGCCCAAGCCTTCTCCTGCGGGGACAGGAGTACCCACAATGCTGCCCAGCTGTCCAGGCACCCCTGACTCCCTCTTACTGAGAGGTTTCTTTTCATACTTACACATAACACTGGCTGAAGTAATCTGATATCATAACATGATGAAAGATGCTTCTAATTAAAAAAACTTCCAAAACCTTGAAAGCTGTGAGAGTTCATTTGTAGCCATATCTGTGGAAGAGGCAACAAAATGGTTAAGTGAGAAAATAATAAAGATATTATCGTCCTCTCTCGAGGATCTTGTGTCCCTAATTTAATAGTTTGGAGCTTTTTAAAGCACTTGCCAGCACAGTTTTCTCACTTCAGCTGGGCACAGCTTGTGACCTCCATCTGAGTAGTGTCAAATCACAACGCAATACGCTTGTGAATGTACAAATAAAAACCTGTTTTCTTCCTCTCAGTTTTCTGGACACCATTTGCCAAAGCAGCCTTGGCATGGGAACCAGTCTGGAGAAGGGGGAGGGGGGGACCCTGCAGCTGCAGCTGACCCAGCGTTTCCGACCCAAATCCCATCTGGGGTGGAATAGTGGTTTGGAAGCACCAAGAGGAAGAGCCTGTCACAGCTGAGGGGTGACCTCCCCAACACTGCAGGGGTCACAGAGCCCCGGCAGCCAAGCTCCCCATGCTGGGCTCCCTGCAGCCTCCCCACGGCAACACCCATGCCTTGGGTAGGGAGGAGCTTCCCCTGCATTTGAAAATAATCCTGTTGGCTAGGAACAACCTAGCCATGATCTATCCCAGGGTGGTTTATCCACAGACACAGGGAAAAACTCCCTGAATGTAAAAAAGATGAGGTAAAAGGGATCAAGAAGGCTTTGAAGAGAAATCTCACCAACAAAAAACTGAAGTAAATTACAAGAGCATCAATAAATCCCAGATTATTCCTATTGAAACAGGATCTGGACCCCTCGCTGCAGGCTGATCACACTGGCTGAGATCAGAGACACGGACAAGGAGACAGTAAAAAGCTTTTATTACATCTTTACCTTTATTAGGCAAGAAAAATAGCTCCAAATGTAGGTTTCCTTTGAAGGGACTGCTGGGCTGAACTGTGACATTTTTCTCTTTGTGTTGTTCTGCCTTGACACAGCAGTTTGAATAATTCCAGTATTTTACCCTCTAGTGAGAACCTGATATGAGAGGCACCAGCACTTCTGCACATGCCCAAGGAAAACCTTACATGTTTGGTTGGGGTTTTTCCCTACCAGGGCTGAAGGAAGGGGAACTTATGAGATGTGCACTTCTGATTCCCCTCCCTCGGATAAAGTTGTAGAAGCAGTATCCCATTTCCAGAGTTCCCAAAAAACTCTGCGCAGTGAGCCAACCCTCAGCGCACCCCAGAGGAACTAGAGAGGGGTCCAGTGAATTTGGGGAACAGGATTCCAGCATCCTTCATGCTTACGGTGTCTCAAATTCTACATCGTCCTGGCAGAGAGACTGGAACAACCAAAATCCATGAGAAGCCCTTAATTGTCCCTTTCTCCAGAAAACGGGTGTTTGTGTGCACAAGTCAGAGCCATCACCATCCATTACCATGTTCTTGTGTTGCTAACTGTGAATAAGCAGCAATGCTTTGATAAAATTTGCAAAAGCATAATTAGTCTTACAGGCACAATATTTTCCAATTTCAAATGCTGCTTCCCCAGCTGTACTTTTCAGATTTATGATTTCAAAAGCAGCTGATCTCAGCCTCTACTGCAGCTCAAGATTTGGGGTGTTTGAGCTTAATGACATTCACAATCTTATCAAAATACAGACACGGAGAGATGCAGTACATGTTCCTCTATTTTCTTTGTTATGTGCATCTGTCACCATCTAAAGATGTGAGAAAAAAAAAAGAAAAATCTAATAGAAACACTGACTTTATCAGAAATTCTGCTGGGATTCCATAGCATGTAATCATTTTTCATGCACTCCTTTATTTCTGTAATGAACTAAAACACACTCAGGTAAGTGATCTGCTCTTTGAGGAGGAAATATTGCAGTAAAGGATGACAAGAGGAGAGAGAACCACGATAGTGCATCTCACTCCACGGGCCTGGCTGCAGGGGGATGAGGAGAGTTCTCACCCAGTGCTCATGGACATGGGGACATGAGTGCTGACACGGTTCAGTGCCACAAGGATGGAAACTCCCTGAAAGCCAGAGCTTTTGTGGCTGTAAGGCCCCATGATGTCAGTTATAATTAACCTCCTCTTGCAGAAACAGACCCTCACAGTGGGCTCGTTTTCAAACAGATCCAATATTTTGCTACTTACCTTGACTTTTACATTTATTTCCCAGCTGACTCACCTGTAACAGCTTCCCCTGTACTCGGTGACTGGTATTCCTGAGCTTCAGGAGCTGTGCAGTCTCTGATCAGGCAGTGCTGAAACAGTGAGTAAGTTTTTATTTATTTTACTCCCTTAAAATGTCAGGGTGTAATACAGCTTCAACCTTACTCAGCTATTGCAGTGCAAGAGCTCCATTGCTGTTTGCCAAAGCCAGACTTTTTGACAGCCTTGGCCTAAATCCAGCCATGGGGAGTCTTCCCTCAGCCAGGGAAAATTCCCCTGGCTCAGGAATGCTGGTGTCCCCTTAGGCTCCAAATGAGCTTCTTTTAGAGCATTTTTCTGAGGGTGGTAGGATGGAGTTGATGATGATCCAATTCCTAATGAGCAGAATTGGAAGCTCCTTCATTTTAATTTTACATCAGGTTTATAGTTTCTTACCTCACTTGCATCTGAACAGACATTTCTGTGTAGATTCAGCATCTTCTTTCTACAGTTACTGCAGTCTGGTTTATAGTAATTCCCTGTGTTTCATATTGGGAATTCTCTGCATGTTCCAGACAGCAAGCACTAGGTTTGGCTGTGCCCACTGGTTATTTTAATTCAACCAGAGACCATTGACCCTGGCTCATCTCTGAGCCTGGCAAATGCTGTTTTCCAGATCAAATGCAGGAACGTGTTTCTTGCTGTTCTGACCAGATTTATTTCCTGTGCCAGCAGATGGAAATAGCAAGTTCTTTTGAGAACCAGGTTTATATTTGCATTTGAAACCTATGGCTGTTTCTTTGTCCCACTTGCAGGACAGCCCCTGGCCAGGCAGTGCCCCTGCCCCAGCTCGGCCCCAGCTGAGCAGGTGCTCAGCCCCAGCACCTCTATCACAGACAGACAGATGGACAGCGAAAGCTCTGGTTAGAAAAGGGGTGAACAGTAGAGAGGGAAGAGACAGAGTGGAGGAGTGTTCAAACCCATGGAAGCTTGGAGAAAGCAGAAACCTGGACAGGTGTTACCCTAAACCAGCACGCGGTAGCTCCTGGTGCAAACAACCCGTGCTTCTCTGCTCCAGATTGGAGGCATCTTTAATCTAAAAACTAAAATGATAAAATAAAATAATAAAATAAATAAAACAAAGCATTGGAATGGCTCCACAAGTATTGCATTAATGTGCTCACGTGCTGCTGAGGGTTTACTCATCATTGCTCCAGGGTTTTATAGGTCAAACCCAACATCTATCACCATTCCTGTACTATAAATCCCAATAGATTGGCCAACTGCAGAAGGAATGGAGTGAATGAATGTCTGGGACCATAAGAGCCTCAACCAGCCTCACAGACTTTCCAAAGGGCTGTGTTGGAGGTCAGTTGTGCTCCCCATTCACTACAGCAACAGCCCCCCAGTGATGTGACGGTGCTACACCAGCTACTGCTTTTTAATTTTTTTACTTTTTTTCCTTTTCTTCTGTGACCTCTGGGATGGTCTGGAAGTCTGAAAGGATCTCTGATAGCCTCTTGTTATGGAAGTTCTTTCCTTGGAGTAACGAGGGATAAAGATATTTTCCTCAGGCAAAACAAAGGAATGGGCTTTCTCCGGGCAATTGAAAAGCTATTTGGTGGCAATTAGGGAGAAAGTGAGGAAACGTCCTGCTCTGGTCTGTTCCTTGAACTAAGAGAGGAGAGTCTGGTGCTGCTTCCTGTAGATCGAACACTTCAAAAAGCAAAATAACCAAACATTCCAAAAGCAAAATAACCAAATACTTTAAAAAGCAAAAATAACCAATAGCAAAAATAACAAACACTTCAAGTAGCAAAAATAACCAAACATTTCCAGGAGCAAATAGAACCAAACATTGATTGTAGCAGATGTGGCAGAAAAAGCAAAGATCACCAAATGAAGTTGGGGTGTTTGGTTTGGGTTCATTTCCTTGCCTGGATCCTCGATGGACTCTCTGTCCCTCCCTGTTCCCAGCCAGGGAAGAAGACACACTGCTTGTCCTGCACGTGCCTGCCCAGGCAGCAGCATCCAGGCACTCACTGGGAGCTGCTTTCCCAAAATCCCATATTTTGGCCCTTTCCAGAAGCAGGTCTCGTGGTGAGGGACATGGGCTTGCTGGTTCTGCCCCATGATATTGCAGAGCAATAATTGCAGTAGCACCCTGAGCAGGACTGGTCAGTTCCTGACACTGTAAATAGGGAGAGGGTGATGTGAAAGCTGCGAAGCCCCAGGGGCCGTGCTGGCTGCTGCCTTGCACACCCTGTGTGTGGAAGTTTGTAAGTGCAAAGAATCTGGCCATTAATTTTTATGAAAATGACTTTGTAAATGGCAGCTTATTGAGATAGTCATTGGGAGTAATTATTCAAATGAAGGAACAAAGCCAGTAAATTTTGTTCTTTGGGAAATTAATGCTAATTTGCAGCACAAATAAATACAAATATTGAGTCTTCTCCTACACTCAGCAACGACAGAGAAACAATCCTGCCCAGCCCCGCCATCAGCACAGCTGGTCCAAGAGGGACACCAGGGGCTCCACGGACCATTCCTGGGAATGATTCACACCTCAGTAATAAACAGTGTGAGAAGGATCTCACCTCTTTGGTTTCACAGGCACATAAGAAGCTTAGAGGAAATTAACGCATATTATAGATATATGAATTATAAAGAAGGAATACTAACGGATCTTTTGTTCATTATGTTCCACAATTACTTTAATTCCTCTCCAAAGGCAAGAGGCTTAGCATGATCCCAACAAATCACTGTGGAATGTTTATAGGGAGCACTGAACTGGGGCCAGGGCCTAGCCCTCAAAAACCAAACCCTAGCCTGGCAAAGTTCCATTGCCCTTGGGCTGGTGGCTGAGCCAGGAAGGGAGGAGGAAGGGAGTGAGGAAGGGAGGGAGGGAGGGATGGATGGAGGGAGGGATGGATGGAGGGATGGTTCACCAGCACTGGCTCAGCACCTGCCCAGCTGGGACCCCCGCACCAGAAACAAAAACTCACACCAGTGAGAGCCTCTTTTCTAAATCCACAAAACCATTGTGGAGAAAGGCCCAAAATTCAAGGTGCTCCTCCTCCTCCTCTTCCTCATCCTCCTCAGTTTCATGGCCTCTCATTTCCTACATGTTTAAGGCCACCTTCTATTATGCACACAAGGGAAATACAACATCTATAAGCACAGGGTTGAAGAGAAACAGATGCAGAAGGGAAGGTCTTGAATCTATTAATTACATACAAATATGGTCTAAAATATAAGTATTTCTTTTGAAAAGAACAGATACCAAGGCTTCTAGGCAGGAGAATATATGTTATAGGAGTGAATGTATGTTATAGGAGTGTCTTATTCTTATCAAGTAGCTTACTGAATAGTAAAAATGAAAGGCACTGAGCCCAGTAGGAACTGGGATTGCTCTCTGAGCACCCACAGGATTTGGGATGCTCCCAGCCTCAGCAGGCACTGAGCACCCCAGGCCCAGTCATGGGCTGCACCACAGCATGAAGCAAAGCATTGCCTCATGTGACTTATGGGAGCAGTAAGTCCTCACTGTAAATTTCCAGTTGGAAATTTATTCCTGTATAAATGCTATGTAAAAATTTTGACTTTGGACTCATCAGTCTGTGATGATCAGCAGCCTTAATCACGAAGATAAATTTCTGAGCACGTCAAAACATTTATGGAGAAGAGTCAAGGAATTAAAGAACACGCAGTGATTCCTTAGGCACTCAGACTGAAGTCCGAGCCACTTTCCCAGCTGTAAGATTTAGTTTCATTTCAGTTTCAATTATAAGACTTTATTCTTGCTATTAATTCCCACTGTCATCTGAAATCTAAAGATTTGACATAGTAAGTCTCAATTGTGGTGGAAAATAGAATCTTCACTACCATCTTCTGTGTTCAGTAAAGGACATGTATTTAGTAGAAATATTAGCAAATATTATACAAAGATTACGAGAAATTGTAGAAATATGGCTTTATATAAAAAAATTAATGATCTTGCGTTAGATGAACTTCCATTCACATTGCTGACTATTTTTACTTTTTTCTCTCATCTTCAAATCCTTTTTTTGTTGCGGACATGGATCTGCCCCTGCTGAGATGCTGAGTTTGTGCCCACCCCATCATGCTGCTCCTCTCCCCTCCCTTGTGCCTGGTTTGGGGCTACAGCCTTTGCTCTGAGGATGTTCTGGTCACTCACAGGTATCTGGTTTTTGCGCTTCCTTCCCTGAAGGGCTGTAAAGCCTCTCCCACAAGTGGAATTCCCTGCCAGCAGTGGTCTGTCTGGCCAATCTGAGGGCAAGGATTGCAGAGAGCAAGAGGCACCCAAGGGACCTGTTCAGTGATCTGTCTCCCCTTGCTCACCCACTTCTCAGGCTCCTGGAGTCACTGTCAATGTGGAGCTCAATGAAACCAGAACCCTTAGAAGCTAAAAAATGAAAGCAGAAATCGGAGGGTGGAGCTGTTTTCAAGTGCAGGAGTGTAAAGGAGCGATGACTCCAGCTCTCTGCAGGACACCAGCAGTTAAGATCCACCTTTCCCTCTGCTCCCCTGGGCCAGCACCAAAACATACACTGTCTTCTTCAGGTCACCTCCAGCCAGCCTATGGGATCAGCCTCTGGATAATGCCTTACAAAGGTAAGTCCATGCAAGAGAGAGAGAGAGAGACAGACAGACAGACAGACACAGACAGAGATGAGCACCAGGATGAAGATGCTCTATTGGGATGGTAACACCAAACCGTGGACAAATCTGTGCCTCAGGCTGGGCTGGCACCCTCCCTCACTCTCACCAGCATGGTGCTGGGAGACCCTTGTCCACATTGCAGAGCTGCTGCTGCCCAGGGAATGGTGACTAACCCCGGAACTCTGACTGTACCCATGACGCTCAGCACAGGACTTGCTCTCCCCTACCCCACTGATGGTGTTCACAAGTGCAGGAATTACTGTTTATGCCCTGGAAGGGAGCATGAATAGATGGGTCCTATTTCATTCTTGGGTGTCAGTTCACAGGGCAGCTCTGGAATGCTGGAATGCAGGGCCCAGCCATGGAACAGGAATCCCAGCTCAAAGCAAGGCCAGGATTGGGGATAGCCCAGCAGCAGACACTGGTTCCAAAGTGGATTTTAACAAAGTCATCAGATTTGTGTCTAAGCCACTGAAGACATGATCCTGACAACAGCACAAATAAATTGGGTGTGTGAAATAAAAACACTCCTGAAAATTTTATATTTACATGGCAACCAGCTTATTATATTTACAGGAACATCTGCTGCAGGTTCACTAAAATCTTTAAAACAGATGGACACGAAGAAAGAGCTGGTAATTAACAAAGCTATATGTTGATTAAATCAGCATGTGGTTAATTTTAATGATTACTGATCTTTATTGGGGTCCATAAGACTTCTCAAAATCCAATCCACTTTAGCTGACGTGTTGATGAGCTGCAGAGCTGCAGACACTGGTGACGCTCGCCCTGAGCTGCAGTGCCATGGCAGCATCAATGGCTGGTGACGCTCTGCAACCCTCTGCAGGGTCAGGGCCTCATCCTGCTTCCAGAAAAACTAACTGGAGAGGATAATCATGGGTCCATAGCCAGGATGGGCTGCTGTGAGCATCCTTTGTGGCTTGGACATAAAACTTTTCAAGATTAGTTCCTTTCCAAGTAGAGCACCCTTTCAGAAACCCCATATCGAGCTCCATTGAGACACTTCGGAGATGAGGAGCCAACCAGCAGCTCCAGCGGGATGCTCCAGCTCCCAAATGACCCTCACCATATCCAAAATGTGCACTTATCACAGATTTCAGTTTTAGATCTCCTTATATCCCTGTCCACTTAGTTGAACAGCTCTCTGCTGGCAAAAATCTGCTACCTGTGCTCGTACCCACAGATCAAACCATCCTTGCCCGTCCCATTCCTGAGCTCAGCAGACTGACCCCTTGGAGTCTCCCAATGCCACACAGACGGTCGGTACATCAACGCTCTCCTCTCCTTCTGCATTTGTCATCTCTTTAAGAAAAAAGTCAATCTTATGTACTGGTCCTATTCTCCATACCTGCAAGCTGATGGACACTAATGAGAATGCATTCTAATTAATTACTCATTAATCAAGTCTCATATCAGGTCATCTGTTGTTGTGCCCAGGATCAGTGATGTGCTCCCAGCCCTGGACACGCCCCTGTCATGCTGATCACTCCTCCAGCACCAGCACAAACCTCGTTCCTCCCTCTCCTGCTCATCCAGGACCCAGCACTCAGAACCCAGGCCAGCAGGACACAGCTGCAGCCTCAGCTAGCACTTTTCCACTATTTTCTGGCCAGTTCTACTAGTGACAAGAAAACAAGATGTTAATTTTAGAAGGACTTTGAATTTGTCTGATTCAAAACTAGAATCACAGATACACAGAATATCCTGAGTTGGAAGGGGCCCCCAAGGATCATCGAGTTCAACTACTATTGGACTCCTAAACTACTCCAGCTTATATACAGACAAAGGTACCAGTATAAGCTCATGGCACCCACCAGAAAAAAGTGGTCACAGGTTAATGATCCAAAGCAAAGCACTGTCTTGGTATTTGGTCCATCACTTAAAAACCACGGTAACCAAAACAGCTGAGGTTGGCCCCAGCTGCTTATGGAGGAGGGGAGAACGTGACTGTCTGTGTGGACCACATCCAAGATAAAAGAGGTGGCTCAGCTATTCTGAGTTATCTTTCCTGTAAAAATTAAGGAATTAGTGAGCACAAGCAACATAATTTCTGGTGATGTCCAGAAAAAAATTAAATTTAACAGGAAACAAGGACCAGGAGCTGCAACCTAACCCCCTCCTTGTGCAATCTGACTGGGATTTCAAATGAACAAGCTGCCAAAAGGGGTGGCCAGTATCCAATGGTTAATTTACTTCTCAGTAATTATATTTCTATGGACAACAAACCAAAATGCCACCCCCAGGCAGTCAGGATCTTCTCCAGGGCAGCAATCTGCTTTACCCCAGTGAATTTGCCAGTAGGTCTGTGCATCAAGTCACACTCACAGGACACCAAATGGGCACAAGCTTCTTTTAATAACTGAAGGAAGAGCCCTGAACAGACATATAAGCATTTGGGGATAAAACATGAAAGAAAATTCTCTTGAGGCAGTTTCTGCCACATTGTGTCTCAAATAGCATTGTGGGGCTCTCTGTGCATCCCAGAGAGGAGATGCAGGATAAAACTCATCCGGCCCAGGGAAAAAGTGGTATTAAAAACATGCAGACTGAGTGTCTACTTTGCAATGAAAAATAAATCAGTAAATTTTTGACTGGGTCTTTTGCAGCCAACACAACTACCCCAGAACGAGGACAACGGGAAGCAAAGTCATGGGTCTGCAGGTGCAGCACAACAAATCACAACAGCCCCCACGCAGATCTCCATTGCAGCACCAGGTACCACACTATGGGCTGCTGGGCTCAGGGGAGAATCACTGTCAGCAGGGCCAGGACAATCATCGACTCAGAGGCCGAGGACTCTGTCTTGGGCTCCGTGTGGGATGGGGCCAGCCCTTGGGGCAGGAGTCAAAGGGACAAACAGGACTGGGATGGTGCAGCCAATGAGTTTCAGTAGATCTGGAAGAACAGGTGAAATAACCCAAACAGAATCAATGTTTGCATTGCAGATGATTTGAAGTTCGATAGACCTGAAGTAGAACAGCTTGAACAGACTCGTGGATTCAGCCCAGTGTTATGCTAATTACTCTAAACCAATTCATCAAACTGCAAACTGCTGAATCTGTACCATAAAAATCTCCTATAGAAACCAGTCACTGGGATCCAAATGCTTCAGCCCATCCATGAAAGGCAGGATCATCACTGCAGCTTCCACCTCACCGGCAGTGAGTAACCACCGACACAGCATCATTGCTGGTGTAACCACCGAGGGGCTGAAACCATGGCAGTGCCATTGGTGGGAGCAGTCCTGGATTAATCCAGCCAGGTACTTACTTAAAGAGCATTGTCTTTTCTGCAAACATTTAAAAATAAACATCAACTTTTAATAGTGCAAAACAAACCTGTGCACCCCAGCATTCTGCATTTCATTGCAGCAACAACCAGTGATTTAGTGTGTGAAGTTTGCTCCTGTAAACAACAGGATTTCACAGAACATTAAATCCCATAGTTTTATCAAAGAAGAAACACACAAAACCAGCCTAATCTCTAAGCAAGTATACAACTCTGATTAAAAGGAAAAGGACTTCAAAAAAACCTCTAAAATGCTAAACTGAGCCATCACAGATAAGAAATCCTGCCATATGCTGCCACATCTCTTCGTTGGCATTCGGCAGTCACAGGGATCAACAAAACATTGTCGGGAATTATTTCAGTTAGCATGGATGATACTGCAGAGATTAGATTAATTAAACTGGTAAATCCCAAGCACGGATCAAAAGCACCCAAGACAGAGAAAGGAAGTGAGTGGGAGCTGGGAAGTGCTGCCAGGAAGATTTGCAAAGGCCCCAGCAGCCCAGCAAGGCTGACAAGGCTTGAAGGCTGAAACAAGGAAACAAATAGAAGGAACAGAGAATGTGCCAGGTAACTCTGGCTGTGGAGTCTGACTCTGGCGTGAACCCCCAGTGCTGCTGTCCCCAGCCCAGTCCTTGCACAGCCACCAGGACCAGTCGCCCATGGCACCTACCAGCACTGTGCTGGGTGAATGGCTCAGTGGTGCAGGGGACCCCATCCCAGGTCGTGCCCCCCTAGGAAGGAGCCACTCAAGGTCCATGTCCTTTACAGTAGACTTTAAAATACATTTTCAAATGTACTTATACAAATACAATTTAAAATCCAAGGGAGGATGTGCACTGTAATTCATACTGGACAGCGTCCTCCTGGCACTCGAAAGGAACTGACACCACATGAATGGCAATCACAAGTGACACCACTTTGGGAAATTAGCAAACCAGTAAAGCAGATAAATCATATCAGTATCATCAGAGGAAGTACCAATGTGGGCACAGTGACCCAAAAAATTTCCAGAATAAACCTGTGGAACTTACTGCTAATGGGTATTGCTGAGACCAAACATTTAACAGGATTCAAAAAAACATGGATATGTAGATCGATGCCAAAGAGAAACACTTATTTCAGCTGAGTTTGATGGAACAGGATATAAACCCCTCTGCAATAGCACAGAAACACACCAAGGATTTTTCCTATGGACAAAGGTTTCCATGATGATTCATTTCTGTGTATTTCTGTGCCTTCTGAAGCATCTGAGCCTGGTAAATTATGGAATAAAGAATAACAAAGGGATGGATCATCAGTCTGATCTCCTGTATCACTCCCTAAACTTTTGAGTAATAAGATGAGACTTAACTGGGAAAAAATGGAACCTATTAAGCAAGGGGGGAAAGCACATATTGGATAGGAAATGGGAACCCAGAAAAGCAGTAAAGCTGGAGACCTTGGGGCTGGGTTGGACGGTAAATTAGAAATGAAAATGCAATAGAATTTGGCAGCCCAAAAGGTCAATGCAATTTGGAACTGTATGTGCCAAGACTCCCGTCACCAAGCAGGGGGATAGAGCCTATTACCCAGTTTTAGATTTAAGCTGCTTGAATAAGTTTCAAATAAATATCCAAACATTTGGATGCTTAACCAAATCAAGCCTCAAAATCCTTTTGGATTTTCACTTTGATTTCTAACATCTTTATGTTTGGCCTCTTTTCTGAGAATTCAATCTGTTGTTAAAGTGAATCTTTCAAGATAAGCATCTGCAGTTGCCAAGAGACTGTTGTGTTAAGCCCGAGGACGATTTAGCATCTTGCAAACTGGGATTTTGGAATTAGAAAAAATTGCTTTGCTCTTAGCAGCAGATACATTTCACTGCCTGAGAAACGGCTGTGGCTTCTCAGAACTTCTGATGCAGTTATTCCCCTCCCAAAGCCACTGCTATTTTCTTTAAACAACACTTTTTTCTGAGGCTCATTACCCGGCCTCTGGGTAACACACACCAATAAATAAAGAGAAGTCTCTAAACAGACACAAAGTAGTCCTTTCATTTCCAAATGCCCTGCAGCGACCTCCCTGTCACCGAAGCTCCATTTACTGCCACTTACAGCTCCGGAACACGGTGACAGCTCCGCTGGAGAGCGTGGTTTCCTGCACAGTTCTTCCTTGGGAACTCAAGAATCTGACAGACTGAGTGGGGACTAAGTTTCAGAATCATCAGCTGACTCTAGAAATAAGTTTTACTAATATTTAATACCATAAATACTTAAATATTATGGTGCAGTGAATACTAAGAATTATTTTGTCTTTGAATGCACCCCTTTTATAACCAAAATTACATCTTTCAACTGCTCGTTTTTGTTTGATGTAACTAAAGCTTTCCTGCCAGGGAAGTTAAAATCAATTCACTCACAATTTTCTTTGCAGAAGGTAGAAATTTATTCAGCCTGACCTAATAATTGAACTGAGCAGATTTCTCCAAGCCACCTGCCAAGCTCAATGTGTTTACTTTGGGTGCTCTGAAGTTGCATTAGAAATGTTCCTTGCAAGTACTAACAGCTCGAGAAGCTTTCAGAATGACCTTGTGCTGTTGAGATAAATCCAGGGCTAAAACCTGTGTGGTTTTGAGAGCAGCCTCATCCGGCAGGGAAGGACTTGCCATCATTCCCCTGCAAGGCTGCAGAAGCACATATTTCCAGGCGTTTCACTTCCTGCCTAAGCAGCTGACACAGTCATTCAGAGGATAGGATCATCTCTAAACAGTATATTTTCTAACAGGAGGGGGAAACATTAAAAGTAAAACGTATTGAAGGCATCATTCCGAATATCCAAGTCAGACAGGGACAGTAATTGGAATATGCAGTTGGAAACATGGAGCCTGAGGAAGCCCAGGCAGGGCAGCGGGGCAAAGGCACGCGGTGCTGGTGGGCTGCCCTGCACCTCCTCCTCAGCACAGCAGCAGCAGGGGCTGGAGGTGCTCACTGACAGCATTGCCTGGCAGCAGGAACATGTCTCCCCTGACATTTCCCAGAGTCACAGTCTCTCCCAGTGTTTCGTAGTGGCAGGTTCTCTCCTGGCATTTCCTGGTGGCAGGAACGATGTAGGGTTTTCCCCAATGACCCAGCAGGTATGATTGTGCGAGGGCCACAGTTTCCAAAGTCTCTTAAAGTCTCCACTTTGATGCCAGAGCTGCAGCTCTTGCTTCCTTTCATCCATGTTATAAGAAACAATTATTTCTCTCTGATCAAACTCTTTTAATTTTCCTGTTGTCCCCTTTGACCTAAACAGCAGGTTAACTGAGACACAAATTACGTCTGTTGGATACAGCAAAGTATGTACCAAGTAATCTTAAAAGAGGGTGATTTTTTAAAGATCAAAAAGGCTTGATGTTGCCAGTCATCTTAAGTCTTTAATTCTTGGCCATTACACCAATAAATCATAGGCTCACAAAAATATACTCTTCTCTGGGTTCTTGGAAGACAGAAACAAAACCCTGAGAAATGGATTTTCCTGCTCAGTATAATAAATGGAAATTCACATTTGGCATCAAAATTCTGGAAAAGAAAATGATGTTGAAGGAATTCTTGCTCAGAATTGCCCCAAAGTGTTCATCTTCATGCCAGCTAACTGGTGCTGATGCTAGAAGGGTCTGCTCACTACAGAACACTCTGAGGAACTTTATGTTGTCTCAGACAGCAACAGTTGTGCTACGATCTAGGCAGAAAGGTCAGAAATAATGGAATTTCCCACTAAGGTGTTCTCAATAACACAGAGCAAACAGGGGCAGCCCCTTCTGCTCCTGGGGAGTCCCTGACCCCACACCCCTGATGACTGCAGAGACTCTGGCTCCCTGTGTGACATGCAGGAGACTCCAACTCCTGCTGCGGCAAAATTCATCTGAGAGGTCTCCCATTAAAAATTTCACATAATTCACAATATTCATAGGAATGCAAAGTGTTTTTAAGGGAGTGGTAGCAATTTTTTCTCAGTTGCTTTCCATGCCAATGTCCTTTTGCTAAATACCAGCTCTGCTTTGTGGCAGCAGTGCTTGCTCTTTTTTTCTATTTTATCCTCCAGCCTTGCCAATCACATCCTCCTGATCATATTCAAGCGATTCCTGAGATACACTTCACATATTATTTTCTCTCCAAGAGTCCTGATGGCTTTGCAAGTTAATTAAAATAGAACTTCAAAGGCTTTTTGTAATAGATTATAATATCTTTGGTTTCATGGCATCTGTTAAAATTTACAACTAAGGATGTCATTTTTGGTGAAAAACATGTTCTTTTACACCCAGACCATTTATTTGTGTATTTATTTAGTGACAGAGTACCTCATTTATAAGAAACATGGAAAAGCAATCATTAATCATACTTTTGTCACAAAACAGCTTCCCTAGCACTTCACTGAAAGCCCACAGACAAGCTGCTTGGTGTGGGTGTTCCAAGGACAGGCAAGGAGCCTTGCCAAGGAAGCTGATGGAGGAGTCTCTTTGTTTCAAAGTCTAGCAGGGAACAAACAAAGAGGAAAACAAATAATTGGTGAATTAGACACTGGAATTATCTGGGAAGGATGCAGCACCATGGATGGTAAAGTAAATCCAAGGCAGCCAGTGTGACCAGGATCTCAGTGTATCAGAACCCTTTCAAGGTAAGTTCATCAGTGTTTTTATATCACTACACAGCCCACAGGCTGTAGCACAGCATCACCTTGATGCATTCCTACTCAAGAGGGAAACAAATGATCCAGCCACAGCCAGCCCCATCCCACAGTGTTCCAGTGCTCAAGGCCATGCTTATTATAGTACACAGGTATTGTCCATGCCCTCCTGCTCATTGGTGCCCCTGCCTGGAGCCCTGAGCATGCCCAGGGTACTGCTGTGCCTTCCATGGGTCACTTGGGACACGACTGTGGCAGTACCTTTTGGGCACAGTGCCAGGTCAGCATTTTGTGAAGTTTCCCTCATTTCTCCCTGCCATGCCTGGCTCACAGTGGGACCTCCACTGACAAGAGCAGCCCTTGACACAAGGTGACTGATCCTGTGTTCACTTGGGGACATGCATTGGTATCACAACTTTCACTTCACCACAGCATCATGGCAGGGGAAAAGGAGAAGGAAACTCACCAAAAAAGGGGAGAGAAGGCAGAAGATTGTGTCAAACACTAAGGTTTGATCTCACTCTAAGAGACAAAGTCCAGCAGGGGATCAAATTGCTGTTTAACATCAAATGCTGAGTCTCTGAGGTTACATGGATGCTGGTTTCAGCAGTTATGATGGGCCACAGTCTCTTCTTCACAAGGTCCCACAGTATCAGAAGCCACCCCCTACCGCAGCAGTGGAGGATGAGGGAACCACAAAGTTACCTCAGGTGAAACATCCTTTAAGGGTTGTTAGTCCCTGCAGACAGTCCTTGCACTTGGTTGTCTCAATAGCTGCAGAAAAGACTTCAAACTTTTGCACATTACTCCTTTTAAAGGAATATGTTCTGCCTTGTTTTATTTTGTAACCGCAGCTTTAAAACACTGGCATAATCACTGAAATACAACATGCCTGCTCATTTGATTTCCAATTTGCCTTAATGATCATTCCTAGCCACTGGAAAGGACTCTGGACACAGAACAGTCTATGAAGATCCGTTCTGAGCAATCTGTATACGATTAATTTCAGTACATCAAAATGCCAGACTCCTCTCTGTGTACCACTGTTTTAAAGAACAACATCCCCTTCTCCAGTTGGTGCCCAGCTCTCAGTGCTGCATTACCCCACAGCATCCACAGCTCCTGCAGCGAGGGCAGGGCCAGTGAGGGCAGGGATGGACACAGATGGTGGCGGGGGCTGCCCTCTCCCAGCACCCACCTGCTGGGGTCTGCTGAGACTGGCCCCACTTTTACAGCTCTTTGCTTCTGGTCCTACTCTACATTCTGGGGTGCTCACCCATCCCATTCCTCATGGGCGCTGTTCCTCCTGTGCCCACTTTCGGAGAGCGGGTGTCTGCTTCTCACCCAGGCTGGGAACAAACACGCTTTGGTGTCACCACACAGGCTGCCACGGCCGGCCCCAGCCACAGACAGGCATGAAGGTCGTTACACGAGTGAGTGATTAATGGACTAATGTCTTTCCTGAGCTCTCCTCTACGCTTTAATGAATGTACTCAGTGTTCAGCATGAACCAGAGGGTTTGCAGCTCAGCTGATGAAACCCATCTTCAAAAATCAATGAAAGATGAAAAGCCCAGTGTCCATTACCAGAAGGGTGAGATGCAGTGTCATCTTCACAGCAACAGCAGTACGACTCCATAACGTACCATCCTATGTGTGAAGACTGCTGTTATTAAACATTAACAAACAGCACAGAACAGCTTTGTGTCTGCACTGTGCTGCAAACTAGAAATTGTCCCTGTCAGTCATTGATTTAAAGGTAAAAGAGCACAACTATACCCAAACCCTACACTATTGTGATTTTTTTTTTCCTTAAACACTGCCTCTGCATTTTGGAGACTACAGACTTCAAAACACGAAACTCGGCTGACTTACAGAGCCGTGCAGAGGTCTGGGTGTCCGAGAAGCAGAACACACACTGCAGGGCAGCTCCACCTGATCCTGCTTCTAAAACATGTGGCCACAGCAGCAACTGCTCCCAACACTCTTGGGACCACGAGTGAACACCCCGGGGGGGAGGGGGGGGCAGCAAACCAAACCTTAGTTGTGGGTGGCTGTGTCAGGTGATAGCTTTTGCCTCTAGGTAGGGACTTCTTGGTCAGTGCAGGAAAAGAATCCAGAGCAGGTTAAAGAAAACATTATTCGTAGTGGGTTTTATGGCAAACCCTGCAGCAGGATTGCTGAAGGAGCTGGTGTCAGACGACAGCAGCAAAGTCACCTGGGAGAGCCCTGGGCTGCAGCAAGGCACCGATGGGGAATGTCAGACCTTGACCAAGGCTGTCCAGGGTCTGGGCAGAGGAAGAGGAGCTCCAACCATCTTCCTGCCCCGGGTCTGACACTGCCCTCAGCCATGGAACACAGGTCACATCATGTGTGGCTGCAATTGTCACTATTTCCATAAAAAGCTAAAAATATCAACGGTGTTACAAGTGAACCTCCAAAAGGCAATAAAGACTCATGCTAGTGCTGTAAATATGTGCTTTTTAATTATGTAGCAGTGAGAGAACAGCAAAGGCTATCTTAAAAAAAAGGTTTAAAGCTGAAAATCGGTTGGATCTCTGCTATTCTAAAGTACAAATATAGACAGTGCCAGATTGCCTCGGCTACCTACACCACCTCCATGCATCACAAAGCTCAGATGGCCTCAGACTAGCCAGATCTAGTTGAAAAACATTATAAAAGCATAACTCTACTTTAGCTATTCCTCACTAAACTGGCAGGGATATTCACAGCCTCAAACCCTTTGAGCTCATTGTAGATAAGGGACTTGGTGCATGAGAACACGGGGTGATTTGATCGGGAACTTCCCTTGACTATCTCTCCACACTCAGCACAATACTGCAAACACCAGATCTGCCCATGAGCACACAGCTGTAGCAGTGCTCTGGAATCTTTCTAGTACACTCCTGTGAAGGGAATTACAACATCTTTTGAAGCAAACCCCTCTTGCAGGAATAAAGCAAGCTCCTAAAGAAGCAGGATGGCGGCACTGCATTACTTCAGTGGACCACATGTTTATGTGACATCAGCATGGGTAAGAAACCAACATCTCAACATCTGGAAGTGTGTTGGGAACAAACACTGCTGAATGTGGCAGAGGATCACTGTCATACTACAGCAATACCCCAGTCATTCAGTCACCGTGATTTCAAACATGTCAATATTGTCATGTGGGTGTGTGGGTATCCCAGTCTCCATTGTCCATTGCACAAGGATGACCAAAGAACAACCTTTTGTGTAATTCTTACAAAACTCGGTCCCATTTGAGCTGCCAAGTGGCACTAGGGGATATGGTTTAGTGGTGATTATGGTGGTTCTGGGTTGTCATTTGGATTAGATGATCTTGAAGGTCTTTTCCAACATTGATGATTTTGTGATTCTCCAACTGGGCACAAAGGCCAGAGAAACAACCATGGTCATGATCAATGACCACCATCAGCAGCCTGCTTCTGTCTCATGTGTTTTGTATTCTTCATGCAATACATAACTTCAAACATCCTGTGACCTTCAGTTGTTACCAGAGTAAGGATGTAAGTGGAGCTCCAACTTTTGAGAAAGTTTTTGCTACTTCCTCCCTCATCTGCAACACCTTCCCCACAGGACTGCTTACTGCTTTCCCAAAGCACCTCTGACATGATCAAACCAACTTTTAGAAGAATGATGATCTCCTGGAAGGGGGCCAAGACCCTTTCTAAGGCACTGCTAGAGAATGTTGAAATCATTAGAGCCTCTGCTGCTCACCTAAATGTGGGTAAGTTTGTTTTACAGTTTGCCCCTAAACATCCAACATGAAGAAAAATTGCTGCAAATTAAGGGCTTTCATTTAGTCATCTTGTAGAATTCTACTTTATCACACCTATCCGAGGTGGTTCATGCATCTGTAAATGCAGAAATGGGTCATTGAGGTGAGATGCCTTAGTGGAAAGTCAGTTATTAAATGCAGGTAGCAGATCCACTGACCCACAAATGCCATGGCATGAGGCTTGTGGGACCCTCTTACCTTCACCTTCCTCGGGCATGGTGCCTCTGCAGGCTGGGAGCCACTCACACCACGATGTTCTGTAGAGTCAGATCACTGTTTTGGCTGTCTAGGGCAAAATATATCTGAATCAAAGGGCATCTGCAGCAACAATGTCAAATATGACAAGGCAGGCAGGAACTGGGTCTAATAGCTGAGGGCTTCCTGACTTTTTAAGCTGTTCAATTGAACATTTAAAAGGTTTAGTCCCCTCTCAGGTCTTGAAAGCACCCCAGGGCAGGCTTAAGTAACTGTGCCATTAGGCAGCAAGCTGTAAATTGCTTATTAAGTCTGACTGAAACTGTAAAATTGCTTTTCACAATGCAAATTAATGTAAATAAGAACAATTGGTTACACATATCAGACTATCAGATTGACGACAGATGATGCACACTGGTTTTTCCCCCTGAATTAGCAGTGCTTTAAAGTTAAATTTGGTTTGTGTTTAAGAGGTCTAGATATTCCTAGGATAAATTCCACCAGTGTATTACAGACACACACACATCAGGATGTATAGCCTCTATTACATGAAATATAAACCTCTTCTTAGGTCAGCACTGATACTTGCTTTCAAGCCTAGTAGAAACACCACGAAGCACAGCCATTTGCTCAGCAGCACAGTCAGCCACATCTTAACCTCACTCAGAAGAGTGAGGTCATGAATTGAAGCCATTGTCCTTATAAAGCCATTAGGACAGAGAGAGGAAATCTGTGCATTTCAGAACCATCAAAAGATGATCAAAGCCCCACGAGAGCCCTTGGACCCCAGTCCCTCACTGGTGGGAGCAGCCGTGTGCCACAGATCCCACCATCAGCGCTGGGAGCATGGCCTGGGCATCACAGTTTTAGATTTGTTTCCCAGAGATGTAACAGAATGATTATCAGAAAGGCCTCTTCTTTGCCTCATCCCAGGCTAAACAGAGTCACCATGCACAGGCACAACCAACTTGGGAAGAACAAGGTCTGTGTTAAGACAGACACTTTCGGTCTCAATAGCCTACTTTTATCCCACAAATTTATCCTTCAGGGAAGCTCTAACAGTGTGGGGCAGTGGCACTACAGCAGGCAGAGCAGAGCAGTTTTTCTCTCTGCTAGGGGTTGTTCTTATCAGAGGTTTTGCTTATCATTATTAACATATGTTATCTGAAAATTTACATTCCCATTAGCTACAGAAATAACTGTTGCCAGTTTATTACAGACTCTTGCATAAATCAGATATCCTGATAGCTCCCCGAGGATTACAGCTCACCTTGGGAAGGGATAGAGATCTCTGAATGAGACAGGGGCAACCACAGCACCTGGTACCAGCCCCCTGTGCCTGCAGACCTCCCTGGGGTCCCACGGCCGTGGCTGACTGCCGTGGAAAACAGGGCACAGACAGCTCCTTTAGCTACACACTTCCAGGCTTGGCTTCTCAGGATGGAAACAGCAGATGTCATGAGACCCATGAGGAGAATCAGCAAGGCTGGAAGCTCAGCCCAGGTGTCGGAGGGTTATGGCCATGGGCAATGAACACCTCGATTCAGACGGCTGTGATTTCAGGCCATGTTCACCCCTTCCCTCCTCACTGTGCTGCTGCATTTCCAGCAGCTTTTTCTTCACTTTTTCTAACATTTTAATTGCTGTTTTAAAGCACAGTGTTTGGAAAGAGAGACTGGTACAAGGTGCACAGGTCAAATAAACATCACGTTTGCTTATCTTCCAGAGTAATAAATTTTAAGGAAAAAAATAATTAGCCACAAACTAGAAGTGTTTTCTTTCAGCCTCGGGGACCTTTCAGCACCAGTCAGTTTTCTGCCTCTCCCTCTCATTAACATATTGGTAGATATAGATTAATTAGGCAAAAAGAAGTTAAACTGAATTTGAAAACGCTGACCTATATTTTAGGTTGGCTGTCTTGGAGTCCTCAGGGGGTTGTTCAGGCCTTGCTGTGTTGGGCTGTGCTGAATGCATTAGAATCTTTTTGTATCACATTGCTCACTATCTGGGACATAACATTTAAAGATCTTAATCCCTGGGTCAGCCAACCCTCTCCTTGCAGGGTTACCTCATTCTCCCCCATGGAAAATCAATAGTCCAGAAACTAATAAATGCCTGAATCTGTAGAGTTACTGTAGTCCCAGGTCTTAGCTGTGATACTCTTCAGTCAGGCAACAATTCAATGGAAGCTGCTGTGCTTTGTACCTGAATGTATTTCTTTGATAACAGTGCTCAGCACATGCACCTGGTCTAAAAATCTGTATTTCCCAACAACAAGGTATAAAATGAACCCTGAAAACCACCAAATCTGAATGTTAAAAGGTTATTTCCCATGCATCATGGCATTTCTGTAAATCTCTAGTGCTGAAGTACAGGACTTTACAACACTGTTACTACAGACACGGGTATTTATTGGGGTTTGAGACACTGGAAACAGAATTCCTGTGCACATAAAATCACAGTGCTTTATTTTAATGCATTTTGTAAGTAAATTCTTAACAGATGGACAGAGCACCAGAAAGGTGACACAAGGGAGTCAGCAGGTGGACAGAGAAGCCAAGAACGGGCTGGCAATGATCAGATTATCCACTCCAAATACCTTGAGACAAGCACAAGCTGCCCACACAACAGGCTGCCACTGACCAGATAAACAAGCAAAAATAGCGGGGAGCTGCAGCACTCCCCAGCATCCTGTTCCAGACCCGGTTCCTTCACGGGGGTGACACTGTGCAGAGACCCCTGACAGCCCATCCCCACACACTCAGGGCTGGTAGGGCCACACAGGGGGACATGAGGGCTGGGGACCCCCAGAACCCACACAGGTACCTGGTGCCTTGCAGGCAGCATGAGCACAGGCCCAGCTCTTGGCATGAATCTGTACACACACAAACACATGTGGTTTAAGGGCTTCCCATCGCTAATGTGTCCTCATGAAGGCTCCTTCCAGAGCAAATCCAAATGGAATGATCAGGCTGCCATTCAGTTGTTACAAATAATCCTTGTAATTTTGCCCAAATAAAAAAAAAAGGGGTTTTAGAACAATTGTAAAGCTGGTGACAAGTTATGCTGGCATCTCCTTCTGCTTTCTGACGTTACCTCTCCTGTTCAGCCTTGTGCTGACTCCTCCAACCACCCATGCCTGACACGCAGCTCTTATCCAGGTCCAGATGCCACTCCAGGGGTGGGGCTTCACCTCAGTCCGTACCAGCATCACCAGATGAAGGGTGGTCTGGAGGGCTAGCCAGGACTCAGGTCTGTACCCCGAAGAGCTGACTGGTTTGAAGTATATTCCTAACCTTCAGCCTCCTCTCAGAAAAACCAACTATGGCATGTTTAGATGAGGTTATTTCATGTACACGGTACACCATGATTCATATCAGGTCTCATTCACAGCTTTCATTGCCTTATCATCCCATTTCCCTACTGAAAAAAATAACTTCCACCTTCCCTGTAACATTATCTTTAAAAACTGAAGGAACACTACATGTGGCTCCAGACCAGCAGAGCCCTTGTCCAACCTCTTAGCCCTTGTCATGGATGCTGAACTCAGGGAGGAACTCAGAGTGAGTGAGGCACAGCAACAGCCTGATCAAAGAGACAGAAAGACAGAAAACTCACAGTGCTAACTGCTCAAAATAAAGAGGCTCAAAACCTTCAGAAGAAATCAATCCTCTGGGTCTCTCTTCCGCTGTAATGATCATAGGTGTTGATGTAACAATTACAAATAAAACTTCTCCATCAAAAACCTGTACTGTACACATTGATGCCTTTTAATGAGATCAGCCTGAGGGACAGCCCCTGTGTGCTACTCGTTACCTCATGTCTTCACAGTTGTCTCTTGACAGGCCCTTCTACAGTTGAACAGATTGTTTCTAATGTTCTAGAAGAAGAGGAGCTTTAACTGGTGAAACCAAAATCCTAACCAGAACTGAAGGTTTGGTTTCTTCTCTCATCCTTGAAAATAATAATTTACTCAAAACACATTTTCAGAGATTATTATGTCCATGTTGCAGATCTGCAAAACTCAAGGAGTTATGCTCACCAACATAGAGGGAAGAGCTTCATGCATTAAAATGCAACTGAAACAAGGTTTGGATATCCTATAAACATTTCCTGGATTAAATCTAGCCTGCTCCCATGCTGTTCTGAAGGCAGTGGCACAGTTTAATAGCACTGTCAGGTTATTAGGTGGGATTACTGTCACTCCATGTTTGCAGTACCAAGGGCTGCAGAGCTGAACACCACAGCTTGGACCATCCCAGAGCAGGGCCTCCAAAGACCCTCCCCTCACCTCAGCACAACTTTCCTCTAGAGTTTCCCAGGCAGAAAGAGGCTTGGGAACAGATCACCAAAGTGAATTTTTAGCTACACACTAAGATCATTAAGGTCTCATCTTGCAGCCAGATGAGAACTATTAAACACCAGCAAAGTCAGCTACAGACTGAGTGCCTTGTCTCATCAGGGCTAAACTACTGCTCACCATCAGTCTTCAACAAGATGATTTGGTCAGTGCACTTCACTCTTCTGTTTTGCACATTTACTGACTTCCCATGGCTCTTTCTCCCAAATTTTCTTTCCTCTGTTTCCTTTGTTTTTCTTTTTTGGCAGAAAAACTGGCCTCACATACCAAAAATGCAATTTGAAGCCACAAATTGTTCATTATTTTCAAAGTGATTGTGGAAATGTCCTCTGAGTGACAATAGAAACAAATAAATAAATAACACCTTTCCATGGTGCTGTAAGGACTGATTTTTTCCCCTTGGCTGAGTTCTCTGCATTCATTTATTGACAATTCTCAGTGACCAAAGCACACACTGGCTTCAGGACACAGCACTGAGATGTGTAAGCTCAACGGGGCCAAACAAGGGTCAAAATGGGCCAAAATATTGCTGGCCAAGATTTGCAGAAATGACTGGCTGCTTTTTGTGGTCAGCTTGCAACTTTTTCAGCATGTCATTTCTCAGTATGTTTTGGTTTCGTTTGTTTGTTTTGAAATGGTGGCCATCAAAATAATCATTTCTTTCAAAAAAAATTGGCTGCCATCTTTGTGCAAGCAGCATTTCCACTAAATATGGAACATGAGCAAGTGTTTAACATAAGCCTTAACATAAAGCAAAGGATAGGCTCAGACACAGTGGAGCTGAGAACCAACACGTTCTTTGGCATCCAGGCCACAGTGAAAGACCGCCACGGACCTGCCCAGTCACTGCCACCAGTGCTGGTGTGGCAGTCACACTGGCAAAAGGATGCACAAGGAGGACAGATACTCAGGGATGAGGAATGGATTTCAGTAAGTCAAGGAATAATTGATTTCTTGTATACCTGGAAAAAAATATATACAGCTCTTACCTGAGAACAGAGACAGGAGTTGTAAATGTTACTTATTGTCACCTTTTAGGGTAGAATTTGCCCACCTGGCCTTTCACAGGGGATGGAGAGGATCACTGTGTCTGGGTCTGGAGGCACCGTGCTCGCAACACTCCTGTCCCAGGGACTGCGGGATCAGGGTGTTCCAAAACACGCTCTGCAGGTGCAAGGAAAAGCTGTGCCCATGAGTACAGGCAGGAAGGAGCAAGGACAGCATGAGCTCTTGCACCTGATTAAATTGAAATCATCCCTCAGCAGTTTGTGCCCAGGCGAAATGCAGCACCAACCCAGCGTTTGACTCCACTAATTTTTGAGCACCACAGCAGTTACATTGAGTGTTTGGCTGGACCAACCCTTCCCAGTCAGATCTCTCTGTGGCTCCAAGCCTGTAGCCAGGTAACACAGGTAAAACAGCCCCTCAGCCTGAGCTCAGAACAGTGGCAGAGAACAGCCTTCAGCTGGTGTGTGGGGTGGGGGAGCAAAATGGCACAGAGGGAAAAGCCAAGCAGCTGTGCCGCCAAAGATAAGCTGCCAGGAGAGAAGTTCATCCTAGCACCTGCACTGTGCATGCAGAGAAGCAGGGAATGTTTGTGGGAGGCTGGAATATGCACCTTTGAGATGATATGTCTGCTGGGAGCACAGCCAGGGATGCCATTAATGGATTAGAGTTGAACATGTTAATGATGGACACACCACGGCACCATCCCTTGCCAAAAATAAACCAAAAAAAAGAAAGAGAAAATTAAAAGGAAGAAACCTCTGTAACCACTGTGATGGGCCAAAGCCCACCTCATCCAGCAGGATAACATGTGCTGTCCCTGCACTTCGCAACACAGCATTAAAAGGTTAAATAAACAGACTTCGTTCACAATGTGAAAGTCAATGACTGGAGATCACACTGCACAGTGACCTACAGCGTGGAGTCCCACACTGCTGGCAGTGCCACTGACACTGCTGGGCAGCCCTGGCTGGGGCAGGGGCTGTAGTCAGTGACTGAGGGATTGTAACAAAGACCTGACAACTTCCCACACAGCTAGGAGGGAGACAGACAAGGAGCAAATTCCCAATACGCTCACAGCTGCAATGTGTTCCAGCTTTTATGTAATATCTAAATCGCAGGTCCCAAGATTCAGCATCCTGTATCAGCAATAATGATTAAAACTACTGAAAGTCATTAAAGAACTTGCTAATCAGTCTCTTAATTGAGGCTATCTGTTTCCCTTTACTCAGAGACAAATTAAGCAGGTTAAAGCAGCTCCCAGCAAACATCTGTTGAAGCAACTCAGAACTAATGACAAATACAACCGAGTTTCCTTTGTGGTTCATTTTTCTCCCAACTGTACCTATAAACATGCTGTCATGAATTGCCAATCCAAAACAACTTTGCAGCACATTCCCATCCCTTCACACCATCTTGGAATCATAGAATAATTTAGGTGGGAAAAGCCCTCTGAGCCCATCAAGTCCAACTGCTAGCCTAGCACTGCCAAGGTCACCACTAACTCATGTCCCCAAGTGCCACATCCACAGTCTTTAGATCCTTGCAGGGGTGAGGACTCCACCATCTCCCTGAGTAGTCCATGCCAGGGCTGGACAAACCTTTCAGGGAAGAAATTTTCCCCAATATCCAACCTAAACCTCCATTGGTACAGCCTGAGGCCGTCTCCTCTCATCCCATCCCTTGTTCCCTGGGAGCAGAGCTTGATCTCCCCCTGGCTCCACCATCCTGTCAGAGAGTTGTACAGAGAAAAGTACCCCCACACCTGCTTTTCTCCAGGCTGAGCCCCTCCCAGCTCCCTCAGCTGCTCCTCAGCAGACTTATGAAACCACACCCTTCCCTGGCCCCATTGCCCTTCTCTGGACGTGTTCCAGTCCCTCAGAGCACAACCATTGGATCGTGTTGAACCTTTGAGTCCACCTTCCTGACAGCCCTTTGATCAAAGGGGACCACAAACTGAAACGCTCTTCTCCCCACCTGAACACGTTCACTTGAGCACTTGCAGACACCAAACACCTTCCTTGCCTGGCACTGCCTGTCATCTCTGGGCAGGTCTGTGGAGCTGCACCAGCACATGGTTCTCTCAGGTCAGAACCAGAGAGAGATGTCAGGGCATGGAACCTTAAACCATGGTGGGTAGGGAGCTGTATCCCAGTGCCATGCTCCTTTTCTCCAGGGAAGCCTTCCCTCTCCACCCTAGTGCTGCTGCACTGCAGATGGCCTGGCAGCCCTGGGCTGCTCCTCACTTGGGCAGCAGCAGCCAGGCAGGTGCTGCAGTTGGCACTCGCCTGCTGGCCAGCAGCAGCCAATGATTTTTTTGAAGGAAAACAGCAAAATCCCAATACCAAACCCAGTAAGGAAGCACAAGGCACCATCAGCACTGCTCAAGTGCTAATTGGTACCTCAGAGAGCTGGCTGCAGCTCACCATCTGGGCAGACCTCGGAGGCATTTCAAACAAGGTATGTTCAGCACTACATGTACCGGGTAAGGTTCTTCCCCAGCCTCAGCACTACCATCCCGCTCTGTGTGCTGGCTGGTGCCCCGGCACATCACCATGGACCACCTTCCCTTGGAGGCAGCTGTCTCCAGATGTCAGTGAATTAGAGAATCTCCTTGACACTGAAAGACAAGTTGTCATGGAGCTGTTTCTCTCTCTAAGGGAGCTGCAGGAGAGCTCTGCCCACAGAGCTGGCTCATGAGGAATGGCCTGGGGTGTTCATTTGTTTGCTCACTGATTACTTTGCCCACTAATACCTTTGCTCCCCATACCTGCACTGCCGCGGCTGTGCAGCACCGGGTCCAACACGCCTCAGGGCAACAGCTATTCTGACAGTAAGAGACTCAAACATGCACCAAGATCAGAGACCTTCTGCAAGAGATTCTCTGTTCAGCAGACAGCAACATGAACAATGTTTCCCAGCCCAGGAGGAACTTCTGCAGCCCCCACCAAGCTCCAGACTCCCAGCAACTCTCCTTCCCCACACGGCAGTGCTGCTTCTCTCCCAGCTCCAAACATGGTGTACAGAGCCAGCTCAGGCAGCTGGTCAGGGCCAAGCCTCCACTGAGGGATGAACAATCCACCTGGGAACTCACCACTGTCATCCATCACAGCTGCATGTAAAAACCTGGCTTCTGAGGGGGTTGGGGTATAACCCTTGCCCATAACCCCTCAGATTTTCAAACTAGATAGATGCCCAGCTTAAAAGAAAGTTGATGAAAACACTGATATTAATAAGAATTAAACATATTTCCAGAAAAATAAGCCTTGAGAAAATCCCAGTGGCTGCCCTTCAGGAGGCTGTCACCTTTTACATCATCTCTCTCAGTAACAAGAACCGTCTGCCTCTCCTTAAAACACTGGTACAAAAGCCCAGATAAAATTCCACAGAAGATGGCCAGAGAAAATCCACATTCAAAGCTGAGTGGCTTTAGTAAATACCAGCCAATGGACCTGGAAGATGGCTGAGACCACTTGGCCCGCAGTCCAGTCCAGAGCAGTGGGGGTGAGCAGCCCAGGCATTGAGTGCAGTGACCCAGAAATCCAGCCAGAGCTCCCCTCTGCCAAATGGGATGAACTTATCATACTCACAGACTGGCAAACTGGGAATCTTATGTTTAGTTATGGCTAAAACGAGGTCATTCGAATCTCCCATCCAATATAGAATTCTGGCATTTACATCTTAATAACAGTTTTCCTCTCCCTTCCATGTTTTACGTGTGCAGATGGATCTGACACATGCTACTGAACACTTTTTTGTAGATTTAGGTTTTTGTTGGGTTTTTTTTTCCTTTTCAAGCAAGAAAGCTGCTCTATGAAATCTAATGCATGAGTTGTCTGTCCTCCAACTTCATGGGTGCCAAGTTCCCAAGCAAGAGCCATCAGGAAGCTTTCAACCCTATATGCTCAAAACAGAGCTTTTACATATGAAATGAAACAGAAATCCCAGCGCTGCTCCAGCCCAGCAGAGAGAGGGGAGGCTGTGGGCACGGCCGACAGCGCTGGCACAGCACCGCCTCGCTGCTTAGGAGAGCTGTGGGGAAGAGCAGGAGCCCGAAGCCCGGGCTGCAGCTGTGCAGCAAGAAAGCAGCAAGGTGGGGGGAGCTGTCCTGAGAGGAGCACGATCAGAGCTCCCTCTAATTGCACATCCTGGAGTTAACCAGGAGCAGATAACACTGGTCACAGTGGCTGGCACAGCCCCATCCCCGTGCTGCTTCTCAGACTACGGATTTCACAGACTAGGAATTTCCCTCCTAATGGAAGGAACTGCTTCCAGGACCTTCGAATCTAAGCCCAGAAAGTACTGTCTTCAGTTACTGTGTTTGCTCAACAAACACAGCAATTCAGAGGAGAATGATTCCCAAAACCAGTCTCAGCTTTTGCCAACCCATCCCAGCAATCCAAGCCAAGAAAATCCCCAGCAGTCTCATGCAAACACACCTTCAGGCTGTTGATCAAACCATGAGCTGAGCTCACCCCACCCTTTCCTGGGAGAACGGAGATGGAAAGCGCTGGGAAATGGGGGTTTATCCCAGTTCTACTGCTGCTCTGGAGGTTCGCTCAGAATCCATCCCTGATGTCCAGATGATGGTGGGGGAAATGATGAGTGAGGGTGTAGGGACGTGGCTTCCTGCAGAGACAGGCAGGGTAAACCCTGGAGCTCTGCTGCAAAGTGCTCTGAGTAACCAAATCTCAGGCTGAAAATAGACCAGGAAAGGTGTTCCAGAGGCACTGCGTGGCCCCACTCACCAACAGGAGTTCAGACAACAAAGAGAGAAACACCTTTTCCTTTTCTTTTGATCTACCACCAGCGGAGTACAGACTGAATTCATGCTGCTGTTGTGTCATATCCTCCTCCTCTTTGTCCTCCTCCCAGGTGTGAGCAGGTGTATTCACTCACCTCAAACACGTCTCAGCAACATCCCAGATTGACTGCACAGCTGAGACACACAATTTCCTCCAGTTGGAAGCTGCTTGGGCATATCAAACAGGGCAAAATAGTAAGACAAAATCACTTAAATGGCAGAAATTCCCTAGTTGAAGTCTCTGACGGGTCTTATTGCAGCCTCCATGTCTGGAGAGTTTTGTATTATCGTATTGTATAGAATACTGGATAAAGCAGAAAACAGGAGAAATAGTAAGGAAAATGAGAATAACCTCAGAAAAAAAGAAAAGCAGATTAATGATCAGAAAACTGAGCCAAATAGATTTAAAATGTAAGTTTGGTTTAATTTCTCCTGTTCTCCAGACGCACGGGTCACAAACAGGGTCTCTGCTCAATTATTTGAAATATTCGATTGTTAAGTTTTCCAGGAAAAGATGGAAAAAACTTAGCTTTACACTTATCCAAGACATATTCCTTTGCCTCCACAGTGAAAATGCCCAAGATGGAAACAACCTGATTCAGCTCCAGCACAGCACAGCAGCCATTTCACCTCCCACGGAATAGTAAAAGCGGTTTTGGCTCCATGAGCCATCCCATTGGAATGATGGGGTAGACATGCTGTGTCCATATCCAGTACTTTTGATGGCTAGAAAAAGTTAATTAGAACTTCTGAAACAATGAGACATCCAATTTTTCAAATATGATTCATCCTGCATCTGCACTACTCTCCTGAGGGTCATTTTCATAGTAAATTAATCTCTCTAATGTCAGACTGAAGTTATCAGCAGTGACACTCTGGCCACAGTGATGGCAGCAGCAGTGGCCGTGCTGCAGAGGCACGGGGGTGGCGCTGATGATATTGAGTCTGACAACACAAAAAATTAGCTTAAAATTAAAATAGCTCAAATGATACCAAATGCAACAGAGGCTCTTTCAGCCCCTGGCTGTGTCTCTGTTCCTTCATCCTGGAACAGATAGGGATAACATTGCTGGACTGCCCTGTGACACTCCAGAGGTGCTGCTGGAAAGTGCTGGAAAGAGGGACAAAATCCCCTGCTCCTGCTGCTCCCAGCTGTGGAGACAAGAGCTGCAATAACTATTCCTAGGACCTCCTAGGGACGGAGGGGAGTAGAGGGTACATGACCAGCTAACACATCCCCGCTGGACATGCACTGACCATGCTGCCTTCCCGTGGCTCAGCCACAGAGGAGACAGACCCTGATGCTGCTGAGTTAAACACAATTTTCTTTAGCTTGCCTTTAAGAACCAAATATTGCAGCCAGAGCTCCTGAGTAGTGTTCAGCTGGGACATTTCAGCAGTCACAGCATGCACTGCAAGCTGGGAAAATAAAATATAGTGAGTAGCTGTTCTAAGTCCTCAACATCCTTCGCCTCGGAAACCACCATTCTTTTATGGAGCTCTAAACCATTCCCTGAATACATCCTGGAAGTAATTTCGTCTGCTGCCTGCTTGCAAGCAAGTTAGATAATATTTCATATTTTTCTTGGCAAGATGAACTTCAGGACTGGGTTCTAACAAATATACTCGGGGAGCTACACCCTCATTTCATATGCCATCAAAATTCTACATTTGACCAAATTTTTCTTTTTTTGGCAAGCACTCCTGCCAGGAAATTCATTAGCCAGGATTTGCAAAACTGGAGGAAAAAATCAATATTAGCACAGGAGAGCAAATTAATTTGCTGATTAATACAGGGATTGGTGGTATTTTCATTATCTCCAGTTATCACTGGCAATACACAGGATGTGGCAACTGTTGAACCTCAAAGTCTTTAGCATCACTCACAAACCAGACTGAAACCATGGCCAGGCTGGAACTTCATTAAGGACAGGGAGGCATTTTGCTGAAGAATCCAATATTAACACTCATTTTAAAAATGTGATAGTTACTAATGAGACATGTGACTTTTTTCCTCCTGCATTTCCCATTTGACTGGCAGGCTGGGTCCCCTTCTCCCTGGTTCCTGCCTCTCTCCTGGCGAGTGGCATCAGATCCCTCCGGCTCTCTCATGGTCTGCCTTGGTCAGAGAGGGAGGACCTCCCTGGGCAGCTCCATGTGACTCTGAGCCCATGTTCTACCTGCTCAGTTACCTGTCCCCCACCATGGATACAGAGCCTGCAGCCCTGGGGTTGGCAACTGTGTCCTGGCAGGGGTGGGGGGTGTGTCTGTCTGTGTGGTGTTATGAACCCAGCAAGTCAGTGAGTAGACAAGGGTGTTGGGGGGTCCAACCAGTTCCCCTTGCAAGAGTTTATTTAACAGGCACCTGCTGGCAAGCTGGCAGTCCCACATCAGAAACTCCCTCCTCCATTCCCCACCTAGTCTGAAAGGGCAATGCCAGGAAGGGAGGGGAGCACCAGCACCATGATCAGACATGCAGAGATATTTCCAACTGCCACATTCAGTGCTGAAAACTTCCTGGCAGCAAATGCCCTGTGGGCAAAACACAAAAAAAACTCAACACTGTGGACAAAACATGAGCAACCTCACCCCTCCCTGCACCAACACGCTCATCCTCAATGTGGCGCTCAGCAAAAACTGATCTAAATGAACATGAGTTGTGAATCTACAGGAGATTACTGAGACGTTGTGTCTGTGTGGCGACACCCTTATTCAGAAGTAAAATTCCCATTTGCCTTAAACTTAATTCTCTTACAAATTGTATGACAGTAAAGTGGGAGCTTTCAACCGTCTTAGGATTTGGGAGCACCCAAGAGCTGTTGGGGTGATGGAGCCAAGCGCCGCAGAGCTGCACAGTGCTGTGGGCAGCCAGCTTCTCTCGGATTTGCTTTCTGAGCAAACCTGAGGAGGATTGAAACGGAGCCTGGAAAAGGGCTGTCTGGGGCAGAGAAAAGCCACATTAGTGCTGCCTAGGGTAGTTTTTGCATTAAAAAAAATCTATCTTAACTGCTACTTTGGACATTTTCCCTCAGTGTCCCACCCCAGTGGGGGATCAGTATCCCAAGGCTAGTTGGCTTTTGGTAGGAAACCAATAGATCTACAGATCAGTATTTTGCACACTTCAGAAGAGCTCAGGAATTTACATTTTACTATTTTGGAACCCCTCCCAGCCATGCATATTCCCAGTGCATTCATAGATCCTATACACAATGAAGACATCTACATTTAAATTCTGTAGATGAGAAGCAGATTCACAATTTGTAGTGCTGGTGTGTCACATCACATTGCCTCAGCAGCACTGGGAACCACATCGGGAGGAAATTCTGCCCCATTCATGCTGCTGGAAAGGTCCCAGCTGCACTGACGATTTAAAAACCAGTTTAAATCCTTGAGGCTGAGTTCTGCACTTGGCAGGTAGGGAATTCACCTGAAGCAGCACAGAACGAAGCAGTATGTCCAGTCCTTCTTCCATCCAGTGGTCAAGGCCAGGTTGGACGGGCCTTGGAGCAACTTGCTCTAGTAGAAAGGTGTCCCTGCCTGTGGCAGGGGGGTGGAGCAAAATGACCTCTAATGTCCCTTCCAATCCAAGCCAGTCTCTGATTCTATGAGTCTGTAAACCAGAGCTATCCAAGCAGCTGTGCCAGCCGTCCTCCAAGGGTGACCAAGCACTCAGCACGACGTTTGAATCTTTCTCCGCTCCTGAGACAGACACACACCCACCGGAGACCAAGAGGAGCCCTGCCATCCACCACTGCCCTCTTCCCGTAATTACAAAACAAACTATGCAACAAAATAAACGAGGTTGGTAATTTGTTATCTTTTTGCTGCTCTGGCAGCATGCTGAGGGTTGTAAATTGGGTGCTGTATTAAAAATGACAGAAACGCTTTGGGTCCTGCTCTGAGAGAGGGATTTCACTGAGGTGTTTGTGCATCTCAGCACCTGCAGAGAGTAATGAGGAGGAAGGAAACAGCAACACAGAGACACTGAGAAGCCACAACACTGCTCAATAATCCACAGGAACAGAAATCAGAGGGAAATGGTTATGTGGCTGCAGTGTGTGTTGGAGCAGGGTCCTGACAGTTGGAGCAAGGTCCTGACAGTGGCAGCAGGGCAGGAAGTCAAGGTAAGGTGGCACAGGGTCCCCGGGCAGCTGGCAGCAGGTAGCCGACAAACAGTAGAGGGTAGTGGGCAGTGGGCATCCTGAGGAAGCCACATCCCCATAGGGATCCATCCTGAGCTCCACTGCTGCTCTTGGAGGAACAACTCTGAGCCATCCTCAAACCGGTGCATCACCTCTCTAAATGCACTGTGTCCCCCTGGACCAAGGGGCACGAGGAGCTCATAAACAGAGGTGGTCAGAATCATCACCTGCACAGCACCTTGGGGCCAGGGAGCAGAGCACCCAGTGCCTGCCAAGGGCAGCAGGAGCACAGCAAAAGGGAACAAAAGGACAAAATCCTGGCAGGCCGGAAGGATGTTGGGACTGCAGAGCAATACAGCTGTAACGATCCGATGAGCCCAGAAAGCAATAACTGAGGAGCTGCCTGTCTGAAACACACAGAGCAGCAGCTCAGACACTGCTTGTTTATGAAGGTTTGCACTTCCCAAAGGGCTTTACTTGGGGTGATCCCACGCTCTAAGGCAGGATTACCCTCCCTCTCTTCGTTCTGCTGAGCACACAGCCCTGGATGAATTATTGAACTCCTCATTCGCTGCACTCTGGGTAATAGCAATCTGTGTGCTGAGAGGACAACCTGCCGATTCCTCAATTTCTGTGTGCATTATTAACATGGCACATTGAGTACACACACATCAACAGCCCACGGAAAACCCTGTTTGCTGTAGACTCACACATTATGCAAAGCAAAGAAATTATTACAAAGAGGGCTTCCCCCCATTTGTTATCAGGTTCAATTACTGGGCCACTTAACCTATTTTACTGTTCATCTCCTTCTTGCTCCACATGAAAGCTTTATTGCCAACACTACAATCATATAAATATAAGCTAAAGCCTGAGACTGCTGAAGACTTTTGGTTTCAGAGCTGAAGTACAGAAACACACCAAGAGTTACTGAACAGGAAGGAAGCCAGCGTGCTCTGTGCTGCTGGTGGATATACCTCCAATGCCATTTCAGGGGACAGATTAACCCCCTGATTTAATTAAAGGTGAAAATTTTGATATAGCTTTTTTCATGCCAGCACAACATAGAGAGGCTCAGCGTGCCCCATGTCCCCCAGCATTGTGCAGGCAGCTCAGTAGGAGGGTCTGTTTTTGTTTGTATTTGCCTCTACCAGTCACACATAGCCAAATGGTTGATAAAAAATATGGCCAATCTAATTTTTTTTCCAGGAATCCAAAAGAAAATTTTCAGGCACTCAGCAAGAAGTAAGACTGCATTGAAGGCACCTCCTTTTCCTGCCTGCAGCATATGAACACCACAATCCCAGGTACCAGGCTGCTCACCATGTGCCCCACAACAGTCACTACAGGGGGTCCACACAGATGGGTCAGCCTCAGGCTGGTTTTGTTATCTGTTGTAGGTTGGCAATTAAACATATCAGACATCAGCAGCTCTTTAATAGTACTAGTTAGGAATGGTCACTATGGCTTGGTCCTACATAAAAGAAATGCACGGAAAAACCTCAGGAAATTCATCAAAGTAACACCAAAATTTCAATCTGAGTTTGTGACTTATGTGCTGCTCCTTGATTCTCTTATAGATTTTATTCTTCCAAACATTTAAACAGGCATTTAACAAAGTGCATTTAAGGGAAGCAGTCAGGAGGGGACTGAGGGGCACAAATAATTTTCGGTGTGCAAAGCACAGCTGACACACATGGGATTGCTCATGTATGTCATGTCAATCCCATGTGCAGGAACCCTACTGGATCAGAGCAACACATTAACTCCCAGCTGTTCAGATCAGGCCTGCTCCTAAGGATGCTCTGACCAAGGATGTGCTGCAGGAGCTACGGCAGCCTAACAAGGTATCATGGGCTCAGCTGAGATGTGGCCCACACAAAATATATGAAAACTTTTTCCTAAATTTGAAAGGGAAATTTAATGAGATAGAGATGCCATCAGGAATTAGTAAAACTATTCATATAAAATCAAATTTTCAGTATGCTTACTCAATCACATTCTGTCTTTACATATATAGAAGAGAAAGATCTATTTATTTGTTCAACACTTCGTTTTTCAAAGAGTAACATAATAAGTGAATTGTGATAAGTAGTGAAAGCATTAACTGTCATGTAAAGATTATGACTCTGGTGCTCAGTCGCACAATTAAATTTAACGTTTGTTTCTCTGTCTCTGTGAATAACGACAAGATTTCCCTCATGAATACCTAAGCAGTGACTGATAACATAAGGACAAGTGCTCTGGGTGGCCAATGCAATTCATTACTAGCCATGTCATTAAAACTAAACTTTGCAATTACCTTAAGTGACCTCAAGTGCTAAGCAAGAAGGTAATGTGTAGGTGTGATTAAATAAACATGCATAAAACTATCCCCAAACCAGGTCATCCACAAAAAAAAAAAAAACAAATCAGAATTCATTTGAATAATACTGACATGTAAAGCTGCATTCATTTTTTCTTGTGTGTTCTATGATGGGCTGTAATAAAGGTGTGATTACATCCAGAGATATGAATTTATAGTTCTCATTTCTCGATAAAACAGCCAGGAAGGCATTAATAACAACTAAGGATTAATCAAAATCAGAAATGCTTTCTGAAAAAGGGATAATTGAGAAACATAAAACTCAACGCCTACAACAAATGATTCTTAAAGGAGAGACATTATTTCTAAAATATGTTGACTGTTATCTAATTAAACAGAGGAAAGCATCCCGGTGGCTGGACTCCCAGAACCCATCACAGTTGTTGTTCAGAAGTGCTCATTAGCAAGAGAAGCCGTGTTGTGTTCGAGCAGCGCGTGTGCCGTTCCAGAGGAGCTCAGTGGGATGCAGTAACATTCACCCCTTGGGAGAGCATCTCCAAGGGGAGCAGAATTTGGAGACTTCGGGCTGCATAACTGGCCGAATCATTTAACAGGGATTGTTTCTCTCACTCACGTTGGAATGTTTGGAGTGTCTGTGGAATATATAACTCACTGTTTTTATCAGTTACTTAACCGTCCTCAGTGTTGTCTCAGATGTCTGGATGAAACCATCAGTCTCCAGTAATGACAGCAATGATCACCCTGTCCCCTGGTCTGCCAGGCTACATTCCACCAGTCCACACAACAATCCCTGACAGCCCTGGCTGCAGTTGGGCCTAATGAGAAATCAGGGTGACCCTGGCAACAGGAAGAAGCTGATCAGATTTAAGTCAAGTCAGCTATAATTGCACTGGGCTAATCACCAGGCTCCTCCCAGCAAAGCTGGGGTTCTGTTGTGCTCCCTGAGCCTGGTCCTGTGCCTTGCACAGGCAGGGCTGCCGCCACATCCCACAGGAACCAGGCCCCGGTGTAATGCTATTCCTGCCTGGTTTTCCAGTCCAAACTTCTCATTTTCCTTTCCATTCTTTTTCAACATCGCATCCCTGTTTAGCCTGAGCTCACAGCAGCAAACCACCATTCCAAACATGGCTTAGCACCACCATGCCTATTGAATCCATGGAACGCTTCCTCGATCACCTGAATTCTTGGGGATCCAAACTTATTTAATGTCCCTGGGAGATTCAATTAGTCAAGGTGGTACAATATGTGATCTACAGGATGTGACTGATGTTAAATTGACTACAAGATAATTAGATGCTAATGTCACCATTGTGTCAGGATGACAAGAATGTCACCCTCTGCCATATCTGTGTAATTTCTGAGTGACTGAGGTGTCACTTTGGAGGTTGTTTAAGGCACTCTGATGACATGATCGCAGGCTTGCCTGTGCAGGGTGGGCTGTTTGGGTGCAGGCAGACCACACGATCACTGCAGAGGCTTAAGGCTGTCTCACCTACCATGTCACAAAGCCAACAGCCAAGGGTGAAGACATGAATTCTGGCCTCAAACATGTTAATTAACATCCCCCTAAAGAATGAGGGCACAAGCTGGGTTATTCTCCTACAGAGGCAATTTAGAAGCCAAACAAACATAGAACCCCAGAATCCAAGACTGGTTTGGGTTGAAAGGGGCCTTAAAGCTCATTCTGTTCCACCCCGTATCATGGGCACAGACACCTTCCACTATCCCAGGTTGCTCCAAGCCCCATTCAACCTGGCCTTGGACACTTCCAGGGATGGGGCAACCACAGCTTCTCTGGTAACCTGTGCCAGGGCCTTCCCACCCTCACAGGGAAGAACTCCTTCCCAATATGCCATCTAACCCTGCCCTCTGGCAGTGGGAAGCCATTCCTGTCACTCCAAGCCTTCTGAGCTCTCTTCCAGGCCAGATACCCAGCCATGTTTCAAGGTGGATTTGGGTGACAGCTCCTTGCCCTGGAACCCTCCTCTGGGGAACCCCCTCTCCTCACACCCACAGGTCTGCCCACTGGCTACAGCCACGGAACCCCAATGCCAGTCCCGGCCAGGGGGAAACAAGGAAAGCCCAGACAGCAGCAAACACCTGGTGTGACAAGGAGAGGCTGTTCACAAGGAATTCCACACCATCAGCATGGACTTCATGTGGGTAATTCCATCCCTGACTCCTCAGAAAAAGAGCCCAGCATTGCAAGGCTGCAATAAAAGCCTTCAATGGCCTCTGCAGCATCTAGACCAAGACCAGCCCTCATTTCAGGCAATACAATGAGAGGGTAAATGAGAGTTCAGCACCCACCACGCATCCATCCCTTCTGCTTTTATGAGATCCAATATGTAAAAACTGTTCTCTTCTCTACCACAAACCCAAAGTCATTTTAATCTCAGCTGGATCTTATCAGCCATGCTGTACCTATCAGCTCTTTGACACAGAATCAAAGAAAATACTCAAAATAAAAGTAGACAGACATACTATGAGAGAGGAAGAGGTTATCTATAAAATACTATGAACTTTAAATGCACAAATATATTCTAGAATCCCCTTTCTTTTTTAAAATAAAAAGTTGTTGCAGAGAGACTTCCAGTTCAGAACAAAGATCATCAGGAGAAGCCCCATGGCCTGCCACAAACCCATTGCTACCTCCCCTGGCCTTGAATTCAACTGGGGAGTCAATATTGGTCTTGGTGTTTTAATTACACTCTGAAAAGTTTCTTAGGTAGGGACGTTTAGAAGGGATATGGGCACTTAAGTCTCAGGGGCATTTAGAAGTGTTAACAATTTCTGACCTAAAAAAAACCATTTTCCTGTGATCTGTGAGATCTGGGCATATACTGATGTTTCAACGCCTTGTGCTGGGAATGCTACAGACAACCCAACACTGGAAGCAAAGATTGTAAGGCATCAAATCATTGAATTCTGACCAGCAGAGGTCAAGAAAATTAACTTTTTTCTTTCTGCAGCTGTGTCAGGAGTTAACTCTGAGCGTGAGTTCAGCACTGCCTTCCCCAGCACACACCAGTGCAGGCACAGGGCCAGAGTGTCACCTGCCAGCTCCTGTCCAACACCTCCAGCTCCCAGGGACATGGCCTGTGCCTGCAAACCCCATTTATCCACACAAGTGACCGGTTAGCTATGTAACTGCCACTTTATATTCACTCTCAGCTGGAGCTTTTGAGTGCTGGGCATGTTCAGAGGCTTGACACTAAAACATGCAGAGCAGTGCATTAAGGCATCAAAAAGGGTAACTTAAAAGTCATTGCCATGGCTACATGACAACTTATTTTGCAGTATAATATATTCTATGAAATATGTATGATCTTATTTAATATATACCATTTGTTTTTAGCATTTCATTTCTGATAATAGCCTTTTAATGATAATCATGGTCTTTTAATGATTGTAATAATTAGACTCTTATAAATCGACACTTTTTATGTTAAATATGATAAAGTCCTTTAAAAATATTTATTTTCCCCTGCACTTTAAAAGGTGCTTTGCTCTTTTGCAGTGTCTGGACTCTCTTTAGAGCCACATTAAAAAGCCTTCCTGGAGGCTCATTTCCTTCCCTGGCTGCCAAGGGCTCCTCATGCCTCTTTCTTCTTCCCTTAAGGATGTGATAAAGAAGAAAAATCAAGCATCCATTGTTTGCATCTAAAATGTAATTGATCACGTTCTTCATCTTTTTATTAACCAGAAAACATTACAGGACAAAATCTTGGCAATGAACTTGTAAACAAGGGTCTCAGAACAGCAACACAGCACTGAAGCTGCTCTGTACCCTGGCAGCTCCCGGCCTCGTCAGCTCCCGGGTGTCCATAAACCAACAATAGCTTTTTGTAGACTTTGCTTTTTTTCTTTCAGAGCCAATATTAGGCAGATTTTTAGCCTACAACTTCCCATTCTTTGAAAAACACACATCCTTTATTCTTTCTTGGTAAAAAATATTGACAGCTTTTGGTAAGGTCATATATCCAGAAGGGAAACCTCATCGTTCATTCAAACTTGCAGTGTCCTGGATTACACAAGGAGGTTTAATTAGATATCTAACACTTATTCACCCATTTCAACACAACTTTATTAGACTTCTATTAAGGACAGGACTGGGAAAAGAGAGAATTATTCATAATTCTTTTTACTTTTTCCTAATTTTAAAGGGAAAAGTAGATGCCGTGAAAGTATTTCCACCTATCTGCCCACCAACATGGACCTTACTCATCTCTGTTGGTCATACAAAAGTAAGATTAATTTTTTTTTTCAAATAAATAAGAGATTCAGCAAAAAGTTTGAAATGGGCAGCTCTGTGCCTCGTGTCTCCCTCCTGCCTGCACCCCTGGAGCCTGTCCTGCACACCTTCAACACCAGGATGACCAGAGGACAGAAGGAGCCTCTCAGCCTGTCCTGAAAACGGTACATTTGGTCACTGTATGAACCCATTATCATGCAACCATAGATATTTTAATATTTTCAATTAAGAAAAACTCAGTTTAGGCAATAATTATAGCAGGTCCCCTCTCTACAGTAACAATGGAAGGAGAACATTATCACCACCGCTTGTGGCAACAACTTGAACAAAAACGGGTTAGAGGGGAGAAAACACAATTAGGATGAGACATGCATGCCTGATTCTGAAAGAAAGATCGCTTATGCCTAATGCATTAGGGAAATTGCTCGAGAAGGGCTCAGCGAGCCCTGGGCTTATCTATCCCGTTCAGGATGCTGCACGTGGGCCCTGCCAGCTGAAGGAGCCCCACGGCTATGGACCAACAGTGGGAGCCATGGCAGCACCAGACCGACATCCCCTCTAAGCAGACGTGAAATACACCTCACCTTATCCATGAGAGATTCTCAGGAAAACAGCACTGGTGAAGAGCACAAGCATCACCTGGTATTCAGGCTGCCCCGAGGTGTCTCCAAGCCACTCTCTGTGTAAACAGCATGAAGGGGCAGCAATTGGCTCCCTGGTTAACTGGGAGCACCAAAGAGCCCCAAAAGCAGCAGAAAAACTCTCTTCTTTCCCTTTTTCCTTCTCTGTCTTTGAAGGAAAGAATTCCCCAAAGACATTTGTGCAACCAGTAGACAATAATATATTTATAACAAATAAGTGCAACAGAAACAAAAGTGGCATATTAAAGAAAAGAAGTGCAGTATTGAAAAGGGAAAGTGCTGGCAATGAACAGAAAATAAGAATATTGAAGCTGCTGCCAAGAGCAGTACAAAATAATCATCCCTGTCTTCCTGCATCTTCATCACTGTTCAGGGAGCACACCTGGAGAATGCAAAGCACACCAGTTTTGTTACAAATCTCTTGTTTCCATACAAGTACAAAGCTACAAGGTCAGGCCTTAGTGGGTGCCAGGAGTCAGTGTCAGGGTCCCTGCAGGTCAGGGCCAAGGTGAGCCCTGGGGCTGAGCCACAGCCTGAACCCCCTGCACTCGGCACAGCAACCCAAGGGGGGATCCTCAGGTGGCTTTAAATAGCCACCAAAAAAATCCCAAACATTTTAAAAAAAAATAACAAGAGAAGAAAACCACACAAACAAACAAACAACAACAAAAACCAAATGTTTCTCAGATGCATTTGCTTCCAAGGAACTTAGATCCAATCCTATCTGTATCATCATTTTTAGAGTAAATCCTGGGTCACAAACCTTCAAGTTCCTGTGGGAACGAACCAGCCCCACATCCCTGTCTTGCTCTTTTGTGTTTCAGGCCCAAAAAATACCCTACGGTCAGAAACAGAGATTTTCTCCCACTCACTGCACACTCCACTGGAGTCTTTCTACTGAACTCCTCGATTCTGCTTCTCACCGTCCATTTTTTGAAGGACTGACTAACATTAGGACTAACAGTTATCAAATATTTGGTGATTATAAAAAAAATAGAAACAAGGTACACAACCTTTTAAGGATCATACGCTGGTCTTCTGCAAGCGTTTCCTTAATACTTTCTGAAGATTCTACTTTGGTTGGGGTTTGATTGGGCTTTTTAAGAAAGACTGAATGTATGGTGCCATCTCCTGGACAGTACAATTTAATCCACCAATAGTTAAGTGTTCTTCCCAAAAAACCTGGAGAGGGGATTGACTTTACTTTCTTACAGTTCATGGAATCCCAGACTAGGCTGAGTTGGAAGAGATCTTAAAGCTCATCTCGTTCCACCCCTGCCACGGGCAGGGACACCTTCCACTATCCCAGGTTGCTCCAAGCCCCATCCAACCTGGCCTTGAACACTTCCAGGGATGGGGCAGCCACAGCTTCTCTGGGCAACCAGAGCCAGGGCCTCACTGCCCTCATAAGGAAGAATTTTTTCCTAACATTCCATGTAAATTACTTCCCTTTCAGTTTAAAACCATTCCCCCTTGTTCTATCACTATCTGTAAATCTAAAAATTCACTCTCCTTCTCTTTAGGCACTGTAAGGGGCTCTAAGGTCTCCCCAGAGCTTTCTCTTCTCCAGGCTTAAGACCCCCAGCTCTCCCGGCTCTCCCAGGTTGCCTCCAGAGCAGAGGTGTTTGAACCCTTGGAGCATCGCCTTGGCCTCCTGCTGCAGCAGCTCCACGTCCTTCCTGTGCTGTGGATCCCAGACTTGGGCACAGTGCTCCAGCAGCCCTGCAGTGCCAGAAGGGTGCCCAGACCTGGAGCACCCACCCAGCCTTTCCAGTTGAAAAAATGCAGCTTTTTCACACTGGAAAAAAACTCTGTTTACTACAACTAGAGACTACATGGAGCACATGACAGACGTGCCAACAGGGTCTAGAACTGACCAGCACTAATAAAAGCACAAGGTTTGATGTAGTAAAAAGTGCTTACAGAAAGCAGAGTTGCCTACAGCTGCCTCTGCAAGCTCAACATGTCTGAAAGGACAGCACTGGGGGAGAAATAATCCTCTCTGTCATAGAAATTGAGGAAGGAAACAGTAGAGGTTGAGGCACAAAGATGGAAAAGTACAAAGGGAAGTAAAAGGAGTCCTTGACTGGAATATTCATTGTTGGCAACCACAGCCAGGTGGTTACAAAGAGAATTCAGGTCAAAGTATCTGTGAAAGATTTGCTTTGGCAGAATCTAGGAATGTTCAGTGTCCAGACCAGCATGACAGCAGAAGGGGCACCAAGAGACCAGTACGTGGTAAAGTAATGGCAATGCCCAGCAGGAAGAATGCCAAGGGGGTCTCACCATGAGGTGCACAGTGGGAAAGCACCACCCCGTTCAATTCCACATGGAGACTGGGACTAGAAGCAAGGGAATTCCAAAGCAAGCTTTAGGAACAAATCCTCTTATGCTGCAGAAGAGCAACATGCAGAGAGAGAATATGGACTGATGAGAGAAAGGTCTGGACAAATATTTGGCCGAATGCTCTTTAAAAAGGGAATTATCTCTGCAGCATTGGACAGCTGGGACACACTAGACATGATTTAGCTTTAAAATATCATTACCAGGTAACTTGATTTACTGGGAAGATGAAGATAAACTCTGGTCTGGACAATTCAAGGAAAAATATGACGAAGAAAACCATCATGAGCAAGTAGCTATTAAAAGGCAAAGTACAGAGATTGATTACCTCTGAGCACGAAGGGTTCTGGATAGCTCAGCCCTCAGCACGCTGTGCTGTCCTGGCCCTTCACTGGCAATGGGAAGGACAACCCAAATCCTCCCATATATCCATGAGAGTGCTGCCCTGGAGGACCATCCCTCACTGCCCAAACCTCCCCTCTGAGGGGAGCACAGTCTCCAGCTGTTCCGACGGAACCATGGCACTCACCAGAATCGCCATCTCTTGCCTGCTGTGCTGGCAGGACCCCATGTTTGTCACCACCCTGTGTCTGTCATCAGTGAGAAGTCCAAGCTAAGGACCAGCCCCAACATGCCAAGGGGCCAGATGCAGTATGCACAGGGAAAGGCTTTAGTGGCTGACACGATCAAACTGTAGGAGTGAAAAAGCCAACTTATGGTTATGACTGTTTTTCACTGAAAATTAGCTGAGCCTGTCCTTCGGGAAGCTGTAAGTGAATTCATACTCACAGATATAGCTGCTCAGGGGGATTCTAGCCCAGTCCAGTTCCCACAGGCAGCAGGTCAGGCTGTGGACTTAGGGGTACAGAGGTAGTAGATGTGCCCACCCAGCTGCACCCTGCCCCTCCAAAAGCCACAAAATCCCCTAAGAGCTGGTGCTCCACTTCCCGAAGCCCATCAGACCAACCCACCATAGCCCCCACCCAGCTCCACTCTCCGAGCCCCCTAGAACTGACCCCTCAGCCAGTTTCACTCCCTAAACCCCACCAGGCTGACCCCCTGGCCAGCTCACCCACCCCAAAGAAGGGGGAAGGGAGCCTGACACCCAACCTATGATAAAACAGCTCAGCTTATCTTCAGGCTGTTTTATATAAATAAATAAATATATATATGTACACTTTTTTTCCTGGGCTTATTTTATATATTTCTAGCAGGTATCAATGTCTGTTTAATTCAAACATACTGTCCCATGGGACTCATTAGCAGTTTAACAAACTGCATGGGTATAAACACATGGCAGATAAAAAGACAGAATTTTTAAATATTGTATGTATGCCTACAAAAATAGTCTGGGTGAATGATGAAGGGTGTCAGGGAAGTGCTCGACCACATCAAACAATGAAAACATTCCTGAGATGGGCTGTTTAAATATTAAATAAATACTCAGAACTTCTGTAAATGTCGAACAGGAGAAATGATGGAATGCTATTTTTCCTAATCTGTTCCCACTGTAATTATGGACTCTATACTCTAGCTAAAAAGACCATTTATCTTGTGCTGAGCATTTCAATTGCTTTATCTCCAATAAATTGCAGATATTACCTTCGATGGATAACTAAGACCAGCGCAGGAGCTCCAGGCACAGCTGATGTGCCTGGAAAATACTTAACATTTGTCTTATTTTTTTAGAAAATGTTTTATCTCTATTTTTGTGAAAGCTTTTTTACCAAATTGTGTATTGCTAAAAAAATTAATTTATTCCATTCAGAAAGACTAATTTTAGGGGAGGGGGGGGGAGGCTGTTTACAGGCAAATATTCTGAGCTGTATTCCCTTTTTTTATAATACCACCTGTATAACAATATATATACCAATATCTGGTACTATACTAATAACAACACATATAAGTTATCTTTCCCTGAGCTGACCTGGGGCCTGGAGGAGGGTTCCTGTGTCCTTGCCACCAGCATGCAGTGACACAGATACACAGATAATTTATGCAAAATACACCCAAAGCATGTGTGAGAACCAGAAAACTAATTAAGTAGAGATGGCGCTAATGAGGGTTGGCAGCCAGGAACAACGGCTGTGCCAGGTGTGGGGACAGAGGGGAGGGGAGAACACATCCGTGGGAATGGGGCAGGGCCAGGCACTGCCAATCCTGGGCACAGAATCCCAGAATCATTTAGGTTGAAAAAGTTCCCCAGGACCATTGAGTCCTACCTTTGACCCATCACTACTTGTCAACTAGACCAAAGTACATCCAGTTATTCTTTGAACACCTCTAGGAATGGGGACTCCACCCACCTCCCTGGGCAGCCCTGTCCAATGATTGACAACTCCTTCCATGAAGAAATTCTTCCTGCACGGTGCAGCCCAGAACAACACCTATTCATATTTTGCAAACTAAACCATGTAGGCATGTCCTCCCACTTTTATTAAGCATTTAAAATCCAGTTCTAAGAAAAAGGCCCAGTAAGGGTACAGATTTGCAGTACTCATCAACGCATTTGATTCATCCTGAAATACCAGATATTTACTGTTCTGTGTGGGATTATGGAAAATCTGAGCTAAACCAGAGACTACGCTACAGTAATTGTTTTTTGTTGCTGTTTTAGCCAGGCTAAGCTGAGCAGCACGTCTGGTGTTACAGATCCATCACTGCTGAGAACAAGTGGTTTCTCATTGCTCCTCTGTGAGAGCTCAGTTCAGATTACAAAAGTGACATCAAATCTCAGCACTTCCATAAATATTCAGAGCCTGAGCATGCTCCATCTGAGGTGCCAGAACTCAGGCTCTCCACTGGCAGCACAGGTCACTGCTGCTCATACCCCAGGTGTGGGAAACCTCTTCCTGGGAGAGACACACAATTTGATGGGATTTGATGGAATAACTGTGCTCAGAAACAAATACCTGTGCTTGTTTTATTACTGCATTAATCTAGTAAAGCAGGGAGTGAAGGGATACCTGCTTAGGGATAAATCTAGCTTGGATTGTGTCCTGTGTGATCACAACAATGAGGTGCCAGTGCTGTGAGGGCTGTGTTGGGAGCAGCACTGACAGTGGGTGGAGGGGGGGGCCCTGGGGGTGCTTGGTCCAGCTCCCCAGTAAAGAGAGAGAGGGACATACTGCACAACCCAGCAAGGGGCCCCGAAGATGAAGGGACTGGAGCACCTCTGCTCTGAAGAGAGGCTGGGAGAGCCAGGACTGCTGTGCTGGAGCAGAGCAGGCTCAGGGGATCTCACCGACGTGTACAGGTACCGGCAGGAGAGAGCCAAGGAGACGGAGCCAAGCTCTTCCAGTGGTGCCCAGGGCCAGGAGCAGAGGCCACAAGTACACACGGGCACACAGGAGGGTTCCCTTCAACACCAGGAGACACTTTTTCACTGTGAGGTGACCGAGTACCACAGGGAGGTGATGGAGTCTCTGCCCTCAGAGATACTCAAAACCCACCTGGACATGGCTCTGGGTGGCCCTACCTGAGCAGGGGACTGGTCCAGGTGACCTCCAGCAGTCCCCTCCAACCTCAATCAGTCTGTACCTCTGTGACAATCTCCTACATGTAGTCTCTGTTTTTATCAGACTTTCCCAGAATTCTCAGAAGGGTTCGTTCCTCTGTTTACAGAGTTCTTTTTTCTTAGAAAGGATTGTTCTGCCTGGTGCACTCCCTGGTTTCAGCCGAGTGGTGCTCCCCCTTGGTGTCATGTTCCGGTTTAACAGTATGGCACAGGGAGTATTTCCTATCACAGATTAGAGCTGTGCTTTGACTGTTAATTCCTTTATCCTCGTCTCTGACATAACATCTTCACGTTCAGGTAAAGGAATTCTGCTGTAACCACTGCCTCTGTGACTATTGCACAGGATAACAGAAGTAGGCAGTGCGCAGAATAGTAATGAAGGGAGTTAAATCTTTTTGTTGCAGCTGTAACTAAGTGAACCGCCATGTGCAAACGTTTAACATTACTGAAATATCTAGTCTGAAATTTTAGAAAATTTAAGAAATCCCTACTTAAACTCTTCAAAGCTTATTTAACATATCTCAGATGCTGTAAGCAATGAAAACTCAGTGCAAAAGAGCACAGGTGTAGTTTCAACAGAACAGATCATAGTCCTTATTGGAGTGAGTCAAGAGTGCAAGTAAGGATAAAACAGATCTTTGTGGTGTGCATTGCTCTGATTAGGGCTATTATCACCTGCATCACAGCAAAGTCTCACACCGAGAAAGCACAGCTAAGCTTTCAACTTTTTTTTTCTTAATCTTCTCTGTCAGCAGTTTACAATCATGAAAAACTACGGATTTGTTGTAACTTTTTTTCTAACTTCATAAACTCTTTTTCTTTCCTCCGCTAGCTTCTATAGCGCTTTTACTTTTTATTGTAAGATTTGTGTATAATGAGATCTTATAAAGGCGAACCCTCCTTTCATTCCCATCTCTTTGTATTTGGTATCTGTAATCCCAGCAAACTCTGAATTCAGATGGAATCCGCAGATAAAAAACCCACAATATCCAGGGCAAGGAACCGCAGCCGGAAAAACCATCAGCTGCGTGACTCCTACAAGCTGCTAGCAGATAAAACACACGGTGATGCCTGCGATCAGTGCGGCTGAGGTCCGTTTACCAAATCGTAGCCCTGCTCCGCGCTCACCAGTGCGCCCCGGGTGCTCCAGGTGGGGCCGAGGAGGCACCAACCAGCGGCTGCGGGCAGGGCAGAGTTAAGCGGGCAGGACAGAGTTAAGCGGACGGGTTCGTGCGCGATTAGGATTCTGCTCCTACTTAGATTAACAACCCAGGCATCCACCTCCTCCTGCTCCTCGAGAGCGCTCGGAGCGCTCCCGGGGCCGCAGCGCCGCAACCCCCGCCCGGAGCGCGGCAGAGCCGCCTCTCCCCGCCCGGCCGGGCGGGCCCGAGGGCTCCGCGCCGCCCCCGCCCCGCCGGCGCATCCGGGTCGCGTTGCGGCGGCGGCAGCGCTGGTTCCCGGCCCGGCAGTGCCGGCGATGGGCGGGCGCAGCGCGGCGCGGCGGGAGGACACGGGCCGGCGGCTGGCGCGGTTCGCGGCGCTGCGAGGTGGGATGGGCGGGCGGGGGGCGGCGGGTCCGGCCCGCGGGGCTGCCGAGCGCTCGGGGCCGGGGCGCGGCCGTGCCCCGGCGCTGTCTGAGCGGGGCCGCTCCCGCAGGCGCGGCCGCCCGGCCCGGCGAGCTCTGGGACGTGGTGGTGCTGACGGCGGCGGACGCGGCGCAGGCGGGCGCGTTCCGGGAACAGCTGGCGGAGAAGCTGCGCCGGGGGGAGCTGCCCAGGGGCGTCCGATACCACGTGTGCCCCGACCCGCCGGGGCCCAGGATCGGTGCGTGCGGCTGGCCCGGGGCCGGGGCCGCGGGGGAGAGGGCTCCGAGCGCCGGCCGCGCCGCTCCTCATCTCCCCGCGGCTCCGCCTCGCGGGGGGGCGGGCAGGGAAAGGGATCGGGTCCGGGAAGAGCTCGGGGTGCTCGGGCAGGGCTCGGGGTGCTCGGGCAGGGCTCGGGGGGTCCGGGCAGGGCTCGGGGGGCTCGGGCAGGGTTCGGTGCGGCCGTAACGGGCAGGAGGGGCCGTGGCAGGAGCCAACCTGGGGCTCCATCGTGGTGCTTGTGAATGGGCGTGTTGGTGATACTGTACAGCTCCTCAAAGTGTGTCCGATGAATACAGAATAGCACTGTCTCGTGTGTTTTAGAAATTCGTACTTAATCTGATTGCTTAAACGGTTTGATTATATTTTAATATATTACCCAGTGGGCAGCAAAACTCTAGAAGAAACTAGCCTGACTGCCCGTAATGCCATCCTGTAATTCTTCGTTCCTGTTCCCTTTGATGTACAAAGTAACTAATATCAGTATTATTTGCAGTGTAGAGTAATAGGCAGAGATTAATTCTCAGAAATCTGGCAGCTTTAACTTGTAAGAGCATAAGAAATATCCCAAACCATTTCCTCGTATCGCACACCTTCCTTACTTCCTTACTGTAAATGTCAGAAGTACTTCTGAACACTGCCTTGAAGCCACTAATGAGCTTTTGTGTGACCTGTTTCCTACAGGAGCTGGTTTTTATGGCCGGGTTATGTCCTGTTCAATTGATTAAATGTTTCAAATGTTTGGCCTGTGCAGAGGTGACTGGGAGAGAAAAACAGTTTTCCCAAGAGCTGTCTGCTCAGGATGCTCTGCCCTGGGAGAGCACAGGCTTCTGGAGGAACTGTCCATCAGCTTCTGTGCATGATCTTAACAACCACAATAGGGTAGAAAGACTGTCCCATCGGTGCTGGTGTGGGAGGTTTTTTCAGCTGGACACCAGTACACCTCACCTGTCAGAGCAGGTGTTATTGAAGCTCTTCTTACAGATACTAAAATACTTTTTCTTTAGGAAATGGTGGATCAGCTCTTCATGTTCTTCAGTACTTGGAAGATCTGTATGGTGATCAGTGGGCTTCCTTCACTGTGCTGCTAATCCATTCTGGTAAATTCAGTTTTACATTTCTCACTCTAAAACTGTACCCTTTTTTTTCCCTTCCTTAAAACGATATGATGACAGAGGAGTCAGAGTTCCGAAATATAGTTCCCTCAGAAAAGTCACCCCAATGCGTGTGATCATTTGAAGTTAGGTTGGTGCTTAGGAGATGTTACTGTCACTTCAGCATTTTTTCTCAGCACTCAAGTTGTTCAATCAGACAGTGAGAAGGAGGTGTATTTCGGAGTGTGATTTAAGTTCCTGCCTTGAAATACCCGTTTAAGGAATGTGGCCCTCTCAGGGTGGAGGGGACCTCAGGCTCCTTATAGCTTTGGCCAGGCTGAGTACTTGCCTTCTTATCCAGTGAGTCAGGACACTTCCAGAAGTGGAAGAACATCAGTTCTTAGAGGAGAAAGAAACCAGGTGATAAGTTTCCTGACCAAAACTCTACTTGTTTGACTCAACTGAGTTGAGATGGACTAAAATTCCCATCAGAAGTGTTGGGGTCCTCCTCTTTTCCAACCAAAAAATGAGTGTCATTTGCTTTCAACACTTCAGCAACAGGCAGCTCTGAAACAAACTAAAGATAACAAAATCAACAACAATTTTAATATGAGCTATTTAAGGCAGGCTGGGTTTTGGACATAAGGTCAAATCTGCTTTGGGAAACGTTTGAAGAAGAATGATTGATTTCTTCACATCTGTCATTCTTTAAGGAATACTTGGTATGTGACCAAGCAGAGGGTTTTTTAATGCCTATGTGTACCTGTGAAATAGCTGTATAGGTTTAGGTTTTTTTTTTGCTTACTTGCATACAGTGTCTCTGTGTAGCTAAAATTCTCTTTCTCTTCCAGGTGGTTACAGCCAGCGTTTGCCAAGTGCAAGTGCCCTGGGGAAGATCTTCACGGCCCTGCCGTTCGGCGATCCCGTTTACCAGATGCTGGAGCTGAAGCTGGCCATGTACATCGACTTCCCCCGTCACATGAAACCAGGAATCCTCGTCACGTGTTCGGATGACATAGAGCTGTACAGCACTGAAGTGACAGAAACCATCGCGTTGGACAAACCTGGGTTTACCGCATTGGCTCACCCCTCAGATTTGGCAGTCGGGACCACTCACGGGGTGTTTGTCTTAGATCCGTCCAGTTTTTCAGGAAAAGGAGGAGTGGAATATGCATCTTGCCATCGTTTCCTGCACAAGCCTGACATGGAGATGATGCGTCAGAGCGGTGCAGTGTGCGTGAGGGGGCATTGCTCCTCTGGGAACCACGGTGACTCAGGAATGGCCTCGGAGTGTGTGTACACAGACAGCATATTCTACATGGATCACCTCACTGCAAAGCAGCTACTGATGTTCTATAAGCAGATGGGCACACTTTGCTATGAAATAGATGCATATGGTGACTTCCTCCAGGCCCTGGGACCCGGAGCCACTCCAGATTATACCAAAAACATGAGTAATGTCACCAAGGAGGACTTGGGGTTGGTGGAAGTGCGTCAGCAGTTATACTCCCTCCTGCAAGGAACTGCCCTCAATGTCATAGTCCTCAACAACTCCCAGTTCTACCACATTGGAACTACTCAGGAGTATTTATTTCATTTTACTGCTGAGAGCAAACTGAGATTTGAGCTTGACTTGCTGCCTGTGGCTTTTAGCATCTTTCCTGACACAGCCAAGACCTCAGATCAGTCAAGCATCATCCAGAGCATCCTTGAGCCCAGATGTGTGATAGGGCCTGGGTCTGTCATTGAATACTCCAGGATTGGGCCTGAGGTCTCGGTAGGGAAGAGCAGCATTGTTAGTGGGTCCTACATAAGTTTCAGTGTAGACATACCCTCACGCTGCTTCCTGAGTTCAGTAACTGTGAAAATTAATGATCAAATTGAGTATGTCACCATGGTGTTTGGTGTAGGAGACGACTTGAAGAAGACTGTGAAATTGCTGTCGGATATACGCTCGCTCCAGTTTTTTGGAGCCAGCTTAGCAAAATGCCTGGACCTCTGGAGCGTAGAGGCTTCGGACCAGCTCTTCTCCAGTGGGAACACGCGTTTGGGGCTGTGGACTGTGAGGATTTTTCCTGTTTGTTCTACTCTAAGTGAATCTGTTAGGATGTCGCTGAAGATGTTGAATTCTGTGCAGCACATGTCACCTTTCAAACTGAGTGGCTTTCGGCTCTTGTCTATTGAAGAAATGCTTGCCTACAAAGATGTAGAAGGCATGCTGAAGTTTAGGAAGCAAATTTATGATGAAGTCTGTCTACAAAGGCAAAAAGAGAAGTCTGATTGTAGAATGAACTGTACTTGAACAAATCTGTTTTCATTTGTGGGTGATTGATTACTTCACAGCTTATAAGAATCCTGAGGAAAAAGTACACAGATCTTTTCTCTGATCTCATTGAAGTAATAATAAAGAAATTACATTAACGGTGGTGTTGTAGCATAACATTAATAATGCAGCAAACGCAGATAAAGTGTTCTTTTGATGAAAGTAGTGAAATATTTCAGATCTGAAAGCACTAATTGGTGACTTTTGTGGAGTACATGTTACTATGTCTTGTAGTTTTTGTCAGTAGGAATATGATACAGAACAAATTAATTAGAAATTTGACTGAAAGCTGCTTTAAAAGCTTTTAAAGGGTAGAATATTAGCTCCAGCAAAATGGAATAATACAACAATAACTTATGTTTCTCTCTTTTTGTGCTGCCTTTTTGCAATACAATTTCAATTAGGTAGAGATAAAAATTATTAAAAATGCTTTTAGTTCAAGACATCTCGTCTTAAGTATTAATATTTTTTTCTCTTTTATTTTGTAATTTTTTTTATCTTTTCCTGTTTTTCATCAGAGGAAAAAGATTGGCATGAGAGATCATTCTCTCTCTACTGACTCATATTACTGGGTCAGCACCTGTCATCAAGACATACTGATTTATTTTTTTTACTGGTAGTTGTTTGGATGCTGGCAGTGGGGTTGGACAGCTGCCAGCTTTTTGTTACCACAGATTGACTGATGTGTGCCACATGAAAACCTGGGTTTTATATTTCTCTAGACTGAACTGTGAGAGGCCTTGGAGTGAGGGTTGACCCTCCTGCAGGGCGGTGGAGCAGACATGGGACAGGTTCACATTTGTGAGCATTGTGTCCTCAGAGAAACACACAGTGTCTGTTCCCTCTTCCCCTTCTCCACTCTCTGCTAATAAAGATAGTAATAAAGTCCTTTTGTTTCTAGTTTAGGTGCCCAAGATCCAGCTCCAAACAGATAAATCTGCTATTTTTAAAAATATGCTGTGCGGTATAAGTGTGATTTGACTGCAAACACGATGCATCTTTTTCTCTTGCATTTATCTGTGGGTTTTCATATTTTATTTAATGTTTCATGATGTCAGTGTTTATGTCCCTGCTGACTGAATTCCCAAATGGCACCTTTTTTATGCCATCTACAAGGCAGCAGTGTTAACATCTCCTGAGCATTACCCACCCTGCTTTAACCTGCACCAGGTTTCTTCCACGTTGATAAAGAAACCTCCCAAGAGACACAGTATTTTTCCTGAGGATTTCTTCTGGGCAAGAAGCTAGATGGGCAAAGGAGCTAGATGTAGAGGTTGGGAACTGCTGGGGTTGACTTCAAAGAAATAAGGAGAACTTTTGAGCAAACAGAGGTTCTAAAAGTCATTATGAAATATGGAAACAATGGAAACAGCAGTAGGCTTGGGAACACTCGGGTCTAAGATAAATGCATAAAGTCACAAAGTAAAAATAGTCATAGAGCATGGAATTGTGGTTTGCATGTCATCTGTTTGCATGATCTATTCATCTGTTGTTACACAAAACATTTTAGGAGAAACAAATGTTTGACACAGACATTGCACCTTGAGTTGGAGAACAACTTTGCTCTGCACAGGCTTCCCTGAGGGTTGTGCTGCGCTGCCAGGAGAGCTCTCTGGGTTTTTAGTAACAGCAAAATGCATCCTTTTAACGCTATTATCCACTTTAACTGTTACAGCTGCATTTGTTCTGAATTCCCTAAGCACCGTGCATTGATTTCATTAGCGAAAGCAATCTGGATATAAATAGGAAATGGATTTGCTTCTGGCACATAAGCATTGGGAAAAGCGAATGAGGAAAATCACAGTGACTGAACAGCTTTTGGAAAAGGTTGAGTTAGGTTGGGCCAGCAGCAGCTGCTGTGGTTTAGGGAGCAGTGTGCATTCCAAGATAAAAAAAAGCACAGGAATCTTCTCCTGGTGGTAGCTGTCGACTAGCACAGCTGGCCCTGGGGCCAGTGGGTGTCCCAGGCTCTGCCAGCCCACTGAGGGCACAGGGGAGAGGCACCACTCGGATTGTTTCAGGTCTCCTCTCCTGGTGAGCTGAGCTTTTTGTGCAAAGCTGTGAAGCAAGTGATGTCCAGCCCCAAGAACAGCTCAGAGCAGGGTATCGGGAATCACCTGTTGGGAAATGAAACATTCAGATCTCAAGGCAAAGGTTTTAAAAATTTACCAGGTAAGAAATGTTGCACTGCTTTAAGTCTTTATGCCACCTCATACTTTCCTCTTACAGTGAATATTTTTGCCTGAAATTTAGAAGGTGCATTTTGATCAATATTAGACCTGGATAATGTCAGCAGGCTTAATGGATTTACTCCACAGGTATTGAAATATCTGAATTTGTACCATTTTTCATTTTTAAACTGCAATTAAGTGTAACATAAAATATGAAAATCATTACAAATTATATTTTATTTATACAGAGCTATATTAATTATTTTTCCATGTGTTTTTGTCTCACACAGGGCTCTGTCTGTGCATGTTCACACACATTCTTGGACTCCACACTTGACAATAAAACACTTTTACATATATCAGCTTCCAGTAATTTCTACTGAGCCACAGGTAGCGTATATTTGCCCATTACATTTCTAATGCATCTGTCATCCTTGGTGGTCTTTCTTATTCCCAATAAAATGATCATTGTGGAGTTGGAGATTAGAAAATTTATGGAACTATTTGGAGGAAATGCTACGGAGAGCAGCTGGTTCTGTTGAGTTTCCTGTATCAGCCTCATACCAAAATCCAAGAGCCTGAATGAATCCCCTGCTTAATGGAACTCTTTCCTGTATGTCCCCATTCCTGGAGGGATTTAAAAGCCATTTGGATGTGACACTTGGGGACATGGGTTAGTGATGGCCTTGGTAGTGCTGGGGGAATGGTTGGACTCGGTGGTCTCAGAGGGCTTTTCCAGCCCAAATGATTCTGTGATCCTGCGATTCTTTGTAGCTCTCTATGAAGTGCGTACGTTTTTACATGTAACAAATTGCAGTACTTACAGCAAGGACTGTGTTGTAGTGTGATCAAACTCTTATTAAAGTCAAAAAGCTTGCAGACCAGACCCTTCCTGACAATAATAATCTGTGTCTGACGTACTAAATCCATATATGTATTTTATCCATATTGTATTTACAACTCCAGGTAATGTTTGTATTCCACAGTCTGCTGTTAATGTAGATGACAACAATTTTCTCATGCGACCAACTGGGATAAACATGTCCCAAGGAAATTGAGAGACTTGTGCAAGGCCACCCAGTAAACCTTGACAGCAAGATCACAGTAATTTTTGGTTGCTGTTTTCCACTACTGGGTTTTGGAAACAAGACCATAACGGCATCCTGGCCCATGATTTTCCTCCAGTCTGAGTAATGAAGGATGCAGCGCTGACAGTGCTAGGTAGGCAGGACCTTCTGAGGACAGGATTCATCTACTGAAACCTGGAGCTTGATTTTGATTAAGCCTCATTGAGTTTCCCAGATGGATGCAGTGTTGTTATATCCCCTAGATCATTGCCTGGCTCCATCTATCCCGAAATTCAGCTCAGCCTTCTACAGTCTCAAACAAAGCAAGATGAGTTGTTAATGATTTTATTCATGTCAGCTTGCTTTATTTAATTAGATTTTCTGTGTAGTGCAATAATAGGGCTCATAATGAACAATGTTGCAGTAATTTCCCTGAATGCTTTGAGCACGCGCCGTGGTGAGCAAAGATTTGGCCCTGCTGTCTGAAATCTGAAGGGTTATTTCAGTGACCTTTGGGGCAGGAAACTGAAATCTGAGAAACTGGGCACTTAAAAAAGGGCATAAGGGAAGGCAGCTGAAATAAAAATGAACAGCTGAAAGGAATCTGTGCCAGAAGGATTTGGGGAGCTGACGAAAGGAAGTAAGCTCCAAGGATCAGCTGGATCTGCAGACAATGTTCATGCCTTGTCAGGGTGTTTGTGCTGGAGTTCAGTGCTTCCAGCCTCTTCTCGTTCCTATGTCTCGAATGCAAGAGCTTCATTTTCTGCTCTCTGCACATGTGGAACATGAGTCCCCGTGCAAAGGCCTCTGTGGTGTTGTGAGAGCAAAAATAGCAGAGCTGTTATGCTGTACACTCTGTTCATCTGCTGCCATGGAGGAGCCACTGCAAACACCTGCTCCCTTACAAGGGCTACAGTGTTCCTTCATAATGGAAATATGAATTATAAATATGTATTTTCTTTTAGTGCCCTTTTCATTTCCTGTGATGTATCTGAATGTCACCAGTATGGCATTGAAATTTATGGGAGCAATGTAGAGCCTCTCCAAGTAAAGGATAGGTATGGAAATGTTCTAATTGTGGATATGTTCTAACTGATTTGAAATAAAGATCATTTCAAAAGACTTGTTCTGTAAAGCCTCCCTGGGAAGGACATTTAAAACCAGAAACAGGAAAAGAATTATGTACACATTTCTGCTGTAAGATTGGCCATGACAGCTACACATTCCAAACATGAAACTGCAATAAAACTTATAAAAATTAATCAAAGAAATTTGTACAGCTCAGTATTCTGTAAACATCACATCTGAAGAATTTACTTGCTTACAAACATTGCTCATGATGTTTTAGTGCTTCTTGTGGAGATGTTTATTCAAACTGCCCTCACAAACAGCACAGTTTCTCAATCTTCTCTGTTTGCAAACAGGCTCTGCAATTACTATTCTTTTTTATTCCCCCCACACCCCCAGTTTCAATTATTCTGCAGCTGCTTCACACAGCCGAGGATCTGAATGCTCCAGGAATTCACCTGCTGCCAGTGTGAGCAAAGCTGCTGTGTTGGCAGGGCCAACTGATGGGATCAGCCCTTCCCAGGGTCCTTCCCCAAGCGTCCCCACGAATGAATCTTCACCCACACAAAGGTCTGCAAAGAGTGAGTAAAAATATGATATGGAAACTGATGACTGTTTTTTGGTATATTTTCATAAATGAAATGGTATAAGAATACAAGTGCTATGCAAGGTATTTACTTCTTGTAAAAAAAATCATTTCATCTGTCTCTTCATGGAAATTTCACACTTTATAAAATTGTTGTGTTAAACTGCGTTTTCTGTGCAGAATGAACAGGGCATTTCTGGGGCTCTGGGGTTTGTCCTGCTCCTGTCACAGCTGGCTTGGTCTGGATGGGAGGAAAGTCCTTCAGGAGAGGGGTCCCAGGGAAGAGGGGATCCCATGGCAGAGGGGACACCGTGGGAAAGGGGACACCCTGAGAGCCTGGGAACATATCCCCAGCTCTCCCAGTTGTTTGGCAACTGTATGTGGGGATCAGTTGCCAGGCTGGTGCCTTTCTGTAAATATTTGGTCAAATGTCACAGAGCACATTGTCACAGCAGTTCAGACTCTTCTGAAATAGATCTTTGGATTCATGTGCAAATTTGTGTGAGTAAAGGGATGAGCTGGTAGTGCCAGGAGCTGTTGAGGTTGTTACAGTGGGATGCAGCGCACAGGAGGTTTTATAGATGTGTGTTCTATTAACATACCTGCATGCCTGAAATCGTTCAGAGAAAACTGAAAAATCACACACAGAACAGCTGCCAAAGTCAATCAAAACACTTTAAATGTATATATATAAATATATATTAAAATATATAAATATAGGTGTGTATATTTACATTTCACTTTTCTTATATATTGCATTCCTAAAGACCATACCCAGATACTCCAATGCCACCCCTTGTGTCAGGATACATTGTGAGCTGAGATCATCCCTGGCCTCTCTGAGCTGGGGACCCCCAGCACTCCTTGGATATCCTCACAGCACACCTGGGATTAGCTGCCTAAATTCCCTTTTCTCCACAAAATGAGTTACAAGCTACCAAATTACCACTTCCCACCAGTTTTAACTGTTAATTTCATCCATTCAACAAATGAAGGCAGGTGTTTGTGTGGGAATAGACAAGAGATTTTTAAGCAAGCTGAGTAGGTGTTTCTATTATTTTAGCCCAGTGGACAGCATGGGCTGTATCACTCTGTGCCATTGTTGCATGACATTCCTCTTGGCACAGGGTTTATTTTTAGCCAGAGACTATCACAAGTATTTTTCAGCAGGACTGTCACTGCTCCTGAACAAGGAATCATATTACTGCAAGAACTTTGCTGAAACAAAGAAGATATATTGGACAAATGGGAAATTATAAATCTAGACCAACCCAGACTTGCACGGGTAACTAATGTCACTTTTTTACAGGCAATGTGCCACCCATCCCTCGGCAAGGAGCAAATAGTATTTCAGGAGATAACTCATTGCTGCTTTACTCTTGAGTTCAAGGCTCAGGTATTGTTCTTGACTTAACTCAGATACAGACTATGAAAGAAGGAAAAAAGCTACTAAACTAAATTTCTTTGAGAAATTATATAAGATCATATTAACTTAGATTATTATGTTGATTTAACTCATGCTTCATTAAGAAAACCTTTACATTTCCAATTATTTTCTGCTGTGTGTCTATTTAGGAAATAAAAGCTAACAAATGCAACCTGAGCTTTAAGTTTTCTCTTAAATATTATTTAATATTAAAATATTTCTTGTAAGGATTCATACATATGAGCTGTCTCTGAAATCCGTGTGTATGTGTCTGCATTGGCTCAGCAGGAACAGTTTAATAGCTGTAATATTTCAAATTTAATAGAAATATATATGAAACTGTGCAACTGGATGCTTAAAAATCAAGTGGTTTGGTTACTGGAACGTTATGATATGAGTTTCTGGGTTTTGTGTGTTTTGAAGTGTTTTGTCAATCCGGAGTTTTTGTTGTAGATGAATGGAAGAAGAAAGTCAGTGAATCCTATGTCACAGTCACAGAGAGGTTGGAGGACGACCTGCAAATCAAAGAAAAGGAGTTGGCAGAGTTGAAGCATGTTTTTAGGTAAAATATTCTGTGAACCTGTTTATTAATTTCTTTCAAATAAGTATTTGCTATCAAACAGTATTTTCGGTTTCAGGTGTTTTTTTATGGACGGAGTTTCTCATGTATGGAATGCATGCTCCTTATTTCTATTTTTGGGAATACATCATCACAATGCTGGGCAGAGCCCCACAGCAGAGTACCAAAATTAGTGGCTACTGACTGTTAATGCCAGTGTTTTACAATAAACACCTATATGCTTTTGAAATTAGTTAGCTTTAGTGGGATGTCTGACTTTGCTGTGCACTTTTCAGTTTTGCTAATGTGTTTCTGCAGCCAGGAATATTGCTGAAGTTTCACTCTGTAAACAAGTACAAAACCAGTGGATTCAAATTCAGAATTGGAATGGTTTTCTCAGGATAGACGTGCTCACAACCAGGTTCACCCAACCAAGTAACACACTGGTGTGTTCATTATCTGCAGAGCTCCAGTGCAACAAACATCCAGCTCACAGACTGGGAATAAGTTGAGAAAATGATCAGACAAATCATTTCAGACATCAAAACCAGCTGAGAAAACAGGGGATTCTAATCAGAAATAAATCATAAGCTCAAAAAACCAACCTAGCAATATAAATTATTCCTTGTGCTCAGTTTCAGCTGCCACAGCTATCACAGTTTGAACCACTGGGCTTTCTCTGCAGTGTGCTGACCACTTTGGCTATGCTCTAGTTAAATAGTTACCTCGTTTTACCCCTGTTTAGTAGTAAAAGTGATCATTTTAACAAACTGGAATCAGAGTACTCTTTATTTTAGATAAGCAAGACAAGGGAGTATATGGTGGAAATGCTAAATACTGAATTAGGCATAAGAATAAATTAAAAACTCCTTTCAAGGTTAGGAGAGCTCTGGTAGCTCAGCTCAGTCGGGCCCAGGTAAGTCTCAGTGTCAGCCAAACTCTTCTCCTTAGCTACAGAGCCCTGCTCCTCTCACCAAAGGAGTGAGAATTAATGATCCTGATGACATTGTAGTGGAAAGGCTTTTCTTTTTAAGTCAGGTTTGAGGAATCAGTCAGTGATTTAATTTCCAAAAGCTGCCCTCACCCATGGGGAATGAGGTCACTCCGGTCTTCTGAATATCTAAAATCCAAATATGGCCTCTTGTCTATAGGAAAAACTCTTCTACAGCAGCAGTGGTTGATTTTGGAAAACTTCTCATTAATCCTTATATTTAAAAAATTCAGGACTGAGAAACTGGATGGTAGTTGGGCAATGAGTCAAGGAAGGTCATTTCCCTGATAGAAATGAAACAAGTTGCTGGTAAAGTCCCTGCTCTGAAGGCAAACCTTACAGAAGTGACAAACCCTGGCCAAAGAACAAGTTGTCAGCTTCCCATTTGTACTCAGGGGACACATGTACAGGTCAGAGGGAATTGTCCAGTGCCACAGAAATAAAACAGTTCAAATAGTGGAGAGTCAACACATCAGTAGCATGGCACTGGCACTTGTTGGGTAAAAGGTGTCCCTACTCTGTGCCTGTGTCTCACAGCTGTTCGTGCAACGGTTCACTAAGGCCACCCTAATAATAAACTATCAGAATTTCTTTTCCTTAAAACACAATGAAGCAATGCAGTCTAAAGGAAGGATTTAGGAGGAGACCTGGATAAAGCTGGGCCCTCATCACAGTCATTCGAACTAGTTCTTATTTTCAATACAGGCCTTTTAATTGCAGCTTTGAATATATAAAACTTTCATTGCCATATTTTCCCACAAAAACATGAAAATGTTACCGGTTTGTAGGAACTCTAATGATTAAAATTGAATATCATTAAGAAAACAAACTGAAACAACTGTGAACTGGGCATAAATTCAGGCTTGTGTCTCAAAAAAATTATTTTGAGATTTATCTTTTAAATGTTTCTTAAATGCAAGAAGCTGTGGTGAAGGATGAGAGCAGTAATCATCTGTAAAATCCCTTTTTCAGCTCTGATGAAGCCTTCTGCAAAGTCAATTTAAATTACCGCACTGAGAACGGGCTCTCGCTGCTCCATCTGTGCTGTGGATGTGGGGGTAGGTATCTGAAACAGGATGGTTAAATAGTTTATTTGGATGATTACTGATTTTTTTATGGCTGATAGCTGTCAGGAGGACTGTATTTTATGAGAATTTCTCAGCTGGAGGAGAATCTCTCAGCATCACTCTGAGCTGCATTGCCAGGGGGTTGAATTGAGTTACACTGAGCCCTGTTACAGCTGATTCTTCAGTCTAAGGAAAGTTCTGGTTGATGATGCAGCATGTTTTACTACAGGTGTTCACCTCAGTCAAAACTGCTTCTAAATGCATTTGTTAATCCACACCCATCACAGAGCATGGCTCCCCTTTCTGGGTTCTGTGCATGGCACAAACTCCAGGACAGTGACCTTGTTGTAGCAACACTATGCCATACTTACACCACCAGTTTTTCTAGTGTAATGAAAATACCTGTATTTTATTTCACAAAGATTAAAAGAAGAATAACTCAAATGCTTTAGTGACAAATATCAGCTTATAGGGCTTTGGCAGATAGAAGATCAGAGTACATAAGAAAAGAGGGCAAGATTTCTTCTGGGATGTTCATAAAAACACACTAATGGTGGGATTTTCCTCTTGGATCCACACAGCTGCTCTGTTATCCACAGCGAGTCATTAGTTCATGCACATACTTTACTCCTGTTATACCATTTTTAGCAGAAATTGTCTGAGAGAGGCAAAGAGAATTTAACCCTGAGGTTTCAGCGCTGCAAAGTACTGACTAACGACATGTATAAGTGATTTACTCAGTCTTAGTTAGATTTTACCATGAGGATAAACTTGATTTTGCACCGCTGAAAACTGAGTGGGTCTTTACTCATCATTTCAGAGTACAAGATCCTGTCCAAGGATCACATCAGTTGGTGGGGTTGCTGAGAGGAAGTTTAGGAAAACACACAGTATTAATTAGTTGTATGAGCACTTGGAGGAGGGTGAGGAGCTACTAGATCCAACATTGTCTTTGGTTACTGTTTCAAGGATTCAGAAGGCAGATGCATTTATTGAAATGATCACTGTGCATCCAAGAGGTCAGAGCAAAGCTACTTGCCATGTTGACCCAAAATGACTGTCCCTGTAAGGATGGTGTGTAGGGACAGCAGTGCTCTGATTCTGAGAGGGCAAAGGAGCTCAGTGTCTGAGGAACTAGAGATTCTGGAAGCACCTCCTGGTCCATGGAGCTTTTTGAAGCATGGTCTAGACATTAGAGGAGGAACTGTTTCTCTAGAAGTTCAACTACCCTTACCAAATCCTTGTTAAAGTGTGAACAAGCAGCCACTACATGGCCAGACCCACAGCTGTCCTGGACAACAGGGAAATGTTTCCATCAACCTCATTTCAAGGATTCACAGGATATATTTTATGACTTGCCTCAGGTCAAAAGTCACACTACTCGATTCTCTGCTTTCAAACTCACACAGGAGCTTCTTACCTCATCTGCACTTTCTTTCCTGTAACTGGCTTTGTTTTCCACTTTTCTCTCTAAAGGCAACAAATCGCATATCAGAACTCTGATGCTGAAAGGGCTGCGCCCATCCAGGCTGACAAGAAATGGATTTACAGCTCTGCACTTGGCAGCTTATAAGGTTAATTATTTTGAGTGAAATTGATGACAGGAAATCAGAACTGAGCAGCTGATTTGTCTGAACTGTCTGAGCTCAGTAGTTGTTTACTTCTGGTGAAAATATAAATTTCACATTTATGGTGCATAGGAAAATGCCCTATAAAGAGCCCGTGCACAGGAATTAGCATGTGCTTTTGCAATGTCATCCATGGGGTGGGAAACTGCTTTGGAATTACTGATTCAATCATGCAATGCAACTCGGGATAGAGGAGTTGTCCAGTGCCACCATAAAATCAGGATCAAGGCATTTTTAAGATACAGGTTTTAGTATAGCAGGAGAGACGTCTGGTGGTGGGACAAACCTTCTCCCCCTCTCCATGCTCCCCAAGCCCCTGGCCCCCTGGCCATCACGGCCAGCAGTGTCACAGCCAGGGAAGCCGAGGTTGGTCCTGCTCAATTCAGCTGTGAGAGCTGTGCCCCAGAAATGATGTGGGTTAAATCTGTGGCGTTTAGGACAACGTGGAGCTGCTCACAGCACTGCTGCACGGCGGGGCTGACATCCAGCAGGTCGGGTACGGAGCGCTCACGGCCCTGCACGTTGCCACCATCGCCGGCCACCACAAGGTACGTCTCTCTTTGCTGTACAGGACTTATACAGGTGAGTGCTAATATTAGCAGGTCATTCTGTTTTACACTGATGCCTTTCAAAACAAAACTCAGAGCTGTTTAAGTACAGATGGATTTTATTTAACTTTTTCTGCATTTTGGGAAAACCACATCTGTGTGTATATTTTTGCATTGAACAAACACGTACAAAGAACACAGATCTGTTTGTACATCTCTTGCCTTTTGATAAATGTCTTTAAAGTCTTGGGAATAGATAGTGCTGTTTTCTAAATATCAGAAGTGTTAACCAAGAGATACGTGATGAAACACTCACTCATACATGTCAGGGTTTCTGAACCTGGATATGGAGAGAGTCTTCCAAATACTGTCTTTCTGAGTGTGAAGGAATCAGAGTAAAAGAGTTTTACTCTCTCTTCCAGGTGTCACAGGCTCTGCTTCACAGCTCTGTGATTGCCACTTCAGAAAGGGGTGAGGTTCTTGTTTTAGATCTATTTTATGCTTTGGATTAGTGCAGAGAAAGCTGTTGCCAGGGTGAGTATGGCATGAATCTTAGACATCCATATTGATAAGTCTTCTATGGGTTGGAGACTTCTCACTATGAGGAGCAGAGAAAGGAAGAGAGGATGAGGTTCCCCAGGTGCCTGTAATCAGGCCCTTCCCTTTCTAGACATGCTGTCAGTCATGTATCAGTTCTCTTATCATTTACCACCTCAGTTCAGGCATTTCACACACCATCTCATTTCTGTCACTCTAGCGACAGCTCCCTCAGTATAATTTATTCATTTTTAAAAATAAATACTGAGAATTTATTTTTAAGTACTGGAACTGAGGATACTGGTAAATTTGGCTTAACCTTGCAGCCTTCAAAGCAGTTCCAAAATTATTTAAATCCAGTAGGTCTTTTTGCGCTTCCCAGCTCACAGGGGTGAGCAGAGTCACCGTCAGTGATGGTCCTGGTTAGCCAGGAGTCTGTGTGTCTGAGGAAGGTCAAGCTGAAGGAAGGCCAGGACAATTTATGAGTGGTCATGGTGAGGAACTCCATTAAAAAGCCAGTAACTTTTGGATCGAACAAATCAATCTGTAGCATCAGTTCCAGCTGGTGATGAGGGAATGTGCTGGCAGGGCAGGGTTACCACTCATGTTGGGAAGGTCAGCTCCCCAGACACAGGGGGGAGGCTGATGGTATGTTGGCCCACCAGTGAGGCTGGGGAGAGAGTGGAACAGTGGGGTTGTGCTGTAGCATCACACCCCCAAGCCCATGGACATCCCACCATTCCCTTCCAGTGCACACACAGCTCTTGTTGGCCTAACGCACATCCTTCCTTCTGTGTCCCCTTACTAAAACACAGGTAAGGAACCTCCATAGCCACCACATCAGAGGCTGGACTTGATGATCTTGGAGGTCTTTTCCAACCTTAATGATTCTTTGATTCTAATAGTTCTGTGTGGAATGATGGTGGAGCTGTTAACTCTGGGATGGTCTTGTTCACGGGTATTTACTGTCTCCTCTGTGGGCAGTACAACGTGCTCTTCTCTGATCCACGGTTTCAAGTAATTTTTAAAATGTTTGGGCTTTTTCCTGCAAATGCCAAAGGCAGGTCTGCTATTGATCCCATGTCCTGAGTTTCTGCTGAGGTTATGGAGAAATAAGGGTGCTCAGAACCTTACAAGGATAAGCTCATTAAATTCATAAGAAATAAAGTATGAGTGGTTTTGAAATGTCCCTTACTTCTTCCTTGGGAATGATCAGACCTGTATCAGAAGCATCTCCATAAATGAAGTGGGACTCTGTATAACTCATTTGGTTCATCTGCTGCTCTGAGGACTGAGGATTTATGGTCCAAGTGCAAGCTCTTGCTTTCCTTCTTTATATAGCTGTGAAATTTCCACTCAGTTTAGAAGCTCCTCTGCTAGATTAAGTAGCTTGTTTTGTTCACAATTTCATTAATATTCATGGAAATATGGAATAATTATTTCAACCCCCCCTAATAACTAGAATAAATTTAAGAAAAAGGGAATCAATTTTTGGTTGTCTTCTTAATTTAAATAAGGTAAATCATTATTTATACCATTAAATAAATAGCAGAGGTATATGCCTCAATCCATGCAACATAGATTTTTACTACAGGAGACAACTGACTTATATTTAGGACAAAAATAAAGAAAACTGAGTAAAAAACTTCTTTTTTCCCCATTTCCTTGAAGAGTCAGTCTATAGCTTCTGCTTCATCACCAGACTTGAAACCACTGAAGGGATCAGTTCTCTGGGACAAGGCATTGGTGTCAATGGGATGTTGTATCTCATTTGAGCCAGTGTGGTGTATTAAATATTTCATGTTCTTTGACTTAGGGCTGTATTTTACTTCACCAAAAATATGTTGTCTGCTGATTTTACCTGTTAATGAAAATTGCAGTTCTCAATGGGAAGAATTAAAAATTAATGAAAAATTAGAAAAGAAATGGGTGACCATATTAGAAACGTTGGCAAATAAGTTCCATAAATCTCTCATTAAGTCTGTTATTTTGAAAATATTAAATGTTTCAAGCCCAGTGAGGTCACTGCTAAATAAATAATGCATGTGCCTCATCCACATTTATGTGTTGTCCAATGTTAGCACCTTGGAAAGCCAAGGCCACTGCCTATTGCATGTTGTAAATCACAGTTGTCATTCTGAGACTGCAAGACCTGCAGATGTGGGGGCTGAACGAAGGGTCACAGGCAGGATGAACTAGTGCCACTCCATTTCTGTATCTGCACACCTGAGGACCTGGGCTGTGAGTGTGTGTGTGCCAAGGACCTGTTGGGGAAAAGGGAGTGAATCCCTTCTCAGGGTTTCTGTAGATATTTCAGTGTATGGCTGTACAGAGGCTAGCACTGTGCAAAGGCCTTAATTGCTGAAATTGTCTTCTAAAAAGTCAGTCATCACTGTTCTTGTTTTCTTAGAGGAGTTCTTATCCCTTGCCCTTGTCCAAAACACAAAGTCCTTATGTCTGTCTCATGTTTTAATATGTTGACTCCTTCTAACCTTCAGAGTGGCTTAATTAACTGTCTTTGAAGTGAACGTCATTGACTTGAACGTTCAAAAAGCATCTGAATAAACCTTTCATAAGAGAACTTTAAGAAAAATTATGAAGTAAAAGTCAAAGTATCATTTTGAATTGAAGATTAATTGTGCGAGGGAAAGGGGAGTGCTTGTTCCCCTGGTTCTTCAACCTGTGCCGCAGTGAATCCAACCAGGACACTGCCAGCTGCCTTCATGACCAGCCCATCCAGCTTCTTTCTATGCAGCTTGGGAATGTCCCCTGGTTTATGAGCTGCACCTTCACTCACAGTCTGTCTCCTGAGGAGAAAAATCTTTTTTTTTTTTTTTGGTCCTTCTGCAAGAATTCAAAGCTTTTTTTGCATCAGAAATTTTCCCCTTAGTTTCTGAAGTATTTCTATCCTTGCACATCCCCCATCATCCCCCCCTACCTGTGATGCCTATGACAGCTTTCAGTGCTTTCTAAGACTCCTTTTTTCTTTCCTAGAAAGATATCTTGTCTGAGAGACTATCAAGCCTGCCTCTGTACCCCTCTCATCATTTACACTTGAGTGGAGTTTGCTTAATGCAGCACACAAAATTCCATTTCTCAGGAGATCACAAAGCAGCAAGCACGGCTGCCATTGCTACAGCCTGGAAAATGTGTCAAAATTCATCTGGTTTTATGTTCATCATCAGAGGTGGATTCACATCACTCAACACAGTTTTTTCATCTTAAAGATCCACCTTGAAGCTCGTAGAGGAATCTAAATTTTGAATTCCAACTTCCAAAGCGAATAAGGAGAACTGGAGTTGTGATCACATCCGTGTGTGTGTTAGAGCCTCACAGTTCATGGCTAAATTAAAATCAAACTCATCCAAAGAAGTTTCAACCATATTCATGTAAAAGCTACAGGTCCAAACGTCTCTTTTCAGAGCCAACAGCTACAACTTCAGTTTTATGATGTTAATTTTCTGAAAAATGTCTGAAATTAATCACTTGAAAGCCACTAAACCATTAAATTCTAGGCTAACTGGGTCTATGTTCCCACCTCTGGCCCACCAAGCTACCAGGATATTGAAAATTGACTGCCCATGGGAAGCCCAGTAGGGGAAGTTACTTGTGTTAACTGACCACTTGTGTTAACCAAATAACTGAGGGTGTTCTTTATTTACTACCTGAACACACTCACACCCATCCAGTGAGTGCCTGTTGCTGAGCTGTCCTTCAGCTGAGAGAAGGGCCAGCAGCTTCTCCAAAGATCTCCATGGATCTTTCGTAAGATTTTCATTACGCAGTTACACTCCTCTTTAAGATCCACGGCAAGAGGATGTCAATGCACATGAGATTTAGCAAGGGAAATTCTGACTGTATATAAAAGGGGCAAGGGGATCACAATGAGAGTGGTGCAACACGGAGAGCATTCCTAGGAGGATGCAGAACCTCCGTCCTTGGGAATAATCAGACCTGGCCCTGCAGTGCTGTCTCCAGGGAGGGTTACAGCTGATGCTGTGGAGAGATGATTAAAACTAATGGGAAATGGACATATTTAAATATGTTGGGGGACAGACCTTATGCAGCAAATGTATTCAGACAGTCACATGGAAAAAATTATTTTGATTTAAATTGTGCAAAGGAACAATCCCTGTACACTGATGTTGCTTGGAAACAGTTTGTGTTCTCTGAGCACTTGGGAGTGATGTGGATTGAAATTACTAGCCCTGTTGCTGCATGTGTGACATGGTTTGGGGGTCTCAATCTAGAGAGCAGGTGACAGACCTGTGCATCACCACAGCTGGCATTTCTGGGCATCTTCAGGGGGGTCTCTGTGGACAGGTACAGCTACACACAGTGTGACACAGGAGTTAGCCACTTCCCCATCCTTGTCAGTCCTTCCTATCAGGGCAGAGGTGGATCCCAATTCCTCGCTGTACTGTGGGTGACTCGTGGTCCAGCATTTTTCATAATCATTAGACTCAAAACTTAGCATTCTTCAAAACGATATGTAGAACTTTTGAAATAATCCCTGGCACAAGCCCTTCGTGTGCCCAAAGACTCCCTCATGCTTCATTAAAACGAACAGTCCTCAGGCTCCAGTGAAGAGCCCAAAGTGGTTTCATTCAGGCTTCAGTGAAGAGCCCAAAGTGGTTTCACTCGGGCTTCTATTTTGGCAGCTGTGCAGCAAGGCAATACTTGAGAGTTCATAGATGTCTAGGAAAACATGGGCCTCCTGAAGGACCAGAAAGGGAGAAATTTGAAAGAAAACACTTAGGGTTATTTATTGAAGCCAAAGAGCTATTTTCTTCTAAAATACAAAGTAATCTTTACACGCTTAGGGAATTATGTTTGAGGATTTACTTTCACACACTTAAATTTAAAAGGATGTTTCATTTTGTGGGACATTTTCACGTCTAAAAACTCTGATGTGTTTACAGCTCTTTGTTCATAATGGTTAAAAGAAAATTAAACATTGAAAATCCAGACAGTCATTTCTGTGTCTCTTACTTCATAAATCAGTATTTTTACTGGCACACCGATTTTCAGGTTTATTTGTAAAGCATCAGTGACATTCAGTGTTCAGTTGAAGTACTGTAAGTTAATCACTTTTACATGCAGTATGCAGCCCTGCACCTTTATATATGCTTGTTTGGAGCTTTTTGACTTTTTTTAAACTGGTGACATGAGGTTTCAAAGTCCTGTTTTACCAGCTGACCACACGTGTGTGTGTGTGTGTGTGTGTGTGTGTGTGTGTGTGTGTATATATATATATATGTATATATTTGTTCTAATTGGAATTTTCTATTTGTCTCCTTGCAGGCTGTGGATATTCTCCTGCAGCACGGGGCCTATGTGAATGTGCAGGATGCTGTGTTCTTCACCCCCCTGCACATTGCTGCTTATTATGGCCACGAGCAGGTAACTAAGGCGGGATTCGGACACTTGAGCAGGGGAACACCGAGGCATCCATAGGTTTAGTGCTAGATGTTTCTGCTTTACATTCCAGAGGGTCGTTCCATGCAAAGACCTCAGACACTGAAGTTGCACTCTGCATAAGTAAACATTTCTGGTTGCCCTGCAAGTCTGAATATCAACAAGAAATTTCTGCACGTCCATCTTCTGTTCCGGACCCCAGCAAAAACTGGTGTTTTGCCCCTGAGACCTCGAAACAGAGCATTCTCTAGCAAGCTTTGATGGGCAGGCTTGTGCCCGGTGGCACTTTTCATCTGCTGTTCATTCACCCCGTGTATCAGAGATTGCTTAAGGAATCTTGACTGTGCTTTCTGAACCTCTCCAAGGAAGTGAATATCACTTCCCTGAAATAATTAAATGGCAATTCTATCAATTTTCCTTGGAACTCACAAACTGTTAAATTAGTGGAAAAAAATAGTCATTAGAGAGCATGATTTTCCCTGAGGTGCTGTGCACATGATCAGTGCAGCTGAGCTTGCTCCATTCACACAGATGACAGACTTACTGAAACACAGTCTAGAGTTCTGACCAAATCTGGCATTGACACCCTCAGCTCTCTTTCTTCTGTATATTTGGGCAGTACAATTGACACATGGCTAATCCACAACCCTGAACAGCTTTTTCATATGAACTGTGGTAATGGGTCTGTTTGGCTTATACAAGTCATTCCCTGTGCCTTGCTTTGGCTAAAAACCTTGTGTTCTGGGGTGTTCTAAAGTTTCAATGGATGACCTCTAGGCAGAGCATCTTTTCCATTCCAGTGAGGTGTTACTTTGAGTGCATTGAGGAGTTGTCTAGGAAAAGCTTTTGAAAGCAGAGGGTGCAGATGCACTGATGTTTGGAACACTCTGCTCTGTGCTGGGTGAGACAGGGGTGTGAGTGAGCCATGGGCATGTTCCCAAGGTGCTGCTTTCATATCTGTGTATCTCATGATCCAGAAGAAACTCCTCCTGTGTGGGCTGAGATTAGTTTGCTTGTGTGCCACAAGCCACTGCAGAACAGTCACAGTCCTGTGAGATTATCCTGAAAGCTCAAGGGGCTCTGGGATAAGAGACCAATCAGGCAGGAACCACAGCTCTGGCTTCTGGGGACTTTGAGGGCATTTCCTTTATTATGCTGACGAGTCATTCAAACAAATGTGTTTGGTGTCCATTCACCATAGAGGACATTTTAGAGAATGAATGAGCGCTTGCTTTTGAGAATTTTAATATTTTTATAAATGTGTAACTTAAATACTAATCTTCTATTGAATCTCCTCTCCTTGTTTTAACTTTATAGAGATGCCCACATGCAGTATTACCCAACACAATACTGTATCTAATTTTCTCAAAGTTTTATTTTCATGTGATATTTTAAGTAACCTTTATCAAATATTTAGGTAACCCACCTCTTACTGAAGTTCGGAGCTGATGTGAATGCAAGTGGTGAAGTTGGGGACAGACCTCTCCATCTGGCTGCTGCCAAAGGCTTTCTCAACATCACAAAGCTCTTGATGGAAGAGGGAAGTAAAGCTGATGGTAAGAAAAGATATTTAAAAATCAGCTCTAACATTGTGTTTTATAGACAGTCTTCATTTCCTAACACTTGCTCTGTGTATGTGTGTGTGTGTGTGTGTATCATCTTTGGGCAACTGAAAAAAAAACCAGCGGTTGGAGAGTTTTTCTCATTTAATTTTGTTTGTTTGTCATCTCACATGTACTCTGTTTCCAGTAATAAGTTAGAGGTGAAAAAGAGGAGCAGAAAAAAAAAATTAAGATTAATATACAGAGATGGCTCACTCCTGAGGCAATCATCAAGCAGGGAACATGTGGCCATGGAGTGGGGATCTGCAGTCAAAGTGACTTCAGTGCACAGGGAACTAGTGAATGAGATACAGATGGAGGGGTTTAAGTCAAAATTATGAAGCAAGTAATGTAAAATAATTCATATGGAAGTTGAAGTTCCACAGAAAATGAGATCTTTTTAGCACATGCTTTATTATGCTGCACAAATTTCATACTCTTCACTGTGGGGTATTTGCTGTCAGAGAGAGTGCCTATGTGGAGACGTGATGGGCTGGACAGATACAAAAGTCTTTCAGCCCATCTTGGGTGTTCTGTGAGGGTCAGGAGTCTGCATGTTCTTTGTCCAGGTGGCCTCACAGCGATGTCAGTCTGTGACATTACATCTCATTGCTGTATATTTTGCGTGTGTTGCAATCTGAAATATTTTCACTTGTGACTGATGTCAGTGTGCAGCTGGTGCCCTCTGCTTTTGCTGTTTCAGTAGCATTGAAGGCACAAAATGTGCCACACTCCAGTCTTGCTCTTCTATTCCTGTGACATCTGTGTCACACACAGTGGTGACATATTCTACAAAGCCATATAAATGTTAAAACTTAGAGGTCGCATTTTATGCATATTATGATTATTACTGTGGAGATTCTAATCTGTACCTGAAGGGAGCCTGCAAGAAGGATGGAGAGAGACTATTTACAAGGGCCTGGAGTGATAGAACGAGGAAGAATGGCTTCAACCTAACAGAGAGTAGGTTTAGATTGGATATTAGGAAAAAATATCCTGTGGTATGTGAGGATGGTGAGGCCTTGGCACAGGTTGCCCAGAGAAGCTGTGGCTGCCCCATCCCTGGAAGTGTTCAAGGCCAGGGTGGATGAAGCTCTGAGCAGCCTCGTTGAGTGGAACGTGTCCTTGCCCATGGCATGGGGTTGGAACTGGATGGTCTTTATGGTCTTTTCCAACCCAGGCCATTCTATGATTCTGTGAAATACTGAGCAATATTAAAAATATTTGGAAACTAATTTCTTATCCTCAGAGCAAGAGACAGAAATTTTTTTTGAAAGGAACAGTACATTACTCAGAAAAGTACTGCTCTATAGTACATCAATTTATGATGTTCTCTGTGCATCCTGCCTGCAGTCACACGTCCTCCTCACGCAGTAAAAAACATGGAGGGAAGCAGCACAGTCAGGTCTGTACGAGCTGTTGTCAGTACGAGCTCAGGGTGTTGCTGCCTCAATGTGTGTGCACTGAGCTGATATAATTATAAAAAAGAGGGGAAAGAAGAGACATTCACCCACCATAACAAGGCAGTGGGAGGTTTGCTCTCTGCTAGAGAGTTTATTCCAAAAGGAAAGAATCTGGGGCACTATTTCAGGTCCTTTTCTTTAAAATCAGAATCTTCAGCACAGGAAAAAGAAAAGGGAGACTGGAAGCGGGAAGTCTTTTGCTCTCAAAGCAGCACACTTTGAAACTTGCTATAAATGCAGCAGCAGAGGAACAAGTCTTCAATGCTTAGGAATGAAAGGAACTGGGGAAAGAACCTGAATAAATTTGACAGTGTTCAGTGCAGACCAGTAATTGGGGTCACAAACTTGAACTATCTCTTTTAACATAACCTGACTCGTTAGTCAGCTCCAAAACCACTGTGACTGAAGACAAGCAGTGACCACCAAATCAGGCTGAAAAGGTCAGAATGCTGCTGAAATAAAGAACATTTGCAGCCTAACAATGGCCAAAGTTCTTCTTCAGAACAACCACAAATTAGGAGAAAAAAATATAAAAGAAAAGTGCTGCCTATGTGTGTCATGGCAAATGTCCATGTTTTACACATGGCCCACATATAAGCCAATGTTACAAGTGCTGCCAGTTCTCCACATGCCAATCCCATCATTTGTTTTAGCATAAACACTCTGGGGAAGGACTAAGAAACTCTGTATTTTCAGAAATCCCATAAGCTCTTTCAAGCACATTTCTTGCACTGTCCGTTTTTCATCCTTTCACTTATGGTCATGGTTTCACCTGTTACTTTCTACCAATGTCATGTCTCAGTGCTAAGAATAATTTCTACAGAATTCCTTTTTTTTTCACAGGCAAGAACTTGGCATTTGCTCAGTTTTACTATTTACTTGTAAGGCAACCTCAGTTTTCAGTCCCTGACTGCCATGATAGTTATACTCTCCATCCTCAATTTAATAAAAAAATCTCAATTTTAAGAACTCTCCTATACTCTTCTTTAGTAATTCCTGAATCAATATGATGTACTTTTTCTCCATAATACTCTTCAAAGGTGTTTTTGACCAATTATCTTTTGTTTTGAATGTAAACTTCTCCTTTTAAACTATTCCAGTGTACCTGGTGTGCTTCATTTAGAAATCAAAAAACTATCAATTGAAACAAAACCAGTCATCCCACTGTGTAGTTACAGATCCTTCTAGAGCCAAAGGAAATGGTTTGCAGGCATTTGACATCAGTTCCAACTGGATATATAAAGGAGATATATATTCTTGTTCCACCTTGCACCTTGTTGTGTTGTAGACTGAAGCCCTTGATGTCCTTCAGGACATTCTGTGGGGACATACTGTAAAATGCTGGCATTTATCATTATAAAATTTTGATATTTATTCCCCTCTTATTTATTGCACTTCGGAATGTATCTGGCAAAATGGTACCAGAATGCCTGGTACCACATCATAATAAAAAATAAAGACCAGCATGTCACATGAATCTATAAAGTGAAGAATTATTTTAGAATAGAGAAGAAAAAGTGTTTGCTTTTCTTTACTTCTTATATACAAGACTGCTAGGAAGTTTAGCAGGAGCAGTTAATGATGTTTGTGGGCCACAAGATTAATTACAGTTATAGGCATTACTTTTTCTTTTTTTTGGCCTGAAACAGAATCCAGCATTTCAAGGGACTGAACTGTGAGCATTCATCATTATTTCAGAAAGGTTTTAAAACGGTGATTTATTTTAATTTTCATTGCTCTTAATGCTCACAGAAAATCAAAGAGAAGACAAACTCTCAGAATGTGGTTGGTTTCATCTCTGTACCGAGGAGGCTTAGCTGTAGGAAAGATGTTCCTGAGGGATGTTTGTCAGAGTTATAAGTTTGTCAGTGTAAAAGCCTGGGAGTGCAGGTTAGAACACCTCTAATGGACAGTAGTCTCTTCATTTTTTGTAAACTGCCTAAAAGACCTGATGCCTTTGGTGCAAAGGCTGAACTAAAAGTCACACAAAGTAGACTGGGTTTGTCATTTCTATCAGTTACAAAATCAACTAGTTATGGTTGTTCTGTCTTTAAACACAGGAAGAATACACTGAGAATCACAGAAATACATGCTGTCTTTCAAGCTGAGTAAAGACCTTTTTCAGATAATGAAAACAGTATTTGTAGGTGTCTGTAACAATGGAGAACTCTACCTAGAGCCTTGTCCAGTCTCTTCTTCACTCTCTACAGGATAGATGAAGGAAGAGCCATGTAATGTACCTCGATACCCATTTCTGGTGCTGGAATGCAATTGCCCACCCCATAAACAGGCAGAAGGCTCCCTGGCATGGATGTAGCCAAAGATAGCTGGAAGTCTCGCACAATTCCCACCTGCAGATCAAGGATCCTCTGGGGCCGCTCCATGCAACCACACTGAGAATAGTTTGCTAATATTTGCTATGCCAGTGGTTCTGTGCTGCCTGGAGGTTCCCAGTCATGTTGATGTTGTTATCGTCCTTTTACTTCACAATTGCTCTTTGTAAGGGTCATTTATAACTTGTGATTCATTCATGGAAAACTTCCTCAAAGCATTCAATAAGTCTGCTGCTGGAAGAAAGCAATTATGTTTCAAGTCCAGAAGGTCGCCTTGACACTGCACTGCAGATGGCACAGAGCAGTATGAAAGACCACAGAAATTTCAATTTTAAACAAATAGGTCCATAAATATTTTAGCAGCAGCTATATGTATAAGCACAACACATAAAGCTTTACTAAATATTGTGTGTTAAGTATAAAATCCTTTCTGTGGTCTCTTTCTGGGTCAACTGGCAGTGAATGCTCAAGACAATGAAGATCATGTTCCTCTGCACTTCTGCTCTCGATTTGGGCACCATGAAATTGTGAAGTTCTTACTGCAGAGCAGCTTCGAAGTGCAGCCTCACGTGGTGAATATCTACGGAGACACACCCCTACACCTGTGAGTGCCCCAGAGCAGCTGTTGAGTGGGTTTGGGGCTAGTGGGAAGGCTGGCATTGCTAACAGCTCTGTACTGGCTTCCTCTTCAGTGCCTGTTACAATGGGAAGTTTGAAGTTGTCAAAGAAATAATTCAGCTCTCAGGAACAGAAAGTCTCACTAAAGAAAATATATTCAGTGAAACAGCTTTTCACAGGTGAGGTGTTCAAATGCCATTATCAATAGAGCTCCACTAACACACACCTGCAACACAGCGTCCAAAATTACCAATGTCTCAGCAGCTGCCAGGTGAGGGACAGAGCAAGCAGAGAGCTCAACGGGGAGGGTGAGTTTCTGTCGTGAGATACAGGAGAGGGCATGAAGTGAGAGACAGAACCAGAGTGAGGAGAGAGCAAGTGAGAGCGAGGAAGGTAGGAAAGGCACCAGGTTCACCAACACCTGGATGGACAATGATTCCTCTCCTTGTCCAGTCTGGGAGCTGAGCCCAGCCCCTGTTCCACCTGTATGCCTGCTGGAGGCAAGTACTCGGAATGAGAAACCAGGTGGCAGAGCACAGTTTGGTCAGGATGCTGGAACTTTGTAAAGGGCTATTTAAGAGACACTTTGCAACACAGACTGTTTGCACAGCTGTGCAAAATTAATTTATTCAGCAATAATTAGAATGTTTCTGAAACAATAAAAAGGAACATGCTTTGGTGGATTAATCGTGCATTTGCACATTTCTAAAGATCCTTTATTACTGCATTTTTATCTCCCTGTTATTCTTTGTAAATTTTTTGCTACCCAAGGCACTTCTTTTATAGACTATAGCATTCACCACTCCCTTTACTTCTGCAGCGCTTGCACCTATGGAAAGAACATAGAACTTGTCAAGTTTCTTCTTGACCAGAATGTTGTAAGCATCAATCACCAGGGAAGAGATGGGCACACAGGTAACATCACCATCCTGATTGTGTATGAGGGCATATACCAGCACTAAAATATCAGGAAGCCATACACCATCAGGATTTCCAGGGTAATCCCAAGGTAATTGGATGACCAGCATCCGAGTACCTTTCAGACAAAGCACAAGTTTTTGAAATATTTTTGCAGGCAGGCATAAAAGTGATAAGACTGCAGTGAGGATGTGTCAGGCTTGTTAGCATGTATATGAGTAACAAAACCTGGCCTGAACTGTTCATCCTATAGCGAGGCTTCTAAGTAGTGTTAGGAATTATTCTGCAAGGAGCTAGGCTTCTAGGGTATAGTGTCTGAAGAGCTGCACACACCCCTGTCCCTACTACAAAGAGCTGCCTTTATTTCTACTTGCTTTTCCCACGTGCAGAGTCATTAAATGTGGTTTGCAGGTGGCAGAGGAAATGCTGACACATCATGCAGAGGCAATAGATTGGTTCTTGTAGCCTTAATGTTTAATTTCCACCTCTTGCCTCGGGTATTTTTTGACAATATATTCCTTTATCGAGGAAATCAATCTGTACTTTACAGTTATTGCTGCAGTGATATTGCCATGTTGTGAGACTTGTGCTCCCCACGCTTCTCTGGTGTTCCAGGATTGCACTGCGCTTGCTACCATGGCCACATTCGCCTTGTGCAGTTCCTGCTGGATAACGGAGCTGATATGAATCTGGTAGCATGTGATCCCAGCAGGTCCAGTGGAGAAAAGGATGAGCAGACCTGTTTGATGTGGGCTTATGAGAAAGGTATTTCAACTTTCTAATTTCTGCTACAAAATCCATAGGAGCCGTGCAGCAAGGAGAGGGCAGCATGGGAAGGAGATAACCCTGCAGAATAACTCTTCAGTGCCTGCAGACGGAGTTCTCACCACCTGCTCTCCAGGTCCTGGCACAAAGCACTATAAACCTCAGCCCTTTGATTCTTCTCAGATCTCTGTTAAATGTCAGCTTAATCCAGCACAAACTTCAGGAGAAGTGTGTTTCTGTGGTGCTAAAACAGTTGTCTGCAGCAATAAGTGACAAAATTTGTCCGGGTTAGGATTCCAAAACAAATTTTTCAGGCACTGGTTTCCCTGTCAGGTCTGCTGAAGACTGTTGTCAACTTCCATTGCAGGATTTCTGCAGCAGGTTTTTCCTTTGCCATATCTCACATTTTAGGAGTAGGTGGACTCATGAAGATAACATGCTTGTTTTTACTGGCAGGAATTTCCCATATTTCTGCAGTTAAGAATCACAGTAGGTTTCAGATTAGCACCACCATGTCTTTGTTTGCATATTTTATAGGCATGTTGTACATTTTTAAAAAAAAAATCCCTTGATTTTGTATAAATCAATCAATTAAAAACAAAAAAACAAAACAAAACAGAAACAACAAAACCAAAAAAGACTACTGAGATACCTGCAAGTCCTTATATTTCCTCCTTCTTTCCTAGGTCATGATGCCATTGTGACCCTCCTGAAACATTACAAGAGACCTCAGGATGAATCCCCCTGCAATGAATACTCCCAGCCTGGAGGAGGTATGGGCTGAGCAATCACTTTATTCTCTAACCAAAGGCCTGATCCAGAGAATGCTGAAGTCTCTGGAAATGATCCACCCATGTCAGGGAGCTCTGGGTCAGTTCTGCCTGGCACAAATAAAATCAGTGTTATGGGACTTGCCATTTTCCAGGTACCCTTAATTTATGTCAGAAGTCTTCCGTTATCTTGAATTGGAGTTGTCAGCTCATGTTACTCCTGGAAAGAGGAGCCCAAAGCTGTGAGCTGAAGATCAGTCCCTGTCAACCACTGCTCACACCTTTCCTCATCCTGAATGCCTTGCGTAGCTGTTCTCTTTGTGCTATTTAGTTCTGATGTTTCTTTGGTGGTTGATATTTTTTCCTTCTGTACTCAGCCCCCCTCATATTTTTTAATATTTTTTGATATCTGTTTCCCCCTTGGAAATAATTAATTACCCTTTTTACTACAAAAAGACTCATTTGCATTGGTACCTAAATGACAAAAGCCAGGAAGAGGAATTAAACAAAACCTTTGGCTGTGTGTTGGAGCACTGCCTCAGGGAAGATGAGGATGCTGTACCCTGGGGTTTGACTGGGTCATGTAGTGCTCCAGGTATGTAAACAGGAGAAACCTACAACCAGCAGCAGCATCAACCTGCTCCCTGCATCGTTTGGCCTGTTCCAGGTTTAGGTGTAGCATAGCTCAAGTGTACGTAACTCTTTATTAGACTAAGGTTATGTGTACATTGGAAATTATTTTGGCAAGCAATAAGCACACCCAGGGAGATTTTGTAATGCTGATTATTAAAAGGACAACAACAAAGCAATACAACACCCCGATGTGCTGTACCCCTCACTGTGGAGAAAATTAACTGTATCCCAGCCCAAACCAGCTCATATCAGATGCGTTTGTGTATTTATTTGAATTCTCATCCTTTATTAGTCATTCTTTCAGCCATCATTGCCTCATTAATTTATCAGCACAGACACTTATGCTGTCATTTAACTCCATAGATTTCACTCTGTTCTTTATTTCAGATGGTTCCTACGTGTCAGTGCCGTCCCCTCTGGGGAAGATTAAAAGCATGACAAAAGGTATTTGCAATGGCGAGGGAAAACTTGAACTTTTGTGGTCATTTTACCCACCATGTTTGTCAGCCTGAATATCTTGCACAAGATTCATTATTCCTGAAATTTTCATTGTTCATCGTTCCATTTCCCTGGGATAATTTTATGAAACAGCATACTTAGCTTTACTACTCAGCATAATGACAATTCTTGTATTTATGTTATTTTCATTTACTTTGAAGAATGTATTTATTTTTATTTCTTTGAGAAAAGACTGTTTTGTGAATTAGCATTAATGAAATACCCACTTATCCATGAATGAAAATAAATACCATGTTGAATCCCACTATAAAATGACTGGATTATCTTTACAAGAAAAATTCTGTTCAAAAATATCTGATGTTGCTCTAAACAAACACAGATAAAATATTCAGAGAAATACTTGTATTTTGAAATATTTCCTCATTTTTTATTTTGTGGTGCTTTCAATTTTCCTCTTTAAATGTTCACTGTATATATTCAGATCCTTACATCCTGTACACAGCACCATCCAATTGTTCCATTTAGAAATATTATGATAAACTTCATAGCAATAAACCAAAAAAGTCAACAAGATAGAGAGATTTGACAACTAAATTTAGTTGCAAAATTTAGATTCCACATGTCACTAGGATCTGGCTCTGGAATAGCATCTCCAGCAACAGCAATCATCACTGCATGCAGAGAAAAAAAGAAACTGATTCTCCATGTAAGGAATTTTGTGCAACCATGCCATGGCACAGGCAGAGTTTGGGGATGAGGGAAAGTGCTCATGGCTGATGTGGTGCTAAAGCCAGGAATGCCAAGGCAACTGTGGCATTGCAAGGATTTGTCTGTCACTGGGGTTTGCTTTGGTAATGGAAGAAAGGGAACAGGATTAGCACTCAATTAACAGGGGAAAGTCAACTTTCTCAGTGCAAGGGTTCTGAAGTTCAGTGCTTTATGTTCTGTCCTCCCCTGACCCATGTTTTGCAAACAGGATGAGTGTTTCTTTTGCAGAGAAGGCTGACGTTCTCCTCCTCCGCGCTGGTTTGCCATCGCACTTCCACCTTCAGCTCTCCGAGATAGAGTTTCATGAGATTATTGGCTCAGGTACCAGAATGGAAAGTGCATCCTCGTGAAATGTGTGATGTTCATAACAAACATCTCTGTGCTCATTTATTTTAAATCATTTTAGGGTCTTTTGGAAAAGTCTACAAGGGACGATGCAGAAATAAAATCGTTGCAATCAAACGGTACGTTTGTCAGGCTTTTCCATCCTGTTTGGACAATGGCCTAGTTTGAAGTATTAAGAAAGCCCATATTTTATGGTATTTTATAATTTTTTTGCCTTTCTGTTTTCTCTCGTGTCAATCCTAAGCTATCGAGCCAACACCTACTGCTCCAAGTCTGACGTGGACATGTTCTGCCGGGAGGTTTCCATTCTCTGCCGACTGAACCATCCGTGTGTCATCCAGTTTGTGGGAGCGTGCCTGGATGACCCCAGCCAGTTTGCCATCGTCACCCAGTACATCTCCGGGGGATCGCTCTTTTCCCTGCTCCATGAACAGAAGAGGTATTCCCCTTGTCCTCCACTCAGACTTTCTGCACAGAATTTGGAAGAGTAGGGAATCTATGCTGATGTAAATATGCATTTCAGTATAAGGAACAGAAAAAGGAGCACACTAGAAAAAGCTGATCTTTGGTTCAGTTAATTTGGTGTACAAGGGAAACTGGTAATCACAAAATTGTTATTGTCATTATTTTACAATATATAGATTTACATTACATAGATTATATAACATTATTTTGTATGTAAAACAATTTTGAAGGTTGCATGATTTACACATAAGAATAATTTACAGACAGTTTTTGACTGTTTATTAACTTTGAGTAATTTTTTTTTTCCCCCAAAATACAGAACTCTTGATCTGCAGTCTAAATTAATCATTGCTGTAGATGTGGCCAAAGGCATGGAGTACCTCCACAATCTCACACAGCCCATCATACATCGGGATTTGAACAGGTCAGTTTCTGTCTTTAACCTAAATATTCAGAGAACATGACGGCTCAAAGACACAGGGACCTCCACAGACTCCTGTAACCACATCAGGTCTCATTAGCTCTGAGCTGAAGTAATCTCAGAAGTGTTACACAAACCCCTACAAGTTGCAATTGCCAAACTGTCATTGTCCTTGAAGGCGGCAGTCGCTGAAAAAGAGCATTTTCTTGCATCTGTTTGTTTGGGTTTTTCTGAATTTCCATTTCTGAATTCTCCATGTATTTTAGCCCAGCACCTGCTGTCAAAGAGAACTTTGTTACTTTCCCTTGTCACTTCATCTTCTTCCTTTGTTTTGTCTCTTTTACTCTAAGTATTTCCCTGTAGTTACAAGTTCATGTGTTTCTTGATTTGCTTGGCTGGTTTGTTACAGCTAAAAGCAGCTCTGACTGCTCTCCTCCGAGAGCTGAGGTCTCACACAGGACCAGGCACTCATCCCTCTCTTTGGTGGTATCTGAGTAGGAGCACTGAGTCCTCGGTGTCTACAGGAAGAAGCCCATTCTTGCTGTTCTAGTTATGAGAACAGTCTCGTGATGTGCATGTTTCAGCAACAGGGGGTGAAATACCTAAACTGCATTGACTGCAAGATTGGAGATGAAAATGATCCTTTTGCTGTGGCAAAAGCTCTGTCAGCCCTTGAGAGCAACAGGCACACTGGGGTGGCATCCCCCACTTTCCCTCTGAGTCTCCTTCACATCCCTGCATCACTGCACAGGTTCCTTTCGGGCCACAACCCATGGTCTCCGAGGGAGAGCCTTGTTTTCAAGGCTGCAGCTCTTGCCTTGGCTGTGATGCAAGCCGAGAGCCCTGTGCCTGACCACTGCAGCCTGTGGGACTGCTCTGGGGCAGCCAAGGCTCAGACTAGGGCAGCCAAGACTTAGCTCAGCTCCATGGCTCGGGCCTCACAGCTCAGCTCCAGGCTGTGGTGGCTCTTAGAAGGAGGATTTTAAATAACATTTTCCACAAACGAAAACCCAAACCAGTATCTTCCTAGAAAGTTGGAAAGCATGTAATTGCCCCACAGAATTTTTACAGATCATATTTGTGAGGGTCAGAAGATAATTTGCTGTAGGGACACTGCTGTCATTGATGTGTGCTGATGAGAGCAGCTCAACTTCAGTGCAAAAGCAGGAGTTGTGTTTGCAGCATGAGTCCCAGCCAGCCCACAGGCACAATTACCAGATGAAAATCTTTGCAACAATTTAAGAGAAAGACCAAGAGTGAAATTGTGTTAAGTTTTGCCACTGGCTTCACAGGAGTCTCATATTTTTTACCTTAAATTTTCACATAGCTTGTAACCCCCTTTGTGAGTTCTGAAATCTAATGCACCACACATAATGCATTAAATAAATCGGCAATATGGCTTGACAGAATAGAGAAAGAAATGAATCTTTCATGTACTGTACCCTGGAAAAGGGGTTATCCTTCCATTTGGAGAATAATTGGGAGTTTTATTTTGCTTTTCACTTCTGACAGCTATCCGCAATGGTGACACGTATCAGCTTATTACTACTTACACCATGGTGAGGGATGACAGCCACAATGATTATAGCACTTTAATAAAAAAGAGACCATTTTAGTATCAATTTAATTTAAGCCATAACAGCTGAACATGGCTGGAGCAAGCCTTTGAGCAACTGACCTGCATTTGATGGCTCTAACTATCCATGAACAGTTCTGAGAGCTGCTTGGTGAGAGAGATGAAAGAGAGGATGGCAGCCTGGTGGTAATGGGGATAGTCTGCGACTCCTCTTTGTTCAAACATCCCTTGTGAAATCTTAAAATAGCTGTTGCTTTTCATTAAACCCACAGCATGTTAAAGGCAGAAGGATCTTTTCATGGCCCTGATCTCTGGGAAAAGGACATGCTGTGCCTGTCACTTGCCATGGGAGGGAGAAGCCTCCATGGCTGGCAGACCCAAGAACCACATCCTTTCACAAAGGCAGGATGATTGCACATTACTCATTCTTCTCTCATTTTCTTCCTTCCATGGTTTCGTGAAGAGAATGATGCTTGCTCTCACCATTGCAATCTCTGTGTGATCTTAACAGAAGACAATTAATTTCTGATTCTGCTGAACTCATTATTAACCTTCTGCCTGCTCAGCTCAGCTCAGTTTTGTCTTCTGTATTTCTCAAAACAGAGGCTTAAGAGTTCCTTTCTCATCCAAGATTTTCAAATTTGCAAGTGCCATTGAGGCAATAACAGCATTTTTGAGCTGTACCTTCCAAGCCCTGTTTCTGTGAGCTGTATTTTTTACTATAGAAAAGAAAAATCAGTAACTATAGCATTCACTGGAAGTAACAGACTGACAAAACCCTCCAGAGCCTGTGTCCTGCCCTCAGATATGTCCATCCATGTGCTCAACACCAGAATGAGCCTTTCAGCATTGTTTGTCATATTCTAGGCCAGGGGAGGTTCAGGTTGGACATCAGGGAGAATTTCTTCATGGAAATAACTGTCAAGTACTGGAATGGGCTGCCCAAGGAGGTGGTGGAGTCCCCATCCCTGGAAGTGTTCAAGGAATGACTGGATGTGGCACTCAGTGCTCTAGTCTAGTTGATGAGGTGGTGGTGGGTCACAGGTTGGACTTGATGGTCCTGGCCATCTTTTCCAACCTTAATGATTCTGTGAGTCTATGAAAGGCTGTTGCATGCCATGAGGAGAAAGGGCCTGTCAATTGATTTCTCAGCTTCTCAATAAAAACTTTCAGTCCAGGTCTTGATTATGCCTTGACTTGTCAAGTCGTATTTATTCAAGGTCTACACAATCCTGGAGAAGACTGAAGTTGAAACTAGGGCTCAATGCAGTTTATTCACATTGAGACTTGGGATATTTTTTGTCCCTACTGACAGAGGCCAAATTTGATTGAAGACCACAGCAAAGTCTGTAGCTTTCTATGTCTTGTGTACCTACACTCAGCCCAGGGTGCAGCCTTCAAGAGTCTCTCTAGTTCAGCTTTGTGTTTGATTCATATTTTCATTTGGCATCTGGTGGGGATCTCAAAAACAATTCCCCATGTCATACTCAAATCACTTCACTATGTTGATGGAGAGTATGTATGGGAGCTAAAATTAGATTGAATATAAATCAAAAGAGTCACAATTACATTTTTATGATTAAATTTATCATCCCACGTGTTGGTTTTAGGTGAAACTAGAAATCTTAAAGACAGTGATTTGTGAAGTCCTGCTTGGGAGAGCTTAAATTTTTTCTGTCCTAAAACTGTTATCTGGTGAAATTTGTGTTCCTCACTTGACTGTTCTTGTGTCTGTCTGCAGCTCTAATATGAGCAAGTTGTGCTTTTTGTTGAGACCATCAATATCACTTTCATTTTTTTCTCCCCATGTAAGCCCTGGCCAGATTTTTCATTTGTTTTTACATACACTTTTCACGCTTCTGAATTTACTTGAATCAGTCAGCATTTGATAAATATCCTGTCAGCAGCATTGTGTCCACATTCCTGCACTTTTATGTTGTGATTTGCTCAGCCCTTCCAAAGCAGAATCACAGAATATGCTGAGTTGGAAGGGACCCACAAGGATCATCAAGTCCAGCTCCTGGCCCTGCACAGGACCATCCTCAAGAGTCTCACCATGTGCCTTAGAGTATCATCCAAACGCTTCTTGAACTGTCAGGCTTGGTACTGTGACCAATGCCCTAGGCCCTGAAGGTGTAGTGACTGGGGTAGGGAAACCTTCATCCCAAGAGGTACTGGAAGCTTGTGACCTAGCTAAGGCATCTTGTGAGTCTTTCCTCATGTTCCCACTTTGTCTGAAAACCTGTGTTTGTGTTGCTGATTTCTAAAAGCCTTGGTCAAATGTTGGATTATTTGGTCGAAAGTTTGGCTCTGTGATCTTGGAGGTCTTCTCCAATCTTAATGATTCTATTATTCTATGGTTTTATGAAATAGGCTTTTTTCTACTTCCTCATGTGTGTTCTTTGCTGAAAATTAAATAAGTTGCTGTAACGTTCTTGAATCAGTAAATCAATTTGCAATAGATTCTATATACACTTTCCCTGCTAAATGATGTTTTGCAATAGGCAGAAGATATTTTGTGTGCATGGTCCATTCTTTATGGACTCTTTGGATCTGCTCCTTCCCTTCTATACACCGTCATAAATTTGGGATTACCACCATGAATTTACACCTACCTAAGCCTTAGAAGAGAAAAGAATCAGTCCATGTAGTTTTATTTGAAGGCCATCACTGTGCTTATATTCAAATATCATCTTCATCACTGAGATTAAGTGCACTTATTTAATAAAACTATTAGACTTGGTCTGTAACTAATTACAGAAGCTGTTTTGCTCTGGTATTGATTAAAAGCTGAAGCTTTGGGTTTGCCTTTCAGAGTTAACGTGCACTTTCTAACAATAAATAGAAGATGTAGCTATAGACATTTGACTACCTATGCAGGTAATTTGAACTCCTCGAGAGTGTATCTATGACCCAAAAACTGTAACATTTTCACCATTTTTAAGACACTATCAAACAATTACCTATTTTTTTTTTCCCCAGTCACAATATTCTCCTGTATGAGGATGGTCATGCTGTAGTTGCTGATTTTGGAGGTAAGGAGTTTTTGTGAAACATTTATAAATTAACCCCAAATTCTCTAAAACTAAACGTGCTGGCTGAGACAATCCTGTAGGATTGCACTGAATACAGGGCTTTTGTATAACAAGGTGCATGTCAGTATTGTCCTGACAGTAATTATTTTTCTTGTTCTGTTTCAGAATCTCGATTTCTGCAATCCCTGGATGAAGACAACATGACAAAACAACCTGGGGTTTGTTTCTTGTTTTGTTCCACATAATATCAAATATACAGGCAAACCCTGTTTAGGAGAAATTGACATTAGAAATATGTTTATTGTAAAAGGTGGACTGCTGTAGTATTTCATCTCTTCAATGTTTCTCTGTTTTGGCTTATTTTTTTTCCTTGAAGTGTCTTTACTAGCAGAGATGAGGAAATATATAACATCTTCAATAGAAAACAATGTTTTATAAGGTTGTCTTGGGAGCTCTATTGCCCAAATTCCTTTCTAAAGAGTGAATTTTAATCCACTCTTCCTGACTCACACACACATTTGTTGGCGGGTGATTCTTTTTCCTAGCAGAAAATCAGTTCCTCGACACTGATTCCCTTATTTCACAGTTCTTTTCTCCATAATAGCCTGTTGCTCACAGTCAGATTTACAAGACAGTTGTTGTTGTCTTTGAGTCCAGATGCATCCCATGTGTCACTCCATGGCCAGGAATATTCACATCATCCTAACTACTAATGTGAGGTGGGACGGGTGATGCCAAAGGATGGGTAATAACTACACCAGGGCTTTTAATCAGCACTTTAAATCCCTGTAATGGCACTCACTGTGTGAGGAGTAAAGGTTGCTGTTTAGACCCAGGTCCTGCCAGGCCTTGGTGACATCCCACTGAGAAGATCTGTCTTGAGAAGGGCTGTCCTGAGAAGGGCTGTCCTGAGAAGGGCTGTCCTGAGAAAGGCTGACCTAAGGAGGACTGTCCTGTCCTGTAAAGGATGCAGAGTAAAGGAACCAAGGCACAAGGAATCTGAAAATCACCCCAGGGAGAGGCCAGTTCCTTGTGAAGCAGCCTCAGAATTAGGGGTCTGCAGGCAGTGGCAAGACCCCTAGAGAGCAGGCCCAGCCCAGTACAGCTGTGATCAGCTTTTACTTCTCCCAGCTGAATCATATAATTCCTATCATATGGCATATATTCATATATATATATATATATATCAGACCTGATGATGTGATCTGCAGGCCTGGAGGCTGGGTTTCTTCTTTTATTCTCACCCTACTCTCATGTTTAAAGTCTGCTCAGCCTGGCTGTACAGGGCTGAGACAGCACCAAGCTAATGCAGTTACATATCATGTGCAGTAACAAACATTGATTAGCTTTTGCAAGCCAGGTGAAAATTTTTCCTGGCAAATTACCAGTTATTTTATGGAGTGACGGAGGCAGGAAATAAGAAAACAAAGGAAAACAAACATACGAAGGCAGGAATAGGTGCATGTGTGAGGAGGCAAACACTGCTAATGTGTGACTGCTGTTCCCTGGTGCGCAGAACCTGCGCTGGATGGCCCCCGAGGTGTTCACCCAGTGCACGAGGTACACCATCAAAGCTGACGTCTTCAGCTACGCTCTGTGCCTCTGGGAGCTGTTAACAGGAGAAATTCCATTTGCTCACCTGAAACCAGGTAAGATGCTCAATGAATTAGTATTTTAAATTTTTCTGGACTGGAGAAGTAGCTACACTGTGTAATTTTAACCAGTAGTTTACTGAAGTATGTTATTAAGTGCTGAGATACAGCATTTGGTGAAAAGCACAGAAATATCCCATTAAAATCATGTATATTACTCCCTGCAGATCTGCATAACCTACAATTCCTTATCCAGGTCTAGAATTAGGAACAAGTCATTCTGACTGCAGGCTTTTTTGTCTCTCTCACATGGGTGTTGGGATTTCAAAGCCATTCCTTGGTACTTGTCCTCATGTGTCTCAAGAGAACACCCAAAAACTATGGGGGGGTGGCCTTTCCAGGGCTGCACTTGGCACTCCTGATATTCTGACCCCCAGATGTCTGAAAGGAAGTATTAGAGGTCAAGAGTGCTGTAGGACGTGGTCAGAGCCAGCACAGGTAAGGAGGGAGGGCTCAGACCCTTCTGCCAATGAGACCCCCACTGCCATCTGTCCTGTGGCTGGAGGTGGGCCCAAGGCCATGGGGATGGGCAGCTCACTCTGCTCTCAGTCTGACTGGAAAAGCCTCCTTTAACCTCCGTGCCTTTATCCGCAGGTTGGATGGCTCAGTGTTCCTGTGCCTGCCCGGTGTCTCAGCAGTGAGCAGGTGTGTTCCCAGGATCTGTGTGAGTGCGGGCACTAACGGGTCTCTGTGGGCTGTCCCTTGCAGCGGCAGCAGCAGCAGACATGGCCTATCACCACATCCGCCCACCCATCGGCTACTCCATCCCCAAGCCCATCTCTGCCCTGCTGATGAGGGGCTGGAACGCCTGTCCCGAGGTGAGTGCCCCTGGCAGTGGGAAAACAGGCATGTCTGCTCTGGCTGACCCTCCCCAGAATACCGGTTTCCATGGGAAGGGTCACTGCAGAAAGCCCCCAGACAGATAACGGGGTGTGTCAGGAAATACAGGAGAGTTGGTGAATTGAGGAGGAAAGTAAACTGACATTTAGCCATTCAATGAAACCTAATTAATCATGTAGTTTTGATTATGACTTGAGTTATAGTGTGAGTAGAAAACTCCTTGCTGCTCTCAGACTTCTGTATATAACTGCTAATGACAGCATGTAACACACATTAAGTTTAAATTTATTAATAAGATGTCATATTAAAGTGTTGACCTAAGCAAACACAGAGATGGATGCAGTCCCTGTGTCTTGTCAGCATTTCCACAGCCCACTTAGCCCCAAAACCATCTTTTCAGAGTCCCAGTGCACTTTGTTACCCATCAGTGACACTCCAACATCACTTCATCTTGCCAGTGTTTTAGAGTTTCATGACAGAATTATAAAGAAATTGATAGCACAGTCACCCCATGGATGGTCAGTACTTTGCACAAGATGTGAGCAAAAAGTTGTTAAAATTATCTTGCAAGGTGTTTTGCTTCTGTTCTTTATTAAACTTTCCTTCATGGATAGCAGGGCTGCTGTCAGTCCTGAACTGGAGGGCTGCTAGGAGGGCTGCAGGGCTTTGGCCCAAAGCCCTTAAGTAGAGCCTACCTCTTGCAGGTGGTTCTATTGAGGACAGGGTGGTGATGGGAATGAGTAGCTTATTTAGCAGTTACCTCATTAAAGTATTCCCAGCCCTCCATTGTTAAACAGTGCTCAGGTACTGCTTCAGTCACGCCTGAACTTCCCGGGAAGGCTGAGCTGTGAGCTGGGACAGAACACGGATAGGCAATAATGGAGGGCTACTTGTCATTCCCCTCACTTGCCTGATCCTGTCCCGAGTGTGGCCTCCACAAACCTCTGTGCCGCTTGAAGCACACAAAGATGGACACACTTGTCCAGGAATGGGTTGGGCAGGCAGTGGGAAGCAGCTGTGGGGGGGTGCAGGTACAGGGACAAGGGGAGGAGGAGGACAGCCACAAAGGCAGCTTATCTGCTGCTCGTCACTGCTGTTACTGTGTCCAAAGTCCTGTTCATGGGCAAAGTGGAAGCCAACCTAAAGAGCAGAGCCAAGCATTTATTAATAGCATTTTTGTAATCTTATGATCTAGTCATTATTAGCTCAAATGTAATTGTTACAGAAAAAGAGATTAATTGCAGTTGAAGTTGTTCTACACACACCTCTTCGTTTCGTAACTCAGCACTGAACTTGCAGTTCTCATCAGATTCCCAAACAGACTGACAGCAATGCCATGAAATTCAGAGAAATCCTATCCTTGTGTGTCAGTCTATTCACAGCAGATCTGCCCCTTTCCATTTTTAACCCAGCTCTGCTTTTTTTATTGTGTTCCCAGGGGAGACCAGAGTTCTCAGAAGTTGTCACAAAGTTAGAGGAGTGTCTGTGCAATATTGAGGTAAGGACCTGGTTCCCAGCATGGTAAGGACCTGGTTCTGTGTGTGTACAAGCAGATAGGAGTACAAGTGGGGACAGGGACAGTGCCAGCAGCTGAGGACAGCAGTGGCTTTGGAGCTGCTGGAAAAGTCCAAGGAAAAGTGCGGGACAACTTATGAGAGACATGAGGAAGGACTTGTAAATATGCAATAACAGTACCTTTTTTTTTAAAATCCAGTTAATGTCTCCAGCCTCCAGCAACAGCAGCGGGTCCCTGTCTCCCTCCTCCTCCTCGGACTGCCTCGTGGCCCGGGGAGGTCCCGGCCGCAGCCACGTCGCCGCGCTGCGCAGTCGGTTCGAGTTGGAATACGCCCTGAACGCTCGAGCCTACGCTGTCTGGTCACAGGGGTGCGTATGAGCCACCCGGGGAGGGAGAGAGCCTCTGAAAGGCTTAGGCTGAGGTGACTAAGGGAAGGAGGCCATGCTCCTGCAAGGTGGTGTGGCAGGACCAGGAGAGAGCTCTGCCAGACCTGTGCTGTCACCTGTGCCCATTACAGAGATCAGGGATAAACTACCTGCCAGCAGGACAGTGGGTTTTGGTTCATGACTGGAAGATAATTCCACCATCTTCCTCACCAGAGAAACTTATTTGCAGGACCCTTTTAGCAGTGACACATAAAATACATGGCAATGATCCTGGATTGATGCCTGGAATTGCTTCCAAGATGACAATGCAGATATAATTGTGAAGCCCCAAATGGGGTATTTGAGGGCAGTTACTCTGAGAATGGTAACTGAGTGGCAGTGTGCCTGTGGGTCCTGCTCTTGCTTCATGACTTCTTCTTGCTTTTTGTTTACTTGAACTGCTGTGGTCCACCCCCACACTGATGTCTTGTAGTACTGTCCTTTCCTCCCACTCTGGAGAAAAGCTCCTGTAGCCTTCATCAGTCTCACCTAAACTGACATCTCTTGTTTAATTTGCAGCACTGGGCAACCCCCTTCTCAGGGCCTGTCTCTGGATGACATGAGAAGGAACTTCCAGTACCCCCCAGTTGACAAAAACGGTGAGTTAATGCTGAGGGGTTCTCTGCCACAAGTTGTTCTGCTGCCATCGGCACTGCAGGGAGGGGGGACGGGAGCACCACTGCTGTGCAGAGCTACAGTTGACCCTCTCTCTGCACCTTGCAGGGTACGTGTCAGACCCCTTAAGCACCATGAGGTTCCACTCCTGCGGCAGCAGCGGCAGCTTCGAGGAGAGCAGCTGAGGGAGGGACCGTTCGCCTGCTGCCAGCCTGGCCATCGACCCGCAGCTCTCGCTGCACCACCAAACCCCAAGTGTCACACCGAGATCCCTGAACAGCTTTAGTGTTGATGGCAAATATCCCCATCCTGCGTTCTGCTTTAGCATCCCCCTCTGCTGACCTGCCCGAGGGCTGGGTTTTGGTGGTGTGATGCTGTTCTATAACACAGGAATGCCCACAAGGAATGCTGCACTTTCATCTTGGGCACTGATAACACGATGAGATGAAAGTAAAGAAACATCAGTTATATTCCAGAGCTTTGAGGCAGATTGCTCTCAGCTTGGATGGTCCTGAGGCAGGGGGCTGTCAGCCCACCCTGGCTGGGAGGTGCCCAGGAATCGCCATCCCCATCCCCATCTAGATAAGGAGCAGCCTGTCACCCTCACCTCCCTCCACCCACCATGGAAGCTTGGTTGTTCCTGGTCCCGGCTTCTGAACCAGACCTGGTTTAGATTTCTCCACAGCCCCAGACACATCCCGTGTCCCATTCCCCACTCCATAGGTTGGCCCAACTCCCCAGCACAGCAGCCCCAGCTGCAGTTTGTCAGGGCTCTGACCCTTGGGTGCTCTCCTGCATGCTGAGAACATGGACATATCTGGGTGTCCATCTTCCATCAACTCCTCCAGACATCCATGTTTTGTTATCCACTTGGTTTGGTTTGAGGGATTGTTTTTCCCTGAGAAGTGTAAGCTTTCCTTCAGTTGTTTGCTTACAAAAAGCAACATAGGAACTCCAAAACAAACTTTAAATGAGAAGGAAGTTGTGTAAAATTGTGTCACAAACTTGATAACATTAACACAGTACAAAGTGGCATTTTTGACTTGAAGCAAACCTGTGTCAGGTGCCATTGCAATGGGCAGCCAGTGCCACAAAAAGGCCCTGCAGCAGTGACTGAGCACAGGGAATTAAAAAAGAGAATAGAGGTAGGGCAGGAGAAATTAAACTATTCCTCTACAAGCAATTACAGAGTTAATTGTGCTGTTATTTTCTGGAGTCTTTTTTAAAATTAGCAAACTGTATCTGTAGTCCTGTATGTATGCCAAGGCAGAGTGGGAGTCAGAACTCACCATTGCTGGGCAGAGCTCTGTGGGTGTTATTGAGGATGTTGTGTTCCTACAACCACGATCCCCAATGCAGGTCTGCGATGAGGCCTCGAGCAGTGCGACAGACACGAGCTGTGACTGCATGGTGGGCTCTGCTAATGCTCTGCTGCCATGCCTGCCATTATTTCCACAGTCCTGAAGCAATAAAACTGGGGAAGAGGTGGTTTTTCATTTGTTGTGTTTCACTTGCTGAAAACTTGAATGGGGGGAAAGGAAAACCAAGCTCTAAGTGCAGCTCTGTTACAGCTCTCCCACCACTGGCCCCTGGTACCAGCCAGTGGTAACCTCTGCTCCGCTGGGCTCATGTCCCAGGTGCAGTTCCATTTACACCACCAGCTGCTGGGATAATGAAGTGTCAGGATAAACACACAGCAAAGCCTGGGATGGGGCTCACAAGGGGACCTGCTGGACCCTGTCTGCAATCTTCCCAGCCCCCATAAGTTGGGATATTTCCATGGAGGGGGTTGGAACAAGAGGAGCTTTAAAGGTCCCTCTCAGTAAACCACAACAAAACAACATCCAGATTTGTCTGCAGCTGGAGGAAATCTGCTGTATTCTCTCTAGAAGTACAAGCAGTGTTAGCAGTTGGCATTCTGTGAGGGAAGAGGTGCAGAGCAGAAGGGAGAAGGTGCATCTAGGATGCTGATAAATATTCCCTACCTGACCCTAATTGCCCAGATGTTCTATATGGCAAAGCCACAGAAGCACAAGCTGATGAAGGAGGGTGAACAGACATTAGGTCTCAGTCCTTGGTTTTCATACTGGCCAGAAACACCAACAGGGCAGAAAGAATCCATTGTCATATCTGAAATCTCAGTTCCAGCTCTAAGTCTCTTTTTTAACAGGAATTTTTTTTCTTCCAAATATCTCTGCACTCTGTCTTTTTCCCTTGCTTAAAGCAACCATGCAGTGACTCTGCATTTAGTGACTTGGCAACTGGGCCTGAAAATCAGAAACTAAACTGTGTTAGAGAACTAAAAATGGAGCAAGGGAGCAGACTTCATGTGCACTAATACCTCACTTCATGTGCACTAATACCTCAGTGTACTCACAGATACCTGAGCTACTGTGTCATCCCTGAGTACCTCCTCGGAACATGTCACATGAAAACAACAAAAAAATTCCAGAAAGCAAACCTTCTATAGTTTAACAAGCCCTTTACAAAGCCACCTGCTTGCAAATAATTTTACTAGTAATTAAAATTACTGGTTCCTTGAAGAAAACAATGTCGTAGATAATTGGTCTCTATAGAAGAAACATCAGGCTTAGGGGAAAAACATGTTTCATAGGAGTGATCAGTAATACAAACAAAAACTCTGAAAAATGTTAATTACTGAGTAGAACATGCTCTGAAGCTGTTTGTGGGACTGCAAGTAGTCTGTGCTGTTCCCAGAGAAGCCCAAGGACCCCAGCACATCAAAATATTTACCAAGAATGAGACAGTCCGAGGATTCTTACCCTGCTTTGGAGACCTGCCAGTGCCTGGCAACTGTAGTGATATTTTAAATTAACACATCAGCAATAGATTAAAATAGATGATCTAGATTAAAATAATTAAAATAATATGGAGTCCAACCAGACAAGGGCTTGGACTGCAGGCAGGAGTGAACCTGGCATTCCTGCAGCACATGTCCACCAGCACGGCACAGGACAGGACAGGACAGCCAACACAGCACAGGACAGGACAGGCAGCACGGCATGGCACAGGACAGCCAACACAGCATGGCACAGGACAGCCAGCACAGCATGGCACAGGACAGCCAGCATGGCATGGCTGGCTCCCTCAGAGGCTGGGCTGGCACAGCCCTACCAGGCAGGCCAAGGGATTGGTCATGCCTGGTTTGCACGGCTGAACCCCAAAACCCCTCAGGCAATTCCCAGCCAGGAAAGTTACCTTGCAGCCCTTGTTTCAGACAGACAGATGCACCGCCCATACGGTGCTGCCCACCAGGTGCTGCCCACCACCAGCATCCCAGGCAGTGTCTGTGAGCCACCATCCCACATCCCTTTCAGCGATGCCAGGGCTTGGTGCCCAGTTCCAGGAGTGGGACTTCAAACCTTCCCATGCTGTATCCACATTGCACAGCTGGCGTGGGTTTGAACTGGTGAAATGCATCTCTTCGGTCTGTGGGATGTCACCAGGCTCCAGCTGTGCGAGACACATCTGAGGCACAACCATCAGCAGCCAGTGACAGGCAATTGAGGACATCTGACAGTTCAGGGAGTTCCAAAAGCCTTCCTGATGAGCCAAGAATGAGTTATGCCAGTGGCAACTGTTTGATAGTTTGCTTTGCTCACATATGCTCACTTTAATAATTAATCGGAGGGTTTTTTCTGCTGCACATCTTGTTTTGCCCCAAGTACCACCTACTTTTCACTTAGAAGTTAATTACTAATTTGCACCAGATAGGAGAACAGAAAGGACCAAGGGAAACACTTCCAAACCTATACAATTATCCTTTTCCACGGTTTCGCTTATTACCAAATTTCTGCCTGCTCAGATGACAGGGACACTAATGTTTTGAAAGTCCACATACACACATACATGTTCGTAACCACAGGATTCCTTCCCCCAGTTGTTACAACCACATGCACAAGTGCCATTTATAAGTATTTCAAGAATGTTAAATAATGAACTGTCAGCATTCCAGTTCCTTACAATCACACTGCTCTGTTCACCAAGGCCTTCTCAGATGCCCTGGGTCTCCTGCAGCCTCAAAGGGGCTCCCAGGAATCCCTGCACCCCCATCTGCATTTGCTCACCTTGAATTGCCACCCATGTGTCCAAACGCTCAGGTGCAGCCATGCCACAGCCCCAGGCATGAGCTTTGTGTGAGTACCTGCCCAAGGCAGCTTTAGCAGCACAAACACTCAGCACAACATCAGTCAGTCCTTGGCAAACTGAGACAGACACCACAGTGCTGGCCCTGCTGCACAGGCAGGGGTTATTCCTACAGTTAAACCGCTGGCAAAAATTGAAGGAGCTGCACAGACTGGTACAGGTGTTTAATAGACCCAAGTGAATGTGCAGGTCTGATATGTATACAGAAAACACAACCTTCTGAGATGGTCCTTAGCAGGAATGTGCACAGACTGCACGTACAAATGCAACTGCCTCTAATAGAGGGAACACAGCAACCACTTGATCACATTTGAGTTTCCACTCCCATGTATATTGATCTGAAGTGACTCAGAGAACCAATCCACTCAAAATCCTACTCATTTCAGCCTCATTTTCCTACTTGAAATGCAATTACAGTCCCTTCTGTGTGGGGCTGAGTCTCCTGTGCCTACCAAACAGTGCCCAGAGGCTGCTGCACACCCAGCCCCAGGTGCCCAGCTCAGAAAGGTCTTGGTGGGCCCATAGAGGTGCAGGAGAGCTGAGAAGAGCCTCAGGCAGTAGAGAAGGGCAGCCACTGCCAGGCTGAGACAGCTCTACACTGACCACCCTCTTGCAGCCTCAGCCCAGGCTCCATGGGCCAGGAAGTCACTTCTGACTGACACTAGCAAAAGCAAAAGGCCAGGCTTTATGCATTTACAAATACTTGTTAGAATTGTTCTGATTTAACAACTCTCAACATTTCAAAGTGCCAAGCATGCCCTGAACTGTGGCCAACAGCAAGTGTGGATCCCTGAGACAGAAGCCCCTCATGCCCCCCAGCACAGGAGGCACTCTGCATGCAGGAGAGCTATCCTCCCCTAATTTGGGGTGGGGAAGTCCCCAGGCTAAAACCCTCGTGTGAGGCCTCCTTCACCCCCGATCCTGCCATTGCATCTCTGCTGAACGTCCCTGGATGATCTTACCAGAATCAAACAATGGCATGCACAAGTGCCCCATGCACAGCAGTGAGGACACAGCCTGACTGACAAAAGGCTGCAGCTCAGAAAGGCAAAGACACCCCAAAAAATGACAGATACACTCAGACATGGGCACCCTGTACAGACAAACACACACAGCACATCTGCCCTCATCCTCCTGCCTGCCTGCAGGAGCGATGCATGGGGGAGGAGGGAAAGTTCAGCCAGTCCAGTATTCCTCTGGTTTTGGGAAAAACAAGCATGACAGCTGTGGAACAATCCTGGTGATTACTGTCTTCATAATTCTGAAGCAGCACTGTTTCCTGGGCTGGCAAACACAGGCTCGTTTCAGTTGTCTGCTGCACACTGAGGAGCTGCTATGGTGAAATGTGACAGGTGGTTGTGGTACTCGCGCAGTCAACAGAGGAGTGACATCCCAGCTGGCACAAACCCACAGCTAATTGTGTGAATGTTACAGGACACAGCATTGAGGAGCTGCTGAAAAAGCTCAGAGCAGAGTTTCTTCCCCATCATGGGACTGTTCTGCGGATACGATGACTGGGTCTGGGTTTACACTGTCCTACGGAACAATGAGTAAATGTTACAGAAAACGTTCTGAACTTGGAGCTACTGAGGTATTGCTGTGACATCTCCAACAAGCAGAGGCCAGAGTAACAGCGAAACCAAGTGCTGATGCTGACCTGGTGTTCCAGAGCCCCCAGATGCTGCCAGGGCTCACCCAGTGCCACCAGAGCTGCGGCAAGCTGGGTGGGGTTAGCTGCTCTACATGGCTAGAGGGGAGAGAGGGCGGAGGGGCTGTGAAAATTAATGCCACAGCAAAGGGATTTACTCAGGATTTTGGGAACAGGAAAGAACGCAGGCAGCCGCCACCCAAAAGGATTTATCATCCCTTGTTCCAGCTACCAGCAGCAGATAATTAAGCAATGGTGCATTAAGGAATGGTGCATCTTCTGCCTCTGACAGGGATCAGCCTGGGGGCAGTGACCAATCCACGCAGGACTCACCTGACGGGGTTTGGGGCTCCTCTCACCCACATCAGCAGCTCCTGGGCTCCCTCCGACGACGGGACTGTCCTTCCTCTGTTGCCCGGCCCCAGCAGAGTTCTCTGCACTTGCCAAGACAGCCACTACCTCACTCTCTCTCGTGTTTTCACAAGGACCCTGCTGTTCTCCCTCTGTTTTCACTCCCGCCTGCTCCATCCCCTCCTGCTGCCCGTCCTTGCCCTCCACTGCCCCTGTCCCAGGAACTGCCAGCTGTGGCTGGGTGCCCAAGCACAGCCCCTCGCCGCCTGCAGACTCTCTTCCCATCAGCTCCATTCCCCCATCCCCATGGGCAGGGGTGCTTGGGGAGGTTTCCGCAGTCAGCTGTTCCCCAGGGGATGTTGCTCTACGGGCTTCTTCATGCCCTGAGGACACCATATGCATTGTGACCCACTCCCACTCTGCCTCCCCCTGGCCCTCGGCCCCCACTGGCTCTGGCCCACTTGCCTCGCACCCCAGTGCTGCCTCCTGGTTCATCCCTCGCTCACCAGCCACAGCTCCATCAGCCACCCCTGCCCTGTCCCTCCCAGACTCTCTGGCTGCCCACCTTCCCTTGGCTGACATCCCCTTTGCCACTGCCACCCCTGTCCCACTCTGTGCCCCCAGCACTCCTCCTGTCACCCCCTCCTGTGCCACTGTCCCTCTGCCCACCCTGCCATCCCCAGCCACTGCTACCCCCTCGGCCAGCACCGGCTCCCTTGCCAGTTCCTCGGCCAGAGCCCCTCGCCCAGCTTGGCCACCCATCACAGCGATGGCCACCAGCCCGGGCTCCCCTGCCCGGCTCATGTCCAACCCCAGGGCTGGCACTGCTGCATCACCCACCACCCCCTCCCCAGAAGGCCTCCCCTTTCCTCTCTCTTTTCCATACCTCAGCCACCCCTCCATCCCAGTTGTTGGCTCCCTTGGACCTGCTGCTCCACCTGTGGGCTCCTCTCCACCTCCCAACCCCTGGGTGGACGCCTCTGCAGACCCTCCCGCCACCCCTCCATTGGGTTTTCCTTCCATGACTCTCTCTGTCTCTGCTTTGCTGCCCACAGATGGGTTTCCACTCCAAAGTGCTTCCACTGCACCCTCCTCCTCCTGCACTGCCGGGGTCTCCTCTACCTGAGATGACCCTTCACTGATGGGATCGTCCCCAGCACCCCCCAGTGGCCCTAACCCAGGTGCCACTTCCAGCACAGTACCTTTGCCAGGCTCCACTGACACCTCCATCATGTCCTCCACTCTTTGGAGAACGTTCCCTCCTACCCTGCATACCTGGCCACGTTCAGATGCTGCTGCTCCTGTGGCAGCCTTCCCCATCTCCATCCACTCTTCCTCTAATGCTTTCAGCTGGGAAAACTTATTTGGCTTTACAAACCCTTCCCCTCCAGGCATTGCTTCTCCTGTTTCCATATCCCCTAATGCTTCCAGGAGAGCCCCAGGCTTCTCCACTGCCTCCTGCCCTTCAGAACTCTCTTCCTCAACAGCCCCTTCTCCTTCAGGGCAAACAACCCCGGCAATACCTTTTCCTGCCAGGTCGGCATCCTCCACAGCCTCCTCTCCATCTGCCACAGCACCGACCACAGCACCTTTCCCTGTGGACCCTCCCTCCCACAGCGACTCCCCTGCCTCTGGCACTGCCTCACCTACCTCCTCCTCTGCTGGTGGCCCTGCCACTCCCTCGGGGCCTTTCTCCACAGCCTCCTCCTCAGTGACCCCTCCATCCCCCTCCTGCCCCTCAGACACGGCTCTGTCTGCCTCCCAGCCTGGCAGTTCCCCAGCTGGCCCCTCTCCCCCAGGTGCCGGCTCTCCTAGTGCTGCCTTGATCTCCGTCCCCTCCACCAGCACCTCCTGCTCCCCAGGTGACACCTCTGTGCTCGACTCCACTCTCTCTTCTGTCCCCTTCCCTTTTGGCTGTTCCTCTGCCACAGTGCCTTCCTCAGGTGTGGATTCCTCCAGTGCAGACCTTGTCTCTTCCTGGGGCAGTAAATCCCTCTCCCGTATCCCTTCTCCTCCAGACTCTTTGCTGCCAGCATCTCTTCCCGTGGCAGCACCATCCTGCTCCAGGGTTTGTCTCTGCCCTGCCACCTGCCCTTCTTGTACTTCTTGTCCTGCTGCCTCCTGCACATCAAGGCTTCTCCTCCCTTCTGCCGAGAAACTTCCATCTGGTGCTGTTAGGGAAAAATAAAACATTGGTTTTACTCAGCACTGGGTCAATGTTACATGTTTTACAGAGTTGGTGTTAAAGGTACCGTCTCTGCCCAGCAATGAGGGACATGGGGACCAGAAGAAAACTTGCTGTGCTTCTTCTCATCACACCCCTGGGCTCTGACTACATCTCTAGTGCTGCTGTCCTAGCATCTGGCATAATGAATGTAAGAAAAAATGTTGATGCAAGGCCAGCTTTCATCTCTGCCAATCTTGCCTGCCCTGCCTGCTCTGCCTCCCTCCCTTCCTGCCTGCAGGGAGCTCAGGTGTGCATGTGAAACACCCGTAACCTTGACAGTGACACTCAGAAAGTCAGAAATAGGTGGCAAATTGCTCATGTAAAATACGCACACACGGGAGGAAGAACACTCAGCTGTATAAAATGGGTAATTGCTTCCCGTGGATTCTTTAATTACACTGGGGAATAACACAGGGTTGATTCCTGCCCCTGGGAACCAAAGTGCTTCCCGAGGATGCCCCACACTACCTGGAAGCACAGGAAACCTCACTATGTTTCTGCTTTCCATGGCTATTTTCCTGACTCACAGCCAGTTTACCATGGTCTGGGGTCTTTGCCTAGAACCACTTAAATGCCAAAAAAGCATTAATTATACATAACTACAGAAACCAGCTAGTCATCACCCAGTTCTATACAAGTTAGGAAAGAAAAAAGCACAAGGAGAGTTAACAGCCAAAGGAAAGGGAAACGGCAAACACTTATGTAAAAAGACTTCAGATTAATAAGATTTAATCCTTCTCCCTGACTGGCAGTCAACCTCACCTTCACTGGCATTATGCTCTATACTTGCTGCATTCTCTGCTTCCTCACCAGCACGGAAATCACCAGGTTCAGGGTCAGAATTCACAGGATGATCATTTCCAGTTGCCTTTGCCATTTCCTCCTCATCTGGTTTGCAATCTTCAAAAACTATCACAAAGAAAACAGGAAGTAAGAAAGAGAAACCATTAAAGAGCAAAAGGGGAGTAGAAGCCATCCAGCCCCCTCAGCCTGGTTTAAAATGGTTTAAAATCCATGTTTGGGCAGAGCCTGGAAATACTGGAAATACTAGCAGAGAAACACCAAGACAAGGTTACGTTCTGAGTGGTTATTGGGCTCACAGCAGCACAGAGTGTTCCAGCACCCTGAAAACAGTCCAGCAACTCCCTGTGCTGCACCATGACTGAGAGCATGGTGACATGCACCAGTCACTCAGAGCTATGCAGAGGGCTGTACTCACCCCCTCCTTCCTCACTCTGAGGAGACTCTTCATTGCCATCCTCCACATTCAACATCCCGGTTTCCCAAGGCACTGGAAGATATTCATCATCATCATTCATGCTACTTTCTCCTGACCCAGCCTGTCTGAGTTCCCCGTTAACTTCAGGACTTTGATGCTGCATTGCCATTATATTTTCATGAAAAATTCCAGTATCTTCCCTTGCTGCTAGATCTTCTGGTTTTGCCTTTCCTGCTTCGTCTATTCCTTTGTTTTCCAGTGCAGAAGTCTCCTGATTCTCCTCCCTTCTGAGCAGTTTATTCTCCCCATTCCCATTTCCATACTGTGCATGTGCTGTGCTATCAGATGCCTTTTTGATATCACACTCCTCTTTGCCATCGTCCATCACTGTTTCAGCATGAGAGTCACCCTCAGTGCTGCACTGAGTGCTGAGGGATGAGAGAGAGTCTGCAGGTCTCCTCTCTGGAAACAGCAAACAGTACTTTGGTTTAGTATTTATCACTAAGCATCTGCATTCACTGGGCACTCACAAAGGACAGAATTTCAACCAACAGCAATCTCTGAATTACACCATCTGAGGATATCATGACAAAATTCCAGTGAGTGTAAACAAAAGAATATTGGCCAGATGTATCAATGTTTAAATCCATTTAATGTTTTTGGGGTTTTTTTCTGATAATGAAAATTAACCTCTAATGGAAATTAGCCCTCTGATAATGGAAATTAACTTCTATCAGTCACACAGAAATATACCTCCAAATGCACCTTTAAGTGTCACTCAGACAGGGTTTAGCATAGATTCTTGAGCTCTGTTTGATAAAATACTTCAACCATAGCAACAATCCTTTAGTGCACTCCTGTTAACTCACTGAATATTAGAAAGATCTCCAAAACCATGTGTAAACTATTCAGGTCAAACTGGAGATGAAGTTCACTGTCTTCTCTAGAAAAACATACAGACATCACATCATCATTTAAATTCAAAAATGGAAAGTTTGAGGGGAAAAAAGGCAGTAATCCTTCATCTAACACTGAGCTGACCAGCAGAGCTGACCGCTGCACAGCCTTGCTGCTGCCCATAGTCCACACAGGTTCAAGAAGAGATTGGTGAAACTCAAGGCAGAAAAATCCAGTCAGGCTGAATAAGTAGAAGTGCCAGAACTGTCATCCATGCAGAACTGCATGCTCAGAAAAACATATTGTACCAAGAAACCTTACAGCCACAGTTTAAAGACTCCCACTCAGAATACTACTCCTCTACCATGAGAAAATCCAAGGTTGTTCCTCTCCAGACCTTTCCCCTCAGACAATCTATTGGTTTCTGGATCTTTGGCACAGACAGATACATTAGGGCCATATTCAGGGCCACTAAAGACAGTATTTATAAAACCCAGGCTGGTCTGTCAGGTTTCCTGGGACCCTTCATAAGGTGAAAGGGGTCACAGCTTCTTGAGGTGTGAGTCCCACTGACATGGAGGGCTGCCCTGCAAACCTGCTGCCTGCCTCCATCTCCATTCCAGCACCTAAACAGCTCAGCAAAAAGCCCACGCTCCCACTTCCAGGGGGCTGCCTGCGGTTCAGTGGCAGATGTAAAATTAATAACAAATAAAACAGCTGTCTTTTACTTTGTCAGTAGGAATGGCATGGGTTTCTCCATGCAGACTCACCATACATACTGGACACACAAACTGTAAAACATGCACCAGGTCAGCTTCTCTAAGCCTCATTACAAACAAAACTAACCTTGTTGATTATTCTCAGAGTCCCTGTCAGAATATCCATCACTTTCATCTTTCTCACTCTCAGAGGCCTGGCGTGCCTTCTGTGATGAGGTTCCACTCTCCTTTCCATAGTCTAAATTATGGTTTTTATCATCTGAGGATGACTCTGACATTCCATTTGTTTGATCAGCAGTCTGTCCCTCTTCATTAACTTCTTCATCTGCTTCAAAATCTTCATCATACCCTAAAATAGAAGAATGGCACTGTGACACAGAAAACAGAATTCACAACTAATAACATTCTTTTTAAGCAGACAGACGTTAACTTCATTAATCTCCTTTTGCCCTTATATTTAAAGCCATGAGAGAATCTAAGACCACAGATAGGAATCGTAAGAGCACATTATCATAAAAAAGCATCATGTTCCTCATAGAGTTGCAAAAATGCAGCAAAACTACTGACTGATGCACCGAGCATGATTAATATATTAAAACAAAACCAAACAAAATCATTAGCCATGGAAAGGACTAGAAAAATTAAAAGGTGGGCAAACTCAGAAATTAAATGCAAAAGTCTCTTATTACAGGAGAAAAACTGGTTGTGACGAAAAAAACTACAAGTGATCAAGAAAGCTGGAGAAAAGTGCAAAGTATGATAAATAGCTAAGAAGTGTCTTACAAACTCAATGAATCTAATTAAACCCAGCCAAAGGGCACTGCAGAGGCACACTTTTATAACACTGCTCTGAAATGCTCCTTCAGGCCCAGGGGAAATCCCAGTACAAATGAAGATTGCACAGAATTACCACTCTTACATCCACAAGTCTGAATTTCAGCCAGACACTCGCCCGACAAGCTGTGACATTTGACAGATAACTTTGCTCAGATCTGTACATAAAGATGCATTAAAGAACACTCCCCTTCCATGCCAAAGCTGCACTGTGCACATCCCAGGTACCAGCACAAGAGATGTCGGTGATTCCCACCTAAAATCCAGTCATTCCGCTGCTATCAGAGGCTCCCTGCACCCGCAGCAGCGAGGGAAGACACCTGCCCTGTGCAGGTGACTGCCACTGCTGCCACACTAGCTGTCCCTCATGCTCGTCATTCCTCACCTCCTTTCTTTACATCAGGGCTTTTCATATACTGAAGGGACAGAATGCCAAGGGCAGAAATGAAGAGTTCCTGATGCAGAACTAATTAGGCAAATAAACAATTACCCAGACAATGACAACTAAGGGAATAAGGAGATTTATTTTCTGTATTAAAAATCAATCGATATTCCAATTGCAGTGTTGGCAGTGAGGACTCAGGTAACTCTCAGAAGGGCAGCTCCTCCTGAAGGAAAAAGGCCTGATTAATCCCAAACACACATCTGGAGGGACTAACAAGGCATCTGAGCAGTCACACCGCAGAACTGTGAAAGGAAAAATAGGAATAAGAAGTAGGAGTCAAAATCTCTCTCTAAATGTGACTGCCTCTGAAGAAGACTACAATAAGGAAGTAAAGGGAGAGGCTGAGCTCAATGCCTCCTCCATGGAAGAGAACATCTTCCACAAGATCGGGTTGCCCCAAGCCCCCTCCAACCTGACCTTGGATGCTTCCAAGGATGGGACAGCCACAGTTTCTCTGGGCAACCTGTGCCAGAGCCTCACCACCCTTCCTTACTCACTTTCTTGGCTCTTGCAAACCATCTCATCCTGTTGGATGGCTGAAAGGAGCCCCACTAATTCTATTGCCCGGCCACAGGCATCACCATATTTCTCAAGACCCAGGCAAAGTGAGAGGTCCATAATCCCATACCTTCTCCAGAATCATCCTCTCCCATTTCTCATCCCCCACTCATGTTTGGGAATACTGTACCATTTTTACTGATGTCTTCCTGACTATCTTCACTCTCATGACTAGATTGGTTTGTCATTTCTTCTTCTCCGTACTCCTCTGCAGTCTCCGCTTTTTCCTCAACAGTTTCCACACTTGCTTCATGAGATGGTAAGACGACTAACATTGAATTTTTCACTGATTTCTGCTCAACACTGCTGTTACTTGGCTCACTGTGCAGAGCACATTCCCAGGAATCCACATGCTTCTCCACACGGTACTCTATCTTCCTCTTGGGAGGGGATAGCTTTTTGTCCAGGCCCATCGCAATAATGCACCTATAAAATAACACAGATTAGGAAATATCACATTTTTCTTCCTGTGAACAATGGAAGGCAGCAGACAGCAAGTTCAGCTCATTATCAGCAGGGAAACCAGGTACCCATCTGTCTCTGCACTGTCACAGTGACTTACGCTGAGAAGCACCCCAAAACCCCAGAGAGGTCCCCTAACACAGAAGAAGTTCTTCCTTGAAGGAGAGTAACGCTGTCTGCACTTACAGGTGACAATTGACATATAAACAAATTAAAAACAAAATTATTACAAGTGACACTTCATTAGAACCTGCACGGCCTGCATTGGCTTTGAAGACAGAACCTCTGAGAAAGGCGGACAAGCTCCAAGTCACACGTGGGCTGGATCCAGATCCTGCTGTAAAATCCAGTAAAGTGGTAACTCAGGGTTTGTGCATAAGACTGGGGGTTTCTGAATTTGTCTGCTGGATCTCATAACTGTGGGGGATGAGGGAGATTGAAAGTGAATCATTTTCATCTTCTGTTCTGTTTTCCTATCTAAAAGAAACCCAAGTAGTTGGAAAACAAAGCATTTTGAATGAGTTGTTGAGATGGCTCCTCTTGTATAAAATGGAGTGACATGTGGTCAGGAGGCCCACACAAGAGACCAGAGTTCCTACTTCTGATGTAACATTAACTGACACCAAGAGCCACCCTACACCACCCTGCACCCACCACAAGGGCCAGGACACCATGCTGTGGATAGTACGTGGGGTCAAATCTGCAAGTAGAGGGTGAAACTGAAACTGGAACTTTCACTTTAACTACTCCTAAATCCCTCTGGAAAAACATTTTTTCTTCAAGGACAACCATGTCTTAAAATGTCTTCTTCCCCCCAAACCGTTCTTTTAATGTAAGGCTTGATTGCAATTCCCCTCACATTTCAACTGTCTCCAAACTACTGTGAAGTATCCCACAGTCATTCAGGCCAGAAATCTTTTCATTTTGTGGGCATAAAAAATAAACATGACCATTTCTGAAGAGTCCTACCCCTTAATGCTTTGTTCCTTGTGTTTTCTTCAGGGACCTTCGGGATATTGAAGCACTTCTGCTGTACAGAAATGCTGAATCTCAGACAGCAGAAAACTCTCAGAGCAAGGCTCAGACATGGTACAGAAATCACTGCATCACCTCATCGTGAGCCAAAGCCCTGACCTACCATGTTGGGAACCAGAGTAGGTATTCAATGTGTGTCACAGAGCAGGAAACAAACACAATTGCACCTGACTTGAAGGGATGTGAAACTAATTGTCATTTACGGGGAAAATCAGGTCAATAGAGATGGGCTTTAAGTCACCAGATAAGGTCAGCTGGACTGACAAGAGGCAGGAAAACGGAAATCACTATGAATAAGAGGGGAAGGGGGACAGAAAGCAGGGCTGATTCAGGAAGGAATTAACCAATTTTTGAATACTGTATTAAATTCAGAAAATTCACTTCAAATCTTTCTAGAAATCACACAAAGCCGAGATTTGAGCACTTCCTAAATTCTATAGCCAATATATCCATTCTGAATTCAGAAGCTATTCAATTCTTTGAACATGCTAGATAACACATTTACATAAATCATGTTCATTGTTAGACTGGAATAAAAAAATATGGTACAATATTTCTTAGAATTCAGTCCTTATCTGAAGGAACCGGGTACAGCTTTGTGGACAGTCTCTTGTTCCAACTGCTTGCTGCTCTTTTAAAAATTATTTCTTAAAAGAACATGAAAGTTTTTTAATTATCCACATATCCAGAAGTTTACTTGTCTGGCCTGAATTAACAATCACAGAAAAGGAAGGTTTATGACAAATAAAGCGTTTTGGCAGAACCACAGTTGTTGGTCACAGCACTGACTTTCACCCAAACCCGAGACCCTTCTGCACAGATTTGCTTTCTGAACCATGGCCAACATTCAGTGCTGCCTTATTCTGCAGTCAGGGGTATCACAGCAGAATCCCACCTCAGAGGTAGAGCTGTTTAAAAATAAATTATACACAAAAAAGCCTCTGAAAACCACAGCCTGATATTTGTTTCACTGCCACTTGGGCCAGAGACACATGGATGGCACATGAACCACACCCCACAGCCACTACCCCATGCTCAGCCACCTCTAACACTCCGACAGAGCCAGCACCAACACTGTCCGTGCCATGCACACAACACAGGGAGACTGAGCAGGCACAGGAAAACGGCTGTGCTGGCACCCTTGGAGGTGAGACCCTGACAGGTAACTGCAGTCCAAGGGGCACTGAGAAACAGAGCAGGTTCTACAGAGCTGTGGGGAGCCAGAGAGATGAAACAGGAACAAGTGAGAAACTCCCTAAAAACCAAGTATCTGTGAGCAAAGTGTACTCGTCTCCGTACCTGTAGCAAGGAGATGCTCCCTCCACATTGAGAAACCTGAAGTATCTGTTTCTGCTTCGCAGCCGGGAGCGCCTCTGATGTTTGTACTCACAGCAACAGCTCAGCCTGTGGACTTGCATCCCGTTGAGAAAAAAGGTGAGGCTGAACGGGAAGCCATGGTGCCTCTTGGAGATGAACTGGAAGGTCTCTGCAATCATAGAAAGAAAAGGTTCAAAGAAAAACATTACAGTTCCCTGTCAGCCTGGGGCAATTGCTGTATCTCACCGGCATCAGCACAGCACTCAGCCCTCTGTGCCAGCCACTGGGGTTCTCAGCTCTGTTCATCAGTTGGCCACACTCTACCCCTACACACACACAGCCCTGGCTCTCGCCATCCCCAGGATCCAAGGTGGGCACAGCTAGGACAGGTGAGCACACTGTCAGTTTGGCCACTCATGGCCACAGCAGAAGAGAGGCAAGAGCCTCCCAGCCATTTCATGTGCCCAGCTTCCCAGAACACAATTCACCTTTTACTGGTGTGATGGAATTGCACTCACATAAAAGAGATGAGAACTGGGCTCCCACTATGTACTTTTCCTTCTGGAATAATAAGCAACACGCATTGATGTATTTTAGCTACTCAGATAAATCCTATTTAAGTCCAGCTTACTGCTACAACCACTCCATTAACCATACATCTCTATAGAAAATTAATCTAAGCTACAGTATTTTGTTAAATTAGCTCTCTAAATTCCCTCTACCATAATTTGAAAAAGTAATTCTAACTTCACTTTCAATCACGGAACAGTAGATCCAGATTTAGTGTGGAGGCAGATGGTATAAAAATCCCTGAATGCAGGTATCTCGACTGAGTTCAGCTGAAATCATTGGTGTCACAGCAAAGCTTTAACCAAAAAAGATGTTGCCAGAATCAATACGAGCTCTTTGACTCTATCCTTACCTCCTTCCAAAAGCTTGCCGCTGTAGACACAAAGGTTTTCTCCTCCACAGTGCTGCTGATAGACTTTGATTTCATCCCTGTAATCATCATGAGACAAAGGCAAACTCTTTCCTATGTAGGCCATGGTGACAACAGCATTGCTGCATAATGGGGATTTGGGGAACCCTCCAGAATTCTGCAGCAGGAAACACACAGAAATGCCTTCAGTTTCCAGCTCCAACAGGAGGGGAACAAAAAGCTCATGGCTGTGCAGCACACGCTTGAGGTTTTTACGACAGGTGCTGGGCTGATTAAATTGGGAAATGTTTGTAACATGCAGGCGGCAGGGAAATATTTCAAACTGAAAACCCATTTAATTGAATAGCACCAAGTTGCAGGGACCATGTCTCATGACCCATATTGTCCCTCCCAATCCTGGGTTCCTACAGTTTTATTTACAGGAGTCAAACCTGGCTGGAGACAGAGTATAACCCATGCAGTGTTCATACACTTCAGGCATTTCAAAAATCCCTGGAGCTCTGGTGCCAGCTATGGCCAGAGACGGGATCAGATTAACTGAAGTGGAAGGTCCTATGAGTTTTTGTTCAGCACCTGTTTTCTCCCCAGTTGATGAAAAACACCAAATGCTTTAGTTTACAGAGGCACGTACAGCAGTTATATATTTTAATAGTTATATATTTTCTTTATGCAAACCTTTCAGCATTAGGCAAATAGACCAATGAGGAAGGTAATACAGTTGTACACAGACAGAGATAACTTACCTTTGTTAAAAGTTGCCTTGTGTCATTCGATGCAGTGGTGGGACGAAACCGTCTCCCTGTGGGCATCCCACTTCTCCCTGCAGGGACACCCCTGTCCCCTCTGTGCCGGCGAGGTGGTGGCACTGGCACCACACAAGGGTTAATGACAGGCAGCTGATATGGGGATACACCAGTCACGTACTCCACTGAATTCAGAAGCCTTAACTCACTTCTCTCCCCCTGCAAAAACATTTTAACCAGGTGACATAGGTTTTGCAGAACCAGCTCCTGAGCATACGGAACTGGCCATGGTCTGACTGTTTGGTACATTTAGCAGCACACATCCTTCTGGAACAGTTCCTTAACATGGGGCCTGTAATTTGTTCATTAAAACATTTCTGTGCTAAATCCCTTTCTTTTAATTAGCAAGACAACATGCGGATTGCTTGAAAATGTCACCCTCAGAGATACAGACAGCACTGCAAACCAAGCCCTGCCTGCAGCCCAGCAGAACTCTGATCTCAGACAGAACGCTGCAAAGCCCCGCAGCAGTGCTGCTCTCACAGCTGGAAAACACATTCCAAAGCAGCCAGAGTTGTCCAACAGGAACATCACTTGGTATCTGTTACACAAAATGAGGTTCAAAATGCTGCTTCCCCACCTGAGTGGAGGTTTAGTCCTCTTTCAGAATGAAATGCAAACAGAGGACCAGGGTCCTGAAGAGCAAGACACAGCCAGTCCTGTAAATGCTGCATGCTCTGGCTCTGAGCTCTGCATCACGTTCTCATACCTGACACCTGATTTAGCTGTTTCGTCAGTTGAGAGCATTGAAGAAACCATTAAGTCACCCATAATTTGAATATACATAAACAATACCAGTAAATTCTTGGACAAAGGATTGTGATCATCCCAACACAGAGCAAATGCAGAGCAGAAGGGAGCTATTCATTCAGTGTCTGTATTCATACAGCAGTAGCAGGTCACAGTCCCACTCCAAAATCTTCCATGGAACTCATATCACAAAGCCAATTACATTATATTTTTCTAGAACAGAAGACAACTCCAAATATCACTTGAAAGTGATGGTGAACATATTGAGATCATGTTTGACTCTCATTCTCTGAACCCACTGGTCTTAACCAGATGTTTGCTTCCCTCTCTGCATAACAGAAAATTTACATAGAGGGAGGAAATTTTGTATGCAGAGAGATTTTATACTAAGAAAGATTAGTCACCACATTTTTCCTCAAGAACTGGACCAGTAAGACAACATCTTGAAAATTAAGGGGAAGTGAAAAAGGAGAGTTCAAATAAAAGCTGATGCCATTTGAAAGGCATTGTCCCTGCACTACACAGTTCTGGGAACTACAGTACTAAAGCAGTATTATAAAACTGTCCCTAAAATGCTATTATTTTCAGAATGAAATACAGCCTCACCCCACGGGCAAACTGCTGATTCCATTCCAGTACATGGCACTTCTGTTGGGAACCCTTTGGTAGCGACCCTGCTGCAGCCCGGCCGCGAAGGGGCTGGAGGCGAAACGGTTGCTGCACATTTCCTGGAGCTGTATTTGGTCGCCAGGAACTCTACAAAAGGGAAAAGAAAACAGCAACAAAATCTCAGTGCATAACTTCCAGAGCAGAGCAGCACCATAAAGGAAAAAAATAGCACTGATGAAAATATCTGGAAGCAGCGAGTGATTTCAGGTACCTCCAGGACAGGACATTTTCTAGTTCTCCAAAGAGTCAGCCCCCTTTAGGCACCTCTAACTGAACATGCAAAACTTCATCATCCAAGACAACTCTTGGCCATAAATACAGGTTTTGCTACGGTCTCTTCACCGTGCAGCCTTGAAGCAAACATGATGAACTCACAGGAACTGCAGCAGTGCACTATGGACTTCAGCACATGGACATTGAGAGAATGCGCAACAAAAACATGCCTATTTTTCTTCAATACTCAGCTTTTTTTCTGACTTTTTTATTTCCTCTTGTCCTTGTATACCCTTCAGAATACCAAGTTAAAAAGTTACAGCCTAACAGCACTGTTTAACTGAGGTAACTCACCACCTCACAGCGTGCAGGCTCCTTGGGTCGATGCTGATGGGAAGAATGCCCACCACCATAATCAACTACAAGACCAGGTGCCCTCTGTATGGAGAGAAGGTCATTCAGGACTTGAAAGTCTCTCTTCCATCTGTACCAATTATCATTATTGTTGTAGAGAACTAATTAAAACTGAACTATATATTTGGCCTTTGACCTTAGGCTTTACTATCATTATATTTCCAGGGTATAACATTGTTTCTTTGCTGTTAACAGAGAGTAAGAGCCAGAGCTCCAGAACTCATTTCAGAGCTCTCTTTCAACTCTGTTTTCTAAAAGACCTCCACTGCTTTCAGGACTTCACAACATGTGTAACCCCTTCTACAGCTCTGGCATTCACTGACAATGCTCAAAGCACTGATACCAACTCATCTCATGAGGCAGCTAAAAGGGAAAGACTGAAGCAGATTTATCAGAGAGCAAAGGTTTTGTTTGGTTTTTTTCTAAGTTCTGACGTGCCATTGCTGCAACACTGTCTTCTGAAGATTCCTCTTTAATGACAGGACTCTGCAAACAGGATGAGGCCCTAATCCAGAATGATCCAGGTAGTCAGTGCTCTGTCCTAAGTACAGATGTCACAGGTCCATGTGCACACTTCCAGCTATCCATGCTTCCATGATAGGCAATGGAGAAGTTGTCAAAACTCACCCATTGTGAGCGACCAGCTCGATCTCCAGTCACTAAAGGATGAAGCCCATCATGGTTCCTTGGACAAAGTGGTGGATGTGGAGAATGCATGGGGATCGCATCTTCCACTGATCTTCTGAATTGTTCCTCCTAAAAGAACAGAAATATATGTCTCTGAGGCACCAAATATTCCAATGGTGATGCCTGAGCCTCATTACATCTCTTTCACTGGACAGCTGTGATTATCAGCTCATCTGGACCTGATGGAACACCTAGTTAAGGAAGGAAAGGAAATCATGGGAGAATGTGAAAAGACAAGTGAAAAGACTTGTCACCAGCTCTGATTCATTCTCCTGCAGCTGTCTCCAGCTGCTCACCCCCCCAGATTCAATTCATCTGCCTATTTCTGTGTATCTCCCAGTTCCTGGTTTTTTGAAGGTCTCTTTAAATTTGAGTGCACCTGCCTCTTCCCTGCTCTGACTGCGGCCCATCTCCCCTTTCTCTCCTCACCAACCCTCCACTGGGGATAACTGTCCCACTGGAAACAGACAGCTCTGTATCTCAGCCTCCCTCGCTCAGGAATCTGCCTTCCTCCTTTCCTTTCAGATGAGCAACTTGGTCGAATTCACTGAACATATGAGGTGAGAATTAAGTTACACCACTGGCTCCAGCCAGGCTCCTGCAGCCCAGCACAGCACATACAGATCAGGTATCTGCAGGTGTCTTGCTGAAGGAAGCAGTTCTGGTATATGTTTCAAAATTACCCAAGCCCAGGATCCCTCATAGGGTGCTGAAGTTGCTGCTTTCACAGAGTGACTTCCTACCACAGGAGTTTTGTCAGCAAACAACGCCTCTTCAATTCCCATAGTGACCAGTATCTTTTAGGAAAATCTCCTTTCTTTACCTGAAGAGCTGCCTATAGATGTATTATTTACAATTTAACAGATATGACAATGTTCCCCAGCTGCTCAAAGCAGCAGCCAGCTTCTCATGGCACTCTCCTCAAAGCATTCTGGCTCCTAATACAGAAAAAAAAAAGGCAGAGCAAGTTTCTGCCGAACAACTTTTCCCATATGAATCCAAGTGACTTCATGGGGAGGACCATTGACTTCTGTGGGATTTCCATGACTCTAACTACAGAATCAAGCTCAACCTACATGACAGCAAAGTGAGGGCTCCTGAAACCTCTTTTCATTACTTAGATGCCAGTTCTGCCCAAATCCTGTGGAGAGGCAAACGACTGAACACATGAGCTCAGTGCTCAGCAGCAGCCAAAAGCACAGAGGGTCTAGAATTACTGTGAGGAGAACAGGTCTTGAATTATTCATCCTGTTCTGGTTCCCTATTTCAAAACAGAAATAGTAGAACTAGAAAAAGTAAAACAATAGCAACGGTAGTGAGAAGCTTGGAATGGCTCAGCTAAGAAAGATTCAGACTGAGGGTCTTCAGCTTGGAAAACTGAGAAGAAATACAAAGAAGGTGTGTAAAACTACAGATGCTTTGGAAATAGAGAACAGTTATTAACTTTTTCATACCAATACCAATGGAGCATCAAACTGAGATATCAGACAGCATTAATTACTGTGCAGAAATGCAAGGAGGTACCATATCACACAACTCATTATTAAATCCCCCCATGAAGAAGAACACTGTAGAACCAGAAGAATAACTAGATTCAGAAGGAATTAGATGCATGAATGGAAGTTCCTGAACTTCTAGACAGAGGAAGAAGTAGACGTAACCTGGGGCAGGATCACCCTCTACTTGCCTGTTTCTTATCTTTTCCATAAATGTCAGAGAAAGAGCACTTGGCTCAAAGAATCTCTAGCCAGGCTTGTGGCTGTTACTTGCCAGGCTAAGCTGCCAGGAGCCATCAGCACCCAGCAGCACTCAAGCCTTACCTTGATTTTCCGCACCCTCTCCTTCTTTGCAGAATATTCAAGTTTCCGTTTTATTTCCAGCTGATGATGACGCTATCAATGTAAGAGGAAGAGAAATCACATTAATGGGCATTATGAGATGTCAGTGAATGCAACAACATTTGGTTCTATCCTGCTTGTCCTGTGCCTTCTCCCTGGCTGTTACTCTCGTTGAGCCTGGTAGTAAAACTACTATGGATTGAATCCATTTGCATTTCACCTGTGTATATACACACAGCCAAGGGAACAACTGAGCACTGCTAAAGTTGGTAAAGTTGTAGGGACCAACTCCACTCTTGATATGCCGCAGAAATGTGCCCAAACTTTGTACTCAGATGATAAATATAAATGTATTCAAACAGTTTTGGTTTTATTAGGATTTTTTTAAGCAAACTAGTCCCGTGAATATCATCCCATAATCTGAGGGCTGCCAAAGAGCAGTGAGGGAGCCAAGACAGTGCCTGCTCTCGTGACAGCAGGGTTTGACAATGAGAGGCCTGTGTAGGTAATTCTGTAGAGAATGTCAAGCAGAGACTGTCCCTTTTCCCAGCAGAAGAGAGCCTTCCAGGGGAGCATGAGGGCACATACGGAAAACAGTTCAGTACAAGTTAACAGACCCTGGCTGTCAGCGGGGAAGCACCTGAGAAGGCTCACACACCCCCAGTAAGGGCATACCTCCATGTCAAGGACCTTATGAAATATGGCATGAGCCAGGCACTCCTGGACGTATCTCTGGTGGTCCCTCCTCATGGCATTGAGCCGGTATTCTTTCTCAGGTATTATTCTTCCACTTCTTGAGATCTGCCATACACAAATGTAATGTTACTGAAAAGGAGAAGATGGAATAAAGTATGTTTTGAAACAGTGCAATTTCCCAGGAAGACCACTTTCTCCTCCTGCTTAGCTACCACCTCTGCCCCTGGCATGGTCACAGGACTTTGATCCCATGGGCCCCAGTAGCCAAACGGAGGGAGCAGCAGCCACATTTCTAATAGACAAGGGCTCAGCCTTACTTCTCATGGGCCACTGCCCAAGGGGGTACAGGGAGTTAAACACTCACCTTCCTACTGCTAAGGGCTGCACCTGCCTTTCTGCGTGAAGCAGTCTCACCTAGGAGTGCACTGGCGTTTTTTAAAATGTTCAGCACATTCATCTTTAGCAAATCCTTCAGTTTTCCATTAAACACTTTTGAAAAATAACACTGAAGCTATTTAAACAACCAGTCAAGTCAAAGATATTTCAGTGTGAAAGCCCTGAGTGAATCAACATGATGCTGTATTTTTGCAAACTGAAAGATTTTGCAGAGGGAAACTCCAATGAGCAAAAATAAATACGGAACAAAAGGATTAAAACATTCTGAATTAAATGTTGAATTCAGGGAAAATTTTCAGTCTCACCAGTCCTGATCTCTGAAGGTGTTGTCTTATCCTGGCATTGCTGAAATATCCAACCAGGTGTTTGTCTGTAAGGCTGTTGTAGGTTGCAAGAAATCTGCAATAAAATCAATACAGATATTTATAATCCCCTTGGCTGACAAATTATTACAGTTTAAGTTAAACAGAACTAGTCAATAATTTGCTGCACAAAATCCTGCCTTGGCGAATTATGCCCTATTTGGTAAGATATATGTCCATTAGATTATGTGAAAGCAACATTTTTTGGTCTCCAGAAAATTCGTGTCAGAAACAAGTGAGTTTTACGTAAGGCCAAGAAGCTCAGTGTGGAACCACTCACAGGCTGACAGGCCCAGCCCAGAGAGCCTCCACCACCCCCAGCTCCCACAGCAGCCCCCTGGGATGATACACCCTGACCTTGGGCATGGCAGTTCCACACAGTACCTGGAGCTGGATTCCAGCTGCACAGACCCAGCTCCCCAGCCACTCTGCCTGATGCCCTGTTGGTGGCAGGGACACTTTCCATAGACCAAGTTGCTCCAAGCTCCTTCCAACCTGGCCTTGGACACTTCCAGGGATGGGGCAGCCACAGCTTCTCTGGGCAACCTGTGCCAGGGCCTCACCACAATCATCACAGCTACCAAAGATCAAACTTTCCAAAAACTGAACGTCAGATGTGAGAGCTGAACACAGAAACTGAAGCATCCATAATTAACAGATATATTTTTAAACAGTTCTTAACACAACTGTATCTTACTTTCCCCTCAGTAAAACAGGACAAATAACGAAGTCAGTGACAGTAGGCTGCAGTTCATAATACTCTAAGTCCATTTACATTTGTACAATTTACACACTCAGGTTTATCTTGCATAATACATTCAGCCTGACCTTTGGGCTCTCTGGGCAGGTTGTGCTTTAGTTACACAACAAGAGACTAATATCTTTTGTTTTCTTTAGCTGTAGATTTAAATGCCACTGTACCTCTATTATATCCCTTTCAGTTGGATAATTCAGTCAAATGTCTATTGCCAGGCTGAGCTGCCACACACAAAAACATACTCAAGGAAAGAAAGAACAATTTTTTTTTTAAAGAGATCATGCATTTATAGGAACTTTATGTGGGGTTTCACAACAACCTCGCAGGTAGCTGCCAACAATAAATTAAACTTTAAACAAACAAGCAATGTAGCTTATCCTGTTATGCCTGTTGATTAAGCACTGGTACTATAGCAACTGTTCTATGTTACTTTTTTAATCCAGAGTTTGCATTTGAAACCACCAGATTCCACCAATTGTGATAAGTACCGATTTGTGGTATCACCCAGCAACTGCATGTCAAGGCAGAAGAGAAACTCAGTCCAATTCCTTTTCATTCACTGCCTTGCATCTAAGAATCCCTGGACCATACAACTAAGTTAAAATGCAGCTCCCACGTGAGCACAGTGATGTGGCAGCTTCTGTTGCACGGATGTCTCTGTACAGGTATTTTCTCATTTGAATTATAAACAGGCTGGTCCTCAAAAATGCTGAATTAAATTCAGAGTTCAAAAGGGACACTGGAGAAATAAGGAAATATGTTGGGCCTGAACCAAAGCCAATTGAAGCACTGGAAAGAAAGCAAGTGAATTCACAAGGGTTTGGCCATGCCATGCTGCCTGGAGGAGCCTTCGCACCAGCCCCAGAACCCTCTGTGGCCACAAACACCGTCACAGACAGCGCCTCGGGAACAGGCAGGGACACTCCAGCAAAGTGAACACTTGTCCCATTTGGTCTCTGCTTCTGCATGTGGTATCAACAAAAGGGGAACAAAAGTTCTTGTCTGAGAAGTTTTCTCCCAGACTCCAATATTTAAGAACCACACAAAAATGTCACCTCTAAAACCTCTCCAGCAGGCAGAAGTGCAGAACTGACAAAATCCATTTTAAGAAAACACACAGCAAAGGGAAAGCACCAGCCTTAGCCAGCTCTATATAGCCTGTGTGTCACAGTCATCACATCCCTTTTCTGGGTACTCCTGAGACTCCTTTTTCTCTGCCCGTTTATCCAGTCCATTCTTCTCTCCAAAATGCTGGGGTTTTATTAGAATTACAGGCAATTTTCCTGGCACAGAACCTAGACTGACTGATCTGTAGTTTCCATGAGTAGATCTGAAGCTCTTCTCAAGATGAGTGTCACGTTTGTTTGTCTGGCATCACAGCCAGTGACAACGTGTCACTGTCAGGTCAGTAATTTTATATTTACAGTTATTTAGAATTCTATGATGCTATGATCATTGCCATTATTATTATTATTAACAGTATCTTTGTTCTCACCTGGCATCTTACCCGAAGCACTGTGTATCACAACAATTTTTAAGACCACTATTCCTTGGTTGGAAGGATAAGAAGGCAAAGCCACAGCAGGCATCCTACATGTTTTGCAAAGCACATCTTCACAGTTAATATTTCACAGTGCAATTAAATCACCAAATAAATGATCTGAGAGAGGACCAAGGCATCAGTTATTGATTGGCAGAGTCACAGGGGATCGTGGCCCCTGTGCTCTCTACCTGGCACCTGTCTGCCATTCCCTCCCTAAGGAAGCCCAGCCACACAACCAGACATGGAACTCGGAGCAAAGGGACACCTGTCCTGCTACTGATTTCTCGTGTGGACATGAGCAAGTTCTATCATTGCTTCTTCACTCAGAGCATTGCCCAATACACCAGGATGTGCCAAATTTTGTCATGGAGACCTGCAGAGATTCTCCATTTCTCACTATTTGTCCTTGATATCAGCTCGGGCAAGTCTGGATTCTCTGAACTCACGACCTGCAGGTCTGGAGACGGCCAACGAGGGAATGACCTGCAGCCCCCGGCGCGGCTCCCGCGGCTCCATCACCCCTGCGCTGGGGGAGGCGTTACCTGGACGGCAGAGTCGGGGGCCCGGGCGCTCGCTCCGGGACCCCAGGGTGTGTGGGGCAGGTCGGGGCATCCACACCCCCTTACCCCCAGCCCACGGCCGGCGCGGGCTGCAGGGATGCGCCGCTGGTGGCCCCGGCCCTGTCACTATCCCCGCAGAGCTGACAGGCCGAGAGCGACTGCGGGCGCACCCGGAGCTGCCCGGGCACCGGGACGGCACGGACCCGCGGACCCCGCGCCCCCCGCGCCCCCGCCCCACTCACCGGGGCTGCGGGGCGCTCATGGCGGGCGGACCGGCGCTGCCGCCGCGTCCCGGGCGTCGCCAGGAGACGGCGGGAGGGAGGGCGGGAGGGAGACAAGGAGAGGGAGGGAGACAGGGAGAAGGAGGGAGGGAAGAAGGGAGCCGGCGCTCCGCCCGCCACCCCCGCTGCCCCTTGGCGTCACAGAATCACAGAATAGTTGGGCGTGGAAGGGACCTCTGGAGATCACCCAGTCCAACCCCCCTACCCAGGAAGGGTCACCTGGAGCAGGTAACACAGGAACATGTCCAGGGGGGTTGGAATGTCTCTAGAGAGGGAGACTCCACACCCACCCTGAGCAGCTGTTCCAGGGTCTGCCACCTCCATGGAAAGTTTTTCCTCGTGTTGAGGTAGAACTTCTTGTGTTTTGGTTTATGGCCATTGCTCCTCTGCATCCTGTTGCTGAGAAGAGTCTGGCACCATCCTCTTCGCACCCACCTTGGATGTATTCGTAGAGGTCGATGAAATCCCTTCTCAGCCTTCCCAGGCCCAGCTCCCGCAGTCTCTCCTCATTAGAGATGCTCCAGACCCCTCATCATCTTTGTGGCCTCCACTGGACCCTCTCCAATAACTGTTGTCTTTCTTGTCCTGAGGAGCCCAGAACTGGACACAGCACTCCAGATGTGGCCGATGTGCCACTCTGTCACCGCCTCGGGGACACAAGACACCGCCGGGCACAGGCCCTGGCACAGACCCAGGCTGGCAAGGGGGATGAATCCCAGCTGAAGCACAAACTCACAGGTGATGTTTCCAGGGGCCACAGAGCAACTGATCTGAGTGGAGATCCCCATGATGAGGAAGACCAGGGACAACCTTCCCTTATGATGCACCCTCAGGCCTTCTGTGGCATGATCCACCCACACTCAATATTGATCTGCCTTCTGTAAAGGGAGCAACTATTAAGAACATCAATATTCTTTTCATATTTTATCTTTCCAGCCCTATAATTGAAGTCTCATTAATTTTTTGTACCATCCTGCACCACAGGAAGAAGTCAGGAACAGATACAGGGGAAAATTACAAGGGAGAGGGGATGGCATTTTTAACGACTAGAAAGCATAGGCAGCATTTGTTTTGGGTACATTGAGATTAACCAAGAGCAGCTGCTTTTCAGAACAATTCCACTCTTTTCTGTTTCAGAAACACATAGAACAGCAGTTTCCAGACTCTGGCATTGTATGCAACTCCTTGCTTTGAACCCCAAACCTCTCCTACAGATGCCAAGGCCAGCACAAACAGAAGAGCCTGTGCAACCTTTCCAACCACCCACAGCAGCACCAAGCAGCCTGCCACTGGGAACCACTGCCTCCAAAATCCATCCAATCAAACAGGAGAAGCTACTCAACAACCTGACTGAATTATTCTGCCCAATTCAATTGTCTGAGATCCCCATCCTCTTCCTCCATCCTTTTCTGCATTGCCAAGGGGCAGTATGTCCCAAAAAGAGAGCCAAACCAAGCACTCTCCAGGCTGACATTCTCTAGATGGGTGGCTTGCACAGATCAGACACACCTCAGTCCTACTTCATTAGTTCTATTCACACTACTTTTCCCAAAATTAAAACAACCCCTTCCATTGGTACAGTACATCACAAATGGACAGAAGAATAAACATTACATGACGTTCCTTCACAAGTCTGTCTCAGTCCTACTGTGCCATTCTGCCAGATCACCTGGCAAAGAGCAGCAGCAATGTGATAACACAGAACTGCTCTGACACCTTCTGGTGACAAACCCTGTGACAAACACAGCCCTTGGAGACAGCAGCAATGAGGACAGACCTGAGAACTGTTCTGAATTTCACTTCTAAACGTCAGCCACAATGCAGAAGCAGCACTAAACATCTTTGCAGGAACAGATACAGGGGAAAATTACAAGGGAGAAGGGATGGCATTTTTAACGACTAGAAAGCGTAGGCAGCATTTGTTTTGGGCAAAACCATCACCTCCCACTCATGTAATACCTCGACTAAATTAAAAAGCTGAATCAAAAATAATATTTAAACAAACACATACAGAGTATAAGGAAAATATATACTTTTACATGCACATGATCAATCATTAACCATTATTTTTAACCTCTATTTAGTATTTCGATATTAAAAGATGTTTTATTTTCTCTAACAACATTATCAAGCAGGTTCCCAACACATCATCACTGCTCAGGCTGCATTCTGCCCCAGTGAACAGGAACAGGAACAGTCAGCACCTTTCACCTGGGTAAGCAGCTGAGAAACTACCTACTCACATCACTTACACCACGTGAATCACTCTTAAACCTTCACATAGAAAGGCAGCTCCCTACTCCTGTGGGGAAGTGCAACAAACAAGGAAACTAACTCTGTTCCCCTGGGGCAGCCTGGAGGGAGGAAGGATCCCACTGCACCCAGGCAATGGATTTAAGGTTTGTGAGAACAAGAGACAATGACTCAGTGTAATGGCACAGTCTGCCCACTCCAGAGAATGAGGCTCAGGAATTTCACAGGAAGTCTCCATGCCACAAGAGCCATGCAGCCCTGCTCTCCATGCAGCCAGGGACCCAGGAGACTTTAATAATGGTCACAGCAAGAACTGAAATCCTCACAACCAGCCATTTACCATCCAGGAATAACTATCATCAGTTCCAGAGAGGAATACCAATATGGATCTGCAGAGTGACAGTCCCTGTGGATGAGCCAGGACACTGTCACCTCAGACCCTGAGGCAGGCACAGCCAAGTGAAAGTACCTCTGCTCCAAACAGTTCATGTTTGAGAGATTCTACCCATCTTTTGAGCTGGAAAATGAACTATTTTGTCAGTAAAAGCTTTTATTTCAAGTAAATTGTGTGACAAAATTTAAGACCGATTTTGTGGTTAAAAGAATTTACAGTTCTAATTAACACACACAGCAAGTTATTTAATTTTGTGTATCTGTAAAAAGCAGTTTCATTCTGCACTACTTAGAGTGGCCTAACTCTGCCTTCACACAGAACATGATACCAAACTCTGCCTTCCCTTGCAGCACCATGCCATGCCAGCAGGGAAAATTTATTATTTACACATCAGTCAAAAAAGCTACCAAAATTACTTTACAGTAAATGAAACTCTGCTCATTACAAAAAGAATCAGCTTGTTAATTAATTCATGTAAGTGAGCATTTTCTACTGTCAAACCTGATCAAAAGTATGCTTATAACATACATTCAATGAACCATGTAAGCAAAGGTGCAGTTAAAGCAGCTACAAAATAAATGGAAAAAGGTTCTCCTTTATAGAAGGAGCACCATCTTCCCTCGGGCACCACTGCTACAAATAATGTCTTCATGAGCCTTGGCTACTTTCTCCAGGGGATATTCCGAGCCCACAACGGGTTTCAGCCAGCCAGCTTCTATGCCATCAAGGAGTGCCGTGGCACATTCATGCCTCTCCTCCTGCATGTAATAAACACAGCATTCACAACAAAGTCTTTGCATTTTAGAGTTGCATTGACAATTTATTCAAGCGTTAAACCAAATTCCACAACCCAAAAATATTTTACTATGTTCTGAGATTGAATCAAAACATAAAGAAATGAACGAACAAGTTAGTTAAAGTGAAATTATGCTTTCATCCCTACAAAGGATTTTAACTTGAAATAGAGGAGTGCTGGAACAAGCCAACAAAGCATACTTTAAAACAGAAATGTTTCTCACCTCAGTTGCAAGAAACAGACTCACTCCAATTATGCTTGACTCCTTGCTCATAGTGTCTCTTGGGTTTATCTCAATGCGTCCTCTGCAGCCCACAACCTGCCCAAACGAGTCCAAAATAAGAGCTGTACAATTGTGATGCAGAATGCACAGACTAAGGCAGTGACTCCAACACCCACCATCACCTCCCTGCTCAGGGACACAAACACTCACCATCACCCTCTGGGCAGGGACACACTCACCATCACCCTCCCTGCATGGGCCAGCAGCTGCAAGTCGGCATCCAGGTTGACATTGGAGAGCATTTCTATGATGATATCCACTCCCCCCGGCCCTGTGCACTCCTGTACAAGACACAGGATGTTATTTTAGTGCTCAGGTACCACTGTTTATTTCATACACTACAGGAAACATCCATTTTACAGGCTATTGTTTAAATTTTCAATACAGCCTCTGTTCTACAGCTGACAGCTAATGAGCTGAACTGTAGCACATTTTGCTGTGCTGACTTATGGTGTGCTCCCACACTGGAATTTGCTGAATGTTAGTTCTAAATGACACTGCCTGTGAGGAAAGCTCCCAGCTTTTCCAGTCTGGGAAAGTTTTATCTTGTGTAGAAATTGAAAAGGCAGTACACTATTGCTCCTACATAAATCCCCTTTAAAATCTTCAGCAAACAACTGCTTGTTTGTTAGTACCTGCATCCTCTAGCCTTGACATCACGCCTACCTTAATTCTCTCAATGTAATTAGGGTCTCTGTGATTAAAGGCTTGGTGAGCGCCGTTTCTCAGGATCACGTTCATGCCCTCCTCAGTTCCTGCTGTACCCAAAACCTTCAAACCACAAGCTCTGGCAATCTGACATGCTGCTAGTCCCACCTGAGGAGAGAGAAAAAAACAAAAGAGACAAAAAGAAAACTAAAAAAGAAAACTATTTTACCCATTTAGCAGTTTAAATTTTAATTATTCTACCAGCAAATTGGAACTTCCCCATTTAAAAAGTTGGTTTGGTAACATGTGTTTTAACCATAATAAGTAATTTGGATCTTAAAGACAGAAAAATAGTCTTTTAAAAATGACAAAGATTTACAGAAGCATGGTAAAGTTTTGATCCTTTTTAACAGTTATCAGCATTTGATATAAATCAATGTAGAATGTTGTCTATCTGTCAAAGCTGGGCCATACATTTTTGATACAAAGCCAGGGAAATTCTTCTCTTCACAGAATCATCTGCTATTGATACCAGCATTATACATTGCAAAGAAAATCTGCAGGCACAAATTTTATTAAAACCACTTCTGCACTTTTCACAAACAAATTATCTCTTTCTAAAGCAAATTCTCAGTGTCTTCTACCAGCTTTGCACTCCAGTAAGAACAGAAGCACCACATTTAGTTCATGAAAATAAAAAGAGGCAATGATGCTGAATGCCATTCTAGTATCTCAGAATAGGATCTGAATTTATCTTTTTGTTGTCTAACAAATATTTAAAGAAACTTTGAAACTTTGCCCATTCATAGCAGCTGTTTGGTGCATCAGGAGAAACCAAGCAAGAAAGGGCACAGTGTGGGAGATAAATTAAACTAGAATGTTATGTGAGAAAGATCTAAAATTAGCCTGTCATGTAAAACTAAAGAAAATTAGAAGTGCAATTTCACATAGTATTCAGTCACAGCTTTATCCATTCCAGTGCCTCTCCCTGTGCAGTTGGCTGTCAGCTCACAGGTAGAAACATCCTAGAAATGCACAGTTGCCCTGCACCGCTGATTCCCTCTCAGAGGACTCAGAACAACTGGTACATTTTGGAAAATTACAGCTTTCTGCTATCAGTTTTGCCTGAGTTAGACCTACTACAAAGCTTCCACATCAACTTCCATCTGTTCAGCGTGTGACCCTCTGATTGGGGACCTCACACCAGCACTTGTACAGTTTCACAGTTATTGTGAATAACAGAGTTTGCTCTAAGCAAGTGTATCCCAGAGTGTCTGAAATAAACACCTAATCTGCTAATCCCTTTATTGATCTAAATGTGACCATAACTCATACCCCAAGCAGATGCAAGGACAGAGAGCAGCATTCCCTATCACCTGCCTCCTTGCAACACTTACCCCGCCACTGGCCCCATGCACCAGCACACTTTCCCCAGCTTTGGCACAGCCTCTGGGTGAAGAACACAGGACATATTGGTGTTGTGAGTGCAGTACACACTGAGTACCAGGGTGCAGATTCTGACCAATGCAGACACTGATCAAACCTCATCGTTCACACAGCATTTCCAATTTATGTTCCAATTTATATTCCAAACTATGCTCCAATTTATGGCTAAACAGGTATCATAAGCCTTTTAAGGAGAACAAGGAGGCAAAATAAACCCTGTGATTGATGACATGAAGCAACATGCAGCCAGCAGCCAGTGACAGCCCAGTACTGAGCCTCAGCCTGGAACCTTCCTCTGTCCCAGGAAAGTGGTGGTTCTGCTCCACAGTACCTGGCTGCTTTATTAGGAAATTAGAACTATTCCTGCTTTTCTTCCCTGGCTAAAATACCAGTGAGTACTGAAAAGCAGCCATATGTTTTATTACATGAAGCCTTTCCAAGTCTGTTTTCTTAAGAAGAAACACTTAACAGGAAAAGACAGTCACAGGCTTCTAGGTCACAATCATCTGACAATTCCATCAGCGTAATGAATTCAAGTGTCTTGAACATTTCCCACTCATCAATTTCCCCATTTTACAGGACAATGAAAATATGAATTTTGGTATTTTAAATATTAAAAATTAAAGTGCACAAACTTGGATTTGGTGCCTTACTTCTGGAAGAGGGCCCGGTAGGCAGTGAAGTAGGGGACTCCGAGCGCTGCTCCCTGCCTGAAGTCCAGCTTGTCTGGCAAAGGAAAGACTCTGTTGGCTGTAGCAACTGCATACTCTGCATATCCTCCAGAAACCGTTTCAAGGGTGAAAACCCTGTCCCCTTTCTAGAACAGAGGGAGAGAATATAGAGAAATCAATCATTTCCCTTCCTCTTTCCTTAACAAACATTATGAACCAATTCACAGAGTTTTAGGCTATTACTAACAGCTCTCCTATTAAAAATAACCAGTTATATTTGTCATAGAAATTTTTATAAATGCTGATACATACCATCAATGCAACACAAACCATATAATTCCATATACTTAATTTAAAGTGTCATAATTATAACCCTGCTCTGCAGTGTAACACACAAACCTACAGTCTCATTAATATGAACCTTAATGAACTTGAACACTCAGGAATTCCATCCACAGATTTCAAATGCAAAACCTCAAAAGCCTTCATGAACATAAAAGAAATGTTTCTAAATTATTTAATTTTAATGTGGAAAAACATATATTCTTAATATACCCAAAGACATTTCTCTCTCATTCAAGCCAGGAGCATCACGACTGCCATAGGAAGCAAAAAACACACATAGCAGATACAGCAGACTGTTGATAAGAAAATATGAATAAAGATGATCCTTCTCTCTAGATAACCAAATCACCGAGGTCTCCCAAAATTGTTACATACATCCCAAATCAGGAAATTCCAGCACAATTCTAACTACGATTATGTTTGGTTGGGATCAACCATCTAGTGACTTGAACAGGAGAACAGATTTGGAAACTATACAAATGTCATAGATACCTTTTAGCAAACTGATATTTGCCTTCTCCTGTCACAAGACTTTCCTCCATAGAAATCCAAGTAAAATTACTACACTGGAGCAATGCAGTATTTGAACAGTTTTAACAACAAATACTTAATGGGGCTTTACAAGTAAGCAATTTCCATTTCCCAAAAAACTTCACAGAAAATTTTTCAGTTCTGCATGAAATTATTATCCCCAGCAGGAAGCATCCAATCTCAACTACTTCTGCAGTGCAGAAACCCAACTTTTGTACACCTGATGTCACTCCTTTAAGGAGACAGACAGCAGCTGCCTCTTCTGAGACCTTTGAGCTCCCAGAGGTCACAGCATTCCTCACAGTCCCACCTGCAGACTGGCTTGCCAATGGGATCCCACTGCGTGCTTTTACCAGTCCATGAAGGGGATTCCCCCCTTGAAGAGATTACATGATCATAAGCAAAAGAACCAGGCACAGTAGCACAGCAATCACCCAAAGAGGATACAATAAACAATAGGGAATTAAAGCTCAGTGTGTAAATACCTTGAATGCAGTCACGTGTTCCCCAACACTCTCGATCACCCCAGACACATCCGAGCCTGGGGTGTAGGGCAAAGCCGGTTTCCTGGCGTAAGTCCCAGAACGAATATATGTCTCAACAGGATTTACCCCACAGGCATGGACTTTAATTAACACCTACAAGAAAAGATGCTTCTTAAGCAGCAAGCAGAAAGATTTAGCCGTTTAATTCACAGCACAGCATCATGGCACTTTAACTGAATTCTCAAACAGCCTCTGCGACAACCCAGTGTCGAACTGGAGCTACTTTCAGGAAACCCTTGGTGTGGAATATGTAGCCCACAGAACAGTAAAGAGCCCACATTTGTCAAGCATGATGTCTCAGGGAGTACGAACAAACTGATCTAACCCCATGTACTCCAGATGAAGAGTTCTGGGTTGCATCCCTCATTCTGTCCTGCGGGCACCTGTTACCATTCATTACTGCTATTTATTTCCCTTCACAGAGCACACATATACCTGGTTTTCTTTTGGAACAGGAATTAACACATCCGACTGGAGTTTAAGTACTTCAGGGCCACCAAATTCAAACACTCTGATCGCTCTCATCACTCTGCTGGTGGCTGCCATGGCAACTAGAGGATCTGGGGAAAAACACGACAGTAATATCCCTGGTTCGTGCTCAGGTCAGGGAGAGCCTGAGTCCCCAGGACGTGCCCTGCGGACACCGCCCGGGACACGGCACAGCCCACGGGCCAAAGGGCGGCTCGGCCTCGTGATAATGAACCGATCCAGAGGGAGGGGGAGGAGGGGAGGGGCCCGAGGTGCCCAGGGTCTCCCGCTCAGAGCAGCTTCCGGGAGCCGGGCATGGTGCGGACGGGAAGCACAGCACGAGTCCGTCTCCCGCGGGGCACAGCCGCGGAACAGGGACCGCTGGCCCAGGCCCGACCCGACCCGGGCGGCATCGCGGCCCCGCCCCCTCCCGCTCCGGGCCCGCCCCCGACACGCCCCCTCTGCCGGGCCCCGCCCCTGGCGCGCCTCTCGCCTCCAAGCCCCGCCCCCCGAGGCCTCTCGCGGTCAGGCCCCGCCCCTTTGAGCCGCCCCACGGCCGTCGCCGCTAGAGGCCCGGGCGTGGCCGCCGCGGCTGCGGAGCCCGACGCGGGCAGCGGGGGGCCGCCGCCGCCCCGTCCCGTCCCCCCGGGGAGCACCGGGAGCTCCGCGCCCCCCGCCTACCTGCGGAGCGCCGCAGCCCCCGCGCCGAAGCGTGGGCCCGGGCGGAGGGCGGGGGGCGGGGCCATCCCGCGCCCCGCCCCGGCAGTCGGCCGCGCGCAGAAGTTTGTCCCCCGCGGGCCGCCGTCCCCGCGCCATGGCGGCGTTCGCGCGGCGCAAGGCGCAGCGGCTCGCGCGGCCCGACCCTAGCCGGAAGCGCGCGCTGGACGCGCGCGCCGCGGAGCTCGCGCGGCTCCTGAACGCGCACGAGCGGTTCTGCACCACCAGCTCGTGCGACGGGAGGGTCCTGCTGGCGGTGGGATACCGGGATACCGGGATACCGGCAGGGGTACCGGGGGGGCGGGCCGGGATGATGGGGCGGGGCCGGCATGCCGCGAGATCGGGTCCCGCTGTTGCCGGTGCTTCCCTGTCCGTGCTCAGCTGAGTATCAGTGGCCGGGACACAGAAACCCGGCCGGTGCCCGGGCACAGCCAGCCCGAGCAGTGTTCCTGTGAATGGGCTCTGCGGGCAAAGCGACGCTCCTGGCTCGGAAGAGCCGGATGAAACATCACCGACCCGCAGAGCCCATTCCCTGGTTTCTGTCCATCAGGACACGGACGGCGGCGGGATCCAGAAGAAGAACTGCACTTGGCTCCTGGTAACACATGACCCATGTGCCAAAGGCGATGTGGTAAGAGCAGAGTAGGATACAGCTTTTGTATTTATTCATTTGCAGTGCTCGTGGTGTCATGGAAAACACGTGAAAGAGTTTTTATTCCTAATGCTGAGATGAATTGCCACTCTTTCAAAATTAAATTTTCTTTAGGGGTGTTGCTTAATAAATTCTTCAGACCCGTTTTGAAGAGAATGTTTTTAAGCTCAAGCTTTTCTGTCTCAAAGTGACATTTCTGAATAGAAGAAAATATTACCAGCCCTCAAGGTTTCTCTGCACAGCAGAGAAAAGCAGATGAACTGTCTTTGTGAGCTGTGCAGGATGTCAGAGAGCTGTCTGCACACCCACAGATCCAGGAAAATCTGCCACTAGCATCTCTGTCTTCTGGCAGAACTGAGGGGTCTGAAGGGGATATCTTCAATTTATGATTATAAAGTTACTTCTTTTTTTTCTAGTCTTGTGGATTTATGCCTCTAATTTCAACCTCTGAATTTGTCTTTATAACTCTCATATATTAGGCTACACACTGGTATTTGAGAAAGGATTAAAGTGTGGTTGAGTATGTTAGGCCATGGATTTAGTCTGCTGAAACCCAGAATGTTGAGGAATGTACTTCAGCATCTAAATCAGTTAAAAAAAATCCCTGCTCAATCACCTGATTGCAGCAGAACAGTCATTGTCCCTTGCTGGACTGATGGTGTCGATGTTTGGATGTACAAAGGAAAAACAAGAAGGATGAAGCACAGTTTTTAATGTCTGTTTTGCCATGAATTTCTATCAAACCTGGTAAGTTTAGCAAACAGAATCAGGGAAATCCATGGAGTTTCTGTGTATTGTGAGCAATGAAAACTTAAAAGCAGCTGATCAAAGCTGACTGCTTGGGACTCATTTGCTGCATTTTTGGTGCTTGTTTCATACACAGACTAGCTTTTTCTTTTTTGCCTTTTTTTTTTTTTTTGCAATAACAGTACACACTTGCAGTGTTAATATAAATGTTTTGGTGTATTTTCCAGATGACAGCACTAGAGAAGTCCACTGGAGACGTTGTGTTCAAGTTTGAACCATTTGTTCTTCACGTGCTGTGTCGGGAGCTGCAGGATGCACAGCTGCTGGTAAAACCACGTCAAGCACAATGTGACATTGTTGCTCTGTTACATTCCTGCCTGTAAAAGTAAAAGGATTGGCTCCTGGTTAAGCTGTAACACTTAGGAATAGTCCCAGATGTGCTGTGTGTTTAACAACTGAGATAGTAAAATAAGCTGATGAGGAAAACAGATCTTTAAACTTGGTGGAGATTTTGCTGTGCATAGAAAGCAAAATGACTCACCTTTGAGCTGAAGAGGGCCGCCCATAAAACATTTCTCAGGGAGCCTGAGATTCTCTCACTGGCTGAAAGGGATGGATTTTAGGCATTACTTTGCTACCATCCAGGCCATTTGTCTCCATTTGCAATGAATTGAGTGGCACCTTTGTGTTCTGCTTCTCCAGCATGACCAAAGAGCAGTGTGTGCTGTGCCAGGCTCATTCCCTCATTAGCACAGGAGAGCTGATGAGCTCAGTGTACAGTGCTGCTGCCCTCACAGCTATAGACATGTGGCACAACTGTGTGTGCTTCCAGCTCGTTGGGATAAAGCAACTCAGTGCTCAGAGAGACATTGTGTCCCATCTGCACTGATGAATTCAGACAAACAGGATGCACCATGGGTCTCTGAAAATCACCCACAGTTTATGGGCTTGATCTTAAAACATTTTAATTTAACTATTTTTTGTCAGTCTGTGGAGATGGTTTTGAGTAAGTGTTTTGCAAAACCAAGATTGCAAGTTGCATTGCAACCCATTCATAATTATTTTTTGCTGTGAAAGTGTACAAGACCTGTTTAAACACTTATTTGTTCTGCAGCATTCAGTGGCTGTTGATTCTGGATTCAGGAACTCTGGTATTACAGTTGGCAGAGGAGGAAAAATTACTATGGTAAGGACTCTGCTACTGTAAGGGATGTAACAAAGTCATATCATTATGTTAACCTTGGCTTTTTACCAGACGAGATCTGACTTGTGCTGAACAGCTGTCACAGGGCATGCTGTAGCAAAGAAATAGCTTTCTGCTTTAGGTGAGAGCAAACTAACCAATTTTATGGATAAGCAGGTTTTTTTCCTGCAACGAACTCCCTATATTATTTAAATAACCTTCATAAAGTAAAAAAACTTTGTTCCAGATAAGTCCTGTGTGCTTTTTCAGGCTGTCCGGAGCACTCACTGCTTAGAAGTTCCATTGAGCCACAAGGGGAGATTGATGGTCTCTGACGAATATATTGAATTTCTGGTACATGTAGCCAATCAGAAAATGGAAGAAAACATAAGGAGGATTGAGAGGTTTGTAAGATTATACCATGTAATGATGTAATGATCATGACCTTGAGTTTTTCTTCAGTATCAGCTAAAACTACTTTTCTTCTCCTTGCACATCTTGATTACATTCCAAAAGCATTAGTTTCTCAGAGGAGTTTTGTAGCAAACCTACAAAATAGTAAATACAAAATTTTTTCTTTCTAGATTCTACAAGGGCTTGGAGTTGGCTCTGGAGACTGCTGTCCCTACAGACACCTTGGCTCCCAAGGGGCCAGAGAAGAGCCGCTCTGTGTATGTGCACAGGAGAAAGAGACAGACCATTCGGGAACAGGCCGATCCCAGCAGAGAGCTGGAGCCCCAGGATGATACTGAAAGCAGTCTGGATCTGTTTGCCGAAATCATGATATAGACTAAGGCATTCGAAAGCAAATGGCAAACTGGCTGTATGCTCTTTGTAAGAGGTTTATATACTGTTGTGCTCTCAGTAGTAACACTCCCATGGACATTGACCAGAAAAAAGGTAATTAACAGAATGGCGAGCAGGTGTAATGCTACTGGGCACAGAGAACAAAGCCTTAGAATGTGTTGGGGTTTTTTTAACTGTACTGTTGAATTAACAGACTTCTACTCCATTTGCCAGTTATCCCAGAATAACAGGTTTGCTGCAGCCTTTGGCCATGTTCTCTGTGGCAGCATTTCACTTCCAACTTTGTTTTTGCAGAGCAGAGAAACTCTAAAAACTGAGTTGTTTTCCCCAAAGGTTGTTACTCCCTGCAGGACCTCTGCAGAGCAGCATGCACCAGCATGGCTGGCCCTTCCTGGCAGCACAGGGCCAGCTGTTAGTCACCTGCAGAGTATACCTGGGGCAGAGGTTAGGACAGAAAAGCATGAGTTGGGTACTGCTCTGTACCAGCCTCAGCCAGGTGCATCCAGATCCCTCCTGGCTGCTGCACTAGCAGCTGCTGTTTCCCTGCTCTTTGCTGTGTCTCGGGCTCCAGCCCTACTGTGTGCACTCCAATTCCCATAACCACTGGCCACTCAGTACCATTTTTCCTTGCCCCTTTAGCCAGCTCTGTGTGCTGATGGCCCCTTCCCCTCACAGAGCCCCTGCACTCTGCAGCCAGCACCCGGCCAAAGTCACCCCAAGGGCTGGGCTGGACTGGGCTGAGAACCACTGACTACAGGAACTGTTATATACAAACAGTGCAGCACTGTGTGCATTCCTTGTTGTGCCACTGGTAAAGGCACTCCATGCTCGTGTATTTTTTAGAAAAATGCTGAATTTGTAAACCTTCCAAGCTGTCTTGTTGACTGAGTAATAGCTTACACTGCAGAGCCAGACCCTTACTGAAGGAGGTGGTTTATTTGTGCAGGAACTCCCAGGCCATGCAGAGAGGGACGTCACTGTTTCTATTACATGAACTTCTGTCTTTGGGGGCATTTTAACTCCACTGCAAAAACTGAACATACTCCGTGGCAGCCTCAGGGAAGAGTAATTGGGGCACTGAGTAGATTCTGAAAGACCCGTTGGGCTGTTTCCAGTCACAGGTGCACCAGAAGAAAGGAACTGGAGCCTCTTGTGTATTTGTCTTGCTGACTTCAAGCTCAGATATTCTCCTTCTGGGCACTTGAAACACCTCAGCATGTGGCTGGGGCATGGGAAGGGGAAAGGCCAGTGCCCTTCTGTCCTTGTAAGTTTGCTGCTACGTCCAGTTGAGGTGCTTGCCAGCACGAACAGCATGTCACAGAACACACGGGTGCTGCTGGTTTCTCCTTCAGAGAAGGAGAGATGCTGGCGACAAATACTGAAGGCCATTGGCTTGTGAGATAGCCAATATGTGAGGTGGAAATTCGACAGAAGCCTTCCAAAGCATCACTGTGTGCACTGGTCTCAGACCTCATGTGCATTTGGGAGAAGTAACCATGGTTCCATTCTGACTGAACACGGGGGGGGCATTTCTGACATTGCAGAGCTGCTGGCCAGGAGGTGGGTGAGCAAAGCCCAAGTCCCTTAGCCTGTGGGGCAGCAGCCAGATGGTGAGAGCAGGCATGGGTCCCACAGCAGGGCAAGGGACAACAGCTCCTCAAGTGTGGTGACATGGCTTCTGCCACAGGTGTTGCTGGAGCGGTGTTAGGGCGGAGGCTCGTGTCAGACCTTTGCAGTCACCATGCTTACAGACCTTCCTCTCTCCGTTCTGAGGCTCAGCCGCCTCTGGGCTGAACTGAAGCCCCAGGGTTTCAGCAACATCTGCCTCTGTGCAGAGGGGCCTTCCCAGCCTGCTGCCTCAGCCAAGTGCTGTGAAGCCACAGGCTGTCCCTGTCCCCATCGCCACTGGTGGGGATCCCACCATTCTGGCAGGTCCCTCCTCACTACCCGGGGGCAGCTCCTGTGCACAGAGGAGGAGGCTGTTGCTTGTGGATTTTAAGGAGTTTGTTCGGAACAGTCTGAACCCTCCTCTGCATGTGACGTTTCCTAAAGGCCTGGCTCTGGTCTGTTGGACGTGGCTCAAGGGACTGGCAGCACCAGCACCAACCACAAGCAGTGCCCACAGACGTTGCCAAGCTGTCAGGTCTCATCACACAGGGGAAGGGAAAATTCAACACTGAAAAAGCAGAAGTGCAAAGAAACCATATCAGACTTCAAGCCCAGCCCACAGAACCCACATTCCTGGGATAGAGAGGCCTGTTCCCGAATCCAGAGCAGGTTAATTCCCAATGTGTACAGTCACCTGTGCAAGGTGGGAGAGGGATCACAGATGCTAATAGTGTGTGTAAACCAGGACCTTGGTGTGCCTTTGAGGGCAGAGTAGGGTTGTGTATTGGTAGGAAAGGGTATTCAGTGCAAGTAAATTTTTTGGGAAGCTTCTTTTTAGCTTTTTCTTCCCAACACTACAATAACATCCCAAACCCTTGCACTGTGTAATAGCAGCACAGGATTTACATTCTTAGAAATACAGTTTGTCAGAAACTGACATGTGATACAATCCCACATTCCTCTGAAAAATGATACAAAATTCATGAAGATGTTTTTGGCAGTCTTAACCTAGAAATGTTACCCTAACTGTTGACATCTTGTTACTTTATTCCCATCATCTCCAACGGTTGAAGACGGTGGCGACCTCATACAAAAAATCCAAAACAAGACTCCACAACAAGAAAAATAAACAGTCTCATGATTCTCAGGGAAAGATCAGGGAATTTCATTACTTCACTGCTTAAAATGTAGAACAGTTTTTACAAGGATTGTCTGATTTTTTTACACTGCATCCAGGGTTGCAGAGGGCAATGCTGAGGTGGTTTCAACACCCTGCAGCCACTCCAGGAAGGAGCACAGCCCCAGCACCACCTCCTCTGTGCACCACTGCCCTTCCCAGCCCTTCCCTGCCCGTACACTGGGGATCACCACACCTTATCCCAGGCTCACCCAAGTTACACCTGTTCTTTTTGAAGTTAATTTTGTCAAGTTGTATTTCGTTTCCAGCTGCTCTAAGCAATTCTGTTGGGCTGTAAATGCCATCTGCAGCTGCAGAGTGCAGGCAGCCAGCAGGCAGAGCAGCCACAGGCAGTGGGAGGCAGCACCACTGAAAAGGTGACTCTGGGGGTCACGGCCAAAGGAAAATCCACTGATAAGCAACAAGACTTCTAAAACTGGCAAATCTTTACCATTTGTAAGTGTGCTTAGCCACTTAATTAACCTAAAAGGTATTTTCATCTCAATTTTCATATTTGCTCTTGCTGTGTTAAATTTTTTAAAATTACAATTTCATTCCCTGTGCACTCAGTTGTTTCGAGGGAGGTAGATGGGTTCATTCACTCCAGCAACTGCTAGTCTTTTCTCATCCATAGCATTTTGCATCCACACCAGGAAACCACTCAAATCAGAGCCACAGTGTTCCCAGCTGGTTGATCCGCAGGTTCCATGCCCGTTGTGCTCCCCAGTGCATCCAGGCACTTGGGCACAAAGTCACTTGACTGATTCACCAGGATAATTCTGTACATGCAAATCACAGATGTCATACACACAAGTATTCGCTTGAAATAGCTTCTTCCTCTGAAACTCAAGTACTTAAATCAGTTTACAAGAGGATGACAGTAACAGCTACAGAGTGCACTGAAATCGGTGTTTTCATGTGGGGTTAAACCTCTGTGGACGGGGCAGCTTCTCAGCTCTCATCCTCCACTCCTACCAGGGCTTGATTTGAATTTGCCCAAGTTCACACATTTAACAACAACATACAATTGTATGAAATTCGGTTTCAAGTTTTTAAAATTGCTTTATCGTGTTAAAGGTACTGTGCACTGGGGGCTTAGCAGCTCTTTGGTACTTTTGGTTACTGAAAATACACAACTACTTTGCAACACGCTGTCAATTCGATTTTACGTAATGGGATATTAGGGGAAATGTTTTAATTCTGCTCTACCCATAGCTGAAATTGCCTCGGTGCAGCATGTTGGGGGTTTTGTGAAAGAGCCTTTGAAAAAAAAATTGTGCCTCCAAAAAAATTAGATAATCACATGCCTAAATTTCCTGAGCTGCCCACTTAATTTCTTCATATCAAGAGAAAGTAAAGCCTGTAAGAATTGCTGTCAAACATGCCAGCTGTGGTGTGGCAGCAGGCAGCTACCTGGTGTCAAGGTCAGAGAATCCTCAGCTCTTTTTTTAAATCAGAAAACACCACCCAAATTACACAAAAGCTTTTATTTTGCTTTCTGGGTGCAGTGTATTTATGGTATCTGAGCAGATACACTATTTTGGTCAATTTTATACTGAAAGGAAAAAAATCTTATTTTGTTTTCATTTTCTGCAGGATCCCGTGAAAAGAGAAATATTTTTTTCTCAAAACCAAGTTTTATAGTCACCGTAATTGGGTTTTTTGCAAAGGAATTCTGACAGCTCAGAGCCCGGTGGTTGCATGGAGCAGATACCCGCGCAGGAGCAGACACCCGCTCCGTCCCGGCGGCACCGCCGGGCTCTCCCGCAGCCGCACCGGGCGGCGGGCGCAGCGCCGCTCGGTACATCCCCTCCGTGCGCAGGTGACATCCCCGCTCTGCCTCAGGGATTCGGGCAGGGGAGGAAGGTGTCGGCACAACCCGTGCTGACGGCGGGCGACAATTAATACAGGCACCGGAGTTCGCTCCGTCTGTAACAGAGTAGGATTTTTCGTTTCTCTAAATAAGCACCTAATAAATTCCGTTTTACCGTATTTTAACACCGCACGGGGACTGCAGCTGTCCGCGCCTGCCCCGGCCCGCCGGTCCCTCCGGAGCTTGACCCCCTGGTGGGTGTCGGGCAGCGGCGGGACCCGGAGCGGGGGACGGGGCCAGCGGGGACACCGAGCGATGGAACCGAGCGAGCGGCGGGGCCCCCGCGGCCGCCGGTCCCGCTCCCCGCCCCGGTGCGCTCGGGGCCGGTGAGCTCACCCCAGGGTCCGTGCGAGAGATCAGCGGCTCTCCGCAGTCACACTCGGGTTGGCAGCAGGAGCCAACCCGAAATATCGAACTGCCGGCAAGCAAAAACCCGTTTTCCTTGAGATGACCAGCAATTCTCCGCTAATGGAGATATAAATGGCCCCATCGCTTCCCAGCTGCCCGTCCCCGATCGATTCTGCATCGATATTACACGGGCAGCATATAATCTGCTCATTTAAATATTTTTGCATAACATTGCTGACAAAAATCAAGGAATATTTAGAAGTGAAATGCACACAGAATTTATGCATATAATCCACGTTTTTCCATTATTTTGCATCTCTCCATGCAAATTATTTCAGAATTTTCTTCGATTGCACAGAGCCTGAGCTTGGTTTTGTTTTCTCTCACTGCAAACACTCACCTCAGAAATTCTGCAGACAGTGATGGGAAAGTAAAATCCAGCAGGATTTTATGCAGAGCTCTGTGCAGGGTCTACTTGTTTTTTCTGTAACATTTTTACCTCGTAGTGACAGACAGGACCCAGGGACACGCTGCTTTTGGAAAACATGCAGGAATGCCATGGGTAGTTCTATATGGGATCAGAATTTGGCCCAAAATGTGCAATATTAGAAATTACCATTTTTTCCTTGTTCCTATTACCTAAATATGAAAGTCCAAATTCAAGAATGTGTTTTCACATCCACAGCACTCTGGGGTAATATTAAATGAACTCTGTTTAATAAAACACATTCCAAGTTGCTATTTTGATTGAAGCATTATACTTCTTGTCTTGCAATAAGTAGTTCAGATTTCACTGGGTCATTGAAAATTTTTGAATCAGTCTCTTTTCAAATCATATTTAAAATACAGATGTAAATAACTGTGGCACAGATCCCTTCACAGCACAAAGCAGGAGTAAGGGACACAGTGCTGCATTACAGCCGATGCTGCCATTACCTCCAGAGGCAGAGAAGGAAATTTTGTCATCCTCCAAACACAGTGATCGTCCCTTTCACAAAACACCTCACATTCATCCAGGGAGACAATGGCATCCCATTTTGTCCTTGAATCACTGAAATAAGAGGTATTTTGATCACTAATATCTGCTATTATCAAAATACCATCAAGATTTCCACAGGATTAGATAACCCAGGTGAAGCTGTGCACAGGTCCCCCCAGCACAGGTCCCCCCTGGCTCTTTTGCTCTGTGTCATGTTGCATCTGTTTTTAAATGCTCTGTCATTGAGAACAGCAGCACCAGACAAAGCCCTGGGTTCTGCCCAGGGCAGCTGTGGTCCTCTCAGGTCACGGCTGGAAGGCACATTGTCTGAGTCCTCTTGTTTCAGTTTTCTCAGTAGAAAACCCTAGAATCATAGAATCATTTTGGTTGGAAAGACCTCTAAGATTGACTGTGATGTGTGTGTGAAAATCACAACAAACTTACAGAAGATGATGGAATAAATATTCACATAAATACTGAAATATTTATAGATGCAGTTCTCCCTGCTTGAACCAGGAAAGCAAGTACAATAAACACAGCTCAGCTACCAGGGTTCCAGACTAATACACTTGGCACTTCCTATCAGGAAAACTTATGGGTTAAATGGTTAATGTTTCTCTGCCTACCCCAGGCAGTCCAGGCAGGATTTGGGCAGCAGAGCACCAGTTCATTCCATTGGCTGGGTGGCCCCTGACGAGGAGAGGCCAAGGGCCATAGTGGCTCAGTTGTGGGGCTGGGTGGGCAGCAGCCCTTCACTGCACCAGCATCCCAACATCACCCATCCACCTGCATGGGTACTCCTTATCCTTTCCTTTGGGAAGTTCCTAAAGCAGAAGATTTCCCACTCCAGGGAGAGATCACGTAGAAGCCCCTGGGCTGAGAACGGCGTCCCTGCTCAGCACAGCTGCTGATCCCAGCACAAAGCTCTGGGCACTCTACAGTAGCAAAGGGAAGGGCCATTTCATCTCTCTGCTTCATGTAATCTTCTACACACCATAGCCCTGCGGTTAGAGGACCCCTTTGGACTTTTCTTTCTTACATATTTTCATCATATATCACTTCCCTTCCAGTACAAGATCGGGGAGAAAAGGGGTGGTGAAAGTGGGAGAGCAGCAGCAGGAAAAAAATACCTGACAAACAGCAACAGCCTTCCAACACCCCTTTAAAATAATGACGATTTACCAAATGGTTGGGAAGTTGTTATAATTCCTTTTCCAAATTATTACTCGCCCTTTAGATTAGAAATGAGGCCAGGGTTAGCAATCAGCCTTAAATGGTAGGATTTCTGAAGTAGAAGCACTTGTCTGATTGTGAAGTGGAGGCCATTATTGCCTTGATTGAGTCTTTTTTTTTTCTCTTTTTTTTTTTAAGCTTGCTTGATTTGCGGCTGAGAGCACACATTCACCACAGTACTGGGAGCAATCAGAGCTTTCCCTGCTCTTTTTTGCTCAGCGATTTAGGGTCCACTACTTTGGCACAGCTGCCACCTTTTAGCCTCCATCAAGCAGAGATATTTTTAAGTGAACTGCATTTTGTGTTTGTCTTTTCTCCTCCCACGCCTTTCCTTCCTCATGCTTTTTCTTTCCTTTTTTTTCTCCTTTTGCTTTTTTTTTATTCTTTCAGAGTGGGGGGGATGAATGTCTGTGAAAATATTGTGTGAAGTTTAGTTCCAAGTATGAAGTTGAAAGAAGGCAGCTGAGGCTGGCAGGTTGTCATCTGGCTCCACACACATATCAGATCTGTAGTTACTTGAGAAACAGGGATGAAGTGACTTGTTCAAAGGGCTGAAGTCAGCCAGAAGCTCTGATGGGTTTCTGGGCGCTGGAGTTTAGAGTTTTGTTTGCCTGAAAACCAGATTCGAGCCAAGAACTTGTATTTATATCATTTCTTTCCAGAACTCATCTGTTTAGCTGGCATATTCTACTTTAGAGCTCCTCCCAAATTGGCTCTAGCAGCACAGCTGAGGGCCTGGTGCCTGGCAGACCATGGGGCTCACCCCGGCCCCCAGCCCACACCCAGGAGCGGCCAGTGAGGCCAGTGTAGAAAAGGCAACAGAGCTACAGTAGGCCACTCTGCTCCAGTCCAACCACAGACCCTGCCAGCACCTCAGGGTCAGGAGCACATCAGCACATCTGCAGGAAGCCACAGACATCAATCTCATTTCTTTAATCACTTCTGCTCTGAAATAGCTGAGTTTTGCCTCATACTCCATCTGCAGGCAGGAACTGTGTCAGCTAATCCAATAAAGCACACCTCCATGGGCCACTGGAACATCCCTAAAACCATGGTGAGTGGAAATGCACCAAATCCTCAACTGCAATGGTGTGACAGGCCCTGGGAGTGCAGGGACCGGGTTGTGCCATGTAATGCCAGGTAAAGTGATGTAATACCATGTAATGCCATATAACGTGATGTAAGGCGATGCTGACAACTGTGTGCAAAAACAGGAGGTGTAAAAATAACAGAACTAATATTTCCTGGTGCTGGAGACTGCAAATGCAGCAGAACAGGTATTTAGTACAGGTCTGTAACTCACCTGTTTTGCAGCCATTTGTTTTTCGAAGCATCAGTTTGGAGGGTCTAGTACATCAAGGAGAACATCAGCCATACCACCAGCTCGTCTCCTAGGCCAATTAGCAAGCCAGTGTGAATGAGGGAATGGAAGACTCTCAAAGAGAAATTACTTCAGAAAAGGGAAGAATCTGTTTCAGCATTAACCAGGAAAACCCCACTTTAGGCAGGCTCAGAGAGAATGCACAGCAAAGCCAAAATGTTTGCAAATATTATTTGCTTTCTTAAACCTGTATTTGTGGTATGTTCTTACAGAGCACCTACATGGACTGTTCTCTGAAGGCAGCACCAGGACACAGTGCTACATGCCCTCGGGAACAAATGGGAGAACCAGCTCTGCGAAAGGCACTCGGGGTGATGATAAAAGGCACATTTCTGCCAGGACATCACAAGCAATTAAGAAACCAGCCCTAAACCCAAAGCACAAACTCAGAAAGCTGTGCTGCACTGTATCTACCTCTTCAATAAGCACAAAGAGTCCAAAGGAACTGCACAAGGCTGTTGTGCAATGCTGAGGTGGGACAAAGACAGAAGAGAGCCTTTGACTTTAATTCATCACTTACACTGGATATTACTAACATCACTTTTCAGCTGAGAACCATTTTATTCCCATTGATCCCAGGGCTGAGAAACCAAACCCATCCACTACTTTCCTTCTACTTAAACAAATGTGCCTCGTTGCACTTGCCCATCCGAGCAGCTCGCCTCATCTGTAATGGGAGCATTTGCATAATTAATTACATCTATTCTGAGGTGCACTGGTTTCTAGGGAGGATGGAGTGAGGCGTTTGACCCCATCCTCATGTCCACACTTACCAGTGAGGTATTTGTGCCCACAAAGCTGGTGGAGCAGCTGAGTGCCACAGAAGCTCTAGAAATGGAGAACCAGACCCCACACAGCTCATCACGTCTATGGGTGAGGGCTCAGGAAACCTGCAATGAGCTCTGACCACTTATTACCAGCTTTGTAAGTTGTGCTAATGTATCTATTACAATCAGGCCAATGGAACTGCAGAAGAGAAAAAGATGCAAAATTATACAAAACGTGACCCCGCATAGTTGTCCTTGTCCATCTCTCCTGTCTGAGGTAAGGAAAAGTACAAGCAAGTTTGGTGTGACAAAAGTCTCACAAGAGCAATCAAAATATTGACATGTAGCCACCAACAACCCTTCCATCTGCACCATCCCCCTACCCTCCCATACCATGTCCCACTCCCATGTCCTGTGCCCTGTGCCCATGTACCTGCCGTGCCCCTTTGCCTCCCCAGCCACCATGGGATCAGCACTCAGAGCTGCACCCACATGTGTATTTTCTCTCTCCCCATGCACCCCAGCCCCTCAGCTGGTCTGGCTCAGATCCAGCAAGTCTCTGGTGGAATTTGCTGGTTTATTTGCACATAAATCTTAAAAGTTCTTAATTAGTTATTTTGGTCATCCTAAATAAGTCCATATATGATGCTGTAAAGGTTGCTTGCCACAGAAAACTTACTTCAGGACGGCTTAGACTCACAAAGCTTTACTGCAGCGAGCTTTCTCATTCATATTTCCTGAGGCAAGATGACATTCAAGAAGCCAGAAAAAAAAAATAGACTAACATTTTAGAGACCTAATCATGTGTGGTATTGTAAGGATCCCTGGAGAGGAGTGAAATTCTCTTCTTCCACAAAACACAGTTTTCACTTACCTGCCTTTTTCCCATGGTGGAAAGGACAGCAAGGGGATGAGGCAACATTTGGGAAGAGGCACATTCCTCCCAGCATGCACTGGAGCCTGGCACACTGCTGGAATTTCCCCTTGTTGACTCCATCCAAAGGCAGCTTTAGAGAAAAGAGTTCTGGGTGGGACAGGGAAGAAATTGCTCCAGTAGGTTGTGACTCTTTCTAAGAACATTCATTTGGAGCCACAGGGGGCACAGGTGCCAAAACCAGCCCTGAGGGGGAACTGGGGACAGGGAACAGTGATGGTCACAGCCCCAGCCCGCCCCTGCCTTTGGTATGTTCCCACAGGGTGTATGCGTTCATCTGACAAGAACCTTCCATCAACTGAAAAACTGTTACATCTCTAATGTTACATTACTAATCCTTAGGTAACATCTCAGCTCAAATGAAATCTTGGGGCAGAAACAGTGGTTATTTGGCTGGTACAACTATCTAGTACTTTTCTAGAGAATTGTTCTCTAAATTCGTATTTCAGGAGAGGTTTTGTTAAAAACAAACACTGAAAATGGTTAGCCAGTTGCCATCACCCATGAGCCCCCTCAAACCCTCTCTGGGTGTATTTTGTCAGCTCTGAGCAGTTTGCCAATGGGGTGACTTGCTGGATCCACACATGTCTTGTGCATTGTCCAGTTTTATGATTTGAAGGGTGTTGCTCTGCAAGGACTACGGCAAGCTGGCCAGTGGAGGACAGGTAAAGTTTTCTTGGTCAGCCACAGGTCCAGCAGCAGGGAGGAATGTGTGTCTCCTTCTTCCCTGCAGCCTGAAGCTGAGCACGTTGGACTGCAGTCGTTCAGAGCTGTCACTTAACATTATCAGCTACATCTTCTGTAGCCCCGGGTGTGCTGCAGGGTGGTAGCCTGTCACCGGGGCTTTGAGGGAAAGGGATAACCATCTTGGTACAAACTTGACATCTATAAATTGATTACATAAGTGGGCAGTGGTGGTCCTTTCAACTATGCTCCTTTTGTTTCAGCTTTACAGTAAAATTACCAGCAGCAGTTTACAATTAAGGGAAATAATAATAACTGCATATGCTTTCATCTACACATACAATTACAATAAACTGCATGCTTTAATAGGATTGTGAAAAATCTGTGTTTGACCTCTACAAAAAAGTAAACATTCTTGTTCTGGATACTATATCATTATCACAACAAAGGGAAACTCCTGAAATCTGATGATTTAAACATCTGGAGAATGTTAATCACTTCAAAATGACGGATGTTTTTTATTTTAGCTTTTGACAGACACACTCCTTTCATAGATAGATGATTATTTACATAAATTACATCACCAACATGGAAAAAAAATCCAAAATAACTTCAAAGGATAAAGAGCTTAATTAAAAGGAGACTTCTATATTTCTTCTGTTGTCGAACACAGAATAAATAGAAGAATTTGCAAAGGGAAAAGGTAACTCCATCATTTTAAACATGATGCATTTGGGCTTTAGGCTTTTCTCCTCGTGCACAGGCTGTGGGGGTGCACTTTGCATGGGGCTGAGGTGCAGCAACATCACTGCAACAGTGGCCAAGGCTGCCCCTGCCACAGGGAATGGGGTACCATGTGAGATGGGCACGGTGCTGAGGGGCAGCTCAGCTTTCCAAGCTCCTCTGCAACGGCTCTGCAAAAGTTCTGGTGCCACTCTGACCAGTGCCTATAGCCCCAACTGCTCTCTTGCCACCAGTTCCATAAAATATAAAGCCAGTGACTTCAGCAGAACTATTCCCCAGCAATTCAGATTTTCTTGAGTTTATACATATAAGTAAAAGAAATATGCTAAATATGTAATAAATATATAATGTGTTCTGTATAACATAACACAATGTGTTCTGTAGAACATACAGATGTACACAGAACAGGACCAAGGTCATCAGGAGTAGTATTATGGGATCTTACAGGGCCTTCAGTCCTGTGCCCTGATGTCACACATCAGGAAGCAAATTCAGCATCCCCCCCTCGCCATTGTGGATGATGAGAACAAGCCCAGCTGTGAGATTTCAGCTCCCAGCTACTTGTAAGACAACGATTTCAAAGAAGATCACAGGAATGGGTGAGAGGAAGGTGCAGTAACATCACACTGTGCGACATCTGCAGAGACCTGCGAGCACTTTGGATATGGCCAGGTAATGCTGGGTTTAACACAAGGAGTCTGGAGGACCACTGCACACGTCAGCGTTAGGCCAGAAGAATCACTCTGCTGGTCTAATTCATAGTCACTGCACCAGCTGAATTCCTCAGACTCTGGAATGGCTGGAATTGGCCACACTACAGCACGACCCTGGTGCAGAGCTCACGGTGCCGGCGCAGGCCGACGCTGCCCAGTGCTGCCCCAGACCCGCTGCAATTTAGCTGATCCACTACAATTTCCTCCTACACACTGAGCTGATCCGCGTGCTGACCTCAGCCAATTTGTCTTCTTTCTGGCAGAAATGTCATCCAAAAGGAAGCTATTAAGTCAAGAAGGTAATTCTGCAAGAGCAGTCCACTGTATAAACAGAACTTGACCCAGGGTAATTTATTTCTAGTCCTGCACAAAGGGACTCAAGAGGGACGAACGATGCATTTCAGGATCTAAATACGCCAGCAAAGGCCGGAATGTAAGAATTTTAGACGATATTTGTGAGGAGTTTTCTTTAGCACTGGAAACTGAGAAACAAGTGTAAAACAGCCTTTAAAATCTGAAGAGATTTGGTGTCTGCATTAAAGAAGATAAACATGTGCAGACAGTGGAACTTGGTCTAAAGTTTTGTCAACAAACTGTTATTTAATTCCCTCCCAAATGTGTTAAACTACGCTGATGCCCCCAAAACTTAACAGCACTAGAAAGGAGATCATTTACTGCCTTAATTCTTTACCAACTTTAAAGGCTGCTTAAAATTGTAAACAATTTTTAAAAGGAGGTAAAACAGTGGAAAAAAAAATTAATTCCTGCTTTACAATGTAGAAAAAAATTAATTTGGAGTGCAGTAGGAGTCCTATTCTCCCTTATTAATACTCAATTAATGTTTTGCTTAGCCTGAATCAATTTCCTTTCCCAAGACCAGTTCTCAACACATCCATGAACACAAACCGTCACCTTTTCTTACACCAGGTGCACACACAGACACCCACCAGCTGGTGGAAACAAGCTGTTCCCAGCCCCCACAGTGGTCAGGACCCATCCACCCTGGGCAGGAGGGCAGCTCCAGTTCTGCTCCAACATGGCATGGGCTGGACACCCTTTAGGTTGGCTCTACAAGAGAGCCTAGAGATATGAAGTCAGGAAAATCGAGATAAGTTCTACAAAGAGCAGCTGGGAACAGCCTCCAAACTGTGTGTGGGAGGGCCTGTTTTGCAGTCAGAGGACAGCTCAGTGCGGTTTTTGGTAAAACTACAGGCAGGCAATGTTGTCATAGTTTCTTGTTTCAGCAGAGTATAGAGGGATAATGTCACAGGTTCTACATCATCAGAATCCTCTTCTGGTGTGCAAAGGTATGAAATAGTTAATTGTATTTTTATTGAGAAAGCACATGACTTCTTAGGCTATAAAAAACAGTTCTCTTTCTTGTCTGGTATTAACACTTACATTAAATAACTCACTTTTTAGAAGTACCAGCATTTGAAGTTTAAGGAACTCGGCAATATCAGATGTTTCCTTGCCGGCTGCACCTGGACCCAGATGAGCTCATTGTATACACCTATAGCCCCTTTCAAAGGCACTGCCTGCTCTGCTTGTTTTCACCAGTGAAACATGGATGTATGGGTCTGACAAACACAGAATCTGCTTTTTGTTCTTGCTCTTGTCACCCAAAAGGGATTTTTCAACATACTGTATATTATCAACTTACTTGAAAATGACTCATACTAATGAGAATAAAAAGACAACTTAGTTTATTCACTTTTTACCACCACATTGCTTTTGGGTCCCCCCCCCACCAGCTGGAAAAACTTCTTCACATTTTGTGCCAAAGAAGTGAGTCTGTTTCTTGGCAGTGTTCATACATTCTTCCCTCCTTCCACATTTTCCACTTGAAATTTCAAATTCTTTTCACAAGGGGTTCACTTTGTGTACTGAAGCCAAAAAACCCCGTTTCCTGTCCAAACTGTTTCTGACACAATGCAACAAGCTGTTGATCATTTGGGGTCTGTTTCTGGTGGGATGACTCACATCACACAGATATTTTACAGCCTGGCATAGAGTACAAACCTCTATTTAATGCACAACACACTGCTGACACTGTGCTGGACACAGCCCCAGGTAAGAGGACAAGGCAGGTCCAGCAAACTCTGACTTCAGGGAAAACCCCACATCTTTGCTTCATGGGTCTGGCTTCAAGAAAACTTTTATATTCTGCAGGAGGCAGCATATAGCATATATGGGACACTGGAAACAGATCCCTAGACAGCTTTCTACTCCCAAAGGAGATACCCAGAAAGGTGCCCATCAGAGGGGATTCTGTTTGCATCAATCCAGCCCAGAGGAGGGGAGAAAAAATCACCCTATTAAAAGTATTATTTATATATTATCTGATTTTTATCAGTGTTTTCCGTGGTTTAAGCAAGTTAAGTGAAGCTGTGGGATTTAAAGACCTGACTGCAACAAGAATCACAGAATATGTCAAGTTGGAAGGGACCCACAGGGATCATCGAGTCCAATCCTTAGTCCTGCCCAGGCCCATCCCCAAGAGTCACACCAGGTGCCCCAGAGGATCATCCAAACACTCCTTGAGCTCTGTCAGCCTTGGTGCTGTGACCACTGCCCTGGGGAGCCTGTTCAGTGCCCAACCACCCTATGGGGGAAGAAGCTCTTTTTAATATCCAACCTAAACCTCCCTTTACACAGCAGATCCCATTCCTTTGGGACCTGTCCCTGGTCCCCACAGAGCAGAGATCAGTGCCTCCCCCTCCTCTGCCCCTCCCAAGGAAGTTGTAAGTGCAATGAGTCTCCCCTCAGTCTCCTCTTCTCCAGGTTGAACAGACCAAGTGACCCCAGCCAGTCCTCATACCAGAACATCACCTCCAGCCCCCCAGAGAATCAGGACAGTGGTCCTCTCTTGGTTTGTCCTTGAGCTGTTTTCAACCAGTCTTAAACAAGAACAGAGTTTAGTCCCATATTTTGTACCACTGAATGTATTGATCATTTCTAGTTTCTATTAATAAGTAAGATGTGAAAACAGCCCAGAGTGTGTTTCCCTTTGATGTGAAATCTTGACTTTGGCACTGCCCAGAGCTGGCAAAGCATGAGACTGTTGGCATGTGCCTTCAAATACTCCAACTCTTTTGGTAGCATCCACAATTCCTGTTGGTAAACAGGTCTCCAAATAGCCAATAAAGTGTCAAGCCAGAAATAGGTGAAAGCAAAAGAACAGGCAGCAACTAAGACTGAAAACTCCTTGTAATGGTCACAGATTACTTTGTGAGCAAACCTTTACAGTGCTAACTAAAGCCAACTCCCAAAAACACTGCCCAAGTGCCCCTATAGCCTACTTAGGGCTGAGAAAGTAATATAGTAAAGGACCATGTCCTTGTGACATCAGTGATCAGTCACAGGGGTCTACAACTGCATATCATGTTATTGTTCACCCGGCTTCCTACAGTCACAGGGATTTACCAGTATCACTAAAAGCCCACTGATAAAATTCCAGTAAAACTAGTGGAACGGGAAATATGGAGGCATGTTGCTAGAAAAACAGGGCATGCACATGGCCATGTCGTAAAATTCTGTAGTTCATTATCATCCAATTTAATGTAAAAATTTGCTGAAGTGCTGGTCAGTCTGTTGCAAGTTTGTACTCTGATAGAAGAGCACAGACATGGCTGAGAACTGAGTTCTCAGGACTTGTGACTGCCAGGAAAGCTGCTTGGATGCTGCCAAGAACTTGGAGAACCACTGGGAATAACTTGCTTGGATGTTCACTCTTCAGCAGCACCTGAAGGACCGAATCCCGAGCTGTTATCAGGTAACACTCTGTCAGGGTGGGAGCAGGGACCTGATGCCTGAGCAGCATGACAGAACAAGGCACCTTGAGCAGCCCTCACCGGTCCTGACACTCCATCCACAGAAATTATTCCTGGGAGTGACACACCAGCTTTAATTGCTGACTTCACAGGGAGCATTGTGTCATTGGCAACCACATAATTTGATTGTTTCCTTTGAGTTGCTGATGCCTAATCATAAACATCTCTAGCTTCACATTTTTCTTTGCAGTATATTGATGTGGCTGTGACAAAACCCCTGTGATTTTACCAGTGTCCCACAGGAAATCTGGCCCAATTCTTTAATCACACAGCGCTCACAGCACACAGTAATGAACCCTCATTCAATAATTCTGGATTTACTACTTGAGTTCACTCCCCTTAAATCTGTGATTTACTTTTGCATTGCCTTTCTTTTCCCAGTTTTGTTAATTTTCAAGGGTCATTGTGGAGTCCTCCAACCTGTGCAGAATCAAATAGAAAACATTATTCATGCACAGTTATTCAGGGATAGGATATATAACTAGTCCATATCAAGAGTGTTCAGAGAGTTACAGAAATGGCTTGCACTATTTTAGAGCTGGAACCAATAAAAAATTCAGGGTAGAAATTTCAAACAGCCTAAAGTGCCAAACATGTTCTTATATATCTTTATAAATCTCTCAGCTAAGGTTATAATTCACTGAAGCCAAACAGCACAGATTCTTTGAATAAGTCTGTCAATAGCAGGCTCATGGCAGCCTGATTTCCTACACATCTTCCTTCATCCCTCCCTTCATTTTAATCTAATTAGGGGGTTACGTAGTGCAAGCATTGAGAGATTCTAGGATTTCCACACCATCCAATTGTTCATTGCCATTTAATTTAAGTATTCTGGGAAAGAAGATGAAGGTTTCAGCCCCCTGGCTCTGGAGTTACCTTCTGTCACTGACTGATGGGGATCCAGGTCTGCTGATCCTCAGAGCACATGGTAAAACCTGCTTCCTCAGCCACTTTCCAAGAAATCTTTGGACTGAGCTTGACCTTTCTGTCATACACAATTTCTAGCACATGTTTTTATCATGGTCAGAAAGTGGTTAAGTTGAAAAGTTTTTTAAAAAATTTAGAGAAAAATAATAAACATAAATCAGTCACAGTGGCATATGAAGATATAAAACCTGTCTCCAAAACTGCGCTAAAGAAGAGCAAACATCCCAGCTGTGCCTGAAACATGCCAGGCAGCTCTACCACTGCACAGCAAAGGGGTCTCAGCGCCATCCCCAAAATTCTTAATATTGACAGAAATTAGTGGTTGGAAAGAAAGAAAATCAGCTTGATGATTATAATTCTCTGTCTTCGCTATCTGCAGCTAACATTGTAATTCAGATATCAAAGTCACAGTGCACTCTGAGAATGCTTTTAGTAGTTGTCAACAAAAAAAGTGCAATATTATTAACGCTGGGTAGAAATGATGTCAAGGAAATCAGTGATCCTGGCAGCAGCACAGTGACTCTGGGAAGTATAACTATTCCACATTAAAAAAATGAGAAGGGAGAGGCAGAGTCTGAGAGCTTCCCAGGGCTGGAAGCACTGTTCCCAACCCCACAGTGCTTCTCCTGTGCTTGGAACAGCAGCAAGAGACACAGGAATGGGCAGGGAAACTGTCATGATGAACTGATGCTCAGCCCTGTTAGGGAGAAAACAATTATAAAACAGAACAAACAAAAAAAAAAATCACTGTCCTTGAAGGTTGGAGTGAATGAAAAATAGCAACCTGAGCAGTCCCCAGGCAGACTCAGACCCCTCCTTGGACCCTTCCCTCCACTGGCAGCACAGTCTGGAGGAACAGTCAAGTGAAAAGCTGGTCTCCTGCAGAGTCAAATAGCAAAAAACAAGTAGCAAGGATGAAAATAAAATTAGGAAATTAATTTTTCACAAAGTAAATGTAAAATGAGGTGTATGAAAATTAAAAATTACAAGAAATTGAACATAGGTTCTTACTCAAATACCTGAATCCCAAGTTGCCACTTGGTTATCATATAAAGTCATGTTATTTTCAGTGAGTTTCCTATCAGACATACCTCAGATTCTTCCTACAACTGATAGTACCCATCAGCTTTTCATGCCATTACTATAATAATTGTTTGGAATTGTCATTACTTGTTTGTTTGCAGAGAATAGAAAATTAAAATAACACACAAATCAACTGGAAAAATGCATTTTAAAAGACCAGAAGTCAAATCTAAAGTGACAGGCACAACAATACTACCTCTCTGTGGAAAAGATGAAAATCTTCTTCATAGCTGTGCATGAGGCACTCCAGAAGTGTTTGTTCATCAGTTTGCATTTTAATACAATTTTAAAATATTAAAATTGGAGCTGAGTGAAAAGTGCTCAGCCAAATAATTTCAGTTCTCTTCATTTCAGAGCACAAGCCCTTCTGTCCCCTTCCTGCTCCTCCAGTGTTGGCCCCAGCCAAGGTGACAATGGTGTCAGACAGTGAAGGCCCAGGGTGTCCCAAGGAGCATCACATCAATCTCCACCCGTGACACAGGAGAGCTCCCACCTGTGCAAAGTGGCTGCTGAGGAGACCCGGGGACCTCAGACCTCCCAGCACTGGCTGATGCCACCCCTGGACCTGGGTCAGAAAAAGGATTAAGAGCAAAACCAAAAGAGAAAATTTCACAAACAAGTATTCCTTTTGTTCCCAAACTTTAGTGACCTTTCGTCTGACAGTTACAAGGATGGCTCTGAATTCTTCCATCACATTAGCAGCTTAAACTTGTATACCACAAACAACCAACACACAACCATGACACAGCATACTTGCCTGGTTTACAGAGTTGCAGTCCTAAATCCAGAGTGAAGTACTCTTCCATGAGTCAGGGTCTGGCATCAAAACACTCCTGTTTAGGTCAGTCTCCAAGCAAATTGAGGATACATCATGGTTTTCAGTGGGATATAAAGATTTAGTTATTTGGTGGAGAATGTACAACTGGAGCAAGCAAAAGTAAACTCCAAGAAGAGTTTCCTGGGTATATAAATTAACACAAGTGGTTTTATCATGGTAAGTGTAGCAGGCAATGGGCCACTGCGCTGTCTCATTCTTGCTATAGGAAGCACTGCGACCTTTAGAGATTTAACAAAATCAGTTCCTGATGATAGTATAAGTAAATGAAAGTAAAAAACTTTGTGATTGTAGCTGAGGCCCCAGACTTGGGAGAATTAATTTCTATCTTTCGATTTCCTGTAGATTGTCTGTGTGACTTAAATATATAGCCCAGTTTTGGGTGCTGTATTTTGCCCATCTTTCAACCAGTAAACCACAGTTTGACATGAGCTTTAACCTCAGAAGGTGACTGTGATATGCCCAAAGCAGCAGGTAAAGCACTTGCTGATAACTAACAGCACCAGACACATTTGCCTCATCTGGTTTTCTCGCTGCCCAATGCTCTGGGAAGGTGAATCCAGAGCAGAGCCTTGAGTGGCTGCTCTGCAAGCACCAGCCACTGAAGCTTCTCAAGAGGGTCTTTGAGAAAGGCTGAGCTCTTCCAAAGCCTGTCCAAATTACAGTCTTGTCTCAGCCTGTGCCGCGGGTGCCTGGGTGTCAGCGGTGTGATGGAGCCCCATGGGTGCCAGCTGGGAGCCCCTTGACACAGACCTATGCATCTGTGGGCAGAACCAACCCCAGAGAAACTCCCAGCCAGACACTTGTAAACTCTGGGGTTTGAGCTGCAAAGGCAGCCGACACTTAAACCGAACACTGCGATCCATTATTATAGTGACTCACTGCAAATGGAAACAGTGTGAGCTTATACTTTTCACACTGCATTTTGACTCAATACCTGCCAAAGACTAGAGCCAAAATTTTGTCAAGACTGTTCTTTTCAGTTTTGATTCCTTGAGAAAGAATCTGAGGGAAAAACATGACTAGGACTCCTTTAACCAAATTAAAAACTTATGCTCTCTTACAAATGAATAGAAGAGATATAGACAGTGAAAGGAAATGTCATCAAAATCCCAGGATTCCAATAGTCACAGAGATGTGAGCAATCCTCTGGTAACCCTATAGCTGCATCAAAAGCAACCAGTGAGCCCCAGGCAGTATTGCCGAGATGATTACCCAGTTCCTCTTGGAAGTTTACATCCAGCTCATGTCTTACGTGCCCCAGCTCCATGTTCTGCAACAGGTAAAAGGAAACTCAGCCATGTGTTCCCATTTTAATTACAAACCCAGCCCTTTCAACTCACTCCTGGATGACTTAATCATGCTGGGAGACTGAGCAAAGCTGACAGATGAATGTGAGCATAAGGAATATATAGTTGTTAATCTGAACCTTTCCTCTGTGCTGAGGGACCATGGACTCCCATCATGATCAGCAGAAGTGGAATGCTCAGGGAACCCAGGGATACCTGATGTAGTTCCAAGACTCAGGCAGAAGTTGCTCAACTCCCCATCTCTGGTATGTTTTTCCTTGTAAAACCCCTAAGAAATGTGGCTGTGCACCGTTTTGCAGAAAATGAATTGAGGCCTAGCAAGTGACTGAACAACTGACCTGAATGCACACAGATGTCACGCCACAGCAGGAGACCAAACTTTGATGTCCAGCGTCTTTGGCTTCTATGCCAAACACGAGCGCTCTCTCCACACCCAGTCCGTGCCCAAAGGCAAGTGCTGTCCAGCAAGAAACAGCAGAAAAGCAGAGGCGTGAGATGTTTAAAGTCCCGCTCCAGCTGTAACCACCCGTAGCCCAGCTCAGGCTGCCCTGGTGCCCAGTGTGGTGGTGTCAGCCCAGTGAACAGAGCTCCCTCTGAAGCAGGACTACGGCAAGAAAAGCAAAGGGAAGTTTGACCTTATTCTGGATTTTCCTTCCAATATCTATTACCACATAGAACATAACACTCAGTATCAAATTGAGATCTCCCAGCAGCCTGACAATGGAGTGTCCCAGGCCCTTCTCATCCCTCGGAATGATAGCAGATGGCCCTCTACTTCACCACTCAGATGAAAGCCCATGGGTTCAGAGGTATTTCATCTCTCTGCATCATGTCTGAGCTTTTTCTTTACCAATGATGACTATTCAATAAAAGTTTGTAACTGCAACTTCATATCCACAAAATAAATCAGTTTTAACTGTACAGTCTAAGTATGTGAGTGTTCTGGCAACCAATTGAAAACAGATAGGTTCCTGCTCACAGCTCCATGGCAGTGAAAACCATGACAAGCTGAGGAAGGTATGTTCAGAAACAAAAATCTCACACCACTGCTCATATGGAAATGATTTTTTCAAAACACTGTGGTATTGCAAACCCAGCCCAGTAAACAGCAAGGTCACAATAGCATTGTTCATCATGGCATCTCCTGTAAAATTCAATTTATTCAGCATTTTTGACTACCAGGCCACTATTTGCTTTTCACTATTAAAAGTTAATGCTAACAGCTGAACAAAAGAGTCATCCTCATCACCACTAATTACAGAGGTTCTAGCACCCTGGAATTAGGCCATACACTCCTGAGTGCTGCAACCTTGCATATAACATAGTTGCCTAAATACCAACATGGAACATTGTGTACTGGCTACTTACAGTAACAAAAAGTAATAATTTTATTAGTTGGCCCCAAGCCTGACAATATTTAAGAACTCTTTGGACAATGTTCTTAGATATATGGTTTAACTTCCCAGTTGTCCCGTATGGAGTCAGGAGTTGAACACAAGGGTCCTCACGGGTACCTTCCAGCTCAGGATATTCCATGATTGTATGCATATTGTTGGGTAAAGACAAAAGTATCCATGGCAATATGTTTAAAAGTCATGCAAACGTGTTAGTTTAGAAGGACATACAGGGTCTTCAGAACCTGTGGGGGCTGCACTGGATATTTCTATGGCTGGAGATAAAGCCATGGTCAAATACATATTTTTAACTTAAGAGTCAGGAACAATTACACAAAAATATCCTGAGTGAAGGCTACATTTGGAGATTACATAAATACAGTGTAGTGATGAGCAAACTGACCAAAAAGAAGATATTTCTACCCATTACCCAGCCCTGAGCAAGGTGTGAAGGCCGACCACCTTTGAGTGGCTGGGAGGATCCAGAGGCTGGCTAGGCCTCCTGGCAGCCATCAGATAGACAGACAAGGGGGGACAAACATTCCTCTGCTCACTGTACTCTGGCTTCTTGCACCAGGGAAATCTTTCAGCCGTTGCCATGCCAACCATCCTTTTGTCTTGCACACCCTTACACAAGACACTTTATCTGTTTTCAATGGTTCCTAATCCAGGAAACAACTTAAGAATGTGCTTAACCTTAAACACATACTAAAGCCCCATAGCAAAGAGAGAAGCTTAGGAATCACTGCCAAAGCAAGGAGAATGATTTCAGTGGTTTGGGAAACAATGTTGTGGTTTTGCTCTTCCCTCCCTTGCACAGAGACACGAGCACTGGCTGACTCCCCAGAAGGGAAGGGAACATGCTCCAAGCTCTGTGCTCTCATCCCAGGAGCCCCAGAGGTAGTACCTGGCCACCCTCTGGGACAGCAAGGGTACGTGCCGCTGCCAGCACAAAGGGGGAACTAGAACCCACCTAACCGTCCTTTGTGAGCAGCACCATTGGCATCACCTCAGTGCCTCATTGCTGGTTTTGTGCTTTTATCACAAAATGCATCAGCCCAGGAAGCCTTGGGTGGAGCTTGAAAATGCTCAGGGACAAGGACCACATGCTGCTTGATGACTGGGGACATATTATTCCCAGTGAACTTAACCTGCAAGAACCATTAAGATGAGAGGAAATGACCTCAAGTTGTACCAGAGGATGTTTCAATTAGATACTGGGAAAAAGTTCTTCATGGAGAGGGTTGTAAAGCCCTGGCACAAGATGCCTGGGGCACTGGTGGAGTCACCATTCCTGGAAGGGTTCAAAAAATATGTGGATGTGGCACTTGAGGACATGATTCAGTGGTGAACATGGAGGCAGTGCTGAGTTGATTGTTGGACTTGGTGACCTTCTAGAGGTCTTTTCCAACCTTAACAACTCTATATTTCTATGATTGGAGTTTCTTCTCTGTTAATTGTAAAAACTATGTTTTTACTGTATCTTTCACTCAGGGAGCTCATTACTGAGCAAGGTGACGGTGCCACACGGGAAGGGGCAAAAGGCAGCCCAAAGAGCAAGAGGGGTTGGCTGTGTCTGGTGAGCAGGAGACACCAGCTTTGTAGCAGAAAGAGGTAAAGTATTGCTGCTACCAAACAAATCCCAGGTGTGACTGAGCTGGGCTCTCTGAGAGGTCTGGGCATCTGTAGAACTGGTTACAGTGACAGGCAGGTCTCATACCAGCATTTCAGAGAGATGCTTGCACATCACAGGCACAACCAGCTGAATTCATCTCATTACTGCCCTGCTGGTTGTGGTTGGGCATTTTTTCCTCAAATATACCTCTGCCATCTAACTGGTTAGCAAATAATTAGCCTAAATTTTGGTAGGTCTTAAGTGGTTGCAGCTTTCTGCAGTGAGCAGGAGTTTCTAACAGCTCGTTGCTGTCCTCTCACTGACGTGTAATGAAACATGGGCGAGAACAGGGAATAAACCAGGGACCTACAGCACTGGGGTGGGCCAGGGCTGAGCACCCTCCAGAGACAAATCCACCCACCTCTGCAGACACTCAAGGATCAATCAGTTCTTCCCCATACATTGTGGCAAGGCTTACACACCCCATGAGGGGCCGTGTTCACTGATAAATACCAGATTGCCTCAATATGGCTGTTCTGGGGCTTAAATTTCTTGGAAAATGAAGCTTTTATTAAAGATAATTAAGCATTGTTTTCTTTGGGATGAGTCACTGAGCTGCATCATGTTCTGCCTTCGCATTTTGGAAGATCAGTATGATGATACCAGGGAAATATAACAATTTTGATTACCACAGCAAGAGCAAGGGCAGCAAATTCTGATCTTAAATTTCACAATGCACATCTATTATTAATCCCATATTAACAAAGCAGATCCCTGAACATGTTCATTTGTTACCCCGAGCTCCATGGGAATATTGGAATAGCTATTGTTCCATCCCACTTGCTAGATACTACAGCTCTGCAGTTCACCAGCTCACGCCAAATTCATACTGACTTCAGGAAACTATTAGGATATTTCAGTCAATTTTCCTCTAGCAAGAAGTAATCACTTGTGAACAGCAAGGATTAAACTCCATCTTCAATGGGGTCTAAGCGTCTTTTTAGGCACTTTTACAGGAACATCATGTTGGAGAAGCCAAGATTCGTGAGCAATGTTGTAAAAGAAGCATTTGCATCACCAGTAAAAGCCTATTGGAAGTGAATAAAGACTTTGCTGCCATTTAGTTAATGGAGCCAAATCTTCATCATTTTTGCAGCAGCAAGAGCAGGATTCACCTCCAGCTACTCGGGGGGAGCAGACACTGTGAATTTAGGGCACATCCACCTCAGGCACTAAGGCAGTGCTCCAGGGTTCTAGTTCACATTGGAAATGCTTCTGGCACAGTGATATGGAGGTGCTATGCCAAAGCAGATGCATAAATAATTTGGCTTTCATTTCTGTTAAGATTGCTGACTAATTCCTGGGCACATGTGGGCACTCTGGGCTGTAGGTACACTAAAGCCCACCTCCTTCAGCTCAAGAGCTGCCCCAAGGTCAGTGAAATAAGCTAGTTAACATCATCCAAAAATCTGGCCCTCCCTTTACATTTCTGTCTTTAGGTTTACTTGGTTGAATTTGTCTTAATTTCAAGATCTTGTGCCTATTGCAAAGGCAAAAATCTGCCTATTAAGGGTAGACCAATGTCCAGCTTTGGAAATTATCAAGCAGTCTATCAGCACCTCACAGAGACTCTACTGGAGCATTTTCTTGTGATTCATTAACAAATATTTCATTCCCTGAGAAGAAAGTCACTCACTTTGGTGGCTAAATATAGCTCAGACATATAAAACCTGTACAAAATATGCTAAGTCCAAAATAATAAAGCAGTAGATTTGATTCCACTTCCATTCAGATTTTCTGAAATTTCTGTGGTCTGACTTCCAGTTAATAAAAGAGGACCATGACATCTGTATGAGAGAACAGGAAAATCAGCTATGGCTAAGAAATGAATGAACCTCAGGACTAGAATTCTTTTTTTGCAGCACAGGTAGCAGCTCACTGCTCGTAGCAGTACAAGACTTGTGAGCATCACTGCTCCCAGCTGTGGCAACTGTCAGAGGATTGTCATGGGAAGCCTCAGAAGAGTATTAATTCCTGCTAAAACTTGATCACCTACAAAATACATCTGTGTTTGTGACAAAGCCTTCCAGAGGAGTCCGATTAGTTTCTACAAGATTAGATCAGAAGAATTTCTCAAGGGGTTGGCTTCTAAAGCTCATTTTTATTTCTTATTTCTTTCAATAAATAATTTTTACCACTTTCTATGTTCCAAGCTGCCACAAACTATCCAAGCCACACTACTGGAATAAAACACCTTACAGTTAAACATTCTTATGAAGTATTTTGATTATTTTATTCATCTAAGTTTAAAGAGAAAAAAAAATCACCAGGGAAATTCTTGTGTGGTTTAAAGGCACATTCACCTGGTTTCAGCTCTTGTCTTTGTCTTGAGTTAAAGCTATACCCATTAACTTGAAACAATAAAATTTAACATATTTGGGTTGAATCTGAATCAGAGTCCTGGCAGCATCCCCGGTAGGGAATTACCCAGGTAGGGTATTACCAAGGTAGGCTGTTTTCCACAACCCTTTTTGGCTTTCACAGACATACAATGACTTAGAGCTTCATAGACAACTCTTGTGCCCTTGAGATAGTCCAGATATATTTAATTTTACACTGAAGTACAAACATTAGGCTGCCACAGCCTTACCAAGAGCATCCCAACAGTGTCAGCACTTACACTGAAACCCCACAGTAAACACTAGGATGTCCTTGTGTGATGGAGAAAGGTGCAAAAAGAAAGGGTAAATGCGTCATGAATTGCTAAACGCTGGATTTTCTGGAAGATGTGTGACTATGAAAAGGCAGTAAGAGAGATCTTGCAAAAGCACCCTTCTCACTACCATCTTGTGTGAGTATGAACTTTGTAGGTCTATAGGGTATAGTCCACAGTCTCTGCCTCAGAAGAAAATGAGTCCTTCTTGCAGTATTAGTTGATGTTTTGGACACCCCTTTGCCTCCCCAGTCCCTAAACCACAAGCCAAGGTTACATTCCTGGCTCAGTGCTGTCTGGTGTTATCCTGGTCACACACAGGTCATTGTGGTAGAAGTATTCTCTAACAATTACTACACAGCAGTGTCCAAAACAGTGCCACAGTCCCCCACACTTAAATCAGGAAACAATTTTTGAAGTGTTGTGGCATCTCAGAAAAGCAATTCAGTGTTGTCAGCATTGGATACTCTATTTTATCCTTCAAACCTTGAAAATAGCTCCAAGAGTTTCAGTCTGATAGCAGAGAAATGTAATTTAAACACTGCTAGCTGATCACACATCATTTGTAAAAGAACCCTAGATTAAGTGATAGGGCACTCCTTGCTAAATGACAGCCAACTCCTGCCAATAATCATAAAATATGACTGTGCAAGTGTTTAGTGCAGATTCCCATAGCTAAAGGAGAAAAACCAGCAAGGGCCAGAATCCCCCAGAGGCTCCCCTTGCAGGGGGACCAGCACCTCACCCTTCTCTTGCTGTGCTCTCCAGCCAAAGTTCCACCAACACACTGTGTAATTCCACATCAGCCAGGAGCACAGACACAGCAACTCCTGTGCCAGCATTGGAGGGTCACAGCACCCAACACCTGAACCTGCACACACAAAGGTCTTACTCCAAAATGCTCATTTCAGTTTTTGTTCGCATAGCAAAGAAACCACAATATCACGCAACACAGTAAGGCAGCCAAAACAAGTATCTACAGAAAATATTTGCAAAATAATTTTCACTCATGGTTAAACTGAAGAAAATCCCAACTCCCATGGTGCACATAGAGAGCGACTAGGTCCAGAAACAAATTTCTATCTCTGTGTGCATGCTCTCTATACTTATATGGCCTGCCAATTCTTTTCACAGAAATGTTTATACTAAAAAATGTGCTGATTCATCAACAGTGATTTTATATGTAGGGAAAAAGGTCAGTTATGAGAAATTGCCACTTTCAATATCCAATTCAAAATCCAGTTTCAATATTCTAAATTAAATGTTCCAACTCTTTATTCAAAGTCAGTTTTTCACTAAGAAAAGTGATCACTTTTTCATAAATTTAAAAAAATTTAATACGAAGCCAAAAAAATTAAATTCAGAACAAAATATTTTAAAATATTCTAAGCAAGAAGTTACAACTGACTGCCTTAATTTTTTTATTTTCAATTCTGCCTCACATCCTAACAGTATATCTAATACTATGGATAGTGGTCTTAAGTCTTTTCCTAATTATTTTTTCCCTACAGCACCCCTCTGAGTATTGTCCATGGCTGCCAGAGCTTCCTACCAGCATGATTCAAACCGGTGCAGAGGGTTCACAGTGCAGAGGGTCGAGCCCAACACACCGAGGCAGCCACAGCCCTGTAAGAGGGCTGAGGACCTGCACGGACACACATTTCCCATTACAACTCTCCTTAACTCGTCCTCTGCTAATGCTCCATCACAGCATGGCACACAGACCTCTGAAACCTCCTTTGGATCTTAAAATGAGTTTATTTTACCTCCCTCAGGCACTCACTTTGTTCGCTCAGTAGCAGCCTCGTGCCAATGAATTCTGTCTCTATTCCTATCCTCTATCCTTTCCCTCCTTCATGCAGGGAGCACAGAGGACCAGCCAGGCTGCCCAGGAAGCCTGTCCCTCCTGGGGTGGCTCCTGCAGTGGCTGTGGCCACTGAGAGCCGGTAGCAGGCTGGGAAGGGGCTCTGTGCCACCGCAGTACTCCCCGGGGCAAAGGCAGTGGGCACCCGGCACCCGTCAGCACAGAGCCCGTCCGGGCTCACCAGCAGGGAGAGGGCACCTCCCGGACATTCATCACGGAGCTGATCATACAAAGCCATTACAGCTTCATAAAATTACACTGCGTTATAAAACACTCTGTGATGTGTGTTGTCCCAAGCCACCAGCAGCAGCAGCCCAAGTACAGAAGCCTAGACTATACTGTCATTTACTTCTAAATTTTAATCAAGAAGTCAGTCAGTCCTAACCAGACTTTCTTGTAACTCCCCACTAAAACAGCACCATGGAGGGTCTAACAGCATTCATGAAAGTTTCTTTCTACAATTTTATTTTAAATAATATCAAAAGAAACAAGCAAAATACCAAACCCAAACAAAAAAAATCCAAACAAGTGAAGGACACATGGGATATGTGTTGCAGGTCCAGGTTTTCAAGACAATTAAACTCCTTCTGCATTAAAATCCCCAGGTTTCTTTGCTCAGCACAGCAGGAAAAATCCCCCTGTTCATGGGGAAAATGACAAATGGGATTTACTTATTTGTTCTTGGTGTCTGTGAGGCACCCCACTGCCAAAGCACTCCTCCCGCCCCAACCACACACCTGGGAAGGGCTCTCCCATACTCCACATACTGAAACACATCCTTGGCTTCCCACAACCATCGGTAACAAATGCTAGAAAAAACCATGTGAACAAAATAAATTAGACAAAGGCAGTACTATTGAAAGGGTTCCCAGTCCAGAAGATACACTTCCACGCTCTAACAAACATTTTACTTCCAAAGGACAGCAATCTGGAAAGCCCAGAATATCATGTAAGGGACATTGCCTACAGAAGGATCGTAAAAGTTAAAAAGTCACTCTTAATCAATGACAAATTTAGTACTTGTTGCTACAATTACAAAGATAATAGTTCCTTTATGTCAGTGCCTTTGGTTTTGCAGCTGTAAAATAGCTTTGAAATTCAGCATTTCAAGTAACAGAAATTAATAGGAGGTCATTTCTACCAGAGAAATTTTAGGGGCCCATCCTCTCTAATCATCATTAAAAACTAAATCCACAGGAGAAGAGGCACTTTACTGATTGTCAAGTGGAAGCTATTATTCATTTGATGAAGCTCTTGGCACAGTGCCATTTATTCTGCTGTAGAGCCTGCTGGTTGCTCTACTTCATCTCATGCAATCAAGGTTGTTTCTGCCTGCCAAGAGTTATTTATAGAGTGGGGAAAAAAATGCAATATGTTCTCTTGCTTCAAAAACAAGTTTCAAACTTTCTAACTGAAAAACTGCCTCCCTGCTCCCCAGTGACATTGTTTTGTTTTGAGACTCACTTGCACAAAAACAAAAGAACCAAAGCATGTTCTTAGATTTCTGCTTTTTCCATGGCATGAAAGTAATTCTCATGCCATGGGCATTTTCATCAAGAAATCATGTCATTTTCTCCAGTTATGATTCTGCATAGCCTCATAGCTCTGGCAGCAGGCAGGCAGCCTCCCCATGTGCCAGCCCTCTCAGCCAGTGCCTGCCACACCAGTCCCAACAAGGATGTGCAGAAGGACCTTCTCTGAGGGTCACCTTCACTGGTGCAACTCACCTGCACCTACAGGGTAGGGAAATTTTGTTGATGAAGGAGACACTCTGCCTGTCCTCAATAAGCTGTCAGGATGAGGACATGGACAAAGCATTCGGGCTGAGGGAGGATGAATTTCTACCCCAAAGCTTGATTTTCAGGTGTAGACCATGCACAACCCTTACACCCATGCAGAGTGTGCTGCTGTGCTGTGAAGGGCTTTACGTCCCTTCAGTGCACAAAATCACCATGAATTCCTAAGCAAAACATTAAAGTCTGGTTTTAACCTCAAGGATAGTTTAAATCAAGAATCCTGACATTCTTGAACTTGAAATATATAAAATCAGAAACAGTCTTTACAACGAATGTAGTAAAATACCACTAGCGTTGAGTTTGTGCATGAACCCAGAGCCAGCCCTCTAGGGTTTCAGCAGTTTTTAAAAGCAGTCCCAAATAAAGTTCAGACTAAACATCTAAAAAGGGGGGAAAGTGAATTTCCTGCATGGTAAGAGCAGAAGTCTCTCAAATGCTCAGAAAGCAGAACTATCAATGTGCAATTGAGTAAGTTTCAATTCTGGTTTGTTCAGCTCTGTGAAACAGAAAGCAAATCATGGTTATCTCCACTCCAGAAAATATTGCTGGTCCTTCATTTCCAGAGCTATTAACCAATCTCTCTTTAAGCAGACAAGGTTATTTCACATTTACTCATTGCAGTTCTGATACCTCTGCTCACACAAAATAGCACTCTATTCCATGGGTGTTTTCCCCAATATCACACAATTATCCCCTGAACTAGCTATCCATCACTGATATGCCCTTCCCACTTCACCTTAGAACTTCAAACATAATAAACAAAGCACAACCACTGCACCAGTCTCCTTCATCCCTAGACCAAACTCCAACTGTTCCCTAATAAAGTCCATAATAAAGTCTCTCTGGTGTCTGATTTATAGATGTGGCTGGATAACAGAGCAAAGGCAGGGGTATGGGATGTGTGTAGCAGCTCTGAAGGTAATCACAGAATCATTTGGTTTGGAAAAGGACTCTAAGATGAAGTCTAGCCATTCCCCAGCACTGCCAAGGCCACCACTAATCCGTGTCCTCAAGTGCCACATCTACACAGCTTTTAAATCCCTCCAGGGTTGAGAACTCCACCACTGCCATGGGCTGACAAATTTCTTGTTTGGTTTGCAAACTTTGTCTAGAGACTAACAAAGATGATTAAACTGGCCCTGTTTCTAAACTTTTTTTATTATTTTTATCTTTTAATGAACTTCATAGACAAAAAAAAAAAGCAGAGATTTGATTCCAGATCATAATTTCCTAAATAAAATGCCAACCAAATGTAGAAATGCTGTTTTCTAATGGGTTCTATTCCCTTCCTTCTGACTAATATAAAATTTGATATAGTTTAGAGGATCATTAGATAAACAGAATTCATTAGACATATGAAGAGCTACTAATAACCAACTGCTATTGAGAGATTGCTAGGAAATCCCTCCAGTAAAGAAAATGTTGAGCAACTGTTAGCCAATTTCCTAGGGATTTTATACATAATAAGCAAAGTACATTAGGAGCTCTTGATTTAACAAAAAACCCTGAATTATGCATTTGTATAAGGACAAGTACTGTAGGCAACATTTATACATGTATGCAAATTTCATGTAAAATATAGTTTGCATATAGTGCAATACCCATCCCCCATTTAATTCCAGGGAAGAATTTTCAGCACACTAAGCACTGCACAGCTTGATCGAGAAAACACAGGTTTCTAAAATAACCAGCAAAACTATTGTTCTAACTGTTATGTGAAAAAAGATGTATAAATCACTGGAAAATCATGTGTGCTTTGAGGATTATGTCTCTGAGCTGGTTTTCCCATTGGATGACATGCCAAACTCCAGACACCAAAATGGGTTATGCTGAAGAGCAAATACCAGTCATTAACTTTCCTGTGGTTTAATAATTACACCTCTTCCTGGGGATGTGATTAAACCACACACAGCATTAGAAAACAGAGGGAATTAAGTCAATATGCCTCAGAGCTGAGGAGTAAGTGAATGCGTAGAGTCAAGCAAAAGCTGGATCAGATGGCTGGCTGTGTTTCCAAGGTCGGTACAGCAGTGCAACACACGAATGCAATAAGAATAACATCATTACCAGATGTAGCAGCTTTCCTCCCTCCGCAGGGGAAATGCAGCATTGCATTACAGATCAGCATGAGGGGCACCACGGCCAGCAGAGACCTGGCCCCCCACCGGGAGCCCTGGCTCTCCCAAGGGAAAAACACTGCCAAAACATTTTGGTCCACTATTTGCTTCAGCACTGGTGCTGTGAGTTTGTATTCCTTCATGGAACACAGGGAAAAAGCACCTGAAACGCCTGGCAGGGAACTGCAGCCCTTTAAATCCTAAATACAATCAAAGTGAAGCCTGTGGAAAGAAGCTTTAGGCTCAAGGACAAACACCCCCACCCCACACATACCTGACCACACTGAATGTCCAGCCATTCATGTTCTCTTCCACTTCACTGTGATTTTAGCACTGCAATGCTAGAAACATTCCCAACCATTGCAGTGATACAGCATTGCACCGCGATCCATGTGGCACTGTGAAGCTACACAAGCCACGGGAAATGTCATTTCTGAAGAACTGTGTTAAACACACTCTCTTATTTTTTTATTTTTTTAGCTGGAGTAACTCCAGGAAATTCTCTTGACTTACTTCTGGGTGGGAAGTAAGAAAGAGGGGAAAACCAGTTTCTGTGTACCTGCCCTTGCCTGTAAGACAGCACAGCACACTGTCCATGGGACACTGGCCCTTAGCAAACATCTACAAGTAAATAACAAACTCAAAGTGTGATACTGGCTGGGAGAGCTTCCAGCCCCTCTGACAGTGCCTCACCCTCCCCACGTTTTTCTCAGCCCACTTGCTTTCCAGCCCACAGCCTAACCTTGGAGGCTGAAGACCAGCATAGCAGCAGGGGAGGCTGGAGTGGGAGGGCCACACATTCTCCAGCAGCCCTTGGCTCACATTGGGCAGCTCCACCACATTCTCCAGGGAGGGCAGCTGGGGGTTACTGACTTGCTCTGGATCTGAACTAGTGACTGGGAAAGAAGGGACCTTGTCAGGCTGTTGTCTGCTGAGTCAACCATGTGCTTCTTAAGCTGAGCAGCAGCTTTGCTGCTAAGTGTTTGTGGATGTGAGTGTGATATTTAGTTTTTTACATTGCATTATTTCACAGTCTCCAGAGAAGAGAGCATTCATAACAGGTAGCATAATTTGATGCAAGCAATAAATAGCAAAATCTAAAAACTTTCCAGCTTTATCAGACCCACTGTTAATACATAATACAAAATATCTTCAGGTCAAGTGCAAATCTGTAGGCAGGGACAGCTCTTTTCCTAATAACATGCCTTTGCCCACTGACCACGCTCTCTGACCATGGGATGGGAAGACAACTTGTTTAAAAACCATTTGCAAGCAACAGGAACAAGCCGAAGAGGTTTGGCAAAGTTTAGAACGCTGGCTCAGGAGGCCAGAGTAATTGGCTTTGATGGAGCAACATCAGGGAGGAATTTAGGACTAAAGTGTTTCAGTTGTGAGTCATTTCAGCTCCAATGCCACCATCTGGTTTTGGACAGTTTGGACAATGTGCTGCTCAAGGCTGCGCTCCCCGGAAGAGCTGGCAACTTTGTGCCAGAGCAGGGTCCCATTGCTACCCAGGGGCTGTTTGCATTCCCGGGTGGGGGGGTGGAATGACAAAAGTGACAATGTTTTCATTGTTTTTGACCATTTTTCTTCAATAGTTTTAGGATTTTCTTTTAAATACCTAAGGTTAAAAGACACTCCATCTTTCAACCATTTGAGAAATCGTTTTCCACTCAGTGATAACATCCCCAGAACTTAATTGTGACTATTCCCTGTGCAAATTTGCAATTCAGCAGGGAAAAAATTGGAAGAAAGATATTTCCCAAAAAAACCCAAAAATTTGATCTCTCTCCACTTCCAAATCCGGATCTAAGTGTCTACAGTAGACACTTGGCACTACCCCACTGAAGCCCCTCGTACCATCCTTTCTCCAAATGATTTTGGCTCAGATTGGCCCTGGTTTCTGTCCACATGAGCCCTCGTGACCAGGCCATTTGTGTGCAGTCTGTCCCCATAAGCGAATGCACACACACTCCCTGGGATGAGAACCTGCTACCACATCACCCCATGCCAACAGCTCCTGCGTCCATCTGCTGCTCTCCCAACCACTGGAAACCACTGACTCCAAGACCACGGTCCAGGAGAGAACACAAGGAGTGAAAGAACAAGAGGGTCCCATGCCCAAGCTGGTGCTTTCCACCCGCTGGCACTGCAATGCCACTGCTGGCCGAATCTCAGCTATGGAAAACACTCAAGGGCCCTACATAGGGGACCTGTGAGCAGGACTGGGATCTCTTCAGTGTTTAGCAGAGGTTTTTTGCCTGGGTCATCTCTCTTTACAAAGTTCCCCTGTTCAGGAAATATTCTACTGTGTTTTGACATGCGCAGACAGGAGCCATGAAAGAATTATAATATGGAAATGAAAGAAAATGCTGATGGTGAAAGCATTGAAGATATGCATTGTTTCATTGGCAGCAAATAGAAATATTTTGGACCAGATGCATCCACTGCATCATTTATTTAAATTGCAGGGATTGCATCAGGAGTGAAATGTGTCACATCTCCAGCATCACTGATGTATATTTTACACTGCAAGAAAACTCAAAGGAACGCTAGTCTATTTGATAGACTGGTCTATTATAATTAAGTCATAAATGTCATATAAATAAATAAATAAAAATTATAAATATAATTTGTAAACAAATAGATTCCTGTTTGATAAAGAGGTAATAAATACATAATTTTTAATGAAGATGCATGCATTTGAGGTTCCTCTGACCACAGAAGCAGAAATGCAGTTTATCCCATCTTGAGACTCTAACCAGGATATTTTAAAAAAACAACTATTTCACAGAATACAAGAGCCATTTCACAGCCCTTATTATCTAAATCATATGGACTTCCAGCATAAGGAAGACAAGCCCAGGAAGGGTATGGAGTTCAAATGCTTTGACTATAATGAGTGAGCTGATTCTGTGTTGTCTTAATGTGAAAGAGATTGAAGAATTAAATTGAAGGCATATTTCATGTTCTAAGCTTCATGCAGGAATCAAACTCTTCTAAAATTCAGTTGCCCTCTCTACTGTCAGTATGTCCTCTACCTGGACTGCCCTCACTGTTGCTTTAATACCCTCTTAAATGAGACCACTCCAGTAACTACAGTTTTTTACAGGATGTCATCTTTAACCAGCCATCAGGCCACACCATAACTTCTATGCCCTGTAATTTACTCTGCCAAATGGCAAGATTAAGTAGCAATCACTGTCAATGAAGGAGAGGTATACACAATTATTCCTGGAAAAGCACTTAGCACAGGACCCACACCGACCGGACACATCCTCCCATACTTTTCTTTCCCTGTGCTTTCCTGGCCAAAAACCTGTGCTCTTCAGGCAATAGGGTCCTGCTGGCAGGAGACATTCCAAGAGTTCACTTCTGCTCCTGTGCCCAGAGGCTGCTGTGCCTTGGGCAGAACCACAACAAGGGCCCTCCTGGTGCCCAGACCCCATACCTTGGAGCCCAGAGCTCTACAGACAGCAAAGGTCAGACTGGACTTCAAAGTGTAGAAGTCTGAAAACAAGAAAAACACTTGCATGGCACATATTTCAGTTATGTGAGGAGATTCTAATTGTTCTTTTGCAGCAATGCCAAGCAAAACATTGATTCTGCCTCTTTGTGTCCCAGAGTAAAACATATATAAATCCATGTTTTGTAAAACAATTTTATGGGCTACTTCCACAGTTACACTTAACCACATGTATTGCACATGCTCATTCTCTCTTGAGCTTTAAGGAACTACGCAGCGTGTGTGCATGGATACTCTCATTTTGAGCAAAGCCATGCTATTTATACAGACACACAAATGCTAAGCTCAAATGTTGACTTTCACAAAGTTCTTCTATGAACTCTATTTAAACAAAACAGATTTACAATGTATGCTCTACAAGAAGGGATTTTTCTAGCAAATTCTGGGATTAGCCTGAAGGAAGTGTGAGACAATAGATTCTAACATTTTAATAAACATATGATTCCCTGGGGAAATTAAAAATTAAAAAAGAGAGGAGTCATTGTGGTCTGCATGCCAGATTGTTTCTGTACTTCTGCCCTGTTACTCCACCTCACCATTCCCACAATGTTTACTCAGATAAACCTGCAGCCCCTCTGCACCTCTCTGCAGCTGCAGGGCCATGGCTCCCAGTGGCCTCAGCAGCTCCCACAGAGGCAGCACCACAGGGTAACATGGGGAGAAGGCTGGGCACTGCTCAGCAGCCGTGCCCCACGGGTGCCCCACGGAGTGCCCCACACCCAGCCAGCACAGCCAAGGGCACAGAGAGGAGCAGGAGCCCCAGCCCTCCTGCCCAGGACTGTGCCCCCACGGCTTGGCGGGGCAGTGGGCCAGGGTGGGAGCCAGGGTGAGCTCTGCCCCAGCAGCCCCTCCACACCAGGCAGGGTTTGATAACAGTGCAGGAACAGCCACGACAGGCAGAGCACTTGAGCCCTCCACTCTCATGTCTTCTCAGCTGCTCTCACTGCTCGGCTTCATCCTTCTCTGCCTCTTGCTGCAAGGGTACATGAGCTGGTGTCCTTGGAGTCAGGTAGAGGCTCAAAAATTCTTTTTCTCCTCTGTAATTTCACCCACAGCTACCTGGGGAATTGGATTGTATAAATATTGACAGAGAAAGATACCTAAAAAAAATATTTGTCATTTTTGTTTCCCCCAGCACTGGTATTTTGCTTCAGGGCATGAGGTGCCTGTTTCAGTGAATCTGCTCATTAGTAGACAAAACAAACAGGATTAGAAGATATGTTTTTAAAAAGGATCTGTGATGCATGCCCTGATTTAGAAACTGTCCCTGCATCATGCTGACACCCAGGCACAAGGATTCTCTGAGCAGAACACCATCCCTGCTCAGGGGAAAGTGGAGGCAGTGCCTGGCTTCCTGCTCCCAGTACCACTGGTGTCCTGCACAGGAGGACCAAATGAACCTTGGCAAGAGCTTATTGAGGCAGGTGAGGGGCAATGAATGCATTTCTAAGTATCTTATTCTGATTATGTTTAAGCAAAAGGCAATTTTTCCTGGCCTGTCCTTCCTAGGGAATTGCACACAGACTGGTGTTTGAGTAAATATTGAAACACACACCAGGATTCTCAACATAACACCACAGCAGCATCACTTCCAATTCCAGTCAGAGGAATTCCACTGCTAACACAGCCCAACATATGGAAGCACCACAATGCCCAAGTCAGAGTAACTGGAGCCCTAAACAAGATGTTGGTCTCAGCCCAGTAAGAGGCTGTAGCTGGAATGAGAGCAAGTACAGCAGAAGAGCTGTGATGTGCAGTACCTGCTGTTCCATCCCTGTTGGATGCCATTCCACCAGGAACCCAGTGAACAGAGCTGGGAGCAGACTGAGGTCCTGGTTCCTGAGAACCTCAAACAGCAGCGTTGTTTACTGAGCCAGTTTTGTGTCATCTGCCATAAGAAAATAAGGGGAGATATGCTGTATTTGTATGAGTGGCTCAATTCCTATATCATCCAGGCAAAACAGGAGCCTATGTTATTTCTGTCATTAGTTATAATTAGAGAACCCTAATCAACCCCCTGCCTGCCTCAGTACTCAAAAGTGTTTGAATCTGCAATTTTACTTGTGTTCTTCATTAAAGAAGAGGGAAAAAGGAAAAGAAATTCATTCATGAAATTTCCATCCATATCAAGGATTTTTATTTTAGGATTTACTTTCAACTTATGTTTCTTTAGATCTTTTAAATAGGAATACAGTTGTCTCTATGCATAAATTCAGGTAAAGTCTATTAAAGAGCAGACAATTCTCATTCCTCTGTAGCAATACTTATAGGACTTTGGTGCAGAGATGGAGAAGAAATATTAAGAGAACATAAAGATCTTTAAGACAACAGGAGGTATTCATTGCACACACTTTCTGGTGCAGAAGGGCAAAATTACATAAAAATCTTCAGTATCTTGAGTCTCAGCTATTTCCAACAGATGGAGCTGATGACATAATTACTAATGATTAAATTTTAACATTTATTAGTGAAAGATTTTTAAAGGCACAGGTAAGCAGCATCAGATCCAGAGTGAGATCTTCACGACCCAGATGCTGTGACACTGAATTTCACCTCCACCCACTCCACTGCTTTGACACTGGGTGTCATAGGTTTCATAGAATGCTGGATTTAAGAGGTTCATAGAGATCAGAGACAGAGTGACAAATAATCATACTTTTACTCCATCATATCACTGCCAAAAAATGTACTGTCCATGTGTGTTATAACATCAGCCAAGGCTTCATTTAAGCCATGTGCTTCTCTCTTGTTTCACAACCAGAACCAAACGTTACTAACAGGGAAACAAGGAGACCAAGCTACCTGTGCCTGACACTTCAACATTGGCAGCACATTAATACAAGAGACTTACACAGCAGATTTCAGACACCAAGCTGTATATCAAGTGAGGTAAAAGAAGGCAAAAAATTGCAAAAAATGTTCTGCTTTGAGGAAGACCACTGATCTGATGACTGTGAGAGTCATGAGTCTGTATAAAGGGTTGGACTTGATGATCTCGGAGGTCTTTTACAACCAGGTTGATTCTATGATTCTATGGCTGACAAGGATATCCTGCACAGCTGTGTGGACCTGCTTACACTGCTGTCACACAGCAAACACACTCGCTCTGGCTTTATAACATCTTCTGGGAGCTGTGTTCAGCACTGACAGTGCGGCTAATTCAGACACGGTGATGCGCACCTCCAGGGTCTCAAACATCCCACCCAGCAAGGGCAGCTGCACACAGAGATTCTCTCAGCATGTCAGGTCAAAGGCACCAGTCTCCCTGCACTCTTCATCATCTACCTTGGTATCCTTTTCTTCTCCACTGATACCTCAGACCAGCAACAGCCTCACCCTCAAAGTTTGCTGTGTTCACATCTAGCCCAGGTCTGCATTTCCCTTACATCAAGTTGCATGTTTTTGCTTAGCTATAGCCAGAGGTCTGTTTCTCCCTCCAGACCACCAAAAGTCTGTTCCATTTTGTGGGGAAGTCTCTCAGGTACCAAGCAGGTACAAATGTATGACCTGTTTTTTTAAAGGCACCTGGCAGAACCTGAAACATCAGGCACAGAAAAATATTTTTAGCATTGGTCATCTCTCCTGAATTTCTCCCACACCATGAAATGGAAAGTGTTCTCTCTGCAGAGTTACTCAGAAAAAAATCAACCTAGATTCAGCTCTGTTTTCTAACAAATCAGGCTTGACATCTGGGAAATTAAAATCACCCATAAGGACAAAGGCAGTTTTAAACAGCATTTATATTTGTCAGAAATACTGAAAGTCTTAAGGGTAGACACTTCATTTTATTCACCCTGAAACAAAGAGATGCTAAGAAGTATCACCCGAGGTAGGAATGAACGCAGGTACACAAGGTCCCTAACCCAAGAATCTTAAGGAGGTACATGGAGGTTGTAGAAAGTCCATTTCAGAGATTAAATTTTAAACTTCTACTAACTGCAAAAAAATGTTAAATGTTAGTCTTCAAATTTAAAGTGAATGGGTGCATGCTGAGGTGTACGATGATGCAACGGTAGATTAGAAAAAAGGGTTAATGAGGAATTATCTAATTACAAATGTAAGTAATGTAAAAAATACATCAGAAGAAAACAGGGAACAATTTCAGTCTGTGGCACGCTTTGATTTAAAAATAGCTGATTCCTGCAAACTACCTGATTCAGTCACTTACCCAAGGGAAAAAGCTCGATTTTTCAGGAAATACGTAGCATTACTGAATGACTGATATTTGAAAAAAATGATTATGAACTGTTTGTCTGAAGGAGATTTTGTAGTGGGAGATTGAGCAGAGCTCAAGCCTCAGTAGTCTGGTATTAAGATCAAAAGTCTGTCTTCAAATTCTGTCACTGTCCTCAGTTTCTTAAAACTTGTGGAATTTATCATGGCCTTAGATGCAGCAATGGAAGGAACATTTTCCTGTGTAAACGGATTTGGACAGAGTTTGGAAAACTGCTGAACACAGGGTTTTCTGGGACTGGGCTTAAGGTTAAAGTCAAAGTAAAAAAATACATTAAAAATTTTCTTATTTGATTCAAAACAGCCAAGACACATAAGAGTAGAATCCAATAGTCTAAACAATAACAATATTAATGAAGTAGAGTTGTGTATTTTAAGACAGTGGAAATATACACTGGAGGGGAAAATACATGTCACAATAGGGAGCTTCTGCTTCTCTAAAACATTCCTTCGGAGAATTTCCCTTTGCTTTTCACGTGGTCTATTTCTCTCATCCAAGACAGAGACAAGCTCACAAAGTGTCAGAGCAAGCAGTGCTGTTCTGCACACAAAGCATGGCCTGGGCAATCCAGTGTGGGGCCACAAGGAATTTCAGATCAGAAATCCTGCAGGGTGGTGTGGGGACTGCTGGCACGTGCTTTCCCTACACTGTTCAAACTCCTCCCCAGCCTGCTACTTCCAACAATTTCCCTAAGAAACCGTTTTCTGTAGCAAGGAAACACCACTGACCATTACTTATTTAAGGGAAAATAATCTGCCTTTTTGTTGGTAACCATAAAAATAAGGGCAATTGGGGGGGGGGGGGGGGGAAGGCAGTCACGTACCATGTCTGACACAGAGCCCCAATCTGTCACAGTCACCTGGGGTTGAGCTGTCTCCAAGCTCCAGCCACTCCTCACCATGGCATCTCAGGCTCTCAGAGGCAGCATCGGGAGCTGGTGCCGTTCCTTGGTGCACTGGTGCCAGAGGTGCTCCGAGACGGATGAAGCCCCAGCTGAAGCCGGGACGTGCAGCCTGGCGGTGCCACTGCCACTGCGGGACCCGGCTCACGCCCAGGGACACGCTGGGACAAGGGGCACATGCACTACCCCATCCTCAGGGAGAAGCTCTGTGCACAGCAGGGTCAGGATCCCACCCCCGAACCGCCTGGCACCGCACCCTGACCGCGCCTGCTGCAGGCTCAGCCAGGTGAGAGGTGGGACGTGGCCATCGGAAAGGGACAGGGTGAAGGTTCAGTTTTGAATTAGAGGAGCCCTTTGCCACCTCCAGGCAGCCCCATGCTCCCAGTTGCCCCTGCGTTCGGGGCTGCCTGGCTGGTTGTGTCATGCGAGCAGCAGCCTGCACACATGTCAGATGTCATGCTCTATCTGATGAAGAGGTCTCTGCCTCGGGCTGTTTATATATGACCTACCAGAATTTCCTGCTGCATGATGAAATAATTAGGGGGCCCTCATGCAGGGAATAATGTTGCGAGTAGGTTGCAAAGGCATTACACACACAAAAAGAAAATCCTAAGCATTTTCCTTATCTATGATACAATCTTCCAAGGCTCCTTATATACATTCAACTTGTTTGTATTATTTCTTTTAAAGTTTTTCATGTAAATGCTAAATGAAGGCTTCAGAAAGTTCAGCAGTGGACTTTTCTTTATGCTTAGACTACATAGTGAGAATAGTGGCATAAGAAAACAGGAAAAAAGGGAGATTTATTTGTTTGTTTTAAATCAAGATTGCTTTTTGCATCTTAAGGTAGTGAACTCTAAACTGCAGATAGCTTAATAGAAGTTGATCCTGTCACCAGAAACAGCTTCATTTTTGTGGCTCTTCTTTTTTCTAATCAGTTTTAATTTGAAAGTGGTTTTATCCACAGAGATAACCCATATGTCCACAGATGCCCCATGTACTGATTGATCTCAGCCAACTCCCCTTCCAGTTCACTATACCAAGGGGATCATATCCTGGGCTGCAGTCTGGAACAGCATCCCTGGGACTATCAAACTTAGAAATCTGAAGTTTCAAACCTCATGTATGCTGAACACATCCAAGGCAGCTGAACTGGGCAATTCTGCTGGCTGGCAGCAGTGGAGAAACCAGACCAGCTGGAGCTTGGCAAAGAGCTCTGTCCAGAAATATCCCCAAAGTGGAGATCCCCCCCAGCCACTTGCCCCTGCCAGGGCTGTGCCAGAACCCCAGCTCCTGCCCTGCAGCTGGAGCACAGGTGAGCGGGTTAGCTGATGGCAGTGGACGTAGCTGGGCACTGTGGGCCTTCTAAAACTGCCCTGGGCCCTCACAAACCCAATTTCAATGAGGTTGACACATCTGAGGAACCACTGGAAGTCATCTTAAAGGAGAAAGTTTGTTGCATCTTCTGCATTGGGGTACATTGCCTGGAGAGGCCTGTGGAGATGCTCAAACCTCAGCCTGGTGCAGCTGACTGATCAGAGCGGACTGTTTCTCAATGAGAGGGGCAGTCCCCATGCCCCTCTCAACCACAGCTATCCTCTGATTCTGTGAAAATAGCAGCAAGATTGTTCATTAGTGTAAAAAAACTCTGATGTGCCTAGGAAGTCTTTCTGGATTCCCATTTAATTTGCACTTATTCTATTAACTACTTACAGTGCAGTGAAGAACATTACGCTATACACTCTCAGTTTGGATACAGACACACAGCTGTCACCCTCCCCTGCTGTTCTTATGCTGGTGTTGTCTCCTGCTGCTGCCAGACTCGAGACATTCTCTCCAGCCTTCTCAGAGCGATTACCTGCTTGGATAGATATTTTGTTTAGAAATGTAAATATTTTCTTTCTGGTTTTCCTGTTTCCAAGGCATATTAGCAGACTTAGAAATGGCATTATCGTTGGTTTTGAGAAAACAAAAATATTAGATAGAACCTGTGGTTCAGATTAAGAAAATGAATGCAACTCAATTTTCAGATTGGCTGCATAACTCATAGCCAGTCGCCCAGCCTGGAATTTGACTCACTCATCTGGAGAGACCATGAGTTAGTGATAATAAGCATGTCATTAAATTTAATTTCCAGACAGTTAACCAAAAGGGGGTATTCTCAGAGAAATGCAGTAGGAAGCAAGGATATGCTGAAGAAATACCTAGACAGGATAAATTAATGTCAGATTTTTTTTTTAAATTCCTCTTATCACAAATCATAAAATAATTTTGATTGGAAGGAACCTTAGAAGGTGATCTAGTGACCTATACTCAAAGCAGGGACACTTCAAAGCAGGTTTGACTGTCTCCAAGGATTGCAGCAGCCATCACATCATTTACCTGCACTGCTCAATCGTCCTCACAAAGCTGCTACCTGAACCTCTGTGACTCACATCTACACAAAATGTCAGTAATAAACCTAACAAGAGGTAAATACACATTCCCATTAACAACTAGTATCAGCTGCTGACTAGCCAGCCCCTGTGGGGGCACAGTGAGAACACCTCAGGTTCTCAGTAAGGTGCAGACAGTATTTATGGACCTGATCACTACATATCTTTTCCTTCTGGTCTCTTGACTTCCTATCAACTCTTCAACTTTGACCTTTGGTGCATCATTGTACTGGTTTTGGATGGACTAGAGTTAGTTTTCTTCAGAGAAGCTTGTGCTGTCCTATATTTTGGATTTGTGAGCAAGACAGTGCAGATAACACAGCCATGTTGTAGCTCCTGCTGAGCAGCACTTGCACAGCACCAAGGGCTGTTCTGTTCCTCACCCTGCCATGCCAGCGAGCAGGCTGGGGATACTTGAGGAGCTGGGAGGGGACATGGCCAGGATGGCTGACCCCAGCTGACCCCAGGGGTATCTCACACCATACGGTGTCATGCTCAGCAGTAATAGCTGGCAGAAGGAGGAAGGAGACATTTGGAGTTATGGAGTTTGTCTTCCCAAGTAACTGCTATGCATGATGAAGCCCTGTTGTCCTGGGGGTTGTTGAATGCCTGCCTGCCCATGGGAAATGGGGAATGAGTTCTTTGTTTTGCTTTGCTTGTGCACGTGGCCTTCCTTTACCTATTAAACTGTCTTTATCTCAGCTCACATGTTTTCATACCTTCACCCTTTGGATTCTCTCCCCCTCTGCAGGGGATGAGCAAGCGGCTGTGGGGGCTTGGCTGCTACAGAGATTAAACCACAGCAATCATGATGGACCCCAGTGTAGAACAAATCAGGATGGGCCGTAATAATTTTTTTGCTTCTTATACAGCCTCAAAAAATGCATTAAGACCTACCAAAATTCTTTTCAGAGACCAAAATCCACATCTTCCAAATTGCTCAAACTGTTGCTACAAGTGTATCACATTTCCAGACTTCTCTTAATTCAAATTATCTCAAATAACTGGAAATAGGATAACAGGTGACCAAATCTTGTAAGAATTTTCACCATGATGACCATCTATATTTTCATGGCAGGAAAACTGGATCCATGCTTTTATTAGAAGACGGCATGAAAAAGAAATTCACGTTTCGCAAATACCAAAAACTATATATGTCACTATTCTACAGACACAGAATATAAATCCATGTCTAAATTATCGTTGCCTTCCTATGGCTATTTAGGCTATTTATGGCTATTCAGCAGTCTTCCTTTACCCATCTCCTTCTCTAAATGGATCCTGTCTTTCACTAAGCAACAGCTGAGGCACAATAAATAGATATTTGTTTAAGTGTGGTGTCCCTGCAGGTATCAGTTCACATTAACACTTCTGAAGTTAGGTTTGTACATAGCTCTGCTAACAGTACCAAGGAAATCCACCTGAAAGGTTGGAATAAAACAACATTTCCTTGATCTTAGTCCTCCATTCGGCTCACTATTTAATAGCTTCTTTAGCTCTATCAAGGAGATAGAGCCTCACTTGTTCAGCATCATTAAAATCACACAAGTAGCGAACATCAGCTGATGCTCTGGGCGGGAGCACATGACAGGCAGGGGTGCATCCCACATCAAGAGCAGCAGCATTCTGCCCTCTGAACTAGACAGCAATGTATTCCAGTGTGCTGCTATCACAAAGAACACACTGCCAGCTCAATTTAAGTTCCTTATTCTCAATGCACCTTCAAGAAAGAACAAAAAGACAACAAGAGAAGGAAATTTCTGCTGCTCATGTATTTGAAGACTACAACCATAACAGACATCAAGCCACCTATCGTTACGGCCAGGACCCCCTCGACAGCAGCCATTTCTCTCTGTAAGGGAAAATCAGCAATGATACGTGATGATGGAAGGCACTGCCTTCCTCAAGGGCCAATTTAGCACAGCAGGGGAAAAGTAGCTCAGGCAATATGCATCTCAAAGCAGGAGAAAAATTAAAGGCAGGAAGAGGAAGAGTGGCTTTGGAAGGGAGAGTAGCAGATGAAAGCAGCAGCAGTAACCATGGAAAGGATAACCATGACAAGGGCAGTGGCTAAAGAGGAGCCGATTCAGTCCTTGCAGTTTGTTAGTGTATAGGATATCTGGACTGAGAAAACTGGGACATGACAAGCAGAATTGGAGCCTGGAGAAGTGCAAGTTTACCAGAACAGCTTCTGCTTTGTTCAGTGGTTTTCTACCAATAGGTGAAAAGCCTGTAAGAAGCCAACATCTGCATGTCAGGTACCTTGCAGTAGGATTGCAGTGCTGCTGCTCTTGCTGTGCACCAACTTCATCACCCAACTCTGAGTGCTGCATGAGTGGAAATAAACAGGAGCTGCTTCTGCCCCAGCATGCCTGTCCCTGAACCCAGCCCAGGTGAGGATGTTTTCCTGGCTGTCCCTCTGCCTCTCTCACCCATGCTTGGCACAGCCCCTTCCACACAGCCCCACCCCCTTCCTGCCTCACCTGAGTTCAGCACCATGGTTCCCAGCTACCAAGAGCATCCTCACCCCATCCCACCCGTGTGCACCCACAGCATCACATGCTGCTGGGGCGGCACCATGCTAGTAGATCCCAGTCCTGTAGGACCTTAGGCAAGTCTTTAATCACCCTACATCTCTGTTTCTTCCTCCATTAAATTTTACTGACTGACCTCGCAGAGCTGGGAAGAAAAATTATTAAATTAAGAGTATATTAAAAGTTGTGGGGAATTCCTTTCACAGCTGTTTTCTGCCAGAGCTGTCTCTTAAAAAATTTATAAGCTCTAGAAGTGCTGTTATTTGGATAAAGTATTTGTTGAATGACCCCTATCTTTTGACCTTTTATTTTTTCCCAACATCAAAGTTACAACTTCTGCCTAAATGTGCATATTAAATCAAAATCCAGTAATGGGAGTGTAAAGGAACAACTCCTTATACAAATTAAATATGATCATTGAAATTGATATATGTAACACTAATTTTTCACCTGTTGTGCTCCATCCTTCAACCCAAAACTTTCATTAACTAAAACTCAGGACTCTCTTTCAAAGTGGTTATGGATTTAGGCAGTCCATTTGTACACGGACTTCCACATGTTCTGTAGGTGAGGGACACAAAGTAGAGACAAGCCCGTTTTCACAGGTTCACAGGAAATTTTGTTTTGGGTGGTCCACTAGATCTCATATATTTGAGGGATAACAGTGAAATGTTCTTGGTGTGAAAGGACTCTAGTCTAGGGGAAACCTGAACTCCCTTGCTCCCTGCCCCTGTGATTTCCGTGATTGATTATATATATCCTCATCTTAGTTTTAAGCTATTCTTAGTTTGTTTCATGTACAATATTTCTAAGCCCTTTCCTGATAATCATTTTATTCCCTTGTCTTCCTTTTATTTGGCAACAGCTGAGCTGGCACCAAGCCCAAAGCCTGGTAAATGACAAATCACTACCAGATGAAGCTGTGAGTTTTACACAGAGCATTTCCTCCAGCCACTGAATACTTTGAGGCCCAATAATATTACCAAACTGGCTGAGAATTACACCAAGAGCAAGCTTTACATGAAGGCCTCGCAGTTACAGAAAACCGGACTAATTCTCCAAGCAGTGAATCAAATGACGGGGCTAATGAAACCCCAGAAGCAGCGATAGAAATGCAAACACTTAGCGGGGCCCCCAGGCAGGGTTTAACACTTGCTGCCTCACCTGGGAGCAGGAAAGGCCCTTTGTTCCCCAGGAGAGACGGCAGCCACAGACAGAAATGCTCCACAAGAAGCAGTAATCCCCCTTGCATCCTCCCCTGTCCCCATTACAGCTCAGGAGATGTGCCAGGTTACCTCCCTGCGGAGGGGTTCAGAGGATGTGGTGCTTTCCCAACAGGGCACAGAAAGCTGCCCGGCAATCCAGTGTTTTGGCCAGAAAGGAAATCAGCAGCAGAACTTACTGCTGCTGACACCCATGATAAATCCTTCTCTGCAGAATGCATCCCCTCAGAGGGTGAGCAAAGTGGGGTGAAGTTGAGATGGGGAAGAACATTGTTTCTCCTCGGTACCCTCCAAGCAGACCAACAATTCCTTTTTCTTGGGTGTCCTCCCTGCAGACCCTGTGAACCCATCACTGAAGCCATGGGGTACAAAATGTGAATGCTTTCCTGAACCTTGTTTCACCCTCCCTAGGCTGATGCCGCAGAACATCATTTTTTGTTACCCAGAATTATCAGACAAGAACTGAAGCACACCACCTTGCAAAAAGGTTTCCTCATCTTTTGCTAGGTAGTTTTGGTTTTAGTCAAGGCTGTGGCACTCACAGTACCCTTGGAGCTCATGCACAGAGGTTTATTGCTTTCTCTAGTGGTACCAACAGTGGCCTGAACTTCTGTGTGTAGTAATTATACTGGAGATACAAAATGAGTCAGTGTGTGTAAACCAACACTATTCTGAGTCACACAGCATAGGCTGGACAGCACCTGGCTGCGGACATAGCCAAAAGATGTAAAGTGAAGCCATCAGCACCCACAGCTCCCAAGCACGCAGGGCAGGGACCCCAGCACTGCCACGGCAGCAGCTGCTAGGTGGAGGTGAGGGAAGCTTCAAAGGGTTAAGTCCACACAATACTCTCCTGTCTCAGGGGTGGAACACAGTCCGGGAGAGGCCTGTCAGCCTTCATTGGCCACAGGTAATGGTACAGGGCAATTTCTTCTGATAATGTCACCGGAAGAGGAAATCCTGCAGACTAAACTCATTAAGGTCTGCGGGGAACATGGTGAGGGGCTCTTTCTGCAGAACAGAGGACCATAGGCTGGGTTTGTCTGAGTGGGGGAGCATCTCTCATAGCACACAGATGGAAAGCTCTTGGGGATTTCAAATACCCCTCTTTGCGATGTGTCAGCCTTAAAGCCTAGGTTTTCACTTTTGAGTCAAAACTCACCCCTCCTTCCAAAAAGCAGCCCCCTAAGGGAAAACAAAAACAACCAAAGGGAGATGGCAGATTGATGCTCGAAAGCTAGTAATTTAGAGGCATTTGAACAACTTCTCTTCATTGGCACTCTTGTGTCAAGCATGATCCTATATTTCCATAAGTACTTGCTCCAGAGGCCGTTAAGGATTTGAATCAAGACTGATAATGCCTTGAAGCTGAGACTGAAGGGCAGCAGCATCTGACAAAAACAAGCACTGAGACACATCCCTTGCAAGGCACCTGAGGCAGCACAGATTTTAGCACACAGCTCTCCTCATGAATCCACAGGTCTGGAGTAAGTCCCTTGTGGCACAGGCAGGAGGGGGCACCACGACACGGGTACTAACACGAGGCTCAGACACTCCCTGCAGCCAGTGACCTGGACAGTTTCATGCTTCTTGGGGAGTTCTGTCTGGGTCACCACACTCCTGCTAGCAGCAGCAGCAATGCCTTTTGAGCATTTGTAAACCATTGAGGATCTAGTCAAATTGGGGGGGAAAAAAACACAAAAAAACCCCACCACAGCCACATCTAACACATAACCCACCACCAGGAGCTGGGAGAGTGGCTGTGCCCTTCCTGCACAAAGTGCTGTGCCAATGCCCTTGTTCGTTGAGCTCTGGGTCACTCACGCTCCCTAGAGCTGTTTAAATCACCCACAAATGGTCCTGGCAACACCCCTTGCTCGCCTGATTGGCTGCCAAGAGCCACCCAGTTCGGGCTGTGCTCTTATACTCTTTCACTCAGCATATCTAAAATGTCAGCATAACCATATCTTAGCAGACAAACATATGTATTTCATCTGAGTACATGCATACTTCCACGAGAAACCTGAAATCTGCAGAGAGAAACCCAATCCTGCGGTCATTACTCAGGCTGAAGGCAGCAGGCACTTTGACACAGTGAGGATCATGGGATTGTTACAGGAACAGGGCTGGAATCTGCTTTTTAAACACAGACCTTCTACACTTGTCATCACTAAACACAAAAGTAGCTTTTGCATCCAAAACTGTAACACATTATATGAACTAAACCATTTGTCTGAGGCCTTTCTCAGAAATGAAATTAAGAGGAGTCTGAACTATCTGAAAATGCAATAAATTGAATGACTGTGCCTCCAGTCTGGGAGGGGTGGTTTTACCCAAAATTGGTCTGCTCTGTGCAGAGAAAGTCAAAAAGCCTCGAAGTATCCCAGAGGACAAGTTCTGCACAGCCAACTAAACCAGTGATGGTTTCTCTGCAGAACAGGACTAACACACACTGAGGGCAGCAGCTATGCAGCCCTGTGGTGCAGTGTCACACCCCCCTTTCTCTCCATGAATGGAGCCGCTCCCCCAGGCCACACGATGGCTCGTGCTGCTCTGTGCACACAAGTAGCCCCTGGGGGCTGGCACCCTCAGCTCCAGCCTCCCCCAGGCCCCCTCCCACCCCGTCCTGTCCCAGCCTGCCATGGGCATAGGCGTGGATCTCACCAGCACACAGGCAGGACAGTGTGGATCACCTCAGCCAGGCCACTGCAACATGCCCTGGGTATTAGAGCACATTTTCCATTCAGAACTGTGGAACAGGATATTGTGCTAAACATCCCATCTTCAAATACCCACCTAGCAGGTAAGTGACTGACACGGCAGAAACCTTCATTAGAAGCACCATGAGCTGCCCACGCATAGATGATGTCCTGTGCTGATGGCAGCATGCCCAGCCCATCCCTGTCAAATAGGCTCATTGTCTTCACCCTGAGCAAGACAAGCCACATGTGGGGCCAGCAGGGACTAGATTATCCTTTTTCAGATGCGCATGGCAGATTGCTGAACTCTTGCACAAGGTATACAGACACTATTGCTGGGCCTCGTGGTTTCAGATTGCAGGGCAGAGCTCTGAACAGACAGTGAGAAATGGAGTGCCAAACCTGCTCTTCAATGCACGTGTCTTTATATCATCTATCCCCATGACTGTTTATTAGTGTTGCAAACTGCACGTCTATAACCTTAAAATAACCCCTGCCTCCAGCATGCCAATTGCAGAGGAAGATATTACACCTATAACTGCATCCATTAGTCTTTCAAGGCTTCCCTAAAATAACTGGGTTTATTTGGGAACTTAAATGGAAAGAAGCATAGGTATGTAGCCCAGAACATATTTATACCATCACTTCTGTGCACTGAGTTGGTCTAATTCTGTTTCCTTCTTCATTCCTGACCACGGACTTTCAAGTCCTTTGCATCAGATCCAGAGCCTGTCCTTTTGCCCAGATATTACCTCACATCTAAAACAACAGAAAGAGGGTCATAAACAGACAAATCCTGCACCACTGTGACCCACAGGCTCTCAGCATAGGAGGACAGCGCTTCAGGTGACCCTGGAAAAAGTGAGAGTTCTTCTGTCTGCTGGACCAAGCTAGAAGGAGCCTCCTGGCCTTAATGTGCACCTGGCTAAAGACTGGCACAAACCCTGATAAATACACTTTGTGGGAGCAGCTGATCTCAACTGATCTGAAATGAATTATGAACTTTCTGTTGTCAGAAACTGTATAACTATTCTCTGAAAGTGAGGCAGAAGGAATGACTTGCCTCATGCCCTGTGACAAAGTGAGAGATGTTGTGGCCAATGAAACAGCAAAGATGCACTTGCAGAGCAGGTTGCACTACACTAACAACTCTTGGTATCAAAATGCAGTGGGCAAAAACAAGTCCATTTGCCAAACCAAACTGGTGAAAACATACTTGGTTCTTAATTTTCATTTATAGTAAAAATACAGTCTCTACAAACCCTAAGAAAAGACAGCAGAGCTAGAAAGAAGGGATGCTCCTGCTGCACTGAGCAGAACTTCTTTAGTGATATGAACTGCAGAGAAAGCAGGATCCAGAATATAGGTAGTGTGATTTCTTAAGACTGACCCTGAAAATAAATTCTATTTCTCTTACATACCTATTTTAAAACATATTTTTTCTACTTAAATAAAAGTGTTACTGGATTTGAGGTCTTAATTATATAATTAGTAACAACAGCAAATTAAAATGAATTAATCCCGTTCTAATTTATTTTGCTTGCAGTGTTAAATAAGTACACAAAACACAATTAAGTAATTTTAAGTCCTCTCTTTAAATCCTAATCATAAATTGCTAAGTCTAGATAAAATCAAAACAAAACAAAGGTTATTTTTATTTTGTATGAGCTGAGAAAGGTGTAGGGTGCACGGTCCCCACTGATTCCAAGGTAAATTCTTCCACTGCTTCTTAGGATTTCTGGCTAGGAACCTGCTCAGTAATTTCAGGACTGTGCAAAGATGATTACACAAGATATGCTACTTAGAATAATTAGTGCAAGAAAGCTTTAACTACAACGTACAATATACAGAAAGACATTAGCCTAAGGATGGGGAAGGTCTGACATTTGCTAAAAAAAGAGAAAGACAGAAATGTTCTGTTGACCTGACACCTCCCTCGTGTTTGGTGTTGACACTTCTGCAAGGCACCTCACCCCCAGGCAGTCTACTTTGTTCATTTTTAAGCACCCACATGGAACCCAGACTTACATCTCTATCTAAGGCATTGCACATGCCCCGGCAGCAATCAGACACGGGGCCCACAGATCCCATTTGAGGGTCAAAGCACTCACTCGGAAGACACCAGCCAAAGCCAGACATGAGCACTGCTGTGATCAGAGCAGCGGCTGTGCTGCGGGGCCGGGGCTGGTGCCCAGCACAGCGGCAGGGAGGGGCTCTGGCCGTGCAGGGGGGGCCGGGACTGCACCGCGCGTGGACACACAGGAGGGACGCGCTGAGCTGCCCACAATGTGACAGCACCAGAGGGCTGAGCTTTGGCACATCTCTTCCCATCACACGCCATATCACGTGAACGTGACAACTAGAGGTCCAGGAGTTATTAATCCCTTTTAGGTCTTCCAAATTAGCCCACCTTCACACACACGCAGACACTGTAACTCCCTGCCCACTGATGTATATGTTCCACCTGTACCCATTGAGAGTCAAGACATAAGTCCTGGCCTAGAAGTCGTAACCCTGCCACAAAGCAGAAAAGAAACATAACAGGAAGCCAGTGATTTTCTCGATGGTCTAGATGCTCTCCCACCACCTTAATGCAGTTCATGAGTCTCTCATCTCCTTTTTCTACAAGTGGTGTCCAGACTTCTCTCTCTGCATGGGCGGACGAGCCTCTACCAGAAGGCAAATGTGAACTTGCACTGCCAGGTTGCTTCTGGAGCTTGACTGGAGCCAGAGCCTGAGGCTGCATGCAGCACAAACAAGAAGTCCAAGAAAGGGGGTCTGCCACATAGCTGTTAATGTTCAGCCAGTCTGAGCACCAGAGAAAAAGCGTTGCTCCCCTGGAATGCACCAAAGATATTAGCCACAATGTTAGCCACAAATTCTCCAGATGGCAAACAACAGCATAAATGAAAAATTGCAGAGAGAGCTCTTACCTACTCCCAGGGCAGCAGGCAGTGAGAAAGGTACCTTGTCTGTCAGTTTGGCAAGCATATCAGCGAACTATGTCCTGTCAAAAAGTGTCATCACAGAACAGACCAGTCACCATCTTACTGCAGGGATGAGTCCTAGCTAGTGCCTTTGCCTGCTGTACAAGATTCATTTGTGGTTAGACAGGCACTGCACATTTGATAATTTCATGTCTCTGATGCACCAATAAACATTCTGAACCTACATTCACTTTCATTTGATATAGGAAGGGGTCTGTTTTACCAACACCTTCCTTGGTCTTTAGATGTAACAGCTGTCTGGTCAGACTCCATTCTTCTTGCATATCTCATCTACTCATACGAATGATAACTGAATAGCACACTTAAAGCTTCTAGCTCTGAATAGAATCCATATGTTCTCCTCTTGTCCCCCTGCAGAGATTTAGCTGTCTGAAATACTTGCTATAGGATTCCCATACTTGCTATGCATATCCTATTTTACACCAATATTCAGACGTGAAGCAGCATCATGGGAACACAGGGTGTGATCAACCATCAGTATGAAAATACCCCAAAACACTGGTATGAACTGCAGATACACCAAGTGGAATGCAGTGAAGGTGGGATTAACATAATTTCCATTTCTGAACTCTCTATGATTTTGTCTCACAAGAAAGTAAAGATTCCCACAGTAGAAACAACAAAAATTACTGCAGTGTATATAAGCAGGAAATAAGGCAGAGAGGGGCCCTGTCTCCCACTCTGCTTGCAGCCACATAGAAGGCAAAACGAGACAGACTCTGATGACCTCACAGCTGCTGCTGTGGCAGGCTCAAGGCAGGCAGGCATTCAGAAAGTTGTCTTTCCGTTTGCCAAAATCCTGGGCTCTAGCCCAAGAGGGCTCCACACATTGTGAGCCTTTCAGTGAGCAGGACAGGGAAGTGCAAGGGCTGCATTTTTATGGTGCTCTGGCTCAGCAAGCCAAGCATGGGACCACTGCATACTTTGTTTTGTAAACCTGCCTCTCAAAGCCATCAGGGGCTGATTGATGAGGATGTGAATATTTGGATATTTATAACGGAGAGGTAGAATACCGCCAATATTATAGTCTGTATAACCCTGATGGCAAGTCAGTGCTTTGCTGAATTCTAAGTTTTCTTTCATCCATCAGACCTTCTCTCCCAGAGAGTTAGAGAAATAATTCTTCTCTTGCTCAAGCACCGACATTCAGATAGTACCAAGGCACAGCAAAACATTAAATGATGAAGTGCTTCTTTATGTAAGGCTTTTTCCAGGTAATCAGCCAGAGCTGACTCATCTTTCAGTGTTTGCACATATTAAAACAAGCAGTTGCCTTTAAAACCTCCAGTGATTCCCTCTATCACTCTCTTCTCCTTCTGCAATCTCAACCTGAAGCAATGAACAGAATATTATCTTAGATCACCAGTAAAAAAAATTCATTTTCTGTCAGACTTTTGTTGTGGAGTACAAAAGGTACTGAGAGTTCATACTGAGAGCATGGAGGCACCTGGGCCCCACAAAAGGGATGAGTAGTTTCGCGGAGAGCAGTGAGGTGAACAAGATTGCTCCTATATGTGCAACCAGGAAATTTAATATGCTCCTCAAGTAATCAGCCTCTTCTGTTACTTTTTTATTTCTTTTTTTAACATGGGCCTAGTGAAATATTTCCTTGCTGTCCTTCAAAAGCAAAGGCATGATAGCTGCTGATGGCAGCAACACTGGATCCAGATGTCCAACAATTATAACCAAGGTACCACAGAAAAATGATTTTTCCTAAAGCCAGCATGTGCTCACAGATGCATCTTAAATCATGACCAGTGTGTTTTCCTGTGTGAACAGGTTAGTTAAACTCAGAAAACAGCTCAAAACAAGCAGGTTAACGAAGAGAGTTGTGTTAAACTTAACATGACATTTCTCCCATCTTTCCCCTGCCCAGAAGCACTGGACTGCTTTCAAACACTAAAATCAAAAAAAAAAAAAAAAAAAAAGATAAAATATGTCTGGGCAGAAACACATGCTGTTCAGGCACTTCATTCTCCTCCAGAGCAACATCACTCTGGTACCAGGTAAAATTCTCCCAGATAGTTTTGTGAGTGTCAGTCAAGAGTTAATGTAACCATGTCAGTGTAAAAATTATAAACACCAAGAGGAATAAGATTTCTTGTTTCTACTTAAAACACTGCACTAAACACCTGCAGCCTCTGCACTTTCCAAAGAAATGTATTTTATTTCAGAGCATTACAGTAGCACTTTGTACACGCCAGTCATGAAACTGTAAATCTTGATTTACTTGTAGCCACATGCAAACATTTCAGCAATTGTAACCTGTGGGCAGCAAACCGGGATCTTGTTTCTGGAGGCTCACTGTGTTTTTCAGACCTGGTATGAATGAATCACCTTTTTTCATGAGCTCCCTTCCCAATTTGCTCACTTACTAAACAAAACATCTCTAGCTAGTTAGTCCCAAATGCACTCGGTTTTTAACAGACATTTTCATTTTCATACACACACTGAACACTTTATCAACATGTAAAGTCATAAATTAGCTGGGAAGACTTTGAAAGTTGAATCTGCCCTTGAACTCACATTGCCAAGAACAGTCAGTCATACTGATACGCCGAAAGGTGCACTGAGGGTGCAGTGAGGTGCTCATTGCAACATGCTCTGCGCAGTGTCACTGTCGTAAAACAACCAAAGCCGTTCATATCGCTGTGGAACAGCCCAAATTTCCAACGGTGGCCCGTGCTTAGGGAGACAGTAACATTCAAGTATCAGGGGTAGCAAACCACCTCGATTCCCCGTTTTTACCAAGCTAAGCACTACTTGAGGAGAAGTCCCTTGAACTCGTCTGCAACTAGGCTCTGAAAAACTGAAATCCAACGACTTAGAAATCCCTGGATAAGTGTAAAGCAAAAGCAAAGCACATTTCAAAGGCTGTGGCACGCTCAGTGCACGGTGTTTGCGTGAGGGGAGAAGACGTAGGACTGCATCCTGCAACCGGCTTAGCAGCGCACAACCCTGGACGCGAGAAAGAGGCGGGATTTGATCCCGAGGTAGAAAATACTATTTTTCTCTGAAAAGCATTTGCCGTTCTGTGAGGAGGGGAGCTGTAGTTCCTCACAAGCGGTGACTGCCTGGGCCCCCACGGCGGGCTGTGTCCGGCCCTTGGAGCACGGCTCACACCCGGGAGAATACCGTGGAGCCCGAGGCAGCCTCCTCCGAGGGGACCCGCAGCCGGTGGCGCTGCTCGGCTGCCACTCGCCTTTGCCCTATGCGGGGCAATCGCCAGTGCGGCCAGGAACAGGCTGCAGCCCCGGCTCTGCCCGGACCGGGCGCCCGTCGAGCCGTTCCCGGGGCCACGGAGGATCCCGGGCCGACCCGGCCCATCCCGCCCAGCACCGCCCGCCGGCCACTCTCTGTCGCCGGCCGCTGTCGCGCCTCAAGCCACCCCCTCTTCTGTGCGTTGTTTCCCGCAGCCTCCGTCCTTCCAGCGCTGCAGCCCCGGCAGCGATCGCGGCCCGCGGGGCCGGAGCAGGCTTGTACGAGAGCCGGGGCGGGACCGGAGCGGGGCCCTGTGAGCCCCGGGGAGTGGGCGGTGTGTGCCGCTCACGGTGCCGGGAGGAGCGCACGCCCAGCCCCGCGGACAGGGTGTCCGCGCCGCCGCCGGGCGGGACCCCGAACCCACCGAAAACGGCCTCCACGGGGGAGCTGGGAGGATAGAGGGTTCTCATAATAAACCTGCTCGGGTCCCGGCGCAGCACCCCCTGCTAAGGGCCGCGCTGCGTCCTGTGGAGCGAGCTGCGGGGAGCCACCGGTGCGCCCGGCCGTCGGTGGCACCGACCCCAACCAGGCCCGGCCCGGGCGGAGCAGGGATCGGAGCAGCTGGATAGCCCACTGGGCTCAGAGATCAGTCCCGGGGAAGCCCTCCTGCTGCCGCACTCCGGTGTTTTGCGAAGCCCGTCCAGGGCGGGAGTTCCTGCAGTGCCCCCAACCCGCTCGCGAGGTCCCTTGTCCCCATCGACGGTGGGCGAAGGAGCTGAAAACCTTCCGAGCCTACTGCGACCCCGCGGCCCCCCGACTCCCCCGGCACAGGCGGTCCCGGGTCTCCTGTCAGAAAGTGTTTATTCATCGCATAAACAGAAGCGAAAGGAATCAGGTGGGCAGATCCAATAGCTCGGGGGAACCTTACGGGTCCTCCAGCATGGAGTTACCGTGCTCACCGAAACCAGGACATCCTTACAACGTTGTGACTATTTATAAACAACTCGCCATGGTTTCCAGCTTGACTTTGCCTTCCATTAAGGCAAATGCTCTTTTACATAATATGATCACTGTTCTAATTTCCTCTGTCCCCAGCACTTTCCCTGAGTGACAGCGTGACATAATTAGCAGACGCCTAAAAAGTCAACTTCTAGACGAAGTGTTCACCGCGATTTCAGGAACGCAGACATGCAACACTTGATTTGAACACATACGGGTTTCATCCAGATAACGTGTTCAGAGTACAGCGACCAAAAGGGGAAATAAGTAGATTTGAATAAATGAAGAAAAAAATATTGCAGTTACACACTGGGATGCCACAATTACTCCCTGCGCTTCCCCCCGCAGTGCAAGAGCCAGCGCTGTAAAAAGATGTAGGGCTGCATCCCACTGACTCCTTTCTTGCTTTCTGTGCTCCCTGTCCCCTAGGTTTTCTTTCTGAAGGGAAGAAATAATTTAAAAAAAAAAAAAGAAAAAGAAAAAAAAACACGAACAAAAGAAAAAAAAACAAAACAACAAAACAAAACAAACAAAAGACTAAAAAAGAACCAACAAAATGCATCAAGTTCTGGGTGTTGGTACAGGAACCACTGGCTCAGGAATCCAGTTAAGAAAGAGAAATTTTGCCCTTAGACTGATCTCGTCGCTCAAGATTAAGCAACACAGAGCTCCACACTGGAAAAGCCGTGAACAAAAGCCGCATGTCTGTAGCTCTGGAAGATCCTGGACCCACAAACCGGAGACAGACAGCCTGGCCCAAGGAAAGTGCATTGCATTGATTTGGAAAACAAGTAATTGGTAAGAGACTAAATTCGTTTGGTTTTCGTTAAACCAGCTCAGGACCAAGAATTCAGGGCTAGTCCAAACCCTGCAACTTTTCCCAGTGGCTGGAGCCTCTGGGGATGCAAACTCAAGAGAGAGCAAGCCTGAGGGCACTGATTCGGTTCCTTCTTCCCCAACCCACACAGGCCCCACAGCCCAAGACAACGGAGATCTACAGATGGAAAATCTCTGGATACTTGCAGGTGTGCAGACACCCAAGTAGTGTAAGGAGATGACTGAGACAAGACAGGAGGTCTTGCTAGGAAGTGAACCTCGTCCCGTACGGGTGCGGGGCTTCCCTCTCCCAGCCGTCCCTCCCTCCTGCTCTCTCCTGCCAGCAGCTGGGGGGGGAGGGAGGGAGTGTGAGCGGGCGCGGGGCAGCGTGCTGCGGGAATCGCGCATCCCCGCTGTCCCCACGGCCCTGCGAGGTCCCGCAGCGCCGCGCCCGCCCCGCCGCGTCCCGCGGGCAGCGCGGAGGGACCCGCCGCGCTAGGATGCGCCGCCCGAGCACCGACCGCGCCGTGCCCGGCGGGACCGGCCGGGAGTGGGCGGCCGGCTCACCGCGGCCCTGGTCTCGGTGCCCGTTTATCACAAGCTGACCACAGTGGCAGTATTAATGTCTCACAGGACTTGTTTTAGCGGGAGAACAGACTCCAGAGAGAAGCACCCAGCCACATGCACTTGCGTTCGGTGCAGTCTCTGATGAAGGAGTCCGTATGCCAACACTCTCTCGTTAAAACAGCCCTAATTCTCCGCGTTCGGTATTTTCGTCGTGCTGTGTGCACCGTCAAACATTTAAAAGATCTCTCCTGTGTGTGAGTGGCGAGCGCTCCCACCCACACACATCCTTGGCTTTACTGTTGAGAGGGAGGTATTTGAACCAGACGCAGTCCCCGTCGGAGGGTCCCGCTGGAGTCTCTCGCTCCGCTCTCGGCCTCGGCAGGACCAGACCGGGGCCACCCTGCCCGTCCCTCGGCAGGTTCCTCTTCCGAGACTGCGACGACTCCCCGCGGGGTCTTACCCGGCGCCCCAAAAGGGGGCACATCCCTCCGATGTGCATGGAGACGGCAGCGGGAGAGCAGGGATCGCAGAGTCGGGAATTCCCTAAAGACTGCGTGTCCGCCTGTTTACATCTCTTCAGAAAACGATGCAGGAAATATTCACTAAAATATCGAGGGCGTGTAATTTAAGCGATGAAGTTTAGATTGGTCTTCGGAGAGATGGGTGATATAAGTGCACGGGCGATGCACGGGTGAATCCTGGATAAGTAAGCCCATGCACTTTCCACGTCCACCTTGTAGACGTTATCGCGTTTCTTCTCGGAAATAACGCCTCTCCTTAATTAGCTCGGCAAAACCGCTAGCCTCTCGCGAAGCCCCTCCGGCCATAGCAATAACCCGGCTCTGCTGCCGGACTGTTCTCTGGACGCGTTTTCCTCTCGACTCCTCGCACCTCCCGCGCCCCGGGGCCGCTGACCCAGCCTGCGCAGCCCTTGGGGAGGCCCCAGGTGAGCCCCGACAAGCACCGCACCCCCGCAGCGCGTCCCACTGCCCCGCCTCCGCGGAGACCCTCGCACTGTGCGGGGCTGCCCCGGAGCCTGGGGGCGGACGAGGAGACCGGGGCGGCCAGTGGAGCCGCACCCGCTCGTCTCCTGGTGGAGCCGGCGCCGGACACGGTACAAAACACGGAGATTTCCCGCACACTGCTTTTCCTCCAACACCGCAGTATGAATTACCGCTGCTCGTAATGTCACGATCGTCGCGGGGCACAACGCGGAGACTGACTTTGTAGGCTCCTACCGCAGTATTTCCAGAGAGAAAAGGTACACAGGAAGGGAGTTATTTCATAGAAATCTAACCCTCAGCTCTCCGCGGAGCGCACACCAACCTCGTGAATTAACTCGTTGACGGCGCAGGAAAACGACCGACAAGCAATAACTTCGACTCTGCTCCCGGCCGTGCCCGTCCCGCCGCGCCCGGGCTCACCACAGGCTCTCATCACGGTGGCCCGGCTCCTGCACGATGCATCCCTCGGAGCTCCCCGTCAGGTGCTCATTTTCTGTCGTGCCGTCCGCGACAGACGATAGCGGTTGCTGTCGTGCCTCTCTCATTCACGGACGGGGAGATCCGCGCGGAGGGCAGGATGGGAGCCCGGTGGGATCCGCGCTGGAGCGGCTCCGAGCCGAGCGCTCCGCCCCGCCGCGACCCGCGGGGCTGCCCGAGCACTCGGCTGGTGGCGCCCCGACCAGCCCCGCCGCGGACGGGGAGCAGAGCCCGAGGGGAACCCCGCTGCGTGGGGGCCCCAGAACGCGCCGCGAGGGGCGGATTCCGGGCGCTCTGCGGGGCCGCAGCCCATCGCCTGCGGAGCGGGTGGTCGGGCCGGGCCTGGGGGCCGCGGGACCTGACCCCGCGAGTTCGCTCGACCAGGTCCGAGCTGAGGATTGCGCGAGCAGCCCCGGGCCATCCGGGGAGACGCCCGAAAACCGGCTCCGGGCCAGCATGGGGGCGGGCCGGGGCCGGGCCGGGACTCCCAGGGGCCGGCAGTGTCCATATTCCCCGCCGCCACTCGGGGCTCCGGCCGCCGCGCCGAGCGTCGGTCGCCGTGCACTAAGCCACGTCGCGGCCAGAACAAACTCCAGAGCCCTACTTGCCTCGCTGAGGTAGCGGTGTCGGGGACAGCGAGAGCGAATGTCTGTGAGATTCTGCCAGGGTTCGATCGGTTAAAAGCGCTGGACAAACGAGTGATTGACGGGACATCCTGGCATTACCGTGACTCGGCACAGCTGCTCGTTCACTTATGGTCCTGCAGGATCGAGCCCGGGGATTTCAAACAACGATCATCTTTTTTAGAGGGAGAAAAATAGGGGACTTCTCCTTTCACACAGCTCCTCAAAAGGAGAATTCCCTTTTATCAAGCCCATCGTGTTTGTAAACGTACGGGCAATTCTCTCAGATCGCTTTACCGAGACTCAACGACGCGTTTCTGCATCCATGGTCAGGCGGGGCTGAAACAAAGAGGTAAGGGGGAAGATGGAAACATAACGATAAGTTTAATTAAAAGCAGCTGGCTTGTTAAATACGTGCCGAGGAGCAGACACCCGGTTATTTACCTCATTTGTGACGGACAAGCTGCTGCTTTAGTCTCCTCTAATGCCCGAGAACTGCATCAGTGTTTGGTGTGAGGGACTACTGCGGACAAGATTTGTGATCGTGGAGAACGGGTGCCGTAACTCACGGCCGCTCACGGAGAAACGCGGGCTAGTTCTGCAGGTAGTGGGGGCAGCCAGCCTCCGCACCCTCTGTTCGGGATGCCATCGGGACGCTGGTGTTAATCTGCAACACCTGCGGGAGCTCAGAGCTGGAGAAACGCTTCGGCAGCTCAGGTGCTTCTATTTTAGCTTAATGAGAAAGGTTTTATCACGGGATCTCGGAGGCATTAGCAGGAGGACAAGTAGTGAGGTGGGTGTTGGAAGTGTGAGCTATAGGAATTCGCCTGGGCTTTGCGATTTGGGAGTGTGTAAAAATCGTTCCTGTCATATGGACTCTCGCTTTCCGCCGTATTTATCTTCTTGGCTCATAGGGAAACGTAATTGGAACCTCTGTTTAGACTGGGGCGGCGGGGGGAAGCTGTGGTAAATGATGAAGACGAACGGGGGGATTCTCTGGGGGTTTTTTGTTGCTGTTTTTTGTTGTTGATGATGTTGGGGGGGTTCTCCCCCCGCACTAAACCCGCGCGGGCTCGCTGGTGGTGATAACGGCCCCGACGCGCTGGAAGGCGGGTTCTGCGCAGGAGGTGAGGCCAGCGGGGCAGGTCCACCCACTTGAAAACAAAACTTTTTTCCTGCAGGCGCTGAGAGCAGAGATCGGCGCGGGGTCCCCGGAGCCGGCTCGCCGCCCACCGGGGGCTGGTATGCGGTAGGGCAGGGCCATGTATTGGAAGAGCGACCCGATGTTCGTCTGCAGGCTGGAGGACAAGGACCTGCCCGCGCTCGGCGGCCCCGCGGAGAAGGTGCGCGGGCGGGGGGGCGCGGTGCGGTTGGTGGGTCTGGCGGCCCCGGGCGCGGCGCTCCCGCCGGGCCCCGCGGACACCGCGGTGGCGGGGCCCGCAGGTGCCGGTGGGCCGGGCCGGGCCGGGCGGTGAGGGGTTCCCGGGCGGGGCCGGGCGTTGATGGCGGTCTCCACGCGCTCCCGCAGGCCAGCCCCGCAGCGGCTGACGAGGACTCCTGCTCTTCCTCTGCCGCACTGTCGCCCTCCTCCTCGCCGCGGTCCATGGCCTCGGGCTCGGGCTGCGCCACCGGCAAGTGCGTGTGCAGCAGCTGCGGCCTGGAGATCGTGGACAAGTATCTGCTCAAGGTAAGGGCGCCCGACCCGGAGCCCCCCGCGGCCGGCGCCTCTCCCCTCCGCCGGGCCCGGCGCTCGGGCTGCCGGGGGGAGCCTGCCGGGGCCGCCTCGGCGAACCGGGCCCGGCGGGCTCCGAGGGTACAGCTCCCCGGGCCGGGCCATCGCTGCGGCTCAGCCCTCCGCTCTCGGGACACGGGAGCGGCACCGCGGAGCCGCACCGCGCTCGTTCGCAGGATTCGGGCCAGAGAGGGAGCCCGAGCTGCCGTCGGTGTTTCAGGTGGCGCTCCCGGTGCTGAGATGTGTTTGGCGCGCCGGCAGAAGCGGGGACGGGAACGAGCGGTCCCGACCGCGGTGACTCCCGTGCGCTCTCGGTCAGACGGCGGTGGCGCGATCAGTGTGTCTACTAAAGTAGATCTAGGGGACATCATGAATCTCAAAGCCAAAAATGCCTCTTGAGAAATGTGTAAATAAGTTATTTCTGTAAAAGATAGTGAAGTAGTATTTGTGAAGAAAACGAGCTGTGTGCGTACAAAGCAGCTCTCCTTCCCTAGCAGTCAGGACCGAAAAGTCCATTTAAAATCAAACAAAACCAAGTGAGTTTAAACATGAAGTATTACTGGGGGGGAGGGGGCGGGGGACGTTAGGGTGTGTGTCTGTGCTATTTGCCTTCTGTATTAGAGATGCTAAAATTATTCTAGATCGGACTTTTGTCCCCTTTCCTTTCAAAAGTGAGATTATACGATCGTAGCAGAGTCACTTGATTCCATCAGCCTTAAACAAAGTCGTTGTATATTTGCCAGGTGACAGTCGGTGACACCACTGGAAGCATCTCGGTGGTGTTATTAGATCATTCACTTAGCTCTTGGTTGGGGTGGGGACGTTCAAGGAAAATGTGTGCTGGGCTGGTGCTCACTTAAAGCGGGGTCAGTGCAGGAGCTGCCACGCACTCATGGTCCGGGTGATCTGGTCCACCGTGCATCAGCTTGGGCTGGCACAGAATGGGAGGCTGGATGGATAGCAGAGCTGACTTGAACTCTGTTCCAGCCCGGTTCCCCCGTTACCTTCTGTGACACTTTGGCAGCCTGTTTATCGTTCGCTGATCACCTTTGCCTCCTTTCTGAAAAGCTGGGATAACGGGACTTGGAGCAAAAGGCTTTTAAATGATTTAGCCTTGAGTTTCAATTAGCTGTTACTGCTTCCTGTGTAGGCAGAGGGGAATCCATGCTGGTGTGCTGCTGTGTCCAGCTGCAGCATGGCTTCCAACTTCAGCCCTGTCAATTAACAAGTAGGAACACAGACAAGTAACATTAAATGAGATAACAGTGGAAGCTGTTGGTGTCCTGCTCGGTAGAAGAGCACTGGTTGGGCTCCAAAGAAGAGGCAGGGACATGGGCTCTCTGAGGCTGGGTTGTCAGCTCAGGCTCTGCAGAGCTGCACGGGCTCCTCTTGCCTGTGCTGGGGCTTAGTGTGGGTCTGGGGAGGCCTAGGGAGCCTTGGCATGGCAGAACTGGCTGAGGGGCAGGCTCAGTCTGGCCCAGCGCTGCCCCCCTGCTCTGTGGCCCTTCTAAGAGATAGTTGGGAGAGTGGGTTCGGTGACAGCTGCTATCAACAGTTTCATATTATATTGTGGTGTAAATTTGTCAGCTTACGGGAAGGTGGCTGCCAACAAGGATAATAGTTGGGAAAGCATTGGGCAACTGCAAACCGCAATGTTACAGCCTGAAGAATGACTGAAATGAGTGATTCCAGCATGACTGTTGGAGTTGATGCCTCACTTTCTCTGTGGTTTGTTTGGCAGAGCTCTGAAAAAAGGCATATTCTGTGTTATTTAAAATCTGCTTTGCTATAGGTAATATATGGGCTGTTTGGTATGAGATGAGAAATTGGCTCAGGAGAAAAAAAATTATAAAATCTAAACCTAATCATTGTTTGGTTTACAGGATTTCTCCTATGCAGCATGGGATTATCCAGAGGGTTCTTACTTAATTTGTATGGTCGCTGAGAGTCTTAGGTTGTCAAATTATTTATTTAGGTGATGTGCAATGTCTGGGCAACAAAGAGTTCCCTTTATAGGAAAGCAGAAATTAAGATAACTGTTCTCAATTTATTTGCCCCAAAATTGTATGTGAATTTTCACAAATGCTGGTTTCTGCTGCATTCCACTAATGTGTTTAGTTTTGCTATGGATATATTAAAGATGTGTTGAAATTGCTATTAAAACAAGTGCTGCTGTTTTGAAACTCACACTCCATTCATCAGCTTTGTTTTAACAGAAATCTGGTAAATGAAGGTGTTGTTCATGATGTGTTTCTATTTGATGGATTTTCTCCCTCCTGCCCCCTTCAATATTCACATCTTAAAATTTCAGATCACTTTTCAAAGTTTAGTTTTTCTTAGGCAGGACGTTTTACAGACTGGGAAGTAAAAGTATGTAACTTAGCTGCCTTTGCAAGTTCATGTAAGGCCAGAACTTGCTCTGTTACTCTAATGCTATGAGAACAGAACTGGGCACAAAATATCTACGTGGAACTTGAATCTCTTGCTTCCTCTTCTGATGCTTTTAATTACAAAACCATGAAAGCTTATTCTGAAGATCTGCATCAAATTAGTTAACCCTTAATATGCACGCAATTCTTTAGGAAAAATGTTTTGCATTCAGGATCACTTTTCTGTGAATCACGGTACGTATAACTTTTGACCTTGTCTGGAGAAAAAAAAAAGGGTTTGTAAATGTAAAATATAATATTGGAAGCACAAGCATTGAGGGGTATTTTTCTGTTGGGTTTTTGCAGGTAAACGACCTCTGCTGGCACGTACGCTGCCTCTCGTGCAGCGTTTGCAGAACGTCCCTGGGAAGGCACACCAGCTGCTACATCAAAGATAAAGATATCTTCTGCAAACTGGATTATTTCAGGTATATAATTCAGGAACATAATTTATCAGATAACTTGTTACACTTGCTTGTTACTCTTCACTTAAGCCACAATTGAAATGCACTTGAGGCTCTTTCTTTTTTATTTGCTAGGTTTATTTTCATTGGTTTAAACTCTGACTTTTCTTGTGGAGGGACTTGGGGAGCCTCAAGTCTGTGTGATGTAACAGCCTGCTAAGTCTCCTCTTTGCCCCTCCACTCTTGTGCACAGCTGCTGCATTTGTACCATCACTTCTGTATGCACGGGGAAAAAAAGTCAGAGTCCCTGCCACAGTACGAATGTATCATATGTGCAGAGAATCATCCTTGGGTAATGCTGGCTGAGAATGCGAAGTAGAGTTGAGATGATCTGTTCGGAGAAGTGCTTCTCTGGTATGGGACTTAAGGCATCACGTGGAGCTGCAAAATCAAGCCAGGATAAATCCTGCGATCTTTAAAAGAATCTTTCAGCAGTTATACCTTTCTGTGATCAATTTGCTTTAGATTGTGAAGCATTAAGGGCTAATTCTGTAAGGAAGAATATTATTTACTTGAGTTGGCAATGTAAGTACTCAGGATGCAAAGTCTTTGATATATAAAGTAGCAAAAATTGTTGCTGTTAATTTTGATGTGATTGCTAGTACTTCACGAGTTTGATTGCAAGACCAAACTATTTATGGGATTCTCACCTGTGCCATGAATAGATTACATCCAGCTAGTCAAGTTTGACGCTGAAAGAGAGGAGGGGGGCACACTGAATGCTGTGAGCTTCTGGAAACACTGAGTTTTGTGGGACTTGAAAAAAGAACTTGAATCTGCAAAGATTTTCAAGACAAATTCTTATCTAAATAATCAGCATATCTGGGTGGCTAGTTTCCTCTTCAAAGAGAAATATTCTTCTCTAATAATGTAAATACTTGCAGATATTTGAATTTATTTAGAAATCATAATGTGATGTTAATTGAGGAAATAACTATGAAAATACAGGTTTTCTCCCTTCTGCTGAAGGTGCTGAATGATTAGTGAAGGATGATGTAGCTAAATATAATAATTCAGACTACCCCTAGAGTGGTGTAAATACATTTGAATAACTGGGAGAATTTTGAACACAGTCAGCTGTTTCCCTCTCTCGGCAATTTTTAAGAGTAATTATCTTTGTAAAAAGGAAAGATGAAGAGCCGTGACTTCATGTAGCAGTTAAAATGCTTCAGTTTTGCTTTTTGCCTTATGAAAATACTAACCTCTGTATTTCATTAGTGGTCTTGTCTTAAGCAGTCCCTGTGCTCAGCTGGGGTCTCGCTGTGCTGCCACACCACGGTCACCTCTACCCGAGCCCGGCTTTGCTCGGGGCGGTCTCGTCCGGCTTCACCCCTGGTTGCCGTTCTCGTTGCAGGCGCTACGGCACCCGTTGCTCCCGCTGCGGGAGGCACATCCACTCCACCGACTGGGTGCGGCGGGCCAAAGGAAACGTGTACCACCTGGCGTGCTTTGCATGCTTCTCCTGCAAAAGGCAGCTTTCAACCGGAGAGGAGTTTGCTTTGGTTGAAGAGAAAGTCCTTTGTAGAGTGCATTACGACTGCATGTTGGACAATCTGAAAAGAGAAGTTGAAAATGGTAACATAGTGCTTTTGTTAAGAACTATGTTTGTGGTTCAGTTTTAATTAAATTGTTGGGGTTTACTTCATCTTCCTTATTTAGGGGTAATTGCCTGGCTTTAGTAAGACTGGAAGCACAGGTTCTTGAGTTAAAATAATGTGCAAATTATTTCATGTTCTAATTTTTTTTTGAGTTTGTATAACTTGTTTTCTGTCCTAAGGAAAAGAAAGCAGCAGCATATCTTGTTGATAAAATATCACACTAGATTTATTTCTTCTCTCACTTGAAAGGGAGTCATTTGGGGTATAATCTGTAATGATGCCAGACCAATTTAACTTTGAATAGAATATGGCTTTTTGAAGTTGAAATTCAGCTGACCAAGTGCTGTTGGTTATTGTTGGAGAACAGTCTGACTTATGAATAACATCACTGTGAATGTGTAGTGGCAGTATTGTTTTCTTTTTAATGTTTCAGGTAATGGGATTAGTGTGGAAGGAGCATTACTAACAGAACAAGATGTTAATCATCCAAAACCAGCAAAAAGAGCTCGGACCAGCTTCACAGCAGACCAACTCCAGGTAGAGGCAGTGCTAAAAACTTGTGTAGCTCAGGTTTATGCAGGACGTAGGTGCTGAACCAATAGGAAGTTGGATGCATAGGGGAAGAAACTTTAAAGCTTGAATGCTTTAAACTATTTCATAAACTATCAAGACACAGCATGTTTCTGGAATTGTTTGTTAGCTTCAGCAGTTTAATATGAAATAGTACTCTGCAAGCTTTTTATTTCCCTGGGGGCAGACAGTAATTCTGCAGAGTGGAAACAAAAAGGTTGTTCTATTTAGATTGCTCAATGAAACCTATTTAATCAGCAATTTACATCACTAAACATAATAAAGACAAAATATTTTTAGAATTACATAATGTGAAAAGTTGTACTAAAGATGGGTACTGTATGTGACTTCAAAACATTAATAGGATGAAAGTTGCAATTTTGTTGTAATGACTGCATCTGCTCTGCTTTCAAGGCTTCTTGTCTTGTTGCTGCCTTGTCAAGAGTTAGCTCTGGACTATCTCAAGAGGAATTATTTTGCCCTCTGGATCACACTTCACTTAAATTAGCTTTCTAGGGAAAAACATCAGGACTAGGGCCAGCTTACAATGAAGGGGGTGATAGTGAGACCAGATTTAGGGATTTTAACCTGCATGAGAAGGAAGCTGTGGCTTTCTGCCTAATCCTGGCTATACATCCCTGCTTTCACTTTATATCAGGTTTTTGAATTTCTGTTGACAATGTGAGTTCTGTTTTGTTGGCCTGTCCTCCTCTTTTTTGTGGTGAAAACAGTTGAGAAAAAACTAATGCTGAGGAGTAATAACACGTGGGGTGTTAAAGCAGTGCTGTATAATGGGGCTGTTCAAAGTTTGGTTTTCTATTTCAGTAGTGACTAGAGACAGAAGGTAGTGGTAACACAAAAGAATCATTTTAGTAATAATCCAACAGATGCACAGGGAAGGCTTGGACATTGACCTTGAACTTCTGCAAAAGGGGACTTTCTTTTCTGGCAGTATCTGAAAGGGAGATAGGCCCGGCCATTGGGGCAGGAACTGTATTCAGGGCTTCTTCCCAGCTGCTGTCATTTAGGTGGATTTTAACATACTTCATCAGGTGTTTGAAATCTTAGGGCTCCTTCTTGTTTAATGACACTTTCTATCTGCTTGTTGCACCTCTGTGCCTATCTTTGAGGCTGGTATAAGTTTGAATAAGAGAAGCATCATAGGGATAAGTGACTGTCAGAGTGGCAGCATGTTACTGCACACCTCACCAAGTACTTGTACAAAAGGATGTCCATGCATTTTGATGTTTATGTTCTATAGCACATTGCACTACCTAAAGGGGCTCCAAGAGAGCTGGAGAGGCACTTTGGACAAGGGCATGGAATGACAGAACAAGGGGCTTCCCACTGCCAGAGGGCAGAGTTAGATGGGGTATTGGGAAGGAATTCTTCCCTGAGGGTGGTGAGGCCCTGGCACAAGTTGCCCAGAGCAGCTGTGGCTGCCCCATCCCTGGAAGTGTCCAAGGCCGGGTTGGATGGGGCTTGGAACAATCAGGTCTAGTGGAAGACATCCCTGCTCATGGCACGGGTTGGAACTGGATAGTGCCTCCCAGCCTAAGCCATTCTGTGATTCTGTGAAACAGCAGAAAAGTAAATAGTTTCTGAATGTGGAGAGCAGAAGTCTGAATCTTCAAAGATGAAGCCAGGCAAAATTTGCAGGGTCAAATCAAGGGTCAAAAATTCAAAAATGAGAAACTAATGCTCTTGAAATTGCTGAAGATATCCTGCAGAAATCCATGAAGCTTTACTTCCATAAACTGGGCAAATCCTTAAAGCCTCTGAAAATGTTCAGGATGCAGGCCAAGTTGACATCTACTTACTCAAAAAAGTGTAATTCATATCCTAATGACAAGTGCTGACTTCAGTTTTCTGCAAAAAGATGAGCGGAACCAAATCATTTCAAAGGGAAGATCAGCCAAGGTGGAGTCCCCTCTGTTCCTTGGGTTGGTTAAAGGCAAAGAAAGCACAAAGTGCTTCCCAGCTCCTGCATCCTCCGCAAAGATAAAAAGAAAGTCAAGTTGCTCCATCTAATACAAGGTGCAGATACTGATTAACAAGTTCAGGGCGGTGGATCATGGCTCGTCCAGTCCTTATGCTGTGATCTGCTGCTATAGGCTTTTCTTTATTGAGTGTATTTTAATCACTTTGCAGTGAATTTTCTCATATAGTTCTTTTAATGTATTCTTACAGAGCACCTCCTTCAAGCAGAATCTGTTTTTTTCATTTCTGGTGAATGTCACAGCTCAGTTAAGCATAGTAAGAGTTTGTATTTTGGCTTTGGGGGATTTTTTTCCCCCTTAACGTATTGGGGGCTGTCTGGAGAGACCTAGTGATTACAACAGTTTCCTGAAGACAGACAAGGAGTAGGACCATGGTCTGAGAGGAATCTAATGCTGCTTTCAACACAAATGATCCTGCAATCTCTTACCTTGCCTTTTCAGGTTATGCAAGCACAGTTTGCTCAGGACAACAATCCAGATGCACAAACGCTTCAGAAACTGGCAGAAAGAACAGGCTTGAGCAGGCGTGTTATACAGGTAACAGTGTGAAGTTACTTGATTAACAAAGTCTGGTACTTATCCATTGGAAATGCTTAATGACAGTTTTCTCCATGTAGTTATTCTGGCACGGAAAAAGATGTAATCTGGCAATTATAACATCAGACAACATCCTTAATCAGGAATAGGTCTAGAACAAGCATGGTAATGTGGAAAACTCACTGTATTCCTCTTGTGCTTTGTGTGGAGTATTAACAGTCTTCTGTGAAGAAACTTCTCAGCTTAAATGGTATAGAAATTGGCACTAAGTTATTCCAAATAGAAATTTCTGACTGTAATAGTCTGTTCTTAAGACCTACACTCTTTTTGGAAATGTCTTGTGGTATGACACGTTAGGAGCAAGTGAATATCTAGTCATCTGTTCTAGAGAGCAGAGTTAAAATATATACCCATGCCATCCAAAACTGAAACACAGACTTGGAATCTTTGCTTGAAGATGTCTCTCAGCAAACATTATATGGATGCTTTTTTATACATAAATATGATTTTTAATAGATATTATATATATATGTTAATATAAATACAAATAAGTTTGGAGTTCCCTTGGCTCATTCTAGCCTGGAAGACTGACAGTGTGTTTCTATAGAAAGGAGATATCTGGCAGGTTGTTCTTGTGCTAACGTTGAATGCAATCTGTCAACATGATGTACCTTTCCCTGCTTTTCAGGTGTGGTTTCAAAATTGCAGAGCACGCCATAAGAAACATGTTAGTCCTAATCATTCATCTACTGCTCCTGTCACTGCAGTTCAGCCCTCCAGGCTGTCTTCACCCATGTTAGAAGAAATGGCATACTCTGCATACGTACCCCAGGATGGGACTATGCTGACTGCTCTGCACAGCTACATGGATGGTAGGTTTTAACAGCTTTGCTGTTTTTCTCCTAGTAAAATCATTATCAGCTGCAGCAAGAATGGTCTACCAAGTACTGATTAAAGAAACCTAATGGATTTTTAATTTTTAGTATTCTCTATAGAATATAGCAATACCGTACTTGCTATTTACACCTTATTGAGAAAGCAGTCGCTCTTCACTGTAAGAGCATGGCTGAAGATCTGGTATGAAAACCACTGCTTGTGCTTCCTCCAGGCTATTAAAACTATAATGAGAAATTAAACACTTATTTAAACATCCACACCATGTATTTTAATAATACGTAATTTTAATGAAAACTGTTTACCACTTGCTCTCTGGCTCTTACCCCACGGACTGTAGAGATGCCCCAACCAGCAACTTCTCTGAGAGCTTCACCTTCCCTCACAGTAACACACAATGCGGGGGGGAGAGCCTGGTGGTCAAAAGTGCTTTAGTCACTGTGTCTTAAGACCCAGCAAGTAAACAGCTTTGGCCCCCATCTGTGGTTAGGAGGGACTGTGAAGATTTTGGAAGAATCAGTCTGAGCTGCATGTGTGGCCTGAGCTGTTTTTCTCCAAAGCAGTGGTGTAAGGTGGGCTGTGGGTGGAGGAATGAGGATGCTGGGCTAGGGGAAACAGAGCATGCAACAGGGTTGGGACAGTGAGCTGTCACTCCCCAGTGGGATTTATTAGCTTATAATCTTTTTCTACTCTGATGAAATTGACTGGTAATGTTTGTTTTTGTAGCTCATTCACCTACAGCTCTTGGACTCCAGCCTTTGCTACCCCATTCAATGACACAACTGCCACTAAGTCACACCTAATTCCTTTCTGTCAGGGATATAAGCTATTAAAGATGTAACCTTGAGTCATAGTGTATTGAAAATATCATTGGAAAGACATTAATGTTAACTTTTTATTTAACACTTAAAGCATTTTCAAGATAACTTTTGCTGCCCAGGTATGTAAGTATATTTAGCCTGCAAGACACTTTTATGGATTCTGCATAAATAACTATTACATTGTTTACAAGCCTTATTAAACACCTTTTTGTATTGTCTGGAAGTAGTCCACTCTAGTTATGTGTGTGTTAATTTATTTGTCATCAAAAGAGCACTTTGCCTAAAAGAAAGGACTGACAATTGTGCAAAATGTTTACAATTCTTTGTGAAATTGTAGTTTATCATTAGTTTGTATCTGTAAGTTATTGCTAAAAGTATTACCTGTATTTGAGTTGTATACAGCCTATATGTTAAAGCTTATTTCTGTGAGTTTACAAAAATAAATTTTGGTTGCAAATATTTTCAAAAAGAACTGAATAAAGTTTCTGCTGTAGCATGCCAAGCAAAAATGTTGCTGTGTTTATGGCTAAACTGTGATCATTTGTCAAGTGTTTAACTTGAATCTTCAATTTCAAGAGAAGGTCCCTGTTACACTGAGGAACATTACACCAAGGTCCTTCAGGAGAGTTCATATATATTCCAATTGATAGCAGAAATGCTTTAATGGTCTTGAAACACCCCAAATAGGTGGTACACAAGTGAGTATATGCAAAGCAGTGCTGCTGCTGAGGGTGTACAGTTGTGGGGAAAAGGAAATGGGAGATGAATAGGACAGATTTTAAACTGTGACTTAAGTTGGCAAGTGGAGAACCTGAAGTCACATCTGCTTTAAATTTTTAATCTTTCCTACTTTAGCTTCTGTTCAGTGGTTTCATCTTGTGCTTTTGTTAAGTAGGATGATAAATAAGATGCAATACTTAAACAGAGTCTGCTTTTTAAAAGTAAAACCTAGTTCAGCTTTTTAACTCACCTGCATATGAAGAGAGACTGGAATTCAGTCAAATGCACCACAGTCTACTGTGTTTAAAGCTGCTAATGTGCTAAGACTTTGTTGCAGGACATGTTTTGATTCACTGATCTGATGCACAGAGGCTACCATAAATTCAACTGATTTTGTCTTCACAGACTAGTTTCCTTCTAGGATTTAAGACAGGTAGATCCCATTTGCACATTTAAACTTTATTTGCATCAGAAGGAAATCATACTTTTGAAGCTGTGTATATGTGTCCATATCCCTTTCTCTCCCAGCTATATATTAGTGTCTACTCTGAAATTCCTTAACTGTGCTGGTCAAACCATTTCACTGTGAAAACATAGTGCTTTCTGATGATGACTTTTGAGAGCATAACTTTAATGGCAAGCTCTGAATTATTCAAATTCATTAAATTAAAATCCTAACACTGTTTCAAGTGCTACTCACGGATGTCTGAGCTAATCGAAGTAGCAGAAACAATCTCCTTGCACTGGCACAGTGTGTTGTCAAGGCTTATATTATCCTGCCTTTCCTCCTCTCCCTTCTCCCCCCAGCCCTTAAAACACTCAAGATGGGCTGTGGTGGAGCTTGACTGACTGTACGTTTTATTCTAGCATATGTAACATTTTATTCTAGAGTATGTTACTTCTTAGCGAGAAACTCCAGGTGGAATACTGAATTCAGGATGTTGTTTCCAGTACCTAAGCTAGCTCCATAGACCACCATGCTACAAAACTGCATGCACAGCAGTAGATAAACGGGTTTGTGCTCATTTATTGTGTCTGATAGGCAAGTAGGACAACCTTACTGCTGAAGTTTTACCAGTTAAATGCTAAATAATGCTAATTGACATGTTAACATAACTTGGTAATTTAAAATGCAACTTAGCTTGCATTGAGTTCCTTTAAGGAAAAGTAATTATTCACTTTAATTTGAAGAACCGAGTAGCTTCAGGTTGCCTGAAACAAAAGTAAGTCTAAGCTTATTTGTGAAACACGTCTTTCTGTTCAGTTTCAAAGTCAGAACAGGATTAAAGTACATGGGAGCAATTTTCCTATTTCCCTATGAAAGTAGGAAGCAGGATAATTTGTCTTTTGCTACTGTCGAGTGCTTGTTCAGCTATTTATAAGAGTGGCTGGGAAAATGAAGAGCTGAAAATAGGAAGCTCTAGCAGAGAATCTGGGTGTTGTGTCTCCCTTTGCCACTGCCAGAGCCGTCTGCAGCTGGTGTTGGGCTGACAGTCTGTGGAAAACTGGGGACAGTTTTAGTCAGCTGTGTTCAACTGAGGCTGCTGCTGTAGCCTGACTTCGAATGCTTGTTTGACAAGTCTGAATGTTTGTCTTTCTCTCCTGGTTGTGCGCTGGCATTTGTGACTCTGCTGCTGAGTTCTCCTGAGCCTGGAGCCATCCTCTCTGCCTTCTGCTGTGTAAAAGAGTAACTTGGATAATGATAGGATGAGGAAATTCACGGGCTCTCTTTGCAGAAAGGGAATGCTTCAAAAACATCATAATGATATATCTGTCTGTGTGTGTGTGTGTGTGCACAGGTGGGGTTTTTTTCTGTTTTCATTTGGTTTGTGCTTAAAGGTGTACTTACTTCATATGTTACTTATTGCTGTGAAGTCCTTAAGTTAAAAGAACAATGAAGTAAGCATTTCTCTTTTGCTTGAAACAGCTGACCAGGTGAAGTGTGATGTAAGACATTTGAGATTCAGTATTTATGCATTACCAGGATTAGCAGCACAGGTGGAGCAACTAAAGTCAAATGTTTGGCTCCCAGTCCATTGTTTGCCTAACAGTGCTCATCTTTTCTCTTCTACTCCTGCTAATTTCTTTTTCCCCCACACACAACTAAGCCCACAGCAATTCAACAGTACTTTTGGGAAAACACCTCACAACTTCCTTTTCTGCCTGCAAATTGCACATTCCTCTGTTTACACAGCGCTCCTTGGACTTCTTCCCCACTCCTCTCATGAAGAGCTTTTCCCTGTTGGGCACACTTGTGACAATGCATCATCTCTCTTTCAAATACTGCTGTCACATGGGTTGGTTTGTTTGTTTGGGGTGGGTTTGTTTGGGTTGGTTTGGATTTTTTTAAAACCCTGCCACACCTCAACAGGAACTAATCCCCTCCCCTATATAAGAATGATATAAGACCTGCCATCACAAACTGCACCAATATTATTTCCCAAGTTGATCTCATGGGAGAAAGATGTCTCCTGCTCCAAGCCTCCTGAAAACAGAGGTTATTACTGAAATATGAGAAACTTGTTACAGTACACCAGTATATAAAAAAGTTAACATATTTTCTTATTTTAAAATGAAGCCATTGCATTTGAAAGATAGCTACTCCATTAAAAAAAAATCAGTCAAGGAAGCATTTTATTTTTGTTTAATGTAAGCTAACAGGTCATCCAAGAAAGTTAATCATAAAAATATCATTTAAATAGGACACAAACTGTAATATGCTGAATGCAGGAATCACTGGAAGCTGCCTTTTTCACCATTTTCAGAAATAATCAGCAGAAATACTGGCATTCCTGAAATATGGATACAGGCATTTAGCCAAAATATGATTTTAAGACAAAAAAACTGTGTATCTAATGTTATGCATAGATAAATCCATAAAAATGTTACCTTTCAACAGGCACTTTGATGTCTCTGCAGGAATTTTTCCAGGCATCTAGGTGGTGGGCTGGGATGCTCAGACACAATCCACAGAAGTGTTCAAACATGCCAGTGCAGGTTTCTTGTAATGACATCAGTTCAGAAGATCTGCCACTGCTACAAGAGAGCCCCTAATATTAAACCCACAAAGAGTTTTAACAACTTTTTCAAGCTCCAGGGACTCAGAACCACTACAGCTGGGTGTTATACAAAGATTTGTTAAACTCTTTTGGACCATTGTTAGTGTTCTCACAAAACAACTTGTGAGCTTAAAGCTATGATAATGCTGTTCCAGTACTCTGTATTTCTGTAAGAAATTTGAACTCTGTAAACTAAAAAAAAAAAAAAAAAAAAAAGTAAAAAACCCCAAAGTACAAAACTCTTTTGTTATTATCATTTGGAGCAAATTAAGCATGGACCTTTCTCCTGGGATGACTTTGATCCAAACTTAGGCTCTTTAAAGTACGTTACCTGCAGAGCCCAGCCAAATCAACAGAAATGAAAACCTAGGACCTAATGAAATTAAAGTTGATTCAAGACAGGAAACTGAGTTGGTCAGATGTGTTAAAAATGATGGCAACCAGAAACTACTTTAAGAAGCTCTGTATAAAATAATCCCTTCCTTTCCTTCTCCAAGGCATCTGTATACGTGTGGCTTTGCAAAGGAGCATGCCGGTTCTTTGCAGAAAATGCACCAAAAGCAATGTTCATCTGCAAAGTCAAACCCCAAAGATGTGCACAGGTGGTACTCATCAGCCACTGGCTGAGACAAAAGCAGAAACATTTTCATCCTGGGTCTCTTTGATTGTAACAGGTCAGGTACATTATCATTTCCTTCTTCAGCAGAAATGTCAGTCAGATCACACCACTGCTGCTCTAGCCCGGAGTAGTTGCAGCACAACGACAACTCATGGTGCCAGAGCAGAGTGGAGAGGCCTTTCCTCCCCTCTCCCTGTGCAGCCAACACCCGTGCCAGCAAGGGCACCTCCCTGAGTAATGTGTGCATAAACCTATCAACTTCAGATGAGTTGCCATGCTGCATCCCACCGAGTGCTGACACGGGTCACAGGTACATAGCCCAGGGCTGCAGGGGAGGCTTATGTCACTGTAGGACAGACCCCTTGGCTAGGCAAACAGAACAACCCATACAGAAGCAGGATCTCTAGAAAAGACTGGAGGTCAGACTGCTGGTACATAAAAATACTCTGGGTAGGTTTCGAATCCTCTGGATGTGGATTAAAGTTTCTATGGCATGCAGCCAAGATTAGATTTAAATGTAATATGAATGGCAAGAAAACCATGTGAGATAAAAAACACATCAGTCTGAAAACAAATTTAAGAGAAGGAAGGCAAGAAAGCAATTTTGTTAGCGAGCCTTACATTTTCTGAAGGAGGACAATATAACTAATAGCTGCAGTCAGTTCCAACAGACCATGTCTGTTAAGAGGAGATACTGATGGAGTTTAAAAAATAAAAATATCCAAATTTTAATTAAAATAATGACATATATATGAGACACATAGTAAAGGTCCTCTATGCTCCAAAATCCCCATACAATAACTTTTATAATACAAGTGTATCTTCAGAGTTTAGGTACCCTGTGTTGGATTCTGCAGGGCTATACATGATCAGTTGAACTCAAACAATCTGCTTTAAAAAACACAGTACTTTACTGTTATTGTTGCTTTCTGCCATGGTCAGAACCAAGTTTTACAGCGATGCTTTACACAGTAAAAAGCATGCAGGTTTTGTTTCCTGAATTTGCATCTGATCAAATGTTAAAAAACAACAACAATGAAAAGAAACAAAAGTAAATCTGCTCTCATGAAGATTTACTGTAGAACAGCAGTGACTTTTATCAAGAGATGAAGCAACTCTAGTGTACTAGCCTGTACCTCTTCCCACATGGCATGGCCTCAGTCAGCCAAGCTGCTAACCTGCGCTCAGGGAACACCAGCGTCCCTCTGAAGATCATTTTTGCAGTTCACCTTTCAGTGTTTAGTTTGGACTGAAATGGTCTGCATCTAAACCTTCCAGGCTGAGCCATTCTTCTCTTTGCTTTGTCGCAACTTTCCTTCTGCAGCAGCTGCCAGCCACCCCTCGAGACAGAGCTGGGCTGAACAAGTACCGCTGTTCACAGCCACTGACCGAGGGTGTGGCTGACTGGACTACAAATTCACCAGCTTCCCCACCAACACTGACAACATTTAACCCTCTCTAATAAATAGTATCCTATGGCATAAGCCTCATACGTGCTCATTTTCCCTTAAATGATATATGCTGCAACTATAAATTCAAAACGTCTGTGAATGCACTTATTCACTATTCAGTCACTGAATTCCAAACACACAGCCATACTTCCAGCTTGCTTTGCTAATTCAAAAACTTTCTCTCAAGGTTTCATTGCAGTGATTGCTGAATGACAAAAGCAACTTCAAACAAGGCTGCCCACATATGGAGTAACTTCCAAGGCATACTTTAACCTCGAGTCCAAATTTTCCCTTTGTCCTCACTCAAAATAATTGCTCCAGTTCTTTCTCTGATGAAATCCACCCCCATCTCTGAAAAGCTTTTGCACAGGGTTTGGTGGTTTTGTTTTTTTCTCCCTGTCTGCCAGAGAAATGTATGTGATGGGCCACTGGCCAGATGGGGACTCACCTGCCATAGCTCAACTGTGAATTCAGCACCTGCAGCAGCTCTGCCTGTGATGTTCTGCCAACCCACTTTGTCCAATAAAGGTTTTCTTGACCTCACACAAAGGCAGGAGAAAAATCTGACTTTTAGTGAGTCTTGTAAACTCCAAAAGAGATTTATACCGAGTTCCATGGTATCATTTTGGCCAATTTAAAATACACCTTGTCTTGTATAAGATCTCAATTCAGGTTTAGACAAAAAAAAACCCATGGTTTATTATTACGTGGTTAAAAAACTTTAAATCTAAATTAAAAAAACCGTAACAAACAACCCTCGAGCCGCTACAAGCAAACCCAGAATTCCCCTCCATCCTGTAGCAATGATAACGGCCCCACCCAGCCCCTCCTCTGCTCCGCTCCTACACAGCCGCATCCGCCCCGCGCCCCGCGGGTACCAAACCGCGCCCCGCCCCGCCCCGGTCCGCCCCCCGCGCAGCCGGAGCGCCCCCGCATCCCCCCGCCCGGCAGAACCCCCGCGTCCCCCCGCACAGCCCCGCGAACAGCCCGGCGCGGTGCAGACGCACTCCGGTTTATATCGAAATTTTTATTGGAACAATCCCCAAGAACTGTAAAACGGCGAATTAACAACAAAATTAAGCACTTTCGTTATCAAAGATATTTAAACAATACCTATCTATTTCTGCATAGCAGAAGCAACAGGGTTTAGAGCTCGAACCCTCGTGCTCGTGTTAATTTGGTTTTGGCAAGATAACACAACCTTAAGAATCACATTAATGGAACAGTAACCTCCCTTTCATTTCTTAAACCTTGAAGAGCCATTTTTATAGTTTACTCATTATTTGGGACAAATACATGTGGACATATTGTAGCATAGAGCAACAGACAATTTTAATATTAGTAGTACTAGTGTTACTTGTACATGAAGAGTTACCTTTCTAATTGTTTACAGTGCAGTACAAATTACATATTACCTCAAAAATCATTGCCTGTATCAAAAGTTTAAAAAATTTGAACAATTTATAAAACACTTCCATAATAGGAAATTATCAGTCTTGAAATGGAAAATGAACTTTATGCTTATAAACACGCAAATGGATGTATTACAGTAATACGTTTGTTAGCTTTATTCCTTCTGTTTTAAGTAGCAAGAGCCCAGTTCTCCCCACAGTTACACAAGTACAACACACACGATCATTGTAACCAAAAGCAGAATAGGCCCTACTCAGAAGTCCACTATAACAGAAATTAAAGCCATTAAAAAAATCTACTATTAAAAAATGGAACAGTCTTGCATTGTTTTTGATTATTTGCAACACCCAAATTGTCAGGTTTTCTCCCGGACCACACTGTCAACTTTCATGATCTGACAACAGCAACAGGGAAATTGTGAGTGCTGCATCATGCAGTCCAAACACATCTGACATCCTTCCTACAATTCATTTTCTGTCAGTTAATTTGAAACAAAGAGTGTTGGTTTTCTTACCTAGCATTTTGTTTTGTGGTCTACATGGTATGAATAAATTTCAAAATGTAACCCAGGTAAAGTAACAGCCAGTAAGGCACTTTGTCTGCAAGGACGCAGCTGTTCAGGCTGAGCAACTGGTCAAAGGGAGACATTCTGCATTACTCAAAACCAGTCAGTTTATTCTTCATAATCACTTCTCTGACAGTCCATTTGTGGAAGAACACTTACTGACTATCTCAGAATCAGCCTGACATTGCATCTGCCAAAATATTTTTCCCGTTCTACAGCAGAACATGCAATAGTAAAATATTTAATTAAATAATAACATTTAGAAGAATATTCAGCATCCTTGTAACACCCAAGAATCAGCTGCTGAATACTATTTGGAAACACCCTCCCTCCCGCAGAAGAAATGATCCCATCTTCTTGTTTCTTTGTTTTGTTTCTGTGGTTACTTTCTCTTTTTTTTTTTTTTTTTTTTTTTTTTACAAAATTTGAAGGCTTGACATTAAAACTTTGGTATAAAACATGGAAATGAAAGCCATCCAGAAATATGGCGTAGGGACATACAATGAATCCAACCCAAACTAAACAAACACGAGTGTGTGGATGTCATGACAGGGGGTGTTTTCTACTGTCTCTTGGTTTCTACATTCTGCTTGTTTGTGATGTTGAGAAGGGGTCTTTCTACTCATGTAAAAGGGTCTTTCTGCAGAGCCACCTGCCTTCCCAAAGTTCCTCCCAGGAGAGAAAGCACCTGGCAGGACCCTGTGACTGCTGGTTCTGGGTCCTCCCCTCCCTCCCCTGTAGGCACGGAACCACCCCGGTCAGTCGGGGCTGGCCTGGGCCCCTGCACCGGGGGGACACTGTGGCAGCAGCCCCAGGGGGCTCAGCAGCAAAGCTCACACCACATATTTGACTGTCTTCCACTCTCTAAAGCAAAAAATGAAATTCTGAATTTTATACTAAATCGAGCAACAAAGTAAATATCCAAATCCATAAATGTCAATACCAGTACCTCCTCCGTGGTGCACATCTGCAACTCTGGCCCACAGGGTATAGGACCCATTCTAATAAGACAGTCTTAAAATACCTCAGGTGATTATTTCCCAAGTAAATACTTGCATTAATTTTGACTTATGAACTATTAGCAATTTATCTTTTAAAAGCCGATTTTAATATTAAATAATTATTATTTACTTACTGAATTTATTGATTACAAAACCTACATGGTATTGCTTTGTATTTTCACAGTTCTCATAATTATTAAGAAAATGGCTTTTAAATTTTCTTCTCAGAAATGATGATCACTTACATTCTAAAGACTTTCACAAAATAGTGAGAAGAGCAAATTTATACATATATATTTTTTACTTCATATAAATAATAATACAATTTAAAACTTTCACTTTTAGAAATTCATCTAGTAAATGCATAGGTTTGTTACAAAAGTCTTCTAATCAAATAACTGTATACTATTTCTATTATGTTTTATTCCTAGTAAATTCTATGGTTACATTCATATGATAAAAAAGCAAGGTGTATCAGAAGCTTTTCCAGTTGAGCTCCCAGTAAGACACTCAAGTCCAGCAGAAATATAGATTACTTAATGCAGTTTCTTTGTCACCAAATTAATCACATTAAAAAAAAAAAGCTTTAGAACGTGGACTGTAATTAGACCAGCAGCTTCTTTAATCACAGAATGGTGACACATACCCTCAAAAGTTACTGACTTAATTCTCAGAAAAAATTAGAATCCTGGCAGGGGTGTGAATTCCATGCCATGCACATAATGAGAAAGGACTGATGATGATGAAAAACTCAAGAATCTGATTTTTTTTCCCAAGGCAGGGCTCTCAGTCCTTTCTGAAAGTCAGGTTTACTTTGGGGTATCTCACAAGGGGTTACCAAAAACTGAAGGTGCCCATAATCAGTAGTTATGCTTGAAACTGTACACCTTTATTTTACATTATTTGAATCCTAAACTGAACTCCTCACTTTTGTTTCAAGGAAAAGTGCTGCAGCACCCACTGGACCACGGAGAATGCTCTCAAGGACCCTCCCACCTGCACCTCAGGTCACAGGATTTCATGATCTGTCCATGCCCGTGAGTGTGAGTGCGTGGGTGAAGAAGGTTACCTTCACATCACCACAATCCCAGACCCGCTGCATAAAGGACAATGTTCCTGCACTTGTAGCAATTACAGCCATCACAAACTGCAGCTCTAAGTCAGAGAGCAAAATCCCACTGAGATGGGGATGGTCAGTACATTTTGCCCAGAAACTTGCCTTCAAATCATCTGAAGAAGAATTTGCCTTTCTTTTTGTGACACCAATTGATACCTAGGGCTACAAAAGTATTTCCAGGTGCTGAACTCCTGTCATAGAACTGGTAAATTTATGGCACATGCAACTCCTGGAAAGTGGATAGTACTGGAATAACTTAGTACAGTGGAACCCATGAAAACTAGGGTCTCAGTATGGTCCTTGGTCCCCCAGGAGACTAATAAATTAAAACCTTTTCAGCTCAGCTCCTGGAAGTAACAGACTTGAGAAGCACTTCAGTGCTGGACTTTTTCCATCAGCAGAGCTGTTACTTAACCGCCGTGGGAGGGTCATAAACCACAAAGAATGTTAAATGCATTAATGATTTTGTACTAATGACTGGGCAAATTTAATAACCAAAAAGCAAACTAAATCTTTCAGAGCATCTCTCAGTAGCCAAATAATTAATCCTGTATCATGAGAAGACTTGAATTCAATGTCCTAATACCTTACTGTGTGAGCCACTGGGAGCCTGAAGACGTGCAGAAAGTGCACCCTTGGCCCTCAGCAGTTGCACAGTTGTTCCAATGGCTTGGTAAAGAGCCCTTCTGAGCTGGGCAGAGGCAATGGAACTCCTTGTGCACACACACGGCAAAGACTTTCTTTCAAGGAAAAAAAGACTTGTATTTGGTTTTCCTTTCAGTGAAGCTCAACGTCCTTGCAACACAGAACACATTCAGAGACTTGTCAGAGATAGGGGGATATTAATATTAACACATGTGCATCTCTCTTAGACATCAGCTAAAAATGATACATTCACCATCTTGTACCAGATGAAACCTCATTTGTGTGAACCACAAATCACTTCAAGTGCAGTGGGACCTTCTCTCAGTTACATCATCTTTTAAGCACAACTTACAGAAAACTTCACTTTAAGCAGTATCAACTAAAGTCTTTTCTGACTTCCTTCTTTGAGGACCTGCAGGGTACCATCATGTCTTAAAAGATGCAGTTGTGGATGTGATTAAAATATCACTACGTTTTTCAGTGTAGGGAATCATTAATGCATGTATAATCACAGTTTAAATAGCTGTGAACCAGCTTGTACAAAAAAATACAATCATAGCACCATATTTACAAATTTAGTACCATCTCCAGGTTAACTAGAGTCTTAAACTATCTTTTTTATGGCTAATTAGGTTATATGTTAGTGCTTTCAAAAAATTGCCTGAATTTCTTTTACAAATATACACTTATAAAAAGAAACATTATCAAAACTGCTGTCATCTAAGGCAGCAACTTGTATTACAAAAATTATTAAAACATCATTATAGACTTATAAAAGCTTCAAATTTACATTTTCCTTTCCATAGGCACTCTATAAACTAAAACGTGGCCTTGTTTTCACAGCTGTTAGTTTAAGCATTTAAACTAATTAAATGTTACTGATGTTGCTCTTTTGTATTAAATATAAGCAAAAGGAAAAAAAGAATCACCCATTAACCAGAAGCATAATTTACGGTTTTTACTTTTGCCTACTTTATACACGTTTTGCTTAAAAGTGACACTTTTTGATGTCGAGGTTCAGTGCATGTTATCCCACTGCCTTCTTAGGGCTTAGTTTCTTCTTCCCTAGAATTCTGTGGAGGCTTGCTGACATGAAGTAGGGTTTTGCTGTAGATCCATCATTTCTTTCCAGGTCTTCACCTGAATTTACACAGCAAAAGCAGTCAAAAAAGCCAACAGCAGTACAACCACACACACACACAGATACAAACAGAATTGAAGTAAGGAGAGAGTAAAAGACCTAACATTAAGAAAAATCTCAATCAATGCAATTAAGCTGTATTATTAATTATGTCCTTGATCAAGAACACTATAAAATTTCTATTTTCTCAAATCACAAGGTGTTTTACATGAAACAGAGACACAAACATCTAGACATTTTTACATGAAAGCAATATATCCTTTTTATTCTCCAGATCTTTGGTTTGGTTGTATAGGTGGAAATTTTCAGAAATTCTCATTCCTCCACTGAAGCCTGGCATTTTGGACACCTCTTGCTAGCAAATTTATCACAAAGAGAGCTATGGATTTAAGCACTTTTTAACTCTGGACTCTTTTTCGCTTCCTAAGATAAAGTTCATTTGAAAACCTGCTGCCATGAGTGCACAATATTCTATATGATCTATTGTCCATTACTGAACGGAAGCAGGGGAAGCAGAACAGAATACGAATGTAAAAAACCAAGGCAGACTTATTACTTTTTTTCCTACAGAAGGTCATGACTAAGTCACTGGTCAGGATTCAGCCCAGCTGGTGCCATGCAGCAGTCACAGACCAGTGACCAATTACACATCGAAGGCAGTCGGGAGGGAGTGTGCAGTGAAGCACAGACATTGCAACTGCAACCCTGCAAAGGCTGGATCTGCAGAGCCAAAATGAAAGCACCAGTTCTGAGGAGTGGCTAAGGAGGTCAGAGATGGCAAATCCTAATATATCTCTGTGGTAGCATATGCCCTGTGTCTTTGGCATAAACTAAAAGAAAATCTTCTAATTTTTGAGTGCACCAACAAATCTGCTAAATTCCATTTCTTTCTAAATAACAAAATAAATAAATAAATAAAATTTCAATACTGATTTGAATATTAATAATACTAACACAAACACTAATAATAAATAAATAAATAACAATTTATGTTTTAATAACAATTAATGGTTTAGTTTATTTCTCAGAGAGTTGTTAGTGCGATATTTGCCTGTTTGTATTGAACCAAGGTCCATTACTTGAGATAAATAGGACATAGCTCTCAACTTTCAGTTTTCTAATTGATTTTGTTCCTATGACTCTTCGGCAACCTAGTTTTTCCAGAATCACTGCTAACCTCAGTTTTCAGGGAAGCACAGCTAAAGTCAGTTTATCTCACATCAGTAATCCACTGTGCATATATATGAAAGATCAAGCTTATGACTATTTCAGTATTCCCTTAGTATTATTAAATTTGCCAATTTGAAGACCAATCACTACCATGTAACTTCTACACTGACCTATCAGAATGAATTTCTTTACAGAAAAATCTAGCACAGGGAAGGTATTATATACTAAGGACATCCACTTCTTATAATCATGTCCCAATTTGAGACCAACAGATTTCTTTTGTAATTTCAGTATTCTCTGTCCCTGTGACAGTGCCCATCATTGCTTGCCATCGGGGGTCCAAGGGACAAATAGTTTCAAGTGATATTTTACAGAATTCTTAAGGTGATTCAGCATAATACTTCGTTCAGGGTTATTATGCTGAAAACAAAGTACACATACCAAAGAATATATTTGTTATTATCAAGAAGTTTAAGTGAATCAATACTGTACAGGGCTTTTCACAAAACACCCTGAAGCAAACTTACTGAAATTTAAGGAACATCTGAAAGACAAAAGCCAGGTACCACCATGAACCATGAAGCTACCTTACATTTTTTAAACTAATTAAATTTGAATACTAAAACAGAACGCATCAAGGAGAGTATCTGAAAAGAAGAAGCTGCTAATTTTTCACAGTCTGCCAGTATGCCACCAGAATTCTGTAAGGAAAGGACAAGGTGGTTTTCTACTCCCCCTTCCATGACTTGCAGGTATTACTGAAAGAAAAGGTAGTACTTACAGAAGCAGAGGAAAAGCGTGTCGACACACATTGCATAGACACTGAAGAACCCGTGTGCAACTAGGTAGGAGCCAATGATGACTGTCTAAAATAAAAAACCATCACAATAAACCCCCAAACTTCTTTTGGTGCCAATGTGGCACTATTAACACAAGTCAGAAGCCTAGTCTGCTAAGCAAATTTGGGAGAATATAATGTCAGCTCTGTATTTCTACCAAAGGTTTCTAGTGCTGTGGACAGCGATCACAGGGTCAAGACACTGCATTCTAACATGCAGTAGCCACTCATTTTCCAGCTGCCAAAACAGAATTATTTCAACCTCCAAAGAGAATATATGCCAAGAATATTCTGGACTCCTTCAAGAAACACTCATCCTGGAGATGCATTGCACATCCCTTCCATTAGAAGCCACCCTGCCATCAGTGCCTCACCACCAGCCTTTATTGTCTGGGAAGTCTAAGAAAAGCAGATGTGAAACCTAATTTTTCTGAAGATGCAGAGTCACTGCACTGCCTTCAGGACTGCAGCAGAGCTGATCAGTCCTCACCTCAGTGGATACTATGCCACTGAGGGGCTGACCACAGAAGTTGTGATCAGACCATGCCCTGAGCAGTCTGAGCACCTTGAACTGCCCCCAGCGTTCAGAAGATTAGATGGTTGCCTTACCAACAATGGTACCCAGTAGTAATTTAACGTTGGCACTTCCTGTGCAAAGATTGGAATTTTCTGTGTGAAGAAAAAGAATGCAAGGACACCTGCAAGAAGCACAGGCAATTAGTGACTTCCATGCTAGCCCTTATTTCTTAACATTTAAAGAATGGACGAGACAGACAAAAGATCCAAGGTTGGTTTAAATAAAAGTTTGTAAACAATAAATTCCTCAATACTAATTATCTAACAGAAGATATATGTAAATGAATTCATTACCATAAACATACTCATGGGCCCAGAAATATTTTAATGAATTGGTCTGTTTCATCATTCTACTGAATTTAATAGCAAAATTAATAAATGATGTAATTCTACAGTAATGACAAAATATTTTAGATGAGTTCTTGTTACTAGTTTTCAATTTTTGATTAAAATACAATTAATTAGTTATCTTTTAAGGTATACAGAATGCAAAATATGGTTATTTGTAAAATGTTTTTTTAAAACTGCAGTGACAATTTAAAAAAAACAAAAGGGAATACTGCCAACCTGAATTTCTGAAATTGTTTCATTTAAAAAACAGAAAAACACTTTTCTGTCACAGAAAACCATGAGTAATCTATTTTGATATTTACTGATAACCAAGAAAACCCTATAAGAATGCTAGAAATATTCTATTTCTTTAGCTTATAGTTTTAATGGCCTAGAATACAGCAGAGCTTCCGGCCTATCTCCTGCAGACCTGAAACACCTCTTCTAGGCATCTTGTCTGCTACTAGGTGAATCTCATTTGCAATTTTGTTCAGTTCTTATGAAAGAAGAACTGACTGTGGCTGACTTATTGGGTGTGAATTTGTTTTGATCCAACTATGATGCTGTGGCTGCAGAAGACCTTGTGCCAGCCACACACACAGAAGAGCCGTAAAAGCAATTAAGGAAAAGATGCTGTCAAGGCACATCAGGGGCTTGGGAGGGGGGAGAAGGGGGAAGAAAAAAGGAAAAAAAAAATTTTAGTTCAATCTTGCAAATTCTAGAAACACAGGAACAGATTTCCAAACAGTCAGACTGATGAGAACCTCCAGCTGTTAATTAAGCATATATGATTACAGCAGCCATGTTTGTAGGTACCAGAAACTAGAACACACAACTCAGAAAAAAACCAATTAGCTTACCTACACCACCAGCAACAAGAATTTTCCCCAGGAATAAAAGGAAGTCTGTTACTTTGTCCAGAACTGCAACTCTGTTCAGCAAAAGATAAATGATACATAATCATCACAGAACAGAATTTGTATTCTTTCTCCTTAAATCTATGGATATGGCAAAACATGACCAGAAGCTGTCTTCTGCTGATTTCACAGGCTGACAGAACAACAATACCGATGAGCTGAAATGAGCTTTGTATCATCAAACTCTTAACAGCACTGAGGTCTATGGATATAGTAATAGACAGCACTGACTACTAGGAAAAATAAACATTAAGAACTACTAAAGAGACCAATCACCATTAATATGTCAGAATTCAGATTTCGCAAAATACACAAGATAAAACATCTTCATTTGAAACAACAAAATTATATGCCTGACTTTTAGATATTGTTTTTACTGATTAAGAGCAAAATCACAAAGGACAGAGAGATGATATTCTGTCAGGAAATCAGAAGGCAGCTTTTCTATTGCATAGGCACTACATGGTGTGGACATCACTGCCCTGATATTAGTGCAGACTAACACAGTGAAAGCACTCTATTGTCCCATCTTCAATCCTTTCTTCTTCTTCCTGAAGCATCATTTCCATCTTCTCCTTCAGCCTCCCTCTCCATTTCTCTCCTCCCAGTCCTTCACTTTATAATCTAAACTACTTAACTAGTTTTACTGTGTCTCTCGCTTGGTAATTAGACTGTCTGCTATTGCATCAACATGGCCTGCTCCTAAGTTATTCTCCCATTGTTTTTTGATCTCACAGTAGTAAAGGAAGAGCCAGACACAATGAAGGAAAGTACTGATGAGAACAGGGAGTTTGGCAGCAGACTTGATAGTGGAGAAAAGGGCAGGACAGTTCCCAGCACCAGAGAAGATCTGGTTATGTAAAAGATACTCTTTTTGAAAGCAAAGTACTCTCTCTTCTTTCCTTCCACTGTCTGACACCCTATAAGCTTTCTGAATGAATCTGAAGACTTAAGTCTTTCTGCTTTCCTTTTCCCAGACAGTAAGTGGACCAAAGCTCAAGAAACACACATATGGCAGACAATGAGCATCCCATTCCTGTGTATCCACAGATCTCTCAGGGGCACCACTGGTTTCTTGGAGGCATTACTACAATCTACTGGGTACTTACAAATTTAAAGGAGCAATCACAACAAACCCATGAGATTATATCAACTTTGCACAAGTTACTGTACAGCTGGACAGCCTGCTGTTACACACTGAGTGATAGTGAGGGCCACGGCTGAGGACAGAGCAGCTCACAGTAGTATTTGGAGGAGATATATGAGAGGAAAGAAGTATGTCTTCAGAGTGCAATAGCGGCAACTCCTGACATTTCCAAGGACTGGGAGATGGTCCCTTACCTCACCACATTCCGCATAAGCAAATAGAATGCGTCCCTTGCCGAGGTGCAGAAGTTTTTACCATATATGGCAATCTGAAAAATAATAGTAGCTATTAGGTATTTAAAATAATTAGGATATCTCCTTGTATGCCAGAATCTTCCTGCGTGTAATGCATAGTTTTCTCTAATATATGGCCTTCGAACTCAGATGAACATAAAGCACTTCACCCAGTCTCCTACTGCTTCTTAATGCTTCACACCAGGTAGGGACAGAGTATTATCCACCTTTCCCCTTCAAATCACCTGGTGATGAGCATGCCACCCTTGTGATCTTACAGGCAGTAGACTCAGTACTCAGTTTGCCAAGCAGAGCAAAAAAGGTACTCGCTGAGGGTTTCTTCTCCCTTTGCTAGTTACCCACATTAGATTTATAGTCAGTGGAAAGCAACAGGCACTTGTGAGCTGACTCCTGTAGGTACCTTCTTGGACCATATGCTGCTTTCACTGAAGATATCAGCATAAAGTAAAGCAATTAAAGTTATCCAGGAACAAAACCATTTCTTCCTGGAATAGTGTCCACAAGGGTAAGATACACTGGATACACTTATCTCAGACAGTTTATCAACTGTAAAGACTATCAAAACAAATACTTCCTCTTCAAGATAGCCTTAATTTGAAACATCAATTGCAGGAACATAGGTTATAATGGACCCACTACAGCCACCTCCTTTGAGACAAGAAGTCTGTGACCATACCATTCAATCACTGAAATTGCTTCAAGTCAGAACATCCTAGGCTTAAATCTGTGTTTGTTTATTTATGTGAAAATTTCAAATTTCTCTTATCTGGAAGCTAAGAAGGGTTATTTTAGAGAAATATCACTACTGCTGCTAGTAGAATTTGTGCTTTTAACTTCCAGGTGGAAATACAGTTATCACATGCCTTCTGACTTCCTTATTCAAACACTGCCTCCAAACAGAAGTGTCATCAACATGCAATATGAAAAAAGGTAATACCCTTGTTGAAATCAGTATCTCAACTGCTGAATCAGAGGGAGAGTTAACCAGTTATGCCATCCCTTCCCACTTGCTTTGGGGGTGGGGGTGATAGACAAAGACAGGCATAAAAAGAGGCTGAGATTAGAAGAAAAAAAAATCTTATTTTTTCATGGTAGAACCACATGCATGTCCTGAAAACTCCCATAAATCCCACTATTTATTCAGCAGATTCAAGTACTGCTGACTGTTGACCAACTAGTAATGGCTAGGGTATTTATGTGTCCCAGATAGGGTAGACTACATGTAGACACGGCACATACCATGATGTAGGCATTTCTGTTTATAAATTTTAAGAATTTTTCCAAACACCAGAAACAGCACTTGAGGCAGCAGAGTAGAAATCTAGTGAAGGAGTTCTGAGTACCTAAAAAAACCAGAAGAGAGTACATCATACATAGAATTCATAAACCATCTTCAGAATGTAGAAAACTATTAAAAAAAAATCTCAAATTGTGACAAAAGCAGAAATGTTGTTTCTTTCCTTCTAGGTATGGACTCTCTTTCTCGACCAAATTTATTTCACTAGCTTTCAATTAGATCAGATTCACATTTTACTTGAACTTACATTATGTTCCAAAGAACATAGACTCAGTTTGAGTAAATTAGCACAAATCTACCAGTTTCAAATGAAACTACAATGGATAATGTGAAATGAATCTCTTCTCATTGCTAAAAAAACACTTGGAAAAGTAAAGAAGTAATTTAGCAAAGGAGGTCTTACCAACCTACAGCAGATTCATAAACCTCACCTTTCAGTTTGTGATCCAAGTACTCCAGTATTACTCTAATAAGCTGGACAATTGCAAGAATTAAGGCGCCGAATGCCAGCGAACCTGTGTGGTATCTAAAACAAAATATATGACTGTTATGTCACACACCTGTGCATATGTACAGTAACACATGTATGTGTATGGGTATGTATATATAAATAAAATCTTCAGTGGAGGAAGGTCCATTAGCAGGAATTCCATAAACTAATGGACCTTCATCCTGATCTGCCAAACAGGTTGAAGCCACTGGTGCTGCTGGTGTTTTTGAGTGCTGTGTCTGTCTGTCAATCTGTGTATATATGTGCTATATACAAGTATTTGGTGTGTGTGTTTACTGGGAGCACCTGCTCAGCCTTAGGTTGGACCTAGAGACAGGGAGCTGCAGCAGCCTTGGAGGGGTACAGGATCCTGGGCTACAGGATTCAGCCTTCTCTTAACAAGTACATTTTCCTGACTGTACTGGTTTTGGATGGACTAGAGCTAGTTTTCTTCAGAGAAGTTTATGCTGTCCTATATTTTGGATTTATGACCAAGACAGTGCAGATAACACAGCTCCTGCTGAGCTGCACTTGCTGTTCTGCTCCTCGCCCTGCCCTGCCAGCAAGCAGGTTGGGGATGCTCGAGGAGCTGGGAGGGGACATGGCCAGGATGGCTGACCCCAGCTGACCCCAGGGGTATCTCACACCATACGGTGTCATGCTCAGCAGTAATAGCTGGCAGAAGGAGGAAAGAGAGGGAGATGTTTGGAGTTACAGAGTTTGTCTTCCCAAGTCACTGCTATGTATGATGAAGCCCTGCTGTCCTGGGGATGGCTGAATGCCTGCCTGCCCATGGGAAATGGGGAATGAATTCCTTGTTTTGCTTTGCTTGTGCACGTGGTCTTCCTTTACCTATTAAACTGTCTTTATCTCAGCCCATGTGTTTTCACACCTTTTCCCTTTGGATTCTCTCCCCCATCCCACTGTGGAGGAGTGAGCAAGTGGCTGCAGGGGCTTGGCTGCTACAGAGATTAAACCACAATGCTGACTAATCATTTTCATCTGATATTCTAAGACTAGCTTCCATAGATATACAAACAGCACTTGTTGGATACATGACCAGGCTCACATCCAGCTCCATTCTTACCGTATTGCTCGTCCAAATGAAGAGAAGAGCGGCCACAGTGGAATATCAGCTGGTTTTCGATAGGCCCAGTAGTAGGAGGCAAAGGCACCAGCAAGAGTACACTGACCTAGTGCAATTGCAAAATTCACCAGCCAGAGAAAGACAAAGGCATTGGCTAACTGGAAGATGAAGATGTACTTATGGTACAGGCTTTCTCCTCCATAAAAAGCAAAAGTACACTGAGCACCCGGGCACAATTTAGTCACATTGGTTGAGTTAAAAGTCTGAATAGAAAGAAAAATAAACAACACAATCATAAGCAATGCATTCTGTGTGCACAGCCTCTGAAGTTTAGCAGGTTAATTTAAATGACATAATTCTGCTTGATGTTTCATTAGTTCATTAAACATTGCACTCCAGCACTACGTAACCTGTTTACATATTCAAGGATTCATATCAATGACTTATGAGGTGCTTAACTTTAAACTAGGTGTTAGCAAACAGGGTTGTTCACCACATGCCTGAAACCTACCTAAATGGAATTTGAATTTCAGAAATATACTTTTAAGATACATAAACTCTTCACTTTCGTTAAAGAAAAATTCTGCTCACATTAAAAAAATATATTTATTTGAAAACTAGAGGTCAAATCTGACATTTAGGTAAATCATCACAGTTAAAAGGAAAACAACCGAGCTATGCCATTTCATACAAACCGTGGATGTGTTCACAACTTTCCTTACATACCTCGGACTATTAAAAGAGGAGCAGTCTTTACATTTAATTACTTTTCCCTATTTCTATTGTTCATTTCATGTATTTGCTTGGTTTGGGCATGAAATAAAACCAAACCAATTTTAAGTACTTTCTTTTGCAACGTTCAGACATCAGCAGGGTGAGGAATTCTTTGGTATATACACAACCACAGCAGTATACTTGAATTTAATGCATCAGCTCCTAGCCGTTCCTCTTGCCCCATTGCTGGGCACCCCTGAGCAGAGCCTGGTCCATCCTCTGACTCCTCCCTGCAGGCACTGACAGACATGGATGAGGCCTCCTCTCAGTGTCTCCTCTCGAGGCTGAACAGCCCCAGCTCCCTCAGCCTTTCCTTGTAAGGGAGATGCTCCAGTCCCCTCATCATCTCTGCAGCCTCTGCTGGACCTGCTCCAGGAGCTCCATTTCCTTCCTGTCCTGAGGAGCCCAGAACTGGACACAGCACTGCAGATGCACCTCACAGGGCTGAGCAGAGGGGAAGGATCCCCTCCTTGACCTGCTGCCAATGCTCTTCCTAATGCAATTCAGGATCCCACTGGCCTTTTTGGCCCCCAGGACACACTGCTGGTCAGGGACAGTTTGTCATCCACCAAGACCACCAGGTCCTTCTCTGCAGAGCTGCTCTCCAGCCTGTGCTGGTGTGGGGTTATTCTTCCCCAAGTGCATAACATTTGATAAATATTTCTAGTTTTATAAACATCCTTAAATTCAAACCCAGTCAAGTAAAAATTTTTGACTGAAGGCAAAATTTAGATTAAACAAGACAAATATTTCTTGAGCTTCCTAAAGGTAATTACTGTGCCAAAGGAAGCTAAGCTTCTGCTTCAAATCACGGCTAGTCCTCAGGCAACTTTGAGGCACAGCTTTCAAACACTGCCACTGCCTCTAGAAGATCACAAAACAGACTCCTCATGAATTCAAGAATACCAATAAACTTTCATTTCTGTGTCTTCCTTTCTCACCCTGTAAATTAGAATGGTTAATATTTACAGGACTATTTAGCAGAAAAACTAGTTTATGTCTGTAAAATTCTTTGAACAAAGAAGTGTTACCTGAACACTAGGTAATATTTTCAGATTTAACATGAGGAATCATTACTTAAAATATGCACATTTTCTACCAGCACTGCCTTTTAACAGTGATTAGGAAATGCAACTAGTATAGCTCTCACTATAGATAAATATTTGTTACACTTACCTCTGGGTCACAAGTCAGGTTTGCATACTTGCACAGTGTTTGATTAGCCATGACTTTATACACAGGTTCTCCTGATGTGGCCAGAAAACTGAACGAAATATTTTAAGGAGGAATCACAGAACTGTAGGCTTTGAGCAACTTGGGATTGTGCAGTGGGCAAAGAGCTCTAAAGAACTTATTCAGGTAACACGAAAACTTCTGTTGCTATGCAGAGATGTATCTGAAGGGTTGACAGACAAGACTGAATACTCTTTTTACTTAGAGAACTAAAGCAAACTCCATCCCAGAGCTGTAATAACCCCATACCAGAATGGGTAGAGGGTATAACCTTGAAAGTTGTCTTTATCTCTCCTGCATATCTATCTTTGACAAGGCAGACTATGCAGTAGTTCTTTGACAGTTTGTATTTTGGTGGTAGATATAGAGCATAAGGATGAATTAACATTCTGACCCTCCTTGTGAATGAAAGAACAAGAGGTTTTCAAATAGCAGTTTTTCCCTTTCTTAATCCTTACCGAGCCCTTGCTGTTTGGGAACAAACAATGGTTGCTGTCAGGCAATTCAGAGAAGACAGTGCACTGTATATTCTCTCACTCCTTTCTCATACTTTTCTGAATAAAACACATACAGAGCCCACTCCACCCCCAGTTAACTAAGAGACCGTTAACACCAGGCCTGTAGAGCACACAGCACTTTAAAGACCATATTCACTCTTTGCTGAGGGCCCTTTTTAGTCCCTGAAGTCAACCTTTAGTAGTACACGATACCTTGTATGATCCCCCTGTCTTGGCATAAATTTTAGTCCAGTTCTTTTTAATTAGATTAAATGCACTAATTTGTACATCACATGCAATCGTGTGGCAAGGAAGAGTGCATCAGCACATGACATGCTAAGTGACCAAACAACCCTCTTAACACTGCTTTGATTAACATGAAATAGAAGAGAATTATCTAGTCTTGCAGATCAGAAGACTTGCTCCAGAGAGGTACATGGAAGGATACACAGCTGTCACAGCCCAGTAGGAAATACAAATTGCAATGAGTATGAAGGTGACGATGGGGTAGAACAGTGTAGACATTATATAGCCAATAGCCCTATGAAAGAAACAAAACATATCAATAAGCTACAACAATTCCAGAAACAAGCTTTTTATCAGTCCTCTTCTAGCAATTTTACTTTGAGATCCTTGTTGACAGTCGTAACATAATCTAGCACTGGGATCTCAGAATACTGCAGGAACTTTATTCAAATGTCTTCAAATCTTGACTTTGTCATTTCTACCACTCCACTTTTATCAACAGTAGTACTACAGTGAACTTTATCTATTTGCCATGTTCCAGCCTGATCTAGAGATCATTTAACAGAATTCAAAATGTATTAAAATCAGACAAACATACCTACTACCTTCCTTCAACAGTGCAATAGCAATCCGGATCCGATTTCTTAGGAAGATCAGCATCAGTATGATTATGACTTCAACACCACAAAGTATTATCACTGTAAGCAAACAAACAAAAAAGTTAGATTTATCAAGAACCAAAACTCTGTAATTTTTTTCCCTTGTATTTTACACTACTGTTCATGAACTCCACAAAATTCTCTACTTGAGCAGTTCTCTTTCTCCAACTGCACCTCTCAAACTTCAATCCACTTCATGCAGTTCCACTGTAAGGAAGTTCTATATGCAGAGAGCTAGTCAGAACTTGTAGGACCCTGATATTAGCATTTATATTTTTAAAAGAAAAATGGAACAAATAATTCTCAGACAAAGATAAAAATTTAATGTAATTGCAGTATCTAGCTTTAGATACAATTCATCCTTTACAAATTCTACTTTTCATAAACAAGCATTTTGCATGTTCATATGATAATGCTGCTCATTTGTAGCATTTAGATAATAAAAAAAAAAGAGATGAAGAGACAACTTTTTCATTAAGAGTGCACATTTTTATACAATACAGAGAAATGGAATTGTTTGCTTCTCTAGGCACCATATGTAGAGGACGAGATTTAACAGGGCAGAAACTGTAGCAAGACACTGATTGATTCTCCTTAATATACATTAACAGATACCAAATTTAAAGAGCACTTACTAAATGCTAACCATGTTTGCCTCAGTTGCAGGTACACTTTGAAGTCTGTCTGGAATCCAATATCATAAACAGTGAGGTCAGATCCAGGTATTCCTTTAAGATGATCATATTCCCAGTAACAATGCCAGATGCCTTTTAAAAAACAATCAATATAATATGAGTGTTTCTGAAGAATGCAAAGACAAATTTTAACAAAAATCTTTTACAAGCCAAGCGTTTTGTCTTCAGCCTATCAGGTAAGCAAAACCCAAAAATGCATCACTATGAGCCTAGTCAATTATAATATCGGTACAAGTGATGACACACTGAGCAAACTGTGTGTAAATAAGGCAGCTTACTACATCTGGTGCTAAGTATCAGCACAGCTGGATTCTTCCTACATTTTGCTGTCACTTAAGTCCTTCTCACTTAACTTTGTCTCAAAGTAGGCAGTCATTCTACCATTTAATTGATGTAACTACTGATTTTCCTTGCCCAAACTTAAGCAATAAAGAAAGATAGCCTCAGAAGCTAGAAGATTACACTTACCATAACCTATAATTCCAATCACACCAAAGATGAAAATCCAGAAGAGAACCCCAGCCGTGAACCTCAATAACACAAGGAAGAGCAGACTCAGCATCATCGCAATGAACAGCCCACTAGAAAGAGAAGAAACAAACGCAGGGAAAATGAGTGTGAGAATCTATTCACTTTCTTGTATCCCTGTTACTCCAAATGAGGGTCACTTCATCTCACATAAGAGAATGATTTGTAAAAATGTACTTCAAAATCTTTGTTATGAAATACATTCTCCTGGCTATTATCTGCTATTACAAACCAATAGTTTATATATGACAGTCTCACAGGGCAGAGTCTGAAATATTTGTAGGCACTAGGTTCTCAGGTTGGCTGAATGGGACTAATACAAGGCCCTTTTTGTCACTTACACCAGTTGTACAACCCCCTGTCTTTTTCAGGTCACGGTCTAATCTACAGTACAGAGTACTCCGAGTCTCCTGCCACTAACGACTGTGAGCATGGTATCAGACTATGAGCAAGCTGTCCCTCCACCAGTGACTGAACACCTTTAAAAGCTTAACTGATGTTTCTGAAGTAATTCTCCATATTATTATCTAAAGTATGTATTTATTGTCATGGATTTGCATTCAGGCTTGACTAATGCTTAACATGTGCATGTTACAGGCTCTCACCTGGCAATGACTTCTGTTCCCGTTTAAATTGAACACTCTGGTCCATCAAAACCAATATTAATGGGTTAAGAATGCACAAATACTTACATATTTGCTTCAGCAAAGTAGCTACTTCTTTTGTTTCAAATTTGTTTTAATTAATTGGTGATTAGCTAGTATTAATTACAAGATGAAGTTAATACTGTTCAATACTTTCTGTTCTCGATGTTGCTTTGCCTGCTGCATTGGAGTTATGGATTTATATTGGACTTACGGATTATAATGGATTTAACTATATATTGCTAATATGAATTGAAATTATGTGGGGTTTATATATATATACACTAATGACACTTAGCAACTGCAACTGGTTTGAAAGTCACTTAATTCAGATTTTTGAGTTTAGGAATTGCCATGCAGATGGGTCCTGCAAGTGAACACAGCACCTCCTGATTTTCTGTCTGGCAGGACATTAAAAAGCTACCCCAGATCAACTGATGCTCTATGTATGTATGCTGTACTATCCTTATCTCACGCACAGAACCACAACAGTTTTATTATCATGTGATGAAAGAAAATTACAGTTGCTCCTTGAGTTTTAAAGTAGGATTGGTACCAAACACATACATGATATATTTTTTTATTCCCTGTATGCTCCAAAGTGAGTTTGGAAGAATAAAAAATACCCATAAAAATCTTACATTAAAATCCAATACCAAGAAATGGCATAGTCTTCAAAAATTTTCACTCCAATTGATCTTGCATCCAGGACATTATTGATGCCGCTGAGAAAAAACAAATCAAAGAAAAGGTTGCTTCAGGTAGAAAAGCAGAATGTATTTAAACAACAAATAGGCTCAGTGGAAGACTTTGAAATATCTTTGCTAGTGATAAAAGTATATTACAATTCTTCTGTTCCAGTTTTGTCATCAAGCCAACATCAATCACAGTTATAGCAAAGAAAAAAACTACATAAGAGTCTCTCTGCAATTAGTGAAAAAAATTTTATTAAAAAGGTTTTATTAAAAAGGCTTTATTGCCAGAGTGTAGTATATTCATATCTGTCTGCAATGTAACAATGGCCAAACAGTTATGACTCTAGGACTGCTAAAAGCATAGAACCAGAAAGCAGCTCAGAGAAGCAAAAGGTTTACTTTATGGAACTGTTTTCCTACCCTGCAAAGTGCTTGCCTGTATTATTTTTTTTCTAAGAATAGCCCAGTACACTGTTTTTTCCCAAAAGCAGGAGTACCGTGATGAGGTGAGATGCCCAAAGGACAACCTATGGTAGTAGAAAGGCCACCACAGAAGAGGGTAGCCAAGGCCATCACTGGTTGGCCTGAATCCTGCAGTAGAAGGTTTGCATCTTGAACTTTCCTAGCAAAACTAATTTTTTAGAGGAAAAACAACAAGAATGATTTAACCAAATGAAAACTACTGAGACAATCAGACTAAAACTTTTTGCTCCTTTCTGCACACCACAGTGCTGGATTTCCTTAACTGAAATTTGGAAGTGCTCAGGCACAGAGAGACCACTTACTACCAAGTCTTGCTTGGGTACTCTCAGCCATCGGTTACAACAGATTCTGATTATTTTTGAATTTCTAAATTATTGCACAGTCTCATAATCCAACAAATGAACACTGAAAAAGGGTAAAACCTACTTTGCAGCTTCCCTGAGATCAGTTACATTTCTTGTTTTCCCTCTTCCATCTTTGAACGTAGTCTGATTTGCCACGGTCAACACACCATTCTTTGTGGAGAAGTCTGGGAAGCATCTCTTAAGAACTGTTCAAAGTATCAAAACAAAGTATGCATATTACATTTCACGTCAAGCTCCACTTGTATCATTTTTCTTTTGTAACATATTTAAATAATTTCAGATTTGCAGTCAACTGATTATCTAACAATATGCTGACTTTGACAAATCTTGGAAGAGCCATTACATTCAAGATTATGATTTTTATGCTCTGGGACTTTTTGTTCAAGCTCAGGTAGGGTAGGATCACAGATTTCAACTGGAGATTCTAGGTCCTACCAAACAACAACAGTAGTATATGTAAAAGTTTAAGAACTCGTAATAAATGTGGAACTTACTCTCTGTCAGTATCTGGGCAGCTTACAAAAACTGAAGCTTCTCAAATATGCCATTTCATGGTAATAATCAGACCAGCCCCCAGGGACAGACTCAACTTGACTGGTCACGAATGGTACTAGCACCCAAAACAATACATAACAGCAAGTGTCAGTTCCTCATATGCCAGATGAGTTCCAGTACCAGCCACTATCACTAGATATTCTTGGAGAGGAAGCAATGGAAAAAAGACAGAAACTATTGGTTAGACAGAGGGAGGAGGAGATTATAAAAAAAGAGAGAAAAGGAGAGATGTTTGCACACTCATTTATGCTGCCCTGTTCTTTGCTGCAAAAAGTCCTGTGTTTTATTCCAAAGGGAAGAGCAGGTCAGTCCTCCTACACAGCTGTACTTTATATAACCATTCAGTGCTTTCCTTATCAGATTCCAATAAATATTGATGCCAGAGTTCAATATTCAGTCTGGTATATCTACCCCAGCAATTATTCTGACTAAATAAGTAAGTAATGTGCCTCTTTTCCTCCCTCTGTAATCCTTGCCCTTTGTCGTAGTCTAAAAGAAGATAATGGTTTCTTTGCAAATTATTTTCTGTCTTTTGGGTCAGTACATCAGTTTTAATACGAATTCTTAGTATGTTTTTAAAACCGAATCCATATTTTCTCTTTTAATAACCTGTCCCTGGTTTACATGATGTCCATTTTAAAGCAAAAATAAACAGCAATTTCTTATTTGCATAAGCTTCTGGGTCAGTATTACATTTCTGCAGGTGAGATGAGCTCTGAGATCTGTGGTTATCTACTCAGAAATATGTGCTGACCATAGTGACAAAAACATTTTCGACCCCTTAATTCCTCCCTGCATAGCCAGCACTGCAGCTGAAAAGAGCTGCACTGCGACTGGGCTGAAGTATCGTGTGAATTTCAACAGCTGCCCATATGAGCCTTCCCAGTTCGTAACATTTTCTTGATGCCAGTGGGGCTCCTTCCTCACATATTTTGGAAGGCACAATTTGAGCCATAAAACTTTTGTTATCAGTGATGATTCAAGAGCAAGAAAGAGCTCAGCTTGACCTGATCACAGGCTGAATGTTTCCAGATGACAGTTAGAAGAAATATTAGTAAATATTTATATTTTCAAACTCTTTAAAATTGAATGGATGTGACTGTCAGATAACAGACAGATCATAGTGACCTTGCCACTATGAAAAACACACTTCAGACTGGAGTTGTGCTTTAATGTGAATGCTCACAATCTGCTAAGACGTGTGTAAGAAGTAGAACCACTCACAAGGCCTGCTTGGAATGATCATCGAAGGACAATCTTCATCACGTAGGACTTGAGCAACAGACTAAAAAGGGGAAAAATAGCAATGCTGAATACATAGCAGAATAACTACACGGTTTTCGTTTCTCATCCAGTCTGACGGAATGTCCCAAACTGGGCTTTGTAGCCTCCTCCCCAAACCTGGCTGATGGAGCTGCAAGATATATTCACGATCTAAGTGAGAATCCAAACTGTCATTGTGATTTGGGAAAAGACTATTCTTCTTTTCTAGTGACAAAAAAAGAAAAGACCTGTTCACTTTGGATCACCATCTAAGCCAGAAGTGACTGGGCAATTGTTCCTTGCCTGCCCTTCACCTTTTCTCTTAAAGAAAGTAAGAATTCAGTACAACTAATATAGCTGAATTGCAAGATGTTTTAAAGATTGGAGAAATAACACAGTAAATTTGAGTGCAAAATCAATAACATGAAGGATAGATTAATTTTCTTAGCTAAATTTCTAAGTAGCTATAGATGACTTACGAGCCTTAAGAATTGGTTTGAGACACTGCTCTACTGCTGTGGAGTACCTAAGTACTTACCACAGTGCTGCAACTACATGGGTAGCTGCAGATATTCTTTTAAGCAAACAGCTATCATTTAAAGAGTGGGGAATTTAGTGTGTATACAAGACCTTCACCCTGGTTTAAACAACTGTCAAATCACATAAATGGGACATGTGCTTATACAGTGACATCAGATAATTCAAGTCTTTGATACAGTTCAGTAAAATTATGTACATTACACTTTGCTTGAAGAAAAAATATATTCCATCACCTACTGATAGATACACACCTTGCGAGGATTGTTAAAGCCAGGTTTGCAGAACTGCCTGAAGTAATTCCACTGATCTGGTTTATATCTGTAGGAAGCCTGAACATCAATGTAAGTTGCAAACCTGTCTGGGCACTTTGAAACACAAAGCTGCAAGAAAAAAAAAATGAGTAAAGATACACTGGGGGTAGAGAAGGGTGAGGAAAATCAGTGCAATGGAAAAGCAAGAAAAAGGCCACTGCCTTCAGTATTATTTACTGCAGGATTTAGAAAGGGATGTATGTTGTCCTTTTGATTCCCTAGATGAATATTTCTAAAATTCTTTGACAGAACACACTTTCAAAGTCTCTCCTCATATCAGGCATATCAAGCCCCTCTCTGTACCTTCTTAGGTTTTACACATCCTGGTAGATAAGCAGAGCTTTCAGTCTGTTGAAAAGAGTATTATTTATTTTTTTTGAAGAACAAGAAAAAATCTGTCAGTTCCTCCTCTACTTCTATCAGCAGCAGTGCATATGAATGAGGTGTTGTGGCAGCTACTTCCACGGGATACATGCATTTTCTTTCTACTACATGTATAAGGAAAACTTTATTTTAAAAAAGTCTCACTAAAATTAAAAGTCTCAGGTAATATTGTTCCATCCTTCTACATAGTTTCTTCAGTCAAATACATCTCTACAAATATTGTCAAGTCAAGATAGTCATAAATCACTCAAAAGTGACTTTTAACTGCTGACAAAGGCTGGATCTTCCCTAGTTACAACGCAAGGGGATGCACACATCAGGAATGAAGTTTACACCACTCAAGGTACAACCATTATAAGTTGGATTTATGTGAGAAAGCAAGTAATGACTGGGGTTTAATGAATGCATCCACTAAGAAGCTGTGGTTTAGATATAGGGCATGGAGAAGTGGCTGCCCGAATACACAGACTCTGAAGGCTCTGCTGGTCACTGGAATCACACAAGTGGACAGATGTTCTGACTCCTCAGTGTTAACCCTGGGACATAAAAGCCATCTTTTCAGCAAGTTTCAGCCTCTTCTAGAAGGCAGTTTTTTTCCAAAGCTGTGCTATCCAAACACACCTTGCAAAGCTCTGCTATTCAAGTACCAGAGAGATATCATGCACAAAATTGTTTTTCATGTCAAGGGCATTCCACCATATATGATTCACCTAAAGGAACTTTAGAAAAGGTTGTGTACTAATCCTTAGAACAGGCCAGATGCAGCAAGAGGATCTCTCTAGATGAGTACTTCTGTCCTATGGACTACCCACAGGCCAAGAAACAAAGAAAGCAGAGTTTTGTCCTTGCTGGGACAACAGGTGACTAACAGGCATACACTTTACTACACCCTGCCTGCCATCTTTGAAACAGGCAATGAAATGTGCTGCCTGTGGATCCAGTGCACTGTAACAACAGTTTGCAAATCCACAGGCTTGCTCAAGAACTGAAGCTCTTACCCCATGGCAGTTCTTGGGGTTTTTTCTCCTGCTAGTTGATATGGATAGGACAGGAATGAAGGACCCTGTCTGCAGTTCAAAAGAGAAATTATCAAACAAACATTTCTTCAACATTTTCCCCAAAGACCAGAGATTTAACCATCTGCAGTAACGAACAGCATTCAAAAGCATTTTTAGTTTTGGAGATGTTGCATGTTTGAAAATGAACAAAATAACTACTCCACTTCAACAAACTCTCCTGAAACAAGTATTTCACCTTACTTGATTCATGGCCATTACCAACTTGACCACAGCACCAGTCAAATCTCACACAGTGATCTCAGTATTTCTGAACAGACTGAATCGTTCCATTAAGAGAGGTAAAGACTGCAGGCTAACAGTGTTGGTGTCTGCACGTTGACAGATGGGGATTCCTGAAGCAAACTCTGCTGCTGATAGAAAAAAGTTTTGTTCTGACAGCAACTGGCCAATTGTTAAGAGGGTTCTTGCTATTCCTTGCTGGAGATCTCCATCTCTTCAGCTTGTCAAACTGTTCATAAAGTCACATTAACTGGTAAGTCAGAAATGTCTATCAAGGATAGGGATCAGGAGTAAGGGCAAGCAAGAATGGGAAACATTTTAAAATGGTAGTCCAGTAAGTAGACAATTAACATTTGTAATCAGTAAACAAACCTCATCCAAATTAACACTGGACTTCACTGAGTGTTGTCAAGATGAATGAGACCATCATCTGTCACCTGTAGTTTAACTGCACTTTATTTTGGCAGCAAAGCTGGATCAGAGCAGTCCTGCACCTAATTCCTCTGACCTACCCTGTGCTCTAAGTTGTTGCCTCTTAGGATGAACTGACATAACTGGTTGTGCAATAACCCACACAAGTTCAGTGACTGGGTTTATTTCACAGCTTCCTGAGGAATTGCAGCACAAAGGGAGTACAGTGTGGCATAAGGCAAGAACAAGTTTCCAAAATCTTCACTTTTCAAAGTGCCATAGGTTCTAACCACACCCAGATACTCCTGTCACTGGCAGTATGCACATCTTCTTGAACATGTCTAGCTTTGAAAACCACAGGTGTCAATCCATATTTTCTGCATGCACTGAATACTACTGGATAGTTGCCTGTGATGAATTCATAAGTCACAAATTGCTGTATTCAACTCAACAGACTTTTTTTGTCAACTCTTATCAAAAACACACAATCTTGTATGTTTCTATTTAATTTTTCTGACCATCACAGGCTACAGAGACTGTGTGCTACAAGTCATCTATAAAACAATCATGTTATATTTTGAAGGACATGAACAGCAATTTTTAAATCCAAACAAATGTATGCCTAGTTCTTAAGCACCATGACTAAGATGCAGGGAAAATATTTTCTCTCTCCATTTCACTCACCTGTGTTGTAGGGCACTGCAGGTTTATTAACACTACTGGGCTGGCACATTTCAGAATGTTGAAGTAAAACAAAATGGTCTTGTTCCTATGGAAGTGGATATAAGATAATTAATGTCATAAATATAGGTGTTTATACATCCTACCATTCCAAAATTTATAGCATACATTGATATTTAAATTCTATAACTGTGAATGGTCATATTGTAAACCCAAGACAAAAAAAATCCCAAGCAAAAGTTCCACATCAAGACATCTCTGAAAACAGAAGTATTTGTTCTAAAGAATTCTAATTTCGAGAAGTTTTTTCCACAGCCAGGTTTTAAGCTGAAAGAATTCATGTGTTCGTAGTCCCATCTCGAAAGGGTGAGGTCTGTAAAGTAACCCTGGCAAAAGCACCGTGGTCTCTGTGCTTCCACTGAACATCCTGTGAATGCACTGCATGCAAGCTCACCATCAGAAAATGCTACACTGTAAAAGCTGCCTAATTTTTGTTGATCAGAAGGTGGCACCAAAATCAATCAGAAGCTTTTTATAGTTGGAAACCAAAAGCAGTTGGCCAGAAAATAGAATGATAATAGCATCTACTAATAACACTGATAAACCCCCTCTGATATAAATAGGGGTCAGTTTGAGGGGTTTGCAGCGCAGAAGCCACACACCTGACAGCTACTAGAACTTGGGACCTTGCAGTAGCTGTCACTTCAGTTTGGATTTGTTGAAAACTGAGGACCCCAAGATCTCTTGATTTAAAGACCTGGGTTTTGAAGACAGCAAAACATGCTGTTAACCTTTGCTATGTCAGAAAATTATCAGATAGCTCTAGTGAAGATGATATGGCAGTAGTCCTGCCCTTTTTACACAAGACTTCAAAGCCAGGACTATATTGTGTCCCTGTAAGAAATAATGGTGCATATGGCCTGCTATGGCCTATGAAGGGCCACCAAGTTGATCAGAGGGATGAAGCACTTCTCCCAAGAGAAAAGGCTGAGAGAACTGGAATTTCTCAGCACAGAGAAGAGAAAAGGCTCAGGGGTGACCTGAAGATGGAAAGAAACTGTTTGCAAGAGCCTGGAGTGACAGGACAGGGGGGAATGGCTTCAAACTGAAGGAGGAAAGGTTTAGATTAGATATTGGGAAAAAATTCTTCCCTTTGAGGGTGGTCAGGCACTGGCACAGGTTGCCCAGAGAAGCTGTGGCTGCCCCACAGGGACTTTGGAAAACCACAGTTCTGGGTCAGCCTTTCACACCGCTTAGTTTTAGGGAATCTGAAAAACAACAGTACTGACAAAAGCCTGACAAGCACATCCCACACCTCCACTTTTGGGGACTAGAAGGCCTCGTTCAGAAGGGTGTCCTGGCCTACTGCTATAAACACTCTTGCTTTTCCATTAGGTTGTATTATATGTTTTCTGTATTATATGTTTTCTGGTTTATATTTTTATAAGAAACTCCTCAACCTGGGAAATCAGTGCCGAAATACAGTCTCAGTCAGTAGCTGTATTATTCTCCAGCAATCATATATATGGAGGGACATTTGTTAACACAAACCGGAAACCACATAGTAAGAAATAACTAAAGGGAAGATTTGAGTAACAAAGAGAAAGAGGGAATGGGAGTGAATTATAAGAATCAGAGAGAAGCACCTGGCACCACACCACACAGTGTATGGAAGCCATGTCTCTGAGACTCCCAAAGCATTTGCTCACTGTTTTTACAGACCACAGAGGGGACAAGGACAAATTCGGGGTGAAGTGAGGAACAGAGAAGGGGTGCACTGAGTGGAACACACACAACACTACAACTTTTTCTCCTTGTTTTTCCTCTTCAGGAAGTTGGACTCTCCAACAACTGCTGTGAAGAATCTAAGTCAGAGCATGGAACACATCTTCTTACACTAACTAGTCTGTTTCCTCTGTAAAAAAACCCTGAGAGTATATATACTCCTACTCCCCTGCCTTCTGAACTCCCTTTGGACAGTGGTTTTTTCATTTTTTTCCACAGAAAACTAAATGGGGAAAGACACAGCAAAGAGTTGTTATCAAATGCTAGTATAACATCCATATATATATACACATATTTATATCCATCCAGTGACAAGGGCATAAAGGGTGCCTAATACATACTTTTTAAAAGGGAGAAGTAAGGGAAGAAGCAAACTTTTAAAAATTCTATTTCATAAACCACTTAGATTTTCAAAGAAAACATTGATGCGACATCTTTCTTCCCTGAGTGGCTATTTTCATGTAGAGGTACTCTGTTGAGATCAACTAATTAATTTAACTCTTACAATTCAAAATTTAAGAAGACTGGAACACAGACATGAGTTAATAGAGCCCCTTGGGCTCTATTTACCTTCTATTTACCCAAGGAGGGTGTGGTTACAGCTGCCAGTCTCCCAGACCACTCCGTCTCCTCTCTACTGGCACTGGATAAGCACCAGAAAAAAACATGCTTTTCATTACAGTCTTTTCTGTTATTTGGTGCGTGTTGAGAAAAATTCAAACTTTGGCAGAAGTTGTGTCAGCTAGTCACTTTCTATGCAGCTGCTGATGCAATCTCTAAGTTATACTGATGGTTTACCAAAAATATTCTCTGAATGGTACAAAAAGCTGTATGACAGTAAAAATTTCGGTCTGGATTTGGACTAGGCAACTAATATATTTCTGAATTTTATTTCGAATAAATACAGTAAGAGTGTCATCATCTCTTTGACAGAGGGATTTGAAACCTCACATCTTATTCAGAGTGCACGAGTGGTAAAAGTATGTGAATGGATTTAGTACTCACTCATTGAGGGTTTCTTTCTGACCACAGAACTGCCCATAGCTGTCAGTTGGATATATCACTTTCCTGGGGTCACCGTGCACCCAAGCTGCAAAATATATACATACCTCTTAACCTTTTAGTCAAGTGTACGCAGTTAATAGTTAAAACTAGATAGCATGAAAATGTATCACTTCTAATGTACCATTTTACTCTTTGTTGATCACCACTGAAGAGTACTGATTAGTTTATTTCCTAATGAAAAACTAAAATGAACCAAGATATGGATGAATCAGTAAAAAAGCCATTTCACTTTTTACTTCAGGGCATATATATCTGGGTGAAATCCAAAATATGTAATGATGTAATGGACTTATAAAATACTGGTTATTAGAAGAGTAAAGAACAGGAGCTAACTGTGTAGACAAATCTGAGTGTTCACAGACAATGACGCTGGCATTGAAGGGAACCTTCCACTACACCAGGTTGCTCCAAGCCCCATCCAACCTGCCTTTGAACACTCCCAGGGGTGGAGCAGCCACAGCTTCTCTGGGCAACCTATGCCAGTGCCCCACCCTCACAGGGAAGAATTTCTTCCCAACATCACACCTAACCCTGCTCTGTCAGTTTAGAAGCTATTCTCCCTTGTCCTGTCACTCCATGTCCTTGTCCAAAGACCCTCTCCAGCTCTCTTGGAGCCCCTTTTGACACTGGAAGGGACTCCTAAAGTTTCCCTGGAGCCTTCCCTTCTCCAGGCTGAACACCTCCAGCTCTCCAAGCCTGTCTCCAGAGCAGAGGTCCTCCAGTCCTTGGAGCATCTCCATGGTCTTCTCTGGACTCACTCCAGCAGGACCACATCCTTCTGATATTGGGGGCCCCAGAGCTGGCAGCACTGCTGGTGAGGTCTCACCTGAGCAGAGCAGAGGGACAGAATCCCCACGTCACCTGCTGGCCACACTTCTTTTGACATAGTCCAGGGTATGGTTGGCTTTCTGGACTGCAAATCCACATTGCTGGCTCATGTCCAACCTCTCATCAACCAGCACTCCCAAGTCCTTCTCCTCAGGGCTGCTCTCAATCTGAACTGTTTACTTCTAGCTTTTACTGTCTGATTAACGACAAATGAAATTTTCCATCACAGTTACTTTATGATTGTAAATTTATAAAACCATGGTATTTTTTTTGAACACATTTCATTTTGAGGTTTTTTATCAGAACACACATGGCTTTGAACTTCCTAAATACCTGCTGGAAAGCAGCTCTTCAAAGAAGGACCAGGGGGGGCTGGTGAACAAAAACTGTCCCTGACCAGCAGTGTGTCCTGGGGGTCAAAAAGGCCAGTTGAATCTTGCAGTACACCAGGAAGAGCATTGCAGGTCAGGGAGGGGATCCTGCCCCTATGCTCAGCCCTGTGAGGCACATCTGCAGTGCTTTGTCCAGTTCTGGGCTCCTCAGGACAGGAAGGAAATGGAGCTCCTGGAGCAGATCCAGAGGAGGCTGCGGAGATGATGAAGTGACTGGAGCATCTCCCTTACGAGGAAAGGCTGACGGAGCTGGGGCTGTTCAGCCTCGAGAGGAGACACTGAGAGGGGACCTCATCCATGTCTGTCAGTGTCTGCAGCGACGAGTCAGAGGATGGACCAGGCTCTGCTCCGGGGTGCCCAGCACTGGGGCAAGAGGAACAGACAGGAACTGATGGCCAGAAAGTTCCACCTGAACTGAGGAAGAACTTCTTTGCTGTGCAGTGACCGAGCACTGGGACAGAAAGCCCCGAGTGGAGTGGAGTCTCCTCACTGGAGATATGCCAGAACTCTCTGGACACAGTCCTGTGCCATGGGCTCTGGGCTGACCCTGCCGCAGCAGGGAGGTGGGACCAGGTGAGTCATTGTGGTCCCTTCCAGCCTGACCCATTCTGGGATCCTGTGAATTACAATGTTAATTCATTATTTGCTTCTATGAAAGACATTTCTTATTGACTGGAAAGTTTTGCATAAATATAAGCAAAAGGACATCTCAGTTGAAAATGCTAACATTCACAAAGCTGCTTCCCTTCCGTATAGAAAAGCACTACTATACCTGTGTTTACTTACCCACAACTCCTAATGCAATGTAACCCAGAATGACAACTATGAAGATCACACAGCAAATAACGTCTGTGCAGTGCCTAGGGACAAAAACAAACACTTTCTGAAATAAGGTGTTTAATACGACCCTTTGAAAACACTGATGTCATAGGGTACTTTAACATCTGAATAAGTTGTCCACACCAGCACTTAGCAGAAGTCTTACTTACAAACTCACATTTGAGATGTGAGGTCCTGTTTTTGCAGCAAGACCAGCAAATAAATGTGCATGCCTTTCTCATGGTAGACAGCAATAAGAACAGATTTAAGTATTGTTAAAACAAATAATACCTTACAGCACTGAACCCATGAGATTACTCATGGTATAACCTGCTACAGGATATCTGCCTCAGAACACACCACTTGTGGCATCTGCCATTCTTTCTGTTTTCCAATCTATGTTCCCTCTTACAAAAAACCACTATGTTTTAACATAAAGGAGATAAAAGGGCAGATTTTTTAAACAGTTGAAGAACCTGAAGTGCATTTCCAAGTGTGGAAAGGAATCAAAAATCCTGTACACTTCTCGAGAGAGCCACAGCTTTACCATCTCACTAAAATAAACTTTTAGTGAGGCTGAAGGGGTACAGGACTCAAGGCCAATATGACAGTAACCTAAGAAAGGACAACTGCTCAAAGTACAAGGAGTGATGCTAAAATAATGCTTCTCATTTTCCCATCCTCCATTCAGAAGCAGTTCTGACACTGCTCGAGCTTGGCTCTCATCCCACTAGAGCCATTTTTAAAGGTACAATATTTATTTCAAGAGTCTCGGGAGAAATATGGCACCATAAATACTTTAATTACAACTCCTATAGTCTCAAAAACCTCTTCCAGTTCAATTCTCACAGGTCTCATTTAATGATACCTAAATGCAATTAAAGGTTTTACCCATTTGCATTAAAAGGTTCCTTTTAAAGTTTTGCTGAGCTACAAGTACCCATAAACACTTTACCAGAATGCAGGATTTTATGTTCTTTGTAATACATTAATTTCTGTGCAATATCTAGTAAAACTCACTGTTGCCAAATACTGTGGTTATATAACTATTAAGAAAAAAAAAGTACGTACGTATTTTTTTGTGTGTGGCTTCAGAAAATTTTGAAACAGTTCATAAAGACTAATTGTTGTTTCTACAAAATAACTGCTTATTTAACTAGATATTATGGGTGAAACCCTGGCTCCATTTAACATCATTATTAGCTCATGTAGCTCACTTCCAGTGAGATCATAACAGTAACTCATAAATACAAGGCTCCACAGGAGAGGAAAAAAGGTAAAGCTTCTTAAATTAATAAATTAAAATACATTTGTAAAGACACATGGTTATAGGGTGAAAACTATGGGAGTTTCCAAAGTTGTAGGAACTTGTGTGATGGGAACTGGTTCTTCCTTAATAGGAGATATTGAAAGTCCATGCTTATTACTGAAACCTAATCAGAAATTATCCAGCCTTTTTTGCTTTCCGCCATCTCTCAGAAACATACTGGCTTCTTGGCTTCTCTTGCTTTGTTACATGTGGCAGTGCATGCAAAGAATACCTTGTGCATGTGTAATGGCATCCTAGCAAATAAATTAATGCAAAGATAAAATCATCCACAGAGTATTAGTGCATAAAAGCCATTTATTCACTGACAGCTCATGCACTTAATCGTTAATGACTGACTAGAACCTCTCTCTGTTTGGCAGTTTCATGCCCAATCTGTCACGAGTACAACTGTGCTCAAGATGCTGCATAAGCAAGAAACTATGACATTTATTAGTTAAACAGCACTAGCAAATAGTCTCAAGCCCAGCACTGTGCAACCACACAGAGCAAAAGGAGGCTCAATACATTCACAGTGGGACTTTCACATTACCCCTTTCAACTCTGCTGACTCAGACGAAGGTGACCACTGATGTCCTCACTTCTGAGTTCCTCCTTCCTAGTTAACTAACAACTTGTGTTTTGAGGCTTCCCTAAGTCATGTTGTGTCAAGGTGATGTTATACTATGCCATACAATGTCATGAATAGCTATGAAGATCCCTTTCTTCGCTGGGGCTGAAATGAGAAGGAAGATATGCTGTACAAGTGGTTAGTTACCAACATTTATCTGTGACAGACTCTTACTGTAATCTAAGTAGCATCTTTAGCAGGCTATTTAGTTTAAAAAGCACAAAGGATAATTAGATGTCAAACCTGCTTATTATTTTAATGTAGGCCACATTATCAAATGATGTGCCATGTAGATATTTATTAGCAACAAATCTACATTTGTGAGAAAGTGAAATTTGTATTGCTAGTTAAGGTCAATATTTTTATTAGATTTTTTTCAAATTCTTAAATAAGGTAGCTAAATGGTTATGGAAATGTACTGATAATCAATTTACGTGAGAACCCATTAACTACATTTTCTAATCACAGAGGAAAAGACGGTCTTTGTCTTAACAAGAATACTGAATTTCTAGTAAGATGTTGAACAATTAAAGATAGTCCAGGAAGTGTCAGGATAAATAAAGTAATAAGAGAAAACCTCTACAATATGTCTAACCAGCAAGAGGAAAATGAAAAAAAAAAAAACATTAAGACTTGGTTTTCTGTTTTTCAGGATTTTGGTGGTTTGGGGGATAGCCTGATGAACAACCTCAAAATATCATTTCTACTCTACAGCACTTTCAAAACTGCATCAGCTTCAGCAGTCACGATGATGGGATGTGATCTTTTCCAGCTGCCTTGCACCTTTCAGTGCCAATATGTACAATTAGCAGCCTATTCCCCTAGACACCCACCCTCTCTGTTTTTCCATAATGAAGACAAACTTTTTCCCTGACCAATGAAAACTGACAAGAAATCAAGCACAGGACAACATATTTTATCATCAGAAAGCAAAGACAGGTGTTTCCCCACCCACACTGTACACAGTTATACCAGTTATAGCAAGGTGTACAAACAGTCATGTCCCCACTCACACATTGATTACTAGGACTCTTTTGTCTCAAAAAAAATGCATGCTATCAGCTTCCTAGAATCTCTTCTCCCACAGGCAAGTGGGAAGCCCCAAAGTCAGAAACAAATTCAGAGAAGATTCCCATTTTCCTCCTTTTGAACTCTTTTTAAGTATCTTCTTAGAAGGCACTTTGTTCATAGGAACTAGATAGTCTTTATTTGCTTGAGAGTGGTTTCCTAATAATTTAATCTAAGTAATTGGAAATAATTAATTAAGAAAACTCCATTCATTGTATTTAAGAAAAATCAATAATAATCTTAAACTACTTCAAGGTCATGTCTATAGTGTACTGTACACTGCTGCACTGATCACCTTAAAGAGGTCAGGCAAGTCATTTGAGTATCTTGCAGAAAGGGATATTGAATCTAAACACAAGTGCACCTCATTGCATGTATGCTTAATAAGCATCAATGTACCTACCACTTTCTTATGGTCTGCTGCACAATGAACCCACACTGTATACTTTATATCTATACTATATACTTTATATCTTTTCTATATTGTTTCCAACAATACTATCTCACCAAAGCATTATAAAATGCACTGGTGGTATAGTAGTGTTGCACTGTATTCATTTGGTTGCAGTTTTAAGCAGACACTGTGGAATGTACAATTAGAATAGCACATAAATATACCTGGAATTGCAGGTACTGTATTGCTGTCACTATACAGAAACAACTACATAGATGTAACAGCAAGCCACAGTGCAAAACCAGTTTTTACTGACTACATCACACAGTAACAGCACAAACAAGAGAAGTTCCCTGGCATACCATCACCAGTTTCAGCACTCCTCATGTATGTGAAAAGCACAGTAACAGACTGCTCAAAAAAAACCACTACTGAATTGCAATATTTCAGGTTCCAACTCTGCAGTCCACAGAACCCTAGGTAGTCTCACTCACTTCAGAGATACTCTTCATGCATGCAAAAACTGGTCACTCAAGTAAGGGTTTCAGGGCTGAGTGGCAGCAGTGACAGCACAGTGACACATCACTGACAGTACTTCACTGCTGTCACTCTCAATCACCACTGATTTCCTGCCAGGGATTTACCTGCTGGCCAGCCACAGCAAAAATGTCATGGCACACGACCAGGCCATTCTCTGGAGAGAACTAATTCCCCTGGTGGGGTGACTACGGGAGCAGGAAAACCAGCTGCAAAGTGAAGAATAAAGTGTGACAGGGTCCAGTCCTGTGCTGTTTGGAAACAAGACAGTCTGCATCACATGGCTGTGGCACCCCAAAACATAACAGAAGCTGAAATGGTCCTACTTATATCGGCACACGGTGAGACAGCAGGTACTAGTCAACGCAAGGCACACAGAACTGGCATTCAGACTGAAAGAGCTTTAGAGCACACAGTTTAATACTCCCCAGTAATCATGCATCCTCAAGGGGAGTAAAGATAGTCTCCTGGATTTAGAAGACGTGCAGAATCAAATTCAGAAGTTTTGTTAACAAAATTTTTTATTCACTGTTCACTGCAAACCAAAAGAATGTAACAGAATGAGCAACAATATTTACCTGCTGTGAATAGGTCCTCTGAACTTCGGGTCAAATTTCCTTGGTTCACCTGCATTTAAAATAAAACAGTATAAAAACATGCCCTTATATAAAAAAAATCTGTTCAGAGAGGGATGTTAACACCAGTCCTTTGAAAAACATCTTCCACATATTCCTATTTAATCAGGGTTTTTTTAATAATTTCATTTGGGCAGTATCAGTAATTCACCAATATAATTACCTAGCTTTTGTGTATGAGATCAAAGCTTTAATTCTTCTATCTTAAAAATATTGAGGGCCTTACAATTACCGTATGATAAATTACCTTTATTGTATATCCTATGACTACACCTAAGCACAGGGTTCACAACATATTTGAGACAAGGATTATGTCTCACAGTCACATGCTAAGTGTGTTTGACAGTGAGTGAGTGAACCTACCTCACTGGAGTTACAGGCTAAGTCCTTCTGATTCTTCTCTAGAATCACAGAATGTTAAGGGGTTGGAAGAGAACTTATAGATAATGTAGTCACTGCAGCCAAGGCTGCCTTGGAGCACTACATTCCTCACCAGCAGAAGAACAGTCTGGAGCCATGTCTGTACTTAATGTTATACTTAAGAATCCTGAAGAGTTTTCTTACTTCCCACTGCTTTGGTTACAGGACTTTATAGACACAGAGATGCAGGTTTGCCTTTTTTGGTTTGGGTTTATCAGATGACAAAGCATGGATGGAGACTGCAGAAATGTCATGCTGATTTTGCTCTGCACTACCCTGCATGGGTGGTATAACTGCAGCAGCTTCTGCAAAGCCAGAGATGAGGTACAGTGCTGCAGAGCAGGCAGAAGAGCACATGTTTCAAGCACCTTCTCTAAATCTCAAGTGGGTGAACCCACCACACATCCCTGTGCAGGACGCAAAACAAGTTTTGAAGTTGGTTATTCATACATCTCTGAGATTGTTGCTTTCTATGAATCTCAGAATGACGCGAAGGTGAAGTCAGGTTCCTCCTAGAAACAGGCAGTAACATCTGGCCAGACCTTACAGATAGAAAGAGTCAAACGTGACACATTTTTTTCATGTGGCTATTCTGGCTAGCACAGTTCCAACTGGTTCACTCTGCACATAAGTAAACTATATTAAGAAACTCCCAAATACTTACTCACCAATCTGTGCTGCCAATGTGGACTGGAATAAGATGAATTACAGTAAAATCTCATTTGGTAAAGAGTAACAAAAATTTATGGTTGAATTTAAATTTTCAAGTTTTGAGCTACTGTATGAAAAGAAAGAAGCAGTTCTCCTTTTGGCAGACCAGAATTTGGATTTTTCCTTTTGGAGATAGCTATTCAGTTTTATGGGATTTTTTTTTTTAAGTTCGGTAATTATAGAGATTTAGTGAACCAAACTTCATGCAAGGAAAAATTACTTCTTCATTCAAATGTCAATGCTGCAATACAAATTACTGTTTCAGAGTGCTTTTTCACTGCCTTCTTAAGGATCTCCTCTTCTGAATATACCTGGTATTAAAGGGTGTTGCCAGCCTAAATCTTACCCCACCCATAGAAAAATATCTATTTTCTAAGAGAAGAATTCAGCAACTTCTCAAAGGCAGAATTTACTTATTAACTAAATACCAGACTTTGTTCTGGGTTTATATCAAAAAAACCTTATCAAAATCCACACAGACCAGTACAATAAATACAGCAGATAATAAAATTCTATTTGCCCTTCATCTGAGGTGTTCAGGTCTACCTTAACAACCTCCTACAACAAATATATTTTAACACAGAAGAGACTGATAAAGCTGAAACTTCGGAGAAGTGATGTATGACAGCAACACCAGGGAGTGGAAGAAGTAATGCTGTGACACAGGTGCCCACCATGGTCCAGGAAGCAAGTGTGCCATATACAATACCTAGTGCTGGGCCAACACCCATATATCAAAAAATCTTTTTGAACAGGAATTTCTACAAAACAAACGTTTCTACAAAATAATTCATCTCCGGAACAAATCAGAGTCTGTAACATCACTCCCGATGGATAGGTTCTGGCCTTAAGGCATACTGGAGTGAGCCTCTGTTTATTGCTCATACAGGACACCCAAGCTGAGCACATAAGAACAGTCACACCAGATCACAAAAAAAACCCCCAAAAATTTCATTGAACCCATATCCTGTATGGGGGACCATATGTGAGAAGAAACATCATGGTATTTCCCTAAAACTGAGATTACAGAGATTTGCAACTTCACTTTTCTTAACTAAAGGTAGTGACTTTGTATTTAATAGCTGTGAGTGAATTTCTTTCTCATTCATTTCATAAATCTCTATTTAACTTGCATATACTCTAACAATCTGCAATGCCCTATATCACAGAGTACTACAGGTTAATGAACCATTGAAGTACTACCTCCTTTTGTCTGTTTTAAGCTTGCAATCAGTCATCTTATAACTGTATTGTATAACGTGGCACCATGGCATGCTACCAATAATTTTACAATTTATTATATTCCCCTTTACTTGTCCCAGTCTGTTCAAATGTTTCTTGTACATAAGCCATTTCATAGATTTGTTTATGCTTATACTCCCTTTCTGTACCTTTTACAGTGCTACTATAGATCACTTAAAAAAGGAAGGGCCAGAACTGCACAGGACATTCACACAAATTTATACAATCCTATAATGACTCTTTCTATCTGACCTCAGTCCATTTCTAACAATTCATTCTTACAGTCTACTTGCTTCTCAGGGCAAACATTTTCACTGAGTCATCCATTAAGACTCCAAGTTCTCACTCTTGAATGCTAGCAGTTAGCTCAACCCCACGACTGGATGGAGGAACCTATCCTTCAAAGCTATTCAATGTTTTCCTTAAAAATTTGAAGAAGTAGAATGAACACTTTGAAACTAGGCAGGTGACAAGTGTTAAAATACTTCTGGAGTCAGAATCAAGTGGATTTTGATAAACAACAATTCAAAATTATTTTTGTAAACTAACAAGAGTTATAAAAACAAACTCCATTCAGAAATCCATATAGAATAATTGCTTTCAAAACCACTATTGAGAAGAATACTAAAGGATTACAGCATACTACAAACAGAGAATGAGTCAGTCAAGCTATGTCTGCAAAAAAGCACCACTTCTTCAAGAAGTGTGACCATGACTCATGAAGCCACTGTTCCTTGTGCCTGGGGACACGTGAGGCCTCAGATGAACAACTATTTCTAGCTCATGGACCTAGAATGTCAGAAGATACAAACAAACTGGAGAGAATAGAGGGACTAAGAGGTTTGCTCATGGTGGCGTGGTGCAGTGCAACATGACTCAAACTGCTTTGTCACTGAGCTCTTGGTATAAATCCATTACAGAATATACATTCTAAATTAGAAATACTCTAAAATTCACTGTCAGAAGTAGCAGGTAGTATCCCTGGAACATTAATTACCAAAACATGACACAGTTGATCACAACTGTAATCAGTTTCAAGGAAGAACAAAGAAAAATGCTGTTTGTTTCATCTCATTTTTCTGAATTAGATATCAAATTCCCTACTTAATTACTACTATTCTTTAAAAGTTCAGAAAATTCTTTGGGTTGATGTGGAAATTATTTATGCTACGAGTATCCATACAGCTCCTGGTAAAAGCAAACCACTACCCTTGCTACAAAAAGCCTAAGTGTATTTAGAAAGCAAATTCCAAGCGTTAGGAGTTTGGTAGGCATAAGGAAGAAAGCAGTGGTGAGGGATGACTGACACTTTTTTTGCTAAGATTAAAAACTGAGATTATATTCAGTCTTTGCAGTTGAGGCAGATCTATTTCGCAGGCTGCTTTATAATAGGAAACTTCTGTGTGTTGAAGTATGTCATTACAAGAAATAGCTCATTTCATTTACCAATTCTGACTCCAAACAGCATCTGAAGTTAATTGCTGTAGTAATTTGAAAAACCAACTCTAAATTACTTACCTAAAATAAAAATTTACTATATATACATGTAAAATTTACCTTTGATGTGCAATTTAAACGAACTAGCAAATGTCATGCCAGAAAAAGTTAGAATATTGCTAATAATTGAAGAAGTTATAGAAAACCATCTGAGGCTGGGTCTAAGCCTACTAAAGTCAACTGAAATAACACAGTTCAAATACGTGAGATTTTGATCAGGTGCTCTGAATTGTCATAAGAAAGCAAGTAAATTACCATGTTTTCCATAGTAGTTTTCTTCATCTCTATCCATGTTACTGTACCTGGATCACTTGAGCAAACTGTCGGTGTGAGATACAGACTGTGGACTCCTGTGTTGCTAGCACAATTTCCCCAGCAAGCACAGATACACAAAAATACTATTTAAATAGATTTAAAAATAAAGCTGATTGTCACGGACTTCTCCAATCACAACAGAAATTCACAAAGTAGGCAGGCCTTTCTGTGAATAGAAAGTTATCACTCAGTGCTTTTCCCACCTCCCCAAGCCAGTCTGATAGCCAGTCTGAACACAGAGGAATGACTTATCAGTTTGTGTTAACCTACACTATTAACCTAACGTATAAGCAAAAAGGGAAACATTTGTACTTGAATACCATTTGTAAAATAAACGTATGGAAGCCAATACAACCAAAAAAAAAACTGATGATTTGCTGAAAATAAGGTATCACACTGTTGGCTACACTTTTGTACTACCATGACAGTAAATAGTCTTCACGTGCCACAGGTTGCCAAACCTTTCCTCCTCATACACTTGACTAGGTCCCACAAAGTTCAAGTCATGCAAGTCTAAAATGTAAACTGTCTGCTGTACATCAAATTTCCAATCTTGTCAAGTGGAAAATTTGTCTGTAGAAGTAGTAATAATTTACTGCATTATTTTCATAATAAAACATACTTTTTATATTTCTGCACAGCACAAAGGTGCAGAACAGAGGAGTCAGCAGTAAAAAGTCTCAGCACTGTTACTTTAGATACTGTAATGCCTATATAGCGAAATGAAGTACAAGGCATTATAGTCAGCACGTGAATCCAAAAGCCTGAGGCAACCTCTCCTTTCAAGCCACACAGGAACAGAATCTCTGTGTGGTGATTGTGACCAAAACAAAATTTCCATTCTCTGTGGAATATGATTAAAACACCAATTGTGGAGTTCTGTAATGAGAAACATGTACACCTGTATACGCATTCCTACAATAATTTACAAGACAGGGCTGAACCACATCCTGGAACAACAAAAATAAAATTTTTAGGTCAGCCCTGTCACTGCATAGTACACAAGGACATAGAAGAATAATCTCATAGTTCACCAATGATGCCTGTGATAGGTGTGTCACAGCTCATTTTGTTATTACAGAACTTAGCAGCAATGTTCTAAAGTTTACTGAAAGAGCTATTTAGTATAACCTATGTCAGTAAATGAATGTAAAAGTAATATGATGAGATGTAGACTGATCTCCTGCAAAATATTAACCACTGACTGAACACTCATACTTAACTACCGCCCAAGACTTCCTGTCACCCTTACACAAATTAAAAAAAAAAAAAAAAAGAAATGCAGAGAAGCCAAGTGACTGATTCTACTGAGCTCCTACTCAAGTTTTCACCTCTGTCAAAGGCTGCTTCAGTAAATCTCAATACAGTACAAGAACAGAAGGCAGTGGACAGACAGTGCTAAACACAGATCCTCACTAACTAATATGCATTTGGTCAGCCATATATTACTCAACTCTAATAAAATGCTAATTCCAGTTTGAGAACTATTAGTTTCTTCAAATTTCCTCCTTGGTGTTTGATCAACAATTACATGTGCCCATGAGGAGAACAGCTGAGACTTTTTAAGACAACAGAGGTTTTATTAGCAAGGCATTGGAGCTGCAGTTGTACGCACTGCTCCCCTCTACTGGAGCACATCTGTAAGCTCAAGTAATTCAAATATTTCTCTAATAGACCTCAGCAGCAGTAATGTCATCTCTAGGGCACCATACACAAGCTGCTAATTCAATGCTCAAACATACAAGTGGACAAGAAAACAAAGTAGGCTACTAACAAATGCTCAGGGGTCTATTAGGATTGAATGAGGTTCATCCCAGTTATATGTCTCTAAAAAATCAGATGAAGATTTTGATGCCTCGGCCTGTCTATTCTGTATAGGTTTAGAAAAAAACCCCACAAGTTCTTGCACAACTCATCTACCCCTATCAGAAGCAGAAAGTGCCTGAACACATATAAATGCCTAATCTTTGCAAGATTTACAGTCTTAATTTTGCAAAGAATCCAAAAAAATATTTGAAATGTACTGCTGTTTAGTAGTAGTCAATTTAATTTTACTTAAAAATTTTTTTTAGGCAAACTTAAGCTACGTTGTAAGTCACATGTAACATTCCTTATGCAGACACAGCCTTCCTGATCCTAGTAATATAAAATAATACATTACTACTGTAAGACACAAATGTGTTGAAGCAGTCTATTAAGTCAAATGGTTGGCATTAATATAAAAACAACTCTTCCAACAAGCCTTGTATCTGGTTTACAGGCATATGGAGTTTTTCCCTCTCTGAAAAATTCACGTGTAACTTGTTTGTTATGCTCACATACACTGCAATTATAATAAAAACACACCTATGATTTCTCTTGTGTAATAAATCATACTAAATGATAGCCACCTTTGAAATATCTTTTATCGTGACAGTATGAGTCCTTCTGTTTGTTGGTCCTTCAGCCAGAAAAGTAAGTGAGGGGATGAATACAATTCACATGGAATTGAAGTTTTAAGTCACAAAACAAACTTTTCTGCCTTTAGGTTGTGGGGTTTTGTTGGGGTTTTAATTTCCTCTTAGCCATTTATGCAGACAGATATCTTTTTTTTTAAGAACAACTACATGTGTTTAACTCTTAAAAGTTGAGCGTAAAAGTCTCAGTTAATAGATGCCACACGCTGAAATGTGAGTCAGCAATATCACTGCATTAAATAATTGTACTAGAGCTTTAATGTCTTGATCCTATATTAAATCACAGGCTAGATTATGTACATCACATTGAAATGCTCTGTGATCTACATTCTCTAATCACTCCCACACAAGTCTTCCAACTCATTTCTGTGTCCACACATTCCTTTCCTCCTGTAGTTCTCCATCAGCTCTTCATTACATTCTCCTTTTTTTCTGGAAAGGCAAAAGCAAATGCAATGTGTGTTTTGGAATTACATTGTGATCAGTGTTTGACCCTTCTGCTCAGGTTATTTGTCTCTGGTCTGCCACCACTCATAATGTTCAAGGGGCCAAAGAGGGAGGCACTGGTCATGTGGGGCACCCTCCTGAACCAGGCAAAGTGTTGAAACCCAACTGATAAGTGAATCTAGTACTGCCATTGTGCTACTGATACTGGCTCATGACTTGCAAAAAATGAAAAGGTTAAGAAGAAAGAGGAGGTGGCAGATGAGACAAACAAGTCATCTTGTGTCCTTTTCTTTACATAACTGCAAGTACACAGATCTTTACATGCAGATGAGTTTCCATCCACATTCAATCTAAGTTTCAAAAGCGACTGTCGCTGCCTTCCAGCAGAGCTGAGGGCACTTATTGCTCACAACCCAAATGCCGCTGCTACCAATCTTACTGAAGGGCAGTAAAGGAAAAGGGGGAAAAACAAAAAACAGTGAGAGGCAAGGGTTTAAGAAGGTTTCAAGAAGATCCAAGTACTACGTAGTTCTGCATCAGTTTTACTCATCATCCTTTGCTTCCCAAGCAGTCCAGGCCATGTGCACCGTGTATGTACACAGTATAAAGAGAACTGTCGGGGAATTCTGAGGTCAGTGACAGTTCAGTGGAGAAGGCTGACCATTTTTCTACTGTGCTAAAAAAAAACAAGCACTAAATCAGATTCTAAGAATGAAAAACTTTAAAATTAGTATCATTGCATTGTCCTAATTAGTCATTTATCCAAAGAAACATGATGTCCACCATGTCATAGCCACAAGACAAAGTGAATGACAACACATCACACACCCAGCTGACTATCGGGTAGTCCAAAAATTGTGCAATTTTTTTTTCCTGGTGGTGACTGTACAATTAACATGTTGTCCATGTTCACTTAATATTAGACAAAACATCAAAATCTGTTTGACCAGCATGATATGATCAAATGTCCAAGGTCCACACCTAACATTCTACTGCTATTAGTGACAGCTCAGGCTCTTAGGCCAACAAATACCCACAGAAAGGGGACTGAAAATGTATACAGTTAATGTATTACAACTGAATTACCACTGAACTGAAATTCTGCCATGCAATCAAGAACACTGATAGCTAGTGGAGGTTTTACGTTTCTCTAAACAACAAACAATAGGTTGCCAGCAGTTTGGGTCACAAACACATTCACTAAGGCTTCCATTTCAATGCCCCTATTAGCTGTTCCCCAAAATTCTTCTTCAGAGATGGAATTCTGTCTGTTCTTTTGTCCCTCAGCTTCCTTTTCTTATTCTTGTTCCAGGACTAATGCAAGTTTCATGGCATTTCCAAGAGCTACCAAGATGCCTCTGGAATGGTACAAAGTGTGTGGTAAGAGCACTTCTCTGCAAACTCAACTATTCTGTGAGATGTTTTTTTCAAAGTGAGGTTGGGCCCAGAGGACTGGATGATCAAAGCAAGCTGTTATCATATAGTTATGTTTGATGTAACTGTTTTGTTAAGTATCTCTTTTTCCCAACATTTTTACATATTAATCTAGCTAGAAAGGGTTCTTGGTTTTGAAACACACTCTCATGCTTTAGAAAAGCAGCATCTAAAATAAAGTCTTTGATGATGCTTTAACTAGAAAAAGGAAATGTTTTGAAATAATCAGATGCTTCCTACCCGGGATCAGAGAATGCCAGAAGTTTGTGTTTCTAGGCTGCTTTACTGCAGCTAATCTAGAATTACAGATGCTACCCAACGATTTTTCTCTTAGCACTCTGTAACCCCAAATGCTTTATACCATAGCATTGCAACTTTTTGTTTATTCTTATGCTGCAAAATGCTGCATGCAGATACCATACCGAGACCCTTTCTATAAATCATTAAAATAACACTTTCATAACCTCTAAAGGAGAGTATTATCTTCAGCATCTACCATTAAAAATTAAATCACTGCGCTGTTTCTGTGGGGAAAAAAGTGCAATTATACACATTTTTCAGATACAAAAATGCCAGGTGGAGGAGACAAAAGCTGGATTATTCTGGACTTTGTGTACATCATGTATCTGCCACTATTTTATTCGTACAAATGCATTCAATTACTTTGAAAGCAAGAGAACAGTCATACCCCCAACCTTATGAATAAACCAGTGTCTAATTCACAAACCACGTTGAAACTGCACTAATCAGAGCCTTAACAGCAATGCATAATTTTGAAGATCTGTCCTCCTCTGTATACCAAGCCTTTTCTAATGGCTGCTGATTTAAAATAAGAATGGCCAATGGCTGCCTAATTTTGGTTAGCTACATTTGTCTAACGAGCTACCATTCTCTGTGAAAGGTAGACATCAAAAATCCTAATGAAACTTACTGGTAGAATGTCCAACATAAAATGTACATAGCTATCATGTGTCTCAAGTTGTTTCATAATTTTAAAATTTTTCAGTCACTATTACTTACCCAATTCTCAGAAGGTAAACGCATAAGGTTCCATCCTTTCTTTTCCCCGCCCCTCCTTTTTTAACATTTAAAAATGCAGCTTGTGTCTTGAGGACAATATAACAGCTGTCCAAATTTTAAAGGCAATTACCTCAGCGTTTTCTCCCCTTATGGCTCTTCATGTCTCAGAGACTCTGTGCCTGGTGTGCACTACCCTCTCCTGGTGTAGTACACATGTACAGCCCTTCCACTTCAGCAGCCCTCTGGCAACATGTCTGCTGAGCACATCCAGCAACCAGTGAGTTCACTTTTACAACCAGGACCCCACTTTCAAGAGGAACTATATTCCTGGAGGTGAGCATAGGAATTTGAAAATAATCTCCTGGTTTTTCAGACAACCACAACAAAACCCCCATCACTATTACTACAAAATTAAATGTGTCTGACACTGAAATCAAAGGAAAGCTGTAAAATAAGATAACCTTCAGCTCTAGAAGAAGTTACAATTTATTGTTAAGTGGAAATTAGACTATTAATATCCTACAATACATTTTTTGGACTAACAAAATTATTCCGCTAAATCTTTAGCACAAGGTTCATATTTCACAAAATATTTAACTCTAGTAGACTCTGACCTTTGATAATTACTATAATTTACTGTAAGATGGAAGCTTGGTCCTATATGATTAATTACTTCAAAATGTATACAATCCACAGATTTTCACAACTGTCTGTTAAGAACTAAGATAAAATGGTAATTTTAAGTTGTCTTTTAATTCCTATTAATTTTATACTAACAAGTACCCACTAGAAAACAACTATTATAGCCTACATGAAACCTTCCACTTAAAACCTACATAGCAAAGCCAAAATTTCTTTTAGATCAAATGGAGTACAGGAAGTGGCATTACAAATTATGTTTCCTGTTCTACTGAAGTAGAAGCATTTGAATGAAAACTCTATAGTGTAGGTCAGTTCAAAACTGAAGAAACTACATGAGGGTATTCGCTAAAAGAAATATACATATAAAGTTCCACTTTTTAGAATAACATTAAGGAATTACAAAAAAATTTTAAAACCTGCAAGCCAGACATCCCAATTCACTCAACAAACTACTGTCTCTCAACTTTTGCTTTTCAACAGAATATAAAAATATCCACTACCACAGTCCTTTATTCTGGGGAGAAAGGAGACACAACTCCGTAAAATACCAAGTAGCACGAAGTCTCTGGAAAAACTCTCTCTAGTAATTAAATACACAGCTTTTGGAAACTATTAGCCCTCCAGCCTGTGAGAATCTGGTGTGGAAACTGCACCCAGCTATGATGGTCGATTAAAAGAGAAAACCACTCAGAAAACCTCCCTACATAGCTTGGGGAATTAGTAACATTTATCAGTTTCTTCAACAAGCCTTTGGGTGCCATTATTGCATGACAAGCTGTTGCAACACGTTTTACGTGGGTGTCATCACCACTCTCCTTGAATTTCATATCTGAAATAAAACCATTCTTTTGCTTAGAGAGGCTGAGGAACTGAAAGCAGAGCAAGACGTTTTCTGCCCTAGTTCAGGTCTACCCTTCAGGCATCCCCTTTGGGTGCCCAGCGGAGTAAAAGACGTGCCAGCGCCAAGCGCTGCTCTGCCCCGGCCCAGGCTCAGCACGGCTCCGACAGATGGCCCTGGGGAGGCTACGGGGCAGCACCGCAGGGTGACCCGGCCAGGGCCGATCCCCTCCGGGAGCGCCGCCCGACCCGCAGCTCCGGCTGGGCCCCGCCCGGCCAATGCCCCTGCCCGAGGCCACGGAGCCGCCCGGCCCTGCCCGGCCCTGCCCTGCCCGCCCTGGGCACCGTCGAACAGGTCCTGCCGTGCCAGCCCCGGCCCAGCTCCCAAGGCAAACAGAGATGTGGCAGCAGGATGGTTACATAGAGTGACTTATTAACTTTTCTCAAAGAACAACATAACAGAAATTCAGGCATGTTTAACATTATTAAGACATTTTCTCTTAGAAGAATACCCTCCACAACAATCTGAAAGGTTGGTTTACCCAAACATTGCTGAAATACCAAGAGATCATATATGCAGAACAGCGTCTGGTAAATTACACTACAAAGGCTGGACAATTTAACAAATCACAAGTATGCTGATAGTTTAAAGCATTTCCAAAAGCTAGAAAATGTTTTATTTTCCCGTTACAAAGGGCACTGTTTGAACCATGCACCCACAGTTTCAATGAAAGTCTAACTGCCCACATGCATGACCAAATTTTGCACTCGGTTACTGGTATCTGGTATGATATTTGAATACAAAAATAACTGGTTATGCTTTAGAATGATTAGGCATATATGTTTGTCCACAAAATGCGTAACTCACAGATAAGATTAAAAAGCCGTATCAATAGGCACTTGCTAATTCACTAGCTGTTCTCTGTATAGCTACACACCTTGCAGAGACATTCTTTAGGGGAGAAAAAAAAAGAATTATATAAAGAAAACTATTCAGATGGGGATTTGGTGAGTCGTGACTACTGCTGCGTTAACAGAGGTCAAAATTTATGTCTATATAACACTGTATATAAGATGCATTATTATGAATGCCTGCCTTTCTGTACAGTCTCTGTATAGCACACTTGTATGGTATAATGAACAAAGCACCAGCTCTCCATGGTTGTTTTTAAACCATTAGATATGCAGTTACAAGTGGAGTTTGTAAGGCTATGTTCACTAGATCCATTATTTTATTAGGAAGACACATTTTCATTTATTTTGCCTTCATTTCTGAGACTTCTGCCACTTACTGTAGGATGTGTTCTGCAGTCTTAGCAGTGTTAACAATGGCTCTGTGTATCTGGAACAGTGAATATATTCACAAAACTATAACATGGGCAGATGTAATTTAAGAATTTATTTGAGCAAATAAATCCCTTACAGTTGCTTAAAAACAGTCAGAAGTGACCCTTCATTCCAAGTTTTTCCCACTTATTAATAAAAACAGACTTCCACTATATTCCCTAATTTGTTGTCATTAAAAAAGTTCTCTGGAATCAAAAGCTTGACTTTATACAAAGCCCAATGTGTTCTTAGACAAAAGAAGGGGACTGTGATTACTGATGTTTTCTGTTTCTATAGACATTCTTTGAGCCAGGTCCTATTCCTAGGTAATAAGACTGTTAGTAAATAAATAATCCAACATTAGTTACAGGTTTTTATTTCTCAAAGGAACTTGTCAGCATTTCCAACATACACAATTGAGACGTTGTTACAGAAAACAGATTTTTGTTACAGAAAATAATGTCTGCATGCATCTCGTTATTAGGTGCTACGACAAAAAAAATACAATTTGAATGGTGATCTGAAAACTGAAAAATTTAAGATGTAAGAGGACTTCACATTAGCTTGAAATCTGTAAAAACTGATACACAGTGATTCTCAAACCTGTACACAGACTAACTTGCAATGACACTATACAGAGCACTGTGCATTATGAGAAAAGTCTCTCTAAGAAATAATCTGTTCCTGCAGAAGCAGGTGTCAAGTTACTGTCTAAAGCACAGAACTGGCTCAGATTCCCCCTCCATTCCAACAGCAAAATACATGCTATGCTCCATGTATAAAACTAGGTTTATTATAACTGGTTTGCAGATTTTCCAGTTTGTGATGCAATTCAGAACTTGTTTTCTATTACTGTTGGTGTATCAATTTAGAACAAAACAACTGAGGAGTTTAATCCTGGATGTAAATTCACGGACACACTGGCATAAACAACAGTCCTGAATGCTCAGTCTAGACTGAAATGTTTATAGGAGTAAAACCCATAAAGATGAATCATTAGATGTGTATCAGCTATAAGGTATGTGGAATTAGTGCAGACATGGTTACAAAAGGTAAAACCCTGTAGGAACATTTCTACAATGCTTACAGACTTTGCAGCAACTCTAGAATACAACTCACACTTTATACATAATTGACACAAAATAGAGGGAACAGGAGGAAGGGAGAAGAAATCACAGTCCACTTTGGATGTGAACATTATACGTGAACATTTAACATATGAATATTCAGCAGAGTGACAAGTAACTTGTGCAGAAGAAACATCTCAAAGACAAATCAAAACCAAAGAAGGAGACAAAATATGATTTGGGGGACTTGGGGAGATTGTCAGAATACATTTTAATCTTGGCAACACTGAGAAAGTTTTTATGAGAGTTGTGAAAAAATATGAGAAGATGGAAGCCATATAAATAAGAATTTGGTTTACTCTGATGAAAGATCAGAAAATTCCTTCCCAATCTCAGAAGTAAAACAAGCCTCACCTCCTTACAAAAAGCACAAAAAAAGGGAGCATTTTACAGTTCCAGGCTCAGCTTTATGCACTGCAGATGTACCTTAACATTTTAAGAACAACTGTAAACAGTGAAATCATAATGTAAATAAGAACTTGCTGACAGGAAGCTCCGGTACTCTCAGCTTAAAATGCTTAATATTAGGCCCAGATGCCTAAAAGTTAGTCTCTAGTTTAATCTTCAACTTATTCCTGTAAATTTGTATCTTATACTTGGTAAATATTAATAATTGCATAGATTATAACTGGAAACTAGAGTTTCTGCTCTTATATGTAACAAGGTTGTAATATCCTGTGAAAACTGAAATCCTAGGAATTGGAAGCAAAGTAAATCCTGAAAATTGAGCCTTTAGCATTACAGTTTTGTTGTTGAATCAGCTCCAATGCTTTTTTCTGTAAGGGGTATCTGGCACTGAAAAGTATAGTCAATAAATATTACACTAATGATAAACAATAAATAATACATCGTTACTGTTGCTGCTGCTGTTGTTACATGTCCCCAAACTGCATTTAAAAGGGCACACGTTAACACCCAGGTTGCTTACACTTTTCTCTGCCACGTATGAAGTCAGTTGCTAATACACAGATACCAAAGAGGGGGCTGAAAGCACATAAGCCCAACATTTAGCCATGAAGGTGCTGCTTATGTGCTCGGTTACAGCGACGTTTACAGCAGTAAGGTTTCTGCAGCAAGTAACTCCAGTTACTGGTGCCATGAAGAATTCTACTCTGCCTTTCCCAATGGTACACTCAGAGAATGCCCTCAGGATGCATGTACTTGTGGCCAGGGCAGGTCCCAGCACTCTTTTTATGGCCTATAGATACTGTGCTTAAATTATGACTGAGCCTACAGCATGCATTACCGGAGTACACTAACCTAACCTCTTGAGACCTTGAGGGAATTGCACATCATCATAAATTTTATGGTCTGTAGTTTGAATTTGCCTTCTACAGAGAACCACTACACCATAGTATTCATTCTGATGGTCTCTGGTTTTGATGCAAACAAAAAGGTATCGCAAAACTGAAGTGCCAGTGTGCAAAGGGAAGATTTCACAGTGCAGGCTTATACCCTACTTTTCCCTTACACTCTGTTAATCTGCTCATCTTTTTTTAAAAAGCAAAGTGAGGAGAAAGACACTGTATCTCTACTATATTATGTATAAATGCAAAATACATTAATTTGTTATTAGCACTTGCTAAATATTCCAAATCTCTGGAGAAACTAAAGCCCCTCACTATTAACTAGCAATTTTGCAATTGTATCATATTGTATTTTACCTACTATTTGTTTCTGTGTGTGTCTGTAAGCATGCACATACATAGATTTCAAATTGTAACTGGAAGGATTTTCTTCACTGTGACTCTGAAATGCAAGATTTTAACACTCTAGGGTGACATGTGTCCATGTATTACTGCATAATAACACTTTTGGCACCTAGATTTAGGTAGCAGACTACATGCTTCCTTTCTAGGTGACTAGTTTCTCTGTTCTGTTAAGAGAGCAGTCCCTTAGTAATAAGTAGATATCCATAAAATTCTTTTTGTTAAAAAGTAAGCAGAACATGTGCAAGGATTCATAAATTATACTTCAATAATCAGTGATTTCCAATGTTCCAGACCATGTAATCTGTTTCCTTCTGTACTGTATGTCCTTCAACTCTCATTTCCTATTTCATATGTCCTTAAATAATCGTCCATCCTGAAGCCCAGATTCTTCTCCCTTCTCTTCCTAACTACATTTTTATTGTCATTCTAATGCCACATATGAAATGGGACTGCTCCTGAACAACAGGTTTCCATTCTGCTCAACCTTAGAGATAAAAATGCTTTATACATTTTTAATGTGGAGAGCTGGTCTGGAATCAAAAGTCTACCTAAGAAGGTAGATGAAAACCAGTCAAATAAAGGGACTACAGCATTCTAAATTTGCCCGCTATACCTTAGAATGCACAGCACTAATTAGGTATCTCAGTAAGCAGTAGCATTAGTCTAGTACCCTCTGAATTGGTGTAGTTTACACTGTACCACAGGCCATTAAAAGAAAAGCAGCTCTTCATGTCTCCTAAAACATTTAGCCAGTCAAGAGACAATCTGTTTGGCTGCCTGTCACAGAAAATAACTGCAAAGAGTGAAATCAACATTCAAACAATATTGTAAATTATGTAAGGTAACCAGAAACTAATTTGAAAAGAGAGAGCCATTGTGTAGAAATAACCCTGTGTTGGCAGAGAGATTAATCAAAGGACATGTCAAAAAAAAAAAAAAAAGACTGTTCTAGGAAGTATTCATTTTGATATACATTCCTTTCCTGGGTATAATTCAGCATTATGAATTTGAAAGTTGAGATTCTAAATCTTGCAAATCTTTTTTTATCTTGCTGAGTTAAAAAGATGGGTATCTCTACAGGTTCCATAGGAAAGAGTCCATGTTAGTCTTTCCTGTAATGTGAATGAGACTTGAACTAGTCTGAAATTATGGTTCAGGAATTCATCTCTGTCTACTGCTTCTAAATTCTACCTTCTGGTTTGGTTTGGGTTTTTTTAAGACAGATGGAGTTCTTAAAGAGCAACTTAAATTTGTATAGCAATTACTACAGCAATTCCAAGAAAAGCTGCAAACATTTGCACTGAAAATAGCAAAAAATCTTGAATTTCTCTCATGTTTTAAGCAGCAGACCTTATGCTAGAGAAACAGATGCCAAAGATGAGTATCAGAAGCTTCTTGACTGGCCTTTTACTATTTTCTGAAAGGTTTTCTCTACTGTAGTAACCAGTAGGCTGGCCTAAGGTGAAGAGAGACCTATAAACTGAATTAGGGGCCTAAAATAAAGAAGTAGACTTGAGGGATCCTGTTACAAGCAGACCACACAGACAGCAATGGAAAAGTTGTGTGTTCACAGTCAGTAAGCCAAGAGGAAAACAGGACTGGCTGACAGGTACTCTTGCCTGCTGGGAGAGGCTTATTTTCCAATCTCAGAATACTGACTTTATACTAAACAGCTCTCAGAAAAAAAAAAAAAAAAAAAAAAAAAAGTAAATCTTTTATTCAGGACTTTCCTTGGCCTACTAGCCAGAACATCCTCACATGGGAACCACCCTGTTGACATTTTACAGCAGTAAGCCCTTCTGAGATCTTTGCAGAACACCTTCATAATTAAGTCTCATAAATTCTGAACCATGACAGCACTGCAGACATATCATAGTTCTACAGTCAGCCAGCTATAAAGTATCCAATGCTCACCCAAGTTGTTTTATTTCTCCTTCTCAGAGAAGTTTCTTGCTTCCCATTGTCCTATGCCTGTCCAACTACATTTCTCTACAGGAATATTTACTTATGCATTAGTGATAACAGCAAGACATTCAATGTCTGGATAGGATTTAATACTCAATTTACCTAATTTTATTCGCAAGTGAGATGCATGTAAACAGTTCTGACCATCAGAAAACATTCATTAATTGGCTAAGTACATTGTCCTAGTTTAGGACTGTTAAAAGTACTGCTAAGACCAGTCTTTCATCACTAGAGGGGCACACAGAAAGCTGTTCCCATAAACTGTCAGACAGTGAGCAGCAACAGCAGAAGCAATACAAGCAGAATCTGAAGGTCAGACTGATCTTAGCTGCTCTAGGGAACCAACTTAACAATTTACAATGGTTGCAAACATTTACAGCTCATCCCTCCAGGTTTAGATAACATCTTTGATGCCTCACCAAACTCCCAGGTAAACGAACACTTTTATTAGTCTGACCTCATAGTTCAGAGAAATTACCTCAGTATAAAAGTGTTAGAAGCGCCAGTGCAACATATGTACCCTGCAGTGTTCTTAGGTCTTTCAGGGGACAGATTACTTGAGGCTGCTGCTTATGACTTACACCTGCATTCAAAGTGTGTATCCATGGAAATGAAGGGTAAAGGTACAATCACTAACGTGTTGCATTTTATATCTGAAATGAGGGGTTAATAGAGTCAATGTGAGCTGCAAATCTTACCACAAATCTTAGTTGAAAAAAAAGGCATTTGCTCCAGAAGTATTAAAATAATAAATCACAACAGACATGTGCAAGGCAAATTCTAACTTGAATTAAATTGTCTATTTGAAGACTATTGGTTATTAATAAGCTACACTGTACAAGCACAAAAATATTTTTTTAACTTTTAATAAATTTAAAAGCTGTAACTTGTTTTTTCCTCACAAGAGTTGAGCTGGTTAAAATTTTGTAGATATATATGCAATTGATAGTTTTCAATTTCTTGTATTTCTCAGTATATATTTTCATGTTTCCATCTTTTCATTCTTATGTATGTTCCGACTAGAGAAAAGGAAACTGAGGTCAGACCTCATTGGGGTCTCCACCTCCCTAATGAGGGGCAGCATAGATCCCTGTTCCCTCAGGTCCTATCGCTGGCCACAGCATGAAGCTGTGTTGGGGGGGGTTAGATTGAATATTAGGTACAGGTTCTTCCCCCTGAGGGTGGTTGGGCACTGAACAGGCTGCCCAGGGCAGTGGTCATGGCCCAAGGCTGCCAGAGCTCAAGCACCATTTGGACAACACTCTAGGGACATGGTGGGATTATTGGGGTGTCTGTGCAGAGCCAGGAGTTGGATCCTCATGTGTCCCTTCCAACTCAGCATATTCTAAACTTCTGTGATCTCTTCTCTTTCAAGATTAATTCAAGATTAACTTGATTCAAGATTCAGTTTAAGAACAGGCTGAAACTCAAGAAGTTGATTCTATCCCCTGACCATCCTCTCCTGTCTTCACCCTCCTGCCAACAGCAGCGTTTTTGCAGGTTCAGGGTAAGTAACAGTCCAGGTCTGACAGGGCTGAAAACTATCTCCAAGCAAAAACACTTGCCTTGCTTTCACTGTAAGGCCCTCCAAAGGTCTGCTAGGACATATGTGAACACAGGAGCAAGCAAGCACCAATAACAGCACCACAGCTGAAGTACAGCAGCCACGTAAGCAAGTTTGGAGATCAATGCATCAATTTTATGGGATGATTATGTCAGAGTTGCCAGTGTCTTTCCGTATTTGCAACTATGTGATCTGCCCTTGTGCTGGAGAGGAAGCCAACTCAGGAAGCCAACTCAGAAAGCCAAGCTGGCCAAAAACTAAACTCTATTTTGTCATCACGAAAGTCAGTTTTCAGCAATCCGAGCACAAGTTCCCACAGAAGAGAGATGGAAGAACTGCACACAATGGGTCAGAAAGGGACTGCAAAAGGTCTAGATGATACTTAGGATACTGTGTGACTGCACCCAAGGGGAAGCGTTACCCCATCAGATTTGTTAGAATCATAGAATCATTTCAGTTGGAAAAGACCTTTTAGATCATTGAGTTCAACCACACCAGCTATTTCACTCAGACTTACTGCTAAGTCACTTTATGAAAGCCTTATTATCAAGAAAAATGCGTTTCCAACTATTAATTTAAAAGAAAGTTAAGCTGCATAAATAAAACATCATATTACAGCTATTTCAGAGAAAAAGGTTATTGTTTTAATATCCAGTTCAGGTCAGTGCTGGATAGTACATATTCTGTTTTAGAACATTACAAAACAAAACTAGTAAGAACCTTTAAAAATCTACAGAATTACAGCTGCAAGAAAAATATTAATATTTTTGAATGTGGCTATGAAGGTTAACTAGGTTTTAAAGTTTTGTGATTTTTTTTTAACAGTAAACAACCTGAGGAGAATCTTTCTCATTTACAGTTACCATAGATTTCAGGCTAATAGTAGCCTTTAATAATGTGTATTTTGAATTTACTTGTAATAAACCTGATGTCTGTAACTCAAGTAAGACTGCAATTTTCTTAAGAATATGCAGCTTGCAGCAAATAATATGGGTTTAAACTCAGCTATTGAATATAGGGTATTTTTTTCACTTATGGGATGTCACAATTCCATTAGTGTCAGAGTTTTCTACTCTCTGATGAGGTTACTTGAGATATTCCACACCTGGAGGGTTTAATGTTTAATATCAAGTTTACTTACTTGAATATATTTGCCATTCTATGGCTTTAGCAGAGTGACACAGCCCTGTATGGAAATCACAACACAAGCACTATGCAGAGAAAGTGCAATATACAATTGGATCACAATACAAACATGATTCCCATTACCTGTCCCAGTGTGCTGCATCATCACAGTGCTGGGAAGAATGTATGAAGCTGGGCTTATGTTCAGGATTTCTGAATTGGAACACAGAGAGCAGAAGTATCCAACTATAAGGCATCCAGAAATTTTGGACAATATCTGTAGCCTTTAAAGTCCACCTGAGCACAACTTCTATGCGCAAAATGAAGCCAAGCCTTAGGAAACTAGATTGTCAGCAGCCTTCAGGAAAGGTATAATTCATGCTGCCAGTAGTAAAATTTTACACTGTGAAACAATTACAAATGTTTGTTCATTCAGATTCCCCAGTCACCTAAACAAGACTAATGTTGTTGCTAAGAAAGTCTGTCGTTTGTGCAATAGCCATGTTGCTCTTTTCATAAGCACTGCTCCCAGGACAGCAGGATTGTGGTTTTTCGGTTTGGTGCAGGTTTTTTGTTTGTTTTTAAAATCTTACTGCACTTAAAATAGGACTGATTAAATGTTTTACAATTCTAATGTTTTCAGCTTTCCAGATTTCCTTCCCTGTCAATGCAGCAATGGCAACATTTGTTCTTTGGCTTAAAAGATACAATACCAAATCTCCATCTAAACTGCAATGAATGGAGCTTGATTAATGATTAAGTAGAACAAATAAGTCCCCTCTTGGAGGGGGGGAAAAGGAAGGAAACAAAAAAAATAGATGGGTAAAAAATAGATGGAGCAAGTGGAAATGGAAACACCTAATCAGGTAGGCAAGGGAGACAGGAATGAGATGATGCAGTAGGATATGTTGAAGAAGAAACTGTAGTCTAAGTGTAGGAGAGTTTACAAGCCCAATCAGGTGTCCAAGAACAGCACCAGATTTATCCATGTGTCCTTCACTAAAGACAAGTCTACCACAAGTTATATTTAGTAGGCAACATAAGGGCATTAAGTCAAAATTGGAGTTCAGTTACCTTGACAGCTGAAAAATGGAATGAACTATTCACAAAATAAATTTCTGAATCAAAATTTTTAATCTAAAGCACAGCAATTTTCTAATTAGGAACAGTGTGAATTAAAAGAATTTCAAATCCAAGAATGTTTTCAAAATACAATTCATAATATGACTTACAAAAAATTGTTTCTTGAATCTTAACCATCAGCAATAATTTCTTTTAATGCACCTAAACATTTTCTAACTAAACAGTATATTCCCACCAAGTGAATCCAAATAAGTCAAACTATAACCCTAGTAAACTGTGTATAAATGAGAATTTGATAGTTACAATATGTTATTACTTGATTTAATTTCTGGATAATACACTAATGAAATGATTCCAGAATGCTTACAAAGACAGAACTATATAAATAAAGAGCACGTACTGGCAAAATGCAGTTTAAGATGATAGTACATATATATCCTGAATGCTTCAGGAAATGCACTAAGAACTTGTCTGAAGGGAAAAAAAAAATTACCTGAACCACAACCATGTATTTTCTTATTATTAACAGACAAAGTGAAGGGTAATAAATGGTTTTCCTCTTAGAGCACCTTCTATGAGAGATCTCAATCACTAAACCTAATCAAAGCTTCTATAAAAACTGGAAGGATTAATATAGATTAAATAAGACAAGTTTGAGTACTACAGCACAGAAGACTGACTTTCTAAGGTCACGTGCCAGAAGGCTGCTGTTACAAGTTACTATTCTATTTTGAGGATGGAAGCCAATGCCTTTCAATCCCAGGCTTCTTTAGACATACCAGTAACTATCCTCAGTCTCTCTTCCTGCTTCTCTATAGACTAGAAAAAAAAAAGTAAAAAACTGCTTGAGTTGTGGACTTCTGCCCTCAGAAATCTGGAAATATGAAAATTAAATCAATTTTCCAGTGACCTTTATAGTCTTGCAAAACACTTGCAGCTATGTGTTTTGCTGATTATTTTGTGTCAAGACATGGTCCCCATTTCCCTCACTGTGATTTGGATACCTACTCTGCTACAACCTAATTTAATTGTTATCCAACTTGTGCTGGAACACTGAAGCAATTAAGTATTTTCACAATACATATAAAAGTCATCACCCAGACTTAAATAAAAAAAAAAAGATGTCACTGGATTCCTTCCCTCTCTTTAAATACTTCCCACTCACTAGAGAATTCAAGCAAAAATCTGTCCCACAGTGCACATTCCATCCTACTGGTATAGCCAGTGTTAGAAGCATTTCAGTTGTTTGGCACAGTGCATCACCAGAAATAAATACATCAAGTCAAACAGAGCTTGTTCATCAGGTGTTAAGATCTATTATTTCTGGGATACTCAGATGCTTTGTCAGAGTAGTATCCATACAATTACACTTAAAATTGCTTTGAGTGCTACTGGAAAATGGTCCTGAAGTGTGAACAACTTCTCACATATTCTACAGGTTTCCCATCTTGAGCAACACACAAGTCCTTAAAACCTAACTGATGAAAACAAGACACTTCCTTTACCACATAAATATTTCTCGATCTTTTTCTAATGTGATAGTCCATGACAACAGTCCTCTTATTCAGTACTTCCAGAGGAAGATTTTCTCATAGCCAAAATGTTTTTTTTTAATTACAGATTCAGCACGTTAAGTCAGTGAAGGTTTGCAAAATATTTGCAAACAACTTTCAGCCGTATGGAAAATCCACTGCAAAGTGCTTTCTACCTAGTTCTATGAAAGCTGCAGAACAAATGAACAAAATCACCTCCAACAACTTCTTCATCAACATTTATCACTACTGAGGCATCACCAAGAGAAAATAATATGTTTCCTACAGGGGACCATCATGCATTACAGAGAATTCACAGCTGGAAGTCAAGTACAAATTCAACCTGATAGAAATCTTGTGCTCTAAATACAATTATATTTTGGCAATCTGTAATTACCTTAAAAAAAAAAAGTTCTGATGGTGAAATACAAATGCAGGTGTAACACAGAATAAAGTGTCAAATTCCTCGCCCTTCACTCATGTTTATTTTGCTGTAGGTCAGATCTGTAGAGCTGAAACCAGTATAGTGAGGATGGGGAGGAAAATTCATAAAATTCCTCTAAAACGGGTGAAAACAATGAAGGAGCAATAAACTAAAATTGTACTTCCAACCAAAACTTATTTTGTAACAAAAAGACAGATCGATAGAACAGAGATAGACAATAATGAAAGACAAAGCAGACGCTCCAGATGCAGCAGTCACAGATGTCAAAATAGACGCCTGCAATGACAACAGCTATAGTACAAGGACTTGACACTTATACTAATAATTTGCATGAACTTTCTTTATCCTTGCAGGAATGCAATCTCACAATTATTTAGAAGCATCTACACTAGTAACATTAGCAGCATTTGGTTGAGGGATTCTGTCAAACGGTCGGGAGGAACCCATGAGTAACCACAATGTAACTTGCCATACCTTTTGTAGTGCAGCTAAAGCAGCAGAGAAAGACAAAGTAATATCTAGTTGTCATCAGAAGTAAACATAGCCCACAGAAATGTAAGTACGTAATTTAATCTTCTAATCAAATATTTAGCTTTCGTCCATCTTTGAAAAAAGAAAGGTGAGGACACAAGTGAAAAGCAAACCAACTCCAGCTGTAAGAGGCAATCATATACAAGACAGTATCCTGCAGTGACAAAGCAAGGGAAAGCAGAGATACATATGGCTTTGCCCTGTATTACACTAATCATGACTGATATCAAAACTCAAGTGCACTAACATCAGGGAAATATGTTTTAAGACAGTGCTCAGCTATCCTAAGGGTCTGCAGTGCTCTTCAGGTCTGTGTGAGAGGATGAGCCAACAGGACAGGACAGTGCAAACATGTTTGAAAGGACCAGAAAAGCAAAGCTACACAGACTACAGTCCTACTCTTCCAACAGTGCTCCAGAAAGGCTCTCAGGCTTGCACAGCGAGTACAGAACCCATTTCCTCTTCCAGTTTCACTTATTACACAGGCTAGAAGCAGAATTTCACCCGTAAGCCAGAGAATCTTTAAAACACATAGCGGTCTGTATGAAAGACCACTGCCATTAGGTTGCCCTTGTTTATTTGGACAACTTACAGGCAGATTCAATACAGGTAAGTCCAATACTTGAAAGCAAATTCGCTGCAGGGTGCCTTTTAAAGATGGTAATTATAAAGCTTTGGTACAGACATATAACTATGATACTCTGCCCTTAAATATGACAGGAAATGGTTAGAGACAACAGTTTAGTGCAAGCCCATTAGGACTAGTCAAATCTAATGAATTTTCATTCCCACACTGAGTGTAAAACTATCACTAACTGATCCCACTAATGGTACTGACCCAACAGCTTAAAACAAGTCAAAAAACAGGTGACAAAAAACCACATTAATTGACCATCCACATCCCCCAGAAGTCACTCCGCCCAGAGAAAAGAAACACTTCCCCAGATTGCTCCTTTATTGCGCTGCCCTTTGTTATTATATTTTTCTTACACCTTTGAGTAAGATAGAGCATAAATAAACAACATTCATAGGTTTTCTCATATATCTTTTTCTGGCAGTGGTTACAGTGATTACACATAACAGGGAAAAGAGATCTTGGCAGCTGGGGGGTTTATTTCCTTCTGCCACACTTCCAGGTGTGCTATACAACTTCATTGAGAGCTTTGGCTCAGAATTCTAGCAAGCTTGTGTTTACTTGTTTACTATGCTCATTTAGAGATTCACTTGATTTGGGGTTAGTGTCACTTTGTTAAGAAACTTTCACTGATTTCTCTCCCTATTCTGCTTGTCAGTATCCCAAACCACTCATTCACTACCTACAGATTTTTGATTTCCTCAGTTGAAGGGTAAATCTTTCATTATGAAGGGATCAGAAGAAAAAGTCAGCAGTTTCCAGTAGCTGAGCTCTTTTTATTATTTTCTCTACAATTCCAAAATAAGCTTCCAGACAACTGCTGAAATGGATGTTTTCCCTCAGGCTGGAGACCCACGAGAGTGGCTGGCCTCAAGCTTGTGGACTGGTGTGACATGGCTCTTGCCACAATACTCAGTCATTTGTGAAAAGCCCATCAGCAAGGATCTGCTCTGCATGAACTACATAAATAGAAATACAATGTATGCATACATGATGTTATTTGCTTTGCAAATGAAATTATGTATTCCTAGGTATAATACTTCTGTTAGTGATACTTTCTCAAGATGCAGCGGGGACCTGGACAGATGCCAGAAAAAGTCTAACAAGGAAATGTATATGTATGTACATATTATATACATATTTACCTAAACTCATATATATACATGTATGAAAGCATTTTATTATCTCACAAATCCTACTCAAACCTTTAAATTACTTATGGGGGCAAATACTACAAGAGTTCAAGACTATTGGTCACAGGCACATCATTTCCCTGTTTACAGCAGTTGCCTAGATGCTAGCACAGATATTGCATTGTAGTGAGACCAACAAAAAGGGGTATTCACAGATACAGCTCATTGCCTTTTGTCAGAGAAAGCAAAGCAACAGTATAGAAACTATTTATCATTCTGCTGGGGGGGGGAACCTAAAAATAAATACTGTATTTTGCTACACTTAGTCAGCTAGTTTTTAGCAACCTGATCACATCCAAGAAATTCTAACTCTTGCAGAAAAATACAAGTGATGAAAAAAACCAGTTAATTTTACTCTAACATCAAGTACAAATAATCTTATATAATAAGTACCAGAGGTATTATTCAGAATATTCATTTATTTCAAAGTACACTGATTATGTGTAGAACAGACACTATTCTACTACCAGATTTCATGGCACATCAGCTTGTACAAGTCTAGATGCTCTGCATGCAATAGATACTCACTTTCTTCTATATATAATCAGCTGTGCAGAAGAGATAATTAAGTGGTATCCTGGCCCACCCATATTAGACCTCCTCTTTCTGGATAAAACATGTGCCTAAGGCACAAATGGGTTCCCACCCTTATCACATCAGAAGTACATACTAAATCATATATTTAACAGATTATCTACTGGTTAAAAACAGGTCCAAACATGGGACTTCCTGCTGGAGAAGTAACCCACCAAACTATCTTTTGGGAACCTTAGTCAGTGGACCTCCTTAGGGAGAGGATCCCTTCAGGCAAAACTTCCTTGTCTTGGCAGCTGTCAGAGGTCAATCAATGGCACCGTTTCAGGTTTTGGTAAAACAGAAGAGCTTTGACTTCAAAGTGACTGCTCCACAGAGTACCCTCAAGGAGTACAGTCACTTGCTGCAGCTCTCTTCAGCACAGTCTAGGAGGGAAAGGATGATTCCATTTATGTGGAATGAGCCTGGAAACATGCAAGTGTTCCTCAGTTGAAAGGAACAGTCAGATGTATTCCATCCCTCCCCATGAAAAGTTCCCCATAATTTGTATGGGCACATGGACAGTACTGAATTTCTACATCAGTAGTAGGCTCTAGGGGATTATCCCACAAGTCAGAGATTTCCTCCTGGCTACTTTTATTTATGGGTGCTTACAGCAGCCCAGCAGCTTCCAAGTGCCACAGCAGATTACTATGATAAGAAAAAAAACCCACCCTTTATGTTTCATATGGATTGCAGCTCTATTATTTAGAGTGACAGGTATAAAGGTATTTGTATCTATACCTGGAGAGAAGTGAATTCCAGAGACTGGAATTCCAGGATCATAAAAGTTTGGTACCAACAAATTTAGACTGAACAATTTGGAAAGACAAAAAAGCAGAAACACTGAGATAAAGCTTAAGTCGCACAGGTCTTTTGTCAAAAATTATACTCAGTCACTGTTGCTTAAGTCTCAGTCTTAGTTGCTTAAGGAAATTTATATATCTAAGACATCCATCTAACTCTAATGGCTGCCAGGCATTTATTTCCTTTCCTAGCAAAAATAAAACACAGGTTTACAATAAACTTACTTTTCCCCAGTAATTATTTATTAGACTTGTCACCACTTTCCCACCACCTTCAAGGACTTTGAGTTCTCTGTATCACACCACCTCGAAGGAAATGCTCACAGAAAATAAAATTGGAAAGAACTTTGAAAGGCTATTCTGTTAGTCTTTGTCCATGATTTCTTGGGTACTTCACTGCTTCCTCAAACTGACTGAAACACCTTCTTCAGAGTCCCGAAGAAATTAGTTCAAGTTCAGCAGGAAAAGACCATATATGGAAATCTAAATATCTAGGTTCACAGACACGTTGTACAGTGCACACCTCACATTTTCCTTAGCCTTCAGTGTAACAAAACAAGATTGTTAACAAATTTGGGTGTGTGTTTCTCTTCACTGCATTAAACAAATAAGCATTGTATTTCACAAAACACACCTTGTTCCTAACCTCACAGGAAAGCTCTTACGTTTATGTGCTTTAATAGTCCTAAGTCAATGTAATTTACACCAACCTGTAGGATGTTCCTGTATTATTTTATTAGACTAATAGACATTAATGAGACACTGTCTCCCTGACACAATATCCAGATGCTAGGGAATCACATTAGCAAATTTTGTAAATCTGACTGCCTCTGAGCCAGGCACTAGCAATAGGAAACACAAACAGTAAATAGAGTTAAGTAACTGTGAATGTGATGTGCTTTTACACTTCAGGAGTGAATGCAGAGTGAATTACTGAATTTACTAAATTACCTCCAAATTTGTATGTGTTTTGGTTCAACTGTAACAGCAATTTTTCTTCTGACCAGGTGATTATGGCTAATTTATTTCTGCTTATCAGATAACAGTAACAACTAAGTAGCCTGTGCAGTGTGAGATATTTATGACTCTAACATAAGGACACAATGTAGAGAAATAGAGGCCTGGTATGACAAGAGATTCTTTGAGAAGCGGAAATGCAAGACCAGATAATAATATACTGTACAGGCATGGGTTAGTAGTAGAACTCCCTCCCAACTATGTATTAGTATCCTGCTTGTTAAAACATATGACAAAGTTTAATTAGTCACCAAGAAGCCTGGCCTATTAAACAATTTCTTTCTAGGTAATGTTCAGTGACAGTTATACATTCAGCAATAAATAATCAACTCGATAGCATATAACTCTGTGTAACAGTTACATTAATCTCCTTATCTACAGATCTTCTGCTTGTGTCCTCCCTGTTCGCAGCTGAGCAACACCTTATTCCCAAGAATGGCTTGGCTTAAGTCAATAAGCCAGAAGATGTACAACACTCAAGTGCTGAAGGATAACAAATTAGAGCTTGGATGCTTTCAGATACTACAGACTCTTAACCGGACCGAAAACTAGAGTAATTACTTTGGCTCAAGAAATACAAAGAAGCACTAGACCACCAGGTGAGCAAAAACTGTATTGACTAAATCCTACCAGTTTTACTGTCTATTTACTTACTGACCAAACCATTTCTGGTATGCAGTACTTTTCATATTTTCATAGAATCACAGAATGGCCTGGGTTGGAAGGGACCTTAAAGCTCACCTCATTCCAAGCCCCTGCCATGGGTAGGGGCACCTTCCACTATCCCAGGTTGCTCCAAGCCCTGTCCAAACCTGGCCTTGAACACTTCCAGGGATGGAGCAGCCACAGCTTCTCTGGGCAACCTGTGCCAACATCTAATCACCCTCATGGTAAAAAAAATTCTTCCTTATGTCCAAATTAAACCCTCTTTCAGTTAAAAACCATTGCCCCTTGTCTCATCAATAGAAGCCTTGGTTAAAAAAAAGCAAAACACTCCACCTTTCTTATAAACCCCCCTTATATATGGAAAAGTTGCAGTAAGGTCTCTACAGAGCCTTCTCTTCTCCAGGCTGAACAATCCCAACTCTTTGAGCCTTTCCTCATAGAAAGGGTGCTCCAGCCCTCTAATCATCTTCATGGCCCCCCTCTGGACCTTCTCCAACAGATCCGTGTCTTTCTTGTGTTGGGAATGTTGGAAATAGATGCAGTACCTTCAGGTGGGGTCTCACCAGAGTGGAGTGAAGGGGCAGAATTACCTCCCTCAACCTGCTGTCACAACTCTTTCGATGACCAGGACACAACTGGTTTTCTGGGCTCAAGTGCACATTGCCAGGTCATGCCCAAGTTTTCATTCATCAGTAACCCCATGTCCTTCTCTGCAGGGCTGCTCTCAAACCATTCAGCCCCCACCTTGTGCTGATAGTGGGGATTGCCCTGACCAAGGTGTAGGACCTTGCACTTGGCTTTGCTTGTCTTCAAGAAGCTTGAAGGTCCTCAAACCTGTCATGGCCCCCCTGTATGGCATCTCTTCCTTTTGGAGTATCAACTGCACCACTCACCTTGGTGTCATCTGCAAACTTGCTGAGGGTACACTTGATCCCTCTGTCTATTTTGTTGATACTAAATAGCAGTGGTTTCAGGGCAAACACCACTCATTACCGGTTTCCACTGGGACACTGAACCATTTACTTTAACTCTTGGGACAAGGATGTTGTGGAGGACATTACCACAGAACCAGGCACAAGATGAAGTAGCATGCTAAGAGAGGAAGTTTTCACTCAAAGAAACCTATCTGCAATAAAAAACAACAGGGAACATACTACAAAGTGCTGCTTTTAAAATTCTCTCTCTGTTTTTGTCCCCAGGCCCCTACATTAATTCCACAGTGATTTGTTTTATGCAAAACTAGGATGTTAGCAAAATCTGGCATGGTTGAAGCTCTGTACCTAGGTTCAGCAGATGTGCTTAAAGAGTAAATGATTTATCTCACCTAAAACATGCTCTGCAAAGCCTAAATAAAGCGGACCAAATTTACATCAGAGGAAGAAAGGTTTAAGCCACCCAAATGTAAAGGTGAGTTTCACCTACTTCCACCACTTCTGAGTATATTAAAATATTAATAAAGTGTTAAATTGAGTTTCATTTTTGATATGAGCATACCCCAGTCATATGAAATCCAAACCTCAGAAGGCAAAATGAACTACATACCATGACACACAAGGATTTACCAGCAGGAGCTAAGGAGGCTTTATATGCAGTAGTGTCACAGCCAACAGCTTCCACATCATATGACACTGCTGTGGCTAAATAGCCCATTTTCCTTAGATCCAGGATGTCCTTCCTGTATGGTACATATGTGTAAATGGAGAAAATTAAGAAAGGCAAATGCAGGCCAAATGACAAGAAATACCATCTTGATAGAAAGCTTCATAGTTCCTCAAAAGCTCTCCCAAGGGAAACAGAAGAACTTTCCCAGCTTGGGAACATAAACAGGTAGAATTCTTGTTAGGAGAAACTTGACATGCTCACTTCATAGCAGTAACTAGGAATGACAATTTTAGACTCAAGTTTTGATTGCACCCATTACTGGCAAAAGAAATCATAGGTAAGTAGTTCTTCCTAAAGAGTATCTAAACATGCAGATATAAAAAAGCTAGATGCATTTCAGTTGGGAGTAATAAAACTGGGCACTTCATATACTTCTCAGTGTTTCTTAAAACAGCAATAAAGCTTTTTTTTAAGATGTCATCATCCATCTGGCCTTCAGTGTGCATTTGTAAGGTAACAACTGAACTGCAGTTCACTGCTACAGGAAATTCCTTATTGTACAATCACTGCTGAGAGTCTGATTCTGCGATGAAGTAAAAAATAATTTTACCACAGATTTCAACAGTCACATGACAGCACTTAATACTGCAGTCACATGAAAGAAGAGTACTACTTTGGTTAAAAAATAAAGATCCCACCTGTCAACCCCGGACTTGACTCATCTATTCTAAAGAATCAGACTGATGACATAAGTTAAAAGACCAAAACTTTGAGAAGAATTTGCCTTTGTCATTTATAGATGCTGAAACTTTGAGGAATCCTTGAGATTCCAAGAAGAGTAGTTTAGGACATCTATAGCTCTGAAAAATATACCTGCAGGCTAATAAATAACCTGTTACTGGCAAAGACAACAAAGTCAAGAGAATAACTATTACAGCAAGCTAATTTGAAAGGAAAATCATATTATATATGCTCAATTTGAAAATGCTGCACTTTCCGTTTTGTAAATCTTTAACATTACATGATCTAACGGGGGAAAGAACCTTGCTTCCCAACACAAGACTAGAGCAATTGCTTAAGATTTCTGCAAATGTAGTAACATGATACATGCTACCACTAACAAAATCCACACATGCAAATGAGATAAAAGGAAGCAAACACACTCATGAAACAGCTCAAGTAGCAAAAATTCTAGCCAGAATAATTCTTCAAAACTCCTCCCTGAAGTTGAAAAAAAAAGAATGACCCTTTCTAACCCTTGTAACATGCTTTGAAAATGAAGTTTAAAAATTATTTTATTATGACAATACAACACTTGGTATCTCCTGTCATGACTTTCTTAACAGAGTAAGGAAGTAAGGAAGCATACGTAGCACTTACTGAACTCTATTCAAAAGGTGTTTTCCCCTTCCTGAATACTGTGTTCCTGCTCTTCTTTCAGAATAATACTTCCACACCTCTTTCTACCATCAGTGCTGAATATCTATGGTCCTAGGCCTGCTCTCCCTCTGCAGTAACCTGCAAAACCATTTGAATTCCATAGGAGTAGAAATACCTTCTCTCATAAGTTAAATGATTCCAGACTCACCAATTTATTTTCACCTTTGAAACACTTTCTCTGTGGCTTGTTTTCCCTCCCCATTTTCTTTTTCTGAAGGAAGACAAGCCATGGATTTTCCTTTAGTCAGATCAACGTTCAGACCATGGCAATGAATTAGAAAACAGGGTTTTCCGAGGTGTAAACCACAGCATGCCTGTGGTACGGAGGGAAAGGCTTTACCAAGCCGTGTTTAGCCATTTGTGTAACTCGGCCCATTGCAGGAGGCCTTCGGGGCTCCCGGAGCTGCAGCCTTGTTTTAAGGCGGCTTGCTCGTTCTGCACGTTTGTTTTGCCATGGAAATCTCGCGCACACTGGAAGAGGAAATCGATTTTCTAGCAACACCTTCAAACAGGCTAAGAGGCTTTGCAAACGCCGTGTCCCCTGTCGCAAATACATCACAAGGAGCAGTTAAAGCCCGACACCCAAACCAAGTTCTGCCCCCGGTGACCTTCCCGGGCGTCGGCTGGCAGGACCAGCTAGGGCGCTGCCCCCGGGAGCTGCCGCTGCCCGCACCCCAAACACCAGCAGCACGCAGGTACCACAGACCCACGGGCTCCGCCTCCGGCCCGGCGGCTCCCGCACAGCCCGCGGCCCCCGGCCCCGCACATCGCGCCGCGCACCCCGCGGCCCGGCCCAGACCGCGCACCTGCCGCCCGGCCCCGGCTCCGCTCCGCCAGTACGGGGACAAAGCGGCCACAACGCACCTGTTCCCGCGGCGGGGGCGGCGGCAGAGGCTCCAGCCCTGCCCGCCCCCATCCCTACACCCACCGGATCCCTCCCCGAACCGACCGTCCTGCCTGCTCTGGGCCAGGTGAGGTGCTGCGGCGTCCCGGGGGCTCCCTCCGACACGGGGGACTCTGCGCCCCCCGCATTCGCCGAGGGAAACAAACTCCGGCCGGCTCTGGCCGCCGCTGCCCGCCGGGCGGATCCGCGCTGTAAACAGGCCGGAGGGCGGCACAGGCGCCGGCCGCCCTCGCCCCAGCACCGGCGCTCGCCCGGCACCGACGCTCGCCCAGCGCCGGCGCTCGCCCCGCCGTGCCCCGCGCTCACCGTAGAGATGAGCGGAGGCTTCGCCCTTCCTCGCCATCGTCTCCCGGTGCCCTCCGCGCCGGCACTGCCGGGGTACAGCCAGGGGCCCGGCGCCTCCGCCCGCCGCTCAGCGCGTTCTTTGTTGCCGTGAAGGCATGAGAGGCGGCGGCGGCCGGGCAGCCTCCCGCTCCACTCGGCTCCGCTCCGCCCCGCTCCGCCGCGGCCGCCCGCAGCACCGCCCGCACCCACCCTCCCGTCCCGCCGGCTCCGCCGCGACGCCTGCGCCGACCCGCGGGGGCGGTGCCGGTGCCCGGGCCGCGGGGAGGGGGGCGGGCGAGGGGCGCCGGGACGGGCCGCGGCTCGCCAACTTCGCCTGGGCCCCGCGGCAACTTCGGCATCCGGCGGGGCTGTACCTGGAGGGCCGGTGTCCATCCTCCCGCACCAACCGCCGGTGTCCGCAGCCGGGTGCGCTGCCCGCCTGTGCCCCTGCCCTGCGCAGAGCCCGGAGGTGTTGCCGCTGGTGGGAAGCGGCCGGCCGGCCCTGGGGCCGCTTGCCGTCCTCCTGGGCCCCGCCGGGGAGCGCCTCCCTTGGCGGAGCTGTCCGTGCCGCCCGTGCTGAGCGCCGGGCGCCCAGCGGCCTCGTGCCCGGGCGACCAGTTGCACGGGCCCCCGGGGCTGGGGAAGGGCGAAGCGCTCGGGTGTGACCACCGACAGCCGCGCGTCTGCCTCCCGACGGGGGGAAACGTGTTGTTTCGGGCTGGGGGCATTTTCATGACTCAGTCAGAAAACAGTTTCGGTCCTGTCAAATACAGATTTCTGGTCGTAAACTTTCCTTCAGTTGACATCCACCTCCCTTTGTTTTATCTGAGTGGGGTAATAGCCACTTAGGAGCAATTAGTCTGATTGCTGAGTTTCCTTCACAGTTTTGACAGCACAAATCATTACTACAGCAAAGGACACTGTATTCAGATGTCACGTTGCCATTAGTCTGTTGTCACTAAGTAAAACAGAGGTAACATTTTGTATTATTATTGTAACATATTGTAACATATTGTATTATTACACATAACAGTATTCTGAAATGACAGAGGTGCACCTCTAGGCCGTCATTTACGTTTTCAGATATGAGCAGTTTGAGAAGTTACTTTCCAAGGCTTGCAAATAAAGGTACCCTTTCAAAAGTTGGCTTAAGACCCTCAAAAGCACATGATTCTTTTATTTATGAGTAAATTAATGTGCACAGACCATGGAGGTTGCTGCTATGCTTGTATCGAAACGTAAACCAATCATATATGCATTGGTGAGGGTATGTGCCTCCTACAAAGTCAGTATATCATCAGGTCTTGCAGTGCTCACTGCCTTGGCTAGTTACAAGAAAACTAAATCAGGCATATGTAGCACTTTATCCATCCTTCCAGAGGTCTCAGTCCAGGCCAATTGCTCTCATAATTACTGAATTTCACATCTGCAGTTTCATCTGCTAGTAAAGGAAGTACTCTTCTTCCCCCTCCTCCTCCTTAAATTGTGAGAGTTTATACTTTGAAATAGAATTTTTTTATATATTTTAAAATGAGTACTTGCTTCATCCAGTCATCCCACTTCATCAGAATATTACCTGGGCAGAGATTTATGATTCTGTGCACTGCTGGTGGTTTGCAAATTTAATGAGAGTTCTTTCTTAACCTAGTCCCCCTATCCTCTTAAGCCACATACTTAGCCTAGCTACCTATGATGTGTGTTTCCACCTCGTGGAAAATGAATGACACACTTCACTATCTAAGAAGAAATCCTAATTTCATCTCAATGATGATGAGGAGGAGAACAATTCAGACAATCTCACCTATAGAAGAAAGAACTTCTTGTGTCTAAGACTGAGTCAAACATGAGAAAAGCAGCATAGGACAGCTTTGTAAGAAGGAAGGAGGTTTGTTAATGCCTTCTGGCTCATTCAGATAAGGCATAGCAACCTAAAGGCAGCAGGGCATGACCAGAGTTGCTAGTCAGAGCTGATGTAGCATTCTCAGGGAAGCTTCAGTATTGTTCTACAGCTCCATGTTCTTCTGTTCCCCTTGTGCAGAGGGATGTATCTATACACAGCCTATGTTCAAGAACAAACATTGCAATCTCAACAGTAAAAAAAACATAGGTAATAGAGTTAGTATAGCCTGTTCTACAAATAAATATATCAGATATCAGAGATATCACATACTAGATATACAATATATACATTATATGTAATACACAGCATATACAATGACTTAATTGTGTCTATATTATTGTGCATATATTATACAGTCTATATATTATAGTATTTATATTATTTATTATATATTGTATTTAACATATGTTATATTTAACATATATGCTCTCTATCCTAAAGCATATGTTGTATTTAACGGAAGATAGATTGAAATAGATAGATAGATAGACAGATGATAGAGAGAGAGACAGAGAGATGTAGGGCTATGACTAACAACCAGAGATAAGGTTTTGCTTACACAGCACTTCCAAGTTCTGGCAACAAAAAAATACTCATATGCACTCTAGCAAAGTTTTTTTTTCTTTCTTTCTTTTCATTAGGCTTTATAGAACAATATAAAATTATTATTAACAATAAGAAGTTAATGTAGAATTCTGCAGGAGAAGTAACTTTTGACTTGGTTCTAACTACCAGAACCAAGGAATAACTTAAAAATCCACTAAACTAAAATAGAAAACTTGCTAAAAAGAATACAGAAGGTTAGACTAGTGCTAAAAACTACAAAACAGTTATTCAGATACATAGAAGGTTATGTAAGGAGACCACTTTGAGAGACAGCCCATCATCTTTGTATATTCATGTTTCTCAGAAGGGCCTGAGAAATGGCAAAAGGAAGTCAGCATGACTATATAGAATGAAAAGGACAGTAGCTACAAACAAGGAAGAATATTTTGATAGATTAAAGTTGTGTTCAAACTAGTAAATTATAAAGGATCACAAACTTTGGCAGGTTAAGTGTGAAAGTACAGGAAGGCAGACCAAAAAAGAGTTTAAGCATTAATTTGCAAAAAGTGTAGATGCTAAAAAGAATTCTTTTTTTTTAAAGGCCAAGAGGAGGAAGAGAATATGTAGAGCCAATATTTTCTTTAAGCCTCGTATGTATATATAGACTTGAAGGTGATAAAGATTTTCAACATTTTTGAAAATACTTCTGATGAAAATCCAGAAAACTGCAGATCCATTGGAGACCTCCCAAGGAGTTGGCAGACACAAAAATGAGGGAATACAGCTGATCTTCAGGTTATTTGGATTTCTGAAAACATTGCAGAAGGTTCCTCATCAAAAAGTTTTGAATAAAATAAGCCACCATAGAGGGAAAACAAAAAGTCCTTTTATGGCTAAAAAATGTCAGAGGGTGTTAGGAGGGTCTGTCACTTCTTGCAGCTCCAGGACCCCTCCTGCCCAGCTGCTGGAGCCCAGGGATGCTGGAGCTGGGGATACAGGGTCCCTGCCCAGGCAGGGGGACAGGGCTGCCACCTTCCCATGTGCAGGCCCAGCCAGTCGTGCAGCTGAGCACGTCCTAGAGACACACACAGGGGACACTGACTCGGCCACACGCAGTGCCAGTGACAAGGCACCTACAACAGCACCTCCACACAGACCCACCCTCAGCTCCAGAACAGAGCACAGGCAGCCACATCCTCTCCTCCTCTTATGCTGGCAGAGACAAAAGGTGACTAGGGCAGCCACATGCACGAGATTCCTTGGATGCCCAAGCACATGCACATTTGCCCAGCACACCTGTCCAGATCCCAGCCTCTTCCCTGCCTCAGGAGTGCTGACTTCCTGGCTGGTCCAGCTTGATGCTTGCTGCATCACCCCACAGGCCCTCCACACTCTAGAGCACCACAGAAAATTCAAGTTGCTTTTCATTTCTAAAAGGAAGGTTCATTAACAAATGGTAAATTACTGTTCGTTGTTAGCAATTTAAAAAAAACAACCTGTAAACTAGTCATAATTAGTAATAAAACATAACACTTCACCCTAGAATACAGATGCTAACTTTAAGGGATGAGCCTTCTGGTTCCAGCCAGGACAGTGTTAATGTTTGCAGTAGCCAAGAGGGCCATGACCACTGGGGTGGGGGGAAGGGGGAAATGAGGTCCAGGGTTTTCTTCTGGTTGGGATGGTGTGGCTGGATCAGGTCAGGCTCTTTGGTGAGCACTTGCATGTGAATCACTCTCCTCTTTCTTGTACACTTTTGTCATTAATATTGTTGCTGTTTGTTTTCTTATGTCATTGCTGTTTCCAGTAAATTGTTCTTATCTCAGTCCATGATCTTTACCTTTTGTGCCTCCAATTCTCCTCTCCATCCACAGGGGAAGGGGAAGGGAGAGGAGGGAGTGGTGCATGGTTTCGGTGGGAGAGTAGCATTCCTAAACCATGACAATGAGATGCACTTTGTAATGTAATAATCTTACTGTGTTTACTTGCTGATTTATACACATCAGCAATAAGCAACATGCATTCTGCTGGTTAGTATATAAGAGAGTCTTTTAGGTTAATAAAGCAATAAACTATGCAGTATACAATTTTTACTGTAGTAAAAGTGATCAGAGGAATACTAAATAAGAAATGTGACACAGTGGTAAGTGTTTGAGAAAATAAAAAAGAAAGACAGATGCTGTATTTCTTGCTGCTGTGAAAAATGCCAAAAATTCTAAATACACCTTACAGAAACTTCTATCTATTGTCACTCCTTATGTAAATAATTTTGAACCTCACAGTTCAACTGGTTTAGGCTTTGACAGATAACCTTGCCATCTTTCATACCCCTCTGTTCCTAAAAACTTAGTAGACATGGACCACCTGGGCTTTGAATTTTCCTCTCCAGATTTGCTTGGTGAAAATTATGTTGACAACACATTGCCAAAAAAGTTCTCATTCATTTATCCAAGGAGATGTAAAGAGAGGCAGTGAGAAAATAGTTTGAAGGAGTGGGGGAAGGTGAGCAAGGGTGTAGCTTCATAAGTGCAAGCTGCGTTAAACAGTGACCTTAATGAGCAGTTGGTTCTTGTACCTTACCCCAGATGCTCCTGTAATTTAGCAGAGATGTCCCTGAATACCTTTGTCTTGGCTCCATGCATTCTTTCCTTCCTTTTTCTGGAACTTCCACTCTTTAATCTCTACAACACTGCAAGAGATCACAGATAGTTAAGTGGCTTTTTAATACGAAAGCTTGCTTCCAGAAAGTACAGACATCTGTCTTCAGAGGCAAGTAGCAAATTTCATATGCAAAGATGCTTCTAGTGTAAGGTAAACCTTGAAAACAGCAAATGTTACCGTGTATTCCTGACTCAATTTCCTCAACTGGTCAGTTTCAGACAACAACCTTCCCAGACTGTCTACATGAGCAGTTCAGTTCAGGTCAGGAGTGTAGTTCTGAGGTGAGTTTCCCAATTGTCCCCACTTAGTGTGCCTCACTGGATTCACAGAGATATTTCAAAGAACATGAATTGATTTTTGGATTAAATTTACTGGAAGACATGATCTAGGAGGAGTGCATCCAATGTGTTCCAACCACTTAATGGGGGCACTCTGTCAAGCCTGAAGTAAAACCCCTTAAAATGTTTATCAGGTCTATACAACCATTTCACTCTATAAACCCAACAGTATTTCATTACTTCCTGATGTCACCATTCCCTCAGCGTACTGATTTATTCAGTCTCCCTGCCTTAGGGATGTCCTCAACTCCATTCCAAGCTGTCTCTTCACCTCAGTGCAAAAAAGAGCTTATTTACCTACTAAAGGGCTATGGATCCTAATCTCAAAGGCATCTAGAAATAATATCTAATTTCTGAGCACTGTAGTATTTAAATCACTTCCTGCAGCTAGTAAATACGCTTAGTGTATAACATCCTTATCAGTCAGCTGGGGTTATCAGTCACCCTATTCCTGATACACCTCCAAAACGTGAGTTTATGATTCCCTGAGGCGCAAATTACAGTAAAACAGCTCACAGGAGCTCTTCTGCTAACAGGTGGATGATGTAGGTGCTTGGAGCCAGCCCGCGAGACTCGGCACACAGACAGCAAAGCGGCCGAGCCTGGGGCCGCCTTCCTTTCGGCCTCAGAAAGTGAAACACAGACCCTGCCCGTGTTGGTGCGGGTGGGCCGCTCGCTCCCTCCTCGCCCCCGAGCCGGGCCGGCCGCAGGACGGAGCTCTCCGCCCGGCTCAGGGCTCGCTCTCCCCGCTCAGCGGGCCGGTCCGGCCCGGGCCCGGCCTCCCCCGGCTCGGCGGGCGGCCCGCGCGGCACCGCCCCGGCCGCCCGAGCCCCGCCCCGCCGGAGCCGCCGGAACCCCGCCGAGATGGCTGCGCTGAGGGTGACCCGGGTGAGTGTCCGGCCCGAGCGAGCGCTCGGAGGACACGAGGTCCGGAGACGAGAGGCGGCCGGGCCGGACCGAGGCGCTGCCGGCGCCGGCGGGCGGGGTCCCGGGCGGCAGGGAAGGGCCGCGGGCCGAGGGAGGGCGAAGGACGGAAGCGGCGGGGCCAGCCCGGGTTCCGCCGCCGGGACAGCTGCGGGCACAGGGGCAGCCCCGGAGGGCAGAACCGGCGAGGCTGCGAGCCCTCTGCTGTGCTGCTTTTCCTGCCTCGCAGTATTATCCGAGAGTTTATGGCCGTAATCCTCACGGTCCGAGTGGGTGTTGCCATCGGCTGTTCTCAGCGGAGTTGCTGCACAGCCCTGGGGCTTCTCATGGGCCAAAGGCCGCGCCGTGCCCAGTCTTTGGAAAAGCCCTGGGTATGGCTGGCACCTTCCACGTACCGGCGGTGACGGCTTCAAAACACCGGGGGTTATAGTTCGGGGTATTTTATCCTTTAGCATACTTAGCTGTACTACCTATGCTATTTTTTTTAAATATGTGTGATGTTTTTTTTAAATATGTGTGATGGTTTTCTGAAGTACAAACTTTCTCCTATATTGAACCACACAGCTTCAAAGTAGAAAATAAAAAGTATTCAAAACTCGCATATTACCTGACACGTTACCCCAGCAACAAACTGCTCTTGGCAACTCTTCATTTTTATTCTGAGATATGTGAGGGAGGATCAATTTGGTGACCCTTAGCTTGTTCTGTCATTTTCTGTAATGTGCATATTGTCAAACAGGTTCCATACTTCTTTTGCAATTAAGGTAATAAAGATTGCATCACTTCCATGCATAGTCTTGTCATACCCTTTTCCTGACAGCACATTATTCCAGTGTTAGTCTTACCACATTGACGATCATATTTGTGATTCTGACAGTTCATGCAAAAGTGCAAGGAAATGCAGCAGGAATTGCATCTAAGCATCCCTAGCAGTAGTTTGTCACTGAATGTAACTGTTCCTCAGAGTCAAGCAATAAGAAGGTTGACTAAGTAGACAGATAATCATACAAATTCTTACATGTAGGAAACCCTGATACTTTGTCACTTGATCAGTCATGCAACTTTCAGCTGTATATCCCACCTATTCGTATTTCAGTGTTTGGTGGGATTGCGGAGTTTTTCCAGAGTAACCTGTAGTCCTTGTCTTGTAGAGTTCCTAGTAAAATTTCTGTGGTATTCTTTTGCATTACTATCATTAATTAATTTTTTTAAAATGTTATGAAATAAGTGATTGGTGTGATCACACTTTTAAAAAAATTTTCTACATTTTCACATAAGAAAATCAAGAACAAGCCTTTTCTTAGTGTTTAGGCTAATTTTTGGTTTTGTAGTACTAATTTGGGTCTTCCTAAAAATTTATCCAATTACATATTTTTCACTAATTTCTAAACATTTCAGAGATTTATAACTCTTGAAAAGAGTAAACCAACCTTTTAAAATTAAGTTTGGACATGTTTTTGCACAATATTAAGACATTCTGAAAGCAGCTGTAACAACAATATTTGTGGGTACTAAACTTCAAAAAGCAAAGAAAGTATTTACAATGAAAAAGAATAAATTTGTGATCAGTATTAGGAAGGAAAATAAAATTCAGATAGTCTGCTGTGTTCTCTCCCATCTGGAGTATAATAACAATAATCACCAAGTGTCCATGGCACCAGCTTATAAAAGAAAGCAGAGATGAGTCTGGGACATTATCAAAATATTCTGATATATTGGTTAATAGGTAGGGTGTTTTTTGCTAATGGGTAGATAGGATATTCAGTAGAGGGCCAGAAAATCAAGTTTGATGTGTGAGTGTATAAATTAAAGAAATATATATTGCTATATGCTTAACTATTTTAAAATAATCAAATGCACAATAGTTAAAAATGTATAGGGCAGCTCACCTGCCCTCGGTGCTGTTAAAGCCTGAGAATCCTGGCAGAGCGTCAGAGGAGCAAAACACAAGCTAGCCAATAATTCTTTTATCACTGTAGTAAATTATATTTGATCTGATACTGTTTCTGGAGAGGGAGTCTACATTAAAAGTTGTGCTGCAGGCAGGCAAGTAGCTTTAGGAGACTTGAGCTGTAAAGATCTTACACCTTATGTTCTTTTCTTCTTTAGCAAGTGCTTCAAACCATTGCAGGACATGGATGGAGGTCACATTCTAGTAAACCTGCTCAAAACTTACATATAGGCAAACCTGGAGCTGGCTTTAGCTTTGGTAAGTAGTACAGTTGTTAAAGAAATATAGCAATTATGGACAAATTGCAGATTTTAAAAGAATAATATCCTATATTGCACTTCACCATGAACTTAAAATGATGTTTATCCTAAATAGATTTCTATTAATAAAAAAGTTTGAAAATCCAAATTACTTTTGTCCTCAGCTCAGGCAAGGCAGGTATGTGTGTAGTGTTTTTAAGAGTTTCTTCTTTTTTTAATTCTTGTCTGTCCTTTTTTTATTGCCAAAGTGTCTTAGCTTTGAATAATTATCTCATATTGTTGTTTGCAGTGTAAAGGTACCTAAATATAGTCATAGTTGAACTTCGTTATAAAGAAATGTAAAAAAGAAAATTCATCCTCAGCTTGGCATATTATATACATAAAGCAAATTTAGTAGGTCAGAGCTAGGTGTTTGAAACTGAAGAGTCAGGATCTCTGGATGACCTCTGTCTCTATTTAATTAACACAGCATTTTTCTTGTTTCTTTTGGTAATACATTTTATGTTACACAGTCCTCTTCATTTTCAATATTTTGTGGATAATTTCATCAGATGCAAGCAAGTGCATTGTAGGTGGGGATGAGAGAACAATGGAGGTTTTCTCCTAGGAAGAAGAGGAAACAGTTTTTTCGCTTTCTGAACAGCCTCCAAAAGTGGTGGTTTGGGTTGTCCTGGAAGGATGCTCTTATTAAAGACAGTAGAGAATTTGTGAATTTTTTTCTTTCTCTTTTTTTAAAATAGAACTTACTGACGAACAGAAGGAGTTTCAAGCTACAGCTCGTAAATTTGCTGTGGAAGAAATTATTCCTGTTGCTGCACAATATGACAAAAGCGGAGAGGTAAATCTACCATAGTGTAAGGGAAAAACTGGACAAAACCAGACTTTTATCTTAACCTTTAAAATTTAAAGTTTTGATTGTGGTGACTCAGAACGTGATTTTTCCATGTCTATTTCAGTATCCCGTGCCACTTATAAAAAGGGCTTGGGAACTTGGTCTTATGAATTCACACATACCAGAAAGCTGTGGTAAGTAAACATTCTTTTTAATCTGTAAAATGAAACAACGAGAAGACATTAGATGAGATTTATATGTGTAATTATGGATTCTGTATCAAATAAATAGTTGCATACTTGAATAATCTAAATTTAATCAGCAGGCAGGTTGACACATAAAAGTGTTACTAGATGTGGATGTAATCAGGAGACAAATTAGACAGATTATGGTTCAGTAATTTATGACCAGATTTTTCTACCGTGATTACAGCTGTCTAATGTTCCCCTGGTGCACTGTGTCAGCTGATTAGGCAGAGAAATTAGAAGGTCATGTTTTGTTCTAGTCTCTGACACAGGCTGGAGCAACTTAAGAGTTTATCCCAGAAGGACAGCTTTTCAATTTAAGTTAGGTGCAGTACAACAGAGCTTTGGCAGTGTTTAGGCATATGAGTAACACAGACAAGCATGATATGCTAGAGAAGGGTTTTAATTAAAGGAAGTCATGTCTCAAAAATCATTGGAGTTCTCTGAAGTAGCTAATAAGTGTGTGAACAAGGGATCCCTGGTTGATAAAGAATACTTGAAAGTTTTAAAAATCATCAGGTTTCATATTGGAAAGATTAGTAGTGCAGCCTTGCTGGGTCTTGTGCTGTCTGGGATGTCTATAAATAAACAGAAAAAGGGGATCAACACAAAGGCAGATAATACTAAGTTTGCTTATAATACTAAGTTACTCAATGTAAAAAAAGATGAGACTGGTACAGAGAGCTGCAGGAGAAGACCTTGAAATAGAGAGCCAGTAAAAATGGCAATGCAATTCCAAAAAGGAAAAGTGATGCACATGTGAAGGGAAAGAAGCAAGAAAAATGGTATCCTCTGCACTAGTTACTGCCTCTCAAAAAAGACATTTTGGTGTTTATCATAAATAGTTAATGTATAGTATAATGCTCAGAAGTGGTCAAAATAAAATTTAAAGTCAAAAGGGACCCTTAAGAGAATGAAGAAAAATGCAGAAGGCACAAATACGCTGCTGCCCAAATCCAAATTGCACTTGCCTTTTTAATTCATTATATAGTCGAATCCTTCCATCTCAAAAGAGTATTGGGGAAATGGAAAAGGTTTCTAAAAGGATGACAAAGATTATAAAAGTTGTGTCTTCTCTGTGAGATGCAGATTCTATAGGAGAAATTACTAAAATGTCAAGTGCATGGATAGTGTGTAAAGGGATTCATAGTTGACTGTCCCTTTCAACATAACTAGAAGGCATCAAATTATGTCATCAGATAAAAGTTTCAAAACAAATGAAAGGTGTTGGTTCTACATGCAGTGTGTAATTAATTTGCAAAACTTACTATCTTACTGTAGGATATTGGTGGTAAAATTTAAATAGACTCAAAAAGAGACTGGACAAATTAATGTAATAAATATCTGTCATAGGTTAGCATAACAAAGATACCAAAGAGAGGTATTTCTTTGACTGAGGAAGTCACCTGAAGGCTCAAGAAAATATTTTTGAGGAAGTGTAGTTGTTACTGTATTTGTATGTACTTCCCATAGTGTTGGCTTCTGTCAGAAACAGATTACTGAGTTGGCTATCTACTAATATGGACACTTTATAAACTTTTTATTCCCAAATGCTGTGGGCTCAGGAGCCCTTTCTCTGCTTCCTAGGAACTCTTAATTCTCAAGTGTACAGTAATAAAAAAATTAAAGTGGTACATTCTTGCCACTTTGTGCAACTTGTCCCACATTAATCAAACAATAACCCTGGAACCATGATGTGTAATTTTCAAATCACCTGTTACTCTTCTGACAAAGCTTTATTTAAAAAGCTGATGTTAGAATATGTAATCAAACATGGTACACAATCAAATGTATGTGAAGGGGATACATTTTTGTTAATTATGTTGTGTAAATCACTAATATTGATATGTTATAATTTAAATCTACTTGAGTAAATGAAATGTTTCACCTGTAGGTGGCCTTGGCCTCGGCACTTTTGAAGCCTGCCTTATTACAGAGGAGTTGGCCTATGGATGTACAGGGGTTCAAACTGCCATTGAAGCAAACTCCCTAGGGGTAAGCTCTGTATTTTCTTACATCCCTTAAACTACAGTCTGTGCACTTGAAAAACCTGGATTAATGGTCTAAATATTTTCTTTCAGCAAATGCCAGTTATCATTGCAGGAAATGAGCATCAGCAGAAAAAATACTTAGGAAGAATGACAGAGGAACCAATCATGTGTGTGAGTATAACTGCTACACTGTAACATGTTCCTAAATCTAATAATATTACTTCTTTCTTTTTTTTCCTTTTTTTTCCTCATTTTTTTGCCTTTTCCCCCCACCCAGAAAACACTTACATGTACACACAACTTAGCCCTTTTTGATTTGTAAACAGTGACATTTACTGAAAGACAGCAAATATCTAATGAGATACATGCAATAAGCAAATAGAAGATATTACTTGGAAAATCAACCCCAACCTAAGTCACTTACCAAAAATTACTACCTTTTATTTCCATTTCAAGAGGGGGTGTAGGCATTTAAGACACTAAACTTGGATGGGAATGTAACTGGGAATTTATGATCTTAAATATTACATAAGCAGTACTTGTTACATAGAAAGAAGAGTCATGTACAATGTATGTAAATCTGTACAACTAAGCCTCCTAAAATTAAGGACTTGGTAAACATAAAATGTTACTCAGTGCTCTTATTTTCAGATTTTAAAGATCTTCAGCTTTCCAATCAGAATTTTTGAAGCCTGAAGAAGTAATAACTTAAGGGTTACAGAATGTTTCTGTTTGATTAAAAGACAATTTTATGTATCATTATGGATTTATAAAGAAAATTAACCCTTATATGTTTGAATTCTTGCTCCGACAGCTGTTAGGGGGGGGTTGTGTTGGGTTGTTTTGGGGGTTTATTGGGGGTTTTTGTTTATGCAACGTTTTGGGTTTTACCATGCAGTTCACTTAAACCTTTTATAGATAATTTGATGCACATAGTCTGCATTAATTTGTGGTTGCATAAAACCAGAACTTTTATTTCACATTTTAATTTCTTTCAGGCCTACTGTGTAACAGAGCCTGGAGCAGGCTCTGATGTGGCTGGTATAAAAACAAAGGCTGAGAAGAAAGGAGATGAGTATGTTATTAATGGTCAGAAGATGTGGATCACAAATGGGGGGAAAGCAAACTGGTATGTTAACAATTAACTGGTGTCATAGTTTTTTGTTGTTATATAGTGGCTTCACCCTCTGCCCCCAGTTAAATTCTTTAAAGACCTGATATCAATCTGAACGTTCATTGTATTGCAGCAGACTGTGTTTTAATCTCTGACCAGTTTATCAGGATAGCAAATACAAATGCAGTCTTGAGTGTTGCACACAGCCTAAAAAGGAAAATGAGTGATGACATGACAACTCCACACTCAAGAATGGCCTCTTGAATCTTGCTGCTATGAAAATTAAATCTGACTCTACTAGAAACACCTCTTACTCCTAGTGAAGCTAGAAACACTGTTACATTGTGGTGTTACTTTTTATTTTATGAAAAGAAGACATTTTTCATCTGTCAGAGATTCCAAATATTGTTGTGTTTGTGGAGCATGCTTTTACAATATAAACCTCTTACTTCATGTCTCATATCACACTGATTCACAACACAGAAATCTTCCTTAATTCAAGCGGAAAAAACTTTATACATTTATCCAAAAATCTGAATTTTCTAGTAATTTACTTCATCGTTGAAGGCAGATCCATCAAAGACAATCTACCAGGTATCTTTTGACATTAGTGAATACCATAAATATGATTTACAGCTGTTTAATTTCTAAGATAAATACTTATTTACAATTTACACTTAGAAGAATAAAATCAAGATATCTGAAATCAGATGATAACATTTTACATCCAAGAATGTATTTCCTAAGCATTAATTTTTATGTACATGCTGCGAATAGGTTTCTTTTGTACTATTTGTGAAACTGGTAATACCATAAAGACTTAGAATACATGGAAAGGGTAGAGAATCTTTGCATGTTGATCTGAAGAAATTTTATTAAACATTATTAAATACTGAATCTTTGAGACTTCCACTCTCTGGCTCCCTCTCAGTTTATTTTTAGAATGGGCAAGGAATATAGTTTGTTAACTTACACTCAGAATTTATTATGTGGTATAGACATGCATAAAAACATTTAAAATATTACCTAAATATATCTTGTTGTTAACTGTGAGGATAAACTGCATCCATCTTCTTTGGTTTACACTAGGTATTTTTTGCTAGCACGTACCGATCCAGATCCAAAAACTCCTGCAGGCAAAGCCTTTACTGGATTCATTGTGGAAGCAGATAGTCCTGGGATCCAAATTGGAAGAAAGGTGAAGATTATTTCTTATTTGACAAGTTAGGAATTATTGTTTAGTTCTAAACCAGTAATGAAACAAACGTACCACTCAAGAGAAAAGACTGTTACACAACTGCACATTTTCATATGCTCATTTACAACCATCTTTTCGTTTTCACAACATGCAGAAGCTATTCATAAAACATAATTTTAAAGTTATTAGTTCAGATAAGGAACTGTTCAGAATGGTCCAAAGTAAGATAACTTTGAACAGCTGCAAAAGACTCTTTGAGAACTATTATACTGGCAAGTACCAATAAATGAGAAGTATTATGCATTGAAAGGATAGGAAGCAAGTTGGACAATATCAACCATAAATACACAGGCAGTGAACTTTAATTTTAGCTACTGCTGGTCAAAGAAGAGGCCTTAGAGATACTAGTACTAGTTCTCCCTTTAAAAAAGAGTACTATTTTTAATATTAGGTAAAACTGGATGTTGAACATTAGGAAAGGAATCTAAAAACTTGAAAAGCTAATTTATTTATTTACTTGTAGTATATCTGCACTGCCTGCACATTGCATTGTTTTCTTTTTCCACTTTCATCTCAAAGGATATAGTTGAAGTAGAGAAAGAACTAGAGAAAACTAGAGAAGACTGGTTACAGAGACTGAACTGATTTCATATAAGGAGAAAGTAAACTGCCCAGATTAGACAAATGAAGGGCATGCTGGTCTGCAAGTACAAAACTAGTATTTGTCATGTATATGGTAATTTTTAGATTAAGTGTTTTGGGGAAGAAAAACATACTCTATGCTTTGAGTAAACTAAAGAATGAAAACATATTGTACCTTTGAATAATCCACTTTAGTAACACCTCTGTAAATTTCCACTTCAGGAAATGAATATGGGTCAGCGCTGCTCAGATACAAGAGGTATTGTCTTCGAAGATGTGAGAGTCCCAAAAGAAAATGTGTTGATAGCTGAGGGAGCTGGCTTTAAAATCGCAATGGGAGCTTTTGATAAGACCAGACCACCTGTAAGTATCAGAAATAACTTGGTTATAAAATACATTGGGAATTTCTGATTTTTTATTCTGTGCTGTATTCAATTCAGGTAGCAGCTGGTGCTGTTGGATTAGCAAAGAGAGCCCTTGATGAGGCTACCAGATATGCTTTGGAGAGAAAAACGTTTGGGAAACCAATTGTTGAAGTAAGTGTGGGGGCAGAGAGAGAAAATACAATAAAAGCTTGTTTTCACACCAGATGTACTGCTACTGATTTTTAAAGGTTATTCCTTAATTTTTATATTTCCTTAATTTTTATATCATATCTCTGCCATTTTGGGGTTTCCATGTATGTAGGTCAGCACCTTGTAAGTAAACTTAGCTATGTGGTAACTTCCAGAATTTTTTATAATTTATCAATGATGGTAGTAGAAGCAGAAAAAAAACAACTCTGCCCAAGACATCAAAACTTACGTACTAGCTGGAAACTTAAGTTCTTCAGTGCTAATAAAGAGGGATTTTCAGGAAAGAAAAAATGAGGTACATGAAACAAGACACATAGTATTAACACTAACAGAATACATTGCCAATAGTGCTGGTTACGAGTTTTAAGGAAATACAAATAAAAAGCAAGGTACATACCAATCTCATAAATAGGAAAGAACAACTTCATAATTCAGTACTTAATCCCTATGACTATGGGGATTTCAGAATCAAAATCTTAAAAATCTAATTGAACACAATTCTGAGAGCCTGATGCATATTCTGTAGAACTCCTCTCATACAACTTACTGAGTTTGTTGAAAAAATCACTGTATTAGGAGATGATATCTTTCTTGGATGTCCCAGAATTTTAAGTGGGCGATATTAACGTGGTTTATTCTGTCCTAGCACCAAGCAGTGTCTTTCTTGCTTGCTGAAATGGCCATGAAAGTTGAACTCGCTAGGATGGCCTACCAGAGAGCTGCGTGGGAAGTTGATGCTGGTCGCAGGAATACCTACTATGCTTCCATTGCAAAGGCATTTGCTGGTGACATTGCAAACCAAGTAGCTGCAGATGCAGTACAGATTTTTGGAGGAAATGGATTTAATACTGAATATCCTGTAGAAAAACTAATGAGAGATGCTAAAATCTACCAGGTAAGTAAAAGAGGGAATGTGATAATGCATAGATTTTATATAATATAAACTAAGGGCTACTTACTTCAAATATGATGTACACATATTAAAAAAAAAAAAAAGCTTTTAGAATGAAAACAATAATCCCTAAATTTAAAGAAATTACATATTTTCTTCCTCAAATAAGAGGAATGTCATCATCTGTCAGTTTATTTTCATGAGAGCCCTATTGAGTTTAGATAAGAGCACCTGAGAGAACAAGTCTGTCTCTTGATTTATATTTCACTTACCCCAGTGTAATTGCTCTGTCACACTGGAATTCTCCCTGCTTTTTGTCTTCCTGCACATCTTAATCCACCTGGGATTAGTGCTGTGGAGATTTACGAGTATAGATCTGTTAAAACCTTTTAAAAAATCATCACTTAACATTATTGCAATTCTTCTTTTCAGATATATGAGGGAACTGCTCAAATTCAAAGGATGATCATAGCTCGTGAACATGTTGGCAAATTTAAGGCTTAAAGAAATGTATGAAGTGTGCCTGGCGCTGCTGTAGGGTTCTGTGTTCTCATGGAAAAGGATGTGTGTTTCTCAATAGAAAAAGGAATGGAGAAAAACAAATTTTCTTCAACGTATTTTTATTCTGTCCATTATTAAACACTGATTCTGTTCTCTCTGTCCAGTCTTTGACTTTATTCCTGACTGACAAAGCTGGTATTTTCTAAACATGCTGAAGTCCACGATGATTTGTTGTTCCTATACAAATGGGCAAGAAATGAGAACCTCACAATGCAGTTTTCTCGCAATAAAATAAGATAATCAGAATGTTATTTCTGACAGTCACTGCTGCATTCTAATAAAATATTTTTTAAGAGAACTGTGGTTGCTTTGTATTCATTTTGCTTGTTATATCACTTACACTGGACAACTTACCCACAATACAATTTCTGAAGTACGTTAATAGCTATACTTCAGTTTCTCCTCTGCTCAGCAAGCAGCCGAACAGCCTTTCCAGTTGAGCAGCTACGGGCCTGCCTTGCGTCTGTGCTGAGGGTTTAGACACTATCCAGCAGTAACGGTATCACCTTGGGAATACCGGGCCTTTGGCGCTCCGGCACTCCAGAGGCCGGGAGCACCGTGCGAGCGCTCCGTCAGCTCCCCCGGGCCCGGCGCCGTGACCGCGGCCGGGGCTGCGCAGGCGCGGCGGGCGGAGCCCCCGCCCCGCCCCTTCCGGCGCGGGCGGCGAACATGGTGGGTACTGGGGTACTGCGGTCGGCACCGGCCTGGCCGGCGGGGACCGCGGGGCTCCAGGGAGGGACGCGAGTGGCGCCGGAGCCGCCCGGGGGGACGCGGGTCGCACTCGCTCCTCCGGATCTAGAGCGGCGCCGGGCCCGGCCTGGCGGGGCGAAGGGCGGCAGCCCCGGGCCGAGCGCTCGGCGCCGGGCCCGGGAAAGGGCTCCTACGTCCAGTGCTTCAGGTTATTCCTGGCGAGTTCTCCGCCTGTTTTTTCTCCGCTTCGTTGCTAGGTTTTGTTCCCTGCCTCTCCCAGGGAGGGATTTAACTGGGCTGAAAAGTGACCGGGCCTGGGCTCAAAATTACCAGAGAGATGTTTGTTTCCAGAGTCACAGTCACCAGTGTTTACTAAATTATACCAAGGTGCTAAAACGTCTTGACCTGACAGTGCAACTGCCGTGTTGTTGGTGCTTTTTACAGGGGACACCGCAGAAGGATGTTACAATAAAACCCGATGCCCCAAGCACGTTACTTTCAGAGAAACACGCGGATTATATAGCTTCGTATGGAACAAAGAAGGATGATTATGTACGTATCAATTTGTTTCAGTACAGTTGTGGATTTATTAACAGTAATAGTAACCTTTATTTATTGGCTCCCATTTAATGGTGAGATGCATGCTGACAAACTAATAGTTTTTTACCCTGCAATCCAAAGTATAAAATGAAGATATCTTTGTTAATTTCTCCAGGTCTGTGATGAGTTTTGGCATGTATTATCTGAGTATAAATTTGAAGATTATCAGTTTAGCTCTAGAATTACTCTGAGACCTGAGAAACGAGCTATTGGTTGCTTCATCATCCACTAGAATGCACAAGTAGAGCTGCATTTGCATGTTGCTCTTTTGATGGAACAATTTATTGCATCCCACCACAGCACTGCTTTGTGCTTATTAGACTTCATAAACACTTTACCTAACATCAATTTTATAGTCATATGTGATTGGTTGTAGCCCACAACAATAGGATTCCACTTCCAGCAGGTGAAAAATGTCAGCAACTGCTTATGTGGAGAAAAGTTGCAGTTACCTTTACTGTTTACAAAAGAACTCTAACCACTGTTGCTTATGATTGTTTTATTCTTGTGCTTAAAAAATACTGCATGTGGAAATTAATCTTTTTGTGGTGTGGGTGAAGTAATCAGTGTAAGAGAATTCAATATAAAATTTTGCTTTCCAGTGCAAGTTTAGATTGTGAGAGTTTTGGCTTGGAAATAAATTTCATTAAATGTTAGACTTGTTATGTTTTGAGACTAGTTGGGGTAGCAATTTGAGGGGTAGTTTGAATGCCAAGATAATAAGTGATGATCTGAAGTGAATTGGTGCCCAGCTACTCGTATGTGCTCAATTTGACGTAGAGCTTGATGCTTTGAACTAGATAAATACAGGGGAGGAAGGGAGTGTAGTATGTGTAGATCTATACGTGTGCACGTGCCTCTGTGTGTGTGCATATACACATGTGCAGGATGCACAGAATGTCTGTGAGTGACTGACACACAGTCTGTTGGTAAATGGATGGAAGATGGTTGAGTTACTAGAAACTATTTGTAAATGTTAGCCAGTCTATTTTCATTGCTCTGTATGGATGGTGATCTGATCAAGAACTAAAATAATGCACTACTTAGGAATACTGTATGTCGGAGTATTTGAGAATGAGTGGTGTCTACTGGGGGCTGACAGCAATGGATCTCATGGGGCAGCTGCACCGAATGAACAAAGAGGAAATTCTGACATTCATCAAATCATGTCAACATGAATGTGGGGGAATAAGTGCCAGCATAGGTCATGATCCTCATCTTCTGTATACCCTCAGTGCTGTCCAGGTATGTGTAGCAAGGTAATTTTAGAAAAAAGTGTTTGTGATTAATGATTTTAGTGATTGCAGATTTATGAACCAGTTGCTGTTGGAAACCAAGGGCAAAAATTACTTCAGTGCCTTATTAAAAAAAAAAAAATCTAATGAACACAGCTTTAGGATTTAGCTGTATCACTTCCTAAAATTTGTTATATTCAGAAATGTTTTACTTTTAACAATTATTTAATGATTACTGTATACTTTTACCAGTTTTTTAACAGTGTAACAAATGCTGTTAGCCCTGTCTACATATCTAGGATGTCTAAAGGATCACATGTCTTCTTGTGATCATAGTTTATAGGAATTTGTTCAGATTTACTTTTTAGGGTACATTACCTGTATTTTCATTTGAGAATTTCTCAGTTTTTAGACAGAGATAGATAAGCTAAATACAGCAATTAACTACTAAAGTGAAAGAAAGTTTATTTTAATTAACCTTACCAAATAGTATTCACAGTCAAGTAAATAAAGTCTTTTATAAATCCAGGGGAGGTTTTTTTGTTAAGAAATAAAGTTTTTGCCTCTCTTTGATTGTCACTGTCTTTTTTTTTTCCCTCCAGATTCTTATTACTTTGTCTTATTTTTCCCCTAGATTCTTATCTTATATGATAGTCTCCATGTTGTTGATGTAAATAAAATTGTTGAATATATACAGAGCTTGCAAAAAGAAGATGGATCGTTTGCTGGAGACGAATGGGGTAATATTTAAATCTTTAAAATATAGTGACTAAGCTGTCATGTAAGTCTGTAAACTTAAGTTTCTTTGGATAGTCTTCTTGCATATGTATTGTATATGAACACTTTTATTCTCCAAGTTATGAAAAAGAAGGGTTTGTGAAGAGCAGAGTTGTGTTTCATTCCTTTCATAAATATTCTAAACTTTAGTTCCATTCTTGTATTAGGAGTAAATTGTCCCATTCTTAAAGAAGAAAACTTTTGGGCATTTTTAACTTAACAGTACTTCAAGATACTGGATACGCTCTTCCATAAGAAATGTTTTATATTTGCTGTTTAATGGCAGACAGCAATGATCTTTATCCATGTCAGTTGTGAAAGGATCTTTCAGTACATGGGAATGAGAAGAACTGGGTTTGTGCTCATGAACTTCTGTTAATACTGATTTTGTTTCTGCATATAAATTCTTTATGCACAACGTTGCAATTTTAAGCCCTAGCATAAGTACTTAGTCACTCTAAAAATACTTATCCCCATGGAAGACTTAAATTTTCATAAAATCTATTGCATATCCCTCATGTTCTTGTTGTGGTAAAATTCACCAAGGGAGATATTAGCAGTATATGTATGCTACTGTAAAAGTAGATGATATGCTGTGTGTTAAATTGGTTCATAGTTTGCTGCATCCTTTTTGTTGAGGTATTGTCAGGAGTGTACTGAATGCACAATGGACTGACATTACTTCTGAAAGGCAGTTACAGTGCAACTGAAGGAGTGTGATCCCTGATGTAGGACACAGCACCACATTGGCTTTATGTGTTTCAGATTGTGGATTTCTTAAGAAGAAAAGTCTTGCATAGGTTAGATCAAAAAAATGAATGTTTGCAGCGCAGTTCAATTTTAAATTGTGACTCCAAGTGTTAATTGCTCAGACTTTGTGCTCGGAGGATTATATTGGTATAGACTTGCTGAGCAATCATTCTGTTATGGGTGCAGTGGCTTTGGTTTTGCTTCCAGGTATAAATATGCAAAAGAACACTTGCAACTTTAATCAATTTTGCTCTAAAACCAGAATTGGCTTCTACTTCTGTCTGGATTTAAGGCACAGCAAGAATTGTGTCTTATTATTGCATTATTTCCGCTGCTCTGCAATTATCTTGTAGAGCAGTACAGATAAAGTGTAAAATGCTAGAGTTATTTGTAAATTACCACTAGTTGAATTGATTTGGATTTATATCTGTCCAGTTCTAAATGAGTTGTTGACTTTATGTGCAGTAAACATACAGGTCACTTGAATTGCCATGTACATTTTTTAAATTACTGAAGAAATAATTAATGAGCTGGAAACTGAAATGGTATGAGGGAAGTTTTTAGCTGATTTTGTTGTTCAGTGTAGAACTTAGTATTTTAACATTTAGTTCCATATTTTCAGTGGTGATTTAAATGTCCTTTTGTTTAAAAAATAATCTTATTTCATTTCTTACCTCCCACATTGTAGGAGAAATAGATACAAGGTTCTCCTTCTGTGCTGCAGCAACTCTTGCACTTCTGGTAAGTCCTAAACCATCACTTACACAAGTACAGTCTTCTCTTTGGTACTGCTGAAGTTTGTGTAGGTAATGAGTTTGGTAGAATATCAAGTGCATTAGTTATTTTCTGACTTGCAGGGAAAACTGGATGCTATTGATGTGGGGAAAGCAGTAGAATTCGTTTTGTCCTGTATGAACTTTGATGGAGGATTTGGTTGTAGACCAGGTTCCGAATCACATGCAGGACAGGTGAGTTTTTTTCTTTATATGGAAATGTTTTAAATTAGCAAGCATCACACACTGCCTATAAATGTTTCTTTACAACATCTATCGGTGATGGCAATTGATGTACCTTTCTTGTTTCCCAAATGCCTTATTCTGATGAGTCAAGACACCAGAGGTTATAGTCTGGGTACAAAAAAGACTGTAAGGGAAAAACTTTTAGGACTGTATTTTAGTCTTTATGCAGAGATGTTGAAATAGTCAGCATGAGGATTTTTAGAGAATTTGAGGTGGGTTTCAGTAGAGACAGGGGACAAAATTTATCACTGCATCTGACACAAATTAGAATGAGACATAAAGGTCAATTGTATATGTTTGATATTTATCAGCTCATGAACTCAAATGAAAATCAGATGTCAAGCCTTGCTTAATTTTTTGAGGAAAGTCAGTTTTAAGATGAGATACCTAACTCAGTAATGGGAAAACTTATCAACTAGAGTTGCTAGTGTGACGCACTTTTACAAGTGACAGTGGATTCTGAAAAATGCTGAGTAAAATCTACTTGAGAAGAGAATGCAGTAGTATAATTGGAACAAATTAAGGCATCTCCCAAGGAAGACAACCTCAATAAAGCAACTGTAAGCAACTCTGACAATAACATGCTTTTCTAGTGGAAAACTAAAAGTTGAAATGTTTGCATGCTTATTTTGCATTGTTTATGTGACAGTATTGCTGCTGTCTCTTCATTTAGTCTGCTAAACTATACTTAGGTTTTACATACACAAAAAATTTATGTCTGTAATTTTAGATCTATTGTTGCACAGGATTTCTGGCTATAACAGACCAGTTGCATCAAGTGAATGTTGACCTGCTGGGTTGGTGGCTTTGTGAACGTCAGTTACCTTCTGGAGGTCTCAACGGGCGACCAGAGAAGGTATTGGGTGGCTTCTTTTCTTTGTTCAAACTTCAGTAGAGATTGTTTTTCTAAAGCTGAAGTACTTCTGGAAAATGTCATGACTTCTTTGAAAAGCTTACTAAATACTTCATATAAGTCACAGGCCTTTGTTTTGATTCTTCATTTTGTCACTAACACTTGTCATGGAGTCCTTAGCTATGCTATTTTGAGTCCTCAGGGTAGGGAAGTACACATACTGAAGTATGTCTTACTGACCACTTGAACCATTATCCTGTTAAACTGGGTCAGATTCTCTCCCCCCCCCCCCCCCCAAAATGCAGCTAGTTGATATTAAGTTCTTTGTATTTGCTCCTGAAAAACTCTCTGTGGGGTTTTTTAGCCTCTATCACAGGTGTAGTCTGCTTAAAAATCACATTCTTGTGGTCTTGTTTCTTGAAGAAGGGAAGAGGCTTGAAAAAGAGACTTTCCCTTCCTGAAAAGGGAAGTCCTCTGAAAAGAGACTGCATCCAGAAACTCTCTTTTACTCCAAAGATACTCTTAAGTGTTGTTTCTCTGCAACAGCATTATGACAGCACACCTGGTAATTTGCAGAATTACCAATAAAATTTGCAAGGTTATGTTTAAAACAAAACAAAATATTAATCTGCTTCTCTGCTTGCCAGTTACCTGATGTGTGTTATTCGTGGTGGGTGCTAGCATCTTTGAAGATGATTGGTAGGATACATTGGATTGATGGAGAGAAACTGCGCTGCTTTATTTTGGCTTGCCAGGATGAGGAGACTGGTGGATTTGCTGACAGACCAGGAGATATGGTAAATAATATTTTTCTAAATGAAATATACATAATTGAAAGTTTCAAAGGGTAAAGTAAAGTTTCTTGTTTGTGTGTAACTCAACTCCTGATCCAGGTAGGTTTTCCAGACATTACAATTACTCTGAAGAAAGAATGGGTTAGAATTGCCTTTGAAGGCATACTTGGGGAGCAGATATTCTATATTGCACTTGTATCCCCCTCTAAAGTCGGTTGCCATTTTCTACAATTTCTGGTTTGGTTCTTATAACACATGAAATACAAATAATTTCTCACAAGACCACTTGGAAGATCTATGTAAAAACAATGTTTGGTGGTGGGCTTTTTGGGATGTGTGGGGTTTTTGTGTTTATTATTTTGTTTTGTGAAATGATATGCAAACTAAAGAATGGTGGTTTTATCTGATCTAAATGAGTCATAAGTTTTTATCAAAAATCTCTGTATGCTAACTTTTGTTCTGTGCCAACCCAGCCACTGAATAAATTCTTTCACTGGCATTTGGCCAGGTGAGGGAGGAAGAAGCTTTTGTGATAGCAGTATGAAGAGGCTGGTGGTATAGATTTTCTGCTTGGTTGAGAGGCAATTATGATTTAGCTAGTCTGTTCTTTCTGGTTTCAAGTGGAAGTAATTGAGATTGTCCAGGTAAACTGGCACATAAGGTTCCTATCTTTCAAGGGCGCTGAACAGATAAAGTAATAAGTATTATGAGACCTCATTGCAATTCCTATAGAGCACTTGGCTGCTTATTTATTAACGGTCTAGGGAAGCCTTAGCTGTTTTTATTGCAGCTGTCCATGTCTGCTCCATTCTCCACAAATGCATTAAAAAATAAGGTGCTTTATTTTTCCTTGCAAGCTGATACTTTATTCCCACTTGGGGGAGAAATCTCTTTAGTCTGTCATTTGGAAAGAGTTTTTGTGTTCTTAAAATGGAAAGGATTTTGTATTTCTAAGGAGCTCACAGAAGGACATTTTCCCTTTTCAGAATTCTCAAAGAAAAGTCCAACACTTAAAATCTAAATATTTTTCTGGCTTGGAGATTAAACTTGAGCTACTGAAATATTTGTGACTTCCTGGAAGAGCAACTTTGCAGAACCTTTTACCTATATCTAATGCGAGCACCTTTGGGAGAGGTTTTGGCATGCTATATTAGCAGTCATTTCATATTATTTTTACCTGTCCTCTATTGCTGAAATTGGCACTCCCATGGAAATGTTGATTTATTACTGCAGACACTCACTCCTAACAGACCCTGTTTTGGGGGCTTTTGTGTTTAGGTTGTTTGTTAGTTTGGCAGTTCTGGGGGGGGGCGTCTTGTAGTTTTGGGAGTGCAAGTTTGGGGAGTTTTTGTTTTATTTATAGTTTGGGGAGGTTTTCAAGCAAAGTAGGTTGCTGCTTCCCTCTCAAGATTTTATAGCACAGCTCTGTATTTGGAGATGATTAAAGAGCATCATGATGTTCCTGAAGAACAAACGGGGGATTTATGGAAGCAGTACTTGTAGATGATCAAATTTACTTTTAAAATTCTAATTATCTTTGCTTCTGCCACCCTGTGATATTGCATGCCAGTGGACATATGTGAATGTTTTCTGTCTAACTCAGAGTTGAAAATCATCTTAGCAGCAGATAATTGACAACATCTCTGAGTAAATCATAGTATTGTAAATGCACACTATGGAAATTGTCTCACCTGTCACACATGTTAGCACAATGTTTGTTCGGTTGTGTTGTCTTCCCCAGCCATGGAGATTTGCAGTTCTCTTGCAAACAAAAGCTTCATTCTGTACAAGTGAAAAAGTGGTTGACTTTGGAAATGGATGTAAATTTTCTTTTTTCTCCCAGGTGGATCCATTTCACACCTTATTTGGAATTGCTGGACTATCTTTATTAGGAGAAGAACAAATTAAGGCCGTCAATCCTGTCTTTTGTATGCCAGAAGATGTCCTTCGAAGAATAAATGTACAACCTGAGCTTGTGAGCTAAGCCTTGTAGAGACAAAAGGTTGATATGACCAGTTGCTTTGGTTTTACTAATTTATAATCTCATCTGTGAAACTGTCAGCATATTCTTCCTTGAGATGTGTTTACATTATAGAAGTAAAGCAATAGCTTTGCTGTGGGCTTTGTCACTTTGTAAATTGTATCAGAACAGGACGGTTCTCGTAATCTAAGTGTAACATGTTCTTCGATTATATTATAAGAGATGTAGAAACATTTCCAATCTGTATCTAAATGTATGGGCCTTGGCTTTTTTTTTTTAAATATTCAAATCAAAGCTTGATTGTGTGAATGCCTAATTTTTGTGTTACTGTGATATCAGCCATGCTAACACTGGTCTTTACACAGGCCTCTTTTGATGGTGGATCACACAGAGCACTTTAAAAGAAGATTGAAAAAAAAAACAACACAACCAACAAAATCCTACTTAAGCCATGCACTTACTGCCACACACTTGTGTATTTAATTCTTCCTGTTCATGCTTACCATCAGTTTTCTATACTGAGAAACAAGCTGCTTCTTCTGATAGTAATTGATACCAGTAAAACCATAATTATGGTTCTTCTAAGTATATAAATGTCTTCATTTATTGATGAGTCCTTAGACAAAATTCCACTGATATTTGACATACAGCATACCTTGAGTATACAGAGTGAAAGTTGCTAACATTAAGTATTCTAGAGAAGGTCTGTACAGGACAGTGACTTGTGATTGAATATAGAGTTGATTCTAAATTTGTTGCTGGGTTGAAATCCTGCTTTTGTAGCTTTTAAAACAATAATTACCAACACTTGATTATGGTGTAATTGAAAATAAAAGCCATGGAAAATATTTGTTTGCTGAAGAATGAAGTCCTCTTTGTCTTCACAGAAGTCCTAAAATTGCCTCTTAATTTACATTCCACAAATCTTGGCTGAGACTGAATGGTAGTCTAGTTGCAATATACAGTAAAAGGTAATTTTGAAGGGGAGGAAGTGTTTGATAATCTCTGTAATTATGCTTAACAAAGGCCTAAAGTTGTTTCCAACACAGTTTTAAGAGCCAGCTGGTTAGTTTCATCAAGCCTGTCTGTATTAGTAGAGAGAAAGCTGAACTCGACAGAGTCACTTTTTCATAGACTTTTACTTCTAGTGAATTTCAAAGACAGAAAGTGAATTCAAATGCTCAGGTATTTCTAATGAATTTTTAAAGCCTTTCTACAGGCTTTTAGCTAAGGTAAAATCTCTACTCTTTTTGGTTGCCCAGTTGCTTGATGAATTCTTTGGTCAAAGCCTGGAATTAATTTATTTTTCAAGATTTGGAAAAATGTTACAATAGGCTTAGTTTTGACTGTAAGGGAATGAGACCACCAGTCAGGTTTTATCTTAACTGTAAAGGTTAACATAAAATTTTAAATAAGTTTTTTTTCATTCCAGGTTACCTTTGCAAGTGCCACTTCTTTTCTCAGGAAGGTTCTTCCATTTTTTACATCAATTCTTTAGGTATTGTATTTCTAAAAAGAGAATCATCACAACTTCTCTTACACAAACAAACTCACATTTTTCGTTAAATGTACTGTGAAAAAAATTAATTGCTGATTGTGTCTATGTTAAGACTTATATCATTTTGGTGCATTGTTACCATCTACCTCTATTTTGTTAAAAATACTGCTAAGATTTTTTTCAGAAACTTCGCAGTAATTAATCTACTGTTCTCAGTCTTCAGTTACAGGTCCTTTATTAAAGGTTTTCAGAAAGTGTACTTTCATAACTTTTTTTTTTATTGAAATCTTTATATGGAAAGATCTTAATCCTAGGTACTGTAGTGTAGCCAACATTCCCAGCAATAAATTTTGAAAGATTCTGTATGAGAATTTGTGAAAGAATAGTGACTAATTCAGGTACATAAAATTGTGTGTCTAAAGGTATGTTAATTAAAAGAGTAGCTCTGTTTACATGTGGGGAAATCAACAGCCATTCTGTTACCTTCTACATGGTCAAGTCCAGAGGTATATGCTTTATTCCAAATGTGCTTCTTTTAGGTTTTGTTGAGACAGCTTGGTTAGGTGAATTTAGCTTCATGATTTGTGACTATGTAAAAGGAAGGAAAGGTGAAAGATGGACCTTCCTTTTGTTTCTGCATTTCTTGCCATATATTTGGATTTCTGTCAGAGAAGAGGATGTCTAACTCCAGCTGCAGGAGTCAGAATGCATATGGAAAGTTCAATGGAGGACTTCAGGACAGTGACAGTAACTGGAATTGCCACCTGCTATCTTCCATACTTTGCTCTGCAGTGAGATTTTCTGATGTTGAAATTTTTAAAGTTGTCTGATGGCAATGCTCAGTGCTGAGGGACTGCATGCCTGTTCTGAACGGGTAGGAGGGGGCCAATATCTTTCAGATGCCAACTGAGGAGCTGCACCTGATGGAGTTGCTGTTGTGAAGCTGAATACTCATCAAACTGCTTTTGTCCACAAGGAGTTGTGGCTGGCTTCAGTTTGGAGTGTTTTATAATGCAGGTGTATTAAATGCCAGAGACAGAATAGTGCCTAGTGAAAATGTTAATTGAAGCAGTTTTAGTGGTGTACATTACATGCTAGTATACAAAGTAGTGTTAGTGTTCTGAAACATGCCTAGAAAGAAGCACATGTTTAAGACAATTGCACAGGTAAACAAGCTTTGTGGTTATTATGGGGATCTTTTTGTACCAAAACTCTTGAGCAGGGGGAAAACATCTGTGAAGCTCCCGCTGAAACAGTTTGAATGGTGAAGAATTAATTCGGGACGAATTATGTTTAAATGCAGTACTCCTGCTGGAAAGAGCATAGCAGGCCCTTTCCTCGCGTTCCTGTGCTCCTTGCCTATTTATAATGAAACCCGCTGCACGGTCAGCAGCTCTGTTTACTGCTGTATCATTTATAGCTGCACCTCGATAACTTCCTTTCTTTGACCCGGCCTGGCGCCCATCCCGACGCGGCGGGTCTCGGTGCCGCCGCTCTGAGCAGGGGCGCTCCCGGCGGCTCCCGGTGCCGCCATTCGGAGCGCGGGGCGGGGTCGGCGCTGAGGGGTCGCCCATGGCGGGCGCGGGCGGGCCCGGGGCCGCGTCGGCCCTCTCGTCCTGCCTGAGCCGCGGCTCCTCCACGCCGCGCGCGGTGGGGCGGGCGGAGCGGACGCCCCGCTACACCCTGGGGCTGCTGCAGACGCCGCGCAGCTCGGACAGCACCGGCGGCTCCTCAGGCGGCGCGGCGCGGCCGGGCAACTCCAGCGGGGGAGGCCTCGCTCCCGGGCCCGCCGCCGGGAGCAGCGGGGCCAAGGCGGCAGTTTCCGATAGAGGAGGTGCGGTGTGGTCTGTGCACGGGGCTCGGTCTCCTTCTTTATCCTCCTGCCCCCTGTGCTTGGGTCTGGTTCCGCGAGAGCTGTTATAAGCGGTGCTTACTGAGAGGGGCCAGCAGCAACCCACCGTCTTCGCGACTTTTTTATCATTTAGCCTGCCAGGACGATGGAATTCGTTAGCACTTCTGTAAATAAATCTCTCTTACTTTCTTTGGATAGTAGTATCTGGGTTCCCTGGAGGGATCAATAAACTGGTTTGAATTGCTACACAGTATTTGCTTCAGTTGGTGGGTTTTGGGTTTGCGTTTGGTTTGTTGGTTGTTTCGGTGTTTTTGTTGGTGGTTTTTGGTTTTGTGTTGTTTTGTTGTTTTTTTTTTCCTGACCTTTGAAGTAGTTTTAAGTGCTTGTCATCCTTGATGTGTGGTAAGAACGTTATGGTCCTACATTTTGTATTTGCCATACTTTACATAAAGGTGCTTTTAACACCAGACTGCTGCTCCCCGAGGACGAGACACCTCAACAACCGCATAAGGAAGATTTGTGCATCAGTAGGGCTGTCACAGGACTTGGTACTACTATCAAAGTCTGTATCTTGGCAGGCAGAAAAAATTATTTTAACATTTGCTGAAATGCATTCCATAGTATATATATCTCCATTATACATAAATTGGAAAGTAGGAAAAAATGTTTTTTGGATAATGTACATGATTACTGAGGAATCCTAAAAAAACCCTAAAATCCTCGAATTAGAATGCTAATTTCAATAGGGCATAACTTAAATGTTGGTTTTAAGAAATATATATGTATGGCTTGGTACATCTGGTCTTAAAATTACAGTTTTCCCCATGTTATGCGAGATTCAGGACCTTATGAGAGTGAAGTCTCTTCTGCCAAACTTCTGAGAGAACTTATGTCAAAATCTTAAGTGAATACTATTTTTAAAAAATCATCCGTATGCATTGCAATGCTGATTTGTCCACTAAAAAAACTCCCCAACCAGTCTGAACTAATATTTTTATCAACTGTTACAGTTTAAGATTAAAAAAATGAACAAAAAACCCCACCTTGCCTCTCAAAAAAACCCCAGACAAACCCCAGTACTATAAATATTTTTGTGCCAGCTGACCGTGATAAAGACTCGTGTGGTTAAAGGGTCATCTTAGAAGAATACTGATATATTTTGTCTTATCGGTTTTTAATGTAATGTAAGGCACAGAGACATTTGAGTTTACCTGTCTTTTAATACCTGGAATTTTGTAAGTGTTAAGTGGAACAACTGTTTATATTTTCATTCATTTTTTTATGTTAAAAAGCAATTATCTAAACTTGATTAAGGATATGATGTTTTCAGTCATCTTGAGAATTGAAAACAAGTAAATGATTTAAATAATTTTTAGAAACTTAGTGTTCTGAGACAAAGATATTTTGCAAGACTTAAAAATGTAGATAGATCTTAAATACATGTGTAAAAGAAACTACTGTTAAAAAAATATATCCCAGATTATTGTGTGATTTGTGAGAGTTGATCCCCATAGATTCAAAGGGAGATCATGCTTAAGTGATTCTTTGCTTTCTTCTATTGCTCTGTTTTTTGAAAGGAATGCTCAGCTTTTAAAAAAAAATGTTTTCATGAATGTGTGATTTTGGATAATGATTTTAAAGCTGACAGGCAAATGCGACATAAAGCTGACATAGCATTCTTTCATAAATCTAGAATTCATTAGAATATGAAATTGTTAACTTTTATTGTATTATTTCAGTCCAGCAATGTAAACTATTAGATTTTTATTGCCTTTGCAAGTAATGCCCTTGTAGAAAATAATCATATTAATGCAAGCTTGTTTTCAAAACAGTCTGATTTTTTAATTTCATTTTGTACTCTGGAGAGCTTTTATAGAATGACATTTTGCCGTGATATTTCTACTAAGAAAAATGAAGTTTTGTAAGCTGTATATTTGTATATTATTTTCTGAATAAAAACTTGTGTCTTTTTTTGTAACTCACTTCTTTCTCCCTTCCTCAGAATCATATTTTGGGGACAAAAGTTCTTGTGTAGAAAATGCTAACACACTGAATCTCACAACTTCTTCCTCTGTGCGAGGCCTGAATAGCACATGTATTGGAAAAACACCCCTCTCTTCCAGTAGATCTGTTTGCAGAAGCCATACCCCTCTTATGGGATATTCTGGTAAGACTAACAGTTCTTACAGGGAATAATCCTACTTACATTTCTTATGTTATTTTGTTAAGTACAGTTTAATTTTTTGATGTGTTAAGATACTGAAATACATTGAAATACATTTCAAAACACAACACAGACTGTGTTTTGTACTACAGAGGATGCTGGCAATGAACAGTACACCAACAGGAAAATACTACTTTAGATACTGAGGAGGTGTTTTGGTATTGCATCCTCTTGTCACTTGCTTTGCATTCATGTATGAATTATCAATGTAGTTAGAATTCAGACTTTTTTCAGATTGCCCAAAATTTAATTATATGTGTGGACATGTCAGTTGACATGAGGTCACTAAAACTGAAGAGCCCAAATTCATGCAAATCTTTAATTGGGGCATCTTTTTAGGCTTGTAATGCATTGGACATCACATACAATATAATTCTCAAATTTCTTGATGCAAGTTTTATGCATTTTATGTTGTCATCTTCAGAGGTGTAGAACACTAGTTCTTCAGAACACTAACACAGTAGCTCATTGGGGGTACATCTTGCAGTGCTTTGTATGAACAAAGTTGTGTTCCAGGATAATGATGCCTTGTGCCATGTTATGTGTACCTGTGTGCTGTGCAAAAGTCGTGGAATTTAAAGTGAGTTATTTCACAGTCTGACTGATGATTATGAGTTCAGTCTTCAGTGTTCCTGAAGCCTACCTGTGTCTGTATTTGTTTATTCTCGCTCTATTGTTTGTGATCCTCCTTGATCAATCTTGCATTGATCTGTATTGATTGTAACTGAATATGTGCGACTGTTTTACAGTTACATCCTCATCTGCAGTCTCTGCTCATAGTGTTGCATCAGTTATTGTAGCTGTAGTAGAAGGAAGAGGCCTTGCCAGAGGTGAAGTCGGAATGGCCAGTATTGACTTAAAAAATCCTGAGATGATATTATCACAATTTGCAGACAATACAACTTATGCCAAGGTATTTTGTAGTCTAGTTATTGTGATTTACTTTCTTGAAAAAAGCTTATGAGTAAAGGGAAATTAAATGTCTAACTTGTGGAAGAGATTTCTCAAAAATGAAGGTAACAAGTTCTAGAAAATGGGCAGTGTTGAAAGGGCTGCTGTTTTCTTTACTGTGCCTCAGTTTTAGAGAGGAAAGAATGTTTTTGCAAAATACACTTGTATATGGGAGTGAGATGCCTTGCTTTGAAGAGCATTGGGCAATGTATGGTAGTAGAACTTGAAAATATTTTTCATCAGGCAAAAGAACTCTGAGAACTGAACTGCATAAATGTGTGTGTGTGGTAGAGTAATTACAGGGCTGGCTTTGGTTGCAGAAATATTCCTTCTCAGTTTGAAAGGAAATTCACTCAATTTACAGCCAAGTGTTCTGCTTACCAGCACTGCGTATTCTACATTAATTTGGAGAGTAGTCTCAGTGGTTTATGCAGGAGCATTAATGAAACATCTAATGTAATGTTTTTGTTGTAGTTACACATGCTAGAAAATAATGTGGCTTGTAGCATCTTTGCAATATTCAAAGAAACAAAAACTTACTTAGGAAAGTAAATAGCTATGACTCAGCTATGAGATTGCTTGAGAAAATGTAGACATTCAGATGATCATGTGGCAACGTAAATAACAATTCACTTAGAGGTTTAAAAAAGAAAAATTGATTTGCTTGTTAGTAGGAAAAAATCTTCTAATCAAAAGAATAAGACTAGAATTCTGCAAGGAAATGTCAGATTATTTTTATGGAAATGGTTTTCTAATTTTACTAATGATTTCATAACAATTGCAGTTACTTCAAAGAGTAAAAGGCTTTCTTTTTAGCAAGCAGTACCTATGTTTGTGGTCCAGAGTTTCCCTGTTGTGCTCTCTCAGGGTTAAGAACTGTTATTGTCCATGAAATTTATCTTTTTCAAACTGAGAAGTATTTTAGCTGCCCAAACTCTTTCCCCACCCCTCTACTTTTGGTTTTGTCTTGAATTTAATGATAAAATGCAATTACTTTTCAGAAGTCTTTCATACCTTCTCTTTAAACTGATAACATGACTCTCTTCCTGGTAAGTTATCATCTTCTATGACAACCTGTCAGGCTGTGGCCAGATTGTTCACTGTTGTCCTGTCTTACCATTGTAAAAGCTGGCATTTTTATTTGTAGAGATATGTACTTAATTTTTCATTTAGATCACTGAGTTCTCCATTCTGTGCACATACCTGGTACTGTATTCGCCATCCAGTCCAAAAAAAAAGAGATGCTTCTCTACAACTGCTTTTTCCCAAATGCACTACACAACCTAATTTCTTGCCTCAATCTCTAACATGTTTAACAATACTATCAATACTAATTGATAGCATGCTACAATAACACCTTTAACAATACTAACACACTTTAATGATGTCTATCTGCTGATCAGCTGTTTTCTTACACTGTCAGAATCCATGTTTTGCTAGTGATTGGTATCCAGCTGTATTTTCTCTTTCTTGTGCACCCTTTTATTTTTAAATGTTCTGAAAATTAATTCAGTGAAGTTTTGTTGTATTCTTTAAATTCTTCAATATTTGCTTTAACTGCTGCATCTCTGAAAATAAACTTCCCAATTACTAGGAGACATGAGGGGCAGTGACAGCTCTCCCACCCCAAATACCCTTAGATGATTTATTTTGTGTATTTTTCATGCTTGTTCACCTTTCCATTGGGACATCATCTCTCCCTTCTTTCAGATCTTAACTTTTAAGCACTTAAAATATAGTCTGTTTTTTCATATTTCTCCCTTGAGAATTTGTGCATGCTGGTATAAGTGAACATAAATGCATAATGATGTTTGTCCTTTCTTACACAGTAAAAAATAGAAGAGCACATAATCTACTTTTAATTCCTACAGGAAATGTGTAACATAAAGCTGGTTTAAATATGCACATTTTTAGCCATATTAAGACTGATATCAATGTTACAAGAGGAGGTTAGAACAAAATCTAAAACGAGTCTCAATCAAAAGAGTAATAGTATTCAGACCTGTTGCATTGCTTCCTCTTCCAGAGCACCATTAACCTTTCAGCTGCAAGCCCAGAAAGCTGCCATCTCTTGAAATAAGTCATCTTCCCATCATAGCCATGGAATATAGTTTTGCATATTTGTCTCTTGCTTCAATGGCAGATATGTTTAAATAATGGGGGATAAACTCTATTTTTTGTTTGTTTGGCTTCTTTTTTAAATTTAGTTTTATGTATATATAGATACATATGAATTTGACTCATTAGTGTAGAAGTTAGCAGAAAATTTGGTCTTCATTTGCAAGGCTGGAACTGATTTTAAAATATTAGGGTTCTGTAATTTGTTATTGCTGGTTCTTTATTGTCTAAAATATTTTAGATTATTTATGGCTTGTTATTTTTTGTTTAGGTTATTACTAAACTCAAGATTTTAACACCATTAGAAATAATAATGTCAAACACTGCTTGTGATGCAGGGAACACAACAAAACTGTTCAGTCTGATTACAGAGCATTTCAAGGTGAGATCTTAAATTTCATTCCATGTTTTAGGGTTTTTGTTGGTCATTTTTATATGATTGTTGATTTGAGAGTTTTGGACAACTTTTAAAATGTTAAATGCAGACAGATTTTGTTTTCTTTGATTTTTGGGTCTAATTTTACCATGGCAAAGAATAATCAAAATGCAGCTCCCACACTGCTACTTCTAATCCTGACAGTTAAAGACACAAGTATATTACTGATTAAAGCTGAAAGTTCTGAATTTGTGGCATTGGGTAATTTGAGTAATACCGAACCTAGGAAAGATTCAGAAATTAAACAAAAATCCAGCATTTTCTTTTGCTTCTCCCTTCTTCTCTCAACCTGATAAATCCATGGGGCTGACGTATCACAGAATTGGAAAAAGAGCATTGGCAGGGTAAAGGCCAGTGAGATGACCCTAGTATATGTAATTTATGAGTTTTAAAGCCTCAGAACCTTTATAATTACCTGTAGTAATTACTACCTGAATTGCTTCATGCCTACAGAGCTGATGGCCTCTTCATGAGTCCTCTTCTACTTCTAACCTCTCTCCTCCTTTTTGTTCATAAATCACTGGTGTATCTGTGTTGAGTTACACTGACCTGCCTCTGCGAGTGAGCTCGAGTGAACACTTGTGTGAAGACACATTGCAGAATCAGTTGATAGATTTCTTAGGAATACATATCACTAGAAAAATAGAGAAGTCTGTCTGATGTAACTTTTAAAACTATTTACTTTCATCCCCGTCTTCACAGAATGTGACTTTTACAACTGTCCAAAGAAAATACTTCAATGAAACAAAGGGCTTGGAATACATAGAACAATTGTGTGCATCTGAATTTAGCACCGTTTTCATGGAGGTTCAATCAAAGTATGTTTAAATAAGGAAAAGCATACTGTGTCCAGATAAGTTTTTAACAACTTTTTACGTTCTCACTACATGAGCCTTTGTCTTGTTGCAAAAGTTAGAAAATCACAGCAGAACTGTCCTTCTGTTTTGCTATCTGGTGTTTCTGGTATGTCTAGAAACCTTAATAGAAAGCCTGTTGTAGAGTTGCGTGGTTTTTTGAGTTTCCACAGCTTTCCACTTTGTCCTTTCCATTCTTCCCTTAGAGATAAATTTGAAGAGCTATGATTGCCTTTTTTTCTGGCCTCAGCAAATGTTTTCTGTGTATCAAAAATTTTAGGTAGTGATACTTGGCGACCAGGGTCTTAAAGTCGCATGTAACTACTGAAATATGTTATGTTCACACTACCAGCTATACAGTGTAGAGCGTACAGAGGCTCAAACATTCATGAATATTTGATTTGAAAGAATATATATGTTCACTGGACATGTGTTAGTGCATGTTTGAAATATACTGCTTTTTCAGTGCTATTAATCCCAGTAGTTGTCAAGCAGAAGTGTGAATGTTATTTCTGTCCTGCATGGCTTTTGTGATACTTCAATAGCACTATTCAACATTCATTAAAAATTGTTTCTTTCCTAGGTATTACTGTCTTGCAGCTGCTTCAGCTTTGCTAAAATATGTTGAATTTATTCAAAATTCTGTTTATGCTCCTAAATCACTCAAGGTGCGTTTCCAGGGGAGTGAGAAAACAGCTATGATAGATTCATCATCAGCACAAAATCTTGAACTAGTAATTAATAACAGAGATTCTCGGTAAGAATATTTTTGCAATTTATGCTTTTATAAAGTTGTATTTCACTAAGTTTCCTTGACATTTGTGTCAAAGAGCTGACAGTTATATTTATTTCTGTATGAAAGAATTTACATACCATTCAGAGCATTTAAAAAACATATTTGGGCAGAGAAATACTATTACAAAAAATGAGGAAAATACTAAGTAGAAATGTATTTCTAGACTTTGGAAAATTATATAATTGAGGGCTAATATTATATTAAATTACATTATCTGACTTGCTAAACTGCTGTAGTTCATATAATATGTGTGGCAAACAGGAAGATGCTGAGCATCCCAAAAACACGCCTCCAATTTGTAGGATACTCTTACCTGAAATGTCACTTGACATTTACCATCTTTTTTTTTGGTGGGTGTATTCTTCAAATCTATTTTATTTTCAAAGGAATGGTCACACACTTTTTGGGATCCTAAATTACACTAAAACTCCTGGTGGAAGTCGAAGACTTAGGTCCAATATCCTGGAACCTCTGGTTGATGCTGAAACAATTAACATGAGACTGGACTGTGTTCAGGAATTACTCCAGGATGAGGAGCTCTTTTTTGGTCTTCAAGCAGGTAGTAGTTTATTTTTTAATACCTAATATTATATTTCTTGTTAAACATTTTTTCTAATATGGGGAAGTATGTAATGTGACTCAATATGTTTGAAAAGTATCTTTTTAATGCTCTGTTAGGTGACATAGTAGACACTTAATTTTTTGAAGTAATCTATAATATCATAGATGTGATATTTTTCTCAAGTATTTTGCTAAGAAAAGTGAATTTCTCTGATGAAGTGTGTAGAGGTCAGTGAGCCCATAGCTTTTTCGAAGAATTGGAGTTTGTCTCTACCTCTGTGGCTAGGTATGCACTGTGTTTGATGTATACAAGTGTACATAAATTATGCATTAAACAAATAAAGGCACTGCTGAAGTAATACTTGTGTATACATATTTTTTTCCTGTTGCTTCATAAAACATAGGGATCCAGAAAAATGTAAAATACAATGCCAGAGTATGAGTTAGTCCACCTGAAGCTGGATCATGTAATCTTAATCTGTGAAATATGATTCAGTCTAAGAAAAAGAATATTTCTGAATTGACGAATGTCTACTTATGTAGTGATCACGACATGCTTAGGTATAGTAAATGTAGTTACAACAAAATAATTTAGACAGCAGCTATTTTTAACTTAGTTTTTACCCTGTAAATAATTGATGAAGATAGCATGTAAGAAAAAGATTAGCATTAGTATCACTAAATAATTGTGTGCATTAAAAAAAATAGATTTTATTACAATTTCAGTTCAATTTCTGATGTGTTTACTTTTGTTTTACAGTTATCTCAAAATTCCTGGATACAGAACAACTACTTTCAGTTTTGGTACAAATTCCAAAGCAGGATACGGTATGTTTCGAAATACACCTTGACAATCAATTATCTGGTTATAACATGCAATATATAAATGTGATATCTATAAATATACATAACACATTAGAAAAAAAGCTGCATCTTAAAAAGACATGGAATAATGTTATCATAGATTAAGTTTGTCTCTTATGTTACAGCAGTAGATGATTCTTGTAGCAGAATGTTAGAAAAATTCATGTTTGCATCAATATTATATTCATCTTAATTTATGCAAGTATACTTCCAAAATGTTTACTTTTTCATCACTCCCCACCTTTATTCTTTATAAATGTACACCCTCTTCGACAGTACTCGGATGAGAGAGAGGAATTTTCTTCACATCAGCATCAGTGGAAAAAGTGCATGGTGATTTACAGTCCTGGTGACTGTTACTTTTCAAAGCAAGATTATTTTTTTCATCAGACTTTGCCTTATATATCACTCTGTACGTTAAAACACATGTAATACAAGTACCAAAATAGAGTAAGTATATATCTTTATGCCAGCATCATAGATACATACAACTCTCTCACCTCAGTGTCTTCTCACATGCTGACTGTCCTGCTTAGATAAAGGACTTGTCTAATGCTAGTTAAAGAAATCAGGTACAGACTCCAGCAGGACTATAATGAATGCAGATAAATCTCTTTAATGACATATGCAAAACCCGGAATGTTTACTGCTCCCAGCTTTCCTTGTAGACATCTGTAATGTGAATGAGAGATCATTTGTATGACTAAAACTGTCAGACTGGATGCCTTTATGTATGCTCAGGGCCATGTACACCAAATCTTTTACTGCAGTGTTTTCACTGTACACTGGTTCCAATGTAGCAGAGCCCACTATCCACAGAACAGACGTGTTCATTCAAGTGCTAACTCAGTTGCTTTTATCAAACACTAGGTTAACACATTCAGTATGTTTCATTCCTATTCTCCATAAAAATTTTCATTGTAAACCTCCCACCAGTTAACAGAAGAGGTGCACATCTGAAAAGCCTACAGTTTCAGTTACTAAAGTGTGAGTGATCTGTTCAACATGAGCATTCTCTCATCCTAAGGAGGACTGTCAGTTGACAATCTTGCTGAGATGCGTTACTTGAAAAATTACATTACTGGTGAAATCAAGTACTACTTCTTACAAAGTTTACATATATAAGCAAAGTAAAGGTATCTGGACAAAATAAACCCAACACAGATTTCCTTAAAGACCCTCTTGTCTCAATCATGAAAGATCCTTACAAGTTCATTCAGCATCCAACTTTTGGTAGAAATGAGGACCACCTACTTTGGATTACTTGATTACCCATCTGAAGAACAAGTTCAGCAGATTTTGTGCCTGACGAGGTTCCGGGTATGTGACAAATTGATTCCTTCTCTGACAGGGAGAAAGTAGCAGTACTTTTAGTTCAAATGAGTTTGCAGGAAATAGAAAAGTTAAACTAGGGCTGGTCCACTGACATAGCGCTTAAGTCTGTGAGACTATAAGATTTAAGTCTCCAGCACAAAAACCAGTCAGCTGCTTCTCTGATCATCTTGCTTTACATATCCAGCTGACTGTGGGCAAATTGATTTCAGATGCTGTAGAGGATAGTCTTGCATTTTGGTTGTGAATGAATCATAAAGTAACATTATATAGAAGAATTATTGGCTGATTGTATTCATTAATTTTCTCCCTTTGGTCTTAAGTGCAGCATGTACAAAGTTCAGACACCAGTTCAGTTAAAATTCGTGTAAGAACTAATTAGGCAAGAGTACATTCCATAAGGAAATACCAGCTTTTCAGATATGACCACATTTGTCCTTTCAGTGTCTGATTCCATCATGGGACTTAGACCCCATATTTATTTGGAATTATCATTCTTCTGTTCATGCATTTAGAATTGTTTAGTTCTGTCTTTCATAGAAAACAACTTTTTATAGAATGTAAGATAAGAGATGCTCTCAATCACAAGAGCAAAGAGATAATTATATATGAATGAGAAAATATTTCATGTGGGGTCATACTCCTGTGTTCATGTGCTTATCTGTTATTTCCTTAAAATCCTCTTGCGCAGTGCATATGTACTGCATGTGCTATGCCCTAATATTGGCAGCAAAATTCTTCATCATAAGTGTTAATGGGGCATACAAAACAAGGTAGAATGTGTATGTGGATGAAACATTTTGAAGAACAGTCATTACAGTAAGAAAAATTTTGAAATATTTATTGGATTTTTTTTATTATTACATAGTCAGGTGTTTAACAATGTACATATATTAACCAAAGAGAAATCAACTAAACTGGATTATGTTGAGTTTAATGGCATTTATGGAAAAGGCTATGTGCTTCATTGTAATGCCTAATGTATTTGCTTTGAAAAAGTCTACAAGGTATGTAGAGCTTTACAGACTTATGTATACACAGAAGATTAAAAGTTTTCACAGCTTGGGTTAGCAGGGTGAGTCAATCATTAGACTTAATCTTTATCAGTGCAGACATATGAAAATCTTAGCTACTGATGGGCAAGCTATCACAGTAGGCAATGTAAAATTTAGGTGAACATTTATTTGTGCACTTACTAAGTTGTCAAAGTGAGCTTATGAAGCGTTTTAGGAATTTTCATTAAATGTATAAACCGGTTAGAGTTAAGAATATGAGTTGTCCTAGTTCTTAAGTACTTTTTTAAACAGTCAGACATACAAATGCCTCAAATACTTGGAAAATTTTTCAACAGGTTAAAACTGCTGAATCAAAAATAACCAATTTAATCTACCTGAAGCATACTTTAGAACTTGTGGAGCCTCTGAAAGTAAGCTTTGTCCTCATCTTTTTTTTTTCTTTTTTTTTTTTTAGTAAAGTACAGACCATTTTGTCCTTAGTTTATAAAGTGCAGTTTGTCAATTTTCATAGCATATAGAATAGATTATCTTAAGCTGGAAGGGACCAATAAAGTAAAAAAAATATATGTGTTTTGCAGAACACAATACTTCCAACAGTCTGTTGATTCTTAAGCCAGTTGAAAATACACATTTGAGGCTGATACTCTGAAGAGCAGGATTCCTACCATTACCTGAATAATTGATGTTATAACAAAGATTTAACTGAAACTTCCACTCAGATTGCACAAAGTACTTAGCAACTGCTGATAAGCCTCACTGATAAGTGAATCCAAGAACTTTCAGTCCTTTAAAAAGTCTACAAAAAGAAGTAACTGTTCATGTTCATATTTTAATCTTCAACAGGCTGCTTTAAGAAGCTGTAACACACAGCTGCTAAAGGCTTATTACAATTCTCTTGAAGATACAAGGTATTTAATTGTAATACTTGAGCTAGTATTTTAGAAACTCATCTTAAAAGTGCCTGTAAGTTTAAAGGTGTTGCATCTTTGCTTATCTATAGTTACAGGTACAGCTCAATTCTTTTACCTAAAATCTGATTTTAATGGTCAGAAACTCCAATTTTCTACTAACAAATACATGGAAAAAAGCAAAAGAGCTAGCTATGATACTGCAACTGCTGATGAACTGAGCTCCATTAGAAATAATTCTGAAAAGATGAGTAGTGGTTTCCTAGAGTCCCCATAATAATGCAAAAATCAACTCTTGCTTGTATATTTGAGAAATAATTTGTATCTCTAGAAGATTATATCTCCCAGAGATGTGAATAGTATCTTTGGTCCGACTTAGGTATAGTCACACTTCATTCTGAGGTGAAAATAGAAATGAAGTGTAGTGTTTTGTTTTAATAGTAGATAATTAGCTTCAGTTATTTGGAATACTGTTATTTGCAATACTATTTGTAGTCTGAGGATGATATTACAAGTAAAAATCATCAGGTATTATCTGTCTAATTAGTGATACAATTAATATTGCAGATTTGGAATCATGCTTGAAAAGATTACAACTGTAATTAATGATGATACAAGATACACAAAAGGATGTCTGAGTATGAGGACCCAGAAGTGCTATGCTGTCAAACCTAACATCAATGAATTTCTCGACGTAGCTCGTAGAACATACACAGAAATCATTGATGATATAGCAGGTATTTAGACAGTAAAATTTTTGGGTTTTTGGAGTTCAAAGTACATTGCAGCTGGCATATAGAAGCCATGTAATCATACATGCTATGACTTTTGCAGAAGTAAAAAGTATTTGTGTTAGTATAAATTGATTGTCATTGATAAGCTACTGAAGTTCTTCTGAGATGCTTACTGAGATGCTCCCTTTATAGATAAAAACTCAATTGTATTTTAATGAAGTTGAACAATTATATTGTGATTCCTATATTGAAAGCTCTGTTGCCCCTTATCCTGTAAAAGTACAGAAAGTCTGAAGTAATGTAACAGAATTATTCCACCTAAAGCATTCTGCATAAAACCTGTAAATCTTTGGTTTAGCTTCTTCATTTCAAATATCTGAGTTCTTGGTTCTTTATATTTTAAGCAGTCTTGATTTCTCTGCGGTCTACCTTTTAGCTATATTAAGAGTTGGAAAGTAAAAACAAAAGGAATTTTAGCATGATGTGCGTTATTGTGTTATAGTAACTTTCCTGTTTAAGTCAAAATAGAAGGAAAAAAAGTCTTTTGAAATTGATTCCCTTTTTTTAGTATAAAATGTTGATTTCTAGCTAAAGGACCATCTTAGTTTAGTCTATAATTGGAAAACTAAAAGAGCATCAGAAACTTTAGCACCTGTCATTTGTTGTGAACTTCCTATTTCCTTCTAATCCTACATTCACACACAGTGAAAAATACAGATGCTACTGTTTTTTACTTCTGAAACCTTCCATTAAGTATCCATTAACAGTATCCATCTTTGTACCAACACAAGTATGTGTATGTACCTGAAAGTATATAATTTGGGTTAAACCTTTTTTTGTAGGTATGATAACGCAACTTGCAGAAAAGTACAACCTACCATTGAAAACAAGTTTCAGCTCTGCTCGTGGATTTTTTATCCAGATGAATGCTGATTGTTCAACATTACCCAATGGCCAGCTTCCCTCAGAATTTACAAAGGTATCTGTACAAGATACGTTTTTTCATAATATATCTGTATACTTTATGTAAAATACATAGTATATATTAATAAAGTACACACTATACTGTAACAATCAAAATAATTTCAGTGAAGATAGCTAGAAGTAAATGAAGATTTAATTGGTATGTTTCTGTAACTACCCTATTCTGAGTTATAGTTAATAGTTCCAGTTATAGTCAGAAATGTGCAATTACATGCAATTATGTAATGTGTAAATATGAAGTTATGTATCTTGCTGATAACTGTTGTCTGAAATGAATTTTTAATAAAAATTTATGGTAAAAAAAATTATGTGGCAAAAATGAAACCAGATGTTGTTCTTTCTCTTTTTTTACCCTCCCATACTGTTCCCAATTTGTTTTTTTAGAAACTGTTTTTCTCTCTGATAATAAGGCAAGTTCTTATTGTTGGTTTCAATTCCCCGTAGATCACTAAAATGAAGAATACATACAGCTTCACTTCGGCAGATTTAATAAAAATGAATGAAAGATGTCAGGAGTCCCTGAGAGAAATATATCACATGACCTACTTGTAAGACCTGTTAAAACTACTTAATATTTGCTAACTACATTTATTTTCTCCAATTAATAACTAATTACAGGTTTTTTTAAGCTGTCTTTCTGTTGTGTCTACTTACAGAAATAGTCCAAAGCAGCACTGTTCAAGTGTATGTTCTGAGACAAACAAACATAAAGCGTGTATTGTATTAAACATGATTGCAAATATATAGGCATTTATTAATAAGGTTGGTCATCATATTAATTTTTATGGGTGAATTATCTACACAAAATGGTACAATGAATGCGTCAATTTTGCATTAATAATGCAGAACATTACTTCCAATCAGTTCCTTGTATTTAGAGTGGAACTGTCTATTTCTCTATCTTGTCCTTGCTGCATGTCATGTTGCTCTGATGTCTGATTCAGAAGACTTACTAAAGTGTAATGTTGCCTGTCAATTAAATGGAAATTCTTTCTAGCAGCCCTGTAGGTTTTTATTAACATGAAGGTCTACAGGAATTAGTCGCATTTCACATGTTAATAAAACATGCTTGATTCCATAGCTATATTTTTAGTTCATTCTCTTTGTGAAGCTTTCATATGAGCTGTTGGTATTTGAAGTATGTGTCTTGTGTCTGATAGCAGGATGGGATGTGCCATGCAACAGCTAAATCAGTGTCTTATTTCAGAATAGTGTGTAAACTACTGAGTGAGATCTATGAACATATTCATTGCCTGTACAAGCTGTCTGACATTGTGTCTATGCTGGATATGCTGCTTTCCTTTGCCCATGCCTGCACTCTTTCGGATTATGGTGAGTTCCTCCCTTGGTTCTGTTATGGGCCAGATAAAGAGCCTTCTGTTGGAGAATAACCAGGCTGTTTGGTCTCGTTCTGTTTCTTTTTGTGAGTCTCAGTAGTCTTTAGCTGAGTGTCTCTGGTCTGTCTCCATTTTGTGCTGATGTTCTTTCTGTTTCTGTTCATTGAAAATAAATTCTTCCAGTTAGCTGCCGTAAGCATTCACAGTCAGTCTTCTCAAGATAACCAGTTTAAGTATATTTTGTTCAAAAGTGTGAAGTCTGTGAACATTCTGAGTTTACACTTCTTTCTGTTCTAAAGGTAGCAAGATAATAAGAGCAGGTCAACGCTACGTTTATACCATAAAACAAAATATATGTCTACCTTTGTTTCTCTCCTTCAATGTCTGTAACACTTTTAGACATTTTTGGAAGTAGAGCCTTCTGAGGAATCCAGGATTAAGTGCTCACCTGCGTGTTGTTCATCCTGCTTCCCTAGTCCAGTTCTCCAGTATATTGTCTTCTTTTACTGCTGGCTTGAGATACTTACCGACAGCACAAGATGGTGTAAATCAGGTCTGGAAACCATCTCAGGATTTCTATTAGCTTATCATTACTGATGCTGCTGTGTAACCTCCAGTCCATAGGCAGGATCTGTTTACTTCACAGCATGGACTGTGAACATTTATGTGCTGATATCAGCCACAGCACATGAACTGATCTGTAAATGAACAGTAACTGCGGCATCACAACCTTTTCCCAACAAGTGAATCAGAGCACAAGTTTTCTTCAGCAATAATCATAATACCAAAGCCATTCAGCGTCTCCAGTAAATCTGCAACTGCAGTTTGTGTAGCCAGGCACGAGTGTGCCCACCAAAAGAAATGGACTGTCACTTGTACTGTTCAGTCCCTTTGCCACTTGACTTTCTCATCTAAATTATTAAATCATAGAATGATTTGGACTGGAATGGACCTTTAAGATCATCTCATTCCAATCCCCTGCCATGGGCAGGACAGGGATGTCACCGATTAGATCAGGTTGCTCAGGGCCCCATCCAGACTGGCCGTGAAGACTTCTGGGGACAGGGCATCCACAGCTTTTCTGAGCAACCTGTGACAGTGCCTCACTACCCTCACAGGGAAGAATTTCTTTCCAATATCTTTCAGTTTGAAGCCATTCCCCCTTGTCCTATCACTACATGCCCTTGTCAAAAGTCCCTCTCCAGCTTTCTTGTAGGTCCCCTTCAGGTACTGAAAAGGCTACAGTAAGGTCTTCCCCAAAGCCTTGCCTTCTTCAGGCTGAACAATCCCAATTCTCTCAGCCTTTCCTCATAGCTGTGGTGCTCCAGGCCTCTAATCATCTTGGTGGCCTCCTCTGGACTCACTCCCAACAGATTGACGTCCTTCCTGTGCTGGGGACCCCAGAGCTGGAGGCAGCACTGCAGGTGGAGTCTCACTTCAACCGGACAGAGGGCAGAATCCTCCCCGTCACCTGCTGCCCATGATGCTTTTGATGCAACCCAGAATACAGTTGACTTTCTGAGCTGCAACTGCACATTGTGGGTTCACATCCAACCTCTCATCATCAAATGGATCTTTGTAATATGGTAACATAAAACTAGAAGGAATACTACTTCCTTGTTTGCCATGCATATATAAGATACATACCTAGGAGTAAGTCCACAACCCCTGTACTTTATATGCTTGCAGAATTATAAAAATAACTTCTTTAGTTCTTTAGCCCTACTTACTAGAAAACACAAACATAGAATGTTAATTTAGAAATCAAGTTTTAGTTATGGGTTTCTTTTTGTAGTAATAAATCATGAAGACTTGCATGGCAGCCAGAATGTATACCTGAAAGTGGTTGATAATTCTTCCTGCATGTTGGTCTTGCTCACTACAGGAAAGTAAAAACTGGGACATCAAAACAATAGAGTTTGACTTTGGCTCTGCAAGAATTAACTTTATTTCAAAACATACTAGTTCAATAATATAAGGGTTTTCATACTAACTCCACAGTGTTTTATATCTTTTTTTCTCTTTTAGTTCGTCCAGAATTTACGGATACTTTAGCAATCAAGCAGGGATGGCATCCCATTCTTGAAAAAATAGCTGTGGAAAAACCTGTGGCTAACAACACGTATCTGACAGAGGGCAACAATTTTGTCATTATTACAGGACCAAATATGAGTGGAAAATCAACATACCTAAAACAGATTGCACTCTGTCAAATTATGGCACAGATTGGTGAGTGAGAGTGTACAATAGTAGTAATCTTCTGCAGCACTTTTTTTTTTTCTGGCTAAAAATTTTTATAAAGTTGAATGATTTGGCTTCTAGAATAACATTTTATCTAAATAAAATAGTAACACATAATTAGTAGTCTGTTTACTCCTACCAGCTCTTGTGTTGCTGACAGAGGAAACTACAGGTTTTGCATCTGCCCACTGGAAATTTATGGGCCCATCTGTGTACCTGGAAGGCTCCCCAGTCTGTCTTTAGAGAAGCACAGCTGTGTGGTCTTAATTCTTTGGAGCACCATAACTCAGTCCAGCACCTTACTAGATTAATACTAAGTGTCCTTGAAGTATTCTGGTCAGACATAGGTGTGTTAGTCGTCCAAAAGGAACAGATGACCTTGAGCATACCTCAGTTATGTAGAGAAACATGTTTCCAGACAAGTATAATTAATAGATAAATAATCAACTACTTCAAATAAAAGTAGTAATGAATGCTGCAAGGTTCTGTTACTAAGATTATAAAAGTAAACCAACTGTTTGTAAAATCTAACTAAGACTCATCCTTATATTCAGGAACTCCTCATGACCTTTTTCTTAAAGCTAAGTCTGGTAGCACCAGGCAGAGTCCTTAATAGGCTGATTCTAACTCTACTAGAACGAAATTACTTAGCAGTGGAGAAAAAAAGTTATCCATCATGTGTTTGTGGGTTCAGTCCCCAAAAATTTCAAGTTCTTGAGGAATTGCCCTCAAAAACAGGAGTTTAATATGAATAAAGGAGACTATAAAGTCTCTTTGCAGATTTCGTGTTCTTTTCTGTTTGGTAAAACTAATAGACCTCCAAGTCTGATAAAGGCAATATAGCCTTGGGTTTGAAAAGCTAAGATTTCTTGTGATTAGTAAATCAGTGGTTACAGAAGTGTAAATTAATCCTAGTATTTTTTCTCACTTTTTCATTCCTTTAGACTGACACAAGCTTCAGGCATATGATTTCTTAAAGGGTTTTTTTATATGCTTCTTTAATTATTGTATCTATATAATAATTTTTTTCTTATAAAGTCATGGTAGAACATTATCTTATGAAACTTTATCAGGTAAGGTGCATTCTCTACTGTGCATGAAAACCAAGTGTAAAACTATTTTTTTTTCCCACTGACATATTCAGGCAGATATCACACTGATAAAAGAAACTCACATTTTACTTGCTTTGTAGGTTCTTACGTCCCAGCAGAGTATTGTTCTTTTCGAATTGCAGAGCAGATTTTTACAAGAATAGGTATGGATGATGATATAGAAACAAATGCATCAACATTCATGAAGGAAATGAAAGAGGTATTGAACATAGCTAATCCAGGGTCGAAGGCCCATTTTTACTGTTAAGCTAATAGAAATTATACTGGTATATTTCTACTGAAATAGCGTACTTTGAAAAGTAGTCCGAAATCCAGCCTTCATCTCTTTGATAATAAACCACAGAAAACCAGGCATATCTTAAATGAAAGATATTACAATGTAAGTAAGAGTCAGTGCTTTGTTTGATAGCAGTTTCAACATTTTTTGTTTTGCTTAAACCTTAAATGATTATTTGTAGGGGCCTAAGTCCTCTCAAATCCTTCTCCCAAACTGATATAATTTTGAAGGAATGTGGTATGTTCAATGGAAAAGAGAAAGAGTGCTGTAATATTTGCTTGATCAGAATTGACAGCTGTTTGAAAGCTTTGAAAAGGTAAAAGTTGTGTATTTGACAAGATTTTTAAAAATTTCTGCAGTTTCATCTGAATAGCACAAAATTTTGCTATTTTTTAAAAATGCCTTTATAGGAATGATAACACATTGAATATTTTCCTAGATAACGTACATCATACAAAATGCTAATGATAAATCACTCATCATAATTGATGAACTTGGCAGAGGTACCAGTGCTGAAGAAGGTATTGGCATTTGTTATGCTACCTGTGAATATCTGTTGAATTTAAAGGTAATTCTGTTTTGAAAAAAATTTAAACCTTAGAATTATGTTGTCATCCTGAAAGTAAATATAGTATTTTCTCATAATTTAACATCAGTTTTGTAGAGATTTCTTGCCTAAATATGATATTTTTCATAATAAGAATTGTGATGATGGAAAAATGCTGACATAAGCTGCACTTTTGTTCACTGATTGGCGTGGTTTAACCCCAGTAGGCAGCTAAACACAACCCAGCCGCTCACTCGATCCCCCACGGTGGAATGGGGGGGAGATCAGAAGGGTAAAAGTGCAAAAACTTGTGGGCTGAGATAAAGACATTTCAGTAGGTAAAGGAAAGCTACATGCACAAGTAAAATAAGAAACTCACTTCCTATTGGCAGGCAGGTGCTCAGCTATTTCCAGCAAAGCAGGGCTTCATTACACATGACTGGTACCATAACTCTGAATGTCCATCCCTTCTCCTCCTCCTTTGCAGTTTTCATTGCGGTGTTGGATGCTCTGAGATAACCTTGGGGACAGCTGGGGTCAGCCATCCTGGCCATGTCCCCTCCCAGCTCCTTGAGCACCCCCAGCCTGCTCACTGGCAGGGCAAGGTGAGGAGCAGAACAGCCCTCGGTGCTGTGCAAGTGCTGCTCAGCAGGACCTAAAAGCTGGCTGTGTTACCAGCACTGTCTTGTTCCAAAACATAGCACAGCACAAGTTTCTATGAAGAAAACTAACACTAGTCCATCCAAAACCAGTACACCGTGTCACCATATCTTTCCAACTTGCTGGCAAGCTTGTATTTTTGTCAAGAAAGAGAATAACCCAGTCTCTTTAGTTTTGTTTAGTACAGCTTTATGCTTCAGTGTTAAAGGTGAACCTCTTCACCTAGAGGTTACCTTTCAAAGTAACAGTGGTAGTTCTACACAAATTCTGAACTGGTCACAGAGGTTAAAGTCTTTAAAAAAGGGGATTATGGTTTTAGATGGGTTGAAAGTTTCACCTCTAGTATTACTGGTTATGTGATCAAGCTCAGGTTGCTGCTAGCTTTTTAAAATAAGTGTGCAGGTGTTTGTTTTTCCTCAGAGTTTGTTCAGAGTACTTCGTGGGCTTTTTGGTTTGAAAAGCTCAGATATTTTCTGTTGCTTGTACTTTTGATAAAGCATTCCTTGAGAGTATTAAGCAACCATTTGACAATCATTCAAATTAACACTAGTCAGATTTTGCATGATGGGTTTCCTTTTGCTTCTGTTGTTTTCCTCCTATTGAGAAAGGAGCAAGAGAATCCCCAGTTGGAAAAGATATACTTTCCAATGGTAGAACTCATCACTTAAAGATGTTAATTTGCTTTAGTAATTTGAAGATAGCTTTTTGGTGGTTTGGAGGAAGACTTGGACATCTGTGAGATAATTTAATGCTTCTTATTTATTGTAATTTATTTCAGGATTATTTCCAAAATAATTTTTCTTTCTTATTTCCTTATTTAGGCATTTACACTGTTTGCTACACATTTCCTGGAACTGTGTCATATGGATGCTTTGTATCCCAATGTGGAAAATTACCATTTTGAAGTGCAACATGTGAGAAGCAGTGCTGGAAATAAGGAGAAACTTGCCTACACTTACACACTTTCTAAAGGATACACAGAGGAAAAGAACTATGGTAGTGGATTCTGCTATGGAATACTGTTTCGTTTATTAGGCATGGAAGAGTACTTTTCTGATGACAGTTTCTGCTGAGTTTGTATCTCTCTCTATCAAAGAAAGATACAGAGATCTGCAGATCTCTAGTGTGTTCCAAATACTTGTGTGTTCTAAGTAACCATGTAGTAAGATAGTAGTTTCAGGAAGTATGAAGACTTTACAAGTAATTTCGTAGTGAAAAAAAATTTTACTAATGTCAGTAGCTACTTGATTCATGTCTGTTTGAATGAGTTGAGCCACTATTGGATTATGGGTCAATAAAGGAGTGAGTGACAGTAAGGCATAGCTACATGTTTTAAAGATTTACAGAAATCTGTATGTTTCCACATACTAGATTCTGATGTTGAATCCTTGATTTAGGTAACATTTAATCAATAGGAAATTATCTACACATGACTTTTGCAAGCTAGTGGTAACAGAAGACTAGAAATTATTCCAGTCAAGCTTCAATTAGCTGGATTTAAAACATTTCTTAATTGTAATTTCAGAATACGTTTGTTTACCTTTGGCAGCACAGGCTCAATTTTAGGTGCTACACGACCACTAACTCAGAAGAATTGTATGTATGGAGAGTATTCTCAGAGAAGAGGAGACCTTTAGAAGCTCTGTGTTGGTGTCTTGGCTTTAGCTTACTTGAGCAAAGTTGCATTCTAAGAAAGAGTGCAAGGGCCCTTGATGACCCTTTTTCATTTTTAACCCTACAGTGTTAAAGCACCCAATGAGCTACAGGCTTTCCTCAGAACATTCAGGGGCACAGGCAAAGGAAGAAGTTAAAAAATCATGTTAGGGCCCAAAAAATGCTTTACATCTCTTTCTTACCCTGAGTATCTGGAAGTTTGGCTATTGCCAACAAAGTAGAAATTGGAACATGACATCCATATTCACTGGATTTGTGGATTTAATGGAGAGTGCATTTAGCACAACCTCAGTATTTTCTGGCCTGCCAAATTAAAAAACTAAACTAAGAAAGCTGTTAACACCACCATGCCATTATTTTCCCTTTCACCCCTAATGTGTCTCATTCTACCCAGTTATAGTATTACAAGCAGTAACTTCATGTGGAGGTGTATTTTAGAGGTAGCTTTACAACAAAGTAGATATTTTATTTTGTAACTCTCAAAACCATATTGTTACTAACAACAACAAAAAAAAGGACACTAAGAAAAAATGTACCAAAATTATTTTAGTAAAATTTAAATCTTCACCCTTTAAAAAATAGGCTAAGTTAATCCTGGAAGATATAATGTGGAAGGTAGAAATAAAAATTACATCAAAAATCCTGACTCATGTTTTATATGTTTAGGACTAAAAGCTGCAGAAGTTTCCTCCCTACCATCATCTGTAATTTTGGATGCAAAGGAAATCACAAATCATATTGCAAAACAAATTTTGGTATGTAGTAGAAGATTGTAATACCGTAATTCACAGTTTTTATAAAACTCAAATATATTTTCAGTTTCTGAAAGGATACAGGATAAGCACTGCCTATAGAAAATGGATTTCATTAAAATTCGTATTTCTGGAACCAGTTATAAAAGGTTATACTGAAGGTCACTGTTAGGTGACAACAGAAGACAGCTCTCAGGGTAAAGCTGTATTGGATGCAATGTTTGTATACAAACCCAGAATTGGGAGATCTAAAATAGGCTGGAAAATAGCTAATATTAGTATTTTAATAATAGAACATAATTTATTTCATATTTTAATGCATGCATATTTTTAAGAACAGCACAGGCAGAAGAGCACTCCTGAGATGATGAAACAGAGAGCTGCGTACCATTTAGCAATGAGATTGGTTCAGACTGCCAGAAACTCTCGATTGGACCCTGACAGTTTGCGTATATATTTGAAAGGCCTGAAGAAAAAGTATGAAGCCAGTTGTCCTGCACCTGGAGAAAATGATGAGCAAGAGTAATGTGTAACAAAGGCTGTTGCTCTAATTTTTACAACTGCAAGATGATTCTGGTTTTTCCCCCATAGTATTAGAAAACACTTTTCACATGGTTTTAAATTTTTAATTCTTAGTCTAAATTATACTCACTAGTGGAAGACTATATCCTATTTGGGTTTTTTCCCCAAAACATACCTGGAATAAAAGCATTTACTTCTATGAGGAACACAATTCTTTTCGACAGTAAATTATATAATTTTAGTTATTTTAGAGACCAAAAAACTTATATTATATTTATTCTTTTATAGATGATATCTGTTACTACAGTTTTTACATCTGATACAAAAGATCTTGCCTAAGAAAAAGCATTTTGAAACAGATGGTCCACTTGTCCTGCATAGGCAAGCTCTACTTGCACTGTTGAACATGCATCCAGAAATCCTGTTGTTCCCTAGTCAAGGAGGGTTCTAACTCCTGAGTCATTGTGTGTAATCTAATGTAATATAGGCAGTACAAGTCTGCTGCCCCTCGAGAATTGGGCAACCAGAGCATTTTTGTAACACAGTAAATTACACAGTAAATTTTGTAACAGTAAATTACTGTGGTATTGACACTGTTGATCATTTTTTTGTTTAGAAAGTGAGTAACAGGAAATCAATAAAAAGTTGAATATCATTCTTCCTTGATTTTTTTTTTAGCACTTCATTGTGTGACTGTAATTATGTATTCCAGCTTGAAGGGGTTTATCTTTTCTCACTCCCTTCTAACCAACTTTGGCTAAGAGGTCTTATATATTTCTCTTATATGTGTGTGTGTGTGTGTGTGTGTATAGAATTTACTATGCATATAACTATGCATAAAATGGGTAATATAAAACAGTGCAATATCTAATTATTAACAAGAAATATATTTTTATTTATAGTCATTTCCTTTTTATATATCTACCTTTGTAAACTTACCAGTGCAACAGAATAATTTGTAGTAGGCACACTGTGATTTTTTTACCTAAGAGGATTTTTAATTGATTTAAGCTATTATCTACAATTCCCCTCTCTTCAGACCTTAAATGCTGCCAATTATATTACTCATACCCATCAGTAATACCATATTTGTTGTCTACCCCAGTGAGGATCATGGCAGAAAAAAGTACTTTTGTGTTCAGCTCTCTTAAGAAGAGGAACCAGCTGGCAAGCGATACATGTTTCAGCCATTGAGTGCAGAGGGTGCACATCTCCTTGTTGGGCTCAGCGCTGCAACACCGGGAAGAACAGTTCTGCGGGTTCGTGCCTGGGAGCCTGGGGTAGTTTGACACCTCTTTGTGGTGACTGACCCTGTTGGGATTGAGGGCACGGACTCCGTTCCAGTGCAAAAACGAAGACCTTTATTTAAGAATGCATATACTTATATACCCCAGGCAGAATAATAGGTAATTCAAGCAGAACAACTGGTAATTTTCTACTTATGCTTACTCTCTCAAACTACGTAATTCAGCGTATGCTTTAACAGATACAAATAACTACAGTTCTTAGCAACCAAGGTCCTTCTTGCAGTCTTGTGTCTTCTTCTTCTCCTGCTTACTGTTCCTACAGCTTTCTGCCAAATAGTGCAACAATGTCCATTGTGCCAGGCCTGAGGGACGTGACACTGTTCACCTCCATAATTACCCCTTCTTTGTTTATAATTAAAACAGCCTTTAATGCTTTTTCTATAGCTCGTTGAATGCATTGCATGAAAAGCAATGTATATTGTTTTCTGTAGACTACCTCGCCCTTTGCTCATCATGGCCTATGTTTTTAGGCAATTTTTTTGCACACTCTTAACTGTCTTTTCCCACTGTTCTTCAGGTACTTCCCACTGATCAGGAACCAGCCTTTTCTTTCCACACACTAAGGCTACTATGTTAGCTTCCATAAGTGGGAGCACTCGTTCTCGTGGGTCACAAATTCTGCAAAACTCTCGTCTTCGAGAAGAGGCACAGTACCACTTTTTGTCACACGCCTTACACTGACACAGTACCCAGGACTGGTGGTCAGTGGTATGACATTCAATACAGAGTATAGCAGAAGGCAAAAGTTTTTCTAACTACCTAGGTTAGAAAAACCTAGGCTGTCATGTTGCCAATCTAGGGCTAATAACCGTGTGTTTCTTGTATAATAGGCTCCGCCTAGCACTGGTTCATCAAAAACACTGTATCCATATTCCCATAATGGGCCCCCACTTCTCCCAAGTCCAAACCAACGTCTTAGGGACATTCTTTGTTCAGTATCCAAAAAACATTCTGCTGGTCCTCTTCCGAGGGTCGGTCTGAGGGTCAGTCTAAAGGTCTGGATCTGTTAGGTCGTATGCAACGCACAGGCGTCCACTGCGGTCAGTGGCTGAAACATAGAGCGCTTTCCCAGCTACCCGCCCGCTCTCACGGCCACAGACCCTCCGCTGCCTCTGTCCGGCACGGCCGGCGGCGGCAGGTCCCGGGCCGGGCCGGGAGCGGAGCTGTGTGGGAACCCGGCCGGGAGCGGGGCGGTTCTGCGGGGCGGGGACGCTTCCGCTGCCTTTCCGTGGCGGAAGTGGCGCTGTGGCGCGGGATGGCTTCCGGGTCAGCGGCAGCGGTTCCGGGTCAGCGGCAGCATCGTCTCCGCGATCACCGCCATGACGACGCTCCGCGCCTTCACCTGCGACGACCTCTTCCGATTCAACAACATGTGAGCGCCACCCGGACCCCTCTCCCCTGTCCCTCCCCCGAGCCCCTGCGCGCTTTCCCTTCCCCCGGCGTGCTCGGTGCTCCCCGCCGGGCCCGGGCTCGGGCCCGCGCTGAGCGCCGCTCTCTCCCCCACAGCAACCTGGACCCGCTGACCGAGACCGTATCCTTCCCGCCGGGGCGGGGGCGCGGGGCCGGGCGCGGGCGGCGCAGCCGTGGCGGCCGCAGTTGCTCCTTAACCGAGCGCCCAGTATGGGATCCCCTTCTACCTGCAGTACCTCGCCCACTGGCCCGAGTACTTCATCGTCGCCGAGGCGCCCGGCGGGGAGCTGATGGGTTACAGTGAGTGCCGGGTGCTCCGGTGGTAACGTCTCCCTTCATTGCCTATTTGGGGCATTTTAACGCGGGAGCTTTTCCTACTCTTCGCGTTTTCCACCGACCAGGGAAGAGGAAGGCTGCGTTGCATCTTCCCGTTTCATAAACATCTAAGGGTATTACGTGGGACTCACGGCAGCAGCTTCCAGTTTGACGTTCCTAGTGCAGCGAGGAGCCTTGGCTGTGGTAGCTCCACCCGGGTTTGGTACAGGCGAATAGGTGTTTATGTAATCCTGGAGTCCAAGTCACTGTGTTCAGCTCTGATCACACACAGTCAGTAAACGTGCTGGGCTTGGCTTTTGCATTGTCCTGTAAGGGAAAGCTCTGCTTCTGGATGTCTTTGCTCATTTAGTGCGGAATATTTGTGTTTTTCAGAAATTATGCCAGAGAGAGCTGCCAAGAGGTGGGGTGGGGCAGGCGGCAGATCTTTGCAGGGATCCAAGAAATAAACTATTTAACACAGTGAAGCTTAAAGTATGTGCTGTACAGAACATTTCTCTGTACTCACCGCAATTGTTGCTTATTAGCAGTGACTGATATCTGTAAGAGCATCGTGTGGAAGTGTAAATGTTCATTAATGAACTAACACTGGTTTAGCCCTTTGTAGAAAGGAGAGAAACTAGAAAGAAGCACCCTAAAACAACATCCCTACCTCCCCCCCCTTTTTTTTTCCCCTTAAACATACTGTGTTTGCAGGGCCTCGGCTTTCTGTTGGCAGATTGGCAAAGCTTCCTGAGCTCAATTCCCCCACGGTCTCCAAAAGTCTCAAATCATTGCTGGGATGGTAGTTTTGAGCTTCTGGCCCTCTGTTATTTTAGTCAAATCCTAAATTCTGTTCAGTGAAAGACTCGTGAGAATTGCTTAAAATTCAAATTTAGAAGTCACACCTTAAGCAAGGAATTTGCAGAGTTGTTTTTCTTTACACTAGTTAAGAAATTGCTGTAATACTTTGAGCAAAATTATATCCTCTGTGGTTGCTGAATCACAGAGTGATAAGGTAGACATTCCTGTTTGGGCCTTTACCACAGCCATTGCAACATTTGTTTTTACACGGCTTATTCCTCTTGTGAAGTTGTGTGGTTGCAGGGGGTGTGTTACTCCAAAGGTGTTGATGCTCTGTGTGTTCACAGTCATGGGGAAAGCCGAGGGCTCCGTGGCTAGGGAAGAATGGCACGGACACGTTACCGCTCTCTCTGTTGCACCAGAATTCCGACGGCTGGGTTTGGCCGCTAAATTGATGGAGCTACTGGAAGAAATTTCAGAAAAGTGAGTAATATGCCTATCTTTAAACGTATCTTTAAAAGTAATATTCTTACAGGCACCTGTCCCTGGCTCACATATTTGATGTGCATGAAACTGAGACGGAATTTTGCTGTAAGCAGTGTTCTGATTTTCTGAAGTTCCTCATAGTTGGAGAACAGGAATTATGAAAGTTGCTTAGTGGTTTAAAAATCTTGTGATTTCTCCGAGCTAGAATGAGTAGGACATAGCCTGAATTCCAGTAGCGATACTGTATAAAAGACCCTTTTCTTGACAGGAAAAGAGCTTTGTGAAACATCAGCAGTGTTTCCTTTTGCAGGGCCTACAACATACTTGTTCAGTAACTGTGAGCTTTGTGCAATGCATTCAGGCACAGCCTTGAACAAATTTTGTACTGCCGACAAAATTATTTTTTTAGCTTACTTTCCATCTTCTTGGTTACTTGTATCTATGAAAATTTAATTTAGTGTCAAATGAAGCCACAGTGAAATGTCCTTAACTCATTCTAGTAGGACAACTCCACTTGGTAAAAACAGAAAATAATACAATATTTTGAAAAATTTGCCTTGTGAGGTAAAGGACTATCCCCCATTAGGCAAATGAATTTTTGTGACTTATTCCAACCCTCCTAATCCAATGCAATCTAAAATGTGGATTTATTTTTTTTAAATCATATCACATGGATATGAAGCTTGTGTGCCTGTTTAGCTTGTCCTTTTCTTTCTGTTCACATCTCTGAAGCCACTGGCTGGTATAGAAGGGCTGTGTGACAAAAATAAAATGAAATCTATGCCTATGCTTGAATTTTCCCTTGGTAAAGGAGTCCATCTGTTATTACAGTGTGGAAGATGTTTGATTAGTGTACTACATCATCAGACTTGCTTTGATATGATTACAGTTTATGGGTTGTTACTTAGAAATACATTCACCTACTGTTCCTTAACCTGTTTTTTCTTTGTTTGTTTTTTCCTCCCCCCGCTAAAGAAAGGGTGGATTTTTTGTTGATCTCTTTGTGAGAGTATCAAATCAGGTTGCTGTAAATATGTATAAGCAACTAGGCTACAGTGTATACCGGACAGTGTTAGAGTACTACTCTGCCAGCAGTGGGGAGCCAGATGAAGATGCTTATGGTAAGTATTTGTTCTGCCTCAAGTTGAATGGAGTGATTCTCATGTTGAGGGTTCCTGGGCTTGTTTGTAAGACTATTATTATTTTTTTTTTGTATATGAAACAATTTCAGATAGTTGTTGATGAATGGGATTTTGTATCCTCCTTTAGATAACTTTCCTACTGAAGATTACATCAGTTACAAAACCTAATCTTTCAGTTTACACATTTTGTAGCATCTCTGGCAAAATAAACTACAAAATAAGAATAAAAAATGAAAAGGAATGGAAGTGCTTTCTTCCTTTCTTCCCATAACTGGGACTTGAAACTTTGTTTTTCTCAGATGTCTAACTACAAATTTACAGATGTCAGTGGCCCACAGTGGCAGAGAATTGGGTAACATTTTCAGTGTAAAAGGGAAGGAATATGGAAATTCAACTATGTTAATGTTGATTCTGTTAACAAAAGTGCTTCCTCATTCTAGATGTTTTTTTTCTTTTAAGTATTCTCCCAAAGGGTTACATGGCCATGCTGTGTGTCATTTCTGTTCTTGCACTACTCATTCAATATGTAGGATCACTATGAAATATAAGGGCTACTGACATACGTCTACTGTTTTTGCAAGTGCCTTAAATCATATATTTGTCCCTTTAGCCTGCCACTTCCTTTCCATTTGGTTGAGTTTCATGCAGTGTTATATTTCAGTTGATAACATTGCTGCTGAACAACGTTAAGAACATTAAATTATTAGTGTATCTAGAGGAGAGCAGCCAAGATGGTGAAAGGTCTCAAGGGCAGGACTCAGGAGGAGCAGCTAATGTCCATGGGCTTGTTCCACTTGAAGAAGAGAAGGCTGAGGTGTGCCCTCATCACAGTCTAAACCTTCCTCAACTGGGCACCACTCTCTCTGGTGACCAGTGATAGGACATGAGGAGATGGAGCGAAGCTGAGTCAGGGAAGGTTCAGACTGGATGTTAGGAAAAGGCTCTTCACTGAGAGGGTGGTTGGTAACTATAACGGGCTCTCCAGGGAAATGGTCATGACACCAAGCCCATCAGAGTTCAGCAAGAGTCTGGACAGTGCTCTTAACCATATGGTTTAGTTTTAGGTAGTCCTGTGTGAAGCAGGGAGTTGGATCCTTATGGGTCCTTCCAACTTGAGGTATTCTATGATTCTAGGAAATTTTCTTGATTAAAAATGATCTTATTTTAATAGAGAATTCACTTCATATGGCTTTGTACAATGACCACTGTAACTATAATAGCATTTTTTCCTTTTGCCACAGATATGAGGAAAGCTCTTTCCAGAGATACAGAGAAGAAATCAGTTATACCTCTGCCTCATCCAGTGAGGCCAGAAGACATTGAGTAACTAAGCTGTGATTCTCAGGCAACTTACTAAGTTCTCCTCAACCTCCAAAGAACTTACGGATGAGAAATTTTAGGCTGAATGTTTTTCCCTTGAAATACCAAAAAACAATGTTGAGAAGCTGACTAACACTGCTTCTGTAGGTAATAGCTGTATACTATCACACTTACTCTGTTATTTTTCCTTTGAAATATTGGAAATTCAGAGACTATTAAAATGGAATTACCTCCTGTGTGGTCGTTTTCTTGGTATTCTTTCAAACCAAAGTACCTGAGATCAGTCATAGTAAAGACTCTTTAAATGCATTTATTCATGACCAGTGGAAATACTGTACAATACCCAAGAAACTTGGAGAAAAGTCTTTCCTCTCTTCATGGCACGGGCATAGGATTGAATTGTTCACTGTTGAGTTGAAGAAGCCATACAAGCAAGGCAATCAAGGGTTTTTCTCATTGTGGACCAGATTCAAGACCAGTTCTGTGTCCTGGGTGCCCACATGTTCCTTGACGTGCTGTATCCGGTAAAGTAACTTGCGGTAAAGGTTTTTTGTTTTCTTGTACTCCCCTTGCTCAATTTCAAGGTCAATGTAGGTTTTCCAAAGAACCTGCTCAAGAGAAGTCTCTTATGTTCACATGTCCTGCTCCCAGCCAGGACAGGGTTAGTGTTTGCAGTAGCCAAGAGGGGCATGGCCAGGACAGGGCAAGGGTTCAGGGGTTCCTTCTGGTCGGGTGGGGTCAGGCTCTTTGGTAAGCATTTACATGTGAACCACTCTCCTCTTTCTTGTACAGTTTTGTCATTAATACTGTTGCTGTTTGTTTTCTTATGTCATTGCTGTTTCCAGTAAATTGTTCTTATCTCAGCCCATGATCTTTACCTTTTGTATCTCCATTCCTAAACCACGACATAACAATGTCTTCAAACAACCCTATATCTAACACTAGATAATAGAGTTTATGTGGTTTTAGTGGAGGAGCATGGAAAAATGTGGCATTTGCAGAAACAAAATTCAGAGATCAGAGTATTAATTGACTGTACAAGCTTGGATTAAGACCCAGCAGTATCTTGTACATGGAATCCATTTAGCTTCCCCCTGTAAGCATGTGTCTCCCTCCATGTTTTGTCACAGGTTTTATAGCCCTGCATACTGTGCCAAGAAGCAGATGCTCAATTAGTGAGTCACAGGCTAAGCCGCTGCGGTGAGCCGTTCCGAGAGTGCAGCCCATCCGCGGTGCCTTGTCGCTGAGCGGTCGCCGCCGCCTGGTGACCGAGCTGCAGAGCTGCAGGTCCCGCACGGCGGGGCTGCCTCCCGGGAGGGAAACTCAGCTGGGGCTGGAGGAAGAGCTTGGAGATTTCTTATTTGGTATGAATTTGCAAAGTAGGGAGTGAGGTGCTCAGGCAGGTGAACCAGCATTCAGGGGAGGGGGTCACTTTGCTGAATACCTAAAGTTCCAATTGCCTCCCTCAGGACCAGTCACAAGAAGTTTCCAGTTTGGGGCTGGGCTCTGAAGTGAAGAAACCTGTAACTGCTTCTTCTGATAAATCCGTAAGTATGGGAGGCTGTAGGAAGCTCGCTGAGTGGCTTTTATTTCCTCCATACACAAAACATGATGGTATTTGTTAAACTCACTTGCTAAGTTGTGCCTTGCTTGAGCAATGCTTTCCTCTTTCCCTTTTCCTAAAGGGATGATCTGTCTTGCCTTGGAAGCAAGAGAATGTCCTGGTATCTGGTGCTTTTATTAGTTTTTTTTCCCCTGCTTATCTTGTGGTGAGTCACTTTGACTGGGACATGCCCCCTTGGAGCCTTACCTAGTGCCTTATGTGGTTATTGTCAGCACTGGGGGAAGAGGAAGGGCAAAGCTTGCCAGGGGAGGTTTAGGTTGGATATTAGGAAGAAATTTTTTTACAAAGAGAGTAATCAGGCATTGGAATGGGCTGCCCAGGGAGGTGGTGGATTCATCGTCCCTGGAGGTTTTTAAGATGAGACTGGATGTGGCACTCAGTGCCATGGCCTAGTAACCACGGCCAGTGTTGGATCAAGGGTTGGACTTGATGATCTCAGAGGTCTTTTCCAACCTCATTGATTCTATGATTCTATGATAATGTTGGACCATTTCCTCCTCTGTAAAAAAGGATGTGTTTTTGAAAGTGGGATGTTGCCTGGTGCCACCGGCAGAGCTCTCTGGGTGCTTAACCCCTCTTTTCCTTTTCTTCTTTTTTGGCTGTAATTGTCACTTGGATAATTTTGGAAGAGCTGTTAGGTTCATTGGCTTGGGTAAATGTGCTGGTAATACCAGGGAGGGAAATACTTGAACCAGTAGCCAATAATCTGGCTACAAGTAGAATTTCTGAAGGAATAACAACAGTAAGGGTAAGCAAATAGCAAGTTTCAAAGAATTTGTCTGTTTTGAATGCATCAAAGTTTTATTGCCACATGTTGTTTGGCACAGTGTTCCAAACGTCTGGTTTTGGGAAACACAGATTTTCAGGACTTTCAGGGTGGTGTGTGGCCAAACGTTCATCCTGCTGCGTGAATCCCACTCTTGGTATTGCGGGGCCATGCTGTGATACTCAGACCTGACAGGTGGGCTGGGGATGCTCGGTGGCTCCCTGTCAGAACAGCAAGGGGAGAGTGCCCATCCATAGGGTTACGTTGTGAGGAGCATTTTTCACCGGCTGAAATTTTGTGGTTTTGCTGTTGGAAGATGAAATACAGTAAAATAAAATAATAATAATAAAAAGAAATTAAAAAAAAGGAAATAAAAATAAAAAATATTTCCTAATGTGCCCAATATACCCCATGCTCATTAACCCCATGTCTGCTATTTTTAGTATCTGTTTTCTGTGATTGTTCTGTCTGAAATGGGAGTGTGTAGGGCACAGCTTCCTTCATGGTTCTGAGATGTTTTTTAATTACTGAGTGGCCTAGCACTCAGATGCTCAGAGCTATCTTTTAATAATAAACCAGGTAACTGACTGGTATTAATTTCCATAACATCTTTTATTTTATTTTTATTTTCTTAAATTAGGCAAAGAAAGAAGCAGGACCCAGCTCCTCCAGACTTGAGCTTTGGCTAAAACGCTGGCAGCCATAGAGACTTAGGGAACAACCTCCATTTCAGTGCTGGTCTAAGTAACTGAGTGGAAGGGGATGTGGGGTTTGTTGTGCCACAGTTGCCATAGAATTATTTAAAAGGTATTGCAGGACAGCAAACTTCAAAAAACAACAGTAACAGCATGAGTCTTCCAAATATTTCTCCAGTTACTCTTGCCCCTGTTTGTCACTGCAAATATTTATATTATGAGCCAGGATAGTTTATCCCTCCTGCTGCCTTAACAGCAACATAATTTTGCTTTGTAGATCTTTAGTCCCACTCACACAGACATCTCAGCCTGCTTCAGGAAAGAGTTTAGCTTTTAACCCTTTTAAGAAGGACAGGAATCACAGGACTATTACCTTCAGATAACACTGTTCAGGGCGAGCAGTGGAACCAGAAGTGGGATCTGGGAACAGTGGTTGGAAGGGCTTGTGCTGTGGCTGCCAGCCTGCCTTCCTCCCAGCTCATCCTGTAAAACAAGTAGGATGAAAATTTTAAAGCCCCATTTGGGCATCTACAATAACACAGGAAGGTCCTATAACACAGCACTGGAAGAAACCTAAGATTATTCTGTCTAAATCGATATACTTAACCATACCTGAGGCTCCAACATGCACACCCATCTCTTCTCTTTAACACTCAGTAACAGTGCTTATCCTCTCCAATGAGAAAGGTCTAGTGCTCAGCTTGATTCCTTCAGACTTTCATCAGTGGTCATATTTTCTGCAACTGCCAGGTGTGTTGCTGTCCTCTGGACACCTCCCAGTTTGCCCCGAAAGTTGAGCCCAGTGTCCTGAATGTGGCCTCCCACTGTCGAGCCCCCATGCTGCTGATGCAATTATCCCATTAACAGATCTTAGAACAAAACTTTTATTTTTTTCTCTGCTTGCAACACCCGAGCACTAGTGGTTTATATCCGGTTTGTGACCCAGTATGTTTCAATGGTTTGTTTTTGTGGTAGCCCTTTCTATTTTTACACTTGATAATGTCTGTGGGGTTTTGTTTGTTTGCTTGTTTGTTTGGTTGGGGTTTTTTTAGCTGGGGAGGCACCTCTGCAAGCTTTGCAGCAAAGGCACATTAAAAGCAGATACACACAGCCAGTAAAGGGGTTCTCAAAGGGCTGTTTAGTGAAATGGAAAAAAACAAAGCAATTGGAAGACAAAAGAAAATAATTAATTTTCCTGGGCCAGCAATGCCACAACTCTGAGAGGAGATGGTAGACATTTAGACTCCAACAGGGAAGGGACTAAAAGACCATCAGCAGTCAGAGGAAAGAACCATTTAGCAAACATTGGTGGTTTAATTTGCTCCTGTTTTAGCTTCAACCTCCTGCTTACAAGATTCAGGCTTTGAAGTGCCACATTAACTGTACCAAAGCATTGTCCCTGAGGATTGACAGCAAAAGTCACACAGACTCTTAGCTTGAAACATACAGCAGCAGTTCCAAAGTCAACATTTTTACACTTATTAGCAGCATCCTCGGGATTTCCTATTCAATCCAAACCTTCTGGAAGAACTCACAGTAGCTACTGTTTCTTTTTCAAGGACAGATTCACTTCTGGGCACATGTGGTACCTTGCAAGCACTGAGAGAGAATGTAAAATTAGATAAGACAATCCTGATAATAGTTTTATATAGTTTACAGTTTTATAGTTGGAAACCAGACCTTTTCTTTTTACTATCCCCTTTATCAACATTACAGAAACTTCCCTGGGACATGACTCAAGACAGCAGCAGAACAAAGCGCCAGGCTGGCCATACCTGTTTGGAGTCGATGTTCGCCCTCCCTGCCCCTTTCATTACCACTTCCTTGAGACAGGCGTGTGTGGTGGCTGTGACTTACCCCCATGTCACGGCTTTACATCGCATCTGCTGATCCGGGTTGAGAACTGAGCAGCAGTAGAAGGACCCTTGGCATTCATGTCGTGCACAGTCCCCTCCGAAGCCCAAGGGCAGGAGAGAGGTGCCTGCTCGCCAGCCGGGTGTCAGTGTCATGTTAACCATGGCCAGGGGGACGAGGGCAGCCTCAACCTGCAGCTGCCTGCCCTCACCAGGAGCTTAATCATTTTTAAATTCGGAGAATGAATGCCATGAGGAGAATGAATGCCATGACCTGCAATTATTCATCTTTTGTGTTGTTAGCTACAGCTCCCTGCAGTGTGCCAAATCACACAGTTCCAGACCGGTTTGGTGGTTGGACTTTATCAACAGCCCCATCTTTACACTCCTCTGCCTGCCCTCTCCCTAAACCACCCCATCACCCCCCCTGCCCGGTCCCTCGTGAGGGGCTTCCAAGGGCTGGGCAGGATCAGCACTGCATGCAAAGTCCCCAGGGCGATGAGGGACCCCTCAGGGTGGCACATGGCCAGCAGGCACAACACAATGGTGCCACCGAGGCACTGGGCCATCCCAGCAGGCTCCAGGTGACGGGGGTGGGGAGCCCCAGGAGTGCTGTGTACCATGCAGGGAACGTGCCGTGCCACCTCCCAGAGTGGCTCCTG